>NC_079329.1:31651330-34051330 GCF_029931775.1 Euleptes europaea | reverse complement strand
TGCAGAAGGTCCCAGGTTCAACCCCCAGCATCTCCAATGAGCAAGAGTCCAGTAGCACCTTAAAGACTAACAAAAATATTTTCTGGCAGGGTATGAGCTTTACCGTGCCAGAAAATATTTTTGTTAGTCTTTAAAGTGCTACTGGACTCTTGCTCTTTTCTACTACTGCAGACAGACTAACACAGCTACCCACTGTGAATCATCTCCAATGAAAGGGACTAGGCAAGGAGGTGAGGTGAAAGACCTCAGCCTGAAACCCCGGAGAGCCGCTGCCGGTCTGAGTAGACAATACTGACTTTGATGGGCCGAGGGTCTGATTCAGTATAAGGCAGCTTCATGGGTTCATGGGTTCAAATTCAGTTGGAAGATCCTCAGCTCAAGTTTCACTGAAATGGATGGATTTATTTTAGGATGGTTTCCTAGTATCATCTGTGTTTATGTGTGTGCATGCTTCCTTTAATAGCACCCCCAAAATCCCAGCCTTGCATTATGGCAGGACTTCCTCTGTGTATCCTCTTCTGTCCCACATTTTAGTATCACCCTTCCTCCGAGGAGCTCAAGGTGGCATACAGGGTTGTTCCCTTCTCCATTCGATCCCCACAACAACCCTATGAGGTAGGTTAGGCTGAGAGTAAGTGGCTGGCCCAAGATTATCTTGTGAATAGAGAGAATTAAGTTAAATCAGAAGAGTTTCCATCTAGACATTAAGAAGAATTTTCTAACAGAGCGGTTCCTCAGTGGAACAGGCTTCCTCAGGAGGTGGTAAGTGCTCCTTCCCTGGAGGTTTTTAAGCAGAATGCTGATTCTGTGACTTTAGGCAGATGATGAGAGGGAGGGCATCTTGGGGTTGGGCATGGAGTACTGGTCACTGGGGGGTGGGGGAGGTAGTTGTGAATTTCCTCCATTGTGCAGGGGGTTGGACTAGATGACCCTGGTGGTCCCTTCCAATGCTATGATTCTATGAGATGAATCTGGATCTTCCCAGATCCTAATCTGACACTCTATCCACTACCACTACATAACACTGCCCCACTGCTGATTAAAGTTGTAAGTGGCTTAACCGAGGCCATTCACTGAGCCCAGGGCTGGGAGGAGAGAATATGAGATGCTTCTCTGCTGGACCAGAGAGATTCACATCAATTTCATTTTCACATCAATTTCATTTATTTCTGACATCTGACAAGAATGACAGATGTTCCGTGGAGGAGGGGAGAACCTACCAGATACTTCTTATAACACTTTGATCTTTTTGCAAGCACATTCCAGGATGTGTGCATACATAAACACACACCTGTGTACATCCAGGAGTAGTAAAAAGATTTGGATTTCCTTTTATAAGCCTTAATTCATTCATCTTTACAAAAAGGCTTAATGTTCCTTATTTACAGACAAGGATGCTGCGGGTAAGAGACAGACAGGCTTGCCCTGGCCACAGAGAATCCAGGACTGTGGTTAGACTTGAATACAAGAACCCCAGTTTCTAACTCTGCCGTGATTTTTCTTGCAGGAACTGACTCTGGTCTTTTATGCGTGGCTGTTTCACTCCCCATCACTCCTCCAACGACTTCAGTTCTTTTTTTTTTATTATGCATGCCGTTTGTAACTGTCAGAGGTCACCTCGCTCTCCCCCTGTGTTTCCCTACATTTGCCTGTGTTTTCAAATTTGAGATAAAACAGGTCCCTCAAAATGTGGGCAAAACACGGGGAAATGCAGGGGGAGAGTGAGGTGACCTCTGATGGTCGCAAACGGCATGCATAATCACAACAAAGATCCATAGTCCTTGGCGGGGTGACTGCTAGTGAAAAAGCCATGCATAAAAGACCTCTGATGACCTAGGAACTATCTGGTAGCCATTTACAAGATTACTGCCACGTGTCTGCTGCTATGCAAGGAGGCATTATTTATTTAAGAGATTCATATCCTGCACTCTCCAGAATCTGCCCCAAGGTGTCTTCTTTTATCAGCTGCATTCCCATGTGCTTACAGCTGTTGAATGTTCAGCTTTGAAGTAGAATGAAGATTGCAAAACCAGTAAAAAGAAAGGAGATTTGCTTTATGCGTATAATTAATTAAGGTTATAATTTCTTTAGCACAGAATATATACAGTTTTGCTTGTCATTTCCACCCAAGAAGCCATATTTCTAGCTATGTGTCAATGGGTGTCATTGGATCAGTGTCATAATCAGAACAAGCAAATCTATTCAAGAGAGACAGTGTGGTGTAGTGGCTAGAATGTTGGACTAGAGCCTTTTATGCAGGGATGTTTTCCTGCAGTCACCCCAGCAGACTGTTTCAGGGCTTCCTTTTGATTATGCATGCCTTATCCACCCATCAGAGGTCACCTCGCTCTCCCCACGGCTTTTGCCCATTTTTTCCAGATGCTGTTTTAGCCAGAATCTGAAAAATGTGGGCAAAACAGTAGGGCAGAGCAAGACAACTTCTGATGGGTGGAAAAGGCATGCAAAATCAAAAGGAAGCCCCAAAGCAGTTGGCGGGGGTGACCACGGGGAAATGTCCCTGCATAAAAGGCCTTACATAAAGTTCCCTGGAAAATGCGGGTTAAAATCACTGGGGACAGGAAGTTAGCGCTCAGCGTCTGCTGGGGTTTTCAGGAATTATTATTATTTACTATTTATTTATTAGGCTTATATTCCACCCTTTCCTGACTTTCTGTCAGGCTCAGAGCAGCTCATGTCATATTAATACAATTAAAGCCCAACAGTTTACAATTTACCACCACAGAATCATTTAATTTTTTTGGGCTAGTCACAGCTCTCTTAGAGCTCTCTCAGCCTCACCTACCTCACAGGGTGTCTGTGGTGGGGAGGGGAAGGGAAGGTGATTGTAAGCTGGTTTGAGTGTCCCTTAAGTGGTAGAGAAAGTTGGCATATAAAAACCAACTCTTCTTCTGCTGCTGCTATAGTCCCTCTCTCTTTTGACAAATTAATTCTGGCAGCACTGAATTTCGGAGCAGGAAAGCTGGCAGGGAGGAGCCTTGTTTCTATCAAGGCTGGCTGGCTCCTGGGAGATAAAGCTGCCATTTGGGAGGGCATTTCTCATCAAAGATAGGCCTAATCGGGTATGCTATGGGAGGCAACTGGTCCCACCCAAACCCACCCACTCCCATGTGAACAGCCTCCAAAGTCTCCCGTGTGTATGTTTTTTGTGTTTTCATTTTCAAATAGTCCAGGCAAAATTCTATTGGCTGAGTTAGGCCTCCGTTCATTTGAAAAGCTTCCAATGGCAGCTTCTCCTTGGAAGTGTGTGTGTGTTAAGCGCCATCAAGTCGCTTCTGACTCATGGTGACCCTATGCATCAATGTCCTCCAAAACAGCCTATCTATAACAGACTTGTTCAGGTTTTGCAAATTGGGGGCTGTGGCTTCCTTTACAGAGTCAATCCATCTCTTCTTGGTTCCTCTTTTCCTGCTGCCTTCCACTTTTCCTAGCATGATTGTCTTTTCCAGTGACTCGTCTTCTCATAATGTGAACAAAGTACGATAGCCTCAGTTTAGTCATTTTAGCTTCTAGGGTCAGTTCAGGCTTGATTTGATCTATAACCCACTGATTTGTTTTTTGGGTAGTCCACAGTATCCGTAACACTCTCCTCCAACACCACATTTCAAAGGAATCTACTTTCTTCCTGTCAGTTTGCTTCATTGTCCAGTTTTCACACCCATACATAGTAATAGGGAATACTATGGCATGAATTAACTTGATCTTGGTGGTCAATGACACATCCTTACACTTAAGGATCTTTTCTAGCTCCTTCATGGCTGCCCTTCCCCGTCTCAATCTCCTTCTGATTTCTTGGCTGCAGGCTCCCTTTTGGATGATGATGGAGCCAAGGAATAGAAAGTCTTGAACAATTTAAATTTCCTTGAAAGACAGTGGTGGATTTGAAAGTAGTGTTTTTTTAGTTGACCAAGAGGCCTTTGGCCAAAGATTTGACTGCTTATCGTTTAAATAAACATATGAAATTCAACACAGAGACACGTGTGCCTTCTTTGTGGCTCTCTCTCATCCTAAGGGTTGCTAGATCTCTTGGAGATGCTGCAGAGGCAGGCAGGAAAAGCCACAATGGGAAGAATTTCCTAAAAGGTGGCGTATCTTGGGCACAAAAAAGGGGGCATTCCTGAGCCATAACGGTGACCCAGCCCCTTGGCCGGCGCGTGATGCCCCGGGAATGCCTCCTGGGACACCCTGGGAATGCCTCCCGGGATGCTGCTGCAGCCTTGGTGGTGTCCGGACGCCGGCAGCAGGCTCCAGCAGTGTCCAGGCCCGGTGCTGCCGCACCAGCGGCCAGAGACCAGTGTCCAGCCCTGCATGCTGGTGCTGGGGCCCTGCATGCACCTCCCAGACGCCAGCGCTGTGGGCCCTTGCACCGGCGTGGGCCTTCACCGGCCTCCAAAGGCTTTGATGAGGGCCGCCGGTGCATCTCAGGAATGCACTGTTAATGTTTCACTTGTGGAATTTTTATCCATGCAAGGGAAGAAGATCCCAAAATATTTGCCGCTTTCTTGAAGGAGTCTGACTGTGTTGCCTCAAGTACACAGTAGTAAATCCTAAACTTGGCCCTCCCAAGGCTTTGGCCTAAATGTATTTCACTGTGTCTGGAGGCTTCTGGAGCATGTTGACTATGCCAGAGTGCTGTATAGCTTTGTGGGTGAAGAAAGCCAGTGGGGTGTAGTGGTTAAGAGTGGTGGAGAACCGGGTTTGATCCCCACTCCTCCACATGAAGCCAGCTGGGTGACCTTGGGCTTCTCTCTGAACTCTCTCAGCCTCACCTACCTCACAAGGTGTCTGTTGTGGGGAGAGGAAGGGAAGGAGATTGTAAGCCAGTTTGATTTTCCTTAAAAGGCAGGGAAAATCAGCATATAAAACCCACCATCTCTTCTTCTTCTACTTGCCTTCCTTCGTAAACTGCACTTTGTGGATGCTGACACAGGGAGGTAATTTCATCTCACATCGTCTCTGTTTCCCTTAAGCTTCAGACTACAAGGTTGGCTCCAGTTAAAACAAGCCTTCCCTCAAAGATGAATCATGTGTGCACCTGGTTTTTGGAATGTCTGTCCAAGTGGTTACCTCTCCCCAAAATCAAAGAGAAGAAGCCAAAGAGATAAGTGTTTTGCTTTCTACATCTCATTTCATATATATGTAATATATTTATGACTGTCCACACAGACAAGGCAAGGAGAGTGTGTCTACGTAGAGACTGACAACAGCAGGGCCTGGAATGTTCAGCCACATGCTTGCAATGCAGCTTAGAGAACGCCGTATTCAATCATGACATGCAGTCATTGCGGCAGGTATAGGGGTTGCCAACCTCCAGGTACTGAATTTTCTTAAAATTGTAAGCTACCTTGAGCAGGACTCCAAACAAGAGGCACAGAAATATTCTAAATAAATCAATAAAGCAAAAGAGATTAGGCTAAACAGTATAATGGGATTTCCCATTCCCACACCACAACAGGGTTGCCAGGTCCCCCCAGCCACAGGTGGGGGGTAGGGGGTAGGGTTGATAAATCCAGGTGGGGACACTCTTAGAGATTTGGGGATGGAGCCTGGGGAGGAGAGTGACTCCAGTGGGGTACGATGCCATAGAGTCTGCCCTGCAAAGCATCCATATTCTCCATGGGAACTGATCTCTGTAGTCTGGAGATGAGGTGTATTTCCAGGAGATCCCAAGTTCCCACGTGGAGGCTGGCATAGGGTTGCCAGGACTCTCTTCGCCACCGGTTGGAGGTTTTTGGGGTGGAGCCTGAGGAGGGTGGGGCTTGGGGAGGGGAGGGACTTCAATGCCATAGAGTCCAATTGCCAAAGTGGCCATTTTCTCCAGGTGAACTGATCTCTATCGGCTGGAGATCAGTTGTAATAGCAGATACCTGGAGGTTTGCAACCCTAGGCTGGCATCCCTATACTGCACCCACCCCTGCCAGGCCTTAGCTGCATGCTTCTAATTTGGAAGCAAACTTGGGCAGAAATTTGAGATCCCAGGGGTACCAATGTACCCAAAACCTGTAGAAACAGAGGAAGTACTTGGAAGTAAAATTATTTCAAAGGCAGGCAGGTAAAATGCACCTGTGAGAACTCATCCAAACTTAATAAGGTCCAGAGATATACAGTTCCTGCTCTGTCCTACTAGGAAAGCCTCTTCACTTGGTAGCTGTGAAATGCGCCTTTCATTGGGCCTTGGAAAACCTTCACACGGTATTGGCCAACAGGGGAATCCTCATGAGAAACTTTAAAAAACAACCACAACAACATTCTAGCCACTACATTTTATGAGGGTTTCCCCTTCTCCCTCCGTCCATCCCTCCACCCCCAGCAAAGGGAATCCCCTTGAAATCAGTAAACAAATTTATCTCCAAGAGGTGAAGCTGAAAAGTCAACGTGACTCCAGAAGACTGAAAGAGATGGCCTTGCAGGGGATTGCTCAAAGTGTACAAGATGCTTCTCATGATGCTGAGGCTGGTGAGGGAAGATGGGAGGGTAGAACTTTAGCAGGAGGAGGGGCTCCACCACATGGCAGGTCCAGATAACGTTGTTTACTGGTCCCTGGAAAAAAGGTAGAATCTAGAAGAGACAGGGGCACCTCCAATGCCAGGTGGCATGAGAAGATTAGGACACTGTCCATGAGTCAGGACTTTGAAGCTCCTTCGGATGGCTCTCTCTCTCACACGGCTGTCTGTTGCGAGCGAGAGGGAACCACGGTGGTTGCACGGATTCCACGGAGCAACAGAAGGCCACCTGACTCCAGTCTTCTGCCCCTTCTCCTTCAGGACTCCCTGCAGTCTTACAGGTAGGTGAAATTGCTCACAGCTGGTTTTCCAAGGAGCTGAATGAAGGAGGCCCCATAATTGTGGGTGGAGACACTGGCTCGTGGGGGGCAATTCTAGAGGAGGAAGCTGATTTTCTTTTGGGAGGAGGAAGAAGATGAGGAACCCAAGTTGGTAATCCCCCTCTGAGGAGTTTTGTGTCAACAAAAGCTTCAAATGGCCATTTTGTTGGAGGACTTCACTGTCCAAAGAACATTTCGAAGAAGTTCAGACTTTTCCTTACCAATTCTTCAATGTTCACCTTGATATCTGCTCCATCTCTGTTCCATCTCTCTTAGGACAGCAGACATAGAATTTCCTAGGGGGGACCTGGACTCTCACACACAAGGAACCTGTCCTGCTTTGTACAGATGTACTCCACAAGCTGGTTTCTTTTAGTTGGCCCTTAACATACTTCCAACCCCTTTCATTAGGTTACCCTTGAGTTCTAGTGTCTTGGTGAAGCTAGAATAACTTCTGCTTGCTCTCTCCATACCTCTGTCCTGAATTGTGTGGTTAAGCTTTCTTTGTACGGAAGGTGCTCCAACCTCTTGATTGTTTTAACTGGGTTTTCTGCAGCCCTGCAATATACTTTCCAGTTGAAACAAACAGAACATTCCAATATTCCTCCTGCATATAATAAAAAACAGTGATTAGTCTGTTGTCTATGTGCTAGGGATATTATGATTTAAGGTAACCTCTATTTTCTATCTTTTATTTTATTTTGCCATCAAGTCAAAGGTGGTTTGCCATTGCCTGCCCCTGCATAGAGACCCTAGACTTGCTTGGTGGTCTCCCATCCAAATATTAATCAGGGCTGACCCTGCTTAGCTTCCAAAATCTGGTGAGATCTGGCTAGCCTAGCTATCCAGGTCAGGGCTTTTCTATCACACACACACTTAGAAAAAGAACTGTCTTGGAGGTGTGTGCACAAGTCCAGCCATTATACTTGGTAGGCGTCATAATGATATCTAGAATTTGACAGTCAAGTTTGCAAGCAAAAGTAGAAGAACAGGGAAACAGGCTGACCAGGGAGGGCTGTGGCTCAGAGGCAGAGCATCTGCTTGGCAAGCAGAAGGTCCCAGGTTCAATTTCCAGCTAAAAGGATCAGGTGATGTGAAAGACTTCAGGCTGGGCCTCTGGAGAGCCACTGCCAGTCCACATAGACAATACTGATCACTATGGACCAATAGTCTTGATGGACCAAAGGCAGCTTCATGTGTTTATCTGCAAGGGTGATGAGCCTTACTTCTGGGGATACCTGAAAGCTATGGATGTGAGGACCTGGGGAAAAGTTGAAGTTATCAAACATCAATGCACAGTATGCATTGTGCTTTGGGGTGATCTTCTTTTGGTGCATTTGGAAGCATAATAATGTGCACATGTAAACCTGAGCATAAACCCACATAAAAGTAAGGAGGTGACTAAATGCAGTCCTATGCAGAGTTACTCCAGTCTAAGCCCATTGAAATGAATGGGGTTAGACTGGAGTAACTGTCTTTAGGATTGCCGTTGAAATGAATGGTTTAGACTGGAGTAACTGTCTTTAGGATTGCCGTTGAAATGAATGAGCTTAAACTGGAATAACTGTCTTTAGGATTGCTCTGTAAAGACACTTTCCTGGGAGTAAGACCCATTGAATAACATAGGGCTTACTTCTGAGTAGTCCTGCTAAGGTTTGCTCCTTAAGCTTCTGGTGGCCAAAACCACAATCTCTGCATGTCCTAGATGGGAAAGGTAGGTGGAATGCTTGACTTGTAGAGCTGAGAGATTCCTGATGGTTCATCAGGTTCAATGCCTTGAATTTAAGCAGGAATTCCTGTCTAAAGCATTCCCAGTAGATGCCTACTCAGCCTTGTCTTTGACCTGTGGGACTCTACAGCCTCCCTAGGAAACAAACTCCAATGCTGAGTTCAATATCACCAATTCATGTTTTAGGGCTGTGGCTTCCTTTATAGACTGGGCCCAGCCCAGTTTATGCACGGCAGAGAAAGATAAAAGCTTTATCTTTGGTAGGGCACTACACAGACCCAATAACTTTAGCTTGGCACTCTCCTTTTTTAAATGGCAATTTAGGTGAATTAAAATCCCAAATTACAGAATGAAATGCAGGGTGCAAAAATGTGCTTATTGATTTGCTTCCATTTGCCTGTTTTTTTTTTGGAGGGGGTGAAGGTGCTCCCCACTGAGCTCATTTTCTCCAGTGAGAAAAGGTCCCGGGGAGCGGCGGTTGGGGAGCGGCGCCCGGCCCTGCACGCCGGCGCTGGGGCCACTAACTCCGGCATGCACCTTCCAGACGCCGGCAGTGTGGGCCCCTGCTCCGGCGGAGGCCGTAGTCAGCCTCCTAAGGGCTTTGGCCCAATTTTCAGGAATGGGCCCTTAAAGTGCAAAAGAAAAGAAATGTCAGCAGCAAATGAAAATGGCCTAATTGTGATTGGGGTGGGGGGCATCCAGTTGCAGCTGACCTATGGAAACCCCATGGGGTTTTCAAGGCAAGAGACTTTCAGAGGTGGTTTGCCATTGCCTGTCTCTGAGTCCCGACCCTGGACTTTCTTGGTGGTCTCCCATCCAAGCTGGTTTGATTCTTCCTTAAGTGGTAGAGAAAGTCAGCATATAAAAACCAACTCCTCCTTCTCCTTCTTCTTCTATCCCTGTGGGGTGAGAACCACTTTAAGCTCCACTAAAGCCTTCCTCTCCTCTAACGGGTGACTAAATATTTCAATAATTCCACCAGTGCACTGGATGTCGACAGCCTGACTCAGCAGCTCCCACTGAGCAGTGCCCCCTAGTGCTGAAAGAAGTGTACTTTTCTTGTGCAAGGAATAGGGTTGCCAACCTCCAGGTCAGACCTGGAGATCTCCCAGAATTACAATTAATCTCCATACTATAGAGATGGTTTCCCCTGGAGGGAGGGCTTGATGGCATTATGCCCTGCTGAGTTACCTCCCCAGACACTACCCTCAAATCTCCAGGATTTCTTAACCCAGATCTGGTAGTCTTAGGTTACTGTGCCACACCCTGAAGTAAGAGGGGTGACCTCCCACCCCCCAGGGCTTTCTGGACATCACTGGATAGGGTCACTTTCAAGATGTTTTGGCAGAAAAATTTAAAACAGAACAGCACCCTGCTTCAAAACGTTTGGATGCAGAACATGCAGTGTACATTCTATTAGAGCCAGTCTTTGACACAAGCAAAATGAAATGTGCAGACGTGTAAAGTCTACATTGCTTATTTTGCTTCTAAGACCAACTCCACACATGCGCCATACAGGATGGGTATGCGTTAGGGAAACCATGTGGATAGGGTTGCCAACCTCCAGGTAATAGCTGGAGATCTTCTGCTGTTACAACTGATCTCCAGCCTATAGAGATCAATTCACCTGGAGGAAATGGCCGCTTTGGCCATTGGACTCTATGGCACTGAAGTCCCTCCCCTCCCCAAACCCCACCCTCCTCAGGCTCCACCCCAAAACCTCCCACGGTGGTGATGAGGGACCTGGCAACCCTCCATGTGAAAGTCATTTAGCACATAATTCTGGTGACTAATCTAATGCATGATTAGGGTTGCCAGGTCCCTCTGATAGAATGTAGATTCTGAACAGATACAAAGAAAGTACTTCTTGACACGATGCATAATCCAGAATACAATCCTTAACAGGGGGAGCCAGCGTAGTTTAGTGGTTAAGAGCAGTGGACTCTAATCTGGGGAACCAGGTTCGATTCCCCACTCCTCCACACAAAGCCTACTGGGTGACCTTGGGCCAGTCGCAGTTCTCTCAGAACTCTCTCAGCCCACACGGAAGCAGGCAACGGCAAACCACCTCTGAACATGTCCTGCCTTAAAACCCTACAAGGTCACCATAAGTCAGCCGTGACTTGATGGCAAAATCACACACCCAATCCTAAACAGAGTTACAGCCTTCTGAATGAATGGGTTTAGAAGGGTGTAACTCTGTTGAGGATTGCACAGGAACTTATTTCTGCCAGCACATGTTGTTTCGAAGACTTCTGAAGGGGCTTGAAAAACGTATGGAGGACAAGTCTATCAGCTGTAATGAGCCATGATAGTTACATGTAAGTTCTACATTCAGATAGGGTTGCCAGCTCTGGGTTGGAAACTATCTGAAGATTTTGGGGGGTGGAACCTGAGGAGGGCAGGGTTTGGGGAGGGGAGGGTCTTCAATGCCATAAAGACCAATTCCCAAGGTGGCCATTTTCTCCAGGGGAACTGATCTCTGTCACCTAGAGATCAGTTGTAATAGCAGGAGATCTCTAGCCACCACCTGGAGATTGGCAACCCTACTTATATGTGTTAATGTGTACATCCTGCCCAAAAGTTCTGTGTTACAGAGAAAAGTGAACCTTTGGAATCTCTTAACAGCTACTATAGAATCTCTATCCTTTCAATACCCTAATTCCCATTTTTTATTAGGTGGAGATTTTAATGCCAGGATAGGGCCGGGTGTAACACATGCAAGAGCAGGCAAGAATGCCCAGATCGCTGTGCATGCTTCTCCCCTAGATCAATCATCAGAGGATTTCATTATTACAATTTTGGTCTTAAATTTCTGGAACTACTCTCAGCAGTGAACTTATATGTTTTATATGGGACCAATTTCGATGTAACCAGAGGTACCTTTACTTTTCTGTCAACCCACCAGGCCAGCACAATTGATTATATTGTTGTATCACCTGTTTTATTGAATGTTGTGGACAAGTGAAAAAACAAAACAAAACAAAAAACAAAGATAAGTCCTCTTTCCCCTCCCCATGGATTTCACAAAAGCCATCTTATCTGACTCTGCATACTCTTTTTGGGGGTGGGGAACCCCTAGCATAGAATCCCTTCAGGCAAATCTCCCTGTTAACTCGCATGTCTTCTTTTTGGGTTTCTGACAGATCGAGCTCACCAGGGCATGCGGCCTTCAGACTGAACACTTGGGAAACAAGCAGAGAGAAGCCAAAGGGGAATGGCTGCTCAGAGCCAGGTGGGGCAAAATCAAAGCACCAAACTTTTGCATAAACCTTGCAAACAAATGATCAAAAATGAGGACTTGTGCCTCAAGTATTGTGCCAAGTATGACAGGCCAGACTTATTAATAGGGTTGCCAGTTCTGGGTTGGGAAATACCTGGAGTTTTTCGGGGCAGAGCCTGAGGAGGGCGGGGTTTGGAGCGGGAGGGAACTTCAGTGCCATAGAGTCCAATTGCCAAAGCAGCCATTTTCTCCAGGGGAACTGATCTCTGTCGCCTGGAGATCAGTTGTAATAGCAGGAGATCTCCAGCCAGTACCTGGAGGTTGGCAACCCTACTTATTAAGCCAGCACATGACCTTGCACTCTGGAACATGTTTGTTATTAATGCCTACCTTTGTGGGAGTGTTAAAATGCCCTTTTTCTTTCTTTTGCACTCTTCTCCCCTCTCAAGAAGGACTATGATACCAGTGATAAAAAGAACTTGGACGAGGAGGCATACGATGACTTTCCTGTGAAGCACTCCAACATGTCCCTTGCAACACAGAGCCGTGAGTACCCTCATCTAGATCCCTTGAAAAAAGGAGAAGGCACACGTGACCTCACATAGCACATGGGGATCTCTGGGCAAATAACTCCCCAGCATTTGGGTTTCAAATTATACCGAGCAGGCAGGATGGAGATGTGCTCTGAGAATGAGCACACGAGCATCCTTAGGACTTAATTTAAGCTGCCAGCTATTCCAAAAGGAAGACAACTGAGTCCAGTTAGGAAGGAAACACAGCCCACTCCATTCTAAGATCAGCTAAGGGCATATATTGTGTTAAGGCAGTTACTTTCGAAGTAATGGATCATGATGGGTAGCCACGTTACTCTGTCTGTAGCAGTACAAAAGAGCAAGAGTCCAGTAGCACCTTAAAGACTAACAAAATATCTGACAGGGTATGAGCCTTTCTGAAGGATATCTGAAGAAGTAAGCTGTGCCAGAGGTACCAAAATTTTGTTAGTCTTTAAGGTGCTGATTTCAAAGTAAGTTTGGGGAACCCCTGGAATAAATGAGAAGGTCACTAAATATGACAAACAAGCAGGTTGAGAACATAAGAACATGAGAAAAACCATGCTGGATCAGGCCAAGGGCCATCAAGATCAACAGTCTGTTCACACAGCGGCCAACCAGGTGCCTCTAGGAAGCCCACAAACAAGACAACTGCAGCAGCACCATCCTGCCTGTGTTCCACAGCACCTAATATAATAGGCCTGCTCCTCTGATCCTGGAGAGAATAGGTTGCCCACCACAACTCATCTTTCCCAGCAATGTGCAACCACCTGCGTCCCACTATTTCACCCATGAAAAGAGGGCAGGGCTGGTTCTCCAGCCAAACCACCAAGGCAACCGTTTGGGGCAGGACACTAATGAGGGACCGGATGCCCCGCAGCCACCAGTTCCCAGCCACAGCAACATGACAGTGTCCCACCTTGAGCCAGGTTCAAGCTTGTCCTGGAGTTGGTCAGCAGCCAGCAGGGGCCCAGGAGGGGATGGGTGTACCTTTCTTGGAGTGACAAAATACCTTGAATCAGCCTCGAAAGAGGGAAACTCTCTCCTGTCCTTGTTGCGGCTCAGTTCCCTATTGGTGTTTCTTTTTCACATTCAGTGCTCATTTACTCGGTGATGGTTTGTCTTGAACTAGCTTCTGAAGGAGTCTGTGTTTGTAAATTGATCATAACAGCTTCCTTTTTATTTATTCATATACTTCACACACACACACACACACACACACACACACACATATACACATATACACACACACCTGCAAATATATATATTTGCCGTCAGCACACATCTGACTTATGGTGACCCTGTAGGGTTTTCAAGGCAAGAGACGTTCAGAGGTGGTTTGCCATTGTTTTTCTCTGCCTCATGACCCTGGCATTCCTTGGAGGCCTCCCATCCAAATACTTGCCAGGGTCAGGGCTGAGAGTGTGTGACTGGCCCAAGGTCACCCAGCAAGCTTCCACGGCATGAGTAGGGATTTGAACCTGGGTTTCCCAGATCCTAGTCCGACACTAACCACAATACTTGCTGTAAAATATATTTATTTTTAAAAGGAAGCCATTATGATCAATTTACTAGCACAGCCTACTTCAGATGCTAGTTCAAGACACACGATTGCAGAGTAAATGTTTATGTTTACTAGTAATGCTTTAACTCACCTTGGCTGTGGGTGTAATTATTATGGAATAGCTGTAAAGCAAACACAGTCAACGTTATCTGAGATCTAAATTGGCAGTTCTGGCAGGAGGAAAAGGAAGCCAGTAACGTAGGTCTGGTCACATCATTTCCCAGCAAAAAGGTATGGTAGTACACATGAACGCATGAAGCTGCCTTATGCCGAATCAGAACCTTTGGTCCATCAAAGTCAGTATTGTCTATTCAGACCAGCAGTGGCTCTGAAGGGTCTCAGGCAGGGGTCTTTCACATCACCTGCTTGCCTAGTCCCTTTAACTGGAGATGCCGGGGATTGAACCTGGCACCTTCTGCATGCAAAGCAGATGCTCTATCACACTGAGCCATGGCCCCTCCCCAGGAGAAAAAGAGAACTGAGCCATCATACATTCTTTGTTCAAAACGAACCTCTCTTGCTTTCCTCAAGCTGATGGATCTGGGAATACATACATCTGTTTGTAAGAAAGAGCCAATAGAGATTCACTTGAAAAATAAAACTGGGGATCAGTACCTGGATAAATGTGTGGTTTGATTAGCTGTGCATGCATTGAATGTAACATAAGAATGATTCAATGCACATACGAAGAGAAATTGCGCATACACTGAATATGCATCGTATGTGCATTCACTTTAATGTTTGTACAGAGCTAAAGTTCCCATCTGATTTGGCCCTTAGACCCTGGCTTCAAGGGAGCTTGTGTTTGGCTGTCCCATAACGGGCAATAGTTTTTCTAGGCATCTATATGTGTATCCAGCCTGTTTCACCTGTTTCCCACCAGATGGGACTGGTTAACATCCAGTCACATTTGTGCTCTACCCAGAAATCTTGCACAACTATCTCTTTGATTACTGGGACTTTGAAAAGCTCCATTCCTCTCCACCCTCCTCTTTGTACCCATATCTGCCTGAAGATAAAATGCCAAGGATTCATGCACTTGATGAAGTGGGCTTATGGCTCCATAAACCAGTTTGTTTTTAAGGTGCCACAAGAGTCTTTGTTTGGAGCTACAAGAGATTAGCATAGCTGTCCTTGTGGAATTCATTGCCATAAAAGCTGTAACACACTACGTGACTAAAATGCAGTCTCAAATACGTGTCCTATAAAATGCCAGGTGAATGGTCTAGGACAGGGGTCGGCAAACTCATTAGTCAAAAGAGCCAAATATCAACAGTACAACTGTTGAGATTTCTTTTGAGAGCCAAATTTCTTAAACTTAAACTATATAGGTAGGTACACTGTTTATTAACTTAATAAACTTTAATTAAAGTTTTAAGTCTTAATTAAACTATAGGTACACTGAATAAAACTTGATATCATACTTAATAGTGATCTTATTTATTGATAAAAATTAAATTGTAAGTCCCTGCCATTTCCCCCTCCCCGTCCGGAGTCCTCGTCTGGAGGCCTGGTCTACCGCCATAAAAGCCTATTGGTAGACCTGGTCTCCGGCTGAGTCCCATTGGGAGGCCAGGTCTACCCATTGGCTTTATTGCCAGTAGACCTGGCCTCTGGAGGCCCTTAGAAGCCAATTGGTAGACCTAGCCTCTGAAGGGGGACTTTCCCCCCTCCTCAGAGTCCAGGTCTACCGCCAAGAAAGCCAGTGGGTAGACATGGCCTCCCAATGGGACTCAGCCGGAGGCCAGGTCTACCAAAAGAAGCCCGCCCCGCCCAACAGCTGATAGGCGGGGGGCAGGAACCGCCGAGCCGCCCACCCAGCAATCACGTGGCTAGAGGGGAGGGGAGGCTTTAGCCTCCCAACCATTGAGGGCAAGGGCAAGGGGGACCTGGCCATTCTCCACGGTGGGGTGGGGGAGAGACAGAGTGCCCGCTCGCTCGCTCTCTCTCTCTCTCTCAGGCGCGCCAGCTCCGCAGCCCGGCTGCCGGCGCGAGCGGGCGCAAGAGCAGGGGCTCCAAACCAAGTTCGGAGAGCCGCACTCAACGGGCCAAAGAGCCGCATGTGGCTCTGGAGCAGCAGTTTTGAGACCCCTGGTCTAGGACAAATCAGAATGGTTTAGGACAGGGGTACCCAACCTTTTTCAGCCTGTGGACACCTTTGGATTTCTGACATAGCGTGGTGGGCGCAGTAACAAAATGGCTGCTGCAGGAGGCGGAGCCAGCCACAAAATGGCTGCTGTAGCTTACCTTCAGTGTTACAGGGAAGATCCTTGTTCCTCTTCACCACCGGCAGGAGGTTTTCAGGATGGAGCCTGAGGAGGGCAGGGTTTGGGGAGGAACTTCAATGCCATAGAGTCCAATTGCCAAAGCGGCCATTTTCTCCCCAGTGAACGGATCTCTGTGGGCTGGAGATCAGTTGTAATAGCAGGAGATCTCCAGCTAGTACCTGGAGGTTGAAACTGATAGAGAAGGCAGCACGAGGCTCAATTACAAAGAAAGGTTTTTTTATATATGTGTGTATATGTATAGCAATTGTTATAAGAACAAAATTGTATACTTCATTCATCATCAAAGCAGAAAGTAAATTTACTTATTTAGAAAGGAAATTTATTCAAGAGTAATATATTGCAGCATACAAAAAACTGCCCCACAGGGCGTAAATTTACTAGAGTAGAAAGAAAATTTACTCAGGAGTAATATGTTACAGTATACAAAAAAATGCCACGCAGGGCTTAATTCTCATCAACAAAACAGAAAATAAGTTACTCAAGAGTAATGTGTTACAGCACACATAATTACGCAAACAATTACGCAAAAAATGTTTACAAAAAGCCTCACAAGGCTACAGTCTGTCAATAAGCCACTCAGGGCTACTATTTATCAATTGTGACAGCAGTCACTAGTATAATCACTGAGAACCAAGATGAAAGAGACAAATTAGCTAGTATGATAATAGCAGGTAGTTTTGAGATTAGACTCCTTACTCCTTGATGGTGTGGCCTGTCATTCATATGATACAGCTGAATGTATCTATTCAAGTCTTTGGCACCGTATTTCCATCTTGACAATCCTTGAGTTTATACTCCTTACTCTTTGAAGATGTGGAAACATGCCACGGATACCTGTTAACACCTGAAAGCAATTCGCAGCGGCGGTTTCCACAACAGCCATCTGGTTGGCAAGCTGAAGAAGGTTTTTTCCGAAATGCGTTCTTGCCACCTACCTGCTAATATCATACTAGCTAATTTGTCTCTCTAATTTGGGGGCAGAGCTGGGGCAGGGATCGCGCACGGCCACGCCAATGTGATCACATCACTTCCAGTTTACACCTGGAAGTGCCATATCGCGATGGGCCTTTTAGCACTCAAACCAGTTTGAGTGGTAAAAGGCTCATTGGGATGCAGCGCATGGGATCCCCTGCTCCTGAGCCAGGCGATGGATTGGCGGGCAATTGCCTGCCAGTCCAAGCGACCTGGCAACCCTAGGGTGACGGCAGGGAAACAGCCATGCATAAAAGACTTGTGTGTGTGTGTATTAGGCTAACAATTCAGCCTGTTTTATGCAGGGTGCAGAGGCCCTTCTGAGGGGAGGAACAGAGGCTTACCTTCAGTGAGAGGAATATTGAGCCTCGGGCAGGGAGTCTCCTCTGGCAAGTTCTTGCTTTTCCGGATGGCCAACATTGCTTAGGGTGACGCTCACTGGGGCAGCGAGCGGAATCTCAGTTGCAAGGAGAGTTTCAGAAGCAGTATTTTATATATAACTTCTGTTCAGGGATGGGGGAAAGGAAGTGGGATTACAACAGGAGCATCATTTGAGGCAAAGTCGTACAGGGTTTAGCTAAAGAAACTTATTTTCAGTGAACAGAGATTGTGTGCCGGAAATAACCGTGGTACCGGTCTAATGCAGGGGCCAAAGTTAGCATATGACTTTTCCTTCCTGTGACTTCTGGTTCAAGACCTGTATCCCTGATTCTGGGGATGGTCTTTCCTGAGAGCAGGAATGCAGCTAGGTAATTTGAAGCCCTAATTACATTTTCCTCCAGTCCTTCCTTAGATGTTATGCCAACCTCCAGGTGGTGGCTGGGGATCTCCTGCTATTACAACTGTTCTCCAGGCGACAGAGATCAGTTCCCCTGGAGAAAATGGCCACTTTGGCAATTGGCCTCTATGGCATTATACCACATTGAAGTCCCTCCCCTCCTCAAACCCCACCCTCCTCAGGCTCCACCCCCCAAAAAAAACTCCAAGTATTTTCCAACCCAGAGCTGACAACCCAGCATTATATTCCGCTGAGGTCCCTCCCCTCCTTGAACCCTGCTCTCTTCAGGCTTCACTAGTGTTGCCAACCTCCAGGTACTAGCTGGAGATCTCCTGTTATTACAACTGATCCCCAGCCGACAGAGATCAGTTCACCTGGAGAAAATGGCCGCTTTGGCCATTGGACTCTATGGCATTCCCTCCCCTCCCCAAACCCCACCCTCAGACTCCGCCCCAAAAACCTCCTGCCGGTGGCGAAGAGGGACCTGGCAACCCTAGGTTTCACACCCAAATCACCAAGAATTTCCCAATCTGGAATTAGCAATGCTAAGGGGAGAGGAAGCTTATAATCCCACCCCCATCCCATTCTCCTGACCTGAATCAACCCCAGGAACTGTTCTTTGCCCCTTGGGGGAAACCTGTGGGCTCTGTTGGCTTCATGTTTCCTCAACAGGGCAAATATTATTGTTTGGTTATTTACCTCTTTTGTAGTCTGCCTTTCTCCTTGAGATTCAAGGCAGATTACACAATAGCAGAAGCAATGCAATACGAACAGTATCATACCGCAAACAGTGAATAAAACTGGCTTCTAAACTTAAACGATGATGCACTAAAATGGTATAATACATATAATCTACCACTATAATAGAGATAAACAATGTCAGAGAGATAGATTATCTCTCAGTCACTCCTGGAGCAGTTTCCGATTTGCCAGTCAACCATTCCATAGCCAGATACAAATATTAGCCCAGAAGAAACTCTGGACTGCAAGTAAATTTGTTCTTATGTCTGTGGTAGAAGCAAGCTGGTAGAATCAGAGAGAGGCTGGGAAGTCAGAGAGAGGCTGGGGGGCTTCTACCCAGCTGTACAGGAACAGCTATGGAATGGTTGACTGGCAGGTTAGAAACTGCTCCAGCCCCCTCCAAGAGAATTTGCATCCAAACATTGGACCCCCATAATCACCTCTGCTATTTCTTCCTTACATTTGTCTGCCACTCTTCCACATGACCTACCATGACTCTCTGTAGTTAAAGCCCTTGCCCAAATATTCCAAGCTGTCTGAAAACCTGGTGGCATAACTGCTTGGGTTCCCTGAACATCCTGTGTCAAGAGAAGGCTTCCATTGCTCGAGGAACTCACCTCCACTACTGGATCGAGTCCGCAAGATTTGGCCCACTGTCTTGCAAAATCAGCAGGTATATGTCTGTTTGAAGAACTTCACAAGATCTAGCCACAAACAATGGGTTGGATGGATCGAGACTAAACTGGCAATTTGCACCAATTCTTCCCACTGCGTACCCCCACTCCATTTCGTTCCTTAGGCTCCCTGATCTCCTTGGATCAATATTTTATGAAGATCAGTTGACTGCACGGAGGGGTGGGGGGAAGGGTTTCCAGGTCCAGGTTGTATACCATGCCTGAGTATTCCTGTCTTACTTGCAGGCTCTGCATCTTGTTTGAACTGCCTGCAAGCCCTGCTGTGGCCTTAGGTCACAATTAATTGCGCCACTGGAGACATGTAATTTTTACTATTCAACAGGGCTGTTTTAATTTGTTGCTTTAATGTTATTTTGAAGTTTTAGAATCATAGAGTTGGAAGGGATCGCCAGGGTCATCTAGTCCAACCCCCTGAACAATGCAGGAAATTCACAACTACCTCCCCACCACACACCCCAGTGACCCCTATTCCATGCGCAGAAGATGGCCAAGATGCCCTTCCTTTCATAATCTGCCTAAGGTCATAGAATCAGCATTGCTGACAGATGGCCATCTAACCTCTTCTTTAAAACCTCTTGGGAAGGAGAGCTTACCATCTCCCGAGGAAGCCTGTTCCACTGAGGAACCGCTTTAACTGTCAGAAAATACTTCCTAATGTCTAGACGGAAACTCTTTTGATTTAATTTCAACCTGTTGGTTCTGGTCTGACCTTCTGGGGCAACAGAAAACAACTCGGCACCATATGACAGCCCTTCAAGTACTTGAAGATGGTTATCATATCCCCTCTCAGTCTTCTCCTCTTCAGGCTAAACATACCCAGCTCCTTCAACCTTTCCTCATAGAACTTGGTCTCCAGATTTATTGTTTATTTATTTATTTATTTAGGATTATTTAACGTTATGTGAGCTGCCCTGAGCCCAGCTTGTGCTCGGGAGGGTGGGCTATAAGATTGATGAAACAAAAAAACAAAAAACAAACAAATAAATATCATGCCATAGAGTCCACCTTCCAAAGTGGCCATTTTCTTCAGGTGAAGGGATCTCTGTCTCCTGGAGATCAGTTGTAAAAGCAGGAGGTCTCCAACCACCACCTGAAGTTGGCAACCCTGGGTGTGTGTGAAGAAGTTTCTGTTCTGCCACTGGAAAATTTAGTCTGCATGCAAACTAAGTAAGCCCAGTTCTGGTTCAGGGAGCTGAACTTTCTAGCAATCTTGCCACTCACGACTCCTCATCTCTGAATTTTCAATACACCAGGTCACCATTTGCCATGGTGGGGATCTTTCCACCGTTCTTCCTGGCCTGGGAACCGGGGAATGTATGACCTGAATAAGAGGAGAAGGAGGACGGACAGGGTGTCCCCGGGAAAGGTGGGACTCTATCAGAAGAGCAAGGACAATAGACCAAGTGAGTGCATTTGGGGGCATCCTAAGCACAATGATGGTCTAGGAAAGTTGTGACGAACCTGAGTGTTAAATCAGGAGGCCCTGGTTATAATCACCCCTCTGCTATAACTGGGGTTGCCAACTGCCAGGTGGAACCCGGAGATCTCCCACTATTACAATTGATCTCCAGACAACTCCCACTATTACAATTGATCTCCAGACAACCCTGGAGAAAATGACGGCTTTGAGGGTGGACTCTATGGCATTGCACCCCATTGAGGTCTCCGTCCTCCCCAAACGCTACCCATCCCAGGCTCAACCCCAAATATCCAGGAATTTCCCAAGCCAGTGTTGGTAATCCTATTATCATTATCATTATTATTATTATGGTATCTTCCGAAACTGACAGTTTGGAAGCTGTGGGTAAAGAACTAAGAAGACAACAAACCTAGCAGAGTATAGGAAAGTGTGTTTATTAAAAAGTTAGAATTTTGCAAATGCTTTGCCAAAAATTCTGCAAGCAGGGTCACTCATTCATATTATTTGGGGGTGGGGGCGTACAGAGTTAGTGCTCCCAGGAATCCAGATCAGGTCTAAGATTTGGAGAGCAATCCTAAGCAGATCCACTAGGAAGTAAGACCCTTTTATTCAATGGGATTTACAGGTGTTCCTAGGATTGCAGCCTTCATTGGCATTTCCAGCCTATCGGTTTAGCCATATGGTTATGGTTGCCAACCTCCAGGTGACACCTGGAGATATCCCGCTATTACAATTGATTTCCAGACAAAAGAACATAAGAAAAGCCATGCTGGATCAGACCAAGGTCCATCAAGTCCAGTAGTCGGTTCACACAGTGGCCAATCAGGTGCCTCTAGGAAGCCACAAACAAGATAACTGCAGCACCATCCTGCCTGTGTTCCAAAGCACCTAATATAATGGGCATGCTCCTCTGTACAGAGACAACCAAGATCAGTTCCTATGGTTGCCAATCTCCAGGTGGTGGCTGGATAGGGTTGCCAACCACCAGGTAGTTGGAGATCTCCTGCTATTACAACTGATCTCCAGCCGATAGAGATCAGTTCACCTGGAGAAAATGGCCACTTTGGCAATTGGACTCTATGGCATTGAAGTCTCTCCCCTCCCCATACCCCACCCTCCTCAGGCTCCGCCCCAAAATCCTCCTACCTGTGGCGAAGAGGGACCTGGCAACCCTATCAGTTCCCCTAGAGAAAATGGCTGCTTTGGAGGGTAGACTCTAGGGTCCCTCCCTTACCCAGCTGAGGTCCCTCCCTTCCCCAAAACCCGCCCTCCCCAAGCCTCACCCCCCAAATCTCCAGGTAGTTCCCATCCCAGAGCAGGCAACTCTATGGTGGTCTCCCAAGTCACATTCATGTTAGCCCCCAGAATTTTGAATTCTGCAGCCTCTATCAAATGGTATATTTTCCTGTTATGATTAGGGAATACCCATTTCTCCAGTTACGGTGCCTTGGGAAAAGTAGAAACGCAGGGTGGCATGGGACCAGTCCAGAGGCAACCCCTGTCCTATAGATGCTCTAGCTCTGTTCAGAATCCAAGGGGCAATTGTGGATAGGAACGCAGTGAACGCCACTCACAGAAAAACTGCGGGGCTCCCTTCCTGACAGTGGCCGAGGCATCCGTTTCTGGCGCACGTCTTGCGGCAGCCACTTCAGGTCCGGACTGCCGAAAGCTTTGCTCCCTTATCAGGCAATCGGTCATCAAGGAAGCTGTTTGCTTTCAGCGTCCCCTTGAACGGTCCATTATTGATAACAAATAAAGCTTCTGTTTGAAGTGAAGACACAGGCCGCTTGGATCTGAACTTTTTCCGCCCCCGGCTGGTTAAAAGCTGTTCCTTTAGGTAATTGGTGTGAGGGGAAAGTGAGCGAGAGGAGGAGAGAGCGGTGAAAGGCCATTTCGTGCAATTGCCACGAGAAAAGACACTCCAGGGAAAGAAACTGTGTGACTCCTCTGCAGCGCTGCTGATGTTCAAAGATGAATATGAGCCAGTTTTATTATTTATTTTTGTTAATGGGGGCAAGAGAGGGAGGAAAGAGGGTGATTATGGGTAAAAGGTTGGGTAGAAGCAACTGCCAGGCAGCCAATGGGGTGGGGTGATGAGAGTGGTGGGCTAAGACTGAGGAGACTTGAGTTCAAATGCCGGCGCTCTTGTGAAAGCTTTTTGGGTAGTATTAGGCCCATCACTCTCCCTCAGCCTAGCCTTTCTGTCAAGGTTAGTTTGAGGATAAAAGGGAGGGGGGACCATGTACAACCTCGGCTTCTTGTAGGATGGTTGGAATGAAAGTGGGAAATAGGGTTGCCAACTCCAGATTGGGAAATTCCTGGAGATTTCCTTGGGAGGGTGGGGTTTGGTGAGGGAAGGGACCTCAGTAGGATACAATGCCACAGAGTCCACCCTCCAAAGCAGCCATTTTCTCCAGGGGAACTGACCTCTGTAGTCTGGAGATCAGTTATAATTATGGGAGATCTCCAAGCCCCTCCTGGATTAGATTTCCATTTAGTGTGAGGACTAAGAGGGTAAGCTAAAGGCGGCATGGAAGAGGTGAGTTTGAAGAAGAATATGAAAAGGGGGGAGAGCACCATGTGGGAAGGAGTTCCACAGGTTGTTTCAAGGGAGCAAGAAGGTTGGAGGATTGGAAGGTCTAGGATAGGGATGAGTAGGAGTTGGGGGGAAACTGGTGGGTAAGACCTTTGAATTACTTCAATGGCAAGGGCAAAGAGATTCTGTTGGATGTGGAACCTCAGCAGAGTACAGTGCCATGGAGTCCACCCTTCAAAACATCCACTTTTTCCAGAGGAACTAGGGTTGCCAACCACCAGGTTGTGGCTGGAGATCTCCCGCTATTACAACTGATCTATAGATGACAGAGATCAGTTCCCCAGAAGAAAATGGCCGCTTTGGCCATTAGACTTCATGGCATAAGTCCCCTCTCCAAACCCCTCCCTCTTCAGGTTCCACCCCCAAAATGTCCAGGTATTTCCCATCCTAGAGCTGGCAACACTAAGAGGAACTGATTTGTGCTGTCTGGAGATCAGTTGTGATTCCAGGAGTTCTCTAGCACCCAGCGGGAAGTTGGGAACCCTAGGAGACAAGAAGTCTGTAAAAGGGTTTGAGGAAGGACCTAAGGGACAAAGTTCTACACCACTCTATTATGAAACCCTGCATTTCATTCCCTGCCTGACCTGTGAAGCTTTGCAGCACCCTCTGTTTTTATTCATATGTGGCAAGAGGAGAATGAACAGGCGCTTTCTGAACATTACAAGCATAGATGCACCATTCAGCCCCTGAGGTAACTCAGCTCCTGTGCCAAAAGAGGGTGAACTCCACAACCTGTATCAACTGATAGGTAGGCTTGTCAACCTCCAGGTACTAGCTGGGGATCTCCTGCTATTACAACTGATCTCCAGCCGATAGAGATCAGTTCACCTGGAAAAAATGGCCGCTTTGGCCATTGGACTCTATGGAATTGAAGTCTCTCCCCTCCCCAAACCCCACCCTCCCCAGGCTCCGCCCCCAAAACCTCCCACCGGTGGTGAAGAAGGACCTGGCAACCCTATTGATAGGGTTGCCAGCTCTGGGTGGGAAAATACCTGGGGATTTTGGGGGTGGATTCTGTGGAGGGAGGGGTTTGTGAAGAGGAGGGACTTCAGTGGGTATAAATGCCGTAGAGTCCACCCTCCAAAGCAGCCATTTTCTCCAAGGGAACTGATCTTGGTTGTCTGGAGATCAATTGTAATAGCGGGAGATCTCCAGGCCCCACCTGGAGGTTGGCGACCCTAATCAATTGATCAAGCAAAACTGCAATCTAGTGGCTTTCTTTGAATAATTTGGCCTGCTTCTGTCTTTCAGGCCTGCCTTTGCAGCCTTATCTTGATTTAACAGAGAAAGCAAGCTGAGATCGTCTATGTATTGAATTTTGCATCCAGTACAGAGTTTCTTGCTTCTCTACAGCGACATTTCAGAATAGTGAATTCTCTGATTTACAGTGAAAGCCTATGCAGAATTGCTCCAGTCTCCAGCCTGTTTAAATCAGTTAGTTTAGACTGGGGCAACTTTGCATAGGATTGCACTGTCAAATATAATAAAATCTGTGAGGCGACAGGAACATCAACAAATGAGGCATGATTTGAGGGTCCCATTTGTGAACATTCCCTCAGAAAACATGGGACAAACCTTCCTTCCTTAGCTTTCCTCCCCTTTCCAGGACCAGCAGGTATCTGAAAGAAAATCTTCCTGAAAATCAACATTTTAAATTTGCCGGCATCTTTGAAAAGCCAGCACTGTACAGCGAAGAGGAAGCCATAACAGTGTAAGCTATGGGAGTTTCAAAGAAGTCCAATGTTGGAAGCTAAAGAGTCACGCTTGAGAATATTGTTCCAAATAATTATAGTTGATACAAGAGTAGGGTTGCCAACCTCCAGGTGGCGGCTGGAGATCTCCTGCTATTACAACTGATCTCCAGCCGATAGAGATCAGTTCACCTGGAGAAAATGGCCACTTTGGCCAATGGACTCTATGGAATTGAAGTCCTTCCCCTCCCCAAACCCCACCTTCCTCAGGCTTCCCAAAATCTCCAGGTATTTCCCAACCCAGAGCTGGCAACCCTATGCAAGAGCCCAATATTTGCCTGGAGCTGAAATCAGATACAATAGACACACTAGCCTTGGTCTTAACCCAAGGTATGAGGAATTGGTTAGTCACCAACCCTTCCCACCTTGACTTAATTAGCTGGAAGCTTCAGGGGTTGGTCCCCTCACCGAGATGGGAGGCCGTGGGCCTTATATTTACTGTCAGCACAGTTTAAAGCGCTTTTGAATTTACCATGAACACAAAAACCACTTATGACAGGAATGTGAGGGTGGGGACAGGGAGTTCTGCCCTGTCCACCAAAGAGGGGTTTATAGAGCCCAAACCCCATGAGCTATTTTTCTTTGGATGTTGGATCGAGGACATTGTCTGCTTTCCAGGTAAGTGGGCTATGGGGCAGAGTGCAATCATAGAGGGCATCAGCACTAGGGTCACAGAGGAATGTAGATGGTGTTGATGTTTCAGTGGGTTTTTTTTAAGGGTGTACAAAGGCATAGGCTGTGTGGAAAGGGTGGCCAACAATTTCCAAAATACAGAACAAGTGGAAACCTTCGTTGTTCCCGGAATTTCTATCAAAAGAGACTTCAGGATACAAGTTTGTCTACAGATGACATTTTCTAGAAACTATTTTACCTGTGGGCTCTCTGTGCCTGCTCGGGGGCGGGGGTGGTTATCTGTGGTTTCTGGCATGGAAGATAGCCACAGGGCTGACCTGTGGCATAAAAATAAAACCTGGGTTGCATGATGGAGGGTGCTCCAAATTGGATCCCTGTGGTGATAAGCACAACCGCGATGTTTGTCATAAATAGCCAATGCCCCATAGTAGAGTGTGGCTCTTGAAAGAAGTAAAGAATAAATTTGGTATTGGTAATTCTGAGCGCAATGGGAAGATTTGGGGGGGGAGTTCTCTTGATACGTCAGAATATCCTGCGTTGTTAGCAATTTGAACACCAAAATCAGATTTCTAATGAGCTATGTCTCGTTGTAACAATACACTCCTCTGAGATTTGTGGGAATGCCTTAATCAAAAAGAATGTGCAGTAGAGGCAGGGATTTGCACTCCATCTCTTCCCTTTTAATAACTTGGTGGACATAATTTATTTAAGGCTCAGAATGTGACCAGGGACTGTACTGTGGGATTATTTCTCCAGGGCAAAGTAAGTCGTGGGTGATGATACTTCGAAGGTTTCTTGTTTGGCTCCTTAGAATCATAGAGTAGGAAGGGACCACAAGGGTCATCTAGTTCAACCCCCTGCGCAATGCAGGAAATTCACAACTACCTCCCCCCCACCCCCAGTGATCCCTACTCCATGCCCAGAAGATGGCCAAGATGCCCTCCCATCTCATCATCCTTTCACATAGCTTGGCTGTCTTGCTTGAGTCTTCTGCAGTTATTTGCAGTCAAACACCCCGTCTCTGGCACACTGTCTTCTGGTTCTCGTGGGTCTGTGAGAGAGTGGTGGGTTTCAGATGTGGGTTGCCAATGAACAGCTGTAAGGCAGGGGTAAGAAAGGGGCAAGCCGAAGGGGAGTTATACCTGTCGTGCGAATTGAGCAAATAAATGGCAAAGTATACAGAAATATATCAAGTCTGTTAAATGCAATGGTAAATGAGAGGACATACAAGCCACCCTTCTACTTATTTCGAAGGATGCATTTTTAAAGCCACCCTGCCTTGTAGAGATTAAAGTCATTCCGTGCGTTATGTGGAACTACATTTCCTGCCCTGATCAAAAACAAAGGGGTCAAGTAGCTCAGCGGCAAAGAGAAAGAACTGGAAATCATGCATTCTGCTGCACAAGCATCACCTCATCCATGAACTAACTGCAAATAGAACATATGAAACAGAAACGCTGCTCGTTTGCATTTGGCACCAGAGAGCAGGGTCACTTGAGACTAGTTCATTAGGCTAGTCCTATCATCTGTCCCAATCACCTTGTCCCAGAAACCTGGGGCAGGGGCCAGCTGTATTTCCCCCAAATTACACAGTGCCCCTGGAAGTCTTCAATTTGGGCAGTTATAGTGAATGCTTGTTTATCTCTCTCCACCATTCCCAAGTGCATGATTCATATGCCCTTTATAAAAAAAGGTGACTGAGTTCTTTAAAAGCGGATGATACTGGGCTTTTCCGCATTCTCAGCTTCCTCGCTTGTAAGTTCTAGTTTCGGGGAAGGGTGTCTGATCTGCATGTGTTTCGCTCCCTCTAGTGGTTGATTCAATATTACAGAGGTTTATGTCCCAAGTAAAAACCTGCAGTTTAAATCTGTGTAATATTGAATCGACCACACGAGGGAGCAAAACACATGCAGAACTGAACACCTCTCCCCCAAGAAACAGGAACTTACAAGCAAGGAAACTGAGACTGAGGGAAAGCCTACTGCCTGGGAGTGAAATTGGAAAGAACATGCCTTACACAACGTGCATATAAGCAAAGAAACGTTTTGCCGTGCACTTGAGACACATCTAGGTTAAAAGAAGGAGAACAGAGTCCGGAATCCTACAGTGTGGATTAACCATCAATGTGGTTCTGAACTTGCAAGGAGAGAAACAGGTTTCAAATCCTTCACTCAGACAATAACATTCCCTGGGTAAATTCTGGCAAGTCATCGTCTTTCCACATAGCCTCACTCACAGGGTTGGTGTGAACAGATAAGATTACCTCACACATGTAGCATTTCATTCCTGGGAGGAAAGAGGTACACAACAGAAACAAACTCAAACGGACTTCTTTTCTTCTTGTCAGGTTCCTCCTCAGACGAGGAGGTTCTACAGGCACCAAGAAGGGTGGGGGCTGCCAAAACATCCACCTCCTACCGAAAGGCCCATGAGGTAAGTTCCTAAGGCCGGGAGAGATTTGAGTTTGACTTGTAAGTTCCTGTTTGTTGGTGTGTGTGTGTGTGGGGGGGGTCTGTTCCATATGTGCTTTGCTCCCTCTAGTGGTCAATTCAACATTACATCAGATTGTCCTGTATAAGAACCTGCAGTTTAAATCTGCAGGGAGATATGCTGGACATAAACCAATGTAATATCAAATTGACCATTAGAGGAAGCAAAACACATGCAGAACAGACAACCACCCCCCGAAGAAACAGGAATTTACAAGCAAGGAATATAATAATGCGGAAAAGCCCTTGGTTGGATCCAGTGGGTGTGTGCTACACAGCTGCAGCAAAAACATTTCACAGGACTAGCAGATGCCCAGCCCCACTCCATGCACAGAGCACCTGAGAATCCAAGGGTTGCCTTCTATTCCAGAGTTAAGGGAGTTATTTAAAACGTGTGCATCATGCCTCTTGGAAGCTTTGAGGCAGTTTTTAAATTTATTTTAAAGCCTGTGAAACAATAAAATGTCATAAACACCAATAAACCCCCAAAGAACAATAAAAGCATCCATCAGCTCACACAATATTTTCTTTAAAAAGATGGGTCTGCAAAGCCAGGGGTCCCCAACTTTTTTGAGACTGCGGGCACATTTGGAAATCTGACATGGCATGGTAGGCGCAGTAACAAAATGGGTGCCACAAAAGGGCTGCCGCAGAAGGCGGAGCCAGCCACAAGTTAACTTCAGTCACACAGTGCAGATCCTTGTGCTGTGGTAGCAGCTTATGTCAAAGCAACATTTTTAAAAATCTGCACGGGCACCAGAACAGGTGACTGTGGGTGCCATGGCCCTTATGAGCACAATGTTGGAGACCCCCAGCATAAGCTATAGGAGATGTGTTTTGAATGTTCCATAATTTCAAGCAGGGCCACTTCCATTGACTCTCAATGGAGGCCAGTCTAGCTTCCCATATCAATGATGGCAGGAAGCGTCCATTTCACAGTTATCTGTCCCTACCATTTCATTGTTAGGACAAAGAAGCAACAGTACATGTCATCTTGCACCACGCTTCCTACACCAACATGCTCAGCTCTCAACTCTAACAACGTAGGCAAAGTCAACCTTTATGGCACAGTGCCAGAGGTGTTAAGCAGAACATCTGCACATGGGTGTGGATACCTTCTGTGTTCTTTGCAGTTGCAGTAGCTGTGGTTCTATCTTTAGAAGAACCCTATTTTGCTACCCTACCTAAATGGCCCAGGCTAGCCTGATCTTATAAAATCTTGAAAGCTAAGCAGGGTTGGCTTGGGTTAGTCCTTGGATGGGAGACTACCAAGAAAGTCCAGGGTTGATATGCAGAGGCATCAACAGCAAATCACCTTTGTTCATGAGGGGGTTGCCATAAGTCAGCTGTGACTTGACGGCATCTTCCACCACCACTTCGCTGCCCTAATAAAGGATTACTTTCTTTCTGCTGGGGCTCCTTGTGCTTTTAATAGCGGCACAGCAGGCAGGAATTCAGTCAGTGATGCTATCCCCTCACCGTTCCATGCTTGGAGTAGCTTTGGCTGTTCAGTTCTGGCTGTCAAAAGCAAAAATTAGCCTTTAAAGTAGGGTTGCCAGCTCCAAGTTGGGAAATACCTGGAGATTTTGGGGGTGGAGGCTGAGGAAGGCAGAGTTTGGAGAGGGGAGGGACTTCTGTAATGCCATGGAGTTCAATTGCCAAAGGGGTCATTTTCTCCAGGGGAACTGATTTCTATCGCCTGGAGATCAGTTGAAATAGCGGGAGACCTCCAGCGACAACCTGGAGGTAGAAAATAAACAAACACCTCTGTACTTGTACCTAAGAGGTTTGGAAATTAGCACAGAGCCAAGAGAATATAACAAAGTGCAAATATATTAAGTGCCACAATATTACAACTATATACAAGGTGTCTCTTGTTTCAGTTAGATACACACAATCCTGTATGATATATGTAAGTCTTTCGAGTTTTGTTCATATATAACATTCAATTATTGAGGTCCAATGCCGGTACTATTCTTCTGGTATCGGCATTGGACCTCAATAATTGAATGTTATATATGAACAAAACTCGAAAGACTTACATATATCATACAGTAGTCAAAAAGGGCAAGAGTCCAGTAGCACCTTAAAGACTAACACAAATATTTTCTGGTAGGGTATGAGCTTTCGTGAGCCACAGCTCACTTCTTCTGATACAGCTAGAATGTGAATCCATTGTATCAGAAGAATAGCTGTATCAGAAGAAGTGAGCTGTGGCTCACGAAAGCTCATACCCTACCAGAAAATATTTGTGTTAGTCTTTAAGGTGCTACTGGACTCTTGCCCTTTTTGACTACTGCAAACAGACTAACACGGCTACCCACTGTGATATATCCTACAGGATTGTGGGTATATAACTGAAACAAGAGACACCTTGTATATAGTTGTAATATTGTAGCACTTAATATATTTGCACTTTGTTATATTCTCTTGGCTCTGTGCTAACAACCTGGAGGTTGGCAACCCTACCTTAAACTCTTAAGTGTCAACTATGCTAATGAGCCTTTGCTTCCTCCCCAGGCATATGTGGAACTTCATGAACTGGTCATGGATAAGAACAGTGAATTGCGTTGGATGGAGGCTTCTCACTGGATCAAACTTGAAGAAGACTTTGAAGAGATGGGGCACTGGGGGAGACCTCACCTCTCGTACCTGACTTTCCACAGCCTTATGGAAGTGCGCAGGGCTTTTACTAAAGGTGGGGGAAAGGACTTTTCATGTCTCACTTCAGTACGGAGGAATCAAGTGTTCTACGTGTAGGGTTGCCGGGTCCCTCTTTGTCACCGGCGGGAGGTTTTTGGGGCGGAGCCTGAAGAGGGAGGGGTTTGTGGAGGGGAGGGGCTTCAATGCCATAGAATCTAATTGCCGAGGTGGCCATTTTCTCCAAGTGAACTGATCTCTATCAGCTGGAGATCAGTTGTAATAGCAGGAGATCTCCAGCTTGTACCTGGGAGTTGGCAACCCTATCTACACACCACATGTAAACCACCCATCAGGCCATGCGCAGACAGTAATTTTGTGGGAGTAACAGGAATGCTTCCTTCCCTGTGGAACTTTCATTGTCCAGACTCTCATCTTGTGTGTGTGTGTTTTGCCATCAAGTCACAACTGACTTAAGGTGACCCAAAGTGAACTATTCATCCGCCTCAATTGCTAATGTAATTTGGGTTGTCAACCTTCAGGTGGTGGCTGGAGATCTCCCGCTATTACAACTGATCTCCAGGTGACAGAGTTCAGTTCCCCTGGAGAAAATGGCCACTTTGGCAATTGGACTCTATGGCATTGAAGTCCCTCCCCTCCCCAAACCCCACCCTCCTCAGCCTCCACCCCAAAATCTCCAGGTATTTTCTGGAGCTGGCATCCCTCAATGTAATAAATAGGCCAGGTGCATACATGGTGCTTTGACCCAGAATGGTATGAAAGGGAGCAGAGGACAACTAAATGAACTTTGATTGGAGGATGCTTATATTTTTATTGTCCAAACTGGGGATGGCCAACAAATGTCCACTGGCTACATCTAGCCTTCACACAATTCTTGCACCCCCTAGTGGCTTTACTAAATTTTGTATTGTAAAAAAAGTTTGCCCACAGCATCGTTCATCAGAAAAATGTTGTTAAGAAACAGAGATATTCCTGATTTTGATGTTACACCTCCCTTTTAAGATGTGTCTGTCATATGAAAAAGTACTTATTTTTATGTAATGCTATGCATGTGATCTACAGCTATGAAGCTTTTATGGCACCAATTTTAATTATAGAAAATCTTAGTTAGTTGAAGGTGGGGAGGTCAATGTTTGTGGCAAAATATACTTCTAATCTTGGGACTACTGTCTGGAAAACAGTTAGTTTTTGAAAATACAAAATCTATATTTTTATATTTGTTATGTGATTGTATAATTTTAATACTAAGTCAGCCTTCCCTTACAGGAAGACTGCTTTTAACTTATCTAGAACAGATATTCTTAGAATCAGTCTGAAGGCACTATCCATGGAAACATTTCTCTAGAAACAGTTTATGTGAACAAGGATTTTTTTAAAGGTGCCCAGTAGTCAGTCTTGCTTGGGAAAATCCATACACTCCAACCCAAACTGTAGCACAAACATAGCGTCAATAGAAGAATCTGGATCCCCTACAAAAAAGTAGTAACAACTGTGTTTATTACACATACAAAACAAACCACACCAAAGTTTACCTGGAAAGTTCCTAAAATTCCCCTCCTTTGTACATTGTAAATGCTAGCAGGAAGCTCTTCTGGATTTCCAGATGTTTAGCATAGCTGTTCCTCTCTTCTTGCCCCTCTAGGAATTGTTCTTCTAGATCTTCCAGAGAGGAGTCTAGCCGGGATTGCCAATCAGATACTTGATCACATGATTGAAGAAGGACGTCTCAAACCACAGGACCGAGAGGCGGTTTTAAGAACCCTCCTACTTCAACACAGGTATCCGTGTCAGACACCAATCTAAAAGTCTGACGTGTCCCTAGCTGGACATCTGGGGACTGGAGTTCATCTCAGATCTGCGCTGGATTATGCAAACTGCACATATCGAGTTAGGTTGGGGGTTACATACAGGAAGGTATTCAGTACAAGTTGATTATCCCTTATCCAGACTGCTTGGGACCAGAAGTGGTCCGTATTTCGGATCTTTCCGTATACTGGAATATTTTGGAATTTTTGCATATACATAATTAGATATGTTGGGGATGGGACCCAAATTCTTTTATGTTTTATATACACTTTATACACATAGCCTGAATGTAATATATAACAATATTTTAAATAATTTTGTGTACATTGAACCACCAGAAAGCAAAGGTGTAACTTTCTCACCAGAATACCTGTAACAGCTGTTAAGAAAGAGCAACAACAAACAACAAATGTTAATTTAACAGCAGGCTTTCAGTCTCCACCTACAATGCAGTGTACATTGTATTTATTTATTTATTTTTAGGTGAGAGGAAACACTGAAAGCAGGCAGCACAGATCTGCCTGCATGCTGGCTCAAAGAGTCCAGTTTTTGGATCAGTCCGGATATGGGATGTCCAGATAAGGGATACTCTACCTGTAGTAGGATGAGGATCAGGAAATGGGGGAAAGGATGTGAAGCTGGACAAGGAAAGGCAGGCCCAGGTACTTTATGATAGATAAAGTCCTGGCTCTCTTTGTTGTAGTGACCAAGAAAATGTCCTGCACTGGGGCTGGACTGACTTGGAAAGGCTTCTAAAAGGGTCCTACTAGGATTGCCAGGTTCTTCCTGGCCATTGGTAAGGGGAGGGGTTAAAGTTGTCAGCTCCAGGTTGGGAAACTCCTGGAGATTTAGGGGTGGAGCCTTGGAAGGACAGGGACCTCAGTGGGGTACAGTGCCGCAGAGTCCACCCTCCAGAGCATCCATTTTCTCCAGGGGAACTGATCTCTGTAGTCTGGAGATGAGCTGTAATTCCAGGGGATCCCCAGGTCCCACCGGGAAGCTGGCAGCCCTAGGCCACACACATTTTGGCTGGATGTAGAAGCCAGCGTGGTATAGTGGTTAAGAGTGGTGGACTCTAATCTGGAGGACCGGGTTTGATTCCCCACTCCTCATTAAGCCTGCTGGATGACCTTGGGCCAGTCACGGCTCTCCCCAAACTCTCTCAGCCCATGCAAAGGCTGGAAATGGCAAACCACCTCCAAACGTCTCTTGCCTTGAAACCCTGATGGGAAGCCAGTCAGTGAATAAGTAATGGTATACAGCAGATTCATCCTTGGCTCAAGGGATATATGTGAATATGTGACAGAGAAACGGGAGGCAGAATGAGCTTCCTCTGTTCACATGCTTTGCCAAAAAAACAACAACCCGGGCCACAGTAAGAAGACTTGTTAAAAATAACTTCAGTATTATTCAAGGGTGGGGGGGAGAGACAGCTCTGAAGTCATTCAATATTTAATCATCCAGAAAATATAAAGGTATCAGAAATGTAATTCTCAGTCACTTAAGAAAGGTTTCGGACAATAGTCTAATTTTTTTTAATTGGGGAACTTCTCATTTTTATTGTGAGATGGAGAATTTTAAGAAAGGAGGGATGTCACCCTTGGGTCTGAGAAAAAATCTTGGAATAAACCCAGGTTCTCTGCAGGTTGTGTGGGTGGCCATGATGAACAGCGGCATGTATCCATCTTCAGAAGAGGGCTGGCAATTTCTACCCATTGCTCTCTGTCTCCTGTGCAGTTCCAGAGGATCTGTTGACCCCCTCCCCCAAACAAAATTTTGGTAGACTCAGTGGGCTGCAGCAGCAGAAGGAAGTCTCACTTTGCAAAATCTTTCTTTTCTTTTTCTTTTGCCTTCAAGTCACAGCTGACTTATGGCAACCCCATAGGGTTTTCAAGGCAAGAAACATTCAGAGATTGTTTGCCATTGCCTGCCCCTGTGTCACGACCCTGGTATTCCTTGGAGGTCCTCCAATCCAAGTATTAGCCAGGGTCGGGGCTGAGAGTGTGTGACTGTCCCAAGGTCACCCAGCAAGCTTCCATGGCAGAGTACGGATTTGAACCTGGGTTTCCCAGATCCTAAGCTGACACTTTAACCAATGGTAGAGCATCTGCTTGGCATAGGTTCAATTCCCTCCATCTCCAGTTAAAGGGACTAGGCAAGCAGGTGATGTGAAAGACCCTGGAGAGCCACTACCAGTCTGACTAGACAATACTGACTTTGATGGACCAAGGGTCTGATTCAATATAAGGCAGCTTCATGTGTTCATGTGTTCACAGCATGCTGACTCTCCCAGCAGTTCCCTGGATAGAAGCAAATGACTTGGAATTCTTCTGGCACTTCATTTTATTAGTTTCTGTGAATCAAACTGGCACTGAAGAATATATTAATGTTAATTATTTGCAGGTTGCATTCTTGCTCTGAAGACTTAGCCATTAACTCTTCCCCCCCTGCCTTTCTTCTTTCATCCCATATCCCCCCTCCCCGCAAACACTTGCACAGTCATCCCGATGAGTCAGTTTCGCTGGGCACTCTTTCCCCTGGGCAGTTGCAACAGACCGACAGCAAAGAGGCAGACACAACACAGCCGCTTTTGCAAGAGCATCACTCCATTGAGATGAAGACTCTTTCCCCCAGCTCGGAGCAGGTAAAACAGCAGATAAAGCCCTGTTATTCTGTATCTTCTGGAAAGTGCGACCTCCATCCCCAGCCTGGTTCTAACATAGGACTTTTCTGCATTCTCACATTCCTTACTTGTAAGTTCCTGTTTCTTTGGGAGGGGGTGTTTCTGTTCTGCATGTGTTTTGCTCCCTCTAGTGGCTGATTCGATATCACACAAGTTTTTATCCAGTATAAAAACCTGCAGTTTAAATCTGCAGGGAGATATGCTGGATATAAACCTGTGTGACATCAAATGGACCACTAGAGGAAGCAAAACACATGTGGAACTGAACCCCCTCCCCCAAGAAACAGGAATTTACAAGCAAGGAATATGAGAATGCGAAAAAGCCCATACAGTAGCCACGGGCCTTGAACAGTGTCAAGTGAACACATAAACAAGCAATGACAAGAACTTCATACACACCCATTATGTCTTACAACAAAACATGTTTCTGATGGGAAACAATAAGTAAGCTTTGTACTTCTACTGAGTATCACTGAGCACCAAACTAGATGTGATGGTGTCCTTCTGTCTGCCGTGGGGACGTCACTGCCATTTTAAGGCCCAAAATGGGTGATTTTAAAATGCCGCTGTGGGACAAAATACTCTTGCTCCCCACGCCTTTTCCAAGCACCAAAATGGCTGCATGGGGTGCAGCCATTTGGAGGAACGACAACAGCACGTCATCCCGCAGCACTTAAATCAACCATTTTAGGCTTTAAAATAGGTAGGGTTGCCAGGTCCCTCTTTGCCACTGGTGGGAGATTTTGGGGGCGGAGCCTGAGGAGGGCGGGGTTGGCAGCAGAGTCCCTGTGTTGGACATGAAGATGATGTCACATCTAGTTTGGCCCTGAGAGACACTGAAATAAAATCGCTTCTGAAAATACTAGGAGCCACAATGAAATTTCTAGGTGTCATAGCAACCTGGCACCTGGGATTTTTCAAGTTCTGTAGTAGCCTTGTTTTAATGATTTTAATTACCAGCTATAGAGAGAAATGTACATTTATCAGTGGGTCTCAAACCCTGGAGTGCCAAACCAGAGTGGTGGAATATGCAGCGTTCTAGCTTACAGGTTGTGTGCTGCTGCATAATTATCATTACTTACTATTTAATTCATTTCTACTCCACCTTTCTCCCCTAGTGAGGACCCAAAGTGGTTTACATTGTTCTCCTTTCCTCCATTTTATCCTCACAACTCTGTGAGGTAGGTTAGGCTAAGAGTGTGACTGGCCCAAGGTCACCCTGCGAGCTTCCATGGCACCAGTGGGGATCGAACCCAGGTCTCCCAGATACTAGTCTGATAGTCTTAAACACTACCTCACACTGGTTTTCATAACCTAACATAGGTAGGGGCATGAATCCCAACATAGACTCTCTTAAAACAAAGCCCTGGGAAACATCCTATGTACCAAGTACCAGCTCTGAAGCACGGAGGTGTTTGTTTGTTTGTTTTTGTCTTCAAGTCACAGCTGACTTATGGCGACCCCTGATGGGGTTTTCAAGGCAAGAGGCGTTCAGAGGTGGTTTGCCATTGCCTGCCTCCTCGTCACACCCCTGGTATTCCTTGGAGGTTTCTTATCCAAATACTTGCCAGGGTCGAGACTGAGAGTGTGTGGCTGGCCCAAGGTCACCCAGCAAGTTCCCAAGGCAGAGTGGGGATTCAACCCTGGGTTTCCTAAATCTTATTCTGACACCTTAACCACTACACCACGATGGCTATCAAGGGGCTATTACTGCCCACAAATCCAGTGCAGATGAATGAGGAACGTCCCATTCCATATTACAAAAATTAAAAAGTTGTGAAATTACCTTCTGTAATTCCTCTTGCTGCAGGAACAGCCAAGACCTCATGGTTTTAAGAAGCCACTTTTAGAGAAGATCTTGCCAGATTCAGAAGCTGTGTTGGTCCTTGTCGGTAAGCATGTTTTCATGTGTGAACGTCCTGTCACAGGAAGGGTGGAGAGAGCCCATAGCTCAGTGGCAGTGGCACTTCCTCTGAATACACGATGATCCAGGGTTCAATCCCTGAACCCCCCACCCAGTTCAAAAAATCACTGTTGGCAGGGCTGGCAAAGACCCATGGATGAGACTAATAGTTACTAGACATCCTAGCCAAATGGACTTACCACATTCAGTATTCCAGATGTTAAGGACAAGCCATAAAGATGGGTTGTAGTCTTTATGCCTTGATAGTAGGATTTCCTGGGGCAAGAAATAGGATGCTGCGCTAGATGTACCTTTTCCAGGCTATAGGCGAAGAATGATGCCACACAATGACCTTTTTTGCAGAGGTGAGGATTCCAGGCAGCTTGGCAACCTATTTTTCTATCTGGCTTATTAAAATTCAGTTGTGAACTGGGCTCACTTTGCTATCTTCAGCCTTTTATGCAGGGACTTTTCCCCGCGGTCACTCCCACCGATTCTTCAGGGCTTCCTTGTGATTAATCATGCCTTTCCTGCCCGTCAGAGATTGCCTCGCTCTCCCCTCACATTTTGCCCATTTTTTCCAGATGCTGTTTTAGCCAGAATCTGGAAAACATGGGCAAAATGTGTCAGGAAAGCAAGGTGACCTCTGACGGGCGGGAAAGGCATGCATAATCAAAAGGAAGCCCTGAAGCAGCCGGCGGGGAGGAAATGTCCCTGCATAAAAGGCCTTCCTTTCTCTTCCCTCTTTCCCATTCTACCCCTTTGCCTCTTCACAGTTCTCTCCCCTTCTTGCTCATGCTCTGTATCTCCCCAGCCCTTTCCCTTTCTCTCTCTCTCTCCTTGTTCCAAGGCCCTTAAATGATACGCTATCTTTTATCCATCCTCCCACCAGGCTGTGCCACCCTTCTGGACCGACCCACTCTGGCTTTCGTACGCTTGAAGGATGCTGTAGAGCTGGACCCGGTCTTGGAAGTCTCTGTGCCTGTCAGGTTCCTTTTTGTGGTCTTGGGCCCAGATCCCCACTATACCACCTATCATGAGATTGGGAGAGCCATCTCAACAATGATGTCTGAAAGGGTAAGTTGAAATCTTTTTCATCTCCAGTTGTCTAAGAGAGCCATGGAATCGCTTCCTTTGAAAACTCCTAAGAAAGGATTGTCCTGACCTGGACAGCTCAGCCTAGTCCAATCTTGTCAGATCTTGGAAGCTAAGCAGGGTCTGCTCTGGTTATTATTTTAATGGGAGATCACCAGGGAATACCAGGGTGGCTACACAGAGGTAGGCAATGGCAAACCCACCTCTGTTCATCTCTTGCCTTGAAAACCCTGTGGGGGTTGCCATAAGTTGGCTGTGACTTGATGGCCAAAATAAAGGAGGGGTTGGCAGGGTCCCACTCCCAGATGTGTGCAGACTGATGTCTGGGCTGGGTGAGTAGGGTTTATCTTGCAGTTTCTGGGTGAGACCAAAGAGTCTTGTAAGGTTGTGGTGGTGGAAGTGCTGTCAAGAAACAGCCAACCCTATGGGTTTTCAAGGCAAGAGATGAACAGAGGTGGGTTTACCATTGCCTGCCTCCAAGGTAGGCCGATAATACTATCTCCATAAACTGGGACACTGCAAGGAATCAAGATGGAGGGGGAGTGATCTGGACATTTACAATATACATAGGGCACTTTCACACATGCTGAATAATGCACTTTCATTCCACTTTCAATGCACTTTAATGGTCGTTTGCAAGTGGGTTTTGCCGTTTCACACAGTAAAATCTAGCTGCAAAACGTATTGAAAGTGGATCGAAAGTGCATTTGGCATGTGTGAAAGTGCCCATAGTCTCTCCTTACAAGGATTCTGTAAACTCTCAGGGATGGGACCAGTCCAGCTTCCCATCTCCCTCCATCCTTTATTTGCCCGGTTTAACTGACTCTGTTGCACTCAACATTCTGTGCCGCTTGGTGAGCACGCTCCAGCCTCATCAGGCAATTTTCTTTTCATTTGGTTAGCTTACCAATCAAACTGCCCTGCGTATCTCAAGAATCCACTGAATATGTAGAGATTCTTAATTTGTTGGTGGGTGGACTGGTGTGTCCCCCCCCCCCCGGCTCCTTTTGTGAGTGGCACAAATAAAAAAATAGTATGATAACATTGCAGATAGGGTTGCCTCTTTAAAGATCAGTTCCTAAGGTTGCCAACCTGCAGGTGGGGCCTAGAGATCTCCTGGAATTAAAATTGATCTCCAGATGACAGATATCAGTTGCCCTGGAGAAAATAGCTGCTTTGGAGGGTAGACGGTATGGCATTATACACTGCTAAAGCCTCTCCCTTCCTCAAACCCCAATCTCTCCAGGCTCCATCCCCAAATTACATTTCATTTTCAACTTTATATGACAGATGTTCCTAGATCTGATGAGATCAGGCTACCCTGGGCCATCCTGGTTGGGGCAAATTTGCACATATATATAAAAAAACCTTGAATGTGTGCATGTTCACTCATTCACTAGGGTTGTTACTGTGTGATGGAACAGAAGGGCTCTGAAAAGAGTGGAGCTGTTCCTTCCACATTAACATGATGGTCTGTTCAGAAATCTGTAGTCTTGTTGCCTTCCCCTTTGGTCAATGAGAATGTGAACTAAGGGCCATAAAAGGATGTTCCAAATGGATCTGTTTTGTATGTGTGTTTATGTCCTAAGGGCTACTGCCTCATCATGTATCTTACTATGTATTGTCATTGTCATGTATATATTGTTTAATATATCACATCTACTACTCTTTACTTTGTTTTCACATTCTCGTTTTCCTTGAGTCTAAGTTCCTGTTATGTTGGAGGTAGGGATGTCAGTTCTGCACGTGTTTTGCTCCCTCTAGTGGTCGACTTGACATCAAGCAGCTTTTAATGGAGTTTATTTCCCTGCAGATTTAAATGGCAAGTTTTAATGCTGGATTTAAAGTTGTTTTATGTCAAATCAATCACTAGAGGGAGAAAAGCACATGCAAAGCTGGAACTTAGAAGCAAGAAACTGAGAACGCAGGAATGCCTCTAGTCCTATTACAATGATGTCTCATGCTATTGATTGCATTGATTTACACTGCTTTGTGTTGAATTGACTTACAATGATGGCAAAAAAGTCAATGCCAATAGCATGAGACATCAAGTCACATCTGACTTATGGCGACCCTAGGTGGGGTTTTAAAGGCAAGAGATGTTCGACGGTGGTTTGCCATTGCCTCCTCGTCACACCCCTGGTATTCCTTGGAGGTCTCTCATCCAAATAGTAGACAGGATCAGGGCTGAGGGTATGTGACTGACCCAAGGTCACCCATCAAGCTTCCATGGCACAAGTGGGGATTTGAACCTGGGCTTTCTAGGTCCTAGTCTAACACCTTAACCATTACACCACACTGGCTCTAAATAAAATAAAAAATAATTCTCATTCTTAACACTTGCAAGTTGCAAGCAAAGAGCACAGGGAATTCCTGTGAAAATACATCCTACAAGCAGCCTCTGCCCTAAGACACCCTTACTCTCTGAGTCTTGATGTTCCCCTTCTGTCTTGGGCAGGTGTTCCGCCAAGACTGTTATTTGGCCGAGGGACGGCAAGAGCTGGTGAAGGGTGTGGAGGAGTTCCTGGACTGTTGCATCGTTGTTCCACCTTGCGAAATTGCAAATGAACAGCTCTTCAAGATGTTGTTGCCGATACAGAAGGACCTCCTGCGAAAGAGATACCTCCCAGAGGAGAAGAAGCCAGAGCTCTCAAAGGAGCTGGGTATGGTACAGTGTGGGAGGATCACTTAGCCTCTGCAAGAAACTTTGCCGGCTGCCTACCAGCCTTCAAGGACTGGAAGGCTGCAGTAGCAAATCTGGTGGGGGGGGGAAGGAGATGGCATGTCTGATACCTGCTGAGAAGCTGCAGCCCCTGACCTCCATGTCAGGGACGTCTTGTGGTCACCCAGTAGTAAGAGAAGGCATGATAACTGTACATATTTTGTGATGCTGACATCATACCATTCAACTTCAGACATTAGAATTGCCAGCTCCTAGAGATTTGGGGGCCGAGCCTGGAAAGGGCAAAATTTGGAGAGGGGAAAGAGCTCAGCAGGGATGTGATTCCATAGACTCCATCCTCCAAAGCAGCCATTTTCTCCCAAGGAAATGTAGTCTGGATCTCGCCAGGCCCCACCTGGATTTGGCAACCCTATCAGTATTGGGTAGGGATTTCAGCATAATGGCTGCTGTTGGTTGTGGAATTCATAGTAATGGCTGAGGCCACTGGCCTCTGCAATTTGTTATGCCTGCAAGAAGTTTCTGGACTTGCTCTAACAACTAGGGTCAGCCCAGCTTGTCTGTGTTTTATGATGATTCTTTGGAAGTAGGATGGGCTGGGGCAAATGTGACAGCCGCAGAGGATATCCAGTGACATCCCAGAAGTTGCCTAGCTTCTGCAATGTTGCCAGATACCCTCTATTGCATCCGTAGTGGGAGAACAGGATTTCAGAGGGTGAGGCTTCAGTGCCCTGTCTTGATCTACCAAAAAGATAGGTTCTGAATAATTTATATCAAGCTTGCAAAATTTGACTAAGGGCTTTTCTGCATTCTCATTTTCCTCTCTTGTAAATTCCTGTTTCTTTGGGGAATTTATCAGTTCTGCACATGTTTTGCTCCCTCTAGTGGTTCATTCGATATTACACCGGTTTATGTCCAGCATATCTCCCTGCAGATTTAAACTGCAGGTTTTATGCCAGACATAAACTTGTGTGATATCGAATCGACCACTAGAGGAAGCAAAACACGTGCACCAAAAGCTTATAAAGACTATAATGGGAAGTGTTGGAAATATCAGAACACAGATGCAACATTTTATCATATGTAAGAAAGCTAGAAAATACTGGATAGTGATTCATGATGAAATGCAAAAGATATTAAAATATAAGTTTGCAATGTATGAAAAAATATGCTACTAAATATTTTACCAAGTAATATCCCCAAAATGTATAGTGAATTATTCAAGTACATGCAAAAGTAACATATGCAGCAAAATGGAAAGCAGAGAAATGCCCAAAGTTAAATGAATGGATGAATAAGTTAACTGAATATGCAACTATGGCAAAATTAACATCCTTTATACATAATAACATCCTTTGCACAAATTTCAGAATTTCAGAAAAAAATTGAATGTCTTTTTAATTATATAGTTGAAAATTAAGAGTAAAATAAAAATTAAAACAGAAGAAGAAAGATTTAGGTAATACTTGTTTTATAATAAATATATAATTAGATATGAAGATATAATGAGGATATATAGTAATGTAACTCAAAAGAAGTGAACTACTAAAATGTACATTTAAAAAGTAAGCTCTACATACATTGTATTTATATGAAAAAAATGAGAATGCAGAAAAGCCTTAATCTTAGCATAGAATTTTGTTTTAAACACAAACAGGTTGTTACCTGCCTAGAGAAAACAAAATCCTGTCCCTTTGACAGGGGCACAATAGGGTGTTATTAACCAGGTAACAAGTATTTGGATGGGAGACCTCCAAGGAATGCCAGGGGTGTGACGTGGAGGCAGGCAATGGGAAACTGCCTCTGACTGTCTCTTGCCTTGAAATCCCTACGGGGTCATAGGGTTACCAACCTCCAGGTGGTAGCTGGAGATCTCCCGCTATTACAACTGATCTCCAGGCAACAAAGATCAGTTCACCTAGAGAAAATGGCCGCTTTGGCAATTGGACTCTATGGCACTGAAGTCCCTCCCCTCCCCAAACCCCGCCCTCCTCCGGCTTCGGCCCAAAATCTCCAGATATTTCCCAACCTGGAGCTGGCAACCCTACAGGCTGTGAATTGACAGCAAACACACATACACACACACATTATTTTGTTCTGTGCTATGAAAAGCTTCAGCTGCCCATTTCCACATATTTTGTCTCTGTTTAAGGGACAGGGCACTTTTCTCCAGGCCTGATTACAACCCTTAACACAGCGCCGACAGAAAGTCACGGCCCAGGCTAAGCGGTACCCACATCTTCCACAGTGGTAGGGCCCCATTTCATGTGCTCTGGGGCCTGCGCCTGGGCCCAGCTAACAGGTTCTGCAACTGAACTAGTCCAGACCCTGCCGTTACTGTCATTTAACGGGCCTTTATTTGAAAGGCCTTCCTACTCCAGTGAACCCCATGGAGCAGAGCAGATTTTCTCCAAATTTGATGAGACTACCTTCTAGGGTTGCCAGGCCCCTCTTCGCCACCAGCGGGAGGTTTTTGGGGAGGAGCATTTTCTCCAGTTGAACTGATCTATATCAGCTGGAGATCAGTTGTAATCGCAGGAGATCTCCAGCTAGTACCTGGAGGTTGGCAACCCTACTAGCTTCCCTGCGGTGATCCCCTTTGGAAACTTCTGCTGTCCTAATTGCCCTTCTCCCGATCCATCCTTGTCACACTTCCTGTGTTCTTCTGTCTTGCGCAGAGCAAAAACTGCAAGCGGAAGCCATCAAACCAGAAGATGACGACAACCCATTACGCAGGACCCGCAAGCCTTTTGGGGGGCTGGTGAGGGACATCAAACGGCGGTACCCCAAGTACCTCAGCGACATCAAGGATGCCCTCAATGCCCAGTGTCTAGCCGCTGTCATCTTTATTTATTTCGCTGCACTTTCTCCTGCCATCACCTTTGGGGGCCTTCTGGGTAAGAGAGGTGGGGCTACGGTGGTTTCACAAGCTGGTCCTTGGTGGAACTAGATCTGCTCCAACATACAGAAAAATTTGGGTTAAATCAGAGTGAAGAGCAGCTTTGCATTCCTTCCCCTTCTGCTGAACCAGATGGGTGTGGAGAGGAGAAGCAGAACTGAATGGAAGTGCCCAGTAGAGGTTGGTTTTCCTGTAGTTTAGGTTGTGAACTGCAGGGGTTTTTCTCATTTTCCATTTGTTTTTTGTGGTTTCTTTGTGATTTCTTCATGCTTTCTCAAACTGAATCAAAGTTAGTTTGAGAAACAGGAAAACCTGGAAACACATGGACATAAATCTGTCATCAGAAACCACAACATTCAAAAACCAGTGGGGGAACATTTTAACCTTCCAGGACATTCAGTTGCTGATTTAAGAGCAGCAGTTCTCTTATAAAGGGATTTCAAAGGGAGATTAGAAAGAGAGATTGCTGGATTACAACTACCGTAATAATGAAGCTCAAGACTATGCATTCTCCTGGATTGAATAGGGACCTGTGATTCCTGACTCATTACCAATGCTGATTTCTTCACGCCTTCTATCCATCTGCATATCACACCTAATCCAATCCAGCCTACTAACATCATTTACCTGCTATTGATATTTACATGCTTTTGCCTTTGGGTGTGTGAATTCACTCTTTTCCACTTAAGGATCGATGGACTCACATTCTAGCTGTATCTGAAGAAGTGATCTGTGAGTCACGAAAGCTCACAGCCTGCCAGAAATTTTGTTAGCTCTGGGTTGAAAAATACCTGGAGATTTTGGGGGAGGAGGCTGGGGAAGGCAGGGTTTGGGAATGGGGGAGACAAAGAAGAAGAAGAAGAAGAAGAGAAGTTGGTTTTTATATGCCAATGTTCTCTATCACTTAAGGGAGAATCAAACCAGCTTACAATCACCCTCCCTTCTCCCTCCCCCCAACAGACACCTTGTGAGGTAGGTGGGGCTGAGAGAGCTCTAAGAGAGCTGTGACTAGCCCAAGGTCATCCAGCTGGCTTCATATGTAGGAGTGGGGAAACCAACCCAGTTCACCAGATTAGCATCGGCCACTCATGTGCAAGATCCAAACCACTACTCTTAACCACTACACAACGCTGGCTCTCACCCTCCAAAGCGACCATTTTCTCCAGGGGAACTGATCTCTGTTGTCTGGAGATCAGTTGTAATAGGAGGATATCTCCCTCCCTGCTGTGCTCAAGAGGGCTTGCTAAGTACAGGCTATGTTGGAAGCCCCTGCCAAGCCTAAGAACCCCTTGGCCCCACAGCTTCCTTTGCTAAATTCTATCGCTCCAAGAACTTTGCTCCCCAGCACGGCTCATTTTCAGTGTCAGAACTGGGTTTGGAGTACAGTTGCCAACCTCCAGGTGGCACCTGAGGATCTCCTGCTAGTACAATTGATCTCCAGATCACCAGGATCAGTTGCCCTGGAAAAAAATGGCTGCTTTGGAGAGTAGGCTAAGTCGCAATCTATCCCACTGAGGTCCCTATCCTCTCCAGGCTCCACCCCCAAATCTCCAGGTATTTCCCTACCCAGAGCTGGCAACCCTAGTTTGGAGAGGTGTGTTTAAACCATATGAGTTCAGCAAGCACTTAGGCTTCCCTTCCTTGCATACTCCTTTTAGTTTTATATGAGAATGGGGAAGATCTGTGATATTATCAAAGCAAGTCTACTCAGAAGTACATAGGGTTGCCAAGTCGGTTAGAAAAGACCTGGAGATTTTTGGGGATGGAGCCTGAGGAGGGTGGCATTTAGGAAGGGGAGGATGCTCAGCAGGTATAATATCATCATCATTAACCTTTAATAGGCATAGTCAGGTAAAATATCATAAAGACCACCTGCCAAAGCTACCATTTTCTCCAGGGGAACTGGTCTCCGTAGACTGGAGATCAGTTGTAATACCAGGAGATCTCCAGGCCCCACCTGGAGGTTGGCAATCCTAGAAATATGTCCCATGTTATTCAATCGGGCTCCACTCCCTGGAAAGTGTCCACAGGATTGCAGCCAGTGTCTAGTTTGTCCTTGAGTTGCACAGGGGCGTTTTGTCTTCCACATAGACAGGAAGGCTTGATATCCAGGGCTGTTTGCAGGTGAGAAGACTTCGAACATGATGGGAGTATCTGAGCTTCTGGTCTCTACGGCAATTCAGGGCGTTCTCTTCTGCCTGCTTGGGGCACAGCCTCTGCTCGTGGTTGGTTTCTCTGGCCCCCTCCTGGTATTCGAGGAAGCCTTTTATTCGGTAAGTGCCATGCGAGAAATCACACTTGTGCTGAATAGTGGTTTGATTCCTCTGTTTCCATAGGAAAGATCCTTTACAGGACATCTAGTACAGACCCAGAAAGACAGGAACATCCATCCATTCTCTCGCCCCCTGCCCCCCGTCAATTTAGACCAGCAGTTCCCAAACTTTTTGAGTCATGGAGCATTTTTCAGGAGATAAATTAATCACGGAGCACTAATTTTTACCTGGCACCTATATACCAAACTGAATGACAGTAGTATTTTTCTTTCCAATGTCTTCATGGAGCACTAGGAGATGTTTTGCGGAGCACCAAGTGCTCTGTGGAGCACGGTTTAGAAACCACTGATTTAGACAACCTAGACCACAGTCTCATCTTAAAAAAAAAAATCAAAATACAGTAAAATATGGGAAATTGTATAGTGCAATAAATCTGTCATTGACATTAATTCATTTGTTCGTTCATGCATGCATCTATTCATTACCTCAATGGCCATTAGCTATGACAGCTTTTAAAACAAAATTGACACATCCAAAATGAATGGAGGAAAATTATATCGTTGGCTATTAGCCATGACATTAAACGGAACATCCATATCCACAGGAAGTGTATCTTATTACAAGATGCTGAGAAATAAAAGGGATTTTTGGGTCCCCATTGCGGAGAAAAGTAGTGGTTGTAAATAAATAATGTCCTTTCTGTGAGCATCTTGAGACTTCTAGGTGATTGCCTGAGGAGGAAGCATTACCAACAGGCCTAAATAAAAATGCCCTGTCCCTTTACAGTACTTTGCTGAATGGGGTGCTATTTATCAGGGGATGTTATATATTTATGTACTATAAAAAGCTTCAACTGCACATTTCCAAGTATTAAGCCTCTGTTAATGGGACAAGAAATTTCCCTCCAGGCCTGTTGCAACCCTAGTTGGGGGCAGAGAATGCTATATTTAGGCAGATTTTGGTCTGATAGAAAGCATTTCTTAGGATGTTAAGCACGGGTCATTCCCTGTACATTTTCAGGCTTATTTGCACTAGTAAAATGCTTCCTTTTAGAAGGGAAAGCTCGGATTCTCAGGATTTGGGGAGGGGCCATGGCTCAGCTGTAGAGCATCTGCTTGGCATGGAGAAGGCCCCAGGTTCAATCCCCAGAATCTCTAGTTAAAAGGACCAGGTGATGTGAAAGGCCTCTATCTGTGTCGCTAGAGATTCAGTATAAGGCATGTGTTCATGTGATTTTGAATTCCACACTGGATACCTGCTGGTTGTGATGGTGAGTCTGGGGGTCCTGCTTATAGGCCTAGAGATTTTAGTGTGGTTGAAATAGCTCTTTGGTTCCAGCATAAGATAGAGAGGTTGATGGGAAGCAAAATAATTGCCTTTTATGCAGGGATGTTTCCCCCACTGACTACTTCGGGGCTTCCTTTTGATTATGCATGCCTTTTCTGCCCACCAGAGATTGCCTTGCTCTCCCCGTGTGTTTTGCCCAAGCTTTCCAGATGCTGTTTTAGCCAGAATCTGGAAAATGCAGGCAAACAGCGCTGGAAGTGCAAGGCAATCTCTGGGGCGGAAAAGGCATGTGTAATCAAAAGGAAGCCCTGAAGCAGTCGGCGGGGATGACCATGGGGGAAAGTTCCTGCATAAAAGGCCAATGTCTCACTAGCATCTCCTGTGCTCCACACTCCTTTCTTCTCCCTCCCCCAATTTCTCTACACAGTTTTGTGTCGGTTCCGACATAGAGTACATTGTGGGCAGAGTCTGGATCGGCTTTTGGCTCATAATCTTGGTGGTGGTGGTGGTGGCTTTCGAAGGCAGCTTCCTGGTATGCTACATCTCCCGCTACACCCAAGAAATCTTCTCCTTCCTCATCTCCCTCATCTTCATCTTCGAGACTTTCAAGAAACTCATCAAGGTAACACAGCCCATGTTTGTGTCTTCTGCCCTTGCTGCTGGAGGGGCTTCTGCTTTTGAGTGGCTGAAGTCCTGTGGAGGGGGCTTCTCTTTTGGTGGGGTTTAATCTGAGGTTGGTTGTTACGGCTAGTTAACAACCCCTGGCCACCAGCAGGGGGTGGGGTAGGGTTCGGGGGTGGAGCCTCAGGAGGACAGGGACCTCAGTGGGGCACAATGCCATAGAGTCCACCCTCCAAAGCATCCCTTTGCTCCAGGGGAACTGATCTCTGTAGTCTGGAGATTAGCTGTAATTTGGGGGGATCCCCAGGTCCCACTTGGAGGCTGGCATTCCTATTGCCAACTCTGGGTTGGGAAATCCCTGGAAATTTTGGGGTGGAGTTTGCGGAGGGACCTCAGCACAGCTTAATGCCATTGATTCAACCTTCCAAGGCAGCCATTTTCTCCAAGGGAATTTACCTCTGTAATCTGAAGATTACTTGTAATCCCAAGAGATCTCCAGGCCCCACCCAGAAGTTGGCAACCATAGCACTCTAAAAGATGTGCACGTGGTCTTCTCACCTCAAGACTCAGAAGGCAGGAGCAATGTCATTGTCAGAGATGAACTTTTGGATGGAGGCCCAGGGCTAGGGTTGCCAACCTCTAGATACTAGCTAGAGATCTCCTGCTATTACAACTGATCTCCAGCCGATAGAGATCAATTCCCCTGGAGAAAATGGCCGCTTTGGCAATTGGACTCTATGGCATTGAAGTCTCTCCCCTCCCCAAACCCCGCCCTCCTCAGGCTCCGCCCCAAAAACCTTCCACCAGTAGCAAAGAGGGAACTGGCAACCTTACCCAGGGCCCTGGCTCAGCGGCTCAGCAAGAGAGGCCCCAAATGCATGCTGTAGCAAGAAAGCCCTGTTGTGCCCGGTGGAACTTTCTTCTGAGTAAATATGCATAGATCCAGAAATCAGCATGTGTAGGGTTGCCAACCTCCAGTTGGCACCCGGAGATCTCCCACTATTACAATTGATCAGCAGATAGGGTTGCCAGGTGGGTGGTTTTGGAGCGGTAATTGCTTGTGCGCGCACATGCGATGACATCACCTCTGCGTTTACCCTTGGAAATACCACATCACCGCAGCTGCTTTAGCATTCAAACAGTGCTAAAGCGGCGGTGGCAATGTGGTGCTTCCTGAAGCAAACCCGGAAGTGATGTCATCGCACAGGGTCACCCCAGCCCCGCCCCCTAAAACCTCCCACCTATCGGGAGGGGGACCTGGCAACCCTATATCCAGATGACCAAGATGAGTTCTCCTGGAGAAAAGGGCTGCTTTGGAGGGTGGGCTGTATGGCATTATGCCTCACTGAGGTCCCTCCCCTCCACAAACCCTGCCCTCCCCAGGCTCCATCCCCAGATATTTCCTAGCCCAGAGCTGGCAACCCTAACCATGGGTGTTTGTCTGTGGAGATGGTAGGATGGGGCGAGACAAGCTGGCTGAATGTTCATTCGAGCTTCACGTTTGAAATATACATTACTATAAAAGGTGCCCATAAAACCGTTACATCCAGATTCCAAAATGACTGAACTGCACTGCTGGGTACGAATACAAGTCTCTTTACTTCATCAAGCCCTATTCGTATGTAAAACTAGGAGGTTCATCTCATAGCTCTTCCCGTGTTTCATTACTTTTGACCCTCAGTAGGTCACAGTGGGTAAACCTTTCCCTTTTGCCCGTCTGTAAAATGCATCCAAGTAATAAACACACTAATAACCATGCAGCGATATATAACTTTACGGAACAATAATGAGAGGGTGTAGCATTAGGATTTTGAGTTAAGTGGCTCCTACTGCTTGATACGTTCCTTCTAACATCCAGTGCTTGTTGGCACAGAAGTAGCCCTTTGCCCCCCACCCCTGCCACTTTTGGACTTCCTGCTGCGGTAACAAGTTGGTCACCAGAAGCCAGGCTGTCAAGACCTGGTTTCTATAGAAACTGAGGAACGAGAGGAAGAAAAGACAGAGGGCTGAAAAGATGTAGGAGGGAGAGAGAAAAAAACAAGCAGCACCCTTGTAACTGGGCTTAGCTCAGAAATTGCTCTTTTTTAATTTAAATTTTATTCATTTTTAAAAGGTGTACAGAAAAAGAAAAAAGGGAAGATGCAGATCGGGAAAATTTTTTACAATTCGTTTTGTGTCCATGCCTGTCAAAACCCGTCGACATTTCTACTTTTAATATTGTTGTTATTATTATTATTATTATTATTATTATTATTATTATTGATCTTTTGGAGACACAGAAAGGCAAAGGGGAGGGGTCGAGCATGGGGAGTAGGGGAATGGTGCTTGTGCTATGGTCCTTCGACCCCCATCTGATTTCGCGCTTAGTAGTACTTCATGGGGGGGAAAAAACTATTTTTATCAGGGTGGGTTGGGCTGCAGGGAAGCTGGAGTCAAGGCCATAGGAGATGGGGGGGAAGAGCGGTGTTGATAGAGCAGAAGAACCAAGGAAGTGGAAATAGGAGCTCGTGGTGGCTAAGGAAGAGAAGAGCTAAGAGGTCTTGCTGAACATGGCTCACTGGTAGGGTTGCCAACCTCCAGGTACTGTATAGAAAGACTCACTATACTGTTAACTATAGGTATATGTATTAGAAAAAGAAACAGTACAGCTCGATTTATTCAAACAATGTATTCAAATTACCACTAAGTACACAGACCACAACAACAAAGTTATTACATACAAATAATACAAAATATACAAAAAGCTAAGTCAAAATCTGAATAAGCAACAACACTTATATTATAAGCATAATAGCTATCTCCAAAAAACAACGCAACTGTCCAAATATAAAGCGATAGGAATCTTCACATCCAAATTGGGGAAAGTTGCTCCATTGGTAGCAAGAATGAAGACTGGATAGAGGTGAAGACCAGATAGAGGAAACGCTATTCCGGATACTTGTAGCGCTTTCACCAAAGCATAGCTTCATCAGCCTCAAATTCAAGTAGAAAAAACCTTTTATGATATATTTGGGAGTTTCATAATCTCTTTTAAGTCACCCATATCAATGAGTGATATATAGAATAAATCTGTAAGGCAAGTCTTCTGGTTTTTAAGTTTTCCAAATTTTTCAGTTTTTTTAGCTTTTAGCTCCCACTAAAAATGGGCTGCTAATATCCTCAAGTCGTCTTTTTTTCTACTTGGCCGGGGGGGCATGTTTGGAGGTAGAGGTCCCAAACTTTCAGCGTAGCTTGAGGGGACCCTTCTTGCAAGAACGCCCAAGTTTGATGACAATTGGGGCAGGGGGTCCCGAGTTATGGGGCCCGGAAGGGGTCCCCCCTCCACCCATTGGAATGAATATTCCCCCAAACGGGGAAAAAACCAAGGAGGAGGCGGCGCGGGTGCCGAGCGGCGCCGGGGAGAGACTCACGCAAGCCGCACCGTCACACTCAACCCCAGGCTAGGGGCAAAAAACAAAAGCAGAGCACAGCACACACTCCCACAGAGACAAGCGGGCACACACCCTCTGCAGAACGGGCGAAGCCCCCCCTCAAACCAGTACGGCTCAGCTCAACCCCAAACGGGAAAAAAACCAAGGAGGAGGAGGTGCGGGTGCCGAGCGGAGAGAGACTCGCTAGCCGCCGCACAGACTAAACTTTAAAAGCAGAACACACACTCCCGCAGAGGCGAGCAGGCGCACCCCCCTCGGCAGAACGGACTAAAGCCCCTTTGGCTCCCACCCACCCACAGAAACAGCTTCCCCCCACACACACACAAAGACTCTGCTTTCCCTTCCCCACACACACACAGGAGAAAAGGTATAGAGAAAAACCCCCAAGATCAAACTGTGTGGATGTCTTCCAGCAGGAGCATGGAGGAGAAGTAAATCCAATCCTATTCCGGTAAGCACCAGCAGCTCGGCCCAGTCAGGAATCGGATCTCTCAGCAGCAGCACCACCAAATTGGAAGGCAATGAATACAGTCGGGACAGGAGGGGAGGGACGGGAGTTTTTAGACTCTTCTCCTGGCCGTTTCAAAAGTGAGAATCCCTGCTCTGATTGGCCAGGAGAAGACCCAGCTTGGCCACCATTGGCCGCGGGAGAATGCTGCTTACTAACTGACGGTTATGCTGCTGATTCTGAGCCCCCGAATTTGCCGAATTTATTCGGCATGCCCTAAACTCGCCAAATTTGGCTCGTCGTTTTCCCACCTTTTTTAAAATTCGGTTCCATCTGAACTGAAACTGAACTGAATCGGGGGAAATTCGGCTGTTTTTCGGTTCGGGACGAACTGAATCTACAGCCCTTGTTTGCTCCACTTTCTCTACACCTGTCTGTTCTTGCAGATTTTCGAGGATCATCCTCTGCAGCCAAACTACAATGTCACCTCCAACGTAATGAAAGGCCAACCCAACACTGCCTTGCTGTCCCTGGTTCTCATGGCAGGAACATTTTTCATTGCTTTCTTCTTGCGCAAGTTAAAAAACAGCAGTTTCTTTCCTGGCAAGGTAAATCCTTCCAAGTGCTTGGGGGAAACAAGACTTGGGGGTATGTTTGAAACAGTGGGCAGGCACTGTGAGAGGGAAAGGCTTAAGTGTTACACCTGCACATGGGTTTGGCCTATTTCTGTGTAATGACCAAGCAATATCCCGAATGAACAGTGTGGCTGGGCTGTGACCCAAAGCAGTGAGAGAAAGGTTTCATTTCTCAGTGCAGTTAAGATCTCTTTCACAGTACATGGCTGTTTCACTCGCCGTCATTTTCTGACAACTTTGGGTCTTTGTTTGGATTATGCATGCCGTTTCCGACCGTCAGAGGTCGCTGCACTCTCCCCCTGCATTTCCCCCCGTTTTGCCCCCGTTTTCAGAAACCTGTTTTATCTCAAATTTGAAAACATGGGCAAAATGCAGGGAAATGCAGGGGGAGAGCGCAGCGACCTCTGACGGTCGGAAACTGCATGCATAATCCAAACAAAGACCCGAAGTCATTGGAGGGATGACGGCGAGTGAAACGGCCATGCATAAAAGACCTTAGAATAGATACAGCTTACTTTCTGTCAGGATAGTGTTGAGCACAAGGCTTTAAATATAGAAATAAGCAGTTAAATATGGAAATGAGCAGTTAACAAGCCATAGGAAGCAAGCAACCTGGCACCTGTCTGTAAGGGCCAAGTCCAGCTCTGCTGTGAGTCCCCTCAAAATTGCATTTTGAGTACATTTCAGTTGCTTTGGAAACGAGCAAGAGTCCAATAGCACTTTATAGACTAACAACATTTCTGGCAGGGTATGAGCTTTCGTGAGCCACAGCTCACTTCAGATCTCAGTTGTAGTTGGTTTTTTAATTCCTAGGAACTAATTTGGGAGCCAATTTTGGACGAAGAGCTGGATAAAAATATGTGATAATAAATATAAATAGCTCACAACAAGTGGAAGCAAAAATTATGATCCTACCATAACCTGTGCTTGCAGAACCGCATGTGATTCTGCACTTCTGTGATTTTACAATCCCAAAATATTGGGCCTAGGATCCTAAGAATCTGAACTTTATTTTATAAGTAAAGCCAGTTACTATTCCTTAAGGCTGCAAGTGAAAGTGTGTGGGCAATCGCCATATCTCAGAAGCCAGGAGTGAAGCGGGTCAGTGCCTTTCAGTTGACTATGCTCTTAGAATTGACCCCTTCCTGAGAAATGGTATGTTATCTTATTCAGTTAGTCACCTACTAAGCAGGATTCAACTTAATTTACTTACACAAGTAAGTCTGTTTATTTAATAGCTTCAATGTAATATATGTGTATATGCAAGTATTACAAAGTCTTTAAAGTGTTAACATTGTATACAAGAATACAAGCAAGTTCTACATAACTGCTTCTCTGCAAGCTAGAACAACATTGACCTATTTCTTGAATAGAAAAAAAGAGTCTCTTGCCCAGGCATGTCTAGGCTTGTCCAGCTTAAAGGTAATCAAGCTACTAATGGCTTTTTATGAACATTATGATTTTACAATAGGGTATTCTGTCTATGTACAACACTAATACATCAGTTCATATGTTCTGTATATTAAAGCCTGTAACAGAAGAACAGGATTTAGCACAATCAACGGCTGCAATTCCAGTGCTCTCTGCAGCCCTTTAATTTTCCCAGCAATTGTGAGAAATTTACAGAGCATGCATATTTGCTTACTTTTCATAATTTTACAGATTGCTTGGTTCCTTGATACAGAGGATTTTTTAAAAAAATGGCAACACATATACATCCCAGCATATCAGTTGTAACATTTTTGGCAGGGTTTTCTTTTCCCCACCGTCAGTTTTGAATGGTGTTCAAGAATAATATGTTTCAAGTCTAAAAAACCATGCATTAGATTGCGTTTAGCTGCTTTAGGTCAGCCTTGTTTTCAATGAAAGAAAACCGTTCTCCATATGTTTGGAAAAGTAGTAGGTCAGCTGTGGGAAGAAAAACTAGGTCAGAACTTCCAGATCTTTCCATTGTCTTGGCAGCCTGTATGGAATGGTCTGTCTTGGCCTGGCATCTGAGAATCTGTGGTCTGCCTTATTCCCAATGATTCACTTTCTTCTCTTGTAAAGTCTCATCTGTATTACCAGATTAATGTGGCTCTTACTTTTTGGCAGCTTCGGCGTGTGATTGGAGACTTTGGTGTCCCCATTTCCATCTTCATCATGTCCTTGGCAGACTTCTTCATTCAGGACACCACCTATACTCAGGTGAGACCCTGGCTGTGTTTTCACCGGTGCTCTCTCCTTCCTTCTAAAAACTTGCAACTTCAGTATCCCTTCTGTGCACAAAGGAAGAAGGGCCCATGTGCACACTTCCCTACCCAAAGGGGATAGGGTTCCCCAACCTCGTTGAGCCTGCAGGCAATTCTTGAATTTTGAGAAAGGGTACTGCATAAAACCACAAAATGGCTGCCATGGAAGTAGGGCTGCCAGCCGGTTGCTGGTGCTCGGCGGGAGACTGGGATGGCGAGAACATGGGGGGGGGGGGCGTGCCAATGTACCAATGGCATGACATCATTTCTGGGGCAAAGTTAGAAGTGATGTCATGCCACTCCAGGATCCAACAGAAACTCTATGGTTTTACTATAGTGTTTTTGCTTAATCCCAGGGCGGTATGATGTCACTTCCAGGTCTGCCTTGGAAGTGACATCAGGCTGTCAGCACAGCAGTAATTTTTTGTCTTATTTTTCCCACTGCCAGCTTATTGAGCAGTAGCAGGGGTGGGACTTCAATGGAGTATAATGCCATAAAGTCCACCTTCCAAAGCAGCTATTTTCTCCAGGTGAACTGATCTCTGTCACCTAGAGATCAGTTGTAATAACAGGAGATCTCCAGCCACCACCTGGAGATTGGCAACCAAACCTAGAGGTCAGCTGTAATTCTGGGAGAACTCCAGGCCCTATTTGGAAGCTGGCAACTCTAGCTGGCACCCAACAGGCCTACAGTTTATGTGTGCCTCTTTTCTTTGTTTCTTCCTAGAAACTGAAAGTTCCTGAAGGCATTAAGGTCTCTAACGAAAGTGCCCGGGGTTGGTTCATCAATCCCCTTGGAAACAGGGTGGATTTTCCCATCTGGATGATGTTTGCTGCACTTTTACCAGCTCTCTTAGTCTTCATCCTCATCTTCCTAGAGACACAGATCACCACGTAAGGAACAAAAGAAGACAGGGCCAAGGCAAGAAAGGATGTGACCAGAGGCAAAAGATTACCAAAGAGTAGGGTTGCCAACTCTTGGTTGGGAAATACCTGGAGATTGGGGGGGGGAGGTCTAGGGATGGTGGGCTTTGGGAGGGGCAGGACTTCAGCAGGGTATAATGCCATACAGTCCACCCTCCATTTTCTCCAGGGGAACTGATCTATGTCATCAGGAAATCTCTAGGCCCTGCCTGGAAGTTGGCAATCCTACCAAAGAGTGAGCTAGAAAGAAAAAAAAGTACGAAAGCAGATCAAGAGAAAAGCCTTATGGGGTGGGGTAAGAAACAATTGCATGTGTTCCATGCTTGTATTCCAGAAAGGTAGAATTTGGTGTCTGCCCTAGGACAGAATATTCAGATATACATTTGCTTAACGTGTCACAACCATGGTTCGTTAGATGGGAGGGACCATGGCTGAGCGGGAGAGAATTAGGTATGAATACAGAAGGTCTCTGATTCCATCCCTGGCATCTCCTGTGCAAAAGATCTGGTAGGAGGAGATATGAAAGACCTCTGCTTGGAGACTCTGGGAAGCCACTGCCGCTCATAGCAGAGAATACTAACCATGACAGACCAATGATCTGACTCGGTAGAAGGCCGATTTGTTTAAGGATGGGCTGTGGCTCAGTGGCAGAGTATCTGTGTTGCAGGCAGAAGGTCCCAGGTTCCATCTCCAGCATTGCCCATTGAAAGGATCAGGTAGTATGTGATAGGAAAGACTTCTGCCTTGGAAATCCACTGCCAGAGTGGACAATGCTGACCTTAAGAACATAAGAACACAAGAAAAGCCATGCTGGATCAGGCTAAGGCCCATCAAGTCCAGCGGTCGTTCACAGAGTGGCCAACCAGGTGCCTCTAGGAAGCCCACAAATAAGACGACTGCAGCAGCATTATCATGCCTGCGTTCCACAGCACCTAATATAATAGGCAGGCTCCTCTGAGACTATAGAGAATAGGTATGCATCATGACTAGCGTTCATTTTAACTCAAAGCCATGGATAGCGTTCTCCTCCATGAACATGTCCACTCCCCTCTTAAAGCCTTTCAAGTTGGCAGCCATCACCACATCCTGGGGCAGGGAGTTCCACCTTGATGGAACAATGGGCTAACTCAGAAGAAAGCAGTTTTATTTACGAAAGAACTGTGACATAGTGGCAGAGAAGGTCCCCGGTCCAATCCCCAGCATCTCCCATTAGAAGAATCCAGTAATAGGCAATGGGGAAGATCATTTACTCCCTCTCCCATAATACTAGAACACAGGGTCATCTGCTGAAGCTGGAGGGTGAGAGATTCAAAACAGATAAAAGGAAGTATTTTTTCACACAACGCATAGTTAAATTGTGGAACTCCCTGCCCCAGGATGTGGTGATGGCCGCCAACTTGGAAGGCTTTAAGAGGGGACTGGACATGTTCATGGAGGAAAGGGGTATTCATGGCTACTAGTTAAAATGGATACTAGTCATGATGCATACCTATTCTCTCCAGGATCAGAGGAGCATGCCTATTATCTTGGGTGCTGTGGAACACAGGCAGGATGCTGCTGCTGCAGTGGTCTTGTTTGTGGGCTTCCTAGAGGCACTTGCTGGACTTGATGGACCCTGGTCTGATCCAGCAGGGCTTTTCTTATGTTCTTATGACCTCTGCCTGAGACCCTGGAGAGGTTCTGCCAGTCCCAGCAGAGAAGCCTGACCCGGCTCAGTAAAAGGCAGCTCATGTATCCTGGTGACATCTGACCCCTCCTGAAACATGTCAAACCTTCTTTCTAGGCTGATTGTGAGCAAACCCGAGAGGAAGCTAGTCAAGGGTTCGGGCTTCCATCTAGACCTGTTCCTGATAGTTGGCATGGGTGGAATAGCAGCCCTTTTTGGCATGCCATGGCTCAGTGCTACCACCGTGAGGACCGTCACGCACGCCAATGCCCTGACCGTGATGGCCAAGAGTACTGTCCCGGGGGAGAAAGCCCGTGTCCAGGAGGTCAAGGAGCAGAGGATCACTGGACTCCTGGTGTCCATTCTTGTAGGTGAGTTCTTCTGGAGATTCTTTCTTTTTGTGGCCTTTTATGCACAGGTTGTTTCCGCTGGATATTCTCTCTCAATGCGCAGTATTTACTGTCGTATTTTCAAATTGCTCTGCACAGGGGCTTTCCCCCAGAATTAATTCCCAGATTTACTTGGGATTACTCGGAGTAAATTTCTGCATGCGGCCAGAAAAAAATGTGGAGCGTCAGAACCAATGGAAGCAGTCACCAATGTCGTCATTGTTTCGCGGCTTGCCACCTCCTCTTTTTTTTTTTAATCATGCATGCATGCTAGCAATAGATGGCTAGCAAAAAAAAGGCAGGTACACGTGAGTCACTTCCCTGCAGATACTGCATTGTAATTGGCTGTAGTGATTTTTTCAAAACACATCACCAGCCCCACGTTGGGATTCTTTCATTTGCACGTAACCAAGTAGCCATTTTAGAACCACAGCGGAGAATCTGATTCCACATGTCTGCTCCCACTAACCAGTGATTCCACCCAAAATGACCAAAAGAAGAAATATACACCAATGCACCAAGAGGCAATCCAAAAAATAAAAATGCGCTTGTGGGGGCATTGAAGAGGACATTAAATGGAGACTGGAGAAATAAGAAGCTGCATAGATTGTTTGTGATTATTCGAGCATTCTTTCGCTAGTCCTGCACTCCCCCCCCCCAAAAAAAAGGGCTGTGGGGGCACTGGAAGAGGATGTTAAATGGAGACTGGAGAAATAAGCAGCCATTTAGGTCGTTTCCTTTCCTCCCTGGCAGTGGAGAGGAAACCCAACCTCAGCCTCTTACATGGCACGATCCCACGCACGTTTACCGAGCAGTGGCTTCCACTGAGTTTAACAGGGTTTAGGGCTTACAGGCTTCTTGGATGGGGTAAGCCATTTTACACGAGAGTGAATTTTTTCATGGCTATGCTAAAGAGGACGCAATGTTAAGAGGAGGGTGGCAAATCAGCCCGGCCAGACTCGAAACATGCCAGTCTGTTTGATCCAGCCAAGGTCTGTCCCAGAATCTTAGGTGCTGAAACTGACCAATACTGGTCATGAAACTGACTAACATTTGCCATGAAACTGACCAAGATGGGTGGGGGCTGAAGAGGGCAAGTTAAATGAAGAATGGCCACCATGATGTGGTTGAAGAAATAATAAGAAGCCTCATAGGTCTCCATGGTCCATCGCTAGTCCTACACTTGCAAATTTAAAAGAGAAGGCTTCTAGGGGAGGGGTTGGATGAGGGAGAAGGACAAGTGGGAGGAGGAAGTGAGAATGTGGGCATGGGGGGAAAGCCCGAAGTAACATCTATGCACAGGATCAGCAATCAATTTGCGATCGAGGCAGGCATTAAACTCGGGCTAAAACAGCATCCAGAAAACATGGGGGAAAGGCAAGGCGAGAGCAAGACGACTTCTAAAGGTTGGAGAAAACGGGCATAATGAAAACAAAGCCCCGAATCTGCAGCTTCTGTTCACTCTTTTAAAAAAAACTGTGAGAAATCTGTTCACATATCTCCCAGGATTACATCCACTTTGACGCTTAGAGCATTCACATGTTACAAAGTGCATGTGTCCCCTGCATAGACTCAACAGACATGTTCTGGAAGTTTCCCACTGGGAATTTAATTCCCAGGGGGGTGTGGGCCAAATTCTGATCAGGACAGTGGTTTTCAGGGTGAAAATGCCATTTTCTTGACCTGAAACAGCCCTGTGGAGCTGCTGTTTGGCCTGCTGGAGGGGGGGCGGGCAGTTAGGTGCAGCCTCCAACATGGCAAACAGGGCATTTCAGGTCAAGAACACGGCATGGGGGAGGGAAGGTTTAAGCCCTTTTCTCCCCATGTGCTATGGTCCTGATTAGGGTTGCCAACTTTGGGTTGAGAAATGCTTGGAGATTTGGGTGTGAAGCCTGGGGAGGCAGGGTTTGGAGAGGGCAGAAACCTCAGTGGGATATGGTTCCATAGAGTTTACCCTCCAAAGCAGCCATTTTCTCCAGGGGACCTGATCTCTGTCACCTGGAGATCAGTTGTAATCCCAGGAGATCTCCAAGTCACACCTGTAGGTTGGCAACCCTCAGCCCTGCACATTGGATTTGAGTTCCCAGCACAGAGCTCTAGGCCCATATCTGATCCCAAATCCTTGTGGCAGCTATGCGTCTGCCATGTGGACTTTGTCACATGTGAATCAGCCCTTTGTCTAATGCTTCCTTGCAGCTGGTGGGGTGATGGGGCAGCCATTTTAAATCCAAAAGAAAATAATACTGTATGCAGCAAATCACGATGCCATGGAGGTTTTTCAGCTAAGACAAAAAGGTGACAAAGATGGGGTCCCATAACTGATATCTTTTTTGTGTTTGCCCACTGCAGGCGTCTCCATCCTAATGGAACCAATCTTGAAGTTGATTCCGTTGGCAGTGCTCTTTGGTATCTTCCTCTACATGGGGGTGACATCCCTCAGTGGGATCCAGCTCTATGACCGCATCCTTCTCATGTTGAAACCCCCCAAATACCACCCGGAGGAGCCTTTTGTTAGAAAAGTAAGCATAGCGCCAGAGGGCTAGCTAGGGTTGCCAAGTCCCTCTTTGCCACCGGTGGGAGGTTTTTGGGGTGGAGCCTGAGAAGGGCAGGGGTTTGGGGAGGGGAGGGACTTCAATGCCATAAAGTCCAATTGCCAAAGTGGCCATTTTTCTCCAGGTGAACTGATCTCTATTGGCTGGAGATCAGTTGAAATAGCAGGAGATTTCCTACTACTAACTGGAGGTTTAACTATACACAATGAATCCACTATAAAAGTAATACACTTCAAAAATAAGCTACAAAAATAACTGCAACACACAGCAGACTAATACAACAAGCTCTATATTTCAACCTACAACATATAAGGCACCGTAATCCAAGGTAAAGTGATCGAAAGAAACGGCAGTACTCATATAAGCCAGTTAAACCGTAGGAAAGGAGTCCGGGCCATCCAAATTCGGGGCAGACTTCAGCAGTAGCTGCGGACATGCTCAGTGAGTCCTGACGCCGCCAAAGCGTCCGTGGAGAATTCCAAGAGGAGAAATGCCAACTCCCGGCAGGGGAAAGAACAAAAGAAGCTGCCCAGCTGAGTGGCCAAATTCCCAGGCGGGGGGAAGGAGAGATGAAGAGTAGCCTTGTTGGGTTACCACACTCCCGCTAATAGAAGGAACACAGAAAAAGACTCCTGGCAGCAGCCCTGCGATGTGTTGTCATGCAATTACAGAGGAAAACAGAGGAAAATTTAACAATGAACGCGTGGTCTAGATTCCCAAGCACGTTTCGCTGTGGCTTCGTCAGCCTTCATAAACCCTTTACAAACGCCAAAACAAATTCATGCATTACACTGCAGTCACCAACTGATGGCACTAACTGGAGGTTGGCAACCCTAGGGTTAGCGTATTGAGACGTTGGACCCAAGTCTGACTCTCTAACACTACACTGGCACAATGGCAGATGACAGACAGAGGGGATTACCGTGGTCTCTGACTGTTTCTCGGCTTCTTTTCCTTCAAAGGTAAAGACCTGGCGCATGCACATCTTCACCTTGACCCAGATTCTGTGCCTGGCTGTGCTGTGGGGAGTGAAGTCCAGCCCGGCCTCCCTCAGCTTAGCCTTCATCCTCATCCTGACAGTGCCCCTGCGACGAAACCTGCTCCCATGTTACTTCAGTGACCTCGAACTCAAATGTGTAAGTATAGTTTCCATTGGTGAGAAATTCAGTTGGGTCCTCTTCCGGAAGCAAGGAGACAGCATGGGCTTTGTACGGTACTCTTTGTGGGAAAGCCTGTTTGTTTACAAAACGTGGTTTTCAAGTGTGTTCCAGGGAAGGTGGGGCTTTTTTGGAGGCTTGTCAGAGACTTCCCTAAGCAGAAAATGATGATGATGAAGAAGAAGAGGGAGGAGGAGGAGTTGGTTTTGATATGCCAACTTTCTCTACCACTTAAGGGATACTCAACCCAGCTTACAATCACCTTCCCTTCCCCTCCCCACAACAGACACCCTGTGAGGTAGGTGGGGCTGAGAGAGCTCTATGAGAGCTGTGACTAGGCCAAGGTCACCCAGCTGGCTTCGTGTGTAGGAGGGGGAAAACAAATCCAGTTCACCAGATTAGCCTCCGCTGCTCATGTGGAGGAGAGGGGAATCCAACACGGTTCTCTCGATCAGAGTCCAAACCACCGCTCTTAACCACTACACCACTCTGAATACTTCACCATGCTGAATGCTGGCAGGCAGGAATGGGTGCCCACCTTGCCCTGGATGGAGCAGTTTTAGGAGATGCCTCTATCGGTGTGGTGTGGGGCAGGGGGTCCCGAACCTTTTTGAGCCTACAGGCTCAACCTTGGGAATTCTGACACTGGATGGTGGGCACAATCACAAAATGGCTGCCACAAGAGGCGGAGCCAGCCACGAAATCTCGGGGAGTGCAGCCGTGCATAATTCTAATAGTAACTGCAATGTCTCAGGCAGAAGGTCTGTTTAACAGGATGCCTTTGAAAATGAACATATTGTTTAAAATATTTTTCTAGGATACATACAGCTTATCTTCAGTCATGCTGTAAAGATCCTTATGCTGTGGTGGCACCAGCTGAAGCAAGTTTTAAACAATCTGCACAGTCAATCAGATCTCCACTGGCCAATCAGAAGCCCTGATGGACAAAAGCCCCACCTGGCCCTGCCCACTTTCTAAAAGCATTTAGCGGGTGCCAAGAAAGGTGTCTGAGGGTGCCCTGCTGCCCACAGGCACCACACTGGGGAGCACTGGTCTAGCGTGCCCAGTCATCTGTTCACAAAGGACAACAGTGAAGCCTCTTATGCCTGCCCAGTACTTGGTACAGACAAAATGTGCATCCTAGGCCTTTTATGCATGGCTGTTTCCTCGCTGGTGTCACCCCTCCAACGACTTCAGGTCAATCAATCAGTAATTTATTTGCAGTCATAGACCATCAAATAAAGCAAATTTACATAGTTAAATAATATAGGGTAAAACAAATATAAAATGGATTTGCTATTAAAATGGTTAAAAATGGCAAAATTACCAAGATACATAGCTAATATCAAAACAAATACTAAATATGGGTAAAATTACAATGCTTGATAATATCCGAAGATTACAGAGGATAAAACTAGAAAGAAAAAATAAATAAATAATGTATTAAATCTGTAGGATCAGACATTACTCATTCTCTATTTCCTTGGCTATTGTAGATTCTTAAGCAACCTCTGCCTGATTTTAATTGCTAGCCAAGCAAATCTAAACATGCTTGCAGATAAGTTAGCCATTGTGTCCAATAGGAGGAGTGCTAAGCATCACTTTGGCCAAAAACGCATGGTCCCTTAACCCACTTTATTCCCCGTTTCAGCCAGGATCAAATTTACCCGGGCTGGGGGGGGGGAACCTGTACATATTACCTTGAAAAGCAGAGACGAAACTGTGCCAATCAATCCTTGTAAACAGAAAGTGCTGGAGACATGAAGTTGCTGTTTAGTTTGGCACACACCCCCATGCCCCCGGTGATTGGTCGTTTCAAATTGACCAATGAGGGCCTTCCCTGCCCCGGGAAATGACCAATCACCGGGGGCGGGGGGTGTTGCAAGCTAAACAAGAACTGTGCACGTCTCCCACATTTTCTGTTTATATGGATGGATTTGCACACAGTTTCGTCCCTGCTTTTCAAGGTAATGTGTACAGTTTTTCCCCAGCCAGGGTAAATTTGATCCTGGCTGAAATGGGGAATAAAGTGGGTTAAGGGACCATGCGTTTTTGGCCTTTCTCAAAGGTCTGGGGCAGTCCACTAATAATGGGATCAATGAGCCTGTAGTAATGTGATAATATAGTTTACACTCAAATAGCACATGTTCGGTGGTTTCAAGTGCATCCTGTTTACATATGCATTTAATGACTTCAGGTCTTTGTTTTGATTATGCATGCCTCTCCCCCTGCATTTCCACGCGTTTTGCCTGCGTATTCAGAGACCTGTTTTATCTCAAATTTGAAAATGCAGGGTAATGCAGGGGGGGAGCGAGGTTTCCGTCAGGTCGGAAACGGCATGCATAATCACAACAAAGACACCAAGTCTTCGGAGGGGTGACCACGAGAGAAACAGCCATGCATAAAAGGCCCTAGCACAAGCCTCCAAACTTTCCACAATGCTCAGAGGTTCCTTGGCCGATGCTCAGGGATTTCTTGGCAGACCAGAGGATGTAGAAAGCCTTCCCTCCAAAAGAGAAAATTCTGCAAAACACTGGCCTATGGTTTGCATTTTCTGAATGAATACTTTGGCAGTTTCAAGAAACAGGTGATGAACCCCATAGCAGGCCAGCTCCAGTTTTGGGTCACAGAATGAATTTGGTTATCATGCATCATTTGTTTTTCCCTGCAGGATTCCCCTTTTCTGCTGAAAGAATCCTGGATTGGCCTCCAAAGCTATCTTTTTATTCCCCAGTCGTTTGGCAAGAGAAGGGAAACTGCTAACCAAATTCGGCAGAGAAGGAGAAAGAAATCCTGTCGAACGGCCATGTGAAAAAACAATGTGCTGTGTTGGAATGGAATGATTGCAGGAGCAGAAACAGGCAGAAACCTGGACTCTCTTGCAATCTACTTGACTGGTCGCATTCCGACCAGCTCCCCACCACCACCACCACCACAGTGTTTCTCTGTTAGGGTTGCCAACTGCCAGGTAGTAGCAGGAGATCTCCTGCTAATTCAACTGATCTCCAGCCGATAGAGATCAGATCACCTGGGAAAAAATGGCCGCTTTGGCAATTGAAGTCTATGGCATTGAAGTCCCTCCCCAAACCCCACCCTCCTCAGGCTCTGCCCCAAATATCTCCCACCGGTGGTGAAGAAGGACCTGGCAACCCTATTCTCTGTGGATATTCCTCCACATATAGGGTTGCCAGGTCCCTCCTCTCCTCCAGCGGGAGGCTGTTTTCAGAAAGCGCGTGTTTAGAACCGGAAGTGCCGCCTCGCAAGGGGCCTTTACCTCTTAGTTTGAGTGGTAAAGTGGACCTTCATCACTCAAACTAAGAAGTATAAGGTCCCTCGCGAGGAGGAACTTCCGGTTCTAAACCAGAAGTGCCGTGCGCAGTATACGCGCATGCACGTTTGCCCGCCGACCCTCAGGTGGTTGGCGGGCAGAGGGGTAAATTGCCGGGGGGTTGCCCGCCACCAGTGGGCACCTGGCAACCCTAACCAAAGATAAATATATTACGACAGCATTAGCCTTAGTAGATTTTGTTTGGTTGTTGCTAGACACTTACTAAATGGGAGCAAAGAGTAATCTTGTTTATGTGACTGGTATTTACGGATGCACTAAACGTGGGGTCTCAATCAGCTTTGCCTTTTCATTCAGATCTTTTCAGAAAAAAAGATACTTCCTATCTGCTGTTCGTTATCTGTGTACTAAATGAGTAATTTCCAGTTTCTATTCAGACATGTTTAGTTTTTAATTTATTTTATTAAAATATTTATATCCTGCTTTTCCCAATGGCTCAAAGGCAACTTACAAATCCCAATTTTAAAAAATACTATAAAACCCGTAATAATACTCCTCCCCAGTAAGAAATGCCTGCAGTTTATTCCTAGAGTTGCCAACCTCCGGGTGGTTGTGAAATCAAAAAATTGAGCACTTATGGCATAAAAAAAGTGTTAAGCCCATTTCAGAATAGTGCAACCTTTATTTAGGTTGCACTAGGTTGCACACAATAGAAATGTCCATAGAGGCCACCGACCTCGGTGTTTCTGTTGTGCTGTGTTATGTACCACAAATATTGAAAAGCCACTTTATTGTGAAAAACTTGTAAATTGTGATACTTGTTAACAGTTGTACAGCGGCAAGGTGCTCCCTTGCTAGCTGGCTACACACTGTGTTTTACAAGTGTCAAGGACCTAGATAAAGGTTGCACTATTCTGAAATAGGCTTAACAGCTTTTTTATGCCATAAGTGCTCAATTTTTTGATTTCACAGTCTCCTTTGGGGCACTAGTTATTTCTGTTTGACTACCAAACCTCCGGGTGGTGGCTGGAGCTCTCCTGGGATTACAACTGATTTCCAGGCAACGGAGATCAGTTCCCCTGGAGAAAACTGCCACTTTGGAAGGTGGACTCTATGGCATTATACTTCACTGAGTTCCCTCCCCTCCACAAACCCCGCCCTCCTCAGGCTCCACCCCCAAAATCTCCAGGTATTTCCCATCCCGGAGCTGGTAACCCTACTTATGTCCCATTAAAAGTTCTGGCAAATAAATTGGCTTTGCAGCACCTCCTGAAAGCTAGCCTTACCAGGTCCTGTCGGTCCATGGGTGGGAGGTTTTCTGGAGTGCATGGCCGTAGTTGCTAGAGTGTCCGCATCGCTTCTGGGTAAACCCTGAAGCGATGTAGGTGCGTCGTGTGTGCACGTGGTGCCCGCCGGCCCTCAGCTGGTCGGCTGGCAGCCTGGTGGATTGGCGGGATTTTACCTGCCACCACCGGGCACTTGGCAACCCTACTGAAAGTGTCTAGAGATGCTTCCCACCCTCACCTCCTCAAGGAGCCCGTTCCATATTCTGAGAGAAAGGGCCCGGGCCCTGGTCAATGCCAGGTGGGCTGAAGCAGCATAGCTGTGGGCTAGGGCATGTGCTTTGTACACATTCTAAATAACAGTGGTTCCATTTTCAAATTATTGAAACAATCCACTGCAGAGTGAGGGTGTGGCACAGACAACTTTTGTATGAACTTTGGTGCCACCTGACTGAAAGGGGCACGCTGGTATTCACATCCAGCTACACTGGAAAGCCAGAACTGGAATGGGAGCAAGCCATGTCCTTGACCTGTGACCCTCCCAAATTTAGGCCACTGAACATGCTTAGATGATCCCAAGCACTGGAGACTGGGTGCTGTCTTTTGCTCTTGGGTCTCCGATGCAACAGATGAAAATGAACATTCATGGGCTTCAATTTGTCTTTTAAGAGAGTGATTTTAAAAAATTAATTTGCACAACATTTGGCGATCATGGCATTCATCCTCCTGACAATAACGCAAGGGGTGGTCTCTGTTTTGCCTGTACTACAAATAGGGAATTAAACAGTTGCGGGAGCTTGAAATAATGAAGGGGTCAAAGGCTTTGTCCATTTATGCAGGGCTCTTTTCTCGCAGTCATCCTGCTGACTATTTCGGGGCTTTGTTTTGATTATGCATGCATTTTCTGATTGTCAGAGGTCGCTTTCGCTCTCCCTGAGCATTTCCGCCCGTTTTGCCCGCATTTTCTGGATTCATGTTTAGCCAGCATCCAGAAAACACGGGAGAAACATGCAGGAACAGCAAGGTGACCTCTGACAGTCTCCTGAGACCCTGGAGAGCCGCTGCCTGTCAGAGTAGACAATACTGACTTTGATGGACCAAGGGTCAGAGTTAGTATAAGGCAGCTTCATGTGTTCATGTGTCTCTGACTACAAAGGATCTCAGTAGCATGGCTTTTACAAACCATGGAGAGCCACCGCTTCTCTGGGTAGACTGTGCTGAAATGGACGGACACAGTGTAAGCCTCCTTTGAATGTGATGATGACCTAAGGCCTCCCAGCCAGCCCTTGACAGACAGAGGCCTAAGGTGCAGCTGTCTATGGGACCATTCTGCCTTCTTAACAGTATCCTCTGCCATTTCCTTTCAGTTGGATGCTGATGATGCTGAAGTGACTTTCGATGAAGCAGAAGGCTGTGATGTTTACGATGAAGTTCCGATGCCCATTTGAGCACCTGCTGCACCACATCCTCCGGGCAGATAAGGAACTAAGACCTTTTCCCAGCAAGCACTGGACAGACACAGAGTCTGGAGGAATATTTCTCTGTTTCTATATGCATTTGTGTGTACAGGTATGCACACCTGTACACAGCCCACGTGCACAATTGCCAGCACATGGATTCCATAGGACTTAAAACAGCTAGCGTATGCTTTAGATCTTCTTCAAATCATGTAGGTCAGTAGTGAAATTTTAACAAATCTTTAATCTTCCCACATGAGTTGACAAACCCTTCCCAAAGCTATGCAGGGATCATGAGAAGATCGGACGCTCACCTGCGAACTCCATTTTTAATGTTGCATCCAACCCCACTGCTTCTCCTTTGTGAATTTGTGTGTGTGGGCATGCACACACATGGACATATGTGTGAAGTTTTATCAGTTGTACACAGAGGGCCTGATAGTTCTACCAAGAATGGAGATGCTTTCATCAGGCACCAGAATCTACACACCTACAGAAACCCACTGAATTTGCTGAAAGAAATGCTGAAGTTCCAACCTTAGGGTCAGAGTTTGTTACAACATCTAATGCTAGAATAGACTGAATATATGACTGAAGCCAAGAAAAATATAAAAAGGGAGAGGTTCTTTCTTGAGGTTGGGAGTTGCTGAGTCCAAAAAGATTTGAGCAAGTTATTTATGGGATGAAGACCAAAGAGATTAGTTATGGGGCAAAGACTTTGAACTCTGCAGGTTGCCCTTGCAGCAAAAGAAAGACAGGCCAACAGTGAGCTCAGGCCAGAAATTCGTTCTGCAGATTGCACAGTCCTTCTTACAGAGCAGGGCAGAGGCTGTTAAGGAAGGAAGCACACAATCAATTGGGTAGTGACCGAACAGAGAAAGGCACCCCAAAAATCAGCTTTGAAAGGGAAATTGGCCTTATTTTGTCTTTGACGTTCGATTGATGTATGTAGCTTCCCCATGGGGACTAAAACTAGTGTGATAAAAAGAGTCTCTGGGCATAATCTGGAAAAGAAGTTCTCACTAGGGGCTGTTGGCATCTGAAGCCCATTGGCACTTGCTTAATTGCAAGTGTATATTGTTCTCCTCTGAAGTGCCACTTGCTTTCTGGTTGGGGGCTGATAAGGCCGGGGGAGGGGAAACTATGTTGAAAAAGTAGGTATCATCTAATACAATATGTATTCTTTGTTTCTGTGGGTTTTAAGGTGCAGGTACAGAATCTATTATCAGGCCTAGGTCAGCATCATGAAAATCTCAGCTGTCAGTGTTTTGTTAAGTTTCTAGTTCTTCTGGTGCAGGAATGGGCCCACGCAGGAATGGGGCCCCCTTCTCCCCCATTGCTCTCTGCTCTATTCCGCATGTTGGTTGCCACCAACAGCCAGAGTATTTGCAAACCTGAGCCAAAACTATGCAAACATACTTCAGTAAACATAATGCGTTTATCATGCAGAGTGTTTTTGTACAGAAGACTCATTGACCTAGCAGTAATTCTTATATGCTCCAATCTAACACAGGATTTGATAATGGGTCTCCATCAAAGGCTCTATTGTACATAGGGATCCCAAACTCCAGGTACTAGCTGGAGATCTCCTGCTATTACAACTGATCTCCAGCCAACAGATATCAGTTCACCTGGAGAAAATGGCTGCTTTGGCAACTGGACTCTATGGCACTGAAGTCCCTCCCCTCCCCAAACCCTGCCCTCCTCAGGCCCTGCCCCAAAAACCTCCCGCTGGTGGCAAAGAGGGACCTGGCAACCCTATTTGTACCATGTATTATAATGAGATCAAGATGCTGTGTGTCTGAAGGGGGAGCACCTTAGTGATATGTGGCCCACCTTAGGGATCTCCACACTCTCCCTTATCCCAAGCCTGTGCAGTAGGCACTGCTTCTCCACAAGCAGCCAGCCAACCTGGTCTAGATCCTGTGTTTGCAGCATGAAGACAGGGTATGTTTTCATATTCTAAGCAGTCTTCCACACCCTGCCTTCCACAAGGACCCCACTCAAATGCTCAGTGCAGGATCTCTCTCCTGCTTCCCACCCCCCCACACACACACCTAATAGGTGTGAGGTCTCTTTAAAGTCCCTGCAAGTTCTTGCAGTGGATCTCCAAAATTCCAATCTGACATTTTTGTCCGAAGAAGACAGAAGTACTATATCTTCATTTAAGAACAATGTCTGAAAGCTGCTCGCTCTTCAGATGCCCCCAAATACCTGCTAATTCATCTATATATAGGCAGTGTGAAATACTCATGCCATTCTAATCCATTCCAACATTGGAAAACATTAGTGTCAGTGGATACATCCTTAAAAGAAATGTGCCAAAGTCCAGACTTGCTTAAGAGCCTACACTCTGTGCCTTTGCATCCCCTGCTTTCCAATCCCAAACACATGTGGGACACTATGGTTATTTCCTATATATGAAAAGTTCTCTGTCCATGCTCAGAACTGCTATTTCCATTGTTACATCACATGACCCAGGATTTAGCTCTGCTGCATATTTACAGCTGGTTAGCATTAATGTGATTGGCAGTAGGTTTAGGAAAAACCAAAGGAAGTATTTGTTCATGAAACACGTAATCAGCTGGTGAAACTCATTGCCACCAGGTATGTTGATAGATGTTAGCTTCAGTGGCTAAAAAAAAGAGTTACATTACAAATGGAGAGTGGCCGTGACAGCTTAATAGAAAAGCCTTCATCTTCAGAGGCAGTATACCTCTGAATATTACATATTAGAAACAAACAGTGCAGGAAGGTTGCTTTCATCATGCCCTGTCTGTGAACTCCCTAGAAACATCCAACTACGGTAGCTACTGTTAAGAGACAGAAAGCTGTATTAGAGAAACCCTTGGTCTGATCCAGCATATGTTCTTATGGTTTGACATTAACAGAAGAACAGCAAGGGGGTGGGAATACTATAGATGTATTGCAATTTAATCTTTGAATGAGATGGTCAGTTGCCTTTCTTATTTAGCTCATGGAAAGGGGACAGTTTGGATCAGATCCACTCCCTGATGGAACAACACTCATGACTCTAGTTTACTTGGCAGAGTCAACATATACATCTACTAATCAAAGATACAAAATTTAAGGGATGCTGTAATCTACACAAATCCCATTACAATTAGGTTTGTTGATTTTTTTTTTCTGGCAGGGCTGCTATGCCTTAACAGCCGCATGACAGAGAGAAACTCAGCAGAGGTGTCTTTTCTCAAAATGGAATTACACTGATACGAAACACTTTGCCTGCTGGGTTTGTTTGTCTAGATACACCAGGCACTCTCCTTGAATAAAATTAGAAACCCTCATTGTCAGGAATCTTGTACATTTTAAGATAGTGATAAAGGGATTTTTTTTGTAATTTATTAAAATGCATATTTAATATGTCAGCTGATTAGCATCTTTTGCCTTATCAGAACAAAAAAAATATGTTTTTGCTTTGCAAGAGATCATGTGATAGTGTGGTGTGTTTATGTGATTTCTGATTTTAGGTATAATTTGACTTATGCTGATATTATTGCAATTTTTTCTTGATTTGAACAACAGAGCAATAAACCTTTTTTATTTAAAAACACACACACTTTTTGTTGCTTATTTTTAGTGCTGCAAAATCACAGAGTGCTTCAGTCTGCAGGTAGATGCTGGAGGTATCAGAGCTCATTTATCATGCACCATGTGGTGGAGGTGCAAGGCAGAACGTCTAGACAGCAAAGGCAGAGGCTCTTGGTCTTTGTAAAGTTAGGCCTTTTCCAGCAAAACAGAATTAGCCTTTTGACAAAGGGGCTCGGTCTCTTCTTTCTCATTTGTCTTTTATGCATGGCTGTTTCACTCACCATCACCCCTCTGATGACTTTGGGTCTTTGTGTCGATGATGCATGCCATCACCAACCGTCAGAGGCCGCCTTGCTCTCCCCCTGCATTTCCCCTGTGTTTTGCCTGCATTTTCAGGGACCTGTTTTATCTCACATTTGAAAACGTTGGCAAAACGTGGGGAAAGGCAGGGGGAGAGCGAGGCGTCCTCTGACGGTCGGAAACTGCATTCATAATCCAAACAAAGACCCGAAGTCCTCGGAGGGGTGACAGCTACATGTCTCAGAAGGACTATGTTTGTGCTTTACCTCTTCAGATTGCAAGGGGGACCCTCACATGACTGAATGTTCCACCATCTAAAACATTCCCTCTGTGTAGGAAAAGTAGGTGTTAGTAAGAGCAGATCTACCCTAGCTTTCTCCCTAACACATTAGTTTTGTACATGTTTGTATGGTGGAGTAGTCAATCACATAAAACTCAGTATGGCTGGTATAGTAGTTGAGGGCCAGCCTAGTATAGTGGTTAGATTGATGGTTTAACCAGGTTCAGATCCCCACTCCTTGGGCCAGTCACAGACACTCAGCCTGACCTACCTCACAAGTCGGGGGTTCTTAGGATAAAAGGGAGGAGTGTTGGGTCTTAGATAGCGAGATTCGTTACATGTCAGACAGTCAAAGGGTTAATTAGCCAAATGGTCAGGAAGAGCAGATCGCCATTGCTTCCATGTCATATGGTCACGTAGGCAAAGTAATCTGCATTTTACTGCTTTGGTATATCCTTTGTTTGAAAGAGAAACTGTAGCTCAGTTACTTGTAAGTTACCAACCTGCAAGCATGGAGGAGCACATTCTCCTTGTGAGAATGGCTACTCGTGAGTAAGCGTAGTAACTGCTAAAGGAGTTTAGCAAGTCTAGGAAACTTAGAGATGTAGGATGTTTATTGTTTAATCCATGTACCCTATGGTATTTTTGTGTGTGATTAACCTTTATTATCAATAAGCCAAAACCAAGATTCATCGCCCTGAATGGTAGCAGATTAATTAAATGAGTTTCAGATCCTAACAAGGAGGGATGGGGTTGCCAATCTCCAGGTGGTGGCTGGAGATCTCCTAGGATTACAGATGATCTCCAGGTGAGAGAGATCAGTTCACCTGCAAAAAATGGCCACTTTGGAAGGTGGACTCATTATACCCTACTGAAGTCCCTCCCCTCCTAAAACCCTGCTCTCCTCAGGCTCCACCCCCAAAATCTCCAGGTATTTCCCAACCTGGAGCTGGCAACCCTAAGGAGGGAAGAGTGTTATACGCTGTTTTCGGTCCCCATTGGGGAGAAAAGTGGGGTATAAAGAACTAAACGTAAATAAAAGTATCCCTTGCCTATTGAAGTGGCTCAACCCAAACACTGCTAGATAGGGTTGCCAACCTCCAGGTAATAGCGGGAGATCTCCTGCCATTACAACTGATCTCCAGCCAACAGTGATCAGTTCACCTGGAGAAAATGGCTGCTTTGGCAATTGGACTCTATGGCAATGAAATCCCTCCCCTCTCCAAACCCCACCCTCCTCAGGCTCTGCCCCAAAAACCTCCCACCGGTAGCAAAGAGGGACTTGGCAACCCTACTGCTAGACCACCTACTAGGGTTGTCAACTCTGCACTGGGAAATTCCTGGAGGTTTGGGGACAGAGACTGGGGAAGGCAGAGTTTGGGGCAGAGAGATAGTCATCGGGGTATAACGCTGTAGAATCCACCCTCCAATGCTGCTATTTTCTCCAGGGGAACTGATCACTGCAGTCTGGAGATCAGTTGTAATTCCAGAAGAACTCCAGGTCTCACCTGGAATTTGGCAAACCTACCACTTACATGTATTAATTGATTGATTATTAATTTAAAACATTTCTATGGCGCATTTCCAGTCAACTTAGTCCCCAAGGCAGCAAACATTTCAAACATTAGAATGGCATTTAAAATACAAGAGTTATCAGGCTTTGTGAATGAAGCCTTATAAAATCATAGGCCAGAGAAGAAACAGCTTTGCAGAGCCAGGAGGAGGTCAGAAATTCCAGTCAGGTAGCCATGATGCTAGTCTGCTCCAGCAGACCCCCTCAAAAGGAGTTGTGCAACAGGTTTCTTGAAGCCTAAATTTCACTGGGTGACCTCGTGCTGGTCAGGGTTGCCTCATTTCAACCTAACCTGCCTGACAGGGCTGTTCCTAAAGATTAAGAGTGATAAAAGGCACCTCTGCTCCTTGGAGGAAAGGTAAGATAGAAAACATAAATGCAAGAACAAAGCCAGGAATCACAGAATCATACAGTTGGAAGGGACCACCAGGATCATCTAGTCCAACCCCCTGCACAATGCAGGAAATTCACAACTACCCCCCCACACACACACACACCTAGTGACTAGAAGATGGCCAAGGTGCCCTCCCTCTCATGGTCTGCCTAAGGTCATAGAATCAGCATTGCTGACAGATGGCCATCTAACCTCTTCTTAAAAACCTCTAGGGAAGGAGAGCTTATTACCTCCCGAGGAAGCCTGTGCTATTGAAGAACCGCTCTGTTAGAAAATTCTTCCTAATGTCTAGACGGAAACTCTTTTGCTTTAATTTCAGTCCGTTGGTTCTGGTCGGACCTCCTGGGGCAACAGAAAGCCACTCGGCACCCTCCTCTACACGACAGCCCTTCAAGTACTTGAAGGTGGTTATCATGTCCCCTCTCAGCCTCCTCCTCTTCAGGCTAAACATACCCAGCTCCTTCAACCTCTCCTCATAGGAGCAGAAATTGTGACCTGCGTGGCTCAATGGCATTATTTATAACTTATATATATATAGATTAAAAAAAAACACCCACAAATGTGGTAGTCAAAAAGGGCAAGAGTCCAGTAGCACCTTAAAGACTAACAAAAATATTTTCTGGTAGGGTATGAGCTTTCGTGAGCCACAGATCACTTCTTCAGATACTTCTTCAATATTTTCTGGTAGGGTATGAGCTTTCGTGAGCCACAGCTCACTTCTTCAGATACAGCTAGAATGTGAATGATTCACATTCTAAGCTTTATCTGACGAAGTGAGCTGTGGCTCACGAAAGCTCATACCCTACCAGAAAACATTTTTGTTAGTCTTTAAGGTGCTACTGGACTCTTGCCCTTTTTGACTACTGCAAACAGACTAACACGGCTACCCACTGTGAATTACCCACAAATGTGGTACAGCTGTATACAGAAAGATGCGGTAAGTGCCAAATAGTATCACGGGGTGGGCAAAGACTTCTTTCTATATTGATACAGACATAGGAAAAGGTGCACCCGTTGGTTGTTCTTTGTTTCCCTTTTAAAGGGTGCTTTACAATATGTTAAGAGGCAACGACGCTTTGTTCAGACGCAGCAGTCTTGCTTTCCGCGGACCTCGAGGGGGCGCTGGAAGTGCGGGGAAAGGCGTGCAAGGCCAGGAATTTCCCAACAGTGACTCAGTGCGGCCTAGTGAGCGGGCTTCAGCCTCGGACTTCGGCTCCTGGGCTTCAGGCCTTCCTGCAACCGGGGTGTGTGTGTGTGTGACTGAAACAGAAACACCAATCCTTTACCCCGCAAAATACCAACATCCTAAAAAGAAATTGTGAATTGGGTTGGCACGGCGACCGCCATCCGGCTCTGGAGCCCAGATGGCAAAGGGAGCTTTCCCACTGGGCAAGGAATCTTAAACCCCCTGCAGAAAGGAGGCCCAAATGTGGGAACGATGCCTTTGGGTGTGCAACACTTAGGCAGCAGTTGAGTGCTGCACAGGGAGCCAGGCTTCCGGCATGCCAGGAGGATGACCTGCGTGCCAATCCCAGAAGTTTGCCCTCATATAGATTCCAGGAACATCGTCTCTGGACCCACCAAGGTCAGCCATACTATCTCAGGTTCATACTCCTGCTCATCTTCTAATGTGATTTATGCCATCACATGCCAGCAGTGCCCTTCCACAATCTGCATTGGACAAACAGGTCAGTCTCTTAGACAAAGATTAAATGGACATAAGTCTGACATCAGGAACCACAATATTCAAAAACCAGTGGGAGAACATTTCAGCCTTCCAGGACAGTCTGTTGCAGATTTGAGAGTAGCCGTTCTCTTACAAAGGGATTTCAAAGGGAGATTGGAAACTGCTGAATTACAGTTGATATTCAAACTAAAGTCAATGCATTTACCTGGGCTGAATAAAGACCTTGCATTCATGGCTCATTACCAATGCTGATTTCTCCACACCCATCTCTCCCCTGGACATCACTGACTCTTCTGTAGACCACACCTAATCCCATCACGCCTGCTATTCACATTTACATACTGTTAACATTTACGGTACATACTAATGCTTGTCTGAATTCACTCTCCTCTGCTTAAAGACAGATGGATTCACATTCTAGCTTTATCTGAAGAAGTGAGCTGTGGCTCACGAAAGCTCATACCCTACCAGAAAACATTTTTGTTAGTCTTTAAGGTGCTACTGGACTCTTGCCCTTTTCTACTAATCCCAGAAGTGTGGGGCTCCTGACTATGCTCTGGAGCAGGAGAGAAAGGCAACTCTGCAAAGCCTCAAGAAACCTGCCCCCACCATGTGTTTCCCCCCCCACACACACACACTTAAGATGCTAACAATTTGTGCCATTGTCTTTTGAATTGCTTTCCATCGTGAAGATCACATGGCAACCCCCCCACACATGCTATAAGAACAGAGGTACTACCTGTCAGATTATTATTTCCCAGCAACCTGTCTCGCTGTACTTCTTAGCAGCAAACCTGGACACTGGGACAGTAGGTAGGGTTGCTAACCTCCAGGTAGGACCTGGAGATCTCCTGCTATTACAATTGATCTCCAGGCGACCAAGATCAGTTCCCCTGGAGAAAATGGCTGCTTTGGAGGGTGGACTCTATGGCATTATAACCCTGCTGAGTTCCCTCCCTTCCCCAAATCCCAGGCTCCCCAGGCTCCAGTGTGGTGAGCCAGCGTGGTGTGGTAGTTAAGAGCGGTGGACTCTAATCTGGAGACCCAGGTTTTATTCCCCACTCCTCCACATGAGTGGCAGACTCTAATCTGGTGAACCAGGTTGGTTTCCCCACTCCTACACATGAAGCCAACTGGGTGACCTTGGGCTAGTCACAGCTCTCTTTAAGCTCTCTCAGCCTCACCTACCACACAAGGTGTCTGATGTGGGGAGAGGAAGGGGATTGTAAACTGGCTTGATTCTCCTTTAAAGGTAGAGAAAATGGGCATATAAAAACCAACTCTTCTTCTTCTTCCACCCCCCACCCCCGAAATCTCCAGGTATTTCCCAACCCAGAGCTGGCAACCCTATCAGTAGGCAGGTGACTCTACCTACACTGATGGTGCTGGTTTATCAGAAAATGTTCTGCTCCATTGCTGCCCCAAAACAAAACAACTGAGATGCTGAAATCTGTCAGTCTCCAAAAGTAGTTTGTTATTGGGGTGTGCGTGTGTCAGACATCGGTGATCCACATTGTACTATATTATTATATTATTATTACTAGTTTATTATTGACCCTGCACATATGTATCTAGAAGCAATGAAGGGATATCTCTGGGTGTGTATTGTCCTATTTTGCTGTACTTTACATTGCAGCTCCCCTCCATGTCATGTTACTTCCTACATGTCATGTTAATTCCTACATGGGCACCTACATCCGTGTGCCTATTTTTCCAAAAAATTCACTCAATCCGAACTCAACTGGGCCATTTGGGAAAAGGAAGTCGCTGTGGTGAAGCATGCCCTGACAGTGTGGAGGCAATTTTTAGAAGGTTCCAAGCTGCCCTTTGAAGTATGGTCTGATCACAAAAACCTAGAGGCCCTAACAGGGGCTCCCAAGTTGTCCGCGAAACACGTGTGCTGGGCGGACTTCTTTGCCCAGTTTCGGTTCGTCCTAAAATATGTACCAGGGAAGCAAAACCTTCTGGCTGATGCTTTGTCCAGACTTCCCCAATATCCCACCAAGGTTGTCCGGCTCACAGAGTCACTCTTCACCCCTGCCCAACGAGGTCGGTTGCCCACTTTAGCAGTACAAACCCGTTCTCAGACCCGATCCCCACCGCCGCCTCTTTCGGTGTGTGTGTGGGGGGGAAGCCTCACGCCCGGCTGAGCCAGCAGCTCCACCCGCCTCACTTCCTCACCCTGAGTGACCGACAACCATGGTCCCCGAGGTTCAGGGACCCAAGCGCCCTGTTCAGTCGCTCCCTGCACCTGTGTCGGCTCCATCCCCGGTCATGCTGCCCGCCGACGCAACCCCGGAGGGGGTGGAAGGACTGACTAATTCCTTTAAGGAAACCCTTCTTCGCAGTTATCAAGCGGAACTGTCCTCGCAGACCCTTCCGGCTACTCTCATTAAATGCGGGGACTTTTGGTACAAAGATTCTAAATTGTATGTTCCAGAAATGTTGCGGGGGGAGGTTTTGGGTTTGGTTCATGGCGCCAAGACCGCCGGACATTTCAGGTTTCTCAAGACTTTGCATTTGCTACAAAGACAATTTTGGTGGGCGGGCATGAGGTCGGATGTGGACTCCTTCATCCACAGCTGCCCCATTTGTGCAGCAACCAAACGCTCTCAGGGCAAGCCGCCCGGACTTTTACAACCATTAGAGACTCCTTCAAAACAATGGGAAATAATTGCAATGGACTTTATAACGGACCTACCCCCTAGTGGGGGAAAGACAGTACTTTGGGTGACAACTGATCTGTTTTCGAAACAGGCGCATCTTGTACCCTGCGCAGGTATCCCTTCTGCCCCGAAATTGGCCCGCCTCTTTGTGTTACGTCTTCCGTCTCCATTCCTTTCCACGCAAGATAGTGATGGACAGGGGGCCAACTTTCGTGGCTAAATTTTGGAAGGCTTTTCTTAAATTGGTCGGAGTAGAACAAGGACTGTCTAGTGCCTTCCATCCCCAAACAGACGGTCAGACCGAACGGGTAAATGCGATGTTGGAATGCTATTTACGCTGTTATGTTAATTACCATCAAGATGATTGGGTGCCGTTCGCTGAATATGCTTATAATAATGCGGTTCACCAGTCCACAGTGTTCAGCCCTTTCCAGGTTGTCCATGGTAAAGATTTTGGCCCCGCTGGTCATATTGAGGTTTCTGAGGAGGAGGGGAGAGCTGATGTGGCCGGATGGGTACGTTCAATTCAAACAACCTGGCCATGGCTGGTTAAAAATCTGGAACAAGCCAAACAAAAGTACAAGGCTTAGGCTTACAAACACCGCTCCCCCGGTAAGGAATACAAAGTGGGGGATCTTGTCTATCTGTCCACCAAGAACCTACGGTCCACCCGCCCGTGTGATAAACTCAGTGCCAAGTATGTGGGTCCGTTCCCCATTTCCCGGATTATTAATCCAGTGGCTGTGGAGCTCTCCTTGCCCAAGTCCCTAAGAAGGATTCATCCAGTGTTCCATGTCAGTTTGTTAAAACCGTATGTTCCTTCTCAGAAATGGCATCCTGAACCACAACTCGAAGTGCCTGAAATGGTGGGAGGAGGGAGCATTTTGAAGTGGCTAAAATACTGGATTCTCACATTCGCTATGGTACCACTGGGTGGAAGTGAATAAATGCCAAAGTATTATAGCTGTTACAATTACAGCTACTAACTACTGGGACATGAGATAATGCTATTTTATTGGCAGTTAGATAATATTTCTAGGAAGCATTAGATCTATACACTTCTTGAAGCCAATTTTGTAAAATGTTTCATAAATTCAATTTTCCCCATTAAAATTTGAACATTCAGGCTTAAACATTTTTAAATGCTGAAGCGCAAACCAAGTTTCAAGGGGCATTTGTGAATTAACAAAAAAGCATGTTGCAGCGCATAGGAATGAGCACAGGCAAATCCCAGGCCTATGTGGGCCAGCAGCTATGCATCTTTTATTATCGTGGTTTGTCTGCAAGAGTGCTCAAAATAGGCTCTGGCCAACTGCCAGTGCTTTGGACTTCCCAAATCTGAACAGACACATTTGCAACTGCTCTGACCAATTGCAAGTAAAGTGGTGGGTAATGTACAGCCGCTAAGCCTTATTTGTAGGGTTGCCAGGTCCCTCCTGGCAACCGGTGAAAGATGTCAAGAGGTTATAGGTGGCAGCAAGCAGCTTCAGTTCCCCTGGATAAAACGGCTGCTTTGGAGGGTGGACATATGGCATTATACCCTGCTGAGGTCTCAGACCCGGCCCTCTCCTGGCCCCACCCTCAAAACCTCCAGATATTTCCTAACCCAGAGCTGGCAACCCTACCCATGCTAGTGTTAAATTGAACACCATGGTGGTAAAAACACAAACATGCTGGTGGTCAGATTAAAGAGCTGATCTGAGCTTGCTCGCTTTCCAGTGGAGACACATTTGGACTGTGAACACAACAAAGCGATTTGTATGAAAACAGACCACTGAGAAAGGGCTACTGTCATGTGACTGTTGAGTATCATCCAGCATGTTCATCTGCAAGTTTTGGTCAGCACTTGTATACATCTGCAGGCTTTGGCATGTCTCTTGAGTCTCCTCCCACTCCTGGAATGCACACATACCATCCAAAACTGGGAACATTGCAAAAAAGAAAAAAGTGCTAAAACAGTCATTTGAATTTTTGCAGGAATTTGCCTGAGGGATCCTTTTGGCACTCTCCACAACCAGTAGCATTGAACTGATTATCGCCAAAGGTCTGTACTAGCAGAGGTAATCTTTCCTGCGTGGAGAAGATAGAAATTACAACTCACTCAACATACGATGTTAGAAGTGGATATTTATTGACATGGGGGTGGGGGAGGGGATGTGAGGTTACTCTGCCATATCTCCGAAAGAAGTGCATGCTCAAAGCATTTAGGAAAAAGATCTGTCAAACCGTGTGGCCAGTCATGTTTGCCCGAAGAGGGTCTTTGGACTTTGTGTTTAACAGCAATCCTACCTCCCATGCTGCTGGGAAAATATTTTTTAAACTCCTGATGGTCAGGCCAAAGGCCATTGTGACATACTAAGGGGAGGGAGAGAGCTGTCTGAAGGCAAATGCATCCCCTGGGATTGCACAACCCCTTGAGAGTATCTAAAATAGCTCTTTGGATCCTAACCTGTGACTGGAATGAAAAATACCCATTTAGAAGAGCTTCCTGCTTATTGAAATGGTTTGGCTGAATCAAATCAAGGATCCACCAGATTTCTCAGCTGTCAAAGCCAAATCATTTATATGCTAGGATTTCCACATGTAGACCGCTCTATGGTTTTTTTTAATCCATTCCCAATCTGAGTCTGAGACCAAAAGGAGGATAGTTTTAATTCTCCCTCTGCACTGCTTGACAGGGGGTAGAGACTTACCTCCCCAGAACCCTGCAAATTAACAAGAATCACAATTTAGCTAGACTGAATGCTATCCCCCTCTAAGGTCATGCAAGGCAAAATCTTGAATATACCATATCCAGAAAGGACCTCTCCTTGCCCTTCTGGCTCTATTAATTCACTGGCTCATGCCGTTTTGGAATGCTACTTTTATGAGGAATTTAGATCATGTTATATCTTTCCCCTTTTAATACATAAATCTAATGCTTCTATGTCCGATATAATGCCTTCTTTATTAAGTGTCAGGGATCCCAAGGCTACATTCAGTGGCAAGATTTATTTCAGTCCTTATATCTCTCACACATTAGATTTAAAATTATGCTGCTCAAGATCAATGGATCAAGGAGCTTCTAAGGGATGAAAGGAAAGAATCACAAGGAATTCTGAACACAAAAATCGTAGTGCAAATCAGTTTTTACCTAGTTTCTAACAGTGGCCCACCTCAAACGTCTGGGAAATCTGAATACAAGACATCTAGGCAATAGCCCTCCTATTCTGCTTCCAAATGGTGTTTGGAGCTCTCCTGTCTCTGAACATTAAGGTTCCATTTACCTATCAAAGCCACCATCTGTTGATCAGCCTGTCTTCCAGCAACCTGTCCAATCCTCTTTTCTTTTAAAGCCCCTGGCCATGACTTGCCCATTCCTGGCCTCAAAGTACTTGTTTGAATTGTCCTATATTTCACTTCTATAGAAGATGCTCTGACTTTTTGGGGGACGGGGGAATGTGGAGGAAGAAAGTCACACAGCTAGGGAGCAACCAAGAAAAAAATACTTCTTGGCTGCCCATGAAGACTGCAGCGCACAGGAAGCAGATGGTATTGGAAATGGGTATGGATCACCAAAGATCATTCACAGTGGGTAGCCGTGTTAGTCTGTTTGCAGTAGTCAAAAAGGGCAAGAGTCCAGTAGCACCTTAAAGACTAACAAAAATATTTTCTGGTAGGGTATGAGCTTTCGTGAGCCACAGCTCACTTCTTCAGATACAGCTAGAATGTGAATCCAAAGATACAGCTAGAATGTGAATCCAAAGATCGCTATGGATGGCTGCGTGGATGTGTAGAACTCACTTAGAAACCTAAATTCAGCCAAGGCCCTCACTTGAACGGCTGAGGGAGGAAAGACCCTGGACTTTGATGATATATTTACTTTATGTAAGTAGAACTATAGGAATAGAGATGACATGACATGCTGTGGCTCATTGGCAGAGCATCTGCTTGGCATGCAGAAGGTCCCAGGTTCAATCCCCGGCATCTCCAGTGAAAGGGACTAGGCAAGTAGGTGATGTGAAAGAGCCCTGCCTGAGACCCTGGAGAGCCGCTGCCGGACCGAGTAGACAATACTGACTTTGATGGACCAAGGGTCTGATTCAGTATAAGGCAGCTTCATGTGTTCAAAAGCTGCTGGAATCGTATACTCCACTGCAACAGTCAAAGCGATTTTGGTAAATGTTTGGAATGGCCAATTCAGAGAGAAATTACCTAGGACCGAAACCTGCTATTTGTCACTTCTGGTAATGAAATGTAAACTCATCTTTCATTCAGATGTAGCAAATGCAAACTCAGCTTCAACAACCTCGCACAGAGCTAGACTTTTGGTCTGAATCCTTCGCCCCAAAGTGAGGTGTGTAGTTACTTAGTAGAGAGGAAAATGCATTATGCACATATTCACAGCAGAACCTTAGTACGGGATGAGCTCCGGGCTCAATTAAATCTTTGCATTTCTGCTTTAAAAAATAACCCACAGAACTGTGAAGTTTGGGGTTATGACAAACCTATAGCAGGATGTTTGGAAAATGAAGCTTAACAGTCTCTACTGCAGGGGTCCCCAACCTTTCTGTGCCGGGAAAATGAAGCTTAACAGTCTCTACTGCAGGGGTCCCCAACCTTTCTGTGCCGGGAAAATGAAGCTTAACAGTCTCTACTGCAGGGGCCCCAACCTTTCTGTGCCTGTGGGCACCTTTGGAATTCTGACACAACATGGTGGGCATAGCGACAAAATGACTGCCACAAAATGGCTGCTGCAAGAGGCGGAGCCAGCCACACAGTGGCTGCTGCAGCTTACCTTCAGCCACACAGTGAAGATCCCTGCACAGTAGCAGCTGCTGCCAAAGCAATATTGTTAAAATTTGCACAGCCAATCAGAAGACTTGCTGGGCAAAATCCCCACCTGGCCTCGCCCCCTCTCTAAAAACACTCCGGTGAGCAACTGGAAAGGTATCACTGGGTGCCATGGTGCCCATGGGCACCACGTTGGGGAACCCTGCTCTAGTGCGTGCAGGCTGAGATCTGCAAGAAGAGGTCCCAGTCCAGCAAAGGCAGCAGCAGATAGCCACACAGCCGCAACCAGGGAGGAATGCCCAGCTGGGTAGGGCAGGCACAACAAGCCCACCTGCAGTTTGCATTGGATATCTGCAAATGAAGCTAAAAATAAAACCTCTGCTATTCCCTGTAGAATGGCTGAAACCTGTAATGTAATGGAACGTTTATCAGACCAAAACACGAGACTGGAATGTGACAAAATTCTCACTGCTACCCTGGAATGAGAAATCAGTAAAATAAATTTAATACGAAGAAAAATTCAAAATATTATAGAACTGACATGCCTTAAGACTTAAGAATCATATAAAGCAGCAGTAAGATGTGTCGACAGTAGCAAGGTATACTTTTAATATGAAAATTATAAATCAGGGTTCTGACTCGGTTAGCTTAGTCCCTGCAGAAAAGCAGCTGTTGAGCAAAAAAATATTGTGTTACAGCATTTTCTCAGCATATGAAATATATAACTGTTTACAATAGGTGAAATGATGCGTTGATTTCAGTTGAAGCCCATGATCCTGTGCACCTAGAACTCAGTAAGACTTACTTCTGAGAGCGCAAGGCCAGGCTACACAATTCTAAAAGGTGCCTATGGGAACAGTCCCAAGCAAGTCCACTTAGAAGTAAATCCCACGAAAGCCTTCTGAGGATTGTAGCCAAAATCTTCAAGCGCTGCCCAGTTTCAAATGTTATAGACCAACTCCACTCACGCCAGCAGCCAATGCTGTGTTGCCAGGGGGGAATCCACAGGGCCGAATCTGCTACCACAGCATAACTCTTATTATAAGAACTGTACCCTTACTCCAAATAACAGGGCAATCCTATACAATTACCTGGGAGTAAGCCTACTGAACATTTACTTCTGAGTAACCATGCTCTCTAAGACTACCAACAGTGCAATCCTAAACAGGTTACAGCCTTCTATGTCTATTAAGAGTCACTAGGCTTAGAAGGGTGTCAGAATAGCACCTGTAACAATATCAGATGTACTTTTAATAACAACTTTTTTGTGGGTTTTTTTTAAGGCAATCAAAATAATGACCGAACCAGGGTGCTCTAGGATTCCGTCCCGCCGGCAGAGAAATTGTTTTGGATCCCTAACCTACTGCAAAGCGGAGCAGAGAGGAGAAAAAATAAGTACGTTAACAGTTTATTTGCAAGGCCTGTTTTAACCGGGGAGGAGAGAAGGAGCTGTGGACGATCTCCAGCTGACTACCAAGAGTGCAATCCTAAACATGTTACAGCTTTCTATGTCTATTAAGAGTCACTAGGCTTAGAAGGGTGTCGGGATAGCACCAGTAACAATGGGGGTTACCGCATTATGTATTCCCAGCGATGTATTAAGAGTTTGAAAATGTTCTAAAAACATCCCTTTAAAAGGATTTTTGGATGCCACGGCTAAAAAATGGTTGGAAGACATCTTCACAGCTAAAGGGGCCAAAAAAAGTGTGAACAGTATTTTTTATAACAGTTTTAAACTCTTAATACATTGGTGGGTATACATAGAAAGTGCGAACAGTATTTTCTATAACATTTTCAAACTCTTAATACATCGCTGGGAATAATTAATGCGGTAACCCCTAATATCAGATGTACTTGCCTTTTAATAACAACTGTTTTGTGGGTTTTTTTTAAAAAAAGACAATAAAAATAATGACCAAACCAGGGTGCTCTAGGATTCGGTCCCCTTGCCAACATTTTAGATCCCTGCTGGCAGAGAAATTGTTTTGGATCCCTAACCTATTGCAAAGCAGAGAGGAGAAAAAAAATAAGTACGTTAACAGTTTATTTGCAAGGCCTGTTTTAACCAGGGAGGAGGGAAGGAGCGTCTGGAGGATCTCCAGCTCCCAGCCTCCCCTCTTGAACTGGCAACTCCTAATTGTATTTTACGTGCCTGTAAAAGTCGCTTTTGCGTATTGGAACCAGCCTTAATTTGACAGACAACTCCAGAAGCAGTTGATTGGCTATATCGGGGAGATGACGGCATGGGGAGATGACGCCCTTAACAACAAAGGTGGAGCTGGGAAAAATAGATTAAGAAAAAAACGGGGGGGGGGAGGAGAAGAAAGTAATCCTGGGGTTGGACTCCGCTATCTATCCAAGTGTCAATCGCCCGCCACGAGTTCGAATCCAAGCCCCAGACGTGTGTCAACAATACCCTGGGCTGGGGAGGGAAGCCCCACAAACCCTCCTTCACCTTCCCTCCTTGTTTACAAGACAGGCTGGTCCCTTAAAAAAAACACACAACAACAACCCCCACTGGTTGCCAAAAATATGCCAGCCCTCAAATCATCCGGTGTCACCGCAGCGGGCAGCTCGCTCAGATTTTTAAATATATATATATAAAATGAGGAGGGGGAAGGCTTTCTCTCTCTCTCTATATATATATATGTATGTATGTATGTATGCATTAAAATAAATAAATAAATAAATCTAGGAAGCCTTCCCCCTCCCCACTTGGATGCGATCGTTTAATGGGGAGGGAGAGGTCGCGGGAGGAATTAAAACCGAGCGCGGGTGATTTGTGATCCTTTTTTTTTTTTTGCAAACGCCAAGGTTTGTTGCAAATGCAATATTTTTTTCCCTTCCCCCCCCCCTCCCAGTTTTTCCTCCCTTTGCGCGCTGGCGCTCTCCCCCTTCCCCCCCCTCCTCCCTCTCCTTTCTCGTTTGGCTACAGCGTTGCAAAAAGCAAAGAGCAATAAAAACACGCGCACAACCCTCCGCACCGGGACAGCGAGACGGACAGCGAGGATCCAAGGGAGCGCGCCGGTCCCGCTGCAAAAACACCCCCCCTTGCAAAAAAAATAAAATACAGGGGGTCCCCGCTGGCAGATGGAGGCGTGGGGCCCGGCGGAGAAGGGCTGCGAGGCGGCCTGAGGATCCGGGAGCCGCCAAGAGACGGGCTGATTGGGAGCGCGATGGAGGCGGGGGAAGTGCGAGCTCTCTGCGGGGACTGGAGCGAGTCCACGCCCGGGGCCAGCGCTGCAGAGCTGGCGTGCATTCAACCAGCGCTCCCCAGCTAAAGCGAGCCCGGGGAAGGCGGAGGAGGTTGGTTGGGGGGGGGCGGCCAGGGGCGAGCTTGTCGCCCGAGCCTGCCCGATCTGCAGGTAGGCTCCTTGCAGGCGTCGAAGGGGGGGCCTGGAAAGCAAGCAAGCAAACAAAAAAAAATCCGGATCCGCTCCGGCGTGGAGCCCCCCGGTTGCAAAGGAAGGAGGGCGGGCCGGGGGGAAGGGAGCGGGGGGCGGCAGGAGGCACGATCCGCGGCGCCGCTGGCTTTGCAGCCGGGGCTGGCTTTGCGGCGGGCGGGCAGGGCGAGCGCATGTGGGGCTCGCCATTAACCCGACGCTGCGCTCCGCTCCGCCATCTGGGGCTGGAGGGAGGCGCTTTGTTACCTCCTCGGGCTCCGGCGGCGGAGGGAGGCGGGCAGGCGGGCAGACTGGCGGCGGCTGCAGCAGCGGCGGCGGCGACCGCTTCCCCCTCCCTACGTCTCCGGTTTCCTCGGTAAGGCTGGAAGCGGTGGGCTAGGTTTCATTGTCGGGGCTGGGGGGGGGGGAGCAGAGCGTTGCAACCCCCCGTTTGCAATCCCCCGTTTGCAATCTCCAGTTTGCAATCCCCAGTTTGAATTTTTTTTGGGGGGGGGGTTGTGTGCGTTTTTTTTGCAAAAAATAAATTCCACCACACTGGAGATGGGGGTTTGCATTCCTCCCCCCCCCTTTTTTTTTTGCAATCGCGTCCGAGGGGGTTCGTTCGCGGGGGGGGGGGCCCTGCCCTGCCCTCCACGCGCTCGGCAGCCAGAGGCCCCGGGGGTCGGCCATGGAAGGGCGAGGGAGAGAGCAGCAGGAGGCGGCGGCGGCGGCGGCTGCTCGCCCGCCAACCCTCGCCCTGGTGGTGGTGGGGGGGGCGGGGGAGGCAAGGGGCGAGCGCTGCCTGGGGGTCCGGAGAGCCAGCCCTGCCCCGGGAAGCGAGGGCACCCGGCCCGGGCGGAGGAGAAGAAAGGGGCGGAGGAGGCGGCGAGAGGGGCCAGGCTGCAGCAGCCGCCGCCGCCACCGCCTTTCCCCGGGCGCCTGCGGAGAGCAGAGGAGCCGGGCGTCGGCGGCGTCGGGGAAGCGCTGCCTCTCCCTTCCCGCCTCCTTTTGCAGCGGTGGGTACTGGCGATAGGTTCTCGGGGGTGGTTTCTGCCCGCGGCGGGGAAAACAACAACGCTGCCTTTTTTTCTCCCCCCCCCTTCCCTCCTCCTCCTCCTCCTCCTCCCGAGCAGCGCTGGCGAGGCCGCTCGCCCTGGCCCTTCCGACCGGCTGCAGCCAGCGCGCTCCGCCATCCGGAGGGTGGATCCATGCATGCATGCAGGCAGGCAGGCGTCCCTCCCTCCCTCCTTCCCTCTCTCCCTTCCTTCTTTCTCCTCCTCCTCCTCCCTTCCTCCCTCTCCCCCGTCCAGGCGCTTTTCGGGGGGCCCCCCGCGGCGGGTGGGTGTGGAGAGCCCCGGCTGCGCCTCGCCGGCTCTCCCGGGCGCCCCGGGCGCGCGAGGGGAGGCGCTCCCCGGGGGTCTGGGCGCGGGAGGCCGGGGACGTGCAGCCCTCCCTTGGCTCTGCCTGGACGCCCCCAGCCCAGCACTCATTGCTCGCCCCAGCCAGCCAGCCGGGCTTCCCCGCCCCCCTTCCACCAGCGGCTGCGGCTCTCTCTGCCTCCCCGGCTCCCTCCTGCTCCTCCTCCCCGCTGTCGACGGCGGCCGCCGCCACGACGAGGCGGGCTCGTCTCAGCCTTATTAGCCGCCTCGCCGAGAGGTGGGACCCGGCAGGGAGACGGGGAGAAAGAGGCGCGACTTGCCGGGCGCTGCGTCGGAGCCGGAGCCACCCTCGCCGCGCGCCCTGGTACCGGGTGGGGGGCGAACCGGGGGCGGCGGGGGGTGGAAGCCGAGCCTCTCCGGAGCCCTCGGGGAAGGCGGCTTGGGGGGGGGGGTGGTGGTGGTAGGGGGGGCTGGAAGGAGGCGAGAGGACAAACCTGACCCGGGGTGGGGGGGCTGGAAGGAGGCGAGAGGACAAGCCTGACCCGGGGTGGGGGGGCTGGAAGGAGGCGAGAGGACAAGCCTGACCCGGGGGTTGGGGTGGGATACGAGCGCCTGGAGGCGGCTGTTGGGGGGAATCTGGGGGGAGAAGAAGAGATCCGGGCGGACGAGTGGAAAAACCGAGGAGGGGGGAGAGTTGAGACTCTGAGCCGTGGGGGGGGGGGAAGGGAACAAGCGGGGGTCTTTTAGGGAGAGGGATGGGAAGGAAGCCAGGGGGAGAAAACGGCAGGAGGTGCCGGCGAGGCGGCGCGTAAAAGCGGCGAGGGTTGCAGGGAAAAAAGTCCTGGGGAGACCCAGGAGCGCGAGCAAGACTGGAGGGGCGGGTGAGAAGAGGCATCTCCATGGAGGAGGAGGACGAAGAGGAGGAGGAGGAGAAGGTTCTCCGGCTGAGCGGCCCCCCCTTGCCCGGGCAGCCGAGCCAGCTCGCAGAGGAGGCGGCTGGGAGGACGCTGGACCCGACGGGGAGAGGAGGAGGCGGCGGCTGCTGCAACGTTGCCTTCCCCCGTGCAGCGTGCCAAAGCGGAAGGAAAGAGGCCAGATGGCTGGAGCCCCGTCCGGGATGCAAAAATAAAAATAAAATAAACCCTAAGGCGGCGTCGGGGGGGGGGAGGGAAGGAAAACCGAGCAGACGAAGCGGCGGCGCCGGCAGGACGAGGGAGAGGAGGAGGAGGAGGAGAAGCTGCGGCAGCCCCGTCGGGTCGGCCCGCCTGCTTGCTTGCTTGCTTGCTCGCTTGCCTGGAGACAGGGCCGAGAGAGGCGGCGGCGCTGCAAAGAGCAGCAGCTGCGCTTCTGCCGCAGGAAGGAGGCGGAGATTGGACGGGGCGGCCTCGGCAGGCAGGCATGGGGGGGGGAGCCGGGGAGAGGCCCTCCCACGCGCCCGCCCCTCGCCGGAGCCTCCGGCTGGGCTCTCCAAACGGATCCCTCTCGCCCCTCCGCCTCTCCTCCTCCCTGGCCTTTCCCTCGCCTCCAGCCAGGGATCCTGCTGGCTGGCGAGCGCGTGCTTTGGGCCCGCGCCTCCTCCCAGGGAAGCTCGGGTCCCTCCTTTAGTCCCTGCAGAGGTGGGACGTGCAGAGAGAGGATGCGCCTGGCCCGGATGTGCAGAGAGAGAGAGGGCATTTATTCATGGAAGGTTTTGCATGGGATTTGCCACTCTGTAGAGGCACATTTCCCCCATCTGAATTCTCAAAACTCTGCTTGGCGGCTTATTGCTGAGTTTTGAGAATATGGATAGGGGGAAAGTGCATCTGGAGCAGTGGTTCCCAACCTTTTTTTGACCAGGGACCACTAGGACTTTTTGGTTCGGTGCAGGGACCCCGAGGTTCAAAATAAAAATTCCGGGAATTTGAAAATAAACTTTAATCATAGCTGTTAGTTAAACATTAAACTTAGAATAATATTTGAATATATATATATATTTATAATAGAGAACTTTTAATTGAAAATATTAATTTATTATGGGTTTAGAACTTTGTTTCGCGGACCTTAATTTAGTTCTCGTGGACCCCTGGGGGTCCATGGACCCCTGGTTGGGAACCAGTGCTGTAGATGCACATTTTCCCCATCTGAATTCTCAAAACTCTGCACGGCGGCTTATTGCTGAGTTTTGAGAATATGGATAGGGGGAAAGTGCATCTAAAGAGGGACAAATCCAATGCAAAACCTTCCATGAATAAATGGCCAGAGAGAGGATGCGCCTGGCCCGGATGTGCAGAGAGAGAGGGCATTTATTCATGGAAGGTTTTGCATTGGATTTGCCACTCTGTAGATGCACATTTTCCCCATCTGAATTCTCAAAACTCTGCACGGCGGCTTATTGCTGAGTTTTGAGAATATGGATAGGGGAAAAGTGCATCTAAAGAGGGACAAATCCAATGCAAAACCTTCCATGAATAAATGGCCAGAGAGAGGATGCGCCTGGCCCGGATGTGCAGAGAGAGAGGGCATTTATTCATGGAAGGTTTTCAATTGGATTTGCCACTCTGTAGATGCACATTTTCCCCATCTGAATTCTCAAAACTCTGCACGGCGGCTTATTGCTGAGTTTTGAGAATATGGATAGGGGAAAAGTGCATCTAAAGAGGGACAAATCCAATGCAAAACCTTCCATGAATAAATGGCCAGAGAGAGGATGCACCTGGCCCGGATGTGCAGAGAGAGAGAGGCCATTTATTCATGGAAGGTTTTGCATTGGATTTGCCACTCTGTAGATGCACATTTTCCCCATCTGAATTCTCAAAACTCTGCACGGCGGCTTATTGCTGAGTTTTGAGAATATGGATAGGGGAAAAGTGCATCTAAAGAGTGACAAATCCAATGCAAAACCTTCCATGAATAAATGGCCAGAGAGAGGATGCGCCTGGCCCAGATGTGCAGAGAGAGAGAGGGGATGCGCCTGGCCCAAAGGCGCTCCTCCAGCTTCGGAGCCCTTCTGGGGGATCCTAGGCTGGCAGCAGGGTTGCCAGCCTCCAGGTGGCACCTGGGGATCTTCCCACGGAGTTCCAGACCACCAGGATCAGCCAGCATGGTGGTGTAGTTTGGAGCGGTGGACTCTGATCTGGAGAACCGGGTTTGATTCCACGTGACCGGCGGAGGCTAATCTGGTGAACTGGATTTGTGGGCCCATGCCTACGCACAAAGCCAGCTGGGTGACCTTGGGCTAGTCACAGCTCTCCTAGAACTCTCTCAGCCCCACCTACCTCACAGGGTGTCTGTTGTGGGGAGGCGAAGGGAAGGGGATTGTAAGCCGGTTTGATTCTTCCTTAAGTGGGAGAGAAAGTCGGCATATGAAACGACCAACTCTTCAGCTCAACTCTTCTTCCCCTGGAGAAAATGGCTGCTTTGAAGGATGGACCCTAGGGCATTATACCCTGCTAGAGTCCCTCCCCAGGCTCCAGCCCCTAAAATCTCCAGGTAGTTCCCAACCCGGAGCTGCCACCCCCTAACTGGCACTAACCACTGGCCTTCAGTCCTTCCAAGTCCTTCCCCACCTAACCTAGCTTCTGTACCCCCTCCTGGTTCATTTTCCTGCCTTTATCTCTCTCCCCTAAGGACTGGATGTTCTGCTCTTGAGGGCCGAAGGATATTCTCCATCCCCATTTTTCTGCCACCCCACATGCATACCTTCTCATTTTTTAAAACTACTTACTGTGAGGTGTCACCACATCTTGCTCTCCCCTCTGTGGAATGGATTGAAGGTCTCTCCCCAGGTGCTGTTTTTGATATTTCTAGACGGCATCGGAGGTGGCTTGCTGGATCAAGCCAATGGTATCCTGTTTCACATGTTGGTGAAGGGAAGGCCGACAAACAAGGCATAGGCATAAAAGGCCGGGCTGAGGTTGCCTCCTAGCACTGGCATGCAGACGTTTACCACCCTTACAGGCCCTCAGTAGAGAAGGACCAAATTTTATGGCACTGTTGCATGCCTGACTGTTTCCATGACAGGAGATCGCTTTCTGGACCTAATTCTGCGCCGTAATGAATCTGGGGTATCATCCTGACAATCTTCTACAAAGAGGGAGGAAATCCAATGGGGATTTTGTGACCATCTTTTGGGCCATCTTCTAGATCACTTGATTTAAGAGGGAAGTTCACATTCAATCAACCAGAGACCACGCTCTGGGCTTGTCGCAGATTGAATGTTGTGGTGTCTTCCAGCTTCCTCTGACCCACTCTGAATTTGTCACGGGTTTGGATTCAGGGTGGCGTGTTGGTTTGCTGCTTTCTTGGTTCCCAGGGAAAAGGAGCCGTCACTGCTTCGCCGCCAGGAGGAGGGACAGGCAGCAGACGGTGCTAACTCTGGCTTATTCATGCTTTCAGTGTGAAAACTGATTGGTTGACACCACCGTGAAGGGGGAGAGAGGGAGCTCGCAGGGGGAGACCCGGACGGCGTCACCCTAGGGCCCAAGAGGTGGAGGATGAACGGAGAAGCGGACAGTCCAACCGACTTAGAAATGACAGCCCCCAAAAATCAAGGTGAGAAGGGACGCTTCTGGAAAAGTCAACTAGGCCTCCCTGGGGAGAAGTCAGCAGAACAGTGACGCTTCGGCAGCCGTCTTGCTCAATGGGCAACCATTGTTCCGTCTTGCTCATGGGCAACCATCCCCTCCCACCCTTTTTGCTGAGAAAACCCCCATATTTCAAAGAGTCCGTTCCTTGCCCACATGTGATTGTAGAGACACATTTGATAGTGCAGTAGCGACCACCCCCAGTCTGATTCTAGGGGCTTGGCGTGGACCCAGGAGGGGGTGGGGGAACCTTGCTTGGGGTGTCAAAATACCTGGCCCTGCAGTCAGTTCGTAACCCTTTGCCCACTAGCTATGGTATTTCTTGATGCAGGTATCCCTAAGGGTGCGCTCAGACACAGGCAAACAGGCTTGTCCCCAGTGGGCACGAACGCAGCTTATTGCTGTGCTGATTAGTTCGGCTGCCTTCTCTCATACCATGCGGCAGAACATGTTTTTGAAGGCGGCTTGGATCGCTATGATGTTTAAATGCAGGAGCCAAGGTGAAATTGAAGCTTACTCTCCCACTCCCCCCTGAGTTTCTAAACCACAGGGGAATGTTGGGGGAGGAGGAGGAGGAGGAGCAAGCTCCAGTTTACCCAGATGCCTGTGTTTGATCATTGTGGAGGAAGCCTTCAGTCATGCACTCCTTGCATGCAAGTGGGGGGGGATTGCCATGCAGCACGCTCTGTTCGTGTCTGTATCAGACCAACCTGTCTGATGTCTGAATGTACCCTTTGTAATCCCAGCTACTCACGTGTTTGTGCAGTTGGGAGAAAGGCTTCCAGGGGAGGAGGGACCCTCAGGGCCACCTGAAAAAAAAGGAAAGCAAATTTAACGCTGAACAACCAGAATGTGTCCTTTCTTACGTGTCTCCTCCAACCCTGCCAGGCCTCTTCACAAGAAATCCCAAATTTAACATCTGTGCAGGGTCCGTTTCCCCCGCCTTAAAATCTATTATTTTGCACCTATTACGGGTTTTGCTTAGTTACAGAATTGGGGCTTTATTAAGCACGGGGTTTGCAGGCCCACACGCTCCATGCTGTGCAAGCTGCCACCTGGCGGTCAGTTCTTTCTGAACAAAACATAGGAACTGCATGCTGGGATATGTAGTCCTTAGGGGCCATTTTAATGTTCAAATCCCCTACTCATAGCTGCATTGGTGAGCGGCAGTGCTTTGCTGTTGTTTTCTTTCCGCCCTTAAAAAAGGTTTTATTGTGCACACTTTACTGGGGGAGAATCAGACTTCGACGCTACATTCAGACCTTTGCACAGAGCTCTGTTATAAATTTGTTGCCATTAATTCACGCATGGCTGGTTGTGTTCGTATTGCAGTGTGGCCGGTGTATGTTTTAAGATGGCAAATGCAAATAATTTTAACAGGTGCATTTGATAGATTTAAAAGCTTTCTACGATTGACAGTGAGCAAAAATTCTAAGGTCTGGGAATTTTGAATGGTTCATGGTTGCATGCAGGCTACAGTTCTGGGTTTTTTTAACGGTATTCTTCTTATTAATCATAATAATGTATTGTAAATTCCTTTATAACCCAACCTTCTCAGTGAGACTCAAGCCCGATTACAAGGTATGATTAAAAACAATTCAGGCAGAAAAGCTCTCTAAGGAACGAATAAACAGTGGGGCTAGGATTTAAAAGCAAAGCAGTGTAAAAAACAAACCAAAAAGAAAACTGTCTTAGGGCAACCAGACTGTCAGTTTAGGGAAAGAACTTTCTCAGGCAACAAAACTTTAGACAGCTTGACATACCAAACTGAAGAGAGGGTCACAAAAGCAGAAGACGGTGATGTGCTGTGGAAGTGTGTATGTGAGTCACGTACAATGAACATCACAATACCCTGTAATGCTGTTCCTTACAAAAACAACCTCCTAAGCTGATCCATTATTCTGTACGTCTGATCCCTTCATCAGAATGCTCTCCTGAACATTTCTGTGTTGCACTTGAATGTACAGCTGAGAAGGAGAGCCAAGGAAAAGAGGAAATATATAGCAAGAAAGTAGTTTTTTAACCTTCCGAAAAGCATTATAGCAGTATCCCTTGGGACACTTGAAGTATAAACTTCTTAATTGAGAACCCTGAGATTCCTTAATAGAAGAACAGACCTGCAATGTATAATACAGTAATGATGCCTTTCCAGAACCACTTCTTGGAATCAAGAGGTTTTGTACACACTGAGCAGCTGTTTACAAAGATATGAAGGTGTACCATGTGGTAATAAATGCCTCTGGTTTGGCTAATCTTTTTGACAACTTAATCTGGTGTATGTGAGATTTTGTATAGATTTTTCTTTTCTGAATAGGCCTGTGTTATATCTCAAGTTAGTAGGTGTTTTAATACTAGTATAGCATTTCATAGGAACCACAACAAATAGCATCTGAAGAAATCAGTGATCGCACATCCTTTAAACCCAGATCCTCTATGGTAGTAGTAGGGATTTTTTCAAAAATGAACATATTTGAAATTTTCTCCTTTTGAAGACGTTGATCTTCAAAGAGGAAACACCATTGTACTCTTACAATCTATAGTTTTACATTTTAATTTTAACACTATTTATTAGCAATATTCATTGATGATAATAATTATTAATATATTAGAAAGAACATGAATGAGACAGTTAATTAATTCTAAAGGAAGGACTAATAATAATAATAACTAGTGGTGTTCCAAAATAGGCATACTTGGATCAGTGACCATTTATGTAATTACATTTTATAGAATTTAGGTTCTCAGTGAAATATATAAGATTAGATCTGACTACTTAATAAAAACAGTATTGAGTTGTATTTCAAAGGCCTTTTGTGGATTTGCTGCTAAGATTTTCCAATGAGTTAAAAAAGTAAGTAAAAAAGTAAGTAATAGATTAAATGGGCCAAAATAGCCAGTTGGCTCGCTAAGCATGAATTGGTTAACAGTCTAAAAACTCATTGCTACTGGAGCACATACACCTTAAAAACATAAGAAAACCCAGGCTGGATCAGACCAAGGCCCATCAACTCCAGCAGTCTGTTCACACAGTGGCCGACCAGGTGCCTCTAGGAAGCCCACAAACAAGGCGGCTGCAGCAGCACCATCTTGCCTGTGTTCCTTCTCCTAGGGAAGCCATTCTAGGGGAAGCCCCGATATGTCTAAATGTCACAGCTGGCATATGAAGGTTCTTTCCCTCCCTCCTATCTATTCCTAGACCGTTGGACCCAGGAAGACATGTTGATCCTCTTAGAATGCATGAAGAACAACTTGCCCACCAATGATGGGAGCAAGTTCAAAACCACCGAATCCCACCTGGACTGGGACAAAGTGGCCTTTAAGGACTTCTCTGGTGTCATGTGCAAGATGAAGTGGATTGAGATCTCCAATGAGGTAACCGCTTGCTTGGCGTGGCAAGGTCTGACAGGTGACCGTGCTTTGTATGAGAAATCATGTTGTAGGACGGCGGGGCTTGCTGTGGACTGCAGTGGGGTGCTGTGGTCCACTTCCTTTAACTGCCCTGCTGGAAAAACTGTCCAGCTCATCTCTATGCTACCTCTCTTTGGATTCCTAATCACCCCTTTATCAAATCTCCTCCTATCTCCTCTTTCAACCCCTTCTCCTTTTGCAGACTACCGTAATGATGCTTTTTTCAGACCCTATATCTTTTTTTTATAGTCCTTTCCTCCGACTAGCTGGTTGGTTGTATTTACAGTGCAATCCTAAGGAGAGTTAACTCCAGTCTAGGCCTATTCATTTCAGTGGGCTTAGTCTGGAGTAGCTCTGCATAGGGTTGCGCTGTTAGTCTTCTAATTGTAGAAGATTTAAGTACTCCAAGAAGGGGTCATTTCCAGACATTCTGTTTACAGCTGAGGAGTCTTTCTGCTTCAACACCAGAGATTTTGAAGGGGAGGCTCCGGAGCAAAGTTACGGAACTAGAATTCATTCACAAATTTTTAACTGTTGAAAGTCAGGCAAAACTGGCCTTTGAGAAGGGCTTTTTAGCTGCAAAAAGTAACTGTCCCACTTGAGACGTTCACACTGTCTTCCTTGCATTTTAATGTTGCGCTTGCAATTTAATGTTGCTCTTTACAAACAGCCACACGGGTCGTAGTTATGGCTTCCCACTGAATAATCTGCCTGATGATAGATTGAGCAAATGAAAGTAAATTTGTGTATTGCAACAGCCTCAATTAAATTGCCTCAATTAAGCGAGATTGAAGGAAGTGTCAGGACATTTGATATAAAATGTCACTTGGGGGGAAAGTAATCTTAAATTTTTGTTTGTTCCTATTGACCTATATTCAAAACTCCTTCAGAGAATGAACAAGCACGTCTTTGAATCCCGGTCTTACTGATGTCGAACTTTACAGATTAAACAAACGAAGCTGTAGTTGATTTATGGTGCAGTCCTGTAAAGTCTTAAGCCCACTGGTTTCTGTATCAGTGGGCTTAGACTGGAGTAACCCTGCTGTGGATTGCACGATGAATACCATTTAAAATGTGCAGCACTAGAAATTATGGGCAAAGTCTTTTTCTCATGTTCTTTCCCTGACTTCTGGTTCTCCCTGCAGGTGAGGAAGTTTCGAACCCTGACAGAATTGATCATGGATGCCGAGGAACATGTGAAAAACCCCTACAAGGGCAAAAAACTGAAGGTGGGTGTGGATTCATTAAAAGGATGGGTCTGTGAGAAGAGTTTCTGCCTTGAAAGGGCTGAATGAATTTTTTGTTGTTGCTCTGCCTAGACCAGTATTTTCCCCTAAACGTACTCGCTGATCATGCAGTCTTGTCTTTCTTTCTTCAAACCCTCCTGTGCCTTTAGGATCATAATCAACATAGGAAGAATTAAAAAAAAAAAAAAGCTTCTCAAACTTCCCTCAGTTTGTGCCCCTTCATATTTCATGTACACACTCACAACAAAGATGCTGGTTAGTCTGTGTATTCTGAACCATTATTACCACATTTCGTGTGTGTTGAGAGCCAGCATGGTGTAGTGGTTAAGAGCAGTGGTTTGAAGCAGTGGACTCTAATCTGGAGAACTGGGTTGGTTTCCCCACTCCTACACATGAAGCCAGCTGGGTGACCTTGGGCACAGTTCTCTTAGAGCTCTCTCAGCCCCACCTACCTCACAGGGTGTCTGTTGTGGCGAGGGTAAAAGAAGACGATTGCAAGCCAGTTTGATTCTTCCTTAAGTGGCAGAGAACGTCAGCATATAAAAACCAACTCTTCTTCTTCCTGGAAAGTTTCACTAAAAGGGTGCTGCTGGTGTCCTGTCCCCCCCCTTTTCGCCATCAAGTCACAGCTGACTTATGGTGACCCTGTAGGGTTTTCAAGGCAAGAGACATTCAGAGATGGTTTGCCATTGCCTGCCTCTGCACCACAGCCCTGGCATTCCTTCGAGGTGTCCCATCCAAATAGTAGCCAGGGTGGGGGCTGAGAGTGTGTAATTGGCCCAAGGTCACCCAGTAAGTTTCCATGGCAGAGTGGGGAATCGAACCTGGCTTTCTTAAATTCTAGTCCGACACCTTAACCACGACCCCAGCTAAGTAAGAAACAAAGTAAGATGTCTGAAGAATTGGTCTTCAACCCATGGACCCCTTATCAAGCTATTTTTTTGGCTGGTTTTTGGAAGGACCTCCTCTGCACATGTACTGAGAGCATTGAGGTGAAGTCTCTCAGCAGTGGAGAGGTCAGGCCCCACCCCAGGAGCAAGCCAGGAGCCCCCAACACCCCCCCCCGAGGGACCCAGTACTCGGGGGGGGGGGGGCTCTCCTGGCCAAGGAAGCCCTCCTGGTGTGGGAACAGGCCAGCTGCCAGCAGAAGAGATGCCCCCACAGCAACAGCCCCCCTGCCGTGGCCACACCCTCCCCACCAATCAGCTAGGCAGCCCCACCCACGCTGGAACATCGCCCGACTACCCGCAAGCCAGTGAAGAGCCGGAAGTGGGGGCTGGCCCCACAGAAAAGTGCAGGGAGGAGGGTGAAGGAGTGAGCAAGCAGCGGCAAGTGGGTGGAAGAGCCAGGGAACACCCTCGGGCCATGCGGCCAACGGAAGAGCTTTTATGGCCTCAGGAGGGGGCGGGAGACAAGGAGGAATCTGGGGAAGTGGCTAGGGCTGTATAAGGATGGGTCAGAGGAGGCTGAGGAGGACAGAGGGGGAGATGCGGCCTGAGGTTAAGGTCGACTCTGCCAGCAAACAAAGAGCCTAGGGAGGTTTGCCAGGCTTGCAGACCCTTCTCTGTGTCTGAGGCCAGTGATGCTAACCCTGCGAGGGCATTGAGGGCAAGGTGGACCGAGCCAAGTCGGGCACTGAGGGTAGATGTCACAAGAGGATCCCTCTAGGGTCCTGCCCTTTGACATGTTCCTCACGGCAATATACTCCGGTGCTAGGCCTGTGTTTCCTGTCCTCGGGCTGCAGCCCACATTCCCGGCCTTGTCATCCTGCCAGGTCCGACTTCTGGCTCCTGGTTGTTCCAGCGGCTCGTACAGAAACAAACTGGGGTTGGGCTTCTCTGGTCTACGGTGTGGACATGGCAGAACTGTTTTCCCCCTCAGAGACGGCTGACTAGACAGAGAAAGCTAGGAGGAGTGGATCCTACAGAGACGCAGGGGACTGCCAGCTTGTGAGACAGGTGCTCTGGGCAAGCTTAAGAACATAAGAAAGGCCCTGCTGGATCAGACCAAGGCCCATCAAGTCCAGCAGTCCGTTCACACAGTGGACAACCAGGTGCCTCTAGGAAGCCACAAACAAGACAACTGCAGCAGCAGCATCCTGCCTGTGTTCCACAGCACCTAATATAATAGGCATGCTCCTCTGATCCTGGAGAGAAGAGGTATGCATCATGACTAGTATCCATTTTGACTAGTAGCCATGAATAGCCCTCTCCTCCATGAACATATCTACTCCTCAAAGCCTTCCAAGTGGGCAGCCATCACCACATCCTGTGGCAGGGAGTTCCACAATTTAACTATTCATTGTGTGAAGAAATACTTCCTTTTATTGGTTTTGAATTTCTCACCCTCCAGCTTCGGCAGATGACCCTGCATTCTAGTATTATGAGAGAGGGAGAAAAGCTTCTCCCTGTCCACTCGCTCCATATCATGCATAATTTTATAGACCTCCATCATGTCTCCCCTTAACCACCTTCTTTCCAGGCTAAGCAGCCCTAAGCATTTAACTGCTCCTCATAGGGCAGTTGCTCTAATCCCCTGATCATTTTGGTTGCTCTTTTCTGCACCTTCTCAAGCTTTGTAATATTCTTTTTTAGTCTTGAATTACTCATTTCTTTCTTACTGACATCCTAAGTACTACGCTGTGTGGCAGTTACTCAGTGGTGAGTCATGACTTTGGTTCTTCTCCCCAACGCATGATGAGCTGGTATTCAATGCTGAAAAAAGCTGCTAGCTCCAGGTGTTGCTCCACAGGAATTCCTGTGGCAGTAAGACAGAGGTGTGCCTGCTTGTAACTAGAGTTCATTGAAAGTGGTCTCATACCTTGGAAACGGTCGTCTTGAGGATTTCCCACTGTTCTCCAGTCATTTGGACTCTGGTGGCCATAGGTGCACTCTTTACTCTTGGAAGGATCTGTTTTTGGTACATCTGTGTGTTTTCTCTCTTGAGCGTTGACTGTTCCCTTTAGGGAATTACAAAAAATACAGGTTGAGTATCCCTTATCCGGACATCCGATATCAGGACTGACCCCAAAAGCCAGACTTTTTGAGCTGGCGTGCAGGCATTACTCACAGGCCCTCAGCAGCATGCCAGTTTGCTTTCTGATGGTTCAGTGTACACAAAGTTATTAAAAATATTGTTTAAAATTACATTCAGGGTGTGTGTATAAAGTGTATATAAAACACAAATGATTTTTTTTGTTTAGACTTGGGTCCCACCCCCAAAACATCTCATTATGTATATTCAGTTATTCCAAAATACGGAAAGATCCAAAATATGGACCACTTCTGGTCCCAAGCAGTCTGGATTAGGGATACTCAACCTAACCTGTACATTCAAAATAATTTGGCATACGTTCTAAATACGTGGGTCGGCGGGCAAAGGTAGTAAAGCCACACCAGAATCAGATGAGTGGGTGATGTGGGGAAGAGAGGGCAGAACTGAAAGTGAAAACATCAAGGCTGGCCAAGTGGAGGTGGGGAAAGCAGGATTCCATGGGAGAAGGAGTCCATGAGGGGAGGGGATGTGTTTCAGTAGTAATGCATCTGCTTGGCATGCAGAAGGTCCCAGGTTCAATCCCCGGCTTCTCCAGTTAAAGGGGCTAGGCAAGTAGTTGATGCGAAAGACCTCAGCCTGAGACCCTGGAGAGCCACTGCTGGTCCGAGTAGACGATACTGATTTTGATGGACCAAGGGTCTGATTCAGGATAAGGCAGCTTCATGTGTTCATATCACATCTCCTCTCTGTTGAAGTGGAAAGTTCTTAAACTTGTAGTTACCAGGTGAAAAAGAAAAGAGAGGGACCACCTCCTTGGCAAAGGAGGTGAGATGGGTCCCTTTTCCTTGGGTCTGTCTGGGAAAGCTCTGCAGAAGCATCCGTCAGAAGCTGAGCCAGGGATTGATCAGCCATAAGTGGGATTGCATGCAGCCCCTCAGAGAAGAATAACAAATTCATTTTTGCTTTATGCAAACGGGGCTACCCATTAAGAAATCAGTGTTGTAAAGCAGGAATTACCCCCCCCCATTTGAGTTGACCCTTTGCACCCTTTGCGTGGGGAAGGCTAAGGTAGGGCTGTAGATGATGGATGAAGTCCAGGTGTTAATATTGGGTTTTGTGAGGGTTTCCCCCATAAAATTTGTGCAAGTTCTTTTATAGAATTATTATAATTTAAAGCAGTTAAAACATGATATAGAGAATATCTTACTGTTTAAGTGCACCTTCCTGTCTTGCAAAGTTATTAACATTACCTCAAACTGGGGACAGTTTAAAATAATAAAGATGAGAAGAGGGGTGGAAAAATAGACTTCAATATCCCCCAAACCATCCCCGGATTCTAAAATCCTTTTGTTTTAAAAGGCCTCTCTAACCAGATAATTTCTTTCTTAATTCACTTCTGCTCGTGTTCTCATAACAAGTCAGTTGTTCAAAAGCAACTGACTTGTTTTGAGAATTTGCCTGTCTCGTGGAGGCTAACCGATGGTCAACAAAAATGGACCTTCCGTGCCCTTACTACAACTAAAAGACTTATATTACAACAATGGAAAGATAAAAGGCCACCTCGGGTAAATCAATGGATTGAGGACCTTAGAACTCTATCAATATTTGAATGCATGATTAGTAAGGGAAATAGAGGAGACATAGATTAAAGCATAAATACATTTGAAAGATAAGTAAGACAATAAAATATAGTGATCATTCTATATAAATTAGGAAAACGATTACATATAAGTCTGGTTTTGTGACTATTGGGGAAATATCAGCAATAGTATTAGTATATATTATTATTAAATATTTATTTAAACAAATATAATAGAAGACAATATATATGCTGATGCCCTTGGAAGTCTGAATATGCTATATGTATGAGTTAGTATGTGTTTTGATTTTAAGTAATACATAAATTTTCAATAAAATATATTTTTTAAAATATTTGAATGCATGGCATATAAACAACAATTGCGCATGGACTTGTTTTTAGACATTTGGAAACCATTTATAGAAACTTACGGCTAGATCCATCACCACTGTTATAATATTTTTGTCTTTACTTTATGTATATTAAGGTTTTTTCAGTTATTTTTTGAAGGAAATAAGAGGGGAGAAAACAAATCAGTTGTGATGGACTCCCCCTTCCACTGATTTTTTAAAAACAATTTAAGTATATAGATTATTCATCGTGTGATAGGGTTGGAATTTGGAAAACACCAAAAATGCTTTTTCTCGCTTGAATTTCGATAGTTCACAGTGAGGCAAGAAACAAGCACTGTAGCATGGGTTGTTACTACTGCCAAAAGTTTTTAAAGGATAGAAACAAGTGCTATAAAGTGAAATACTAATCAAAAAATCTGCACAAAGGCTCACAAATTTATCAAAAATTAATAATTCCTAAGATTTAGAGAAAGTATGATGTTTTGGCCCTGACCTGGATGGCCCAGGCTAGCCTGATCTCGTCAGATCGCAGAAGCTAAGCAGGGTCAGCCCTGGTTAGTATTTGGATGGGAGACCACCAAGGAATACCAGGGTTGCTGTGCAGAGAAAGGCACTGGCAAACCACCTCTGTTAGTCTCTTGCCATGAAAACCCCAAAAGGGGTCGCCATAAGTCGGCTGTGACTTGACAGCACTTCACACACACACACACACGAAGTTTTGACGATTTCTTAGTTGGTTATAGAATATGCGACTATGAGTGGGGGAAACTACTTTTAGTGAACGTTAGAGATCACCAGATCTGGGCACGGACGATTTTTATGGAACCCCCCTACTGTCTCCCTCTTTCTTCTGTACCCTTTATATTTTGAAAAAGAAATAAAATCATTTAAAAAAACAAAAACAAATTCACCATATATTGCAAACACATATATCAACTACCTAAATATCAAATATCAATTTACACGCAACACATATACAGATGAAAACAGACACCACAATACGAATACAATATCAATAACACACCCCTGAATACTGCAAAGTCCATGTGCAAAATAGATGGCAAAGGACAGAAATTCCAAAGAGACCTTATTCAACATTTTTCCGGAATGTTCATTGCATCCTGGACATTGTTTTACTTACCTGCAATGAAATCTTTGTCCTTAGATTGGTTGCCTGCTGACTCTTAGCGAGCCTTCACGCAGGTCTCTTTGGAATTTCTGTCCTTTGCCATGTATTTTGCACATGGACTTTGAACTTTGCAGTATTCAGGGTTGCGTTATTGATATTGTATTCATATTGTGGTGTTTGTTTTCATCTGTATATGTGTTGCGTGTAATTTGATATTTGATATTTAGGTAGTCGATATATGTGTTTGCAATATATGGTGAATTTGTGAGCCCCTGTGCTGATTTTTTGCTTAAAAGTTATTAAAGAGCAGAGTGTTATGGGTCTGTTCAATTTGTTCCATTAGCTACTTAAAATGTGTAGAGTGCCCCGTTAAATGTTCAGGTCAGTTCCCAACTTCAAACAAACTTTCTGGTCTTTAGGAAATTGGTGGGCTTGAAATGTTATTTCTTCCTTTTGCCTCCCTCCCCCACACCCCCATTCAGAAGCATCCGGACTTCCCCAAGAAACCTTTGACCCCATACTTCCGTTTCTTCATGGAGAAGCGAGCAAAATATGCCAAGCTGCACCCAGAGATGAGTAACCTGGACCTTACTAAGATACTTTCGAAAAAGTATAAAGAGCTCCCTGAAAAGAAAAAGGTAAGTGATGCTAGTTTTGGAAAGGACAGGGTGATTATCTGCAAGATACAATAAATTTGTCTGCCTCACTTCAGTCTGAGGTGCCTCTTTGATGTCCAGCAATCCCTGCTCACAGGAGACAACTGGCTTATCATCCTCAGAGGACTAGAATAATAGAATCATACAGTTGGAAGGGACCACCAGGGTCATCTAGTCCAACCCCCTGCACAATGCAGGAAATTCACAACTACCTCCCCGGTGGCCAAGGTGAGCTGCCTAAGGTCATAGGATCAGCATTGCTGACAGATGGCCATCTAGCCTCTGCTTAAAAACCTCCAGGGAAGGAGAGCTTACCACCTCCCGAGGAAGCCTGTTCCACTGGGGAACCGCTCTAACTGTTATACTGTTGTGGAGGAAACCAGGGTTCATCACATGCGCAGGCCAGCCGCAGAAAAAACGTCAGTGTAGAAGGTTCCAGATACGATGATCCTCCCCCCCCCCCCCCGTCTATTTCCCACCTCAGCCAACAGCTCTTTGCACTGAAACGGTCATGTGTCGGGGAGGGGTCGGCTATCCCTCAGTGTTCTCTTAGCGTTCTCTTCACCGCTGTGGAGAGAGGACATATAGGATTGCTTCTGGCTTTTCTACGATTCCTGGTAAATTTTCTTCTAAAAGAATAGCGATTTTTTGTGACTTATGATGGCACTCTTAAAAAACTGTGTGTCTTGCAGCACAACAGTTACCTGTAAGCAATGCTGATTTTTTTTTTTTTTTTGCGATGTGGAATGGCTTGAGCTGGCAAAAGAAACCCAGTCTGTGGGGAAGAAGCCATTTGTCGCATGAAGAACTTGGGCTGACTCCTCTCTCTTCCCACGTGGCTTGCAGGAGGTGTCAGCAGCATATCAAGACTCTGCTTGCGCTTTCCGCAAAAGGGCAGGGCCAGGAAAATGTCCCTTTCCCCCGAGGCCTCTGTGCCTGTCACAGGACTGGGGGAAGAGAGGGGGTCATTTACTAGTGCAAATAATGTCTTGGCTCCTAGGGCAAGACCAACCCAAACCATTGGGGGTTAGAGGAGACTAGTTTTTTACTACAGTTAGATCGTGACTGAGAACTGGGTGGGGGGTTCAGCCTTGACTTCCACTGTGAGGGCCTGTTTACGTGATCTGTTCTGACAGAATCTACCCCCTGATACCACCACAGCCTCTGTGTCCACGGTCCCCAACTTTACTAAGCTTGTGGGCTCTTCTGGAATATTGAGAACGAAATGGCTGCCGTGGGCGGGGCATAGGGTTGCTCAACCTCCAGGTACTAGCTGGAGATCTGCTATTACAACTGATCTCCAGCTGATAGAGATCAGTTTCCCCTGGAGAAAATGGCCACTTTGGCAGTTGGACTCTATGGCACTGAAGTCCCTCCCCAAACCCCGCCCTCCTCAAGCTCCGCCCTGAAAATCTCCCACCAGTGCCGAAGAGGACGTGGCAACACTAGTGGGGCTTGGTCAAGCACAAAATGGCTGCCATGGGGGTTCGGACCAATCACAAAATGTTGGGAGTTTCCAAGGTGGATGTTTCTAGACGGGTGCAGCCTAACGACACAAACTGGAATTATCTTGGCCTCTTCTTGAGCACCACCTGCTCGTGAGGTAGAGGAAAGCCAGGACTGGCTCTTTACATCAAAGAAGGAGGAAGTGAGCACCAGGAAGTAACATTGGTGGCCTCCTGAACACCCATGGGGATCACTGCTCTGTGTTGTGATAGGTTGGAGAGTCAGTTTAGACCTTGAAATTATGAGGCTGAGGGCCCTGAACTAATCTGAATCAGCCAGTGTATAAACACTAGTGGGGTGGGGAGGGGGCGAAGTCTTGACTCCCAAGATATGTGGAAAAAGCAGAGAAAGACTCAAGAGACTCAGCCTAGCATTGTGGCTGAAATTGTAGGGAATCCTTTGTAGGGCAGAGGTGGTTTATTTTAGGATAACAACCCCGAGATGAAAACCGTATGGTCTTTCTTGCAAAATAAGCCCCAGATCCTTTTTGTGGTCTCTGTACACTCCCATAAGTGGGTTCTGTGGCTGAGGGAAGGGCAACTCCAGAAAATGCTAAGCTCCAGCCCAAGAAGTGGTGTTCAAATCCCCTTCCCAAGGAAGAATATCATTCTTCTGCATGACTTGAGGGGAGGGGTGAATTTACTAGGCAGTCTTGAAGGAATCACATCTCCCGACTTAAGGCTCTGCTTTCCTTGTTGATTATCTACTGGCTGGACTGACTCTATTGACTCAGTTTCCCTGTGCTGAGCCAACTCTACCTCTGTTGTTGTCTGCTACTGGAGCCGTATCTTCTAAATTGGGAATTTCCCCTCATGTTATGGAAGTTTATTTCGTTCCATCCCAGATTTGACAGTTTCATCCAACACCTTCCCAAACTCGGAATGTCACCTGACATTGGGAAGGTTCTTTCCAACCTATTTCAGTAACACCACAGAACATAGTACCAGTGCTGGTGGAAGCAGTTCTTGCCCTTGTAAGAATTCCTTCTCAGTGAAGTGTCCTATCTTGCCTGGCAGTGTTTTTAAGATGGGGAAATTGAGGGCACCACTCTGTTCTCAGGGTCATCACAGCAGTCCCAGCAAAGATCCTGTTGACCATATGTATGGTTATCCTCATCATACTGACAGTCCCTACATTTGTGGCAGGACCAACTCCCACATTATGCGGTAGAGGACTATTCCAAAATCATGAACAGAAGGATCAATACTTTTTTCAGCCCTGGTGGATGTTGTTTATGTTACTGTTCACCCTCTTATTTGTGGTGTGATGATGCTGATAGACATTGGTGTTGACGCAGTTATGACTGGGACGCTTATTTCCAATGGTCTACCTTGAGTTCCACATCCCCTGATCACGAGAACTACCATGGCGTGCAGTATGGTTCTCCACCCTTTATATTCCTTGTGTTATAGCCATTGTATCTGTGCAGCCTCCATAGCCTTGGTACTGTCACAGTTTTATGCAACTACCACTCCTATGCTAGGTCCTGTCTCCTCTACAACGAAACTACGCCAGCCTCCCAATGGCAGCAGCTACATCTTTACCTCCTTTCTACCACAAAAAATTCCCAGTCGACCATCACACTGCTGTATCACCACCATTCATGACATAACCGCTAATGCCCTGTGCTACTGCTCAGACAGCTCCAGCAACTACAGTGGCCCACGTAATCTAAACTATTTGCAATTCTCCATTTATCCTTACAGTAGTCATTCGGTTACGCACTCTCCAAGAATGCCTATTATGTTAGGTGCTGTGAAACACAGGCAGGATAATGCTACTGCAGTCGTCTTGTTTGTGGGCTTCCTAGAGGCACCTGGTTGGCCACTGTGTGAACAGACTGCTGGACTTGATGGGCCTTGGTCTGATCCAGCAGGACTTTTCTTTTAATGGTAAACTCCTTACTCTGCACCTGCTGATAAAATGAAAGAAATACATGACATCTTGGGCAGGAAACCCTACTCAAGTTGAGCATTTACCATATATATCACCAGTTGCTTAGGTGACATGTCTCACTATCAGAATCATCTTTGGGACCCGCTGACACCACTCTCCAACTTCTGCCAGAGGATAAACTTAAGGTTATTAAATCCATCAGGAAAGAGTTACTCAAGGATATTAAACAGCAAATCAATACTATAAAATACAGTTTCAGTGGTACCTTTAACACCATGATTCTGTAGCTTTAAGTTGGCACACCTGAGCTCTGGTCCACTTCTCTATTGAGAGGCATGAAAATTTGTATGGAAGACCCAGGCCCATTTCACACTTGTGGCAAAAGGACTGGAAATGTGATTTTTTTAAAAATCAGCCAGAAAACTTGTGGTCACACATTCTTTCACCGTTCTTGTCAACCAGCTTGGTTTAGATTTTACAACTCCTGTTACTATTCACAGTCTTCCAAATCTTGTGTTTGGAAAAGACCATGTTTCTGACGTGGGAGCAAGTGGATTAGCAAGTCTCCAGGACACACCACCAGAACTCTTGCTTTATAGAAAACAGTGTTGTTTAATTTACAGTGCACAAATACAAAAGACAAACCGTCACGTATACTTCTCTTCCACTACTACTTCCCAACTGCACCAACACAAGAGTTACATAAGCTTATATACATTCCCGCCACCTGTAGACCTGGCCACAGTATTACATCACCTTACTGCTTTAAACTGGTTAGATGCAGTTCACCTGGGACCATGCAAGGCTATTTCTCCCTCTTGCATCAGCTTAGATGTCCCAGATCTGACAGCTACCTGTCAGCTTTCTCTGTCAGATTATTACAATCAACTTGATACTCTGACACGCCTTCTCAAGTTATCATAATAATGTGACCAACTGTTTAAATCTGTCACTACTCACAGCTTTAGTGAACAGATCAGCCACATTCTTTTCACCTGCACACTTAACAATATATACTTTATTCCTGTTTATCGCATCAGCCACATTCTGATATCTGATTCTGATATGTCTGCTTTTGCTTTTGAAACATTGTTCATTTCCCAGTTGCATCGCCGCAGCATTATCAGTATATATTTTCACAGGTACAGGTACAGTTACATTCAGTTCTTTTAACAAATACAAGAACCATTCTAACTGCGTTATTGTTTCACTTATTGCGCTGTACTCAGCTTCACAAGCACTTATTACAACAAATGATTGTGTAACAGATTTCCAGTGAATGAGAGCTTTACCAAAAAATAGCTCATACCCTGTGATAGACCTTGCTTTTCCCTGGTCCGCCCATGATGCGTCAGAATAAGCAACCTCATCACTAACTCTCAGGTATAGCTTTCTGTGCATAGATCCTTTCAGGTATCTTAGCACCCTCTTTGCTGCCTTCCAATCAGTTACTGTTGGTGACACACATTTCTTACTTAGGCAATGCACTGCCTGATGAATGTCTGGTCTAGACCAAGTTGTTAGATACAGCAGACTTCCCACCAAAGACTGATGCATAGTCTGCTCACATTCTGACTGTGTTTGTTTCACCACTCACAAAACCAGTTACCATAGGAGAATTCACAACATTTGCATCTACCACCTACCAACTGTAGAAGTTGTGGTAAGGTCGGGGAGGTAGGGTTGGCCTTCTTTTGGTTGCACCACCTAGAGAATGTTTTCCAGGTGTAATCGTATATTCTTTTGGTGGAGGGACGTCTGGCCTGTAATATGGTAGAAGTCACTTCCTGAGAGAGGCCAAGGCCTAGTAGCCTAGTCCTCTCAATCTCCATGCGGTCAACTGGAACCAGCCTGGGTCCGGATGTACTACTGGTCCCTGACTGAGGAGGTTGGGCGTTGTCGGTAGTTGCCATGGAAGACGAATGGACATTTCCATCAGTGCCGGCGTGGCCAGTTCGGAGCTATCAGTATAATCTCCGCCCTTTCTGATCGGATCTTCCGTATTACCTTCGGGAGAGTCGGTAGTGGTGGAAAACCATACACGAGGCCCGGTGGCCATGGTGACAGGAGGGCGTCCACTTGTTCCGCCTCCGGGTGGAAGAATCTGGAAAAGAATCGGTGGACTTGTCGGTTCTGAACGGTGCCGAACAGGTCGACTTCCGGAACTCCGAAGAGATCCGTCACCGACCGGAATGTCTGTGGATCCAACGTCCATTCCCCCTCCTGAACTGATTGTCGATTCAACCAGTCTGTTTCGAGGTTGCGGATGCCTCGGAAGTGTTCCGCCCTCAAGGAAAGAAGGTTCTTCTCTGCCCATGTCAAGATGATGGTGGCTTCCTTGTTTAACCTTTTTGATCTTGACCCGCCGTGTTTGTTGATATGTGCCTTGGAGGTCACATTGTCAGTTCGTATGAGAACGTGGTGATTCTGCAGGATGTGCTGGAACTTCAGGAGAGCCAAGTGAATGGCCCTCAGTTCCAGGAGGTTGATGTGCATCTTTACCTCCGAGGTGGACCACGTACCCTGGGCGAAGGTGCCTGGTGCTGTAGCACCCCATCCCTTGAGGCTGGAGTCGGTAAAGACCTGTATGGGTGCTTCGTGTAGGTAAGGTTGACCCGATGTCATGTTTGCAGGGTTGGACCACCAGGTGAGACTGGATCTGGCTTCTGAACTCAGACTGAGGCGTTTGTCGATCTTGTGGGAGATAAGGAGCTGGAAAGGTTGAAGTGCGTTCTGTAGGGGTCTGGAGTGGAAGCGAACCCACGGCCCCAAGCCGATGCAGAAAATTATCAAACCAAGGAGTCTTGTGAGGGTCATAAGACGATGATGTGGAGACCTGGCTGCTGCTCTGGCCGCTATGGCTAGCTTGGTCGCCTTGTCCTGAGGGAGAGATACCCGGTTCAGATTGGAGTCTATGATGGCACCTAGGTGGCGGATATGCTGTGTAGGTGTCAGAAAACTTTTGGTTCTGTTTATAAGGTACCCATGGCTTTCGAGGATCTTGATAACTCGATGAGTATGTTCGTTGGCTAAGGCGATGGAGGGGGCGCATATGAGTATATCATCGAGATAGGGGTGAAGTTGGATCCCCTTCTCGACGAGGCCACAAGGGTGACTAATATCTTAGAAAAAACTCGTGGGGCGGAGGCCAGACCAAAGGGTAAAGCCTTGAACTGCATGTGTAGGTCCATGTAGTTGAACCGCAGAAACTTCCTGTGTGAGGGGTGAATGGGGACGTGTAAATATGCCTCAGTGAGGTCAGTAGAGGTCATGTAGGTGCCCGGCCGGAGCGCCTCAATGATGGATCTGAGGGTCTCCATACGGAATCTTTTCTTCTGGACGAAGCAATTGACGTATTTGAGGTCTAAGATCGCTCGCCAGTCCCCATTCTTCTTTGGGACAGTGAAAAATACGGAGTAGATTCCAAAAAACCTCTCCAGGGGTGGTACCTCTTCTATTGCCCCGATTTCTTTGAGGTGTGAGATGGCATTCAGAGTTATCTTGTGTTTTTCAGATTTCTTATATTGTGGGGAGGTTAAGAACCGGTCCTTAGGGTGTGCCCGGAATTCTATAAGGTAGCCTGATTGAATGGACCGGAGTACCCAGGTGTCCGCCTGAGAACTGATCCACTGTGGGAGGAAACCTTCCCCCCACTATGGTGAAGGTAGTTTCACTGTTTGTTCCCTCTGGGGAACTTGTCGAACTTGTCCCCTTTGAATGGCTGGGAAGGTGGTGGGCGGCCGAACCGATTAAACCTTTGAAAGGAGCCACGCTGGGATGGCCAGGAGGGGCGCCTCTGGTCCTGCCTAAATCTCGATAGGGTGTGGTAGGAACGGAAGGTTTGGGGATATTGTGCTTGCCTGGTATCCTTTTTCTGGTTCTTAAGCATGTACTTGTTCTTTAGTGTCAGCCAACATTTTATCCAAGCTTTCCCCAAATAGCTTGCCTCCCTTGAAGGGATGAGCGAGAAGAATGGCTTTAGACCTATAGTCGACCTGCCATGGTCTCAGCCAGAGAGCCTGGCGAATGGCAGTGTTAGAGGCTACCGCTCTGGATGCGAATAGGAGTGCATCCAGAGATGCATCTGCCATGAATGAAGAGGCCTGCAGTACTCTGGATAGGCCCTCAGCTACTCTCTTGTCGGCTGTGGGAAGAAGCTTAATTAGTTTTTTGGTCCAGGCATTAGTGGCACGAGCTATGAGGGCCGTGGTGGTATTGGCCTGTATAGCTAAGGCGGCCTCGTGAATCTTCCTTGATAGGAAGTCCATTTTCCTGTCTAGGCTGTCCTTAATGAATCCACCCCCATCTTCAGTAAAGAAATCGGAGGTTTGAAGTGCAGTTACAGCAGCATCCACTACGGGGAACTCTAACATGTCCATTGCATATGGAGCCATTTCATACAATTTTTTGGCCGAGCCTGAGAATTGTTTGTTTTGGAGGGGCTTGTCCCATTAAGATCTTATTAGGTTCTTGAAATGTACTGGTAAGGGAACCTTAACAATGTGGGAGTCCCCCTGGGGAAAGTAATCCTTGGATCCCTTGCGTTTTATTTTTGATTGAGGCTCCTCTGTGGCCTCTGGTTCGCTTAATAGATCTAGGGCAAATAAGGCCTTGGCTAGGAGGGACTGGTAGTCCTCGTTATTAAAAAGTCTGGGCTGTTGTTCCTGAGTCACTGGGAGCTCTTCATCAGAAATGAATTCTCCTTCCTCTAATTCATCAGCAACGGATCCCCGGCTGAGAGATGAGGCATCATCCCCAATGGTCATGTCAAACCTATTGGGACTAGCCTTTAGTGCCGCCTTGGTTAGCCACTGGGTTGTGGGTGACTGCAACCTGGTTCTTCCTGCAAGGGAGATGATGCTGCAGAAGACTGGGAAGCAGATTCTGAGCTATGGTGGCCCCCGTGCAAATCAGAAGCGTTCCCTCCCCTTTGGGCAGATATTATAAGGGCTTGCAACCTGTGAAAATGATCCTCAAAAGTATTCTTAATTAGGGTATTAACCCGTTCCTCTGTTAAAGGTCTGTTATTTGGGGCCCCACTTTCCGTAGAAGTGGGGGTACTTTACCCTTGTCTTGTTCGCCCGTTTGGAAGCAGAGGAACCGGCAAGGACCTTAGAGGTCGAGGCGGCACTCTTGTCTATTATGGCGGCGGTGCGTTGTCTTTTCCCCGCTCTTTTTATCTTTTGCCTTTGTGGCGCCGCCACTTGCCGCGCCGTCTTTTTCGGGCTTAGGTGGGGGCGGTGGAGCTTCCCCGGGTTCCCATTCTGAGGGTCCGCCTAAGCGGCTGACAGAGGGAATCGTTCTCGCCTGGCTGCTATAGGCTGCGTCATGGTCATTGTCGGATAGAGGTTCTACTTCTTCCGACCGGACTACAGGGGCGGCCATTTTGGCTCGTCTCCCTCCCATCTGCTCTTCCTTTCGTCCCAAGTGCTCTCTATCCGGAGCAGCCTGGCCCGACCGCTAAGGGTCTGGTCGGTAAGACACAGACAAGAACGAAAGGAGGGGAGGGAAGGTAGGGAGCTTTGGACAGAAAAAACAGAGGAATTAAGGGCTATCTGCTAAAGTTAAGTCCCAGCTAAGGCTGGGTCGTCCTCTCTCCCGAGACAGGAAGTTGTTTAAAATTTAGTCCTGCCTCTCCAAGCAATGGGACGAGATACATCCAAAGTTCCAAGATGACCTTCCTTCAGAGCGGGAATAGCCTTTCACTGCAAATGCAAGTAAAAATTGGCTGCAAGCCTAGTATAGTACTGCAAAGGTCTCTTTGCCTTACAAGGTACCTGCCAGGATGAGTAAACGCCCTTGTGACTGATGAGTGCCTTTGTAGAACACTGCCATCAGTTCCTTGATACTTATCTGTTGTGTGGGGTATGTGTAGAGGTTTGACAACTTCCTGGACCAGGCTTCTTTCTCTTAGCACCCTTCCTCTCCTCAAAAAGGCTTGATCTCTGCAACAGAAAGGTGTTAAATTGGTCCCACATTCACAACATCACCATGGATTTAACAGTAACGAGAAAGGAATGGAGGTATTGCATTTCGCCACGGGCTTCAGAGGAGTGAAAGAGTACTCAGCATGGGAGTTAATGGCACATACCCATAGACCAGCACAAGGCATACTGTGTGTGTGTTAAGTGGTGTCAAGTCACTTCTGACTCATGGCGACCCTATGAATCAATGTCCTCCAAAATGTCCTATCTTTGACAGCCTTGCTCAGGTCTTGCAAATTGAGGGCTGTGGCTTCCTTTATTGAGTCAATCCATCTCTTGTTGGGTCTTCCTCTTTTCCTGCTGCCCTCAACTTTTCCTAGCATGACTGTCTTTTCTAGTGACTCTTGCCTTCTCATAATGTGACCAAAATACGATAGCCTCAGTTTAGTCATTTTAGCTTCTAGGGTCAGTTCAGGCTTGATTTGATCTATAACCCACTGATTGTTTTTTTTGGCAGTCCACGGTATCTGTAACACTCCTCCAACACCACATTTTAAAGAAATCTACTTCCTATCAGCTTTCTTCAATGTCCATCTTTCACACCCATACATAGTAATAGGGAATATGATGGCATGAATTAACTTAATCTTGGTTCTTGTAGGTTATCTGGGCTGTGTGACTGTGGTCTTGGTATTTTCTTTCTTGACGTTTCGCCAGCAGCTATGGCAGGCATCTTCAGAGGAGTAACACTGAAGGACATTGTCTCTCAGTGTCAAGTGTGTAGGAAGAGTAATATATAGTCAGAAAGGGGGGGTTGAGCTGAATCATTGTCCTGCAAAAGTATCAAAGGTAATGGGCTAATCATTGTCCTGTAAGTATCAAGATAATGTGCTAATGAGGGTGTGGTATGTTAATATGGAACCATTGTATCCTGAAGTGATCTGTTAATGTGTGAAATCCAAAGCTAATCTGCATGGCTATTGTGGACTGCAGTCCCAATGAACTCTGACCGTGAAAGCCTTCGCCAATAACTTAATCTTGGTGGCCAGTGATGCATCATTACACTTAAGAATGTTTTCTAGCTCCTTCATGGCTGCCTTTCCCAGTCTCAATTGCCTTCTGATTTCTTGGCTGCAATCTCCCTTTTGGTTGATGATGGAGCCAAGGAATAGAAAGTCTTCAACAATTTCAATTTCCTCATTGTCAAACTTAAAGTTGTGTAATTCTCCTGTAGTCATTACCATTGTAATGATCAGAGGGCTAGAGCAACTGCCCTATGAGGAGCCGTTAAAATGCTTAGGGCTGTTTAGCTTGGAAAGAAGGCAGTTAAAGGGAGACATGATGGAGGTCTATAAAATTATGCATGGTATAGAGACAGTGGACAGGGAGAAGCTTTTCTTCCTCTCATAAAACTAGAACGTCGGATCACCTGCTGAAGCTGGAGGATGAGCGATTCAAAACAGATAAAAGGAAGTATTTCTTCACACAATGCATAGTTAAATTGTGGTACTCCCTGCCCCAGGATGTGGTGATGGCTGCCAACTTGGAAGGCTTTAAGAGGGGAGTGGACATTTTCACAGAGGAGAGGGGTATTCATGGCTACTAGTAAAAATGGATACTAGTCATGATGCATACCTATTCAGGATCAGAGGAGTATTATATTAGGTGCTTTGGAACACAGGCAGGATAATGCTGCTGCTGTCGTCTTGTTTGTGGGCTTCCTAAAGGCACCTGTCTGCTGGACTTGATGGACCTTGGTCTGATAGAGCAAGGGAACACATGACCTTCCATATATGGTTTTCCATCAGAATAAGGCAGTACTTTATTCTGACACCACCTTTCTGCCAACAGCAATTGACATAATCCACCTCTTCCAAGATGCTATGCTGCTGGTTTTCTTACCTGATCCCCCAGACAAGGGACAACGAACCATAATTCAGATGCGTGATGTGTTTTGTTTTGTCTTGTTACTTAAATTTGTACTGAAGATTTTGGAAGAGGACAGTCTCTTCTTAGGTTGTTGTAAGAAAGAGTTCCAGAGTGTCTATTCCAAGACTGTCCAAGTGTTTTTAGAAAGTGGGTGGGGCCAGGTGGAGTTTTAGCCCAGCAAGGCTTCTGATTGGCTGCTGGAGATTTAATTGGCTGTGCAGATTTTTAGAAACACAGCTTGGACAGCAGCTGCCATTACATCATAAGGATCTTCACTGTGTGACTGAAGGTAAGCTGCGGCAGCCATTTTGTGGTTGCGCTTGCCACGCTGCGTCCGAATTCCAAAGGTACCCACAGGCTCAGAAAAGTTGGAGGCCCTTGGCCAAAGTGAATCGTCTCCACCATTTCTCTGTGCTACTGATTTTCATTCCGATCTGTCTGAGTGTGTCATTGCTCATTGAGCTTGGATCACTTTCCACGTTAGCTGCCTTTCTCAGAGGCCTGCCTCCGAGTGAGGTTTGCAAAGGGGCAACTTGGCTGATATCCTGAATATACCTCTCTTTTTATGCTAGCAAGTCAAGCTAGTCAGATGATTCTCGAGCCAGGCTGTTTTGTATCCCTTCTTTTCCTGAAGCTGTGACTAGCTCTCACCACCAAGTAGAAGATCTGGTTTTTATATGCCGACTTTCTCTACCACTTAAGGAAGAATAAAACCGGTTTACAATCACCTTCCCCTCCCCACAACACACACCTTGTGAGGTAGTTGGGGCTGAGAGAGTTCAGAGAACTGTGACTAGCCCAAGGTCACCCAGCAGGATTCATGTGGAGGAGTGGGGAAACCAATCCTGTTCACCAGATTAGAGTGTACCTCTCTTAACCACTATACCACACTGGCTCAATAGATCAGTAGCTCCCTGAGTCACGCATCAAAGGATAACACCTTTTCTTGGGGAGGGGATTTGAGCACCAATTCTTGGGCTTGAGCTGTAGAACATTCTGGAGTTGACTTCTGAGCTGGTGCAGAACCCAGTTGTGGGATTATGCAGATGACTACTCAGAACCTCAGTTACAGGTAGGCAGTCTGTCCTTGAGCCCTGACCTGGATGGCCCAGCCTAGCCTGATCTCGTCAGATCTCAGAAGCTAAGCAGCCCTAGTTAGTATTTGGATGGGAGACCACCAAGGAATACCAGGGTTGCTGTGCAGAGGAAGGCACTGGCAAACCACCTCTGTTAGTCTCTTGCCATGAAAACCCCAAAAATGGGTCGCCATAAGTCAGCTGCGACTTGACGGCACTTTACACACTCACACACACACACAGTCTGTCCTTATTTAGAGTCCATGCTGAGTAGGGAAAAGGAAAGGGACACCACAGCAGCATCGATGCTTGACCCTATAGCGGTATCTGAAATCTTTCTGATCCCCTTTTGATGACGTCATCAAGTACCTCCCTGTCCTATGTCACTTACTCCCAACAAAATTTCAGATGTCCCTCCAAAAGTCCCCAAGAAAACTCCCTCCGAGTGAAAATGAATTTTTTTCTGCCATGCTTGCTGATTGGTTCAGCCTTCCCTGCTCAAAACTCTGAGTACGAGAGGTCTGTAGAAACCTCCTGTAATCGAATCATCTCCAATAAGAGACAAAAAATCATAACAGCTACAGCAGGAGTGTCAAACATAAGGCTCGGGGGCCGGATTCGGACCCTTGAGAACTCTTATCCGGCCTGCAAGCCAGCCGAGGCAGCAAAAATCTGGGCTGGTGAGGCATTGCCCAGCCTTACCAAGTGACATATATGTCATATCCGGCTCTCGTAACAATTGAGTTTCACACCCCTGAGCTAGAGAATTAAAATTAATAGTTCAATCTTTCTTACCTTGAAAACTCTGAACCAAGACAGTGGGGGGAAGATGCTTCTGATTCAAACCAAATGCTGAGTTGATTCAACAATTTTAAGGGGGAGGTTGTCAACTCTTACGTGGGGTAGGTTTGGATGAGTAGGGAAATGGGCATCTCTCTCTTCCCCCAGCGTGTATCATTTAATGGGGCTTTCAGCAAAGAATCGTTAATCTCTGGTCTCTCTTGCCTTGTCTCTGGAGTGGTTTGTTGTTGCAATTCCAGAACTTCTGTGCAGCTTTACCTGCAGTCGACCTCTGTTAAACCCTCCTTTTCTCTCCGTTTCAGATGAAGTATATCCAAGACTTTCAGCGAGAGAAACAAGAATTTGAGCGGAATTTGGCAAGGTTTAGGTAAGTCATCTGTCTAGGCAACTGCTTGTCATGAGCATTTTGTGAATTGGTGTTGTGGACGTATGTTCCAATAGCTATATGAACTTTGCTGCAGGAAGGTGCATGGGTTGGGTGGGGAGGTGTAATGATGGGCATGGGGGGGGCAAAATGAATGCATCAAGGTTTGGCTGAACAGTTGCAGAACTTGAGCTTTTCGGTTGAAGTTTTGTTAGTCTTAAAAGAGCAGCAGAATTTATGAATGTAAGCATTCCAGGTGTGTAAATAATTTGCATGTGAATATTTAATATTTATTTACTTAATTTATACCCTGCCTTTCTCTCTACTGGGGAAGTAGTGTGGTTTACATAATTCGCCTCACCTGCATAAGAATATTCAGAATCAACTTTTTTTAAATACTATTTTATTGAAAAATTCTATCAATATTCAGAATCAATTTTAACAGGGGAAGAGAGTTCCACAGTATCGCATCCCCCCCCCCCCCGCCAAGCAAAAAACACTGCTCCGTCTCTGCACTGGTTCAGGTGTCCTTGGAGTGCTTTTTCTGTCCATATGTACCGTCTCTATCTTTGAAGGTTTATGTCAAGGGACTAAAACTACATCTTGGTTTCATGTCAGCCTGCAGTCTGAGCTGGCATGGTGTAGTCAGACTAGGATCTGGGAAACCCAGGTTCGAATCCCCACTTGTGCCATATAAGCTTGCTGGGTGACCTGGAGCCAGTCGCGCACTCTCAGCCTAACCTACCTAGGGAGGGGCTGTAGCTCAGTTTGTAAAGCATCTGCTTGGCATGCAGAAGATCCCAGGTTCAATCCCTGGCATCTCCAGTTAAAGGGACTGGCAAGTAGATAATGTGAAAGTAGATAATGTGAAAGACTTCACCCTGGAGAGCTGCTGCCGGTCTGAGTAAGGCAGCTTCATGTGTTCATGTGTTCCTCACAGGGTTGTTGTGAAGATAAAATGGAGGAAAGGAGAACAATGGAAACCTCTTTAGGTCCCAAGTGGGGAGAAAAGCGGGATATGAATAAAGTATAAAAAAATAAGTAAATAAATAAAATGGTCTTTCAGAATTCGGGGGGAGGGGCGTTGTAGGGTATTCACGGCTTTCAAGGGACAACTCTGTGAGTGTTTCTTTACATTCGCATATTATTGCAGCCTCCTTACCTTTCCCTCCCCTTTTCCCCCTCCTCTGCCCTGTGAAGGGAAGACCACCCCGATCTCATTCAGAATGCCAAGAAATCTGACATCCCTGAGAAACCCAAGACTCCTCAGCAGCTCTGGTACACTCACGAGAAGAAGATCTACTTGAAAGTGCGTCCCGATGTAAGTAATTCCAGCTGCGTTGATAACTGCAGCCAGGGTAGGCAACGGGGGGTGCCGGAGGTTCGGCTTGAGGCCGCCTGGAGACAGAAGGAGAAGGCCTGGAAGGTTTGGAGCTGGGGATGGGTGGGGAGGCAGAGGTAAAAACTGCATCCCTGAGAGCCTCGAGGGCAAGAAAAAGTGAGAGTGACCCTAGACATTCGTTGCTTCCAAGCAATCTGAACTTTGCAACTGGAATAAATGTTGCGCACGATTTTAAAATTTTGGTTTTCTGACTTTTAAAAGGCCGGTTTTTCCATTTAGCAGACTAAAGTGTGCGGTGCTGTAGGTGGGAAATTTCATGTTTGAATGTTTCCTTCATCAAAAACAACTAATGACACAAATAGGAGGATGCTCTAACTTTGTCCTTGACGTATTTGTTTTTTTCTGGTGTGCAGAGGAAATTTTTTCATAGGAAGAACATTCAACCCCCCCCCCCCCTCACACACAAGTAGTCCCATTCAGGAAAAGCTTCAGCACTTGGTTCTTCTAAACCAGTTGTAACTGAACTGGATAAAGACTGAGGGGAGGGAGGCCCTCCCTTGTGGTGAAAAGCCTTGGGAAGCTGGGCCTTACTACTTTAAAGAAAATTGACAAGAGGATCAGAGGAGTTCATGAAATCATAAGCTCAGGTTCCTTTACAAATGAATATGTTTCAGAACCATCTCATAAGAACATAAGAAAGGCCATGCTGGATCAGACTAAGGTCCATCCATTCCAGCAGTCTGTTCACACAGCGGCCAACCACAGCTCTAGGAAGCCCACAAACAAGACAACTGCAGCAGCATTGTCCCGCCTGTGTTCCTTTACAGCAGCTAATATATTCGACATGTTCATCTGATCCTGGAGAGAATGGGTGTGTAACATGACTAGTAGTCATTTTGGCTAGTAGCCATGAATACCCTTCTCCTCCATGAAGATGTCCACTCCCCTGTTAAAGCCTTCCAAGTTGGCGGCCATCCCCACATCCTGGGGCAGGGAGTTCCACAATTTAACTATGCATTGTGAAGAAATACTTCCTTTGATCTGTTTTGAATCTCTCACCCTCCAGCTTCAGCAGATGACCCCGCATTCTGGTATTATGAGAGAGGGAGAAAAGATTCTCCCTGTCCACTCTCTCCATACCATGCATAATTTTATAGACCTCTATCATGTCTCCCCTTAACCGCCTTCTTTCCAAGCTAAACAGCCCTAAGTGTTTTAACCGCTCCTCATAGGGCGGTTGCTCCAGTCCCTGATCATTTTGGTTGCCCTTTTCTGCACTCAGGAAAATGGTGAGCAGAAAGTACAGACGACAGATGAAAGGGAAGAAGCCATTTCTTTTTCACACAGTGAAGAAATAGTCAGTAACTTAACGGCTACTGGATGTTTGGGGACAGTCACGTGCATAAACAATTTTTAAAAGGATGGGACAGATTAGTAGAGGATAGTTTTAGCACTGAACTTGCGCCACAGGGAATAACGCCACCGCTGACCAATTGCTTGGGACAACGAAGTCGAGAGGGCCAGCTCCATCTTGCCTTGGAGGCATCTGAGGAGGCAGCGGCTGTTGGAGGCAGATTGCTGGGCTTGAAACACTCGGCCTGACCAAGAACAACAATTCTTATCATTCGTATGCCGTATTTGCATGCAGTTTGTTTGGTTTTATGCACTCCGCTTCTGTAAATCAGATCTTCTGGGTAATATTGACCTTCTGATCAGAAAGAGAATACAAGGAAGGGAAGGATGTGAGACCTTGTCAGACTTTTCCCCATGACCATGAGGGCCTAGGAACATGTTTCATATGTAAAAATCAACAAGATTCTCAGGATTCTGGATTTGCCACTACATATCCACTTCTTATGCTAAGTGGAGTGAGCATCTCCCTGCATGTGGGCTTATAGGTTTCCTTCTGCTTTCCTTTAAAATATCAGAGGAAAGCGTTTTTTTTTTCCAAATTTACTATCCCAAAGTTTAGCTTAGCTTACTGTTGCACCACCAAGGTGGGCAGTTCCCCCTTTCCCCCCTATTTTCCCCCTTTTTATCAACCTTTTTTGTCCCCCCCACCCACCTGGGTTTTTCAGGCCACCACGAAGGAGGTGAAGGATGCGTTGGGCAAGCAATGGTCTCAGCTCTCGGACAAAAAAAGGCTGAAATGGATTCATAAGGCTCTGGAGCAACGGAAGGAGTATGAGGTAGGGAACATCCAACAGTTCCCCTCCATCTTCTCCCCCCTGTGCTCAGCCCTGCCTTGTCGCGGCTGCGGTAACCCAGCCACGCTCCGAGAGCCGACTCGTGGGTGTCTCCCAGCCAGCCTGAGGGGAGTTGCAAGGTGACTCCCCGCCTCCGGTTGGCAAGGGTGCCACTTCCACTGCCTTATCCTGACGTGGCCACTCGATGGTGGGTTCCCTCCTCTCCCGTGCCATAGCCCTAGAGTCTAGGGAGGGTTTTTCACACACCTCAGAACGCCCCTGGCCTTAACCCTCCCTTGTGTTTGCTTTCTGCAGGAAATGATGCGGGATTATATCCAGAAACACCCTGAGGTAAACATTGAAGAAGGAGTTCCCCGCTCCACATTGACCAAAGCCGAGCGGCAGTTGAAAGACAAGTTTGATGGGAGACCCACCAAGCCCCCTCCGTAAGTTGCTTGTACTGAGGGGAGGGGAAGCGGGTGTTTTGCTGCAGAGTTTCCCCATGTGGACAAATATAACTCTTTTCTAGAATTGTATGCTTGGGGAAGTAGAGCATCTGTTCCCACCGTAATGGCTGGCTGCTGGGGGTGGGGTGGGGTGTCATTCAGATCCTGGAGCCAGTGGTTATCGGCCCACCTCATAGAGATTCGGTGTGGAAAGGAAAGGGGTGGAGGGGTAGTCCAGTCCACACTCAATAGAGGAAGAGCAAGTTAAAAATAATTACGCAGGGTGTGGCTGTAATTTTCTCTCATGTATACGGTTGCTTCATGAAAAGAAACAGGTCTTGGTACCGGCACCTTGGTGAAGGTTCCAGATTTTGTGGGATGGTGCACTGGGCTCCCCACCCCCAGAGGTTGCCAACCAGTGATCCAAGGCTTCAAGAGGGAAAGGGAGCTGGCAGGTGCCCGCATTTCTCCTCACACCCAGGTTTATTCCAAGAGCTGCTCAGAAAGTTTGTTCTCCTTGGTTTCTCCCTCCTCCTGCCTCTTGTAAGCAGTTGTCCAAAATATTTCTGCTGTTACAACCATGATTATGCTCATGAGTAGGATCTTGTTAGCAGGTGCTTACTCATGAATATTCCTTAACTCCTGGGCAAGCTATATGCAGTGCTCCTGACCGGGGGTTTCAGTCCCTGGTTCCAATAGCGTCATGTTTCCCTATTCCTGCCAGGCAGATGCAGCTGTTGTTTACTCTACAGTTCACCCTTTGAGCGAATCCCCTGTCTTGTTCATCCTTTTCTTCTAATACGGGCCCCATTTCTGCAGCTTCAGTATAGAGGAGGCCCCCCTCAGGAGGCCCCCCCAATAAATTCCAGGCGTGTTTGGCAAACTTATTTCTTTTGGCATGTTGATGAGATGCAAAATGGGGAGGAATGTCCTATAGCTCTCTATCCCCACGCTCAACGCTGTGGTGTAGTGTATCCTTAAAATTCATTTCTGCACCTAGAACATCCAGATTCTTCACCAAGCCAATCGTAATTCTGCACCTAAGTTGCCTGATTTTTCTTAGGTTTTGTAATTTTGCCATTGGGGTTCACAAATATGGATCTGCCATTAACAACACCAAAAAACCAAAAAAAACCAACAACTGAAATTAAGTGAATGTTCGAAATTGAAAACAAGGTTTCTGCTTGACAATTTAGCAATCCATGTGAAGGATATTTTTGAGTTAGATAACTCTGCCAAAAAATTTCCCTCCTTCTAAAAAGAACTCCTAAAAAGAAAAGGGGAATGCCTCTTCTGAAATGGTGTCCATGGTGATGTATGCATCCATCATCAAAAATTAAAACAAGAAAGCCTCTTTCTCTGCAGGTTTTTTGTGTTATACATGTACGTACAGCCTGAGGTGCAGCTCTCCCTTCAAGGTTGACCAGAGAGAGGGACTGAAAACTTTAGTCCTTTTCCTCAGCTACCATCGGTCTCCCCAATAGCCCCTCTCCCCACCCTTCTGGCTATGGCTGATACTGGAGCCCAGGCGGAGGGCCCAAGAACTTCACGTAAGCTGTTGAGAACCAAGCCGAGCCCTGTCTGCGTTGCCCCTCCCTGGGTTCTGTTTCTTGGCCACTGTTGCGAAGTATAGCAGATATGGTTTTTGTGTACCTATATCAGTGGTGGCGAACCTATGGCATGCGTGCCAGAGGTGGCACTCAGAGCCTTCTCTGTGGGCACACGAGCCGTCGCCCCAGCACAGAGTTTGCCTGAGTTTGTTCCCCTGGCTGAGGAGTCTGGGGACCAGCGGTGCCTTCCCGGCTCCTCCAGGAAGTGAAGACAACAACGAACCTTCTGCCGAGGACTGGAAGAGGCAGAGCCGGGACGGGGCTGGACCGGGAGTGGGACGCCTGGGTGGCCGTCTGTGGCAGGCTGTTTGGTGACTGCAGCTCAGGGGGTTGGTGGTGAGCGCCGAACAGGGGCCCGCCTGGCGTTTGTGCTGGAGCCAAGCCCTTTGCTTAGCTCGGGTTTCCACTCTGCTCGTTCATGCAACTGAAGGTGCCTCTGAACACGTGTAGAGGGCTGTCCCCACCATCACCCCCCCCCGCATAACAGTCTTTTTTAATTCGTATGAAGATAACAGTTGGAAAAAGAACCAAACTGAAGGGGTGGGGGCTATGCTCCAGCTGCTTTCCTTCCTCGCTCGGCCACCCATGCAGGGTTTCCAACCTCCAGGTAGTAGCAGGAGATCTGCTATTTCAGTTCACCTGGAGAAAATGGCCGCTTTGGCAATTTGACTCTATGGCATTGAAGTCCCTCCCCAAACCCCACCATCCTCAGGCTCCGCCCCAAAAACCTCCCGCAGGTGGCAAAGAGGGACCTGGCAACCCCTAGCCCCATGTGGACTTCTAGCTGTGTTGGCACTTTGCAATAAATAAGTGGGTTTTGGGTTGCAGTTTGGGCACTCAGTCGCTAAAAGGTTCGCCATCACTGACCTATATCAATATTTATTTACAAAATGTATATCCCACCTTTCTGCCCTATCAGGGCCACCAAGTCAGCTCCATAGCAGCATTTGTTTTGGCTTAGGGGAACAAAAAATAATTTGGAAACAACTTTTCAGGACCTGACCCTGGCAACCCGTAGTGATGCACTTTCTTCTGGCATCAGTACAGAGCAGCTGCCCAGCTCCTCTTATGGCCACTCAAATTTTATTTGCTCGAGTTCAGATGTCTTTAGTTGCACTTCCTTTTTTCATTCACCCCACCCCCCAATTGCTGTGGGTGTCTGCTCTGCTGCTTTTCATACTGAGAGCAGCCATGACCTCTTTGTTCTGGCAAACCACTTCCTCTTCCTCTAGACCCATTTCTTCAGCACGGGTTCTCCGGGAACTTTTTACCTATCTTTTGTCTACTCTGCTAGAACTGGGAAGGTAGCCACTCACAGTTCTATTTGTTTGCAAGTTTTGACAGGCCTATAACCTCTCGCCTGGCTTCATTTTAACTGTCTTTTTCTGGAATAGAAGGAAGACCTAGGATTTATATAGTCCAGTCCGCACCATTGGTCTTGACAGAAGAATTCTGTATCTTTGTGTTTATCATTTAGTCATTTAGAAAATGTATATGCTACTTCTCCAGAGATGTCTTCAAGGCAATTCACAAAGTAAAATCAATTGCAATAAAATTATCAGTATAAACCAAACTGTAAAAATAACATTAAGCAACCCAGAAATAATATCTGTGCAGTAGCCCTCTGGCTAGAAGCAGGCCATAAAAAAAGAGAGAGAGGCTTTCTGTCAATAGTCTGGGTAAAGAAAAATGTTTTGGCCTGGAGCTTAAAGGGCTGGTAAACAGATGAACAGGGAACATCTCTCAGTGCTCAGGTTGCCTAGAGTTGGTCCACTTCAGTGAACTCTTGTTATGGACGTCAAGCTCCCACTAATAAGGGCCTCATAGAAATTGTGATCCACGACCGCCGAGCATCGGTTGGGATCAGGAGCAAAAATCACTTTGAGTGCCGATTGTATCTGCTTGTATTGTTTTATGTGAAATGTCACCTGGACCAATGGATGGGGTGGTGCTATACAAAAACATATTGTTTTAGGAACAGTTACTCTCTCTACTGCGCTGAGCTTATGGCAAACATGAAAGATGTCCCGAGCACAGAACGGATGGTGCTTTGCAGTCAGCAGTGGAAGCTACTTTCCCAGAAGGAGAAGGATGCTTATCACAAAAAGTGTGATCAGGTGAGCCAAGCAGTCTGTTGCATGCGCATTGAAAGTGGGGATTGAAAGTGTTGCTTAGTGGCTGTGTTTCCTGGCTGAATATATAGAGGGCAGTGGATTTCAGCCTTTCCACACTCAGTAACCTCCGAGCCGCAAGCGTGTCACAGGAGGTCACGTAGCATCAGTTATGTGAAAAGAAGAGGGGGTCAGAATTATGACCTTACCAGGGTCAAGACCAGAACCAGAAAAGTGTTGTGCAGAGGAAACAGAAGTTGAGTGCCAGGAGGTGTACCCTAGTGAGGAACAAGCCAACGATCAGAGCTGAGGATGATTCCTCCTCTCCACCCCTGAGTGACCTCACTTTACTGGCTTGCTGCTTTAGTAAAGGAATACATTGCCTGACACTTTACTCAGAATTTTTTTAATATAATTTTTTATTAAAATTTTTTATAACAAAACATAAAAAACAAACAAATACAGTATAAAGAAAAAAGAAAAACAACAGCAAAAAACGAAAAATGAAAAAAGAAAATATATATATAAAATTAAAACAATAAAAATACAAAGTACAAAAAAGTGTAAAAGGGTATTCATATATCGTAATTAAAACATTAATAATTACTGTATAATACCAATTAAACAAAAGTACTCTTTCCCTCCACCCACCTAAAAGTGACCCTTCACCCGACTTCCGAAGCAGTGTCTAAACAGTATTATTTACAACTAATAATACAAAAGATAAAGTTGTTAAAAAACATATTTCTATATCTCATTAATTAATACAGTAAAGTCCATTTTTGCCAACTTTTCCCAATATGAGGTGGCCTTAAGCCATGTTATTTTAAATTCTTCCATATCTTTTCCATGTAGAAACTCGGTTAATTTGGCCATCCTCATATTTCCATACTTTAGCTATCACAATTCTTGCAGCAGCAAAACTATATTGACAAATAATTCTATCCTGGTCCGTCAAGTTTTTTGGTGGGATTCCCAATAAACAAAATGTTGTTTCCTTTTTACTCTGCTGTTAATCAAATTATTCGTTTCCCTTAATACTTTTTTCCAAAAAATTTTAATTTTTTTACACAGCATATATGTTTCTCTTTCCTTTCCACATTTCCAGCATATTCCCTTATCTCCTCTATTCATCTTAGCTATCATAATACATTTCCAGCATATTCCCTTATCTCCTCTATTCATCTTAGCTATCATAATTGGAGTTATATGCCATCTATAAAACATTTTATATAAGTTTTCTCTAATCTCATTGGTTATTGTAAATTTAAATTCCCTCTTCCATAAATTTTCCCATATAACCAAATCAATATTAAATCCCAACTTTACTCAGAAATTGACTTTAATGTACTGATACATTAAAATCTACTTTTGTTTTTTTGTTTTGTTTTGTTTCTGCATCTTGTTTGGGTAGCTACCAGCTCAGTCGTACCTAAAAGCTAAATTCTCCTTCACTTTTCTCTTGCTGCCCTTCTACACAGCAAAGTCCTGTCCCCCCCAGGCAACTATGTAGGGCCTCATGTCCCACTTGAGGGGCCTGGCCCTTGGACTTAGGGCTACTGCAGTTTAGCCCTTCATTGAGAGGTTGCAAACAAGTTGAATTGGTGGCAGGCACAAACCCGGCTTGTGCGTCAGCCTTGTGTTCTGCTTTCCTCTTTCCCCTTGTGTGGCTTGCTGAGACTGAATGCGGGAGAGCCATCAATGAACTACAGTCTCTGTGGTATCTCTGTGTAGGTAACTGTGTGAACAGGTTTGCTTCTTTGCCTTTGGGATTCTTACCCATGGTTTAATCCTGTTTAAAAACTCTGTTTACTAGCAAAGAAACTAGCAAAGTTATTTGGAGACTTCCATTTTACAGTCTTGGTGCGCCACATGAGCAGAGGGGAAAGGGGATGGAGTGCATAGACCGATGATAAGTCGGGCGTGTGCCTGTCGCAAACTAGCTGTGATTTAATCTGTGGTTTGTTTGTGAAGTGTGAATGGAGCCTAAAGTTGGCTTTGGTTGCATTTACACGTTTTCCTGCTGAGACCAGATTCATTTGCCTCTGCTTGGTTACATGGTATGAGAATGGCTTCTGTTGATTTGGCTGTCTCTTCCAGACGTGTACAAAATGTCCATTTTCTGCGGGGTGTCAGCAGGGTGCAAAGGAACCCCAGTAGCCCCAGTGCTGCTAGACAGCAGCTGCATGAAATTCAGTTAAAAGGAGGATTGTCAGCATCGGGCACAAACCACAGCTGGTTTGCTTGCAACGCTCCTTATTTGCTCCTCCTGCCTCCTCTAGCACATACTGCTTGACTAAAAACTTTGCAGTCTGATCACATTCTAGTTTGGTATGCCTTCCGACTGCAGGTGCCAAAGCAAACTGGAGTCAGATCTAGAATCGTCCTCCTTCCCCCATGCCAAACAACCCTTTCCTTTGATAGTTTAAGGTTGCTGTCCCATGCATGTCTCCTGGTTTAGAGAGACTCACCGACTATTGAGCATTGTTCCACCCTCCACCTCTGGAGAGAGTCCAACATGGAGAATTGGAGAAAATAGAGCTCCGGTTTGCAATTGCCTTGCTGCTGGGACAGGTTTGGCCCCCAGGGAGTGAGCTGTGCTTTATCTCTTCCCGGCCCCTCTTAGCCAGCTACCAAAATTCTGTTGCTCCTGCTGTTCCACACTTCTGTTTCATATCTGGGGGAGGCGGGGGGGATGCCGTCAGTCACAGCTGACTTATGGTGACCACATAGCGCCCTTGAGGCAATAGATGTTCAGAGGGTGGTTTGCCATGGCCTGCCTCCATGTGGACTGAGACAGTTCTGAGAGAACTGCAATTGGCCCAAGGCCATCCAGCAAGCTTCATGTCCTGCAAATGTCTCAGTGTTTGGGTCAGTCAATCTGGGCTGGAAACAGAGCAGGAGGTGAGAAACGTTCGCGGTGCGCCTTCGGGAGCTGACTTTTTTTAATGGTTTTGTCTATGCAGAGAAAGAAAGACTACGAAATTGAGCTCCTGCGTTTTCTGGAGGTGAGTCTGTCCCTGAGAATTGTGCCATGCCCCTCCCCCGTTCCCCAAGGTGTTTTTGGTTTTGTTTTTGTTGTTTGGGCTGTTTTGATTGCCTCTGTAGGGTGGCCCAGCTAGGAAGACAGGTTTGAATAGGGGTGGTTGGGGCAAGGCAGTGCTGAAAGAATTTATTGTGGACAAATGCGCGATCCGTGTAGGGCCAAAATCAATGATGTAACACCAATCAAGGCCTTGTACAAAAAAGATAACTGGGCATGTTTCAGCCGAAGCTGAACGCTTTGGGACCCAGTACATAGCGTGGGAGTAATTGATGCACTGCTGAGGAAAAACTGGTGAGTCTAGTCAGAAACTGGTTGGGAAACTGGTTGGGAGACTTTGAGTAAGAGCAGGATTGTCTGTACCGTTACCTAAACAGTACAATGAACACATGAAGCTGCCTTAAACGGATTCCGATCCTTGGTCCATCAAAGTCAGTATTGTCTACTCAGACTGGCAGCGGCTCTCCGGGGTCTCAGGCAGGGGTCTTTCACATCACCTACTTGCCTGGTTCCTTTTTAACTGGAGATGCCGGGGATTGAACCTGGGACCTTCTGCATGCCAAGCAGAAGCTCTACCACTGAGCCACAGCCCCTCCCCATTCTTAACTCTCTGAAATAAATCTGGCTGAATAGTATTAATTGATCTTTAGGTGCCTTTTGAAGGGAGGGGCCGTGGCTCAGTGGTAGAGCATTTGCTTGGCACGCAGAAGGTCCCAGGTTCAATCCCCGGCATCTCCGCTTAAAGGGACTAGGCAATTAGGTGATGTGAAAGACTTCTGCCTGAGACCCTGGAGAGCCGCTGCCAGTCTGGGTAGACAATACTGACTTTGATGGACCCAGGGTCTAATTTAGTATAAGGTGGCTTCATGTGCTTTGGGCAGAGTGTGATTTATAAGCCTGCTGAGGGATGCCATTTAACCCCCAAGATCTCCCCCCACCAGACTCTAGAAGTCCTTAGGAGCTTCAGCAAGCTAATTTCCCCCTCTCCCTTCCCCCCCCTCTTAACTGATTCACAATCAGTGGGTTGGATCCAACCGTCATTTCTTCTAGTTTAAGGAGCCTTCCTCTAACGGAAGAGCCACTTAAGTTGGAGGAAAGTCTCCTTAGACTGGAGGAAGACTTCAAACTTGAGCCAAAAGGAAAGGTAGGGCATAAATATTTTAATAAATAAAGTTTGCTCAATAGAGTTGGTAGCATTGGGGTAGGATCCACCCCGACATTCTGTGTCTCCTGGAGTATATTTAGTCCTATTGGGCTGTTGCAGGGTCAGAGCAAGGTATTTTTCTAAATACTTGCAAAATTCCTCCAAATATGTAGAGAACCCTGCCTTGCTATGGGTTGCCTGTTTTGCCACCTTTGTGATTGGTACAGGGGCCAGATACTTTACTGCTAGACATAGGGTGTTCATTTTTTTCCTGAAGACTTGCAAGGTGATCCGGCACTGATTTATATTAATGAGGCTGCAACTGAAAAAGGCCATATTTCCTTCCATACTAAAATCTTGCCTTATGTATTGAGGGTTTTCTAAGCATGCCCTGCTTAACAGAAGCCAATGGAAGGGAGAAGAGGCACATACATGTGGAAGCAGGTTCAAGGTAGACATTGCACCAAATCAAGTGCACAGGTTTCCAGATCTTCTTCCTTGTTTCTTGGGGATGAAATCTTGGCAAACCAGCACAATGTGTAATACTCTCCTGAGAAGCTGAAACTATCAGGAGGAAGTGGACACCCTTTTTCTCCACTACCTAAAGCAGTGGTCCTCAGAGTAGTACTTGTGGGCACTCTGTTGACAGCTTGCTGTGTTTCCTGGTGTCCACTTAAGCAAAGAGCCAATCCTGACTTTCCTCTATCTCATTGGAGCAGGAGGTACTTTAGAAGAGCCCAGGAGGATATCATCTTTGTGTCTGCCCGAAGCAGCCGTTTTGGAAATGCAAGCAGCCATTTTGGAAAGGCCTGCCTCCTTCATAGGAGCATACTTTGCTTGGAACCTGTCACACACTTGCGTGAAGATGGTGCCCAATTCTGTGTGCTTCAGCTTTCTCTAAGGGTGTGGGGTAGAGAGCACCCAAAATAGCCTAAAGCAGGGATATGACATAAACATCACTTGATCGGGCTGGGCCATGCCTCACCATCCCAGATTGAGAGTGGAAGGGGGTGGCTGCCTCAGCTGGCTTGTGGGCCGGATAAGAGCTCTCAAGGGGCTGGATCTGGCCGTTGGCCCTTATGTTTGACATCCCTGGTTTAGAGTCTAAGAAGCCAGAATTTATGCTTATTTTCCCGCCCAAATGTAGAGCCTACCCGAAGAAGAACAGCAGAGGGTTCTGGGAGAGGAGAAGATGCTAGGAGTGAACAAGAAAGGTGCTACCAGCCCTGCCTCTAAGAAGTCCTCACCAGATGCCAGCAAGGTGAGCAGCCCATACCCCATAGGCGCAGGGGGCGGGGATTGAGGCAACTGTGAGATTGTGTGTGCGTGGGCTATTTTGCATTGAAGCAGTGGGGTGAATCCTTTGCCTTTTAAACCAGCCTCAAGACTTCATTTAGAATGGCTGCTGAACTAACTTGGGAAGTTTTAGTAAAGAGGACAACCCAAAAAAATCCACATTTAAGATTGCCTTTTTATTTTATTTTTAAAAAAGTAGAGCTGTCTGCAGACTTTAAAGAGTTTTGAGTTTAATAATAATGTCTTGTATTAAGTTAAAATAATTTTGCATATGGCTAAAAATCCAGTGCAGATTTTTTTGCAATACTGAAGGAAGTGTGAAATTTAAAAAGTTACACACATTGTTAGATATAAAAGCCCATTTAAAGTATTTCTTTTTCATTCCCTTTTTGTTCCAGTCATGTGCCAGAGCCCAAATAGTCTCAAAAGATAACTGTGCTTTTAACTTTCAGCCCCACCAAACTGATATTTGATCTCTGCTAAAAATCAGCCCGTGTTCATTAATCTGCAAACGATTTACTAGAGTCATCTTCTGGTTAATATTGGCTACCCTAAGAAGACCTACCCACCTGCACACTCATCCTAGTTTTTGCTTTTTAATTTATTTTTCAATAACTTAAAAAAAAAGCGAACTGGGAGTTCCACAACCACGAGTCCCTTTGTCCTCTTTAACAGGGAGGTTCTGAGAAACCCAAACGGCCCGTTTCCGCTATGTTTATCTTCTCGGAGGAGAAACGCAAGCAGCTGCAGGAGGAGCGACCCGAACTGTCGGAGAGTGAACTGACCCGGCTGCTGGCGCGGATGTGGAATGATCTTTCCGAGAAAAAAAAGGTTGTTTAATCAATAATGCACATTCTCCTTCACCATATTTTTTGAGGGGGAGGTTTTGAGGGAGCAGGTACTCCTGGGTGTCTCAAAGTCAGATGGAAGCTTTTTATTCTGTTGACTTAGATGAAACCAGGATCCTGACCCTCTGCCTCCCCTTAAAACATTTTTTCTGCTAGAAGCCTGCGGAAGGTTCTAGAACATTCCAGAACCTTCTGTTTCTTCTAGAAGGCACCAGCAGCTTCGTCACAGTCTGGGCGCTCCTACCATCCCATCTTGCGTTATCTCTGCTCATTTTTCTTAGTTTGGGTGGGGGGACGGGGAGGGAAGGGGATGGAAGCTAGACCTCAACAGTACTTCCACTTGGTGCAGAAATGGGCAAAACGAGGGATCCATTACACATTATAGTTCGCCACCCATCTCCCAATGCATCTTGCACAAAGCCAAAAAGGAGAGGTCTTGAGGCTGGGGGAAAGGTGTTGTGGGGGTCGGCTTTGGGGAAGTAGTTGTACACCATAGTATGGATTTGATAGAGGTTCCATTTGAATTTAGTTTGTTTTGATGGGGGTGGACACATTTCTTAAAGGCAGGCTTTGAATAGATATGGACAGCCTTGTACTGGGTGTACAATCCTGTTGTGCGCCAGCGGTCTGCGTCCATCCCTCCACATGCTGATTAGAATTGACCCACGCTGGACTGGAAGCCAGAGGGAGTGGTAAGATTTTCCTTCCTCATTGGCAGGTGCTGGGCTTTGTATGGAGATTGTCGTGTTTATCTTTTGCCAGCTACTTTGACTCATTTATATTAGAAAGGTAGTATATAAATAAGCTCAGTAAACCAGTTGATCACATGGTTCTGTTCTGTGATAAATTATTATTTTATAATTGTTATAAATTATTATTTAATAGAGCCAGTGTGGTGTAGTGGTTAAAAGCGGTGGACTCTTCTTCTTACCCTTTGGTTCTTGTAAAATTTAGAATATGTAGGAGCAAAAAGAAGAAGAATCACGCTGCTAGATCAAATCAGTGGACTATTTATCTTGCCCCGTATCTTGTTTCACACAGCGGCTGGCCAGCTGCCCTTGGAAGGCCTACAAGCAGAGCGCAAAGCTTTTCCCTTTCCCTCTCCTGGGGATTTACTCTGAACAGGGAGGGTTTCGTTTATTCATCATGGCTAGCAGCCACTGATGTACTTTCCTTCATGAATTTATCTAACCCTCTTTTAAGGCCGTCTTAAGTTATTGACTGCCCTAACTTGGATGGCCCAGGCTAGCCCAATCTCATCAGATCTTGGAAGCTTAGCTTCCTGACCCCTTGGCTCTGGCAAAATACATGCCTGATTTCGGTTTCAACCCCACAAACAGCGCAATCCTATGCAGAGTTACTTCGAATGGGTTTAGACTGGAGTAACTGTTCAGGATCACACTGAAAGGATGCTGCTTTTTACAAGAGATATGTAGAAGTATGTGCACATTGCTGTGTTTTTCACTTTCCGACACTTTTCGTTGACCTGCATTTGACATCATCGAACCTCACTTTTATTACTACAGCTGTTTACTAGTGCAAGAAACTGTACCTCCCAGAAGTAAAGCCTTAGAGTTGTATTCACAGTAAATGTGGCTGCCCCTGTAGCCTGATCATGTTTTTTGAATACTTCCAAAATATTAATTAAGCAAAATATTGCGTAACAAACTATGTCTTATGTAACACATTAATCTAATAACAGATAATAGAATTGAATATATGAGTTATTCAAATCTCAGATTATCTATTTGGCTCCAGCAAATTAATGAAAGCACACAGTTTTTATTTACATATTACAAGGTTTTGTGACTTGCTTTATCTGTATCCAAAAACTCAAAACTGTTGGACAGCCAGTTTGTTAGTTCCAGAGCTGACTATATATGTCTGCCTCAATAAATAAACAGACTGAAGCATTCTCCAGCCAATGTGTCCTGCTATGAAAGTAACCTATTTTCAGCCAGTATGCAGACTGGACCACCATTTCTTTCTTCTTAGAATTCTCTGCCTCCATACACTGCTTACCAGCACAACCAATGCAACTGTGTTGGCAAAATATATATATATCGGTATCAGTTTCATGTCTTGCTTGAAGCAAAAAGTTTGAACACCCAGTGTGGGGTCATCCTTGTGCTTACTGGGGAATTTGCTTTTTCCTTCACCCCCAAAGCCCTGTTACTCAAGGTGTCCAGACCTCTCTCCTGACTGGTTCTCTTGTAGGGGAGATGAGCTGGGGGAAATGTGTTGACTGCCAACTGTACTGTTGACTCAAATGACACAAATGCATGAGGTAGCACATTGTTCTGGTCACGTTGAGTCATTTGCCTGGAAGCCTCCATGTTGTGGAGGGTTTGAGGGCATGTTTGAGAGTATGTAGTTCACATGAAGCTACATCTGTCGGGCCTCAGTGTTGTGCAAACTGAGAAGGTACTCTAGACTATGCCCAATTTTGGCCTGCAAGAAAGGTGTCTGAACCTTCCACTGGTACTAATCTTTTCATTGAAGAAACCCTAGTATGCTTTGTCAAGATCACCGGCTAAAGACCAATGTGATAAAAGTATTCAAGCATCGCATCAACCTGAGTTTTTTCTCCCTCCCTTGACCAGCCCTGGTTACCACAAGGACTACTCAGAATTTGACCATGTGTTTTTATTTTCTGGCCTAGGCAAAGTACAAAGCTCGAGAGGCTGCCCTGAAAGCCCAGACAGAGAAGAAGCACGCTTCTGACAAGGAGGACCGCGGCAAACTTCCTGAGTCGCCCAAGACAGCTGAGGAGATATGGCAGCAAAGTGTCATTGGAGATTATCTTGCCCGCTTCAAGGTAAAAGAGTGGGAGGGGGAGTAAACATTGGAGTTATCATCCAAGGAGACAGACTGAATCTTTTCTGTGCTGAATATTTTGGTGAATAGAACAGTGATTTGAAAAAACACTTGTAGAAAAGCTTCTTCAGGATCAAGAGAGCTCATCCTGAGGCAGCTTGGACATCTCAGCATCCGGCCTAGTGGTCTGAAGGACTTTACCATACATCAAATGAGTGATCATCACAATTCTGAGTGGCCAAAGATCCTATTGAAAAACAACTCTTTAAAAAGAAAAGAATTGGTGTAAATAATAATTATAGTGGATCAGTCAGTGGTCTCAACCTGAAAGAAATATTCCTGTGGCTAGGTGGGATGTGGACGGAACACAAGCAGAGTTCTTAGCATATTCCCTGTAATGTTTAACTAATTCAAAGGTCTCCAACTCTGTTGAGCCTGTGGACACATGAAATGTTGAGAAAGGCTAGTGAGTGTCATCACAAAATGGCTGCCGTGAGAAGGGGGAGTCAGTCACAAAATGGCTGCTGTGGTTGGCCAGTCACAAAATGTTTGGAGTTTTCAGGCCAAATATCTTGTTAAGATGGCAGCTGTTTCCGAATAGGTGCCTGCCTGAGAAGGTGTTGAGTCACCTGCTCCAAAGGAAAGCCAGGGTGGGCTCTGATTTGAGGAAGAAGCAAGTGGGCACTGGGAAATACATCAGTGGACACCATAGTGCCCATGGGGGCCATATTGAGGATCACTGATATATATAATCTAATTCCTGTTCTTTACCTAGAACAAGCAACAATGAATTGCCTTTACCAACAAGTTTCATAGAATCCTTTGGCTTGCTTGGCCAGTGATTAATTAAATGGTGTGGCTTTACTCCTCATGGAATCTGACAGCCCTTTGCCCTAGGTCTGGACTTCTCTACTTTTATTCAAATCCATAGCCTTTTTTAATATGATCTTTGCAGGACTCCAGATGCCCAGTGTCTCTAGAACTGTCTTCCATGGAGGTTTAGCACAGTCTGAGAACCTTTTAGCCTTTTAAAAAGCACTATTTGTGTATAAGCAATACTTATGGATAATAGTAATAACAATTAGAATCATAGAGTTGGAAGGGACCACAAGGGACATCTAGTCCAGCCCCCTGCACAATGCAGGAAATTCACAACTACCTCCCCCACACACCGCCACTGACCCATACTCCGTGTCCAGGAGATGGCCAAGATTCCCTCCTTCTCATTATCTGCCTAAAGTCATAGAATCAGCATTGTTGACAGATGGCCATCTAGCCTCTGCTTCAAAACCTCCGGGGAAGGAATGCTTACCACCTCCTGAGGAAGCCTGTTCCACTGAGGAACCGCTCTAACTGTTAGAAAATTCTTCCTAATATCTAGGAAGAAAATTCTTCCGAATGTCTAGGAATGTCTAATGCATTCTAAGGAACACAAATAGGGTTATGGTTGGGAACATTCTCACAAGATTTTAGACGTTATCATCTTTGGGGGGAATAAAAAAGGGGGGCAAGGAATTTAGTTCTGTATCTAGATGGGATGTAGACAATACAGAAAAGACCCAAATTGTGCCTGAATAAACCCGGGTTCAAATGGAGGGGGGATGTCCCTAAGAAGGTTGGTGTGTGACGTTCTCAGGTGGAGAAAATGAGTTGTGGCTGATACTATGGGGAAGCATTGTGAACTCTGCAAAGGAATACTCTGTAGAGTCCTTTATGGTGTATATTAATTTCCGGTCCTGCCTTAGAATGACAGAGGAAAAGCACTAAAAGCCATGGAAACCACCTGGAATAACATGGAGAAAAAGGAGAAGCTGATGTGGATCAAGAAAGCAGCAGAGGATCAGAAACGATACGAGGTTGGTATCAGATTGCCCCCTCCCTCAGTTATGGTTTATTTATGTTGGATGTGGTTGCCCTGAATGCAGCATTTGAGTTGTATTTATTGCTGCAATTCTGTAGGAGCAGAGGGGGAAACGCGGTGTGTCACAGGGCACAGAATACAGCTTTATGAGTCCCTCATCTTTCATTTTTGAAAGACGTTTCTAGTTCTCATGGCTGCAAAGAAATGCTTGGAAGTACACAGGCAATGCCTGTAGTCAGCTGAGAAGTCAGAGGTGGTAATAAGATGCACAGAGAATGGGAGCAAAGTTTCAGGCCACGTGTAACCTCCTTCCCCTCCCGTGACTGCCAAAACGGCAATAATGTGAAATAGTAAAAACAACTTTTTCTTGATGCAGACTTTGGATTTGTGTGACGACACATACTGGGAGATGGAAGGGGCATAGTGCATACACAGCCCTGAAAATAATTCTCTGTGTTACAGTTGTGAGTGGATTTCAGGTATTTGCTGCAGATTTGTATATACTGCAGATTGAAAGGTTTAACATCCAGGGCAGGCTACTAGTTCTCATGGCTGTGGAGGAAAGCTGAGATGTGGCCTGGTTTGAGGGCTCAGAGGGATTTGAGGCAGGAGAGAAAGAAGAACAGCTCTTTAGGGTTCCTTCTGTCTCTTCTAATGAGTTGAAGGTCTCTCAGCCTTGTCATTCCTTGTTATTTTTCTCACAGCGGGAATTGAGTGAGATGAGAGCGCCACCCTGTTCAACAAATGCCTCCAAGAAGATGAAATTCCAGGGTGAGCCAAAGAAACCCCCCATGTGAGTACTGGCGTTCTTTGGGAAGGGTTGGGTGGGTAGTTTAATAAATATAGGTGAGTCAGAAGGAAAGGTTGGGGTTTGTGATGATAATGCTTGGGGAAAGTATTTCTTTCTGCCTTTCAACCAAAACTTTCTGGGTCATTTGCAAAATAAACTTTAAACAATAACAAAATCTTAGCGTAAAACATGCTGAAGTCAAAAACAAAACACTTTAAAAAAAGCAGCAGAATAACTTTTAAAAGGATTTAACGCCAGAAAAAGCTTGCCAGAGCTAAGGCTCAAAGGAGACAGATAGGCCTCAAACTCTTAAACTTAAGAGTTTAAAAAAAAAGATGCATTTTGGCCTGGCACCTAAAGAAAGGAAAGTAGGCACCAGGTAAGCCACAATTTCAATGGATTTTTTAATTATAATTTTTTGTTAATGTTACCCATGCTGAGTCAAAGAGCAAGAGTCCAGTAGCACCTTCAAGACTAACAACATTTCTGGCAGGGTATGAGCTTTCATGGTCCACAGCTTCAGATACCACATGTGGCTCATGAAAGCTCATACCCTGCCAGAAATTTTGTTAGTCTTTTGGGTGCTACTGGATTTTTGCTCTTTTCTGCTGCTATTGACAGGCTAACCCTAACATGGCTACCCATCGTGATCCACCTTGAATCAAGTTTGGGAGGAAGGCAGGCTAAAAAATGCTCCAATAAATGAAAATAACAGGAAGAGGAATCGAATTTGGTTGTCTGGGACCTGTGAAGAAGCATTCACAGTAGGCCCTGCCATCCCTCTTCCCTCCCAAAATGTACTCAAACCCTCTCTCATGCGTCACTTTGCCAGGAACGGGTATCAGAAGTTCTCTCAGGAGCTGCTCTCAAATGGTGAACTCAACCACCTTCCTCTGAAGGAGCGGATGGTGGAGATTGGTAGCCGCTGGCAGCGCATCTCTCAGAGCCAGAAGGAGCAATATAAGAAGCTGGCAGAAGAGCAGCAGAAACAGTATAAAGTGCTCCTGGATATGTGGCTGAAGGTGAGGCCTTTGGTGGGGGAAGGAAGGCAGGCAGATGCTTCTGGGGAACTCCAGCCTGACCTCTTGCTTTTGCTCGTCAACACCAAATATCTCCGATACCCTGTGTGAATTTTTAATTTTTTTGCAAAATCCTCCATCCTGTGAACTGTCCAGCATTATTCATGTAAAAAGTGTCCTCCTTTTCCTTAGACCTTGTCAGAAGTGTCACTCTGGGTCCTTCCCTCAACCGAAGCCAAATTTCCGCTTCCCTCACAGTGTCTGTGTATGGGTTTGCGTTCCTCTCAGACCTTAGAATGGGGTTAATAGTTAAAAGGGCAAAAATCACAGAATGTCAGAAAACGCAAAAAGTCCAGATTCAGGTGCTGGTAGGAATCTGGCTGAAGAAACTGGGTTAAAAATTTTCACTTTTCTTTCCTCCCTCCCCTTGATGCATCTTTTAATCTTGGATTTTCTCCCCCCCCTCCTGTTTGTTCTACAGAGTTTGTCACCACAAGAGAGAGCTGCCTACAAAGAGCATACATCCAATGTGAGTACCTTGTACACACTTTGAAGGTGGTTTGGGGTTTGGGGAGATAGTCATTTATGGAAACAGCAAGGCTACTTCTTGAAAAGGAGCCATAGCTCTGTGACAAAGAAGACTTCATTTGTACACCTGAAGTGTCATGTTCCAGGCTCTTGAGTGCTTGCAGAGTTGAATTCAAGACCTGCGGTCAGTCAGGAATGGCAGTTCTGAAACAGAGACCAGAGATCTTTGTCTGATGATTGCCAACATGGCAGCCACGTGGTGTAGAACCAGCGTGGTGTAGTGGTTAGAAGAGGTGGACTCTAATCTGGAGAACCAGGTTTGATTCCACACGCCTTCACATAAAGCCTGCTGGGTGACCTTGAGCCAGTCACATTCTCTCAGAACTCTTTTGACCTCACTTACCTAACAAGGTGCCTGTTGTGGGGAGGGTAAGGGGAGGTGATTGTAAGCCACTTTGAGACTCCTTTCGGTGGAGAAAAGCTGGGTACAAAAACCAACTCCTCTTCTTGTTTGCTAAATTTTGGAGATTAAATTGAAAGGGTTGTGAATGGAACAGAAAAAAACTGGGAGTTTCAGGTGACTCCCTATCAGGTCACTGACTAGCAAAGCACTGAGGTAGGTGCCCAGGTAGGCACAGAGGTGTGCTCTCTGCTTGGCCACAGATGTCTTGACCTTCCTTATGTCTCTGGACTTGGCAGCCTTTCCCCTTGAGTCTGTGCAGAGAGCAAATCCTCCCCTTTCTTTGGAAACGGAAAGCAAAGCGCTGACATCTCTCCCTCCCAGCAGACATTTTGCTTGGGCTCCCCTCCCACAGTGGCCATTTTGTAGAAGCTCACACCACTATTTTCACGTTTTATTTCTCTCAGCTGGTAGTGATAAGGGAGTTACACTCTCTGTAGGTAAATTGATTCTTTCTGCTCTTTAAAAACAGGAGTTTGTATGTATCATCTAAGCCTGGAGATTGAACTTTTTAAAAAAATGAATAATTTGGGACTTGTTTTTTGATTCACCCACATGTTTTGGCACAGAGGCGCTCACGTTTCTGAGCAGGAACCCCGCACTACTCTATTTCAAAAATCAAAAAGTGCCCACTGACTCAACAACATTGAGGACCTCTTGGTCTATAACGATTCTTGACTCTTTTGTAAGTGGAGCGACAGAGATGCTGAAAATGCTGTGGAACCCTTAAGCGATTATTCCGGGCCTCTGTTTTCTAGTCCTGTCCTTCATCCAAGGAGCTCCTCCCTTTCCTAGTCACAACATCTTTGGCCAGGCTGGGAGAGAGGCTGTCCCAGGGTCACCCAGTGAGCATCATAGCTGTATGGGGATTTGAACCTGGGGATTTAAACTGGGGATGCTTCTTGTCTCTCTCAAGTTGCCAGATTCTGCTTTGCGGCAATTAAGATTTGTATGAGAAAGACTAATAAGGTTAACATCGGGATTGGTTAATTTTAACTGGTAATATATTGGTTTTAACTGTTTTTTTAAATTCCGATATTCTTAAACAAGAGATATCTTACTCTTTAATAGGTTGTAATTGGATGAGGTGTTGGCTATTGCTGTAAATAAATTCATTAATTCATTCAACTGGAAGTACAACAGTTTAGGAATGTTGAGCTTGGGGAAAGGAAATGTGTTAGCTTAACATCTTTGTCTGCAGATATTTAAAAGGATATTTTAAAAGATGATGGAAACAGTGTTAGGGTGCTGGAAAGATATATTTTGGTCAGTCCCTAGAAGAAGTTTTCTGTTTGTAAGAGTGACACTTGAATAGAAAAGTTGAACTTTCTCATCTTCCTTTTCTGTTCAAACATTTTGCCTTCAGATTTTCAATCTCTGCGGGGATTAGACTGTTCCTGTGTAAAGTTACTTGGCTGCTGCATTCTCTTGAGTTTGAAGGCACCAAAAAGGCGGGACATTTACAAATTTCCCAAGTTAACTTTCTCTTTCTTTTGCCCCTCTCCTCATCCCAACAGAAGCGGAAGAATATGGGGAAAATGCGAGGCCCAAATCCCAAAATGAAGCCCTCAATACAATCCAAGTCAGTAAGTACCCCTGAGGCAGCTCTTCTCTTCCTCCTGCAAATCAAAGGTCCATTTCAGAACGAGCCCTTTGTACGTAGCTCTATCCAGAACCAACAGAAGCAGCCATTCTCCACTGGTAGAAGAGGGTGCCGCTTATGCCGCTTACTCCTTTCATTTGCTGCTTGACAGTAACAAAAGGAATCTGTTTAATATCCCCTGCTCTGGGAGTAAGCCCTTCCCTATGGCCAGTCCTACCTGCTCTACAGAACAAAATGGTGGTTCTGCCAGGCCATTGCCAGTCGTGAAGAAAACAGCATTGGTGGGTAAGGGATAAACTCTCTATTCTACACAACTCCCCCCCACACACATGCAGTTACTATTCATAAAGAACAGCCACGTAGGACATCTGAAAACAAGGCTTCCAGCATCTTGTCTAGTTTTGATTCCGAGAGATTCTGATGGTTGAGTCCCGCAATCGATGGCCAGGTGAATTTCTCAAACGGTAAAATGAACTCAGGTGAGTGGCTGCCTGTGGTGAGACTGCAAATTAGTCTGTCCTAAAAAAATTAGCTTTGCCTTTCCTTTTGGGATGTGGTGTAATTGTAAGTGCAACTCTGTTATCTTTTCCTGCGAGGCCGATTGGATTGGGGCTACAAAGCAAAACAGACAAAGCTCAGATTAGTGAGCATTTAAGTAATTGCATAATATAAAATTTGGGTGGATGGTGAAGTATTTCGAATGCTCTAGATATGGCTGCTTTAATAAACCAGAATGGACCTGAATGCCACCGGTTACTGTTATTGTTATTAGTCTGCACTTCATTTATTAATTGTTCGTGTTCTTTATAATATGTTATGACTGTTATTGTTATTACTATTATCCATAAATATTGCTAGGGAATAAATAGTGTTAAAAAACCAGACAAAGATCTGTAGGGAAATTTGATAGCCTTGTGATAGTTTATTGGAGATCTAATAGGTCTTGCTGAAGTGTGTGTGTCCCTGCCTCTTTTTAATTCTACCTAGACTGCCCCTTTCTGTTCAGGCCCGTTTCTCTTTTTCATTTGGAAGCTCTCCAGCATTCTTCAAGTGGGAGCGCTTATTTTGATCTTTAGAAAAGCACAAACAAAAATTTTTTTTAGGAGAGCACAAATGGAAAATTACATGTTCATTGCAATAAAATAAAACTAGAGTTTCAGCAGATTTGTCACATTGAGTTTTGTGAGCACAGTGGGAATGTTTGGTCTCAGCTCTTAGTTTTTTTTTTTTGCTTACCCACGTTGTGTCCAGCTCACAATCCGTGCTTTCTGGTGAGCAGCACACCCTCTCATACCCAGGTGCAGTAGGGGGATTTGCAGATAGGAACATCTCTTGCCCGTTTGGATCGTCTTACCATGGTCTTGGACACGCAAAAGCCCAGAGCCAGCAAATTCCAGCTACCTAGTAGTAGGCATATTGCTGGTATCTCCACCTGCCCCCACACAAGTCTCAGTTAAATCCTCTGTGCTGTCCACAGGAATCGGAGGATGAGGACGAAGATGATGACGACGACGATGAAGAGGAAGATGATGACGATGACAACGGGGACTCTTCTGAGGAGGGAGGGGACTCCTCTGATTCAAGCAGCGAGGAGGAGAGTGAAGATGGAGACGAGGTGAGCTGTGCTCTGTGATCAGTACTGCCTTCCATTACAAGACAGCCTCCAGAGTCATTAGTACAGGAGTTCCCTTTGAGCCCAAGAGCTCTTTGGGAATTTGGAGAATAGGTAGTGGATACTGTCATAAAATGGCTGCCCGGGGGGGTGCAGTGATCCACAAAATGGCTGCCATGGGGTCTGGGGCCAGTCACAAAATTCTGTGAAGTTCCAAGCTGAGTGTCTTCCTGTGAATAGAGGCAACTCTTTCCTGAATGGGTGGTCCCTGTAGACACAAAGGAAATGCCTTCTAGGCAGCTCTAAGCACTTCCTGCTCCAGTGAGGTAGAGGAGAATCAGGATTAAGTCTATGCATTGAAGAAGAAGGAAGCGAATACCAGGAAACACAGTGGCAAGTGCCACGGTGCCCATGAGTACGTGGACTTCAGTGCATTGTAGTATTTCCTGATGATATTTTTGTACATGCACACCACTGCCAAATAGCATTTTTGATCAAAAAAAATTCAACAGGAGGACTTGTTTTCATTTCACTGTTACCATTTGAATACATGTAGAGGAACAAGTTCTGTGTCCCTTGTCTTAAGCTGAGGTATTGAGTCTACTACAAGTTGCATTTATCCTAAAAACAACAGTTGTAAGGAATCTGTGCTTTAAGGACCATGACTGTTCAGAAGTAAAGAAACTGTACCCATTGATCATTGGGACATCCCAGATGGTTGGGGGGATGTTGAATAGTGTCAGACCCAATAAGAAAAAGAAGAAGAAAAAGAAGTTTTCCATGTCAGATCTCTGTCATGTAACTAGTGTAGTAAAAAAGTGCGGGGCATGGACAGAATGCCTTAACAGCATTACTGAGCAGCCTTAGTTTGCCCTGTTTATCTGAGACTTTGAGGATATTCAGGCTTGCGGGTCGGAAGGCAGGAAGATATGAGTCCCAACCACTTTGCTCTAAAAAATAAAATAAAACTCTACACCATGAAAAGTGGGATTCTGTGGCTTGGATAGAGAAAAGTCCTAATTTGTAGAATTTTGTTGGGCACTTTTTACTATTTTGTGTAATTTGTTCAAAGCCCCATCTATTAGGAATCTTACTAAGGGACCGTTGAGATCTCAGAAGTCACTGCCCCAACACATTTATTTTATACCCTGTTTTTCTCCTCAGTGGCAACCCAAAGTCTCAAACGCCATTCTTTCCCCCTCCTCCATTTTATCCTCACAACAGTGTTGTCAAGTAGGTTAGGCCGAAAGAGAATGACTGGTCCAAGGTCACCTAACTAGTGTCCATGGCAGAGTAGGGATTCGAACCTGGGTCTCCAGATCCTATTCCAATACTGTAGCCACTACACACTTCTTCCAAGCATATCTTTGAAGCACGATGGGCAGAACTCATTTGTTTTAAACGCTGAGGTTCTCGTGATTCTCTGCATCTCAAAGAGAATCGTGGTCCCTTGCTGTTCTCTACACTCCATGTAGGCTCACTTTATAGCTTTTCTCTGTCTCCCTCCCCACCAAGAATGAAGAAGATGACGACGAAGAGGATGACGACGACGACGAAGACGACGACGACAACGAATCAGATGGCAGCAGCAGTTCCTCATCGTCCTCGGGAGACTCTTCCGATTCGGACTCCAACTAAGCCATCCCCTTCCTCTGGCCGCTTTTCTCGCTGTGCTCTTATTCGGCTTCGTTTCTCCGGATAACAGCAACGTCAACAGCTGGAGAGCGAGAATCGAGAGGAAAGGAGCAAGGGGGGGGGGAAATCACTGTGGTTTAATTATCTTCCTTTCCTCAGACACATCATATACAATGGTGTATGTTTGTGTGTGAGAAGAGCAGGGTGGTAGAAAACAGCTGACAACCAGCGAAATGGTTTTTTTGTTTTTTCCGTTTGTTTTTGTGGTGGTGGTGTGGGGAGCAAGTTTTCTTCTTTTTTACGCTTTGAGGGGATTACCTTTCCCCTTTTCTTGTGAGATGTGGGCAGGGGTCCTCACAACAGACCCCTTTAATTTCCTCCTCACATATTGGCCTCCTCCCCACCCCCAAAATTCTAGCCACCAGCTCAGAACTTTGTACAAATTCCTTTTTTAAACAAACAAACATGGCAGTGAGAGACTTTTTTTTTTCTTGGCAAACAGTCAAGGAGAGACGGGTTCCAGAAAGCATGGGCCACGGAAGGTTCTGGACTTTGCTACAGTGACCCGCCTCTCTGCAAAGTGGACAATCTTGTACAGTCTTGAAATTTCACACCTTGACGAGAGAGAGAGGGAGAGAGAGAGAGCCCAAAATGGCCACAGCTGCACTTAGCTATTTCCTGTGACGAACTGGATATCCAACGTTTCCTGCTGAGGGAAATGGGGGGTGGGTGGGTATGTTTTGTGAGAGTGCGTGGCAAGGGTCAGGGGGTAAGCAAAGAAACGGAAGAGCAGAGGATTTTGATTTTTTTTTTTTTGCAGAGGGGGAGCGCCTGGCATGCTGTTGAGGGAGGAGAGAATTTCAAGAGCTCCAAGGTGACATGACTTTCTTTTGTAGAAGATGGAGTTTTTCTGTCATTTTTCTGACCAGCATTCGAGCAAAAGACAGTAGTGGCCAGACCCCTTTGGGTTGTTGTTGTTGTTAATATATATATTTTTTTTTACAATGAAGTGACCAATAATTGTACCAAAATGGGGCATTTTGTTGACTGTCTTTGAAAAGGGGATGTTGGGTGTGGGTGGGAATGGGAGGGGGGATCATCTGTGTCATTAGTAACTTTTTTTTTAAAAAAAACAATTTTATAAACTGAGTAAGAGGGTCATTTTTTTATAACCAAACTATCCCATCTTTGACTATCCCGTCTTTGACATAGGTAAAGTACTCAGTATGTCTCTTCATGCAATAGCCAGTGTCTTAAGGACCTTGGGGTGGGGGTGGGAAATGTATGTGTAAAAGACATACAGATTTATTTTTCCCAGCATGCTTTGCTTCAATGGAGACTGTCTAGGCTAATTGAATTTTGGCCAAAAGTATTTATGCCCAGGAGAGATGGATTCCCAGAAAACATATCACCTAGCAGAAAAGCAAACTTGGTTGTGAGTCTTCTGGGTTGACCAGAACTAGTAGTTGTGGGAGCCAAGTGGCTAATGCTGAAAACAGAAACCCTTATACCACCTCCTCTCCCCTTACTGTAATGTCTCTATGATCATGCAACATGATCACTCTGCTCCAGTTCCCACCCCCCAGCTGACAAAGTGGAAGAGAGGAAATTTGCATTGTGACAGTATCCTGTCATACATTTATATTAGGGAGAATGGTGTATTGGGGACACTATACTGCTGTTTTCAGGGGCAGCTGTGTGTCTTACGTCTAGCTCTGGTGTGAAAAACTGGAATTTAAGAGATTGCAGATGGTGTAGGGATTGGTATGTTGCAGCCTAGTATCTAAATGGACCAGGTAAATTAATTTTAGAGGTTTTCCTTCTGTTGCTAATAATTTCTTTTTTTCTCATTTTCTTTCAACATTTGATATGTATGGTTCATCAGCGTGTGCGTTTTGGAGAGATAGTGTAGCTTTTGATTGCTGCTATTTTGGCGTTTGTAGAACGTCATTTCTAAGACGTGAGCCCCACTGATAATATAAGAACTTGCAGTGCGGTCCTAAGGAGAGTTACTCACGTCTAAGCCCATTCATTTCATTGGGCTTAGACTGGAGTAACTCTCCTTAGGGTTGCACTGATAGTCCTAAACTGGTGATGTAGCCCAAATCTGACCTGCAAAGGACCAGACACTGGCATGCCTCGCCCATTTTTCCCCACCATTTTGATTCTAGCCTCTGCTGCCGCTTGATCCCTCCCCCGCCCTCTTTTAGAGGAAAGGAAGGTGGAAACTAAACACACAACTTGCATTTCATTTGCTGCTTTTATGTACGGTAATCGGAAAGCCTGATGTGTCGTGTGGTTGCTAAGCAGCTACCCATCATGCTTTTCCGGCTCTTGCCCCGGATGTTAATACAGACTCTGGGAAAACATCTCTAAACAGTGGGACCCATCTGGTAGCCCTACCCCGTTGATAATCAGATGCATCTGGCTTTGATTGCTGAATGGCACATGCAAGGATTGTGCATGTTTTGAGGCCTTTTGAAACTCTGGGTTATGTGTCAGCTCAGTGGGAAAGAGGAAGGGGAGCAAAGTCTGAAAGAAGGCTCGGAAGTGAAATCTCTGAAGTTGGGGTGGGTGGGAAAGGAGGTGAACGCGATTGCCAGTGGTTGGAAGTGGTGCTTCAGTGCCCTTACACAACTGTTGACCTCATCCTTCATTAGCAGAATGAACTCGTGCAGATTTGCAGAACTTTTTGGTTTGCTTGCAGTACTACTTTGTTTGAACTCGGACCAGTCTCAACTACTGCAGTGTCTCAATTCAGCCATTGTCTGAACTCATAAACCACAGCAAAGGTTTGGAAAGACAGTAAAGCCCCCCTTCCCCCCATGCCACGTTTTTCTTTTAGATTTGTTACCCTTGCTTCCCCAGCCACACACAATAATGTTTTCTATCATTAACCAAACAAAGGTACAAAAATGTTAACTGGTGATTTTCATGTTCTGTTTTCAAGGCCAATTTTCTTGGCTTCAGTTTTGATAAGCGAGCCTGCCAACCAGAACGCTGCAGGAAGAGAGGAGTAACTTTGTACAGGAGACATATTTCGCTTTGGCTCCCTCCTTTCTTGCGAGAATCAGGTCCGAGCACTCATAACTGCAGGTGTGATTTAAAACACAATTTTCAGAATGTATAAGTGGAGTTTGCCCCCTTTTTTGATGCAAAGTACAGTGACAGCGCTATTTAAGTGAGCCAGTCTAAAGTTGGGTAAGGCAGAATCTGGGTGTAGGATAAATGGAAACAGTAGTTACCCACTTTGTTCTTGCTGTGGCACATGCAGAGGCATTTGCATTGGCCGTGGAGCTTCTGCATGGTAAGGTTCCTCCATTCTTTCCCTTTGTGCCTGCCATTTCCCTTCCCTCTGGTGGGTCTTTGTCAGGTTGGTCTTTTTTAGTTGGTAGTAGAGTTATGGCACTATAGCAGTATATCTACTACAGTGTAAAAGACAGCCTGCAAAAAGCCCACCAGCGGGGAGGCATGTAGCAGTGGATGTGGGCAGAGACTTGTGGAAATCCGGGCTCCTCTCCATACTTTCCCCGAACCTTTTCAGGAACGATTATACCGAAGCAGGTTGTGGGGAAACCCATAGGGAAAATCCAGAAAGAGTATCACTATGTTGTACAGATGCCTCCAAAAGACCCGCTGCTGTTTGGGGGTGTGTGTGTGAGGTGGAAGAATACCTTGGTGTGGAAGCAGCCACTTCACATAAGCAGGGGCTACATATGCACCACACACACACACACAAAATCACATCCAGAAAAATTCTGCAATCTTGCAAATTAAGTATATTTGCATATTTCATAGTTCTTTTGTTGTCTTGAAATGCTGGACACCGAAGCCCCACCCATTAACAAAGAGGCGTTTTCACCTGGCATTTTGGTTCGTGTTAGAAACTTTAATACTAAGAAAGCAAGCTGGGAACCTCTGGAAGCCACAAAGTCATCTAGTTTTTTCCACATGTGCTGAATACACAGCCTGGTGCATAAATGCACTACCTTCTGTCTTTTGCAGCTTGGTTCTGTGCAAAAACGTCTTCCTCCTGCTCCTGAGCTGCATGTGGCTCTTTGGCCCGTTGAGTGCGGCTCTCCGAACTTGGTTCGGAGCCCCTGCTCTAACACCCGCTCGCGCTGGCAGCCGGGCTGCGGAGCCGGCGCGCCTGAGAGAGAGAGAGCGAGCGCGAAAGAGGAGGCGAGTGGGCGCGGTGTCTCTTCCCTCCCCCTGCCGTGGAGAATGGCCAGGTCCCCCTTTCCCTTGCCCTCAATGGTTGGGAGGCTAAAGCCTCCCCTCCCTTCTAGCCACGCGATTGCTGGGCGGGCGGCTCGGCGGTTCCTCCCCCCTCCCGCCCGCCTATCAGCTGTTGGGCGGGGCGGGCTTCCTTTGGTAGACCTGGCCTCCGGCTGAATTTATTGGGAGGCCATGTCTACCCACTGGCTTTCTTGGCGGTAAACCTGGACTCCGAGGAGGGGAAAAAGTCCCCCTTCAGAGGCCAGGTCTACCAATTGGCTTCTATGGGCCTCCGGAGGCCAGGTCTACTGCCAAGAAAGCCAATGGGTAGACCTGGCCTCCCAATGGGTCTACCAATAGGCTTTTATGGCGGTAGACCAGGACTCCAGACGAGGACTCCAGACGGGGAGGGGGAAATGGCAGGGACTTAAAATTTAATTTTTATCAATAAATAAGATCACTATTAAGTGTGATATCAAGTTTTATTCAGTGTACCTATAGTTTAATTAAGACTTAAAACTTTAATTAAAGTTTATTAAGTTAATAAACAGTGTACCTACCAATATAGTTTAAGTTTAAGAAATTTGGCTCTCAAAAGAAATCTTAATCTTTGTACTGCTGATATTTGGCTCTTTTGACTAATGAGTTTGCCAACCCCTACTCCAGAGCATTTCAGGCCCCACAGTTGCTTTTTGGAAGGCAAAGGACATTGCAATTCTGTCTCTAGAAAAGGATAATGTGTGTGAAGTTGCACTAAGCCTAAATAAATAGAAAAGTCTTCCGCACTTTCAAAAGGTCTAAAAAAAAAACTTCACCGCTTCCGCTGCCCAAAACGTTTTTACATTAAGTAGTTTTCAAACTTTAAGGTCTTTCCTAGCTTCTGTTACAGCTCTAGAAAAAACATCTAATTAGCAAATTAATGTAACAAATACATGGGGTCTAGGTATAAAGTGCATCTGGTTTTACAGAAGTAAGATTTTGCAGACTCTGCAGCCCTTACAGTGCAATCCTATGTAGTGAATCCAGTCTAAGCCCATTGAAATGAAAGCCCATTGAGACTGGAATAAGCCTCCTTAGGATTGCACTGGGAATGCAGGTTTCATATTCCTTAGCTCCATTTGAGATCTCTGACTTTCAGTGGTCAGTTTGGTAGAGAGTTTCACCAATGGGGTTTACTAGTAAAGTCATGCCAAATCTCCCATCTCTACACAATGGGAAACTCAGTTAGACTAACCCACCACATGTCATCGGGAGTTTGTAGCCAAACAGAACTGCTTGCTCAGCTGTAAGACACAGGTGGACAAGTCCTATAGGGTTGCTGACTCTCTTATTGCCCTTGGCTAAACATTAAGGCAATGCATGAGGCTTATGGCTGATCTCCCCCTCTAGACCTTGACTCCACCTCCACCCTGTGTTTCACCAGTGAGCAAAAAATCCTTCTGCTTTCTCAGGATCTAGAAAGTAATGGCTCGAGTTCTTGGAGTGCCAGTCTGGAGTTGGACGCACAGATTCCATGTTCGTGTAGGATGAAGCAGTTTGCTCTCTGGGAATGGCTGCCTCGGTGATCCATCGGTACAAGCAAGGTATTAAGGAATCCAAAACATTTTTAGTTTTTAAAAGCCTTTTATCAATAGCAGAGGGTACCCTAGAGTGGGCTGGTTCTCCCATCCTCTGCAGGCAGATCAGTGCCTGACGGATTCGCAAAGCCTGATGGGAAAGATTGTTATTGCACATGCTTAGATGATGAAGCTCCAAACACTTTTGGTTTCTTATTTACAGCTGCTAACCGATGGGGGGGGTGTATATATAAGAGGAGGGACATGTGGAAAGCCCTGGTGCGGGGTTTTGGAAGCTGTGCCGGCCTTGCAAACTACACAGAGTTCAGCATAGGTAAAGACACCGTGAGGCAAAAAAATTAACTCACACAAAGCCCTGCAGGAGTAAGTGCCCTTTGCATGGGATCAGGTCTACTTAGAAGGATGTCCCATTGTATTCAATAGGGCTTACTCTCAGCAAAGCATTCTTCGGATTGCAGCCCACATCTGGTCCATTCACTTGGTGTTAACATTAGGTAGTACCAAACTGGAAATTGCCATCACTTTAAACCATTCCACATCACCCTGGGTTGTTTCAAGCCCATGTGAGATGGTGACTAGTAAAGAAAAAAATTGGGTGGGATTGAGTGAAAAGCTCGCTAGATCCTGCCCAAGATGTTGTCTTGAAGTCAGTGATTTCAACTCACATTGTGTTCTCTTTGCCTGACACCCATTCTGTGTTGGTTTTCTGCAAAGGGGCTGTTGGCTTCAGTGCCATTATGTGGATCTCCAGTTCAAGTGGAGTCTGTTATGTGCCACTTCTGTCCCCATTTCTGTCCCCAAGCTATCCAATTCAGGGGGGACCCGCAGACAAGGATCTCTATATGTTACCATTTCCTTCACAAACGTCATTCCTAGCACTGGGGAGGGGCCATGGCTCAGTGGTAGAGCATCTGCTTGGCATGCAGAAGGTCCCAGGTTCAACCCCCAGCATCTCCAGTTAAAGGGATTAGGCAAGGAGGTGATGTGAAAGACCTCAGCCTGAGACCCCGGAGAGCCGCTGCCGGTCTGAGTAGACAATACTGACTTTGATGGACCAAGGGTCTGATTCAGTATAAGCAGCTTCATGTGTTCATGTATGTTCACTGCCTATTTGGTGTAATGTATAATCTCGCCCACTATCAGTCTAGGGTGAGGGGAAAGAGAGTAGTAAGTTTTGGGATTCTTTGTGTAATTTTGAAAACTCTTCCCGTCACGTGGCTATGGTTTTTGGGTTTTGTTTTTTTAAGTCATTGTAGAATAACAGCTTGCAAACTTGGGCAGAGGTAGGGTGACTCCATCATGTATTTGGATAGGTGAAGATACGTGTGCCCGTCCCACCCAAAGAATATCCATGCCTTTAGAAATTCATTATCAACTGTGGAACGAACACTGTTCCAGCAAGGGCGACCACACATACGAAAAGGTTCAAGACAACCATCCTGTCTGGGATGCAAACAGGCAATCACTTAGGGTACCAGAACTGGGGGCGGGGGGAGTAAAGATATGCAGGGTGGAATGGGAGGCAAACCAGTATTCCTCCTATGCCTGACTACCATGCCTACTCAGAAGTGTCCTATTGTCTTCAGTGGGATTTAATCCCAGGTAAGCATGCTTAGGACAAGGAGGGAAGGCGGCATGGTATCGCCCAATCTCGTCAGATGTCGGAAGTTAAGCAGGGTCGGGACTTGGAAGGGAGACCACCAAGGAAGACTGCAGAGGAAGCCAATGGCGAACACTTCTGCTTAATCACTTGCCTTGAAAACCCCTTTCCAGGGTTGCCGTAAATCAGCTGTGATTTGAAGGCACTTTACACACACAAGCTTGCTTAGAAGTACAGCCCTTGGAATTAGCCCACTGATGTTCCATTATATTTGTGTATGTATGTTGATGGGGTCAGCACCAAAGTCATAGTTTGCCAAGGGTGCCAAAAACCTTGATCTGGCCAAAACTAATACATGTGGGCAGTGGAGGGAGAGAAAAGGGGTGGCGTTCAGCTGCCTGCTAATACATGTGAACACTGTAAAGGACGCAGCAGAACATATTTGTGTATCATCATGTATACAGATTTGTACCCAAAACATTGTTCTGCCAGAGGGATACTACTTTTGTTTCCTACTGTGGCTCTTGTGGATACCCTCTTCTTAACATCTGATGAACACTTTAGCCATAGCCAAATTGGATTTCAATTTTCCCTGTTGGGATTTGCTAAAAATCTTTCATTTAACTTTGTTTATTAATGCTGTATAGTTTTGATAATATGTGCCCAATATATATATCTCATTAACCCAATTTTCTCTCTTGCATTAATTTCTCCAGCACTCCTAGACTTATTTTGAGACATATTTGTGATCAGTCCCTTTTCTGCCCAACCTCTCTAAAACAGGACAACCAATTTGATTTTGCTGAATGTACCAGCTCTGTTGTATTTAGTAGATGTGTTTTTAAGTAAAAACAAGAAAAATCTTGTTCTTTTTAAAGTAAAATTCTTACAGTGCCAATGTCTCTTTTTTAAGGGCATTACATGGGGGGAAAGTTTGTACTGTAAGAAAATGGGACTGAGTGCATTTTTGCACTGTTAACAAAATGTGATACTCTAAACAAATGTGCTTGTGAAAAAAAATTCTTTTTTTCCTAATATTTTAAGTGTTTTTGTAGGTTTAAAAAAACGTTAAAATGCAAAAAATATATACTCAAATTCAGTTTCTATTGCTAGAAAAACTATTACTATTGAAAAACTAAGGATCCCTTGGTTTCCTTAGAAGATTTTGCATCAAATTGTCTAGGATTTCAGCCTTGAGTCTGAATAGACTTAAAACTGGGGAGCCCCCCTTTTGTATAATAAAGTACCAACTAAAGCTTCTGTTCTCATGTTGTTACTTGAAACAATTAAAAAACTACAGGAAAGAGATTTGGGGGGTTGGTTTTTATTTATTTAGTTTTTTATTTTGGCTGCTCAATCTAATTTGCGTTCTTTTTTTCTTGCTGAGTAGCAATTCTCTTACAAAGGGATTTCAAAGGGAGATTAGAAACTACTGAATTACTGAATTCAGACTGCTGAATTACAACTAATAATGAAGCTCAAGACAATGCATCCTCCTGGATTGAATAGGGACCTGAGGATTCCTGTCTCATTACCAATTTTGATTTCTCCACGCCTACTGCCTCTCTGCATATCACACCTGATCTAATCATGCCTGTTAATGTCTTTTACAGGAGGCTGAAGTTGGTTCTCAGCCTCCTGTCATTTACCTAGTATTGACATTTACGTGCTATCGCCATTGGGTGTGTGAATTTACTCTTCCCTACTTAAGGATAGATGGACTCACGTTCCAGCTGTATCTGAAGAAGTGAGCTGTTGCTCAGGAAAGCTCATACCCTGCCAGAAATTTTGTTCATCTTTAAGGTGCTACTGGACCCTTGCTCTTTTCAACTGCTACAGACAGACAAACACAGCTACCCACCCTGATCTACCTGAAAGGAAGACTGTTCTCCGTGGGGACCATCCAAAAAAAGAGGGGGACATCTTATATAGGCACATAACATAACAATCAATTTACTGTAATTAAAAAGAACACCTTTTTTTAGGGGAAGGTTGGTCTTATGTTTAAGATCATCATCTTCCTTTTGGGTAAACATGGTAAAATATTGACAGGGTGGTTGTCAGGATTTTGGCAAGGCCAAGTATATAACTGTAAAACACCATGAATGCTCAAGCATTACGTAAATGTTAGGATGTATTTATTGTTCTCGCACCAAGACTCCCTGATGGAGCACACACACCTATCCCCACCCTGCATGTAAAGATTTACCCAGCAAAAAGACTATCCAGAAATCAAGTTTTATTTACACTTTGGGGATAACTAAAATGGAAAAAAATATCCATAAGTCCCTTACAATATGCTCTGATTTCTTACAAAATGGGTCTCGCTTGCAACGTGTTGTTTGAACTTTAGTGCTCGTGTGGACTGCCTCAGTATAAGCTTCATGTGTTCATGTGTGGATTTACACACATGCACGAGAACTGAGATGACTGTTCTTGAACACATGAACACAGGAAGCTGCCTTATACTGAACCAGACCCTTGGTCCATCAAAGTCAGTATTGTCTACTCAGACCAGCAGCAGCTCTCCAGGGTCTCAGGCAGAGCAATAGGCAGAGGTCTTTCACATCACCTACTTGCCTAGTCCCTTTAACTAGATTCTGGGGATTGAACCTGGGACCTTCTGCATGCCAAGCAGATGATCTACCACTGAGCCACACACTGACTTACACACACACATGCATTTCTTTATAGACTCCAGGGAATGGCCTAAAACCGTTTCTGAAAGCTCTAGCAATTGGTACAACAATTTCGAAAAGGACCCACAAAAGGCAAGAGGGCGGTGACTAAATAGGGGCTTTTGAGCAAACCTATTTAGGAATAGGTTACAAGGAGTCATTGCAATGAGAAAGAGCAAATACATTTATGTGCTGGTGCTGTGAACACTGGAATGGGGAGCACTGGTGGATGTAGACACTCTGTGGATGCACCGTTTAGAATGATGCTGTTCAGAACAAAACTAAGCGGGCTGCCTAGCAACCATTGCCAGGCAGAACAACCTTCTTGTCGAAGCATCAGTGGGCAGGAGTACAACTGTTATCTGTGTACGAGAAAACCCAAACTGGATACAAACAGGCATTTGCAGGACAGCAGTGGGGAGTCCCTGTACTGGAGTAAAGGAGGGGGCTCCTGATTCAGAAAAGGTTCGTATTGATTATGGAACTGATTGGGGAGGAGGGAAAGGGCATGTGGCGTGAAGAAGGACTTACGGACAGTTTGCTTTAACTAAAATTGGGGGAAGTGTTATGGTGAAAGTGAGGGAGCTCAACACAACACCATCCTGGACTTGTTGGGTGGCCTTGAGTAAGTTACTATGAGTTGCAGCCTCAGTTCCTTTATCCCTCCCCAGGCTCCATCCCCAAATCTCTAGCAATTTTCCAACCTGGAGTTGGCAACCTTAGTTTTACCCTTGATCGCTCAGAAATGCATTTGTAGTTTGCATATGGCTCACACTGTCCAAACTAAGCTGATTTAAGAGTAGCATTTCTCTTACAAAGGGATTTCAAAGGGAGATTAGAAAGAGCCTGCTGAATTGCAACTAATGAATCTCAAAATAATGCATCCCCCTGGATTGAATAGGAACCTGCCATTCCTGTCTCATTACCAATGCTGATCTGTCCACGCCTACTACCCCTCTGCATATCACACCTGATCCAATCACCCCTTCTAATGTCATTTACCTGGTAAGGACATTGCTATTGCCATTGGGTGTGTGAATTCACTCTTCTCCACTTAAGGATAGATGGACTCACATTCTAGCTGTTCCTGAAGAAGTGAGCTGTGAGTCACGAGAGCTCATAACCCTGCCAGACATGTTGGCCATTTATACGTGGGAGGTTTTGCCTTGGATTTGCCGCTCTGTAGATGCACATTTTTTCCCATATGAGTTCTCAAAACTCAAAAATAAGCCCCCATGCAAAGTTTTGAGAATTTGGATGGGGAAAATGTGCATCTACAGGGCAGCAAATCCAAGGCAAAACCTCCCATGCATAAACAGCCGTTGTTAGTCTTTAAGGTGCTACTGGACTCTTGCTCTTTTCTACTGCTACAGACAGACTAGCATGGCTACCCTTCGTAATCTATGTCCAAACTGTGGTTTGGGGAGGGGAGGGACTTCAATGCCATAGAGTCCAATAGCCAAAGCAGACATTTTCTCCAGGTGAACTAATCTCTAGTGGCTGGAGATCAGTTGTTAATAGCAGGAACCACTCCAGCTACTACATAGGGGTTGGCAACCCTAAAGTTTTTTTTGTTGTTTTTGCTTCAGCTGACCTAGATGCAGCTGTGTGTGTCGTGTACACATTACACCTACAAACACAAGTGGGCGTATTTCTCATGTCCTCCTGCTTCACAAGTATAAAATGTGGGCCATTCTCAAGCACTACAAGAAAAGAAACTTGGCCAAAGAGGTCAAATAACCAGTGTGGCTAAGGATGGCTAACAGTACAATCCTAAAAACACTTTCCTGGGCATAAGCCCCATGGAAGAGGACCAAGTAGGATTCTGAGTAGACCTGCGCTGTAAGACTATGAACAGATCTTTCAGCCGCAGGCTTAGCCGGTGTGAGCAGCTAGAGTCTTGTTCCCCCTCTTCAATACAGACCACTAGGGTTGCCAACCTCCAGGTGGTGGCTGGCGATGTCCTGCTATTACAACTGATCTCCAGCCAACAGAGATCAGTTCACCTGGAGAAAACGGTTGCTTTGGCAATTGGACCCTATGGCACTGAAGTCCCTCCCCTCTCCAAACTCCGCCCTCCTCAGGCTCTGCCCCCAAAATCTCCAGGTATTTCCCAACTCAGAGCTGGCAACCCTACAGACCACTGTAAACAAAAGAGTTTTGCAATGGGTTACGTAAATGCCAGTGACTACAGCTGCTTTTAAAAGAGGATTATTATGCAAGATCCTACCTTCTGCCTTTATGGAAAGGAGCGAGAGAGGAGAAGAAATTGCAAAAGGAATGGATGGGGACTTGGAAGCAAAGAAAAGCTTTTTTTTTTTGCTGGACACAGCAGATGTGTTAAGCTGTAGGTTCCTCCTACCTGGCTGATCTCCTCTGATGGTTATGGGGGGGGGGCTGCTTTTTAAAGAGGTGCCCAGCTAGGGCTGCAAACCTCCAGGTGGCACCTGGAGATCTCCCACTATTACAATTGATCTTCAGATGACCAAGATCAGTTCCCATGCAGAAAATGGCTGCTTTGGAGGGTGGAGTCTAAGGCATTGTACTCTGCTAAGGCCCCTCCCCTCCCAAAATCCCGCCCTCTCCAGGCTCCACCCCCCAAATCTCCAGGCATTTCCCAACCCAGAGATGGCAACCATACCAGCTGTGTGCATTTCACTCTTGTGGATAAGCTTCCCAGCTGGTGGAAATGGCAAAACTTACAGCTACTTTAAACCAAAAAGACAGTGTTCAATTTATGGGGGAATGGGAGGCTTGGATGAAATATTGTGAATATGAACTAGGACTGGGGTTGAGGGATTCTGGGTCAGAACTTACTTCTGTTCATGAAAGTTTGATAGACCCTGATCAACTTCAGGGGGGGCATGAGATTTGGGTCACACCGTATGCAAGTGAGCCCATAAAAGCCAAAATTGCTTAAGACAGAATTGAATATAAAAATGTGTCCGGGGTTATGCCTGTCTTGGTGCATAACAAGAACTGTGGACGTTGCCCCAGGGAGATGGGGCAAGATGGGAACGATCCTTACTGGTAACAACTTAGAAGCAAATCCTTTTGTCTCTGTAACCTCTCATAAGCTTCACCTAAATGCCTAGGAATTACTGTGTAGTTAGCAATTCTCAGTCTTTCTTGTTTTATGCTATTTTGCCTCACGAATATCTTTCTTTCTGTAATGAGCACATTTCTTTAGAATAAAATCTTTGACTTTACTTTAAAGTCTGCGAAACCTTTTTGGAACTCAGGGCTAAATCTAAGTGCCTATGCGTGTGTAGAAACCACCTACCATTTGTAACGTTTGTTGACAGCTACCCTCCCCTGACAGAGTCTCTACTCTGCAGGGCTGGCGCGGTCTTTTGGTCTTTTGGAAACTAGCTGGGGAAGAGTTGCTCTCAGCTCCTCCCTGTTAAAGCTAAACCTTTTGGAACTGAGAGCTGGTGGCAGATCTACCTACACTGTGCTTTAGGGGGAATCCTGAAGCTCAGTGGGAGATTTTGAGTTTTCTTAGGAAAACATTTGGCTACTTTTGAGGAACCGGTTTGCTGGAGAGTAGGCCGGACCTCCTGTGCACAAGGATAACAAAATGATATAGGTGAGGTACTAGAGAGCATATTTTCAACAAAGTGATTCAAATTGTCTGACCCTAAATGTGATGTGGGGGGAGGAAAAGGGATGGCGCAGGCTTGGGGATTTTAGGATGGAAAATTACAAGAAGATCTGCCATTAGTTTCCTTTGGCCCTTTGCGCTGCCCTAGGTGGCACTACTGGGGTAGAGCAGAGGACAAGTACGAGTAGCGCTGTTCTTAATGATGCGATTGGACTAAAGCCGAAAGGACGTTCAGTGGTTGACATGAATAGATGCAAAAGGAAAGTCCGAAGCTGTTCGACGCATATAATAGGAACATGGAATGTGAGAAGCATGAATCAGGGTAAGCTTGAAATTGTTAAACAAGAAATGGAACGCATGGACATTTCAGTCCTGGGAGTAAGTGAATTAAAGCGGACTGGATTAGGACATTTTCAATCAGAAAATTACAAAGTGTTTTATTCAGGGAATGACAAAAAGAGAAGAAACGGAGTTGCTTTAATAGTGAGGCAAGATGTAGCAAAGGCAGTCAGGAGCTATAATGCAAAGTCTGACCGAATAATATCAATCAGACTTCAGGGAAAGCCTACCAACATAAGCATCCTTCAAGTTTATGCCCCAACTACAGATGCTGATGAGGAAGAAATTGAAAGTTTTTATGCCAGTGTTCAGGAAGAAATTGATCACACACCTAAACAAGATATGCTGATAATCATAGGTGATTGGAACGCAAAAGTAGGAAACAAAGCAGAATCAAATGTTGTTGGCAGATTTGGGCTAGGAGCACAGAATGAAGCAGGAGAACGCCTCGTAGGATTCTGTGAAGACAACAATCTGTTCATTGCAAACACATGTTTCAGGCAACCAAATAGACGATTGTATACATGGACATCACCAGATGGCCAGTATAGAAATCAAATAGATTATATAATTGGAAGCAGAAGATGGAGAAGCTCTATTCTCTCAGCCAAAACAAGACCAGGAGCCGACTGCGGTACAGATCATGAACTGGTAATATCGAAAATCAAGATAAAGCTTAAGAAAAACACCAAAACATTCATAGCAACAAAATACAATCTAAGCAATATTCCGGAAGAGTTTAAAGACCATGTAAGGAACAGATTTGCATTACTAAGTTCAAGTGAATGTAAACCTGAAGAACTATGGGTGGAAACTAGAGATATTATCAAGGAAGAATGTGCAAAGACTATTCCTGTAGCCAAAAGAAAAGAAATACCTCGATGGATGTCTGAGGAAACTCTTAAAATTGCCAGAGATAGACGAGAAGCAAAAGTAGAAGGTGACAGAAATAGAATCAAAAGTCTAAGTGCAACGTTCCAGCGACTAGCACGTAGAGACAAAGAGACCTATTATAATAACCAGTGTAAAGAAATAGAAGAGAACAACAAAAAAGGAAGAACAAGAGATCTGTTCCACAAGATCCAAGAAATCAAAGGGAAATTTAAAGCACGGTTAGGCATGCTGAAAGATCAGCATGGAAATACATTAACTGAACAGGACAAAATAAAGAAAAGATGGGAACAATACACTGAAGAACTATACAGAAGAGATGAAAGGATAAAAGATACTTTCCAAGAAGAATCTTTTGAAGAAGAACCTACAGTTTTAGAAAGTGAAGTGAAAGCTGCATTGAGAGCAATCGGGAGAAACAAATCACCAGGAGCAGATGGGATATCAATAGAGCTATTTCAAGCCACAGAAACGGAGTCCATCAAAATCTTGACAAGAATATGCCAACAGATATGGAAAACAAAACAATGGCCCACAGACTGGAAACGATCCATTTACATTCCAATTCCCAAGAAAGGAGACATCAAAGATTGCAACAACTATTGGACCATTGCATTAATTTCTCACGCAAGTAAAGTGATGCTCAAAATCTTACAGCAAAGACTGTTACCATATATGGAACGAGAAATGCCTGATGTTCAAGCTGGTTTCAGAAAAGGAAGAGGCACTAGAGATCATATTGCAAATATACGCTGGTTACTGGAGCATACGAGAGAATTTCAGAAGAAAATCAGCTTGTGTTTCATAGATTACAGCAAAGCTTTTGACTGTGTGGATCATGAAAAGCTATGGCTGGTTTTAAAGGAAATGGGTGTGCCACTACATCTGATTGATTTGATGCGCAACCTGTACTCTGGACAAGAGGCCACAGTTAGAACAGAATATGGAGAAACGGAATGGTTTCCAATTGGCAAAGGTGTCAGACAAGGACGTATTTTATCTCCCTATCTCTTCAATCTATATGCAGAACATATAATTAGGAAAGCAGGATTAGATTTAGATGAAGGTGGAGTGAAAATTGGAGGGAGGAACATTAATAATTTGAGATATGCTGATGACACTACATTATTGGCAGAAAATAGTGAAGATTTTAAACAACTACTGCTGAAAGTTAAAAGAGAAAGTGCCAAAGCAGGACTGCAGCTGAACATCAAGAAAACAAAAGTAATGACTACAGGAGAATTACACAACTTTAAGGTTGACAATGAGGAAATTGAAATTGTTCAAGACTTTCTATTCCTTGGCTCCACCATCAACCAAAAGGGAGACTGCAGCCAAGAAATTAGAAGGAGATTGAGACTGGGAAGGGCAGCCATGAAGGAGCTAGAAAAGATTTTGAAGTGTAAGGATGTGACTCTGGCCACCAAGACTAGATTAATTCATGCCATCATATTCCCTATTACTATGTATGGGTGTGAAAGCTGGACAATGAAGAAAGCTGATAGGAAGAAAATAGATTCCTTTGAAATGTGGTGTTGGAGGAAAGTGTTGCGGATTCCGTGGACTGCCAAAAAAACAAATCAGTGGGTTATAGATCAAATCAAGCCTGAACTGACCCTAGAAGCTAAAATGATTAAACTGAGGCTGTCGTATTTTGGTCACGTCATGAGACGACAAGAGTCACTGGAAAAGACCGTCATGATAGGAAAAGTTGAGGGCAGCAGGAAAAGAGGAAGACCCAACAAGAGATGGATTGACTCAATAAAGGAAGCCACAGCCTTCAATTTGCAAGATCTGAGCAAGGCTGTCAAAGATAGGACATTTTGGAGGACTTTCATTCATAGGGTCGCCATGAGTCGGAAGCGACTTGACGGCACTTAACACACACACACCCAGGTGGCACTCAGAGGCAGGGCCTAGTAAGTGGATGACTGCCTGCTGGACATTGCTTTTAATAACTAAAAACTCGAGCCAAGCTTCTCAACACTGGCTTGAGGTGCAGGGAGAGAAATACACAATCTATGCTGTTGGCATACTCTCTGTAGTCTTCTCTCCCATCTCCTGAAGAGAGGCGGCATGCCAGTCTGGAACTCTCAACCAGAGAGGGCTGACAGACAGCGTTCTGTAGTGGTTACAGAGTCGGAGCAGGATCTGGCCGACCCAGGTTCAAATCCTTGCTCTGCCATGGAAGATCACTGGATAACCTTGGGCCAGTCACACACACAGCCTAACCTACCTCGCAGGGTGGGGTTGTGAGGATATCATGGAAGAGAGAATGATGTTGTTTTCTGTTGCCCCAGAAGGTCGGACCAAAACCAACAGATTTACATTAAATCAAAAGAGTTTTCGACTAAACATTAGGAAGAACTTCCTGACAGAGTGGTTCCTCAATGGAACAGGCTTCCTCGGGAGGTGGTGGTCTATACTTCTGTGGAGGTTTTTTAAGCCGAGGCTAGATGGCCATCTGTCAGCAATGCTGATTCTGTGAATATCGGCAGATCATGAGAGAGAGGGCAGGAAGGGATGAATCAGTGTTTGGCTCTCCTGGCCCTTTCCTCAGGCTCCGCCCCAAAAACCTCCCACCGGTGAGGAAGAAGGACCTGGCAACCCTACAGATTGGCCAGGGATCCTGGACCAGATTTTTTTTTTTTGCCATCTCTGGGCATGGAGTAGGAGTCACTGGGGGTGTGAGGGGGGGAGGTAGTTGTGAATTTCCTGCATTGTGCAGGGGGTTGGACTAGCTGACCCTGGGGGTCACTTCCAACTCTATGATGCTATGATGTAAGCGCACTGGGTCCTCACCTGGGGAGAAAAGCAGAGTGTAAATGTATAAACACATCCCTAAATCTGACCCATCAAATTGCCACCTGCAAGGTCCTGCCCAGTCCCACAGTTTTCCCCCTATGAGGGCATTTTTAAAAGTGTGTGTCACTTCATTTATTCTATTGAGAAGTATCTCGGCAACTATAAGCTTTATAAATAATTGTGTGAAAATCTGGCAGACCTTTTTTTCACTCCACGTGATTATATATATATATAATTTCTGCTATGGTTACGAAGCTGGGTGCACATGTGGTTTTTGTGTTTGGCTGAGAGCATGTATGGATGAGGGTAGCATTTTTTCTTTAGTGGTTAGTTATTCAACCAAGAACCAAAGTTTCTGATCAGTTGTTATTTTCAATTGTTCTATGCTGCTTTTCTGTCACAATGAGACACTGAAGCAAGGTTAGTACGTGTATGTGTTTGTGTATGCATACACACACAAAGATACAAAACACTCTAAACAAAGCAGCAGCAATGATACATAAAAAACCAACAAAAAATTAAATACATATACCTAAATATATATATCTAGTTATATCCATCTATCTAAATATGTTTGTAGATAGAGCAATACATTTATATAGACACATTTATACATATATATATATATATACACATACATGCACACACACACACACACATATATATATTCAATAATTTGTATTATGAGTATTTTAGTAATGTAATATTTCCATTTTCTTTTATTGTTATATTCTCATTTTCTCTTAATAAATTCTCTTGAAAAATATATATATATGTATATTTCAATTATATTTCTATATGTCTATGTTTATACAAAGATATATAAATATAAATATCTAAAATATAAATATGTAATCTAAAGATGTAATATATAATGTATATAAATATAAAATATATTTGTAGCTTAAGAAATATAAATATACATCAATGTACATCTATTTGTGTGTGTATACACCTACACACACACACACACACACACACACCCCTATATACCTATACATACATACATACATACATACATACATATTATATGTGTGTGTGTGTGTGTGTGTGTAGGTATATATAGATATATAGGTATATATAGGTGTGTATACACACACACACAAATGTAGATATAGTGTATATACACCTATATACACACACACACACCTATGTACCTATACATATATACATATATACATACATATACATACATATATATATGTATGTATGTGTATGTATGTATGTATATGTATACATGTATATAGGTGTGTATATAGGTATATATAGATATAGATATATAGGTATATATAGGTGTGTACACACACACACACATAAATGTAGATATAGTGTGTATACACCTATACACACACACACACCTATATACGTATACATATATACACATGTATATATGTATGTATATGTATGTATATGTATGTTCATGTATACATGTATATAGGTGTGTATATAGGTATATATAGATATATAGGTATATATAGGTGTGTACACACACACACACACAAATGTAGATATAGTGTATATACACCTATATATACACACACGCCTATGTACCTATACATATATACATATATATACACATATATATGTATGTGTATGTATGTATGTATGTATATGTATACATGTATATAGGTGTGTATATAGGTCTATATATAGATATATAGGTATATATAGGTGTGTACACACACACACACACATAAATGTAGATATAGTGTATATACTTGTAGATATATATTTATATATTTAGATGTCTACATATATTTATATTTATATTAATAAGTCCTGGCATTTGAAAACAGTGGGGAGTGGCTCCAGCCCCCCAACTTACATGCTGCCAGACCGAGCGGAGGCGGAACGTGCGCGCGACCCCCCACGTCCAAAACGAGGGGTCCCCGCTACAATCCCCCCCCCACCCTCTCCCTTCCTCCTCCCTCCCCTTTGGAACCCGGTGACGTCCCGCGCCCTGGCAACAATGTAGCGCGGGCGGGGCGCTCCTCCGGCGCCGCCTTGAATGACAGCGCGAGCAGGGAGGGACGGAGGGAGGGAGGGGGGGCGGAGAAAGAGGCGTCGGCCATTGGCCTCCTCCGCCCACCCCTCCAGCCCCGCCATTGGGGGGCCCGCTTCGGCCCCGCCCCCCGCCCGCTCGCCGGAGCCACTAAGCTCGGTTGCGCGCCTCTCGCCGAAGGTGCCCCCCCCCGCCCGCCCCCCTCACGGCGCCTTCGGCCGGCGGAGAAGAGCGGCTGGGCCGGGCGGCCCCGACTCTCGCGCGCCTCCTGCTGGCGTCCTGGCCCTGCCGCCGGGGCCCGGCGGGGAGGGGGCATGGCTGCGTCGCCTGGGGCCCGGCAGGCCGCCTGGTGGGGGGCCGGCGTGGGCCGGAGGGGCGGAGGGGCCCCGGTGTGAGCGGCCCCCTCCCATCCCCCCGGCCTGGGCGCGTGGGGTGAGTGAGACGGAGGGGGGAGGGGGGCGTCGTTTTTCCACCGGGTGGGGGTGGGCGGGCAGAATGGGAGCAGGGGGGCGGCTGCAGGGGGGGCGGGGGCGGGGGGATGCGGGGGGCGGTGTACTTTGTGGTTGCAAAGGGGGGGCAATACTTGGGCAGGAGAGCCGGGTGGAACCTCCTTGCTCAGAGGCAGTATACCTTTCCCCCCCCACGGGCGACGGGAAAATTGCATTGCAGCGCCCCCCCCTGGTTTGCATGCTTCCCGGAAGCCTCTGGCAGACTCTTTAACGAGTCGGAGCGCTGGTTGCAAAGGGGGCGGGGACAGGTTCCGGGGGAGGACGGTTCTTGGGCAGTAGAGCTGGGTGGAACCTCCATGGAGAGAGGCAGTATACCTCTCTCCCCCTGGTAGCAGGGAAATTGCATTGCACGCACCCCATTTGCATCCTTCTTGGAAGCTTCTGCTCTTAACGAGTCAGAGCGCTGGTTGCAAAGGGGGCGGGGACAGGTTCCGGGGCAGTAGAGCTGGGTGGAACCTCCATGGAGAGAGGCAGTATACCTCTCTCCTCCTGGTAGCGGGGAAATTGCATTGCACGTGCGCACACTCCGTTTGCACCCTTCTCAGAAGCCTCTGGCAGGCTGCTCTTTAACAAGGCAGAGTGCTGGTTGCAAAGGGGGCGGGGACAGGTTCTTGGGCAGTAGAGCTGGGTGGAACCTCCATGGAGAGAGGCAGTATACCTCTCCCCCCCTGGTAGCGGGGAAATTGCATTGCACGCTTGCACCCTTCTCAGAAGCCCCTGGCAGGCTGCTCTTAGCGAGTCAGAGCGCTGGTTGCAAAGGGGGCGGGGACAGGTTCTGGGGGAGGACGGTTCTTGGGCAATAGAGCTGGGTGGAACCTCCATGGAGAGAGGCAGTATACCTCTCCCCCCCTGGTAGCGGGGAAATTACATTGCACGCGCGCACACCCCGTTTGCACCCTTCTCGGAAGCCTCTGGCAGGCTGCTCTTAGCGAGTCAGAGCGCTGGTTGCAAAGGGGGTGGGGACAGGTTCCGGGGCAGTAGAGCTGGGTGGAACCTCCATGGAGAGAGGCAGTATACCTCTCTCCCACTGGTAGTGGGGAAATTGCATTGCACGCGCGCACACCCCGTTTGCACCCTTCTCAGAAGCCTCTGGCAGGCTGCTCTTTAACGAGTCAGAGCGCTGGCCTAGGAGGACCTTTGGCCTGATCCCGCAGAGCAACTCCGGCGTTCCAAGGGTGGCATCAGTTTGCGCCAGACGCGTCTGCCGGTTCACCGTCCCAGCTGATGACTGGAGAGGAAGAAGACCCAGGAGTCTGGTGGCACACGAACGGCTAGCAAGGTTTTATCCCCTGTGAGGCTTTCCCTGGATGGGAGCCCACGGCTTCAGATGCAATGCGGTGTCTCCTCCGTTTAAAGAGGCATCTTGCCTCTAAGTGCCAGGTGGTGGGGATGCAGATTCCGTGCGGGGAGGGGGAACCGAGCCCTGGCCCCTGGCATCCCTCCCCGGGCTGCCCACTGTTGGAAACAGGATGCTGGGCTAGAGAGGTTTGATCCACCAAAACGTTGGTTCTGTTCCTGAACGAGTCGGCATGAGCAGGGAGGGTGGTTACTCAGGTTGTTTGTGGGGGATGCGGGTGGTAAGTGGGGGTGGAAATTCTTAGTATGTATGGAGTAATAAATGGTAAGGGAGAGAAGGGGTTGGAAGACGTTGTACCGAGTAGCTAAGGGGCGTAATTGAGGAGAGAACTGCAAGTTTGAAGTAGGGAGCTAGTAAGTGTGTATAAGTGGGAGGGGGAACCTGCGGGTGGCGAGGAGGGTGGTAAGCAAGGACGGGTTGAGTAAGTCTTGGAGGTTTGTTTATTTCTTTGTTCGTAACACTTGTTAGCCACCTCTCTACCTTGTTTCTTTCTAACTCAACGCAGCTTACGGCGTAAATAAAACGATGATTATAAAAAAAACACAATTTAAAATCTCAGGACTGCCAGTAAATAAAAGCTAAATTAATCAAATGCAGTCCTAAATAAAACTAATCAGCTGCCTCCTGATCAAAAGTGAGGGGGCCACGGGCACCTCTCTGGGGAGGTTGTTCCGTAATTGCGGGGCTGCCACTGAAAAGGCCCTCTCTCCTGTGCTTACCAGGCTAGCTTCTGTGATGGGTGGGGCAGTCAGGAGGGCCTCTCCTTGTGATCTTAATTCTTGGGCAGGAACGTGGGGGAGAAGATGGTGTGTCGATTCCCGTGTCTCAAGCCATGTAGAGTTTTAAAAGTCGAAACCAACACCTTGATTTGGGCTCGGGAGCCAGAGTAATTGCTGATCCTATGCTCCCGATACCTGGCCCCGACCAGCAGTCTAGCTGCAGTGTTATGCTGCAGCCTCCAAACATACTTCAAGGGTAGCCCCAAACAGAGCACATTGCAGTAGTCCAGCCTACATGTAACTGAGGCATGGATCACTGTGGCTAGATCTGACTGAGTGAGGAACGGATGCAGCTGACATGCCAGCCCAAACTGGGCGAAAGCACCTGGCTTTCTTAGGTGTCAAGCAGCACTCCCAAGCTATGAACCTGGCTTTTCAAAGGGAGTATTAACTCCATCCAAGACAGGAGAGGTGTCTAATCCCCGGTCTGCCTTTCTAGTGACCCAGACAACTTCTGTCTTGTCAGGTTGAGTCTGGACCTGGGGGTGGGGGCTGAGTTAGGGGAGGAATTATGGCTGACGCATGAGGGCAGGGCAAGGAAAAAGGGAGATGTGGTTCTGCTTTGATAGAAGCTGGATCTAATGTTGGGGGGCAACGGTGGGAAAGGATTCTGATAAGGGGAATAGTATTCTGGATTTAGGAGCCAGTGTAGTTAGAATACGGGACTAGGACCTGGGAGACCCAGGTTCAAATCCAACGCGTGCTTGAAGCTTGTTGGGTGACCTTGGGCCAGTCGCTTTTTTTACCTAGCCTACTTTACAGGGTGGTTGCGAGGTTGAAACAGGGGAAGGGACCAAAGTGTGTTATGTCAGCCTAATCTCCTTTGTAGGAAGCGAGGGATGAAAATGCCCTAGATTGAGAGATACATAGAAGTGCTGTATAATGACAAACAAGCAAATGGATTTGCCAGTGAAGGCTCAGTGATGGTCCTTGGCAAATGAGGGCACAGGTACAAAGCAGGCCACATGTTTGAGCAAAATGGACTAGTCTGGAGAAACTGATTTGTTAAAAACCACCCTTGGCTTCATCCTTAGAAAGAATAAGACAATGCTCATATGTTCTAAGCACTTCTGCTTTTCTGTGGGTATAGAGGTAGAATGTTAATTTAGTATTTAGCACTTGAAGATTATAGTTCTTGCTTATTGATATAAAAAAGGGTATAAACCTATAGTAACGTAATAGCCTCCATTTGACTAGCAATTACTAATCAAGTGCTCCCAACTTCTCTGTTTTATAATGTAATTTAGAAGAACTGTAAATTAATATTTAGTATTAATTAATAACTAGTATTAGAACTCAGTAGAGTGAGATCAAAGTAGATGATCGATGCATGTATGTATTATTACATTGAAGCTTGGACACAGACATATTTTTCATTTGATCCCCCCTTCTTTTTCCCGTTTTCTTTTTCTGTACCCCAATATACAAAATTTATATTTTTTTAAAAAAAGAAAGAAAGAATAAGACAAGCTGAATTTTCACCAGGCACATAAAAGTGAGTATTTTGTTTTGAAGAGTGCCGTTGTCTCCTCTCCCCCCCCCCCCCGGTGGGCATCTGGTGCCCAGCTCTGGCAAGGAAGCTTCTGCACAGTCCGGCTTGCATTTTCTTCACTGCTTGGTCATTGTGGCCCCACCTAGCCCAAAGCATCTTGGGTTAGAGAGCAGGTGAGACAGGGGTATGCTGACGCTTTCAAACTCCTGTTTAGCCAACACCTTCCATTCTGGGCTTAAAAGATGTTTCAAGAGAATGGAAGGAGGCATTTTGACCACTGCCTGGTCTTTCTGAGAACCACCCCTAAATTCAGGACACAGTTGAGGGAGAAAAATGTGGGGCTGAATTCTTTCCTTGCCCCACCTCCAAAAGGAAGGAAGTGTTTGCTGAACAGAGTAGGTAGATGGCAGTGAGGGTGCGGAGGGAATATCATTGGCGGGGGGAAAGCATGGGTCAGCGAGCAGGTTAAAGTCTGCATGTGAGGAGCTGTTTGAGAAGGGGCAGGTTTGGGGTGCAGTGTTTGAGGGGTTGGAGAAAACAGTATGATGATCTAGTACAGTATGTGTCCAAGCTAACCTTTGGGACGGGTTGCTGTCAGCCAGCATATACGCAAAATAGCCAAATAAAGTCAACAAATTTTATCTACTCCCCGCCTTTCTGGTAGGCTGCCCTGTGAGGCAAGCTAGCTCACCTCAGTGTTTATTCCCATATATTTTAGGGATCTGCGGGGAAGCCCTAATAAGACAGCCATTTTCCATTGGAACCCTCTCTTTCAGCACCTTGTCTAGATCGGGGATAGAATGGGGGAAACGGTTCTGATTCCAGATGGCCGGCCACAGATACTCAGTGGACATTACAGGGGTCCCACAGTGACTGGTTTTTCTTTCCGTTCTTTGTTAGGCTAATGAAGGCTACATCTGGTGTTAAAAGGAGCCCATCTCTTAACAATAGGGAATCCAGGGAGAGCCCCAAGTTACTGGCGGGCCCTGCAAGCCAGACTGTTCATCTTGGGCCTTCTGTTTCCCTCCCTCCCTCCCTCCCTGTGTTCAAAACTCCCATTTGTGACTTTCCCCTTTGCAGGGCCTGCTTCACAAGGAAGCCCATGCTGGAACATGACAAAAGAGGGAAGACAACTGTTTTTTGTGTGTGATTTTTCGCACACAAAAAATTCACTCCATGTGCCTCTAGCATGGGGGTAGAATCTCCCATAACTTCAGCAAGGTCTGTCTGTGCGCATTCCGCTTTAAGCCTCGTCCCAGAAATGGGTGTGGGAATAGTGTAGGAATATTGTGAGATTGTACGTGCGTGCATCTGTGTGGCATTGTCCACCCAGCTAAATCCTTCTTTTTGGTTTCAGGGTCAGGAAAGGTGGGGGGAATCCAGGTTTTGAGACACCAGCCTTGCAAAGGAGGAACGACAGATAAGCAAACACCCAACATTAAAAAACAAAACCGCAGTTTCTTAGATGCTGGCATCAAATTTGTAAGGGCAAAGATGGCTAGGTGTTCAGACAACCCTGTAACGGGTGTATTACATTTAGTTTAAAAAATATATATTTATGAAGGCCTTATAGGGTCAAACACCAGCTTTATAATGTAAGAACCAGTTGAAAAGGTAAATTTCCTTAGTCTGGCTAATCTTTAAAACGTTGGAAGCAAGCTTTGGAGCTGCTCCATTGTTTGTTTTTTACTTGAATTTGGATATTCTGGAGAAAAATATATATGTATGTGTGTTTGTATAAAATTAGATGTACATATATAGATGTTGCTTAACTGAGTTGAAGGCTGGCTAGTTGAATGTTCTTCATGTTTTAAAAACTCTTTAAAGTTTTCAGCTAAACAGTAACGGAACAAGGAAATCTGCTTGCTTTTTAAATAAATTCAGATCTTATCATGCATTTCTCTGCTGTCCAGTCCTCCCTCTTCAGCTAGAGTCCAAGGGATCATTCCTACATGTGCTATGAAAATGGGGGGGATGAAGCCCCCTTTGAGCCACAAATGAACTTGGGAGGTTCCTTGCAGCCTGTGACGACTCAATTTTCCCCCTTTCCTCTTCTGTGGGCACCTCCTCCTGTACTTTTTTTTCCTGGGGCCTGGAGGTTCTTGGGGAGAGAGAGAGGGTGAGTCAGCAGAAAATCCTGGAAGTAGACACAGTCAGCTTTGGTCCAACACAGTACAAATTGAAAAGAAAGGGCCGCTGTGACTCTTGGGATGAATTATTGCTCTTGGCAACGGGGCCATCCTTTGTCCCTTCTAAATATGTGGTTCTGTAGAGCCGTTGCTCCCCCTTGGTCGTTCTGGCTTCTGTATGGAAGAGTCTGTGGTCCAAGTCAGTTGGAGCTTTTTGTATCGTCTATTGGATTGGTCAGAGAACTTTGTTGCTGCATGTATACAGTCTGTTAACATAGCCCTGGCCTTTCCTAGTGGCTGGGGCATTGCTGTTGGGGGGGGTAATAGCTGGCTTTCTGGTTTGTGGCCAAAGGAAGGTTGCTAGAAGGGCTGTGGCTCAGTGGTAGAGCATCTGCTTGGCATGCAGAAGGTCCCAGGTTCAATCCCCGGCATCTCCAATTAAAGGGACTAGGTAAGTAGGTGATGTGAAAGGTCTCTACCTGAGACCCTGGAGGGCCGCTGCCGGTCTGAGTAGACAATACTGACTTCGATGGACCAAGGGTCTGATTCAGTATAAGGCAGCTCCATGTGTTCATGTGTAGTCAGCATCTCCGTTGAAAGAGTGTTTGTCGGATTTGGACATTTTATTTTTTTAAAGCAATAGCATGGATATGGCGATTTAACTGAAGAAGCTTAAGCGAAATGGGTGGCTACCGGAACCCCCTCTCTTTTACATGAGTTGTCCATGTCCTCGCATAAGTTCGTCTTTTCCGTTGCATGGGTCATCTTTGTCCTGTGTAAGTTTCGTTCCTACGGATTGCCACATAAATTTAACACTGCCTACAAATTGTTGGCTGGCCATTGGGAAGTTATTTTGGACACTGGCAAACTAACCAACTGCATGGACCTTGTTACCATTGGTTTACCAACCTTATAAGCTATGCTAGCTTAATGTATTGTAGTATTTAGCCTATGTTAAAGGTTTTGGAAAATAGATGAGGTCATGCGACCGACATTAAATTGTGGAACACAATAGTGACGACCCTTGGAGTTGTTTATATTCACACACATCCTATGTAGAAGATATGTTTATTGTTGCTCATTCATGGTATGTTACTAATTTACATTTGGTCATAGGTGCTATATTTTTGGCTAAACTGGTTACAGTATGAGTTTGTGTTCTTTTGTAACTGTGTGTGTTGGGCAGCATAATCCAGAAAAAACTATTCTAGACAAGATTGGATGGGGTGGTTTTGTCCTGCTCAGTATAGTCATTTTGGGGTGTAGAGATGAGATTGATAGTCCTGTACCTTTGACTAATGTCCTGCCATTGAACATCAGTAGAGAGCCAGCATAGTGTAGTGGTTAAGAGCGGTGGTTTGGAGCAGTGGACTCTAATCTGGACAACTGGGTTTGATTCCCACTCCTCCACATGAAGCCAGCTGGGTGACCTTGGGTTAGTCACAGTTCTTTTATAGCTCTCTCAGCCCCATCTACCTCACTGGGTATCTGTTGAGGGGAAGGGAAGGAGATTGTAAGCCGGTTTGATTCGTCCTTAAATGGTAGAGAAAGTCGGCATATAAAAACCAACTCTTACGCTAATTGGTTAGAAACTAGTGTGAAGTATTTTGTCTAAGGATAGCTGGTGTGTTTTGATCAGGGCTTTGGATACTTGCGAAGAAAATGATTTCCGTGTCAAGGAGAGCTGAATGCTGGCAAAATTATGCCGACTTACGTATTTAGCAAGTTTATGCAATTCTGCCACTTCTGTTGTGTAGTTCTGGTTTTGCTACCTGTGGAAGGCACAAGGGCCTGGCAACTCCAGCACCAACCGCTGAAAATCTCACTCAGTATCCCCTGTGGCTTTTGAGACTTCAGGAGGCATCATTTACGCACCTTTCAAGCTCATCTTCATATCCGTAAGGGTAGAAACGTGATTAAAAACAGACCAACGAAGATGCTTATTTTAGTGCCGAACGCCACATTTTGTGTTGCCTCAATCATGGATAAACACAGCCCCGCGTTTCTCCCGTTTCAGTGTATTCTATGAGTTGTAGCCAGTTTAGTGGATTTTATACCTCTTTGGTGGCATGAGCAGCTATGGAATTTGGAGCCGTGCGCACAGCACCATTCAGCATCCTGAGATTTTCTGCTTCTCATATCATCTTTTTACAAACAAGAAAGTTAGGCATGAGAATTGAAGTGGAAATCATGTCAGTTCCCTCTCTGGCTTCCAAGATTTCACAGGACACCGACCACACGGAGTAGTGAGCCATGTGGCTAGGGTCTGCAGGGCAGACTTACTGGAGTGATAGGAAGATGCGAGGAATCTGGCTGATGCAATAACAGTTCTTCCACGGGGTCTAGGCCTGTCAGAGGTTCCCAAACCCTGACTCCGTAACTGTGGAGCTTATGAACAGCAGCAGGAGAACCATCAGTCAGATGCATAGTGTCGATCTTCCTACAGCATTATGCCAACAGATTACTTAAACTCCTTACCAGGATGGTGACAGTTGCAGAGGAATCCTTTGTGAAGTTACTCTGCTCTAAGGCCGTCGATTTTTTACTGAGTTTATACTGTGGTTACTCTGCAGAGGATTGCACTGTTGGTCAGTTAGTTAGATAAAACCACTGGAAGGCCTTTTAGATCAGTTTAGGAGGTGCCCTCCAATCAGGCAGCTGCTTTTAAAAGGCTTTGAAAAAAATCAATTTTAATGAAAAAGTTTGCCCAAATGTCAAGAGGCAAGGGTGCCTCTTAAGCATTCTGCTTCTAAGACAGGCCTGCACCTAACTGGCTAATAGCAAAATAAGCCTTTTCCCTTCACTGCACTTGTCCGTAGTAAGTCTCTGTCAGCTTAAGCAGAGAGTTGATAAGCCTGTGCAAACACGTACAAAAGCCCTGCTTCGTTGTGCAGCAGCGTGTGCAGCGCGATCCTATGTGAACGAAAGATGTTTTCTTTTTCTGTACGCAGGAGGATCCCTTCCCGTTTCAGCTTGGCCTTTGCTATGCTGCGTTCTTGGTGTCTTCTTCCTTAGTATTTGCAAATGAAAATGGAGGAAATGACTTTGTCGGGCCTGGATAACAGCAAGTTGGAGGTAAGCTGCTTCCCTTGAGGTGTGGCTTCTGCCAAAAGATTTTTGAGGGAGCCATGCCAGTGGGCTTTGGCTGAACTGCTGGCATTGTGGAGGGGAGAAAACCCCTCTAACTAGTGCAGTGGTTCCCAACGTTTTTTTGGCCATGCCCCACCTAAGCATCTCTAAAATCCTGATGCCCCCCTGTGACATGGTCACCAGCTGACCACCGTGTACATTCTGATTTTAATTTTAAAAATGTGTATGTCACAATATATATTTATACACTGTATATGAGGCCCCTATAACCATAAGAAATGCAAAAAATTCACTGTTAATAACTCATTCTCGAATTGCCCCCCTTAAAAATCAAATTGCCCCCCTGTGGGGCGTGTGCCCCACGTTGGGAACCACTGAACTAGAGGATGCACTTTGCACCAGACTCTTTCCTTAGTGTTGCAGCCATGATATGGGGTGCTTTGAAATACTGTATTTACTTGAAAGGAAGCTCACCTTTAATGTAAGATGACCTCCCCCAATGTTACATACCCAAAAACTTTTACTGGCCATAAATGTAACTTTTATGTGAATTTAAGATGACCCCCCTCTTTTTTCTAATTGGCATACCTGGAGGGAATACTTGGTCTTGCATTGAAGTAAATAACCATACGAGATCTTTAAGAGCCAGCATGATGTAGTGGTTAAGAGCGGTGGTTTGGAGCTGTGGACTCTAATCTGGAGAACCGGGTTTGATTCCCCAGTCCTCCATATGAGCGGCGGAGGCTAATCTGGTGAACTGGATTTGTTTCCCCACTCCTACACGCGAAGCCAGCTGGGTAACCTTGGGCTAGTCACACTCTCTCAGCCCTACCTACCTCACAGGGTGTCTGTTGTGAGGAGGGGAAGGTGATTGTAAGCCAGTTGGAGTCTCCTTTAAGTGGTAGAGAAAGTCGGCATATAAAAACCAACTCTTCTTCTTTTTCTTAAAAAAATGATTTCTGGAGTAATTTGACGCTTCAGGTATAAAATCCACTGGCTGAATCCTGCAGGGAATCTTCCTTTGCAGGCACCGTTGAATTGAAGAAGAGCTGTGTCAGAGCAGCTCCCGTCCATTTCAGTGGGAGGAGAGGTTCCCATTGTATTTAAGTGACATAAAATAGGACAACTTGTTGACATGGTTTCAGTTCTTGTAACAAAGAGGGGGATTCCACAAGCTTAGCTGCTTGTTCTTCCAGGCCTGGCTGTGGCTCTTTGACAGAAACACAACATGAATCGCAGACCATTCTGAGCGGTGTCTGTAATTTCCCCATGCAACGGATGTGTTTGTCTTGTTTTTTTGTTGTGTATCTGTCAGTGTATCATCCCTGTTTCCCCCACACACACACACACACACAAACTAACACAGACTCTTCTAAAATTAGTCCTGTGCCTATCCCGGAGGGAAGTGGCACAAGGTGAGCTTGGAACAAGGTAGAAAAAGAGAGAATTGTCATGTCTTATTGTTAGGCCTAAATGACCCCTCATCTGCATTCAAAATTTTGCCCCATAGCAGCTCTTGGCAATGAAGGAGGCTGTGGGACCACCCGCATCAGCCTTGGGAGAATGGTCACCCCCTAAATTCTTGTAGTGCCGGGGATGGGCCTGGAAAAAGAAGTGGAGCCGGTGGAGCTGTTCCCTGGAACCCAGTTCAGGCTTGCTCCTGTACCCACAACTCTTCCCCAATGTTTCATCTTTTTGGAATAGCAAGAGATAGTTGCAAAGCTGTTATTGGCTGACACTGATTCAAATATAACCGTTGCCATGGCAAAATTTTTATCTATGGCTTTTAATGATATTTTACTTACTATACCTTAGATTCTGTGTTTCTGTATGTTTGGTTACTTCTGTGAATTTATTGATTTGTTTTGCTCATGACTTGTTGGTCTGCGAGTATATGAAACAGAATGAAGAAAAAGGAAAATCTTTTTGGGGTCTCATGGTGTAGTGGTTAAGAGCAGTGGTTTGGAGCGGTAGACTCTGATCTGGAGAACCAGATTTGATTCCCAACTCCTCCCCATGAGCGGCGGAGGCTAATCTGGTGAACTGGATTTGTTTCCCCACTCCTCCACATGAAGCCAGCTGGGTGACCTTGGGCAAGTCACTCTCTCTCAGCCCCACCTACCTCACAGGGTGTCTGTTGTGGGCAGGGGAAGGGAAGGTGATTGTAAACTGGTTTGAGTCTCCCTTAAGTGGTAGAGAAAGGGAGCAGTAGACTCTGATCTGGAGAACCGGGTTTGATTCCCAACTCCACATGAGCGGTGGAGGCTAATCTGGTGAACTGATTTGTTTCCCCACTCCTCCAGATAAAGCCAGCTGGGTGACCTTGGGCAAGTCACTCTCTCTCCCTTATAAAAACCAACTCTTCTTCTTCTTCTTAGGCTGTGGCTCACGATATATATACTGACTTGGTGGAGGACGCCTGCCTGGGCTTGTGCTTCGAGGTGCATCGGGCTGTCAAGTGTGGCTACTTCTTTCTGGATGAGACAGATCCTGATAGCATGAAGGACTTTGGTAAGCCTGTGCCTGTTTTGTCACTGAGGGGGTCTTTCCTTTACTCCCTTGCTTGAAGCCTGGCCTGGATTTAATGGGGTGCCGCCTCTGGTGTGCTGGATCTAATCCAGTTTCAAGATTAAACTCACATTCACTCCTGGCTGCAGAAGCCCAGCGGCTTACTGTTTTGCATTCAGGAGCTCTCTTACTTGCGATGTGCCTTTCCTCCTGGCTCACTTCTGCATTCAGCGCTGGGTCTTGTCTTCTGTCGCAAGTGCTTACGGCTTGGCTATAGAAGTCCATCTTTGGAATGAACTTCTGGTTATTAAGCCTGGCAAGTTGCATCAAGAGAGAACTAAGCAGTCTGGGCCAGGTGTGCCACACGCAAAAAACATCCTCTGCAAGAACCATTTCTGGACTGTTTGTACGAATGGACTCGGGCTACTAAATGTAAGGGGAGACTAAACTCCCAGAGATCTCCAGCTGCAAGGACTTGGGGGACTGAGAAAAGGGCAGTTCCCTTCCCAATCCAAGATATTGCGACTATCCTAGGAACTCAGTTTGGAAGATGTTTGGAGTTTGTGCATCTCCTCACACAAGCTAATATTCAAAGAGTACTCATTCCACGCCCTCACCTGGATGGGCCAGGCTAGCCCGATGTCATCCAATATCAGAAGTTAAGCAGGGTCGTCCCTGGGTAGTATTTAGACGGGAGACCATCACAGAAGTCCAGGGTTGCTGCACAGAGGCAGGCAATGGCAAACCACCTCTGAATGTCCAGGCTAGCCTGATGTCATCAGATCTCGGAAGCTAAGCAGGGTCTGCCCTGGTCAGTATTGGGATGGGAGACCACCAAGGAATACCAGGGTCACAGTGTGAAAGCACACAGTGACAAACTTGCCTTGACCTGGATGGTCCTACTACCCTGATCTTGAAAGTTAAGGAGGGTCGGCCCTGGCTAGTATTTAGATGGGAGTGAATATTCAGAGTTATCACAAAACAATTCTATAAGGTCTAATCCCATTTTTCTTTCTATACCATTACAAAAATTGACTATTTCTCAATAAGCTCATCCTATTGTTTATTATTTATTGGTTTGTTTTATTCAGTTTCTACCCTGCCCATTCCCCACCTAAGTGGAGTTCAGGGTGGCTTACAACAATCCAAAATACAAAATCATTAAAATTCATTAATATAAAACTCAATAATTACAATACAGAATACAGTTATACTATAAAAGTAAACCTCTGGCACCCTTTATTGTACATTAACACGTGGCTACTTTTGGTGCAATGCAGTGTGTAGCCAGGCTCTCAAGAAACCTTTTCTGCATTCCCTTATTTGCCATAGAACCCCCAAGTAACCATGCGAAAGAGCTCATGGGTGCATCTTAGGGCAAAAAGGTCATGCAGGGCTTTTGACCCTCGCCGCTGCCTTCCATGAACTGAGCACATCTCCTAGACTCCTCTGCAGTTTGTGTTGCAGCAGGAGATGGGTAATGGTGGACAAGCATCTTTCGGGGGAAGTCATCTGCTATCAGAACTTCCCGAGCGTTCCAAGGAACACAGTGTGAGAACCGGTGACCTTAAGGTACAGAGAAAAAGACAACCCAATTGCTTTTGTGGAATGGGGTGAGTGCAGATACAGGATGAGGGTATAATGAACAACAGGCATGTTCTTTTTGCAGTTCATGATTTGTGGCAAGAACTGCTGCATGCTCTGGAGCCTTCTCTCTGGGGCTGAGGGTTGTATATCAAAGATCGGAAGCTCCTTCGTGCTAAACGGAAGTTCTGAGTGTTGCTCTAGGAGCGAGGATCGCTTTCGAAATCTGCAGTCTGCCTTTTTTTCTCGAGTTGCTTATGCCCCCCGCGGCTCTCTGCTCTTCCCTGCCTGTAGAAATTGTGGATCAGCCAGGGCTGGATATCTTCGGCCAGGTCTACAACCAGTGGAAGAACAAGGAATGCGTTTGCCCAAACTGCAGCCGAAGCATCGCTGCCTCACGCTTCGCCCCACACTTGGAGAAGTGCCTCGGGATGGGCCGGAACAGCAGCCGCATTGCCAATCGCAGGTGAGACCTTAGGGGGGCGTGTGTGGATGGGGAACTGGAAACAAAGTCTCAAAGGGATGCGTCTTATGTGCCTGGGGAGGGCTTGGAGAGCTAGGCTGAATGCACCGTGTCTCAGGAATCACAAGGCCCCCATCTTCTCTCTGCTTTTTTCTAACAGAGTGGTTCCTCAGTGGAACAGGCTTCCTCGGGAGGTGGTAAGCTCTCCTTCCCTGGAGGTTTTGAAGCAGAGACTAGATGGCCATCTGTCAGCAATGCTGATTCTATGACCTTAGGCAGATCATGAGAGGGAGGGCATCTTGGCCATCTTCTGGGCATGGAGTAGGGGTCACTGGGGATGTGGGGGGGGGAGGCAATTGTGAATTTCCTACATTGTGCTGGAGGTTGGACTAGATGACCCTGGTGGTTCCTTCCAACTCTATGATTCTGTGCCTATGCAACACTGAAAAGCTGGATTCTGCGATGGGTTTGCATCAGGCAGGTAGCTTCATTTTACACCATCTGTTCTGCTTCTGCCAGGTATGAGGAAAGATAGCAGAGTCCTAGCCTCATGTTAGTGGAATCCCCACTCAGTCTTGTGTGCGCACAACCCATGAGATATGACGTGGCATATTCTACATGTTGCCAGCCTCCCCTCAGTACTGGGTGGTGGGACCATGGTGAAGCGGTAGAGCATCTGCTTTGCCTTCGGAAGGTCCCAGGTTGAGTCCCCGGTTTCTCCAATTCATTGGGTAACAGGTGATGTGAGAGACCTCTTTGTGACTCCCTTGGAGAGCCACTGCTACGCAGTGATGACAAAGTTTTCCTGCATAGACCAGTGGCCTGACTCAGGAGGGCTGGCCACATTTTACCCTGTCCGGTTGATAAGGTCTGCCCATGTGGGGAGGGCGACATAGAAACAGTTTCACATATCCTCCTTAAGTGTTCGCTCTACAATAGGGGCCGGTCTAAGCTCATAGACCTGTTACTTGCTGATAGGGAATGGTTACCTACTAAATCTAAGGTGTCCCACCTCATGACCACCCAGGATCCAATAATTATTGACTCGGTAGCCAGGTTTTTTCAACTCGTAATTAGAGAACGCGATTGTTACTCTGCACCATATAACGGTTAAGTGAGGACTGAATAACTAAGTAACAAATTTAGTGGGATTTGCATGTTCTTATAAAATGATTTTATAGTAAATTTTATCGCATGATATCTGCATGCCCTTATACCATGATTTTACTGTAAACTTCACTGTATGATTTCCCTTTTAATGCCAATAAAAGCTTTTGTATTCATTATTCGTACCCTGTCCAGTTGGTCGTTCTCTCTGACAAAATTGATGTGTGGGGGGGGGCTGTGCGCCACGAGTGCAGTCGAGGAACATTGGGGAGGGGGGATGGCATGTAGCTGCCTGGTAGCAGCATGCTAGAGAGTGTGCCTCTAGAACACCACAAATCTTTCCCTGTAGCCGCACATCACAGGCTATCCATGGCTACTAGTCAAAATGGATACTAGTCATGATGCATACCTATTATCTCAAGTATCAGAGGAACATGCCTATACTATTAGGTGCTGTGGAACACGGGCAGGATGCTACTGCTGCAGTCGTCTTGTGGGCTTCCTAGAGGCCCCTGGTTGGCCACTGTGTGAACAGACTGCTAGACCAGATGGGCCTTGGTCTGATCCAGCAGGGCTTTTCTTTTGTTCTTAAGATTAATAGCAGTTGCCAAAATGGGCTTTCAGGGGAAATTTTGTCCACTGTTGTTAAATCTCCTCCATGGTAGGCTACTCAGAGGAACTTCAGGCTTCCCTGGAACAGGGTTCGTAAGCCGTCTCCTTTGTACCCTCGTCCCGCTTTTCTCCACATCGGCCAAATTTTTTTCTCCCCGCCTGTTTCTTTTGCTGTAGGATAGCCAGTAGCAACAACATGAACAAATCGGAGAGCGACCAGGAGGACAACGACGACATCAACGATAACGACTGGTCGTACGGATCCGAGAAGAAAGGTACCTGTGTGTGTGTGTGTGTGTGTGTGCCTGTGCCTGTGCCTGTGAAGGTCTCTGGCAGAACCAGCTCTATAATGAGATGAAGCAGCAGTTTGGGCGGTGGATTTCAGGGGTGGGGGGCGGCAGGAAGTACCTACCGCTGCCTCTCCTTCCACCGCTGCCCAGGAGCCGGGGCAGTGAAGGCGCCTTCCCTCCTTGCGAGACTGCAAGTGTGGGGGAAGCCTCATTGCAGGTGCGTGTCTTGCCGTGTTGGGTTTCAAGGTGGGGAAGAGCTGTTCTGGCCAGAGCAACAGAGGTGGGAAACCAGGGAGGGGGGTCAGCTGTCATGAGTGACACCCCATTGTTGAGCTGTCCCTGGTGAAATGATGGAACTGGGGTGCCTGCGACAGGCTAGTGGGGAAAAAAAGGTTAAGCTTTTATGGTCGGAACGTGTGCTGAGTTGAGGCTGGGGTGGGGTGTGGAGGGCTGGGCTTGGTAGTCTGGAGGGCCCTGGGTCATCTGAACACCCCCCCACACACACACACACATACACTGTGGCTCTTTATGGGTAGAAGCAAGACCCAGCGTGGTGTAGTGGTTAAGATTGGTGGTTTGGAGGAATTCAACATTCCAAGGTATGGGGCCCAGTGTAAAGGTTTACAGCTGTTAAGGGAAAAAAATTTTTTGAAGGCCAAAGTGAAAATACCATCCTTGACCCTTGCTTCTCTGGCAAGTGAATCAGAAGCAAAAATAAACTTACAGACTAGGCTAGTGTTTTTCTGGTCGTTTTTGCATCTCTGTGCTGCCGGTTGAAGAGTGGTGTTGCCATAGGAAGACTCACAGAAAATATTTTGTCAGAACTGGACAGTTGGGAACGTCCGGGGCTCCGTTGTGGTCTGGTAGTAATTGGTGGCGTGTTAAAATAGGCCTTTTCTCTTCCTTCCCAGCCAAGAAGAGAAAATCAGATAAGGTAAAGTGACTGCTACTGTTCTCGGCATGGGGGGTGGGAATGGAAACGGGCAAGGGGAGGAAGAATTGCCTTTGTTGTCTGCCAGAATCCAGGGAGCCCCTCCCCCTCCTCTCCAGAGCCACCTGACTGTTTTTCTCTTAGCATCGTGGCCTTTGTCTTAGCTTCTGCGTTCGATTTGCAAAGACCTCATAGAATCATACCGTTGGAAGGGACCACCAGGGTCATCTAGTCCAACCCCCTGCACAATGCAGGGAATTCACAACTACCTCCCCCACACCCCCAGCGACCCCTACGTGCCCAGAAGATGGCCAAGATGCCCTCCCTCTCATGAACTGCCTAAGGTCTCTCATGAACTGCCTAAGCTTCCCTAATTTCATAGGGAAGCTGTTAGTGAACACATGAAGCTGCTTTATACGGAATCAGACCCTTGGTCCATTGAAGTCAGTATTGTCTACTCACACCGGCAGCAGCTCTCCAGGGTCTCAGGTAGAGGACTTTCGCATCACCTACTTGCCTGGTTCCTTTAACTGGAGATGCCAGGGATTGAACCTGGGACCTTCTGCATGCCAAGCAGAAGCTCTGCCACTGAGCCACGGCCCCTCCCCAAGTGAAGATAACCTGGGCTATTTGGCATGACCTGTTAGTAGATTTTACTCTGCGTTGTGGGTGGGGATGTTGCTTGGGAGTTGGAATGGTTCATGGAAATATTCCCCGAAGTTTTTGAGGTCATTAATTTGTAGGACTGATGTAAGTTGGAAGCAGCTTGACAGCATTTAACACACACATCAGCTTGACCCCGGAGCGCTTGCGTCTTCTCCTGTGTTGGCCCGCTTGACTACTTGGGGGGTCTTTTCCTCTGAATCCGCTGTTGCTTCAGCAGTGCCACTGATCTCGTGGGTGGGGTGGGGTGTGGAGGGCTGGGCTTGGTAGTGTGGAGGGCCCTGGGTCATTTGAACACACACCCCACACACACTGTGGTTCTTTATGGGTAGAAGCAAGCTCCAGTGTGGTGTAGCGGTTAGGAGCAGTGGACGCTAATCTGGTGAACCGGGTTGATTTCCCCACTCCTACACATGAAGCCAGCTGGGTGACCTTGGGCACAGTTCTCTTAGAGCTCTCTCAGCCCTACCTACCTCACAGGGTGTCTGTTGTGGAGTGGAGGGGGGGAGGGGAAGGTTATTGTAAGCCAGTTTGATTCTTCCTTGGTAGAGAAAGTCAGCATTTAAAAACCAGCTCTTCTGCTTCTTCAAGAGCCGAATGTCTTTTCAGGGGAATGTTTTTTGTTTTTAATTAATTCACACTTTTGTTTCAGAATCCCAATTCGCCCCGAAGGTCCAAGTCCATGAAACATAAAAATGGTGAGTATATTGTGGGGGATGCTTCGTACCCGCTGCCTACCTCCCAAAGCATCCTGCCTGCATACGGCCTGCAGCAGTGTTTCCCAAACTCCTGGTACCTGCAGCATGCTTGCTTGCTTAATTAAAATTGGAGGCATACTTCACTTGATGGAAAAGGTGTGCTTTTTGGATTGTCTAAGAAAGTTGTCTGCTCAGAAGAGCCTACATCCTATGTTTTCTGTATTAATTGCTAATCTGGGTGTGCTGCAAGGAGGCAAGCCCAGGGCAGTCACTCATACAGAGGCGCAGTGGGCAGTCTCCTTTTAAAGTTCTGCTATGGCTTGACATTGGGCATGATTGATGTAACCGCGTCCCATTGTAAAGCATGGCAGAACTACCTGTTCTTGCATGGAGATGAGGCCCAGAGCTGTAAATCTTACAGAGGTGCAACAGTTGGCCTTGACTGCATTTTTTTCTTGTGGCATGCTAGCATGTCCAGCACAGTTTGGAAAGTTCTGTTACAGAAATGTGCCAGACAGAAAGATAAAAATGCAAGGTAGGGAACTTGAGCTGGACATTTTATTTGTTTGTTTGTTTGTTTATTCTAGCCCACCATCAATCCCCAGCCAAGGCCAGGCTCAGGGTGGTGAATGAGTAAACAATAAATTAATAAAACCATAATACATCTTTGATTAAAACTCTTAAAACCACACAGCAAAAATGGTCTTGTTTGTGGGCTTCCTTAGAGGCTCCTGGTTGGCCACTGTGTGAACAGAATGCTGGACTTGATGGGCCCTGGTTTGATCCAGCAGGGCTTTTCTTACATTCTTATGACAGCTTGCGGCTACCCTCAATTATAGTCCTGGTGGAATAACTCCATCTTACCAACCCTGTGGAACTCTTTAAGGTCCTGCAGGGCCCTGATGTCACTAGGGAGGGAGTTCGGCAAGGCCAGGGCCGAAAAAGCCTTGGCCCTTGTAAAGACAGCCGCACACCCCTTGGAGTGGGGACCACTAACAAGTTGTCATTAGTAGACTGAAATGCTCTTTGGGGGGTGCACCCCCACCTTTTTGATCAGTCTGTGATGAGTCGCAGCTTTAGCTTATAAATGAGGCAGTCGGGGCCTAGGAAGTGTGTAAGCCTGGAGTGAGCAACGTGGCCAGGATGTGCTGTGTTCAGAAAGCTGGAAGGTTCATCAGTTGGATTAAGGGTGGGTCAGGAAGGCCAAGTGCAGGTAGGTTTAGTTGGATGAGGTTGAAGTAGACCCCCTGAACATTATTTGGCTGGGTGCAGCACGGGCTCCTGGGCCTGGGATATGGCTGTTGTCAGAGGTGGTTGTGTGGCCCATGGCTCGCTCTTTGGAGTAGGGAGGACTGCTGGGCACAGAGCAGTTAGGGTTGCCAGGTCCCTCTTCGCCACCGTCAGGAGGTTTTTGGGGTGGAGCCTGAGGAGGGCGGGGTTTGGGGACGAGAGAGACTTCAATGCCATAGTGTCCAATCGCCAAAGCGTCCATTTTCTCCAGGTGAACTGATCTCTTATCGGCTGGAGATCAGTTGTAATAGCAGGAGATCTCTAGCTAGTACCTGGAGGTTGGCAACCTTACTAATGCGGGAAGAAAGCAGAGGTCATGAATTGCACTGGGGCACTCGGACGGTGCAGGGCCACTCATGGACCCCCTACCTGCTCGTTGCTGCACTGATCACCGAAAGGGAGATGTCAGGGGAGCCCCGCTTAGATGCACCTCACCTCGGGTCGTATTCAGCTCCCTGACCTCTCTGCCCCTCATATTCCCGCTGGTGCTGGTCTTTCCTGTTGTGCTGGCAACGTTAGCAAATCGTTCAATGCTGCTCTGGAAACAAGGGGTATTTTTTGACTGCATTGGACATGATCCATGTGCACCTGCACAACATTCAGCTTTTCCCGGTGCAGGATTTGGGGGTGGGCTTGTTGGTTGTTTGGCAGACAAATGGCCGTATGGGAAATAAGCAGGGTCACCTTTGAGAGTAAATACACGTCCTGGGTTCTGGTTTTCCTGGTTTGTGGATTTGGGCATGAAGCTGGTGGTAGGAGGGGGTCTATGTCTAGTGTTTCTGACTCGCTTCTTCTTTGTCTCTCTCCCCCCCACACACACATCTTAGGGGAGCTGAGTGGGAACTTGGACCCGTTTAAGGTGAGTTGAGCGCAGGACCGTGGCTTCCTCTTCTCGTGGCTCCTGGAGTCCTCCGATCACCTGCGCTGATTTTCATAGCTGCACATGCGCAACCGGGGGTCTAAGCAGAATTTCAAGGGCCAGGAACACATGGCCAGTCTGGTGCTTGGTGGCGGCTCTTCAAAGGGCAATCGCTGTCCTTGATGTACACCCTAAAGTATCTCTCTCTGTGTGTTTTCTGCTCTGTAGTACAACAACTCTGCTGGAGTTAATTATGAAACCCTGGGCCCCGAGGAGCTCCGCACGCTGCTCACGACGGTGAGTATTTTGCACCCAGTTTCCTTCTGTCTGCCACTGTGCTCGACCGTCTCCTACCACAAACACCAACTGTTTGTAACCGGTGGCTTCATTGAAAAACGCTCCAACCGTCGGGGCAGCCACCAGGGCTTCCAGGGCCCCCTAGTGCTCCTGTTCCGGACCACCTGCTCACTCGCTCGTGCGCTTCCCCTGCTTGCTGCCCACTCGCCTTTCTCCTACCAAGGAAGGAACACAAACAGCAGGCCCACATGCTGTCACCCCTCCACACGTGTCCACACACCCATCCCCTGGTGGTGTGGGAGGTGTGTGGAGCCAGGAGCGCAGATGTGCAAGCGGGCTGCAGGAGGGCTTGTGAAAGATGGCCTGAATGGGTGGGTGGGGGAGCATAAGGGAGGGAGGGTGGCAGGCGAAGAGGGCCCCAATGTCCTCCTGCCTGCCCCCCAAAACCTGGAAGGAGAAGAAGAAGAGTTGGTGTTTATATGCCGACTTTCTCTACCACTTAAGGGAGATTCAAACTGGCTTACAATCACCTTCCCCTCCCCACAACAGACACCCTGTGAAGTAGTTGGGGCTGAGAGAGCTCTTAAGAGCTGTGACTTGCCCAAGGTCACCCAGCTGGCTTTATGTGGAGGAGTGGGGAATCAAACCTGGTTCTCCAGATCAGAGTCCACCGCTCCAAACCACCACTCTTAACCACCACACCATACTGAACCTGCCTTGAAACACCCCAATGAATTTATCCCAGTGAAGTGACTTCTAAAAGTCAGTCGACTCGAGGGCAAAGCCCACATGGTTGGTTTATTTGTTTACCTCATTTATTCTCCACCTTTCTCCCTGGTGGGGGTGGGGAACAGTTTACATCAATCTCCATTTTGTTCTCACAACAACCCTGCAAGGTAGGTTAGGCTGAGAGGCCATGGCTCAGTGGTAGAGAATCTGCTTGGCATGCTGAAGGTCCTGAGTTCAGTTCCCAGCATCTCCAGTTGAAAAGGCCAGGTAGTCGGTGATGTGAAGGAACTCTGCCTGAGATCTTGGAGAGCTGCGGCCGGTCAAGTAGATGGTAACCAACCTTGATGGACCAAGGGTCTGATTCACTGTAAGGCAGCTTCGTGCATCCATGAGTGTGTGTGACTGGCCCAAGGTCACGCAGCAAGCTTCCGTGGCAGGAGTGGGGATTTCAATCTCTCTCCCAGATCCTAGTCCGACATCCTCATCCCTTCACCATACTGGATGGCTTTAACCAATATTGAATCCAAACCAAAAGGGTTGCGCTGAAGAACGTTAAAAATTCAAATATATACATTTTAATATGGTGCACAGTAAAGTTAAAAACACAGGGCCTATATAGTAGGCTGCTAATTCACAAGAAATAAATACATAAAACACATACACAGTTGATGTATAACCGTACAGTGACCAAAGTAGGACCAAACTAGGACTGGAGGCCCTACTTTGGTCACTATATGGTTATACATCAACTGTGTATGTGTTTTATGTATTTATTTCTTGTGAATTAGCAGCCTACTATATAGGCCCTGTGTTTTTAACTTTACTGTGCACCATATTAAAATGAATATATTTGAAATTTTAACGTTCTTCAGCTCAACCCTTTTGGTTTGGATTCAGCGTTTTGGTTGAGTTTAATTTGTCCCTCCCCCTTTTTTTCATTGTTTAATCAAAATTGTTCACTGGTTATAGAATTCCGACTCGTTTAAGTCTACCTGGATATTTGGCTGCCCTGTAAAATCAAAGCAGTTCCATCAAATGACAACTGCGGCCGATTCTGTGTGCAGTTCTTACCTGTTAAGGCCCTTCAAGGCCCAGGACGCTCATCTCTGCAAGACCTAGACTTGTATCCCAGTGTGCGCCAGTATGGCAGCCCTATTTCTCAGTTCAAGGCCTGCTCCAGGTGCCAACATTTAAGCAGATCTCCTCCTCCCCTGCCTGAACCAGAGCATTTTCTGCCGTGGTCCCTGTATTGTAGACCGGCCTTCCTCAGTGTGCCGAGGCATCACCCTTCTTGTTAATGCTCCAGTGCCACTGCGAGGAAGAGTTAACTCTTTCCAGAGGAGTTGGGCTAAGTTGTATGGCCTTCAACTCTGAATTAGTTTTTGATCCATTTAATCCTTTGTTGCCCCAGAAGGTCGGACCAGAACAAACGGGTTTAAATTAAATCACAAGAGTTTCCGTCTAGACATTAGGAAGAATTTTCTAACAGTTAGAGCTGTTCCTCAGTGGAACAGGCTTCCTCGAGAGGTGGTGAGATCTCCTTCCCTGGAGGTTTTTAAGCAGGGGCTAGACGGCCATCTGTCAGCAATGCTGATTCTATGTCCTTAGGCAGATCATGAGAGGAAGGGCATCTTGGCCATCTTCTGGGCATGTATATGTCACTGGTGGTGTATGTGCATTGGGGGAGGTAGTTGTGAATTTCCTGCCTTGTGCAGGGGGTTGGACTAGATGACCCTGGTGGTCCCTTTTAATTCTATGATTCATTTGTGGTTATCTGATAGGTTTGCCGTGTTACTTAAAGCACCTATCTGGGAGGAGAAACAAGCAAACCCAGGAAGCTTTGACATGGCAGTTACCTGGGAGCAGAGCCCATCAGCCACGTGCAGCCAAAGGATATTTAGAGTTCACAGGCTGTGTGTGTTGCCGGCTGACTGTGTATTTGGCTCCAGTAGGGGGGCGGGGGCTGCTTGCAACAAAAGAATAGCGGGGGAGGCGGCAGCGCCTCGAGCCAGGCTTTGTTGGAATACGTTTCGAGCCACAGCCAATCAGAGTGCTCTGGCTGGAGGCACAAATTGGATGCTGAAGGTGCGCGTGCCCGGCTGCACGCAAACATGTGCCGATGCTCCAGCGATAGCATTGTTTACTGACCTAAATAAAATTGGCTTTCTAGTCTCTTCTCTCCGTGTCCCTTGAGGTTTTCTTGCTCTTTGCGCTGGGAAGAGGCATCGGGCCGGCAGGAGGTCCTTGGCCCAGTTGTCTTTATCTTGCCACGTGTTTAACTGTGTGCGTCAGCCACCTTGAGCACTAGGGAAGGTGGGATGTAAACACTTCAATTAATTTCTCTTTGGGGTTGGAGAGAAGAGTTGCCTTGAGAAGGAATACTGCACCTTGACCATCTTCTGGGCATGGAATAGGGTTCACTGGGGGGGGTGGGGGAGGTAGTTGTGAATTTCCTGCACTCTGCAGGGGGTTGGACTAGATGACCCTGGTGGTCCCTTCCAACTCTATGATTATATGATTCTGTGCATCTGGTCAACCTCCTGAATGGAGCCAGATAGGTTTTGTGGGACCAGACAGTGCCCTCTTTATCTCCAGAACTTGTGAAGCAGGGTTCCCCAACGTGGTGTCCATAGGTGCTCACCGAAACCTTTTCTGGCACCCACCAAGTGTTCTTAGGAGGTGGGTGGGGCCGGGAAGGCCTTTTGCCCAGCAAGGCTTCTGGCTGCCTATGGGAGATTTGATTGGCTGTGCAGATTTTATTTTTTAAAGTATCTTCGGCAGCAGCTGCCACCACAGCACAAGGATCTTTACTGTGTGACTGAAGGTAAGCTGGGGCAGCCATTTTGCAGCAGCCATTTTGTTAACTTACTTAACTTAAAAACCTTTAATGGCATAAGTAATATTACAATTGTTACAGAAGGTTAATAAAATATGCAGTCATTAAGATAAAAACATAGGCCAGTAAATTCCAATAATAGAAATTACAAACTTTGGGCTTTTTGGACTTTCATCACATCCACTAGAAAATTGGCAACATCTACAGTAACCTCCGGATCGGACTCATTCAATAAAAATTGACGTTTTACTTGGGTAGGTAGGTGATATTTGGAAAGAAGTCAATTTTTTAACCATTTCCCATGGGGTGTTTCGTATAGAGGGCAGACAAACAGAATATGATCAATTGAGTCCAGGGAATAGGTATCACAGGGACAAATCCTTTCCTGGATTGGTATTTGTTGATACCTTCCATATAGCATCCTTGAAGGAAAGGCATTAACCCTAGCGAGAGAGAAGGCTCTGCGGAGGGGTGGGATGTCCAGAGTATGAAAATAATGGGGAATATTGTCGGTTAAATTCTTGAGACCCAACATTGCTGGAGAGCAGACCAAGGGTTGAATGGGGAGTAACTTCTGACGCTCCATATCCAAGAAACGCTGTTTAACAATTTTAAAAATATGGGCCTCAGTAGTTAAAGCCAGGTCTTCCACAGAGACGCCAGATCTTATTTTGGACAGAATTAGACAATCCCAGGAGGTATTATGAAGTTCTTTTAGCAGCTGAGACATCAGAGAAACACACTCTGTTCTAAAAACCAGTTTAAGCCAATAACGAATGGTTCGCAGCCATGCCTTGGTTAGCCATTTTGTTGCTGCACCCACCCCGCTGTGTCGGAATTCCAGATGTGCCCGCAGGCTCAAAAAGGTGGGGGACCCCTGTTGTAAAGCTTCTGCTTGTTTCTGGATCAGCCATATTGGCTTGCGTGTCGCCATATCCCTAGTGACAGGATTATTCCCTTCTACCACTTCCCCCATTCCTGCCTGGCTGCTGAGGGAGCTTCTTCTTGGGACTTTGTTTGCTGTTGAATCTCTTCACCCAGGTTTCCTGATTTTAAAAAAATGAACATAAATCAGAGGTAGGCTTCTCTGCTGCACCCAGCCAGATTTATTTTCAGAGTGCGTAGTAACAAGAATTAGAAACATGGGGGGGCTCACCTGTGGGGGTTGAGTGGGGCATGCTGCTTGAGTGGAAGGAGACTTGCTTGGTGTAGTGACTCACGTTAGGGGTGCAACAGGCATCCTCCATGGTTTGATAATTCTGCTTCGTCTATCAACTGGGGGCGGTTGCTCCAATGGAGCAGTCTAGCAGAGGCTGGCAGGAAGGAGGCAAGGCCAGAGTAGAGACTCATGCAGAGATGCTGCAGCCAGCTTCCTCTCTGGGTGAGTACTTTGGGGCTCACAGGAATGTCTTAATATTAAACTCCTCATAAGTTGAGTTATCGTATTGGCTGCAAGAAGTTAGTCTACTGTTGCACCATAGAGTTCCTGGAACATTTGATGGATGTTTCCTTTCACTTGTATACTTCATGATATCTGGGTTTTTTTCCCCTCTAGGAATGCGGGGTGATCTCTGAACACACCAAGAAGATGTGCACACGGTGAGCACAAAGCCCCTTCCTTGGATCCACCGACCTCTTTATTTAGCTATTTGTATCTTGCTTCTTCCAGTGGGGACCAAAAGTGGCTGACAATATAAAAGAGAAAGTTCAATAGAAATCAACAAGAGAAAGGGGGAGGCATCTGAGTACAAGGCAGGTCTTCCTGTGTCTCCTGACTGAGCTTCCTGGCAGCCCAAGGCTGCGACATGAAGGACAAGAGCCCTTTGGTTCAAGTCTTTGAGCACACCCAGGCCTTAAATAATGGTGGAGCAGAAGCCTCAGCTAGATATTTGGTAGCTGCTGCTAGCCAGCTAGCTAGCCAGCTCTTCCCCATTTCCTCCCCTCCTATTCCTTTGCCAGTGTTAATGGTTGCCAGGCCCAGGGTGTGTGTGTGTGTGGAGTAAGAAATATTCACAATCACCCCACTTCGGAGGTGGCTGGGTGAGAATCCAGATTGTTTGAAAATAACTTCCTCCATCTAATAGAATTAATGTTCAATGCAAAAAAAATCAATTGGAAGTTTCAGAAGGGGGGCAGGGGCTTGGAATTCCCAAACTGCCCACCTCCTGGGTGTGCCCTGACCTGGATGGCCCAGGCTAACCAGGTCTCGGAAGCTAAGCAAGATTGGCCCTGGTAAGTATGTGGATGAGACACCACCAAGGTACACCAGGATCACTATGCAGAAGAAAGCAGAGGAAGGTAATGGCAAAGCTGTTAGTCTCTGCCTTGAAATGGGATCGCCATAAGTCAGCTGCAACTTGACAGCACTTTACACACACCACCACCTGGGCGAGTCTCTTCAACTGCTAACAGTGAACTGAATTGCAAAAGACTCATAGTTAAATTGTGGAACTCCCTGCCCCAGGATGTGGTGATGGCTGTCAACTTGGAAGGCTTTAAGAGGGGAGTGGACATGTTCATGGAGGACAGGGCTATCCATGGCTACTAGTCAAAATGGATATTAGTTATGATGCATACCTATTATCTCCAGGATCAGAGGAGCATGCCTATTCTAATAGGTGCTGTGGAACACAGGCAGGATGCTGCTGCAGTCATCTTGTTTGTAGGCTTCCTAGAGGCCCCTGGTTGGACACTGTGTGAACAGACTGCTGGATTTGATGGCTCTTGGTCTGATCCAGCATGGCCTTTCTTATGTTAGAGTTGGTACAGAAAAATAAGGGGAAAGAAAAATCCCCCCATCTCATTAACCTTGCAGATAAGACCATCCCCAAAAAATATCGCTTGCAAATCTTTTTTTTTTTTTTTTGCTACCTTCCATTGTGACCGAGGTCTTGTTCCTGTAAAAGAGAAATACCTTTGTTAACATAACAAAATTCTCCCTGCCTGTTTGTTTGGAGGAGGGCCTTATCTGCTCACAGACAGCCAGACCTGTAGCAGTTCCCAAGGCCTGCTTTTTAACCATTCCCTTGCAGCAGACTTAGGCCTTGAATCAGTAGAACCTGTATGTGGTCCTGGGACCCACTTTCCAATAGCTGGACATCTACATTTAAGTAAACTGAAACAAACGTTACCAAACCCCTGCTTCCTTGACCTTTTGCACATGTTTTAACGGCTGGTACAGCAAAGGCGCGATAACCCTGGAGGATTGGAGAGCCTAACTCCTGCATCCATGTTTCCTGTAAACATAAAAAGCCAAACCTTTGCAGAAACAGAAGAGCAGACTTAGACTGTGAGAGGGTGCACAGAAAGTGCTTCAGAGCTGCTTGTGTGAGGATTGCCGCTTCTCCATTTCCCACAGAGTGTTGAGTGGCTGTGGAAGGGTGGTAACATCGGGCTTTGGAAGGTGTCAGAGGCTACAACGTCTTCATGTCACGGCTAGGAGTGCCATCTGCCTACATTTCTAAGCAACTGCCCAGTAGCTCTTGGGTTTGGGCACTCAGTTAAGGGAGTTAAATTGTGTATAATTGTTCAAGCAACCCTGATGTAACTTTGCTGACCTCTTAATCTATGCCAGCCCTTAACCATGATTGTACCATTACATTTGCACTGATGCTAACCACGGTTGATGTCAGCAATTGGCTTGCAAACTCTGCTTAATGTTGGTACAGACAGCATGTTGTGCCATGGTTAGTGCTTGCAAGAGAAAAGAATCATTCCCAGGGGTCCCCAACCTTTTTGAGCCTGAGGGCACATCTGGAATTCTGACGTGGTGGGCACAGCAATAAAATGGTTGCCACAGGAGGCAGAGCCAGCCGCAAAATTATTGCCACAGTTTAACTTCAGTAACACAGTGCACATCCTTGTGTTATGGTGGCAGCTGCTGCCAAAGCAACATTTTTAAAAATCTGCACAGCCAATCAGAAGCCTTGCTGCACAAAAGCCCCACCTCCCCCCCCCACTTCCTAAAAACCGCTGGCAGGCACCAGAAAAGGTGTCAGTGGGCACCATGGGGCCCACGAGCGCCATGTAGGGCCCCCCGCTGTAGCCTGTATACATTCTGCAAATGAAGCTCAACTGCCTGGATTTGTTCTGTGTCTCCTGCTCATGAGCAGTCACTGAAACCCTGTGTGCCCTGAGGAGTGAAATTCTCCCTCCAGCTTCTGCAGTGTCGCCTCCCATGCTGGCAAGCATAATTTTGCAGCCATGAGGCGTTGCAGCTTGCTCTGAAAAAGAAAAAAAGAAAAATGGAGCTACTGAGGCTACTGAATTGCACGCCTAGTTCCAGTTGTTGTACTGCAGCAGCATAGGTGTGGTTTTGGGGGGATTTTACAGGGTCAGGGTGCCTGTCTTTTCTTGGGGTGCTCCTGACTGCACGCTCTAGCACTCACCATCTGGCGCTGGGGGTGGGACAGGAAATGTGCCCGTCCCCAGCCGCTGACCTTGCCCTGCGTGTCCGTTTCCTGCAGGTCTCTGCGCTGCCCCCAGCACACGGATGAACAGCGGAGGTCAGTCAGGGTCTACCTCCTGGGACCCTCTGCGTAAGTGTGATGGGATGGAGGCAGGGCGGATGTGAAGTGGGACCAACCCCCCCAAAAATATTTCGTATACTTTAATACTAAGTTCAGGTGGAAGGACTCTTAACAGCAGAGCTGTGCTTTTTTTAAAAATGTAAAATTTCTGCACCAACAAAAGCTGGAATTCTGCAGCTTGTAGAAATAAGGCTTGACATGATGCCTCAATGAATTAATTGGCAGATTTTTGAATACCCCAGTTGAACAGAGGGTCTGCCCGTGGAAAGGCAGAGACAGAAGCACATTCCCATTTTTTATTCAGATTTCACAGTTTCTTGTATGATCTCACAACTACCATTTAATCTATCTGCAATCTGGTAATGATAAGGCTGTTACTCTATCCGCAGTTTATTACTTAATGGCCGCTTTGAAGATACGCTGAAAGTTATAATCAAGTTATGCCCAAATGCTCATTTGCATACAGGCGCTCTTTTGGAACTGGTATAAATAAGAGAAATTGGGCAGCTGGCTGCAATTCCCTTTATTTTGCATAATTTGCTCCTGAGGGAGGGCTAAAGAGTTATTCTCTGGAAGGTTTATTCTGCTCTCCCCGTTCTACCTTTTGAAACTTCAGCAGGATCTTACTTGCCTCTAAGCATCTATTTGTAGTCAGCTTCTAGTCCTTATGACTACAAATAGCTTTTGACTATTGTAGTGAGTGCTGAGATTTTTCAGGTAGCTACATTCCGTGCCTCCGTGGCCTCACAGCAATATCTATAGGTGGACGTCCTGATTTCAGGTTGGGCAGGTGCCTGAAGAGCGTTAGGGATAAGAACATGAGAATTGGTGCTGCTCAGCCGGACCTGGATTCCTTGCCCAAAAGCAAGCAGCCAGGTGCTCCTGTGCACTCATAAGCAGAGCATGGAGGTGGGGGGCTTTTTCCTAGGCTGAAAGCATCTGGAGCACCCTGACTGGACAGCCCCAGCTAGCCTGACCTCGTCAGATCTCAGAAGCTAAGCAGGGTTGACCCTGGCAAGTATTTGGATGGGAGACCTCCAAGGAATACCAGGGTTGAGACGTGGAGGCAGGCAATGGAAAACCACCTCCGAACGTCTCTTGCCTTGAAAACCCCATCAGGGGTTGCCATAAGTTAGATGTGACTTGACTGCAGAAAAAACAACATCAGGAGCAGGGGTCTGCAAACCTTTTACAATTAAAGAGCCAAACTATATCGAAATTCAGAGCAAGCAATGAGAGACAGTAGAACATACCATTGACATTGCTGATAGTTTACATATTGACTGAGAATCTGTAAAGTTTCTGCAACTCAAACACTGGTTGTTATGAGTCCTTTATTAGGAAACAACACTTACGTGGTCTCATGATAAGTAATAAATATACACAGAGAGCACCCTGTGAGATTGTCCTAGTATGCTGGAATAAATCTGCACATGGTTCATTCTTTGATTACTGGCAGCTTCCCACCGCTATCATTTCTTTCTTTTTTTTGTGTGTAAAACATCTCTAAGAAGCCATTTAGTCCTGTAAAAATATCTGCCATTCCCTTCGCAGAATGGTGGTTCTACCATCCAACCTATCCTTCCAATGTACCGTAACTTAAGGATTTCATTTTCTTTTTTGAAACAGCCATTTCAAATGGATTCTGTACTGAGCAACAGGTTGTAGATCCTGATCTAAAGGTTCCATGTAGTTATCTCTGTTTACAGCCACTTTAAGATTATCTGTCTAGTGCTTTTTGTTTTAAAAAAGGGGAAATAGTCATGTAAGCTAGTATCCATGGCCGTATCACGTGGTAGTCATTTCCACAATCCTACAGTTGTGTCCACAGAAAAATCTATTTTAATACGAGTGGCGAGTGAGTCCACAAAGTAATCTTGTTAGCTTTGTCACTGAATATTATGCAAAGTGTAGCAAAATCCTTTTTTTTTTTAAAGACAAGCAAAGTAGTTCGGTGGGGAGAAAGGGTGAAGGAGGGGTTAGCAAATTGTGATTGTGCCAGCTTTTGGCCCCATTTTGCCTCAGAGGTGGGGGGACATCTGCACTCCTCGTGGGCGGGGCCACCTGGATGCTTCAGCTCCTCTCACACAACTGCCCCTTTTCCTAGCTCACTTCCTGAGACGGAAGGAAGTATGGAGAACGACAGCTTTGACGTGGCAGAGAGCCAGGCCCTCATGAGCCGATTGCAGTGGGACGGGTCTTCAGACATCTCACCCTCCGACTCTGCCTCATCGAAAGCAAGTAAGAATATGTTGGCGTGTTGGTGGATCCAAGTGTAAATGGTGATGTCGGAAGCCGTTGTCAGGAGCCAGGGTTGGGGGTAGTCCATGTCTTAAAACAGCGCTCCAGGATAACCATCATTCTGCCACCTATTCAAGGCTGAACAGCTCCCTCGCATGCGTGCTTATTTTGCAGTATTCAATGCAAGATGCTGAAAGCCACTGGAAATTCCTGCCTTTCCCCATCACTCCCCTACTCCTTCCCACACCCAGTTCTGTGGGGTGCTGGCTACTCTCTCCCCCCCCCCCCATGCTTTCAAGGCTGACTTTGTGGCCTCTGACTTGGTAAGGTAGGTTTGTTTGTTTTGGCTTAGAGAAAAATGGAAACTTCCTGGTCTCCTCAATACCATTTTCCTGCTTGCACCATGTAGATTGCCCGAGGGAGTCTTTAGGCCAGAGGTCTCCGACCTTTTTGAGCCTGCGGGCACTTGTGGAATTCCGACCCAGGGCAGCGGGTGCAGCCAACCTCTCAACGTCATGGAGTGAGGTTATATATAACACTAATAGTACCTCTTTGACATTTCAAGCAGAAATCCTGTTTAAATGGATGCATTTAATCTGCAAACAGGAGTCAGCTCCTCCTACTTTCTTGGCAGGCACCAGGACAGGTGTCTGGGCATCATGGTGCCCGCAGGCGTCATGTTGGGGATCCCTGTTTTATGTCATTGGCTTTGATATTGTCTTCCCCGGAAGTCCTGGGCTCATCAGAGGGGAGATCAGTAACAGCAGAAGCTGTCCCTGAGGAGCTTTGTCCACCACTACTGACTCCTCTGCAAGGCTTCATGATACAGTGTGTTGTAAGGTGCACTTCGAGATTATGCAGGTTCGTGGATGGGCCAGGTTTTGTTGGTATCCCATTCAAACAAAGAATGCTCTCTAGAATCATAGAGTTGGAAGGGACCACCAGGATCATCTAGTCCAACCTCCTGCAGCAGAAGATGGCCAAGGTGCCCTCCCTATCATCATCTGCCTAAGGTCATAGAATCAGCATTGCTGAGAGATGGCCATCTAGCCTCTGCTTACAAACCTCCAGAGAAGGTTTTACCAACTCCCTAGGAAGCCTGTTCCACTGAGGAACTGCTCGAACTGTTAGAAAATTCTTCCTAATATCTAGACGGAAACTCTTTTTATTTAATTTCAACCCGTTGGTTCTGGTCTGACCTTCTGGGGCAACAAAACAACTCGGCACCATTTTCTATATGACAGCCCTTCAAGTACTTGAACATGGTTATCATATCCCCTCTCAGTCTTCTCCTCTTCAGCTCCTTCAACCTTTCCTCACAGGACTTGGTCTCCAGACCCCTCACCATCTTTCTAGCCCTCCTCTGGACATGTTCCAGCTTGTCTACACCCTTTTAAAATTGTGCCCAAAACTGAACACATTACTCTAGGTGAAGTCTGAGCAGAGTAAAGCGATACCATCACTTTGCGTGATCTGGACACTATACTTCTATTGATGCAGCCCAAGATCACATTTGCCTTTTTAGCTACCGTATCACACTGCTGACTCATGTTCAGTGTTTGGTCTACTGTGTTCCTTTGCCGTGTTCAAGGACTCTGCAGCAGGAGTTCCTTGTCAGATTAAATCAATGAGCGAAAATGGAAAGACAGCCAGCGCTGTGGATCATGGTTAGTGTGTCCAACTAGGACCCGGGAGTCCTGAATTCAGATCTCCAATGAAGTAAAGCTCACCAGGTCACCATCCCTCGGCCTTCCAAATGTCATAGAGTTGTTGTGAGGACAACGTGAGGGTAAGGAGAATTATGTATGCCCCTCCAAGACGATTGGAGCAAAAGAGGGATAAAAACAGACAGATATCCACTGTTGCAGCAGAGGCAGGAGTTAGAAGAAGAAAACAGAGTGACCCCAGTATCAACCGGTAGCAGCACGTAGAACTTCATGTGAAGTGCAGGGGGCACTTGGGGGACTCAGTAGTTGCGAGAGAGTGCCAGTTCTGGGACAGGAATGACCAGCATGTGCGATACCGCTTTGGCAGTTCAGAGTCCTCACATGCCATTGGTTTTGAACAGAGACCGCTCATTAGTTGACTGAGTCTTTTGAGTGCTGGCTAATACTGAGATGCTTGACCGATGGATGTACGTATGTTTCTTGATCTGCGGTTGGGACTAGGCCAGTGCATTTATTTGGGGCACTCATTCCTCGCAAAATATGTAGTACCTAGGATAGTTATTCGCAAAGAATTTTTAAAGAATCCTAAGAATCATACAATTTAAAATGACATAGACAGCAGCATCAAATATCAATAGCAGGGACAGCTTCAGAGCAGATTCTTTTCAATGAAACTCTCCCTCCTCCAATGGACTTTCAGAATACAAATCTCAAGGGGTGGGGAGGGGCAGGTGCACACCTGGATCCCATAGGCAGAGTACCAAGGATGCGTTGCCTTGCGGTACCCATTCTCCTTGCGTCTTTCTGTGCAGAGTCCCAGCTGCAGATGCAAAGACACAGCCCAAACGGGACCCTGGATTGGGTGGAAAGGCAGCAAAGAAATGTTTTAAGCAAATAAAATAAGTAACAGACTAGGTCCAGTTTTGTTATCCCTTAAAACCAAATGCTTTTCGGTGAAGGCAGTTGGTTCAACCTGCCTATCTAGGATATTTTTGTCCTGCGTTCAAGGGGTTCCTCTACACTGCCCCATTTTTATCCCCACAATATTCCAGTGAGGGTGAGAGTGTGGATTAACTGGAGGTCGCCCAGCGAGCATCGTGGCAGAGAGGGGATTGGAACCCCTGATCCTAGTCTAATCACTGCACTGGCTCTCTTGCTCAGCTGAGAGTCATCGAGGGGATGAACTTTGCACGTGTTCAGTTACCAGGGGTGCCGGCGGCAGGGACAGCAGCGTAAGAAAGCCAGGCTGGAATTTTGATATGGCAAGCAGCTGGGAGCCGGGGGCAAAGGCTTAGCTGCCCCCGACTTTTACCTGTGTCTCTTTCCCCCCTCTGCAGGTACAAACAACTCAGAGTCCCGGAAAACCAAAAAGAAGAAGCCACACATGAGCCTGGTTGGGGGCGCTCCTGGAATGAGCTCCAACAAGAAGAAGCTGAAGCCGAAGCCCCTGGCCCCTCCTACCCCCAGCCTCTATGATGACATCAACTGAATGACTGAGAATGGGACAGCCAGGAAAAAGGGGGTTATGGGGATGTGCCCCGGCACCCTTTGGACCCAGTACGGGGGAAGGGAGATAGACTACATCTTCTCACACGCCTGGGGTTTTTTTATGAACTGAAGAGAGGTGGCCGCATGTCTCCCCTTTCCTCCTGCCGTGCACAGCTCACCTTCATGTCCATCGGATGTGGAATGCGAGCACTGGATTGCCCGGGAACACCCACTTCTTCTGGGGGGGAAGGGGTGGGCATGGTTTGAGGCGGGGCCTTGAAGATGGGCCGTGCCTCCACCGGCTGAGGCATGGCCGTTCCCTCCCCACCCCCTTCCGCACGTGTCTATTTATTGTGTTGGTGAACATTCAATCATGACTATATTCACAGCGGCATCATAGGGACGGCTGGGTGGGGGGTGGCGGGCTCTCTTTTGTCTCCCTTGAGGCCTTTTGTTTCTCCAGGCCTGGCTTGGGGAAGGAACGCCTTCCTGTTCCTGCTCTTCTCGCTCCCTCCGTCTGCCTCCTCCTCGACTCAAGCGAGCCGCACGGCGCAAGAGTTGGCCCTCTCTTTGGGCTTCTGCCGTGTTCCGTTGTCAAAAGGCGGGGTTTGTAGATGGCGGTTTACGCTGCCCCCTGGCAGGGGTGTCCTGTCCTCGTGGCATCTGTTACGGCAGCCCCGCACAATCCAAACAAACGTGGAGCAGGGCCGGAACAGAGGGCTTGATGTGGGATTGTGACTGTCGTCGTCAACCCGCATCCCACTCGGCCTCATCTCCAGGGTCTTGTATAAAGCAACGCGATGGACGGATGTGACCAGTTCCCTTTGTGTGCATGTAGGGAAGCCAGGGCGGATGCTGGCTTCCCGCCTTCTACTTTTGCCCACCTATGGAGAGCCAATGGCAGGTGTTACTCTGTAAATCTCTTGCACGCAAGTATAAGGCTTTGTACACAACGAAAGTGCTACACAGCTCCGCTATTTAACATCTCCCAGGGAGAAGTTCATGGGGACCAGACAGAATGGCTGGATTGTGGCCCATCTGTTAGTTCTTTGCTACTTTGAGCGATAGACTTTTGTCATTGATTACTCTTTCAGTGAGCCTGAGCAAACCTTGCTGGACTGTTAACAGCCAAAGGGCGGGGGGATGTGAGCTCTCAGTGAATGCAAGATGTCATTTCTTTCCCCTCTTTCATATGCCACCCTTACAACCTCCTTCCCGACTGGTTTTATTCCCTCTGCAAATATCTGCCTTTTTTAGGACCTAGTGCCATAAATCTTGGTGGTCCTACTTCTGCAGCTGGAGGCTTGAAATTTAATGAAACTGCTGCTGGAGCCTGGCCAGTTTTTAGTCATCCTCCCCCCCCCCCAGTGTATCCCTCTTTTTGCACCCTCTCCCAGTTTTAACAAACCTGAAACAGGAAGGGCCTCGTCACCTCCGCCCATCAAGCTGTGCAAGAGCAATGCATATACAAGCGAAATTTCTTGCAGTTTCCTCTCCACCCCTTTGATGATGAGTCCAAAATCAGGCTTTCCCCACTCGGGTCTGTTTAAGCAGGCTTGCACAGTGGGGCAATGGACTGTTTTTTAATACTTTGAGAATGCCTTACAGTTAACTAAACTGTGGGCTAGCTTGTGCACCAGGCACAGAATATCCAAGAACCCAGCGTCTGCAGATGGTGGTGGCTGACTGGACCGAGGCTCCTGGGCTCTTCCCACTCCTTTCTCATAGCAGGGGGGGGGAGCCTTGTTTAGATCTGGCTGAGGATCCCGCTTTGCCACCAGCAAATTCCCTGAGTTGGCGCCACAGCAGGCAGCCTAAGGAAAATATGGCACCACGATTCCGGACCTGCACTTCTGGCTGCAGAAGTGGAAATTCTGTGGCTGAGGACTCCTTGATATGTAATTAAATTCTCCCTGTACGTAGAAAAGTTAGCATGTAAGCCTCATCCCAAAGATGCCAGTTCTTAGAGTGCAGGACATTTTGGAAGTATGGAGGTCACTTAAACATGGTGCCCAACGCCTGCAGGCAGAAGGAGCACATTTGGAGAACAACCATACTGCATGCTTGCTTATTCGGAGAGCCCCCTCCCCAATAATGGTACTTCATATCTTTTTTCTGGTGGTCTTAGTATCTTTGGGTGTCCCAAGCCTTGGTCTTTTGTGTTCGCCGTGTCTATGGTAGGTTCTGCTGTCCTGCACCTACTGAGAGCAGGAGATGCAGAGCACCGGTGAGGGCCAGGAGACGTGACTGGGATAGGTGGGAGTGCCCAACCCAGCAAACAAACACTGGTGTTACGGGTGCTTGTCTCTTTCCTACCCACTTGGCTGTGGGTTGTTTCCAGGGGCTTGAAGAGTCTCAGGCAGAAAGTCAGGATTTGAAGGCCCCGGGGGTGGGGGGGGTGTTCTTCCCAGAGCTACCCTTGCAAAAACATTGGCCAAAAAAACCAAAACCTTGTGCTTTTCCTTCTTAATATTTTATGAAAATATGATTCCTGGCCCAAGTAAGCCATGCAAAACTCTGTCAGACAATGTGACTTCTCTTAGAACTTCATTGTATTTAAGCGAATTAATTGGAGCAAGTTAATTTGGGGGGGGGGAGATGAGATGTATTTTGGTTTGCACCAGGAGCAGTTATCCTTCCCTCCTTGACAGCAAAGAACCACACTGCTTTGTGTGCAAAGCTGCCAGCTGTCTTGACGTGAGTTCTCCAGTAGCGCAAAGGGCTTGGAGAATTGAGATCTTTGCCTCTAACCTCCATGTTGGCAACTGAAGCCACTAGGATTAAGTTAGAGAAGACTTTGGAGGTGTCGCAACTAGGGGCATTTTGAAGGTGAACTGGGAGGGAAGGACCCGGGCTCTTTTAGAAAGGATCAGACTACACGCCCGCTGGGGCTCTGGATCTGCACTTGCACCCTTATTTTTTATGGTAGGCCTGTTTCACTTGAAGAAAAACCCTGTATTATTCTATCATGAGTGGACTGATCATGAGACGTTTTTAATTTGTTGCTGATGTACAAACTGCACCCATGTGATATATTTTTGAACACGTGCAGAAATCATTGAAGTAAGTAATGTACTGTGGGTCTCTTGACTTTTTTTATTATTATTTTTCCAGTTTTGCATATGTAATCTCAGCCTGTACAGGTAGGTAGGTAGCTTAAAAAACACACCTGTCAATCTAATTTTTCTTCCCATCCATGGACTGTGGAATGCTCCTGTAAATAAAAAGCAACTCTGCTTAGTATCTGAGCTTCAGAGTTCGTTTGTTTCTTAATCACAGGGGTAACTCTGCTCTTCGGTGTTGCATTATTAGAAAGGGAGGTAAAGAGAGGACAGTAGCGATCTTGAGAAATCTGTACATATGTTGGGTGTGGATTACTGTCCCATTACAGACTTTTTGCAGGATGCAGTAGAGAATCTGGTGTTTGGAAGAAATCTTGGGGAGGGCAGCCTTGGGCTTTCAGGTCAAGAAAACCCCAAAGTTTTAACTTCTCTGATCACAAGTAAGGTTGAACAACATCTGTTGTAGAAGAGAAGCTCTTTCATTCTGCTGGCCTCCGGCAGTTTGAATCAGAGCTCCAGTCCAGAATGCTATAAAGTGCAGGGCTTGGTGTCTGCGTTCTCGCTGCAGCGGTGCAAAACTGTGTAGCCTGAGAATATTCTTTCTTTTAAAAATAAAATACACGTGTTCTGGCTGCAGACATCAACTCGAAAGCATACAGGCAGCACTGCTTGAAAATTCACAGCCGGTGCATGATGGACAGTTCAGGGCTCCCAGCAGGTGAACACAAAGGACATGAGTGCTCTGCATAGCTCCTTACCACACCTCCAAAAGCGAGACTGCTTACACGGGCTAAACAGGCCTGGTATAGTCCACGTAACATATCCAGTTCACAGAACTTTGGCTTCCTTGGCACAGGGCTCTCCGGCTGCGCGCTGCTTCTGCCACTCCTCGGGGTGCATTATTCCAGCCACTGCTGGTTGTGCTCTTCTAGACCAGTGGTCTTTCCCTGTCTGGGCCCCACCTTTCAATCCCTAAGTGGCAAAACAGGACCCACTGAAGTATAAGCAGATAAGGTGACAGGAAGGGGGGCAGGGTTAAGGCCAGGACTGGGGCAGCAGGCCAACAAAGCCAGGGACGGTTTACCTAACCAGAGTTGTGAGGGGCAAGCCAAGGTGGCACCTCAGTGACTGGGAAACCTGTCCTGCTGTTCCTCTCCGCTTGCGTGCAAAGGGGGACAGGAGGCACGTGGATGGAGAAGAAGAGTTGGTTTTTATATGCTGACTTTATCACTTAAGGAAAAAGCAAACTGGCTTACAATCTCCTTCCCTTCCCCTCCCCACAACAGATACCCTGTGAGGTAGGTGGGGCTGAGAGAGCTCCAAGAGAGCTGTGACTAGTCCAAGATAACCCAGCTGGCCTCATGTGGAGGAGTGGGGACATCAACCTGGTTCTCCAGATTAGAGTCCACCACTCAACCACGCTGGCTCTCCAAGCAGGTCTTTTCCACACAGGAGCGACTTTAAAGGGGCTCCGGGACCCACCTGAGGGTGCCAGCCTGTTGTTCTAGACCAGAGGGTGGGGTGGAAAGGCCACCTCTGCCATCTACATGAAAGGGGGGGGGGTCAGCATACATATGTCTTTTTGCTCTACTGCCAGTTGTCATGCACAAACAACTAAACTATGCTGAACATGGAAACCCCCGTCCACTTTGCAAATGTGCAAGTTACTAGTCCTTCCCCCTGCCCACCGCCCCAATGGAAGAGTTGGTTTTTATTCTCCGCTTTTCTTATCGTAAGGAGTCTCAAAGCAGCTTACTATTGCCTTTCCCTCCTCACAATTGACACCTTGTGAGGTAGGTGGGGCTGAGAGAGTTCAGAGAGAACTGTGACTGGCCCAAGGTCACCCAGCAGGCTTCATGTGGAGTGGGGAATCGAACCCAGTTCTCAGAGTTAGCCACTCTTAACCACTACATCACGCTGGCCGGGAAAAAAAATTAGCCCACCAGTTAGTCAGCTGTGGTACTTTGACGGAGGAAAGAAACAGTTCTTCCATATGCAAAAGCGTGCCTGCCTGGTGACTTTGGAGGAGATTCTTACTTGCAGCAGATCTGTTTAAGAGCCAACCTTTATTCCCCCTTCACCTCATCAGCAACTTGAACTAACTGCTGCAGGGAGGATTTAATCTGCATAGATTGTTGCTGTAAGAATACTTTTAGACATGGTATATGTATTACAGGTTTACATAATACCTCTGTTCTGTAAACCTACAAAGGCCTCAATTTTAAAGCTGGAGCCAGTAGTGAGACATTACTTTTCATCCAGCTCATGTGGCCCTGAGGTAACATTTTTGGTTGCTGGCTATCCAATGTGGGCTCTCTTCAATGTTGGGGCCTGGAAAATTAACCGTCTTTTCTCTTCCTTCCCCTCCTCTTCATTAAAAAGATAGGGGCTTTAAAAGATATTGTCTTGGATTGTATGTCAGAGATTGTGGGGGGTAGGAGAAGACGGCTGGCTAGTGGTTTAAGATTATTCTGGAGTTCATCTTGTGGGTGCTGAAGAAGCAATCATTCTACAGGTACTAAGTTGGAAAGAGCTCAACCCAAGCCCTGCCTTTAAGTTGCTGAACGATGCAGTGAAGTCTAAGGCGGTACCTTAATACCTGCACCAGGTCCCAGCTGGTGCAGTTCAGAGGAGAAGCAACTTCTTAGCAAGCCTCCCCCTGGACGCTGTTCCCGAAAGGGGTTGACATCGGCCAGCATCCAGCACAACATCCGCTCGTGCAGGCTACACAACCTGATTGCACGAAACGGACAGGAGGCCCACACTGCAACTGGTATCGTTCTTCTACGCAGTGAAGAGCATATCATTCCAATGGCCCGAGCTGTTAGTGGCATTCTTGGGAGCGCAGTCAGGAAGCGATGGCACACAAGCGGTTCGGCTCTTCACAGGGCTGTGGCGCAGGCAGAGCGAGAGACGTGTTCTGAGCTTGGAGTCCCTGCAGGTAAGGTGTGGCCAGGCATCTTCAGAATGTGGGCCAAGGATGGGGGTGGGGGGAGGATAAGGGAGACACTCTGCTCAACCCCAGGGAAGGGCTGAAGGCATCAGCACTGCATGGCTGTTGTCAGAAAGAGTAAGGACTCATTGTGTGACGAGTTGTTCTCTGTTGCCCCAGAAGGTTGGACCAGAACCAAGCGGTTGAAAATAAATCAAAAGAGTTTCCATTTAGACATTAGGAAGAATTTTCTAACAGTTAGAGTGGTTCCTCAGTGGAACAGGCTTCCTTGGGAGGTGGTAAGCTCTCCTTCCCTGGAGGTTTTTAAGCAGAGACTAGGTGGCCATCTGTCAGCAATGCTGATTCTATGACCTTAGGCAGATGATGAGAGGGAGGGCATCTTGGCCATCTTCTGGGCATGGAGTAGGGGGTCGCTGGGGGTGTGCGGGGGGGGAGGTAGTTGTGAATTTCCTGCATTCTGCAGGGGGTTGGACTAGATTACCCTGGTGGTCCCTTCCAACTCTATGATTCTATGATCGCATAAAGGGGTGGCAGCAGAATGCAGCGGAAAAGCACGCAGCCAAGGTCATTCCTTCCATGTTTTCCAAAGCAGCAGCGAAATAAGAGGCGAATGCTTGGCGAGAAGTCTTCCTCTGGTGCGAGGCTCAAAGATGGTCTTTAAATACACACGTGGCACAAGCTGGGTGGCCGCAGATTCAGGCTATCTTACATACTCTTCTGAATACTAGGCAAGTTTCTTGTCTTCGTGGTGGCAGAGAAAAAAAAACATGGTGAAATGAAGCCACATTCTCCCCCCCCCCCCAGTAGCAGAGAAGTGCGAAGACAATACAGGCAATGCTTCTAGTAGCCGGGGGACTGTTTAATACCTGGGGTGGGTGGTGCTAAGTCCAAAAGCAAGTCAACGGGGACTGCCCTAACAGTTGCCCCGCTTTTCTGCCTGCCACCCACCATCCAAAATACCCAATTTGGGTGTCTTTGAAAAATATTTCCTTCCACTGTTTTAAACTTAAAAGTCCATGGGGCTATTTCCTCCCACTGTCTTCCGTTGCGTGTTGATTTCTGGATAAAAGCGTCGTCCCCCACGCCACCCGATTGCTTGCGGGGAAAACAAGAGAAAGGTATGAAAAGAGAGGGTCCGTGCTTTAGGGCCAGCTAAGGCCTTTCCCCCAGCGGGTCGCTGCTCACCGTCCGTACATTCCAAAAACGAGGAAACTGAAAAATACAGTTACCCCTACTAAGGAGATGGTGGCTGGGGCTGTGAACAGCTGGCGGTAGTTGAGGCGGAAATACCAGATGACAGCCAGCATCACCACGAAGACGGGAATCATCAGGTTGCCCATATTCAGAGCAATGCCTCCGGCCTCTGAGGGGGCCACCACGGCGTCTGGCATGGCCGAGACGGTGGCCCGGGAGAGGTGGCAGTGGATAACGCAGTTGTCCAGGATGTTGAGGGAGCGGAGAGTCCGAGCCTGGTCCTGGAGAAGCTGGCCCTGGTAGATAAACTTCATCTGGCTTTCCTGGCCTGGAAAGTATTTGCTTCATAAAGAAATTAAAAAGAAAACAAAGGTGGTTTGTATTTATCGTATGGAACTTATGTTGTGAGCAGCCCTGAGCTTTGGCCGGGGGAGGGTGGGATATAAAATGAAATAAATAAATAAATAAGATGGCATAGAGCAGAGCAGGGGTCCCCAACGTGGTGCCCAACAACACCTTTCCTGGCGCCCAAGTGTTTTGAGAAAGTGAGTGGGGCCAGGTAGGATCCTGCCCAGTAGGGTTTTTGATTGCCCATCTGAGATCTGATTGGGTGTGCAGATTAAAATAACGTTTCAGCAACGGCTGCCCCATAGTGTTGATTTTATTCTTTGTCTGACTCCTCTTTCCCAGTGTACTTTCAAAATGTACTCCTCTGACCCATTGTAATTGGACTTCCTCTGCGTGTGTGGTTGACTCCGCCTCACATGGGGGCCATTTTGGGGTTGTGCCGTTTCAAAATTCTAAAGGTGCCCGCAGGCTAATAAAAAAGGTCGGGGACCCCTGGAGCAGAGTACTGATGGAGAGGTTTTAAGATGAGCAACAACACTGGGAATTCTGAGGCAAGCAGTTTTAGAAACTGGTGGGCTGGGCAGTAGCTGCCACAGGCAATGAGGGCCACAGAAAGACTGGGAGAACACCACAGCAGCGTCACAGTGGAGGCTGCAGCATGGGAGCTCTGCCCCTTGTTTATTTACTTCATTTATACACTACTGAGAGCCAGCGTGGTGCAGTGGTTAAGAGCGGTGGTTTGGAGCGGTGGACTCTGGTCTGGAGAACCGGGTTTGATTCCCCACTCCTCCACATGAGCAGAGGAGGCTAATCTGGTGAACCGGGTTGGTTTCCCCCACTCCTCCACATGAAACCAGCTGGGGAACCTTGGGCTAGTCACAGCTCTTTTCAGAGCTCTCAGCCCCACTTACCTCACAGGGTGTCTGTTGTGGGGAAGGGAAGGTGATTGTAAACTGGTTTGATTCTTCCTTAAGTGGTAGAGAAAATCAGCATATAAAAACCAACTATTCTTCTTCTTCTTTGTACCTAATAGAGACCCAAAGCATCTTACATCATTCTCCTCTCTACCATTTTATGCTCACAACAACCCAGTGAAGTAGGCTGAGAGGATGCGACTGGCCCAAGGTCTCCCCATAAGCTTCCATGGGAGAAGTGGGGATTTGAATCTGGATCTCCCAGATCCTAGTCCACCACTCTAACTGCTACACCACACTGGCCCTCATCAACAGAGCTACTGCCCAACCGATACCATGGGTCTCCCGCCACTCGAAAGGTGCAGGGCTCATTACCAAGCTCCCTGGTCCCCACCTGCACCTGTTGCAGCAGCAAACTCCCGCCTATCAGCCTCCTCGGAATACCCGGCCAATCAAAAGGAGTCCTTGCTCAGATTTTGGCAGCAGCTAGCCACTTTGCATGACGCGGAGGCAAGCAATGGCAAACCATCTCCGAACGTCTGTTGCCTTGAAAACCCCACTGGGGTCACTGTAAGTTGGATGTGACTTGACGACAAGAAGAAAAAAAGCCACTTTGCAGCAATTGCAAAGGGGGAGAATGAAGCCCTGACCTTAATCCAGACTTGCTTCATTCTTCTTCTTCTGCCAGTTAATTTTCAGATGTAGGAGGAAGCATATATATTTTTAAAGCTATATAGCACCCCATATTCAACAACATGGTATTTGCTTGCATGGATTCATGTCAAGAGTTTTGGGAGCCAGGGCAACCAGGTACTGGGATTGCTCTGGTACTGAACCTACTGCTCTTATTCAATGGACTGATGGGCAGGATGTGGCAGTTGAGTTGCAGTAGTGGCTAAAAGTTATCATCCATGGCCAAAAAATCCCCAATTTTATTCTCTCAGGCTGTCTTCCCGCTGGCAACAAGGCTTATCTTGCACAGCTGTTCCAAAGACTAGTGAAATCATGTCCAGGAAGAAGAGTTGGTTTTTATATGCTGACTTTCTCTGCCACTTAAGGAAGAATCAAACCAGCTTACAATCACCTTCCCTTCCCCACAACAGACACCCTGTGAGGTAGGTGGGGCTGAGAGAGCTCTAAGAGAGCTGCGACTAGCCCCAGGTCACCCAGCTGGCTTCGTCTGTAGGAGTGGGGCAACAAATCCAATTCACCAGATTAGCATCCAGTTCTAGAGTCCACCACTCCAAACCACCGCTCTTAACCACTACACCAAGCTGGCTCTGTGGAAGTGCTCTGAACACTCTGAAAAGCTACCACATTATGAAAAAAACAGCATCTTGCAACAGAAAAACTCTTTTAGCTTTATCAATGAGTTTGTATGCCAAGCACCGTTAATCAGTGCATGTGGCACTTTGTAGATGGGTTTCTGTGGCTGCCCTCAGTTCCCTGGGCTGAGGCAAGGAGCGCTTAAGGAGCTGCTCATCAGGTAACGAGCAAGACTGTGCCTGCGTGCACACATGCGCCTTCAGAGCCAACACACTCACCTCTTGAGGATGCCAACAGTGTCCTCTGGCCTCACCATGGCCACCTCCTCTGTATCGTTGAGGAATTTGAGGCGCACTTTGATAAACCCTGCGTTGGATTCATTTTCCTCTGGGACAGGTGCTGTTTGGGGAGGCCCCTGATGCTCTGGGGAGGCAGCCACGCTAACAAAGGTCCTTTGGGGAAGGCCTTGAATGTCCAAGAGGCGGTCTAGGGTAGAATCTGAGCCACCGCTGCTATCCCCCTGCTCGAGGGCAGGGCCTGAGTCAGGGGCAGGGCCCTCTTCCGCCTTCTCTTCGGCCCCTTCCGTGGTACCCGGGGGCTCGGAATGTTCTGATACCACTGAATTCCCCACATAATGTTCGATGGGGCTCAGGTGGATCACCGATGAGTCTCCGGCAGCCACAACAGTTCCCAGAAGAGGGCTGCCCCCGTCTGCAACATATGTGGAAAGCCAAGAGAGAACCAGGGCTGTGACGAGGACTATCACTCCAGCCACCACGGTCACTTCATCCCCCACACCTTCAATGATGGTCACTTCAGGGGGCTCCATCTCTTGGCTTTGGGTAGGAAAGCAGAAGGCAAGGATGGAATCTCAGTGCTGGAAAGAGGAAGCAGGCAGATGGCATCAGAGGAAGAGGGGAGGTCCAGAAATCTCTCCACCTAAATAAGCGAGAGAGAAAGAGCTATGAATGAATGAATGAATTCATTCATTCACTTGTATAGGGCTGTAAGCCATTACGAAACACCATCAACAAATAAGACACATTAAAACATAAATATGCATAATAAAAATCAAGCTGTAAAACTGGAATTGTAATAGTATAAACAACCTTAAAATAATTAATTTTAATAGAACAATTTATAGGGCTCCTGTCCCACCCCCAATTGGCAGGCAACAACTGCAGACAAAATCAGTTTTACATAACTGCTCTCGAAGAGACAGCCTTGGCCCTTATTTTCTTTGCTGCCAGGGCGTACAGTGCCATTCTGTAAGATACATGATTATCCCCCTCATAATACTAGAACGCAGGGTCATCGGCTGAGGCTAGAGGGTGAGAGATTCAAAACAGATAAAAGGAAGTATTTCTTCACACAGCATAGTTAAATTTTGGATCTCCCTGCCCCAGGATGTAGTAGTGGCTGCCAACTTGGAAGGCTTTAAGAGGGAAATGGACATGTTCATGGAGGAGAGGGCTATTCATGGCTACTAGTCAAAATGGATACTAGTCAATGATGTGGGCTTCCTAGAGGCACCTGGTTGGTCACTGTGTGAACGGACTGCTGGACTTGATGGATCTTGGTCTGATCCAGCATGGCCTTTCTTATGTAACCTTTCCTTTCCTTTATCCCTTAGAAGCTCCTTGATCCATTGATCTTGAGCAGCATAAATCTAGTGTTTGAGGGATATAAGGACTGAAATAAATCTTGCCACTGACAATGTAGCCTTGGAGTCCCTGTAACTTAATAAAAAAGGCATTATGTCAGACACAGAGGCATTAGATTTGTATGTAAAAAGGGGAGAGAGATAACGTGATCGGAGTTCCTCATAAAAGCGGCATTCCAAGAGGACATGAGAATGCCAAGATAAACTCCTTGACCTGGTCAACCTCAAAGCCGTCTAATACCCAGCGAGAAGGAGGCATTTTTCTCCTCTTAGAGATTATCATAATCTTAGAGCAGTACTATCCCATTTTCTTATAGGCCGATATCACTTTTGAACATTGATTATAAAATATTTCCCCACTCTGCCACATGAAGCCAGCTGGGTGACCTTGAGCTAGTCACATTCTCTCAGCCTCACCTACCTCACAGGGGGTCTGTGGTGAGGAGGGGAAGGGAAGGTGCTTGTGAGCTGGTTTGATTGTTCCTTAATTGGTAGAGAAAGTCAGCATATAAAAACCAACTCTTCTTCTTCCCTCTGCCTCCCCGCCCCTTAAAGATAAAAATGGGAAACTAAGGAACAGTGAGCTAGTGGGTGACTTTGAGCCACTTACATACCTCCATGGCCACTTACATACCTCCATGGCCTAATCTACATCATAGGGTTTGTGAGAGGATAAAATGGGGGGGCCTCTTTGGAAAATGTACAAGACAAAAATAAAATTTGTTTGTTTTTTGACAGGTTGGGAGGCTTCCTATTTTATATCCAGAAAGCCGAAGCAGAGATCGTGAGATGCCCACGATTACCAACAGTAACAGCCAGGACTTTTATTGATTTATTTTATTTGCTTTAATTACAGCCCGCCTTTCTTACGGAGAGTCAAGACGGATTACAAAATACAAAAAGAATACTGTCAGACAGCATAAGACATCCAGTGAGCAGATCCATAGGACTGGGACTGCAAATTAGAAAGCAATGTAAACAGTCTAAAGGCACGAGAACCAGCATGGGATAATGGAACTAGGAACAAAGAAAGAAAGAAAATCAAAATCAAGGAGATCAAGTTGGCTCAGAAACTCCAGCTGGTACAGAACACCGCAGCTCAAGTGCTGGCATCACTCGTTTGAGCAACGTCCTCTGCTGAAGGTGACACCCTGCAAATGGGCAAGATCGGCAACTGGCAATGCACAGGCATTCTCCACTGTGGCTCCCACTTAGTGGCAAGGCCTGCCTGAAGCCAGGAAAGAGGTCTACAAAATTATGCACAGTTTGGAGAGTGGACAGGGAGAAGCTTTTCTCCCTCTCTCATAATAATAGAACGCGGGGGCATCTGCTGAAGCTGGAAGGTGAGAGATTCAAAACAGATAAAAGGAAGATAATTCACAGTGGATAGCCGTGTTAGTCTGTCTGCAGTAGTAGAAAAGAGCAAGAGTCCAGTACCACCTTAAAGACTAACAAAAATATTTTCTGGTAGGGTATGAGTATTTCTTCACACAACACATAGTCAAATTGTGGAACTCCCTGCCCCAGGATGTGGTGATGGCTGCCAAATTGGAAGGCTTTAAGAGGGGAGTGGACATGTTCATGGAGGACAGGGCTATTCATGGCTACTAGTCAAAATGGATACTAGTCATGAGGCATACCTATTCTCTCCAGAATCAGAGAAGCATGCCCAATATATTAGGTGCTGTGGAACACAGGCAGGATGCTGCTGCTGCAGTTGTCTTGTTTGTGGGCTTCCTAGAGGCACCTGGTTGGCCACTGTGTGAAAAGACTGCTGGACTTGATAGTCCTTGGTTTGATCCAGCATGGCTTTTCTTATGTTCTTAAAGCTCCCACACTTCAGTCAATCCACAGGAAGCGGAAAACAGAAATATTCAGGAAGCCAAGAAAATTTATAGACTATTTCACTGTTTATTGGATGTATCGTCTTGATTTTACTGCATTTTCTTCTACCTTCATAATCCATTTTCTGCATCATTTGTTGTATGATTTATTTTACTTCATTTATACCCCCTTTTCCTTAAAGTAGCTTACATTGTTCTATTCTACTCCATTTTATCCTCACAATACCTCTGTGAGGTAGATTAGGCTGAGAGTGTGTGACTGACCTAAGGTCACCCAGAAAGCTTCTGTGGCACAATGGAGATTTGAACCCGGGTCTCCCCGTTCCTGACCATTATATCATGCTGGTTCTCATGCCTTTAGATTGTTTATATTGCTTTATAATTTTGCAGTCCCAGTCCCGTGCCACTGCTCACTGGATATAAAATGGGAAGCCTCCCAACTTGTCAAAAAAACAAACAAAAACTACAAAGAATATAGCTGCCTCCAGATAAGATAAATTTCCATTTGTAGACCTGGTTTCTTCAATGAAGTGGGTGGGTGAGATGGCAGAGGCATGTTACACATCTGTTTGGGGCTCTATGCTGCCTATAGCTTTTACTCCAAATTCAAGCCACCTTTAAAAAAATTTATAACACACATAGTTTGCTTTTACTAATGCTCAAGGAATTGCTATATGTATACAGCTAACTCATTTGGTTACATTCTAGTAATACCACATTTATGTCTTGTGAATGTTCTTGATGTATTTGTTGTATTTTCTCCTTTTTTAAAACAAATGGTGATTCCCTGTACTATTATCTGATGTGTAATATAATATTTATAACCAGCTCTCAGTATCTAGGCCTGCTGTCTTCTTGGGACTGCCACTCCTCTTACTGGCCCACCTACACCTTTAACAGCAGTTCGACGTAGAGAACCAAAGCAGATGAAACTTTTCCAACCACTTAATTGCTATATCAAGAAATGCATCATGGTTCCTGCTTCCTGAGATAATCTTAAGGGCACAGCAACACAGCCAGTAGAAAAGTTGCAACTGTCCTCTTTATCCTATCAGGAGCCCAACAATTGGCTCAAACCATCCTCTTAATCCTGGGAGGAGGGGAGGTGGAGAATCCCAGGTGCACAAATATACCTGTGGGACTGCTCCTTTTGTTGACAGCCTGCTGGTGGACAAAACAAACAGAAACCTGGGCGGTGCTTTTTTCTCCTTGCTTGATTGGGTGGCACCACCATGCTGTCCTCCACAATTTATAGGGCTCCTGTCCCACCCCCAATTGGCTGCACCTGACATGATGTAGAAGTGGGTATCAAGCAGCCTCGGTCTTCCAGGAGCCTTCTCAAAAAGGCAGCCACAGACTGCTAGAAGACTGGGCGAAAGCTTCCTTGTCTGTGCCTGAACCCAGCTCTGCTTTCTGTCAGGCCTTTGTTTCTCCTCACCCCTCTCTCTTCTGAGCGTATTTCCATTAGCACACAGTCTGTCTTCAGTTCCCGTTCCCTGGTCTTTCTTGTTTGCTTGTCTGCCTCCTGATCTTGATTCCTACAGGTACTCCTTGTGCCTTGCCTTGCAACCAGATACCTAGGAAAGTACTGTGATGGCCCGGTCCTCCGGTCATCATCTCCTCCCTGAGGTCCTCTCTGAAATGTTGTCAATCCTGCTGGGCTTCTGGAACTCTACCTATAAGCAGGTAAATATAATCAGTACCTTTAAACAGCTCTTCCTGTTTAACTCTTGCAAATTCTTCCTGATGCTCCCTGTTCAAATGGCAGTTTTATTAAAAGCAGAGCTGAAGTACTGTCTGCTTCACCTCTCTGGAATTTCCTTCTTCAGTTTGCTTGCTAAAGCTACAATCTGAGCTTTTTCTCACATACACAGACCCAGGGGAGGTAATATTTCTATTTATTTCTATTGTTATTTAAAACATGCCTTTATTTTCCACAAGTGGCTAAGGCATGATCAGCTCTTTCAGTCAACCTCTGCTTATCCTTCCTCAATACTTTTTGCCCCTTTGCAGTTGCTTCAGAATTTAGCACGTTATTAGAGCTGCAGAGGATGGATTTTGCAGAAGCTCTAGAAAGCGTGCCTTGGCCTCTTGGCATTGCATGCACCAAAGGAAAAAACCTAAGGGTACAATTCCATATACACTGAGCTGGAAGTAAGCCTTACTGAATAACATGGCACCTATTTCTAAATAAATATACCTAGGCTTGTCCTGTTAGGATGTAATCTCATCCACACCTGAGAGTAAGTCCCACTAAATAAAATCAATTTGTGCTTAAGCCTATTGAGTTTTGGCTGTAAGTGGGGCCAACTGGGTAAAAGCATGTTGGTTCCTCTTTCACTGGCTTTGACTAATCAAACCTTTGCTTATTCTCCTTCCACCCTTTATCCCTTTTAGGGTTATCCCATTTTGTTCTAGGCAATTATTATGGCAAACCACCTGTGTTTGTCAATTGCCTTGAAAACCCAATGGGGTCACCATAAGTCTGCTGCAACCTGACAGCACAAGGATATAAGGCAGCCCCTTGGGTCAGAGGCCTGGTCTCTGAAAAGTCCCGGTTCCACTTCTGCCCAGTAAAATAATTTGAAACGGTGGTGCAAACAGTCCCGTGCAGCCCTGGAGCTACCTGCAGTTGGAAGAAAGGCTGCTCAGCCAACCAGTGTGAATGAAAGAGGATGTGTCAGAAAGATGGAGACAGGGTTGACAAACTCCAGGTGAAGCCAGGAATAAACTCTATGGCATTGTACCCCACTGAGGTCCCTATCCTCCCCAGGCTCCACCCCCAAATCTTCAGGAGTTTCCCAACCTGGAGGTGGCAACTGTATCCCCTTACCCCACCCCACACACACACTGGTGGCCGGAGGTGGATCTGGCAACCATAGCTAAATTCTGTCTTGGGATATGTAAGACACGGGGGAATGATTCTAAAGCTGATGCAGAGTCTTAAACCCATTTGACTAGCTCAAATAATCATGTTGCCTCTTTCCCCCCCCCCCCATTGTATCGAACCCTTGTTGTTTAATGATGTTTTAACGGTCAACGACTGCAGTAAATTATACACACTACCAGGGCTCTTGCTTTCCATTTCCATTGCAATGGTAGAAATCAGGTCTTAAATGTACATCTGTGAATAGACATTCGCTTAGGCCAATTTTGTCCCTCATTTTCCCTCCTGGCCCTCTGGTTTGGTCAGGTGTGGACGGCCATCCTAGCCCTAAAACAGGCCTGGGGTGGGGGGAGAAGGGGGGGATGGAGGGCAGAGGGAGGGCTGGGCCCACAGCAGGGGCAGAAGGCCTGTGAAGCAGAGGAACCCTGCTTGGGGGGGGGTCTTCCTATTCTCTGCGGGTGGGCTGCAGAAAGGGCGCAGACACTGGGAAAGCGGGCCTTATAATGGGGAGGCTGAGGGGGCTTTCAGGGGGAGGGGCTCGCGCGACGCTGTCACTCACCTGGCCTTCCCCTTCACCCCTTTTCTCTCTCTCTCTCTTTTCCCTTCCTTCCGACACTCCGAGGGCCGCGTCACGTCACCAGCGCCCGTCTCTACGTCACTCAGAGGCGCCCGCCGCGGTGGAGGGGTGGGAAGGTTGGTTGCCATAGCAGCGGCGGGAGGAGACGTATAAAGGCTGCGACGGAGGAACCAGAGGCCTAGGAGAGGGATCTGTTGCGTTAGGGTGATCGTATTGCTTTTGATTGTCCTATTGCTTTTGTTGCTTAACTTTTCACCAAGAGTGCGGGGATGTCCACGGCGCGTGGCGGGGTCGAGCGGGCCTCCGCAGCCGCCCAACCGCCCCTCTGGGCCTGGCGGCGTCGCTATGGCAACTGGAGCCGTGATGTCAAATGGGCGCGCCCGACAGCCATCTTTGGGGGGGGGGGAGGAGATCTTAGTTACTGTTGCCAAGTCGCCGGAGCGGATTTTGTTTTACTTTAAAATTAAACTACACCTGCAAAAGGGCGTGGGGGGGGGGGAGAGAGAGAAAAGATATAACGAAGGCTTTTTATGGCATCTGTGTTCATAAAGCTAGAAGGGCGGCCGTGTTGCAGCAGAAGGAAATCCAGTCTTTTATCCCTGAGAAGCTCCTTGATCCATTGAGCTTGAGCAGCGTATCTCTAGTGTTGGAGGGATATAAGGACTGAAACAAATCTTGCCACTGACAATGAAGCCTTGGGGTCCCTGTCGCTTAGTAAAAAAGGCATTAGGTCAGTCACAGAGGCATTGGATTTGTATATTAAAAGGGGGGAAATATAGTGCAATCGAAGTTCCTCGTAAAAGTGGCATTTTCAAAGGGCATGGGCTAATGAGTCGATAGAACCAGAAGAGCAAGGGCAGATCCTGCCTGTCTATGGTATATTCAGAATTCTGCCCTGCGTTACCATCCAAGGGTTAGCATTCAATCTAGCCAAGCAAAAAGCTCTACAGAGACGAGGAGTTGTCAGATAATATGTATAGGCAGGCAGACCACGTGGAGGGGGTATTCCGAAGAACTGGGATGAACAGACGCGACGAGCACGAAAAGTAGTGCTGTTATAATTGAGCTCTTTAATGCGCTTTTTAATTTTGGAAAAGTTTTTGGGGAAATACAGTGCGATGGAAGTTCCTCGTAGCAGCGGCATTCCCAAAGGGCTCATGAGTCGATAGAGCCAGAAGAGCAAGGACCGATCCTGCCTGGGTAGGGGATATTCAGAATTCTGCCCTGCGTTACCATCCAAGGGTTAGCATTCAATCTAGCCAAGCAAAAAGCTCTACAGAGACGAGGAGTTGTCAGATAATATGTATAGGCAGGCAGACCACGTGGAGGGGGTATTCCGAAGAACTGGGATGAACAGACGCGACGAGCACGAAAAGTAGTGCTGTTATAATTGAGCTCTTTAATGCGCTTTTTAATTTTGGAAAAGTTTTTGGGGAAATACAGTGCGATGGAAGTTCCTCGTAGCAGCGGCATTCCCAAAGGGCTCATGAGTCGATAGAGCCAGAAGAGCAAGGGCCGATCCTGCCTGGGTAGGGGATATTCAGAATTCTGCCCTGTGTTACCATCCAAGGGTTAGCATTCCATCTAGCCAAGCAAAAAAGCTCTACAGAGACGAGGAGTTGTCAGATAACATGTATAGGCAGGCAGACCACGTGGAGGGGGTATTCCGAAGAACTGGATATCCAGTCTGTCTTCTGTCTAGTGTATGAGCTTTCGTGAGCCGCAGCTCACTTCTTCAGAATCTGAAGAAGTGAGCTGTGGCTCACGAAAGCTCATACCCTACCAGAAAATATTTTTGTTACTCTTTAAGGTGCTGCTGGACTCTTGCCCTTTTCTACTACTGCAGACAGACAACTGCCCTTTTCTACTACTGCAGACAGACTAACACGGCTACCCACGGCTGCAAATTATCTTCTGTCTAGTGGATTTCTAGCATTGCAGAATTGTGCATTTGGTCACGAAAAGCAGTGGCTTCAGTATGATGTAGCCCTTGGACTAGGCCTGAAGTAGGGTTGTCAGCTCTGGCTTGGGAAATACCTGGAGATTTTGGGGGTGGAGCCTGGGAAGGGACCTCAGCAGGGTACGATGCCATAGAATCTACCCTCCAAAGCAGCCATTTTCTCCAGGGGAACTGATCTCTGTAGTCTGGAGATCAGTTGTAATACTGGGAGAGCTCCGGGCCCCACCTGGAGCTTGGCAACCCACTGGGCAAACTTTCTTTTTAAAAGTGTGGAAAGAAAAGGAACAGTAGAGGCAAGGAGCCGTGAAATGCAGAAAGTCCTGGTGCAGGTACACGTTGGGTACTGTGCTTGCGCAAGCTGGCTGCAGAAAATTTCTTGAAAGGTGCAGCTGCTGCTCCAAGTTGTGTACATCACACACAATGAAGGGCAACATTCAAACAACAAGGAATGGCAAGAGGAACAGTCAGTGTGTATTTGTTCCTCCCTTTTCCAGTACTTGCTAAAACACCCAACCGGTTGCTTTTGGGAGACAAGGCATTCCCAGGGCAGATATACTGGCTCCAGCAAAACCTATTTGCTTAACAGGACAATATCCACCCCTCCAACCTCTACGTAAAGCCTTTAGGAGAAATAATTTGTAGCTTTGGAATTGGATGGCATCAATATGAGTATGACACCCAGTTTTACATCTCATTATCAAAATCCCCTGGTGATGCAGCAGAGATCCTGAGCCGCTGCCTGACTGTTGTGGTCGAATGGCTGAAAGCAAATAAATTGAACCTAAACCCAGACAAGACCGACATGATGGTGGTTGGGAAGGCGGATGTCTTGAAGGACTTTGTGCTTCCCACTTTCAGTGGGGTTCAGCTAACACTTGCTGACTCAGTTAAGAGCCTTGGGGTTTTACTGGATCCAGCACTGCTGCTGGAGAAGCAATGTGGCCACAAAAAAATCTTCCAACTCGAGTCTAGCCCACAAGATGGCCTCCTACCTTGACTTGGCCAATCTGGCAACTTGGATCCATGCCATGGTAACATCAGGACTAAACTATGGTGATGCACTTTACGCAGGTCTCTCCCCAAAGTCAACTTGGAGACTCCAGTTAGTTCAAAGGCTGCGGCTAGGTTATTATTGAGGGCTAGGCAGAACATGCATATCACTCTCATTCTGCAGTCCCTCCATTGGCTGCTCATCAATTGCAGGCGCAATTCAAGGTACTGACCATCACATTCAACGTCCTTCATGGCCTTGGTCCCTCATATCTGCAGGACTGCCTCTCTCCCTATGCTCCGCCATGACAACTTTGCTCAAGTCAGTAGGGGCTTCTGTAGGTGCCACCCTGCAAATGTGCTAAATCAATAACCTCCCATACTCATGCATTGTGTTGTGCCCCCACCTTTGTGGAGGAGCTGTGGCTCAGTGGTAGAGCTTCTGCTTGGCATGCAGAAAGTCCCAGGTTCAATCCCCAGAATCTCGAGTTAAAGGGACTAGGCAATACTGACTGATGGACCAAGGGTCTGATTCAGTATAAGGCAGCTTCATGTGTTCATGTTAAAATGGCCTCCCTGATGAGGTTAGGAAGGCTCCCACGTTTCTGGATTTCCTCAAACTATGCAAAACAGAATTATTCAAGAGAGCTTTTTGCACAGGTAAATAGAACACAGTGGGGGGGGAGGGATTGCCATCAAGTCACAGCTGACTTATGGTGATCCTGTAGGGTTTTCAAGGCAAGAGACATTCAGAGGTGGTTTTGCCATTGTCTTCCTCTGGGTCATGACCGTTATTCCTTGGAGGTCTCCCATCCAAATACTAGCCAAGGTCGAGGCTGAGAGTTTCCAAGGCAGAGTGGGGATTCGAACCTGGGTTTCCCAGATCCTAGTCCGTGTGAAGGCAGGAAAAGCCATTTAGTGTCAACTTTTGCTTAGCATCACTATTTTCCATTTTGAATGCTTAGAAAACCGTTGTTATAATTGTAGAGGCCTAGCAGAGACCATGAGAAACAAGGTGCACCTGCAGCCTGTTGCCAAACAGATAAGGCTGTGCAAGGCCGAACCAGCATACCAGCCTAATTGGGAGATGGGTTTCATCTGTGAGAAATTGGGAGGGGGGGAATGACTTCACTCTTCACTCCTGAACCCAATCCAGCTTGAACCGGCCAGAACCATCTAGAGGTTTCGGAGAATTACTGTTCCTGATTGGAAGTCAGGGGTCATCTGACTGGGATTCAGATTGCCATAAGTTTAGCCATGCTTATGCTATACAACTACTATCTATCATTATCACCTGAACTGCTTTGGCACATTACTCTGCTTAGATACAGCAATGCCGCAATGCAAGAAACTAAGGCCTGAACCAGCTTAGCTTAAGAGTAAGGAACTTCAGCTATGTAGTAGAGTTGTAAGTATAACCAGCAAGACTTTGTTATTTTCTTTGCCAGTGTGTCTTTAAGATTACTGTACTCGCATTTTAATTATTTTCTTTTAAATTCTTAAATAAACCTTTTCATTTAAAAGGTGGTTTGAGTTATTTGACCTGACTCGGTTACGTTACAACACAACTGGAGCTCTGGAGAGGGCGGCCAGTCGTGACATGGTGGCAGCGGTGGGATCAGGTCCAGTTACTCAAAAGTAATTCTTAAAACACTGGCAGTTTGTTATTTTGTGCAGTCAGGATGTCGTTCAGGAGTACTGCGAGTTTTGAGTTAGGCACCAAGCCGTGGCACAAATCAGCTGGAGCCGTACCGCGGAGGCAGCAGGCAGAAATTGAAGTGACTGTGCTTGGAGATACAGAGACTAATCTCCTGCAGTTTGAGGAAGGATTTATGGGCGGCGTGAACCCTCGGGTCGGAGGAAAGCTTCGCTCAAGGCACCGGGCAACTACAGAGCAATGTTGCGCAGATACCTCTAGCAGTTCCGATGCTGGAACGGATAGGGACTATGCGGATGACGATGACCAGAGGCCATTGCAGGGGTCGTTACCAGATGTCCAAGGAGCAGCCGGAGGGCCGAGTTCCAGGAATTGGGACAGAGACGGCAAAGGAGGCAGCCCACGGGACAACGGAGGTGACAAGCCTAACAGCAAAGGTGAAGAGCCTAAAGGTCAGCCCGCAGGTTTCTCTGAATTCATCAAAGGCTTTATGGATTACCAGAAGAACATGTTTGGATATTTACAAGCGCAGAGTGCAAATTCTCAAAGGGTCCAGCAGCAGGCACCTAAATGGTCGTGTAAAGATTTACCGAGCTACAAGGAAAATGACTGTGTTGTGACTTATTTAACGCTGTTTGAGAGAGCCTGTGCAAGTCTCAAAGTGCCAAAGGAATGTTACATGCAAGTTTTGTGGACTAACACCTCGGGAGAGTTGGCAAAGTTACTCACCCAGTTAAGTCCTGATGAAGTTCAAGACTATGAACTCTTTAAAGAAAGGGCAATCCAGCGTTTCTCCCTGACAGCAGAGCAACTTCGAGTGCGGCTGAGGAAGGCAGCACCCAAAGGTAAAGAGACTCTTACTGACTTTGTATACCGGCTGTTCCAGAATATTGAGCAGTGGTTTGTAGCAGCTGATATTCGTTCTGTGGATGATGTCATCGCCCTTTTGGTAAGAGAGCAATTTGGGCAGTCTATAACTGAAGAGCTGCATGCTTTGATTCAAGCAAGGAATCCTAAAAATGTTGTGGAGATGGCTGCTTTTGCTGACCAGATACTTGCGGGGCGGAAGGAGGCTCATAAATCTCTCCTTCGGCTTGGACATGAGAGGCATGGGGCTACACCATTCCGTGGGAAAGAAGCAGGGACAAGAAGACCAGAGGTGAACCGGGAGTCGAGTTCTGGCAACCGGGCCACCCCAGTCAAAGATCCTGCCCAGCGGATAGACAAGCCCAAAGCCACTTCTACACCAGCAGCTACATCTGGATGCTTTCATTGTGGAAAACAAGGACATATTAAAAAGGACTGTGTTATTTGGAAGAACAAGCAAGCTTCTTCAGCTAAAGTCCAATGTATTGGAGGAGAAGTCTCTAACGCTGAAGCACAACCACAGACTACAGAGAACTGGGAGGCTGAGTATGTTCCGGAAGTAAGTCCAGAGCAGATCGTTCGAAGGCACCCTGTTCCACAAGATTGGCCGAGAGGGGCTGTGGCTAATCGAAAAGAAACCCAAAAGCAACCAGCTAACACTCAAGAAGGTGAACACACAGCAGCTAAGATGGGCTTCACAGCTACTGTGGGGAAGCTGAGGATTCTGGACTCTAAGGAGTTAATTTCACCTCATCAGCGAGCCTGGGTTAAACAGATGAGAGAAGAGGAGATCATCATAAATCACCGCCACGTAGTAAAAGGAACACGGGACACGGGCGCTGATGTTTCCAGCGTGCATTGTAAGTTACTCAATGACTGTGATTCTATTCCATGTGGTATTTTGAAGGTTGAAGCTTTTGAGAGTGCTGTAAAGCAAATGCCTCTAGTGAAAGTTCACTTACAGTTTGGAGGCTGGTCTGGAGAAAAGCTATGCCTTGTCCATAGTAAGGGAGACCAACCATTTATAATTGGGTCTGACTTGCTCTATCAATGTGCCCAAATGAACGCTGTGCAAACCAGGCAGCAAAAGAAACAGCTAGAGGGGATCCAGGAGAGTGAAACTGCAGATGCAATCTCCAGCCCTGGAGATGGGGAGGATGAGAGTAGCAAGGGGAGTGCACTCTCTCTCTCGCCATCAGAGGGGGGGCTAGAACAGCCTGAGCAGCAACCTGCAGCTACAAAGCCTGAAACTTTTCCTTCTGCTGAGTTTAATGAAGAGAAAGTTATTCTCTCAAGTTCAGCTTCTGATTTTAGAGAGGCCCAATTGGTCTGTGAAACTTTGCAGAGTTGCAGAGAGCAAGCTAATACTTCTCAACCTTTGTCAGTTGACAACCCAAGTCGTTTTGTGTGGCTTAATGGACTGTTATACAAAGAAACAATTCCAAAAGGATGCTCTCAAGACTGGGACACCGAGAAACTTCTAGTCGTGCCCAGAAAGTACAGAGAAGAAATCCTGAGAGTGGCACACGATATTCCACTTGCAGGGCACTTGGGAATCAAAAGGACTACAGCCAAGGTTCAGCGTAATTTCTACTGGCATGGACTTACAAAATCAGTGAAGGACTATGTGAGCACTTGTGATACTTGTCAACGTGTGGGTTTTCCTCAAGACAAGACCAAGGCTGAGTTACATCCTTACCCAGTCATCAAAGAAGCTTTCCATACTGTCGGATTGGATTTGCTGGGACCACTTCCAAAGTCAAGGTCAGGTAAACAATATATTGTTGTCATTGTAGATCATGCAACAAGGTTCCCTGTCGCATACCCACTCAGTAATATCACTGCGCAGTCAGTGGCTAAAAGCATTCTGGACTTTGCTTCAATATTTGGTTTTCCTAAGACTATAATTACAGACCGTGGTTCTAACCTGATGTCTAAGCTAATGGCAAAAGTGTGTGAAATGGCAGATATAAAGCATGTCCCTGTGATAGCTTACCATCAGTCAGCTAATGGACTAACTGAAAGAATGATCCAGACTTTGGGCAAGATGCTAAAATGTTTTGCTCAGGAGCACAAAGATTGGGACGTGGCTGTTCCTTATTTGATGTGTGCATACAGAGATGTTCCCCAAGAGTCTTTACAATACAGCCCAAATGAACTCCTGTTCGGTAAAAATATCAGAGGGCCTTTGGAGATCCTCAAGGCAGACTGGGAAGGAGTGCTGTCTGAAAAGTGTCCAAAGAAGGTTGTGGAGTACTTGAGCAACTTAAGGAGCACTTTGGACAGAGTCAGAGAAGCTGCTAGTCTGAACTTGGAGGAGGCTCAGAGAAAGCAAAAGGTGTATCATGATGAGCATGCTAGACATAGATCTTTTGTGGTCGGAGATAAAGTTCTTGTTTTGAACCCAGAGCATGTTACTAAGCTGGCAGTGGCTTGGTCAGGTCCTTTTGAAGTTTTACAAGTGATGTCTCATGATAATTATCTTATCAAAGAAGTGGACTCTGATAAAAAACCTACTGTGCTTCATGCAAACCGTTTGAAATTGTACAAAGAAAGAGTTAGTGTGGTGTTCCCCCTTACAGCAGTTCAAGAAGAGAATTGTGAAATTCCTGAGACTGCTCCAGAAGGTCAAAACAGCTTGCAGGAAGTGCAATTTTCTGAAAACCTGACAGTTAAACAGCAGCAAGAGTTGCAGGAAGTTTTGGAGTGTTTTCAGCCTTTGTTTTCTGAAGTACCAGGCAAGACTCATGTCATTTCTCATCATATTGACACCGGCAATAGTAAGCCAATTCAAACCAGACCTTATTCTGTCAATGGAGCCATGAAAGAAGTCGTAGAGACTGAAGTTCAACAAATGTTAGAATGGGGAATTATAAAGAAATCTACTAGTAGATGGGGAGCTCCTATTGTGCTTGTGCAAAAGAAAAAAATTGGCAAAGGATGATCCACCTAAATATAGACTGTGCATTGATTTTAGAAAGCTCAATGACATTACTGAATTGGATCCTTATCCTACTCCAAAAGTTGATGAATTAGTGCAACGTTTGGCCAATTCAAAGTACATCTCTACCCTTAATTGTTTGCGTGGCTATTATCAAGTTCCCTTGACACCTGAAGCTTCAAAAAAAACCGCATTTGTTTGTCATGCAGGACATTTCCAGTTTACACGCATGCCGTTTGGATTAAATGGAGCCAGTAAGACTTTCCAGAGACTGATGGATCGAGTCCTGGAGGGTCTGCCGTTTGCCTGTGCATACCAAGACGACATTTCTATCATGTCTTCCACTTGGAAAGAGCACCTTCAGCATTTGAAGGAAGTTTTGCAAAGAATGCATGATGCAGGTCTAACAGTTAGAGCAAAAAAATGTCAGTTTGGAAAAAATGAGGTTACTTTTCTCGGGCATAGTGTGGGAGAAAATAAAATCAAACCTTTGGAGGCTAAGGTGGCCAGTATTGCAAAATGGCCTGTGCCCATTACTAAGAAGGGTGTTCAAAGGTTCTTAGGCATGGTTAATTTTTACAGAAAATTTGTCCAGGGGTTCTCTGAACTCGCTGCACCTCTCACTGACCTGTGTAAAAAGAAAGCACCTATTAAGGTTCAATGGACACCTGAGTGTCAGTTAGCTTTTGATCAAATCAAGCAGAAGCTGGTGCAAGCTCCTGTGCTCAGAGCACCAGATTACAGTCAATCATTTTATCTGCAGACAGATGCCTGTGACAGAGGCCTAGGTGCGATTTTGGCGCAGATGGATGAAAACCATGAGTTACACCCAGTGGCCTATTTAAGCAGAAAACTTCTAGAGCGGGAACGGGCTTATTCAGTTCCTGAAAAAGAAGCTCTTGCAGTGGTGTGGGCAGTCAATAAGTTGCGTCCATACTTAATGGGTAACAAATTTTTCATTCAAACAGATCATAATCCGCTTGCTTTTTTGAATAAGATGAAAGGTAACAATGCTAGAATCCTGAGATGGGCTTTAAGCCTACAAGATTTTCAGTTTGACATCTCACACATTAAGGGGAAGAATAATGTGGTGGCAGATGCTTTAAGTCGTTGTGGAGAGTAAATTTTCAGTTCTCCAGTTTCTGATGCTTTTTCTGTGTATTATTGCATTGCTTATTAATTTGTTTCAAAGTGCTGCTATCAGTATCTACCTCAAGCATGTATAATTGCTAGTTGCAGTAGTAGCTTTACAGGATGGCAATGTATCAATAATGTTGTTTTGTGGAGTTGTCACATTAACATTGGTTAATGAGCCTAACTCTTAAAGGGGGGCGTGTGAAGGCAGGAAAAGCCATTTAGTGTCAACTTTTGCTTAGCATCACTATTTTCCATTTTGAATGCTTAGAAAACCGTTGTTATAATTGTAGAGGCCTAGCAGAGACCATGAGAAACAAGGTGCACCTGCAGCCTGTTGCCAAACAGATAAGGCTGTGCAAGGCCGAACCAGCATACCAGCCTAATTGGGAGATGGGTTTCATCTGTGAGAAATTGGGAGGGGGGGAATGACTTCACTCTTCACTCCTGAACCCAATCCAGCTTGAACCGGCCAGAACCATCTAGAGGTTTCGGAGAATTACTGTTCCTGATTGGAAGTCAGGGGTCATCTGACTGGGATTCAGATTGCCATAAGTTTAGCCATGCTTATGCTATACAACTACTATCTATCATTATCACCTGAACTGCTTTGGCACATTACTCTGCTTAGATACAGCAATGCCGCAATGCAAGAAACTAAGGCCTGAACCAGCTTAGCTTAAGAGTAAGGAACTTCAGCTATGTAGTAGAGTTGTAAGTATAACCAGCAAGACTTTGTTATTTTCTTTGCCAGTGTGTCTTTAAGATTACTGTACTCGCATTTTAATTATTTTCTTTTAAATTCTTAAATAAACCTTTTCATTTAAAAGGTGGTTTGAGTTATTTGACCTGACTCGGTTACGTTACAACACAACTGGAGCTCTGGAGAGGGCGGCCAGTCGTGACAGACACCTCACTATACTACGTTGGCTCTCTAAATAGAACTGTACTGCAATGAAATGGTCATAAAGTTGTATTGGTAAGGGGATAGAGACTCTATCCTGCTACACCACTGTATTGCTACCTAACACAGTATGCTCCAGACCAGGTAATTTGTACACCACTTACAGTGCAATCCTGTGCAGAAGTACTCCAGTATAAGCCCTTTGAAATGAATGGGTTTAGACTGGAGTAACTCTTATTAGGATTGCATTTTGTTTCAGCTCTGCGATTTCTGTTTGTTTCTTCTGTAGTCCAATCCCTATTGTATTGTTCACCAGGTGCCCCATCCTGTTGACTGTCCTTGACTTTACACTATGTAATCCACTTCGAGTCTCAGCGAGAAAAAGCAGAATATAAATAACTAAATAATTAAAAACCAAATAATTCAGTTGGGGAGCCAGTGTCAGGACCGGCTTGGCCTGAGAACGAAGTACTGTGGTTTAGCCAGGTGCTAACCCAAGGTAGCAACTGTTATGCTGTCATGCTAATGTTTTGAGAGCTGTATGTGTGGAAACTTCTGTGGGAACTGAAGGGTTGCCCTAGCAACCGGAGGTGGCCTGACTTTGTAGCCTTTCTTCCATATATACGATCCTCTGTAGATATCACCCCCATTAGAGTCCTTCTAGTTTTCTGGCTTCTGCAACTTTTTGTATATTTTCTAATAAAACAGCTTTCTTAGGATTTCCTGCCTATGGAGTCTGTTTATGGATTTGTCAACGAGCACAGAACTTACAGCCAGATTCATCCAGCAGCACCTTCGAGACCAACAAGATTTTGGGAGCATGAGCTATCGAGAGTCAAAGCTCTCTTTATCAGATATGTCAGATATGGAGGCAGGTTTCTTAGGCTGAAGGAAGACTACTAATTTAAGCCAAAAGGAAAGGTGGGTTATAAATATTTTAATAAATAAATGAATAAACTTTGCTAATTGGAGTGGTAGGATAGAGAGAGGACCCACCCCATTATCTAGAGGGAAAAACACCTTTGGAAGTGAAAGATTCCAGCATTTTTAAGGAAATAGGAAAGCCAGGTGTTTGCTATTCAGAAGGAAGCCCAATTCCTTTGCTTTTTTTCACACTCACATCCACAAAGTAAAAGTTCAGTGTGTGAAGATAGGTAAATAAACTTTTTGTTCTGTTTCTGCTAGTCAAGATGCTCTAAAGTCCTTCACTCTGTCCATTATAAATCCTACAAAGCCCAGCTGAGGTTCTAGCTGGCATCTTCTGCAAAGCACATACTGTCCTCACGAGCTGCAGCTTCTCTATTTGCAGTGCCAGGGGAGTAGAATACAGCAGTGGGTGGGCAAAGCCTTCTGCATAGAGCAATCGGGTGCTTCACACAGGATCTCCTTTATCAGTACCGCTTTCCATTTTTGTGTTGGTGTTGCAGCATCTCATAAGAGAACACAATAAAGGGTTCTAAAGTTTTGAAAACGGGAGACAAAATAATTCAAAGTGCAAACTACATGTACCTTCTGATAGGGAGACAAGTCCTGTTCAAGTAGCTTTCTAAAGAAGTATTTTCCAGGGCCAGTCTGAAAGCAGCTCTTTCAGCCCTCTCCTTTATCCAGTCTCCAGTTCTAGCAATCTCCTTCCCGTTTCCCATCTCATTTGAGGCAGCCCTCCAGCGGGAGATGCAGGTAATCTTTCAGGGAAGAGGGCAGCTTCAGTTCAGCAATGCCCAGGTGGCATCGCACCCCCAACTGCTTCCGAACTGCACAGCGGGTCAGATGTTGCAGCAGGCGAGGCTGGTTCACCAGCCGGAGGACTGAGACATAGAACCGTTGGTGCTTCTGCCAACACAGAAAGAAAATCAAGTAAGAATCTGTACTCTCCTGTGGGGAAATCGAACCCATGGAGAGTAGGGTTGCCAGCTCTGAGTTGGGAAATACATGGAGATTTTGGGGGTGGAGCCTGGGGTGGGCAGGGTTTGAGGAGGGGCGGGACCTCTGCAGGGCATTATTCCATAGAGTCCACCCTCCAAAGCAGCCATGTTCTCCAGGGGAACTGATCTTGGTTGCCTGGAGATCAGCTGTAATAGTGGGAGATGTCCAGGTGCCACCTGGAGGTTGGCAACCCTAATGAAAAAGCATCTCAGCCACATGAGCGTAGTGGCTCTCCAGGAAGGAGCACTCTGCTTGGGCAATGCCGTCTCTTTATGAAGGGCTGCCAAACTCCAAGGGGTGCCTGGAGGACTCCAGACTACAGAAATCAGTTCCCTTGGAGGAAATGGCTGTGTTGTAGGGTTACCAGCTCTGAGTTGGGAATTACCTGGAGATCTCCAGCCACCACCTGGAGGTTGGCACCCATAGCTGGGAGTCAAGAGCAACACACTGGGAAGTGCTGCTCTATGAGACACAGTTGGGAATTGGCCCTGCAGGAAATAATATTCTAGCTTTGTGGAATGCACTGATCAAAAACAGTATAACTGAATTTCTAAAGTTAGAACATTTTCTCTATGTTATATGTTGATATTCACTAAAATTTCAAAAACAGAAAAGAATACCAACACGTAATGCTTTCTTTGGCTAAAATCAAGGAATTTTATTTACATATAAAATTATCAGCATTACAAAAAAATTAAGATTTTACAAATATTGAACATATCTGGTCATGCGCATTAAGGTGTATGGAACATACCATGTCATTATATTCATTTGTTTGACTTTAAACAAAGATAATTGTATCTACATTTTGCTTTAGAATTTTATTTAGTAATTAAGTTGTCTCCTAAAAACTATTGGGCCTTATTAATTGAAATTAATTATTGAAATTAAAAAAGCAGTATAATTGGAGACAACGATAATGGAAGACACACATATCCTCTCCATATGTGAGGCTTAATTATTAATAAATTAAATATATAGAAATTTCCTCCTGTGTTCTCAAAACACTTAGCTCATCTTGTCTGAGTAACCCTTAAAAAGTAGGTCGTCACTCTTCCCATATTACAGTAGAATCATAGAACTGGAAGGGGCCATACAGACCATCTAACCCCCTGCTTAATGCAGAATCAGCCTAGAGCATCCCTGACAAGGTTTGATTCTTCCACTTCAGGAAGAATCAAACCAGTTTACAATCTCCTTCCCTTCCCCTCCTCACAACACACTGTAAGGTAGGTGGGGCTGAGAGAGTGTGACTAGCCCAAGGTTACCCAGTTGGTTTTGTGTGTAGGAGTGGGGAAACAAATCCAGTTCATCAGATTAGCATCCACCACTCATGTAGAGGAGGGGAGAATCAAACCCGGTTCTCCAGATGTAAGTCCACCGCTCCAAACCACCGCTCTTAACCACTACACCATGCTGGCACAGCACAGAATCATAGAGTTGGAAGTGGCCCTACAGGCCATCTAGTCCAACCCCCCAGTACTAGCAACATGCTCACCAGTACTAATAGTCTGCAAGTGGCTGCCCTTTACTTCCCACCTCATTTTCACTACAAATATTGTATGGAAGCAGGATAAATCGGCAAGGCTCCAAATGATAAAAGTAGGAGGGGAGAACTGAAGTGGAAGGACTTACCCGCCATACTTCAGGGGGAAGCAGGATAAATCGTCAAGGCTCCAAATGATAAAAGTAGGAGGGGAGAACTGAAGTGGAAGGACTTACCCGCCATACTTCAGGGGGCACAGCTCCCACCCAGGAATCACAGGACAGGATTCGGTCATAGGAATTCAAAACAATTTCCATAACTCGAGGCGACAAAGCACAAAACTTCAGCATCTATGGCCAAAAGTGCCAAGGAAAGAGATCATGTGCATGTGTGAGTGTCTCAGAAGAAAAGAACGTAAAGATCCTAGAAAAGAATCCCATGCTAAGCCCCCTTAGAATCATAGAATCATAGAGTTAGAAGGGACCACCAGGGCCATCAAGTCCAACCCCCTGCACAATGCAGGAAATTCACAACTACCTCCTCCCCACACCCCTAGTGACCAGAAGATGGCCAAGATGCCCTCCCTCTTGAAGCAGAACCCCTTATTCTCACAGTATCCCAGAATAAATTTAATCTGCTAGAAAATGAAAAAGCTTCAGAATATGAGAATTACTGGGGGGTGGGTGGAAATAACTATTCCAAGACTCATCTTTCATCAGGGTGTGTGTGGAAACAACAAATTTCTAGCTCCTAGGGCTGCAAAGAGAGGCTTGAAAGTGTGAAACCCCTGGAGAACAGCAGGAGGTGTGCATGTGTATCAGGATTCACAGGGGGAAATGGTCTGGGTCTGAAACTTCATTTAGGGTTAGATCCAGTTGGCTTTCTACTGATGAAAAGAGGAGGAGGTCCCTTTTGACCACCAAAAGGCTCTGCTAGGGAACACAGTAGGGTTGCCATGTCCCCCTGGCCACCAGAGGGAGTTGGGAGGATAGGGTTGCCAGATTCAGGTTGGGAAACTCCTGGAGATTTGGGGATGGAGCCTGAGAAGGACAGGGAACTCAGTGGGGTACAACATTACAGAGTCCATCTCCAAAGCAGTCATTTTCTCCAGGGGAACTGATCTCTGTAGTCTGGAGATGAGCTGTAATTCCGGGGGATCCCCAGGTGCCACCAGGAGGCTGGCGCCAGAAAAGGTATTGGAGGGTTCCCCCTTGTGTTGGGAGTCTTGGCCATATAATCATTCTATGGTACAATATTTCTTGTGTCTAACTGTACCCCAACAAGTGAAGAGCACATATGCTCGCTAGATTAAATGTATTACCATCTGCCATACTATATGGAAGATTTAATAAAGTCCCATATCTGGATAGGGTCTGCCAATGTGGGGAAGGCGATATAGAATCAGTTTCCCATGTCCTCCTTCAGTGTTCGCTCTATGCTCGGGGACGATCTCAACTCATAGACCTGTTATTTGCTGACAGGGAATGGTTACCTGCTAAAACTAAGGTGTTCTTCCTGATGACCACACAGGACCCATTAATAATTGACTCGGTGTAAGGTTCCTATAGCTCGCAGTCAGAGACCATGATCATAATTTTGAACCACATAATGGCTGACTTGGGATAGTGATGAAGGAGGAGAAGGAGAAGAAGAGTTGGTTTTTATATGCTGACTTCCTCTACCACTTAAGGAAGAATCAAACCAGCTTACAATCACCTTCCCTTCCTCTCCCCACAACAGACACCCTGTGAGGTAGGTGGGGCTGAGAGAGCTTTAAGAGAGCTGTGACTAGCCCAAAGTCACCCAGCTGGCTTTATGTGGAGGAATGGGGAAACCAACCCGGTTCACCAGATTAGCGTCCGCCACTCATGTGGAGGAGTGGGGAATAAAACCCAGTTCTCCAGATCAGAGAGCCTGAGGACGGCGGAGTTTGGGGAGGGGAGGGACTTCAATGCCAGAGTCCAATTGCCAAAGCAGCCATTTTCTCCAGGTGAGCTGATCTCTATTGGCTGGAGATCAGTTGTAATAGCAGGAAATTACCAGCTAGTACCTGGAGGTTGGCAACCCTAGTTCCCAGCCATATGGGTAAATAGTTGTAAAATATAAAGATCATCTTCACGGAGTTTGGGCTATCCTTTTATGTACTCTGTACGCAGTTCTGACTTGTGTGTGCATGCGTGCCAGCAATTTTCCTGTATACCTAGCATCTGAACATACCACGACTGTTCTGCACCTCATCAAATGGCTCATCAGGCTAGTACTGCTTTTAGAACAGGTAATGATCCTACCGTACTTCCTCCATTATTTATGCAATTTTGCTTATTTTTTTAGACACTTTATGTATAGTTCCTTCCCCACCTAGGGTTGCCAGTTCCAGGTTGGGAAACACCTAGAAAGTTTGGGGGTGGAGCTTGAAAGAGGCAGGGTTTGGGAAGGGGAGGGACTTCATTGGGGTACAATGCTATAGAGTCCACCTTCCCAAGTGGCCATTTTCTCCAGGAGAATTGATCTCTGTTTCTTGGAGAACAGGTGTTATCCCAGGAGATCTACAGCCACCACCTGGAGGTTGGCAACCCTATTCCCCACCTCATCTACTGCATGGACATGGCCCCTTTCTCACAGATACTCTTCCCCTCTTCTTCTTAAATGATGTGCACAAAATGTTACTCAAACTTCAACTAGTGGTCCCATGAGGTGGTCAAGCAAAAGGAAAGAGGGGCACACCAACCCAAAATGGAGACAAAAAACAGCAATTGGTGCAAAGAAAATTGTCAGTAATATTTCCTGAGAATTTTAAATAAAACTTTTAGATAAATTTATATAGAATATGGTGTTATCTGTATCAGCTTAATGTTGTTGTTGTTTTTCAAAAAAATTGTATTTTAACTCTGCTTATGCTCTGAGAATTGTATACCGCAGGTAAGGAAAGCTTGTATACCGCAGGTCAGGAAAGGTAATAAGTCCAAGAGGTCACCATCACGGCTAATGGGTAAGGTGAAGGAAGCAATTAGAGAAAAAAAGTCTTCCTTCAGAGACTGGAAGGTTTGCCCAAACGAGGCAAACAGAAGCAAACACAAACTTGCACAAAGGAAATGCAAGCAGATAATTAGAGATGCAAAAAAAGATTTTGAGGGGCATATTGCTAAACACATCTAAACCAACAATAAGAAATTCTTTAAGTATATTAGGAGTAGGAAACCAGCTAGGGAAGCAGTTGGACCATTGGATGACAATGGGAGTAAAGGAACTCTAAGGGAGGATAAAGCGATTGCTGAAAAACTAAATTAATTCTTCTCATCTGTCTTCACTGTTGAAGATACTGGGCAGATTCCTTCTCCTGAATAGATTTTGGAGAGGGGAAAATGAGGAACTGAGGCAAATAATGGTAACAAGGCAGGAAGTCCTAGAACGTTTAGACAAACTGCAAACTAACAAGTCACAGGGACCAGACGGTATTCATCGTGGAGTTCTTCAAGAACTCAAATAGGAAATTGCTGAACTTCTAACAAAGATATGTAATATGTCCCTTCGATCAGCCTCTGTACCAGAGGACTGGAGAATGGCCAATGTAACACCCATTTATAAAAAAGGTTCCAGGGGGGACCCAGGAAATTACAGGCTAGTTAGCTTAACGTCTGTTCTGGGTAAATTGGTGGAAAGCATTTTTAAAGACAGAATTGTCAAGCATATAGAAGGGCAAGGTCTGCTGGGCAAAACCCAACATGGCTTCTGTAAGGGTAGGTCCTGTCTCACTAACCTATTAGAGTTTTTTGAAAGCGTCAGTAAGCATGTGGACAGGAATGAGCCTGTGGATATTGTGTATTTGGATTTCCAAAAAGCTTTTGACAAAGTCCCCCACCAAAGACTGCTAAGCAAACTTCATAGTCATGGGATAAGAGGACAAGTCCTCTTATGGGTTGAGAGCTGGCTGAAAAATAGGAAGCAGAGAGTAGGAATCAATGGTCAGTTCTCACAATGGCGGGATGTGAGCAGTGGGGTCCCTCAGGGATCTGTTTTGGGACTGGTGCTTTTCAACCTGTTCCTCAATGACCTGGAGTTGGGGTTAAACAGTGAAGTAGCCAAGTTTGCAGATTACACCAAATTATTTAGGGTGGTTAAAACAAAATCGGACTGTGAAGAGCTCCAGAAGGATCTCTACATACTGGAAGAATGGGCATTAAAATGGCAAATGAGATTCAATGTGAGTAAGTGTAAAGTGATGCATATTGGGGCAAAAAATCCCAACTTCACATATACACTGATGGGATCTGTGCTGGCAGCGACAGATCAAGAAAGGGATCTTGGGGTGGTAGTGGATAGCTCAATGAAGATGTCAACCCAGTGTGCGGCTGCTGTAAAAAAGGCAAATTCCATGCTGGTCATAAAGACGAGGAATAGAGAATAAAACTGCGGATATCATACTGCCCTTGTACAAATCTATGGTGAGACCACACTTTGAAAACTGTGTACAGTTCTGGTCGCCACACCTAAAAAGTATATTACAGAGCCTGAGAAGGTGCAGAAAAGAGCAACCAAAATGATTAGGGAACTAGAGCAACTGTCCTATGGGGAGCGGTTAAGACGCTTAGGGCCGTTTAGCTTGGAAAGAAGGTGCCTAAGGGGAGACATGATACAGGTATATAAAATTATGCATGGTTTGGAGAGAGTGGACAGGGAGAAATTTTTCTCCCTCACCCATAATACTAGAACATGGGGTCATCTGCTAAAGCTGAAGGGCGAGGGATTCAAAACAGATAAAAGGAAGTATTTTTTCACACAACGCATAGTTAAATTATAGAACTCCCTGCCCCAGGATGTGGTGATGGCTGCCAGCTTGGAGGGCTTTAAGAGGGGAGTGGACATATTCATGGAGGAAAGGGTATTAATGGCTATTAGTTAGAATGGATACTAGTCATGCTGCATACCTATTCTCTCTAGTATCAGAGGAGCATGCCTATTATTTTGGGCGCGGTGGAACACAGGCAGGATGGTGCTGTTGCTGTCCTCTTGTCTGTGGCTTCCTAGAGGCACCTGGTTGGCCACTGTGTGAACAAACTGCTGGACTTGATGGGCCTTGGTCTGATCCAGCAGGGCCTTTCTTATGTTATTATAAGAATAGTCTTAGGTAAAATCAAAATAGTGTTTTTAGGTAAAATAGTATTTAGGTAAATTGAAAACAGTGGTTTTATGTATTCTGACGATGCACTTAGTTTATACTTGAATAGCAGTTCTATCTATTTTATAGATGTGTTTTAAACTTATGTAGATATACGTGTGAACATTTAACCTTTGCTATATTCATCAGATCCCCCTGAAGAAGCGTATGTGAAACGCGTAGGGGCAAATTTAACTATTTAACCATTTCTCCTTTGCACCAATGGCTGCTTTTTGTCTCCCATGAGGTTGTGATACTTCAGATGTCAAAGAGAGGGGAGGATTCTGCCCTTACCTTAGGACTGATAGGAGCTGCCCCGTGGTCGAGCAGAGCCACTATGACTTTCTCAGGCTCCCCTTCCAGGTAATCTTCCACTGCTTGCAGAGCACAATCCACAGGAGTGTATCCGGCGCAATTGCTCACGTTGACTTCTGCCCCATGCTGCAGCAGCAGCTCCACCATGCGGACGTGGCAGTTGCTGCAAGCATTGTGCAGTGGCGTATGATTCTTCCGGCCGGCAATCCGGACGTCGGCCCCGGCATCCAACAAGCGCTTCACCACTTGGTAGTAGCGGCCAGCATCCTCGGGTCTGTCAGCGCTAGCACAGGCTGCATTCAGGGCGGTCTCCCCCTCACGGTTTCGGTGAGCAACATTAGCCCCGTAGCAGAGGTAGAGCTTCACGTGGTCGTCTAGGGCACACTTAGAAGCCACGTGTAATGGGGAAGCGCGATGATCTCTCATGTTCTGGTTCACCAAGGCCCCATACTCCAGGAGCAGCTGAGCACACCTAGAAAGCACATAGTGGCATGGAACTCTTCAGTATAGGGGGAATTTGGCACCCATCATATACCTATTCTTAGTTTCATTCAGCAACAAAAGGGGTGGGGGGAGAAAGCGAGTTATTTGTCACAGGAATATAGCGAGTTACTAGTCACAGGAATATAGTCAGGTCTGGGGCAAAAGGCTCTAGTGTTAAATGGGTGCTCTGCAAAGCTACATATCCCATTTCTGCTGTGAGTGAATTTTAACTTCACACACACACAGAACAGAAAAAGTGCTGTATTCTAATTTCACAGTTTATACTTACAAAACATGTCTTTAAACCTTCCCCATTTTTGGGGGACCGGTCTCAGCAAATGGCAGGCGTACAAATAGCTTCCTCCAGGTATGTCGTCCCCGTGGAAAAAAGCTGGATTCTCCTTGACTAATGATGCAAGTGCGCGCTTCGAGAACCAACCGTCTACCAGGAGACTTTCCTGGGGAAGCTGTTTGCCGAATGCCAGGGAGGACTCAAAGAGGGAATCTCTCCCACCCAAAACTTGTTTTTGGGACTCAAGCAATTCAGCTTAGAGTCCCTGTTCCAGGCGCCAGAAATGTTGTGCCTCAGTTTACCTTAATTTACCAATCAAGACAACTGAGCTGAGATGCGGTGAAATTCACAGTTTGTTTATTGGTTTTGAGAATAAACAGAACTGGGTGCACAATCCCTGACTGTCAAGCCGAAGGATTGCGAACCCACATAAGCAGACAGGAAGAACTTTTAAAGACTTTTCAGTAATGACGATTGCAAACAGAGTTACATTTCTGATCATCCCAACATTACCACATAGAGTTTCATTGTTCTATTGAAATTGACATGTAAGCTATTCTTTAAGATGCGTGCGCTAGCTCAAGCCAAAGGTTCCCTATTATCAGGAAACAAGCAGTACTTTAAGGGTTGCAGAGGAACGGAAGAGCAGAGATAGAAAGTTAGTTATCATGCCAATGACATTCCGGGAGGGAGCAGGAGGAGGGAGGGAGAAGCAGTTAGTATGGGCAAAGATTTGTGTGCTGCTTTAAGGTACTTAGAGAGTGTGCAGAGTACTGATGCGTGTTTATCTACACACGTGTTTTACAAGAGGGGGGATTTCATGGGCATTTCATCCCCCCCTTCTTCCATTGCCTTTGTATGAATGTTTATTGCCTAGGCACATTTTTTTTAACCCCATGTGCATATTGTTTTCACATAATTTGTTCAGGAAGCATAAACTGCATTTAATTTAGTACTGGAAGAGGGTGGAGTCCACCTGAAATTGAATTATGGAAGCCTTGGATTCACTAAGAGCCATAATAAATGTTCAGCTAAGATGCACTACTGTGATCTTTCCACTTTAATCTCCCTTCAAGCCATGATACCCTTTCCTCTTGTATCCCCCCTCCCCCCCCCCCCAAAAAAAACTTCCCAGACATACGGCAAAGTCTCTTGAGTGGAGCAGAAGTGCAGGGGAGCCAGGCCTTCCTCTGAAAGAATGTTCGGATCGGCACCATAGCCGAGGAGCAGGCGGGTGCACTCTGCCTGGTGGTTGGCACAGCTCTCGTGAAGAGCGGCTCGCCCACCAACCACGGCATCCACCTGAGCCCCTTGCAGCAGCAGATGCTTCACGCAGTCTTGGTAACCCCTGGCAGCTGTGATACTCAGTGGGGAGGTATGCTTCTTCTGGGGGCTCAACACCCACAACCCTGCAGAATCGAGGAAGGTAGGGAAAGAACCAAAATTAGGAGCCCGGCTTTCACCAGGAAAGGTGGGATAAAAAATATAATAAATAAACAAATGGAAGGCAAGTTGTACTTATTGCATTTGCCACTTCTCCAGATACTGCTCAGTATGGTTTACAGTAAACAATTAAAATTCTAACAACTAACCCAGCCGGGGGGAAAAAACAACTTCGTCCAGCAGCTATGGCCGCCAACTGTGGGGAAATACCTCAAGATTTTGGGAGTGGAGCCTGAAGAAGGGTTTGGGGAGGGGAGGGACTTCAATGGGGTGTGATGCCATAGCACAGGGGTGTCAAACTCATTTGTTACAAGGGCCGGATATGACATAAATGTCATTTGGTTGGGCCCGGCCATGCCTTGCCAGCCCAGATGGGGACTTGGGAAGTGCTCCCAATAAAGGTCTTTTACCTGTGGCACTATAAACTGCCCCTGTGTACATAAACAGGTGCAAGAATCCTCCTTTTAGATGTGACACCCGTGTAGATAAACGCATGTCAAGAACTGCCCCCCCTCCTCTCTTTTCATCTTCCTTTCCATTCACTTAGTCTGCATAAGCACGCACACATTCCTCTAACTGCAACAAGCAGCAGCTGCCAGCATTTCCTGTGCTCCACTTCCCTTTCGTTAGCTTGTTATCTAGTTAAAGGGACTCCTATGTTCCCGGAGAGGGGACTCTCTGTTCGGACCTAACGCATGCACAATTAGAGAATCGCTCGCTGCCAAAGTTGCTGATTTCAATAGCCAAGAATGACACTACGGGAAAATTAGAAATGTATCTTTATTGAAGACAATTGTTAGAAGTGTATAAAAGTTGATCAATGCTGAACTGCAGGGTGATTCTTTCTCTTGGTTTCGGCTGGAGAAACTTGATCCCAGCTTGTACTGTTAAACTGGTACCATTAAATAGCATAAGCTGTAAAAGTAATTCCTGATCTCCAGTGTGTTATCCTTGATCAGATCTACCTAGGGTAATGTTAGGCACAACACTTGGCGAGTGGCTGCCTTGTGGGCCAGATAAGAGCTCTCTAGGGGCTAGATCTGGCCCTTATGTTTGACACCCCTGCCATAGAGCCCACTTTCCAGAGTGGCCATTTTCTCCAGGCAAACTGATCTCTGTTGCCTGGAGAGCAGTTGTAACCCCACAAAATGGCTGCCACGGGAGGTGGACCCAGCCACAAAATGGCAGGAAGTGAAAATATGCAGAACTCTAATAGTAATTCTTCAATATTTTAGGCAGATGCTCTGTTTTAACAGGATGCCTTTTAATCTGCACAGCCAATCAGATCTCCAGTGGCCAATCAGAAGCTCTGCTGTGCAAAAGCCCCACCTGACTCACCCACTCTCTAAAATCAATTGGTTGGCACCAGGAAAGATATAATGGTGCCCATGGGTGCCATGTTGGGGGTCCCTGGTCTAAGACTTTTAAAAAGCCATTTATACTAATGCCCCAGAGCAGGGGTGGGGAATGTCCGGCCCGGGGGCCATTGAAGGCCCGCGAAATAATTTGGTCTGGCCCTTTGTGGGTCCTGGCAGATCTCTAGTTCAGAAGGGTCTAAGACTGGTGATCCACCCCCTCCCGAGGACAGGAATAGACTCTATTCAAGGTAGATGTGAGTTTGTTTTGATGAGAAATGGAACCTTTCCCTCCCCTTGCAGAAGAGTCGTTTGCTATGGAGCTGCTAGGACCACCCAAGAAACTGTGTCCTTTCCCACCCGGGCCATGGAGAAACGTATTCCCTCTGCACTACAAGAGGGCTGGGGGTAGAAGTGGCAACAATGGAGGGGTTAAAGGGGGCAGGGCCAGAATGCGCGTGGGGGGCGAGTTTTTAGCCAATGTGTCCTCATTTCATCCCTGCAGGCGGAGCCGGCTGTAGGAGCCGGCTGTAGAATCCGGCCCCGACCATGTGGAGCAGTAGCAACTCGGGCGTGTGGCTGGACAGCTACGCCCAGCTGGTGCAACAGACCATCCTGTGCCACCAGGTGGGAGAGTGCGCCACCGGTTGGATGCCTGCCTGCTTGCCCGTGCGGGGGGGTCATCTGGGGCAGCTGCCTGCTTGGGGCTTGGTCGGCTAATTTTTAAGTTGATAATTTTGTATGGCCCGCAAATGATGTTATAAATATCCAAATGGCCCTTGGCGGAAAAAAGGTTCCCCACCTCTGCCCCAAAATGTATCTTAGATCATTGGACTCCGTAGGTTAATTATTAATCTGATGGGAAAAAACCCCACATTTTCCCTGCTTTTAAACATTTTTTACAATAATTGTGATGTTAACTTTGCAAAGGAGAAAAGCATAATGATATGCTGTAAATTACTATTTTACTAAAGGGATAAATCAATATAAAAGTTTGCAGTTGTGGGCAAAGACCAGATTTCAACCTAGTCACCAATTCACTCCCAAGGAACTGCTGTTTTTATTAATCCTTGGTGAGAGTCTTCCGCAACAGGACAGCAAACAGAGACCATTTCAGAGGGAAGGCTTCCAGCTGTGCCATATCACTAGATTAATTGACCTGGGACCCACAGTCTCTCATTTTGAGAGAGACTACTTTTTGTCTACTGTCTCTGCCCTTTAATTTTATGGTTTTCTTTAAAACGTTTACTATGTGTTGTGTATAAAAAGGTTCTTGATTTTATAAGGCTCTATAATCACTCCCTAGTCAACTCCCTTCCTCTTTTAGAGGAAATAGATTTAAATACCTCCACAATGCTCCGTTCTTTCCTTACAGTCCAGACTTCCTGTGCACAAAATCCTCCTTCCATAAACCGATTTCTTTCCAAGAAGACCTCCACCCCACAAAAAACCAACAAAGCCACTGACTAAACGGCAAGTCACATAGTTCTAGAGTTGGAAGGGGACTAAGTAGGCCTTCAGATCCCATCCTCTGTCCCATGTGGGAAATCCAAAGCTAGAGCATCCAAAGCTAGACACCCTGTGAGGCAGGTGGGGATGAGAGAGCTCTAAGAGAACTGTGACTAGCCCAAGGTCACCCAGCAGGCTTCATGTGAAGGAGTGGGGAAACCAAACCGGTTCAGCAGATTAGAGTTCACTGCTCATATGGAAGCGTGGAAATCAAACCTGGTTCTCCAGATTGGAGTCCGCCGCTCCAAACCACTACACCATGCTGGCAAGAAAGAGCCATTGTTGAACTGCTCCTACCATGAAGAGGTTTCTCCTGGTATTCTCCCAAAATCGATCCTCCTCTAACCTTAAACTCATGGGACAGCCCTTCCATATATTTGAAGAGGGCAATCATGTCTCACTTCGGTCTTCTCTTCTGCTGGCTAAACATACTGAGTTCCTTCAAGCTTTCCTGATATGACTTATTTTCCAGACCCACAACTATCTTCTTTGCGCTCCTCTGGCACTGTTCCGTTTAGGCTGTGGCTTTCGTTAAGTGTGGCCCACAGAACTGTTTATTAATGCGGCCTAAAATAGCATTAGAGAGCTAGCATGATGTAGTGGTTAAGGTGTCGGACTAGGATCTGGGAAACCCAGGTTCGAATCCCCACTCTGCCATGGCAAGTAGCGGGGTGACCTCAGGCCAGTCACACTCTCAGCCTCAACCCTGGCAAGGATTTGGATGGGAGTCCTCCAAGAAACACCAGGATCATGATGTGGAGGCAGGAAATGGCAAACCACCTCTGAAGGTCTCTTGCCTTGAAAACCCTATGGGGTTGCCATAAGTCAGCTGTGACTTGACAGCAAAATAATGCATTCCTGTTTTTTGCATCTGCCGTCACGTTGCTGACTCATGATCCATTGGAAATTGACTGCAGTCCTAAAACCCTACTCACAAGAGCAGTCGCCAAGCCAGATCAGACTGAATTAAGCAAACCGACACAGGCCACATTCCTTCCACTCTGAGCATTTTATCTTACCTAGCTCTGCCGACCACACCAGCTCCTCACTGAGCGTCTCCACAATCATGTTGGCCGTCGTTTCGTCCTTAAAGATACTTTGGACCCTTGGCAAATCTCCTGTGTAGAGGGCGTTGTGAACGGCAGGATCTCGACAATACTGGGCACGGCGGGCGGGCTTGGGGAGCAAAAGGGGGCTCCGGGAAGCCAGCTGGTACCTCCGACTTGCATACTGCCGAGACGCCGCCCGCCGCCGATCTTCTCGTTCCAGCATTTCCCGTTGCAAATGGAGAGAGCGCAGAGTGGAAGAGGTGAACACAAATGTTTCCTTTGACATGGTCCTGAGCAAGGCAGCAGCCCAGGTTTCTCCCCCACCCAGTAGCCTAACTCAACAACCCTAAACCCTAACCAGTTTAAGGGGGGAAGTGTTCCCCTCTTGACTGAGATTTTAAAAAGTAGAACACCCTCCCAAAGGAACACATGTGCTGGTCCAGGAAAACCTTGCCTGGCCTATAAATAGAAAGGAATATTTTTATCAAGCAGTAAAAATATACTGCGTTGCTGCAGTGTCATCTTCCTTCTGGAATTCAGAGCATTTACCATGTTGGTGGGGCAGTGGGAGAAAGCAGAGCACAGTGAGGTTAGGCCATGGAATGAGGCCAGTTGGACAGTTCTTCTGCCCCTAACCCCAAAAGCCCCAACAATCATAGTGGCCACAGCTGCTGTCAAAAGAGGCCAAGGCATACCAATTAGGCTTTAAAAAAATCACTACACACATTTTAAAGGGACTGCATGTTTTTTGAAGCTTTATGCTGGCGTGGTATAGTTCTTTATTACCTGCATACAGTTTTCCTCCAAGCAACAAATGAAATAATTATGTTTTATCCAATTTAAACGCTGCAACCAGCAAACCTAAATAACCTATGAGGCTCTGATACACGCAAGAAGCTCCGTATAAGAGGGGGCAGTTCCATTCTCTTCCCATGTGAGGGATGACTTCCACCATGCAATGGGTGTGCGTACATGAAGTTGACTGGGACCATGAAGAGAGAGCTTCATGTGAGCACCACAGAATTTCGAACCACCACTACCATATCCAGAGTCTGAAAGCGACTGAAACGGCCAGCGAGAATCAAAATTAGAGATTGCAAATATTTTTTTAAAAAATAAAATAAGACAAGTTTGTATATACACTGCCCCCACCCACACCAGTAATTTTATTTCTTCTTTGGAAATAACGCTGGTCCATAAATAAATCAGCCAAAATAATCAACAGAAAAGGAAGGCAATGATTCAGTGAGGGGATGAGACGATTCTCCCCTTCACAAAGATCAGCCTGCAAAATTCAGTTTGACATATGCGTGTTTCGATGTCATTTGTTCTGTGCTCCTTTAAGATTGTTTACAAGATGGACCGTGTTACAACCGAGTTGGAAACAGGACACCAACACACATGTGAACAGACAACCACGTGGGCCTCCAACCGCAAAGCGAGCCCTGACGCAGACAAAAACAGGTCTGGCATCATGAGCAGAGGCCCCACGGCTTGATGTTGCTGGTACAAGTATTTCTGCCAGATATATCCTTAAAGCAACAGGGTGCATATTCAAACAAAAGGACGGTCTGCAAGATGGGAAGAGAAGCTGTAGGAAGGATCCCCAGCCCCAAGGGCCAATGGGGCTGCAGGAGGGACTCAGCTGCTACCCCATCACCTGAAAGAAATCCAAATTTCTCTCTGTTCCATGAAGGTGTCCTCTTTTGAGCTCCAGCCAATGTCCCTACAGATGTTGAAGAGTAAAAGTCTTCCCTGTAACTCAAGGCAACGTCCTTGGTTCGGCTGCAGCAAGGATCCTCTAGCTTTAAGCCACAGGGAATTGTCACAGGGCGCTCTGTGCGTCTCAGGTGGAGAAAAATTCATCAGGCAGCTCTCCGAGAAGCTGGTCCAGGTCATCTGCATGGACAACACAGGAGAAGCCAGTCAGGTTACTAACGGGAATTAAGTCACCCCAGTTCAACACCTCAGTGATTCCTGGGTCACACTGCCCTATCCATTCAGGAAAAATTGTATTTATGGTATTATGAGACATTTATAATACACCTTTTATGATTGTTTGCTGCCTTGGATAGATACACCAGCAGGGCAAAGGTTGCTCCTTATGTGTGCCTCTTCCCTGACAGCAATGGCAGATACTGGAACTCTGAAGGAATGAGGGTCCTGTTTACCCAGGGACAATTCCTTTACTCTAACCAAGCTTAAGGGGGCGCTCATAGACAGGTCCACTCAGAAGTACACTCAATTTTATTCACTGGGGCTTGTGCCTATGCTTAGGAAAGCGTTCTTAAGATTATCCTGTAAATCCCTGACGGGGTCAAAAACCTTGGGTCTTGCATAAAGTAAAATTACAGCAACCTGCTGCAAATATTAAGATTACAGCATGGGGTTTGATCCAGCCAGCGTTTTTCTTCCATCTCCCCCCACCCAATTCTCTTCCTTATTACTGCCCCCTTCCCATACAGCTTTTGTCCGATCAGGTCCGACGATCCCCAGCTTAGCCTTGATGGTGCTCGAGGGGCTTCCCTCCCCTTCCATCAAGCAGAAAAACTGGTTGGATCCAACCTACTGGCAGCAATGAACGATGTCATCAGCTTGGGGTCCCCCCGCTGGGGAGAAAGGCAGGGTATGAATGACGTGATGAGTTATTTCCCTAGCCTGCATCTACTAAGCTTCTCATGCCATGATCATGGTGCCTTGGGACTTGCCTAGTATTACCTGAATCGGCCTTTGGGGAAGATGCGCTCAGCACCGACTTGCCCGTTCCACCAGCCTCTGGTAGTGGCACCCCTCTGCTTGAGGCCAGGGGACCTTGGCAGTGATTTTCACCCATCTCACAGCTCTGCCCCTTCCCACAGTCTGTTGCGGCCACGGTTGGGGCATCTGTGGGAGAATCCTGCTGGAATCCTGACACTGCCTGCAGATAGAAGATACAAACAGTTAAATTGTGGAACTCCCTGCCCTAGGATGTGGTGATGGCTGCCAGTTTGGAAGGCTTTAAGAGGGGAGTGGACATGTTCATGGAGGAGAGGACTATCCATGGCTACTAGTCAAAATGGATACCAGTCATGATGCATACCCATTCTCTCCAGGTTCAGAGGAGCATGACTATTATATTAGGTGCTGTGGAACACAGGCAGGATAATGCAGGATAAGTCATCTTGTTTGTGAGTTTTCTAGAGGCATCTGGTTGGCCACTGTGTGAACAGACTGCCAGACCTGATGGGCCTTGGTCTGATCCAGCTTGACTTTTCTTATGTTCTTATCCCAAGGCAGCTGAAGAGCTCAGCATTTTGAACGTCTCCACCCTTCAGAGGTCTGCTCTGGAGCTACAGACCCTCCTTGCAAACCGCTCTGTACTATGACTGGTATCCAATCCACTTAACCCAGTTCCGACTGCACGGATCAAGGGAAGCTATCCGAGGTCTCAGCTGAAGTTCTAACCTGACAAGTGACAGCTAAACCTGCCCAAGAACCTCAACTTCCTTTTTGCTTCAACTTAAAGAAAAACTCAGATCCAGTTAATTGTGAGGTTGCTTTCTGCTTGTGTGTAGGGGCTTTTCAGTTTTCCTCTTCTGATGACCCCTATCCAAAGCCCACCATCAGCACCTCATGTGCTGTGAAAGGCTAAATTAACTCCCCCTCTGCCCTTTCTCCCTACCCCCAGACGTCTTGGCATCCAAGTTTATGGTTCTAGCAATTATAGCATAGAATCATAGAGTTGGAAGGGACCACCAGGGCTATCAAGTCCAACCCCCTGCACAATGCAGGAAATTCACAACTACCTCCCCCCTCCACACCCCTAGTGACCAGAAGATGGCCAAGATGCCCTCCCTCTCATCATCTGCCTAAGGTCACAGAATCAGCATTGCTGACAGATGGCCATCTAACCTTAAAAACCTCCAGGGAAGGAGAGCTTACCACCTCCCAAGGAAGCCTGTTCCACTGAGGAACCGCTCTAATGGTTAGAAAATTCTTCCTAATGTCTAGACGGAAACTCTTTTGATTTTTCAACCCGTTGGTTCTGGTCCGACCTTCTTGAGCAACAGAAAACAACTCGGCACCCTCCTCTAGATGACAGCCCTTCAAGTACTTGAACATGGTTATCATATCCCCTCTCAGTCTTCTCCTCTTCAGGCTAAACATACCAAGCTCCTTCAATCTTTCCTCATAGGACTTGGTCTCCAGACCCCTCACCATCTTTGTTGCCCTTCTCTAGACACATTTCAGCTTGTCTACATCTTTCTTAAATTGTGGTGCCCAGAACTGAACACAGTACTCTAGTTGAGGTCTAACCAGTACTCTAGTTGAGGTCTAACCAGCAGTGAACATACACTTGAAAGGGTGATCACCGCTTTACCGATCACCTGAAAAATCTAAGGACATAGTCTCCCCCGCAACATATCTTTCCCAATTAGAACTTATCAATCATAGGAAAGCTTTCCCCCTCGCTAGGTGCCAGGTCTTACCATCGGCGGTATTGGAGAGAAGATATAAGAAGGTCCCTATAGCAGAAAGGCTTTGCCCTTGTGGGTCAGGGGATATAGAGACTTCAGAAAATGTCCTGATCCACAGTTAATGTTAAAATATTAACAATACAGAGAATGAATAAGCAAGTAAAAAATTAAGAGGCTCTACTATTGAGAGGCTAGAAACTTGGCATAACACAGTTTATGATAGAAAAATTACTGTAAATTTATCAATTTTATCAAAGAACCTGTTTCTTTTTTAAAGTTTTGTTTCATATTGTTTTCTATTTTTCTGTATTTTTCAGTCTTATTTTCTATTTCTGTTTCTATTCTTATTAAAATGAAGTAAAAATCTTTAAAAAGAAAAAAAAAAGAAAACTAGGCCTTGTTTCTGATGCTTTGGAATGACAGTTCAGGTGACATGCAAAAACAGGCAACGTTTCAAAATTGTTATAACGTTGTTTTTCTGTTTACGAAAAATAATGTGAAAATTTGGGTAATGCCCAAAGAAAGAAGCAAAGAACATCACCAAAGAAGATAAGTCTTCTTTTTCAAGCCACCTTACACTGAATAGACCAGGGGTGGGGAACCTTTTTTCTGCCAAGGGCCATTTGGATATTTATAACATCATTCGCAGGCCATACAAAATTATCAACTTAAAAATTAGCCTGCTATATTTGGTCAAACATTTAGCCAAGAGCAGCATCCTTCTGAGCTAGAGATCTGCCAGGACCCATGAAGGGCCAGACCAAATGATTTTGCGGGCCTTTTATGGCCCCCGGGCCTGAGGTTCCCCACCCCTGGAATAGACCATTCATCCATCAAGGTCAGTATTCTTTACTCAGATTGGCAGCAGCTCTCCAGGGTCTCAGAAGGAGGTCTTCCGCATCCCCTGCCACAGGGGATTGAACCTGGGACTTTCTGTATGCCAAGCAGAGGCTCTTCCACTGAGCCACATCCACATTTTTTTAAAATACATGGAGTACATGCAGCCATCCATACTCTGTTCAGCCTATGCTGGAGCAGGAAAGCTGTCTGAAGAATGCCTCTTACCTGTGGCAGAAGCATCTCCACTCTCCCCCTGATTTCTTGGCTCAGTGGAGTAGGCTTCCTGATACTGAGTCCGTGTGGATAGATCTTCACCAAATTCTTGGGCGTCACGTTGAGGTAGTGGTTGCGGTGAGATGGGGAGAACACACCCACCTGTTGAATCAAGGCAGGCATTTGCCAACATTTTTATATCCCACTGAACCCCTTTCCCCCCACCCCCCATGAAGAGGACTCAACACAGTTTGTAAGACAATCATGCACTTAGTTTCTGGATCTTCTGCAAAGGAAGGGCTGGAAAACTTCATTCTTAGTAAAGAAGAAGTTGTTTTTTATATGCTGACTTTCTCTACCACTTAAGGGAGAATCAAACCAGCTTACAATCGCTGTCCCTTCCCCTCCCCACAACAGACACCCTGTGAGGTAGGTGGGGCTAAGAGAGCTCTAAGAGAGCTGTGACTGGCCCAAGGTCACCCAGCTGGCTTCATGTGTAGGAGTGGGGAAACCAACCCAGTTCACCAGATTAGAGTCCGCCATTCGAGGAGTGGGGAATCAAACCCAGTTCTCCAGATCAGAGTCCACTGCTCCAAACCACCGCTCTTAACCACTACACCACGCTGGTGTAAAGGACCTCCCTGGGCCTGGATTTTTACTTTTCAGTACCTGCTTTAGCAGAAGGACTGAGCCAGCTTTGAATTCGCTCTCTCTTTGCTCCAGCAACAGACGATGTATCGTGCCTTGCATTTCCCCTGCATGGGGAACAGAAAAACAATGAGACACAGGAACAAGACACAAAACACAAAAATACCAGTGTTACCCACCAAAAACCCAACCCTGTCCAGGCACCGAACAGAGATAAAAAGCCAAGGCAGGAAAAATCCTGAGAAATCTGAAAAGTCATGTAATTTCATACTGGCCTGCTCACCTGGGGTGAGCAAGAATTCCTCCCAGGCAAATTGCCAGGGTCTAGAAGATGCGCCTCTCTACCCACCTAGGGTTGGGATGCCTATCAATGGCCTACTGCCAATACTGCCGATGTATAGCCTACTCTGGACAAATGACTGCTAACTTTCTGTGAAGCCAACCATCAGCCACAGCCGGTGGGCAACTGAAATGAACTGATTCAGACTTTGGAAGAGGCTTGGCCTGCATAGCTTTACTCATGAGAGCAGCTCTCATACAGTTTGAAAACTGCAAAAAAACCACAACAGTGGCCTGCTTTTGCTACTGCCTACAACAGAGGTGGCCTACATTGCCCCAGTCAACTTCCAAGTTCTGTTTTTGCAGGTGCGTGTGCAAACAGTTAATATACTTTGTGGATCACTGTTTGCCGCTCAACAGCACAAGCTTTAAAATCACCCACCCCTCCACCCATCCCTTTGGAAAGCCCTGCTTCTGCTTCATTCACCTTGAATGTGAATGAATGTGACATGATGCTGCTGGGGAAGCACCGCTTCCTGACAGCACCAAGCCCAGGACAAGTAACCTGTGTGAAGAAGAAGAGTTGGTTTTTATACGCTGACTTTCTCCACCACTTAAGGAAGACTCAAACCAGCTTACAATCACCTTCCTTTCCCCTCCCCACAACATTCACTCTGTGAGGTGGGTGGGGCTGAGAGAATGTGACTATCCCAAGGTCTCCCAGCTGGCTTCATGTGGAGTGGGGAATCAAACCCGGTTCTCCAGATCAGAGTCCACCGCTCCAAACCATCGCTCTTAACCACTACACCATGCTGGATCTCTGTGAAGATGATTTCAGGCAAGCAAGCCAGTTCACATGCTCTAGAGGAGGACAACAGCCTAAGATCTGGGGGGCAGCAACTTATCTTCACTCCCAAGCACTGAACTGCCTTCCACCCTTACCAGTTGGGTCTTTGAATATGGCGCCCGCATCAACGTTGGTCCGTGTCAGTGACTTAATCATCACCGCCATGTTGGGGACCTTGTTCTTTGGAAGCTGCTTGAGAGCCGCCTGCGTGGAATGAGCAAGAGACACATTAGTCATTTATGCATGGGAGTTTTACCTGAGGTTTGTTGCTCACCGGACCCATACTTTCCTGTTGGGAAACTATGCACCAGTAGTCTCCAAGCTCGAATCAATAAGCATTTGGGCCCCTGCCCCTTGAAATGCTGCTTTGTAATTGGCTGAAATGCTTACTGTGGGAGAAACCCCCAAAACCAAATTGCTGCATTAAAAAGAATTAAAAAACAGAGTCTAAAAGGAACCGGGGGGGGGGGGGGCGCCACCCAAGCCTCATTTCTAAAATCCTTTCTTTTGCTCAGAAAGAACTCTGAGGAAGCAGGAAGCATTTTAATGCCCGCCCCTTGACACGCTGCTTTGTAATTGGCTGTAGTGCTTTCTGTGAGAAACGTCACTCCCCCAAGCTTCTGTGTCCTGCGCTTTGCCTTACGCATGGGGATTTCACCTGGGGTGAGCTCAGGGGAGATGGAAGAAAACGGGTTAATAGAGGAATGGGAAGTCCTGGGATTTGTGAGGGCTGGCAGCGAGGTCATCTCTAATGGATGGAAAACTCATGCATAACTCCAAGGAACAACCGAGAATGTGAGTGAAAGTCCTCATGCATAAACGACCATCGTCTGTGGGAATTCAGACGACAGCAAGGATAAGAACTCTGAAGCAGGATTTGTTTTTGTTGGTCTTTTTTTTTAAGATTTGAGAAAGGATGTTTGAATACTTCCCCCACAGCAAAAGGCCTCTATATTGGGAACATCAATAGCATTAAGGGCAGGCACCTACAAAAGCACTCACCTGCTGGCCACTAGTATATGCATTTTGGTGGAACAACATCGGTTAAAACTACCCTCATAGCCTGCTTCCTTCAGGCTGGAGATCAACCATCCACACATCACTTCTCCTGCAGCAGGAAGTAATTGTGAGGGAAAGAAATGGGTGGCTGCCCAACAACCAGCCTGTGATTCCTTCAAATTTCCCTCTTCCCAGATTATGTCTCATGCCACCATGGAATTCAGCAAAGAGATGCGGGCAGTACTGCTTTGCCATATGGGTCACTGGATGGGCTTGATAAGGAGGGGTTCATTGGTTACCCAATTCTTCCAACATATTTTACAGCTTGGACAAACATCTTACAAAAAGCCAGGTCATCATTTCTGGCATTTGCATCCCAAAGAAACTAGAGTAGCCAAAGCAGAAAGTTCCCACCATGAGGCTTGGCTCAGGGTATTACCTTTCGAAGCACCATGACCACACTGTATGTCCTAAGGAAGCAAGATGGATCCCTCTCGTCCAAACCCAGCTCGGTTTTCATGGAAACCCAGGCGCCTCTGCTGCATTCCTCTTCCACTGGCTGCTGGGAGGCAGGCATTTCCTAGTCACAGAACAAAATTGCCTTTATCTGTTTTGAATCTCTCACCTTCCAGCTTCAGCAGATGACCCCGTGTTCTGGAGTTATGAGAGAGGGAGAAAAGTTTCCCCCTGTCCACTCTCTCCATATCATGCATAATTTTATAGACCTCCATCATGTCCCACCTTAACCACCTTCTTTCCAAGCTAAACAGCCCTAAGCGTTCTAGCCGCTTCTCGTAGGGCAGTTGCTCTAGTCCCCTGATCATTTTGGTTGCTCTTTTCTGTACCTTCTCAAGCTCTGCAATACCCTTTTTTAGGTGTGGTGACCAGAACTGTACACAGTATTTATTCCAAGTGTGGTCTCACCATAGACTTGTACAAGGGCAGTATGATAGCAGCAGTTTTATTGTCTATTCCTTGTCTAACTATGGCCAGCATGGAATTTGCCTTTTTCACAGCAGCCGCACACTGGGTTGATATCTTAATCGAGCTGTCCACTACCACCCCAAGATCCCTTTCTTGGTTGGGATTTTTTGTCCCATTATGCATCACTTTACATTTGCTCACACTGTATCTCATTTGCCATTTTAATGCCCATTCCTCCAGTTTGGAGAAATCCTTTTGGAGCTCTTCACAGTCCGATTTTGTTTTCACCACCCTAAATAATTTGGTGTCATCTGCAAACTTGGCCACCTCACTGTTTACCCCCAACTCCAGGTCACTGATGAAGCACCGGTCCCAACAGAGATCCCTGAGGGACCCCACTAATCACATCCCTCCATTGTGAGAACTGACCATTTATTCCTATTAACTCCTTCCTATTTTTCAGCCAGCTCTCAATTTATAAAAGGACTTGTCCTCTTATCCCATGACTATGAAGTTTGCTTAGCAGTCTTTCATGGGGGACTTTGTCAGAAGCCTTTTGGAAATCCAAGTACACAATGTCCACAGGCTCATTCCTGTCCACATGCTTACTGACACTTTCAAAAAACTCGAACAGGTTAGTGAGACAGGACCCACCTTTACAGAAGCCCTTAAGGGCTTAGCTGTGGCAAGGGAATAACCCCTCACCCTGTCAGGCCAGACGATGCACCAGATAAAGACTTCAAAACCCTGCCCACTTCCAAAATTATAAATGTGACAAGTATTCAGATGACTGGAAGTTTCACCTTGCTTCAAATTTCAAACATTGAAGCTGTGAACACTAAACAATTGTCTGAAACCATGAGGACTACGGACTTAGTTTTCATTTTTCTAAACACAAAAGATGCAGCTTCTTAGGACTGTCACCAGACTATATCCCACTGCAAAGTTGCTTCATTTGGTTACATGGAATTTGGAAGGCCCACCTTGGGCGTCAATATTTTTTTTGCTAGAAAGCGAACAATGGATGACGAGAATTACCTCGGTTCCTAGCTTTGCCAGAGCCCCGTGAGCAGGCGTCTGTGGAGCTGAAACCATGATCTCTTCCAGGTTTTTCCCATCAGGCTTTTGAGGAGCAGAAGGGCAAGAAGGAGAGAAAACAAAACAGATTATATTTTATGGACACAGTTTCTTGCCTCATGTATCCTGTGATATAATGATGAGAATGTCAGACCGGATCAAATTTGGTTCAATTAATTAAGCTCACTGGACTATTCTGGACCAGTAACAAGCTCTCTCAGCCTAACCTACCTTGTGAAGTTGTAGTGAGACCATCCTGAGCTCCTTCTGGGAAGGGTCAGATAAACTAGCATGTGCAGATAGCATGTGCAGCCATCTTGAAGTAATCCAAGGGTACAACAGTTTTAAATGAAGTCAAGCTTCTAAAAATGCTGAATTTTAGGACTGGATACTTAACCAACTCCCAAGGACTGATCATGGAATCTGTAATTCTGCCCAAATCTTTAGTTCCAGTTTCTGGCCCACGGAGGCATTTTCTCTATCAAGTACAAGACCTATGAACAAATTCTGAGGCTCAAAATGAGAGAGAGCATTTTCTTCCTACTCCAGATGGGCCTCTACCACCATCACCCCAGTTCAGGACAGTTTTAGCAACTATATGTAACTGATAGCTCTAAAATAATATTCTACGTGATTCTTGAACTTTTTTAACTTTGTTTAGATAAGAACAAAAGAAAAGCCATGTTGGATCAGACCAAGGTCCATCAAGTCCAGCAGTCTGTTCACACAGTGGCCAACCAGGTGCCTCTAGGAAGCCCACAAGCAAGACGACTGCAGCAGCATTATCCTGACTGTGTTCCACAGCACCTAATATAACAGGCATGCTCCTCTGATACTGGATACTAGATGCTCAAAATGGGCTATGCAAAACGTAAGAGGGGAGTGGACATGTTCATGGAGGTCAGGGCTATCCATGGCTACTAGTCAAAATTAATACTAGTCATGATGCGTACCTATTACACATCATGACTAGTATTAATTTCGATTAGTAGCCATGGATAGCCCTGTCCTCCATGAACACATCCACTCCCCTCTTACGTTTTGCATAGCCCATTTTGAGCATCTATCAGCAAGGCAGATTAAAAGGTTCTAAGCCACCAAACATCCCAACAGCATGTTAAAAAAAGCCATGTAAGACAATATAATTTAACCATTACCACTCATGGAAACTACCCAGCACCCTCTTTGCAGTAGAGAAAGAGGCAGGTGATTTTATTCCCCATTCAGAGGATTTGTGGTGACTGTCGGCTGCAATTGAAGAGGGGAGAGAAGGAAAATGTTCTGCCCTCCCACCCTACTGGCACTTTGAAGAAGAAAAAGAGTTGGTTTTTACATGCCAACTTTCTCTACCACTTTAGGAAGAATCAAACCAGCTTACAATCACCTTCCCTTCCCCTCCCCACAACAGACGCCCTGTGAGGTAGGCAAGGCTGAGAGATCTGTGACTAGCCCAAGGTGATCCAGCTGGCTTCATGTGTAGGAGCGGGAAAACCAATCCGGTTCATCAGATTAGGGTCAGCCACTCATGTGGAGGAATGGGGAATCAAACCCAGTTCTCCATATCAGAGTCCACAGCTCCAAACCACCGCTCTTAACGACTATACCACGCTGGCTTTAGAGGGAGATACGCTCCCATCCCCCCGACTGTATAATACCCTGTACCCCACAAATGCTCTTACTTGGTGTGGCAGAATGCCCGCAGGTCCAGGGAAACGGCGAGTCTTGGCCTGTACAGGAACGCGAGCCAATGGCTGAGGTGGCTTCTTAGCTGCCGTTACCAGGCGGACAAGGTGGTTGGTGACCACAGGCATTTGGAGGCTTCCAGAAGGAGTAGTTGAACAAGGCATTCTAGGTGCAGCAGGTGAGGACTCCACAGATTCCGTTGAGGGGCCATAAGCAGTAAGGAGCTGACCACCCCGATTTGCCATCTTAGGCGTGAAAGAACTCTGGCTGGGTGTCTGTGGTTTTGGCAGAGCAATCCCCGAAGGGGAAAAGGCTCTAACAAGAGGCAGGCATGAGCTGTTGTTCCCAGCAACAAGTTTACCCAGAGACTTAGGCAGCTGGCAAGCTGGGCTTGAAATGGTACCTACAGTGATGCTCACCCCTGGGTTAGATTGTGAGGGGTGAGATCCCATAGCAGTGGGCCTCAGAGTCAACCTAGGAGAAGCCTCTGCTGGCTGGAGATGGCTGCTGACCCCCACTGAGGTTTCCTTCAAAGTCCTTTTCAGCTGTGATGTCTCCACATTAACAGTGTTGCTCAACACCGCTGAATCTGTAACTCGCATTTTCTTGGCCATTGCTGCATCACTAACACCGTGATCCCCCATCCTCTCACAGTCAGAGCGAGAAGGCCCCAGACAGGACAACGTGTCAGACACTTCCAGATCCATGCAGGCTGCCAAGAACAGCTCATTGTCAAAATCCCCATTATGAGTGGAAGGTATAGGTAGATTTCTCTTCACAAACTTGAAGCTCGTGCCCAAACTACAGCTTGGTCTACTTTGGGCCGACAAGGTGGTCTGGTCCTTCTGAACCTTGAAGGTGGCCACCGAAGGAGAAGTCACCTGGTTGGTTTTGATCTCGCTGGGGCAGCCGTCCTGCAAAAATCTTAGTCTTGAGTAGTTTTGAACTGGCAAGACTGGGGACAGAGCTTCAACGGTGTTGCCGGGGTTTCTCAGTGCAGAAGACGGGAGCCTCAAACATCTTGAACTGGTAGGAATTGGGTCTGAGACCCGCTTCTCTACATCTTCCATAGCCAACACAAAATCCTATTTAAAAACCGAAAACAACAAAAGCCTTAGTACATGGTGTTTCATTTTAACTTTGCATGTGTAAGTTGTGACAGACAGTGCTCTGTCTATGGTTGGACCCTCCAAAGTCAAAGTCAAATAGAAATGTTTGCTCCCTCCATCTCCCCTAGATTCTTCCACTGTACAGCTACGATTCACAAATATTCTCCTACCTCATCTTCAAACTCTGCCTCCACAGAAAACAGCTTCTGTATACCACAGGCCTTTGGGAAGAAAAAGAATAATAATGATTTGCATCATTTATTTATCCAAATTCTAACGAGACTGTAATTTAACACCAACATGTTCCGTATTAGTAATGTGGAGAATGGTGGTTTTCCTTGCCTCATAACGTGACAATGGAGTCTCACTCAATGAACCTGATGGGCAGCAGATTTGGGAGAGCTTATAACAAGTCCCTCATCATTCAGGCTTGTTATTAACTTTTGAACTCAGTACCACATGAAGTGGCAACCACTAGATTGCTTTGAAAGGAGATTACCAAGAAGCAGCTGCAACCCAAAATAGAATGTAAACAATAAAAAGGGCCAAAACAAAAAAAATAAAGAGATGCATTGCTATATAAATAGGTAAAAATACTAGAAAACTATCACACTTAAACAACTAATTAAGAAGCAAAGACACTTTGAAAATTATCGTTTGATAAGACTCCAGACTGAGAAAGTTTCAAAATTAGTTTTGCACTAAGATTAAGCTCAGGTGATATTGCAGAAGTTGGAATTTATTTTCTCCTAGTAGCTTTACATCCAAATTCAGGTTAGAAATGGGGGTGGTTTTATATGAATTAAGGTCTGATGCAACAGAACCAGGCTTTAAAGGGACTTTTTAAACATGAAAAACTTTTTGTAATTAAAATTGTTATCCCTGTTGCACAATCTTAAAATTGTTCAAGACTCAGTTGCCTCTAACCTTAATCTGTACAATATAACTATGTGAAATTATTCAGTGAACAAATCCCCATGAATTTTTTTAACGTTTCAAAATGATTTCACAATCCAGAGTCTTGTCACACGTTTACACAGTGTCCTTGTTTCTTTAATTGGTTGTATAGATGTTGTGACTGTTTCTTGATATTTTTTTACCTATTTCTATAGCAACGCCTAGATTTATATTTTTGTTTTGGGGCAGCTGTTTAAATTTCCTTTACCTCCCCCACCAGGTTGGTTTTCCAGTTTGGAACAGGGAAAAGAGACTATACAAAACAATAAGAGAGAGAATGCCATTCTAGCATGCTATTTACGCTACTTTAATATTACCGAGATGGAACTCCATACTCCCAATCAAGGCCCAAATTATTTTTCCTAAAGAAGCCTTAACATTACTACATACTGCTAGCAGAAATGGCTAAACTTACAGCATTAGTAAATCTAAAGGAGAACACAGAATTTGTGGGAGAATGGGAGGCATGGACAATATATTGTGAAAATGAATTAAAGCTGGGAAGGCTTAAAGGTTATATTTTGATCTAATTCAAACGAGAGAAGTAGAAAAATTATTAAGGATATTTATTTAGATTAAAAGAATTGTAATTAGATTGATATAAGAAATATATTATAATGAATTAGAATTTAAATGCAAAGGGGACAATTAAGTTATCAAATAGATAGAGGAGGGGAGAGGGGAAGTCAATGAAATACTAGCATTAATTAGTTATTTGGTTAAGAAAAATAATGTTTATATCATATAACAATGTTATTGAATGATGCAAATTATTGTGATATAAAAAAACAATATTTTTTTAAAATAACATTACTACATACTGAAGCAACACTTACTCCCCCCCCGTTTTATTTAATTCATTTGTACCCCGCCTTTCTCCCCAATGGGGCCCCAAAGCCGTTTACATAGCCCTCCCCATTTTATCCTCACAACTACCCTGCGAGGTAGGTGACATGCTGCCTGATGGAGATTGATTTGAAACGCAAAGCCTTACTTGCTACTTGGTGGTCCTAGTGAGGGCACGATACTAGGGTTTTTTGTTTGTTTATTTGTTTGTTGCAATTGCAAAAGCCAACGCAACTGCCTCCCATTCCCATGGAATAAGGAAGATAAGGAATAAGTTAACAAGCCAGAGGGGATAAACTCCTCTTTGTGATTGGTTCTTGTAGGTTATCCGGGTTGTGGAACCGTGGTCTTGGTATTTTCTTTCCTGACGTTTCGCCAGCAGCTGTGGCAGGCATCTTCAGAGGAGTCACACTGAAGGACAGGGTCTCTCAGGACAATGGTTAGCACATTACCTTTGTTACTTTTTGCCGGACAATGATTCAGCTCAAACCCAACCCCTTTCTGATTATGTATAACTCTTCCTACACACTTGACACTAAGAGACACTGACCTTCAGTGTTACTCCTCTGAAGATGCCAGCCGCAGCTGCTGGTGAAACGTTAGGAAAGAAAATACCAAGCCCGGATAACCCACAAGAACCAATGAACGCTGACCGTGAAAGCCTTCGACAATATTCCTCTTTGTGAGTCGCCTGGTCTTTTCTTTTCTTTTCTTTTCTTTATATATATCTATATCTATCTATCTATCTATCTATCTATCTATCTATATATATACACACACACACACACACACACATATATATATATATACACACACACACACCGGTATATATAATATATAATATAATATATATATATTATTTTTATAATATAAAACAAAACAAATACAATAATAACAAAAAAAGAAAAAGAAAATACAAACAAAATACAAAAGGGTATCAAATATTATTGTACAAAGTTATAAAGTTCAACAAAGCCAAAATACCCTTTTTGACCCTCCACCCACCTTAAAAAGTGACCCTTCACCTGACTTCCGCAGAAGTGCCTAAACACTTTTAAAAGTTGTTAATAATAATAATAATATAAAAGTAAATGTGTTTCTATGACTCACTAACTAAAACAGTAAAATCCATTTTTGGCAGTTTGTGTGAGCCGCCTGGTCTTCACTTTCTCCCTCCCCATTTACCATCATGGAAGCCAAGGGGGTCCCCAGGACCAGGGCAGGGGGCAGGAATCCAGCAGGAGTCCCCACCACCCCCAACGCAGGGCAGAGCAGCAGATGCCTCCCCCCTCCCGCACAGGGTGGCTGGGGGCGTGGCCCTCCTCCCCATTCCATAGGGGCCCAGTTCCATTCGCCTGGCCAACATTTCAGGCACGCGCTCGACCCTCTTGCCCACATCAGGCAAGTGTGGGCCCCCCCCCTTTCTTCCCACACCCACCCAAGCCTATTCAGAGAACAGACAACCCAGGGCTAGGGGAGGCCAGTCCCCACCCCCACCCCCACTGAATAACACAGAATAGTTCAGGAGGGAGTTTTTATAATAGAGCTACAGGGGAAAAAAACAAATCAGGGGGTTCTAGATCAAATCAAGGCTGAACTGACCCTAGAAGCTAAAATGACTAAACAGAGGCTGTCGTATTTTGGTCACATTGTGAGAAGACAAGAGTCACTGGAAAAGACAATCATGCTAGGAAAAGTTGAAGGCAGCAGGAAAAGAGGAAGACCCAACAAGAGATGGATTGAGTCTATAAAGCAGTGGTTCCCAACCTTTTTTGGACCAGGGACCACTAGGACTTTTTTGTTCGGTGCAGGGACCCCAAGGTCCAAAATAAAAATTCAGAGAATTTGAAAATAAACTTTAGTCATAACTGTTCGTTCAACATTAAGCTTAGAATAATATTTGAATATATATTTTTATAATGGAGAACTTTTAATTGGAAATATTAATTTATTATGGGTTTATAACTTTGTTTCGCGGACCTTAATTTCGTTCTCGCGGACCCCTGGGGGTCCATGGACCCCCGGTTGGGAACCAGTGCTATAAAGGAAGCCACGGCCTTCAGTTTGCAAGATCTGAGCAAGGCTGTCAAAGTTAGGACATTTTGGAGGACTTTCATTCATAGGGTCGCCATGAGTCGGAAGCGACTTGACGGCCCTTAACACACACACACAGGAATGGTTCAGGAAGGTGCTTTATAAATTAAAAAAATGAAAGGGACCGTGGATTGTATCACTGTGGTTACGCTGTATTACTTGTTTGCTTCGTGGATCATTCTTCTCTCACTACTGCACTACTGATGTAATATCCTTTTTCCTGCATTATTTAACATACCATGGGTTAACATGCCATCTCTGCTTTGTTTCAGATTCCTCACAGTGGGTAGCCATGTTAGTGTGCCTGCAGTAGTAGAAAAGGGCAAGAGTCCAGTAGCACCTTAAAGACTAACAAAAAATATTTTCTGGCAGGGTGTGAGCTTTCGTGAGCCACAGCTCACTTCTGCAGTAGTAGAAAAGGGCAAGAGTCCAGTAGCACCTTAAAGACTAACGAAAATATTTTCTGGTAGGGTGTGAGCTCTTGTGAGCCACAGCTCACTTCTCTTGCTGTATGTAGTAATAGAAAAGAGCAAGAGTCCAGTAGTCCAGTGGCTTGGCCTCCAACAATACAGGGAGCCTCCAAGAGAAGTCGGAGCAGCTGCAGGAGGCACGGCAATGAGCCTGAGCGAGCCAAATGGAGCCTCCATGTTCGGGAGCAGTCTAGCAATTTAAGAAAATAAATGGGGAGATAGACAAGTGGTCAATAAGCCTGTGCGTGCTGAACCAAACCCAACAAGTAGAAAAGGGCAAGAGTCCAGTAGCACCTTAGACTAACAAAAATGTTTTCTGGTAGGGTATGAGCTTTTGTGAGCCACAGCTCACTTCTTCAGATACAGCTAGAATGTGAATCCATCTGTCTTTAAGTAGAGGAGAGTGAATTCAGACAAGCATTAGTATGTAAATGTTAACAGCATGTAAATGTGAATAGCAGGCGTGATGGGATTAGGTGTGGTCTGCAGAAGAGTCTGTGAGGTCCAGGGGAGAGATGGGTGTGGAGAAATCAGCACTGGTAATGGGCCATGAATGCAAGGCCTTTATTCAGCCCAGGTAAATGCATTGACTTTAGTTTGAATATCAACTGTAATTCAGCAGTTTCTCTTTCCAATCTCCCTTTGAAATTCCTTTGTAAGAGAACGGCTACTCTTAAATCTGCAACAGAATGTCCTGGAAGGCTGAAATGTTCTCCCACTGGTTTTTGAATGTTGTGGTTCCTGATGTCAGACTTATGTCCATTTAATCTTTGTCTAAGAGACTGACCTGTTTGTCCAATGTAGGTTGTGGAAGGGCACCCTGTTGCGCACAGCTTGTCTGGACTTCAGGAGTTTACCTGGTAGCCACTTCACACCACGCAGTTCTGCTATGTACAGTTTATTTACAATATCTACACAGAATCCTTTGGCTGTTAACATTCACAGCCCTGAGCATCAGCATGCTCCGCCAGCATGTATATTTCAGGCAAGAGGTAACTCACATTCGCTACACAGACTTATATACACATTTAGGACCAATCACAGTTCACTTGAGATGAGTCATTCTGGAAATCCCCATTCCTGACTGTACAAACTGGATCAGACCAGCCTCATCACATGACTTAGCCGTCACTCTAATCAGTATGATCTGTTTAGCAAACTGCAGACTAGGCATAACTTTGACATATGTTGACAGGCATGTGATGGCATAAATCCCATTAGAAGATGAGCAGGAGTATGAACCTGAGATAGTATGGCTGACAGATTCCTGTCATCCTAGTCCTATTAACAGCGTTTGTTAGATGTCTCGTCCTGTTGACCGCATCGGTTTAAAGCGCAGTAAATTTAAAATGCTGCCATTCGGTAGTCGGGCAACAACCGGAAGTGGGAGCCTTTTAATGGCGTTCGAGTCTTTCCCTAACTCTACAGTCGCAGCAGGAGAGGCCCGCGAGGGCTCGCCCAAGCCCCGCCCACTTCTGTACGGGTGCTGAGTAGAGCCAACACGGGGCGCTTCTCGTTCTAAGCTTGCCCTCGTTGCGCGAGCGCCGCAGCTCGCCCCGCTCATCCTCCTCCCTCTTCCCCCTTCCTACGGGTGCGCGGGATGGACAATCCTAGTCGTGCTGCGCTCGCCTTTCCTTGGCTTTGCCTTGCATGGAGTGCTGCAGCAGAGGAGTGCGGAGGAGGTGGCTTGGCCTCCAGCAATACAGGGAGCCTCCAAGAGAAGTCGCAGCAGCTCCGGGGGAGGCACGGCCATGAGCCTGAGCGAGCCAAATGGAGCCTCCATGTTCGGGAGCAGTCTAGCAATTAATGAAAATAAATGGGGAGATAGACTAGTGGTCAGTAATTCTGTGCGTGCTGCACCAAACCTAACAAGTAGAAAAGGGCAAGAGTCCAGTAGCACCTTAAAGGCTAACAAAAAATGTTTTCTGGCAGGGTGTGAGCTTTCGTGAGCCACAGCTCACTTCTTCAGATACAGCTAGAATGTGAATCCATCTGTCTTTAAGTAGAGGAGAGTGAATTCAGATGAGTATTAGTATGTAAATGTTAACAGTTTGTAAATGTGACATGTCCGAGGTCGGTAAAATGAGTACCCAGCTTGCTGGGGGTAAAGGGAAGATGACTGGGGAAGGCACTGGCAAACCACCCCGCAAACAAAGCCTGCCTCGTAAACGTCAGGATGTGACGTCTCCCCATGGGTCAGGAATGACCTGGTGCTTGCACAGGGGACCTTTACCTTTAAATGTTACATGTAAATGTAAATTATTCCCATCACGCCTGCTATTCACATTTACATACTGTTAACATTTACATACTAATGCTTGTCTTAATTCACTCTCCTCTACTTAAAGACAGATGGATTCACATTCTAGCTGTATCTGAAGAAGTGAGCTGTGGCTCACGAAAGCTCATACCCTACCAGAAAATATTTTTGTTAGCCTTTAAGGTGCTACTGGACTCTTGCCCTTTTCTACTACTGCAGACAGGCTAACACGGCGACCCACTGTGAATCAAACCCAACAAGATCCAGCATCCTGAACCCAATCCTGACCAGCCAGAAACTCCCCAAGCAGGAAAAGAAGGAAGCCGCATCTTATGGTTTGCCCCTCCCTCGGCTCTCCAAGCAGTTTTGTCTCCCAGGTAGACTGCCTTTGAACACGCTAAGATGCATCTAACCCAGCATCGTTTACAACTGTGGCCATGTTCATGGAGGAGAAGGATATTCATGGCAACTAGTCAAAATGGATACTAGTCGTGATGCAAATGTATTCTCTCCAGGATCAGAGGAGCAGGCCTATTACATAAGGTGCCGTGGAACACAGGCAGGATAGTGCTGCTGCAGTCATCTTGTTTGTGGGATTCCTAAAGGCACCTGGTTGGCCACTGGGTGAACAGACAACTGCTGGACTTGATGGGCCTTGGTCTGACCCAGCAGGGCTTTTTTCATGCTCTTATGCAGATATTCCAAGGAAACCTGAAAGCAGAGCACTGAGGCCTGTGTGTTCTCCACTCCACAGCAACTGGTATTCAGAAGCCTTTGAACACAGAGATTCCATTTGGTTGCAATGGCTAACATGAGGGTGCCTACGGTTTTGAATGTCATGTCTGGACATGTGCAAATAATATTTCCCCTTACCACTGAGAAAGTACTGTTCCCCCAAAACTAGGTTTGCTGGGCCACCAGCAGGGGATGGGGGGTAGGGTTGCCCCATCCAGGCTGGGAAACTCCTGGAGATTTGGGGGTGGAGCCTGGGGAGGACAGGGATCTCAACGAGGTACAATGCCACAGAGTCCACCCTCCAAAGCATCCATTTTCTCCAGGGGAACTGATCTCTGTAGTCTAGAGATCAGTTGCAATAGCGGAAGATAGCCAGGCCCCACCTGGAGGTTGGCAACCCTACCCCAAACTCACCCATTGGTGGTAAAAATTGCAGCTCAGACCCCCCATTATTAAACATTTGAGAGTTTATAGAAGAGCAATTATTAATGATCTGTAATCACAAATGCACTCTATAAAACATAAAGTTATTCTCATGCATATCTTAGGAATCTGTAAATGACCACCTATGAGGCCAGTTTCTTCATCCCAGTCTACTTCTCCCTTCGTCTGTGGGGATTTGAACCTGGGTCTCCCATATCCTAGTATGACACTCTGACCACTGCATCACACTTCTAAAATCCACTGTGCTCAAGCTTTTATATGTCAGTTCAAAAGCAACATCTTCCTGATCCCTATGGCTCATGTCCAGGAACAACTTACCTATAACTATGACCTTAGGCAGTTCATGAGAGGGAAGGCATCTGGGCCGTCTTCTGGGCATGGAGTAGGGGTCACTGGGGTGTTGGGAGGGAGGTAGTTGTGAATTTCCTGCACTGTGCAGGGGGTTGGACTAGATGACCCTGGTGGTCCCTTCCAACTCTATGATTCTATGAATGCTCTGGTTCTTTCCAAATGATGAAGGATTTGATATATTCAAATTAATTGATTTTCCAAAGGACTGTTGAAAAGCTTTAAAGCAGATGATCCTTAGGGCTTGTCACCAAATGGCATACTTACAGAGAAATAAAATGAGCGCTCAGGGGCACCTTAAAAAGTAACATTTATTTCAGTACGAGCTTTAGTGAGGCATTGCCCTCTTCCTAAAAAGAACACTATAGATGAGTACAGATACACACAACATGAATACTTTTATGGAACTTTTAAGAAAAATCCCAACACTGAATCACATGTATTCTCTTGTTTATGGAGTTCTTTTCTGGCAATGTTGACAATAGGCCCTCTAATACTTTCCAGTGGTCCTTCAGAAAAGACAAAATAACTCTTTTCTTAGGGAAAAAATGTATTCCTGTAGTCATTTAGAAGGAATAAACACAGCCAAGCAAACATCCTGTCATTTCTTTTAGCATCTGCTCTCATTTCTCTCACTGAGCATGACATAAAAAAAATCTAACCTTTTGCCCACTCAAACAACTCAGAGAATTATTTTCTTTCAGTGCACAAGGGCTTTAAGGGGGCAGTCGACATGTTCATGGATGGTAGGGCTATCCATGGTTACTTGTCAAAATGGATACTAGTCATGATGCATACCTATTCTCTCTAGGATCAGAGGAGCATGCCTATTATATTAGGTGCTTTGGAACACAGGCAGGATAATGCTGCTACAGTCGTCTTGCTTGTGATTGTGGGATCCTGCATGGCAGGGGGTTGGACTGGATGGCCCTTGTGGTCTCTTCCAACCTTGTGTGATTTTGTGATTTTTGTGAGCTTCCTAGAGGCACCTGGTTGGCCTCTGTGTGAACAGACTGCTGGACTTGATGGGTCTTGGTCTAATCCAGCATGGCTTATGTTCTTATGTCAGATTTCTGATGCCCACTTTCTCGTCATGGCTCCTTATGGAGCCTATATTCACAAGAGAATTCCTTACTCTTCTTCCACTGAAAAATAAAAATCTTTAAGATGTATGGTATTACCAAGATTGATATGCCTAGACCTGAAACAAAATTATTTAAAAATATATACTGAGTGGTACCTGGCACCCTACAGGTAGCCTTGTATTTCTAGGAATTCCTCCGATGGTTTCTGGCGGTGTTATTATGGCATTGTGATGTTTTATATATTTTAGACATGCCCTAAAAACAGGGACGGGGAGTTGCAGCAAATTATAGATTTAATCTGTGCGATTTTGGATTACCACCATACCTCTTTTGATCCCAATGCATTTAAACAATTTTGTTGACCACACAGATCTGGAACCGGAGATAAAACAATTGTTTATTTTCCTTATCTATGTTATTTATAGTCCGCCTTTCTCACTGGGACTCAAGAGTGAGTCAATGCAATCAACAGGATGGGGCATTCAATAAACAATGAAATAGGATTTGGGTTGTACAACCAATCAGAAATCTGAAAAACAGAACTGAAACAAAGTGTGTTAACGTGACACATTAAATGATGCAAAATTACATAGTAGGACCCAATTTACAGCAAAGTATACACAATAGCATAGACCACAGTCCTTAATAATTTGTCCAAGAAGCTTTGTGAATCATTTTGTACAGAGCAACCCAATTGCCTTCATAGAAAAACCCTCTTGAATAATTCCAGTGTGCATAGTTTGTGGAAAGCCATAAGAGTGGGAGCCTTCCTGGCCTCCTTGGGCAAGTCATTCGATATGGTGGGGGCCACAACGGAGAAGGCACAAATATGGGCAGTTGTTGATTTTGCCCATTTGCAGGTTGGTACCTGCCCACTGGGAGATAAAAATAGGAGCCTTATCTATTTCTAGCTGATTGACTCTGATTGAAGGGTAGGATTGATGGCCAACCTGTTGTATTACTGTAGAACCCCAAAGGAGTGCCCTGAGAGAAAATTTTGTGAAATGTGGAAAATATATTCTGGAATAATAAAGACTTTGTGTGGAACCCAATTTATTCATGCAACTTATTTATTTACGTAATTTATAGTCCACTTTTCTCACTAAAACTCAAGGCGGATTACACAAACCAAGTCAGTACAATCAATAGGATGTACATCCGGTAAACACTGAAACAGGATTAGGATTATAGATGTCTGGAACCAACCAGAAATCTAAAAACATTAATTGAAGCAAAGGGTAACATTAAACAATGCACAATTTACACAGTAGGCTCCTACTTACAGCAAGCTATACACAGTAGTATAGACCACAGTCCCTAAGCATTTATCCAAGGAACTTTGTAAACTATTTTGTACAGTGCAACCTTATTACCTGTGCAGAAAAGCCCTCTTGAATAGTTCAGTTTTGCATAGTTTGCGGAAAGCCAGGAGACTGGGAGCTTTCCTGACCTCCTCAGACAGGCCGTTTCACAAGGTGGGGGCCACAACTAGGGTTGCCAGGTCCCTCTTCACCATCAGTGGGAGATTTTTGGGGCAGAGCCTGAGGAGGGCGGGGTTTGGGGAGGGGAGGGACTTCAATGCCATAGAGTTCAATGGCCAAAGCGGCCATTTTTCTCCAGATGATCTGATCTCTATTGGCTGGAGATCAGTTGTAATAGCAGGAGAACTTCTGCTATTACCTGGAGGTTGAAAAGAAAAGAAAAGAAAAGAAAAGAAAGGCTCTGTGCCGTATAGTAAGTAACAAGCAAAAAAACAGCACAACAAAAATATATAGTAAACGTGAAAATCTATAGTATAATGGTGCCAAAGAACAGGTGTACAAATTGACCTGACAAAAATACAAATAGACAAACAATAAACCAAGATAGGACTATATGCACAAATATATAGAACAAGGGAAAGGAGAACAACGGATTTTCCAGCCTATACACAATGTAATCAGCAATTGGATGGAAACAATGTATCAAACTTCACAACAGATATTGATCAAAAGACATACAGTCTTATGTTGGTAAAGACTTGTGTTTTCTCTTTTTCACAGAAAGAAACAAACCAAAAGGCTTGAAAAATAAACCTCCAATCAATCCATAGCCATTCAAGGAAAGGACGTGTCATCTAGATCATGTGACCACGTTTCGCTATGGGCTTCATCAGCCACATAATCTGTGCATAGTAAAATATAATAAAATACAATGCAATAATATATATAGTTTTCAGTTTTTTCAATAAATATAGTATATATTATATTATATAATATAAAAGCCATCATATATACAAAAGATATTCTTACCACAAAAGAAGAAATTAGAACAACCGTAATAGGTGCTATTTTGCAATGGACCAAATGGTTCCTCTCAAGGATCTCAAAAAGCAGGATGAGAGAACTTTACAAACCACTTAGATAAGACTAGAATTGCAGGTGTTGGTAATAAGCACAACAGTCAAGTCACTGAACAAGAAATGTATCTTAAAGGAATATAGAACATTTTTTATAAAAAACAAGAGTAGTCAATTTCAGTATGTAAGCCTTCAGGTGTAAGCATCCTAAAAAGAAAAATAAACTTGGAGAAGAATTTTTTTAGCATTTTGAAGATCATGTGGATGACCACGATATTGCCACAAGACACAAAAAGACATGTCATTTTCATTGTGCCCCTACTCTACAAAATGGGAAGTTAAAGGCGCCTCCATAATTCGAGCCCGTATTCTCGAGCGATGTTCACATATACGGGTTCTGATAGTTCTAATCGTGCTGCCCACGTACATTAAATTACATTTGCATAAAATGCAATAAACAACTTGTTTTGATGCACAGTTGGAGAAATGTCGCAAGGTGAATTTAAAGCCCATATTGGTGGAAGAGAGCTCTTTAACTGGAAGGCAAAGGCTACAAACCGAACAGGATCCACATCGGTGGTGTCCTAAAGCTGGTGGTAGTAACGAACTGGAAGGAAACTCATGAGGAAAGCAAGTAGGAAGGGAGTCTGTGTGTGTTAAGACATCCTTAATGGCTTGGGGTCGGCGTAGACCACAAAGAGGAGGAGACCTCACGAGTTTCCTTCCAGTTTGTTACTACCACCAGCTTTAAGACACCACCAATCTCCACAGCTGATCTCCAGCCTATAGAGATCAATTCAACTGGAGAAAATGGCCACTTTGGGAATTGAACTCTATGGCATTGAAGTCCCTCCCCTCCCCAAACCCCACCTTCCTCAGGCTCCGTGCCCCAAAAACCTCCAGGTATTTCCCAACCCGGAGCTGGCAACCTGAGTCACGGATCAGACTCCAAGAGTTGCTGTTGGAAACCAGTTGTCACCGGTGTGGGAACTATCTTGCAGTGTTCCACAAAGCTCAATTCTATCCCCCATACTTTTCAATCGCTATGTAAAGCCGCTACATCAAATCATTCACAGTTTTAGGGTTTGGTTGTCATCAATATGCTGATGATACCCAGATCTATACATCCTTATCCAAATCTCCTGGTGATGCGGTAGAGGTCCTAAACAGATGCCTGGCTGCTGTGGTTTTGCATTTATCCAAGTAACCTTGTGAATTATTTAGTACACTGCAACCCTATTGCCTGTGTAGAAAAGCCTCTTGAACAGTTCCGTTTTGCAGTCTGTGGAAAGCCAGGAGAGCGGGAGCCTTCCTGACCTCCTCAGGCAGGCCTTTCCACAAGGTGGGGGCCACAACAAAGAAGGCACGAGTATGGGCAGTTGTTGATTTTGACAATTTGTGGGTTGGCACCTGCTCAGATGATCGAAGCTGCTGTGGCGGAGCATGGGGAGGAGGTGGTCTCGCAAATATGAGTGTCCAGGATCATGAAGGCTTTGTATGTGATAGCCAATACCTTAAATTGAGCACAGTAACTGATGGGTAGCAAGTGGAGGTCCTGCAGGATCAGGGTTGCCAGGTCCCCCTTCTTGATTGGTGGGTGGGTTTAGAGGGTGGGGCAGCCACACGTGTGATTGCACACACTATGATGTCAATTTCAGGGGTGGGTGGGCTGAGTGCTAAAGCAGCTGCAGCAATGCAGCACTTCCAGAAGCAAAACCGGAAGTGATGTCATGCACTTCCGCACATGCTCAGAGGCTGACTGGCCAGGGTGTCAGCTTGCCCAATGGCAAATATTAGACAATATGTTAAAAATGTTAATGACCTTTTAGTAGCTTGGAAATATAATAGATTTATGTAAAAAAATTAAAAATGCAATTATAACAATCTGTATTTACATTTAGTATCTACTGTATACTGCTAGCAATATGCACAATATAGGTACACTGTAATTACTAAAAAAAGATACATTTATTTCGCACAAAATTTAATTGCACCTTTTTTCCACTTATGTATTTTTTGATATTTTTATTTATTTCTTATAAAAAGTAATTGATAGCCTTATAGTTGTGGGTGGGCCCCCTTTGTCTCCTGGGAACCAACATTTTTAGACCCAGTCCACCACTGCACACGCTCGCCACTCCAGAGCGGCTGGGTGGATTGGCAGTAGGGCTGCCTGGTCCCTCTTCGCCACCGGTGGGAGTTTTTTTGGGCGGAGCCTGAGAAGGGCGGGGTTTGGGGAGGGGAGGGACTTCAATGCCATAGAGTCCAATTGCCACAGTGGCCATTTTCTCCTGGTGAACTGGTCTCTATCAGCTGGAGATCCATTGTAACCGCAGATCTCCAGCTACTACCTGGTGCTTGGCAACCCTAACTGGCAGGCAATTGCCCGCCAAAACCACCCACCAGGCAACTCTATGCAGGATGGGAGTAATATGCGTGCTCCATCTAGTTCCTGATAATAGCTGAGCTGCGGCACTCTGCACCAACTGAAATTTCCAAATTGATTTTGAGGGGAGACCAGCATAACGGGGTGTTGCATTTAACAAGTCAGATCTGAGTTCTCCTAACCAAGCTTGCATTCCCCGCAGGCAGACAGAAACTGCAGGGACGAACTCATGTGCAGCCAGCAGTGGCTGGTTCAGGTTGAGACTGTGGTGTGTGTGTGTGGGGGGGGGGGACACAGGGTTTCCCCACACACACATAACTGCTCCATTTTCCAAGCCGATTGTGACTGGGCCTTGTCAGTGGTGACACCAGGATCGTGGAATGCACACACCTGTGAGGCATGGCTGGCACCTCCCTCCTCCATTTTTAGCACATGAGTAAAAAATTATTCTCTTTGGTTAAGCAATTAGGTTAATTTAAGGTTGAGTTGTTGGGGGAATGACCTGGATTTTGACTCATTTTGGATGGAATGGATTTTTCCAATATGTAATATTATGCTAGGAAAAGTTGAGGGCAGCAGGAAGACCCAACAAGAGATGGATTGACTCAATAAAGGAAGCCACAGCCTTCAATTTGCAAGATCTGAGCAAGGCTGTCAAAGACAGGACATTTTGGAGGACTTTCATTCATGGGGTCGCCATGAGTCGGAACTGACTTGACGGCACTTAACACACACACAATATTATATTTGTTCCTTTTGGTTTTTGTTGTGATCCTTATGCTGCTTTGGAGGCACTCTAAATGTGTGATAAAAAATAATCTAAACAATAAATAGACACGCAGACTTTAAAATCAGCATGGGGAAATAATCCTCCCCTTTACTTATTCTGTGGGAAGTTTTAGAGTGCCTTCTCCTCCGCCCTGGGGGACCACGTTAGCATTCCTTGGCTTACAAAACAGGCTTCCACAGTCTGACTTTTCCAGGCGCAATAAGCAACAGGCACTAGGACCTGGGAGAGGCTTTAAAAAACAAAAAAAAAGCAAATCCTCTCCTCTTGTCAGGACTTTTGCTGCCCAAACTTGGTTTAAAATAGTTTGCGGAATTCTTTGCTGCAAAGACGCACAAGAAGATTCTCTGGTCTGACTGCAACCCAGGCACGCCTGTTTAGATTGAGTGGATCCCTCCTAGCATAGAAGCTGGAGGCTCTCAGGATCTTGGGATCCTTTTCCAGCTGTTTATCCACAGGCCGCTTTCTTACACGTCTACAGAATTTCGGTGGGTGGGTTGGGATCCTCCTGGCCTCCCTTTTGGGCAGGCGCCTCCTCTCCATCCCCTCCTCCCCCTTTTGGCTGCCTCCAGTGAACCACTCTCAACTGCAGCTCTTTTTCTTCCTTTTCCAGGACGGAGCCGTCAAGAGGCGAAATGAGCTTGCTGTGCCTCATCTTCACGCTGAGCCTTTTAGGGGTCCGTGGCTTAGGAGACCCGGGCCCCTTGGAGGACGTGGTGATTGACAGATACCACATCCCCAAAGTGTGCTTGAGAGAGGTCCAGATGGGCGACTTTGTCAGATACCATTACAACGGGACCTTCCAGGACGGCACCAAGTTTGACTCCAGGTACCAGAAGGTTCAGATCTCCATCACTCTGACCCAAAAGGAGGGATGGAAAGGAAACACCTTTATTGAAAGCGGCCCCTGGCTCTAGGTCAGGGGTGGGTGGCTAGTGGGCCAGAGGCTGTGTCTGATTCACAAACCAGTCTATCTGGTCCCCAGCACTGCTACCAGTGGTGGAAATTTTGCACCTCAGGAAAAGAGAATCGTTTTCCAAAGTGAAGGGAGTGGTGATCGTGCGTGTTCACGTTGCATCTTTCTTCAGGTGTTATATGTAATACGTGGGTTGTTAGGCACGTTATTATTTTTGCATTTGCCCCCTACTACTATTATGTAAAATGCATGCCCCTGCATTTTCTGGGACTGGTTTGTATTGACTCTATTTTTCTGACCGTTTGTTATATTTGAAACATTCTCAAAATAGTGTCTGACCAGTTGTAAGGGTGGGAAGGAAATGGTCCAGCAAAACAAAATTTATTGTCCCTGGACTGTGGCTGAGAATAAAGCGTCCTTCCTCCCAAGAATTCAGAAGATGATCATTCATGATCTACCATTGCACAGTTCTGTTTATCAGTTCTGGGATGTCTGAAATAGTAAAGAAATGAAATGGGAGTTTAAACTGGTAGCTTGCTGATGCTATAATGCATCTTCGTCTGCCTCTTTGCTGATCACATATCTCCCACTCTTGTGTGAAGCAACTGCACTGTAAAAAAAACCAAAAAAAAAAACCAGCCTCTGTGGAATATTTCTGGCATGATGCAGGACTGACTTTCCAAAAGACCCAGATCCAGAATAGGAGGGAAGAAAGGAAAGAGGCAAAGTAGTCAGCAATGTTGTGGTGCCAAATCATCATAAGCCTATGCATAGTGGCAAAAAAAATAAAATAAAAGGAAGCTAAGATGCTTTGCAAAAAGTTATTAAATGAGAAGGATGCAATAACATAAGACAAAGCTTTTTTTTTTAAAGTGCCAAGTATTTTTCAGTCATACCAGGGGGTCTTGGTAGTCACTGCACATTGGAAACAGGTTCCTTTGTTACCAAGCAATGGTGCTGAATGCACTCAGCATGTTTCCCCTTATGCCTCCATAAGTAGAAGCTGAGCATTCAGGAAAGGGGTCTGTCCTACCTTTAATTCACAGTCCGGCCTTTGAGAAGGCCACTAGGATTGCCAGGCCCCTCTTCGCCACTGGTGGGAGCTTTTTGGGGTGGAGTATGAGGGTGGGGTATAGGGAGGGGAGGGACTTCAATGCCATAAAATCCAATTGCCAAAACGACCATTTTCTCCAGGTGAACTGATCTCTATCGGCTGGAGATCAGGTGTAATAGCAGGAGATCTCCAGCTACTACCTGGAGGTTGGCAACCCAATTTCCAAGGCACCCAGATAACAGTAGAAGAGTAGGCTTTCTGGGTTGGACTGAGGTCCCTCTTATTCAGAATTCAGTTTTTGGTGGCTAGCTGAATGCCTCTAGGAATCTCAGGACATGATGCAGCTAGTCAAACCCCTGCTGTTCTCTCCCTGCCCCCCTGCATCTGTTACACAGTGGTTGTAGTCATTGAGAGAGCAGAATCAGGGAGATAAAATTCCAGAGGTCTGGTTGCTCTGGGGGCTCCATGGTGCCAGGCAAAACATACGATTTGTAAATAGGTTGGGTCCAGATGATGTGAGGGGGGCACCACAGGTAGGGTTGCCAACCTCCAGGTGGTGGCTGAAGATCTCCTGCTATTGCAGCTGGTCTCCAGGCGACAGAAATTAGTTCACCTGAAGAAAATGGCCACTTTGGAAGGTGGACTCTATGGCATTATACCCCATTTGAAGCCATTTCAGTTAAGAACGTAAGAACTACTTTGCAGGTCTGAAGCAAGATTCATCCTTTCTAAGCCCTTTACGTAATAAAATGCAATTTTAAAACAAAGCAATTGAAATTAATTTTTAAAGGGTGGGGGCCCTCTGTAAAATGACCCTGTAGAATAGACACAAGTTCAGGTGAGGATATATGGAATTTAACTTTCTGAAGATGTGACAAGTCTTCATTAAGAAATAATAATTTAACAGGGATTCCAAACGGTTTTTGTTAAGTAGACTGAAAATTAGTAAGAGACATGCTTTTTCCAGGACTCGGTTGCTATATTTTTGAGTTTGTTTATGGATAAACGTTTGCATAATTGATACCTTTTAAATCAAGACTAAAAAAATTGCATTGGTGAGTTTCAAAATTTCCGCTAAAGGTCCAACACCATAGTTTTTATAGGAGGGTCCATCTTTCAAGCCAAATTGTGATTCCTAAGGTGTGCAGAAGGAAGCTGGGCAGCTAGCTGCAACGGGCCATGGAAGGAGATGGCATCCATACTGGAATCTGCAGTCTTGGCTGTAGACGTGTCATCCACATGCGGCCGCTTCTGCACTGGAAAGAAGGACCGAAACAGATGGTTTTCAAAGGTGGGATTTTGCTGCGTTTTCCCAACCGGAAAGTGCAGGAGAGACACAGCAGTCTTGCGAAATGCATAGAAAGACTCGGGCATGGATCTGACATTCAAAAGAGTTGTGAAAGAAAGTTCAGTTCTGATTTTAAACCCCCACAGGGTGAGCTCTGAGCAAGCCACGCGGGCCAAGCCTGCTTTTCCAAGCCTCCGGCTGCCATCAGAACGCTACATCAGGCTGCCCCGTTCTTCCCTTCCCAACTGCAGAGGAAGTTGGAGATCATGTTTCATTCAGTGCTTTCTCTGCTACCACCAGTGTGGGGTTTTTTCGTAAGCAAAGTTTTACAGAACTGCTGCCTTGTTACTATTGAACAAGCAGGCAAATTCCTGTCCCTCCCTTAGTGGAGGATAAAGAATTTTGTAAAAAAAGATGGGCCTTCGCTTTTGCAACGCTACAGGGCAGGGAAGATAATTGTCTTAACGTATTCTTTATCTGTTTATGTGATTGCATTTTAAAGGCAGCAAAAGGGTTGGTGTTTTTCACTTCTGCGAGATTAACGCAGGAAACGTTCATACCTCTTAACTTTTACAGTTCCCTTTTCAAAAGGTTTGCACAGACTGCTTTTGAGCACCTGGAATGACTTGAGCCCCTAACATTACACGGGTTCTAGCCCAGATCCTACAAACACAGTGCAAACTGAGGCCATTTATGCAGGGCTGTTTCCCGACTGCTTCGGGCTTCCTTCTGATTATGCATCCCTTTCCCGACCATCAGAGGTCGCCTCACTCTCCTTGTATGTTTCGCGTGGGGAGCTCAAGGTGACCTCTGACAGTCAGAAAAGGCATATGCATAATCAGAAGGAAGCCCCAAAGCAGTCAGTGGGGGTGACTGTGAGGAAACAGCCAAGCATAGGTGGCCTGAGTGAGTGGAGAAAACCTTGCTTTGGCTAACATAATCTTGCAGAGTGGCAGAATCTTTTTCCAAGGGAAAAAATTAAAACAAAACAAAAAAATCTTGAAATGGCGAGACAATGCTGCAGAGCTAGTCTTACACCATTTTCAAAAAATAAGTATGATCCAGCCAAACAGGAACTACTTTTAAGTTCCATTAGTTTTAATAGAAACGTTAGGCACATATTAATAAGATGTTTAATTTTGGCTGAATTGTTCTATTTATGTATTATGAAGTTTTAAAGCATAGTTTGACACATTGAGAGTATCATTATGATTGTTATATTATTAGCCATCAAGTTGCAGCTGATTTATGGCAATCCCTTAGGGTTTTCAGAGTTGGTTTGCCATTGTCTGCCTCTGCAAAGAAACTCCAGTCTTCCTTGGTGGTTTCCCATCCAAATACTATCCAGGACTGCCCTTCCTTAGCTTCATGAGATCTGACAAGATCAGGCTAGCCTGGGCTAGCCAGATTGAGGTATATTATTATTAATTAACAGTAAAATAACAACAATGATGATGTTACAGGTGCTGTCCAATAGGTGCTTATAGCAGTTACCAAAACAGTACTGGCCTCTGCTATAGGAACACTGTCATAGGGATGAGGGAAGCCTAAAATAGTTGAAACACTTCAAAACCTTTGGGGAAAAAACCACAATAGCTTGCCATCTATGAAGTGCAAGAGAAGACATAAACCTGTATGTCATTTGGAAGAAACAACCCTGTCACGCTTGTTCCATATGTTAGTGACCAATTTACAACCTTTCGTTTCTGTAGTCACTTTAAAAATCTGAACAGTTCTGCTCACCCCTTCCAACAATGGTCTCCTTCCCCAGCTATGACCGAGGTGCCACTGTGGCCGGCGTGGCAGGCGTGGGACGGCTCATCACTGGCATGGACAGAGGCCTGCAGGGCATGTGTGTGAATGAAAGGAGGCATCTCATCGTGCCCCCTCATCTCGGCTATGGCAGCATCGGTGTCGGTGAGTTAATAGTGACCAGGGATGTGTGTGTGTGTGTGTGTGTGTGTGTGAAATACTGTCAAGTTGCTTCTGACTTACAGAGCCCCTACAAATCAATGTCCTCCAAAATGTCCTATCTGTTACGTATGTAGCGTGGGAAACCAAGCACGTGTAGAGCTTGAACTTCCACAAACTCCTGAGTTGTACGTTCCCACTGGTTACGGAGGTCCAACCGCCTAATCACGGACTTTGGGGGAGTGGCTGCGGCCGGCCAAGCGGGCATATAAGCAGGGGGTCTGAACACAGTTCTCCAGTTCTGATCTGCTTGTTCGCAATAAAGCATTCGCTGTTGGAACTCCGTCTCCTGACTCGTGTATCGCCCACTCTACATAACACTATCCTTAACAGCCTTGCTCAGGTCTTGCAAATTGAGGGCCGTGGCTTCCTTTGTAGAGTCAATCCATCTCCTGTTGGGTCTTCCTCTTTTCCTGCTGCCTTCAGTCCTTCCTACCATGATTGTCTTTTCCAGTGACTCTTATCATAATGTGACCAAAGTACGATAGCCTCAGCTTAGTCATTTTAGCTTCTAGGGACAGTTCAGGCTTGATTTGATCTAGAACCCACTGATTTGTCCTTTTTCGTGGGCCACAGTATCTGCAAAACCCGCCTCCAACACCGCGTTTCAAACAAAATCAACTTTCTTCCTTTCAACTTTCTTCATTGTTCAGCTTTCACACCCATACATAGTAATATCAATATCTAAACTAAGAAGTTCCTTCCAGTTCCCAAACACATACATATAATTATCTTCTGCCAGCTCCCCAGTTCAAACAAACTACCTTTCAACATTCCTAATCCCACCAATTTTCACTATAGGCATAGAGCAGGGGTGGGGAACCTTTCTTCTGCCAAGGGCCATTTGGATATTTATAACATCATTCGCGGGCCATACAAAATTATCAACTTAAAAAATAGCTGCTATATTTGGTCAAACATTTAGCCAAGAGGCACAATCGGAGACAGCTCCGAGTGTCTGCCACATAGAGCGACTCGCTTTTGAGCTCTGCCATCCCCAGCTGGGCCCAAGAGTTTCAGGCAGGGCAGCAAACACAAGACGGAGTGAGCGACAAGCCCCTTGGGGTTTGTAGGCGAAGGAGCCAGGTCCAGTAGCTCCATGATCCGGCACTTTCCCGCCCTACGCGTCTTTTACAGGACTTAGAGGGGAAAGAACCAGAAGGGAGAGGAGGTACCGACCAAGCCCCAAGCAGGCAGGCAGCTGCCCAGATGACCCCCCCAAGCAGGCAGGCATCCAACCAGTGGCGCACTCGCCCACCTGGTGGCACATCATGGTCTGTTGCACCAGCCGGGCGTAGCTGTCCAGCCGCACACCGGAGTTGCTCCTGCTCCGCATGGTTGGGGCCAGATTCTACAGCCGGCTCCTGTTACCTCCGCCTGCAGGGATAAAATGAGGACACACTGGCTAAGTACTCACCCCCGTGTATTCTGGCTCTGCCCCCTTTAACCCCTCCATTGTTGCCACTTCCGCCCCCAGCCCTCTTGTAGTACAGAGGAAATACGTTTCTCCATGGCCTGGGTGGGAAAGGGTTAACACAGTTTCTTGGGCGGTCCGAGCAGCTCTATAGCTAATGACTCTTCTGCAAGGGGGGAAAAGGTTGCTTTTCTCTGCAAAACTAACTCACATCCGCCTTGAATAGAGGCTATTCCTGTCCGTGGGAGGGGACAGATGGCCAGTCTTAGATCCTTCAGAGCTAGAGATCTGCCAGGACCCACGAAGGGCCAGACTAAATAATTTTGCGGGCCGTATACGGCCCCCTGGCCTGACGTTCCCCACCCATGGGATAGAGCCTATAATCATTTTGCTTGCCCTGTTCTACACTTTTCCCGGGTGGTGGCTGGAGATATCCTGCTATTACACCTGATCTCCAGTAGGGTTGCCAGTTGCCTGGAGATCAAGAGTAATAGCGGGAGATCTCCAGCCACCACCTGGAGGTTGGCAACCCTATCTCCAGGTGACAGAGATCAGTTCCCCTGGAGAAAACAGTCGCTTTGAAAGATTCTATGGCCACTGAAGTCCCTCCCCTCCCTAAACCCCACCCTCATTGGCTCCTCCCCCAAAATCTCCAGATATTTCCTAACTCAAAGCTGGCAACCCTAGTATGGTACAGTGGGGCCAGACTATCGATGGAATGATCAGATCCACGTTGCCATAAAGTATACTGGGTGACCTTGGGCCTGTTGCCTCCTTTACCTCACGAGATTGTTTTGAGATACAGTAGTGGAAGTGAGAACCATGCCGAATTCCTTGGAGGGATATTATTATTTTTTGCAATCAAGTCACAGCCGACTTATGGAGACCCCCATAGGATTTTCAAGGAAGAACGTTCAGAGGAACAGAATTGCACTGTAGATCACTTTTGAATGGTGGCAGCATCCCTGTGGCACACACAAGGATGCCATCACGTCTACTGTGGCCCTAGACACTAGACTAGTGACACGATGTCTGTAGACCCTCATATAGAAAAGCAGGGTAGAAATGCTCCAAATAAATCAATATTCCATGATGCTATGTGAGTTCTGGTTTTGTCGGGCTGCAGCTACGGGCTGTACCTCTCCATCAGCTTATCCATGTGAAGCAGTATCCAGTGCCGGTGTGTATGTGTGCATTTGGAAGACGAGTTACCCTTTCCACTTTTCTCTGATGCTCTTTAGATTTGCATGTACAAATACCATGTTTCCAAGTCTCCTACCGTGTACTGAAAGCAGCTGCTGGGTTGGGGCGATGGAGAGGTCACCCCAGAAAATACCCTTTCTAACTTAAAGTAAAGAACAAAGTCTGTGCAAGTGAATGAAATGGGATGCATTGACAAATTTTGACAAGGGATGCATTGTCAAATTTTGAAATGTGCTTAAATGAAGAAAGCCTCCTCGTACAGTTGAAAACAATATATTGGTGTAAACAGCAGCTACAAGCAATAAATATACAGGACAGCAACAATCACTCCAAGGTGGAATTCTTCAGAAAGCTGAATGAACCGGGAGACGATCGTTTCAATGTCTTGAATTCTTCCTCAGTCCTGTTTCTGTACAGCATGTGAAAAGTGATAATACTTAATAACATCTATAATAACTATGGCATTATAACCCATTCAAGTCTCTCCTCTCCCCAAACCCCGTCCTCCTCAGGTTCCAAAATCCCCAGGTATTTCCCAACCCAGAGCTGGCAACCCTAGCTGGAGGTTTTCTGTCCTCTGTCTCCCTCTGTTAGTACTCCTCTCCAGTAATTCCCTTTGCGTTGCTGGTGGGGCTGAGCACCGAGTTTGATTCCTTTCACAGAACAGCGGAATGTCCCATCTGATCTGTGTCCAAACTGACCTTGTTTTCTGTCCCGTAGCTGGTCTGATTCCCCCGGACACCACCCTCTATTTCGACGTCATCATGCTTGACATTTGGAACAAGGAAGACAAGCTGCAGATCACCACCCTGTACAAGCCGGAGCGTTGCAACCGCACCGTGGAGAATTCAGACTTTGTGCGTTACCACTACAACGGCACCCTTCTGGATGGCACCCCTTTTGACTCCAGGTAGACTCCAAGGCTAGTAGTGGCAGGTTTGGGACCAGTAGTTTGGAAACAGAACTAAAACCCATAATGATCCCTCACACAGCCATGTGACTGTAAACACATTTGCATAAGAACATAAGAAAAGCCCTGCTGGATCAGACCCAGGCCCATCATGTCCAGCAGCCTGTTCACACAGTGGCCAACCAGGTGCCTCTAGGAAGCCACAAACAAGACTACTGCAGCAGCAGCAGCATCCTGCCTGTGTACCCAAGCACCTAATATAATAGGCATATTTATCTGATCCTGAAGAGAACAGGTATGCATCATGACTAGGATCCATTTTGACTAGTAGCCATAAATACCCCTCTCCTCCATGAACATGTCCACTCCCCTCTTAAAGCCTTCCAAGTTGGTAGCCATCAGCACATCCTGGGGCAGGGAGTTCCACAATTTAACTATGCGTTGCGTGAAATATTTCCTTTTATCAGTTTTGAATCTCTCACCCTCCAGCTTCAGCAGATGACTCCGCGTTCTAGTATTATGAGAGAGGGAGAAAAGCTTTTCCCTGTCCACTCTGTCCATACCATGCATAATTTTATAGACCTCTATCATGTGTGCCCTTAACCGCCTTCTTTCTAAGCTAAACAGCCCTAAGTGTTTTAACCGCTCCTCATAGGGCAGTTGCTCTAGTCCCCTAATCGTTTGTCTGGCATGGCCCCCCATGCTGTCTTTCCCTTCCCGACCAACCATGGACCCTGTGGAGCTGTTCAACACAGCCTTGACAATAAATGCTGTAAAATGACCTGGGAATGAGATGGTGGAGGCTTGAAGTGAAGGAATTAACTGTGCTATTTCAGATAATAGATGGGAGAAATTATGTTTTGTTTATTTGTAGGGTTACCAACCTCCAGGTGGCACCTGGCGATCTCCTGCTATCAGTTGATTTACCCTCCCACCCCCTGCTGGTGGCCAAGGAGCACCAGGCAACCATATGTGGGGAGCCTCTTTTTTGGGGATAAGAAGCTGCTCTCATGTCATAAGCTAGTAACGGGTGGGGTGGGGGGAAGGTTCTCACCAGTTCACCACAGGCAGGGAAGTTTTGGTTTGTTTTTTAACATGGGAGAGTATTGCATGCGAATTCTCATTCTCCCACTGAGCCGGCTCAATGCATGATGTCTCTCTTCCTCTTTCTCCACCCTTGCCCACTTCCCAGCTATGGAAAAGACAGCACTTATGACACATACGTGGGTTCGGGCTGGTTGATCAAAGGCATGGATGAAGGCCTGGTCGGCATGTGTGCTGGAGAGAAGAGGAGAATAGTCATCCCCCCGTTCCTGGCTTATGGAGAGAAAGGCTACGGTATGTTGGGCAGGAGACTCCTGGATCTGCAGCTGGGGAAGGGGAGGATGGCTCACTCAGCCTTGGAGCTGAACAGGGCTGTAAAAAACATACCCCAGACATTGCCCTCATTCAGGATCATTGTGCCTGCTGGTTGGAGCTTTGCGTTTTTTTCATGTTGAAAAGACTCAGTCCTGTGCAAACGTTTAGCATGTCCTATTAAACGCATAGAGCTGCCAACCTCCAGGTACTAAATAAGTTGCTAAGTGTGCTGAACAAAACACTGGTTAAAGAGAACTACAGCACCGGCTCCAATAGTGTCTAGATCTTAAAAATCAAGAATCAAAGCAAAAACAATATTGGTATACTCTATAGGCAATGCCAACTCATATAATTGTAAAGTGTTTGCATAACACGCGTTACTTACAATGCACAAAATAAATTCCAATTTCTGGTTATTTATTTTGTGCATTGTAAGTAACGCATGTTATGCAAACACTTTACAATTATATGAGTTGGCATTGCCTATAGAGTATACCAATATTGTTTTTGCTTTGATTCTTGATTTTTAAGATCTAGATACTATTGGAGCCGGTGCTGTAGTTCTCTTTAACCTCCAGGTACTAGCTGGAGATCTCCTGCTATTACAACTCATCTCCAGCCGACAGGGATGAGTTCAACTGGAGAAAATGGCCACTTTGGCAACTGGACTCTATGGTCGTGAAGTCCCTCTCCTCCTTAAACCCTGCCCTCCTCAGGCTCCACCCCCAAAACCTCCTGCCGGTGGCGAAGAAGGACCTGGCAACCCTATAAACACATGAAGAGGAGGTTTAGGATTGTGCCATTTGTTCGGGAGCTTTGGGGTATTCTCACATCGATGTTTGCAGAAGCATTTTTGACTGCTTGGAACTTGGACTCTCTTGACTTGTTCAGGGAGGCCTGTGCATCAGTGAGGAAGAGGTCAAAAATCTGAACCTCTGATGGCCAAAGTCTACTAACTTTACATTGTGTGTGTGTGTAAAGTGCCGTCAAGTCACAGCCGACTTATGGCAACCCCTTTTGGGGTTTTCATGGCAAGAGACTAACAGAGGTGGTTTGCCAGTGTCTTCCTCTGCACAGCAACCCTGGTATTCCTTGGTGGTCTCCCATCCAAATACTAACCAGGGCTGACCCTGCTTAGCTTCTGAGATCTGACGAGATCAGCCTAGCCTGGGCCATCCAGGTCAGGGCAACTTTACATTGGCATTTATCAAAAACGGTGGAATATATTAAAATTAACAAACTTTGCAGATGGTGTTATATTTTGCTAGAGTGTCCACTGAAGCAGTTGAACCCAGGAATGATATTTAGAAACCTGATTAACTGATGCCCAAATGGGGCAGAGTTTACCCTGTTGTTTCCCATTCCCTGGCTTCAGTAGCTACCTGCCAGGTGTTAACAGAACGATTCCTCAGTGGAACAGGCTTCCTTGGGAGCCTCTCCTTCCCTGGAGGTTTTTAAGCAGAGGCTAGATGGCCATCTGTCAGCAATGCTGATTCTATGACCATAAGCAGATCATGAGAGGGAGGGCATCTTGGCCATCTTCTGGGCATGGAGTAGGGGTCACTGGGGATGTGGGGGGGTGTAGTTGTGAATTTCCTGCATTGTGCAGGGGGTTGGACTAGATGACCCTGGTGGTCCCTTCCAACTCTACTAGTGTGAACTGAATCCATTCTCTAACTCTCTCAGGGACTGTCATCCCCCCTCAAGCCTCTTTGGTTTTTGATGTCTTCCTGGTGGATCTACACAACCCCAAAGATGGCATTTTCCTGGAACATTTGGAAGTGCCCGAGTCATGCAAGCGCAAGGCTGTGACTGGGGATTTTGTGCGCTACCACTATAATGGCACCTTGATGGATGGGACCCTCTTTGATTCCAGGTAAGAGGCTGAGAAATGTGGATAAGTTCTGGGACCAGCTACCGAATCTTGGAAATCAGCTTCCTTACTAGAAAGGAGTGAGAACAATAAGCTGCCTAGGGAGGTCCTACATCTCAGGAAGATGTGCACAAAAGGGGCTGGCATTACCATGTGCAAGATCATCTCTACCACACAGGAAGATTCAGCACCCTCTTGAGACAGTCCAACTGATCTTCCATTAGGAAGAACTTCCTGATGGTTAGAGCGGTTCCTCGGTGGAACAGGCTTCCTCAGGAGGTGGTGGGCTCTCCTTCTTTGGAGGTTTTTAAGCCGAGGCTAGATGGCCATCTGTATGGACTTAGGCAGATCATGAGATGGAAGGCAGGAAAGAATGTCAGTGCTTGGCTCTGGTGGCCCTTTCTTACATGCCCAGGGTAATGCTGATCATCACTTTGGGGTCAGGAAGGAATTTTGCTCCAAGCCCGATTGGCCAGGGATTCTGGAGGGTTTTTGCCTTCCTCTGGGCATACCATCTAACAAAAACATGGCAGGAAGTTGGCCTTCCTTTGTCCACCCAGATGTGGGTCAGTGTCCATTGTGTATCTAGTAAATATCTCCAGAAAGAAACCATCCATATAACACACGCAAGGAGAAGCGTGACAGCCAAAACACGCCAGTAAAACAGACTGCCGCAAGCACAAGTCCTGGAATTGTTCTAGCCATCTTGGTTGAACTTTTGGGGGGACTTTTCTTGTACAAGTGTCATGCACTCCTCTCCTGGCTGTTCAGAAATTGCAAATGGAATGTTTTGCCCTTCCCTTCCTTTCCACAGCCAGGGGAGGGATGTCTAGGCGAATTCAACTGCAGTTTAGGAAATCTCAGAAGCAGTTCAGATTCTACCAGAGGACCAGTTCCTAAGAATCCCTTATCCCATTTGTCTCTCAACATTTCTCTGTCTCCCTCCCTTTGCAGTTACTCACGGAATCACACTTATGACACCTATATTGGAAAAGGCTACATTATTCCAGGAATGGACCAAGGACTGCAGGGGGTTTGCATTGGAGAAAAGAGAAGAGTCATCATCCCGCCCCATTTGGCATATGGAGAAAATGGGGCAGGTAGGCTGAGGGCAACCCAGTTGGAGCGAGCATTTGCTACAAATGTGGATCTTTCTGGAGGTCCATGCGTCCCTACACAATTGCTCTGATCAATATTGCTTCCTTTTTAGCATACAAAGTACCGTTGGATTCCTATCCATTCTTCGCAGCATGATTGGTCTCAGCTGAATTTGAATAAGGATCAGATTTTATTGGCTTTTGGGGCTCACTTTAAAATATAGGCTGGGCAAGCTGGCAGAACAGAAATGGAGAACAAAGAGAAGTGTAGGAGGTTTGATGTTATTGCCAACCCTACTCGCCCTCAGCTTAGGGTTACCAGCTCCAGGCTGAGAAATACCTGGAGACTTTTGGGGTGGAACCTGAGGTGGGCGGGGTTTGAAGAGGGGAGGGACTTCAATGCCATAGAGTCCAATTGCCCAAGCGGCCATTTTCTCCAGATGTTGCCAGATCAGTTGTAACAGCGGGAGATCTCCAGCTACCGACTGGAGGTTGGCAATCCTGCCTCAGCTGGTCTATCCCCAGGACTGCCTTCTAAAGTAGGTTAGACCAGGTTCAAAATATGTTCTGGGGAGCCTTGAAGTTACTGGACTTTTATTGAGGGTTTGTTTATGAAAAGGTTGGTGATGGCGGGCAAGCTTCTCTGAAAAGGCATTCTGCCTACCACTGCCAATCTTCCGCTACAACATGCAACCACAGAGGTGGTGTTGGATGTTCTAGATCTCCCTCACTTCAACAAATGCAAACAGTGAGGTCCTACATCCCTAGACCAGAGGTTCCCAACATGGTTCCTGTGGGCCCCATGGTACCCTTTGACATTTTTTCCAGTGTCTGCCAATTGTTTTTAGAAAGTGGGGCTTTTGTCTAACAAAGTAGGGCTTTTGCCTAGCAAAGCTTCTGATTGGCTTTTCTGGTTTTTAAAAATATTGCTTTGGCAACAGTTATCACCACAGCACAAGGATCTTCACTGTGTGACTGAAGGTAAGCTGCCACAGCCATTTTCTGCCTGGCTCCACCTCCTGTGGCAGGCGTTTTGTGCCAGCTGTTTTGTGACTGTGCGCATCACACTGTGTCAGGATTCCAAAGGTGCCCACAAGCTCAAAAAGGTTGGGGACCCCTGCCATAGGCAGTGCCCTGCATCAGTTGGGAATGTGCCCAAGACCCATCTTCCATGTGCAGGAATGCTGTGGCAGATGTGCTGTGGTTCATCAGCAGGTGTTAAAGCAGAAAGTGTTCCCTGAAAGTGAGAAGTCTGAAACCTCCTGGGTCAGACCATGAAGCAAGGAGCATATGGCAAGGGGCAGAGGCACCTCAAGCATCTTCGGCAATATTGCAAAAGATCTTGGAGCACATCTTTTCAAACTACGTTGGGCTATGGTGGAAAGAAGAAGAGTTGGTTTTGATATGCTGATTTTCTCAACCTTTTAAGGAGAATCAAACCAGCTTACAATCTCCTTCCCTTCCTCTCCCCACAACAGACACCTTGTGAGGTAGGTGAGGCTGAGAGAGTTCAGAGAGAACTGTGACTAGCCCAAGGTCACCCAGCAGGCTTCATGTGGAGGAGTGGGGAATCAAACCCGGTTCTCCAGATTAGACTCCACTGCTCCTAACCAGTACACCACACTGGCTCTCAAGTAAAGGCAGCAAAATGTTTTGAGTCAGCCATTTTTGTTCCTGGCATCAGCATCTGTTCTTCTCATCCTCCAGGGGACAAGATCCCCGCTTCAGCCGTCCTCATCTTTGATGTCCACGTCATCGATTTCCACAACCCCACAGACTCCGTGGAGATAGAAACCGTCTACCGGCCGGCGGACTGTAACACCACCACTCAAAACAGAGACTTTGTCCGCTATCACTACAACTGCTCTCTCCTGGACGGCACCCGGCTCTTCTCCTCGTGAGTCCTTTGATCGGAGTTTGATTTGTTTCAGTTCCTATACTCTCACAAAATGCCCAAGCTGGTTTCCTGAAATGGAAACATCAAACAATACAGATACATGCAAAAAAAGTATTTTTATTTAAAACAAAAATTATCCAGGAAGCAAATATTCATGTCTAGTCTTCCTTTCAGCATCAAAGTAAGGTAAAGGTCCCCTGTGCAAGCACAGGGTCATTCCTGACCCATGGGGTGATGTCACATCCTGACGTTTCCAAGGCGGACTTTGTTTGCGGGGTGGTTTGCCAGTGCCTTCCCCAGTCATCTTCCCTTTACCCCCAGCAAGCTGGGTCCTCATTTCACCGACCTCAGAAGGATGGAAGGTTTTGTCAACCTTGAGCCGGCTACCTGAAACCGACTTCCGTCGGGATTGAACTCAGGTCATGAGCAGAGCTTTTGACTGCAGTACTGCAGCTTAACACTCTGCGCCACGGGGCTCAGCATCAAAGGTGAACCCTAAATAAATCCCAATACATTCAATTAAAATTTTGGAATACTGATTTCCTTAAATGGCTTACTAAGAAGGAAGACTTTGTACTAAGGTGGGACTTCTTAGCGAATTTTGTAGTTCTGGAGGCACAGTTGAAGGTCTGTAATGCTAATGCCCAATATAGCTCTTTGCGCACCCTCTCCCCGACTATCTGAAGGAGAAATTTTGGGACTCCCTGCCCCAGGATGTGGTGATGGCTGCCAACTTGGAAGGCTTTAAGAGGGGAGTGGACATGTTCATGGAGGATAGGGCTATCCATGGCTACTAGTCAAAATGAATACTAGTCATGATGCATACCTAGTCTCTCAAGGATCAGAGGCGCATGGCTATTATATTAGGTGCTGTGGAACACAGGAAAGATGCTGCTGCAGTCGTCTTGCTTGTGGGCTTCCTAGAGGCACCTGGTTGGCCACTGTGTGAAGAGACTGCTGGAGTAGATGGGCCTTGGTCTGATCCAGCAGGGCTTTTCTTATGTTCTTAATATAAAATAGATGTATACAAATGTGATAAAATGTAATTTCTAAAGCATATAGCATCCAGTTTTTCACAGAGTAGGACTCTCTAGGGCAGAGTTCCCAGAGGAGTCAACTCAGCCCCAAGTTCACATGAGTTCTGACACTCCCACCTAGTAAATATTCTCCAGATAACTCCTCTAGTTTCTGTTCCCCCTTGGCAGCCATGACTATGAAAACCCTCAAGAAACCACGCTGGGTACCAACAAGATAATTGAAGGCCTCAGCAATGGTCTCCTCGACATGTGCATGGGAGAGAAACGGATTGTCATCGTCCCTCCGCATTTGGGTCATGGTGAAAGTGGTGGTAAGGCATTCTGGGAATTATACACTAAGATTATCTGTATTTGTGGGGGGTGTACCATGATTATTGTTAATTGTTCCCATTTTTTATATTTTTACTGAATTTGCTGGTCGTGGACCTTAATAAATACCTTTGACTATGACATGCTGGGAATCAGGGTGGGCCCTTTCTTATGTGCTTATTGTAAAACTGGGGCAGTGGGAAAATATTTAGTCGCATGAATGAGCATCCCAAGAATCTCAGCTAGGGTTGCCAGGTCCCTCTTCACCACCAGCAGGACAGAAAGCAGGGGTGTAAACAATGTAAATAAATAAACTGGAATACTGCTTCTTCATTTGGCTATCTGGGAGTAGGGTTGCCAGGTCCCTCTTTGCCACCGGAGGGATGTTTTTGTTGCGGAGCCTGAGGAGGGCGGGGTTTGGGGAGGGGAGGGACTTCAATGCCATAGAGTCCAATTGCCCAAAGTGGCCATTTTCTCCAGGTGAACTGATCTCTGTTGGCTTAAGATCTGTTGTAATAGCAGGAGATCTCCAGTTAGTACCTGGAAGTTGTAGCGAACAAAAACAGCACGTGGCTCGTATTGGATACCATCAAATTTACTAATTAAACTAAAAACAAACTAAATAGCTGATAGTATACAGTTATAGAACAGTAACAATCATGGGTATCAATCACCAACAAAAAATGCATTCAAATATCCCCTACCCGGGGTAATGTCATCCAAGTCTGGAGAAAAAAACCTGTTCGTAGCAGGGTAACCCTCAGAGGCAAAGAGAACCTAGAGGGTCGCGCCTACTTTGACAGTGGTAAGATACAATGCTTTGGGTTACTTTATATTAAAAAAAAAAATTTTTTTTAATGAGATGATATAAATGTCAATGCATGTTATTACAGAGGGTTGTATGCCCATGAAAAAGCTTTTGAGAACCGACTGAAGAAGCTCCTCTTCGCGAAACGACCACAGATCTAGAGGGGTCGTCTCTTCTTTCCGCTGCATTTTTCCGTTCTCCGTTTTGCTTTCGTTTGAATTACCACTGCTTTCTAAGGGGCATTGCTCCCTGTATTTGAACTTACCGCTGAGAAGCGACGCAACTTTATTTTGGAATTTTGGACTTTTACAATCAGGGTGACGTAACCCTGCTACGAACAGGTTTTTTTCTCCAGACTTGGATGACATTACCCCGGTTAGGGAATATTTGAATGCATTCTTTGTTGGTGATTGATACCCATGATTGTTACTGTTCTATAACTGTATACTATCAGCTATTTAGTTTGTTTCTAGTTTCATTAGTAAATTTGATGGTATCCAATACGAGCCACGTGCTGTTTCTGTTTGCTACAATTTACTTGTATCCAGCATAGGTTTCCAGTTTAAGTACCTGGAAGTTGGCAAACCTAATCTCAGCCCAAGGCTGCAAAAAGAGTGTGTGGCATGTATATGCAAGGCCTGAGGAGATCTGAGGAAGCAGAGAGACAAGAGAGAATGGGAATGAACAGAAGATGAGCATCGGGATGCACGTAATGTCTTGCCTCTTCTCCCAAAGATTAGCCGAAGCAGAATCAATTAAGCATTTATCTTCATTCATATGCTCTTGGTGTATACGGTAATTTAGATTTTAAAAAACTGATTATATTTTTAGCACAGACCCTACCTAACATTGTTATCGGCTCGGCTCTTTTCTTAGGAACAATGGCACAGCCTATATTGATAGAACCCAGTTTCTGGGAAATAGAAATTACCGTACATCCTATGATGTCACTTCCTACTACTGGAAGTGCTTCCCCAGCTTTGATTCTGGGTCACTTCTGCCTAGTCAACATTTCATCTTGCAATGCCAATATTTTTTTCTCTGGGGCTTTCTTTTTCTGTTGCCACTGCTAAAAGTGTCTCTGGGAAGCAATTAGTCTCCCTTCCCTAGTGCCACTGTGCCAGTGCAAATGGGTGGAGGATGCTTTGTCAACCACAGTTCCCCCATGTAATGCATAAACCACAAAACTTTGTATTTCCAGCTCGAGGTGTACCTGGTAGCTGTGTTCTCCGTTTTGAGATAGAGCTTCTGTACTTGGAGGCTGGCGTTCCAGAAGGGTACCTGTTCATCTGGCATGGCGCACCACCTGAGAACTTGTTCGAAGCAATGGATCTCAACAAAGATGGTGAAGTCCCACATGAAGAGGTGTGATCTGTGTTAAGAGAGGGCATGAATGACCGGCAGATCTAACTAGGGGAAAGTCATCATCATCAACATCATCATCATCATCATCATCATAGACCTTTAATGGCATAACTCTAGGGGAAAGTCAAGCTGTACCAATCTTTTATTCTTTTGGAGTAACACACCTTACTTCTGGGATTCTGTTTTCTCCTTTGTGGCCTAATTGCTTCCAGTGTAGACTACTTCCCATTTTGCTGGGAATGGACATTAACCAAAGCTTGATGATCTGGGTTTTCCCTGCTCTGAAGAAGCTGTACTGAATTGTGTATCTAAGAAGGCAAATCTCTACATTTCTGAGCGTTAGAGGAAGCAAGAGCAACTTATGTCATCCTTAGTAGAGTTACACCCTTCTAAGCCAGTTGACTTCAATGGAGATAAAATTGTGTAGCTCTGTTTAGGATTGCACTTTAGGGGTAGCAAATGCCAAAAAATTAGCAAGATTTTGCCTCAGTATACACTGTAGTCTAGAGCCATGCAAATTAATGCACCTTTAGTAATGTTGTTTTTTTTATTTTTTAGCCCCAGGTAACATAATGTTTCCCAGCATGCATCTTGTTCACTGTGAAATGAAAGGTTAGTGATTGAGGCAGGAGAAGATGAAATGGGTACCTTGAAATGTCACATGTTCTGTTGGCCACTCCCCCCTGGGTGGAACATAATGGGAACCTTTAATCTTCTTCCCAATTATCTCTTCTTCTTTACCCCCTTTTGCAGTTCTCAACATTCATCCAATCCCAGAGGGCAGAAGGCAAAGGTCGTCTCATGCCAGGCTCTGAGCCAGAAAAGGTCATCGACGACATGTTCCAAAACCAAGACAGGAACAAAGATGGGAAGATTACAGCAGACGAACTGAAGCTGAAGTCGGATGAGGATCAAGCTCCAGCCCACGAAGAACTTTAAAAGAGATTTATACGATCTGAAGAGAAACCAGAGTATTCTTTAAAAGGGAAAACTTTGGGATTCAGCTACCTTTGGTGGCCAGGTTGTTCCCACGAGGGAAGGTGGCATGTTTTGTATTTCTTTGACATTTTTTTGAGAACTATGAACAAACCAAAACCAGGGCGTTTGCTCAGCCATGGGAAATTTCTCAATCCACTCGGTAAATACCCCAACCTCTTCAATCAAATTCTCAAGCACGTGTCTACATCAGATTGTCCTCAGCACAAACTGGGATGTCCACTCATTTTTTGTTCTGTCAGATCCAGGTATTGTGTTTGGAGGGTGCTGTGTGTATGCCTAACCCAGACGATGAAGCCACGTTCTACAGCAAGGCACCCAAAACTGGGCGATCAGAACCAAATGTGCCTTTTCAGTAATCTTTGCTTTACTTATTCTGCTTCCAGGTTAGCAAAGAACTGAGGATTTTGTGCATAGGGCAAAGGTTTAAAGGAATGGAAGGTGCAAAATAGGGTTGTTGTTCTGTTCCCACCTTTCTTTTATCCAAGCAGAATTCTGTGTCCTTAAAGACCTGCATAATATGAAAAAACATGAAACAAACACAGCATTTTCTTAATTACTTAATCTCTACAACAGGAAGCCTGCATCTCTGGAATTTTTGTTTCTTAGGCAGCTGGAAAAAGGTTTTGTTTCTTAGGCAGCTGGAAAAAGGCAGCTGGAAAAAGCCTTGTCCGCAAAAAGAAGGGGGGGATAGCAACCTCAGGTGGATGCTAAGGTGTGGTGGGCAGGTACAGCATCCCTGAAAGAGGGCTGCAGAATTTGGTTAGGCAGTAATGGCTTCCCACTGCCATTGAAATTCTGGTCAGCAGCATCCTGACCTTGAGGATCCCAGTCGACGCTGCCTGCCAGATTTTTCTTTGCAGCCAAATTGGATGTTTGTTTTTAATGAAAAAAGTGCTATTAAATACCTGATTCTGTACAGGCTGCCATCAACAACCATTCTCCTTTTATTTCTTTTTAAACAAGCAGTCTTTCGTCCATCCTTTTCTTTTTCCTGATGAGAGATTGCTCTGCATGTATGGGAGAGTTTTGTAATTTGCAGAATCTCCATTTTAAAGTAAAAAAACAAACCTGCAAATCAAGTTTCTAGTCTTCATTGCTGAAGACCGAATTTTAAATTGGGTAATATCAGGTGGGGAGGGGCTGTGGCTCAGTGGTAGAACATCTGCTTGGCATATAGAAGGTCCCAGGTTCAATCCCTGGCATCTCCAGTTAAAGGAACTAGGCAAGCAGGTGATGTGAAATACCCCTGCCTGAGACCCTGGAGAGCCACTGCCAGTCTGAGTAGACAATACTGACTTTGATGGACCGAGGGTCTGATTCAGTGTAAGGCAGCTTCATGAGTTCATGTGACCTAGGCTGTTACCGCACTAGGTATTCCCAGCGATGTATTAAGAGTTTGAAAATGTTATAAAAAATACTGTTCGCACTTTCTATGTATTCCCACTGATGTATTAAGAGTTTGAAACTGTTATAAAAAATACTGTTCGCACTTTGTTTGGCCCCTTTAGCTGTGAAGACGTCTTCCAACCATTTTTTAGCCGTGGCATCCAAAAACCCTTTTAAAGCGATGTTTTTTATAACATTTTCAAACTCTTAATACATCGCTGGGAATACCTAGTGCGGTAACAGCCCTAGGCTGTCTGTGAGCAAAGGGTGGGGTATGAGCATAGCGCTTCCCCCTAAAGCAGGGGTGCCGAGCTCATTTGTTATGAGGGCTGGTTATAATATAAATGTCACTTGGTCGGGCTGGGCCACGTGTACCATAAAATTTAATGCCAGGTACAAGAGATACAAACTTTATAGAAGACACCGGCAAAGACAGTTAATGATATATATATTTTTACTTTATTTCTTACTTAAAATACAAACATGCTTAAAACAATAATACTCTTACAGTATTTTCTTTTGTTTAACACTCTTTGATCATTGACACCTTGGGAATAAGGGAGGTGGCTGCCTTAGCTGGCTCATGGGCCAGATAAGAGCTCTAATGGGGCCGGATCTGGACCCTGGGCCTTATGTTTGACACCCATGCCCTAAGGCCTGCTTCTTCCCTTTTTTTGGGCCATCAAATCACAGCTGACTCATGGCTACCCCGTAGGGTTTTCAAGGCAAGAGACCCTCGGCGGTGGCTTGCCACTGCCTGCCTCCGCGTCATGGCTCTGGTATTCCTTGGAAGTCTCCCACCAAAATACTGGCAAGGACCAGGGCTGAGAATGTGGCTGGCCCAAGGTCACCCAGCAAGCCTCCATGCAGAGTGGGGATTTCAACCTGGGTTTCCCAGATCCTAGTCCAACACCTTAACCACTACACCATGCTGAATCTCTTCCCTATTGGGCATCAATTGGCATTGCTGCAAAGTAAATTTGGTGATTCTGACCACCAAACCTTTTCTTCTGGTGTGAAGTAGACGTAACATTCCTTGCTTGTGGTTTTTCATATACATTGCAATGTCTCTGTTGCATTCCTGACCTCTCCGTTTCATCCCCTCCAGCTCCCCAAGAGGTCTTGCCTCACTTTTGGGATCTCCAAGTTTATATAAAATCTCCAGAGTACCTAGGTTTGCCAGGTCCCTCTTCGCCACTGGCAGGAGGTTTTCAGGGTGGAACCTGAGAAGGGTGGGGCTTGGGGAGGGGAAGGACTTCAATACCATAGAGTCCAATTTCAAAGCAGCCATTTTCTCCAGGTGAACTGATCGCTATCCGCTGGAGATCAGTTATAATAGCAGGGGATCTCCAGCCACCACCTGGAGGTTGGCAACCCTAAGAGTACCCGAGTTGTGTGCTGTTTAGCCTGTTGAGGTGCAGCAGAGAAACTTCCACAATCCTCCCCTCCAAAGAGATACTGGACTGACTACAAGACAGGGCGGATCATAAAGCTGCTCCTCCTTGAAAGTCGAGGGAGATTTTCTGCTGGCCACCGCAGCAATGATTGAAAAAGTGGCGTGAACTGTTCAACATGATGAGCCAGTGAGGCTGTTTCTCCCCCATGCTGTGAAAAGCTGCTCTGGCTGATTTCTGTCCTTTATGCTTTGGCCAAAGACACAACAGCAGGCCGCAGTGCTACTTTTTTTCTGGCCAGTTGGCAACCTTAGGCATACAGAAGGGCAGAACTGGTTTCAAAACTGCTCCCCAAATTACGCATCATACCATCTGCCTTCCAGCAGAAGCCTCTGCCCCACTTCCCAAATCATGCAGACGCAGCGTCTGTCTCAAACCCCCTCTCCATTGCGCAGATACACCCTTGTAAGCTCATGCATCTCCCGGGCATTTTCATTGCTCATTTTCACCCGCCCAGTTATATAGAACGTCATCCTCAACTTTGGGACTATACTATTCCCAAGAATAGGCAGGGGATTGCATTTTGAATATGCATCCAGCCCAGTCTTTCCTCGACTATAATAAACTACATGGGGGGAGAGAGAGTGCGCTCTAAACGGCTTTCCCTGCTACACAAGGTGTATACATGCAGTGAGCTTCTGGCCCTCCCCTGTGGTGTGTAAATCCACAATTCTATCACCTTTTTCTCTGTAATGTGCAGAAAGCCTCAGGATTGTTGTGGCCACTATAGAATTCCAAAATAGAGAAATGCAATTGAAATTGCTCGGTGATAGTAAGGGCTTTCCTTCCTGTTAGTCCTGCCATTACTTTATAAGTTTCTTCCCATAAACTTCACCTGCTTCTTCTCCTTCAGGTTTTGGCTCACGCCCTGCCGTTTTTGTTTCCTGTCCTCAGAAGGATAGAATAGGATTTTTTTAAGGGCTGGCAAGATCCTTTATGTCTGAAAAGTGTCAGGACCTCACTACATCAATCTTTCTTCTCTAGCGAGCAGTGGCCACATTGAACAATCCAATGAGATTGTGTGTGTGTGTGTGTGTGTGTAGGGGTGCGTTTCCTAAGTGCTATTGCAGTTATTTACCTATTACCAGAGAGGTAGCTCAGGCTAGCCTGATCTCGTCAGATCTCAGAAGCTAAGCAGGGTCAGCCCTGGTTAGTATTTGGATGGGAGACCACCAAGGAAGTCCAGGGTTGCTATACAGAGGAAGGCACTGGCAAACCACCTCTGTTAAGTCTCTTGCCTTGAAAACCCCATAAGGGGTCGCCATAAGTCGGCTGCGACTTGACGGCACTTTACACACAGAGAGAGAGATGGCATTCCCTCTCCTGCAGCATCCTTTGAAACAAGAGCCAATATGGGCATGAAGATGGTGACCAGTGCTTGGGTACTGTTGAAGAGCCTCAAGCTAGAAACAAAACAGCTCCAGTTTTACTGAGGAAGTAAACACAGTTACGAACAGTTGGTACTCCCGGTTTATTACCGATAAGATGTATAGTGAGAATAGGATACTCAGATCTAGCTGATCTTCAGTGGCGACAGCTCTTGTCTCCACTCGCTTTCAACCCATTGCTCAGCACAAAAAACATATGGAAAGTAACGGCAGCCATTTCGTCAGTGCCTGCCGCCAACTTGGAAGTAGCTGCCTACGTACCATAGTGCTACTTTACCACTTGCAGCTGGAATGAAGCCAGTGGTGTCTTGCTACTGTCTTCTTAAAACATTTTTGCTAAGCTAAAGGCCAGAGCAGGCAAGTGAGGGTGAGAGAGTGGACAGGGAGAAGCTTTTCTCTCTCTCTCATACTGGAATGCAGGGTCATCTGCTGAAACTGGAGGGCGAGATTCAAAGCAGATAAAAGGTATTTCTTCAAACAACGCATAGTTAAATTGTGGAACTCCCTGCCCCAGGATGTGGTGATGGCGGCCAACTTGGAAGGCTTTAAGAGGGGAGTGGACATGTTCATGGAGGACAGGGCTATTCATGGCTACTAGTCAAAATGGATACTAGTCATGATGCATACCTGTTCTCTCCAGGATCAGAGGAGCATGCCTATTATATTAGGTGCTATTGAACACAGGTAGGATACTGCTGCAGTGGTCTTGTTTGTGGGCTTCCTAGAGGCACCTGGCTGGCCACTGTGTGAATAGCCTGCTGGACTTGATGGACCTTGGTCTGATCCAGCAGGGCTCTTCTTATGTTCTTAAACCAAAGCAATCTGAAGCCTAGTTGGGCTGTGCAGCTTAAGACTGAGCCTCACTTCATCTCTTGACTATTGCAGGCTATCCCAGCCATAGGAAATATTACTACTGTTGTGTCAAACAAATAGCTGAGGTAACTGTGCTTGGCTTAGCCAGGAAAATTGGTTCCTCAGGTGGGAAAGAAGCAGTAAAGAGTGTGCAGTAAGCTGGTTACCTGAGGAGGCTCCTACGCCTTTAAAAGCTAGAGGGCAAGCAGAAAGTCAGCCGTTCAAGTTTTCCAAAGGTTTGCTTGGCAATCAGCTGCTGAAAACTCAGCAGTCCCGCTGGGGAAAAAGCCGGCAACCTTTCCGGATGGGCCCATGCAGTTGTACACTTCCCCAACCAAATTTGGAGTTGTGAACTTTAAATGAAGACCACCATCCTGCCTTTGGCAGACCGTTTTTGGAGTTCAATGTGCCCACTTCAGCAGCCGACAAAATATTTTACATCATATTCATGCTACAAACTTTACATTATGGGAACTTCCATTTCGCCAAAGAACACTTTGGGACTATAGTCCTGTGAGAAAGCAGGGCCTCTTAAAAGAATTGTCAACAGTCCCATATTTCCTAGAATATGTATGACAGTGAGGGAATGTATGACAGTGAAAGAGATTTAAAAGACATTATGCTTGCAATTCAATTTCTGAAGATGGGAGATTAGGTTCCTGAATCAGCTTTCAGACATCCTTGTTTAAGAAATCCTAATTTACTGACTGATGAGTGGCTTAAACATAAGGTAAAGCATGCCATCAAGTTGTAACCAACTCATAGCAACCCCATAAAATTCCACCTCATGGGGTTTTCAAGGCAAGTGATGAGCAAAGGTAGTTTTGCTATTGCCTTCCTCTGTAGAGTCTTCCTTGGTAGTCTCCCATCCCAATACCAATCCTGCTTAGCTTCAGAGCTCTGACAAGGCTAGTCTGGGTTAGTAGGGTTGCTACGGTTCAGATACACCTCCCTTTTAAAATAAACCTTACCTTTTTGTAAGGGGTAAAGGTAAAATTGCCTTTATGTAAGGGGTGGAGTAAAACCAAGTGGACAGGTTATCAAACAAAAAAATATGGATAATAGTATTTTTTCCAAAACAGGAAATCTTTTATTATTGTCCATCTCTAGAATAAAACAGTTTACTGTTTGGATCTCAAGACAAAAAATATATATGTATTTTTACACTTGCTTTGGAAAACCAATAGTTTGTGTTTTGTGAAACCAAAATACAGTGTAGAAGATATCCTATAAAATGTTGAGAACGAATCTTTAAAGTGATTTTTCTAAGGTTTATTGCCCAAGAGGCAGCATTGTCATTTGAGGGCCCTGGGCCGCAAAGCTCAGGTTTTGGCCAGGATGAACTGGAGGATGCCATTAGCCACGTCCATCGTCTCATCCTTCTCCAACACAACATCATAAGCCTCGATGTACTTTTCTCGCCGTTCCTCCACCTGCACAGAGGGAGAATAGGCAAGGCTTATTTGGCTAGTCTTAAAGAGCACCAAAGGGTTGCCAAGATCCAGGTGGCACCTGGAGATCTCCCACTATTGGAACTAATCTCCAGGCTACAGATAATCAGTTCTAGAGAAAAGGGCTGCTTTGGAAAGTGGACTCTATGGCATTATAACCTGAGGTTCCCCCCCACCCCAAACCATACTCTCCTTGGGCTCCACTCCCAACATCTCCAGGTATTTCCCAGCCCACACCTGGCAACCCTAGAGCATGTTCAACCTGGGCTAATTTCACTGCGTTGGCGGGTTTAGTGGTTACGAGCTTTTAAGGAGAATCAAACCTGCTTACAATTTCCTTCCCTTCCTCTCCCCACAATAGGCACCTTGTGAGGTAGGTGGGCTGAGAGAGTTCTGAGATAACTGTGACTGGCCCAAGGTCACCCAGCTGGCTCCATGTGTAGGAGTGGGGAATCAAACCCAGTTCTCCAGATTATAGTCCACAGCCCTTAACCACTACACCACACTGGTCAGATCTGTCAATCCCCCATTCAGCCATTAGGGTTGCCAACTTTTCACAAGCCCCGGTAACTTCGCCTTTAACAGGAGAGCGATTTGAAGAAATCATCGGGTAACGTTCACCTCCATTCTGTGACAAGCTTTGTCTACTAATTTCTGCAGATCCCATTGTTATGAGAAATATGTTAGCAAAACAAGGTGGGTCTTTTTCTGGCCAGTTGGTAACCTTCTCTTCAAGGCACCCAGTCTGCCACCTGGCAAATCTACCTCTCCTTGCCCTCTTGTGGGGTTTCCTCTATCTGGGCCAGCTGCCCAGGCAATCACAACTACATGCATCTGAGGAAAGCAGCTCTGGCTCATGAAAGAGTGGTGCACTGGTTAAGAGCAGTGATTTGGAGTGGTGGACTCTGATCCGGAGAACCGGGCTTGATTCCCCACTCCTCCACATGAGCAGCGGGCTCTAATCTGGTGAACTGGGTTGGTTTCCCCACTCTCCACATGAAGCCAGCTGGGAGACTTTGGGCAAGTTACGGCTCTATTACACCTCTCTGAGTCCCACCTACCTCACAGGGTGTCTGTTGTGGGGAAGGGAAGGTGATTGTAAGCTGGTTTGATTCTTCCTTAAGTGGTAGAGAAAGTCGGCATATAAAAACCAACTCTTCTTCTTCTCCTGTTAGTCTCTAAGGTGCCCAAGGACTCCCATTTCAAGTCAACTCACCTTGTCATTCAGGAAGCCAACTCGGAGAATATTCTCCACATTGGCAACCCCATCGGCCATACTGAGGTCACCCATGGAGTCCCCGAGAAGTAAGATGTTGGTCCTAGTGCACAGCTGCTGGAAATACTCCGTGTTCTCCAGCACAGTGTTATTCTTGTTATAGATGTGGATCAAGGGCTTTTTGAACCCTCTCAGGACTCCCTGTATGGGGTAGACAGAGGAAAACCTCGATGGATCTGGTTCAGAGAGACGGTCAGTTTCCACAGTCTGAGCACAGGCTGGAGGCTGTAAGTGTAGAAGGCCTGACCAGCCAATCCTCCTCACAAGTCGCCAGGGAGCAGGATCAATGCATTGGTGGCAGCTGCCCATCTCTATTTCTGTGCCCTTTCTCAGCAAACGAAGGAACAATGGCTGATCGCAACTGAGAGTTGCCACTGCCAGGATCAAACTGAGCAGCAAAGCAGAGGTAGCTTTATCTGCTGATTTCTGCAGAGCCCATTGCCATTAGAAGCACGCCAGCAAAACAAGGTGGGTCTTTTTTTTGGTCTGTTGGTAACCTTAACTTCATTGCATCCAGCAAGCGTTACCCAACAGGACCAAGCACACCAGCGGTCATCAGTAGCTGAAGTCTCTGCTTGGAACTGGCCCCCATGTAAATTCATTAAATAGCAAATTCATTACAAACACTTCAAGTTAACTGTTATTGTGAAATAACAAAAATAAAGAATCTGCCTTTGTGGCTGGCGTAAATGTCAAACCTGTTGGACATTTCAAGTACTTTCCTCTTTGTTCTAACAACATTCTTGCTTGACCATTATTATACACTTTTTTTTTTGCTGTCAAGTCGCAGCTGACTTATGGCGACTCCGTAGGGTTTTCAAGGCAAGAGATGTTCAGAGGTGGCCTCTGGATTCCCTGCCTCTGGATATTCTTGGGTGGTATTCTTCAGTGGTCGCCCATCCAAATACTGACCAGGGCTACCCTGCTTAGCTTCCAGGAGATCAGGCTAGCCTAGGCTATCCAGGTCAGGACTGTTATACAATACCTGATGGACCACTATTTTACAACTGGTTTAACTAAATGATTTTTATTTTGGCCAGTCAAATGCTCAATCTATTTTGCATACCATGGAAGACTGAATGACCCCAGAGGGCGATACACACACACACATATGCACACACAATCCATTTATTCTCTCCTAAAAAAAACCAAGCCCTGATCTGGAAAACTGCCTCTTCCAGCAATGTTCTAACCATTTCACCTAAATGTCCAATGAGTTCCCATGGACAAGGAGGTCAGAATTCCCCCCCCCCCATCTCTCTCAGAGTGCCCCCACTGGGAGATACCCCCTTGTTAGGGAGGACTGGCAAAGATCTAGGCTCAACTCACATGGTCATCAAAGTCCATATAGTTGGAGACCACATTGACATTGGGGTGGAACACGCCAGCCTGACGTATGATCTCCTCCAGAATATCACCCACACCGGCAGAGAAGATGAACAGGGGAACCCGGCTCTGGTACAGCTGGTCGAAGAAAACTTTGATGCCATCTCTGAAGTACAACATTTCATAGAACACAGTCACGGTCCCACAGATGTCATATTTTGGGCTACATACAAATCACAGAATCATAGAGTTGGAAGGGGCCATACAGGCCATCTAGTCCAACCCCCTGCTCAATGCAGGATCAGCCTAGAGCATCCCTGACAAGTGTTTGTCCAGCCACAGCTTGAAGACTACCAATGAGGGGGAGCTCGCCACCTTAGGAAGCCGATTCCACTGCTGAACTACTCTCCCCGTAAAACTTTTTTTGCTAATATCCAGCCGGTAGCTTTCCACCCATAATTTATATCCATTATTGCGAGTCCTGACCTCTGCTGCCAACAGGAACAGCTCCCTGCCCTCCTCGAAGTGGCAGCCCTTCAAATACTTAAAGAGATCAATCATGTCCCTTCTCAAACTCCTCTTCTCCAGACTGAATATTCAGATCAGGCTAACTGATCTCCACAATCAGATCACTCAGCAACAGAATGTTAACAAAAAAAGAAGCAGAGCGGATTTTGAGATGGAAGACTTTGGTCCCTCAAAAGGGACCAAAGGAAAGCCTGGTGCTCTTATTGTTGGTTTGAGTTTGTTTATTTTTTAAAGCCAGATCACCACTCTCTTTGCCCAAACATATTTATTTAGAAATTGTTCAGACTAGTATTTTACAGGTCAGTTATAATACATCTGTATACTTACCTGTTTTATAAAACCTTGCTTTTCTTAATTATGTCTGAATGTGTAAACTGCCTTGGTACAGTGCCTGTGAAAGAATTCCCCGAGCCTAATATGACATGCTTGGATGTTTGGTTTCTGAAATGCTCCCATACTGATTTCTTCATATGCTCAGTTTTTTTCTGTCTTTTAAAACTGCCTTCTAAATAATGCTTTTAAGATTATTTATTCTTGTATTTATTTCAGATCCCTGTGATCTGCGAAATGTGTAGGGGCCTTAGAACTGAACTAAAATTAATTCTCCCAGGCACCAATTGCCTCTTGTTTTTGGCTTGTAAAAGGAGCCCCAAACACAGCTGGGTAGCCAGTTAGCAAATATATATACAGACTTGTAATGCTGCCTGAACGATTCAGAAGATGCAGTCCATCAAGTTTGAAAGAGCAAGAGTCCAGTAGCACCTTAAAGTAACAAAATTTCTGGCAGCTCACTTCTTCAGATACAGCTACAATGTGAGTCCATCTATCCTTAAGTAGAGAAGAGTGAATTTAGATGCAATGGCAATCTAAGTGTCAAAGCAAGCAAATGACATCAGCAGACATGACTGGATTAGATGTGATATGCAGAGGGGTAGTAGGTGTGGAGAAATTAGCATTGGTATGGACACAGGAATCTCAGATTTCCATTCAATCCAGGTGAATGCATTGTCTTGAGCTTCATTATTAGCTGTAATTCAGCAGTCTCTCTTTCTAATCTCCCTTTGAAATTCCTTTGTAAGACAACTGCTTACCAATTACCAATGCTAATTTCTCCACCTACTACCCCTCTGCATATCACACTGATTCCAATCACGCCTGCTAATGTAATTTACTTGCTTTTGACATTTACATAGCCATTGCATGTCTAAATTCACTCTTCTCTACTTAAGGATAGATGGACTCACATTCCAGCTGTATCTGAAAAAGTGAGCTGTGGCTCATGAAAACTCATACCGTGCCAGAAATGTTCAGTCTTTAAGGTGCTACTGAACATTTGCTCTTTTCTACTGCTACAGACAGACTAACACAACTACCCAATGTAATCTATCAAGTTTAAACTAACTTTGGTCCCTTGCTTTACCAGTACCAAAATGCTCCATAACTGCAAAAGCATCATGTTGAATCCGAGGCATAAAGGCAAACAATCCCAAAGAGATTGCAAGGGAGTTGCCTGATCTTTACCCACAATGAAATAGAAGCATGGAAACTATTTGTTCCTCTGCTGCTTGTTTTCAAGGCAGCGCACACTTCTAGATACATGTCTATGCATAAGTAGCTATCATATTTTTATCCTGTCCTTTCTCCAAGGAGCTTAGGGCAGGATATGTTATTTCCCATCCCATTTTATCCTCGTAACAACCCTGTCAGGTAGGATTAGCTGAGAGACAGGATTAGCTGAGAGTTTCCCCACTCCTAGTCTGATGTTCTCACCACTACAGCACACTGTCTCTCTCTCTCTCAGTGTGTGTGTGTGTATGAGAGAGAGAGAATCAACTAGCATTCTGTATGCCCCGATTCTCATTCAGAATCTGACTTGACAGCAGGTGGTATTGGTTAAGTGTGAGGGGTGTAAAGAAGCACCTTGAAAAAGCTCATTTTCTAATGAAATACAGACCTACAGGAACAATATAACGTGATACATTTGGCACAATAAACCATGTACTATGTTTTATTTATTCATTTATACCCCATCTTTCTCCCCAAGGGCAACCCAAAGCAGTTTACATCCTTCTCCTTTCCTCCATTTTGTCCTCACAACAACCCTGTGAGGGAGGTTAGGCTGAAAGTGTGTGACTGGCCCATGGTCACAGAGGAAGCTTCGATGGCAAGATGGGGATTCAAACCAGGGTTCTCAGTTCCTCTGGACCCTCTAACCTCCATACCACCCTGGGATGTTATTATGGGATAGGTTAAGCTCAAGGCCTTTGGTCAAAGGAGCTAGTAAATAAATTGAAATGGTTATTTTGGGATGGACACTGGGGGGCCAAGGATGGGCAGGTCATCAAAGACATTGCAATGCAGGCGGTGGCAAACCACCAAGGGTTCGCCACTGTCCCAGTGCCATGGACAGTCACGCAATAAAATTATATCACTCCAATACCAAGGTTGTGCTTTGTTGTGGTTCAAAATTCCAGTGAGCAGGAAGGAAACTAACCCAACTTCCCTTTTGCCTCTCCTTCTCTCACACCGCTCCCCTGGCGCCACATTGCCGATGGCCAAAGTTGACCAAATTCTGTACAAATTTAAAACGTCTGCCTTTGATATAAAGCATTTCTCTGCATAAAATAAGCAAACGTGCATACAGAGTGGTTATTTATTTTTAACGTAGAATGGACTATCTGGGAAGGGTTTGTGCATAGAAGGAATAAGTTCCCAAAAAATTGCTCGCCCTCCTTCCGTTCTACCTGAGCATGACGTCCGATTCTTTCACCATCTGGGCAATGTCACTTTTCAGAATCTTCTGCTGGGACAGGAGACTGTGGGCCTTTGTCCACCTGGAAGAAATCCCCATCCGCCACAAGTTTTTTTAAATAAAAAAATGTTTTATTTTGTACTTCTTCATAGAAACATCAATGACTACAAACACCAGAATATACATTCATAAAAAAAGAGAACAGCATCAAGTTAATTGTGTATATTATAATCTGATTTCTTTCAGGAGACAGAAGGAAGAAGAAGAGTTGGTTTTTATATGCCGACTTTCTCTACCACTTAAGGGAGACTCAAACCGGCTTACAATCCCCTTCCCTTCCCCTTCCCACAACAGACACCCTGTGAGGTAGGTGGGGCTGAGAGAGCTCTTAATAGAACTGCAACTTGCCCAAGGTCACCCAGCTGGAAGACAGAGATCAAACAACTTTACCAAAATGCTTTTCCAAGAGAAAGGTTGTCATAAGCTGGCTATCATTTTAGCTGGCTGAATGTTGTTTTATCTTGTTTTCTATGCCCCTGGCTTATTTTTATATCGATAATTGTTATTGTTTTTATTATTTTATTGTACTGTTTTTACGTGACCCGCCCTTTCCACCTGTTCTGGGTAAATCTTAACATGGTCATGATTCCGCCCCAATACTGTGAAATAAAGAGACAATGTGCACCTAGCATTAGAGTCTGACTGGTTCTGGCCCAGTCTCCAGTATCACCTAGTCCCAAAAAAATACAGTGTCAAAACAGTTCTGTGGGGCCTGTAAGACTGAGCTGTTCCACCAGGCATATGGTTGAGGCAGCAATGGTTTCCATTCTGCTTGCCTCCCTTTCCCTTCCATTTTGATTAAGCGTTGCTTGTTAACGGATATCTCCCCTGGATGGCTGCCCGCCATTGTTTTTACTGCTGATAGTCTGGCGACGCCTGTTAACTGATGTTTTAATTGATGCTTTAATTGATGGAAACTAATTTTAATTCCTACTTACCGTAATTACACTATTTCCTGTGTGCTATTTTGTTGTGAGCCTTACCTAGTCAGGAATGCGCGGCATACAAAGCGAACAAACTTTAAAAAATTAAAATAAAAAGTAAATGTAACAAATGCATAAAAATAATAAAATTAAAATAAATATAAAATATTTTTAATAAATGAATAAAAATCAGAGCCTAATCAGGAATGGGTAGCAAACAAAGTAAAAAAAATTAAAATAAAAAAATAACTAACAAATAAATAAAAAGTAAAAATAATAATAATGAATTAATAATTTATAAATAAATAAAAATCAGAGTCTCACCTATCAAGAGTGGGCAGTATACAAAGCAAACAAATTAGTTACAAAATACAAATCCTGGACTAACTAGCCCTGCCTATTTGACCTGGCAGGCTTCCTGCTCCAGCGTAGTGCAGTTTGGCCGGATAAAGCTTTTCTGCACTCCATTCCAGCACTCCGGGCTGCACAGGTCCCAATCTTGAGGCCAGCAAGAAATGCCACCGCTCTGCTCTGACCAAATGAGGGAATGAAGGAAGACTCGCAGCAATTATAGGCCAGAACAAGTTACAGGAGAGGATGACCCCTCACTTCAAGGGGACTTCTTTGTTTTTTCCTGTGCTTCACCCTACTCTAGGTGCAACTTGACAGAAGCTGGCTCTGGACAGGGTGGGAGGGATTCTTCAATCTATCGAACGCATTTTAATCCTGCCATTCCTCAAAGGAGCTCCAGGTGGTTTACATGGTCGGTGTCCCCCACACCCCCACCCCAAATTTCTTTTTATTCACACAACTTTGTGAACAAGATGAGGATGAGACACTGTCAGGCCTAGGGTAATACAAGTGGGTAGCCGTGTTAGTCTGTCTGCAGTAGTAGAAAAGAGCAAGAGTCCAGTAGCACCTTAAAGACTAACAAAAATATTTTCTGGCAGGGTGTGAGCTTTCGTGAGCCACAGCTCACTTCTTCAGAAAGCTCATACCCTGCCAGAATATATTTTTGTTAGTCTTTAAGGTGCTACTGGACTCTTGCTCTTTTCTACTAGGGTAATACAGTGAGCCTTATAGCCAAATAAGGATCGCCCCAGACCTACTCCCACACACCAAACATACCAATGCTTGGGCTCCCAGACACTAAAAATGGTTGTCCTGGGGCAGTTAGTGTTTCCAGGGTCTTTTGTGCACACCCATGATCTACCTAGCAGGCATCTGTCCCCCCATGTCTCTTGGCCACTGGATGGACCTCCATCCCCAGTCAAGGCACCTGAAGCCTTGGCTACCAGAAATATGCTTTTGCACTCACAATTCACTCTTAAACCTGAAAGAACAATACTTTTAAGCCATCCACTTTATAAGAAGCTCACCCCTGTGCTTCTGAATGAGTTCTGGTTCTGGGCATCCACTATGAGGACAGATAATTCAATTGAATGTCTATATTGGGAACGATTGAACAGTTCCATCTCACCCAACACAGAACTACACCAAAAATAACTAACCCACAGTGGATGCTGGCTGGAAGAAGACAAGGCCAGAGCAGTGATTCAGTCAGAGATGCAATGGCTAAACTACTCTCTGGGTGCTCCTTTGGTCTCACAGGACCTTCTCCCTGCATGTTAGCAGTTTTCTTACAGTGTGTTAGGGGGTCCTGGCACAGAGTTTTGGAATGATTTGGCTGACATCTGAACTGTGCATCCAGCAAGCTTCGATCCACGACCCTTTAAGTGGCACGCTTACCCAGATCCTACCAGTTCCAGGTAAAATTGTGCTTCATGTGCTCCAATCTTCCTCCAGCCTCTGGTAGTCAGGATGTTCCTGTAATGGAAAAGGTTAACACCCCTCCTCCCCAGTAAACCGAGTCACCTCCTCTAACGTCAATACTCACCATTCGACCATGAGGGGCAGTTTATCCTCCACAGTCCGGTAGGGGTCAATTTCAATAGGATAGTAATAGAGGAGCAGATCTGCTAGCTGGAATATTTGCCGGAACAACCAGAAAGCAAGGGGGAAATTCAGCTTCAGAGAGAAGAAAAGGCTGTCCACTTTCACACAGAGAGTTGGTCCAGCTGGGTGCTTCAATCCTTGTGGGTTTCTGGCTCAAGCGGACCTACTAGCGCCTCCACTTGCCATTACATGGAAATGGGGACACCATTGCAGAGCACCTGTGCTTGCAGAGTGCTCATAGAAAGTGGAATGAAAAGCTCTTCGTCTGGAAACGTTACCTGGATTTGACCAGCAATGTATCTCTATAATGCTACGGTTGGCAGTGCTTTTACTGTCTCCCCAAAGACCAAAGTTATACTTTCTCCACTTCCCTCACTCACTTCAATAACCATTCCTTTCCTGCACTGGGAAGTTTAGTAGCAAGCACATCTTAAAGCTAGTTTGAAATTGGAGTGCCTTCAAGGAACTCTGGGACTGCAATTTTGTAAGGGCATGGAGAATTGTATTTAATTACTTAAAGCACCTTTAACTCCTCTCCATCTTTTGAAGAAGACGCAGAAGAGCTGGTTTTTATACCCCGATTTTCTCTGCCTTTAAGGAATCTAACTGGCTTCCTCTCCTCACAACAGACTCCTTGTGAAGTAGTTGGGGCTCAGAGAATTCGGAGATAACTGTGACTAGCCCAAGGTCAACCAGCAGGCTTCATGTATAGGAGTAGGGAAACTAACCCGATTAGAGTCTGCTGCTCATGTGGAGGAGTGGGGAATCAAACCCAGTTCTCCAGATTAGAGTCTGTTACTCTTAACCACTACACCACACTAATACAACTCACCTGCCCACCTTTCCTAAGGCACCATCCTGTAATGAGGCAAGTCCCTTCACAAAATTACAGTTCCCAGAGCTCCTGGCAATAGTGTGGGAGGAAAACTTGACAGTTAGCTCAGTGTATTTATTTATTTATTTATTTATACATATACATACACACATATATACTGTATAATACACACACACAAAGATGGAAACTCGTACCTTTTTCTTGCCTTCTTCGCTGATGACCTGGCTGTTATCTATTATATCTGGAGAGGTAAAAAAAAATTAACATGCCAGTTTTGGAAGTCGACACCCAACTACAGACAACAATTTCTAGTTTAGACTTTCTTTGGAAGCCCACTGAATTTTTAAGGGGACGGCTGGATTCCATGCAGGCACCAAACATAGTGTTTTGACACTGACATCATCCTAGTGTGAATTTGTGCTTACTCACTGTAGTTTAAGAAGGAAGTTTCTAGGCTTCAAGGATAAGAAGATAAACTTAGAAGTTTTGGGCAATGCCCATGGGCTGAGGGGGGGTGCATATGTTGAGCATGGCAGGATTTTCCGAAGTCAGGGGATAAAACTTCACCCACCTAGATCTTTGTTCTTCCCCAAGAATAACAGAAATGGAATTAATTCTGCAAAATTGCAAATTTGCCTGACTCCTTAATATGTACAGATCAGTCTTCAGCTTTTCTTGGGATATAAATGTGATTCCTCTGAAAGCATAAACTATGTTTTTTAATATATTTAAAAAAAAAAACATGTGCCACCTTTCAGCCCAATCAGCATTCATAGTGGAACATAAAAATATAATCAATAAAACCAATAAAATAACACAGGCTACAGCTAACTGAACTTAAATCCAGGATGGGGGACAGAAGACAGACTTTGCCTGTTGCCTAATGGATGCCAGGCAAACAGGTGGGAACCCTCCAAAATAGGTATGACCCCCTTTCTCTAGCAGACACCATTTTCCAAAGGCAGCGAACCCTAAAGAAAGGTCTCCAATGATGACCGCCACTGCCTGGCAACTTCTGACAACCGTGCTGTAATAACATAGCCTGTGCCATTAAAACTGCCAGTACAGTATACAAGTTTCCAGTGCAGACTTACTTGGAGTACAACACACAGTCCTGGTTACTGCATCTCAGAAAAGCTGGAAAAGGTGTGGAACACGGCAACCAAAATGATTATAGGGCAGGGGCGCCTGCCTTATGAGGCAAGGATCAAGCATCCCTCCCTCTCCGGGAATACTAGAACTCAGAGGTTACCTTGCAAAACCAATTGGTAGTACAGGTTGAGCATCCCTTATCCGGACTGTATTTCGGATCTTTCCGTATTTTAGAATATTTTGGAATTTTTGCAAATACATAATGAGGTATTTTGAGGATGGGACCCGTCTAAACACGAAATTCATTCATGTATTATATATGTTTTATATCTATTTTATACACATAGCCTCAATGTAATTTTAAACAATGTTTTAAATAATTTTGTGTACACTGAACCATCAGTGGCACTGCTGAGGGCCTGTGAGTAATGCCTGCATGCCGGCTCAAAAGGTCTGGTTTTCGGATCCATCAGGATATCGGACGTCCAGATAAGGGATACTCAACCTGTAGATCCAAGACAAGCAAAAGGAGGTATTTCCCAAAAGTTGTGTAGAACTCGCAGCCATGAGAGCAGTGCTGGCTACTGGCTTGGGTTTGTTCTAAGGGATGGGATAGACTCATTTTTGGAGGACAGATCAACTGCTAGCTATGAGCCATGATAGCGCAATGGGGTCTTTGTGTTCAGAGACAGAATGTCTCTAACTCTCAGGCACTGGGGAGTATTCAAAAAAGGGAAGCCTGTTGCCTGGTTCAGTAGAAGGCTTCATGAAGCCTGTGAGACTGCAGAAGTACATAAGAGTAGCCAGACTGAGTCAGACCGGTGGGCCATCTAGTTCAGCCTGCTATTTCCATCAGAGGGTACTCAGATTACACAGGTCTAGATGGATCTGATCCAGCCTGGCAACTCTTACATTCTTATGCAGCATAAGAACAACATATGAAAAGCCCTGCTGGATCAGACCAAGGTCTATCAAGTCCAGCAGTCTGTTCACACAGTGGCCAACCAGGGGCCTCTAGGAAGCCCACAAACAAGAGAACTGCAGCAGCAGCATCCTGCCTGTGTTCCACAGCACCTAATGCAATAGGCATGCTCCTCTGATACTACAGGGAATGGGTATGTATCATAACTAGTATTCATTTTGACTAGTAGCCGTGGAGAGCCCTATCCTCCATGAACATGCCCACTCCCCTCTTAAAGCCTTCCGAGTTAGCAGCCATCACCGCATCCTGGGGCAGGGAGTTCCACAATTTAACTATGCGTTGTGTGAAGAAATACTTCCTTTGATCTGTTTTGAATCTCTCACCCTCCAGCTTCAGCAGATGACCCTGTGTCCTGGTATTATGAAAGAGGGAGAAATGCTTCTCCCTGTCCACTCTCTTCATACCATGCATAATTTTAAATACCTCTATCATATCTCCCCTTAACCGCCTTCTTTCCAAGCTAAACAGCCCTAAGCATTTTAACTGCTCCCCTCATAGGGCAGTTGCATTTCATAGGCTTCATGAAGCCTTCCACTGATCCAGCAGGAACATGTGGTTTATCGTCCTGTTCTTAACCACAGTTCCACACCAGCTCTCTAGAATGGAGACAAATGCTGGGGTAAGGGGGCATGAAAGAAGGACACACAAAAATAACAGTGATAGTTACAAGATATTTATAGGAGAGGAAGTTGCAGAGGTGAAACCCAGTTAGTTTGTAGGAAAGGAACGGGAGAGAAGACGACCAAAGCAGGAGAAGGTCTTCAGAAGAAGGGATGGGAGTCAAGCTGGCAAAGAAGCAGAAACCAGAATTTGGACTCACTGTGAGAGGTGGGGCAGCGTCGTCCATTGAACCCAAACCGAGTTAGAGTCATGTCAAAATCAGAAATTACCTGGAGGCATTTTGGAAGAAAATAAAAGTACCTACAATTAAAAAAATGGCATCTGAAGATCTGGAACCTCTTCATCCTGGACAAACTTTCTTCTCAGCTTAAAATTCCTGAGAGTCCACCTAACACAACTAATTTAACAAACTCCCGCCTGGCTCTTTCTTGCATTTTTCTAATATAGGGGCCTCTTATCTTTTCTGCTTTATTGCCCCTGGGTCACTTGCTACTAACCAAAACCTCCCCAGGATCACACCTGAAAGACAAGCGGCTAAGCCTTTCCCATACACTCTTCCAGTGCCTGTGGCACAAATTTAAGATGGTATTTACTGTATTGATAGTCTGCCTTTCGCATAGATTCAAAGCGGATCACACAGTGTAAATCAATACAATCAACACATAGAGACATCTAAAAAGCTATGGACTAGGAATACCGAAATCTGATGAAGCAGAGCATATTAGGCTGATACAGAGTGCAGATATAATGCAGAGAAACTACTTTATCAGCAGAAAACAATGCAGAGACAACAGGGTAATAAGCCCAGCAAACAGATAATAACAGTAGAAGAAGAAGAGTTGGTTTTTATATGCTGACTTTCTCCACCACTTAAGGAAGAACCAAACCGACTCACAATCACTTCCTCTTCCCACTACAGGCACCCTGTGAAGTAGATGGGGCTGAGAGAGCTCTAAGAGAGCTGTGACTAGCCCAAGGTCATCCAGCTGGCTTCACGTGGAGGGCTGGGGAAACCAACCTGGTTCACTAGATTAAAGTCCGCTGCTCATGTGGAGGAGTGGGGAATCAAACCCAGTTATCCAGATTAGAGTCTACCGTAGACTAGTACAACAGATAACAGCCTGCTGCCCCTTTCTTTCTAGAAAAATACCTTTCTGAAACATCCTGGTACACTATAGGCCTATTACCTTTATAGAAAAGCCCTCATGATCTCAGTTTTACATCCTTTGTGGAATGGCAGAAGTATGACAGTCCTCCTGGCCTCATACTTCTGGGAGCCAGCGTGGTATACTGGTCAAGAGCGGTGGTTTGGAGCGGTGGACTTGATCTGGAGAACCGGGTTTGATTCCCCACTCCTCCACATGAGCAGCGGACGCTAATTTGGTGGACTGGTTTCCCCACTCCTACACATGAAGCCAGCTGGGTGGACTTGGGCTAGTCACAGTTCTCTTAGAGCTCTCTCAGCCCCACCTACCTCACAGGTGTCTGTTGTGGGGAGGGGGAGGGAAGGTGATTGTAAGCTGGTTTGAGTCTCCCTTAAGTGGTGGAGAAAGTCGGCATATAAAAACCAATTCTTCTTCTTCATGAGGCAGGCCATTCCACAGGGTGGGGGCCCCAGCACTGAAAGCATGGGTACAGGCGGTTGTTGATCTTGCCTGTTTGCAGGGCAGCACCCGCAGAAGGCCCTGATGAAGCTGTCATGGCGGAACACAGATGGAGAGGTAGTCCTGGAGGGCCAGTTAGCACTTTGAATTGAGCCCTGTAGCTGATGGGCAGCTAGTGGAGTGACTAAATGGAAAGGCTTACTTTTAGATAACAAAATCGTACAAATGACCCATCAGCAAAGAAGGACTCCCTCGGGGTTTCTAAGTGAGTCCTGGGAGAGCCTCTGGACAGTGGAAACAGAGACGCAACAGGAAAGCTCAACCAAGGGTGGGTACATAAGAAAGGCCCTGCTGGATCAGACCAAGGTCCATCAAGACCAGCAGTCTGTTCCCACAGTGGCCAACCAGGTGCCTCCAGGAAGCCCACAAGCAAGGCTTTCTCTGTCCCATTTGCACACGGGACCGGCCCAAGTTCGCCCAATCTGATGGGTATCTCTGCTCATACATAAAGACAGGCTGCTGAAGCGTGTAAAAATTTGCCTCTGGCTGCGGAAACGATATAATTCCACCCGACCACGCTGCTAAAACTTGTTTATAGAAAACAGATATGTGGGAAGACATAAAGACACCATAAGGCACATTCACCTGAAGGTGGTCCGCTCCCCCTTTTTTGAGCCTTGAAACAATCTTTTTTACTTGTTCAGCATCTTTCATCCGGACAGTAGCTTTCTCCAGCTCAGGCACCTTGTGGGAGAAAGACATCAGATATGAGAACATAAGAAAAGCCACGCTGGATCAAACAGAGATGAAAGAGGAAAGCTCAACTGAGGGTAGATACATAAGAAAGGCCCTGCTGGATCAGACCAAGGCCCACCAAGTCCAGCAGTCGGTTCACATAGTGGCCAACCAGGGGCCTCTAAGAAGCCCACAAACAAGACGACTGCAGCAGCACCATCCTGCCTGTATGCAACATGACTAGTATCCATTTTGAAACCCTCTATTAAGGAATGGAGAGAGAAATTATGGCTGTATATGCGGATGGCCAAAATTACAGATTCGTTACATGGTAAAGATATGGAACAGTTTAAAAAAACATGGTCAAAGGCCGCCGCATATTGGGATAAAGTGGCGAAAATGAACTTTACAAGTATAGTTAATGAATTATAGATTAATATTTTTTATTACATAATGGAGATAATAATAGTAATTTTAGATACTGTCGAAACACTTCTCCGGACGTCCAGTGGTGGTGGGAACACTGTTTAGGGGGTGGGGGGTATTAGAGCACTGTATATTTAGCAATTTATATTATAATGATTCTGTGATGGTGTTATAAGTGCTTTTTTCTTTTTATATTTTTGTACTTTATATGTTGTAGTGTTTTGTTGTATGTATATTATAATTTTTTCTTTTCTTTCTTTTTTTGTTATTAAAAAAACAATAACAATTTATATAAAAAATAGTATCCATTTTGATTAGCAGCCATGGATAGCCCTCTCCTCCATGAACATGTCCACTCCCCTCTAAAAGCCTTCCCAGTTGGCAGCCATCCCCACATCCTGGGGCAGGGAGTTCCACAATTTAAATCTGCATAAACATAAAGGAACTGCATTGCTCAACAAGGTTGTGTGTGTGGTTTTATTTGAGGGGGGGGGATGTGTGTGCATGTACCTTTCTATAGTCCTTAGTAATTACACAAAAGGGAGAAACAGGTCACAGAGGGTCCAAGAGACAGCATCTAAGGGGATATGTTGTCTCCGGTAAAGCAGCAATTGAATCCTGCTCCCAAGACTAGTATGGCCAAGCACACATGACCCTCCTGCCCTTGAGTTTAGCTTGGATCCCCTCATATGTCTTTCCCAGACCCTCAACTTCCCCCCAGTTTTTCTCATCGACCTTGCAAGGTCCAACAAGATTTCACTGGACTTACAAGGGCACTGTGCCCTTGTAAGTCCAGTGAAATCTTGTTGAACCTTGCAAGGTCGACGAGAAAAACTGTTAGTCAGTCCCACGCCCCAAACAGTCCCTTGACAAGGCTGCTTCTCCATGCCTCTTGTCTATTTTTTTCTATGCCCCCCATGCTTTTGAGACAGACCCACCCACTGCCCCCCCTCAAAATCAGCCTAAATTCTTCCCTCTTTCTACTAGGACCACCTCTCAGCTTCACACACCCCTGGTCATCGGCAGGGGGTAGGGGGGTAGGGTTGCCAGGTCCAGGTTGGGAAACTCCTGGAAATTTGGGGGTGGAGCCTGCAGGGGGAAGGGACCTCAGTGGGGTACAAGGCCACAGAGACCACCCTCCAAAGCGTCCCTTTTCTCCAGGGGAACTGGCCTCTGTAGTCTGTAATTCTGGGGGACCCCCAGGTCCTACCTGGAGGCTGGCATCCCTACCCACCCCAACCCTCTACCACCCATCATCCACAGCCTCCATCCGCAATGACTTTGTGGCTGCTGTTTCATTTAGAAGTAGAAGAGTTGGTCTTTATATGCAGACTTTCTCTACCACTTAAGGAAGAATCAAACCGGCTCACCTTCCCTTCCCCTCCCCACAACAAACACCCTTTGAGGTAGATGGGGCTGAGAGAGCATTAAGAGACCTGTGACTAGCCCAAGGTCACCCAGCTGGCTTCATGTGTAGGAGTGGGGAAACAAATCCAGTTCACCAGATTAGCCTCCGCCGCTCATGTGGAGGAGTGGGGAATCAATCCTGGTTCTCCAGATCGGAGTCCACCACTCCAAACCACTGCTCTTAACCACTACACCACACTGGCTCTCCGTTGCTACGGCAGGCAAGTGGGCAGCAGCCTTCTGGGCAGCTAGCTAGCCAACAGGTGAACAACCGCACACATGGCTGCCTCTTCTTGGCATCCCTCTCCAGAAGGCTGACAAGTCTGGCTTGGGAAGTTCCTGGAGATTTTAGGAGCAGAGCCTGATAAAGGCAGGGTTTGGAGCAGGAACAGGAGCTCAGTGGGATACAATGCCACAGAGTCCATCTTCCAACGCATCCATTTTCTCCAGGGGAACTAGGTTGCAAGATTCCCAATGGCAGGGGATATTGGGGGTGGGGGTGGGGTAGGGCTACCAGATCCAGTTTGGGAGACTCCTGGAGATCTAGGGATGGAGCCTTGGGAGGAGAGAGACCTCACTGCGGTACAGCCCCATACAGTCTGCCCTCCCAAGCATCCCAGGGGAATGGAGCTCTGTAGTCTGGAGACGAGCTATCATTCCAGGGATCCCCAGGTCCCACCTGGAGGCTGGCATCCCTTGCAAACATCTCTGAACCCCAAGGGTTTCCTGAAACCGCATCCTGACCGCTCCCCACAATATTTTCCCCACCTAGGGTTGCCAACCTCCAGGTAGTAACTGGAGATCTCCTGCTATTACAACTGATCTCCAGCCGGTAGAGATCAATTCCCCTGGAGAAAATGGTCGCTTTGGCAATGGCATTGAAGTCCCTCCCCAAACCCCGCCCTCTTCAGGCTACCCCCAAAAAAAACATCCTGCAGGTGGCAAAGAGGGACCTGGCAACCCTACTCCCACCCCAAACGATGCCCTACAGGGCGCAGGCAAGATGTGTGTGTGTGTAAAGTGCCGTCAAGTCGCAGCCAACTTATGGCGACCCCTTATGGGGTTTTCAAGGCAAGAGGCGAACAGAGGTGGTTTGCCAGTGCCTTCCTCTGCACAGCAACCCTGGTATTCCTTGGTGGTGTCCCATGCAAATACGAACCAGGGCTGACCCTGCTTAGCTTCCGAGATCTGACGAGATCAGGCTACACCATGCTGCCTTCCATCCTACAGGGGAGATACAGGGGGCTAAGATCGCCTCTGAAGCCTGTACGCAGGCTGACTGCCAACCAAAGCTGCTGAAAACCCTTTACTTCCCAAAAAATGCACGCGCATCCTTCAGGTGCAAATTAACCCCCGCCCCTCCTATGAGCTCCGCTTCACACATTTAAGGGCATCCCAACACCTCTTTCCCCCTAGGGTCGCCAGGTCCCTCTTCGCCACCGGAGGGAGGTTTTTGGGGGGCGGAGCCTGAGGAGGGCGGGGTTTGGGGAGGGACTTCAATGCCATAGAGTCCAATGGCCAAAGCGGCCATTTCCCCCAGGGGACCTGATCTCTGTCGGCTGGAGGTCAGTTGTAATAGCGGGAGATCTCCAGCCACCACCTGGAGGTTAGAACCAGAAAGAAAAAAGGCCCTGCGCTGTGGGGTATTGCTGAGAAAACAAAACCAGCACACAATTTCAATGCAATACTATATAATGAAGTGCAAGATACCCAGTGAATACTTATTCCTTGGTGGTCTCCCATCCAAATATTAACCAGGGCTGACCCTGCTTAGCTTCTGAGATCTGATGAGGTCAGGCTAGCCTGGGCCATCCAGGTCTACTTAACTACAAAAGAACAATATGTACACTATATACAAAAAATACAAAATACAAGGTACACAAACGTAAGTCAATCAAATTGGTTCTTCTATTAAGGTAAGTATTCTAGATCTTTTCTTAATATTTTTTGGTTTTGAGTATATAGTGTACATATCGTTCTTTAGTAGTCAAGTAGACCTGGACGGCCCAGGCTAGCCTGACCTCCTCAGATCTCAGAAGCTAAGCAGGGTCAACCCTGGTTAATATTTGGATGGGAGACCACCCAGGAAGTCCAGGGCTGCTGTGCAGAGGAAGGCGCTGGCAAACCGCCTCTGCTAGGGCGAAAACGCACGGTCGCTTGAGCCTCCTTTACTCCCTGTTCCAGCCAGGATCCAGCCAGGATTGAGCGTACGTTCGGCGGTTCGATCCTGGCTGAAACAGGGGATAAAGGAGGCTCAAGCGACCGTGCGTTTTCGCCCTTGAGCCTCCTTTCTTCCCTGTTCCAGCCAGGATCCCGCGAAAACGCACGGGCGCTGGAGCCTCCTTTCTTCCCTGTTCCAGCCAGGATCCAGCCAGGATCGAACGCACGGCCGTGCGTTCGATCCTGGCTGGATCCTGGCTGGAACAGGGAAGAAAGGAGGCTCCAGCGCCCGTGCGTTTTGGCCCTTAGTCCCTTGCCACGAAAACCCCAAACGGGGTCGCCATAAGTCGGCTGCGACTTGACGGCACTTTACGCACGCACATTCGCCGGGCATCTTGCATTTCCTTATATAGCAGCATTGCCTTGAAACGGTGCGCTGGTTTCGTTTTCTCAGCAGTACCTGGAGGTTGGCCACCCGACATCCCCCCTCCCTTGTGCAGCTCACCATGCTCTGGCCTGGGAGGGAGGCGGAAGACCCTCCTGTGCTGCGGGAGCGCCGGGGAGCGGAGCGCGCGCCGGGCTGGGCGAGCGGCTCCGTTGCGCGCGGCGGGGCGGCGGCTGCAGCTGCTGGACGAGGCCGGCCCTTGGCGAGCGGAGGCCTTGCGTAGCGTCCCTCCACCGCGCCCCCCGCCCCTGCTTTCCGGGGTGGAGCCGGTGGCCTGCTGGCGGCCGATAAGCTGCCCTGTGCGCCCTCCCGTGCCGGCGGCGGGGCGGGGCGGTGCGCTGCGCTCCTCGGGGGAGAGCCGCTGGCTTTGTGCTACGCTTTGCGCGCAGGAGCCGCCCACCCAATTATTTCGGGGGGTCGAGGCCAAACCGGACTGTGAAGCGCTCCAAAAGGATCCCCTCCGAAGGACCAAAAGGATCCCCTCCGAAGGACCAAAGTACGAAGAGAGTTGAATGCGGTCCAAGACCAGCATCAAAACAGACCAGATATGTTTTGGATGCAATGGATGCAATGTTGGATGCAATGTTGGATTGCAATGTTGGATGCAAAAAGACAATCCCTTCTTTACTGGCACAGATCACCCAAAACAAGGCAACTCAGGCTCCATTAGGAGGAAAAGGTCATGTATTTTAACGCCGGCAGGAGCATGCGAGTCTCACGACTTAAAACCACACCCTCGGATCGACTATACAAAATGTAGGGATCTTTATACCCTTTGTGAGTTCTTTGTTCGATCCCATTGCAGGAGGTCCATCTCCCCTCCCCTGAGCGCAACCCACCATGACTTCCACCATCTCGTGATATTTTTGTGTACTTGGCCGTGCTAGGTCCAATTTTAAGATTAAAAAAACACCTGTTTAAAGCAGGGGTGGGGAACCTTTTTTCTGCCGAGGGCCATTTGGATATTTATAACATCATTCGCGGGCCATACAAAATTATCAACTTAAAAATTAGCCTGCTATATTTGGTCAGACATTTAGCCAAGAGCAGCATCCTTCTGAGCTAGAGATCTGCCAGGACCCATGAAGGGCCAGACCAAATGATTTCGCGGGCCTTTTATGGCCCCCCGGGCCTGAGGTTCCCCACCCCTGGTTTAAAGCTTTGTTAGGATACACTACTCTCTACTGGCTTATATGAAACTACAGCTTACAAACATAAAATGATGTGGTTTAATGCTTTTTTATATATTTCTTGTAAATTTCTAATATGCTAAGATTAAATCAATTAAAATCCTACGCTCCCCACAGTAACGCATATAAAAGCGCATCAAGTGTGAGCCCCGATAACATCTTACAATCTCTCACTCGTAAAAGCCGTTAAGCGCTTAATTAAAAAATATTACATGTTTGGAATTAGTATAAATATAACTATAAAATCACTCAACCATTAAGTTCAACCCATGCACGCCTGATCCTCATTGCTTGCCACCCAAATTTGGCCACGTTAAAAGTTATTTCCATACCCTTGTCTGAGAGCACGTTAGAAAGACTAAAAGCTCTGGATCGCCCTGGGAGGTCCGATAATACAGAAAGAATGGCTTCTTGTATCTTGTTGTAGATTTTGCGTTCAAACACAACGTGCGCAAGGGTCTCAGTACTCCCATCAGAGCAGGGGCATAATCGTCCTGCATATGGTATCTTTTTGCATCTCCCAAGACGGCTGAAGGGAGTAGGATCTCTCCAGACTGGAGGAACGGGCATTAAAATGGCAAAGGAGATTCAATGTGAAGTGATGCATAGTGGGGCAAACAATCCCAACTTCACATATACACTGATGGGATCTGTGCTGGCAGTGACAGACCAAGAAAGAGATCTTGCGGTGGTAGTAGATAGCCCAGTGAAAATGTCAACCCAGTGTGCAGCTCAGTGGTGGAACTACTATGAAACTAATGAAGCATCACCTTTGTGTGTGTGTGTTAAGTGCCGTCAAGTCGCTTCTGACTCATGGCGACCCTATGAATGAAAGTCCTCCAAAATGTCCTGTCTTTGACAGCCTTGCTCAGATCTTGCAAATTGAAGGCTATGGCTCCCTTTATTGAGTCAGTCCATCTCTTGTTGGGTCTTCCTCTTTTCCTGCTGCCCTCAACTTTTCCTATCATGATGGTCTTTTCCAGTGACTCTTGTCGTCGCATGACGTGACCAAAATACGACAGCCTCAGTTTAGTCATTTTAGCTTCTAGGCTTAAGCTTTAGGGCCCCTAAACCCAGAGGGGTTTTTTTAATGAGTGAATTTTTCAACAAAATCGATGAAGTGTTTTAAAGTGTTTGTTATTAAAATAAAGCTATTTTAGTACTCAAATCATAAGCCAATGGGTTGAAGTACTTAATATTGACTTTAGAATATGCTCTAATGCCCATTTCATATGGCCTCAAAATGTCCCTGTAATTGGTAAAATTTCAAAATTTTCTTGGGGGCTTGCAGCTCCTGAACCCCCAGCTGTATGGGCTCACCGAGCTCACCAGAATCTATTCATAGCCTACATTTTGGCAGCTGTATCCTCAAATCCTTTGTTGGTGCACAGCTTAATAGTTCTATAGCTCAGCCCTTAGGCCGGGGAGGGCAGCTATAAATCACACAATAAATACAATGAATAAAAAGACATCTGAATGCTCAATTCAGGCTGCACTTGTCTCGCTTGTGCATTTTAACACCAAAAATCAGATTTTCATCTCAGTATCCTAACGAGCCCCCTCTGATGACCTGCTACCTCTCTATTAGAAAATGAACCAATACATCTGCCATAGAACGACCCCATTGAAGAAGATAACAGTGGTTACCCAGGCCTAGTTGTTGGTTGCAAAGGGCCCCAAAAATGTAGGTTCGCCACTGGTGCAGCTGCTGTGAAAAAGGCAAATTCCATGCTGGCCATAATTAGACGAGGAACAGAATAAAACTGCTGCTATCATACTGCCCTTGTACAAATCTATGGTGAGACCACACTTGGAATACTGTGTACAGTTCTGGTCACCACACCTAAAAAAGGATACTGCAAAGCTTGAGAAGGTGCAGAAAAGAGCAACCAAAATGATCAGGGGACTAGAGCCGTGGTCGGCAAACTTATTAGTCAAGAGAGCCAAATATCAACAGTACAACCATTGAGATTTCTTTTGAGAGCCAAATTTCTTAAACTTAAACTATATAGGTAGGTACACTGTTTATTAACTTAATAAACTTTAATTAGTTTTAAGTCTTAATTAAACTATAGGTACACTGAATAAAACTTGATATCATACTTAATAATGATCTTATTTATTGATAAAAATTAAACTGTAAGTAAGGTATCCAGACAAGGATGTATTTTATCTCCCTATCTCTTCAATCTATATGCAGAACATATAATTAGGAAAGCTGGATTAGATTTAGATGAAGGTGGAGTGAAAATTGGAGGGAGGAACATTAATAATTTGAGATATGCTGATGACACTACATTATTGGCAGAAAATAGTGAAGATTTGAAACAACTATTGCTGAAAGTTAAAAGAGAAAGTGCCAAAGCAGGACTACAGCTGAACATCAAGAAAACAAAAGTAATGACTACAGGAGAATTACACAACTTTAAGGTTGACAATGAGGAAATTGAAATTGTTCAAGACTTTCTATTCCTTGGCTCCACCATTAACCAAAAGGGAGACTGCAGCCAAGAAATTAGAAGGAGATTGAGACTGGGAAGGGCAGTGTGAGGGTCTCTGTCTTTGTGTCTCTGCTTTCCATCACCTGCGGTGTTATCAGTGAACTCGTAAAAGCAGTTCACACCTTCTGGTCTCAGGCGCCAGGCCTGATGGCCCATGTATCTTCCCCCCCGCTGTTCTTCCTGCCAGTACTCCCTCAGGCCGGTGCGGCCTTGGAAGTGTGATAGCCGCACCAGACTTCCTGGGATCCGTCTGATGTTTTGTATTATGCCAAGCTTGTAACTTCCCATAACAATAAGTGTGAACCCCAGTGCCCCAGTGCCCTGGAGTCAATATATTCTGTAAACCCGTATAGCCCCTCACTTGCAACTTTCTACCTGTGCCTGTCTCATCTCCTGAAGGCTTCAATAAATCTATTGTTTCTGTATCAACGTCTGAGCAACTGATTTGGAGAAGCAAACTCAGAGAGGGGGATCTCTCACATTAAGTTGCAAGTCCTTGCCTCTCGGACTGCAGCTGTACCGCTTTGGACAGAATGTCAGCCGACGAGGACACCACCCCTAACCCCGATGCCCCCAAGGAACCGGACGAGCCGGAGAAGCCGGACCCGAAGGAGGAGGGAGCCAAGCCAAAGAAACCGAAGGGTCGCGCCCCCGACCAAGATCGGGACGAACGTCCCCGGGGGCTTACTTATTGGCTGGACTCTCCCAAGGGCTGGTCGCTCTCGCGGACTGCGGCGAAGGATCGCCGGTTGGCCTTCCCCAGCACGGGACTCGAAGGGGACCCGGCCCGCAAAGAGGCCCTCATGGAGGAAGAACGAAAGCAGTGGCAGGAAGACCGCCGGGCTATGCAGGAGCAGATGGAGACCATGCAACGCGTAATGGGTGAGATGGCCACGACCCTAGATGCGCTGAAGTTGCAACCTCCAGCCGGTGCTCCCCCAGACGGGGCCCCGGTAGTTCCGCCCGCAACCCCTGCCCCCCCGGCCCGTCGGGACCTGAAAGTCACGTATGACGGGTCGGGAGACCAGTTGACCTTTTTTATGGTCCAAGTAGACATTTTTATGCGGGAACAAGGCCGAACCTTCGTTTCTGAGGAGTCCCGGGTGCAGTACGTGGCTTCCTTACTGCAAGGGGAGGCGGCTGCCTGGATGGTGTTGCAGTATGAACTCCGCTCGCCGGTGCTGCGAACCCTGGACGAGTTCATGGTAGCACTCCGAAACCGTTTTGAGGACCCGACTCTGGGTGAGCGGGCTAAAGCCTCCCTGATGCAACTGCGCCAAGGGACTAAGTCGGTGGCGCAGTATGCAAGTGAGTTCCAGTCACTGGCTAGCCGAATTCTGGACTGGAGTGAAGCTACCTTGGTACAATGTTTCAGGGAGGGTCTCAACCCAGACCTCCAACATTGGGCCTTCATGCAAGGGAACCCCCCGGATGTGGAAGGTTGGGTTCGCCATGCTGCTGACATCGAGAATCGCAAACAACTCCTGAACTTGTCCAAGCAACGGCTTGGGCGAGACCCCAGGCCCCGAGGTGACCGTAGCCGGGAACTCCGGCAAGGGGGTGGCGGGGGTCTCTCGGCCGCGGAACGCCGCAAGCGGTTCGAGGCCGGCGTCTGCCTGATCTGCGGGGGAAAGGGTCACTTTGCATCGCAATGCCCCTCTCGCTCAGGCCGTCCGACCCCCCCCCGCCAAACCCAGGCCGAGCCGACGAAACCGGCCGCCGACAGCCAGCCTCGCCGCAGAAGTGGACCACTGAGCCGGCGCTCCGGCGCACCCTCCGCTCTCCACGCGCGCCCCCAGGATGGGGCATCCGACTCTACGGTCCCATCGGGGTCCCGGATTACAAATGCCGTCTTTGATTCGGACGGCTCCCCGGAAGCCACCACCCCGTCCCCCTCTTCCAGCGAGGAGGAAGAGTGGGAACAGCCGGCAAAAAACGCCGTCGGTCTGCTGTAGAGGGGGCTCCGCAGCAGACCGTCCCTATCGTTGTGCAAGGAGCTCCACCGATGGTAAGCGCCCAAGAGGACAATGTATTTGTACGTGTTCATCTGTCCCTACCCAAAGGGGGTCCCCCGTTAGAGGTCCCCGCGTTGGTCGACTCGGGGTGTGCCCGCACCATGATAAATGAGGAAACTGCCAAGAAGTTGGGTGTCCGGCGCAAGCGGCTTCCGGGACCCCTCCGTTTTTCCCAAATGGACGGGAGTGACTTTAAACGGGGCCCTGTGACCCACAGAACTGCAGCCGTGATTATGTCCGTGGGGGAACATTGGGAACGGTTGTATTTCACCATCGCCCCTATTGTAACCCCTGTGGTGTTAGGGATGAACTGGTTAAGGGGACACAATCCCTCCATTGATTGGGTTAAACGGGTGCTTTCCTTCCCCGAAAACCCCTGTGGGTTGCATGACAAGGAACGGGTACTCAGAACTCCAGCCGCCGCACTGGTAGGGTCCCCCGCCCCAGTCTCTCCTCAATTACCCTCTGAGTACTCGCAGTTTACTGATGTTTTCGATGTTAGAGAGTGCGACGAACTGCCTCCCCACAGAGAAACGGACTGTGCCATCGAGATTGTAGGGGAAGGCAAACTGTCTAAGGGAAAGGTTTACCCCATGAGCCCTAGTGAAAAGACTGTATTGCGAGACTATCTGGATGTCAATCTGGCGAGGGGTTTCATACGCCCCTCCAAGGCTCCTTATTCAGCCCCAGCTTTCTTTGTAAAGAAAAAGACGGGAGATTTAAGACTGTGTATTGACTTTCGCAGACTGAACGCAGTCACCCAGTCTAATGCTTACCCCCTCCCTCTTATTCCTGACCTTCTAGCACAATTAAAGGAGGGCCGAATCTTCACCAAACTGGATTTGGTAGAAGCCTACCACCGCATTCGCATCAAAGAAGGAGACGAACCCAAAACGGCCTTTTCCAGTTGTTTTGGGATGTTTGAGTACCTAGTCATGCCGTTCGGACTTTCGGGGGCTCCGAGTGTCTTTATGCAATTAATTAATGAAGTTTTGCATGATTTACTGTTTCGGGGGGTGGTGGTATTTCTCGATGACATTCTCATTTACTCTGAGACCATGGAAGAACATGTGCGCCTAGTGCGAGAAGTGCTCCAGCGGCTGCGGGAGCACAAACTGTATGCTAAGGTGTCCAAGTGTGAATTCCACCAACCTTCTATTACATTTCTGGGGTATGTGATTTCCCACCAAGGGTTGGAAATGGACCCCGCCAAGGTCCAGGCGGTGCGGGACTGGGAAACCCCCACTACCCGCCGCCAACTTCAACAGTTTTTGGGGTTTGCCAACTTTTACCGGAATTTCATTCCCAACTTTGCCCAAGTTGCGCTTCCCCTCACTGCCCTGTTGCGTACCAAGGACAGGGGGGCTAGCGCCGCACTCCCCTCGGCCCGTCTGCAATGGTCTCCCCAGTGCCAGCAAGCTTTTGAACGTTTAAAGCTACTTTTTTCATCCGAACCCGTTTTGGCTCACCCGGATTGCACCAAGCCCTTCGTGGTGCAGGTGGATGCCTCGGATGTAGCCATGGGCGGGGCCCTATTGCAGAGGGATGAGGGGGGACGGTTGAGGCCATGCGCCTACTTCTCCAAGAAGTTTTCCCAGTCCGAAATCAACTGGGCCATTTGGGAAAAGGAGGCAGCAGCGGTCAAACATGCCCTTACCATATGGAGACACTTCTTGGAGGGGGCCGAGCTGCCGTTCGAAGTGTGCACAGATCACAAGAATCTTGAGGCTCTCAAGGGAGCTAGAAAACTCAATGCCAAACAAATTCGGTGGGCCCAATTTTTTGCAAAATTCCGGTTCACCCTCAAACATGTCCCTGGCAAAGAAAATGCCCTAGCTGATGCTTTGTCACGACTTCCCCAGTATCGCAACGATTTCGATCGCCCCGTCGACTCCCTGTTCACTCCCGAACAGCGAGGGGAGGTCCCTGGCTTGGCCGTCACCACCCGATCCCAAGCCCGCCAACCGGAGACCCCCCCTACGCTCAAAGGTATCCCGGAAGCATTCCAACAGCGACTCCGGGACGCCTCCTTACAGGAGGAGGAGCACCATCTCCTCCCCACTGGCTTGGAACGAACCAACACTTGGTGGGTGCAAGGGGGGAAACTATATGTCCCATCTTCCCTTCGCAAAGAAGTATTGGGACTTGTACATGGGGCCAGGCTAGCGGGTCATTTTGGTTTCATAAAAACGCTTCACCTGGTTCGAAGGCAATTCTGGTGGCCCGGTATGAGATCTGATGTAGAGTTGTATGTGCGCAGCTGCCCCACCTGCGCCACAGCCAAGAAACGGATGGGAAAACCCCGGGGCTTCTCAAACCGCTTGAGAACCCCTCCCGTCCCTGGGAAGTCATCGCCATGGATTTTATCACCGACCTACCTCCAAGTCGGGGGAAAACGGTTCTCTGGGTTATCACAGACCTCTTTTCCAAACAGGTTCATTTCGTTCCATGTGCAGGTCTTCCTTCAGCCCAGGGCTTAGCTAAACTGTTCATCACGCACGTCCTCAGGCTACACTCGATCCCGAGGAAGGTCCTCTCCGACCGGGGGGTCCAGTTTGTTGCCAAATTCTGGCGGGCTTTCCTAAAGTTAATGGGAGTGGAGGAACAGGGCCTTTCTTCCGCCTATCACCCCCAAACGGATGGTCAAACGGAACGAGTAAATGCGGTAGTAGAATGTTATTTGCGTTGCTATGTAAATTTCCACCAGGACGACTGGGTCGACCTGCTGCCATTTGCCGAATATGCGTACAACAATGCGCCTCATTCCTCTACCGGCTTTAGTCCCTTCCAAGTTATATACGGGACGGATTTTGGCCCTTTCGGTTCTGCCCCCGTCTCGCCAGAGCTCCAGTCTACCCCTGATCTTCAGGAGTGGATTCAGGTGGTTAAATCCACCTGGCCATGGTTGCTCAAAAATCTGGAAAGGGCAAAAAGCAAGTACAAGGAACAAGCAGACAAACACCGGTCTCCGGGATGGGAACTCAAGGTGGGGGAGCAAGTCTATCTGTCCACCAAAAACCTCCGCTCTCTTCGCCCCTGCAAAAAACTGAGCGACCGTTATGTAGGACCTTTCCCCATTACCAGAGTAATCAACGAGGTTACCGTGGAACTGAGTCTCCCTAAGACTCTCAAGGGAGTTCATCCAGTCTTCCATATAAGCCTCCTCAAACCTTATGTAGCAGCTCCCCAGTTCCACCCCCCTCCCGCTCATGAGATTCCTACCGTAGTAGGAGGGGATACCCATTTGGAAATATCCAAGGTTTTAGATTCCAAATGGAAGAAAGGGAAACTGTTTTACTTTGTTCGCTGGAAAAACCTTGGCTCCGCTCATGACGAATGGGTGGCCGCACCCCACATGGCAGCTCCTCGCTTGGTCCGAGAATTCCACCTCGCTTATCCCGATAAGCCTCGTCCTCTCGGAGGGGGGCCTTAAGGGGGGCAGAATGTGAGGGTCTCTGTCTTTGTGTCTCTGCTTTCCATCACCTGCGGTGTTATCAGTGAACTCGTAAAAGCAGTTCACACCTTCTGGTCTCAGGCGCCAGGCCTGATGGCCCATGTATCTTCCCCCCCGCTGTTCTTCCTGCCAGTACTCCCTCAGGCCGGTGCGGCCTTGGAAGTGTGATAGCCGCACCAGACTTCCTGGGATCCGTCTGATGTTTTGTATTATGCCAAGCTTGTAACTTCCCATAACAATAAGTGTGAACCCCAGTGCCCCAGTGCCCTGGAGTCAATATATTCTGTAAACCCGTATAGCCCCTCACTTGCAACTTTCTACCTGTGCCTGTCTCATCTCCTGAAGGCTTCAATAAATCTATTGTTTCTGTATCAACGTCTGAGCAACTGATTTGGAGAAGCAAACTCAGAGAGGGGGATCTCTCACAGGCAGCCATGAAGGAGCTAGAAAAGATTTTGAAGTGTAAGGATGTGACTCTGGCCACCAAGACTAGATTAATTCATGCCATCATATTCCCTATTACTATGTATGGGTGTGAAAGCTGGACAGTGAAGAAAGCTGATAGGAAGAAAATAGATTCCTTTGAAATGTGGTGTTGGAGGAGAGTGTTACGGATACTGTGGACTGCCAAAAAAACAAATCAGTGGGTTATAGATCAAATCAAGCCTGAACTGACCCTAGAAGCTAAAATGACTAAACTGAAGCTGTCGTATTTTGGTCACGTCATGAGACGACAAGAGTCACTGGAAAAGACCGTCATGATAGGAAAAGTTGAGGGCAGCAGGAAAAGAGGAAGACCCAACAAGAGATGGATTGACTCAATAAAGGAAGCCACTGCCTTCAATTTGCAAGATCTGAGCAAGGCTGTCAAAGATAGGACATTTTGGAGGACTTTCATTCATAGGGTCGCCATGAGTCGGAAGCGACTTGACGGCACTTAACACACACACACAAGGTATCCATAAAATTAAATCATGACAATGACTGACAAACACTTAATGTGAACAATGGCCTTGCATCTCCTTGGAAAGTTTGGGTAAATCAGGTTTGTATGTTGTTTTTAATTTTAGGCATGATTCCAGGTTCTCATCAATAAGACGACTTCTCAATTTACTCTTGATGAGGTTCATGCTTGAAAAAGATTGTTTGCATGAATATGTAGAACCGAAAAGGGAAAGAACAGCAAACACTAGTAGAGGAAGGGAGGGGGGAGGAAGGGAGAAAGGCAGGAACTGGGAAAGGAAAGAAGGAAGAAAGGAGGGAGGGATGGAGAAAGAAAGAGGAAGGAAGGAAGGAACTGGGAAAGGAAAGAGAAGGAAGGAATTGGGGAAGAAAGGATGAAAGGGAGGAAGGATGGAAGAAAGAGTGGGGGAGGGACAGAAAGAAAGGAAGGAAGGAACTGGGAAAGGAAAGAGAAGGAAGGAACTGGGGAAGAAAGGATGAAAGGGAGGAAGGATGGAAGGAAGAGTGGGGGAGGGACAGAAAGAAAGGAAGGAAGGAACTGGGAAAGGAAAGAAGGAAGGAACTGGGGAAGAAAGGATGAAAGGAAGGATGGAAGGAAGAGTGGGGGAGGGTCAGAAAGAAAGGAAGGAACTGGGAAAGGAAAGAGAAGGAAGGAACTGGGGAAGAAAGGATGAAAGGGAGGAAGGATGGAAGGAAGGAAGGAAGGAAGGAAGAGTGGGGGAGGGACAGAAAGAAAGGAAGGAACTGGGAAAGGAAAGAGAAGGAAGGAACTAGGGAAGAAAGGCAGCCTGGAGCTGGATTTTTGGGAGCCGCCTGAGGGGGACAAGGAGGAGGAAGGCGGCGAGGAGGAGAGTTTACCCCTTCCAAGTGGGCCGGTGATTAAGGCGCGAAATCCGCCCCCCCGCCCTGGAAGTTCCCTCGCAAGATCCCGGCCGGGCAAGACGCGGCCTGCACGGGGGGCGGGAAGGCGATGCGCCGGACCGGCTCCAAACTCTCAGTCTGAGGCGCGGGGAGGGCGAAGCGAGCTCGGTCCTGGCCCAGGAAGCATCGTCGCCTTCCCCACCCGGGGCCAGGCGGAGCCAACAGGAGGAGGAGGAGGTGGGGGGTGAGAGGTCACCCAGCTCTGGTCGCCCATAGAGACAGAGGAGGGAAGGCGATGGTGGCAGCCGAAACGAGGATCGGACAGCCACGCCTCACTCCTCGCGGTGGAGGGAAGGGAGGGAGGGAGGAGTCCCCTCTCTGCCAAACCAAGGCGCGCAGCCGGGTGGCAAGAAAAGACAGGGGGGTGGCAGCTGAGGGGCTCTTGTTGTTCTCCGGCCGCCGCCACCGCAACGGTGGGAGGCGGGGACGGCGCTGGGGCGAGAAGGAGGGCCACTCCTTCCTCTCTCAGAGACCCTCCCACTGCTTCGGCCGGCCTAGGGAGCTGCTTCCGCACATGGGAAGAGCCGCACTCAGGGGCCCAAAGAGCCACTTGCGCCTTGGGAGCTGCGCTTTTGCGACCCCTGGATTAGAGCAAGTGCCCTATGAGGAGCGGTTAAAACGCTTAGGGCTGTTTAACTTGGAAAGAAGACAGTTAAAGGGAGACATGATAGAGGTCTATAAAATTATGCACTGTTTGGAGAGAGTGGACAGGGAGAAGTTTTTCTCCCTCTCAATACCAGAATGCGGGGTCATCTGCTGAAGCTGGAGGGTGAGAGATTCAAAACTGATAAAAGGAAGTATTTCTTTACACAACGCATAGTTAAATTGTGGAACTCCCTGCCCCAGGATGTGGTGATGCCTGCCAACTTGGAAGGCTTTAAGAGGGGAGTTGACATATTCATGGAGGAGAGGAGTATTCATGGCTACCAGTAAAAATGGATACTAATCATGATGCATACCTATTCTCTCCAGGATCAGAGGAGCATGCTGAATATATTAGGTGCTGTGTGTGAAACACAAGCAGGATGGTGCTGCTGCAGTTGTCTTGTTTGTGGGCTTCCTAGAGGCACAAGGTTGGCCACTGTGTGATCAGACAACTGCTGGACTTGATGGGTCTTGCTCTGGTCCAGCATGGCTTTTCTTATGTTCTTAAGGCCTTTTCTTAATTTGGAGTTCAGTTCGTTTGTTGCAGCCCCAACAACGAAGGACACCTGAACGACAGCGGCACCTGCCATGTGTAGATTGGCTTTGTCAGATGCATGATGTGCAGGGTTTGCCAGGTCCATAGGGTTGCCAACCTCCAGGTACTGAAAAAAGGCTGCTAACTGCGAGTCATAAAAATAATATTGTAACTAACAGCTACAAAGCCAATTGAATTACAAGTGAATAAGTTACAAGTACAGTTACAATCACTCCGAGGTTGAAGTCTTCAGTTGAAGACTTCAGTTGGTTGCTATTTATGCCCTTTGAAGAGTTTTTCAACAAGAGAAGAAATGTTGAATCTATAAGAGCGGATATTGAGCAAATAATCAATTCATATGGAAAATTGTAAGTAAAAATATATAGATCTTTATTAATAGGTTAGGTAGTAATTTGATAATGTATTGTCAATTATTATGATGTATTATTATTCACATATTGTACAGAAACTGGACTGAGGAAGAATTCAAAGAATTGAAACGATCGTATCCCTGTTTATCTTTTTCTGGTTACCGTGAAGGTTCTATGAAAAAAGCCCACAAGAAAAAAGCCCACAAGAAAATTGCCCACAGAAAAAAAACCATGGTCATAAATGCACACAAGAAAAAAGCCCACATGGAAAAAAGCCCACACGGGAAAAAGCCCACACGGAAAAATACTCAAAGCAGAAAAATTTTGCCAGAAGCAAAATGAGGGAAGACATGGGAGCAGTAAGTGCTACTCCTCGCAATGTGATGGGAAATGTGTTGTCAGCGTTAAATAATGATATATTGGCCCATATGCCCAGACAATCATCCCTCGCAAGTTTTCTCTATCACAGAACAAATGGTAATTTGCCTAACCCCAAAACCATAAATTTTGACATCCCTGAAAAGTACAGTCAACTCATACTTCACGATTCAGGTGTGGAGAATCCAGACAGAATTCTGGTTTTAGGTGATAGAGATCTTATGCTCGAATTGAACAAAGATACCATCTATGGAGATGGCACATTTTACCAACTGTACACATGGCATGGCAAGGTGGGTAATTCATATCCGCCATGTATTTACATTTTACTCCAAAAAAAGAACACAGACACCTACAATAGAATGTTTCAAATAATGAAGCTATTGATTCCAAATCTGGCACCTCAAAGGGTTTTAGTCGATTTTGAGAAGGCTTGTATGAATGCAGTGAAGATTGCCTTTCCACACGCTGAGGTCAAAGGGTGTTATTTTCATCTGTGTCAGAGTCTCATTAGGAAAATCAACAATGTTGGCTTGAAGACTGAATATGAAACTAAAATGAACATAAAAATTACACTGAAGTCTCTTGCTGCATTAGCCTTTGTCCCAATAGATGATGTAAGAAATGTTTTTGAAAAGCTTGCCGCCACATTTCCAGATGAAGACAGCTACAATGAGGTGCTCACGTACGGCTTTTCTACATATATCGAGGGTGCAGCAGGAAGAGATCCACAGTTTCCTATAAGAATATGGAATCATCATGATGCAGCCCTTGAACGGTCACCAAAAACTACCAACTGTTGTGAAGGATTTCATGCCGCTCTTAATTCCCTGTTCCACTGCAGTCATCCCAGTGTGTGGTTTCTATTTGATGGACTGCAGAGGGACCTGGCTTGCCACAAATTAACATTGGCTAATGCACAAGCAGGTCGCCCAGAGGTGAAAAAGAGAAGATACCAGGCACTACATGACATGGTTGCCACTTCTGTGCAGGAGTATGAGCAAGTGGAAGATAAACTTACTTAAGAAGATTGGCTAATTTGCAGTAAAGATTTATATCTGAATTATTATTTACTCGACTTATTATTGAATGTTGGTCCCTCATTTAATCCAGGGGGTCCCCATTCATTCCGGGTTTGTTTTCAACAGCTGGCAGAGATATAAAAACAGTGAAATAGCTTCATTTTCATGACAAATGAAAAAATTGGCAGGGATATTAAAACAGTAAAATGGCTTTAATTTCATGTCAAATAATCACTGTAAAGGAATAAAGTATATAGTTAAATAACAAATAAGACTTTCACAGAAGTGTGAATAAAATTAATGTTAAATGTAAGAATAAAAAATGAATAATTATCAGGTATTATCATACCAGTACAAATAGTGTTTTTCATGATTTGGAAATAATAAAAAATGGTTCTTTCTGATCTAGTTATTTTTTATTAAGTAATTGTTAATGTTAATAGTTGTGAAAGTTATGTTATGGGTTGTAAAAATTATGTTATGGCTGTAATTTTTTAAAAACAAAATAAATACTATGAAGTATTCAAATGTGAGTACTTTCTGTGTGGGCTTTTCCCCATGTGGGCTTCTTTCCGTGTGGGCTTTTTTCTGTGTGGGGTTTTTTCTTGTGTGCATTTATGACCGTGGGCTTTTTTTTGTGAGCAATTTTCTTGTGGGCTTTTTTCATGTGGGTTTTTTCTGGTTTCAGTGAAACATATACCCAAACATTGGGTAACAAATAGCTTATTGGAAATAAAAAGGTGGGTTGGAAACTCCACCAAAGCCTCAGAAGAGAACTGAAAATTTGATTGAGAACTGATCTAACCAGACAGCAAAAATTAAGATGCTTGTTCTAAAGTAGCATAATGTGCATCAGCTTGCAATTTTCTCTCAACTCTTGGGTATGTTTACAATTTTGCATGTAGAAAACTAAGGCTTTATAACTTAAATTCTATATATATGGAAAATAGTGCATTTTTATATCAAAAGTATAAATGGTTTCTTTTTAAAGTTGCTAAAGCAGTAAAATTTAGTTTAGGTTTGCTAGGACATTAAGTGTGGCATATATTTCAGTTCCCCCCCCCCCAAATTTGTTTTTACACACACACACACACACACACACCCCTGGGGAAAACTTTCCCCCTGTGGCTTCAAAATTTCACATCTCCAGTGAACAGCAGGTCTCTCTGTACTAGATCTTCTACCCAGCTGTAGGCTAGGACCTTCAGGGTAAGAGCCAAAAGACAAGAAGCCCTCTGGCTCACACCCTCTGAGCACACCTGTGAGCAGAAGAAAAACAAACTCAGCCAAGTCTTACTCGACAGCTGCTGGCACACCTCCTCCCCCACCCTTTCTACCTCCTCAAGAATCTACCACCTCATTCTACTTTGTGTGTAGTGGACCAGGCCTTCACCGATCTCCACCCTAAATGAAACTGCAGGGTGAAGTCATCTGGGGCTTTAAGCTGCGATGCCATCAATATGTGGATGACTCTCACGGCTCCTTCCCCTTGTCCTAGTATGGCGAAGCGGCAGATGTCCTGAACAGGTAAGCCTAAACAAACTTAGTCCAGGGAAGACTAAACTGCTGTTTGTCAATGTGTTTGCACACCCCTTAACAAGCAGGCACACAGCATGGAGGTACTGGATGGCTCCTACAGAGAGGAGGTACAAGTCTCCTCTGTAGCACTGTTCACAGTATTTGCTTGGTTCTACAGATGTGATACTCCCTTAAGGGGCATGATTCGACTAGTTATTCATGCTCTGATCACATCCAGGTTGGGCTACTGCAAGGCAGTCTATGTGAGCTCCCCCTCACTGGCAGTCTTTAAGCAGAGGCTGGACAAGCACTTATCAGGGATACTCTAGGCCAGCGATTCCCAAACTGTGCTCCACGGAGCACTTGGTGCTCCGCTAAACATCTAATGCTCCATGAAGAGGTTGGAAAGAAAAATAAAATGTGATCTCAAAATTGTGAATTTTTGCGGCCATGAACTGTGAGTAGGTAAGCATCGAGTAGAAATTATTTCGCTCCTGCAGTGTGCTATGAAACAGTAACTATAAAGGGCTGGTCAGCATTCATTGTGCCAAACTCAAAGTTTGTCTCTGTTGCCCATCAAATCAGCCCTTCAGGTGCTAGGTGAAAATTAGTGCACCGTGATGAATTTCTCTCCTGAAAAGTGCTCCATGACTCAAAATGTTTGGGAACCGCTGCTCTAGGCTGATCCTGCATTAAGCAGGGGGTTGGACTAGATGGCCTGTATGGCCCCTTCCAACTCTTATGATTCTGTGAAAGTGCTTTTGACTGTCTGAGACTCCAACTGGTTCAAACACAGCAGCTGGACTGCCAGCTGGTAGAAGAGGCGGTTTGTAAAGCTCTACGCTGGCTGCCCCTTCACTTTTCAGCGCAATCGGAAGTGCTGGCCTTGATCTGTAAAGACTTTCATGGTCTGGACAGACAGTATCTGAGGAGTGACTCACCCCTCAAGAGCCAGCACACCAGGTGAGCTCTTCAGAGGCCCCACTCTGTGCACTAACATGTTCACAGGCTAGGCAGATAAACAAAAATGGAGCCTTTTCTGTAGTGGGGCCTAAACTCTAGAATTCCCTATCACAGAAGCTGATCTGGTTCGGCCTTTGCAAGCTTCAAGGCACCAGTGGAAGATGTTTTTATTCCCCCCAGACTTTTAGAGCCCCTTCCTGTTATCTTGTTTTACAGTTTTTGCAATTTGTATGGGTCTAAACCAGCTCACAGATTAGAGGCAGAGTATAAACGTTTTAAATAAAATAAATAGATAAGCTCGGAATATTGAGCTCTATCAATCTCCCCCCAAGACTGGGAGACGAATCATGAAATTTCCAGCTTGCTCTTCTTTATACTTGTTCCAAAAGTGTGGGAAGCCATCCCCTTCCTGCCTAAAGAACACCATGGCTACAAGCTGAAACTGGAGGCAGACTGCAGAAGCCAAGAGGTTTGAAATTTCTTTGTTTTGTTGGAGACTACAAAAGTAGAACATGTGCAAAAACAGCTTTGAGTAGAACAGATGCACCCATGAAAACAGTAATAGAGAAATAAAAGGTTTATTGAAATCAGATTTAGTGTTACAGAACCTTAGTACAGCATATATTGATTGCAAACATTTTAATAAGACTTTGTGCACATCCTTGGCTTAAAAAAAAGACTACACAAAGGGAGGGAATTCTGCATTTCAATTGACAAAGCTGATGCAGCTCTACTCAGTGAGCAGCAGAGCTGACTGGGGTCAGGATGAGGAAGAGAGCATGCGCTGCCTTTCGCGATCCCTGATCCATAAGCATTCCTCAGGGCTACCACCTAATTTACTGCTACATCCGTGTCTCCTTATTGGGATTTAGGGGAGGGAAGGAGTTGTAGCAGCAAAGTGCCACATGACTGGGATGTTGCCTTATTGGCAAGGGTCCCATTATTGGGGAAGGAAGAGGCAGTTAAGACTGATACGCACAATACCAGTTCAGCTCTGCAAACTCAATGGAATGTCACGACAAGATGGCTGCCTATCATACCAGCAGCATATTGAAAACAGCCCATGGGACACACTGCAAGCACTGGTATTTTACATCTTGTTGACAACCTGTGCTCTTGTTGCTGTAAGCATCGCCGCAACAAAAGTTCTTTATGGCCATGTTAGCAGCAGGTTACCTGACTGACATGACGTCAACACATCTGTTGCTTTTAATTACCCTAGCTGGACACACACACACACAAATATAAAAGCATTTGAATCTTCTAATGGGAAGATTATTTGCAAACCTATATAACCTACAGGCACTATTACTCCAGTAATAATGTCGGGTTCAGGCATCATCAAGCATTCTACTCTATTTCACGAATGTGACAAAAAAGGCAGCAGAGTGCAAAACATGCATCATAGCAGAGGATCAGGACAGCGCTTCCAAATGGAATGAAGGTTGCCTATAGAGCTTGGCAGCTGGCACATCTGCATGCCCCGCAACCCATCAACTGCAATTTGAAGGTATTCTGCTAGAAGCGGTAGGACTCCTCCGACAAGCAGCCCATTCCTAACCATGTTTGTTCAAACACACCCCACTGATCCCAGTTGGACTTTCTCCACGCTGTGCTTAGGACTGCAGCCCAGGGTTGCCAACTCCCCCCAACCCCCAAGTGCCCTTCTGAGGATTTCCCTTTGCCAGACGGCAACTGAATAGCAACGCCTTTCATCCCTACTTCTACCCAAGGACTTTGGTGCATCAAGAAGTGATGTGACTTAACAGAGGCAAGACTTTCACAAGCACCACAAAAGCTGTGCGAGAGGCACTCAGAACAGGGAGCAGGTTTGTGACCTAACAGCCAGCCAGAATTTATATCAAGAAATCCCAGCATTTGACACTACTTGCGTCAGTGTGACAGTATTGTAGATTATAAGCGATTGGCATTCACAAGCAATATCCAAGATGACAAGATTTGTTTTTAAAAAGCAAAGCATGCCAGTCAGCTTGCACAAAAACATTATCAGCAGTCAAGACATTTACAAATTTGCGGATACTGCCAACTATTCGCATTTCACACAGCAGGCCAGACATGGCTGTTGAAAGGTCTAAAAACTTGTGTTGCTTTTCAACTACAGACACATGTAGGACCACGCCTACGCTACGAACTTAAACGGATTCTTAGTCACTCTTTCCGGTTGAGATACTTAACAGAAATTTCAACAACCCTAGAAAAGCAATCAGAAACCCAATTAAATTACTAAGCTTTCCACATTTGTGTCCATAATTGACTAGGTTAATGGCCTCATGCATTTCATTTGATCAGCACCTGTTAATGGTATGGGCAGGACTGTTCATAGTCCTGGCTTGGGGTGAGAGAGTTACCATTAAGGGCTGGGTCTCTCCAGTTGTTCTGCCTCACCTACTTGCCCAAGAAGCCTTTACGAGGGAGTGCCTTTGAGAAGGGCAGACAAAACTTGCTGGGGGGAGCTCTGGTGGGAACCAGATACCCTTCTCAGACACACAGGGGACTCCACTTTCTGCTGAGCAGAGAGTCTTTCCAGCCATCATCTTCAGCTTGTACTAACAGATCAATATGGATGATCATGAAAACTGGTGAGAACTAAATTATATTTTATTTTAAATTCAAAGCTTTTTCATGAGCTCAAGACTGGTAGGCACTGATAATGATTTGGTGCATGCTTTAATATTGAGCTTGCTGGGTTGGCAGCTCACCAAAATTAACCCCCAGCACTGTTTTTAATAGTACCCTGAATTACCAGATGACAGAAGAAGCTGGTGATACTATAGATATGAGCAATAATGAAGTTGGCTCTTTACAGAAACAAAGATTACTGTTCTAAGAACAGACACCTAGTAAAAAAGCCTGAATACAGGCCAGACTCGGCTGTTGAAAGGTCTAAAAACGTGATCACAGAGTGATGTGGCAAAAGTTATTCCACAGATTTTTAGATCAAATGAAACCTCCACTCCAGATGATAAGTAGAGACGTTGTGGAACGAGAACCTGTTTCAAATGAGACTTAGTATTCTACTTCTGGCCAACTTATCTTCTAGCGAGAATGAACACTACATCTTGACTTCAAGGTTAGCAGTGCAGTTACTTGGAGAAGAAAAGGACATTAAGCAGTTACGAGTCAGCATCCAATATCATTTTAGATTTTAATTCCATTAGTTGAACTGCTAGTGGCAAATAGACAGCCTGTGTATAACAGATCAACTACACAGTGATCTGTTGGAGATAACTTATTACAAAAGTTAGGCATTCTCTTCAGGGAAAGCAGGCTGTTGCATTGTGTTTGGGTAAGTGCATAAACACTAAAAAGGAGATATAAAGCAAACAAACAGGCCCCCAAACTTCACAACACAAAGTGATGTAAAAACAAATCCACACATTCATTCAGCTCTGTCACTTTGGAATGTCGATTTTAACTCTGACCTTAGTCCATCGGTTTCCAACAGGTTAATGCCAGCCTTGCAAAGAACCCACCGTCACCACAAATGACTGGCTGGTGCACAAATGACACTGACACCAAACAAGCGGACGCTGCTTGGGATCTGATTTGTGACTTGGTTTTACAAAGCTGCATTAGTCTGAATTTTATAGCCAGTTATTTAATGCACACTAGTTTCAAACCACAATATATATATATATATTTTAGCAAAAGGTAGTATTAGGGGAAGAAATGCAAGTGAAGCCAACCTGTGCACACCCATGCAATAGAAAGACTTACCGCATTACCAGAGACAAGAATTAAGGCTTCTGGCTAAATTGGAAACACAAGAATAGACAGACCTTAAGATACTATTTCTCTCTCAAAACAAAAATGGTTGCAAGATAAACACTGTTCCAAAGATATATTAAATAATTCCCTTTTAAAGGCTACGTTCAGCAATTGGGATAAATGGCAAGAAAAATTAACTCTCCAGCACAAACCTTTTGGGGTCAAGACTGTTTCCCTCCAGACAGAGACCAGGGTTCTTTTTCTATTTAGAAGATGTATAATGTACAAAGCAACTACCCAAAGGGTAATATAACCAAACAAAATGTACAGGAAAAACCTTCATCTGATCAAATCCCCTAGTTTAAAATGTCTTCAATTGCAAAATTTCATAAATACCCCAGGTATTTAAACACAAACTACCACGGAGGTAACACAGTTGGAGAAGATAACAACCCTATTCATTTACATAAAACTCCATCTATTCTATACAGAATATCAAGGACATTCTTGGCACACAGCTCCCAATTTTGTGTAAAAATGAGAAAGAGACATTAGCTTGCCTTTTGATTCCACTGTGTGGCCTCATAGGGTCTAACTCACCTTTCTTTTCTGCTTCTATTAGTATAAGGGCAATTTATTTTAAAATCTTCATGCAATTGTATTTTACCTCAACAGGCTGCAACATATTCACAAAGGAATTTCTGTGTTAAATAAAATTTGGGGAAACAGGTACTTACTATCAGACCTGGTGGCTCTGTACCAAAATTCAACATGTTCAAAAAATTATGGGACACTATTTCCCTTCAAGCCAAACTAACCCCTTTGGCATATACATGGGATAAACAGGTTCCTCCAACTGGCAAGAACCTATAAACTCACCTTTGGTGGCTGCCAAATAACAAACAGCTCAAAAGTGAATAAAAAGAAAGATAAACCTACCTACTATTTCAACCTGGTCCTTCAAAATCTGGGAAATTGTGGTGTTAGATAAAATATCATCCCAACTGAAAGGTATGGAGAATCCTATCTATTAATGGCTCTTTCCTTTTGTATATTGAACCCAAAGACAATTTCTGTGAAAAACACACTACGTTCTGGCCAATCGATATACTTTAAACACAAATTGAAGCAACACATATTTTCTCCTGAATATAATTCATTGGTCAAAACTGATCTTTACATTCTTACTACATACTGAGCTACTGCAACCACTTTATTTTCTTGCTTCTGTCTTATGTAAACTGTGCAAATTTGTTTGGTTCCTCTGGGCCTTTTGTTATCAGTAACTTGTGAGGAACCTGTATTTAAGTACCAAAAGGTGTTTTGTTTATTTTAAAAGGTCAATTTGACAAACACTTTCCAAATTTTAATACACTGCTGTTTGCCATTCAAACAGTGATTTTACCATTAACTTTCATACTAATCTTGGCCAACTGCAGATTTTTCACATCAATTTCTCATTCTCCCATCTAAATTCTTATAAGTTACACCCTCAAACAAACCTGGAACAGTTAAGGCGGGTGAGGGTAAGAACAGAACCAAGGTGAAATAACTGGGATCTTCATAGAAAGCTCTTTTTAACTATGCCAAGAAAGGCTGGTTTTATTCTAAGTATTCAATTTCACAAAAGTCAGATGGCTACTTCAGTCAGTACTTCATCCCAAACAAGTATTCCCCTTGGTTGCTATGGCTACTCCTCTTCAGCTTCTGCAAATCTTATCACAAAGTCAGAATGCTACAATAGAAAAGGAAGGACTGGTACTTGCTGCAATAGCTCTTAGAAGATAAACTAAGTTTTGATCCCAAGAACAATCTGCAGCAGCCAACAGGAGGGGCAAGAAAACTATCAAGGTATATTTGTGGGAGGAGGGGGAAAAGAGAAAAAGCATGGTTCCTTAGCCATACTGCAATACAACTGCCTTGGACAGCTATGCATTTTGTCAGAAGAACATCACCACATATGGATCACAAGGGAGAAAATTAACAAAATAATTAAAAAAGACAAATGAAGTGTTTTGTCACATCAGTTGCTGGTAGAGAACTCTACATTTCACAGAACTCCTTACCATGCAATTTGCCTGCCTAAGGAAGAATTTTCTGAAGCTCCCAACTTTGGATAGAGAGACTTCACTTACTTTCACTTTTTTTTTTTCAAATCAACTGCACCCTTCAGAAAGCCAGGATCTTGCTTTTTGAAGGGAGGGGAAGCAGGAGACAACGTCTACCATTTTCAGAAAATTCTGCTTTACAACAGCTCAGCTCAATTGCCTGCTGGCAAAAAATAAGACACTGAAAAGACAGTAACCTTTACTGTCAAAAGTTGTACTTAAGCTGAAATTGGTCCACTCTAAAGGAAACGGCATATCATGAAGGCCAAAAGATTTGATTGTCAAAGGCAGGTTGGGTGGAAATCTTTCAAATCAGATTTACTGATTTAAAAAAAAAATTGCCATCAAGTCACATCTGACTTAAGGCGACCTAGTTGGGATTTCGGGGCAAGAGACATTCAGAGGTTGGTTTGCTGTTGCTTCCCTATGTAGCGAGCCTATACTTCTCTGAAAACACATATACTCACCCTCCCCCAAATACATATTCCCTATTTTCTAGAAGGCAAACAATCTGAATGTCTCTTGCCTTGAAAACCCTACAGGGTCGCCATAAGTCAGGTGTGACTTGAGGGCGAGCGCGCGCACACACACACACTTTCTAGAAGTTCATTCAGCTTTCTCCCTGCATTGCTGAACCCACAATTTTCAGATTTTGGGTTTGTAGAGCTGATCTATTTGGTCTTTTCACTAATTTCTTTAAGGCCACAGTTCTGAACCATTTACATACTATCCATTTAACTGAAGTAAATGGGTTTACTCCAAAGTAGTAAGAGAAGCTTCCAAAAATTACAGCAGATCCCTAAAAGTAAAAACCATCCAATATAGGACTGAGGATGATCCAACTTTTAAAATTCCATTTTCATTAACAACCATTAAGTAAGCTCTAATATCGCTAGATAAATACAACTATAAAATATTTATAAACAGAGCAACATTCTGACATTATCTAGCAAGGGATTGTGCTTTACTCATAATTTTAACTATTGCACATGGCTCCAAGTGTCAAAAAATTAAGCAGATTCATACTAACTACAGAAACAAATAAAGTAAATGCTTTAAAAAAAAGCCTGGAGTGGTGTTATGAAATTTTCCACAATATGGATGTGTTAAGAAGAAACCTCTGCTAAACACAACCTGTATGAATGCTTAAGAGGCTAAACAAGCCCCAAATGACAGGAAAATCCTTTAACCTCACTGGATTAAAGGGGCCCATACAGGAGGTGATCCTGGAAAAGGGGTCAAAGGGCCTTTGCTAAAACTGGACTTTTTCTTCAGAGACGGTCCTTCTTCTGGCTTTTGTTCTATACGGTATTTCAATGGGGAGGGGGATCAAAGATTCCAGCAGTCTGGTATGTTTGTCTATCACATACTATAGCTAAAATACATTAACTTCTCCCATGATGCTGGCAATCCTGGCAAATTATTTAACACCCAGCAAGTGAACCTCCATGAACCCCCCAATGCTTTATCCAAATGGTTTATGTTACTATTAGGGGACCACATGGCAACACAAACAGGTCTTCCTCAAACTCTGTTTATTCAAGTTAGCACTCTATCTGGGACCGCGGCATCCTCCTCAAGCTTAAGGAATGACGGTGTATCTCCTGCATCTGCCGAATCCGGTCCTTCTGCCACATTAAGTTTTGTGGCATCGGGTATCGCTGGGTACCGTGCAAGGACCGGAACGGGATTCTCACGTGACAGGCTGTTGCTCGACAGCGAGGCTGGGGCATGGGAGGTAGCAGCATCCAGCGCTTCCTCTCAGCACAGTAGCGGTAAGCCTCTTTCCTGTACTGTCTGTCTATGTCATCGCTGTTCTTCCACCCACCTATGATGAACACGTCGTCTTTGTAATAGCATACGGCCGCCCCTTCGATGCTAAGAACCTCCGGGGGCAAGCTTTCCAGAATGTCATCGGACACTGGGCCAGCAATCTTCCTCTTGGCTTCTTCATGGTCCATGGGGTAGCTTCTGGGACAACATGAGGCTGTGTGATAGAAGTTGGTGTTGGCCACGGCCATTTGGAAGCAGCAATAATTGTCCAGGAGTGGCAGAGACTCAATATCCTGCCACTGTCTTGCATCTGCATCGTATCGTATGATGACAGCCCTCAAGCCATCTTCGCTATCCCCATCCACTGGTGTGCGGGCAGCCATGTAAACAAACCTGTCATCTACAGTGATCACCTTGACATCTCGAAGTATCTTTGGTGCCGACTCTAAGTTTTGCCACTTGTCTTGGTCTGGATGGTAGACAGCTACGTCTTTAAAGCCAGGTATAAAATTTCCATGCCCCCCAATGCTGTACAGGTTCCCCTTGACCTCAGCGAGACCAAAGGAATGCTTCCTCGTTATCAGATTGGAAACCTGCTCCCACACATTTCGATTTGGGTTGTACCTTTCCACAGTCTTGGCAAAGCCAGGCTCCATGGAACCTGCTACGTAAACATAGGATTCTGTCACTGCAACAGCATGTCCGTCAAGGTGATTGTGTATGTGTGGCAAGTTCACCCACCTGTCTTCATCGATGAAATACCCCACACATTCACTCAAATAGTCACCTCCTTCCGACACGCCACCAATGACCATAATAACATCCATGTTTTGTCCGAAGCGAGGCAGCAAAGTTACGGGCGACGTGACCTGTTGAAAGGTACCTAACTGCAAGTTCTCAGCCCTCAAAGCATGGCTTTCCACCGCTTCTGACACAAGTTTGAGGCAAGCCTCATTGCCTGATACAAGCCTTTCAGATTTGACATGGCGGGTCAAGTAAGTGGGCTTCATCTGCGACAGCCGCAGAAGTTTAAAGAGTTCCCCAAAGTACTTTTCTCTGTCGTCAGGATTCCTTTGAACCCACTTTACGACCATCTCAAAAAGAACTTCTTCGGAGTCCACTGTGATTTCCAAGTCTGAAAGCCAGTCTCTGATGAGGTGGAATGGGAGAGTGTAGAATTCCTCATCTTGGATGACTTTGTAGAAGTTCCTCCTGATCATATCTGCAGCTTTTAGAGCCAGCTGATTCAAGGAATACATGTGAGCCAAACTATGGATTGCCACAGAGTTGGAGAGACTCAGCTTCTTCTTGAGAAATTCTCCACAAAACTCTTTCAAACGTAGCAGTAAAAACCTGCAACATAAACACCAGCTTAGAATCAGCTCAAAGAGGAGCAAAATATTTTAAGTAAAACATTCAAAACCTGCTTTTGTATAAGCACAAATTCCCAGTGAGTGCATACTTCTCTCTGCAGACACACAATGGGGAATATTCTCCTCCCTAGTTTTCTCACAGCTTTGTTAAGACTCTAACTGACCAGATGCAGGAAAGAAAAGGAATACCCTGCAAAGCTCTGATACAAAAGGCCACAGATGGCAGCTAGTATTTGCACTTCCACACAGGAAGTAAACTTTTCTCTCTCTTTAGTGCTATTTCAATTCAATCAGCTACTAAAGGAAAGAAACTGCTATACTCCTGCAAATGGTGTCAATGTTATTGCTGCTATGTTATTGGTGTTAGTATAGATATATTAAGGCACCTGGTTTCATTGTTAAAATTTTATATAAAGAATGAACGATTTTTAAATTTTCTTAAAATGTTGTTAGTCGCTGAGTCTGGCTTTGTCCTGGAAAGGGCAGCCTATGCATCTAATAAATCAAATCAAAACTAGCTGCAAAGGCAAAGAAAGGCCCAAGGTAGCAGAATGGACAGCAGAACATCAGACTGAAGATGGAGGACCACTGTGCTAAAAACGCAATGCAAACAGCAAACTAGCACAGAAGAAGGAGAGGGTAGAACTCCCCCCTTGTGGTAATTTTCTATCTACACAAAGGGTTGTGTTGTTTTGAGAGCCGGTATAGTGCAATTGTTAGTACATCAAAATAAGATCTGGGACACCCAGTTTTGAATCGCTGGCAAGGAAGCTGACTGAACCAGTCACTCACTCACACACACACCTTTATTGGCATAATTACATGCTTTAGCCAATGATCGAAGCAGGATATAAGTACAGCACCCTTTAAATTAGGGATTAGTAACAATCCCTATAAATTATGATTTACAAAATATACTAGTTAAAAACAGTTTTAATCTTCAGCACCGCAGCAAGAAATTGAGCTCAGCCACTCACTCTAAGCCTGAACTCTCTTGCAAGGTTGTGAGGAAGGGGCGCCAACCTCCAGGTGGGCCATCTCCTGCTATTGCAACTCATCTCCAGATTACAGAGACCAGTTCCCCTGGAGAAAACGAACGCTTTGGGGGACGGACTCCATGACATTGTACCCCAACCGAGGTCCCTGTTGTCCCCAGGCCCCATCCACAAATCCCCAGGGGTCTCCCAAGCTGGAATTGGCAACCCGACTCCCCCACCCCAGTGGCCATGGGGGCCCGAGGGACAACAAGCTCGCAAGCCTCCTTGGAGAGAAAAGCCAAGTGTGTGTGTGTGTGTGTGTGTGTATATATGTAGGTAGGTAGGTAGAATGTATATGTGTGTATGTATGTACACACACACACACACATATATACACACATACACATACATATATATACTCACATACACACACACACATACATACACACACACATATATATACACATATACACATACATATATATACTCACATACACACACATATACATACACATATACACATACATATATATACTCACATACACACACACACACATACACATGCATATATATACTCACATACACACACACATACATACACACACATATATATACACACACATATATATACACACACATACATATATATATATATATATACACACACATATATACACACATATATATACATATTAACGTGCTTAGAAACATTTATAGGCAGAGTCCCTTTTCTCCAGTCTGAATTGCTGCACCCCGTTCTCCTGCACGTGCGAACGGAGCCTTTTTAACACGCGATTCCGCCCCCCACCCACCCACCCCGTTTTCGCCGTCCCGGCCGCGCTCTGCTCACCTGTCGGCCAGCTCCAGGACCTCGTGGACGTTGCCGGGGCTGACGCGGACGCGCCCCGTGTACATGAAGCTGATGACGGCCTCCACCGTCTCCGAGTCGGGCCCGGGCTCGGAGCTCCATTTGCGCAGCTCCACGCGGCCCGAGCGGGACTCGGCGAAGTCGCCCGAGAGGAGGGGCGCGAAGTACTCGGTGGCGGCCGCCAGGACCGAGCGGTGCGCGCGGAACTCGCGCGGGGGCGGGTCGCCGGGGGAGGGGGAGGCGCCCCCCACCTCCCCGTCGCCGCCGCCGCCGAAGGCGAGCGTGACGTCACAGAAGAGGCCCAACCGCCGCTGCTGGTTCTGGCGCCAGGCCAGCTCGGAGCAGTGCGCCCCGCACGAAAACACCTCCGAGTCCGGCTCCGCGTCCGACCCGCCGTCGCCTTCCATCGCGAGAGGGTTGCCCTCGGCGCCATTGCCGCTCCCGTCGGACTCGCCGCCGCCTCCTCCAGCCGCCGCCATCTCTGAAACAGGACTGCTTCGCTTCCGCTCCGTTGCCCAAATACGTCCCGTACGTAACCATAGAGAGGAGACAGAAAGACAAGACTTCCGGTACTAAACTTGGGATAGCGGCCATTGGCTCTCGTGCCAACGGTCCCGCCCGTGAGAAACGGCCGTTACTTGCTGGCTCCGCCCACCAAGCCGTTGAGTCTGTTTCTTCTTGCTCCGCAGGCCGGAGTGTGGCCCCGCCCCTTTCTCAGTGCTTTACCTCAGCAGCTGCTGCGCATGAGCGGCGCTTTCCAGCGGCCTGTGGAGACAGAGACGCCTTTGACACCGGAAGTGATGTTAAGTATTATACCGGAAACAATATTGACTCAGAGATCTTTTTTGATGAATGCTGCCACAGCTGCAAGATTGGTTTATGCAGCAAAATGGAAACGGTCTGAAATACCGGACAAGACTGGCTGGATAAACAAAATGTTGGGACTATTAGAAATGGATAAACTTACCGCATTAGTAAATCAAAAAGAAAATGCGGAATTGATGGGAGGATGGGAGGCATGGCCAATACGCTGTGTTAACGAATTTAACTTGGGAAATATTAAAGGTTTTGATCTAATTCAAATGATCTAAGTAGGAAAAATATTATTGTTATAATTTAGATTACAAGAAAGTGTGATATATAGTTAAATTTATGCATGAAATATTATAATGAATTAGAATTTAATTACAAAGGGAACCACAGATATATAAAATAGATAGAGGAGGGGAGAGGGGAAGTCAATAAGATAGAATTATTTGCAGCGATTAGACAAAGATTGTTTATGTTATATGTTAATTGAATGATGAAACTAAATGTGATATAAGTGGAAAATAATAAAAAAAAATTAAAAAGAAAAAGATGTGCGTTTGTTTGTGCTGATAAGTTACCGTAAATGAGCGCTACGGACAGACGACACACCCCTAGACGCTATTTTAAATGTTTCCTCGTAAAATCATTCTTCAGAATTGGCTGACAAAAGATAATTTACATCTCTCAGAGCTAGGGTTGCCAACTCTGGGTTGGGGAATTCCTGGAGATTTGTGGGTGGGGAGGGCAGATTTGAGGTGGGGGGGGGGGCTCAGTTTGGAGCTCAGTTGCAATTCTGGGAGATCTGCAAACCCTGCCAACACTATTTTAGACCCTAATCCTAGTGATATGTCTGTATTATTGTATTAATTCTCAATGACAACAACACAGTAGGAGGTTGAGAGTTCAAAGCAGTTTGTTTATTAGGCCCAATATACACACCGGGTGAGAATTGCCTCAAATGCACAGGACAATTCACACACCAGAACAAAGGATTGCAACAATGTTTATAACTTCTAGTCAGGGGTGTTACAAATATGTCATATAGTGTGTAGAAACAAAGACCCAATAATGGATACATTTGGATTAGCATAACCTATCAGTGTGGTTTTGAGGCACTGGCACCTGATTCATAATGGCTGCTAGTTTATGCTAACTCAATGATCACACAGGAGTGAATAGGAACCAAAGAATACTACTTGACCCCTTATACATGGGGTATTGCCATTATATATGTGTGCAGAATATGGTATTGTGCTAGATGCTAACCCTTATGCCCCGGGCTTAGCATCTTTATAAGTGTGAGTATGCGGACTGAGTATAAAAGCATACATTTTCAATAACAATGAAGATTATAGACATTACACTAGCATTACCTCACTAGGTATTCCCAGCGATGTATCAAGAGTTTGAAAATGTTATTAAAAACATCGCTTTAAAAGGGTTTATGGATGGGGGTTACCGCACTTGTATTCCCAGCGATGTATTAAGAGACACTGTCCTTCAGTGTTACTCCTCTGAAGATGCCTGCCACAGCTGCTGGCGAAACATCAGGAAAGAAAATACCAAGACCACGGTTACACAGCCCGGATAACCTACAAGAACCAATGAACTCGGACCGTGAAAGCCTTCGACAATATTTTGATGTATTAAGAGCTTGAAAACATTATAAAAAATACTCTTCGCACTTTCTATGTATTCCCACCGATGTATTAAGCATTTGAAAACGTTATAAAAAATACTCTTCGCACTTTTGTTTGGCCCCTTTAGCTGTGAAGACATTTTCCAACCATTTATAAGCCGTGGTATCCAAAAACCCTTTTAAAGCGATGTTTTTTACAACATTTTCAAACTCTTAATACATCGCTGGGAATACAAAGTGCGGTAACCCCCATTGTTTACTTGGGAGTAAGTCCAGAGAATTTCAACAGTACTTGCAACCAAGTTCTAAATTGCAACCTTGCAAGCCCAATGCAGAGACGCCACGTCATGCATTTTAGATTATTCTATCTCTCCAGAGAGCCTGCTTTGAGTGCCTTACAAAGTAAAGCATAAGAACATAAACACCCTAAAAATTGTAGCAGCTTAAATGCTCAGCATGGGCATACAAACATAAGCTCAAAACATAAAACACATAGTACCTTACCACGAGTCTCAGAAAACACTATTCTCAGGCTAGAAGCAGGCTGCACAATCATGTTTAAAATATCAACCTCTTAATTAAAAGATGTTTTAGCCTGGCACTTTTAAGTAGGGTAAGTTCCAGGTCTCAAGAGGGAGGGTGCCACCATTAAGATGAAGCCTTCTCAAGTTCTCTCTGATGGGCACCCTTCTCACCTCTGAAGGCAGTGGCACAGAGAGTAGGCTTTTGTTTTGTTTTATTTGTTTATTCCCCATTTTTCTTCCAATGAGGACTCAAAATGTCTTACAACAGATTCCCCATCTTGGAAGCACTTGGAAACGCTTACCTCCACATTCCTAGGGTTGCCAGGTCCCTCTTTGCCACTGAAGTGCCAGCCTAAAAAGGTATTTTACCTATGGCACTGTGGAATGCCCCTGTGTATATGAACAGAGGGCAAATACCCCAGAAAGCTTTGTTTTCCTCCATTTCTCTGCCTGCTTGTTATTCAACACGTCAGCATAAGCACATACACACACTAACCGCCTTAATGTTGCAAAGCAAGGGACATTCGCTCCTCTCAGCTGCAGAGCTGGTTCAATCTAGAATTGCTTGTCTATTGTTTGCTAAGATCACGCCATGAGAACTGTCCTGATGTATCGAAATGAAGATGCTCTGAACAGAACTGTATAAAGCTTACTGCCTGTAGAACAGAAAGTTTGATTTATTTTTGCAGTCTGACTCTGTGTGGGGTTGCAGAGATTTTAAATCCCAGCTTCTGTAACTGTTTAACTTTGTACTATTAAATAGAAAAGCTGTTAAACTAATTCCTGAACTCCGGTCGCTATCTTTTATCAGAGTCATTTAGATAGCGTTTTTCTAGGTGCAACACCACCCACAGGTTTTTGGGGTGGAGCCTGAGGAGAGCGGGGTTTGGGGTGGGGAGGAACTTCAATGCCATAGAGTCCAAATGCCAAACAGTCATTTTCTCAAGGTGAACTGATCTCTAGCGGCTGGAGATCAGTTGTAAAAGCAGGAGATCTCCAGCTAGTACCTGGAGGTTGTAGCAAATGAACAGCACGTAGGTTCAAGAATCAAAGCTTAGTTTTCAAAGCTAAAGCAAAAAATACTAATCATATCATCCTTTATTGGAATAAAATCACTGTACATACGGTAGCGTGTAAAAATATAAATATTTCAGATATAACCTTAAAAATATAACCTTTATCATTAATACTAATGCAGACTTCTCTAAATGACTAATACACAATACACATAAAACCAATGGAAAAACAACGATATTCCAACCAGGGCATTAAATTCATGCCAATTCCAATCAGAGCATTAGATTCATGCCACTTCCTAGTTATACATGTAAGCTACAATATTCAATTCAATTCAATACCTTTATTGGCATATAAGAAAATATTCAGAATAGCCTACAACCACAATATCCCAAATACAATAACACAGTGGAGAAATGTACCACGCTATTGCGGGTTGTCAGCAATAGTGACATATAAAGTCTCTAGAGTAAAAATCTTGAACCAGACTTGGCTGGCTTGACACAGAACAAATAGACCAGACAAGACCGCAAGGTCGATCCAGCAGGTGCGTTTTGCAAAGCTTCCTCGGCTTGTTGTCCAATTTTTGCTCAATGAAGAGTAAATGAAATCACAATGAGCGCCATTTTTCTATCTTATTTTGCTTTTTTAACTTTTTTAGCATCTTCTGCCGCCCATACGGGCTGAATCCTCAAAGAACAGGGTCAAACACTTGAGCAGCTGGAGATCAGTTGTAATAGCAGATCTCCAGCTAGTACCTGGAGTTTGGAAACCCTACACATTCCAGACATTTATGTGTAGGGACACAGCACTGATGTTGAAAACAAGGGTCAAAGCTCAGCCTTAAATGCCAGCTTTTCCTTTGTGGGTGATGTATAGGGTGGTCCCTGGAGAGGGCTGAGGGCTGTTTCCAGTTGCAAATCTTCCCCTTTCCCCTTGCCATGGTGGTGGTCTTGGAGTTCCACGTCATGGGAGGCCATGGACAGACCCTCCTCATCCTGGGGCTGGAGACAGATGCGGCAGAGGTGAGTAGCTGACCCATCCCAATGTGGACAGCAGGGTAGATGTGCTGGTATTGGAACTGGACATTCCTTATTCTGCCCTGTTGGGGTGAGGAAGGCTTCTTTCAAGGGTGCATACTGCAAAATCAGTTTATTACAGAATATTTAATCTGATTGAATAGTCCAGACTATCCCAGTCTCATTGGATCTTGTAAACTAAATGAGGTCTAAACGAGGCCCTGGTTAGAATTTAGATGTGAGATTCAGGTTTCCTCTGTAGCACATAGCACTTTTTATCAGCTCTGGCTGGTTAGCCAGCTACAGCCATTCCTTGAAAAGTGTGATCTGGCCACTGTGGTCCATGCTCTGATCACATCCAAGTTAGATTACTGTAATGTGCTCTACATAGCGGGCCTCCGGAAAACTGTTTGGAAACATTAATTGGTCCAAAATGCAGAAGCTAGGCTACTATCAGGGTTGGTTTGTATCAATCCTGTGCTAAAAGATCTGCACTAATTACCCATCTGTTTCCAGGCACAATTCCAGGTGCTGGTTCTTAACTTTAAGGCCCTTAATTAGGGTTGCCACCCTCCAGATAGTTAGGAAATAAGCACAGGAGTGACACAACAATGTAGTTACAAAATGCAAAAAGATTCTATTGGAAAAGTTACACATAGTAAGCAACAATGCAAAAACAATGGGTCTAACAAGATCCTATATCTATAATAGTAAAGTCCAATAGTCACTGATGTATGTATTTTCAAGATAGTTCAGCAGAAGAAATATTGTTTTCCAAAGATGACACGGGAATACGGCCGTTTCAAATTTCTTCAATACAATTCATCAGTCCCCAAACATCAAGAAAACTTGATTCATATCATTTTTGACTGCAGTTAAAGATACAAGATAGTCACCACGTTCCACTTAGGATACATTCAGTGCAGCAGTAAATGTATCCTAAGTGGAACGTGGTGACTATCTTGTATCTTTATCAACAGAGATCAGTTCACCTGGAGAAAATGGCCACTTTGGAAGATGGACCGTATGGCATTATATCCCACTGAAGTCCAATCTGGAGCTGGCAACCCTACCCTAAATGGCTTGGGAAACAGGGTATCTGAAGGACTGTGGTTGCCAGCCCCCCTTTCATCTGCACACCCTGCCTCTCAGCCTGAATGGATGTAACTGCCAAACTGACACCAAGAGCAAGTCCCAAGGGGCGCACGCCAAACATGGGAAGCAACTGCCATGTTTTGTGTCTAATGGGACCATGAAGCAGTGAACACCACAAAGGATCCTGGGAGAACAACCACACCAATGCTTCCAAAGAAGCATCTCTGGGAGAAATCAGGGTGTGCCACAGCCATTAAGCCACACCAGGCAACAAGACAAAGAAGCCTCTCCCTGTATTGTCTTTTACATGAGATGCAATCACTGACCATTGACACAAGTTAAGTTCCCTGTTACAGTCTGGAACCTCCAACTCAAAGCTTCCCATTGTCCTCCAAACTCCTGCCCAATAATTGACTCACCTTAATACCTTCAGCTTTTGTAATCCTGAATCACAATTCAATCAAAAACTGCCCTACCTGATGCCCTTTAGTCAATTCTATAGTTTTCTCTTGATTACTCTCAAGTGTTCCTTTATCCTCTGTTGTAATCTTTTGTTTCCTGAACCCATTTTATGCTATGGGCCAAAAACAGTACAACTAACCTGGCTTTAGAACCAGGAAAAAGTCTCTCTCATCCTGGATACCAGCTGCAACAGACTCCCAACACACACTGGATCCCTCCTTCCTCCACCTGACTTCTTTGCAGAATAGGACAGGTAATCTTTGCTCTCCCCCTGATCTATCCCCCCGCCCTTATTTTCCAAACCACTATTTCCCATTTTCCACTTCTTCGGCTCAAACATTACCTCCTGCTCTAGACTGGAGTAGCTCTGCTGAATATTTGTCAGTTGTTGCTATATTAATTGGGATAAGGAATGTGTTTGTGCCTTGGTTTAGTATTTGCTTAGGATAAATCCCCCCACTATTGTACCAAATCCCTCAATAAACACTATATTCTTTTAAAATCAGATCTCATCATCCTTTTCCTACTAAAGGACTTGCTACTCACAGCCACCTCTTTAGGTAAAAGATCCCGGTTTGCTGCACCCTGCACACACACACAAGCTAATTCCCAATGTTAATCTGAATGTATGTCCACGTGTTTGTGGGGGTGTGGTAACAATTGCCTTCATTCTAACAATGGGTGGGGTGGCTGTTATTAAATTATGAAGTTTTCACACTTAAAGAACAACTGCCCTGTGCCCTGAGGATCTTCCACAAGGCTTCTTCAGGGAGATCTGTATATTAGAAATTTTGTGAATTTAAGTTCTTGACTTAAAACACTTCTATGCAAAACAGAAAACAGGCCCAAAATAAACCAGACCAAATAAAATAGATCAACTTCACAGAAACATTTTTCTGTTAATATGTATTATATTTTCACTTACATGACGCTCAAGTTTGGCTTTGACTGCCCCTGTCCCCCTATGTTCACAGAGTTCAGCAAATATTAACTTTATTGTTGTACTATTTATTTCAGATGGGTTACAGTGATACAGATAAAGCATTGATTATTATTGTGGATATAAGTTAAGAAGCCCCAGAGAAGACCAGTGTGGTATAGACACAGCCACTCCACAGGCCAGCAGTTGCAAGAATTGTGGGTTCACGGAAAGTTTTGTGATAAGTAAAAATCTCAGCTGCATAAATACAGGTGAAGTTTCACAGTTTTGAACAACAGTCTATGTTACAAGTTTACATTTTAAAATTACTACACCAGACTCAGAATGGCTTGTTAAAGCAGCGACGGGGCCCCCGACCAGAAAATACAATCAGACTGCAAAGATGAATACAGAGGAGTAAAAAAAAAGAAAAAAGGGGGGGGGACAAATGTACCACAAAATTATACAGCTTGTGAGAACAACGCTCAAGGTTTCTGTAATGTGGGTTCAATGACTGTCTCCAGCTCTTCAAGTCATAGGTCATAATTAAAAAAAATTAAAACATGGTGAGAAACACACTGCAGAAAAGCGGCGGGAAAAGAAATAAAAACACGCACAAAAAGCAGGCAGACACAGTGCAGCTGCTTTGACATTAAATACGGTAGGACATAGTAAGGGGTTTTGGTTTCTCATAGGATCCTGAAGGGCTGTAGAGGCCGCCTTGCAAAGAATCTCAGTCCGCTCAGTTCTCTTCCAGACATCAGCCGCGGCAATATTGTTAAGTTGTGCCAGCATACATCATCTGTACAAGCAGCACATTTTGTCCCATTGGGTGGTCACATAGTCATGTGCTCCGGCAGGACGTAGGAGATGTCATCCCATGGGTGACGGTACAGGCCCTGCTTCAACCTCTTTTGATCTAGGTAATGTCCTGGAAATGAAGAGCTTTTCATGAATATTTCTCACTTAACTGACCCTACAAACCACACACTGTTTTGCTGTTGCTAAGAAGCTACGCAGCAGAAATCGAAATTCACACCACTCACAGTGCAATCCCTATGCATAGTTACTCCAGTCTAAGCCTATTGAAATGAATGGGCTTAGAGGAGGAGGAGAAGAAGGAGAAGAAAAAGGGAGAATCAAACCGGCTTACAATCACCTTCCCTTCCCCTCCCCACAACAGACACCCTGTGAGGTAGGTGGGGCTGAGAGAGCTCTAAGAGAGCTGTGACTAGCCCAAGGTCACCCAGCTGGCCTTATGTGTAGGAGTAGGGAAACCAACCTGGTTCACCAGATTAGCCTCCGCCACTCATGTGGAGGAGTGGGGAATCAAACCCAGTTCTCCAGATCAGAGTCCACCGCTCCAAACCACCGCTCTTAACCACTACACCATGCTGGCTAAGGAGCATTGATGCGAGTACAGAACTAGGAGTGAAGACCCACATTCAGCTCTGTCCTTGGTGGGGCAGCAGTACTTGACAGGATTGCTGCAGTGGCTGTTCCCCTGCCCCCACTGCAATCCCCTTCCTGCACAGGGTCTTTTTGTTTTACAGGAATTAAGAACATAAGCACAGCCATGCTGGATCAGACCAAGGCCCATCAAATCCAGTAGTCTGTTCACACAGCGGCCAACCAGGTGCCTCTAGGATTCTGGCAAACTCGAAAGCTTACACACCCTGTTTCATAGTAGCTGCTCCCAATGAAGGTATTACTTGGACTGTAGTTTTTGAACATAGTGTGAGACAGACTGGCCTCCTGCCTTACAGATAGGGTTGCCAACCTCCAGGTGGCACCTGGAGATCTCCCACTATTACAACTGATTTCTAAATGACCAAGATCGGTTCCCCTGGAGAAAATGGCGGCTTTGGAGGGTGGACTCTATGGCGTTGTGCCCTGCTGAGGTCCCCTTCCCAGGCTCCACACCCCCAATCTCCAGGTATTTTCCAACCCAGAGCGGACAACCCTACTTACAAAGAAGGGCCCTGCACCTCAGCTATGTGACATGAAAGGAGTGAAGAGCTGGAGACCAAGCCCTATGAGGAAAGGCTGGGGGAGCTGGGAATGTTTAGTCTGGAGAAGAGGAAGTTGAGGGAGGACATAATTGCTCTCTCAAGTATTTGAAGGGCTGTCACTTAGAGGAGGGCAGGGAGCTCTCCTTGTTGGCAGCAGAGGACTTGCAATAATAGGTTTAAATTACAGGAGGAAACGTACCCGCTGGATATTAGGAAAAATATTTTTACAGTAAGAGTTGTTCGACAGTAGAATCAGCTACCTAGGGAGGTGATGAACTCCCCCTCACTGGCAGTCTTTAAGTAGAGGCTGGACAAGAACTTGTCAGGGATGCTCTAGGCCCGCAGCCGGCTCCCCAAGCCCTCTCTGTGAGCACATGCGGACCCGTCGCGTCTGCCTAGGGCTGTGCTGTGTTGCCGTGGTGAGGGCGTTGAGGGTGGTGCTCCTTCTCCCCAAGCCCATGATCCCCAAGCCTGCGCTGGCGCCCTCCCTCTCCTTGCACCTGGGGCAAGCCCCTCCCTCTCTCTCAGCTGAGCTGCGGCCACAGCTCAGCTATTTGTCGGGGCCCTGCCCGTCTTCAGTTTGGACAGGAAGGCTGTGGCCAAGCACCTTGCCACGCCCTCCCTCTCACAGCTCAGCTGTTTGTCAGGGCCCCGCCCATCTTCAGTTTGTCTGGGGCGCCACCCATCTAAAAAAGCATTTAGAAAATTCTACAACATTTGCCGACAATCCTACAAGCCATCAGGAAATCTACAAGGAATTTTCTAGCATTGTAGCAGCTGCAAAGGTGAATTTTAGTAACAGATTTTTACAGTTCTGTAAGATGGAGACAACCCTGTGTTTTCTTACTTCTCCAGATAAAGCCAATTTTGAAGAACTTGATCTTTCCTGCCTACACTGGTTAGATTTAGAAAATCTGGAAATGGAGCTAATAGAATTTCAAGAAAGCTCTATCTGGAAAAATAAATTCTATGACCTGCGTGAAACACTTGAGAAGATAGAAGGGATGACAAAGGACAGCACAGTTAGTTCTGAAAATGAAATCCTTAAAGTGTGGAATTCTCTGCCAAATAATTTTAAGTCAATGAAAGCACTTGGGATTGCTTTCCTTACTTTGTTTGGATCATCTTATGCTTGTGAGAAGCTGTTTTCAGCTTTGAATTATATCAAATCTGACACCAGAAACAGGCTAACAGATGACCTGTGCTGCATGTGTTGCTCTCAAACTTATAAAGTATGAGCCAAGGGTAGACAAATTATCAGCATGCACACAACAGCAAAAATCACATTAATTGTTCAAAAAATTTGACGATGTCCTCAAAGAGGTCACAAAAATGGTGAATTGCATCATGGCTCGTGCTCTGAATTGTCGACAGTTTCAAGCACTTCTTGAGGAGGTTCAGGCACAGTATAATTGTTTACTTATGTACAATAATGTCCGGTAGCTGAGCAGAGGACCAGTCCTGGAGAGATGGATGCCAAATGCAAACTTTTACTTTTCAATAAAAAGTTGTTTGATCCTTGAAAGCTCTGTTATTGTGTTTTTCTTTTAACGCAAAATATGTGAATGTATGAGTTGTTTTTTCTAAACTAAAACCTCAGTATTCAGATTAAATTGCCATATTGGCACTTGGCGATAAATAAGTGGGTTTTGGGTTGCAGTTTGGGGACTCGGTCTCTAAAAGGTTTGCCATCACTGCTCTAGGCTGATCCTGCATTAAGCAGGGGGTTGGACTAGATGACCTGTATGGGCCCTTGCAACTCTATGATTCTATGAAAGACTTACCGATGAATCCCATACTTCTGCCAAGCACAAAGATGCCATTGAGGGCCCCGATGTCAATGTATTCATCAGCTTCCTCCCTGGAAGAGAAATCAAATGGTTCTCAACTAAAATTCAATCCTGCATTGATTTATGGCACCAATCCAAGAGGAGAACTTCCATCCCAAACCAGTAGGATTTGTTTAAGGTTAAGAAAGCATTCCTGTCCCTGTCCCATGCATGTGGAAATTCTTGGTTCACAACCCGCAAGACAGAAGCATAAGCTTTCTTCCTTGATGTCTGGATAAGGCCAGGGTGAGGGCAAACCGTTCCCCAGCCCATCATCATAAGTCACAATGGGAAGCCGCATTAGTCTGTCTGTAGCAGTAGAAAAGAGCAAGAGTCCAGTAGCACCTTAAAGACTAACAAAATTTCTGGCAGGGTATGAGCTTTTGAGCCATAGCTCACTTCTTCAGATACAGCTAGAATGTGAGTCCATCTACCCTTTAGTAGAGATGAGTGAATTAGACACACAATGGCAATGGGAATGTCAAAAGCAAATAAATGTGATTAGCAGGCGTGACTGGATTAGGTGTTATATGCAGAGGGGTAGTATTAGCATTCAGAAATTAGCATTGTTAATGAGACAGGAATTGCAGGTCCCTATTCAATCCAGGTGAATGCAGTGTCTTGAGCTTCATTATTAGTTGTAATTCATCATCATAAGATAAGTGACTGTTTTTTTTTTCAAGCCAGGATTAGGGGATAGGCAGGCAGTCAGCCTGTGTATGAACATCTCTCAGGTCTCATGTCAACACAACTTTGACAATAAGCATTGGAAAACTATAAATACACAAGTGATGGGAAACCCCATGTATACTGAATGGGGGGCATAGCTCAGTGGTTGAGCACTTGTTTTGCAAGCACAGGATACCAAGTGCAATCCCTTTCAAGCACACCTTTGCATGCATGAGGGTAAGAATTTTTCCCCTGAAATAAAACATGAGATCCTTGAGAAACTGAGCTCTGCACTCAGTACCTGGAACCTCGCACGGTCAAGAACCTCGCACATTCTGCTGCTGAACTGTTTGTCCTTGTGGAGGACTTTGATCTCAGGTGCAGCTGGGGATGCTGGACTGACTTGTGTGCCTTTGGTAGGGAGATGTGCGATGACTGAACTTCGGAGCATTGATACAGACCCAAATGGATAACTGATTACTCACCGTGTAAAGGAGCCACAGTTCCTGAGCGCATCGACAAAGGCCACTCCAATGAACCCATCAACATTCAGGATGAGGTTAGGTTTCTAGAACAGGAAGAGAAGGAGCAAGGTCAATTGGAAGGATAGCAACTCTTATCGTCCCCTTGAGCCAGCGTGGTGTAGTGGTTAAGAGCGGTGGACTCTAATCTGGACAACTGCGTTCGATTCCCCTCTCCACCACATGAAGCCTGCTGGGTGACCTTGGGCCAGTCACAGTTTTCTCAGAACTCTCTCAGCCCCATCTGCCTCACAAGGTGTCTGTTATGGGGAGGGGAAAGGAAGGTGATTGTAAGCCACTTTGAGATTCCTTAAGGTAGAGAAAAGCGGGGTATAAAAACCAAACTCCTCTTCTTCTTGGTAATCTGTGCAACACAAGGTACTAAATATAGTTAAGTCATGACACTAGGGAAAGGACTGGTACCTTGGAAGTAGTAATCTTCTCCACTTCCAGTGCATAGTCCAAAAGGGGCGTTGCAGGAAAATGCTGTTTCACGTAATCCTTGAGGATTTGAACTCTCATATCTGGGTTGTTGATCTATAAAATTCAAGGGGGGGGGGAAGAGACAAGTTGCAGACGTTGGAATAAATGTAATGAAATTAGGACTGAACCTCCTCAAAATGACAGCTAGTCTCCTTGAACACATGAAGCCGCCTTATACTGAATCAGACCCTTGGTCCATCAAAATCAGTATCCATCAAAATCAGACCCTTGGTCCATCAAACTCAGATCGACAGCAGCTCTCCAGGGTCTCAGGCTGAGGTCTTTCACATCGCCTACTTGCCTAGTCCCTTTAACTGGAGATGCCAGGGATTGAACCTGGGACCTTCTGCATATCAAGCATGTGGGCTTGAACTAAGGGTTAATGAAAATAATGACAGCAGCTTTTTGAAGTGGATGAAAGGAGCTGTGGATTCACAAACTTCTGATGCGGTTGTAGGAGACAGAAGATAAGCATACCCAATCTCCCCCATGCACTGCTCTAAGCACCGATTGTTCTGTTAGCCAGTTGGTGAGGTAATTGCTTCGGCCAAGGCCAGAGTAAGACGAGTTACTTCATTAGCATAATAAATTGCCCACCCTAAAGGCAAAATCGCCTCCATTTTCTGATAATGGGTCGAATGAAAATATATGATGTGGGCTTAACATGACTTTGTTTGTCTGAGGTGGGGAAAGAATGATGTAAAGAGGAGAATATAACATTTGTAATGATGGGCATCTTGGCAAGTATATAATCTTATATTGGACTAAAAGTGTTGGCTTCTGCTTTGGACTAGAGTCTGTTATTCAGCTGAATAACAAATCTTTAAGCCTCCTTTGTTAGAAGATCGAGTTGTCTCCTCTCTGCCTGATTGCCTGGGGCGGGGAGGGGTTCCACTTTAGTGGCTGACAAGCAGATGCTCTACCACTGAGCCACAGCCTTCCTAATGGACTGTCCCAGCAGGGAGGAAAGGCCACGTACCGATTTGACTCGGTGACCGATGCCCATAATCAGCTTCCCTTCTTTCTTCATCTTGTTCACAAACTCCATCGGGATGATGCCGCTGTCAAAAGCTTTGCTGAACATCTTCGCCGCTGCATCAAGAGCACCACCAAATCGATCCCCCTGGGGGTGAACACAGAAGCTTAGATTCTGTTTTTTTAAAGCAGGTTAGCTTGGAGGGAGAAGAGGAGAATTGGGAGGAGGAAGCGGGAGTGATGAGTGGACTGGGGGAGTGGAGAGGAAAACAGAGTTGCACTAACCTGTAACTGCTGTTCATCTAGTGGTCTTCTGTGCAGGCACACATGGGAACTGCGCTTGCGCAGGCCAGCCGCGTGGAGAAGTTCGAATACAAGCATCCAAGCAGCCCACAGTGGAGACAGGAGGGAGGGATGTGTGCCTGCACAGAAGACCACTTGATGAACAGCAGTTACAGGTAAGTGCAACTCTGTTTTCATCGTCGTGGCTTCTGTGCAGTCCCACATGCGAAGAATAGCAAGCTCACTTACCCTGGAGGTGGGTGTGAAGCTGTTTAACGTAAAGCCAATTGCAATACTGCTCTTCCCACAGATGCCTCAGCTGCTGTCTCAACGTCCATCGAGTAGTGTTTGACGAACGTGGAAGCAGAGGACCAGGTGGCGGCTCCACAGGCATTCCTGATGTCAACACAGGCTCCCACCGCTGCAGAGGTAGCCTGTGCCCTAGTGGAATGTGCCTTGACGGAAAGGGGGCATTCTCTCCCAGTGGCCAAATATGCCATCTTTATGGCATTAACAACCCATCTGGGCAAAGATTGCGTAAACACCACTTTGCCCTGATTGCTTCCTCTAAAACAAATAAAAAGGTTATTATTTATCCTAAACTCCTGTGTTCTGTTTAAATAAAACAGGAGAGCCCTCCTAACGTTCAGGGTGTGCCAGGTCCTTTCCAGGTCCAATTGAGGGGAGGAGAAAAAAACAGGTAGCACCAAATCCTGGTTAAGGTGAAACTCTGAGACCGCCTTAGGTAGGAAGCTGACACAGGGCCAGAGGACCACCCTGTTGCCATGAAAGCTAAGGAAAGGAGAGTCGTGCCTGAGTGCTCTCAGCTCGCTCACTCTGCGGGCAGAGGTTATAGCGACCAGGAATGCCGTCTTGGCCGAGAGAGTCGCCAAACTACAGGAAGCCATAGGCTCGAAAGGTCTGCCTATCAAGCCATTGAGTACCACATGCAGCCTCCATTGAGGGACAGGGGGGCTGACGGGAGGGTAAAGATTATTCAAACCCTTAAGGAATTTTTTACACAGCTGGTGGGAAAAAAGGGAACCTTCATCCACACCCTGATGGAAGGCCGAAATAGCGGCCATATGTGCCTTAACAGAGGAGTTGGCTAAACCACCTTGCTTAAGGGATAACAGATACTGGAAAACTTGGGGAAGTTTCTGGATTCTCACTGCTTTCCTAAGTAAGGACCTGATAGAGGCAATCCTGGAAAAAGGGAGAAAAGCTTTCTCTAAGAAAACGTCCAACTCAGCCCCAATAAAGTCAATCCTTTGTGTAGGGACCAACCTTGATTTCTGATGGTTGATGACCAGCCCCAGGGATGCTAATATGTGCATCACCTTGCGCACCGTGTCTTGGAGTTCCTCCCAGGTGTCAGCCACCAGGAGCCAATCATCCAAGTACGGGAATATAGTACAACCCCTTTCGGCCAAATACACTACAACTACGGCCATGCACTTGGTGAAGACCCTAGGTGCCGTGGCCAAGCCAAAGGGGAGCATGGTATACTGATAGAACTTTCCATCACATTGGAATCTGAGGTACTTCCTGCATGCCACATGGATGGCCACATGGAAGTAAGCATACTTTAAATCAAGTACCCCGAACCATGATCCCGTATGGAGGAGGGGCAGGATATCATGCAGTGACAACATATGAAGGGAACGAACTCTGAGGTGCTTGTTAAGTTCCCTCAGGTCTAAGATTGGACGTTGCCCTCCTCCCTTCTTCTCTACTAAGAAATATCTGGAATAAAAACCAGATACGAGTTCAGCAGACGGGACCTCGGTGACTGCACCCTTCTGCAGCAACTGAGTGACTTCCTCAGTAAGAGGGGAAAGGGTACGAAGCTGGGGCCCAGATGGGGGTCCACAGGGCGGGAAAGAACGAAACTCCAGGTAGTAACCAAACTTTATTAATGACAGAATCCAGGAGTCAGAAGTATCAGAACACCAACTTTGCCAGAAAACAGACAATCTGTTGCAAAACTGTAATAAAGGACCATGAGCCACCTGAACCAGTCAGGAAGCGGCCTTCTTCCCAGAGGACCTATCAGGGGAAGATTGAGGTCCCCTTCTGCCCCTGAGCTTGTATTGAAAACGCTTGTTTTGAGCAGGTGGGTAGTAGGGTCTAGACTGGCCCTGCTGACCATAATTGTAAGGCTGATATCTGGACTATCTGCCGGGATAGGAAGACTGTCCCTGTCTAGGGTAGTACCGGGGTTGGAACCTGGACTGGAAACCCTGCTGTGTGACTCCCAAATACTTTGCATTCACCCTATTTTTTCTCATTTTGTCTAGGGTGTCATCAGTTTGATCATTGAAAGGGCCTTGCTTGTCAAAAGGCATGTCTTCCACTTTAGCCTTGGCATCTGGTGCCAGGCTGGAAGAACGTAGCCACGAGTGGTGTCGAAGCGCTACAGCAGAGGCCATAGCCCTGCTGGCTGCATCCACCACATGCCGGGCAGCATTAAGCTGGTGTCTATCCAATTTATAACCTTCAGTCTGCAGGGCCTTCCCCACAGACTTCTTATCATCGGGTAGGAGGTCAATCAACTGGTGGAACCCCTCCTAAACATCTGGTACCTGCCCATCATGGCAGAGAAACTGGCCACCCATAAGGCCATCGCACCCGAGGAATAAATTTTTCTCCCAAGGGTGTCAAGCTTCCTCCCCTCCTTATCAGATGGAGAAGACTGGGAACTGGACTTGTTTTTAGAAGTGCAAGCTTCTGTTACTAAGGAGGTTGCCGGGGGTGGGGGGTGATGGTAAAGGAATTCTGCCCTCACTTCCCTGACACGGTATAAATTTTCAATCTTTTTGATAGAGGGAACAACTGAGGCAGGTCTCTCCCATATTGCTTGGGCGATACCTAGAAGCCCCTTGACCATAGGAAGGTAAATTGGGGAAGATTCAGCTGCATAGAGCACATCCACGGCTTCATGAGAGGAAGGCACAGAAGCAGATTCAGAGTCCCTGTCTGAGTCCACAGCCTTGTCTCCATCCTCATCCCAATCGGAAGCATACCGTGGCCAACGTCTGGAGCAGACCTCTGAGCAGCCGAAGTGGATGGTCTGGGGGAAGGCTGACGTTGGTGCCAGGAGCCTCCGGCTGAAAGCGAACACATCCCATACTCAGAGCCAGGATACGGAGGGCAACACGACGAATGCTGGTGGTGATGGTGGTGGGCCCACAGACCATATGGGGTGGGAGCAGGCGCATCCCCCGCAGCGAGCCCCAAATCTGGCACTGGAACCTCCAGCGCCTCATCTTCCAACGACGAAAAACAAGCTGCATCCTGCTGAGGGGAGCGCGTGGCGCCTGGATCCGACGAGTGACGCCGAGGAGACCTCGGAGGCGAACGACCTCTTGACTCCGACTCACGACGTTGAGGAGACACATCAGGTGTCGACTCTCGGTGACGACGGAGCGATTTCGAACGATGCCTCCGGTCGCTTTTCGGGGGCGACCTAGATGGGGCTTGACTCCGATGCGGTGGGGAGGCTGATACAGCTTTTACAGCATCGATCCCCCGATTCGACGGTAATTTATCGCCCTTATCCCTCTTCGGCGCCAATTTTTCTTTCGGCGGCGAAAGGTGCTTTGACTTTTTCTTAGATTTTTTCCCAGACGGCTCAGACGTCGCCCACTTCTCCGAAGCCTTTTCCTTAGCGGGGCCTGGTTCAGTCGTAGGAATGGAAACCACCGAAGGAGCCTTGGGTCTGGAAGGTTGGGTGGATTTATCAAGGGCCTTAAGTGTTTTCTCCCAAAGGGAGGCCTTCAGTTGGGAGGCCCGTTCTTGCCTAGCCTTTGTAGTGAATAGGCTACAGGCCTTGCATGTCGAAGGAATATGGCCCTCACCGAGACAAAAGAGGCAATCATCATGCTCATCGCTCTGAGCCATCTTGGAGCCGCACGCACGGCACTTCTTGAAGAGAGCCATGGTAAATTTAGAAAAGTTTACCTCACCGAGTTCCCTCAGGAAAACTCACAAAGCTCACCAATTCGCATCCTAACTCCACGGCAGCAGAGAAAGAACTGAGGGAAGAGCGCTGCCCCTCCCCCTCGTCACGAGTCCCTTTGGGCGGGAAGAACCGTTGGGCTCGGACACGGAGCGAGGGGAGGGGGGATGAGCACTCTTAAAGAGCTATACCTCACTAAAAGCTTGCTAGAAGATCTCTGCGGCTGGCCTGCGCAAGCACAGTTCCCATGTGGGACTGCACAGAAGCCACGACGAGGAACCACATAGACCACAAGGGGGAAAGAGGAAAGATGAGGTTGGTGATTGGGAAAGGAAATGGGGAAGAAGAATGAAAGATTGGAGGAAGTGAAGGCAGAGGGAGGGTGGGCAGGCAAGCAGAGCAAAGGGAAGATGCAGGGATCAGCATGGGAGGGAATACAAAGCCCCCTCCTCAGCAATTCCTTGCGTGTTCCTCTTTTGCGATTTCCTTCAGGCTACTTCACCCCAGCTATTGTTCAGTGCTTACGATGGTGAGCAGGCCAGAGGTGAGACTGGAGACCAGGTCCTTCCCCGCTCTCGCACAGACAATAGTGTTATGTGCTCCAGACACCGCAGGCCCATGATCAGCTGTCACCATCAAACACATCTCTATGAACTGGCAGGCGTACTTGGGTAACCTAGAGGGACAAAGACATTGAAACAGCTGCTTATGATAAACATTTTATACCTTACCTTGTTTTTCTTAGATAACTTTTAAAAAAAGAAGCTAATGAAACCATACAGGAGCCCCGTGGCACTGAGTGGTAAATTGCAGTACTGCAGTCAAAGGTCTGCTCATGACCTGAGTTCGATCCTGACGGAAGTCGGTTTCAGGTAACTGGCCCAAGGTTGACTCAGCCTTCCATCCTTCCAAGGTCAGTAAAATGAGTACCCAGCTTGCTGGGGGTAAAGGGTAGACGACTGGGGAAGGCAATGGCAAACCACCCCGTAAACACAGTCTGCCTAGTAAGCGTCATGATGTGACATCACCTCATGGGTCAGTAATGACCTGGTGCTTACACAGGGGGCTACGTTTACCTTTACCTAATGAAACCATAGCCCTTAACCCATCAGTCTTAAGCAAATAATAAAACTATGCTCTAGAGCAGTGGTCGGCAAACCGCAGCTCCCGAGCCGCATGTGGCTCTTTGGCCCCTTGAGTGCGGCTCTGGAAAGCGCCCTCCTCCTCCCCCACTTTCCCTCCCCTCACAGTGCGGCCGGGTTTTGCACGCGGCGCTCAAGGGCCGGCAGTGCCAAGGCGGGCGGCGGCAGCCAATCAGCGGGCGGGATTTCTCCCGCTGGTTTTGGCTGGCGGAGGAGGCCGAGGCGTTGAGGAGGAGGAGGAGGAGGCGGCGACGGCGGGCAGGGCCGAGCTGGGGCGGCGGGCATGCTGGGCAGCGAGAACTACTACGGCAAGCACGGTGAGCCCCGGAACCACCGGGCTGAGCACGGGCGCACGGCCGCTGGCTGGGTTGGAGGGGGCGCTGGCCAGGCCCCTCGGCGGTGCCCCATCTAAATTTAGCCAAGCGGCGCAGGAAGTCGGGGCTGGGCGGCGCTGGAGCAGCGCCGAGAGCCCCGGGGGGCAGGGGGGGATCCGGCGGCATCCCGGCCGCGCGCCCAGCCCGGCTCCAAGTTTCAGTGGAGTTCGCATGGCAGCCCACCAGCCTGGGTAGTCCTCCGGCCGGGCGCATTTGGCCAGGCGGGGGGAGGCGCCGGCTTCAACCCCCGGCTGTTCCAATTAAAGGGACCGGGCAAGAAGGTGATGGGAAAGACCTCCCCCTGAGACCCTGGAAGGCCATGGGGGAGGGGCCGTGGCTCAGCAGCAGAGGCTCTGCTTGGCGCGCAGAAGGTCCCAGGTTCAACCGGTTAAAGGGACCGGGCAGGTAGGTGAGGCGAAAGACCATTTATGAATGGGAGGTTTTGCCTTGGATTTGCCACTCAGATGCACGTTTTCCCCATCCAGATTCTCAAAACTCTGCGTGGGGGGTTATTGGCCATTTGTGAATGGGAGGTTTTGCCTTGGATTTGCCACTCAGATGCACATTTTCCCCATCCAGATTCTCAAAACTCAACAATAAGCACCCCTGCAGAGTTTTGAGAATGCAGATGGGGAAAATGTGCATCTAGAGAGCGGCAAATCCAAGGCAAAATCTCCCGTGCATGAATGGTTGTTAAAAGGCGTTTTGGCTCTCAAAAGAAATCTCAATCGTTGTACTGTTGATATTTGGCTCTGTTGACTAATGAGTTTGCCGACCCCTGCTCTAGCGTGTCCTGGATGGTCCTGGCTAGCCTGATCTTGTCAGATTTCAGAAGCTAACCAGGGTCGGCCCTGGTTAGGACTTGGATGGGAGACCACCAAGAAAGTCCAGGGTCTCTACCCAGAGGCAAGGCAATGGCAAACCACCTCTGAATGTCTCTTGCCTTGAACACCCTATGGGGTCACCATTAGTCGATTGTGACTTAACAGCACCTTGCAGACACACACTCCAGAGAGGAGGACTCAAACAAGCCAAGGAACCCAAGACTAAAAAATGTTCTACACAAATTCCACTGGGTAGCTGTCTTGGTCTGTGGCAGCAGACACACTGTAAGCATCTTTCTTGCAACAACTTAAAGACTAACAAAATTTGTTATAACAAACTTATTTGGTTTCTCTGACTTAAGAAAGTCTTACACTTTTTTTCTGAATAGTTCCAACAGGAAAGGTCTGGCTGGGCGACTGATGAAAAAGGGCTGGACCGACCACAGCTATCAAGAATGCCTGCCAGTCTAAACTTGACACACAGACCACATTGATAAAAGGGATTACTTGACAGATCCTAGAGGTTGTGCCAGGATAAACGGGAGGAAATGTCTCCTAATGCTGTTTGCTAGGCTATAATTGCCACTGAAAGAGGAAAGTGCCGTCAAGTCACACCTGGCTTATGGCAACCCTGTAGGGTGGTTTTCCATTGTCTGCCTCCACATGAGCTGAGAGAACTTGGACTGGCCCAAGGTCACCCAGCAGGCTTCATGTGGAGGAGTGGGGAATCGAACCCAGTTCTTCACCATTTACCATCTGATTCTAAGTTTTTTGTTATTGACAGGATACTTACCCAGACCCTAACAATCTCACAACATGGAAAAATTACTGTTACCCAGGGAGGCCCACTGGATTTTCACTTTAAATACATTATCTCTGCATGGTCTTAATGACTGCTTGGACCTATCTCCTTTCTTATAAACTTGGCTCATGTTTGAGTTTTATCTTACAAGTATTTATGTACATAGAATATCGCAATTTCTTTGTCAGAGCTATTTTGTATGTTTTTGTAGTTGCTACAAGTTGTTAGTTAAACGCCTTGCAACTTCTGGTGCTGTATACTTTTTCCCCAGTCTTCTATCACAGGTTTCTCACCCTCCTTTTTTTTTGGAAAAAAAAATAAGCTGCTTGACTTGTGAAGAAGAAAAATAGTTCGCTTGATGTTGCCATGCTGGGTTTTTATAGAATCTGATAGTTGGAAATATTCTAAGGCAACATGGAGGCTCTGTTTTCAATCTCCATGGCTAGCAGCCATCAACAGACCTCCTGGTACTGATCTAATAATCTCCTTAAGCTATTTACGGAAAGTGTCACCACAGCGGATAGTATGGTCTGAAGAAAAGCTTCCTTTCACTGGTCACATGAACACATGAAGCTGCCTTATACTGAATCAGACCCTTGGTCTATTGAAGTCAGTATCGTCTACTCAGACCGGCAGCAACTCTCCAGGGTCTCGGGAAGAGGTCTTTCACCTCACCTACTTGCCTGGTTCCTTGGAGATGCCGGGGACTGAACCTGCGACCTTCTGCATATCGAGAAGATGATGAGAGAGAGGACATCTTGGCCATCTTCTGAGCATGGAGTAGGGGTTGCTGGGTGTGTGTGTGGGGGGAGGTACTTGTGAATTTCCTGCATTGTGCAGGCGGCTGGACTAGATGACCCTGGTGGTCCCTTCCAACTCTATGATTCTATGACAGGCTGAGAAGAAAGGATGAGGTATATGTGGGGAATCAAACTCTTTCTAGGGCCAGAAGGTGCACAAACCCCTGTCCGGAAAACTGTGCTCACCTTCTCTGGAACCACAACAGACCCAAGACACCACCGATCCCCATCTCTTCTTTGAAGACCTCAGTGATGGGCATGCCGGCATAGATCAGCTCCTGGCCCCGCTCATCGCAGATGCTCGTCATGAAGGAAGCCGGTTTCCGGATCAAACCAAGTTCCTAAAGGTTGCAGGGAGAACAGTCAACGGCTGGCTTGGTTCTCACTGAAGGGATATGCCTGCGACTGGACAACTCCACACTCAACAGGACCGCTACTATTGTACTACATCCCGTGACAGATAAATAGGTGAAATCGCCTGCTTTATCAAACTTTGAATTCCCATTGACCACAATCAAACCAAATTAGGCTGTAGATTTTATTAAGAAGTGACCATTAGAATTTAAGGTACCATTTTTAGACGATCGTTGGTCTAATAAAGACTTAAGATGTGCAACGGGACTGAATGTGCCTCCATCAACTAAACATTTGAATATTTTGAAGGACCAGTCTGAGGACCAGTTCTGGCTTTCATGGGTGAATGCTCCTCCATACAAAAACATATTCCCTTAACATCGAAAGCTGACACTTCAGAGATAGAGCTTCTAGCCTGATGGTCTCCTTGATGCTCAGGTTTTCTATGTCAAGGGAATATTTTCGTATGAACGAACAGTCAATCATGCAAGTAGGAATTAAGGGTTAAATCCAGCCAGCTTTCCCACACCACCTCATCAAATGCTCCTGCTTGGCACAGCCCCCATATAACATGGCCATTTGTTCCTGCAGGTTCCAAGATCAGCAACACAGCCTTTTTGGGTAGTCAAAGGAGATCCCTTTTCCATTTCCCGCCTCAAAACAATTCATTTTTAAAAAAGAGACACCAACAGACAACTATCCTTCAGTTCTCTTGCAAGCTACTGTGTTCAAAGGTGTTAGCAGGCAGGATTTCCAACCCCCAACAGGCAGATGCCATCTTTTAACTGACCAGCTTCTTTCTGTATAAGCTTATGCGATCTTTCAGAAGTTTTTGACTGGATGATTCCAAGAAGCCAGTTCAACCAAACTCCCTTCATAGACCAGTAATCATCCAGAAAAGAGCAAACTTACCCTTGCCCACGAGTAATCCATTGGCACAGTAGGGGGAGGAACCTCCTGAGCCGGCTCAATCACACCCTTGGAAACAAGATCTTCATATACAGACCTAGGAAGAAGGAGAGGATGAATAAACACCTGCTCCTGGATATGTATGAGGCTCACATTTCAGAGAAGTGTTTGGTCTTTTGCCATCTGGGCATACTTAAACTTGGTTACAATTTTTCCAAACCATCCCTCATTACCCTCAAAAAGGAGAATCTCCTCTTTACAAGGTTCTAGTCTTCTGAACTTTCCGGCAATGGTGCCCAAGAGTTGCTAACAGTAACTCTCACAAACAGAGAACAGGAGCCTTTTACACAGCTCAGTGGATTTTTTCTCTAACCCAACTAAGGGGACCCCCGGCAAACAGAGATACTAAGAAATCCGCCAAAGGTGGCAGCATAAAGGATCTTAGCAGAAGGCTAGAAAATGCCTTTGACATTTATTTCTGGACAGCTTTTGGTCTGAGAGGGTGGTTGTCAAACTGACAGGGCTAGAAGCAGAGCCTTTTCTGAAGAGGCCCCAACCCTGTATTGCCGGGGAAGTTTGCTTAGATCTAACCTTTACAAGCTTTAGTGCACTGAAGAAGTAAGTGTATGTCACACATGATCACAATATTTGCAGTTCCTACCCCCCACCCCAATGTTATAATCAGCTTATAATGGAGAATATCCAATATTTGATTTTTCTTTAAAATATATGCCACCTTTCCACCCAAATAGGGTCCCCAAGATGAAGAACAAGGCTCTGTTTCACTTCCCTTCTTGACAGCTAGTCTTCCCTGCTCCTTCGGATAACTAGCCACTGAGCAGGAAGCAGCAGCCCTTTCAATAAGACTTCCTTCCAATTCCTGTGCCTGCTGATGGAGGAGCCTTGAACTCTGAAGAGCCTGTCTGATTCGACAGGCAGAACTCTCAATTGGTCGGGCTGCTTTCACACAGGCAGGGTAGTACTGAGACAGGCTCTTAGGTCTTGTCTGGGACTTTGTCCCCCAAACCGGAGGGAAAGACTACTTAGGATTATGGACAGCCAAAGGAAGCAATGCAGCATCGAACCCAGGGGTGTCAAACTCAATTTGTCATGAGGGCCGGATATGACATAAATGTCACTTGATCGGGTCAGGCCGGGCCATGCCTTGCCAGCCCAGATCGTGAGTGGGGGGTGGGGGGTGGCAAGGACAAGATAGGAGCTCTCAAGGGGCCAGATCCTGCCCACGGGCCTTATGTTTGACACCACTGATCTAACCAGTTAGAAGGGAGATGCCAACCCTGCTCTTAAGGCCCACCCCTGCCATGGTTCTGATATTTGCTTCTCAGCCTTTGGGCCAGCATCTTCCCCCTTAGCAAGATGATCACAAGGACGCTCCCACCAATAAGTGGATGAATAAACTAACCAAACATGCGACCTCGGCAAAACTAACATCCTAACCTACATAATAGACCAATTTTAGAATTTCAGGGTAAATGGAACGTTTTCTTTAACGATATAGGTGAAAATTAAGAATAAAATGAAATCAAAATAGAAAAGTTAGTTTTTAAATGCCGACTTTCTCTACCACTTAACGAAGAATCAAACTGGCTTACAATCACCTTCCCCCCTCCCTACAACAGACACCCTGTGAGGTGGGTGGGGCTGAGAGAGTGTGACTAGCCCAAGGTCACCCAGCTGGCTTCGTGTGTAGGAGTGGGGAAACAAACCCGGTTCACCAAATTAGCCTTCGCCATTCATGTGGAGGAGTGGGGAATCAAATCCGGTTCTCCAGATCAGAGTCCACTGCTCCAAATCACCGCTCTTAACCAGTACACCAGAAGAAAGATATAGGTAACAAATGTCTTATAATCACTGGTATTAGTTATGAAGGTATATTGAGAAGACAGACTAACATAACTCAAAGAAGTGAACTACTAAAATGTAATTTTAAAAAGTAAGCTCCATATACACTGTAATAATATGACTGATACAGCCCATTCCTGCGGGGGACAGGACTGTAGCAGCCAGGATGGCGCAGCTGAGAAGCCTCCTCAGAGGCTTCCCGGCCGCAGCGGAGGGGGGGGAAAGCCCGTTTTCCAATATAAAAATCAATAAAAAGGCTTTTCCCACCCCCATAGGGGAAAGCGCGCCTACACCACTAAAAAAAGTGGTACAAGACAGCTGGCGCCCGGGAGGCATTCCCGGAGAGAAAGGGGTTTGGAAGCTTCCTGAAGGCAGCTCTGCCCCTTAAAACGCCGGCGTGGGGACTTGCGCTGGGAGAACACTAGTGGGGAGCTGTGCTGCTGCTGCAATTCAGGGGATCCGGCATCTGTGCCAGTTTGCACGGCGCAAGTGGCATGGACTCTGGCGTAGAGGTCACGCCGCCTCCTAAGATGATTCAGCCCCCAGCCTCAGGAATGGGCTGTTTGTCTTTAAATGGTTATATGTTTGTGAATAGAAATAAAACTTTTAAAACTTAGGAGGGGAAAAAGATGCTCCACCAACCCACTTACTGAATCACTTCGCCCAGCTCATCGAAACTCCGAGGTACATAAACACCCACTTCTTTCAGGGCTTGGTTCTTGGCCACGGCCGTTTCGGATGCCTGATTGGCACACGCCCCTGCGTGTCCAAACTGGACCTGTGAAATGAGACACAGGAAAGGCCTTCAGCAAGGCTGGTATCTTAGTTGCTGAATTCAAATCCACATCTATATTTCTAGTATGTTTTTATTTTTAATAAATATATAAAACCAGAATATAAACACATAATATAGAAGAAAAATTAAAGGTTGTAATCATGCCCATGGTTACAGTTGCGTTCATAACATCAGAATAAAAAGAAAGAATAACAACCACTATTGTTATGAGTAATGTGCATTAAAAAAAAGAAATAATAACAATTATAAATGATGTGCCGTGTTTCCCCGAAAATAAGACACTGTCTTATATTTATTTTTCCTCAAGAAGACACACTATGGCTTATTTTCAGGGGATGTCTTATTCCGAGGGAATCAGAACTGTCCTCCCTCTCGGCTCCCGTTCTCCCCTTACCACCCCCTTCCGGTCCCGCCCCCAGAGGCCCAGGTGCGCTGGTTGCCGGGCCTTTGAAGTGGCGGCGGGAGACTGCATCGGCTCAGCTGGGCTCCTCCTGTCTTCCCCGCCCCCAGAGGCCCGGGCGCGCTGGTTGCAGAGCCTTTGAAGCGGCTGCGGGAGACCGCCTCTGCTGAGCTGGGCTCCTCCTGGTCTTTTCCACCCCAGCCCCAGGCGCGCTGGTTGCCGGGCCTTTGAAGCAGCCGCGGGAGACTGCATCTGCCCAGCTGGGCTCCTCCTGGTCTTCTCCACACCAGCCCCGGGGTGCCTTATTTTCGGGGTATGGCTTATATTAAGCAAATGCTTAGAAATGCTGCTACGGCTTATTTTATGGCTATGTCTTATTTTCAGGGAAACACGGTATAATATAATAATATAGTAATAATACGTATTGAACTAAATATACTAATATTCTTAATGTAATTAATAGGGTACTTATATCATTCTTGATGTACACAATATTGACTTTGAGCCATGTTATGAAATGTATACTAGATAAAAATACTTATTATAGTAATTATTGTTATAATTGTATTTCTAAGGATATTTCTGAAATATTTAAAAATGTTTTCCTTGCTTTTTGGGCGCTTTTCAGTACAATATGTCAAGAATTTTTTTTCATTTTACATATATGTCATTACAGCAACCACCTTTTTTACACCTCCTTACTTAAAAATAGTATAAGTGACATGCTTTCTATTTATCTTGCAATTCTTTAATTGGTCTTTTGTTCAGATAATTGGTCAATTTTGCCATTAGTGCGTATTTGGCCAGTTTGTTCTCCCAGTCCTTTTCTGTTAGGACATCCTTCTGTCTTTTATTTTAAAAAATAAAGTTTCCACACCTTCAAAATGCAAATTTACTTTGCATTAGAAGAAGAAGAAGAGTTGGCGACTTTCTCTACAACTTAAGTGAGAATCAAACTGGCTTACAATCACCTTCCCTTCCCCTCCCAACAACAGACACCTTGTGAGGTAAGTGGGGCTGAGAGTGTGACTAGCCCAAGGTCACCCAGCTGGCCTTATGTATAGTAGGGAAACCAACCATGTTCACCAGATTAGAGTCCACAGCTCATATGGAGGAGTGGGGAATCAAGCCCGGTTCTCCAGATTAGAGTCCACCGCTCCAAACCACCACTCTTAACCACTACCCCATGCTAGTCCTGCTTCTTCTTTAGCTTCTAAGATTAAAGTGTTCACAGACCATAGACGTTTGGGTGGAAACAAGACCAGGACAACAATGCGCATATGCTACATGCACAGAGGCGGAGTCTAGTTGACAAGTACAGTCATACAGGAAGAAGTGAAATCCATTGGAGAGTGACAGAGAGCAGTTCTGAAATTCTGTGTTTGAGAACACAGGAGGGAAGGGAGGAAAAGCATCCTTACAGTATAGTGTGAGGGGCAGGGGAGAGAAAGGCAAGAGGATGAAGTGATAAAATGGGCTATACCATGCTATACTACAGGTAGAGGATCGCAGTTTGGAAGCTGCAGCCAGCACAGCAAGCACAGCGATGGGGGGCGGGGAGCAGGAGGAGAAGAAGAAAGAAGGAAGGAAGGAGGAGGAGGAAGAAGAAGAGTTGGTTTTCATATGCCAGTTTTCTCTACCGCTTAAGGAAGAATCAAACCAGCTTACAAATACCTTCCCTCCCCCTCCCCACAACAGACACCCTGTGAGGTAGGTAGGGCTGAGAGAGCTCTAAGAGAACTGTGACTAGCCCAAGGTCACCCAGCTGGCTTCGTGCGGAGGAGTCGGGAATCAAACCCGGTTCTCCAGATTAGAGTCCACCACTCCAAACCACTGCTCTTAACCACTACACCAAGCTGGCTCTCATCCACTTGCTATGCTGGTTTTCCATTGGCATGGAGTTTTCTCCTTTGCATTAAAAACCAGAGTCCACCACCTACAGTCCATTCTGCCAGCTCATTCTCTTGCACATGACAGCTAGACCTAAGATGGGGGTGGAGGGAGTAGGAAGGCAGAATCCTTGCTGATATGAGGGTACAGGACAGAGAGGAACAGCCGAGCAGCCAGATATTGTGGCTGCCTCCACCTGGCTTGAAGCCAGCGTGGTGTAGTGGTTAAGAGCAGTGGTTTGGAACGGTGGACTCTGATCTAGAGAACCAGGTTTGATTCCCCACTTCTCCACATGAGTGGCAGACACTAATCTGGTGAATTGGGTTTGTTTCTCCACTCCTCCACATGAAGCCAGCTGGGTGACCTTGGGCTAGTCACAGTTCTCTTAGAGCTCTCTCAGCCCCACCTACCTCACTGGGTGTCTTGTGGGGAGGGGAAGGGAAGGTGATTGTAAGCCGGTTTGATTCTTCCTTAAGTGTCAGAGAAAGTCGACATATAAATACCAACACTTCTTCTGGCACTGACAGAAGGAGAGAAACTCTGGGCTGGATCTGGTCTAAATCGGCAATCTCACCAAATCTCTCTTTGGGGTATTCACGGAGATTTGCTGCTGTTTCGACGCTGATTTGCGTCAGAGTCAAATTTTGGTTATTCACTGGAGATCCGTATTTTCCCCCACTGAGCAAAATAAGCCGCATTAAAGGAGAGGCAATCCAAACCACTTTTGAGACAATCTTTCCTGTGGACGCGTGTTTTGTTGCGCGGATGCCTATGAAAAAATGTTTGCTTCGCTCCCCGGGACATCTCCTTTCTCCTCCCCCAAGAACGGTGATTGGCTGGGGGAGTTCTGCGCTCGGACAAGAATACCGCCCCTTTTGCTGCCTGCCTGCCTAGAATCCTGGCACTTCTCTCCCTCCGTCCCCGCACGCCTTCCCTGCCCCTCGCCCGGGATGGGCCTTGGAGCTGGGCCCACACCTCCAAGCCCAGGGGGACGTCGGACGGATGGCTCCAGGGGGAGACCGGCGGGGCCATGCCATGTGCTCCTCGCGCCCTGGGGGTGGTGGTGGTGGCAGCTCAGTCTAGGGCAGCTGGACCAGTGGGGGGGGGGATGTTCAAGGGAAGGGGCTGTTGGCCCCTCTGCCCCAGAGGGGAGGGGGGATTTTTGAGAAATCGGATGGGAAAAATGTGCATCCTGAGAGCAGAAAACCCAAGGCAAAACTCCCTCCCATCACTCTTCTGCAGAGGGGCGGTCAGCCTGCTCTTATCTCCCTCCTCTCTCTAGATGCACTATGGCCGGATCATGGCCGACGTGCAATCCAGGGGCCTTCTTTCCTCTCCCCGCCCCGCCATGCACACTGGCTGGATTGGGGCTGGCGCGCAAGCTAGGAGCCCTCCTGTCTCTCACGATGCAATGTGGCCGGATCATGGCCGGATCATGGCCGGCGCGAAATCCAAGGGCCTTCTTTCCTCTTCCCCCCCCCCCCCGCCATGCACACTGGCTGGATCGGGGCTGGCGCGCAAGCTAGGAGCCCTCCTGTCTCTCATGATGCAATGTGGCCGGATCACGGCCGGCGCGCAATCCAGGGGCCTTCTTTCCTCTCCCCCCCCCCCCATGCACACTGGCTGGATCGGGGCTGGCGCGCAAGCTAGGAGCCCTCCTGTCTCTCACGATGCAATGTGGCCGGATCACGACCGGTGCGCAATCCAGGGGCCTTCTTTCCTCTCCCCCCACCCCGCCTTTCCCACTTTCAGCTAAACACTTCTCTGGGCACATGGATTCCCTGCCCCCCCCCCCAATCCTGTCTATCATTAAAGGGCAATGGGTTCCACACCTATAGAAAATAGAGGGAAGCTTTGAGGAAAGCGCTGCCTGGCCCCCCCACCCCCACAATTTGGAATCTGACTGTTCCAAAAGCAGAACAGAGCGAGGGTGGAAGAAAAATGGAGAAGACCAGAGGGACTGGTGCTTGTTTTTTGTGCTGGGGCTAGTGAACCGAACGAGGTAATCTGCTGGGCGGAGTTGGGGAGTAGCTGGGGGCAGGCATAAACAATGAGCCTGTTGGAAGGGGAGGCCTCCTGCAAAAGGGACAGACCAAACCGTTGTCAAATACAGCGTACTTTGTTCCCATGAAAAACCAAAACTACAGATAATTGACGGGGATAAATCGTGTGTTTTTTTAGTCCGTGGCAAAACAGAAGCAAAATCTACCGTGAAAAATGCCTCTTAATGTTATTCCGAAGTCCTATTCTGCCACTGGAAAATTTAGCCTGGACCCAACCCTATAATTTGACCTGGTTTCCTTACAGAGCATCCCGCTGTCCCTGAAAGCTTCCCTTTTGTCACATCCAGTTCCTAATGTAAAGGTTTTGGGGGACTTTAATTGCCTATTTTAGAGTCCAGGGTCTGGCAGCTATTAATATCCTCAGTCCCATTCAACCCCCTGTCCAACAGCTCTCCTTTTTATTATACATCCCTTTACCTCTGAAGAGAACATGGTTGCGCAGGTCCCAATACACCAGCAGACGACAGGTTTAGTGATCCGGCCTTCTTTAACCCCTCTGCAGATCTTGTACTCCTCTGTTCCTCCGATCTAGGGAAAGGAGAGAAGCGTTGCCCCATGAAACCAAACATGTTCACAAACAGGAGGCCGCAGATCTTGACATATGGTTAAGTTTGGAAAAAAGGATAACAGCGACACTAAGGAAGCCCTCAAGATTACGACTGGAAATGTTTGTTTTTTTCCATTTAAAACTTGAGTACTAGTTTTCCAAACACAAAACTACATGATATAAAAAAGAAATGTTTGTGTGTGCCGTCAAGTCACAGCTGACTTATGGCGACCCTGTAGGGTTTTCAAGGCAAGATACGTTCAGAGGTGGTTTGCCATTGTCTGCCTCCACATGGGCTGAGAGAGTTCACAGAGAACTGTGACTGGCCCAAGGTCACCCAGCAGGCTGCATGTGGAGGAGTGGGGAATCGAACCTGGATCTCCAGATTAGACTCTGCCGCTCTTAACCAGTATACCACACTGGCTCTCAAAACAAAAAAACTCCAGAGAATTTAGAAAAAATCCCCACAATTGCTCTGGATTTACAAAGAAAAAGCATCCACAGAGAGATTCCCCCCCCCCAAAAAAAAAGAACAGGCAAAATAAGAACATTTCCCCCTTAAAGAATACAATAATGCCAGCTGCCAAGCCTCTAGTGTTTCCCAAACTGTGTCCCAAGGAGCACTTGGTGCTCTGCGAAGCATCTTCTAGTGCTCCATGAAGAGATTGGAAAGAAAAATACTACTGTCATTTGGTTTAGTATATAGGTGCTAGGTGAAAATTAGTGCTCCGCGAAGAATTTCTCTCCTGAAAAGTGCTCCATGATTCAAAAAGTTTGGGAACCTCTGCTCTAGAGAAAAGCGAAATTGCATGAGGGCAGTTCAGGGGGTAAGGGATGGTTAACCCTACCCGCCAGCATCTGATTATGCAAGAGCTCTAGCACAAGCAGAAATTTTGCGCTGGATCCAACCCATACTTTTTCCAAAAGAGAGAAAAATCGAATACAAGATACTCACTTCTCCAAGCACTACTATCATCTTCACCCCTGGAGTGTCCTGGTAGCGTAAAACATGATCCATGAAAGTAGAACCAGGATATCTAGGAAGAAGGAAACAAAAAATATCTGTTGTGTGTTGGGGATGTTTAAAGATACTGCACGGGGAAGCAAAATTAGCCACTGAAGTACGAACAATTCAGTTTTCCCCCTCTGTTCCAAAGATGGGAGACATCGTAGCTTAGTGGATGAACATAGGCTTTGTACATAGAAGCCCCAATGTTCAGTCTCTGGTACCTCCAGACCCTGGCATGAGATCCTGTAATGCTTCTGCCACTCAGAGGTTGGGCAAGTGAACCCAATGTTCTGATACAGAACAAGACAGCTTTCTATGTTCACATGTATCCTCCCCTGACTTAGGAGTTGTTGACAACTTAGGCACTATATGCATGGTATGGAGAGAGTGGACAGGGAGAACCTTTTCTCCCTCTCTCATAAAACTAGAAGGCGGGGTTATCTGCTGAAACGGGGGGGTGAGAGATTCAAAACAAAGGTGAGAGAGGGTGAGAGATTCAAAACAGATAAAGGGAAGTATTTCTTCACACAACGCATAGTTAAATTGTGGAACTCCCTGCCCCAGGATGCAGTGATGGCTGCCAACTTGGAAGGGTTTAAGAAGAAAGTGAACATGTTCATGGAGGAAAGGGCTATTCATGGCTACTAGTCAAAATGGATACTAGTCATGATGCATCCCTATTCTCTCCAGGATCAGAGAAGCATGCCTATTATATTAGGTGCTGTGGAACATAGGAAGGAAAAGGCTGCAGTCGTATAGTTTGTGAGATCTGTGTCCTCACCTGTCCCCACCAATGGCTACTCCTTCGAAGACCCCGTCCGTGGTCCTGGAGATGATGTTGTTGAGTTCGTTGGACATCCCTCCTGAACGGGAAACGTAGGCTACACTGCCAGGGCGGTACAACTTCGATGCCAAGATGTTGTCCAACATTCCACCCGTGTTTCCAATCTTAAAACAGCCTGGCTTGATCCCCCCTACCTATAAAATGAAGACAAGGAGATCAAAGATCAAATTCTCTGTCATTCACACAATGGCTTAACAGCATTCAGAATTTTTTACACAAAACAGACACATGAACCATACCAAGATTAATTGCAGGACACACCTTCACAGCTATAACTCCCATTTTAAAGCCCTAGCTCAAGACTGGTGGTTTAACCAAAGCATCCATCACAGCTACACTAAATCAAGCACGAGATCCATCTACTAAAACCAGAAGGAAAGCCACAATACACTTGAATATTCTCTACCACAGCTCAACAGTAAATCCTTCTCTAGCCATAAAAAAACCACACAAAAAATCTCTTACCGTTGCAGGTCCAATAATCGTAACTCCTTTTTCATCTGCTTTCTTGATTAATCTGCGGGTCAGTGCCTCTGGGATGCCTTCCGCAATGATCGCCACAGTACGAATCTGTAGCCGAGAGAAAAGCGACAGTCAGTCCATCTTTCCTCTGTATGCAGCAAGAGTCAGGAAAGCTCAGGAAGACTTTAGGCTCCAACGGGTGAGGACAGACGTAGATTGGCCTCCCCTTAAATGCTAAAAGAAGTGTATTCTGTGCTACATTCGGCACCCAGGTGATCTATATTCTGCACTAGCTGAATTCTGCAACCTGCCTTAATGCTGCAAACTGAGCCACTTTGCGAAATCCCTCCCATTTGATGCAATTTATTCCCATTTTGGTAATCATGAGGGGAAGGGAAGAGATGGAAGGCAAGGAAACTGATGCCATATGCCCGAGCCACTGAAAATCTTCCTCGGCTACCTCTCTTGACATCTAGGATTTCAGCAGGCCTTGTCAACTCAATGCTCTGGTCCAAACATCATGGAAGTTGAAGGCCAAACAACGGTTTGACAACCAAGAATGCTCTGCAGGTTCCGACGGTCCTTCCTCTCTCCCCCTGCACTCCACCTTTCCCCCTACTTTCTTCATTGATGTTAACTATGATTCAGCATTATGGTTACGTTGGTTTGAACATATCTGACACAAACTTTTAAACCAGAGATAGAAACTAGCTTCTAACCAAGGTTTCAGTCTACAGTTATCCTCCTCCTCCTTCTTTATGGAAGAAAAAAACTCACTACCACATTCTAGGTGCCGTACAGAAATAAAGTCACAAGCCTGCTCTCAGTCACCCTGCAGTTATGCTGGTTTGGATACAAGCTGAAGCCATCATTAAGAGTGACCAAGGAAGAAAGGGAGGGAGTATAAGGGCAGAATTTAGGGATGACAGCACTGTGCAGCAGCACAGTTTGGCAACTGCTCGGATATGGGACGGGTGGGACAAATAAAACCATAAGTTGCAAGCCCACATAAAAGGAACAAGTCTACTCTCATGGATGACTGTGGATTCTGCCAGCAGGGGAAAGACACAAGAACATAAGAAAGGCCATGCTGGGTCAGACCAAGATTCATCAGGTCCAGCTGTCTGTTCACACCGTGGCCAACCAGGTGCCTCTAGGAAGCCCACAAACAAGACAACTGCAGCAGCATTATCATGCCTGTGTTCCACAGCATCTAATATAACAGGCATGCTCCTCTGATCCTGGAGAGAATAGGTATGCATCATGACTAGTATCCATTTTTACTAGCAGCCATGAATAGCCCTCTCCTCCATGAACATGTCCACTCCCTTCTTAAAGCCTTCCAAGTTGGCAGCCATCACCACATCCTGGAGCAGGGAGTTCCACAATTTAACTATGCGTTGTGTGAAGAAATACTTCCTTTTATCTGTTTTGAATCTCTCACCTTCCAGCTTCAGCAGATGATCCCGTGTTCTAGTATTATGAGAGAGAAAAGCTTCTCCCTGTCCACTGTCTTCATACCATGCATAAATTTATAGACCTCTATCACATATCCCTCTGCATTTCTTTTGAAATACAGGATATGCCTAGCTCACAGGGTTGAAGCTTGAAAATGTGACGATAAAAGTTTTACAAGGGAAGGAAAAGAAACAGAAGTTTCCAAAACTTTTCATTCACCTTTCTGCCTCCCCCTCAACCCCCCAACCCCCACGAGGGTTATGATAAACATTTGAGAGGCAGCTCAACAGAGAAAGAAGAGGATTTGGTTTCAGGGGTTCCAAATGGGATTGCCACTGGGTCTTTGCACACAGGTTCCACCTGCCCCACAAACCTGTGGATAGTTCATGGTCTCCATGGTGCTGTCATATGCTGAGCGAAGAGATGCAAAGTTGATCAACACATCCACTTCCGGGTGCTTCCTCATGGCATCCGCCATGTTCTTGAAGACGGGGATGAGGATCTCTTTGTGGCCCCAGTAGAACTTCTGTTTGTGGTCACCACTAGGAGTAAAACAATCCAAATGTATTTCTTTGTGCCAGAGAGACATGGACATCCATATGAGAACAGCAGGGACCCTAAGTCCATGTTTATAATTTAAACTTCTGGTGCAACAGCATGCAGCAGATAGAAGTGTACTTATTTGCTTGGTCTACACACTTGTACCCTGCCCGACAGTCAGAACATTGTCGAAGGCTTTCACGGTCAGAGTTCATTGGTTCTTGTAGGCTATCCGGGCTGTGTGACCGTGGTCTTGGTATTTTCTTTCCTGACGTTTCACCCGCAGCTGTGGCAGGCATCTTCAGAGGAGTAACACTGAAGGTGAAGAGACAGTGAAGAGAGACACTGTCCTTCAGTGTTACTCCTCTGAAGATGCCTGCCACAGCTGCAGGTGAAATGTCAGGAAAGAAAATACCAAGGCCATGGTCACACAGCCTGGATAGCCTACAAGAACCAGTCAGAGCATTGTTCTCAGTTTGAAACTGGTTCCTTTTCCTGACCTTGTTTAGGCCTACGTCTTCCTGAGGTGGTATACCTTGTTCCTAGATTGTATCACTTCACACTGTAAGAGCTGACTCGTATGATTGAATGCTTCTCCATTAAAAAATCCCAGTAAACAGAAAGCTAGCTTGCCAGTGAAAATAGCAGTAGAACCCACAGTTTTCTATGGGTTCACACACCTTGAATAATGCGCTTTAGTGATCATTTGCAACTGGAGTTGCTCGAGTGGAACAGCAAAATCTACTTGTGAATGGCTGCTAAAATGCACTGAAAATGCACTGAAAGGGCATTATCCAATGTCTGTGAAAGCAGCCTCAGTCTACGAATGGTTTTGTGCAGAAGACCATTCAGTTATGGGAGCCCCTCCCAGCAGTCTAAAGTGGTACAGCCCAGACACAAATTTGCCACTTCAGAAAAAACTCCACCTTAAGTGGGTATGCTTTTGCTGGCTATGAAGGAACAGCAAAATGAAGAAGACTTGGTTTTTATATGCCAATTTTCTCTACCTTTTAAGGAGGATCAAACCAGCTTACAATTTCCTTCCTTTCCTCTCCCCACCACAGGCACCTTGTGAGGTAGGTGGGGCTGAGAGAGCTCTAAGAAAACTGTGACTAGCCCAAGGTCACCCAGCTGGCTTCATGTGGAGGAGTGGGGAAACAACCCAGTTCTCCAGATTAGAGTCCACCGTTCCTAACCACTACACCACAGGAGGGCCATAAAATACCACCCTGGGATAAGGGGACAATATTAGGGGGCAGCTGGCTGCTAAGCCTGTGGGAAGTCAATTTGGACATCATGCAAAATCATGGTTTATTTCAAATATCATTTAGCTTGGGAAAGCAGGATTTGACTCACAGACATGCAAAATCATGGCTTATTTTAAATATCATTTAGCTTGGGAAAGCAGGATTAGGCTCACAGATAATCATCCTGGTTTGTGTTGCCAAATGCTGATTTAATTGCCTGCTCTCTGTAGCCAGGGAGAGCTTCTCTAGGGAATAAGCCAGGATGCCTGCATTCAGAAACTGTACTAATAATTTTTAATAAGGCAGCTTCAGGTGTGGGTATAATGGATCCTAACTAAACGATAGCTAGCTGACAATTCAGACAATTACCCTAACCATAGCTAGTTTAAGTAAACCATAGTTTTTTTTCCTGATTTCTGAACTCAGCCAGTGTTGGGCCAGGATAAATAAGCCACATGGATAAATAGAATGAGATGCTGCTAGGCCCAGGAGATCTTGCTCGTGGTTTCTGGCTCGATTGCTGCACGCCAGAGGGGTAGTTGTGTTAAGTCAACTGTAGCAAAACAAAACTGAAGTCCAGTGGCACCTTATATTTATTCCAGCATGAGCTTTTGAGAGTTAGAGTTCACTTCTTCAGATGCAATGGAAAGAAAGAAAATCACTTCCCTCATATTTATTAAAAAAAATAAACAGAAGCGGAGGGTAGGGAAGGGGAGGAGTTGAGCAAAAAGGCCTGGCGTCATACAGCAGGTGTGATTCTCTATGACGGACTTGAACAGGATCCCATGAACGTACGTGAACGGGTAGACCATGGCAGCTACCGAAGGCTCGTCTCTGGAGCAGGTGTAGTCAAAGTCCAGCATCCCCTGCACGGCCCGGGTCTGCATCCCCCATACAATTGCTTTGGTGTGACGGCTGAACAAGGTTGTGGCTTTACCTGCACAGGGGAAAGAACCCCGCCCGTCCAGGGTCAGACATTCAACACACAATGACGATGAAACACACTGACGCACGCACAGCTACGAGTCATCCCCACCCTAGCACCTTTCTCTGAGTTACAAGAAGGAGCCGACAGACCGGCCAAAGTGAAACCAAAGTGCTGGATATGAAGCATCCGAAAGACAAGATTTCATTCTCTCATCCCTTGGCCACGGCGGGAGTCCTGGCAACCCTACGTGTTGAAGAACCACATGTGGCTCTGAGCAGCAGTGAGAGAAAAAGAAAATGCTGGCATTGTGTACACCATGAAGTCACTTCTGGGGGGGAAGTGATGCCACCTCGATGTAGTTGCCTAGAGCATGCACAGTGTCAGAGCCTTCCATGTCCCTGCCCCCCAAAAGCTTTCAGTGAAATCTTTATCATTCTTACATCACACTGGCTGTCACCATACTATAAAAAATCCACCACCACACACCACAAACACGTGGAAACCTCCACAGAATAACCATCCCTTTCATTAGAGGGAGATATGCAGAGTGTGACATGTAGGGTTTCCAGCTCCGGGTTGTGAAATACCTGGAGATTTTTGGGGCGGAGCCTGAGGAGGGCAAGGTTTGGGGAGGGGAAGGACTTCAATGCCATAGAGTCCAATTGCCAAAGCGGCCATTTTCTCCAGGTGATCTGATCTCTATCGGCTGGAGATCAGTTGTAACAGCAGGAGATCTCCAGCTAGTACCTGGAGGTTGGCAACCCTAGTGACATGGCACCAGTCACGGGGAAATAATTTACTTTTTTGTTATTCCTTTGGGTAAAATTACAGCTCCAGATCTATAAGGAGATCAAGGAACAAAGAATGTTTTGTCTTACTCTCTAAATTCTAATGGAAAATACATTTCCAAGAAAATACTTTAGATAGGTTAATTTCACTTTACTGACCTTTCCCCCCAACCAAATATTTCACTTCTTTCTATTGGCTACTGAAGCACACAACATCTTTCAAGCTGTGCTGACAAAAAGGGCAATTTTGGTCCCGCCTCATCCCTTCTACAGGTTCCCAACCTATATAGCTATTAGACCACATGGATGCCACAAATGCTCTGGGGATCAGAAGAGAGCGGCACATGGGAAAGATCTGCAATCCTCTTGCCTGCAGATTGCAGGATTCAACCCATAGGTTTGATCAATAATCCACTACAGCCAGCTGGAGAAGTTTCGCCACTGCAAGCAGCCGTGCCACACAATCCAACGGGCACCCCCTAGCTCCCTTTGAAGCATCACCAAAGATGTTGGAAGACCTTATGGGCAGCAGGGATCTCCACGGTGTTCCTAGGAGGCTGCTTATGAGACACAGGAAGGCAGGCCCTACACTGCAGGGGATCACATTGACTGAGGATTGCTTCCTTGAGGTCTTGGTTAGAAAAGCAACTGCTCCACTTCCAGCGCATTTCCCAAGGAGGTCACCCTGCTGAGACTTTCCCCCTACCCAGCTCCATTATGCTGAGCAACCTCATAAAAACACAGCTCAAGACACACATCATGCCAATAGGAAGCTTCTAGAAAACAACAATCTACCACAAAATACTGGTGAGGTAGGGAAAAGCACAGCTCTTGTTTTTTAACCAAAAACTAAACTCAGAAGGCCAAAAGAACAGAGAAAGAAGCCAAGCGACAGAATTGGTATTTTTCTGTCCAGAAAGCAAAATGCAGGAATTCTAAGATGCTCTTCCACTAAGAAGCTCAGGGCAGAGTCCGTGAGGTTGATCCAACCATTTTCATGGTCACAAAAAGTCTGTGTGGTAGCTGCAACCCAGAGACTCAGTCCAAGGCCATCCAGTGAGATTTGCAGCCTAAGCAGGGATGTGAATTCAGGTCTGTACTCAAAGTTGCACTGCTTACTACACCACTTGCAGATTTATTTTGGCAAGATTCAGTCAATGGAATGGCTTATCCTGTAGGAAAAGCTGCCTTTCTAGGGGGCCCTGTTCATTTCGCTAGCTGGAAACTTCTCAAATAGAAATGCCTGATAAGCATTGCTTACACTACACTCAGGGTGCTTTCACACATGCAGAATAATGCACTTTCAATGCACTTTGACTGTTTGCAACTGGAGTTTGCCATTTTACACAGTAAAATCCAGCTGCAAAGTGCATTATTTGGCATGTGTGAAAGCACCCCCAGTAAGCTATGGATGCCAGTAGGGTCCCTGCCCTACTGTGCTGAAATAATCGAAGTGGCAACTAACACAGTTTAATAGTGACATGCCAATAAGGACTGCACTGAGACTGTACAACTTTGGGAAGAGGGGAGAGATACAGAGATACGGAGGTTGGCTACGGCTATTAAGGGCTCTCAATGTCACGTCTGCATTTACAAAGGAAGTAAACATAGTTGGGGATGAGGCCTTAAAGAACAAAATAGCAAACAAACAAAAAACCCACATCACCAAAAGCAAGAAGGGACAGAGGTCACTCTGACAGCACTGCAAATTTTTGCAAAGAGGATAAAAACAGTGGAAATAAACCCAACAACCACCCTCCAAAATAACCAATTAAGGGGGGGAAAAGAATTGGACAAGCAACAGTTAGCCAGGCTGGACACGTTGAGCTAGTGGCGGGATCCTACCTTGAACAGGTCTTGAAGATACTGATGCATCTGTTAAAGAGAGAATCACCATTGCAAGAAATCCAACATGATTGTCCACCCTGGGTTCTAGACCACATTACGATCAGGGAGATCAGAGCAGCTGTGTCCTCGGCTTACTATGAAAGCCACTGGATCTCAGGAACCCTGGGGCTTGGTGGGATCTCCTCAACAGGAAAAGCAGTTGCGTTGGGCAAGGGGTCCAGAAGACAGGTGGCACACTTTGACTCAGCTTCCTCTCAGAACACTCCCCCCCCCCGCCACCCCTCCCATGTATAAAGTTTGAGGAAAGCAGAGGATCCTGCAGCGGGCATAGCTAGAGGAGTTTTTCTCCAGGCAGCGGAGACCTGGCACTGCTGCCAATGGAATGGCTATGCTCAAAATGAAAACTGCAAAGCCTGCCCCTGTTCACACCCCTTGCACAAGCAATGTAGGGCCACACAGATGCTGTGGTGTGTGCAGAGAGCCAGTGTGGTATAGTGGTTAAGAGCGGTTGTTTGGAGTGGTGGACTCTATTCTGGAGGACCGGGTTTAATTCCCTAATCCTTCACATGAGCGGCGGAGGCTAATCTGGTGAACTGGGTTGGTTTCCCCACTCCTCCACATGAGCAGCGGACTCTAACCTGGTGAACCCGGTTTGATTCCCCACTCCTCCACATGAGCGGCAAACACTAATCTGGTGAACCGGGTTGGTTTCCCCACTCCTCCACATGAAGCCAGCTGGGTGACCTTGGGCCAGTCACGGTTCTCTTAGAGCTCTCTCAGCTTCACAGGGTGTCTCTTGTGGGAAGGGGAAGATTGTAAGCTGGTTTGATTCTTCCTTAAGTGGTAGAGAAAGTCGGCATATAAAAACCAACTCTTCTTCTATGTTTGCATGCTGGAAAGATGCCTGGCAGTGGGTTAAAGGGGCTTGGAAGGTGAACTAAGTTCAGAAGGGTGCCCAAGTTGCAAACGTTTTAGAAACACTGCCTCAAATCCACAGCACAGAACACATTTTAGGAGTTTTCATGCAGTGAGGACTGAGCCCAAACTCGCCATGCAATCCTGGGCAGAGTTACTTCAGTCTAAGCCCACAACACAGGCTGAGCACATGCCACAGAAGAACGCACCGCCCCAAAAAAATCTTCTTAAAAATGCAGGGATTGTGTGGCAGATGGCAGGGGTTCCTTGGCAGGCAAGCTGACGAAGAAAGGACTCCCTGAAGACAGGAAGATGGAAATCCATTGAGGGGAAGCGTGAAAGTTGCAGAGAGAAAAGCAAGTGGGAGTGAGTCTCCAGCTTGCAGATCTGCTCTGTATGTTCACATGTATGTTCACATGTATCCTCCCCTCTGACTTAGGAGTTGTTGACAACTTAGGCACTGTATGCATGGTATGGAGAGAGTGGACAGGGAGAAGCTTTTCTCCCTCTCTCATAAAACTAGAAGGCGGGGTTATCTGCTGAAGCTGGAGGGTGAGAGATTCAAAACAAAGGTGAGAGAGGGTGAGAGATTCAAAACAGATAAAGAGATTCAAAACAGATCCATCCATTTCTTCACACAATTAGGGTTACCACACTTGTATTTCCAGCAATGTATGAAGAGTTTAAAATATTATAAAAAATACTGTTCGCACTTTCTATGTATTCCCACCAATGTATTAAGAGTTTGAAAACGTTATAAAAAATACTGTTCACACTTTGTTTGGCTCCTTTAACTGTGAAGACGTCTTCCAACCATTTATAAGCCGTGGTATCCAAAAACCCTTTTAAAGCGATGTTTTTTATAACATTTTCAAACTCTTAGTACATCGCTGGGAATACAAAGTGCGGTAACCCCCAATGTGTAGTTAAATTGTGGAACTCCCTGCCCCAGGATGTAGTGATGGCTTCCAACTTGGAAGGCTTTAAGAGGGGAAGGGACATGTTCATGGAGGAAAGGGTTATTCATGTCTACTAGTAAAAATGGATACTAGTCATGATGCATCCCTATTCTCTCCAGGATCAGAGAAGCATGCCTATTATATTAGGTCCTGCCTGCAAACTTTTCTTGCCCTGCACTTCCCCAGTGGGACTCCCCCGAAAAAGAAACGTACATCCTGGTGCTATTGGTTCAAGATAGCAGAGAAAGAGGAGGACACAGCTTGACGGAGCGTTGCAAATTCTTTAGGCTCCTTTATTATTTAACGTGACCCTCCCTCTCCTGTGACTTAAAGCCCTGCTTCCTGTGACCTAAAGCCCTGGGAGGGGCAGTGGCTCAGTGGTAGAGCATCTGCTTGGCCTGCAGAAGGTCCCAGGTTCAATCCCCGGCATCTCCAGTTAAAGGGACTAGGCAGGTAGGTGATGTGAAAGACCCCTGCCTGAGACCCTGGAGAGCCGCTGCCGGTCAGAGTAGACAATACTGACTTTAATGGACCAAGGGTCTGATTCAGAAGAAGGCAGCTCCATGTGTTCATGTGTTCTTAATCTTATCCATCCATCGTCTTTTAAACATCCTTTGGAAACAGTCTTTACATTCCTGCTTCACCCCATCCCACCCACCCCAGCCAATACTCAATCCAGCCTTCCCTCCCCTCTCCTCCCCCAAATGGTACAATTCCTCTCTTAGTCCACCAGAAGGAATATAGATCGTACATAAAAAGGTGGGATCCAGGGATCAGAATGTAGCAGCAGCAAAGCACAAGGAAGAACCTTAAGTTGTGGGAAAGCAGCAAGGTGAAAGCAAGGCCCTGAATCGAACCAGGCACTTACCTGAAGGGGCCGCCTGCTTGGCTTTCTTGGCTGGAGCCAGCTCTTCAGGTCTGCACTCGGAAAAAGACGCTGTCCTGCTTGGTGCCGGAGTCTGAAAGAGAGCAGAGAATGGGGTCAACTTTTGCAAGAAGGTCTGGCGGATTTTTGCCTCCATCAAAAACGGCAGAAATTTTGAGCAAATTCTGTACATTTGGGAGGAACTTTACAGAGTATTTTGTCTGTAATTTGCAAACCTTATATCCTATGTGCTAGATGTAAATCAATACCACCAATCATAGGTCTTTCAGAATGGTAATTTGCTCACACAAATATCTGGTGCAAAAAAGTTTTTCCCCAGATGTGTTGTAACATTAACAACTGATTGACTCTTTCTCTCTTATATAGTGTTTTAATCCATTTTATTGTGCGCACCTAATAAGTATATTACTTTATAAGAATTTTTAGTTTCCAGCTCAACCCTTAGGTTCCATTTAGGAGGAAATGCCTTGGTAGTGTTCTGGGTTCCCAAACAAGGTTGTAAACATACCTGGGACTGAGACACACATGCACAAAATCAAGCATTCTGCAACCGATATAGGATTATGCCCAATTTTACCTATATTTGTTTATTTCTGCTCTGCTTCTGCTAGTCCTCTGAGGTGCAAAAGCTATTTATGTCCAGGAACATCTTTGGCTTCCAGGGCAATCACAGGATTCCCGTTAGGATTCTCATACCCTCGTCTTCTCCCCAACACGCTAATGGTCTTTTATATGGGGAGACATTCGGGTACGGAAGTCCTCACCTGCAGAGTGAAGTAGTACATCGCAGCAGACACAGCCTTACAACCAAAATTGTACAGACCTGCACCAGAGACCTACCGAGGAGCTGCCACTGGCATTAAGGAGGAAGTTTGCCGTGTGAGCCGCAGCGGGAGGCTGATTTGGGATGGGCCGGTGCCCCAGTGCCATGCCGACAATGGCAGTCATGTGGGTTTCTGTGCCAAAGACGTGGATTGGGATGCCGGTTGTTTTTCCTAAATGCAAATTGAATGGAAGCAGATTAGGTGGCACCTGTGAAAGCTCACGCTGGAGAGCTGGCAGGGGAAAGATCCCATGCGGCACTGGCACACAATGATGACATCATTAGTTAGCTCTGAAAGACTGCTGGGAACAGGCATTTTAAAATTATTTGTTTTACATCTGTGGTCCCTCATTGCAACTTGGGGCTGCTTGCAGGATCCCAGGAGTATGTGCCATGAGCAGGGGAGAAGAAGAAGGGGGGGCTGAGAGAGTGTGACTTGCCCAAGGTCATCCAGCTGGCTTCATGTGTAGGAGTGGATAAACCAACCCGGTTTACCAGATTAGCCTCCACCGCTCATGTGGAGGAATGGGGAATCAAACCCGGTTCTCCACCGCTCCAAACCACTACACCATGTTGGGAGCACAGTTGGCTGCTGGCTTGCAGGCTGGATAACAGGTCTTAAAGGGCCAGCCCCGGCCAGCAGGCTGCATGTTTGATACCCCTGCTCTAACCATTACACTATGCTTGCTCTCTCTCTCTCACTGTAGGGCAAATGAAGGGGGAAGCCCGCCCAGACATTAATGCCCTGGCTTAAACAACAGCAACAGATACTTTGGGTCCTTCGCTTGCCAGAGGAACAACTCACTTAGAGCAATGGTTGACGCTGGTGGACAGAACTCAAAGGTGCTCACCAGATGCCCGAGTTCCTATGCAGAGTGACCTATGCACAGGGGTGGTGTGTGTGTGTCCTTTACTTTAAAACCATGCTGGTGGTCTGAGGGGAAATCCTGAGTGCCAGAGTAAACCCTACCCTGCCCATACTTTAATGAAGCCAAACACTTAGGTTAACAGAGGATTTAAAAAAAGGCAATACACAGGAGCAAAGCCAATGGAGATTAAAAACGATGAAAACAGCCCTGCAGAATCTCCTTACCTACTTCCCCCATGACACGCAGGCCTTCCTGGTAGTTGGGCCCCCCTCTTCTGACGAAGATCCGCACCTCATGCTCTTTCAGGGGGCCCTGGTAGTCCTTAATGGCTCTAACAATTCCCTGTAAGAAGATGGGGGAGGGGGAGGAAATCTGTGTCTAATGTGCAAAGCTATTTCTTTCCTACAATAATATTTCAGGGTTTTTTTCCTTTCAGAAAGTGGAATCTAAGAATGGCAAAATGGCATGTTTTCAGCTCATAACTGTCTGCACTACATGTGTTAATTGAATTTATGGCTTCATTGTCTCATATTACCTATGTGTCCTATCGGATAAATACTTCATTTCCAATGATAGCTACAGTCACAGTCCGAAGACAGATATCAAAACAGCATACTAGCAGGCAGATCTCACTGTTGTGGTTCTGTGTTATATTATCAACACTTTTGCTTTTTGTGTTTGCTCATTATTTGTATACTGTAATATATGTTTTGCAATTTATTTGAACTTTTGTTGTTACTACTATTTTGTGAAATTTTGGAGCAGCTACAAGTTATTAGATAAATGGCTTGTAGCCTCTGGTGCTTTGCACATTTTTTTTCTGACTCAACCGTATGCCTCCACTTTCTGGTCCAAAGCAAAACGGCATGTCTCGCACGGCATTAAAAGCCACAATTCCTCTCAGTTTATCAATGGGAATGGCACTCCTTGCTCAATTTTCCAGCGCCTCTCCCTTTTGTCTTGTTCAGTTTTTGAGCCAGGAATATTCAAGGTCCCAGCTAGCACTGGAGTCTTGGTCAAGAAACCTGCAACCTTTCACTGGCTAGCACTGGCCATGAAATACCCATTTGGCCACCATAAAGCCCTTCCTGGTCAAAGCCAGCACAGGATTGCTACCTCCCTGATGTAGTTAGCCCAGGCACAGATGACCAGCAGCCGATTCAATGCCATTCTGGCCCAAGTGTAAATTCAAACTCATTAGAACATCTCTTCCAAGACTGGCAGTCAGCCAGGACATAGGCGCCATTTCCTGAGGTCATCTTTACCTTAAATGTAGCGGCTACGTTGGTGAAATTAGCAATGCTCCCTCCGATGATCAGGATTTTACCTATTGGGGGAAAAGAAAGAAAGGGGGAAGGAAAGGGAGAAAGGGGCTGCTTTATAAGAGAGAGAATTCATTTATTTGTTTAGCCACAGGCTATTACAAAACGTCCTCATATATATACAGAAAACTTAGCATGATATCAGAAAAATATAAAATTACAATGGTATACAATGCCCTGGTAAAATCAATTACATACACAATCTCTATTAAAACATTATTTGATTTCCTGTGCAGAATTTTTCTTAATAACTTCAAGAGCTCTGATCTTCCTGGCCACAATAGCAAAATGTGACATTCTGAGGGTTACATGAAAATCAGAGTCAGAAAGTAAAAAGATAAATTTATCAAATTCAGAACAAAAAATTACTCCCTTCAGGATTCCATCCAAAAATTTGGCTCTAGGCTCGCTATACAGCGGACATATTAACACATAGTGAAAGATGTCCTCCAATGATGAAGATCCACAGATACATGTGCAATATTCCTTTGGGGTTTTATTATACCGTCGTGTCAGAAGGGCCAATGGCATAGTCTGAAATCTTAGGGAGGGCAGCTTTATAAGGAACAACCTTATAACTTCAGAAACAGCTGAGGGGCAGAAGGACCATTCAATACAGCGGTGGCTCATTTGAGACAGCTGGTTGTCTGGACCAGCCCTGAAACATCCAGATACCCGGGGGAAAGCTCTATCTATGCTTTGCATGAAGTCTGGCAAGTAACCACCTCTAGACTTAGCATGTGCAAGAGGGCAGGCAGGACTGTTCTGACCCCGAGAGTATGCAGCTGTCTCCTCTGCCTCCTTTACCTTCTGGGTGTTTTTCCTGAGTCATGAGGGAGAGGATTGTTTTGGCGTAGTCATAGGTCTGCTGCTCGCTGGGAGCGCCAGAGTATTCGCCATAGTTGGCCAGTTCGTCCACCCCACCAAGGTCGCAGATGGTGTCACTAAGGAGAAAGGGCACAGGTGGTATTAGAAGGCTTAGTTAGGAGAACGGACTATGCTCGTTCATGGAAAGCAGAAGAGGAATGAGGAAGCATTTCAGTCTAGTGCAGGCTGAATAATACAGCAGAGGCAGAGAGAGAGAGATTGATTGGGCCTGAACCATTCTTAACAATCTCGAGCATTTCCCCACAGTGAGCAACACACGTACTCCGTGACATCACAGCTGCTCGGCCAATACCTGAGAGTGGTGGGCTCCAGTGAGAAAGCAAGTTTTGTTTAGATAGGGCTAAAACTTATTTAATACAAGCATGCAACTTTCCACTTGGCACAATACATTCAATTTTCAAACACAAGTATTGTAAGAATTCATACTGCAGTGTTTCATTGCTGAGACAAGTACATTTTTTACCAGCCAACGTATCTGCCAAGAGAAACCGGCAGAACTGCTCAAACACTGCTGACGATGGGGCTAACCTTGTCCCATGGATGCTTGGCCCAGCCTGATCTTGGCCTGGTGTATGGGCTGCACTCTGCTGGAAGACGGAGACCTAGCCACTAACATTCATGTCTAGGCAACCTCTAGAGGAGAGGAGAGGGGGAGGAGAAGGAGGAGGAGGAGAAGAAGAGTTGGTTTTTATATGCCGACTTTCTCTACCACTTAAAGGAGACTCAAACCGGCTTACAATCACCTTCCCTTTCCCTCCGCACTACAGACAGTGAGGTAGGTGGGGCTGAGGTAGGTGGGGCTGAGACAGCTCTAAGAGAGCTGTGACTAGCCCAAGGTCACTCAGCTGGCTTCGTGTGTAGGAGGGGGGAAACAAATCCAGTTCACCAGATTAGCCTCCACAGCTCATGTGGAGTGGGAATCAAACCCAGTTCTCCAGATCATACTCCACCGCTCTTAACCACTATACTACACTGGCTCTCACACTGTCTGTAATGATTCCTGCTTTCAGGCCTGCTTGGGGGGGGGGGCTTTACTTAATTTCTGGGGCCCAAGGCAGCTCAAGGACCCGTTCAGTCAATTTGCATGTCAATTTGTTTTACTTTTAATGTAGTTCCCCACTGCAGCCACTAGGGGCCCATGGAAGTTTGAGCACAGGAAACGGCAGCCACCCTACCTGCTAAAGCAAGCCCTTGCATGAGAGATCAGCTAAGCCAGGGGTGGGGAACGTCAGGCCCGGGGGCCGTTTAAGGCCCGTGAAATCATTTGGTCTGGCCCTTCGTGGGTCCTGACAGATCTCTAGCTCAGAAGGATCTAAGACTGGCGATCTGCCCCTTCCCGTGGACAGGAATAGCCTCTATTCAAGGCAGATGTGAGTTTGTTTTGCCGAGAAAAGGAACCTATTTCCCCCCTTGCAGAAGAGTCGTTAGCGATGGAGCTGCTAGGACCGCCCAAGAAACTGTGTTAACCCTTTCCCACCCGGGCCGTGGAGAAACATATTCCCTCTGTACTACAAGAGGGCTGGGGGCGGAAGTGGCGACATGGAGGGGTTAAAGGGGGCAGGGCCAGAATGCTCGGGGGGGGGGGGAGAGTTAAGTTGATAATTTTGTATGGCCCACAAATGATGTTATAAATATCCAAATGGCCCTTGGCGGAAAAAAGGTTCCCCACCCCTGAGCTAAGCCCATCAACCAAACCAGCAGGGGAGCAAGACAAGCCAGCATGGCTGCTACAGTAATTGCCAGGATGCAGCCTGCTCATAAGATCATTGTCTACTGCAGTCCTTTTGCTTTATTAACAAAGCTCCTTCGACCAGAGCTCTCAAGCCATATAAGATTAAAATTCATTAATTATAAAGTATGCAATATTGTTCAACCACACTATAACATAAGATCATCATAACGAACATTATTAATTCTGAGCCAGAGGGTGCTTTAAAAATATTACAGCAGGCAGAAACTTAGGTTACAGATCTAGTAGTTTCTTGACCAAAGCAGCTAGCAGAAAAGAGACTACCTTTGGCTCAAAAGCAAGTTGATACTTCCTCAAAATAGGGGTGGATCCACAATTCTCTAAGTGAAACCCATTGCACACAGAATAATAGCACATAGTCAATATCCTCAATGCTACCAGTAGAACAACTACATAGTTGGCCAGAGAATGGAATTCAGCTGTAGCGCCCATTCAGTCCTGCTGTCTACAGCACTCTATGGTTTCTCTCTTCCTTTTGTTCCCCTCCAGCTCCATAGTTTTGTCTGCTCAGCCAGATCTTGAAAAGAAGTAGTGCGTGTATTGTAGCGAAATAAAACAACCTTTCCCTCTTTTTCTTCTCTCCCTCTTTTCCACGCTTTTCTGCCTCCATTTCGCCCCCAGCCTGCCCACTACTGCAAGAGCCCGCCTCTTGGTACCTGTACACGACAGAAGCTCCGCCTCCAGCCACCATGGTCCAAATTCTGCCCTTGGGATTCAAGATAGTCAACTTTAAACTGGCTCCACTCTTGGCGTCTAGGTCAGCAATGTAGGCTTCCTGCCAAACAGAACCCCAGCGTTATTAGAACCACAGAATCAACATTTCTCTAATCTGGAGAACCGGGTTCGATTCCCCGCTCCTCCACATGAGTGGCGGACTCTAATCCGGTGAACTGGGTTGGTTTCTGCACTCCTACACATGAAGCCAGCTGGGTGACATCAGGCTAATCACAGTTCTCTCTGAACTCTCTCAGCCCCACCTACCTCGCAAGGTGTCTGTTGTGGGGAAGGGAAAAAGATTGTAAGCCATTTTGAGTCTCCTTACAAGGTAGAGAAAATCGGCATATAAAAACCAATTCTTCTTCTTCTAATATGAATCTGGGGCGATTTTGCAAGGAAATAATTAGGAGGGAGAGTGCTTAACCTTCTCCTACCCATTAATTTGCTCCTGCAAGTGTCCGCTAAACCATCATTCCCCAATGCCAGCGGAGCTGCAGGCCCCCTAAGCCGCCATCTGTGAACACACAAAAATGCCTTCTCCTGAGTCAGACCTCTGTGAGGGTCTGTATGCCTTTGCCTGGTGTGTTTCCTTCCCCCCCCCCTTGGACTCGTAAAAGCAGTCCAGGCCTTTTGCCTTTCCTTGGTTCAGGCGCTGGGTCTGACAGGCACCAGGTTGGAATGTCTCTTCCCACGTCCGCCTTCCTTACTCTCTCTGACTCCCTCCCGCCAGCTGTGGCCTTGGCGGGTAGATAGCCTAACGAGTTCCCTGAGGTCTTTGATGTTCTTGTACCATGCACAATTATCTCGTAGATTCCCATAACATACGTTTGACATCTGCTTTCCTGTAGGGGTTATAATTCTGTCTTTGTGAATCTGTAAGCACTTGCAACTTTACCAGTGTAAGGCCTGTACTACCTGAAGCTTCCAATAAAGTTCCTTGTTTCTGCATGACCATCTGAGCAAGTGATTTTATGGAGTTTGCACAGGAAGGTTGGGAACCCTCACAACCTCTTGGTCTATCACAGTCACTCTTGTCCACTTGGACTGGCAGGGCTCTCCAGGGTCTCAGGCAGAAGTCATCTACCTCACCTACACCCTGCACCTTTTAACTGGACATGCTGGGGATTGGGAGAATCAGCAAAAAAAGGAAAGGATTAAGAAGGACTATGCCCTGCAAGTCCAGTTATGACAAGATTTGTGTTCTCAAAAATGGGTATTTCAGACAACAGCTCCCTTCAAGAAGAGGAGGAGGAGGAGGAAGAGGAGGAGGAGGAAGAGGAGAAGGAAGGGGGGAAGGAGAGGAAGAGGAAGAGTTTGTTTTTATATGCTGATTTTCTCTACCTTTTAAGGAGAATCAAACCAGATTACAATCTCCTTCCCTTTCTTTCCCCACAAAAGACACCTTGGGAGATAGATGGGGCTGAGAGTTCAGAGAACTGTGACTAGCCCAAGGTCACCCAGCAGGCTTCATGTGGAGGAGTGGGGAAACTAGCCCAGTTCTCCAGATTAGAGTCCGCTGCTCATGTGGAGGAGTGGGGAAAAACTCAGTTCTCCAGAGTATAGAGTCCTCCACTCTTAACTACTACACCATGCCAGCTTTCTGGCGGTTAGAAAATGTGGCAACTGACATAACTACCTATTCCCCCAGTAGGGTTGCCAAGACCCTCTTCACCACTGGCGAGAGATTCTTGGGGTGGATCCTGAGGAAGGCAGGGCTTGAAGAGGCGAGGGACTTCAATGCCATAGAGTCCAATTGCCAAAGCGGCCATTTTCTCCATCTGAACAGATCTCTATCAGCTGGAGATCAGTTGTAATAGCAGGATATCTCCAGCTACTACCTGGAGGTTGGCAACCCTATTCCCCAGAGAAGCCCTCGGGAACAAGAAGAGGGAAAGGGATCTCTTCCAGAGAATCCTCAGTCAGTATTTGTTGAGAAGGCATGACTGTTACTGATTTAGAACTAGTTTATATTTCTCTCCACAAACACAGGAACAGAGAAAGACTAAGGAAGCAGAAACACAGGATTGAGTTATACAACTCCGCTACAAAATATTAGGGGGGGGGGTGGAGAATAAGTTGAAGGCAGTAGGAAAAGAGGAAGACCCAACATGATATGGACTGGCTCAATAAAAGAAGCCACGGCCCTCAGTCTGCAAGACCTGACCAATACTGTTAATGTTAGGATGTTTTGGAAGACATTAATTCATAGGGAAGCAACTTGGCGGCAAGATAACAGACACAGAGACAGAACCAGGGCACCACATTCAGCCAGCTCCATGTGAAAAGAAAAACAAGTTGATGAAGCCGAAGGCTCAGATCTCAGTGGGCATCGACTTAAGTCTCCCTTCACAATGCCTCCAGTTGCACTTGGGAGATAGTGCTTATTAAAATTCCTAACAAGACCAGGGAGTCTACCAGACTTCATTAGTGCCTGGCAAGGTGAATGATTCAGTGCAGCTGAAATTAAAACTAATCCATTAGAAACTCGGCCAAATTGAGTTACGGAGCGGCCTCCAAGCAGCACACAAGATGGGAAGGAGCCAGAAAAAGGAGTATCTATATCCAAATGGGTTTCTTGGCCACCATCCTTCTGCTTGCATCGTTACAATTATTAAATTGAACATTCTGGAACATCAGATATCCTTTGGTAATGTTCAGCAAAGCAGCAGATTAGCCCCATTGCAGGGTGAATGGACCCATACCGTTTCGAAGGGAATCCGGACTTCCTGATAGTACAGAGACTCAGCGTGGTATAGTGGTTAAGAGTGATGGAGTCTGAACTGGAGAACCGGGTTTGATTCCCCACTCCTCCACATGAGTGGCGGAGGCTAATCTGGTGAACTGGATTTGTTTCCCCACTCCTACACACGAAGCCAGCTGGATGACCTTGGGCTGGTCACACTCTCTCAGCCCCACCTACCTCACAGGGAGTCTGTTGTGGAGAGGGGAAGGGAAGGTGATTGTAAGCCGGTTTGAGTCTTCCTTAAGTGGTGGAGAAACTCGGCATATAAAAACCAACTCCTCTTCTTCTTCTACAGTACGCACAACCAGGGCTCTCGGCATATTCCAGTTCTGCCTCACACGAGAGAAAACACGTGTCGCACCATGTGGTGTAGCTGACCACTGAGACTGATTTCTAGTAGGTGTTGCAAGCGTTTTAATCGATCTTGTGGGTGGTCCCTGCCTTGGGAAACTTCAAACACTTTTGAGAGCACAAGAGCTCTTAGATCTGCCTCCTCTCACGCCTAGGATAGAAGGGAGCACCTCCGAAAAACAGGCCTCTTCATTTAAAAATTGCATTAACACGAAACAAAGTCAGATGGGAGGTTTCCCAAGACACTGTGCAAAGCCAACCCAACTCCTGCACCCACAAAATCGATGTGCAAAATAATAATGAAGTGCCATCAAGTCACAAATGCCTCATGGCAACCCCACAGGGTTTTTTTCCAAGACAAGAGATAAGCAGAGGTGGTTTGCAAACCCTGGGCCTTTCATGCATGGCTGTGTCATTCACCGTCACCCCTCCGATGACTTCGACTCTTTGCATGTCACTCTCCCCCTGCGTTTCGCCTGCATTTTCTGGGACCTGTTTTATCTTGAATTTGAAAACACGGGCAAAACGAGATGGGAAACGCAGGGGGAGAGCGAGGCGACCTCTGATGGTCAGAAACGGCATGCATAATCAAAACAAAGACCCAACGTCGTCAGGGGGTGACCGTAAGGGAAACAGCCATGCATAAAAGGACGTGGTCTTTGTCAGTGGCTCCCATCCAAGTACTAACCATGGCTGACCCTGCTTCTCTTCCAAGCTTGTCTGAGCTTGGGGTAGTCTGGGCTATTCAGGATTGCTATCCATGTGCATAACAACAACAAAAAGCCACACGACTGATCACCATCTCAACAACCCTTGCAACTATTGTAGCTTGGATATGAAGACTTGCTTGTGTTTGTGCCCGTCGGTCTGTTCTACTGTACAGCTGCATTTCCCTCCAGCACTAGGTACTTTTTGGCTCATTGAAAAACATTAGTCTTATGTGACGTCTAGCAGCAGGGGAACAGGCTCTGCAGAAGATGGTCCCCATAACAGAAAAGGAGCAGTGCAGGGAAGAAGAAGAGGAGTTGGTTTTTAAATGCTGACTTTCTCTACCACTTAAGGCAGAATCAAACTGGCTTACAATCACCTTCCCCTCCCCACAACAGACACCCTGTGAGGTAGGCTGAGAGAGCTGTGACTAGCCCAAGGTCACCCAGCTGGCTTCATGTATAGGAGTGGGGAAACAAATCCAGTTCGCCAGATTAGCCTCCACCGCTCAAGTGGAGGAGTGGGGAATCAAACCCGGTTCTCCAGATCAGAGTCCACCGCTCCAAACCACTGCTCTTAACCACTACACCATGCTGGCTCCCATCCGTTTAGGATCCAGTTTCCTGTATGATCCAGTGAAAGTATTCTTCTTCAGTATTTACAGATGCAGAGCCAAGACAGAAAGAGTCATGGTTTGCTTAAACATGACCTAGGGATGGGGTTGCCAGCCCCGCCCCCCTGGCCACCAGCAGGGGATAGGGAATTAGGGTTAAAAGATGCAGGTTGGAAAATTCCTGGAGATTTGGGGATGGAGCCTGGGAGGACAGGGGGAGGGGGCACAATGCCATAGAATCCACCTCCAAAACATCCATTTCTCCAGGGGAACTGATCTCTGTAGTCTGGAGATGAGCTGTGATTCCAGGGGATCTCCAGGTTCCACCTGGAGGCTGGCATCCCTACCTAGGGTGGTCAAAGCAAGATTTGACCAGAGAGAGAGAGGATACTTCCCTGCTGACAGCTCACGGGCCATGAAATGGCACTAGCTCCAATGAAACTCTTTTGAGCCGGGGGCACGGCTTTGCACGACAACGCCTGAGGTCACCAGCAATTGGCTCCACGGCCCTTTTACTTGCCTCTGGATAAGCCTCTCTTCCAAAGGGAGGGGGGAACTCCACATCGCCCCATTTCACTTTGCAGATATAGTCAGCTGTCGCATCGATCTTTGCCGCCAGGTCCAGCACGTAAACACCGTCAGCGGTTACGACTGTATTTAGGGGAAGGGAAAAGAACAGTGAGCCAGCATGCACTTCTCCCTAGCAGCCCCTTCACAGAGAAAAGCAACACAAGGCAGTTTACTTGAGGGACATTTCAGGGTACTGCCAAGAACCGACATTACCCCTCAATATCAGAGTCTCACCTCCATTAGAATGTTTGGGTGAAACAGTTCTACCATCACAGAGATAACTGCACAGACACAGGACTGGTCCACTGCTGATTTACTGGTTTACTGCTGGTTTACTGCTGATACAAGAGTGAGGAGGGGGTCCCTCTGGACCCCAGAAGACCGTGTCAAAGTGAGAACTACCAAGTGCCTGCATTGCACCTGACTTTCCTTGGCATGTCTCTTCTAAGGCAGGTAGCTGCCCAGCATCTCTGCACTGGAGGCGACAGCATCATACCCAATTTCAAGATGTCACACAATTACCTAACCCCAGCAGAAGCTGTATGGAAAAAGGCAAATTCAGAGTAGTGACAGGCAGCCTTCCTTTTTGGTCACGGGATACTTTTAAATCTATTTCTTGTGACATACCTAATTCTATTTGCATAGGACCAGTGAACTGATCTGAGGGTTGGCTTAGACATTTAGGGACATGCTGTAGATTCAGGGTCAAGATACCCAAATCAGCAAAGAAATCCACTGTCCACAGGAAGCTCTCTTCAGACTTCCTGCAAATTGTGTTCCTTCTAAATCCACTACTACCCTTTCCTTTACATGACCTTGAAACCAGGCTGCATCTAAACGTACAGGCTGCATGCCTTAAAGACTAACAAATTTTCTGGCAGAGTATGAGGTTTCATGAGCCACAGCTCACTTCTTCAGATACTGTGGCTCACGAAAGCTCATACCCTGCCAGAAATTTTGTTAGTCTTTAAGGTGCTAATGGACACTTGCTCTTTTCTACTGCTACAGGCAGACTAACACAGCTACCCATCATGATTAGGCTGCATGCCTGTTTTGCCCAAGATAATTTGAGAATGAAATCTGACTGAGAAAAGCCACGACCCCCTCTGTTCACAAAAACGCTCCCCTCTTCAGTAACTGAGTTCACACCAAAGAGCTCTTGCAAGAGCCTCTGTGTAATTTTCTCCCGGGAATTCTATATACCAACACAGGTTTCTGCTTATGAAGAGAAAAGCAAAACACTTTCACAAACACTGGAATGCTTCTTTTAGCCTGCAACAAGCCACAAAATGCCTGCCGAAGGAGGCGCGGCCAGCACAAAATGGCCACCACAGGCGACTTTCAGTCACCCAGTGAGGGTCTTTGTGCTGTGGTGGCAGCTGCTGCCAAAGCAACATCTTTAAAAAACCTGCACAGCTGATCAACTCTCTGGTGGCAATCAGAAGCCATCTTGCTGGGCAAAAGCCTCACCTGGCACCGCCCACTTTCTAAAAACACTGGGTGGGCGACAGGAAAGGTGTTAATGGGTGCCAGGGTACCCATGGGCACCACACACTGCGGACCTCTGCTATAAACAAACACTTGTGGGACTGTTCCTATAATGCATGGTTCCCCAACATGGGGCAGAGGGGCACAACTGCACAGCTGCAAGGCAGGGTTTGTTATTGGCGGCCCTATTTCAAATGGAAGGGTTTCCCATGGCTGCAGTAGCAGCCACAATCACTGGAGGATCAGGCGCACTGGTAAGCCATTCCACCTTCAGGCTTTCTTTCCCTTTTATTCCCCCTTCTTTCTCCATCCTTTCCCCTTCTGAGATTTGTTTGCAAAACGTGGAGGGACAACTGAAGGAAAAAGGGGAACAAAGAAACTCAACCTAAAAGTCAAGAAACCAAAGGGATTGAGCTCAACACTATCTAATATAACAACAACCAGTAAATCTATTTTATACTGTGCACAAATGTATTTAAAAACAGAGGGCCTAAAATACAGGCTTCTTAAAAAGATTATGTCACGTAAGATTATGTCATTCTTTTCTTCACATTTGTTGATGTTCTACACATCCTGAAACGCTGGTTGCCACATACAAGGTCAGTTTTAACTGGAAATTTGGGATATTTCTAAGGAATGGGAGGGTTGTTATAGAAAGAATTATTTGATGGGCATTATAACTTAAGATTTTAATATATATATATCTTGACCCAGGTGGGAGCCATGTTTTAAGGCACATGGACCAACTATTTTAACATAAAGCCACACAGACTAAAAGATAATTTCAGTTTTAAAAAATTGGGAGGGTCATATTATTTATTAAGGTAATACTAATTGGATTTTTCATCCCTCTTTTTTCTCCTTCCAAGAGGCTTTTATATATTTTCGACCTTGTACAACGTTTGTGTTTATGTCAGGATGTGTCTTGTAAAACTGTGCATGTATCACCACTGAGAAAGGCCTGTAAAAGGCCAAAACGCGTCTGGTCAGATTTTGGTCATTTTATGTACTAACGTTATGTACTAAGCTATGTGCTTTTTAAGAAGTCTGCATTTTAGGCCCTATGTTTTATTGGTTGTTACATTAAATGTGGAGGGAGGTATCCTGTTTGTCTCTGCCTCTCACAGCAGCCATTTTGGGTTTGATGGCACCTCCTCTCGAAATTCAAGAGGTGCCCAGAGTCTCGAAAAGGTTGGCAACTCCTGCTACAATGTATGAAACGGTCCTCAGAACGAAAGGCCATTCATGCACTGGTACTTAGACTCGTGTTCTCTGCCAGACTGACTCGGTTCTTCGTTGGAGTTATGTATGATTTTTCTGTCCCTCAGAGTTCACCTCGCTCTTTCCCAATGCTGTTTTGGCATGAATTTAAAGTGTGATCCGAGCTCAACTCGAAGCAAATCGAGGCCATTTGTGTGACTATGGTTAAATTCGGGTTTCTCACCCCCCCACACACACACCGCCCATTTTTGCTTCTCCCTCCCTCATCCAACTCCTCCCCTAGAAGCCATTTTGGTCAGCTTAAACAGTGTTTGCAGATCTCCGGGAATGGAGCTGGCTGATCGCCCCACCCCCCCAAGGCTTCCTCTCTGGTCAGCTTAAGCAGCGTTTGCAGATTTGCAGGAACAGAGCTGGCTGATTCCCTCCATCCCCAAACGCTGATCTGAAGATGCATAATTGCACACAAGGTACTCTTGGAATTTCTTTGGGGCAAAAAGCCCCCATGCATAGAGTTTTGAGAATTTGGATGAGAATATATCCTTTGCAATTGAAAGGGGAGGTCTTGTGTGTGTGTGTGTGTGTGTGTGTGTGTGTGTGTGTGTATGTATATGTATATGTAGAAAAGAGCAAGAGTCCAGCAGCACCTTAAAGACTAACAAAAATATTTTCTGGCAGGGTATGAGCTTTAAGGTGCTACTGGACTCTTGCTCTTTTCTACTACTGCAGACAGACTAACACGGCTACCCACTGTGTATGTATATGTGTGTGGGTATAATTAGTGTGTGTGTGTGTGTATATATATATATATGTGTGTGTGTGTGTGTGTGTATATGTGTGTGTATATATATATATGTGTGTGTATATATATATGTGTGTGTATATATATGTGTGTGTGTGTGTGTGTGTGTGTGTGTGTATATATATATATATATATATATAGCTTGATTTCTTTTGTTTTTTTTATGTATGTCTATGCCTATGTACTGAAATAAAAATTCTAGCGTAAAAGAAAAAGAGAATTCGGATGAGAAAAGTGTGCGTTAAAAGAGTGTCGAACCCAAGGTAAAATTCCCATGCATAAATGGCCAAAGAAAACCACACACATTTGGTCAATTTGGTTCTTCCATCTATTTCACAAAAGGCTGGGAGTTCAAAAATGCTCTTCACAAATGACACTAAGAACAAAGTTTCCATCCTTCACAGTTTTCTAAAACGTCACATGAATATTAATCCTTGAATCCGTTCTCTTATATCAGCATGCTGAAAGACCGATGGGGCACTTTCTGCATTTCCCGTTTGCGGAGGAGGAATAATTTAAACTTATTTTGACAACAAGGGCTCATGGAAATGTACTCGCTGTCTACAGCACAGACCCTGCGTTCATCTTCATTAGGAGACATACTGGAGAAAGAAAGATGAAATACGGTTGTTTTGTGGAAAGTAACAGTTGGATAAGTTACCTAGTGGGTTGATTTCCAGATACGTAAAGTATAAGTCTTCATAGAGGTTGAACAGGCCAGAGATGAAGCTTGCCAAGACGCTGCATAAAGGAGGTTAATTTTGGAAAAAAGCAAACTTATTACAATCAGACAGACATGTACTAATCCACTTGCCCTCCACACTTGGCCAGCCATATCAGTAATGCCTTCAATCTGCCTGCCAGCGATCCAGCAGATGACGCAGAGGCCCAGCTGGGATGAGTCAAGTTCCCCAGCCGCCGCCCTTTGCCCCCTCCAACTTTATTGCAATGCTTTAATCTTGTTAGATGGAATTAAAAGTATCCTTTGGAACTTCTCAAAGGCAGCTTCATTTGAGGAGCCGCATGCAAAAACATGTAGTTAAGTAAGAAGTCAGATCACTAAAGTCTTTTATGCATGGCTGTTTCCCTTATGGTCACCCCCTCTGATGACTTTGGGTCTTTGTTTTGATTATGCATGCCATTTCCAACCGTCAGAGGTCACCTTGCTCTCCTCCTGCGTTTCCCCGCATTTTACCTGCATTTTCAAGTTCAACATAAAACGGGTCCCTGAAAACGCGGGCAAAACATGCAAAAACACAGGGGGAGAGTGAGGCGACCTCTGACGGTCGGAAACGGCATGCATAATCAAAACAAGACCGGAAGTCGTCGCAGGGAAACAACCATGCATAAAAGGCCTAAGAAACATGATGCAAGCAAACAGACGAAGCCCACCCACCATGTAAGGCGGAAGAAGCTAACTTCTGAAGAGAAGCATGACAGCCCACAAGCTGACCACAAGGACAAGCCCTTGGCACAAGAGAACCCAGGTTACATGGTGACCCCCAAGCTTGTGCATCAAAACGTGCACAGTACGTTAGAGGAGGGAAGTGGCTTTTCTGGGATCTACCAACTGAAGTACGCCTACGCAGGAGTCCCCCAACCTTTTCAAGCTTGCGGCACCTTTAGACTTCTGACACAGGAGGTGGGGCCAGCCACAAAATGGCTGCCATGGCTTATTTTCAATCACACAGCAAAGATCCTTGTGCTGAGGCAGCAGCTGCAGCCAAGGTAACATTTTTAAAAATCTGCAAAGCCAATCAAATCTCCAGTGGCAAATGAGAATCCTTGCTGGGCAAAAGCCCCACACACTTTCTAAAAATACTCAGCAGGCACCAGGAAAAGTGTCGGCGGGCACCATGGCACCCAGAGGTACCATGCTGGGGATCCCTGTCCCAAGGTGTGTCTTTCCACCATTGCAAAGCAGAGCGGAAAAGAACTTTAGGATACCCTCAGGTAAGAGTTGTCCGACAGTGGAATCAGCTACCTAGGGAGGTGGAGAGCTCCCCCTCCCTGGCAGTCTTTAAGCAGAGGCTGGACAAACACTTGCCAGGGATGCTCTAGGCTGATACTGCATTGAGCAGCGGGTTGGACTAGATGGCCTGTATGGCCCCTTCCAACTCTATGATTCTATTTACACACAAGATTCTTCTTCTATGAGGGAAACAGCTAAGCAGTATTTCACCCCAGACTATTCAATCTCTGTGATCACGCGAACAGAGCCACTACTATGATGTGCCATCCCCAAACCCATGGTTAATAGGATACAAAACAGCGCCTCAGAATTACTCTTTCTTGTTTGGCGGAGCATGCACCAAAAGGTGCTTCTTGATAGCTGATTCGTCGAGCTTCTTGTCAACGCCCACCAGCAGCTTCTGAGCCTTGGCATCCACATCGCCCACATCCACGCCACCCTGGTGGTAGAACAGCACGTAGTCCCCCTCACGGGCAGCATAGATGCACACGTAGAACTCCTCTGCCTACGAATTCAACACACAGAACTGGTAAGATTTTGGTAGGCCAGTCAGCAGTTTAAACCTATGTTGTGATCGGCAATGATATACAATGCAGTGCATTTTTGGAAATTCCTGACAATAAAGAGCAGGGTATCTGTAGCGATGGCCTGAGGGAAGAGAACACTTTTTCATTATTATTTTTTCTTCTCCTGAAAAGAAAAAAAAGGTATGCCAAGTGAGGGGAAGATAGAGGGGGAAAAATGATGGCATTCTTCAAATGCCTGAAGGGCTGTCCAACAGACGAGGGCAAAGACTTGCTCTCTGCCGCTTCAGAGGGCAAAACTCGATCTACCGGGCTTAAGTTGCAGGAGGGTAGAAGAAGAAGAGTTGGCTTTTATATGCCGACTTTCTCTAACTTTTAAGGAGAACCAAACAGGCTTACAATTGCCTTCCCTTCCTCTGCCCACAACAGACACCTTGTGAAGTAAGTGGGACTGAGAGAGTTTGGAGAGAACTGTGACTAGTCCAGGGTCACCCAGCTGGCTTCATGTGTACAAGTGGGGAAACCAACCCGGTTCTCCAGATGAGAGTCCGCTGCTCTTAACCAATACACTGCGTGGACTCTCTTTTCAGGCATGTGACTATGCCACTGAGGGCAAAACAAAGGTCGTTAAAGTGGAGGCACTTCTCTCACTGGGGCATCACCTCTTCAAAAGGCAGTGCCCTCAGTTCAAACCACTCAGCTTCATGTTCCCTTCAGTCTGGTAGCCAAATCCAACTTGGCTCAATTACAACACCTCTAGGTAACTGGAGGAAGAGCAATTTGAAAGGAAGAGACACAGTGCAGAAACTGCAGCTGCTCCGAGTTGCAAACACCAGTGAACTGGTGTGGAAAAGGTACAAATGGTCTGGGAAGAGGATGGAATCAACTGGTGTAGAGAGGGGTGGACACAAGTAAGTGTATGCACGCTGGCTCTGTCCCAGTAACTGGGAATGCAGCTTTTTCAAATGTTCCTGATCATGTGGAGGAAGCTTTCCATGCCCCTATGATAACTCTGCACAGAGCCATGCAAGTGAAACAAACCTGTTTGTGTGGAACGAAAGGTTCTATCAAGAAGTTCTTCAGGATGCCTTTCGCTTTGGCAATCTGTGGAAAACAAGAAACACACAGGCCACTCAGAAGCAAAATGAGACACATCCCCCACCGTGTATTTTAAAAGGCTGCCCATTCCCAAGACTCCAAGGATCGTTTTCTCCCTTTACTTCAGTTTGCGACTGTTCTACCATGCCTTCAAGGAGCTCAGAAGAGCCTCTCAGCTCCACAACAACCCAGACAAGGCAGTTGAAACTGTCAGGTTATGGACCGGTACTCACTGTGGTTTCATGGCCCAGCCGTGGCTTTAGCCATGTCTTCACTTGATCCAAGGTGAGATTCACCCCTACTAGACCCAGCTTGCCACGCCGTTTGATCAGCTGGTCAGGCTTCACCACCAGACGCTGGAATTTTATAAAGCAAGAAAGGAAGTAAAGGGGGGAAATCGAAAACCTTTCTCTTGTGGGTAAACTTATTTACAAGCTGCCAGTTTTGCAAGAGGTGAAGAGGTTTGCAAGAGGTTAGATGTCCTAAAATCCTCCAACTGGAGAGGCAGGATACCTGCAGCCACATGACAGAAGCCAGGTACCAGCTCATGTTGATGGGTGCCTTTTGAACACATGCAGTGGAGTGTTTCTTTTAGCCACATTTCTTTTGCAGATGCACATCCCCACCAGGAAGTAACACTTGGCAACTCAGTCATGAGAGCTTACATATTATTTCTTTTACACTGTTGTAGCCAAGAAAAAGAGAGAGAACTAGGTGAGAGAACTCTAGAGACGGGGGCCACACCCCCACGTTGTTGGCTATTTCACAAAAACATTTTTTGTGCCTACACGTACTCCCTTCCAAAGTGAACCAACTTTTGCATAGCTACCCTGCCCAATTAGCTGGGGCAATTCTACTTATAAGATGACCCATGACAGGCAGGCCTGGAAGCTTCAGATCCTGAAAAGGGGGGGGGGGTAAGCAACACTCTGGTCTTCCTCCCTCTCTCGGCCTTCAAAGGCCCCCCAAACCCTTTGCTACTTTCTGGCAAGATTCACAGAGTCCAATCATCTCCTTGCTGATGCATGCCAGCAACCGACTCATTTAATTAGCTAATGATACAACTGCTTCCCATCAGCGAGAAAAATGGGACTGAACCGCAGATCCATGTTGTATAGCTAAATGTGATTAAACAACTGGATGGGAGCCGAAGAGGGAGAAGAGGGGAATGAGAGAAAGGACAGACAAATGTCTCCTGCATGCAATTCAATTTGCACCGCTGAGATATGAGAGACCAAAAAAAGGACTCTCAAACATCAACACCAATCATTGGCGCCACTGGCCAGATCAAAGATGAGCAGCCCTTGCAGGGCTGGCATCTAGCTATTCAGGGCCATTCAGCCGGGCCTGCCCCTGTTCACATTCCACTAGCTTTGCTTAAGCAGATTGTCCTCCCTGGGGCTGCATTTCAAGCATCACCCACACGGTGTTTGCATGAATGAAACCAGAACTTAGATATGGGAGCTTTTAGGAACTAAAACCAGGCCTGGCAGAGATCTTCATATGACGAGTGCCTTGTAAGTGATAGGGAGAAGATGCCACAGCTTATTCCACTCACCTCAGTCAAAAGCCAGGGATGATCTTGGATCAGATGGTCCCAGTCGGTCTCGGGCGTTACTCTGGCATATTTAAAGCGGTTCTGGATGGCGGACGAGGTGCAAATGTATTTATACAAAAACTCCTTCCCGGTCTGCTCAGAAATAGCTTTGGCGGACATGGCTTCCTAAAGCAGATTAAAAAGGGGCACACCAAACTTAGCTACAGAACGTTTTAGGATTTACTCTTTAAACATTATATTGCTGATAGAGCTATTATTAGGAATATTTCAACTACCGTGAGGGTCTTAGTTCTCCAGGGGTAGTGCACTGCAAAGCCTGATCTACATATTCAGTAAAGTCATGTGGTACAGCCTTCCTGCGAGGGACTATACCACTTCAAAATGCAGGTGGGATATCACATGTTTGTCCCCTTGTATGGGGGGGGAGGGGGAGAAGAGACAGAAATCTCCCTGTACATAAACTGGGCCAGCAGTGCGATATGCTTTGTTCTGAACAAGCGGACTTTCAGAAAGTTTGACAGTAGATCTCAGCAGACTCAAGAGCTGCCTTATGCTGAATCAGACCCTTGGTCCATCAAAGTCAGTATTGTCTACCAGCAGCGGCTCTCCAGGGTCTCAGGTAGAGGTCTTTCACATCACCTACTTGCCTAGTCCCTTTAACTGGAGATGCCGGGAATTGAACCTGGGACCTTCTGCATGCCAAGCAGATGCTCTACCACTGAGCCACAGCCCCTCCCCAATATGGATGGTTTGGAAAAGCAGTATAAACTGGACTCCAGATACTAGAGATAGCTCCATCTCTGAAACAAAGCACAAGTATCCCAAATATGTCGGGGCAGTGAAAAGGTAGGCTGTGATCTACTGGCTGACCACGGATCAATTTTTGGTGGACCACCTAGTAGATACTAGACTGGGCTGGAGTTTGACAAGATCCAACAAGATACTTATTAAGCCATTAAGCAAGAATACATGCTCAGGATTACTTAGCACATGAGTTATATATCTCAGCTCAAGAGACCTCAAGTTGAATCTTGCTTCCTGAATGCAGATATACATACCACAGAGCTTCATTTCATTGACCTTGCTTACAGAGATATTTGAACCAGGTATAACAACTATCTGAAAAATCATTCTTGATGGTCCTAATTTATTCCAATAATGAAGGGGGGTTATCTAGTGAATGAACTGGCCCTACTTCTTAGGTGTGTTTTAAGGTTAGAAAGGTTGAATTTTGAATAATTTCACTTTATGGTGTGCACTTTAACAATTTGTACCAATGAGGAAGGCCTATTGGCCAAAACGCGTTTGGTTTCAATGGACATTTTTGTACTATTTGTAATGTATTCGAGTTTTGTTAATTTATTATATGTCACCCATTAGTATTCATTCTGTTATTAAGCCTTTTATCAACCTTCTTAGTTGCCTGTTTTTTCTGGGTTGAAGTTTTTTGGTTATTTTAGTAAAATGACAGCAGAACATGGAAGACGAAAGTAAGCCCATCCTCAATATATATACCAACCCAAAATTCTTATCGCAAGCATACATGACTCCCTTCCCTCCAAAAGAGAAAAAGTTGACCATTGCCCTTATCTAACCACATATTTGAATTTCAAATGCCATGTGACTGTTCCGTTCCCAAGATAAATTTCAGCTTCTGGTAAGTCTGTTTTTTTTTCCAATTATATGCCGACACTAAGTATTTCTTTAAAAAGAATCCTTGAAAGACAAATATCAGATTGCTCTCAATACACTTAAGAGCCCATTTAACACGACCTTTGGTGTTTGCCCCGAAGAATCCCCTCAAGGAACCATGCAAAACAACAGCAGAGTGTGGCTATGCAAACGAAGGAGAAGGCGAGTGGGGGGGTGGAATTTCTCCTTTTGCGTCGGGACCGTGAATAGTCACATTTAAAGTCGCATTTTTAAAAAAAGAGCTTTGAGAAAACAAAATTGACCATGCATAAATGGCCTAGGAGTTTCCCAACCTGGATCTGGCAACCCTACCTCCCCTCACCCCACTGGTGGCCAGGGGGACCTGGAAACCGTAACTTAGAAGGACACAGCCCTGCTTAAAATGGGACTGTTACACTATTCCTTTACAACAAACCACATCTTGTCAGTAATCTTATCTTACGCACCCAGATCTACTTGTTCTGCAAAAGGTATAAAATATTCTTGCTTCAAGCAAATATTTTGATAATGGAAGGCTTGGAGATGGGGGCTGCTTGATTTGAAGAGGAATGAATCCAGACTCATGCTAAGGAGTGGATGTTTCGCAAATCCGTCCCCCACCCCACCCCGGGTGTCCTTGTGAACAAGCTGGAAATACAAGATACCCAGCAGAACAGGTCTAGGTGAAAACGGAGGCATTCTCCCATATTTCCATTCAGAGGTATTTACCATGTGAATCTAATGAGCTAAAGACATAGGTGGATTCAGGCTATAACGGAGGTACATGCATACACACTTTGGCATTATTGATGAGCAGTGCATTGCAGATTTTTCACATATCTGATTTGTAAGACAGAAACTACAGCTCAGCAACAAAGAATGTGATTGGCATGAAGAAGGCTGTCCCAGGTTTAACGTCTGCCTTTGCCAGGAAAGATGTGAAGTAGCAGGACTGGAAAAACTTCTCAGTCAAGACTCTGAAAAGCCATTGTGCATCACAACAGACAGCCCTGGGGCTACACAGCTCCCGTAGGCTACTCTAGGTTTATAAGTGGAAGAAAGCCAACTGTCAGACTGGCTTTCACCGGCTATAGAAGGCTAATAGAAGGCTAACTAGAATTTGGGATAGACCATGATGGGTAGCTGCGTTAGTCTGTCAATGGCAGTAGAAAAGAGCAAGAGTCCCGTAGCACCTTAAAGGCTACCAAAAGTTCTGGTAGGGTATGAGCTTTTGTGAGCCACAGCTCACTTCTTCAAATACAGCTAGAATGTGAGTCCATCTATCCTTAAGTAGGGAAGAATGAATTAGACACACAACGGCAATGTAAATGTTAAAAAGCAAGTAAATGACATTAGCCGGAGTGATTGGATTAGGTGTGATATGCAGAGGCCTGGAGAAATTAGCCCTGGTGATGAGACAGGAATCCCAGATCTCTGTTCAATCCAGGAGAATGCATAGTCTTGAGCTTCATTATTAGTTGTAATTCAGCAGTGTCTCTTTCTCATCTCCCTTTGAAATCCCTTTGTAAGAGAACTGCTACTCTTAAATCAGCAACTGTATTTGGGACTTATGGAGCTGTTAGATCCCAGACTTCTTGCTGAAGGACATGTAAGCAAGATTCTTATCTGGGATGTGGTTGAATCCAGGCCCAAATTGAACATTTTCTCTACTAAAACAGAGATTCGGATTAAAATTAAAACATGCTCCCAAGCCACCAGGTTCTTTGTTCCCTTTTCACAACCCAGCAGGGCAGCAAAGATGATGCAATTATGAATAAAGCAATCCTACAGAGCGGGTTGATTGAAGGACCTCCATCAAGCAGCCAAAGCAACAAGAAAAGTAAAGGAATGGAAGAGACTAGAGGAGGGGTGGGGGTGGGAGCAGAAGGCAGAACAAGGAGTAACCCCTTCTTGGGGGTTTGAAATAATTTGCAGGAACAAGCAATTCACAAATTAAGCTTGGGAATAAGAGAACTGCTAACTGTCTTTGTGGAAAATTAGTAATTCAATAGGAAGAAGAAGAAGGGTCGGTTTTTATATGCCGACTTTCTTATATTTGTGGCATTGTTGATATGTTTGTAATGGCCTAAGGTTATATGCAAATAAACCATTCATATGCCGCCTTTCTCCACCACTTAAGGAAGAATCAAACCCGCTTACAATCACCTTCCCTTCCCACAACAGGCACCTTGTGAGGTAGGTGAGGCTGAGAGAGCTCTAAGAGAGCTGTGACTAGCCCAAGGTCACCCAGTTGACTTCATGGGTAGGAGTGGGAAACCAGCCCAGTTTACCAGGTTAGCATCCACCGCTCAAATGGAGGAGTGGGGAATCAAGCTGTGAGGGTCTCTGTCTTTGTGTCTCTGCTTTCCATCACCTGCTGTGTTATCAGTGAACTCGTAAAAGCAGTTCACACCTTCTGGTCTCAGGCGCCAGGCCTGATGGCCCATGTATCTTCCCCCCCCCGCTGTTCTTCCTGCCAGTACTCCCTCAGGCCGATGCGGCCTTGGAAGTGTGATAGCCGCCCAGACTTCCTGGGATCTGTCTGATGTTTTGTATTATGCCAAGCTTGTAACTTCCCATAACAATAAGTGTGAACCCCAGTGCCCCAGTGCCCTGGAGTCAATATATTCTGTAAACCCGTATAGCCCCTCACTTGCAACTTTCTACCTGTGCCTGTCTCATCTCCTGAAGGCTTCAATAAATCGATTGTTTCTGTATCAACGTCTGAGCAACTGATTTGGAGAAGCAAACTCAGAGAGGGGGATCTCTCACATTAAGTTGCAAGTCCTTGCCTCTCGGACTGCAGCTGTACCGCTTTGGACAGAATGTCAGCCGACGAGGACACCACCCCTAACCCCGATGCCCCCAAGGAACCGGACGAGCCGGAGAAGCCGGACCCTAAAGAGGAGGGAGCCAAGCCAAAGAAACCGAAGGGTCGCGCCCCCGACCAAGATCGGGACGGACGTCCCCGGGGGCTCACTTATTGGCTGGACTCTCCCAAGGGCTGGTCGCTCTCGCGGACTGCGGCGAAGGATCGCCGGTTGGCCTTCCCCAGCACGGGACTCGAAGGGGACCCGGCCCGCAAAGAGGCCCTCATGGAGGAAGAACGAAAGCAGTGGCAGGAAGACCGCCGGGCTATGCAGGAACAGATGGAGATCATGCAACGCGTAATGGGTGAGATGGCCACGACCCTAGATGCGCTGAAATTGCAACCTCCAGCCGGTGCTCCCCCAGACGGGGCGCCAGTAGTTCCGCCCGCAACCCCTGCCCCCCCGGCCCGTCGGGACCTGAAAGTCACGTATGACGGGTCGGGAGACCAGTTGACCTTTTTTATGGTCCAAGTAGACATTTTTATGCGGGAACAAGGCCGAACCTTCGTTTCTGAGGAGTCCCGGGTGCAGTACGTGGCTTCCTTACTGCAAGGGGAGGCGGCTGCCTGGATGGTGTTGCAGTATGAACTCCGCTCGCCGGTGCTGCGAACCCTGGACGAGTTCATGGTAGCACTCCGAAACCGTTTTGAGGACCCGACTCTAGGTGAGCGGGCTAAAGCCTCCCTGATGCAACTGCGCCAAGGGACTAAGTCGGTGGCGCAGTATGCAAGTGAGTTCCAGTCACTGGCTAGCCGAATTCTGGACTGGAGTGAGGCTACCTTGGTACAATGTTTCAGGGAGGGTCTCAACCCAGACCTCCAACATTGGGCCTTCATGCAAGGGAACCCCCCGGATGTGGAAGGTTGGGTTCGCCATGCTGCTGACATCGAGAATCGCAAACAACTCCTGAACTTGTCCAAGCAACGGATTGGGCGAGACCCCAGGCCCCGGGGTGACCGTGGCCGGGAACTCCGGCAAGGGGGTGGCGGGGTCCTCTCGGCCGCGGAACGCCGCAAGCGGTTCGAGGCCGGCGTCTGCCTGATCTGCGGGGGAAAGGGTCACTTTGCATCGCAATGCCCCTCTCGCTCAGGCCGTCCGACCCCTCCCCGCCAAACCCAGGCCGAGCCGACGAAACCGGCCGCCGACAGCCAGCCTCGCCGCAGAAGTGGACCACTGAGCCGGCGCTCCGGCGCACCCTCCGCTCTCCACGCACGTCCCCAGGATGGGGCATCCGACTCTACGGTCCCATCGGGGTCCCGGATTACAAATACCGTCTTTGATTCGGACGGCTCCCCGGAGGCCACTACCCCGTCCCCCTCTTCCAGCGAGGAGGAAGAGTGGGAACAGCCGGCAAAAAACGCCGTCGGTCTGCTGTAGAGGGGGCTCCGCAGCAGACCGTCCCTATCGTTGTGCAAGGAGCTCCACCGATGGTAAGCGCCCAAGAGGACAATGTATTTGTGCGTGTCCATCTGTCCCTACCCAAAGGGGGTTCCCCGTTAGAGGTCCCCGCGTTGGTCGACTCGGGGTGTGCCCGCACCATGATAAATGAGGAAACTGCCAAGAAGTTGGGTGTCCGGCGCAAGCGGCTTCCGGGACCCCTCCGTTTTTCCCAAATGGACGGGAGTGACTTTAAACGGGGCCCGGTGACCCACAGAACTGCAGCCGTGATTATGTCCGTGGGGGAACATTGGGAACGGTTGTATTTCACTATCGCCCCTATTGTAACCCCTGTGGTGTTAGGGATGAACTGGTTAAGGGGGCACAATCCCTCCATTGATTGGGTTAAACGGGTGCTTTCCTTCCCCGAAAACCCCTGTGGGTTGCATGACAAGGAACGGGTACTCAGGACTCCAGCCGCCGCACTGGTAGGGTCCCCCGCCCCAGTCTCTCCTCAATTACCCTCTGAGTACTCGCAATTTACTGATGTTTTTGATGTTAGAGAGTGCGACGAACTGCCTCCCCACAGAGAAACGGACTGTGCCATCGAGATTGTAGGGGAAGGCAAACTGTCTAAGGGAAAGGTTTACCCCATGAGCCCTAGTGAAAAGACAGTGTTGCGAGACTATCTGGATGTCAATCTGGCGAGGGGTTTCATACGCCCCTCCAAGGCTCCTTATTCAGCCCCAGCTTTCTTTGTAAAGAAAAAGACGGGAGATTTAAGACTGTGTATTGACTTTCGCAGACTGAACGCAGTCACCCAGTCTAATGCTTACCCCCTCCCTCTTATTCCTGACCTTCTAGCACAATTAAAGGAGGGCCGAATCTTCACCAAACTGGACTTGGTAGAAGCCTACCACCGCATTCGCATCAAAGAAGGAGACGAACCCAAAACGGCCTTTTCCAGTTGTTTTGGGATGTTTGAGTACCTAGTCATGCCGTTCGGACTTTCGGGGGCTCCGAGTGTCTTTATGCAATTAATTAATGAGGTTTTGCATGATTTGCTGTTTCGGGGGGTGGTGGTATTTCTCGATGACATCCTTATTTACTCTGAAACCATGGAAGACCATGTGCGCCTAGTGCGAGAGGTGCTCCAGCGGCTGCGGGAGCACAAACTGTATGCTAAGGTGTCCAAATGTGAATTCCACCAACCCTCCATTACATTTCTGGGGTATGTGATCTCCCACCAAGGGTTGGAAATGGACCCCGCCAAGGTCCAGGCAGTGCGGGACTGGGAACCCCCCACTACCCGCCGCCAACTTCAGCAGTTTTTGGGGTTTGCCAATTTTTACCGGAACTTCATTCCTAACTTTGCCCAAGTTGCGCTTCCCCTCACTGCCCTGTTGCGTACCAAGGACAAGGGGGCTAGCGCCGCGCTTCCCTCAGCCCGTTTGCAATGGTCCCCCCAGTGCCAGCTAGCTTTTGAACGTTTGAAGCTACTTTTTTCATCCGAACCCGTTTTGGCTCACCCAGATTGCACCAAGCCTTTTGTGGTGCAAGTGGATGCCTCGGATGTAGCCATGGGCGGGGCCCTATTGCAGAGGGATGAGGGGGGACGGTTGAGACCATGCGCCTACTTCTCCAAGAAGTTTTCCCAGTCTGAAATCAACTGGGCCATTTGGGAGAAGGAGGCAGCAGCGGTCAAACATGCCCTTACCATATGGCGACACTTCTTGGAAGGGGCCGAACTGCCATTCGAAGTGTGTACCGATCACAAGAATCTTGAGGCCCTCAAGGGGGCTAGAAAACTCAATGCCAAACAGGTTCGGTGGGCCCAATTTTTCGCTAAGTTCCGGTTCACTCTCAGACATGTCCCTGGCAAAGAAAATGCCCTAGCCGACGCTTTGTCACGACTTCCCCAGTATCGCAACGATTTCGATCGCCCAGTCGACTCCCTGTTCACTCCCGAGCAGCGAGGGGAAGTTCCTAGCTTAGCCGTCACCACCCGGTCCCAAGCCCGACCACCGGAGACCCCCCCTACACTCAAAGGCATCCCGGAAGCCTTCCAACAGCGACTCCGGGACGCCTCCTTGCAGGAGGAGGAGCATCATCTCCTCCCCACTGGTCTGGAACGTACCAACACTTGGTGGGTGCAAGGGGGGAAACTGTACGTCCCCTCCTCTCTTCGCAAGGAAGTATTGGGACTTGTACATGGTGCCAGGCTAGCGGGTCATTTTGGTTTCATAAAAACGCTTCACCTGGTTCGAAGACAATTCTGGTGGCCCGGTATGAGATCTGATGTAGAGTTGTATGTGCGCAGCTGCCCCACCTGCGCCACAGCCAAGAAACGGATGGGAAAACCCCCAGGGCTTCTCAAACCGCTTGAGAGCCCCTCCCGTCCCTGGGAAGTCATCGCCATGGATTTTATCACCGACCTACCTCCGAGTCGGGGAAAGACGGTTCTTTGGGTTATCACAGACCTCTTTTCCAAACAGGTTCACTTCGTTCCATGTGCAGGCCTTCCTTCAGCCCAGGGCTTAGCTAAACTGTTCATCACACACGTCCTCAGGCTACACTCGATCCCGAGGAAGGTCCTCTCCGACCGGGGGGTCCAGTTTGTTGCCAAATTCTGGCGGGCCTTCCTAAAGTTAATGGGAGTGGAAGAGCAGGGCCTTTCTTCCGCCTATCACCCCCAAACGGATGGTCAAACAGAACGAGTAAATGCGGTGGTAGAATGTTATTTGCGTTGCTATGTAAATTTCCACCAGGACGACTGGGTCGACCTGCTGCCATTTGCCGAATATGCGTATAACAATGCGCCTCATTCCTCTACCGGCTTTAGTCCCTTCCAAGTTATATACGGGACGGATTTCGGCCCTTTCGGTTCTGCCCCCGTCTCGCCAGAGCTCCAGTCTACCCCTGACCTTCAGGAGTGGATTCAGGTGGTTAAATCCACCTGGCCATGGTTGCTCAAAAATCTGGAAAGGGCAAAAAGCAAGTACAAGGAACAAGCAGACAAACACCGGTCTCCGGGATGGGAACTCAAGGTGGGGGAGCAAGTCTATCTGTCCACCAAAAACCTCCGCTCTCTTCGCCCCTGCAAAAAACTGAGCGACCGTTATGTGGGACCTTTCCCCATTACCAGAGTAATCAACGAGGTTACTGTGGAACTGGACCTCCCAAAAACTCTGAAAGGAGTCCATCCAGTCTTTCATATAAGCCTCCTCAAACCCTATGTGGCAGCCCCCCAGTTCCACCCCCCTCCCGCACACGAGATTCCTACCGTAGTAGGAGGGGACACCCATTTGGAAATATCCAAGGTTTTAGACTCCAAATGGAAGAAAGGGAAACTGTTTTACTTTGTTCGCTGGAAAAACCTTGGCTCCGCTCATGACGAATGGGTGGCCGCACCCCACATGGCGGCTCCTCGCTTAGTCCGGGAATTCCACCTTGCTTATCCCGATAAGCCTCGTCCTCTCGGGGACCCCGGGGGGGGGCCTTAAGGGGGGCAGAATGTGAGGGTCTCTGTCTTTGTGTCTCTGCTTTCCATCACCTGCTGTGTTATCAGTGAACTCGTAAAAGCAGTTCACACCTTCTGGTCTCAGGCGCCAGGCCTGATGGCCCATGTATCTTCCCCCCCCCGCTGTTCTTCCTGCCAGTACTCCCTCAGGCCGATGCGGCCTTGGAAGTGTGATAGCCGCCCAGACTTCCTGGGATCTGTCTGATGTTTTGTATTATGCCAAGCTTGTAACTTCCCATAACAATAAGTGTGAACCCCAGTGCCCCAGTGCCCTGGAGTCAATATATTCTGTAAACCCGTATAGCCCCTCACTTGCAACTTTCTACCTGTGCCTGTCTCATCTCCTGAAGGCTTCAATAAATCGATTGTTTCTGTATCAACGTCTGAGCAACTGATTTGGAGAAGCAAACTCAGAGAGGGGGATCTCTCACACAAGCCCAGTTCTCCAGATTAGAGTCCACCGCTCTTAACCCCAACAGATGAGGCTGCCTACTGCATCTCTGCATAAGTCACTGTTCCGGACTTGGCACCTTTCAGTCAGTATCCACTAATGGTTGTCATTGAATGAGCCCATTATTCCCAAATACAGAGTTACAACACTACTGATACCACATTCAGCTCTTTCAGACCAGAGGAAGAGTGCGACACACATAAGCATAGCCTTTGTTTTGTTTTTTTAAAAAACCTTTCCAATGTCAATTGGCCAACCGAGACCAGGAAGTATCTCTTCATACAACACGTAGTTAAATTGTGGAACTCCCTGCCCCAGGAGGTGGAGATGACTGCCAACTTGGAAGGCTTGAAGAGGGGAGTGGACATGTTCATGGAGGAAAGGGCTATCCATGGCTACTAGTCAAAATGGATACTAGTCATGATGCATACCTATTCTCTCCAGGATTAAAGGACTGTGCCCATTATATTGGGTGCTTTGTCAGGATAATGCTGCTGCAGTCGTCTTGTTTGTGGGCTTCCTAGAGGCACCTGGTTGGCCACTGTGTGAACAGACTGCTAGACTTGATGGGCCTTGGTCTGATCCAGCAGGGCTTTTTTCATGTTCTTAAGACGTAAATGCAGTTTCAGAGGGGAGGTAATAAGTGAAAGCCAGTGAAAATGAAAATATGAACACACTCCTATCTAAATTGTGAATATTTCACGTGTTTGTTGAGAATGAGATACTGACACCAATTTGGGGGGGGGATTTACATTTAACACACTTCAAGCACCCAAAAATCCTTGGCCCAGGGCTGCCATGTTGCCTCTTTGAGATCTTCTACACAGGCCCCTGCCAGTTGTGGTTGCAATTCAAATACTCCATGCATTTAAAAAGAAAAACACGATTATGCTCTTCAACTGTGTTGTCAAACAGGCTCCAGAGCCCCAAGGCTGCTCTGGGGCCACAAACCTCTCCCTCTGCCGGGGGCTCTCCACACTCGAGGTGAAAGTCGCAGTCCCTCCTCCTCCTCCTCCTCCTCTCTCTCAATAGCTCTAAAGCCACAGGGGATGCATCAGCGCTTGTTTTACCGACCTTGCCAAAAGGCAGCTTTGTAAGGAAAGTGGCATCATCGTGTCTTGGGAACAAGAACCCCAGGAAATCCGGGGAGGAGGAGGCAGCAAATCCTCCCTTTAGAACCATCGTGAAGATAAAAAGTTCGCTTTTTATTGTTCTTTGCAAAGAAACTCAAAATAAAGCCAGCATAAGCACTAGGGTTGCCAACCTCCAGGTGGTTAACAAAACTTGGCAAATTGAAGCGGTCCGTGAGTTATCATTAATTGTTATTTACTGTTAGATTACCGTTACTTAAAAAAAACTACATTTGAAGTTGCTGCAGTATTTTGCATACTGATATTGTATAAGATTGTAATGTTATATTGAAAGTGGGATACATTGATATTTAGTAAAATCACTGGATTTGGCTAAGCTTTGCTATATTTAGTTCATATCAGTATACTAGCCATAGTTGCTGTCTGTTTTTGCAAACCTCCAGGTGGTGGCGGGAGATCTGCTATTACAACTGATCTCCAGGCGATAGAAATCAGTTTCCCGGGAGAAAATGACTGCTTTGGCAATTGGACTCTATGGCGTTGAAGTCCCTCCCCTCTTCAAACCCCACCCTCAGACTCTCCTGGTATTTCCCAACTCGGAGCTGGCAACCCTAAAAGAGACACAGCGTGTTTGCATGGCCTTCTAGATCCGGAAAGAGTTTAGGAACCTCCTCCTGCTACCCTCAGTCTACCACCAAGTTCTGGCAGGAATCTGGCTTTTGACAACTGCAGGGTATGAAGAAATTGAAACTTCATGTTAGGAAAGGAATATTTTACTCCAAGCCATTGCGTTCTAGTGTTTTCTATGGTTTATGGTGCTTTAAAAAAATTAATCCCCAGAGTGGATTAGGAAAGCACTGTTGGTAGGAAGTAGCGAGGTACTTGGTGAATAGAGTCATGAAAGAATGGGGGGGGGGGGAGACCCTAGAAAAAACACACTCTTCTCTCTTACCCAAGGAAAACTGAAATGTTCCAATGAAATATTTTCTCTTTTGGAATAAATAAGCAAAGGACAAATTAGGGTTTACCCTAAATGTGTAGGGTAACATGAAGATTTATTGTATTTTATTTCATTTACTTCTTCAATCCCATTCCCGTCTCTATTTATTCAGTTTATATACCCCGTCTTTCTCTCTAATGGGGACCCAAAAGGGCTTACATCATTCCGGTCTTTTCCATTTTACCCTCACAATAACAAAGCGAGGTAGATTAAGTTGAGAGTGTGTGAACGGCCCAAAGTTACCTAGTTCCATGGCAAATCTGAAACTGGGTCTCCCAGATCCTAGTCCAACAATAACCACTATACCACACTGCACATAATACAATACGGTATTAGACGGCAGTCATTCCTGTGTTTACTGTAGACTTCTACACCAAATGTTGATCGTATGATTACTGTGGTCCATAACATTTAACTCTATACGCAAATACACTGCTAGTACTATGGTTCAAATAATATAGTTTGTGTTTACTACAAAATGTATGCTTTGTTTTTAATGTTTATTCTTCCCACCTCTCAGGAGGCAAAAAAGAAGGTATGTGCGCTAAAGTAGCAGAGGGTGCAGGAGTGTTCACCTCTCTCTGCTGTACAGGCTTATATTCAAAGGTTTGCTTGTAGAAGACGAAGGCATTTACATGTTTCAATTCCAAAAATATGTCTAATAGTACAATTGCATATACCAAGTTGCATTTTATGCTGTTAAAGCAGTAAAACAAGATCAGGGTTGATCAGAAAATAACATGTATTTCAATTTTTGCCCAAATTTTCCATTCCCACCCCCATGGCATCAAATTTTCTCTCTTCTAGTGAAGCCCCAGGATCCAACATGATGTAGTGGTTAAGAGCAGTGGACTCTAATCTGGAGAACTGGGCTTGATTCCTCACTCCTACAAATGAAGCCAGCTGAATGACCTTGGGCCAGTCACAGTTCTCTCTGAACTCTCTCAGCCCCACCTACCTCTCAAGGTGTTTGTTGCGGGGAAAGGAAGGGAAGGCGATTGTAAGTCGGTCTGATTCTTCTTAAAAAGGTATAGAAAATCAGCATATAAAACCAACTCTTCCTCCTCTTCTATCGGACCTCCATGTAAATGAACACTTAAAAAAATTAACTGTATTACAAGAAAGGGACCCACAATGACTTGTGGGGGCTATCTCATTTTACCCTCCTGCATTAGTTTCGCTTTTGCTTCCCTTAAAGCCCCTATAACCTCTCCCCTTTGCCTGCTTCCTTGTCTCCTTCCCACCCCACAGCCAACCTATCTTTATTTGCCTCCATCTTCAGCTCCCTCCCTGGCAGTCTCTACCCGGGAAAATGATGGCCCAGTTGTAAGGTGCCAGCTGCTGGGCCAGGCCCACTTGCATGGCAGGGACACGCAAGGATGTACAGGGGGCACCACACATTCCCCTGTACCCCCTCCCTGCACTATTTCCTCTTTCCCTCCTCCTGGCAACCTCATATCACCTCCCCTTTTCTGCTCATAGATTCACAACCCTGCATTTTATCTGCCTCCCATCTTCAGCTATATTTATTATTTACTTGCATCATTTATGCCTCATCATTTATTTCTCCACAGTCAGGAACAAAGCTGCTTACATCATTCTCTTCTCCTCTTTACCCTCACAACAATCCTGTGAGGTATGTTAGGCTAAAAGTACATGACTGGCCCAAGGCTACCCAGCAACCTTACACGACAGAGCGAGGATTTGAACCCGGGTCTCCCAGACCCTAGCCTAAAACTCTAACCACTACACTACACTGGCGTTCATAAGGTGGCTGCTGTTGAACAGTAGCAAGCAGCCAGGCTTGGGCGAATCACACAAGTCAGATGGTAGTGAGTCGCTGGTGGTTGCTGCCAGGCCTGGCCCCGATGAATCCTCTCTCAAAGGTAAAACAACCTGGAAAGGGTCTTGCCCCGTCTCCCTACCTTTTACTGACAGAAACCAGACCTGAAACCCTGGCAAAAGTGTTGTGGTTGCCTAGCAATGGCCACTGAGGACATCCGTTTCTTAAAGCATCATTTTGGGGTTTTTTTTAACCCCCTCCACAGTGTCTTTTCTTTTATTCTTCAGATTTTTCTGCAAGCCTGGGGTGTTTTTCAGATCTGCTCACAGCTGCCATATCCGGATTTGAGTATCCTCAGATCTGGCCAGGTTGAGAATTAGAATACACAACCAAGAACCCTCAAGGATTTCCGGGTGGAGGTATTTCATTTCCCCCTTCCCCACTATTTCCTCTTTCCCTTCCTTGGAAGTACCCATATACAGCCTCTCACCTTTTCCTGTCTCCTTCACACCCACCAGCCCACCTACCTTTACCTACCCCTCACGCTTAATCTCCTTCCCTATCCCTGGCAGTTTCTGCCAAGAAAAACTAGAAGGTATGTAGCCAGGGCTGCTGTTCCCACATTGGCAGAATCTTCCAAGTATCGAGTAAAATTGCCCTCTTTTCTATAACAGAGTCAAAAATACATCCCCTACATTTGTTTGAGGAAGGAACCTCAGGCTCTCTGGCTTCTACCCTCCCCCCAAAAATTCGATTTATCTTGCTTCATCTGCAGTCCTGCTTTGGGTCCACTCCTATGGTATCTTCATGCGCAACCGGAACAAGGCAAGGTAAACACTTGATTCTCACAGTGCCGAAGGGCTATACATTTCCATTCTCTGAGCTGTCGTGAAAAACTTGCAAAGCCGTCAACTGTTTCCAGGGTGCCCCATGAGACCGGTCTCCAAGGTCTATGCATGGAGGTCACATCCATCTCCCAGATGCTGCTGTCAAGCTGTGCTCTGAATCTAAACAGAAGGGGCAGAGGAGCATGTCTGAAGAAAATCAGAACTGCTCCAAGGAGCTCGGTAAACATCTCATGCAAAGAAAACCAAGCATCAGCTGCTCCTCTCTCTCATCATACGGTGCCCCTGAATAGCCTCTGCTCTACAGAAAACTCAAAAATCTGGGAATAGCTGAAAGGGCCTTCATCAGTGGTTAATAAAAACCATTTAAGCCTGCACACATTCACAGAAATAAATAAATACATACATATACATATATTTATGTATGTATTGTATATGTGTGTATGTATTTCTGTAAAAGTGTGCAGGCTTAACATGGTTTTTATTAACCACTGATGAAGGCCCCACAGGCCGAAACGCGTTTGATATTCTTTCTACCTAACCTTGGGTACCCAGCTTCTGTTTTCAGGTTGGGTTTTATTCCCCCTATTTTTTTTCTTCCACGTAGCTAAAAGGGCAACACCATAAGATTCAGGAGATTCTCCTTAAGGAGCCTGATTGGGTCACAATTCACATCTTAATAGGTTTGCTCTCTTACAGGTTCAAATATACAGGGCTGCCACTCAGTTTTAAAAAATCTCAATTACCGTATTTGTTCAGGTTGATTTCATATAAACCTGCACAAAAGGAACAGCTGTGAAGGGGGGAATGTATACCTTAAGATGATGTATTCTCATGCCACACCATCTTAAAAGAACCAGCGTGGTATAGTGGTTAAGAGCGGTGGTTTGGAGCAGTGGACTCTGATCTGGAGAACCGGGTTTGATTCCCCACTCCTCCACATGAGCTGCGGAGGCTAATCTGGTAAACTGGATTTGTTTTCCCACTCCTACACACAAAGCCAACTGGGTGACCTTGGGCTAGTCACACTCTCTTAGCCTCACCTTCCTCACAGGGTGTCTGTTGTGGGGAGGAGAAGATGATTGTAAGCCGGTTTGATTCTTCCTTAAGTGGTAGAGAAAGTTGGCATATAAAAAACCAACTCTTCTTCATATTTTTCTGAGAGAACAGGCTGAGGTTCACTGGTAGAGGGCTTAGTTTACATGCAGGAGGTTCCCGGTTCAAACCCCGACATCTCCTGTTAAAAGGATTAGGTGATGTAAAAAATCTCTGCCTGAGCTGCTGCCAGTCAGAGTAGGCTAAACTGACCTTGATGGACCAGCAGCCTGACTCACTATGGCAGGCTCGTTTAGGGAGAAGCAATCAGCGGCAGAGCATTTTCTGTGCATGCAGAAGGTCCCAGGTTCAATTCCTGGCACCACCAGTTAAAAGGATTAGGTAGCAGGTGATGGGAAAAACCTCCTGAGACCCTGGAGAGCTGCTGCCAGTCAGAGTAGACAATACTGACCTTGACAAACTGACGGTCTAACTCAGTATAAGACACCTTTGTGTGGGGAAAGCCCCTTCCAAGATATCACCTCATCTGCAGGTTTTTGTAACTACTCATTCAAAAAAGTTTTAACCCCCCCCCCAATTATGTTGCTTAATTCATCAGGGCTATGTTCTGAAGACAAGTGATGCAGCAACCTCGCTAAACCAAAGCAAGTCACAGTCCAGATGGCAGATCGCCTGAGCCCTCTACTAGGGTTGCCAACTTCCAATTGGGGCCTGGAGAATTACCAGAGTTCTCCAGACTACAGAGATCGTTCCCATTGGAGAAAATGGCTGCTTTGGAGGGTGGACTCCATGGCATTCAACCCTGGTGAGGCCCTGCTCCCAGACGGCCAAGAATTTCCCAAGCTGGAGTTCGCAACCCTACTCTCTATGTACCCGATCTGAGCTCCAGAGAAAAAATACAGGGTATAAACAGATTATTATCAGGGGCACCTTTTAAAAAAACAGATTCACCCAGCCAATAAAATGCTGCTAACCTAGCAAAATGCCAAGGTGACTCAACAGCCTTGGTTGATAACCCCTGCTCCAATCAGGGCTGCAGAAGTGATTGTGGGGAGGCTACATCTTGAGCAAAAAACAAAAATAAGAAAACCCTTCCACCCACTCTGGTGAATTGAACACAACTGCACTCAGAATTGCGCAGGTCATACATTATACCAGGGGTGGGCCCAGGGGCCATTTAAGGCTGCAAAATCATTTGGTCTGGCTCTTCGTGGGTCCTGGCAGATCACTAGCTCAGGAGGATCTAAGACTGGTGATCCGCACCCTCCCACGAACAGGAATAGCCTTTATTCAAGGCATATGTGTGTTTGATTTGCTGAGAAAAGGAATATTTTTTCCCCCTTTCAGAAGAGTCCTTAGCTATGGAGCTGCCAGGACCACCCAATAAACTGTGTTAACCCTTTCCCACCCGGGCCATGGAGAAACGTATTGGTCGGCTAATTTTTAAGTTGATAATTTTGTATGGCCCACGAATGAGGTTATAAATATCCAAATGGCCCTTGGCGGAAAAAAGGTTCCCCACCCCTGCATTATACATTCTATAGGAAACCAAGCAGTGTGGTATATAGAGTATTGGACAAGATCTAGGAGACCCAGGTTCAAATCCCTACTCTGTCGTGGAAGCTTGCTGGGTGACCTTACGTCAGTCACACCCTCTTAGCTTGCCCTACCTCATAGGATCGTTGTGAGGATAAAACTGATGAGCAGAAGAATGACGTCGTAAGCTACCTTGGGTCACCATTGGGGAGAAAAGTGGCATATAAATAAATATTTCAGTAGCCCTCCTGTACTGTATTAAATACACAAGGACAAGAAGCGGAATGAGGAAGGCTGCAAGCATTCTGCATGATAAAAATATTCATAATTCAGCATAAAGCAAAGCTGAATTCCGCAACCTGCATAAGTACCAAATGTGCATCTATTTGCTCATCTAGCATGGTTTATTTGTCTCTCGATGCAATGCTATGCAGAGTTACTCCCATCTAAGCCCATGAAACCGAACCACGAAAATAGGCTCCAACAGGGGTTAACTCTTCATAGAACTGCTCGGTCACAAAAGACACTGAAGGCCAAGAATGCAAAATTTGCACAATGAATACTAATCATGGATGGGCATGCCTTTCCAGAGGTGCAACAGACACTTTGCCACTTGCCAAAACAAAGGGACTGTCAACTATTTCACTGTTAGCATTGCTTATAGATGTACAGGCCTTCTGTCTGTAGACTCTTGCATAAACTTAGCATTCATGGGATAAGAGGATGGGTCCTCTTATGTATTAAAAATTGGTTAAACGACAGGAAGCAAAGAGTAGGAATAAACGGACAGTTCTCACAATGGAGGGAAGTATACAGTGGGATCCCACAAGGATCAGTATAAGGGCCAGTACTATTTAATTTGTTCAAAAATGATCTGAGACTAGGGGTGAGTAGTGTAGTGGCCAAGTTTGCGAATGACACAGAATTAGGATGATGAAAACCAAGGTTGGCTGTGAAGAGCTCCAGGAGGCTGTCCACAAACTGGGGGAGTGGGCAGCAAAGAGGCGAATTAAGTTCAGTGTTGGTAGGTGTAAAGTGATGCACGCTGGGACAAAAAAAAATCCCAACTTCAAGTATAGGGTCTGAACTTGCTGAGGCTGAGAGGGGAAAAGATCTTGGGGTCGTAGTAGAAAGCTCAATGGAAGTGTCAACCCAGTGTGCTGCAGCATTGACAAAGGCAAACTCTATATTAGGGATTGGGAAAGGTATTGAAAATAAAATGGCCGATATTATAATATTGTGTATTGGGTGCAGTTCTGGACAGAATCAAACAGGTGCAGAGGAGAGTAACAAGGATGATCAGGGGCCTGGAGACCAAGTCCTATGAGGAAAAACTGCAGGAGTCGGGAATGCTCAGTCTGGAAAAGAGGAGGTTGAGGGGGGACATGTTTACTCTCTTTAAGTATTTGAAGGCTGTCACTTAGAGGAGGTCAGGGAGCTGTTCCTGTTGTCAGCAGAGGATAGGACTCACAAGAATGGGTATAAATTGCAGGAGGAAAGGTACCCGCTGGATATTAGGAAACATTTTTTACAGTAAGAGTTGTTTGACAGTGGAATCATCTACCTAGGGAGGTGGTGAGCTCCCCCTCCCTGGCAGTCTTTAAGCAGAGGCTGAACAAACACTTGTCAGGGATGCTCTAGGCTGATCCTGCATTGAGCAGGGGTTGGACTAGATGGCCTGTATGGCCCCCTCCAACTCCATGATTCAATGAATCTATGATGCCCCTGTATAGATCTACTGTGCGGCCTCATTTGGAATGCTGTGTGCAGTTCTGCTCACCATAGCTCAAAAATGACATCACATAGCCAAAAAAGGACAGAAGAGGGCAACCAAGATGATTAAGGGGTTGGAGCACCTTCCCTATGAGCAAAGGTTGAAGAATCTGGACTTTTCAGTTTCGTACATGATAGAGGTTTATAAAATTATGCACGGGGTGGAGAGAGTTGACAAAGAGAGCTTTGTCTCCCTCTTCCAAAATACTAGAACTTGAGGGCATCCAATGAAGTTGATGGGCAGTAGATTCAGGACGGACGAAAGGAAATACTTCTTTACACAATGAGTAACTAAAATGCGGGGATTCACTGCCAAAGGATGTAGAGATGGCCAAATGCATAGATGGCTTTAAAGGGGGATTAGACAGATTCACAGAGGACAAGTCTATCAGTGCCTACTAGCCATGGTGACTAAAGAGATCTTCCATGTTCAAAGGTAATACATTTCTGAATATCAGTGCCAGGAGGCAAAATCAGGAATATACCTTGGCCTCTATGCCCTGTTGTTGGCTCTCCAGAGGAACCGGTTGGCCTCTGTGTGGGACAGGATGCTGGACTAGATCCAGCACTAGTCTGGTCCAGCAGGGCTCTTCTTATGTCTATACAAGACGAGTATAAGGCATCTCTACCATAAAGGAAAAACAAGGTTTCATGCCGAATGACTGACAGTTTATTTTGCTGGGTGAACAAAGCTCTGTACCTGTCATGGACCTGTGCCGCTGGCATCTTGCCAATTCATAAATTAAAATACACCATCTGTACATAGTAACAACCTCCTCTTTGATGTTCATCAACAAAGGTTGGGGTTTTTTTTGCTGTACACACACAGCCACATGACCAGGTAATATCTTCAGCGTTCCTAAAGTGTGCAGGGAGGAAGACTATTTACCCTTGTCCCATGTGCTCGATCTCAGGCAGAGAAGAACAGCTGCTGCTCACAGCAGGGATGCTGGTCTAGAAAAGTTGCAACATCTGGCAAGTTGCCTCAGGCAAACAAACCACGTTGCTGTGGGCAAACAAACTGCAGCCAAACCAGTCAAGGCGGAGTGACAGCCACCCTTCCTCCATCCTGTTCACTCCACTATTTATTGACGTCGTTTATGCTCTGGCTTTATCCCCCATGGGGACTTAAAGGGATTTGTATAGTTCTCTTCTCCTCCTTTTTATCCTCACAACAACCCTGCGAGGTAGGTTAGGCTGAGAGTCTGTGACTGGACAAAGATCACTCAGCAAGCTTCCACGGCAGAGTGGGGGATTCAAACCTGGGTCTCCCAGATCCTAGTCCAACACCTTAACCACTATACCACAGTGGCTCTCTACAAACCCAGCAGCAGGATCCTAACTTGCAAAAATCTTTGTTACGTTAAAATGTTGCCTAATTACAGGTACTGAACCCTCTCTCCTGAAGTTAAATCAGAGTCTAACATTGTCCCCCTTCCCCCCAAAATGAACAAACCTGAAGAGCCACACACTATACCATTTAGGAACAACATAGAAAAATAACAGCCAGGTATAAGGAAGGATAAGGGGGGAAAGTACTCTTCTGTGGAGAGTAAATACTGCTTCCTAGTAACCAGGCAAGGAATGATTACAACAGTTATTTTCTTTTAGGATACAAATGACCAACATAAGGATATTTAGGCAGTCAGCCTAGTAAAAAAAAAAGTGTTGTTATTTGCAAGACTGGTATAAGAGGTGCTTTTGTGTATGGGGTGGTGTTGGTGCAAGTGGGTGGGGTCTGTCATTACAAAAGAAGCAGGTGCCATGAGCTAGGTCAAATCCATTGCAAATGTACAACCTGCAAAGCAAGACACATCTGTGGCATTACCTACTACCAAGCTTGCCATCTGCTTGCTGGCAGCAGGCAATCCCCTGCCCTCGATAATTTGAGGAGGAAGAGGGAAAAAATGGGAGGAGGGAAGAAATGGCATTGATTATGACACTCTAGGAATTTCGACTAGTTTCTATGGTCCTTACCACAGGGATGGGGGGATTCCTAGAGCATCCTCTGGAAGTGACGCCACTTCCTCCTGGAACTGTACCCTCCCCAAGCACAATCCACTAACTTCATTTGTCTACTTGGTGGCAACAGCTGAAAACCCTCTGAGTGGGTACCTTTGCACCTACCCTGTCAAACCAGATAATTTTACTTCAGCAGTGAAGTACCTGTACCGTCCACATTGCCAGCTCAGTTTAATCCCTACTACTAATCCTGCTGTGAAGGACACATTTAGGAACAAGATCAGTCCATTTAGCTCAACATTGTTTTCAGCAACTGGCATTGGCTTACGGAAGTCTCAAGCAGATGGTCCCTTCTCAACCCCTTGTTCCTTCCAATTGGAGAGACCACAAATTAAAGGCTAGAGCAGGGGTGTCGAACTCATTTGTTATGAGGGCCGCATATGACATAAATGTCAATAGGTTGGGCCGGGCCATATGTACCAAATCAATAAATGCCATAAAATGCAATGCCAGGTACCAGAGATACAAACGTCATAGAAGACACAGGCAAAGTCAATTAATGATGTTATTTTTGGGATTGTTTTAAGCGTGTTTGTATTTTAAGTAAAAAAAAAAATATCATTAATTGGCTTTGCCTGTGTCTTCTGTACAGTTTATATCTCTGGTCCCTAGCATTAAATTTAATCTGGACTGGGAACAGAATTTGTGCTCTGGGACTGGAATGACATGTCGCAGAGTGGAATGACAGTCCCTGGGAGTAGCAGAAGCATTCTGGGACTGTCATTCCAGTCCCAGAACACTTCTGTTACACCCAGGGGCTGTCATTCCACTCTGCAACCTGTCATTCCATTCCCATACACTTCTGCTACTCCTAGGTGCTGCCATTCCACTTGCGGGCTGTCATTCCAGTCCCAGAACACTTCTGCTACCCAGAGGTTGTCATTCCACTCTGCGACCTGTCATTCCAGTCCCAGAGTAGTGTATTTGGGCCCAGAGACTATAATGGAAAATCCATTCCGCATTTTCTTTGCAATTTTTTTGTGCTGTAATGTATTTCAATGGAGCCCATGTAAGTCAACTGGCATTCCTGGATCCCATTATCTCCAGTGGGCCTGCAAGCGTCTCCCATCGTTTTCAATGGGCAATCCTGTCATTCCTTTTAGTACATCCCCTTGGTTTTTTTTTAGGAATTGCATGGAGAATTAACATTCGGGAAGTTCTTCCCGCCTATAGAGCAGCAGAGTAAGATTGCTGAGGCTTGAGGATAGGAGACCAGCATCTTGCTCACTTAGTCCTGACTCTCAGAGGTTGCCCTAGAGCTCCAGCTGCTGAGGTTTACACTCGTTGAGCAGGAAGCTGCTCATCTTGCTGCATAATTTGAGCAGTGCAATGTAGGGAAATACATATTTAGGGTATTGGAGGAGAGTGTTACGGATTCCATGGACTGTCAAAAAAACAAATAAGTGGGTTATAGATCAAATCAAGCTGGAACTGACCCTAGAAGCTAAAATTACTAAACTGAGGCTGTCGTACTTTGGACACATTATGAGAAGACAAGAGTCACTGGAAAAGACAATAACGCTAGGAAAAGTTGAAGGCAGCAGGAAAAGAGGAAGACCCCACAAGAGATGGATTGACTCCATCAAAAGGAAGCCACGGCCCTCAATTTGCAAGACCTGAGCAAGGCTGTTAAGGATAGGACGTTTGGGAGGACATTGATTCATAGGCTCGCCATGAGTTGGAAGCGACTTCACGGCACTTCACACACTCACACACACGCACAAATAAGATCCCTCTGGGCTGGAGCAGGGAAGGAGTGAAGAACGTCAGTTCCCCCACCCCCCAGTCAAGCTCCACATGGGACTCGGGTGTTGAGGGAATGAAGATCGCGCTGCCTCCCGGCCAGGAGACAGCACAATCTTCAGTTCCACCCCCACCCCAGGCAAGTTCCACGTGGGGCTTGGCTGGGGAGGGGAGGGAATGAAGATTGCACTGCCTCCCAGCAGGGAGGGAAGGCCGGAAGGGACGGCAGAAGGTGGCTGGCTGGGCTCGCAGGCCAGAGCAGCCCCAGGAAGCCCAGAAAGGGGTAGGGGGAGTGGTTGCTGGCTGCTTCGCGGGCCGGAGGGAAGCCCTCTGGAGGCCGCATCCAGCCGGCGGGCCGCATGCTTGACACCCCTGGGCACGCATTCGGTTAATACCCTATGGGCATTCGCCAAAAATGTCAGCTAAACCAGGGGTCTCCAACTTGGTTGACCCTGTGGACATTTTTGAAATGCTGAGAAAAAGTAGTGCGCACCACCACAAAATGGCTGCTACAGGGCAGAGGCCAATCACAAAATGCTGGGAGGTTCTAAGCCGGGGGCCCCAACATGGTACCCATAGGTGCCCTGGCACCTGCCAACACCTTTTCTGGCAGCTGCCAAGTGTTTTTAGGAAGTGGGTGGGGCCAGGTATGGCTTTTGCCCAGCAAGGCTTCTGAATGGCTACTGGAGATTTGTTTGGCTCTGCTGATGTTCCTCTGGCAGCAGCTGCCACCACAGCACCACATTGCGTTAACTGAAGTAAAGAAATGGCAATCATTTGGTGGCTGGTTCCGCCTCCAGAGGCAGCCATTTTGTGGCTGTGCCAGAATTCCAGAGGTGCCCGCAGGCTCAAAAAAAGTTGGGGACCCCTGGTCTAAGCGACGGATCCTCCTATAACGGAGGCAGCAGTTTCTGAATAGGTCCTTCTTGCAAACACAAAGGTGATGCCTCCTGGGCTCTTTGAAAGCACCTCCTGCCCCAACGAGGCAGATGGGTCATTTGCTTCGAGGAAGGAGCAAATGGGCACCAGGAAGCACATTGGCAGGTACCCACGTTGGGGATCACCGAGCAGAAAAATCAGACTCTGAGCAATCAGACCTGATTTCAGTTAGGAAAGCATCCCCGAACCAGGTCAGCCAGATAGAAATCCGACAATGCAGAAAAGCAAAGATAGTTAAATACATTTTAAGTAGCTTGTAAATCACTCTCCGCCATGACTTTGTTTGCAGGATACATCACTGGCGACATGAAGACTGTTAAGTCCGCGTGGGAAGGATTCACGAGATCCGAGACGGAGTTCAACAACACAGCTTTAGTTGATTTCAGCACAGAACTAACTTACACACTGAACGTGCCCTGCTTATATGCCCCCCTGGCCGCCTGCGGCCACTCCCCCCCTGATCCGTGATAGGGGGGAATACCCTCTCGGTGACCAATGGGACATGCTGGCTTAGGGCCAATAGGATCCGTTTGCTTAGCCAATAGGGCGAGCAGGGTTTAGGATCCTTCATGCGGAACTCAAGCTCCTAAGTCTCCCCTTGCTTACTACCCTACTAAATGCATACACAACAAAGACTATGAAACAAAAAGGAGCGTTGGGGAATCTGACACGATCATTTATGATGGGAAAGGTATAGACTGCAGAAAAGATCTACCACTTTGGTCAAGAAAGCACTGGGTGAGCCACTCCGGCAGTTAGAGCCCCCTCCCCTTTCCCAGCAAAAACCAGATTTTGTTTGGTGCTTTGATGCCATCCTTGGAAATTCAAAACCAGAACGTTAAAATCTGGACCCAGAGAGAACGTAACAGATTACCTACAGAAGCAAGATGGCAGAAGGAACAGGAGACTAAATCGCAACAGATTAAGTTGACAGAGCTGAGCATTTGTACATTTTAAAATAGTGCCTTTAAAAAAAATAAACCTACGTCACAGCATAAAGTGAACTGTTCAAGAACAGACGTCGCTATACAAATAATGCTCACGTACAGCCTTCAGCCAAACATTGCAGAATCCCTGACGGCCTTTTGAGAAATGGCAGAGGTCCAAGAAACACAGACTGAACACCAAGCCCTATTAAGATCAACGCCTATTTGGCCCTATGAAGAAATCTACAACACTCAAATTTGCAATGTCTTTAAAAAACTGGTTGGTCCAATAAAATATGTATCACCCATCCTGCTTCTTCAGAACAACCATAGTATCTTGAAATGCAATTGAACACAAGGAATTATTTTGTTTTAATTCAAGGAATTATTTTGTTTTAATTCATTCTTTTTTAATCCTTGGGATAAACAGTTAAGTTTTAACTCAAAATAAATCTTAAATTGAGGTTACATTTGAATTAAGACACCTACAGTTATTCAGGACTGCTCGATCCTGTGTTCAAACCCTTAATTTTTTTTATTTAATAATTTTTTTATTCAGTATCTTAATATAATCATAATTCAACATTATATAAGGGATTAAATCAAAGAATATCCTTTGAATGGTCCCATTAAAAACTGCTTTTCACCGTAAAGTCTCCACACCTCCCATTCCCCCCAAAATTGTACATTATCAGTCTGATTTATCAAAGCCGTACGTTTTGCCATTTCTGTCAATTCTAGCATCTTATTTAACCAGCCCTTTATTCAAACCTTTAATTTGATACCATCCTTCAGCCAACCCAAGAAGAGTGGTGCAGTGGTTAGAATGGGGGAGTCCCCAACATGGTACCCGGGTTTCCAAGAAGTAGGCGGGGCCAAGTAGGGCTTTTGCCCAGCAAAGATTTGGATTGGCTTTGCACATTTTTAAAAATGTTGCTATGGCAGCAGCTGTCATTATGTAACTATGTCAGAACGGTCACTATGTTACTGAAGCTAAGCCGCGGCGATCATTCTGGGGCTGGCCCCGCCTCCTGCGGCAGCCATTTTGCGGCAGCCATTTTGTTGCTGAGCCCACCAGGCTGTGTTCGAACTCCAGTTGTGCCCACAGGCTCAAAAAAGGTTGAGGACCCCTGGTTTAAAGTGCCAGACCTTGGGTTGCTTGCATACTCTTAACCTAACCTCCCTCACAGGATTATTGCGAGGATAAAATGGGGGTTTTTTTTGCTGTAAACCCCTCTGGGTCCCCCAGGGGAGATGAGTGGGGCATAAAAGAATACATCTGAAAAACACCTAGACCATCGCTGACAAACAAAGTTAGCCTACAAGAAGCACATACACACAACCTCAAACTCTACATATCATAGTCAAAAAGGGCAAGAGTCCAGTAGCACCTTAAAGACTAACAAAAATATTTTCTGGTAGGGTATGAGTTTCGTGAGCCACAGCTCACTTCTTCAGATACTTCTTCAGGTATCTGAAGAAGTGAGCTGTGGCTCACGAAAGCTCATACCCTACCAGAAAATATTTTTGTTAGTCTTTAAGGTGCTACTGGACTCTTGCCCTTTTTGACTACTGCAAACAGACTAACACGGCTACCCACTGTGAATTATCTACATATCATGAAGAGGTTTCTGTACCTGTCCTGCTGAATACAAAGCTGCTGAAGGTCACCTCAAAAAGGTTTTCAGCTAAACACTAGGAAAAACTTTCTGACAGCTAGAGCGGTTCCCCAGTGGAACAGGCTTCCTCAGGAGGCGGTGGATCTCCTTCCCTGGAGGTTTTAAGCAGAGGCTAGATGGCCATCTGTCAGCAATGCTGATTCTGTGACCTTAGGCAGATGATGAGAGGGAGGGCAGGAAGGTTTGTGTCAGTGTTTGGCTCTTGTGGCCCTTTCTTGCATGCCCAGGGTAGTGCCAACTGCTAGCGCGGTGAGTGGTTAAGAGCGGTGGTTTGGAGCAGAGGACTCTGATCTGGAGAACCGGGTTTGTTCCCCCACTTCTCCACATGAGCGGCGGACGCTAATCTGGTGAACTGGATTTATTTCCCCGCTCATACAGATGAAGCCAGCTGGGTGACCTTGGGCTAGTCACACTTGCTCAGCCCCACCTACCTCACAGGGTGTCTATTGTGGGGAGGGGAAGGGAAGGTGATTGTAAGCCGGTTCAATTCTTCCTTAAGTGGTAGAGAAAGTCAGCATATAAAAACCAACTCTTCTTAGAAAGCAATTTTCCTCCAGGCCAGATTGGCCAGGGATCCTAGACGGTTGGGTTTTTTTTGGGGGGGGGGGGCTTGGAGTAGGGGTCACTAGGTAGTTGTGAATTTTCTGCATTCTGCGGAGGGTTGGAATAGATGACCCTGGTAGTCCTTTCCAGCTCTATGATTCTATGAAAGCACCAGACTTAAAATTTAGGAGGGCTTTGCCACCTATACTCGATTTCCTATACTCTATTTCCTGGCTATGGGATTAGAGATGCGTAGACACACGGTGCCATAGCATCAAGAATACATCTACATCACAAGTTCCACTAAAAGCCAAAGAAAGGATCGACCTATTCCTGTCTCTCCTCTGCCACCCACACCATTGACCTGGACAATGAAAGAAAAGCATTAAAAGACACTGTGACTGGAAGACTAGAAAAACACTCTAAAATGCAGATATTTTGCTAAAATGGCTGCAAGCGCTGGATTACAGAAGTGTGTTGAAAATATATCAAATGTGAACCCATCACACGCACACTCGCCCCTTAAATTCTTAACGGCAAACAGGTCGCAGATGTTACTTTGCACTATTGTACTCATGGATAAGCTGAACTCTTGCTTTGTTTGATGGATAGAAGAAGAGCTGGTCTGTATATGCTGATTTTCTCTACCTTTTAAGAAGAATCAAACCAATTTACAATCTCCTTCCCTTTCTCTCCCCACCACAGGCACCCTGTGAGGTAGGTGGGGCTGAGAGAGCTCGAAGAGAGCTGTGACTAGCCCAAGACACCCAGCTGGCTTCATGTGGAGGAATGGGGAATCCAACCCAACTCTCCAGATTAGACACCATCACTCTTAACCACTACACCATGCTGGCTACTTTCAGCCAGAACTCATTCAGACTGTCAGAGGCATAGCAAACAGGATGAGACCACTGGTCTAATTAATTTATTTTGAATTAGGACTACAATTAAAACAAGCTAGGCTGGGTCTATAATTTCTGGATTTTCAGAATACAAGTTATGCCTGCCTATGTGTGCAAACCACCTTCTGCTGAAGATGAGGGGGGATCAGTTATTTGAAAGAAAGAAGGGATTTACACAGCTAAATTTGTTGTATTTGCGTAGCGACCATGAAACGAGAGAGAAAATGAGAACTCATCCTTTGCCTTTTCTTTATCTGATGTCAGCTGCAATGTTTTTGATCACACTGCATTTTTTTTAAAGCCAAGGTATGGGTGAAAAATAAGCCTTTAGCATCACTGTGGGAACCTGAAGCTTTGAAAATTGGTACAACCCCAGCAATGACTGTGGTGCAAGAACCGGAGTGTTTAATCTTGTAGAGCGTTCCACTGTAAGTGCATTGATTTCAGCGGTCTTAGACAGAAGTAACTCAGCACAGAACAGCACTGTAAATAATCCAGCCCATCTCAAAATTTTTGCCAACATAATGGCAAAACTGCATACCAAAAATGAAGCCTGAGGGTTGAACTGTGTTTTGGGGTGGGGTGATGCAGAATATGTCTTGATGACCTTATGGTTTCTTCCTGCCCCAAGAGATGATTGCTTTGATATATGGCATAATTAGACAGGATAGAGGTGAGAAGTCAGACATCCCACCCACCCCGTCCCTTGCTTATATATTCTGGAATATTCCTCAGGACCAGAATTTCAACATTTCTTCTCTATTCAGTCCAGTTTTCTTCGTGTTTAACATCTGGCTTAGGAACTTGTTTTCTATTTCTCTTTGGTAGAGTAGCAGTTTTCTGATTCTTTTTTCAGATTTGCATATCAACATATAACGATGGGAAATCAAAGTTATAACCAATTCAGACTAAAGGAAAATTCCAGTAATGTTTATACCCTTGCCTGACATACTTCACTGAGTATATGTTTGGCACACAAATTCACTAGGCACATGGTGGTATAATTCCAGGTTCTAAACCAGAGGATTCTAACATTTTACTGAGGAGTCCCTAGAGCCTCTTCCTCAAGAACTCACTTTTTGGCACATTGACTGCTTGAGTCTTCCAGGCAAAGGTTCAGTTAGGTCTTCCAACTTTCTGACTCAGGGTCATTTATAAGCCTTTTTGCCTTGTTACAAAATTTAAACAAGTTATCCAGTATAGCTCAAGTAAAGAAATTAAGGGAAAAGTCAGTATCTGGGAGAAAGAAAAATCCATAGATTTTCGTGGCATATACAACTCAGCAGAGAAGCACATATTTTGCATATATAAGATCCCAAGTTCAACATCCAGCATCTCCCATTAAAAAATTACCACAGTATCAAGTCATCTTTGGAAAGCTATTTGCCCATCAGACAGTACAGGGCACAAGGCCCCTTTTTAGGTCGGCAAAATATTGGTTCTCTCATCGAGGAGGAGAATTAGGTTCTGAATTTCAGTACTCGTCTGTCAAGCCTTCTCTTCTTGAAGCAGCTCCCTTACCACTGCACACTTTCAACTCCATGCTAATGTCAACGGCATGGTAGGCATGCCCGCCAAGAGGCAGGAGAAAGTTAACAGCAGCTGCAACAGGCCCGCATACGGAAAGACCAGAGGAGGATCCACTCTGTTGCATCACACCACAAACCCTCTTTTTCAATCATCTGATAAATTTCAGGTGTCATGCTGTAACTAAGCAGGAACAACCCTGCTGGCTCCCATACCAAGCCAGAAGGCCTAGCTCAGCATCTCGTCCCCAACAGTGGTCAGCCAAGCGCCGTCCCAAAGCCCACAATCAGGTCATGAAGGCAACAGCCCTGCCCTTATCCTGGCATACGACACTCTGACGTAGGCTGCCTCTGAACAGGGAGGGTATATTTTTGATCCCATGGTTAATAACCATTGAGCAATCTATCCTCCCAAACTTTAAAAGCACACTAAAGCTCTAGTCATCCTCTCTAGTCCAGGTATTCGACAAGTTAATTACGTGATAGGAGATTACTTTTCCTCCATCCTGAACTTCCCACCAATCAGTCTCATTGAATGCTCCCAATTTCTAACATTTATGAACAAGGAAGACAAACATTCTCTCTACCCAAAATAACACTTTAAAGTACATCCCCCTCATATGTACATGCTCTCCCCCAAGCCCCATTACCACTTTCTCACCTGAAGAGCCTACAAAGGGCTGGGAGAAAAGCCCCCCCCCATGCTCCCTTTATCACCCAGCACACCTGTAGCCCTTTCAGACCGAGGAGCTTAGCCCCAGCCACAAGGGCCATTTGATGCTCAATACAGGTTAAGCAGAGTCAAACCTAATAGAACAGTCTCTGCTCCCGAGGAGCCTACACTCTTCCATCAACGTTGGTCCAAGAAAATAAGGGAACCCCCCCAACCATCCCTGCTCATGTTTGAAGACTGATGCTCTGAAAGTATTGACAGCCCAAAGGGGGGGCAGTCTTTTTTCCATCCCACGGGGAGCAGAGTGGGAAGTATCCCGAGCAAAGCTTGGGAGGGGCTGTGGCTCAGTGGTAGAGCATCTGCTCAGCATGCAGAAGGTCCCAGGTTCAACCCCTGGCATCTCCAGTTAAAGGGACTAGGCAGGTCGGTGATGTGAAAGACCTCTACCTGAGACCCTGGAGAGGGGCTGTGGCTCAGTGGTAGAGCATCTGCTCGGCATGCAGAAGGTCCCAGGTTCAACCCCCGGCATCTCCAGTTAAAGGGACTAGGCAAGTAGTTGATGTGACACCCTGGAGAGCCATGGGGAGGGGCTGTGGCTCAGTGGTAGAGCACCTGCTCGGCATGCAGAAGGTCCCAGGTTCAACCCCCGGCATCTCCAGTTAAAGCAGTGGTTCCCAACCATTTTTTGACCAGGGACCACTAGGACTTTTTTGTTCGGTGCAGGGACCCCAAGGTTCAAAATAAAAATTCAGGGAATTTGAAAATAAACTTTAATCATAACTGTTAGTTAAACATTAAACTTAGAATTATATTTGAATATATATATATATAATAATAGAGAACTTTTAATTGAAAATATTAATTTATTATGGGTTTATAACTTTGTTTCGCAGGCCTTAATTTAGTTCTCGCGGACCCCTGGGGGTCCATGGACCCCTGGTTAGGAACCAGTGAGTTAAAGGGACTAGGCAGGTCGGTGATGTGAAAGACCTCTACCTGAGACGCTGGAGAGCCATGGAGAGGGGCCGTGGCTCAGTGGTAGAGCCTCTGCTCGGCATGCAGAAGGTCCCCGGTTCAACCCCCGGCATCTCCAGTTAAAGGGACCAGGCAAGTAAGTGATGGGAAAGACCCCTGCCTGAGACCCTGGAGAGCTGCTGCCGGTCTGAGCCAACAATACTGACTTCGAGGGAACAAGGGTCTGTCTGGTTCAGCATAAGGCAGCTTCACGTGTTCAAAGCCCCGTCTCCCACTCTCACCTGGCTGCACGGGGCGCCTTCGCTTGCTGCTTCTGCCGAGGCTGCAACGCTTTCCTCCCAGCCTCTTTTCCGGTCGGCTTCCTCTCCGGCTGTCCCTTCCCCCCTCCCCCCTTGCCTCATCTCATATGGCTTCACGCACTCCCCGCCGCGCCATAGGGCAGCCTGGCCCCCACGTGCCGCTTGCCTGAGCGGCGCCGGACGTCGCCCATTGGCTCGCCTTCCGTGGGTAGAGCGGTGCGTGATTGGGAGGGTGGAGGGAGGGTTTCAAAGGCTTCTGGGAGTTGTAGTTTTTTCTTCCTTTCACCCACGGGCTCTCTTAACTTTTCACTCGCAGTGGGTCGCCGTGTTAGTCTGTCTGCAGTAGTCGAAAAGGGCAAGAGTCCAGCAGCACCTTAAAGACTAACAAAAAAAATTTCTGGTAGGGTGTGAGCTCATACTCTACCAGAAAATAACTTTTCATTGTAAAACAAAATATATATATATTTTTTTATTATTCTTTTTGTATTTTTTTTTCAGTAATACGTAAATATACAGGGGGGAAATTGGGAAAGGGAAAATAATATTAATTCACATATCATTTTGTTGGTATCTAACAATCTCTACCCCTCTAAAACAAACATTTTTTTTTATTATTCTTTTTTCTTTTTTCCCCCCAGTAATAAGTAAATATACAGGAGGGAAATTGGGAAAGGGAAAATAATATTAATTCACATATCATTTTGTTGATATCTAACAATCTCTACCCCTCTAAAACAATTTTTAAATTATTATTCTTTTTTTTCCCCCAGTAATAAATAAATATACAGGGGGGAAATTGGGAAAGGGAAAATAATATTAATTCACATATCATTTTGTTGATATCTAACAATCTCTACCCCTCTAAAACAAACAATTTTTTTTATTATTCTTTTTTTTTTCCTTTCAGTAATAAGTAAATATACAGGGGGGGAATTGGGAAAGGGAAAATAATATTAATTCACATATCATTTTGTTGATATCTAACAATCTCTACCCCTCTAAAACAAACATTTTTTTTTATTTTTCTTTTTTTCTTTTTCTTTCAGTAATAAGTAAATATACAAGGGGGAAATTGGGAAAGGGAAAATAATATTAATTTACATATCATTTTGTTGATATCTAACAATCTCTACCCCTCTTTATAATACCGTTTTCCATATATTTTATAACCAAAAAATAATTTGATTTGATTAAATCTTTTGTTTGGTGTTTTTAATAAATTCATTAAAAGGTCTCCATCGCTCATGATTCTGTTCTTGTGTATTGTCTTTCATGTATTCTGTTAATTGTGCCATAGTACTGTATTCTAAGGACTTGTCTAACCATGCTTGAAGTGTTGGGATCTTATTTGTTTTCCAAAGTGATGCCAGCGCTACTCTTGCCGCAGTTGCAAGATATCTTAATACAATCTGTTGATCCTGATTCATGGTATGTGGTGCTTTATTCAGAAGAAAAAGTTTGGTATCGTATTTTATGCTCTTACAATGCCTTCGAGGTTCTTATGGATTTTTTTCCAATATTTCTGTACGACTTCACATGTCCACCAACAGTGGAAAAAGGTGCCTCTGAATTTATGACACTTCCAACAGAGTCCCGAAGCTTTGCTGTTCATATTCTGAATATCGCTGGGCGTTATGTACCATCTGTGCAGCATTTTTAGGCAATTTTCCTGAATACTTTGGGATAAAGTGAACTTGGAGTTTTCCCGGAAAATCTGTTCCCATTCTTCTATCGTTATCGTTTCATTTAGGTTTTCCATCCATTTGATTTGGCATACTTTAACTTGTTCTTCCTCTGTATCAAACGATATTAAAAGTTTATAGAACTTTCCTAAAAGATGTTGTAGTGGTTTACTCATTAGTTGTTCAAATTCCTTCTCTTTTCTGATTTTACCTCTAAGTGTACAGTCCTCCTTGAATCTCGATATTAATTGATGATGTGTCATCCAAGATATCTGTGGGTAATCTTCCTGAATTTCCGTTAATGTTTTCAGTGTTTCATCTTAAAAAAAAATTTTTTTAAGGGATTTATTACATTTATATCCTTTCGTCCGACTAGTGAAGTGCCTGGTTGTCTTATAGAGTCCAATAAAGACAACTAGGAGGAGGTTAAAAGCAACAGTTCTTTATTTAGCTAAACACAGACCTGGGGTGCAACTAACCCACAAATAAGATGCAGAGTTACTCACCAGAGAAACAAAGGAAGCTTAGTATCATTTATGCATTCGCATGGGGCAGGCCCATGGCTGCTGACAAGCAGATTGATACACAAAAGCACCAATGCACATTAGGTGTCTGTGTGTGTGTAAAGTGCCTTCAAGTTGCAGCCGACCTATGGCGACCCCTTATGGGGTTTTCATGGCAAGAGACTAACAGAGGTGGTTTGCCAGTGCCTTCCTCTGCACAGCAACCCTGGTCTTCCTTGGTGGTCTCCCATCCAAATACTAACCAGGGCTGACCCTGCTTAGCTTCTGAGATCTGACGAGATCAGGCTAGCCTGGGCCATCCAGGTCAGGGCTACATTAGGTGTCTACTCCACTCTAATTAGCATAGCCTATAGATATTGCCCGAAGGCGTCTCTGAGCAAGTTGTCTTGGAAGTAGGTCTTGTGATCTTGGAAGTAGAAATCACATTCCTAAGGATGAAGGTAATTCAAAGACACTGTTTTCTCTACTGGTGAAAGGCCGTACCAGGCGAGCAATGTAATCTGTTGGCCTCTTATAGTTGTGGATGCCAACGTTCCCAAAGCTTCCATGTGTGTGCGTATGAATACATAGTGTTCTAAACCAGCCCTTATATCTGGGCATTACACTAGGAAATAACATATGTCGGGTTCCCAATAGAAACGTCAGATTTGGTTGCTGTATCATGTGTTTTCAGTTTAGGGCCACCGTAAACTGAGAAGAATTAAGCATGTTTCAAACCAGTCCTTCGAGTTAAAGTTGATCTCCGGATACCAGGGCCTGAGGAGGAGAGGGTTTGAGGAAGGGACGGACCTCAGTGGGGTATAATGCCATAAAGTCCACCTTCCAAAGCAGCCATTGTCTCCAGAGGAATGGATCTCTGGCCAAGAGAGAGCATTAGACATGTCAAGACTCATAACTGTATACACTGGAAAAACAAAAGTCCCAAGATTTCCTGGGGACACTGGTCTCATTGCTCAGTTTCCCTTCTTTGTCACCATTAGCAATCAGTGACTAAAATGTTTCTCTTTGGAGCCATAACAGTGCAATCCTAAAAAGAATTACACCAGTCTAAAGCCATTAATTTCAAACTGCTTAGACTGGAGTAACTCCTTTTAGAATTACACTGGAAATCATAACATTGTAACTTTTTTCTAGCTTAACAGATTTTGTACTACATAGCCTGGTTTTCTGACACGGACTACAGGCGCATTGCACATAGTAATCCTCACATAATATCCCCCTATTTGCATTAACAGTTGGATAAAAGCTTCCTGATATTTTCTTTGATTTGCTTGCATTGCTCTGTAAAGCATCATGTGCTACTGAGAGTTCCATTAATTTATATAGTGCTTTAGCATATTAAAGCAAAGCAAGTCCAGTAACACCTTAGAGACCAACCCGGTTTTCAGGGTATAAATCACTGCACACAAACTATCTGCTGTAATTAATACCATAACCTGCAAGGGAAGCCAAAGGGAAGCCAAATCTAATTATCCCCAAATTACAGTTGGGATACCAAGGCTGACAAAATGGTGATTTGAATAATGTTCACTTTACCCTCAGTTTCTCATTTGTAAAATGGAAAATGAGAATTGCTGAAATAGCTACAAGCAGTGATCCCCACATGGTGTCCAACAGTGTGTTTTCTGGCATTGGGAACCCATGGCTAAGAGCGTCAACGGTTAAATCCCCATGTCAAATCTCACCACAGCCATAACTTGACTGTCTCTTGGTGACTTATGCAAACCGCTGTCCCCACAGCCTGAGCTCTGCCATTTCTGACAAAAGGGAGGGGCTGTTGCTCAGTGACAACAGCATCTACTTTGAATGCAGAAGATCTGTTTCAGTCACTAGCATCTACAGTTAAAATGAAAAGACCTCTACCTGAGACCCTGGAAAATCGCTGCCAGTCACAGTAGACAAGGCTGACCTTGATAATGATCCTGCATTAAGCAGGGGGTTGGACTAGATGACCTGTATGGCCCCTTCCAACTCTATGATTCTATGAGTCTAGGTACCTGAAAATGTAGGCAAAATGCACAGGGGAGAGTGAAAGGCAGGGGGAGAGTGAGGTGACCTCTGACAGTGGGAAACGGCATGCATAATCAACACAAAGACCCAAATTCATTGGAGGGGGGGGTGACAGTGAGTGAAACAGCCATGCATAAAAGACCTTCAATACTCTACAGCACTAATACATGCTTATAAAGATTATTGTGTGCATTTATAAATGGTAAATCAGCCCAGGATGTGATGACATACAGTCCACTCTTGGAAGCTGCCATTTTCTCCAAGGGATTGATCTCTATAGTCTGGAGAACACTCGCAATTCCAGAAGAACTCCAGGCTTCACCTGGAGAAGAAGAAGAGTTAGTTTTTATATGCCGACTTTCTCTGCCACTGAAGGGAGCATCAAACCGGCTTACAATCACCTCCCCTTCCCCTCCCCACAACAGACACCCTGGGGGGTAGGTGGGGCTGAGAGAGCTCTAACAGAGCTGTAACTTGCCCAAGGTCACCCAGCTGGCTTCGTGTGTAGGAGTGGGGAAACAAATCCAGTCCCCCAGATTAGCTTCTGCCGCTCATATGGAGGAGTGGGGAATCAAACCCAGTTCTCCAGATCAAAATCCACTGCTCCAAACCACCGCTCTTAACCACTACACCACTCAGACTGCTGAGACTTCATGTAATAAAATACTTGGCAGCTAATATGCCATTTTCACTATACGATTATATCTGCTTGGAAACAAGGGAGTCGATGTTGAAATTAGAGGCGGTTTCTGTTTGGTTCTGTATTCAAATGGAAGGACACTAAGCACGGTCACTGGAAGACCAGGGCCAAAACCAGTATAGAGTTAGGTGTGTGGGATGGGGAGCCAAGTGCCCAGAGCTTTCCAAAAGCAAGGGTGTGTGTGTGTAAAGTGCCATCAAGTCACAGCTGATGTATGGCAAGAGACTTACAGAAGTGGTTTGCCATTTATTTCCTCTGCATAGCGACCCTGGAATCCACTTAGCTTCTGAGTTCTGATAAAATCAGGCTAGCCTGGGCCATCCAGGTCAGCACAAAAGCAAGGGAGATGCTTATTATTGAAGAAGAAGAAGAAGAAGAAGAAGAGGAGGAGGAGGAGGAGGAGGAGGAGGAGGAGCAAATTTTAACAAACTTAAACTTATGCTAGGTAGAATCCTACGGTCAGAAATACTTAAGGAGAAGGGAGTTCAAGAAGGGTGGGCATTTCTTAATAATCAGATACTGAAGGCACAATCCCAAACCATTCTTATGAGAAGGAAAAATGGGAGGAGCCTAAAGAGGCCAGGGTGGCTCCATAAACAGCTTTTTAAAGAGTTGAGAAATAAAAAAGACTCATTTAGGAAGTGGAAGGAGGGCCTTATAACCAAAGAGGAATATAAGCAAATAACTAGTGCTTGTAGGGAGAGTGTTAGGAAAGCTAAAGCTCAGTATGAACTTAGGCTAGCGAGAGATGCTAAACGCAACAAAAAAGGGATCTTTTCCTATGTACAGAGTAAGAACAAGGACAAGATAAGCCCATTGCGTGGACCGGAAAGTTAATGGTTCCTCGTCCACTTGGAGAGAAGTGACTAGTGGAGTTCCTCAGGGATCTGTGCTGGGCCCTGTGTTGTTCAACATCTTTATAAATGATTTGGATGAAGGAATAGAGGGGATCCATCATGTGAAGTGATGGTATCGCTTTACTCTGCTCTGGTTAGACCTCAACTGGAGTACTGTGTTCAGTTTTGGGCACCACAATTTAAGAAAGATGTAGACAAGCTGGAATGTGTCCAGAGAAGGGCAACAAAGATGGTGAGGGGTCTGGAGACCAAGTCCTATGAGGAAAGGTTGAAGGAGCTTGGTTTGTTTAGCCTGAAGAGGAGAAGACTGAGAGGGGATATGATAACCATGTTCAAGTACTTGAAGGGCTGTCATATAGAGGAGGGTGCCAAGTTGTTTTCTGTTGCTCAAGAAGGTCGGACCAGAACCAACGGGTTGAAATTAAATCAAAAGAGTCTCCGTCTAGACATTAGGAAGAATTTTCTAACAGTTAGAGCGGTTCCTCAGTGGAACAGGCTTCCTCGGGAGGTGGTAAGCTCTCCTTCCCTGGAGGTTTTAAAGAAGAGGTTAGATGGCCATCTGTCAGCAATGCTGATTCTGTGACCTTAGGCAGATGATGAGAGGGAGGGCATCTTGGCCATCTTCTGGTCACTAGGGGTGTGGAGGGAGGGAGGTAGTTGTGCATTTCCAACTCTATGATTAGAAGAAGAAGAGTTGGTTTTTATATGCCGACTTTCTCTGCCACTTAAGGGAGAATCAAACCAGCTTACAATCACCTTCCCTCACAGCAGACACCCTGTGAGGTAGGTGGGACTGAGAGTGTGACTCGCCCAAGGTCACCCAGCTGGCTTCGTGTGTAGGAGTGGGGAAACAAATCCAGTTCAACAGATTAGCATCTGCGGCTCATGTGGAGGAGTGGGGAATCAAACCCAGTTCTTCCAATTCAGACTCCACAGCTCCAAACCACCGCTCTTAACCACTACACCAAGCTGGCAACTCTATCAGAGATGACATGGTGAACGTGCTGGCTTCATGGTGTCACACAGCCAATTAGATCTGGGTATGACATGATGCCTCAGAAGATGAATGAAGCCTCTTCTTGCCACACTCTGAAGGGAGCACAGAGAAAAGCTATGTGTCCCTGTTGCCAAGGCATTGGGTTGATGTGCCCTGTTTTGCCATGCTTCTCACTATTTTTCTTGCCAGGCTGTGCCTGCATGGCAAAACATTGATCCTGATCCTGCTCCAGAGGTGTGACTATTGTAGATGGGAATGTGCACTTGGATGTACACTGCAGATATTACTACATGGGAGTAATACTCTCAAATTCATCCATGGTATGCTTAAATCCATCCAATCACAATAAGTCAAATATGCATAGCGTGATCAGGCCAAGTCACAGCGCAGTCCTAAACAAAGTTATACCCTACCTTGTCTGTTCAGGTCAATATGCTTAAAAGGATCACACTGTGCCTAGGACTGCACTTGGCTGAATTGCTTTAGCAGTGGCAACCTGTTCCCTTTTCCCTCGGACACTTTCTCCCTTGTGAACACACTGGAATCTTTTTTTTTGGGGGGGGGGTTTAAAAATGCTGAAAGGGGGTATGTTTCATGGAGATCAGTATGTGAGCAAAAAGCATGCCTCCCCATTTTGTCTCAGCATTACCACTGACTACAGCCTCACCGGGCAGCTCAACTCTGTTTGTTTGGTTTTTTTTAAACCTGGATTTGAGAACACTGAGTGGGAAAGAGAGATTGCAAAAGAGAGAGTAGGAGTCAAGGAGCCCTGGAGAGAGGGAGTGTAGCAAAGACGGGCGTTGGGATTGCAATGTCGCACCATCAGTGTGGCCTGACTGTGGCTCGACTGAGTTGCACCCTGTTGCTCATGCTTTGGGCAAGATCTGGGAGGGCATTCAAGTGTACATGTGAGACGCCTGCAGAGCGCATGATCTGGATGTCAGTGACCTTCCCCAAGTGGCTGGGGGAGAGTTGGGCAATACAGGGGGGGAGGGGGAGTGGCCGTTGCTTGGCAGAAGACAGGGTGTTTCCTCACCACCCCTTTAATCTCTTTGCCCAAATCATGACCACCGAATTTGCAAAACCACCCAAACTGGACTCCGTGCCTCTGAGAAAGTGGCCTCTAATCCATGAAAGTTTATGCGGGACGCAAATGGTGTTAATGATTAAGTCGCCTGTTTAATTTTGCTGCAAGGGGCTCAAAGATGGCTATTCCTGGGGAACGGCAGCTTGATAGGAGCAGGAGAAAAGATTGCTCAGGGGCAGAAGTGAATACTGGCAGCTAAGAATTTCCAAAGGCAGGCAATGCACAAGGTCAGGCCATTTTATTCCAGGTGGATAGGGTTGCCAACCTCCAAGTGATGGCTGGAGATCTCCCGCTATTACATCTGATCTCCAAGTGACAGAGATCAGTTCCCCTGGAGAAAATGGCTGCTTTGGAGGATGGACTCCATGGCATTATACCACTCTAAGGTCCCTCCCCTCCCCAAACCCAGCTCTCCCCAGGCTCTGCCCCCAAAATCTCCAGGTATTTCCCAACCTGGAGCTGACAACCCTACAGATGAATTATTTCCAAATGTAACGGTCACCTCCTGATCAGGCAGGCAACAATCCCTCGCTAAACAAAGGGGCAGACAAGCTGCAGCTGCAGCCAGGATCATCAGTTAACAAAAAGCACACAATTCCATCATGGGATTTACAACAAAATCTAATGGCAGCATACCACGTGTGCATAGAGCCAAATTAGGTGGCAGATTGACACATAATCTATATGGGATTCTGGGAATGGATCTCCTTTCATTTGGTACAGAAACCCATAGTCCAATTAGGGTTGGCAACCTCCAGGTGGCAATTGGAGAACTCCTCCTAGGGTTGCCATGTTCCCCCTGCCCACTGGTAGGGGATGGGGAGGACAGGGACTTCAGCAGGGTATAATGCCACAGAGTCCACCCTCCAAAGCATCCATTTTCCCCAGGGGAACTGATCTATATTGTCTGGAGATGAGCTGTAATTCCGGGGGATCCCCAGGTCCCACCTGGAGGTTGGCATCCTTACGTCCTGCTATTACAATTGATCTCCAGACAACCAAGACCAGTTCCCCTGGAGAAAATGGATGCTTTGGAGGGTTGACTCTACGGCATTATACCCTGCTGAGGTCCCTTCTCTCCCCAGACTCCACTGCCAAAATCTCCAGGTATTTCCCAACCCAGAGCTGGTCATCTTATCCAGACTATGGCAGAAGAGGACTTCTCATGCACCTTCCAAAAACAAACAAAACGGGGTGGGGGGCTCTACTCATGGATCTTCCAGCCGGAGGTGTTCGAATTCTGGAGTGAACCATTTAAGACTGCAGGTGAACTATAACATGTGAGAATGCTCCCGCTGTGGTATACAAACAGCTCCTTGAAAGTAAAAGCAACGTAATATTTTGAGGACAATAGGCTAAAAATTTATCCCTGATGTCCTAGTTTGCAATACGCAAGGCGCTTTGACATAGGGAAGGGTGTAAAACTGTGATTCCACATCTACATTCTTTTTTTTTAAATGTTTTTATTAAAAAAATTTATAACATAAAAAGAAAGAAAAAAGGGAAAAAAAGAAAAATAACAATTGTTACAACAACAACAACAACAAATATATAATAACCAAAGTAACAATAAGAAAAACCAGGAGTATCCATATATATTCACTAATACAATTAAAAGTATCATTATTAAATCTATTAAGATACCCCTTTTCCCACCACCCACCACCTTTTGTGACCCTTCACCTGACTTCCGAAGAAGTGCTATGACAGTTTCAAACTTACTTATTACTATAAAATATAAAAATATTTTAAAAAAGCTAATTTCTATAACTCACTAAGTAATTTAATAAAATCCGTTTTTGCCAGTTTATCCCAATATGAGGCGGCCCACATCTACATTCTGAAATGGTGCAGTCCCTACTAGCACCTTGCCTCAGTTGGTGGCATGCGCATGAGAGACTGGCATCCCTGACCACAGGCCACCAAACAAAGATGCAAACAACACTTTCGCAAACGTAAAACATCCAGAAGGCGAGGGAGAAAGGGGAATGTGCAAATAGTGAGAAAAATGAATCCAGCCCGTCTTAACTGAGTGGGGATTTACTTCCTCATCCCTTCACAGAGCCAAAACCAGAACATGCGCTTGGAGTTCCATTTTCACTTACATGTTCAGCCCTCACATGAGAAAAAATGAGGAAGGGGGGCTTCTTGGCTTCTGGAGTCCTTTCGGTTCAGTGGCTCTGCTACTGTTGCATGGGTAGCATGTTGCATGTGCAGGGATGGTCTGAACCATGGGGTAACGGTAGCAGTTCCACTGGGCCCCACACTAGCTGGGCCCCATGATGGAGCATCCCCAGCCATCCCTGAATATACAGCTGCTACACCGCCACCAGTGGCCTCTCTGCAGTCATGGTGGCATTAAAAAATACTTATTTGGTTGCCAACTCCAGTTTGTAAAATTCCTGGAGATGTAAGGATGGAGCAGGGGAAGGGCAGGGTTTCCACAGGAACGGGAGCTCAGCAGGCTATACGTGTATGCCTGGGCTCCCCAGCCTTTTTAAGCCTGCTGGCACATTTTAAAGGTAAATCCACCCTGTTAAGATTTCAAAACGGAGTAACATTTGCAGATACTCAGTCTAAACTAGGGCTGCCACCTCCAGGTGGTGGCTGGAGATCTCCCACTATTACAACTGATCTCCAGGTGACAGAGATCAGTTCCACTGGACAAAAGGGCTGCTTTGGCAATTGGACTCTATGACACTGAAGTCCCTCCCCTCTCCAAACCCCTCCCTGCTCAGGCTCTGCCCCCCAACATCTCCAGGTATTTCCCAACCCGGAGCTGGCAACCCTAGTCTAAACGAATATGGGTTCTTGACACCTCGGAGATACAGATACACATCAGGGCGGTAACGAAATTGCCTAGATACAGTCTTGCACCAGCTATCTGGCGTACAATTGCCACCCACTCACCTGCCCCTTACAGGTTCTCAAAGATGTCATGCTTCTTTTCCCCATCCACACCTTTCCAGACAGAATTGCAACAATCTCTTTAATGTTACACAATTTCCTGAAATCTTGATTGGACAAAAGTAACCTTTTCTCCCTTCTGATCCACCCCCTCTTCAGAGTAGGGTTGCCAACCCCCAGGTACTAGCTGGAGAGCTCCTGCTATTACAACTGATCTCCAGCTAGGGTTGCCAACTTCCAGGTAGTAGCTGGAGGTCTCCTGATATTACCACTGATCTCCAGCCGATAGAGATCAGTCCACCCAGGGAAAATGGCTGCTTTGGCTATTGGACTCTATGGCACTGAAGTCCCTCCCCTCCCCAAACCCCACCTTCCTCAGGCCCCACCCCCAAAATCTCCAAGGTAATTCCCAGCCCAGAGCTGGCAACCCTATTGCCAATGCTAACCTCCATGTCAGGGCTGGTCCAGTAACTACAACTAATCTCCAAACTACAGAGATCTGTTCCCATGGATAGGAGTTTTCAGGATGGAGCCTAAAGGGGGCTTCCCCACTCCGCCATGGAAGCTTACTGGGTGACCTTGAGCCAGGCATATGCGGTCAGCCTAACCTATCTCCCAGGGTCGTTGTGAGGATAAAAGAGAGGAAAGGAGAACAATGTGAGCCTATTTGGGTGTGTGCGTGTGTGTCCCCATTGGGGAGAAAGTTGGGATATAAATAAATAAAATTTCCCCCCAAATCTCTCCATAAAAGGACTAGACACCTATTATAAAATCTTGGTCACACCACCATGTATATACAAAGGGGTCGAAGTGAAATTGTCGTCCCAAGGTATTCTGATATTGCTAGAGGCTACAATGATGTGCCATTTTTGCATGAATTTGTGAAGGTGATTTGCCCCATAAGGGTCAGAAGCAATGGTGTTTCACATTTGACTCAAGGAGTTTTTCATCTGTGCTCTGTAGGGTTTCCAGGTCTGGGTTGGGAAATACCTGGAGATTTTGGGGGCGGAGCCTGAGGAAGGCGGGGTTTGGGAGGGTGGACTTCAATGCCACAGAGTCCAATTGCCAAAGCGGCCATTTTCTCCAGGTGAACTGATCTCCATCGGCTGGAGATCAGTTGTAATAGCGGGAGATTTCCAGCCACCACCTGGAGGTTGGCATCCCTAGTGGTCTGCCATTGCTGGGTTTGTGATAGGGCACAGGAAGGAGTGCTTTGGGGCTCACGGGAATCCTTTCAGTTGTTATTGATTTATGATTTTGCAGGGCGCTCCTCTGGCAATTCTCTGAGCGCGACAGACACGTTAGTCGGTTTGTGGCAAAAACCTTTGAGGTGCAACAAAACTCCTGCTTATGTTTTATTCCAGCAAAAGTATTAATGCACTCTGAACCCCCCCCCCCCCAATTGCATCTGACCAAGTGGGCTCTGGTCCACAAAAGCATCTGCTGGAATAAAATCTCGTTCAGGGCCGCCAGCCTCCTGTTTATTCTGGCAGCGTGCTCAAGACACACGGAGTGTGCTGCAGGCAAGCATGCCGTTGGGAACTGCTGTCCTGTGTGGTTCCTGAACGGATGTCAACCATTGACGATAGCATGGGATGATTTCAGGTCTGCTCATGCTTTCCCTCCCAGATGGTTTTGCCAAAGAGGGTGCGGCAGGGCTTTGGAATATTTGGAAAACGTCACTTGGCAAAGGTTGACATTCTCGTGGAAAAATCCTCGCTCCCCCCCGCTTCACTATGACACGCAGATTTCATTTCAAGTTTCAAGCGGCCAGGGGCAGAGGGGAATGTAAAATGGTAAGTTACTCATGAAGAATTAACTGTTAAAATGGCTTACTGATAGGGTTGCCAACCTCCAGGTAGTGGGGAGAAAAACGGCACCTCTGTACTCGTACCAAAAGGTTTAGAAAAACAGTACAGGAAACTGTATATACACAAAGTGCAAATATTTATCAGCTACTGAGGTGAAACATAGACCATATACGTGACATATATACAACACAATTATATACAATATGTACAGTTCACACAAACTGCACTATGTGATGTACTTTACTGACGTCTGATTGTAATTGCTTATACTTACCCTGTGTGGGAAGGAATGATGAATATGTAACAGCACTTTTGTATTAAGGACTGAAGAAAGATTTCCACTGCTGTGGATCTGAAACGGCCGTATCCACCGATGATTGTGGCTCTATATGAACTTTACACAAGGATTACAATATTAGCATTCATTTGGTACTCAGTTGAGACCTTTGGAACTTCCTCTATATATTTTTGGTACTCAGTTGAGACCTTTGGAAATTTCTCTACATTTTTTGTGTGAACTGTACATATTGTATATAATTGTGTTGTATATATGTCACGTATATGGTCTATGTTTCACCTCAGTAGCTTATAAATATTTGCACTTTGTGTATATACAACCTCCAGGTAGTAGCAGGAGATTTCTTTCTATTACAACTGATCTCCAGCCGATAGAGATCAGTTCACCTGGAGAAAATGGCCGCCTTTGGCAATTGGACTCTATGGCATTGAAGTCCCTCCCCAAACCCCGCCCTCCTCAGGCTCCGCCCCAAAAACCTCCCGCTGGTTGTGAAGAGGGACCTGGCAACCCTACTTACTGAAGCAAACAAAGTCCCATCTTTTTGCCCACCCTCCCCTCTTGCTCAGAATACTCCTGAATTCTCTTTGTATGCATCTATAGTGGTGGCGTAGTGTCCAATGACCAAAGCAGCCATTTTCTCCAGGGGAACTGATCTCTATCACCTGGAGATCAGTTGTAATAGTGGGAGATCTCCAGCCACTACCTGGAGGTTAGCAACCCTAATTGGCAATCCTAGGTCCAAGTCCTGGGTCTTTACTAGTTACGCTATGGGCAAGGCCAGCTATCAGTTGATTCTGGACAGAACTTTTCATCAGAGTTAATTTAATTCTGGCAACCAAATAAAAATGTTGCTGACATATATAGTACCTTGGGCTACATTTTCAATTTGTGGAAATCTGTAAAAAGATTTTAAAAAGTGGATCCCTAGAGCTTGTTGGTAGCAAACTAGCTAATATAACAAGACTGTAAGGTTAAGAATCCATTATGAGCAAAGTTCACACTCTAGCAAATTATGAGTTATAACAATTATCTGTTATTGTGTACTACTGCTAGGGTTGCCAGCTCTGGGTTGGGAACTACCTGGAGATTTTTGGGGCGGAGCCTGAGGAGGGCAGCGTTAGGGGAGGGGAGGGACTTCAATGCCATAGAGCCCAATTGCCAAAGCGGCCATTTTCTCCAGGTGAAACTGATCTCTATCGGCTGGAGATCAGTTGTAACAGCAGGAGATCTCCAGCTACTACCTGGAGGTTGGCAACCTTAACTACTGCATAAGGATATTTACCAAGACATTTGGTTAATGTAAATTGAGGCATTTGCATAAGACCTATAGTAATCTTAATGGATAGAACACAAAATTGGACAACACTTTGAGATTTTTTTAATAGGGATGAATTATTTCACACCCCCTTTTCCTTCTTTTCAAATTTATTGCTACAACTTTATTTCAAAAATCTTTTAATTTTTGTATAAGGATCCATTGTTTGTGCTGACAGTGGTACGCTCAGCATCAGTTTCTGATGGATCACTACGATGTTATTCTTGCATGTTTTTAAAAAAGCACCCAGTCATGGAGGAGGTTGCCCATTGTGTCTCTTTATGATATACTCTGTGTGTGTGTAAAGTGCCTTCAAGTCGCAGCCGACTTATGGCGACCCATTTTGGGGTTTTCATGGCAAGAGACTAACAGAGGTGGTTTGCCAGCGCCTTCCTCTGCACAGCAACCCTGGCATTCCTTGGTGGTCTCCCATCCAAATACTAACCAGGGCTGACCCTGCTTAGCTTCTGAGATCTAGACGAGATCAGGCTAGCCTGGGCCACCCAGGTCAGGGCATGATATACTCTGCCTACCTCCAATCAGCTTGTGATGGAGACAGGGAATTCTGACTCCTTTCCGCATCATGATACAGCATGAGTCAGCAGAACGACTTGCCTGCAGGGTGACTGCTTGCTGTGCTTCTCCCATTTCAGAAGTGTGAGAAACAAGACCAACTCATTAACAGCACAATCCTTGGCAGAGTTACTTCAGCCGGTTGGTTTCCATGGGTTTAAAGACTTCAGTAACTCTTCACAAGATTACCTTGGCAGTGTTGCAATCAGATCAGAATTTCAGAAAGAGATTAATCCTGGCTTCTGTGTGCATGGTTTGTGGCAAACCATATTTGTGCGGATCAGGTGATGACAGCAACCTCAAGTGTGTGTGAATTGGGCGTGAGAGATATTACAGCAAAGAAACAGAAAATTATTGATTGACTTCATTTATCATCCACCTTTATTGCTGAGACTCGAGCAAACTACAGAATTATACAGTGGGAAACACCCATGCAATAAAGACCACTATGATACATGCAACAATGCAATAAAACTGGATTACACTATTAGGCAATAAACATTCGTTTAATTAAACCACTAGAAGAATTTAATGTTAAAAATCTATAATATGCTGTAAACAGTGCAGTGGGGGAGAGAGGAAAGAGAAGGAGAACAGCTGCTTAAGCATTTTCACAGACCATTAAAACGACAACCCTGTTTCCAGTACAGAAAATGCTGTCTTGTACAATACCATTCTCAGGCAGGCTGTTCCACAAGGAGGCAGCCATGTCACAGAATGCTTGTGTACAATAGTTGCTGATCTTACCCAATTGAGGGTAAGATCGTACGTTACTTTTTTAAAAAGGAGCTATGAGCCATGACAGGGTTTGGTAATTGGATCGTCATTCTGTCAGCAATTTGCAATATTTTGCTGGGCAGAGACTGTTTATTCTGAGCCTCTGTTGGTCTACACCAGTGGTTCCCAACCTTTTTTTGACCAGGGACCACTAGGACTTTTTTATTCGGTGCAGGGACCCCAAGGTTCAAAATAAAAATTCCGAGAATTTGAAAATAAACTTTAAACTTAATGTCTTCAACTTAAGACATTAAACTTATAATAATATTTGAATATATTTTTATAATAGAGAACTTTTAATTGAAAATATTAATTTATTATGGGTTTATAACTTTGGTTCGCGGACCTTAATTTAGTTCTCGGGGACCCCTGGGGGTCCATGGTCCCCCGGTTGGGAACCAGTGGTCTACACTGTGTTGAACGTGGCTGTTTTCAAACCTGTGATAATGTATCTTTGCTATATGCTGTTATCATTGATGAATGCCCATTGGTCCAAACCCATCTGATTTAACTATATATTTAATATTAATTGGTCTGACTTTTAGTAAACGTTAGATTTGAAAAAGCTTATGTTTATTCAGATCCAATTCTCATTTATATATCACATGGCCAGTAAATGAGTTTGCAACCGGTTGGTTGTTTTTTTTATAGGTAGCTGTTCTAATGCAGTCCACCCCCCTTCTGTTTTGGGTTGGTTGAGGGCAATTCCTGTCCTTCCTACCTTCTTTCCCCCCCCCCCTTTATCACAGACATACCACTGGCAACAGACGAAACTTTCTGCAGCATCTTGAACATGGTACTTTTCAATGGACTCAGTCCACATGTTCCTCACGTGTATAAAGGGACAGAGAGGCAGTGTGAAACTGCCCCATGACCCTCATGTGTGTGTTAGCATATCCGATTTCTTCATACACCTGTGTAGGCTCCTGTCGACACGAGGTCAAGCAGACAGCACTGACATTACAGCAACTTCCTTCTACAACCTGCAGTGCTCTTGGCTGGAAGTCTCTAAGCCACCAACGCGCCTGGCTTCATTCAGAGCCTCCATTCATGATGTAGCTGCGAACCAGTTGGACTCGCTCTTCTGCAGAGTTTTGGAAAGTGAAATGCTCTCTGTGATTGCAATCCCCCAACTGGTTCTTCCAGGAGCCTTGGAACTTCCATGGGTTTCATAGATCAATGGCACATATGTCATTCTTTGCTCAGGCCAAGGTTTTGTTTTGCAATTTGTCCCTTTAACATGTTTGTTCCAAGTTTCAAATTAAATCAACCAACCAGTCAATCAACCAAACAAGCCTTTTTATCTTTCAAGATGAAAGTCTTGGTAGCCAACAGAACTGAAGAGAAATGTCCTGTCCCTTTAATAGAGGCTTCATGTGTAGAAATGGGCAACTGAGGTTTTTAGTGGCAGGGAGGTAAAGAAGATCACCTGGTAAATACCAGCCCCTCAGCATCCGTTAAAGGGACAGGACATGTTTTCTCCAGGCAGTTGGCAACCCTAATAGTGTCCCAGAGAAGGTATCCAATGGACATAGAAGGGTGTAACTCTGTTTAGGTTTGCAGTGTACTTTTTAATTTAAATATTTATACCCTGCTGTTCTGATGGCTCAAGGTAGCTTACAAATCACAATTTAAAACAGAAATCCCAATAGCCCCCTATGTTGTAGTCTAGGGTTGCCAACTCTGGCTTGAGGAATTCCTGGAGATTTGGGGGTGGGGGTGGAACCTGGGGTCAACTTTCTCCAGGGGAACTGATCCATGTAGTCTGAAGATCAGTTATAATTCCTGGAGATCTCCAGGCCCCACTTGGAGACTGACAACCCTACTGTAGTCTATAGCCTGTTACAAGTTCTGGCAAATAAAATGGCCTTACAAAGGGTCCTGAAAATGTATAAGGATTGTGCTCCTCTCACCTCCTCCGGGAGACTGTTCCACAAAGTGAGAGCTACAATGGAAAAACTAAGGGCGCTGGTTGATGCCAGGCAGGCTACCTTTAGCGGGGAATAATAATAATAATAATAATAATAATAATAATAATAATAATAATAAATTATTATTATTATACCCCACCCTCCCCAGCTAAAGGCTGGACTCAGAGCGGCTCACACAACATTCCAACATACAATTAAAGTAGCATAAAACATCTAAAACACAATTAAAACAGCCCTGTAAAATCCTAAATAACATAAAATATCGATTACCATAAAAACCAAATGGCACCCCCCACATTGTAATGTAGAGCTACAGTGGGGCGAACAGGTGGATAGGCTCCCATAGATGGTAAGAGGGGGGAATCAGCAGTGGAGGATTGGAGAGTTGGGGAGGCCAGCATTTATGGCAGGAGGAACCATAAGCCCGGCAGAATAGTTCTGTCTTGCAGACCCTGGGGAACTCTCCAAGTCCCGCAGGACCCTGGTCTCACTGGACAGGCTATTCCATCAGGCAGGGGCCAGGACAGAAAAAGCCCTGGTCAAGGCCAGCCGGACGCTCTTCGGGCCGGGGATCACCAGAAGGTTGGTATTCAATGTTCGTAAAGTTCTCTGGGGAACATACCAGGAGAGGAGGTCCCGCAGATACGAAGGTCTGATATGATCGTCATTAGGTAGCAGCCTGAAGACCGTAGTCAGTGAAAGGGGACAGATAAGTGAGTCCTAGGCACTGTCTTCGTGAGCACTGTCTTTCTAACCAAGTACAAAGTTATCATTACAGTAATTCCACTTTATTCGCGAAGGTATTTACATCGCGAAGGTATTTACATCACACTTTTCTTGCCACAGGAAAGCAAAGCCGCCTAAATTGTCCCCTCCATTTTATCTTTACAACAACCCTGTGAGGTAGGTTCGTCTGAGAGAGAGTGACTGGCCCAAGGTAACCTACCAATCTCCCATGACAGAATGAGGATTTGGATCGGTTTCTCCCAGATCCTAACCTTCTCACCACTACAGCACACTGGCTCTTATCACAAACAAAACGATAGAAGGAAAGGTAACTATTTCACATATTTCCAAGTGTGGAAATGGGCAGCTGGAGCTTCTCAGATAGAGTTGCCGACTCTGCGTTGGAAAATCCCCTAGAGATTTATGGCTGGCACCTGGGGAGAGTGTAGTTTGGGGAGAGGAAGTACCTCGACAAGGTATAAGGCCATAGAGTCCACCCACCAATGCAGCCATTTTCTCCAGGGGAACTGATCTCTGTTGTCTGGAGATCTGTAATAATTTCAGGAGCTCTCCAGACCACACCTGGAGCCTTACAGCCCTAAGGGCATGGAGGTAAACAACATCATCTACTAAATAACATCCCATTGAGCCTCTGTTAGGGCCCTGACCTGGATAGCCCAGGCTGGCCTGATCTTATCAGATCTCAGAAGCTAAGCAGGGTTGGCACTGGTCAGTATTTGGATGGGAGAACACCAAGGAAGTCCACGGTTGCAACACAGAGGAAGGCAATGACAAACCATTTTTGAATGTCTTTCCCCTTGAAAACCCTATGAGGTTGCTGTAAGTTGGCTGCAATTTGACAGCAAAAAAAGCCTCTATTAAAGTAGGGTTGTCAACCTCCAGGTGGCACCTGGAGACCTCCTGCTATTACAATTGATCTCCAGCCAGCCAAGATCAGTTTCCCTGGAGAAAACGGCTGCTTTGGAGGGTGGACTAGGGTTGACAGATCTGGGCTGGGAAATATCTGGAGATTTTGGGGGTGGAGCCTGAGGAGGTGGAGTTTGGGGAGGGGAGGGACTTCAATGCCATAGAGTCCAATTGCCAAAGTGGCCATTTTCTCCAGGTGAACTAATCTCTAGCGGCTGGAAATCAGTTGTAATAGCGGGAGATGTCCAGCCATCACCTGGAGGTTGGCAACCCTAGGATGGGCTCTGTGGGATTGTACCCTGCTGAGGTGCCACCCTCCCTTGGCTCTACCCCCCCAAACCTCCAGGTATTTCCCAATAAGAGCTGGCAACCCTAGGGACAAGACATTTTCCAGGCTGCTGGCAAATCTAAAGATTGTGGGTTGCCAGATCCCTCTTCGTCGCTGGCAGGAGCTTTTTGGTGCAGAGCTTGAGGAGGGCGGGGTGTGGGGAGGGAAGGGACTTCAATGCCATAGAGTCCAATGGTCAAAACAGCCATTTTCTCTAGGTGAACTGATCTCTATCGGCTGGAGATCAGTTGTAATAGCATTAGATCTCCAGCTAGTACCTGGAGGTTTAAAAGATAACAAGCACTGATGGCACACTACTTATATTTATATAAGCACCATCCTATCTAAGCATATGACAAATTACAGAAGTGCCCGAAATCTGTAGATGTAAACACAGTACAAATCACACCAAGAGGCGAAGCGGCTCCAATACTCGGAGAGAAAGCGAGCTCCAAAGAAGCATGGAGCCTATTGGAGCCGCTTCGCCTCTTGGTGTGATTTGTACTGTGTTTACATCTACAGATTTCGGGAACTTCTGTAATTTGTCATATGCTTAGATAGGATGGTGCTTATATAAATATAAGTAGCGTGCCATCAGCGCTTGCTGTTATCTTTTAAACTTCCTACTTGAGCAGGAGGTTTATGTTTAACTTCCAGTACCTGGAGGTTGGCAACCCTAATCATGAAAGCTCACGTGAGAACAAAACTCCTGCTTATTTATGCTGTAATAAACTAATTACTCCGCCCGCGCTGAAAACACTCTGTATAAATGTTAAGCATTATCCAGAGGCCATTTATTCATGGAAGGTTTTGCATTGGATTTGTTACTCTCTAGATCACTGGTTCCCAACCAGGGGTCCATGGACCCCCAGGGGTCCGTGAGAACTAAATTAAGGTCCGCGAAACAAAGTTATAAACCCATAATAAATTAATATTTTCAATTAAAAGTTATCTATTATAAAAAATATGTATTCAAATATTATTCTAAGTTTAATGTTTAACTAACAGTTATGATTAAAGTTTATTTTCAAATTCTCGGAATTTTTATTTTGAACCTTGGGGTCCCTGCACCGAACAAAAAAGTCCTAGTGGTCCCTGGTCGAAAAAAGGTGCTCTAGATGCACATTTTCCCCATCTGAATTCTCAAAACTCTGCATGGCGGCTTATTGTTGAGTTTTGAGAATATGGATGGGGGAAAAGTGCATCTAAAGAGTGGCAAATCCCATGCAAAACCTTCCATGAATCAATGGCCAGGACCCACTTCACAGTGGTGCCTGGTGGGGAAGGGAACACGGGCAGCCACGTGATGCTATCAGCCTACACCAAAGGAGAAGGCGGAGCCGCAGACCACCGCGCAGCTCCTTCCCCGCCTGCCTGGCTGTTTGGCCCCTCCCGCGCCCCGTCAGGTTCCCGGAAGTACCGTGGTTGCTCGGCGACCGTTGCTTAGCAGCGGCCGCGCAGCCCCTTCCCCGCCTGCCTGGCTGTTTGGCCCCTCCCGCGCCCCGTCAGGTTCCCGGAAGTGCCGTGGTTGCTCGGCGACCGTTGCTTAGCAGCGGCCCCGCGTCTTCTCCGGCCTTGCAGGCTCCGAAGATGGGCGACTCGGAGGGCGAGACTCTGCGGGGGACGTTCCCCAGCCACATGGCGGAAGGGCTGATGCTGAGCCGGCGCGGGGAGCTGGCCAAAGCCGTGGCCTGCTATACCTACGTGGGTGTTCGGCCCGTGAATAGGCGGGCGAGGGAGGCAGCCAGGGATGAGGAGGGGGCGAGGGCAGAGGCCCCCACCGAGCATTTTTCGAAAGTGGGTAGGCCCACATGGGGCTGTGGCCTAGCTGGGCTTCTGAAGAAGAAGGGCTGGTCTTTTTATATGCCGCCTTTCTCTACCACTTCAGGGAGACTCAAACCGGCTCACAATCCCCTCCCCTCCCCCACAACAGACACCTTGTGAGATAGGTGGGGCTGAGAGAGCGGTGACGAGCCCAAGGTCGCCCAGCTGGCTTCATGTGTTGGAGCGGGGGGACAAATCCAGTTCGCCAGATTAGCCTCCGCCGCTCATGTGGAGGAGTGGGGAATCAAACCCGGTTCTCCAGATCGGAGCCCGCCTCTCCAAACCACCGCTCTTAACCACTGCACCACGCTGAGTGGCCATTGGAGAACTGAAGGGCTGCGCAGGTTACAATAACGTTGTTTCGGCGGCGGCGGCCACCACAGCTTGGCGTAGCGGTTAAGAGCAGTGGACTTTATTGATTCCCCACCCCTCCACATGAGCGGTGGATTCTAATCTGGCGAACCGGTTGCTTTCCCCACTCTCCTATACATGAAGCCCGCTGGGTGACCTTGGGCTAGTCACAGCTCTCTTAGAACTCTCTCAGCCCCAACTACCTCACAAGGTGCCTGTTGTGGGGAGAGGAAGGGAAGGGGATTGTAAGCTGGTCTGCTTAAGGTAGAGAAAGTCAGCATACCCCGATTTTCTTCCAGGTCAGGCAGCTGCCTGCCATCTTGAGGGAAAGGGCTTGGCTTCTTGCAGGTGCACTCTCCCCTAAATTGGTCAGCCTTGTGGCCAGTTGCTGTCATGGGTTGAAAGGTTACCAAGTCTGAAGATATGGTGGTTATCAGACGGGCTTGGGGGGTCGTTTTGAGGATAAGGCTACAGAGTCCCTGAGGAACGGAGGAAGAGAAAATGAGGTGAAGGAATTGTTGGTCAGCGTTCTGTCCATGAGTGCAAAGGGCCAGGTCACAATCAGGCAGCGGTCAGATGAGAACCCGAGGGCCAGAGGCAACAGGTAGGCTGGGCCTGCTAGCCAGGGAGACAACTGACATTGTGGGAAGAGAGCAGGCTGCAGCTTTAGCTGTCTATATTTATTGAGACCTTGCTAGTACTGTGCCCAAAAGTCACAAAGATTTTTAGAAATTTGATATATAATTAACAGTCTGGTATGCTAGTTTCTTTTAGACCACTGAAGAAGGCAAATACGCCGAAACGCATATGGTCTACATGTAATTGTATGTTTATGGTAGTCAAAAAGGGCAAGAGTCCAGTAGCACCTTAAAGACTAACAAAAATATTTTCTGGTAGGGTATGAGCTTTCGTGAGCCACAGCTCACTTCTTCAGATACGAAAGCTCATACCCTACCAGAAAATATTTTTGTTAGTCTTTAAGGTGCTACTGGACTCTTGCCCTTTTTGACTACTGCAAACAGACTAACACGGCTACCCACTGTGTATGTTTATGGTTTGTGTATGAGCCTTACTGTATATTATGCCAATTTTTGTTATTTTAATACATGTGTTTGGAAGGCTCCTTGCAAGGCCATATAGTAGTCATTAGCATCATTTGGTTTTAACTTGTATTAAATTTACTTAGACAACTTTTTAATGGTTTAGCTTTTAATTCTATTGTTGGCCTTGTTAGCTGTTTTTCACTTGACCTTCTAGGTACTTAATGCAGCTTTAGCTGTCCAGACCTCAAGCCAGGGCTTTATAGAGCCAGAGTTATCCCAGTGGATATATGCTGTGGCCCAGTCGCTTGAGTGTAGCTCAAATGGAGGGTGCTTCCCAAATGGTGTGGCTGGGTTGCACAAGCCCCAGATCTGCCTTACCTTCTGTACTGCAGCTGGCTCTGTGGATAGGGTTGCCAACCTCCAGGTGGCACCTGGAGTTCTCCCCCTATTATAATTGATAGCCAGATGACCAAGATCAATGCCCCTGGAGAAAATGGCTGCTTTGAAAGTTGGAGTGTATGGTATTACACCCTGCTGAGGTCCCTCCCCTCCTCAAACCCCACCTTCCCCAGGCTCCACCCAGAAATCTCCAGGTATTTCCCAACCCAGAGCTGGCAACCCTATCTCTGGAGCTAGATCCAAGGTGCTGAGGCCTGGTTGGTAGACTGCCTGGACTGAATTCCGCCTGGGTTCCCTGCAGTTGTTGAGACACAGCATGGTCACACTAAAAGAAGATAATGCATCGAGGTAGGTTGGGGCCATTGCAGCAAATGTTGACTGGTTGGGTAACCTTTGAAGACCTGCTAGAAAAATAATGTGGATAGCTTGTTTCAGAGACAGAGCCTGAGTATGGACACAAAGTATGGGCTGATCCTGTTTAGACCATTAGATTAACACAAAAGTTGGGTTGTGGGATTATAGGTTCACTGTGTTCCACCAGGTGAGGTGCTTCTCCCAAGCTGATCTTATGGCTATACAAGAAAACAGAGTGGAGGTTGATCTCTCTTTGGACTTTCCTCCATTCATCCTTCTGCCCAGATCTCAGGACCCTCCCAAATCTCTGTTGCTGTGTGTGTGCTAAGTGCCGTCAAGTTGCCTCCAACTCATGGCGACCCTATGAATCAATGGCCTCCAGAATGTCCTATTGTTAACAGCCTTGCTTAGGTCTTGCAATGCAAACTGAGGGCTGTGGCTTCCTGGGTTGAGTCAATCCATCTTATGTTGGGTTTTCCTCTTTTCCTGCTGCCTTCAACTTCTCCTAATGTTATTGTCTTTTCCAGTGACTCTTGTCTTCTCATAATGTGACCAAAGTACGATAGCCTCAGTTTAGTCATTTTAGCTAGTCTTCTAAAATTATGGCTCTTTCTTTTTGAAAGTCTGACTTTTTTGAGCTGCAGGAATGAAAGGTCAGTTCATACTGGTGAGAATGGCTGTGTACTTCTGTTCTTTAGGCCTTGCAGCTCCAGGCGGAGGACAGGAACTGTCTTGTTGCCCGTTCAAAATGCTACCTGAGACTCGGAGATACGGAAAATGCTCTGAAGGATGCGGAGGCATCCCTGCAAAACGACAAAGAGTTTACCAAGGTGAGTAAACTGGAAGGAAAAGGTCTGCTGCCAAACCTAAGGACTCTCTTCCCAAACTTAACCGCAGGCTGCTATGTTTGCTGGTGGAGGGGAGTTAACAGAATTCCCTTCTCTTACTCACCTCAAAAGAGGAGAGGGGCAGACTTAGCTCAGTCAGAGAACCCAGTCCTTCTGATATCTCTGTTTCTGCTACGGCCTTTCTGTGTGATTATCTGGCATGTTGGCTAAGTCACAAAATACTGTTGCAAACCAAGGTAAAGACAAGGATGCTCTTGTCATCGAGAAAGGATGAAGGATGGGGGTGGAGAATTGTGGCTGGTGAAGTATGGTGTTGGGGAGTGGAGTAGTGGGGGGGGGGCGTTAAACAGATATTCTTTATGTGTATGCATAATGTGTGGTTTTACTGTGTACCTGTGCAGTTTCCTTAAGCATTTGCACACAATTTTTTCTTCACAAATTGGTAGCGGCATGAATATTATCTGGAAATTGTCAGGTAGAGAAGTGCCTCTGAACTTCTTTGTTAATTTATTTAAAAGGTTTGTATGCCGCCTCTTCAGAGACCTACTGGGGCCTTCCCACATGCTGGTTATCAGGATGTACCCTGTTAATTGTACCCTTGTGTTCATAGGTTTGGTTTTATTGGGTCAGGGTGTTCTCTGTGGTGGCACCAATCTTTTGGGTTTCTCTTCCCAGGGTAGCCTGCCTCACCCAGTCTCTTCTGGCTTTCAGAAGACTGGTCAAGACATTATTGTGTTTGAGGCATTTGGGGAAAGTTTCCTCTCAAGTCTATATTGTCTGGTTTCGCTGTTGTTCCTTTTGGTCTTTTTGTTCCTTTACTGTAGAAATGTTGCCAGGAACGCTTCCAGTTGAACAGTCTTTTTTTTTTCCAGATTTCTTCTAAAATTGGCATAAATTATTACATCTTCCCTTTCTCTCTCTTTGCCCTCTTTTCTTATTTCTTTTTTCCTCTTTTTCCCCTTCTCTCTTTCTTTTCTCTTTTAGCCCTCTGGGAAGGTGGTGGTTTGCTATCAGAGGGGGGAAGCATCTTGTGTGTGTATTAAGAGTGTGTGTGGAGTGAGTGGTCATGGGGATTCCTGTTATGCAAAAAACACCAACCTGGGCCAGCTGATTCACTATCTCCTTGGCCTGCTAAGCAGAGAAAAATGAATTATTTTTTCGCTCCTGTTAATTTCCCAGGACCGTCAGTCAAGGCTGATACAGTTTGTTCAGTGTTTGACGAGGACTATGATCCTTTAGGCATATCAGAGTCAGGGAAGGTCAGCTGTGACACTGAGAAGGCAGCAGAAATTGCCCACTTGTGCTCTTGAACAAAGCCTCTTAAACTGTCGCGACCCCAAATGGGGTTGCGTAACTGAATGTGGGGGCCGCGAAAAATTTGGCATCAGTAAATGGTAAGATTATATGTATACCAAAGAATTGTTTTAAAATAAATTTCTTCATGATTTATTATCCGTAAATGCTTGATTTGTATATCTATATACCCGGGGTCACGTAAAAATTTCTCGGGCGAAAAGGGGTCATGAGTGGAAAAAGTTTAAGAAGCCCTGCTCTACAACGTTGGGATGTATAAGTGAACAACTGAACCTGGTGTGGTCTAAGCTTGATAGCCTCGTTTCAATCCTTAATATACCAAGTTTGGTTTCAAAAACTTCCTCTCAGGGTCTGCAAGACCCAAATTATAAAGATACTAAGGCAGGGATGGGGAACCTCAGGCCCTGGGGCCGTATGCGGCCCCCAAGGACATTTTTTGTGGCCCTCAGGAGCTCCGGGGCCCTGCCACGGAGGGGCGAGGCAGGGCAGCCCTCCCTGAGGGTGTTCCTGGGGCCACGACTTGCAGAGGCACTGCGGTGCCCTTTGGACCTCCTCTCACCGACTGACAGCTGTTGGTCGGCGAGAGGAGGAAGAAGGACGCTTCCCCCAAGGCTGCCCCCTATAGCCGCAGCGTGCAGGAACGCCAGGGCACTCTGTAAGCCCCTCTCGCTGCCTGTTGGCTGTTGAGCAGCGAGGGGGGGGGAAGAGGCCCGCGGCTCCCAGCGGCAGAGCATGCGTGCAGGAGCCGATTGGGCTTCGGGGGCCTTTTGTGGACTCTGGGCGGGGGGGAGGGCATGGAGCCTGGAGCCAGGTTGTGTGGGGCCGGCGGGTGTGTGTGTGTGTGTGGGGAAAGGCTTTTCTCTCTCCCTCTCTTTCTGTCTCTTTCTTTGTCTCGGTCATTTTCTTTTCCCCCCTCTTTCTATTTCTTTCTCCCTCTCTCCCTTTTCCTCTGTTTTCCTCCCTTCCTCCCTTGCTGATCGACCGTGTGCTGCGCCCCCCTGGCACCTTGTTTGCTTGGGCCCACCGCTGGCTGCCCTCCCGCCTGGGGGGGAGGACCGGGTCAGCGGGGGCACCCTCCAGGCCTTCTCTGCGTGGCCTCCCCTGGGGTTGCCAACCTCCAGGTGGTGGCCGGAGACCTGGCAAATCTAGCCTCTCCCCCCCCACACCGGGAGATCTACACCTGGTATGGCCCCTGAATGATGTTATAAATGTGCAAATGGCCCTTGGCAGGAAAAAAGTTCCCCACCCCTGTACTAAGGTGTTAAAGGAGACATATGTCAATAGCAGTAACTCGTAACATTAAGGGAAGCACACAACAGCTTGTCCTTCAGCCCAACCAGGTCTGTTTGTATTTTCTCCCTCGCTCAGGGGCAATGATCTTTGTGGCATTTCAATGTGGCATTTCAAAATGAGCGTAGGGAGGTTTCTGAGGTCACTGTTGAGATTCAAGCACAAAACCCCCGACCTAAGGAAAATTGAGCCTCTTCAAAACACCCCTAGTGGGAGTAGGTTTCTACTGCTTTAGGTATATTGAAGAGGGGCTGTGGCTCAGTGGTAGAGCATCTGCTTGGCATGCAGAAGGTTCCAGGTTCAATCCCCAGCATCTCCAGTTAAAGGGACCAGGCAAGTAGGTGATGTGAAAGACCCCTGCCTGAGACCCTGGAGAGCCGCTGCCAGTCTGATTAGACAATACTGACTTTGATGGACTAAGGGTCTGATTCAGTATGAGGCAGCTTCATGTGTTCATGTGTATATTGATGCTGTTGCTCTGTTATAATCGGTTGTCTTTGGGCTATTGATTAGGTTTTATTACGTGGGTTTTCTAAGGTTTTATATTTTGTTGGCTGCCACTTTTAGAGGCTAAATAGAGTGTGTGTGGGAAATATTTTAGCTAAATAAATTCTCCTTGTGCAACCTATCTCCTTTTCAATTACAGGGCCTATACCAGAAAGCAGAAGCGTTGTACACCATGGGGGACTTTGAATTTGCCTTGGTTTTTTACCATCGAGGGTACAGGCTTCGGCCGGAGTTGCAGAAATTCAAGCTGGGCATTCAGAAATGTCAAGAGGCCATTGAAAATTCAGTTGGAAGTAAGCTATGTGATTTTCACAGGCGGTGAGGGTTGGTTTTCAGTGTTGCTAGGCTTTCAACTTAGCTGAAAGTGTACACGTAAGAGAGAATGTCGACGAGGGGGGTGCAGCCTTGATTTATTCTAGGGTAGAGTGCAGTGCAGGGTGAGGGCCTTACAGAAGATTTTAAGACCTGCACTTCACTTTGGTAAAAACAAATCACAAACGACAAGTCATTTGTATAGTTTTTTTTTAATTCAGTTTGTTTCCCTTGATGAACCAGATGGCAAAATAATATTTGGCTGAAAAATTTACAAATGATCCAGGAGAAAATCTTGTGTCTTAGAAATCTAGGCAGTGGATTCACTCATGCATTCTCTCCTCCCCCGCCACGGCCATTTTAAATCTATCCCTGCTATGCTGTTATAAAAGAGGAGCAGGGCCTTTTCAGTGATGGCTACTGTCTTATCAAACTCCTTCCTGAAAGATGCTCAGCCTCTTTCTTCTTTTTGAGAATGATAGCATGCCACAGCACTGGGAAAAGCAAATCTGGCATTAATAATTATCTGGGAAAGGTTGAAAATAAAATCACTGTGTGTTCCCTTATAGAAGGTGGTGGTTTGTCTCTTTCTATTTCAAGAAAAATAAATCAGCTTGGGAAATGTACAGAAAAGGGACATCTGAAATAATCAGAGGGTGGGATCATATTACCTTAAGAGGCTGACTTTGGCTTCTCCCAAAATGGGTGCCTGCTTCTGTTTGTGGCAGGAGCTTTGTAAGGCTTTCCTGACCTCTTGGCTGGTACCTTCTCTCTCTGTAGGCCCTTCTTCTGTGAAACTGGAGAATAGAGGGGACCTTTGCTTTCTGAGCCGCCAGGCAGAGGTATGGTCTGACCAGCTTTTCCCAAAGTGGGTGTCTGACCTTGGGAGGGACTAGAAACCATGGTAATCAGGGAATGGCAAGGATCTCAGCCCATTATTCATAGTGGGTGGGATAAGTGGAAAACCTTTTATCCTCTAAATCGGTATCCCTGCTCCCCCAAATTTCACAGTATTGGTCTGTGGCAGCAAAAATGAACAGAATTTTATTCCAGCATAAACATTTAGTGGAGTAGATCTTATTTCTTCTGATGCAGTGGGTGGCTCTTCATTCCCCAAAAACCTGGGTCTCCCCATTCATTTACAAATGTTATCTAACTTAGAAAAACTAGTGAATGTTGTTTTTCATTATTACATTTGAATTTTACATAATTACAGTTCTTGGCATCTTCACGCTGCCGTTTTTTTTTTTTAAATACACCTACATCAAATGACTGTCTAGTGAGGAGCCACTAGATTGCATCTGAAGAAGGTGCCACTAGATTCCTGTTTGTTCAGGAGAATATAACAGAAGTGTGAGAATAAACACAACTATTTGTGAAAATAGTAATAACAGAGCACAACCCAGCTAAAGTTAAGCACTTCTCCTTGATCTCAGCAGAACTATCTCATTGAAATCAGTAGGATCTGAAAGTGTTTAACTTTGAGAGCAATCCAGAAGGGGTCTACTTGGAAGTAAGTCCCATGTTATTCAATGGGCTTACTCCCAGGAAAATGTCTTTTGGGTTGCAGTCTTAGGACTTTTATGCAGGGACGATTCTGGCTAAAACACCATCTGGAAAACATGGGCAAAATGTGCAGGGAGAGCGATGTGACCTCTGACGGGCAGAAAAGGCATACATAATCAAAAGGAAGCTCTGAAGCAGTTAGACTCATAGAATCATAGAGTTGGAAGGGGCCCTACAGGCCATTTAGTCCAACCCCCTGCTTAATGCAGGATCATCCCTGACAAGTGCTTGTCCAGCCTCTGCTTAAAGACTGCGGGGGGTGGGGGTGGGGTCACTACTTCCGTAGGTAGCTAATTCCACTGTCAAACAACTCTTAATGTAAATCCCCCCCAATATACAGCCAGTACCTTTCTGCACACAATTTTAAACCCATTATTGCGAGTCCTATCCTCTGCCGCCAACAGGAACAGCTCCCTGCCCTCCTGTTGGCAGGGGTGACCATGGGGAAACATCCCTGCATAAAAGGCCTTAGGCTAGATTTAAGACTTTTCTAAAGTGCTTTAAGCATCTCACATTCATTGCGTCACTAAGCTTTGCAACACTCCTCTTAGGTCAATATTGCTATCATCTTCTTAGCGCTGAGGCATCCTGAAATTAACTTATATAAGGCCACTTGCCACTAGTTTACCAAGGGCCAAACTAGACATGATGGTGTCCTTGCAGCAGCCATTCTAGAGTCATTTAAAAATGCCACGAGCCGCAGTGCAGAGTGGGCTAAGGAGCTCTTGTACTTTCCCCACACTGTCTCGGCACTTGAAAAGGTGCGGGGGAGGGGGGGGTTAAGGGGGGAAAGTACTGTGGTATAGTACTTGCGGCATTTTTCAATGGCATCATAGTTGTGGCGGCCACAAGGATGCTGTCATGTCTAGTTTTAGAGGAGGAATTGTTGTTGGATGAAGAAATCCTGACCTGCCTTCCTCATGGTTGGGCAGCCCATTCCTGGTGCGGGGGGGGGGGGTAGATCTGTGGCGGCTGGGAACAGTGCAACCACACTGCCTTCTTAGAGGCTTCCTGGCCGCTGAGGAGAAAAAAAACTTTTTTAAAAATTTAAAAGGGGAACATGCTGCCTGAGCAAACAGTGAGGCTGCGCCACCAAAAAAGGTAGCACAGCCACGCCACAGCTCAAGGTGGCATTCCTGGGCGAAAGGGGTTAGGAAGCTGACTAACGTCAGCTCTGCCCCTTGGAACACTTTGGGAACGCCCCCCCCCCTTTGATGCTGGCGCAGCCTGCCACTTCCGGGATTTAGGTCCCAGCGTGGTGGCAGCGGAGGCCCATGCCACTCTGGGGCGCCCAGGCACCACTGTGTGTGTCACCTGGGACAGTGTAAGTGCCTGTTATCCCAGTTTAAATGGGCACTTACGCCGACACAGACAGTCTGCTTTAATCCACATTGCTGAATTTATTCTGTGGCCCCCATGTTTGCCCAGCCTGGCATAGTCTGGTTTGCAGCTTTCTGCCGGCCAAACACATCTCTCCCCTGCCACAAGGAATACTGCCTTGGTAGTGGAAACCTGAAGCTTTTGCCCTAATTGCAAATGTGATTTTCTGTGTTTCTTGGTGGCAGAGTAAAAAAGCAAAACAGAAGCTTCAGGTCAAGTTCCCCCAAAAAGACACAAGGTATGGAAATCGGCAACAGGAGCCTGCGCGGAATGAGAAGACGGAACGGCAGCTCCTCGGGGAGCTCTACGTTGACAAAGCTTTCTTGGAGAAACTGCTCAAGGATGAAGGTTTTTGTTTATTGCTTCAGCTGGGGGTTTTGAGCTTCAGACACTCAAAATCAATCATGTCCACCTCCCTCCCCGCAACTGCGAGCAGTAGGGATGTGCAGGGGTAGACGGTTGATAAGGTGCTTTCTAAGGCGAAAGGTGGGATCCTACCTTAGGTAAGAGGAGGTTCTTTTAACGGAAGTGCTCTTTCATCAGAGGAAGAGCCATTTCAGCAGAAGGAAGCCTTCAAACTTTGCTTAGGAAAGAGGCAGGATGCAAGCCAACATTTTCAAATGAGATTCCTGGATCAGCTGGAAGCATGATGGGGGGTCATATGTGGGGGCGCATGCTCGGTTCAAGTAGCATGGTGATAAGGCTCAAAATAATTTGGGCAATGAATCAAGTGCATGTCCTAGATAGGGTTGCCAATTCTGGCTTGTGAAATTCCTGGCGATTTGAGAGTGGTTTCTGGGGAGGGCGGAGCTGAATGGCAGAGCACATCCTTCTGGGCCGCTTCTACCTGATAGGAGAACTGAGGCAGTTGTTTCAAGTGGCATACCTGGTGGGCAGCAACCTCTTATCCTGCCTAACTGTTGCAGCTGCCTGGAAGCTGGAGCAATTAATTCTTCTTGCCTGCTTTCCTCTTTTAAAAATAACTGTGTGTTTCCTGAAAGGCTTCCAAAACTCTCACCAGGGCAGCCAAAAGGAGAGCTGAATTCTCACAAGAGTTCGGAAACACCTTCTAGAGGAAGCATGGCTTGCCATGCTGTTCTTAAAGAGGACATGGGAAGAGGGCAAGGAGGATGGTTCACAGTATCTGTAAAACCACCACCACATTTCAAAGGAATCTATTTTCTTCCTTGTCCAGCTTTCACATCCATATGTAGTAAATGGGGTATACAATAGTATGAACGATCTTGCTGTTGGTCTCCAGCAACATTTACTTTCCAGTAAGAATCTTTTCTAGTCTCTTTATGGCTTCCTTTCCAGGTCTCAATCTCTTCTATGCAAAACTCTATAAAGAGAAGATAATTTTCAGGTTTATTCCAAGCCCTTTTGTTTTGTTGTTGCAATTTGTTTGTCTGGAAGGGTTTGTTTTTGTCTTGGTCACCAAGAAACCAGTGTTTTAATTAACACCCTTGTGGATTTGTTCACCTTTCCTAGTTTGTATGGCTTTTGAATGGTTTGCAATTTAAAAACATTGGCCAAAAAATTCTCCCACTGGATTTAAAAGATTATTTTTCAGAGCTGAAAGTCTTTTCTCCCATAAACAAATTCTGGCTGTCTTCCATAGTTGCTGTTTGTAGAAATGTAAGTACATGCTTTTATGTGAGTGTCCAGGAAGTGCCAAAAAGACAAATAAGTGAGTCCTAGATCAAATCAAACCTGAACTCTCCCTAGTCGCTAGAATGACTCAACTGAGAGCATTGTGCTTTGGTCACGTTATGAGAGGACAAGAGTCACTGGGAAAGGCAGTAATGCTAGAAAAAGTTGAAGGCAGCAGGAAAAGCGGGAGGTCCAACATGAAACGGGTTGACTCAATGAAGGAAGCCACAGCCCTCAGTTTGCAAGACCTGAGCAAGGCTGTTAATGACACTCACACACAGAGTACACACACTTTCCTACAAGGGTCTAGATAAGGTCTATCATGAGTGAAGGAAAGAGAGACTGAAAACTAGACACGATGGCATCCTTGTGTCTGCCATTGAAAACTAAGGTTTAAAAATACCACGACAACCCAATCCTGATTGGGCCTGCAGCCCAGCGGGCGGAAGCATTCTTGTTTCCCCCATGCCTTTTCCAGTGCTGAAACAGCCCCCACCCCATGTTGTTTCAGCACTTGAAAACACCAGCAGGGCAGACACAAGCATGGCATCATGTCTAGTCGGTCCAGTTCTCAAATGACTTGCTGTCTGTTTTCTTTGAGCAGTCGTTTGCTAATATGATGTTAGCAGTCCAGATGGCACTGTAGCACCTCCTACTGGCTCATCAGAAGTGTTACAACATACAGCACTCAAAATACAACAATTTTCTGGAGGGAAGATATAAGAAGGTCCCTACAGCACAGTGGTTCCCAACCTTTTTTTGACCAGGGACCACTAGGACTTTTTTGTTCGGTGCAGGGACCCCAAGGTTCAAAATTAAAATTCCGATAATTTGAAAATAAACTTTAATCATAACTGTTAGTTAAACATTAAACTTAGAATAATATTTGAATATATTTTTATAATAGAGAACTTTTAATTGAAAATATTAATTTATTATAGGTTTATAACTTTGTTTCGCGGACCTTAATTTAGTTCTCGCGGACCCCTGGGGGTCCGTGGACCCCCGGTTGGGAACTAGTGCTATAGCAGAAAGGCTTTGCCCTTGTGGGTCAGGGGATATAGAGACTTCAGAAAATGTCCTGATCCACAGTTCATTCTACCAAGAAGTCCGCACAAGGGTTCTTTTGCCTTTGCTTAACACTTTCCCTGACCAACCAGATGAGTTTCTGGCTAAGAAGCTCCTAACTGATGAAAAATCACAGTTTACACTCTTGACTAAATTCTGCACTGCAGCTATTAAAATACATCGTACCCTGACAGGATAAGAGTAAGAAATACTTTATTACTCAAAATATTAAGGAGGGTCTCACCAAATTATACGATGTTTATATAAATTTTATTCATACATATCATGTAATTTTTAGGCTTGGATTATTTGTAGTAGCAGTAGTAGCTATTGTTGTGGTTTTCTTACTATCTGTTGTGGCTTTTTTTTGCTGGTCAGTGACCGTATTAATAAATTATGATTCTTACAACAATTGTCCAAAATGGGGAGGTAAGGGAGCTCTTTGTATTTTACTACAGAGAGGAGGCATATATGTAAGCAGGAAGGTTCATCCTATTGATTGATTTGATTTCTACCTGGCACCCTTCCCAGCAAAGCCGGCTCAGGACGGCTATGAACCACACCTGTCAACAGGTGACCTCACCTTTTCTTCTCCTTTCTTTTGGCATTGGTCCTCTCTGCAGACTTGATCAAAAGTACAACAAAGCAGGGAATCACTGTGGGAGATCTGATCCAGGAAGGCCTTTCCTACCTGGACACCCGCACAGACTTTTGGCAGCAGCAGAAACCCATCTACGCCCGGATCAGAGATCGCAAGCTTGTGCTGAAAAGATGGACTCGAGATCAAAAGCGGAAGCCCTCGGAGGTGGCCAGATACATCCTCAAGAGCATGGAGGATATTGACATGTGTGAGTACTTGCGCTGCAAAAGGGCAGCCGGGGAGCTTCGTTAAATGGATATGTTTACCTGTCATAATTAATTATAGTTGTTTATGCATGGGTATTTTCACTCATGTTCACCCCCAGTCTGACTCGGTTGTTCCTTGGAGTTATGCATGTTTTCTGTCCATTAGAGATGAGCTCGCTGCCAGCCCTCACAAATCCCGGGACTTCCAGTTGCTGTGAAATCCCGATTCTTCGATCTCTCCTGAGATCAGCCCAGGTGAACTCTCCATTCATAAGCCAAGGCGCTTGACAGGGGAGTTGGGGGGGGGGGGTGATGCTTTTCTCCCAGTTAGCACCACAGCCAATTACAAGGCAAAGTTTCAAGGGGTGGGGACTCAAATGCTTCTTGATTTGAGCTTGGTGAGTGCTGGTGTATAGCAATTTTTGGATTCACAACAGAAAAGTGTGGGTCGAGCGAGCATCAAACCCCAGGTAAAACTCCCATGCATAAACAACCATAATTTCCTTCACTGTTGCCCTCCCTTTCTCCCCAACGGGGACCTAAAGTGGCTTATGTCATTCTCTCTTCTGTTTTATTCTCCCAACAGCCATGTAGGCAGAGCAGAGGGTACACTGAGTAAGAGAAAGCGATCTCTGCCCACTCCCACCCTGCATTGAGCAAAGCTACATAGCCCTTGAAGACTTAGGCTGACCCTTGCATCTTTGGGGCTCTGTCCCTGAATGTGTAAAATTGGAGACAGTGGTATCTGCATTTGCCACTCTTGCTGAAAGAGCTAGTTGTCAGCCACAAGCTGCAGTGCTCTGGAAGATGCACCTTTATTCTCCAGGGAGTGAACGGAACGCAGAACGAAAGGAAATGATCCTCAGCTTGGTCTCCATCCAGGGGAAGCATAGCTTGAACACATGAAACTGCCTTATACTGAATCAGACCCTTGGTCCATCAAAGTCAGTATTGTCTACTCAGACCAGCATCGGCTCTCCAGGGTCTCAAGCTGAGGTCTTTCACATCACCTACTTGCCTAGTCCCTTTAACTCACTGGTTCCCAACTGGGGGTCCATGGACCCCCAGGGGTCCGCGAGAACTAAATTAAGGTCCGCGAAACAAAGTTGTAAACCCATAATAAATTAATATTTTCAATTAAAAGTTCTCGATTATAAAAATATATATATTCAAATATTATTCTAAGTTTAATGTTTAACTAACAGTTATGATTAAAGTTTTTTTTCAAATTCTCAGAATTTTTATTTTGAACCTTGGGGTCCCTGCACCGAACAAAAAAGTCCTAGTGGTCCCTGGTCAAAAAAAGGTTGGGAACCACTGCTTTAACTGGAGATGCCAGGGATTGAACCTGGGACTTTCTGCATGCCAAGCTGATGCTCTACCACTGAGCTACAGCCCCTCCCCAATTATTAGTTCCCTGTGGCCAGATGTCAGGCTTCAGCAAATACACAGCATTTCAGGCAATAGACCTTCAATCCAGGCAGAGCAGCGATTCAAAGATTTATTTCAGAAAGTCAGTGATTTCAGTAAGAGACACGCAAGGCTGAAATACATGACAGGGGGAGTGTGGATACATTTATAGGGCTGATACAATAGGGTTACAGGAACAAAGAGACAATGTAGTCGTTTCCTGCTGGTAACGACTTAAGTAAAACTGAAACAGAAACAATTATGAACAATCAGTGGAGGAGATGGCCGAGCTCTCGGCTTTGTGTGCGGGACCCGATATCAGATCGAAGATTTACACGGGCGGGTCCCAATACAATTGTAAATCTCTGGGCGGAGCTCGTGTGCAAAACGGGGGCGGGGGGGGGGGAAGGAGTGCACGGAGAACTCCATTTTGTTTGCGGGGAAACCATCTTGTTTGAGGACGGAGCTGTCAGAAGCCCTATCTGACACCAGATCATTTTCATAGTTCAAAAAAAGAGAGCCCGCTTTGGGACTTGCTTTTAGCTAGGAACTTTCACTGGCCAGCTCCAAAGTCTCTTTTAGAAGCTACCCCCGGAGTTTTTTGATAGCCTGCATTCACTGGGATTGCTTCCTCCTGTGCCTGCTAATTGGTGGGAGGGGGCTGGTGTTTTGCGGCAGGCCTTGAAATCACAGAATCTGACCTGAGCCTCTGAACTGCTAGGCAGATGCATTTTGAGAAGGGGAGGGAGGATGAACAATTTTGCAAGGAGGCAGTAGGACCCCTCCCTGTACAAGAAATGAATATTTTATGGGGAGTTGGGTGTATTGCTTTGTGGGGAACCGAGCCTGTCTGTTCAAAGAGCTCCAGGGCTCTAGAGTTGTCCATTGTATCAGACAAAGAGGTACCTGACTTCATAACATGAGCACGCAGCCATTCTGATGCAGAAGAGAATGCATCAGATTTTGACCAGGGGAAGCCACGATGAAATCCTGGCTCCGCCCCACATCCTTGGGCCAGACACTCTCTTATCTAAGCTACTTCACAGGGGTTTTGTGAGGATAAAAGGGTGACTGGAGAGGAAAATGGTGTACCCTAACTTGGAGGAAGGGTGGGCTAAAATAATAACACCAAGAGGTGCTTGGGGCAAAAGGCGATCCTTTGGAAGGCCAAAAACTATAGCACTGGGAGGCTGGCAAAAAGATGATCTGAATCCTGACTTTGCAGGGTTGTTGCAAGGCTGAAAAGTTGTTCTGATGTGCTCTGTGTTTCTGAGAGGGAGTGAAGGGGGATGACAAATCGTATGCCCACTGATGATGGCCAAAAGCAACGTTCTCCTTTTGTGGTGAAGCCCCTGCCTTGCACACAGAAGGTCTCAGGTTCCATCCATGGCCCTTCCAGGTCAAAGGATCTTGGGTGTCAAGGCTGGAAAAGAACTGTGACTGACACCCTGGAGAGCTGTTGCTAGACGACCGTTGGGGACTCTGCCTATCCAGCTGCAGGGCAGATCAGAAGACAGTGGCAGGAATTACCTTGCAGGATCAGCTAAGGGCCTACTCAGGCCTACCATTTGATCTCCCCTGGTGGCTCAGCAGGCGTCCTGAGACAGGGCCTGACATACAAGCAAGGACCCGTGCTGCTGTTTTGCTTCTAAGCAACAACAAAAATCACCAGTGCTGTATACACGTAGTCACTCAAAAACCAGCACAGAGGCCAAGAAAAGACCCAAAGAAGTAAACTTGAATGAAACAACAAAATTATAATGAAGTCTCACAAGACTAATAACAAGTGTTATACCGTGTTCAACGCTACATGGTGGAATGTAGCCAGTCAAGTCAAATAACTATACAAATTGTCCATTGAAGTATATGGAATAAAGCAGCAGTGTAAATTCGGTGGAGAGACAATGAGGCGAGATGGAGTTCTAGTGAGCGTCTGTTTCAAGCTATCTTCAAGAGAGACCTCTTGGCCTCTGTGCTGGTTGTTTTGCTTCTGACAATGGGGGTAATGAGGGATTGCGTAGGAAAAACGTGTCCATCTGGGAAACCCCATTCCATTAGAGTCACTCGAGAATTACACCTCTGCCTAATGTGGGTGCGTGACGGCAGTTCTTTTTCCTCACCCCCCCCATCTCAGTGCTGACAAGCGGCTGTCCTGAGCGAAGCTGCCAGAAGGCTGAACAAGTGCTGAAGAAGATCCAGGGCTGGTCTGACGACGAGATCCCAAACCGAAGCGAGCTGCTGGGAAACCTATACAGTTGCATTGGGAATGCTCAGATCGAGATGGGGAACATGGGGGCAGCTCTGCAGAGCCACCGGCTGGACCTGGACATTGCCAGGGAAAAGTAAGAACGGAGCAAAGTCTCTCTTCTTCTGATGCCTGTTAATAGTGCCCAGTTCTGTGATGTTGGTGTGCAGCGGTGGTTGTGTGCTTTCGATCTTTGTCATGCAGGTTAAGGAATGTTGGAATCCTGGGATTCTCAGCCTGTGCAAAACAGAACACAAACCACAGCTTATTTTTGTGAAGGATAAAATGGAGGAGAGGAGAGTGATGTTAAGCCATTTTGGATCCCTATTGGGGAGAAGGCAGGGTGGAAATGAAGTAAATACATAGATGTTTCCTCCTCGGAGGAAAGGCCATATACGGCTTCTCCCAAGGTAGTCCAAGAGACTTATTCTAGATCTGCTCTTGGGCTGCTGGCCTGCAAAATGTTTAAAGCAGCACTGTCTTTGCTCATGGGTGTGCACAGGACAGCTACGCAGTGCAGGAAAAGGGCAATCTCGAATTGTGAGCTCAGAGAAACCAGTGGTTGAAATGGGGTATTGGAGGGAGAGAGAAGGATGAGAAATGTATACCATTTTCAAGGAGTTGGTTTTGTTCTCCAATATTGGGCATTTCTTGGCTGCCCCTTGATGGTCCATTGGCAAGGGGGTAGAAGGCCCCCGAGACCCCTTGAGTGGATGTTTTCTTTAGGAATGGGTTCAAGTCCTGTGACTGTTGTCACGGGCTGTCGGTTGTGTCATGTGGATTCTCAGAGTGACCATGCCCTCCCATTCCTGCCCCAGAAAGCAATATGGTTTTTTTTTAAAGGTGGCTTGCAACACATGTGCTCTGCTGAGTCCCCAGCTGAATTTTAGACTGAAAGCTTCTTAGCGCAAGAACCTGTTGTCAAAGAGCTCCAACCAGCCTCCACCCGCTGGAGCTGCTTTGGTTTAGTCAAAAGTTTCCCAAAAGGGACAAAACATTAAACTCCAGGCTTTCACCCCAAGTTTAATCAGTAGCTGCCACCAACTCTGGAACAAAAGTAAGCCTCCAGGCACAGGGTCCAGAGTAACCCCTGCCAAGCTTCAAAAGTTAAGTGTAACGCTTACCCTGCAAGGTAGAAGCCTGCCAGGGAAAGATTACACTCCAAAAAATGTCTTAGGTTTTTAGTAGGTGGTTTTTACACTCAAACAAGGCACTTAGAATTAGGCTTGGAATCCCAAAATCAAAAGACACCGTCCATTTAAAGGCTAACAATTTATTTTAAGATTCAGGCTGGTTTACAGGAAAGAAAAGGTTCATGAAGTTTCAAGCAAGAAAATAACAAACTATTTAGCATAGCTAACTAGTACATTCAAAAGCCTTTTTGGTTCAAAAGGATTGGCAAAGTTTTCTTGCATTAGATTTATAGTTACCAAGTTCCAAAGATGCTTCCAGCATTCAAAAGTTTCAAAAGGTTGTCCAAAGTTTTCTCCAAGCAGGTCAGCTTGACCAGAGATTCCCCCTCAAGGGCCAAAATCAAATGGGTTGTGATGCCGCCAGCACAGCTCTCCTGCTGTACCCCAAAGCGTGCATAGTTTGTTTAGGGTTGGTCTGTCCTTATATTCGTTTTCTCAAAAGGATGAGCTCATAGAAACCAATCGAGAAAACGAAAGCACTTAGCTGGTAATTAATCGCTTGGTCAGAAATGCTGACTCCTTAAGTGATGTGTTCAGGTGAGGAAGCTTACAGAACTACCTGCACCTGGACATTGTCATGATGGCCGACTGATTAATTACTAGGGCAAGGCACGGCCTTGCATTCCAGAAAGGGGAGAGAAGGCTTTAACAAGCACCAGCTGGGGCCCACCTCACTCCCTCCACAGAAGCAGTTTCAAAGTGTAACTATTTTACTGCTCCAAAATCCTAACTGCACAAAACTCATAGGCCTCCCAGGCCAGAACCAAGGAAATAACACACTCCAAGAATTTGAGGGACCTCAACTTCTTGACACCTGTTGTCTTGACTCAGTAAAGCACCCAACATTTTGACAGCATTATAGAAATCAGTCAGGCAGTGCGGGTGATGTGCAGAAGTTGAGGAAGGAACTCCCTGCCCCAGGATGTGGTAATGGCTGCCAGCTTGGAAGTCTTTAAGAGGGGATTGGACATGTTCATGGAGGAGAGGGCTATCCATGGCTACTAGTCAAAATGGATACTAGTCATGAGGGATACCTATTCTCTTGAGTATCAGAGGAGCATGCCTATTATATTAAGTGCCGTGGAACACAGGCAGGATAATGCTTCTGCAGTGGTCTTGTTTGTGGGCTTCCTAGAGGCACCTGGTTGGCCACTGTGTGAACAGATTGCTGGACTTGATGGGCCTTGGTCTGATCCAGCAGGGCTTTTGTTATGTTCTTATGATGGAGGGTGGGTACGGGAAAGGCCTCCCAGGGTATTTTGAATCTGATAATCCAACTTCTAAACATCTGGCTTTTGTTTCTGTTGTAGCGACCTGACTGATGCCATCTCCAGGGCCCTGGACAATATCGGCAGAGTGTACGCCCGCATGGGCAGTTTCCAGGAAGCAATCGACACGTATGTGGAAGCTTTGGCTACAGGGAACATCCCTCCCCAGCAAAGGCCCTCTTGCTTTCTGCAGTGAGGATAGTCTGCAGCCGACCCTTTTGTCTTTTCTTAAGTGGTGTCGCTGCATCCGCTAGTAAACTGGCTGGCCCTGGTGCCTGTCGGTGAAATAACAAAACCAGGCCCGCCACAAACAAAATAGCGGGCTTGACAGAGACTCCTGAGAAAAATGTAACTCTGTAAATTAACCAAAAGAAAAACACCCCGAAAGAGCCAGAGCATACTCTAGGTGAGAGTCATTTAAGGGAAAAGGTGTGTGTTTGTAACGGGAGGGTTTAGCCTGCCCGGCCCCCCCGAGGGCTTAGAAAATCCTTGAAGGAAGATTTAGAGAAGGGTGGGTTTTTCCAACCCCGACCCTCCCAACCCCCAGATAAACTGAACCTGGTTTATCTGTTTTGGCTTCCTGCCAAGGGGCCCTGGAGGGTTGTCACTTGGGAGAACTCTTGCCTTCTCACGTGATGAATTGTTAGCATTATTACAGATTTTCAGGTCCCAGTGCTCTGGGGACAAGCCCTAACAAGGAAACTGGTCTAATTTTTCCATGTGATACACCCAGGATCACACTTGTTTCCCACCACAGTCAGAGAACAGCCTGATTCCCCCCCCTAGCGGTGCTGCCAGATATGCTTGGTTAAGAGTGGTGGACTCTACTCTGGAGAACTGGGTTCAGTTTCCCATTCCTCCACATGAAGCCTGCTGGGTGACTTTGGGCCAGTCACAGTTCTCTCCGAACTCTCTTTGCCCCACCTACCTTCACGAGGTGTCTGTTGTAGGGAGGGGAAGGGATGGTAATTGTAAGCTGCTTTGAGATTCCTTAAGGTAGAGAAAAGCGGGGTATAAAAACCAACTCTTCTTCTTCTTGACAGGGGTCAGTGGTCTGCATACAGTGTTGTGGTGGCTTAAGGAGAGATAGACAGAAGATGTTTGGCCTTCAGGGTGTTTGGGGGACCCCCCCTCCCAAAAAAACCCTTTTTTAAGAGTTCTGTTTTTTTAATTGCAAAGGTGGGAAGAGAAGATTCCACTTGTGAAGAGCAACCTGGAGAAGACGTGGCTGTTCCATGAAATTGGCAGGTGCTACCTGGAGATCAACAAAGCAGCTGAGGCTCGGGACTACGGGGAGAAATCTTTGGCCTGCGCAGAGGAGGAAGGAGACATCGAGTGGCAGCTGAATGCTGGCGTCTTGGTGGCACAAGCCCAAGGTGAACAGCTTTGCTCCTAGACAGCTTTCTTAGAATCATAGAAGCATAGAGATGGAAGGTACCCCCAGGGTCATCTAGTCCAATCCCGTGCACAATGCAGGAAATTCACAACTACCTCCCCCCCACCCCCCAGGAGACCCCTACTCCACACCCAGAAGATGGCAAAAAAATCCAAACAAACACCCTCCAGGATCCCTGGCCAATTTGGCCTGGAGGAAGATTGCTTCCTGACCCCAAAGTGGCTATCGGCACTACCCTGGGCATCTTTTTTAGCAAGGTTCTATTTGTCCAACAGTGATGGTTGGGAGGCATCATTTTAACGTATGGATGCTTGTGGCCCTTGATGACTGCAGGAGGGAGACAACCCACAAGTGTAGGGTTGCCCCTTATAGAGCCGCTGTGCAAGCTTGCACCTGTTGAACTGCTGTCTGTTCAGCACAGGAGCCTCTGTGAGGAAAGATGTTGCAACCATATTGTGCAAAGCAGATAGAGCAATCCCCCTGGGGTGGAAACATTGCAGACGCACCTGCAGATTTCTTTGAGAGAGGGAAGGACATGGCTTAGCAGCTTGTTGATTGAGAGCCATCCCTGAAAAAGGCATAAGGAAGCCCTAAACTGTGAAGGTAAAAGCTTTTTTGGGATGTACGGAGTTAGCCTTGGTCAAACTATTGCTTGAGGATAAGGAGGCTGCCATACCCCATGCAATGGCAAAATTCTGCTTTCTAGCTGTTAAGAGAAATGCACTCACAATGCACTCACAAGTAAGAAGGTGGATTAATGGCCTTATATACACAGTACTGACTTATATTGTAGCTGAGGTGCACATAATTTACTCATGGTAGCTATAGAACTATCATTAGCTCATATGTTCAGTCAGGGTTTTTAGTTTCTGACTTTATAGTTTCTTTTTTTTCTTGTTTCTCTACAACTACTGGTTGTAACTTGTATGTATGCTGTTCTTTGACTGTAACAATAAAGATGATGATGCTCTTCCCCCCTCCCCCCCACATAGCTGAAAAGGATATGTGGCCCTCTTCTTTGCCGCTGGTTGCTGCAGGGAGCTCAAATAACATAGAATAGAATCATAGAGTTGGAAGGACCACCAGGGCCATCAAGTCCAACCCCCTGCACAATGCAGGAAATTCACAACTACCTCCCCCCTCCACACCCCTAGTCCAGCAAGTGATCATATGAGCCTGCATGGTGTAGTGGTTAAGAGTGGCAGGACTCTAATCTGGAGAACCGGGTTTGATTCCCCACTCCTCCACATGAAGCCTGCTGGGTGACCTTGGGCTAGTCACAGTTCTCTTCGAACTCTCAGCCCACACAGAAGCAGGCAACAGCAAACCACCTCTGAACCTCTCTTGCCTTGACAACCCTATGGGGCCGCCATAAGTCAGCTGTGACTTGACAGCACTTTACACACACACACACACACACACACACACACGATCATATGGAAGGAGGTTTTTCGCTGACAGCTGTATTTGGAGTTATAAAGTGTTGTTTTTTTTGTAAACTTTATTTTAAACTGACGATTGACTCTCAGTGAAAATGGAGGATTTCCATTCGGCGGTCACGCACTTCGAGAAGGCGCTGGAGAAGGCGAAGCGCATCCACAATGACGCGGCTCAGCAAGCGATCATCATTGTAAGCAATCGGCTGGAATCTGGAAGGGGAAGGGGAGGGCGATGTGGCAGGAGAGCAAAGGCACCGTAGGGAGGAGCAAAACCGTTACTGCCTTTGGGTAGCCATCAAAGCTCTTCAAAGCGGGGGTTGCAGCTCCTGTGGGCTGGCTGAGGCGTTGGGTCGGAATTGCCCCATCTGCTGTGGGTTCGGGCCACTCAGAATGAAGGTCAAACAGCACCCAAAGAGGTGGGTGGTGGGACAAACGATGGGGGAGGGTGTTTTTTCAAGCCATCATGCCTTGTTTGTGGCCCTCCCCATAGCAGTGGAAACAGGATGCTGGACTAGATGGAACTGGTTCAATCCAGTCAGAGCGTTCTTACATTCCAGCCACTGCATTTGCACTGGGTCTTTCGGCTCCTAAGGGGCCCCACAGTCCTCTGCTGCCTCTTGCTGAGAGAGCCAGTGTGGTGCAGTGGTTATGGATGGCGAATTGTAATCTGGACAACTGGGTTGATTTCCCCAACTCCTCCCCATGAAGCCTGCTGGGTGACCTTGGGCTAGTCACAGCTCTCTCAGAACTCTCTTAGCCCCACCTACCTCACAAGGTGTTGTTCTGAGGAGGGGAAGAGAAGGTGATTGTAAGCTGCTTTGAGACTCCTTAAAGGTAGAGAAAAGCAGGGTATGAAACCCTTCTTCAAGTGCTGTGATTAAATAAGAGACCCAGCCAGTCCTCCCTGGTTTCAGTTTATTGATTCTCCCTTCAGCCATCCAGGCAGCAGCTGCTGCCACCGCTGCCATGCCACCCTTCTGTCAGTAGTCCCCATCACTTGGCCACATCCTTCTCCTCAGCCCGCCAGAAAACGATGTGGCCCTTCCGCTGCTTCTGTCGCCTGCTGAAAAGTCTCAGGCTGCCAGGTTTGCTCCACCAAACTTTGCCCTCTGCTGTGCTGCCCCCTTTTCAGCCAGTGTGATATAGTGGTTAAGAGCGGTGGTTTGGAGCAGTGGAGTCTGATCTGGAGACCGGGTTCGATTCCCCACTCCTCCACATGAGCGGCGGAGGCTAATCTGGTGAACTGGATTTCTTTCCCCACTCCTGCACACGAAGCCAGCTGGGTGACCTTGGGCTAGTCACTCTCAGCCCCACTGACCTCATAGGGTGTCTGTTGTGGGGAGGGGAAGGGAAGGTGATTGTAAGCTGGTTTGAGTCTCAAGTGGTAGAAAAAGTTGGCATATAAAAACCAACTCTTCTTCTTTCAGAACAAACAAGAAGTGTTTCCCACCCCCCACACACAGACATACACACCAGGTAGTCATAGAATCATGGAGTTGCAAGGGGCCATACAGGTCTTCTAGTCCAACCCCCCACTCAATGCAGGATCAGCATAGCGCATCCCTGGCAAGTGCTTGTCTAGCCTCTGCTTAAAGACTGCCAGTGAGGGGGAGCTCACCACCTCCCCAGGTAGCTGATTCCACTATCAAACAACTCTTACTGTAAGTTTTTTCCCCTAATATCCAGCTGGTACCCTTCCTCCTGCAATTTAAACCCATTCTTGCGAGTCCTATCCTCTGCTGCCAACAGGAACAGCTCCCTGTCCTCCTCTAAGTGACAGTCCTAAATACTTAAAGAGAGCAATCATGCCCCCTTCCAACCTCCTCTTTTCCAGACTCCCTCAGCTTTTCCTCGTAGGGCTTGGTCTCCAGGCCCCTGATCATCCTTGTTGCTCTCCCCTGCACCCACTAGATTCTGTCCACATCCATTTTGAACTGGTGCCTCCAGAACTGCACACAGTACTCCAGGTGTGTCCTGACCAATACTGTATACAGTGGAACTATGACATCTTGCGATTTGGAGGTTATGCCTCTCTTAAGAGCTTACACGACAGTATCACCCTGTGCAAACTGCACTGCAAATGGAAGTTTTTTAACAGGTGGGGCTCAGCTTCTTCCAGGCCTGTCTTAACATCCTGGTCTGCCCCTGCTAGCAAGGCCTGCCTGAGGCTTCCCACTTAGGGCCCTTCTTCCTGTTTGCAGGCCCTGGACGAAGCCAACAAAGGGTTCATCAAGGAGCTGAAGGAAGAACAGCGTCTTGAGAGGCTGCGCGATCTGAGAGGTTGGTTGATGCCCCCAAGTGGTGTCCAGAAGGTCCTAAGGCCCGCCTTTCTCTGCAGGGGGACAAGCAAGCAGCCTTGCTAAGTGGGTGATGAGCGGGGGAGGTTAGCTAGCTCCAGCACCCACTTACTGAAAAGATGTGCAATTGGGTCTTCCTTGAGCAGCAGATCTGGTGTGTGGGGTGAACGATGTTCAGATAGGCTTAAGAATATGGAGTGGGGGGGTTGATGGAATTGGGAGCCCCTTCCTGTTCTTCCTTAGCCCTTTGTGGAGCTTGTCCAAAGGAACTGCTTCACTAAAAGCCAATTTTATAGGTTCACTGGAAAGATGTGAAATAATCCAAGGCCATCCTACAAAGTTTTCAGGATGAAAAGCCCGCAGCTGTGTGCCAAAAGTTGAAAAGATTATTTCTGTCCCTGTAGCCACTGTCCCTTTGGAAGTCCTCTTTTTCTCTATGGGGCCCCTTGCAGGATTTCCCGTTAGGGTGGGTAGATCCTCATGCTGTGTTTTCGTAGTTGAAAACCTAGACTGCTGTACCTTCGAGCTCATTTGAAGAAACTGTAGCTTTGTATGTAACTTTTAAAAAATGCAAAGATATATATTGAGGGAGTGCAGAAAGCAAGATGATTGACTCCCAATTCTGAGTTGTCCAAATCCACTTGACGATTGGTTTGAAGAAAAACGAAAGGAAAGATGTTTTTTCTGTGTTCTGCCACTAATGTATGGAATTTATTGCTATAAAAATCTGGCGATGGCTGCTAAGTTGATGGTTTTTGGAATATTTGTTTAGGGAATGTTTTATGCAGCCTCTGGAGTCCTGCTTCCAAGTAAAAATACCCTAATGTTATAATGAATTATCAACATAAACAACAAAACAAGCAATTTAAAACAAGCCCAGGACATAAAGATATCCATAAAACAGACCCTAACAGAATTAAAAAGTTTAAAGCCCTTGGTTAAAGGCCTGGGTGTAAAAAACTGTCAGTCTCTAAAAGTGTGTGGTGGATAGTAAGCAAGCTCCAAGGGGTGGGGGTTTCCAAAGGCAAGCTGGCACCACAGAAAATGCCCTTGTTTCCACTTGCCCCTCGCCTCCCTCTGAAGATAAGGGCCCAGACAACAGGGCTTGGCAGGCGGATTTTAACTGGCCGGCTGGAGAGTATGGAAAGAGACAGTCCCTCTGGTGGTCTCAAGCCATTTAGGGCTTAAAAGGTAAGAACCAGCACTTTGAATTGTGCCTGGAAACAGATGGGTACCCAGTGCAGATCCTTCAGCAGGGGGGGCAACACAGTATTCCAGCACAGATTACTTTGAAAGGATTATAGCTAGCAGTGGCTAATAGCCTTAATATTTAATAATGGAATTTCCATATTTAGGGGCAGTCTGTCTCTGCTTACCAGGTGCTGGGAGGTGGGGGAGTAACCAGCCAGGGTGACCAAATGCAAAGGAAAGCAAGGCTTTTGTACTTTTGATTTGTATCCAAGAGGGAATTCCATCAGGTGCAGTTAATTTCTCAAGAGTGAGAAAAGCTGGAATTCCCTCTTCCCCCACGCCTTTGAATGCTGCAGGAGCCCTGCCCTCCTGTCCTATCTGTTGACCCCATAAGTGACCATGGAGGGCTATCAATTCCTCCTTGCGAATTTTTAATGGGGCTGGCGAGGGAACACATCCTGCCTAGCAACAAGAGGGCCGCTAACTCACTCCCCAGGCCTTCTCATCCCTTGTCTATCTCTTGCCAGGGTTCCAGCTCAGGGGCTGTGGCTCAGTGGTAGAGCCTTTGCTTGGCATGCAGAAGGCCCCAGGTTCAATCCCCGGCATTTCCAGTTAAAGGGACCAGGCAAGTAGGTGATGTGAAAGACCTCTGCCTGAGACCCTGGATAGCCTCTGCCGGTCAGAGTAGATAATACTGACTTTGATGGACCAAGGGTCTGATTCTGTATAAGGCAGTTTCATGTGTTCCTGCCCTGCTTTCAAAACATTTCCTTAAGTCACTGCAGATGACAGAGCATCCCAAGGGAACGTAGAAGCCACACCAGTGTGTCGGAGCCATTTGGCAGGCAGTGGTCCGCAGTGTGAGCAGCCCGGCTGTATGGTGGTGGCTGGAGATCTCCCACTATTACAACTGATCTGCAGGCAACAGAGATCAGTTCACTGGCAAAAAAATGGACACTTTGGAAGGTGGACTCTATGGCATTATGCCCCACTGAAGTCTCTCCCCTCTCCAAACCCCGCCCTACTCATGCTCCACCCCACCAAATCTCCGGGTATTTCCTAACCTGGAGCTGGCAACCCTTGATGTAGTTTCTTGCAATTTGCAAAGGCCTGTCTCCTTGCTATCCATTAGATGACCCACCAGTGGGATTGGCTGCAGCCACTAATGGGGCAGGAAAACGACTGCTCTACACAATCAGGAAATGCATCTTAATTTTCCCGTGATAAAAGCCCATTTCCTGGGAGGCCACTGGCAAGGCTCTCTCTGTGCAAAGACTTTAAAAAAATATGTGACGCTATATAGATATCTTGAAGTGCTGTATACAGGTTTGCCTGTGGGTGGCAGCATTCTTCTAGTTTTCCTCTTATAAACCAACACAAAATGTTGTGCCAGCTTTCACACTCAGCAGAGCTCTTCATCAGGCTGGATGTGACAAAATAAAAAAAGAAAGGGTGGAAAGCAGTCTCTTCTGGCCATGGTGTTGAGGGTCTTATTTTGTATGCGTTGTCGGAGGGTAGGGTTGCCAGCTCGTTTGGGAAATACCTGGAGATTTTGGAGGTGGAGCCTGAGGAGGGTGAGGTTTGGGGAGAGGGACGTCAATGGGATACAATACTATAGAGTCCACCTTCCAAAGCGACCATTTTCTGCAGCTGAAAAGATCTCTGTTCTTGGAGATCAGTCGTCATCCCAGGAGATCTCCAGCCATCACCTGGAGGTTCGTGACCCTATCTGAGGGACACTTCTGCCAGTTTTATGAGTTATGTAGCTTCAGAATAGAAGCTTGAAATCCCTTTGGAGGTGTTTGATGTAGGTTTTAGTGCCTTGAATGTCTCATGCCGAATCTTTATTTTAGAGTCAAAAACCCAAAGGTTACAATGCTGCCTCCTCACCTTTCCTCACCCCTGAGCTCTTTCAGAGGGCACTTGTATTACGTAGGACAGAGCAGATGGCTTCAAGGCACACTTCTGTAGAGGGCACAAAAGTCTTAGGTCATTTATGCATGGAAACTTTACCTGAGGTTTGTTGCTTGCTGAACCCACACCTACCTGTTGGGAATCTATGCACCAGCAGTCTCCAAGTTCAAATCAGGTCCCTGCCCCTTTAAATGCTGCTTTGTAATTGGGAGCCAGCATGATATTGTGGTTAAGAGCCGTGGTTTGGAGCGGTGGAGTCTGATCTGGAGAACCAGGTTTGATTCCCCACTCCTCCACATGAGTGGCGGTGACTAATCTGGTGAACTGGATTTATTTCCCCACTCCTACACATGAAGCCAGCTGGGTGACCTTGGGCTAGTCACACTTTCTCAGTCCCACCCACCTCACAGGGTGTCTGTTGTGGGGAGGGGAAGGTGATTGTAAGCCAGTTTGATTCTCCTTTAAGTGGTAGAGAAAGTCGGCATATAAAAACCAACTCTTCTTCTTATTTCATAGAACTTACTGTGAGAGATAATAAAAAAATATTTTAAGAACAAAAACCGGAACAATCTGAAAGCAGGGGGGAGAGAAATCTAAGCCTCGTTTTTAAAAAAGCCTTTCTTCTGCTCTGAAAGAGCTCCAAGGAAGCATTTGTATCCCTGCCTCTTTACATGCTGCTTTGTAATTGGCTACATGCTTTCTGTGATAGAACCCAAGCTTGGGTGTCCCGTGCTTTGCCTTATGCAGGGGGATTTCACCCGGGTTGAGCTCAGGGGAGAGGAAAGGGAAGGTCCACGATTTGTGAGGGCTGGCTGTGAGGTCTTCTCTAAAGGACGGAAAACTCATGCATGACTCCAAGGAACAACCGAGACAGACTGCGGGGTGAACGTGAGTGAAGGTACCCATGCATAAAGGACCTTACGCAGTCCCTTCTGCAGAGCCTCTAATGGGAAATCAACCCCCTCCACTGAGTCTGCCCATAGTGACAGACTTGTTGAGTTTTAGCCGTGGGCAAGCCACTTTCTCTCTCAGCCTTGGTGGGTCCAGGAATAAAGATGAGGCTTTAAAGAGGGTCTCTTCTGAACCTCCCTTTCTTTCCCAGAGTTAGAAGATGAAGAGGAGGAGGAGGAGGAGGAGGAGGAAAGCGAGGAAAACTTTGACCAGGGCGCTTCAGGAAAAGAAAGTGACCAAGAGCGAGAGGCTACGGCAGAAAAACAAGAAGAGGAAGCAGCTGAGAAGACAGATGCCAAGGGAGAAAACGAGGTAGCAGGTGCCGAGGGAGCAGAGCTAGACGGGTCTAAGGAGGGGCCGGTGGAAGATGGGGAGAGAGAAGCTGGGCAGGAGAACCTGGGGGGACAGCCTGAAAGAGCAGAAGAAGCAGAGAAGGAGGAAGCCCCAGAAGAGCTGAGCGAGGACATTCCAGGATGAGGCACTTTGGAAGCTCTTGGCTTGTAGGAGTCTCTGTGCTGGGGTCAGCCAGGTCTCTCTAATAATACTTTCTCCATGAGCCACTCTGGGTGCCTTGCAGGCCTTTCAAAAAAAAAATGACCATTTTGCTTTTTGGATAGGTCCTAAGTAGATTCCAAGAATGTAGGAAATTCTGTCACTGCAGGTAAGATGTCCCTGGACTCTCCAGTTGGTCTAAGCAATCAGATGAAAGGAACCATTAAAGATTCTTCTTGATATATTTTAATATGTCCTCTTCTTTTTCCTACTGACCAGCCAGATCGATTAAGATCACACTTACTTGCCAGCCAGCTAGTGGATAAAACGAATCTCCAAAATTGGTTACATTCCTTGATTTATATCAAAGGAGCAATGAACTCCCTCTTGTTCCTTCCTTGGGGTCCCAGAGTCACCTGTCAATGCATCCATAGAATCCTACCTTTCATTTAATGATGGAAAATATATAGTTTTGCCGCTTAAGTCAACAAGGGTTAAGGACTAAACATAGTGTTAAGGACTAAATTTAAGTTCCAGAACACATGTTTCCCAGTAGCAAAAGACTGATCCACACAGGCCACAGTCTAGCTTGCTGTTGCCCTTGTGGCTTTTGAGATCTCAATGATATACATACAGATGCACACATACATAGGTGCAGGTCTACTTTTTGGCAGATTTGTTACATTGTGGGTGTGAGCAGAACAATTGCGTCCATACTGAATGCAAGAGCGGAGGATATTGCGTGCATGAATTAGCCTCAGAATGCAGCACACCATTTTCAATTTAGGAGTTCATAGATTTGTTTGAGGATTCTTTGTTAAGAAGGTAAAGGTCCCCTGTGCAAGCACCGGGTCATTCTTGACCCATGGGGTGATGTCACATCCTGATGTTTCCAAGGCAGACTTTGTTTGCGGGGTGGTTTGCCAGTGCCTTCCACAGTCATCTTCCCTTTACCCCCAGCAAGCTGGGTACTCATTTGACTGACCTCGGAAGGAGGGAAGGCTGAGTCAGCCTTGAGCCTTCTACCTGAAACCGACTTCCGTCAGGATCGAGCTCAGGTCGTGAGCAGAGCTTTTGACTGCAGTACTGCAGCTTAACACTCTGAGCCACGGGGCTCCTGATTCTTTTTTAACACAGGCCTTTTTCACTCCCCAGATAATAGCTTTCAGGATTTCAGAATCCTGGTCCCACTAGCAAGATACTGAACATATGCTGTTGTGAGATGGATACAACTGGCAGATAAGTTCTTATCTTTGATCACTGGTCGGTACACACTGGCCCGCTTGCACACAGAAGGAGGGGGAAAGACTGATGTTACAGTGATAAGAACGATTCATCGTTGCTCAGTTCAGGGAATTGTGAGCACAGTGTGCTTCTTGCAGCCAGAGAGAATGTAAGAGTGCTTGTGCTGGATCAAACTGATGGTCCATCTACAGAGTGGCTAACCACGTGGCCCCAGAAGACCTATAAGAAAGGCTTGGACACCAAAGCATTGATATTCAAAGAGTGACTGCCTCTGGAAGTGGAGGTTTCATTTAGTCATCATGGCTAATAATCATTGATGGACCTCTTCTCCATAAATGTCCCCATTTAAAGCCAACTAAACTAACTGCACTAGAAAGAGGAGAAAAAAAATACCCACTTTCTCTACCTCATGCATAATTTTATGAACAATCCTTAGTAATCTTTTCTCTAAATGAAAAAGCCCCAAATTCTTTTAAGTTTTCTCATACAAAAGGCCCTCAGACCCCATAATCACTTTGGTTGCCCATTTTGCACTTTGTTCCTGGATCAGTGGTGGAAAGTGCTGTCAAGTCGCAGCCGACTTATGGTAACCCCCATAGGGGTTTCAAGGCAAGAGGCGTTCAGAGGAGGCTTGTCATTGCCCGCCTCTGCATAGCGATCCTGGACTTCCTTGGTGGTCTCCCATCCAAGTACTAACCAGGACCAACCTTGTTTAAGCTTCCATGATCTGATGCGATCAGGCTAGCCTGGTCTATCCAGGTCAAGACAATGTTCCTGCATTAAAATATCCTTTTTGGTGATGCAGTGACCAGAACAGTACATACTGTCCCAGATGTGGATACATTGTAGATCAGTGTTAAGGACCTTATGAGACTGTTTTATTTTTCAGTCCTTTCTAATAATCCCCAAAACAGAATATAACAGTTTCTACCAATTTACATGGAATGGTGTTAAATTTGATCTTCGTGGATCCTGTTATAAAAATAATTGTTAGATTTGTTCTCTACCAGTCCTCTGGAAGGAGGCAGGTTTTCATAAAGTTGCATATTTCTGTCAGATCAACATTGCATTTATGTTAATGGAAAACCTTCGACTTAGCTCTTGTCCCATTTACTTGGCTTGATTTCCCCAGTACTCAAAAACAATGGCTCTGGCATGAACAATTGCCCCACAGTGGAAATGGATGAGAAGAATTATTTCAGTTTCTCTGCAACTGCCCAAACTTCCTTTAACAGTCCTTTCACCCCTTTGTCATTTATGGGGCCCATCCCCTCTCGGGCTGGCTTCCTACTTCTGTTGTATTTGAAGAAACCTAGGGTTGGCTCCAGATAGCTTTTTCATTGGTGATGGGATCTGTGCTGGCAGTGACAGTCTAAGAAAGGGAACTTGGGGTGGTAGTGGATAGCTCAATGTAAATGTCAACCCAGTATGTGGCTGCTGTGAAAAAGTCATAGAATCATAGAGCTGGAACGGACCACCAGGGTCATCAAATCCAACCCTCTGCACAATGCAGGAAATTTACAACTACCTCCCCCCCACACCTAGTCAAAACGAATACTAATCATGATGCATACCTATTCTCTACAGTATCAGAGGAGCATGCCTATTCTATTAGGTGCTGTGGAACACAGGCAGGATGCTGCTGCAGTCATCTTGCTTGTGGGCTTCCGAGAGGCACCTGGTTGTCCAGTGTGAACAGACTGCTGGACTTGATGGGCCTTGGTGTGATCCAGCATGGCTTTTCTTATGGATTAGAAGCCCCTGCCTAGCAGCAGCCTCAGTTGCCACAGCTGCTGCTAACAGCAAGTGCTTGAATCAAATGCTACATACCTTGAACAGCCAAGTCAAGCCCCGCCAACCTCAAGGAAGTTAAAGCAGCCCTGCCAGCCCAGTTGTGGGAAGAGGAGAATATTTTTTCATTTGAAGTACTTTTATACTGCCTCATGGGGGGATAGGGATGCCAGCCTCCAGGTGGGACCTGGGAATCCCCTGAAATTACAGCTCATCTCCAGACTATAGTTCCCCTGGAAAAAAAAATGGCTGCTTTGGAGGGTGGACTCTATGGCATTGTACCCCACTGAGGTCCCTTTCCTCCCCAGGCTCCATCCCTAAATCTCCAGGTGTTTCCCAGCCTGGATCTGGCAACTTCCCCCCCCCCCACCCTCACTTGAATTTACAAGCCAACTCTCTCCCTACCCTAATATTTTTAGTATTGAATACAAAAGACATGCTGTTATGTCTTTCCTGGATTGCCCAGGCTAGCCTGATATTGTCAGATCTGGGGAAACTAAGCAGGGTCGGCCCTGATGGGAGACCACCAAGGAAGTCCAGGGTCTCTTTGCAGACAAGCAATAGCAAACTACCTCTGTTTGTCTGCCCTGATCTGGATGGCCCAGGCTAGCCTGATTTCGTCAGTTCTCGGAAGTTAAGCAGGGGTGGCTCTAGTTAGCATTTGGATGGGAGGCCACCAAGGAAGTCCAGGGGTCTCTATGCAGGCAGGCAATGGCAAACCACTTCTGTTTTTCTGCCCTGACCTGGATGGCCCAGGCGAGCCCGATCTCGGAAGTGGATGGGAGGCCGCCAAGGAAGTCCAGGGTCTAGGGTAGCCAACCTCCAGGTACTAGCTGGAGATCTGCTATTACAACTGATCTCCAGCCTATAGAGATCAGTTCACCTGGAGGAAATGGACTCTATGTAATTGAAGCCCCTCCTCTCCCCAAACCCCGCCCCCAAAACCTCCCGCAGATGGCGAAGAGGGACCTGGACGACCGTAACCCAGGGTCCCTTTGCAAAGGGGATCAGTGGCGAACCGGTTCCCAACCAGGGGTCCTTGGACCCCCAGGGGTCCGCGAGAACTAAATTAAGGTCCGCGAAACAAAGTTATAAACCCATAATACATTAATATTTTCAATTAAAAGTTCTCTGTTATAATATATATATATATATATATATATATATATATATACACATATATACATATATATATATATACATATATATACATATATATATATATATATATATATATATATATATATATATATATATATATATATATATATATATATATATATATATTCAAATATAATTCTAAGTTTAATGTTTAACTAACAGTTATGATTAAAGTTTATTTTCAAATTCCCGGAATTTTTATTTTGAACCTTGGGGTCCCTGCACCGAACAAAAAAGTCCTAGTGGTCCCTGGTCAAAAAAAGGTTGGGAACCACACACACGAGAGAAAGACGCGCACTATTCCTTACGGCCTCTGGGTGGCAGTCGAGCGATGCTCCAGCTCGCCGTGCCCTCCCGGCGCATGCGTGTAGAAAACGCTCGGGCAGGTGCTTCGCCGGCGTCGCCCGCCGCTGTACCAGGCAGGGACGAGAGGGGCGTGGCCGCTCCCCCGCCCTCCCCGCCGGGTCTATGAAAAGGCGGCGTGCGCGGGCTCTCGCCTGCCAAACGTAAACATAAACGAGGCTGACCGCGCGCCTGCCGCTGCCAGAGGCGTTGATTCCGCTGCGTCCGCCCTCTCCGCTAGGTGGCGCTGCCATGGTGAGTGCGGGTTGATTGTGGGGTTCACGGCGGCCGGCGGGCGGGAGGCGCTTCGGGGCGGGGGGCAATAAAAGTGTTTTTGGCAGGTTGGGACAGAAACAGCTGGCCAGCTGCGAAAGCTGTCTTGTTTACGCGGAGCCCTCTCCCGTGTGTATCGTGGACCTCCTACGACAGAGGTTCTCGCGCCTTTAAACCATTTCAGGACAGGCAGAAATCCAACCGGCAAAGTTTTCATCCAGCTTGCAAAAGTCAGAGTCGGTTCCCCATGGAAGTTTAACCTCTAAACGCATTTGCTGCTCCGTTGCACGTCCCAGATGGCCACGCTTTCACACGCGCCGGATCATGCACTCCCAGTGCACTTTGCAGCTGGATTTTCCAAAAAATCCACTCTCAAACCATTGCTGTAGTGCATTGAAAGTGCATTATTCAGCATGTGTGAAAGCGAGACTTAAACAAAAAAAAAGGGGGGAGGCTACAGCCTGTGCACCCATCTACTTTGTGCTTAAACTAATTTCTGTTAGGTCTTAGGTACAGTATGTGTCAACTAGCTATTGATTAAACAGGACAGTTGTAAAAGTGTTTGCATATTAAGAGCTTCTTCTTTGTTTAGCAAGAAGAAGCCACACCGCCTTTGTCTTTTAGATCTTACTATGTGAAGATGGGGCTACACCTAATACCATATGAGCCACGTGTTTCTTAAGCTGTAGAGACTCCCAGATATGAATCTGGGAAGTGATAGGAAACTTAGAATGTAGTAAGGAATTTGTTATTTTACACTCAAGTTACCCTTCAAGTTAGTAAGTAAAGTTGATTTTTGCTAAGAGAACAGACTGCGAGTCTTTATTGTGTGCGTGCAGCCTGAATTAGCTTCTACCGCTCATACCATTAATATTCAACAATCCATTGCCTCTGACAAGGGTATTAATTCCCATCAATTTCAAGGGGAAAGTAGATGAGGAAGGAGGCAATGGATCTTTTAAGAACAGGGCTCTACATGCAGGAAGAGACTGGATCTCCTTCGTTGGGAGATCCACGGTGGAGCTGCCCTCTGCACTCTTCGTTCCTGACACTTTTAGGTGGTTGGTTTAAAAACACGGGGTAGAGAAATAATGGTGGGGAAACCTTACTTTCCCTCTTTTGTGTGTGTGGGAGAAATTTTTGGCCAAGATGGGGCACGTCATCTTCTCAAAGGTTGTATATATTGCAGCATTGTACACATAGTTTCCTTTGACAGCTCCACCTAAAAGTTATAAGTGATTAGCTCTCCTTAGGGCATAATTTAGGCTAGTGTAGGTGGTAAAAGCTTGTGAATTACATGGAACTCTCCATCAACATAAAAATGAGCTCTACCGAACTTCAAAGCGTCCATCCTAATGCCCTTGGGCGGATTCAGAAGAAAATGCTATGAAGCTGCTTCACTGGAGAGATAATTTCTTCATACCTGGCAGAACCCTGTCTACACCATGGTTCTGGCTCTTGGGGATTTTTTTTGGAGAGGGAAACTTACCCAGTTTTTAAAAAGAACTTTGAAAATCACCTGCAGTTATGTATGAAAAATATCAATTAAAACATGCAGGGAGGAATGTCATTTACCATCACCACCACCCCCTTCTGGATTTCCCCTTCCTGGTATTAGCCGTAGAGAAACCACCTGTTGTGCAAAATGTAATCATCTTGCTTGATATAGCACAGATGGACTTCAGGGTCAGCCTAGTGGGAAGCACTTGTCCATCAGCTAATTATGGGAACTACGAAGTAGGAAGCGCAGGCTTTAGAAATATAAAAATATGCTAAGAAGCAGCTGTTTTGAGATAATGATGACTTCCTTTTAGGGAGGGAGACCCTTACTCGTTGTCTTGGAATAACGCTAGCTACGCTGACTTTCCACACCCCATTCCTTCTTCCCATTTTCTGGAAGCAGCGGAGAGGATTTCCTTGAGCAATTCCCACAGGGCTTGCTGATCTCTGTGCCTCCACCCCAGTAGCGTAGAGTCGCTCAGGCAGATGCTTCCCTCCCTTCAACAGTAGTAGAACTTTTGAGCAACCGTGAAAACCAGCTGGTCCAGAATACCCTTAAGAAAACAGCCCGAGGGGTACCTTCCGCTTTCTGTCTCAAGTCCCTGCAAGGAGGAAAGTCCCGGTAAGAAATTTAAGTTACTTCCACTCCTGGCTTAGAGAGAGCAGGAATGTTTTCCTGAGTCTTGGTCGCTGAGACTGTTGAGATAGGAAACAGGATCCATTCAAGGCACTGTGTTGGCCTGTGTAAGGTAATCCCATTCCTTCTTGAGAGCCGGTGTGGTGGTTAAGAGCCTGCTGGGTGACCTTGGGCTAGTCACAGTTCTCTTGGAGCTTTCTCAGCCCCACCTACCTCACAGGGTGTCTGTTGTGGGGAGGGGAAGGGAAGGTGATTGTAAGCTGGTTTGATTCTTCCTTTAAGTGGTAGAGAAAGTCAGCATATAAAAACCAACTCTTCTTGGGACTGTACCGCCACTAGCCAGGGCTAGGAGAGGATGCCCGTTGCCTCCTGTGCTGCTGTGAGAGTGAGCCAGGGCACCTGGGGGGCATCGGCACCCGCAGCAATCTCTGTGGAAGCTCAGCAGCCCATCTAGAAGCGATTCTGGGAAATCAAGATGAAGAGCTCTAAACTGAGCTCCTCAAATAGTCTCCCCCCTTCATTTCTCCTCCAGTTTCCTATTTTCGTAAAGCGTCACAAGCGTTGGGTCTGTATTTAGGTTTACAAATAAGTTTCATTTTCCTGTATTAATTCTATCGAAACCACACCAGCAGTTGACAGAAATGGTCTCCTTTTGTAATGGGTGAGATTTTACAAGTGTGTGTGGGAGAGCTGGTTTTGAATTGGAGAAATCAGGTAGGTGGTTAACGTTCTCCATTTAGAAACTGCTCTAAAACGATCCTTCTGTGGCGTTCTGCTTCAAGTAAGGCCTGGTTCACAGTGTTATTTACAAGACAATCTTAACATCTTACTTTCCAGTGCATTGCAACCTTGTTTTCACATCTGTTGGCAAAGCCCTGCAAGCTATTAGCGTGGGAGGGTGAAACAGATTTTCATGGGATTCTTGCACAGACTTCCAACATGATTTTCTTTCCAGTATCAACAACTTTTACCCACCCCAGATTCCTTCTATCAGTGACACACCTTGAGCAGGGCCAAGCCTATGGAAATGTTAACTCACACCTACCATTTTCCAAACTTTTGACAGCATCCTTTACAATTAAAATTGGAGCCGTATTTCACCTCTGCACCCTAAAACAATGGATCTCAAACTATTTGAAGTGGGAGCCACTTGCAAACTAATTCCACACTACTTTCCCCTTCCCCTGCACAGAGAAATCTCACATCAGTTAACACAGTGGACATTTATATTCTGTTTTTCATAGTTAGTATTCATAAATACATCATATTAGTAAGCAACAGATTGGCACATGTTCTTTAAGTGGCAAACGCAAATTTCATGGCATGCTTTATTTAAGAGGCAAGCCCAAATTTGTCAGTACACCTGCTTCTTCCTGCTCACCCCATTCCTCCTCCTCCCTCCTGGCCCTGTGACCCACCTGCAAGAGAGTAACAGCTCACTTTCACGACCCAGCCCACGGTTTGAGAGTCACTTCCCTAAAAGGTTTCCTTTCAGCGTGTGTAGGACTAAAATTGAAATGCTCTCAGCACCGCCAACCATTTTTGTTTCTGCCTGGATAACTGCCACCTGCTTGAAAGGAAACCATCCAAGAACAGTGACACATGCAGAGATACAACAGGAAGCCTCCAGACGGCAGGAGTGGCTGAACGCTTCAGTCCTAGCAAGGGCAGAGGCATAAAGTATATGGAGACATGCAAGCAGTTGTCTCATGACTATCATTTGGGAATTACCAGCTTGTAAATTCTGCTATAAGAATTTACGTCTTGCAAATTAGTCCAGAGCAGTACTTGCCTGCTAAAGTTTCATAAACTGTCCGCACAATCTTAACAATTTTTGGCATTTTTTGGCTGATTTGAAGCTCCTGTGTAGTTAAGTCGACAGAGACAGACATCTGATCATAATAACATAAACTTTCCCTGTAGAAATACTTTTCTGCTTGGTGTCCAGGCAAGTGGCTGTTTGCAACCCTAAGTTGCTCAAAAGCTGCTGGCAGAAAACGTGTTAAGGTTGTTGTCTTATCAGGTGTTCCAGACCTCGACAAAGAGTGTACTTATTGGTGGATTCATTTTCTACAGGGAAGGATTGGGCGTGTTTTTCAGTTAGGTCTACTATAAACAAGACACCCTAACCTGGATAGCCAGCCCCAGGTTAGCCTGATCTTGTCAGGTCTCAGAAGCTCAGCAGAGTCAGCCCTGACTAGTATTTGGAAGAGAGACCTCTAAGGAATACCAGGGTCATGACGCAGAGACAGGCAATAGCAAACCACCTCTGAACGTCTCTCGCCTTGAAAACCCCACCACGGGGTCGCCATAAGTCAGCTGTGACTTGACGGCGAAAAAACAAAAATTAAACACAAGACATGATTTTAGTTTAAAGGGGTGGTGGTGGTTACATAATTCAGAACTGCAAAAACAATAGTTGCATACAGTAATATATCTTTTGATTAGAACAAATTGAAACTGCACAAAATGGCAAATTTTTGAGTTTCCCCAGAACGCTTAATCAGTAGACGAAGAAAGGGGGAACATTTTCAATGTATGGCAGAGTCTGCAGGACTACTCAGAATTGTTCCTCCTAAGTAGCGCTGGCCTGTTTGGTAATTCCGCAGCCCATCCCTTTTGAGGGTCAATCCCTGCACTTTTAGATTCCAGTTGAGAACGAAGAATCTCAGCTATACCATTTATGAACTAAGTCCATCTATTCCAGTCCAGCCGCAAATCATTGCATAGCAGACCTTGGTTCATTGCATTCACTATCACACCTGCATTAGACAAAAAGCAAGATGGCAAGCGGTGACTCAAGTCTGGTATTCAAGAGTGCATTTCAGGTTTTAGCAGTAGTTTCTCTCCCTCTCCGAGTTTGTCTGCTCTGAGTCTGAGCAGGTTCGACAGCAGACGCTATTGCGATAACTTCTTACAAGAGGTCACCAAAAGCTTAAGCAAAGCTCTGCGGTCCTAAGGAGCTCCCTTTGACCATCCTTTGTTTTTTTTTTGCAAGTTGCTTAACCAGCAATATTGGCTTTGAATCATTCTCCTGAGTTTTGACTCCACAGTTTCTCCAAACAGCCAGCAGGGAGAGACCCTGCAGAGAATGAACTTTTGAAGCGGGCCCTTTTGAACCGCAGTTAGCAAATCTCTTTTATTCCATAATCTAATCTCCTCCTTTGAAAGTAGGCCAAAACCCTTCCACTCCTTTTGTCTGTCTTGAGGTATTTAGCACCTTGGAAATGTTTGCTGTGAGGCTGGCCTGGCTCAGAAAGGAGCTTCTCATGTGCCACTGCAACTGTTCACACACACAAGGAATCCATATATCCCATTGTCACTACAGTGGGTCATTCTCAAGATATCTCGACATGCTAGTGCTCACATTCACCAGCAAATGCATTCCTTCCCTACAACCGTGGTTATTACATCCACTATGTCATGTCATCCAGGAGAACTAAGCATCCTTGAAAGTGATACACTGTTGAAAGGTAGGGAATGAATCCCACTTTTAAGGTATCTTCAACTGAAGTCATGTTTTGAGCTCCAAATGGCTCTTGAACACATGAAGCTGCCTTATATTGAATCAACCGTTGGTCCATCAGAGTCAGTATTGTCTACTCAGACCGGCAGCAGCTCTCCAGGGTCTCAGGCAGAGGTCTTTCGCATCACCTCCTTGCCTAGTCGCTTTAACTGGAGATGCAGGGGATTGAACCTGAGACCTTCCGCATGCTTAGCAAATGCTCTACAAACTGAGCCACTGCCCCTCCCCTCCACTTACCCCTACTTCCTCAGGCAAGGTAAATTGTCAGAGACTCGATTGCTTCAAAGATCCAGTGAACAATGCCAAGTGTAGTCCAGTTGTAGGCAGGATATTAAGAGGACAAATTGCCACGTAGATCCAGAGAAAGTTGGGTGTATTAAAATTAATGGGCCAAGGGTTTCTATAATTAATAGACTAGAGATGATAAAAATAATCTGCAGGTGAGACCAAGTATCTAGATTTATGAGGTACTATGGAAAATGGTGATTTTCCAAGGTCTGTCTGGCGTTCAATGTCTTCCACCCTTTGCTTCAAGAAACTTGATGCTTGGTCTACGCTCATGGCTAACAGGGTAGGTGGAGAAAGGCCCAGGCAGGCCATTTTATTAAGGACCATCTGTAGCCATGTTGACTGCAACTTATCCTGTAGAAGCAGGGGTAGCAGTCCTTGAGGGATAAGATTTAATTTGAGCCAAAGAATAATGGAAGCAGTACAGACCCTTGCCTCCGCCCTCGCCAGTCCTGCCTCCAGTCTAGCAGTAGCATTTGATACACAATGAGGTAAATGGAGGGCTGCTCTCAAGAATTTAGATTGAACCCGCTCCAGTGGGACAAAAGTAGATGAAGGTGGCCCAGGTTAAGTCCCATATGTTGGTTGTGCCAGTGTTTTTGCATGGTAAAGCTTAAGAGCAGCTGGAAAGTAATGCCCTCCCTTAGTTCTTAAAAAATTAATGATGCTTAAGGCCGATTTTTGCTCTTTCTCTGCTGCGTAATTGCTGTGAGTTTCCTAGAACTATTTAAATATACATTCAAAACAAGGGTTTAATGAGTGCCTATTACCCCAAACCCTTGTTTTGGATGGCCGTTTTCCTATATTTTTTAAAATAACACCTTTCATTACATACCTGCCTCCAACCATGGGTTTTAATAGCAGAAAAGCAATTTAGAAAATCAAAAGTAAAAATTTCTGCTCTTCCCCTCCCTTATTGCTTGTGTATGGTGGGGGGAGGAAGATTGAGAGCTGGCCTGTTTTGTGCAGAATGGGACAAATTGTTCCATCCAAGTTCTCCTCTTAAGACAGTCTTGTGTGGTACTATTGTCTGTGTCCCCTCCCACCCATTTTGACACAAGCATTTATTATTTCAGATTCACTGCAAAACAATTGATGCACACAGTGGTTGGTTCCCCCCTCCTCTATTATCGTTCTTTTGTTTTGCTGTTGTTTTTTTCTCTCTAAAAAGCTATTGTTAACCGCTGTTTAGAGGCAGCTGTTTTTGTCAAAATAGTGTAACAGCCATTAAATTCCCTGGTGTCCTGACCCAACACAAGCTGCCTCTGTGCCTTGTAGCAAGAGGTCTGCAAAAAAACACCCCCCCCAAAAAAAAAACAGATAAAAAAAGAGCTTGGCAGGCAGATTAGCTGTTACAACTAAAAAACCTTATACCGATGGAAGTGCTGGACTCTTTGCTGCCTCCTCTTCCCCATAGATAACATACGATCACTGTCCTCTTGTAAGAGCCGAATACCCCAGTTCTACAATGGCCAACTCTTAATAGCTCAAAATACTTTGCCATTTCATCTTTGCCTTCTCTGGCAGCCTCCATCCAAGTCTGACCTTCTTGCCTCTGACTCTGGGCCCATCAGAAGCAATTGCCTTTTCTTTGCCTCAGTCAACACCCTCTCCTCTCTTTCCTTCCCCCATTCTGAAAAACTCCATCCAGAACCCCTCATTTCCCTTGGACCGTCTGTAATGAGTTTCCTTCCTCTCTTACACCTTTAGATGCGCTATCCTCCCTGTGTCCCTTTGCCTGTGGTGCCCACTAAACTTAACACAGACACAAACGAGATATAGATGTGGGCATCATTCCAGATCTCCAGACAGACTTCCTCGACAGCTTCGTCAAAATATTAAACAATATAGGAAAGAGTATATGTGTGAGTACCGGGAAGGTAGCATGGTATAGTTTGATCTCGTCACATTTCGGAAGCTAAGGGGGGGCCAGTACTTGGAAGGGAGACCACGAATGAGGATTCCACAGAGGAAGACGAAGGGAAACCACCTCTGCTTCTCACTTGCCTTGCTGGAGTGGCCATGTCGGCTGCGATTGGTGGTACTTTACAACATACACACACATGGGTGTAAAATAAGAATGGCCCTTATTGGACAAGGTAGGACAGTGCCAAGGGGAAGAAGAACAATCCCCCTTCACCACCATTTGGGATTTGCCCTCTAGGTTGAACTGGAACCACTGCAGGGCACTGCCACCACTCCCACATCTGCTATGTATCCCATATCCCATAATTAATAGTGTCGTTGAGAGCTCCAAAGTGTTCCCCTTGGCTTTTGCCCAGTGCATGTCAGCTACCAAGGAAGTCTCCGTTTCAAACCTGTTTGAACCCTGATTGACATCAGTGTAATTAATCAGCCAGTCCTAGAGTTGGTCTGCCACTAGCCTCTTAGCTACTTTGCCCAGGAAAGGTAAACTTGACCTAGGTCTCAAGCTGGCATTTCAACCGGGGATCTAACACCTGTCTCCTTCAGTATGGGAGAAAAGAGTCCCAGACCAAGAGGAACTGACTATCAGCCAGGCCAGTATACAAGCTGCTTCTAACCATTCCAAGTTTGTTGTCAGCATTCTTGGGAGAAATCTGGATGTGCATAAGAGTCATTAAAATGTGCTGTATGGAAAATAGACTTTCTGGAGATATGCCTGGCAGACTCTTCAGGTGAATCTTGTGAATTCCTTGGGAGAAATCAGCTGCAAATGAATCCAAGGCATGGCAACAGGGGTCTTTCCAGCCCAGAGCTGCGTACCCTATCTGTTGAATGTCATTTGATCAGTTGTTATTAATAAACATTATTACTAGTAAAATTGGTTTGCAGCGATATTTTGAAGGTAGTGCTGTGACAGAGAAGTAAAAAACCAGGAGAGACTGAAGTTGTAGTCCTCAAAACCTGGCATGGTAAGGAGAATAGGTCAGGTATCAATTTATTGTCCACTCTCTTTTCGGTGCACAAGACAGGTTTCCAAAATATTTCCAATTACTTATAGTAGAAGAAAAAACAATAATTGTTAGTGAGCAAAGCGAGGAGAAAACTGAAATTGTAACTCTCTGGGTACCTAGCTGGTACATCTTTATCCTAAGGTACATGATGCTCCCTCCTCCATGTTGTCCTCTGTGAAATCGTTGGGACAGCCCAAGGTCAACCAGGAAGCTTCATGGCAGAATGGATCTGAGACTGGATCTCCCATATCCCACTCTGACACGCTTTGCACTACACCACACTGGCTCTTTCAACCATAAAGACCAAGTTTCTGGAAAGAAGCTGAGACCAGTTCTCTTTTACAACCACATGTGTATCTGAATTGGCCAACACAGGTCTGGAGGAAGCTAGGGGCCATGAGGTAGGGTTGCCAACCTCCAGGTGGTGGCTGGAGATCTGGGATTACTGCTGATCTCTAGGCGACAGGAATCAATTCACCTGGAGAAAATGGCCACTTTGGAAGGTGGACTTTATGGCATTATACCCCATTGAAATCCCTCCCCTCCCCAAACTCCACCCTCCTCAGTCTCCACCCCCAAAATCTCCAGGTATTTCCCAACCAAGAGCTGGCAACCCTACCGTGAGGACTTATTTCTAGTCTCAGTGGCTGCTCTGTATGTACCTCCATTCTGTTGGACTGACCCAACGCAATATCTAAATCTAGGAGGAAACCTCAGAAGAACTGCCGTAGACTGTTTAGACTATTAGAACGCCTTCTCATAAAAATAACCTTGATATTATTCTGGAGGGGAAAATATTATCTGGGACGGTTTAACCAAAGCTGGGAGAGGCAGGTGGAGCATGAAAGCTGCTAAAGGCACATTTCATTTATTCAAGAAATTCTACATAGCACATTGACTTTTAGACAAAATAATATAACAATAATTCAAATACACGAGAAAAAGGAACATTCAGCACTTTAGGAAAAAGTAAATATTTAAAACAAAGTTAAAGGCACAGTACTGTCACTGACAAAGTAAAATGGTATTATACAGGGAATTAGAATGCATGAAGAAGCCCAAAAAGCAGAAAAACGTCCAAAAGCAGTAGAAGGCATCAGAAATAGAATAGGGTCCTTGTGAGCTTGTGTAAAATATTCAGCCAGGTGAGCTCAGATTTATTTGGTGAAAATAATTTTGGTTTGTGATGTTCAGAATTGAGAAAGCCACACAGTAGCCCTTTGCATGGCCTACTGGGCCAACATGCTTAGAGGAGTGGGAGCCAGTCCCCAGGTGGTGGCTGGAGATCTCCTGCTATTACAACTGATCTCCAGGCGATAGAGATCCGTTCCCCTGGAGAAAATAGCCGCTTCGGCAATTGGACTCCATGGCATTTAAGTCCCTCCCCTCTCCAAACCCCGCCCTCCTCACCCCCAAAATCTCCAGGTATTTTCCAAACTGGAGCTGGCAACCCTACTTTCTACACATGGTCTCAAAAGTGAAACCAACGTGCATATGAAGGTAATGATGAACCAAACACCTGTAGAGTGCTGAGCCTTTCAATAGTTTAAGTAAAGCAGGTGTTTGTAAGGGACTTTGTATTCCTTGTGGATAGGGCTGCCAACCTCCAGGTGGTGTCTGGAGATCTGGGATTACAACTGTTCTCTAGGTAATAGAGATCAGTTCACCTGGAGAAAATGGCTGCTTTGGAAGGTGGACTCAATGGCATTATACACTTTTTAAGTCCCTCCTCTCCCCAGACCCCACCCTCCTCAGGCTCCACCTCTGAAACCTCCACAGTATTTCCCAACCCGGATCTGGCATGTCTACTTATGGAAGTGAGCAGGGAGGAAGGAGGAAATTCCTCTTTACCAGGTACCCAAACCTAGGAACGGAGGTAGGCAAAGTGAGGCTTTTCTGGTTGAACAACAGCCGCAGAGTAGGTTACACTTTCACATATCAGCAAACAGGTAGCCTCTGAAAGGGATTTTTTTGTGTCTTGGAAATGTGGAGCTGATCAGAGTCATTGATTAAAACTTCAGGAATCCAGCCCCAAAATGCCTGTTTTCCCACAAGATATGAGTGGGAAATAAGAACCCGTGGCGCAGAGTGGTAAGCTGCAGTACTGTAGTCCAAACTCTGCTCACAACCTGAGTTCGATACCGCCGGAAGTTGGTTTCAGATAGCCGGCTCAAGGTTGACTCAGCCTTCCATCCTTCCGAGGTCGGTCAAATGAGTACCCAGCTTTCTGGGGGTAAAGGGAAGATGACTGGGGAAGGCACTGGCCAACTACCCAGTAGACATAGTCTAGTAAATGTCAGGATGTGATGTCACCACATGGGTCAGTAAAGACCCGTTGCTTGCACAGGGGACTACCTTTACCTTTTACGAGTGGGAAAGTGAACCAGCAACTTCAGTAGACTTACTTGCAAGGTTTATGTACAGTTTTGCAGAACAACATAGGCCAAAAGGAACAGGCCCAAGGAGCTTACATGTCGAGCCCAAGGTTACCTCCTATTCTTCACCACCTGTATTGTGGTTGGTAGCCCACCTTTATAGCATCCCAGCAGCAACGAAGAAGCATCATGTGCTATTAATAATGCAGAACCAACCCTTCCTCTTCCCTGGAGACTCCACAGTACGTCCAGAGACTTCACTTCCTCCCTTTGGTAAATGGAAATGTTTTGAAGACAAAAAATGCATTTAATGGAGCAGCCAAAAGCTAAATATGAGTGAAGATACTGAAAAGGTCCAGTGACTGGTCAGGAGAATCTTATGATGGAACTAAGGAACTAACAGTGCAATCCTAAGAACACTTTCCTGGTAGTAAGCCCCATTGAATAGACCTGAGCAGGATTCTGAGTAGGAATTGCTCTGTTAAGTAAGTGGAGACATAGTGCCTCCCACTTGATGTCTAGTTTTTTTTTTTTAGAAAGTGCCATTCTGTTAAGCATTTCCCCACCCCCAATTCACTAACTACTACTTGTAGGAGGCAGACATGATGTCACACCGTACACTTTTTTGTAGCCAGCAGCATCCACTCATAACTTAATAACATAAGAAAAGCCCTGCTGGATCAGACCAAGGCCCATCAAGTCCAGCGGTCTGTTCACATAGTGGCCAACCAGGTGCCTCTAAGAAGCCCCCAAACAAGACAACTGCAGCAGCACCATCCTGCCTGTGATTCACAGCACCTAATATATTCAGCATGCTCCTCTGATCCTGGAGAGAATAGGTATGCATCATGACTAGTATCCATTTTAACTAGTAGCCATGAATACTCCTCTCGTCCATGAACATGTCCACTTCCCTCTTAAAGCCTTCTTAAAGCCTTCCAAGTTGGCAGCCATCACCACATCCTGGGGCAGGGAGTTCCACAATTTAACTATGTGTTGTGTGAAGAAATACTTCCTTTATCTGTTTTGAATCTCTCACCCTCCAGCTTCAGCAAATGACCCCGTGTTTTAGTATTATGATCGAGGGAGAAAAGCTTTTCCCTGTCTACTCTCTCCATACCATGCATAATTTTATAGACCTCTATCATATCTCCCTTTAACTGTCTTCTTTCTCAGCTAAATAGCCCTAAGTGCTTTAACCGCTCCTCATAGGGCACTTGCTCTAGTCCCCTGATCATTTTGGTTGCTCTTTTCTGCACCTTCTCAAGCTTCAATATCCTTTTTTAGGTGGGGTGACCAGAACTGTACACAGTATTCCAAGTGTGGTCTCACCATAGATTTGTACAAGGGCAGTATGATAGCAGCAGTTTTATTCTGTTCCTCGTCTAATTATGGTTCTGGGTACCCAACCTTGGGCTTCTGTTTTTAGGTTGGGTTTTATTCCCCTTTTTCTTCCACCACCTCGTCTAATTATGGCCAGCATGGAATTTGCCTTTTTTACAACACTGGGTTGACATCTTCATTGAGCCTTCTTCTGGCAAGGCATAGATGAGATGTGGGCCAGACCAATACCTTGGGGACCAGTTGGGAGTCCTAAACAAGCTGTGTGAGGGCAGGATTTAAGTGTACATCACATTTCCTTGGGGGGGCTGCCATTTTGTGGGTCCCAAGAGATGCGTTTGTCTTGATGTTGCTGTTGCTGCAACCATAGACTGACAGAGCTGCTTCTTGTGGAATGCACAGAGTTCTTATTTGACATAATAGCGTCATTTAAAGCCATCACTGGACCATTTGTACCCATCTGAATAGCCAGCAGCAGTCCCCTTCTCCAGTGCAGAGTGAAAACAGTGATCTTTTATTAAAGATGGTATCTCACTCTTTCTGGAATGTTCCAGTAGAATGACACCAACTATTTTTTCTTTTCTTCCCAATTCCAGAATAAAGGCTTCGCCCGGAAGAGCCACACATTCCTGCCCAAGATATTTAGGAAAATGTCTTCCCAGCCCAAAGAGCGTCCCGAGAGCCTGCAATTCTCCTTCCTGGACGACGACGAAACGATCACGACTATCCGGGAATCGAAAACACTTTTTATCCTTCGGGGTCTGCCTGGCAGCGGAAAATCCACCTTGGCCCAGGCCATCCAAGACAGGTATAAGGATGTTTGCAAAGTCATCTCTGCTGACCACTACAAAATCACACCCGCCATCAGGAGCGCCATTCCTGAAGATTACGCCAAGGTGGATGAGGACCTAGTTGACTATTTGAAGCGCGACATCGGCGTGGTGGTGATGGACGACACCCACCACGAACGGGAGCGGCTAGAGCAGCTCTTCGACCTTGCTGACAAGTATCGCTATGAAGTCATCATAGTGGAGCCCAAAACAGCGTGGAAATTGGATTGCTTGCAGCTCAAGGATAAGAACCAGTGGAAACTTACAGCAGATGAGCTGAAGAAGTTGAAGCCTGCCTTAGAAAAGGACTTCCTTCCTTTGTACTATGGATGGTTTTTGAGCAAAAGGAGCTCAGAGAATTTGCGCAAGACCGGACAGGCCTTTCTGGATGAGCTTGCCAGTGTTAAACTCTTCAAAAAGGAGTCTAATAAGCACTGTGGGTACCAAAAGGCTTTTAGATTTATATGAATAAAAACCAACTTCTACTAACCATCTCCTACTATTTAACGCACGAGGAACAGGGAAGCTCCTAAGTTGCATATCCTGAATTGCAAGCCGTTGCTCGCTTACCTGGGAGAAAGTCCCAGTGAACAAAGTGGGACTTACTTCTGAGTAAACATGCTTAGGTCTGCAATGTTCTTCTTTTTCTGAGGATTTGCAGCGCAGGCATTTCTTCTTTTAAAAGTAAAATTTCTAGTTCTCATTACAGTCGGAAAGCTTGAGAATTTCTCATCGTTCCTTGGTGTCACCCAATGTTTTACCCAAAACATCCCAAATCATTCAAGAACCCATGAAAACAGAATGAAATGTTCAGATTTAAAACGTACACAGTTGACAGTATAATTTCTGATGGGCTTCGCTGCAGAAAACACAGAATTTTGGCCACTGATTATTTCAGAATGTTCGCTCTACAGGTAAAATATTGGCTGGAATTGGGTCATTTTCTCTCTTTAAAAAGAGGCTAGTGACAGGAAATCTGGCTTCAGAAGATTCCTATTAGGGGTGCTTGAGCAGGCCCCTGGTGCCCCCGACTCCTATCCTGCCTGGCTCTGTGGCTCAGTGGGACATCTCTCCCTCCAACCTGCAGCTGCACCAGTTTTCACAACCGACGGGATCCCCAGAGATCTTTGCAGGGCTTGAATCCTTGCCTTGCAGTTCCTGTCAATTAATCCCAATCTTTCGGGAGCTGCTATTTCTGCTACCTGCCACCTTTAAGCTGCCTAAGCAGAGGGTCTCAAACTCATGCTGGTGTCGAGAAATATACCGGCAGTGGGTGCTTAGGAGCCTGAAACGAGTTTAGGCATATCTGAGAGTAAGTGGAATTTCTACTTCCAGACATCATTTATCCCCACAGTAAATTTATTTTATTCCAAGAAGCTGGCCCCCAGTACACTAGAGAAGAAGAGTTGGTTTTTATATGATGGGTTTTTTCTGCCATTTAAGGAGAATCAACCCCGCTTACAATTTCCTTCCCTTCCTCTCCCCACGACAGACACCCTGTGAGGTAGGAGGGGCTGAGAGTGTGTGACTAGCCCAAGCTGGCTTCACATGTGGAAGTGGGGAAAGAAACCCATTCACCAGATTAGCCTCCGCCGCTCAAGTGGAGGAGTGGGGAATCAAACCCGGTTCTCCAGATCAGAGTCCGCCGCTCCAAACCACCGCTCTTAACCACTACTACCACGCCGGCTCTCCCGTTCAGCTCCTGTTCGGTCTCCATCCTCAGGCCTGCCTATGTCCTCCTCCTCCTGTTCCGGGTTAGCAGAAACACATGCAGGAGGGCTGTGCCAAGAACAGCATCCCCTCTAGCAGGGCACCTGCAAAGGTGCTGCCCTAGACGGCACCCTACTGTGAAGGCTCTCCCTGGAGACTGAGGCCCATCTCAAGAAGGAAGCCGGGCTGTGCCTCTCTATCAGCTGCAGTGTCCTGGCGAGGCATGCTGTGCTTATGAATCCCATTCTGCCAACGTTTGTCGCAGCAGAATCGCAGAGCGATTCTGCTGCGACAAACGTTGGCAGAATGGAATTCATAAGCACAGCATGCCTCGCCAGGACACTGCAGCTGATAGAGAGGCACAGCCCGGCTTCCTTGGGCGTCTCTGCCCCTTCAGTGGGTGGTCTCTTCCACCCCACTGCTTGCCACCCCCCCCAAATTGTTTCCCAACTTTCCACTCCCATTGAAGTGGCTGAGAGAACTTGGGAGCCCCTAGAAACCAAGAGCCAGCGTGGCGTAGTGGTTAAGAGCGGTAGACTCTAACCTGGAGAACCGGGTTGGATTCCCCACTCCTCCACATGAGCAGCGGACGCTGATCTGGTGAACCGGGTTGGTTTCCCCACCACTCCACCTGAAGCCAGCTGGGTGACCTTGGGCTGGTCACAGCTCTCTTGGAGCTCTCTCAGCCCCACCTACCGCGCAAGGTGTCTGATGTGGGGAGAGGAAGGGAAGGAGATTGTAAGCCGGTTCGATTCCTCGTAAAAGGTAAAGGAGGTCGGCATATAAAAACCAACTCTTCGTCTTCTTCTAGAACCAGAATGGGGAAGGCGCTTCCCTGTCTAACCCGCTGCCGGGAGCAAGAATCCTGCCCAAAGCTGGGCCTTTCAGCAGCTGCCGTGGGGCTTCTGTTAACATCATTCTGGCCTGAAAGGTTCATCAGGGACAGAAGGGCAGAACTGTGTGCCCTTTCTGTAGGTTTCGGAGCCAAGAGGAACGGCTGTGCAACGATTCGAGGCCCCTTGCTGGAAGCTGCATCCTTTCAGAATAATGTTCTGCTGGGGGTGGTCCAAACTCCCCTTTACCAGGATATAATATAAACCTCTATAAACTCTCTATAGCACTTCAAAGTGCTATGGAGTGCCAGAAATGCTACGTTATGAACCGAATGCCAACATTTATAGGTTAGCTTGTTAATTCTCCTTACCCCAGGCTGGATCAGTGAAGATTTCTGAAAATACTGAGGGAAGACCTGAATGCTGGGTTGTCACAGTCTGTCCTTGACAAAGCAGTCATTTTCCAGGTGTAAAACTAACCCTGCCTATCGCACTAGTAAAAAGGTTAGGGTGTGGGATTAGGGAGGGCACATGGGGAGAGACATCGGGGTTGGGGATGGTTGCGTTGACTCATTTCTTCCCTCTTGCTTGCAGTTGGGGGAGCTATCGAAGATCCCAAGATGAAATTAGACTTGACCAGCTACTTTGTGAAAAGGCCTCCAGGTGTCTTGCACTGCACAACAAAATTCACCGACTTTGGGAAGGCCCCGGGATCAGAGGATTACGCCCAGCAAGAGGTGAGTTTTTCTTTCTTCTGCCCTGACAGTGGCGGGGAGGGGACTGTCTTGCGCCTCTGGCTGGAAAATCCAGCCCTTGTAAGGAGAGAACGGGCTGCGTTGTTGTTGCCGGTGGCTGGGGGCCAGTTGCTCGAATTGTGTTTAACCAAGATTATACAATTAGATCTGAAAATTCTCAAACTGGATGTACGGTAGACCACCAGCATCTGTCCATAAACTTGTCTTGCCAACTATACTCAGCTTTGGAATCCTTTTTTTAAACAAGATGTTCCTTTTGGGCCCTCTGTTCCCGAAACTGAGTAAATAGTCATGCTTAGAAGCCAAAAAGGGAAGGGCAGATCCCGGATGAAATAACAAAGCATTCACTACATTTGGCCAAGTGGCTTCTGCATTTTCAAATGCATCTCTAAAACCACGTGTCAATAAACTGATTTGTTTTAAGTCAGGCTTGTAAATGATTATTTGCTCGACTTATTTGAGTGAGTCTTTTTTAGGCAGCTGAAAAGCTTTTAAAAATCCAAAGAGGCTTTTCATGTAGGATGCTGATATGTCCTAAATTGCTATCACAAGTATGAACAGAGCTGGCTAATTCATTCATTCATTCATTCATTCATTCATTCATTCATTCATTCATTCATTCATTCTCTCTCTCTCTCTCTCTCTCTCTCTCTCTCTCTCTCTCTCTCTCTCTCTCTCTCTCTCTCTCTCTCTCTCTCTCTCTCTCTCTCTCTCTCGTCTTTTAACTGGTCAGTACCCCCCTCCTCTTGAGAGAGAGAAAGAGGGGACTGACCAGTTACAAGACAGGACCCTTTCATATGAGCTCTTGGCTTCTGAACCCCAACAGATGTTTTAAAAGATGTTTCTCACTCCTTAAGGATAAAACTTTGCCCTCCTGCAGTTAATGAAGCATTAACCCCAGTTTTCCAAAACCTGTTTTAATCCAGATCTTGTAGTTATTGTACTTTAAGGTGTGTGAAGCCTTAAAAAAAAAACCTCTTTGTCTTCAGGGACTAATGATAGTTCTGCTGAGAGCCTTAAGAATTACAGGCATGATTTTCCCTTCAGGCCGTGAAGTCATCTTACGGAAAAGCCTTCTTCCTCACCATCTCGGCCCTCTTCATCACACCGAGAACGGCCGGGGCCCGCGCAGAACTGACCGAGCAGCAGCTGCTTCTGTGGCCAGGCGATGTGGACGTGATCCCGCCGGCAGGCAGCCTCCCCAAAGGCAGCCGGGCTCATGTCACCCTGGGCTGCGCCAGCGGGATAGAAAACGTCCAGACGGGCCTCGACCTCCTCGAATTTGTCAAACTGGAGAAGGCCGGCAACAAAGGCGAGGAAGTTGGGGAGATCGGAGGGGGGAAGCTTTTGTCCTATGGGAACGGCATGTGGATGATACTGCTTTCTAAAAAGATTGAGGTGAGGGCCATCTTCGGAGGGTACTACGGCAAAGGGAAACTGGTGCCCACCCAAGGGGGCAGCAAAAGGGGTTCGCCCTTCAATGCCTGTGTGATCATCTAAGGGCCCTTCTTGCCAAAACCACGTTTTATATGAAGAAACAAACAAAAAAAAAGTACAATTTTTGTCCTCCCACTAAAAACGGTCCTCATTAAATTTTAAGCACAGCCAGCCCCTTCCGCGGGGACATGTATCCCCCCTGACCCTCAGGAAAGAAACCAGAGGCCGAGGCACCTCTAATAGAAACACTAGCACTTTTTTTATATATATAAGGGTTAAGCTTAATGCAACTAAATGCTTTGATTCCTAGGCAGCTGAAGTATTTAAAAACAACAGCAGTGTTTGGCACGGGAGTATTTTTACTGCCGGCACTCGTGTCTCAGGTTCAGCTGACGTCACATCCTGAGAACTGATTTGGAAAGCTGGCGCTGGCTGGGAAAGCAGCTTTCCCCTGTGGGGCTTGCATGGGGTGTCATTGGATCGGGGCTGCTACCTGCCCAAAGCAGCTCTGTGGGACATCAAGCCAGTGCCAAGCTCCACGGGCAGGGGTGCCAACTTCCAGGTGGTTACAAATCACACAACACGTTGTTGTTTGATTGGATTTGTAATTATCATATATTTGCAGCCCTTCTTTTTGTTATATTGACTAACTTCCAGGTGGTGGCTGGAGATCCCCCGCCATTACAACTGATCGCCAGGCGACGAAGATCAGTTCCCTTGGAGAAAAATGGCCGCTTTGGAAGGCGGACTCTAGGGCATTATACCCCATTGAAGTCCCTCCCCACCCCAAACCCCACTCTCCTCAGGCTCCACCCCTCCAAATCTCCAGGTATTTCCCAACCCGGAGCTGGCAACCTTGCCCCACAGGTGGGTTCGTTTGCCTCAGCCAATACCACCTTTAAAATCAGGTCTGAGGGAGGACTGGAAGACCTGTGGGGTGGAGTGGGGGCCCTCAATATCTTTTTAAATGCTTTCCTGTAGTTAACCCCACCACACATAAAAGGGCTTCACTTTGGCGCCCAATGTGCTTTCGATGTCTATTTGCAGGGAGGGGTTTCTTTTTTAAAGGATTCAAAAGCACCACCTGCCGGTTTTGGTTGTACAGTCCATTTTACCCCCTTGTTCTGCTGAGTGCAAAGACTTGCTGTGGAGCAGCCCTGCTCCCCCCCCCCCGGTCTGTGAAACCCACTGAAGATCTAGCAAAAAGCAAAAAATATAAGTTCTGGTCTCAGAGATCCTGATATTCACACCAACTAGGGACTCATGGCCTCTTTTCTTCTGAGTTGCTCCATTTTTGAAAAATGGACTCCCGGCTTAAAAAGCCAGAACTGCCTCAGTCGAGTTGCAGTGCCTTCCCTCACGGAGTAGAGCAGAGAGGGATTTTATCTTACTCTGTCTTAGAGAGATTGAGAATAAATCTTCTATCCACGACCTACAGAGCATTTTGTGCCAGGTACCTGGACAAATAGAATTCCTCGTTTGGACAGGCACGGAGATGGGGTCTTTTTTTCTGTCTCACGGCTAATGTTCCTACAGCAAAATTCAAGTGACACTTGGATTCCTTAAAGTCCAACTAGGGAGGTGGCGAGCGCTGCAAAGGGAACTAAAGGACTACAGACGTGTTGTAATCCTATACCCACTGTGTTTTCTGAGCCTTAAAATCTTGCCCACCAACACAGTGCTGCTAGAGTTCAGCCAAGGAAAGACCTTATAAGACAGGCAGACCACATCAACTCTTTGAACGAAAAGCACACGCAGTCCGAGACTCTCCACTAACTGTTCACGACGCAGCAGTGTCATGGTAGCCAGCGAGACCATCAGAGTATGATGACCCCAAAGTCAGAGCTCTCTGAAGCCGACACGCAGGCACGCACAAAACGCAGCCAGTCCGCCCATCCCTGCCAGAAATGTCTTAATGGGCTCTTTCCATACTGTCATGATGGATAAAATCATGCTTTTGGTTTGCAACAAGGATAATTTATGATCAGACCCACAGCCCTCAAGTTATAGGTCACACCAAGGCATATTTAGAGTTGTGAGTAGGGTTGCCAAACTCCAGGTACTAGCTGGCGATCTCCTGCTATTTAAACCGCTGATAGAGATCAGATCACCTGGAGAAAATGGCTGCTTTGGCTCTTGGACTCTATGGCATTGACGTCCCTCCCCAAATCCCGCCCTCCTCAGGCTCCGCCCCAAAAATCTCCAGGTATTTCTCAACCCAGAGCTCGCAACCCTAGTTGTGAAGTAAAATTACCTGGCTAAACATTTTTTTGGGGGGGAATTCTTAAGTATAAGGCTGGATTCTTTGTCAACAGAAATCATACATTAACTAAGGTAAAGTTAGTGGTCAAGCCACAACCAATTTATGGTGACCCCATCATGGGGTTTTCAAGGCAAGAGATGAGCAGAGGTAGTTTGCCATTGCCATCCTCTGCATAGCAACCCTGAGCTTCCTCAGTGTCCTCCCATCCAAGTACTAACCATTGCTGACCCTGCTTAGCTGCTTAGCACTGATGAGATCAAGATATACTGGGCTATCTAGGTTACTTACAGATTAATTAAACTGCAGTAATCTTTGGAGGGGAGAAAGTTGGTAAGTAGCTTAATTCAAGCTGCCTTGTAGATAAGACAAAATGCCTTCTCTCCCCCCACTCATAATCCCCCCCCCAAGTTCCAGCAGCTAGCATATGCCAATACATTGCCTGATGATGAATGAATAATGCATGAATGAATACAGTTACATTACTGGAAGCCTCCAGCCAAATATTTTGTGTCCTGAGCAACATGTCATCACAGTTGCTCAGCCAAGCAGCTTCAGAGCCCTCACCGCCTCAAATGTAATGCAGTATAGAACTGCTAATAATTTGCAACCTGAGCCTCAGGGAACAGGAAAAGAATGAACGTAGAAAACTGTGTTATGCCATGTCAGTTCAGTGTTCCAAGCAATACTTTGACTGCTGTGGCTCTCTGGAGTCTGTGGCAGAAGAGGGTCTTTTCCGACAACTGCTGCTCCATGATGAGGGTGCCAAGGATTGAGTATCGGCTCCTCTAAATGCAAAGTCTGCATACTCTGCCACTGAGCTGAGCCTCTCCCCAGAATGGATCCTGGCCCCTAAACATTCACCAACTATAAAGGCGTCGCAGGAAAATGGTATCAGACCTCAATCTGCAAACACATTCCATTACTGTGCAACCGAGAAAGCTATTATTTTAATTAAGGGTGCCTTCGTGAACTACAAATATAACTTAATCCATTCCGAGCTACAAGACAGTCTACAATCAGCTGCCCCCACATCAACTATTCATGGGATAACCCCTGTCCCCTTCCCCAATCATCAAGGACCCTGCCAGGAATCTTTGGGCACGCTCGTTTCTCCCATTCCAAGCTGTAAAAAGAACCCCACAATTTACATCCTGCGCCTTTTCTCGTCACCAACATTTATCACAGATGTATTTCTCATTCACTTCCTCCCCTCTCCTGTGCCATCAGATAGCTACAGGTCCCTATCTTCAATCCCCTTGCCCACAAGCACAAACCCTCCTGCCTTCAGAACCACAAGTGCAGGATTTCACCACTGCAGAGAACTGTGCAGCTGATGCAAAAAAAGGCAGCTTTTCTGGAAAGTGTGTGGTACTTGCAAGAAGACTGTCTCCCTCCCATGCTGGTTCTTCTATGGGGTGGGTGGGGCAAGATCACCTGTTCAAAGCAAGCATGCTAGGCACTTCTAAACTGCAAATTCATAGAATTGGAAGGGGCCACCAGGGTCATCTAGTCCAACCTCCTGCACAATGCAGGAAATTCCAAACTGCCTCCCCCTACACACCCACACTGACCCCTACTCCATGCCCAGAAGATGGCCAAGGTGCTGACAGACAGCCATCTAGCCTTTTCTTAAAAACCTTAAAAATTCATTAGAGCGCTTCTGGCTCAAGTGTGCTTAGTGGATTCAATTTAAACCCCAGAGTACACAAACTCTTGGAGGAGATAGCATTCTTCCTTCAGGGTAGGATAAAATGAAGCGCCTGGGACAATGGAAAGTAGTCTGTAAATTACCTCAATGAAGAACAAGGTCATTTAGTGAAGTCTCTGAAACAGACAGGGTTGTTTGAACCTTCAGAATGGGTTAGATCCAACCAGTTTTTCCGTTGCTCTTGTGACCATCCGGAAAAGCTGTACTTGGGGATCTTGGGACCTGCCTGGACAAAAGCCATGCAGGCGGGGAAGAATTGGAGGAGATCTAGAAAAAACGGTGTCTGGATCAAATCCTATGGTTTAATACTGTTTGTTATAGACACATATGTGTGTGTGACTTTGCTTACCTTGCAGGGGTGTTGTAAGGGCTGCTGAGACAAAGTATGTAAAGTGCTCGATACACAAAAATGCCACAGAAAAGTAATAAGGTTTTAAAAACCACAGTACGCAGAACTGGCCTACATTTGGAAAACACAAATTATAAATCAAAGAAGCTAACAAATGCTTGTTTAAAAGCTTCTGTGCTCTTATGTACACAAAGACCCTGGCGAGAACATAAAATCTCCAATGGATTCTTTGGGTGCTACTTAAAACAAGGAAACAATTAGTTTATATCTGCCGTTTGACATGGTAACAGTAATATATTCCGGTGTATAGTATGTCTGTTTTTGTCTTTACTTAAACACAGACTTGGATCCACCAGAGTGCTTCTGTGGATGGAAAGATTTCTACCTGTGATGCCCAAATTTCTTGCTTCCCTCACCCTCCTATTGTAGCCAAAAATGTCCAAGCATGGGGGGGGGGGCATTTTTGGGCTGCTGTAGGAGACAGGCAAGAAAGCTGTGTCCTGCAGGCAAAAATCCCTCTCTCCACAGAAACACTATGGTGGATCCAAGCCAGTCTCTAAAAATGAAGGGCACAACCCATTGGAAACTAAGCATCTCTAAATCCCATTGATTTCAACTGAGAAGGGTCAAGAACCCGCATAACTTTGGTTAGTTTCTGCCTCACCTGGTACAATATTTTAGATCCACAAACAAATTAGCTTCGCAGCTGCTTGACTGCAAACATGAGTTCCTGTCATTTCTGAGCAACTGTCTCCAGACAGTCTGTTTCAGTGCATTAATCCTGAGCAAGAAATCATGGCCACAAATACAGGTCAGGTATCCCTTATCTGGACATCCCATATCCTAACTGATCTGAAAACCAGACCTTTGAGCCAGCATGCAGGCAGATCCGTGCTGCCTGCTTTCAGTGTTTCCTCTCACCTAAAAAAATAAAATACAGTGTACACAGCATCGTAGGTGGAGACTGAAAGCCTGCTGTTGTTCGATTGTTTGTGGTTGCTCTTGTTTAACAGCTGATACAGGTATTCTGGTGAGATAGTTACCCCTTTGCTTTCTGATAGTTCAATATACACAAAATTATTAAGAATACTGTTTAAAATTACTTTCAGGCTATGTGTATAGAAAACATTTATATAAAGTGTACATAAAACATACCCTAGATATCTCATTATGTATTTGCAAAAATTCCAAAATATTCCAATATACGGAAAGTTCCGAAATACGGACCACTTCTAGTCCCAAGCAGTCAGGATAAGGGATGCTCACCTTGTACTGCAAATTCCAGCCCCCCCCCCCCACTTGCCTTGGAAATGGCTGTAAAGTAGGCATGGCTAATTTAACCCATTCTTTATTAACCTGAATTCCAACCAGAACAGTCTTCTCAGGAGCGTACTTGCAAACCTGTAGAGAATGCACACACAGAACCCAAGGATGTATCCTGTCCCACCACTGAGTTTTCCAGCTGTTATACTGTCCTCATATGCCTTGGTTGACCATTTCTTCGGGGAGGGTTTTCTAGACCTAAGCGGTGAGAACAGCACAGAACTAAGGCCCGCCCTCCTGAATAACCCTCACATATATAACTAATGCTTTGTTCATGTAAGCGCACCCCTAATCAGCAGGGAGATTTGATACAGGAGTTGAATGAAGAGTTTTTAGACTTAAAGTGTAAAACATGAACTCAACCTGAATCGAGATGGAAATCTTAAGTATATTGGAGTTGGATCAGTTGGATCTGGTCTTGTGATGGTGCTTCCCTCCAGTGCAAGGGGATCCAACTCATTTTCTTCCCTAAGGAAGCAAGGTAGATCCTTTTTTGAGTTAATACTTCAGAGTCTAATTCTCTTGAACGTTTTAAATTACAAAAGGGGAAGTCTGTTACACTAACGGGGTGATGCTCAGGAAACACAGCTCAGTTACCTTCTAACTTTTAAATACGTAATCTTTGTGCCGGATCTTGACGTCTCCTGCTGTCTGTCTAATAGTCGAATTTCTGTTAATATGTCTATCTTGAAATATGGTCAAAGCCTGTTTTTTTATCTATTAGGAAGTTCTGCAGTGGTTCTGCCTGCAGCTGTAACTTTTTTTTTTAAAGAACACTGTAACTCCCATTCAAGGCAAAATAGAAGCTTGTAGCTACTGTAAAGTACCTTGAAATAAATCTATTATTAATACACAGAAATGTTTGCTGTGTCTTGATACTTAAACATAGATGGGGCCTTCATTTCTTTCCTGCACAGCCGTGCTCCGACAGAACCAGAGGTTACTGCAACCGGGCATCCAAGTTCTTGATTTTAATAATACAGACCTGCCCTCTTGGAAAGGAGTTGCAGATAAGGTTGCCAACCTCCAGGTGGTGGCTGGAGATCTGCTGGGATGACAACTCCAGGCAACACAGATCAGTTCACTTGGAGAAAACGGTTGCTTTGGAAGTTGGGCTCTATGGCATTATACCCCACTGAAGTCCCTCCCCTGCCCTCCTCAGACTCCACCCCCAAAATCTTCAGGAATTTCCCAACCTGGAGCTGGCAACCCCAGCTGCAGATGAGGCTGATTCTCTGACTGGCCCACAAAGTTGGTAGAAGTTGTTGGTCATCCAGTCCAACTGACTGCTCGACACCGAGAATCCAAAGCTAGAGAATCCCAGATCCAATGGCTATCTGGCCTGTGCTTGAAGACGTAAGGACCCCCTACCCCACCCAGGGGCAAATCACTTTTATTCATATGAAGTTCAACCAAAATCTACCTTCCTGAAACTGAAGGGGATCTAGTTTTGCTCTCTGTAGCAGCAGAGAACAAGTCCTTGCCCTCTTCCATGGGACAGTCCTTCCGGGTATTTGAAGAGGGCAATTAACCCCCCCCCCCCCGCCAGTCTTCTCTCCTCTGGGCTAAATATACGATGTCATAGAATCATAGAGTTGGAAGGGACTACCAGGGTCATCTATCCCAACCCCCTGCACAATGCAGGAAATTCACAACTACCCCCCACACCCCCAGTGACCCCTACTCCATGCCCAGAAGATGGCCAAGATGCCCTCCCTCTCATGAACTGGTCATAGAATCAGCATTGCTGACAGATGTCCTTCAACCCCTCTTTGTAGGAATGGTCTTCTGGGCCCCCACCTGTGGGGGAAGCTGTTTGCATGCGGCATCCAACACAAGTCAGACAGAAGTTTCATAGGGGAAAAGTATATCAAGAAGAATCATGATTTGGGTTTCCCCCCAGAAATTTCAACGTACACCCCCTAAACTCATCTGAGCTACCCTGTCAAGGCCTCTTTGGAAGTAAGCTTGAGTTCCCCACCCCTGCTGTGATTTGAGCACACAGACATCCCAATCTCGAATTGACCATCACAGGTTTCTTGGGGTGGGGGCTCTTTTTTCCTTGCTCGGTTCAGCCACTCCCCCAAACTTAGCAGCACTAGAGCTCTCGCCCCTAATCAAGAAGACAAAAGTCGCCAGCAAGTTCTGGAGTGTTTATTTGTTTTTATTTTTTTGTACATCATATACAGTTTATAATAAAGTTAATACCAATTGCATACGGTTTTTGCTTCAGTCTGGTTTGAAATTCTGCATATAAACACATTATGAATCCCGCCTAACAAATAGTCACCAATTTTTTAAAATTTTGTTCTCCTTCAATTACCTTCATCTCAGAAAGGTGAAAGGGTTTCAAGTCGGACAGTGTGTTTATCCATGTGTGAAGCCACCCCTGACAGAGAGCCCAAAGGAGGGTAGAGACGAAGAGGGGTGGGTGGGGGGATAAGCTGTTCTAGAACAGGTCATGCAACAAACTTCATAACAGGAAGGCTAGATTCACACTGGAGGTTTAAAAACAGAACTTTGTTAAATATTTCAAGCTAAAACAGCCTCTCTCTCAAACAGCTTAAACACGGGCATGTCTGTTCTCCGCACAATAACTCCTCATAAATGTACAGCAAAGAGGATTTAGTGCATGCATGGAAAGATGGCCAAGCGGCATACAGGTAGGGGGAGTGGAGCCTGTGAAGCAAGACAGTGACTCTTCCCAGAATGCTTTGCCCCTGGACCAACAGCTCGCGAGAGACGTGGAAGCCGCCCGGTCTTCCCATGGCTGAGAAGATTCTCCCTCCCCTCCAAGCCGGGCCTACCACATGCAGCAGAACTAGGTGGTAGAGTTGAGTATAATTCAGACTGCAGGTGGGTATAATTCAGACTGCAGACTGCTTCCTTTGGAAACACCCCCTCCCATATAAATATATATGTACAAATTTCATGTAAAAAGAGAAATGAATATAGCAGGAATAGAAGCATTCTGGCCCAGGTCTGTACCTCCTGGGGTCGTTTTCTATCTGCAGGGAGTCTGGTTAGAGGGAGCGGTCCCACACGGTATGCTTCGTTCTACCCTCACGCTCAGCTGCACGGGTAGACCAGGCAGATACTGGGGTGGTGGCAAAGGGAGCGATCATCTGGAGATGTCAGCAAGGAGTTGATAACTTTCTGCTGAGACAAGCTAATTCAAAGAGAAAAGTCCAAGGACTAAAAATGAAATGCAACGTTTCCAAACACCACATCGGACGAATAGGGTGAATATCCCAAAAGGCTTTACAAGTTTGAGTGCCGGCTATAACCCAAGGAAAGCAGCTCCTTAGCAGCTGCCTTGAGGACAGAAGACGACTTTCGAATGATCAGAAAACACACAGTAAAAAGGCAAAATGTTCCTAGGTTTTTTTTTTTTTTTTTAAATGGCACTCAGCAGCTTCCAGAATTACATCCAACGTCAAGTCAAGCTCTAGAAATCTCTTCCTATCACTAGCTTTCGAATCACAAAGATTTTAAATGTTTGAGACACAGAGAAAGCACCACCCCTAGACCGTTCCCATTTATACAGCCAGTCAGAGAAAGCCAAGAACTGATCCATTTAAACTATTAACCACATTCCTGGAAGCCATGCTTTTAAACACCTACAGACAAAGCGATTTTGAACCTGCTGAAGACATTCAAGAGTAGGAAATTTAGGGGAAGGTTTTCCATGCCTGGAGACACCAGGCCTCTGTGGACGAAAGGCCCGTGGGCACACTTTCCTTTCTCAGAAGGCAACCACGGCTTCCAAATCTTCTCAGCCACTTTTTGCCACTTGCAATTATCCTACTTGTGTTTCGTTTCAGCTGAAAAAGTGCACACAACCCAATACCTCCTGTCTGACCCCTCTGGGTGCGTGCACACAGCCAATAAGATAAAACAGTGCAGTGGAAACTGGACTGGACATTGGTGGGAAAGAATGGAAGATCTTCAACAGACCCGGTATTACAGTTCCCGCCCCACAGTTCGGTCATGCCTGCAGTCCCTGGGCAACTCCCTTGTTGACTGTACCTGTACCCCTCCACTACCATCCTCTGCCCTGCTCTTAAGAGGCAGGAAAGGGGCAGGTGAACCCCACCTTTAACTCTTTCTTCACCAAGCTAGGAACCACAATGGAATTGCTAGGAAAGAAGCACAGAACTCCTAGGCTACCACCTGCACACCTCCACGCCCCTAAAACCCCCCATGTATATATTGGTCAAACACACAACCCCATTTTTTTTGCTGTTTTCTAGGCCACCTAAATTCAGCTGAATCTTGGCTAAGGACAAGGCAAAGAGGAGATACATGATACAAAAACAAGTGAGAAATCAAAGGGTGACCTCTTTTTTGCTGTTGTTTCGGGGCCAATTCATTAAGCAGGTCGTGCCAGGTGGAAAGTCGCCCAAAGCTGTCCAAAGTCTAGAATGGTATCTATTTTCCTTCAGCTGAGCCAGAGAGTCAATCAAACCAGGCCTTGACATCTGATAGTGGCAATTCAGATTGATGATCTGGTTCAGGGTCTAGTGAACACTGCAAACATGTGTAGAAATGGCTAGCAAATGAGAGGGGAAGAGAGAACCAAAAGGCTACCTCTGTTGGCCTGCTACTCTGGAGAAAAGCAGCAATCTATCTTTACAGCGAACGGGATATCACAGAAGCAAGCTGCCTTGGTACGGCGGACATACACATATGAAGATCAGCATTGGATAAAGGTAAAACACTGCAGCAACCAGTAAGTTCAGGGTGCTACTTTTTCAACAGCAAATTCCTTTTCAGACAACTTCCGGGAAAAGATCAGGACAAACAGCTTAGTGCTGGCCACAATCTGAAGTTCTATAAGTACAAAAACGTACCCAGAAATTTTAAAACTCCACTTTCATCACAAAGATTTATACTTGGAGTCGGCCACTCACCTTTAAAGCATGCTACAAAAACAGACCGCCTGGCAGACACCGTAATTCTTGGTGGGGTTTTCTTTTTTTTTTAAGAGGTGGAAAACAGTCAGTCTTTCCCAACAAAAACTGCCTTTTTGAGACCCTAGTTTGCAAAAAGGAAGAGTCCAGCAGTTACAATGAATTTGTATGTGTGTGTTATGGAACCGTGATCGTGACAGAAGGTGAGGACCTGCATGTGTGAAACAGCTGTTCCAGATCCAACTGCACAGCAACATGTTCATATCACCATCCCCAGAGAAACCCTATTCTTTTCCTAGGATGCAGCTGTGTGTTCAGCTAGGAGCCATCAAGTGACGAACCTCTGTGTGTGAATCAACCCTTACCAATCACTTGAAGTGCTCAAAAAAACAAACATCCCCCCCCAAAGGTGTGTAACTGACGCTGAGGAGCATTTTTGAAGGTCTTACAGTTGCAGAGGAGTTCTCTCCAGATCCCAAAGGTGAAATTCTCCAAGAGGCGGGTGGTAAAGCTTGTTCTTTGCCTGGATTTCTCAAATGTGCAAATGTCCTTGTGTATGTGGTTTGTTCTGGCTACAGCCAGGATGATGAAAACAAAGGGGGGGGGGAAGCTAATGAGGTTTCCCCTTACTTATGTAAACATGGAGGAGTTGACAGCACTGGGGGGGCACTTGAGAAAGGCTGCAGCCCTGTCTCAGGAAAGGAGGGGGCTCCCCCAGTTAAATCCTGGCCATGGGAGTCTAAAGTTATTTTCACGGAGGAACCAAAAGATTTTATTTTGCTATTTTTTTAATAAAATTAAACAGTAAAACAAACAACAAAAAAGGAAGCATGTTCCTCTTTCACTGCCCGCTTCCCTTCTCTTTCTCCAAGAGCTGGTTTTTCCTCATCACACTCTAAAGCACACAAAAAAAACCTGAGGTCTCCAACGGTGAAAACACCACAGCCCTAAGGAACGGCAAGATGCGATGAAGGGAGAACGTAACTTGAGGTTAAAAGAAGCAGGTCAGGTAACGTGGGTTTCACAAATGGAGGCTGGCCTCTGCGGTAGTTTAGCCAAACTGGAAAAAGAAATTCCCCGGCCCGGAAGCTGAAAGACACAGAAGAAGCATGCAGCTGAAGCTCAATCGCGACAGGTAGCCATGCTAGTCTGTCAGTAGCAGTAAAAAAGAGCAAGAGTCCAGTAGCACCTTAAAGACAAAATTTCTGGCAGGGTATGAGCTTTCGTGAGCACAGCTCACTTCTTCAGATACAGCTAGAATGTGAGTCCATCTATCCTTAAGTAGAGAAGAGTGAATTTAGGCAGACAACAGCAATGTAAATGTCAAAAGCAAGTAATTGGTAAGCAGTTCTCTTACAAAGGGATTTCAAAGGGAGATTAGAAAGAGAGACAGCTGAATTACAACTAATAATGAAGCTCAAGACAATGCATTCTCCTGGATTGAATAGGGACCTGTGATTCCTGACTGTGATTCCTTACCAATGCTAATTTCTCCACACCTACTACCCCTCTGCATATCACACCAATCCAATCACGCCTGCTAATGACATTTACTTGCTTTTGACATTTACATTGCCATTGCTGTCTAAATTCACTCTTCTCTACTTAAGGATAGATGGACTCACATTCTAGCTGTTTCTGAAGAAGTGAGCTGTGGCTCACGGAAGTTCATACCCTGCCGGAAATTTTGTTCCTCTTTAAGGTGCCACTGGACTCTTGCTCTTTTTTACAGCTGAAACTGGCATCCTTAGAGGGCAAAGTTTCCTTCGTGACGTGTCTGCAATGTTGAGCGCCAGAGGGGCTGCTGCCACCCAGATTACAAAAGGTGATGGATGCAAAGCTGAGGAGCCTCAGAGAGAACCAGGATGGTTCAGCCTCACTACAAGGAGGAGGACAGAAAAGCTCCTCCTTTCCCGTGAGGCCACTGGTGCACGTGGATGGTTGGGCGACGTGACGGGGGATGCCAAACCCCTTGAAATACGTCACACCTGAGGACCAGGAGGGAGGCCAGCCAGCTCCAGGGCACTGAGTATCCAGTGGCCCAGAATGCAATCTCTGGCATCCTTAAGGGGATGGGACCTCGTGACTTGGGTGGTTGTAGGCCCTACACTGCAGCAGGCTCTTGGAAATACAGGCTGAGCATCCCTTATCCGGACTGCTGGGGCCCAGAAGTGGTCTGTATTTCGGATCTTTCCGTATCTTGGAATATTTGGTCCTCAGCCTGAGGCAGAGAGAATGAAGCAGCTTCTAGCAGGCATGCCAGTGGTTGTCTGCTCCTCCCTGGAAGGAAAGCTGGCTTCCTTCCCCCCCACCCCTTCCCATCCTCCTTCCTGTCTCCTCTGTTCCCAGAGCACCGAGGAAGGGGGGGCTGCACTTTCTCCCTCCAGCTGGCCTGGCCATCTCTCTTCATCTCCCACAGGTATGTGGGTTCCAATGGCCAAAATGAGAAGAGGCTGGGTGGCGCGGATGTTCCTGCAAGCCAGCTCAAAAGGTCCAGTTTTCGGATCAGTCTGGATATCAGATGTCCGGATAAAGGATACTCAATCTGTACAAAGTAGTCCCTACATTCAGTCCTCACAACCTGAATTTTAATAGGTTTCTGCTTCACTCAGAAACTCAGGCGCTGCCAGAGCTAAACCCCGGGAATGAGTGTGTGTGTGTGTGATGTTGCACAAACTTTTTTAACAGATGGTAAGACAGACCACTTACCTTCAAAACTAAAGCCTCCTGGCCCACCAAAGAAAGCTTTGAAGATATTGTTCGCATCGAAATCTATTTTGGGGAGGGGGCAGGAAAAAGAGCAGAACAGTTGATGAAGGACTCCAGATCAACTTCTTGGGTTTACAGAGCAATGGATGGCACAGGTGTGCGTGCTGAAAGAAGAGGCTCTCAGAACTCGGGACCCTGATGCTACCACCCCCAGTGCCATCCTAAGCAGTCAATGGCCTCAGAAGTGTGCAATTCCGCTTAGGATGGCACTGCCAGTTGTGACGGTTCCCGAGAATCAGTTTTCCTCTCCTGTCTGTGAGCCTAACATCCAAGTCAGATTCAGATTTATTGATACAGCATAAGCCAGTAAAACACATGCATCGTTTATACAAAAGGTAAAAAATTATAGCAGTTCAACCAAAAATATTCTTAATTAAAATTTCCAAATAATTTATGATAGACTAAAATTGACCAAATTATGATTTAATCTAATTGCAATTGCCAAAAATTAGGCGTCGAACTTTATATGCAATTGCACAAAATATGGCTACCTGTTTTGCCATCTGGGCATTCCCTTCCCAGAGGAGACTCTTAATTCTCCCTTCATCTGAGCTGACTGTGATTTGGCTGAGCAGGGGAATGATTAGCTTACAACGAGCTTCCTCGTAGAAGGAGCACCTGAGACTCCAATTCCCCCGACTTACAAGGGCACATTCATTCTGTTATCGGAAGCTTCTTAAATCTGCCTCATAAAATCGCTGATGGTAAGGCGGGGCACCTCACTAGTGTGAAAGCTCTCCTTTGCTTGTTCAGCTCTATGAATGATAGATACTCTGCTGGCACTTGAATATATCTATTTCTGACAGGAGCCAAAAAAGCTGGAGAATCCGTAAGCTCCTTCTGACGTTCCATATCAAAAAGCCTTTGTCTAATTGTGTACCTTGCTTGATCTTCCAAGTCTCTGACCACAAGATGCCAGATGCCAGGCAGAAGGCGCCCACAAGGCTTACGCTGAAAACTTAAAACACCGTGCTTTTCTTTGGACTTCCCACACTGTTTTCTCTCTCCCCACCCCTCCAATGAAGAAAGAGGCAGCCAAGGCCAAACCCCTCCCGCCTGCTCACCTCCCATATTCATGCCATCTTCCTCAAGATCCTGCCCACTGTCATAACGAGCTTTTTTCTTTGGGTCAGAGAGGATGGTGAAGGCTTCGCCAACCTCCTTGAACTTCTTTTCTTCCTCTTTCTGGATTTCAGCACTCGCGCTGCTGTGCCGATCTGCCCGGGGGGAAAAGAGAGAAAGCGTGAGAGGGCTCACCTGTGGTGTGAAGGAAAGATGCTTTTCAAACCGAGGAAGTGAAAATAAACTGATAGCCAACAGACCAAAAAAAGATAAAAATATACGGCAAGAACATATATAATCCTAGTAAAACAATTATGCTTTATTAAACACACAAGTTTAAAAAGTAAACAAAAAATAGCATATCATGCAAAACCAAAGTAGGAGAATATTTAGATAAAAAAATGTAGAGCAAATGCGTTTCAACTAAAGAGTCTTCTTCAGAGGTCTCTAAAATGGTATTGCGTGTGGGTGTGAATATGTGTGTGTATATAAATAATGAAATATCAGGAGTACAAAGTCAATCTACAGTTGGACGAAGTCCCTTCACCAACTCTTTACAGGCCTTGTTTTTGGAAAAACTAAGGGTGACACACATCACCCTCCTCTCCTCCATTTTTATCCTCACAGCCACCCTAGGAGGTAGATTCAGGTGTGAGAGGGAAAAAAACATTCAGTGTTAAGGTTTAATATTCAGCACGTCCCTTCTTACAGTTTAGGAACCATTGAATTAACACTACGAGTGGGGAGGGGGGATACTTCTGTACCTGGGTGGTGCATCAGGGCCCGCTTCCGATATGCCTTCTTGATCTCATCTTCAGAGGCATTCTTATCCACCCCCAGAATCTTGTAATAATCTTTCCTTTTGCTTTTCTTTAGTTCCACTTGCGCATTCTTGAGGAGCTGCTTGTGTTCTGGAATACAAAATAGGGGGGAAAGAGCATCAAAACATAGTTTTCACTGCATCAGAAAGGAGAAGTGAATACACATGAACACACAAAGCTGCCTTATGCTGAATCAGACCCTTGGTCTATCAGTATTGTCTACTCAGACCAGCAGCAGCTCTCCAGGCAAGAGACATTCAGAGGTGGTTTGCCGTTGCCTGCCTCTTCGTCACAACCCTGATATTCCTTGGAGGTCTCCCATCCAAATACTTGCCAGGATCAAGGCAAGATGTGGGTGACTGGCCCATGGTCACCCAGCAAGCTTCCATGGCAGAGCGGGGATTTGAACCTGGGTTTTCCAGATCCTAGTCCAATACCTTAACCACTACACCATGATGGCTCTCATTTAACAGGTGCTTAGTCAGATAATAAGCTAAAAAGTCAGAAACACCGGGGCTGAAGTTGTGTGCATGTCAGGTTCAGAATCCACACATGCCTATAAGTGTAAAAGGAAAAGACAGAGTTCAATGAAATCTTAAATGCCCTTAGGCCTATTGGAATATCAAGACTAAAAAACAAAGAAGTCCACAAGCTTATAGGATTTCTCAAGCAGGAGGGCCAGAACCATGCTCTTAAGCTCGGACTGTGAATATTTAGACTGTACTCAAGCTCCAGATTATGGGATAGAGTATAAAAAGCAGCCCTAAATCCACGCAAAAGACAGTGACAGATGTGTAAAACCAGATTTAGAAAAAAAAATGCCAGTCAAGACAGTGCCTCGGTCCTCCGTTTTACCTTTTGTCTTCTCCGTCTGGTAAACCTTTTCATAGTCCCTTACGGCATCTTCGAATTGTTCCGTGTCCATGTAGCTAAGAAAGGGAAGCAGAGTTATCACATTTGGCTACAACCAAAAGATGGAGGAAGTTGACGCAGGTACAGAAGGAAAAAAATCGATCGGCCTCCACCACAAGGGTCCTGTTGCTGAGTTCCCGACTCTTGACCATCTGAACACATGAAGCTGCCTGAATCAGACCTCTGGCCCATCAAAGTCAGTATTGTCTACTCAGACTGGCAGCGGCTCTCCAGGGTCTCAGACAGAGGTCTTTCACATCACCTACTCGCCTAGTCCCTTTAACTGGAGATGCTGGGGATTGAATCTGGGACCTTCTGCATGCAAAGCAGATTCTCTACCACTGAGCTACGGCCCTTCCCAACCCCCCCTCTCTAATCTAAGAGACAGATATTGTTACTTTTGGTGGCATGTGATTCCATAGGACAAGACTCTGCAAAGGATTCCTGTAGGGAGAAATCAGGCTGTAAGCAGATCAGATGTTCTCTGGGCCCATTCCTCAAATAAACACCCATTTCTTTTAATAGAGATGTTAGCAGGATTTGGGAGTGTGGGGGGGAGCCACACATCTACCAGGAGCAAAGACACAACCACAAGGTTGGAAGAAGCCGGACATGTGCCTAGTCCATCCATCTGCAGCAAAAGCATCTCACCCACACGCCATCATCCCAATACATCTTGCTGTTTCTTTCCTTCTCTTCTATTCTAGTGCCTCTTGGCATTTCTCACTGTTAAGCACAAAGCTCATCCTTTTACATCGGAATGTTTTGTTGTATGTCATAAAAATAAATGTGCATGAAGTTCTTATCATTGCTTCCTGACATGTACACTTAACTTGACTCCTTTTGGTGGGGGTGGGGGAAATAGTTTCTTAACCATTTGCTTTCTATACCAGCTTCAAGATTCAATGAAATGGAGCATTTGAAAGCAATAATCTGGGATGGTCGTCCTCTTCCACCGAGCGGGAGGGACACACATAGAGAGGTGAGGGAGGTAGGGGACACCCGCCTAGCCAGCCAGGTCAGCCAAATCAACCCTGGCGATCAACGGGGTGACAGATGTCACAGCCAGATCGCCCTGACATCCACAACTAGGGAGAAGCTAGGTAAAGGTTAGAGGCTAACTTTTTATTGTGATGATAACCAGGGTTAGCCCTCTACATACTACAACGCTTCCATCGTAATTCTAATAAAATTATAAGAAACTGTGAAGAGGTGGTAGCAGCAATTTAAAATATGGCCATCAAAACACACAACCCTGACGGCTGAAAAATGACTGCGTCGCCTAAATTTTTGGACTGGCTCGTAGGAAAATTTGCCAAAGCCTGGGATAAAAATATAAAGAAGTAGATAAATTAAAAACAATCTGAGCTTAGAAATGAGGCAGTAAGTTCCCGGGGAAGGTGAACAGAGAGAAAGTGACGGCAGTAAACCTTTGGACGCGTCCCTATGTGATTAATCCCAACAACCCCAATCGGTTTTGCAGATCACGTTCAGGCATCTAAGTACCACGTGCCAGAAACGCACTGTCACTCTATTGCCCCTCCTACGAACATGTTCAGATGCCTTGTACCGAGTCAGATCGTGCCTTGCACCAAGTCAGGCCCGCTACCACCTCCCCAAGGTCTTAAGCGAGGGTCTTTCCCAAAACGGCTACCTGACAGCTGTTAACCCGGGACAGCAGGGATGGCACCTGGGGCGTTCTGCATGCTGTGCTGGCACGCTACCCCTGCGCTACGCTCCCTGGCTTGCTGGGCTGACATGCACGTGCTCACCACTGGGCTCTCCTCAGGTAGGCTTTGATGTACGTGTCGTCCAGTCGGATGGCGTTTGTGCAGTCTTCTATTGCTTCATCTAGCTTCCTAAGCTGCAAGGCAAGCTGGGAGGTTAAGAAGAGAACCGCTCCATGGTTGTTTTTTTTTTTTTTTTTAATTTCCATTTCAATTTCTAAGGGTGGGAGACAACTGATCTTCAATCTTGATCGCCTGGAGTTATTTGTTTACGTTAGTTATCACCTGCCTTTCTCAACAGGGACTCAAGGTGGATTACACATAGTGAGTCAATGCAATCAACAAAATGGGACATTCAATAACTAATGCAATAATTAATGCCAGAGTGGTGTAGTGGTTAAGAGTGGTGGACTGTAATCTGGAGAACCGGGTTGATTTCCCCACTACTACACAAGACGCCTGCTGGGTGACCTTGGGCCCGTCTCAGTTCTCTTTGAGCTCTCTCAGACTCACCTACCTCACAAGGCGTCTGTTGTGGGGAGGAAGGGAAGGGGATTGTAAGCTGGTTTGATTCTCCTTAAAAGGTAGAGAAAACTGGCATATAAAAACCAAGTCTTCTTTTTTTGCCATCAAGGAATAGCTGACTTATGGTGACCCTGTAGGGTTTTCAAAGCAAAGGATGTTCAGAGGTGGTTTGCCATTGCCTGCCTCCACATCACGACCCTGGTAGTCCTTGGAGGTCTCCCATCCAAATACTAGCCAGGGTCAGGGCTGAGAGTGTGTGACTGGCCCAAGGTCACCCAGCAAGTTTCCATAGTGCAAGTGGGGTTTCCCTGGTCCTAGTCTGACACCTTAGCCACTACACCATGCTAGCTCTCATCTAGTAAATGCATTAGGAGATTAGAAATCTGGAACCTCCAGAAAGAACTGAAGTATAGCATAAATATTCACACGACACATTAAGTGCTACAGAAATTACATAGCGTGTGTGTGTTTATTTAAATTCCCCACTCTATTCTTTAAAGGCCACTTTCCCTACAATTTCAGGAGGTCTGTGGGGGCAGCACATAACATCACTTCCAAGAAAAACTTTTTACCCCAAACTTAAAAAGTGAATTGCTTGGGATAATGAACTAATCAAGAAACTGCATTATACTAAGGATCAAAATACACATAGAGTGACAGAACAGGCCAAGGGTATTTACATCACGAGATCAGGGATGAAGCATTGAAGAGGTAGGTGGCTACTTCCAAGGCAAAAATATATCAGTCCTTTTTCAGTTCACAGAAGGAGAGACCGAGGGAGTTTCCTCCCCTGCTTTGCCTCCCAACCACCAAAACGGTGAGGGGCCGAAATCTTTGGAAAGGTCCCTATTAGCTGCTTTGCGTTCACTCGAGGGGAAAGATGGGGTAGAAATGCTTTAAGTAAACAAACCCGGCTTTGAACTGTCCTTACTTTGGAATTAAGTGTCCCCCGGTTGCAGTAGAGTTTGGCATTGGTTTTCCTGTTGTTTGGATCTATTGCCAGAGCCTCTGTATAAAGGTCAAAAGCTAGCTTGTAATTCCCTTCCTTGAAAGCCTTGTTGCCGTCGTCCTTTTTTGCTTTCAGCGCTTTGGCATTCTGGAAGAGAAGACAAGGCAACGCGTCAGACAATCTCAGCAGTAACCCCTCTTCCTCTGCCCAACTTTTTTTTGTGATGCGGGATCCTGATTGCCTGGATGCACAACGTTAGGGTTTTTTTAGCATGAAAAACAAACTGCCATAATTAGGACCTTCCCGACCCCTTTCTCATGATGCCACAGGAAGCGGGCTAACCAGAGAGAAACAGAATATCTATACTTGAACACATGAAGCTGCCTTATACTGATTCAGACCCTCGGTCCATCCAAGTCAGTATTGTCTACTCAGTCTGGCAGTGGCTCTCCAGGGTAGCAGGCTGAGGTCTTTCACATCACCTCCTTGCCTAGTCCCTTTAACTGGAGATGCCGGGACTGAACCTGGGACCCTCTGCATGTGTGGCACAGTTTTCAAAGTTTGTTTAAAAAACCCACCAAACAGTTAATTAGATGGCAGTATCAACAAACAGCGCTATCCGATGTAACTGTATTTTAAATATTCTATAAAGGGCACTTTTTAATATTTCCATTCCTTTTGTATCCTTCTGTATTGTGTTTTTATGCCAATAAAGGAATGATGATGATGATGATGATCTTCTGCACGCAAAGCAGAGATTCTACCACTGAGCCACTACTCAGTGGCTGTCCTTGAACAAGAAGAAGTAGAAGAAGAGTTGGTTTTTATACCCCGATTTTCTCTACCTTTTTAAGGAGAATCAAACCGGCTTACAATTTCCATCCCTTCCTCTCCCCACAACAGACACCTTGCAAGGGAGGTGAGGCTGAGAGAGTTCAGAGAGAACTGTGACTAGCCCAAGGTCACCCAGCAGGCTTCATGTGGAGGAGTGGGGAATCAAACCCGGTTCTCCAGATTAGAGTTCACTGCTCTTAACCACTATACCACGCTGGCTCTCTCATCATGAACCCTTGGCCCTGAACCCTCCCCCCACCAGTAAGCAGCCTTTGCTTGTGTGAACGTGGTACCTCCACGGCACATACTCTAGGACTGTCAGAGGCAACCTTCCTCTCCCAGCTCCTCCCGGCACTTACACGGCAGGCAATGCAGGCCTTGTCGTGGTCTGGAGCCATCCGAAGGGCCTGGACAAAGAACTGCACAGCCTTCTCGATGCAGTCCTCGTAGTAAAGGCAGAGCCCTCGGACGTAGAGGGCGTCGGCGTTTGTGGAGTCTATTCGCAAGATGTCACTGAAAAGCAGATGGAGAAGAGGGGAATCAAAGAACTGAGCAAAGGAGAGTGAGTCGCATCCCCACCAGCGAAGGGGGTGGGCAAAGGCCGAGCACGCATGCCCAAGAACGTTGCAGCCAAATGTAACTGTGTCCGCTACAAATTCATATGCAATGTCTTGGCTCGGTAGCCTGTGGCCATGAAAAAAAACCCTCCTTGCTTGCCATCCTCTCCCCCATTTCAGTCTCCTGCGATGAGCCTTCTGTTCCCCTCGTCCTTCTGGACCGCTCCCTTTCCCATCACAATCTTTCTACTTTCCTCCACATTCCTCTTGGGAGTTTGGCTGGACTCTCCTAGGCCCCTGCTGCTCCTGCTTTCCCAGATTCGTGCTTCTTCTGCCCCTTCGGCTTTACCTCACACTTCCATTACCCTTCTCATAGAATCATAGAGTTGGAAGGGACCACCAGAGTCATCTAGTCCAACCCCCTGCACAATACAGGAAAATTCACAACTACCTCCCCCCCACACCCCCAGTGACCCCTACTCCATGCCCAGAAGATGGCCAAGGTGCCCTCCCTCTCATCATTCTGTAGCACTGAAGGAGCTCAGCCAGCTAGAGACGGTTCTGCCGACTCTGACCACACGGCAGCTCAACCAATCATCGTCAGAGTCTGCAAATTACATCGGCCGCTTGTTTATGGACAGCCAATGGCAAGAGAGACCAGCAGGGGCATCATCACTGCAAGTTGGAAAGAAAGAAACCTGGAACCCTGGAAAGCCAGGGTTTTGCAAGTTCCCCGAGAGCAGAATCAATTACACAAATAACAGGTGTTACTGGCATGGAAACCTCAAGCAAAATTCAGACACAAATCTTGCTTGTCTGCCCAGCTGCTAGCCAAAACTCACTTACAAAGCAGAGAGAGAACCCCCAAAAAATCCATGCCTGCTTTCCAACGGTTGCACTGCGTACCTTGCAACTGACTGTGCTTCAGGATAGCGACCTAGCAATGCTAAGCATTCTGCTTTAAGGATTTTGAATCGGTGACAGGCAGGGGCGAACTCTAGTGCACGATCCATGCAGTAGACCACCTGGTGGGGAGGAAAAAGAAACAGCAGCAGCCAATGAGAATGGAAAAGTCCCGATGGGGCGTGTGGGCATCACCACCAGGCCTGTTGGGAGACCAAAGGGCATTCGTTTTATTTATTTGAAATATTTATATCGCACCATATCTTCTTAACTTAATTAAAACTACTCACTTGACCCAATGGCCTTGAGCAGGAGGAGGAGAAGAGTTGGGTTTTAAATGCCGACTACTTCACCATGCTGGCTCCCTTAGCGGTTTCACGCTATTAAGTTAAAAACAATCCTAATAGCCAGACTCCAGACTTGGACTCGTTTATTTATTCCTATTATTATATCTTGCTACAACTTTGGGGGGGGGGACGACTATGCAACAGCCAAAGCAGCCTTGTGTTCAATGCCTGCTAGGTATGTTGGTCTATGACTGTAATAATAAAGTTTTAATAAAGTTTCAGTGCCTGCTAGGGGCACTTTCTGTTTCTTTCCAATAGGTATACTTGCCCTCCCCGAAGAAGCAGCAAAATCCGTAATTATATCGGAGTGAAATACACATTCCAAAAGACGATGCTCCAATGTATCAATTCGCCCCAACTGACACAAATGCCATCTATTTGAGTAAGGAAGCTTCTTATAGCCACCATCCATTACCTGAGAAGGTTATCGCGTTTAATCTGCCTAACATATACGCTCTTCTGTATTGTGTGTGTGCGCGTGTGTGTTAAGTGCCGTCAAGTCGCTTGTCATCCAAAATGTCCTATCTTTGACAGCCTTGATCAGATCTTGCAAACTGAAGGCTGAGGCGTCCTTTATTGAGTCAATCCATCTCTTGTTGGGTCTTCCTCTTTTCCTGCTGCCCTCAACTTTTCCTAGCATGACTGTCTTTTCCAGTGACACTTGTCGTCTCATGACGTGACCAAAATACGATAGCCTCAGTTACTCTAGGGTCAGTTCAGGCTTGATTTAATCTATAGCCCACTGATTTGTTTTTTTGGCAGTCCACGGAATCCGTAACACTCTCCTCCAACACCACATTTCAAAGGAATCTATTTTCTTCCTATCAGCTTTCTTCACTGTCCAGCTTTCACACCCATACATAGTAATAGGGAATACAATGGCATGAATTAATCTATGGCATGAATTAATCTAGTCTTGGTGACCAGTGACACATCCTTACACTTCAAAATATTTTCTAGCTCCTTCATGGCTGCCCTTCCCAGTCTCAATCTCCTTCTAATTTCTTGGCTGCAGTCTCCCTTTTGGTTGATGGTGGAGCCAAGGAATAGAAAGTCTTCTGTATTGCAGAACAGTTAAATATTTTACATATTTACAGTTAAATATTTTACATATGCAGTAGAGGACTGTTTCCTTAGACTTCAGGCGACTTAAGAAAGCAACCCACAGGGAAAGTGGAAACGACAGAACGTTTCTCGCTGCACTGCCCTTTCTATAGTGATATCTGATCCCAGTACATGGTCCACATCCTGTCAGTTTTTCCAGGAAAATCTGAGGAATTCTATGTTTCCCTTCTTCTCGCAGACTCTTCCCTGGAGATAACTACCCAGGTAGCCAAACTTTTGCCTCCTGAGATCAGCTTGGGTCAAATTGTTCTTCTCTCCTTGCATAATTCAAAGTGTGAGAGAGTGGAGCAGGGGGACCTTTTTTTCTTTTTTTTTTTACAGTAAGCACTACTGCCAAGTACAAAACAGTGTTTCAGGGGTGGGGACACAAATACTTCCTGGTTTTTTGTCTCCCAGCCAGAGTTCTTCGTCACATAAAAATGGATTTAAAAACAAGGCTTGGGTTTCTCCCCCCTTCATTCATTCCTTTAAAAGAGCTCCTTTTTGTGAAATGGATTTTACCACAGCACGGGTTTTCAGGGGGGATGGGACTGGACGTTTTTCTCATAGTAAGCACTACAGCCAATTACAAAGCAGCATTCTCAAGGGGAGGTACTTCTGGATTTGAGCTTAGTGACTTTTGCTGATGCATAGCAATTTTTGAATTCGCTAGAGAAAAGTGTGGGTCAAGCGAGCATTGAACCGCAGGTAAAACTCCCACGCATAAACGACCACAGTCGGTGCCAGACAGTACAAAACCCAGGGCAAAAGACTGCCCAAGGAAGCCTGATTCAGACATGCAGGGCAACAGAGGTGAGAACAAGGTGGTAGAATGGCTAAGAAAGGCCAGCCCCGCTTTAGACTGCAGGTTCCCATATGGAAACGCTCCCTGGTGTTAAAGACTCCCTGCAGACAGAGACCAGCACCGTACACAAAGGCAGCTGTGCTGGTTTTCCGTGGGCAGGAATTCTGGATGCGAAGGAACACTGAAAGCTGCCATTTGAAGCTGCGAACTCCATTCCACCATCTCATTAAGCAGGGGGTTCAACTAGGTGGCCTGGATGGCTCCTTCCAACTCTATGATTCTCCAGCATGTGTAAAGCAGCTCCCATCAAATGGGAGGGGGCAGCATCATGGCTGTGTGATTAAACCCGCACCTGCCCCGATCACATGCACACCTGGGGTGGGGGTCAATTGAAAAGCAAAAGGGAATTTTGTCCCTCTCCAGTCCCATGTGATTTTCTCCCAGCATTAGAGCTGGGGTGCAAAAACACATTGAGGGAAAAGGGCATGTGTATGGGGAGAGGGAGGCAAGAGGGAGGGTTCTGCATCCCTCCCTAGTGAGCTTTCCCCCACTAAATCGGACTCCAACTCCTTCCCTCCACCACACATTCTACACAACCTGAGCAGGTGTGGGTTTAATCACATAGATTTTATCTAGTGTGGCACTGTGTGCCTGCTCTCTGCTCTCTTCTCTGGTGTGCTTTGAGGCACCAGGCACCAGGAAGAGGCACCCCTGCTGCAGGAAGAAACCCCACGCCCCACGTGCCCCCCCCCAACTCTGATCACCCGGGGAAGCAAGAGCAATTCAGCAGGCTAAGAGTGTTCAAGTCAGTGTGTGCGCATATGTGCGAGGGGGGGGGAGGGTCTGAAACAGAGATGACAAATGGGACACTCACACCCCGGGCCTCAATGGGTGACTTCACAACCAAGTTTGCTGCTCCGGGCCAGAAGACAGCTGAACAAGAAGGGGGCCATTGTGTGGCTCCAGCCTCAGCTGGGCTGTCAAACTCTCCCCCCACTTTCCCGCAGGTGACATCACCATTGGGGCGCTGTGGGAAGCGCAGAGACATTCCAGATGATGGAGGGCCACGGGAAGGAGGTGCTTCTTTGGAAACAAAGGGCACGTTTGATGCCTCCCCGAGGGGATGGAGGATGCTGGGGAGAGCCAGCCTGAGCCTCAGATAAGGCAGGGTTCTTCCTTGAAGACAAACTTCAGATTGTCCCTGGCAAGACAGCTGCTCTTCGCAATCTGGAGGCAGCGAAGCAGGAATTCACCAGAAGCTCTAAGATTGAGGCTGTGGAGCTGAAGGTACTCTGACTGTGCGCAGAGGGCACACAGGGACAAGCAAGAGCCGCCGAGGCTGGCTCCGCTGTTCCTCAGTGGAGCCACAAGTCAGAGGGAGACCAAGAACGTTCAGACCCGGGAAGGAACCAGTTTTATTCAGAAACTCACTCCTAGTGAATAAACAACCACAGTGTGGTCCTGTGGATATGGGATTGGGCTTTAAATCTGGGAGACGTGACTTTGAATCCCTACTTAGAAGAAGAAGATGAACAAGGAGTTGGTTTTTATATGCCGACTTTCTCTACCACTTAAGGGAGACTCAGACCGGCTTACAATCACCTTCCCCTCCCCACAACGGACACCCTGTGAGGAAGGTGGGGCTGAGAGAACTCTGTGACTGACCCAAGGTCACCCAGCTGGCTTTGTGTGTAGGAGTGGGGAAACAAATCCAGTTCACCAGATTAGTGTCCGCCGCTCATGTGGAGGAGCGGTGAATCAAACCCGGTTCTCCAGATCAAAGCCTACCGCTCCAAACCACTACACCACAGTGGCTCTCACAGGTACATTGGAGGAGTCTGTTCCCCCTCTCTCCTCATGAGCACCTGCTTCCCCACTCTGCAGAAGAGGGACGCTGCCTGTGAGGAAAGGGATGCCCCACCACATTAGCTCTCACATGACTGCTTTTTATTCTTCCTATCTAGTACTGCTCATACAGCTATAGCCTTGAGCAGAAAATAAAGGAATAAAAATGCATTCCTTAGTGTTATTCCTTTGGTATTTAATTATTGCCCCTATAAATTTTGTCTCAGACAGAGTAACAGAATTATTTGTATCTGATAGGAGCCACGCCACCTGCACCCTCGTACTGCCAGATGCCTTGTTGGACATTTCCATATTTTTAAATGAAGGAGTAATTAAACTGGTCCTCTGGTCATTAAATATAGGATGCTCCATGGTCATATGTTTGATAGTTTCAACTTGGTTGTGTGAGTATCTACATGTTCTATTTGAGTATGGCACTTTCTATTTACTAACTGGTAGTAAAATGCAAATAAGAATTCATAAACAATTTTAGGAGGAACTGAAACACCAAATGGCCTTTAAGAACAACCCAGACCACAGCAGGAAAAACTGGACTTTTCTCAGGACACTATGCAGAAACCCTTCAGCTCAGCGATTTCTGAAGGGAAGTTTCTCAGTACCTTGTCCTAATGTCCTCAATAAGATCAACAAAAGGTAAGCTTTCCTAACAGACAGTTAGAATCACAGAATCATAGAGTTGGAAGGGGCCATACAGGCCTTCTAGTCCAACCCTCTGCTCAGTGCAGGATCAGCCTAGAGCATCCCTGACAAGTGTTCGTCCAGCTGCCACCTGAAGACTGCCAGTGAGGAGGAGCTCACCACTTCCCCAGGCAGCCGATTCCACTGCTGAACTACTCTTACTGTAAAAAACGTTTCCTAATGCCCAGTCGATATCTTTCTGCCCGTAATTTATTACCCATTCTTGCGAGTCCTAGCCTCTGTTGCCAACAGGAACAGCTCCTCTTAAGTTTTCTCTCAAGTTTTCTCTCAATCCCTCCTACAATATGCATAAGGGAGAGTTTGGTGTGTTCTGGTCTCCCTCTCAGTTCATGCTGGGTACAGCAAGACTCAATCAGACTGGCTGGCGTCCTACCGAGATCATGCCAAAGCGTACTCCTCCATGACACTCTGCAACATGTTGTGGTTCTTTGGCAAACAATTTAATATGGAAAGGAACTAACATTGGAAAACAATAATTCAGCTACCCGAGACCATGTCCTACGAAACTGACAAGGCTCTGATACAAAAACCACTGTTGTGGCTCAAAAGCTGTACAGATATGGGGTAGGCAGGCTGGTGTCCGCATGAATTATGGGAGAGGGAGGATGACCATGCCCAAGAAGAAGAAGAGTTGGTTTTTACATGCTGACTTTCTCTACCACTTAAAGAAGACTCAAACTGGCTTACAACCTACTTCCTTTCCCCTCCCCACAACAGACACCTTGTGAGGGAGGTGGGACTGAGAGAGTTCAGAGAGAACGGTGACTGGCCTAAGGTCACCCAGCTGGCTTTGTGTTGAAGAGTGGGGAAACCAACCCGGTTCACCAGATTAGAGTCCACCGCTCATGTGGAGGAGTGGGGAATCAAGCCCACTTCTCCAGATTAGAGTCCACTGCTCCAAACCACTGCTCTTAACCACTACACTTCACTGCCTTCAAGCCTTGAACTGATGGCTGGACATAGTGAGGGCTTACATATGAGGTTCCTCTCCCCCCAGACGGCCGCTTGTCCTCCCCCGCTGAAGAACCTTCATCAGATGAACTCTTCCAATTTATATTTGGGGAGAGATGGAGAGCTTCTCCCTTGCTTGGTATGAAAATTAGGAACTCCTAACTCATGAGTTTGGGGGGAGGAGGAGAAGTATCTGCTCAGACTCCTATTGTGTTTCTGAGGCACTCCCACTTAAAAAATAAAAGCATTTATGGGGAGAGGAGGCTTCACATTGTAGAGGAGCATGCTCAGGGCCTCGCTTGTAGGCATCGATACTATCTCCAGTCACCAACCTCATTTTTAAAGATACAGGTTACAGTCCCAGCTCAGTACTAGCAGAGGAAGGAGAGTTGGCTTTTATATGCCAACTTTCTCTACCACTTAAGGGAGACTCAAACTGGCTTACAATCACCTTCCCTTCTCCTCCCAACAACAGACACCCTGTGAGGTAGGTGGGGCTGAGAGAGAGTGACTTGCCCAAGGTCACCCAGCTGGCTTCATGTGTAGGAGTGGGGAAACAAATCCAGCTCACCAGATTAGACTCCGCTGCTCATGTGGAGGAGTGGGGAATCAAACCTGGTTCTCCAGATCAGAGTCCACCGCTCCAAACCACTGCTCTTAATCACTACACCACGGTGCTCATTCCCCACCATCTCCTGCTAAAAGGATATCAGGCGGCAGAGCTGTGAAGGGCCTCTCCCTGAGTCCTTGGGGAACCAAGGATGATACTGGTGGTGGGGAAGGCGATATGTTGATGCCTGTTGATGAAGTAAAACAGCTTCATACGCACCTTCCGGAAATCTCGCTTCTCGAAGTCTGCTTCTGCGATCTTCTCGTACTCCAGGACAGTTCTGGCGTTGTTAAGCTGAAAGGGAAGACCGGAGCGTGGTCAGTTCTCATCATGTCAGTCTAGAACAGTTATCGAAATTGAAATGTTTAATACGGTCCCAGACCAACAATAAAAAACTTTTACATAATAAAAATAGTAGCTATATACATCAATAAATATGTCCTGCGACCCCCGGAGCCCCGGGAGTCGCCGGACTTGGCGAGGCTCCTCCTCCGTCCCCAAGAGGGGGCAAGCCACAGGAGGAGGCGTCTGAACCGCCATGGGTTCAGGCCGACAGCGGAGCAGGCAGGTGGCGTGGGGAGAAGCAGGGCGATGGGGAAGCGGCCCGACTCCCCCGGGAACTCACCAGGCCCCCCGGTCTCCTTCGCAGGGGGCCGCGAACCTCGCCGGCGGAGGGACGGGCCAGAGGGCGGCAGCAACAGCGGAGAGGGAGAGGGGTGGCGGCCAGGAGGCAGCCCCGAAGAAGAGCGGAGGGGGCGGCGGCCCGCTGGACAGCTGATGGGCGGCCGCGCCCGGAGCGGAAGGGGGCGGGGAAGCCCAGCCCCGTGTCGGGAGGCGGGGATCATGGAAAGGCTGGGAAGCCTGAGAGACGGCAGCTGGGAGGAGGCGGGGAAAGTCACGGGGACGGGTGGAGGGCGGCACCGGGAGGGAGGAGGATAAAAGGGTGGAGGACGCTGAGGCCGAGGAGGAGCACAGGAGGGGTCTTTTTGGATCGACTGGGCAGGCGGCACAGTGATCCTGGCTTCCTCTGCGGGGGAATTCAAGCCAGACTCGCTCCCAGAAAGGTCTGAGGCCAAGGAAGCTCCTCCACCTCGAACTCCTCCTGTACCGGCGGGAGACGTCTCGAGCACAGGGGGGGCAGGGCGCCCCACAAAATATATAATCAAACATTCGTAGGGGAACTATTAAAAACATAAGCGTAACTAGAACACAGTTAAAACTCATTCGTTGGGTTCGACCCATGCTCATCTAGCCTTCATAATTCACTATCCAAATTTGGCCATTTTAAAAGTTAGCTCAGAGTCTTTAACTGAGAAAGGCGAGTCGCTCTAGTGCTCCCTGAGTGGCCAGCTATTACAAGGGAAAGTCTTCTCTTATTTTATTATAAATTTTGAAATCATAAATGACATGTTCCAGGGTCTCTATGCTCCCATCAGACCAAGGGCATACACGTTCACCATAGGGGATCTTCTTGTATCTACCTTCCATTATAGCTGAAGGGAGAGCATTGCAGCGTAACAAGGTAAAGGCCCTCCTATAATCAGGATTTTCCAGATGAACAAGATATGGCATCGGGGTCACATTAGTAAGGGTATTTCGATTGTAACAGACATTTTTAAGTCTATTCAGATCATGCTGTCTTTCTACATCTCGTATTCTTTGCCTTATCAAGACCCTGGCCTGCAAAAACTCCATAGATAAAAGTAGTTCTTGAAGAACAGTTATCTGTGCTGCCTCCCTGCCCCTTTCTCTCCAAAGAAAGGCATCAACATAGAGTTGTTTAGCAGCTTTGTGTGTGTGTGTGTGTGTGTGTGTGTGTGTGTGTGTGTGAAAAATGCTGGAGAATCAGAACTGGAGCTTTTCCTAACATTTTATTTTATTTTTGCTCCTCATATCGGTTCTTAGCAAAACAAAGGGCTGTTACCTCTTATCTCTTATTTCTACCTATCCCCCCTCTCTTTTCTTCATCGACTCCACATTGGCACTGAGTTAAGGGGGCCCTGCCTGCTTATTTATGGCCTTTCAGCAAGTGTTTTGTGGCATTGTGTGCTATCTACGGTTTTAACAGTCAGAAGATTATTGTAGTATGCTTTTAAATTGTTTTATTGATATTATATTGAAAATGTTAAGATTTTATGGTTGTTACCCACCCTGAGCCTGGCCTTGGCTGTGGAGGGTTGGCTATGAATGTGTCCAGAGGAGGGCAACAAAGATGGTGAGGGGTCCAGAGACCAAGTCCTATGAGGAAAGATTGCTGGGTATGTTTAGCCTGAAGAAGAGATGACTGAGAGGGGATATGATAATACCATCTTCAAGTACTTGAAGGGCTGTCATATAGAGTATGGTGCCGAGTTGTTTTCTGTTGCCCCAGAAGGCTGGACCAGAACTTAAATTAAATCAAATTAAATCCAATTGAAATTAAATCAAAAGAGTTTCCGTCTAGACATTAGGAAGAATTTTCTAACAGTTAGAGCAGTTCCTCAGTGGCACAGACTTCCTTGGGAGGTGGTAAGCTCTCCTTCCCTGGAAATTTTTAAGAAGAGGCTAGATGGCCATCTGTCAGCAATGCTGATTCTATGACCTTAGGCAGATCATGAGAGGGTCATCTTCTGGGCACGGAGCAGGGGGTCACTGGGGGTGTGGGTGGGGAGGTAATTTGGAATTTCCTGTATATTGCAGGGGGTTGGACTAGATAACCCTGGTGGGCTCTTCCAACTCTATGATTCTATAAATTGATATAATAAACAAACACAATAGCCTTGCCCTAGCCTTCAGCACCCAGCTTGGTTTTCTATACATCCCAAAATCCATGAGCCCCCCAGATACAGTCTTCTGCCTGTTTTAGAGGTTTGTTTCCTTGAGGAATCAGGTTTCCAGCCTCATGCTTTCAACCGTGTACCTGAATATATATATCAACAACATCCTCATTAGCACATAATCTTGATACTTACAGGACAATGATTAGCACATTACCTTTGATACTTTTTGCAGGACAATGATTCAGCTCAAACCCACCCCTTTCTGACTATATATTACTCTTCCTACACACTTGACACTGGGAGACACTGTCCTTCAGTATTACTCCTCTGAAGATGCCTGCCACAGCTGCTGGCGAAACGTCAGGAAAGAAAATACCAAGACCACGGTCACACAGCCCGGATAACCTACAAGAACCAACATCTGTGAAAGTTTGCAGCGCTTAGGAAGAAACACCTTTGTGTGCTCTATGGATCAGGAGTGCTGATTCTTTGAGAGCTGCCAATCTGGAGAACTGAAATGCAACCTGGTAACCTGCTTCTCAACATTAACAGTGAATAAGGGATTTTAAGTGGTTTATGTTGCACTCTCTAGCTCTTGTAGAGGCAAAGCAGAGCATGTACAACAGAAGGTTGATTCATTTGAAGTGTGGTGTTGGAGGAAAGTTTTATGGCCACCGTGGACTACGAAAAAGACAAATCAATGGGTTCTAGATCAAATCAAGCCTGAACTCTGCCCTAGAAGCTAAAATGACCAAACTGAGGCTATCGTACTTTGGTCACGTTATGAGAAGACAAGAGTCACTGGAAAAGACAATACTGCTAGGAAAAGTTGAAGGCAGCAGGAAAAGATAAAGACCCAACAGGAGATGGATTGACTCTATAAAGGAAGCCACGGCCCTCAGTTTGCAAGACCTGAGCAAGGATGCTTGGGAAGTCATTGATTCATAGGGTCACCGTAAGTCGGAGGTGACTTGATGGAACATCACACACACAAAGCCAAAGGCATTTTGCTTACTTTTTCACCACCAGAAAAGCTGGAAGGATCCAACTCACACCGATTCCTGCTGAATTTTAATGGAACCTCAAATTCATTCAAAGGCAACCAGGCACATCTTTAATAAACTAAGAGCGCTTTCACACATGCCGAATAATGCACTTTCCCCCCCACTTTCAATGTACTTTAACAGTCAGAGAGCCAGCGTGGTGTAGTGGTTAAGAGCAGTGGTTTGGAGTGGAGGACTCTGATCTGGAAAACCGGGTTTGATTCCCCGCTCCTCCACATGAGTGGCAGAGGCTAATCTGGTGAACTGGATTTGTTTCCCCACTTCTCCACATGAAGCCAGCTGCATGACCTTGGGCAAGTCACAGCTCTATTAGAGCTCTCTCAGCCCCACCAACCTCACAGGGTGTCTGTTGTGGGGAGGGGAAGGAAAGGTGATTGTAAGCCAGTTTGAATCTTCCTTAAGTGGTAGAGAAAGTCGGCATATAAAAACCAACTCTTCTTCTTCATTTGCAAGTGGAGTTTGAAGTTTCACACGGTAAAACCTAGCTGTGAATTGCTTTGAAAGTGGATTGAAAGAGCATTATTTGGCATGTGTGAAAGCTCCTATATATAGTTAACACACTTACAGGCTGTTGCATCTTGACACTGTGTAATGGTGAAACAGGAATGGTTTACACTGCTGCCACGGCACAGTCACTGGGGAGGAGTTACCTATTTCTTTCCAGACATATTGAGCCTTTTATCACCTTACCTCTAGCTGTGCTTGTGCATTTTTGTGATCCAGTTCTAGAACTCGTTGGAAGCAGCGGCTGGCAGCCATGGCATTGCCCAGAGACAGGTGGCACTTGCCCTCCCGAAGGTGTCCCTGAGAAGGCAAGGAGAGACAGGGGAAAAACCCTTTTCTTGCAGGCATTAAAAATAGGGGTTAGAACCAGTGGAGCTACACATGGAGATCACATACCCTCAAAAAGCTATCATCCATCCTGATAGACTGCTGGGCGTCCCCAAGCGCCTCCCGGAATTTACCCAGCATCATCAGAGTGGCTGCTCGGTTTCCATAGTAACTGGCATTGCTGGGACACGCATCTGAGGACACGTAACAGGACAGGCGTTAGTAAAACCAGAATGAAAGCCCTCCCCTGGCATCGAAGTCTCATAGTTCTGTTATAGGTTTAAAAAAAGTCAACATGATCACAATTTTGCTCACTTTCTTAAAGATTTTGAAGTCTAAGAGGAGTTTTTTTTTGCATTATTGTTCTTCAGCAATCACTTGATCTAAGAAGAAGAGTTAGTTTTTATATGCCAACTTTCTCTACCACTTAAGGGATACTCAGACTGGGTTACAATCACCTTTCCTTCCCCTCCCCACAACAGACACCCTGTGAGGTAGGTGGGGCTGAGAGCTCTTAATAGAACTGTAACTTGCCCAAGGTCACCCAGCTGGGTTCACCAGATTAGCATTTTTATCATCATCAACCTTTATTGCTCATTGACAGAGTCTTAAGCATCTACATTGTACCAGATTAGCCTCCGCCGCTCATGTGGAGGAGCAGGGAATTAAACCCGGTTCTCCAGATAAGAGTCCACCGCTGCAAACCACCGCTCTTAACCACTACACCACGCTGGCTCGATCTATTGGTAGAGAGGCAGTTCCCTTTACCAATCAAGAAGGCAGTGAACTAAGACCATGCTTGCATGGGGAAGGGATCTCAACAGAGCTGGGGTACAAGTATGCCTTGGACTGAGAATGAGTCCACTCCAGCCGCTGAAAGTAGAAAGAGCCTTGGATACTCACCGCGAAGGCTCCTTCTGCTCTGAGATATGAAGGGCATCTGAAGAGTGGGTGTTTCTGTGCTTCGCTTTCTTCGGGAGGCAGAAGGAGACTTCCACTTCCTGTCTCCTGAGGGAAACGCCCCTCTGCCGCTCAGTTTAAAAACTTTCCGAGCAAGAAGACTCAAAAAATATTTAAAAGGAAGGAAGTAACATATAAAACAACACATAGAGAACATGTGTAACCTGAACTGGGAATTAAAACTGATACTTGTGTTGGAAGACATAAGAGGCAGCGATTCTCCAACTGTGGAAATTTTCAGAAGAGCCCAGTTTCTGAACTTTAACTAACTGCTGAAACTTTATTAATTAGTGGGAATAGGTATCCGAATCTCTGGGAGGGGCAGATGTCCTTCGTATCTCAGAGCAGAAGGAGACTTCACGGTGAGTATCCAAGGCTCTTTCTTGCTCTGAGAGAGAAGGGCATCTGAAGAGTGGGACATATCAGAGCTGTCCCCTGGCAAATCTCCTCTACGGATGCCCGGCAGTCAAAGGCAGTGGATGTGGCAGCACTCCTGACCGAATGGGCTGTGATCCCTGATGGCACTGGAAGGTTACTGGACCTGTAGGCTTGTGCAATACAGTTTTTTATTGATTTACTGATGGAGGCCCACAACATGGGTTTGCCTTTATTCGGGGAAGTGAGGTTAATAAAGAGGGAGTCTGAGGTCCTGATAGATTGTGTCCGCTTAAGATAAACTCATAAAGCCCTCCTCAAATCCAGGGAGTGCCACTCCTTTTCCTTTGCTGATTTGGGCAGAAGGAGGGTAACACTATCTTCTGTTCCCTATGGAAATTTGAATTAATCTTTGGGCAGAAGGATGGGTCTGGTCTAAGTACTACTTTATCTTTATGAAAGGTGCATAGGCCCGGTCTGATGGAGAGGGTGCCTAGTTCCGAAACTCTAAGAGCGGAGGTTACTGCTGTCAGAAATAAGGTTTTCATTCTCAGCCATTTAATGTCCACCTGGCGGAGAGGCTCAAACGGTGTCTTAGTTAAGGCGGTTAGGACTGTGTGTAGTCTCCAAGTAGGAAACTTATGGGAGACAGGGGGAGAAGCTAGAGTAACATCTTTTAAGAAGGCCTGTATGTGGGGGTGTCTAGTATTAGGATAACTTGAAACTCTAGGCACTATGGTTGCTATGGCCGCCAACTGTCTCCAGAGGGTAGAAGGTTTTAGACCCTGCCTGCGACCCTCCTGAAGGAAGGAGAGGATGTCAAAAACCCTTGGTTGTATATGCGAATGGTGGAGGGTTTTCTGGCCGCCAGGATGGTTTTGGTGATCTCAGAGGGGTAGCCGAGGGCTATGAACCTGTCCCTTTCAATGCCCAGGTGGTCAGCCTGTACCAGCCTGGATTGGGATGCAAGATCGGACCTTGGTGGAGAAGGTCGTGTCTGTTCGAAAGTCTCCAAGGATCTTGGAAGGAGAGCTCTACTAGTGTTGGAAACCACGGGCGGCGAGGCCAGAATGGTGCTACTAAGATGACCAAGGCCTTCAGGAGGCGAACCCGTCTCAGCACTCGTTGAAGTAACGGTAGCGGGGGAAATGCGTAGAGCAGATCGTTGGGCCAGGGAGTCACCAAGGCGTCTGTCTGCTCCGCTCTGCTGGCACCGTGAGAAGAACCGTGGCAGCTGGTTGTTGTCCCTTGTGGCGAAAAGGTCCAAGGCTGGGTGACTGAACTTGAGAGTGATCATGCGGAACACTTCGCGGTGCAGGGTCCACTCTGCTTCGCTCAGGATTTCTCTGCTCAGCCAGTCCACCTGTACGTTCAGAGTTCCCTGAATGTGTTCCGCCGAGAAAGAGGCTAGGTTGGTCTCGGCCCATAGCATCAGCAGTCTGGCTTCCCTGTTCAGGATTGAGGAGCGAGAGCCTCCCTGTTTGTTGATATGTGCCTTTGCGGCCACATTGTCCATTCTTACTAGGAGGTCCGCCCCTTGGAGTTGAGACTGGAAATGCTGTAGGGCTTTCAGTATGGCGCGAATCTCTAGGGCGATGATGTTCAGCTTCTTCTCCCTAGGATTCCAACCCCCCCCCCCCGGGCTGGCTGGCCCCGGAATGTGGCTCCCCACCCGGAAAGGCACGCGTCGGTGAAGATTTGGACTGGAGTGGGTCTAATGAATAGGAGATCCTTCGAGAGGTTTGAAGGAGTCGACCACCATTTTAGGCTGAGTTTCACTAGAGGTGGGACAATCAGTTTTCTGTCACGTTTTCTGGTGATATCCTTCTGATAAGGATTGAGGAAGTCCTGTAAAGGTCTCGATTGGAGTCTCGCCCACTGCACCGCTGGGATGCAGGATATCATTAGGCCCTGAAACCTGGCCAGGGACATAAGCCAGGAAGATCTGGCTTTCATGGTCTCCCTGGAGATGGAGCACATCTTGAGGATCTTGTCCTCTGGAAGGATTAGTCGGTTTGAATTCGTATTGATGAATACCCCGAGATGCCTGAGGTTCTGTGACGGAGACAGCTGGCTCTTTTTGTGGTTGACTAGGAACCCGTGGCTTGCCAGCATCTGTAAGACGATGTCTGTGTGTGTCTTGCATTGTTCTAGAGACGATGCGCAGATCAATAGGTCATCTAGATAGGGGTGTATTCTTATGCCCTTCTTGCGGGCCACCACAACTAGAGTCACCATGATTTTGGTGAAAATTCGAGGGGCGGAGGACAATCCAAAGGGGAGGGCCCGGAATTGGTAATGGAGATTGTGAAACCGGAAACGGAGGAACTTGCGGTGGGACGGGTGGATAGGAATATGGAGGTAGGCTTCGATGAGATCTATTGAAGAGAGGAAGTCCCCTGGTCTCAGGGCCTCTGAGATCAGCTTCAGTGTCTCCATTCAGAATTTTTTGTACTGTACAAATCTGTTTAGGAACTTTAGATCGAGGATGGCGCGCCAACTCCCATCTCTTTTTGGAACAGTAAAGAAGACTGAATAAACTCCGAACGATCATTCCTGGAGAGGGACCTGTTCCACGGCCTGAATGTCCAGGAGATGTTGTATCGCTGACAGGGTTCTCAGTTGTTTCTCTTTGTTCCTGAAGCGTGGAGAAGGGGCCAAGCGATCTGGAGGGACTCTGGTAAATTCTATTGCGTAACCTAATGAGATAATTTGAAGAGCCCAGGGATCTGGGCAGGAGGCAGCCCATTGGGTGTCAAAGAGGTTGAGCCTGCCCCCCACAGGCTGACTGGGGGAGCCATTGTTTTTGTTGTCTGGGACCTTTATCCCCCCGATCGGATTGGAAATTTGAGAAGAGAGGGGACTTAGAGAATATCCCTCCCCTGCAAAAGGACCCACGATTGGAGGTCCACTGATTGCTTTTGTTATCTGGATGGAACCTGGACAGGGAGTGATAGGAACGAAAGGGGGTCTGGTTAGAGAAGCCCTTACTATCCCTACGGAGCACCTTTGGTAGTGCCTTCTTTTTATCCTTGCTTTCCACTAATATGGGCTCCAAGGTATCTCCGAATAGTTTGTAACCTTGATGGGGTAACCCATGAGGACTATCTTAGATCTATGCTCCACCTGCCAGGGGCGGACCCACATAGCTCTTCGGGCAGAGGAGGTAGTGGCCATGGCCCTGGCTGAGAAAGACATAGTGTCCAAAGTTGAGTCGGCTAGAAAGGACACAGCCTTGAGGATTCTAGACACGCCCTCTAGGGCACTCCTATTCTCCTCTGGGATAAGTTGAGCCAGCTTTCTGGCCCACACAATGGCTGCTCTGGAAACCAGAGCCAAAGTGATGGACGCGCTAATGGCCATAGCAGATGCTTCGTGAGACCTCTTACATGCTAGATCCACCTTCTGGTCAACTGGATCCTTTATCATAACCTGGCCCTCTTCAGTGGCTAGATCTGCTGAGTGTAAGGCTGTGACCGGAGATTCTACCCCGGGGACACTGAGCAGAGTGGTGGTGTCATTAGCCAAATTGTACAACTTTTTGGCAGTCTGAGGGAAACGCTTCCCTGCTAAGGGTTTTGCCCATTCAGCTTTGATAAGGCCAGTAAAATAATCAGGCACAGGAATAGCCCTGGAAGACACCTCGTGCATATGGAAGAATTCTTTTGAACCCTTCAGCTTTTCAGAAGAACCAGAGTTGGCATCCTCTGACAGATCAAGAGCTGCGAGAGTCTTAGTTAGAAGGGATGGAAAATCACCGATATTAAAAATTCTATTTTGCTTATTTTCCACTATGACGTCTTCTCCGTCGGAGGAGAATTCGCCTTCCTCTTTCTCCTCCACTTCATCATCAGTAGAGAAGGGGGAGGTGTCTGGCTCTTGTAATCGTGCCAGAGTATGCGACTGAACTTTCGTGACTGCCTTAGTAAGGTCTTTACTGACCTCTGACCCCAAGCCCCTGTTCTCCCAATTCTGTCTGTGACCAGAAGGGGGGGTGCCTTAGTAAGAGGGAGTGCCTTGTCTGTGCCTTGGTAAGAGGGAGCCGGGAAAGCCAGATGAGCCACTCATAGCCCCTCTGTGAAGGCGTCTCGCACTAGGGCAAAGAGTTCTGCCCTCAAAAATTCCATTCCCCCACCCCAGCCGAAGGAGGAGGGAACAAATACATTACCCCCGGAGGACTGCTGGCTGACTCCTGAGGAGGCAGGAAATGAAGCGGCCCTTAGTGGAGTCGGAGCGACCGTCGCCACTGTTTACTCTGGGCCAACTGTGACCTCCCGGGTGTCTGTTAGGAATGGAGCGGACCCGGCCGCTGTGTGTCCTTGGGCGCCGGGACGGAACGGACCCGGTCACTGTGTGTCCCTGGGCACCAATCAACAGCAGATTGTCTGCTGCCGCTGCCGACGACCTCGGGGACTTGCTAGTACGAGTGGCGGCAAGGAGGCGCTTAGCAGCCTCGCCTTGCGCCGACCTGGCTCTCTTTCTCTTGCCCAAAGAGCCGCTCCCTGATTTAGATTTACTTTTCGAGGCGGTTGCCTTGCTGCAGGAGGGGAGTTCCAGCTCCTTAGCAGCAGCTAGCAGGGAGGGGTCTAGATTGGCTGGGGTAATGAAGTGGTCGGTCCGATCCTCCGCCATTTTGTCCTGGCGGGAAAAATCACCTCTCTGAGAGAGAGGGGAGGAAAAGGGGGCAAGGAGTTAGAAAGAAGCTAAATTAGAATAAATTGAGGAAGGGAAGACAGATTTCGTTTGGATAAATATAGTGAAATTACCATATTTTTCTCTCCATAAGACGCACTTTTTTCCTCCTCAAAAGTGAGGGGAAATGTCTGTGCGTCTTATGGAGCGAATGTGTGTGAATCCGGCCCCGGGGAGAAGGGCAAAGCTGCCTAGGCAGCGCAGAGCAGTTTAACCTCCCCCCTCCCCCCCCGGTCGGGAGGCTCAGCTGTTGGGCGGGGACCGCTCAACAGCTGAGCCTCGAGACCGGGAAGAACGGGGGTGGGTGGGTGCGGAGGTTAAACTGCTCTGCGCTGCCTGCCCAGGCAGCGCAGAGCAGTTTAACCTCCCCCCGCGCTTCCCGGTCCCGAGGCTCAGCTGGTGGTCGGGTCCCCGCTCAACAGCTGAGCCTCAAGACCGGTAAGCGCGGGGGTGGGTGGGTGCGGAGGTTAAACTGCTCTGCGCTGCCTGGGCAGGCAGCGCAGAGCAGTTTAACCTCCCCCCACGCTGCCTGCCCAGGCAGCGCAGAGCAGTTTAAATCCCCCCCGCCCGGCTTCCAGGGACTCCCTGGAAGCCGGGCGGGGGAGGGGGTCTTGAAAGTGCTCTCTGCTGCCTGGGATAGCAGCGCAGAAGAGTTTAAAGACACCCCCCCGCTGGGCTTCCAGGGAGTCCCTAGAAGCCGGGCGGGGGGGGGTCTTGAAAGTGCTCTGTGCTGCCTGGGATGGCAGCGCGGAGGAGTTTAAAGACCCTCCCCGCCGGGCTTCCAGGGAGTCCTTAGAAGCCGGGCGGGGGGGGGGGGTCTTGAAAGTGCTCTGCGCTGCCTGGGATGGCAGCGTGGAGAACTTTCAAGACCCCCCGCCCGGCTTCCAGGGACTCTGCTTTAAAGCCTCCTCTAAAAACTTGTTTTCCTCCTCTAAAAACTAGGTGCGTCTTATGGTCAGGTGCGTCTTATGGAGCGAAAAATACGGAAATAAAGAAAGACCTTTCCTAAATTCTCTATGCAGAGAGCTGTAAAAAACCGCTCTCCCGATAGCGAGGCAGGAAAAGAACTGAGCGGCAGAGGGGCGTTTCCCTCAGGAGACGGGAAGTGGAAGTCTTTTGGATTCCTGCCTCCTGAAGTAAGAAAAGCACAGAAACACCCACTCTTCATATGTCCTTCTCTCTCAGAGCGAGAAACAATCCTGGAAAGCAGCTTTGGGACTAGGGTGAGCTTTCCAAATTGAACCATACTCCTTTGGGCCTTTGGCTGGCTACAATTTGACAAAAAAATCCCCAGGGGAGGAAAAGCAGTGAAATGGGAAACAGGAGTGGTAGAGCACATACTCTGCATGCAGAAGGCTCCAGGTTCAACCACAATTGAATGATTTTAAATAGCAAGGTGTGGGAAAGAACTTTTTTATGCCGGGAACATGAGAGAGCCACTGCCAATCAAAGACCAATGCTCTCGCCCAAGGCAAGGTACACTTGTATGTTTGTAAACATTAGTTTTCCTGATTTCAATGCCAATACCTTTTCAATGATTTCAATGCCAATACAGAGCAGAGCAATGACACATATATATGAGTTTAGAAAACAAAGCAGCCCTAGAGAGTAATAATTTATTTTCTTTTCCCTTAGCAAATCCAAGTTACACACCAGGGGACTGTCCCCTTCTCCTCGCAAGCAAATGATACTGTTTCCACAACAGAGACCTTGTAAGGCAGGTCAGGCTGAGAGAGTTCGGAGAGAACTATCACTGGCCCAAGGTCACCCAGCAGGCTTCGTGTGGAGGAGCAGAGAATCAAACCTGGTTCTCCAGATTAGAGTCCGCTGCTCATGTGGAAGAGCGGGGAATCAAACCCGGTTCTCCAGATTAGAGTCCGCTGCTCATGTGGAGCAGTGGGGAATCAAACCCGGTTTTCCAGATTAGAGTCTGCTGCTCTTAACCACTACACCTGAAGATATCCAGGATCAAATTCCTGATCTGCCATAGTGACTGACTTTGGGCCAATCAGTCTCTCAACCTAGCCTACCTCTCAGGATTGTTGTGAGGATACAGAGAGGAGAGCCATGAATCCTGAAAGTCCATGAAGGAAAGCCAAAGGAAGATGTAACCAATGTCAACCAAACTCGCCCTTTCCCCCTGCTTCTCACCTATGGCTTTTGTATAGTAGTTATATGCTTCATTGTAGTCTTTCTTGGCGTAAAAGGCATTCCCTTGCTCCTTGAAGGACTCTGCTTCTCTGGAAGAAAAGAAGACATTAGAACTTGCAAGAGGCTGCAGCACCCAGGACACAGAAATCAACAGGAGGGGGGGGGATCATATGATCACCAGAGCTACAGAGGACGAAGGGACTCCCCCCACCCCCCAATATAGGCTGCCTAGCTGTAGCAATCCTTAACATACACCCTTCTTTTCAGTGAAAGAACATTAAGATACTAGGCAGCTGCTCGCAGTTAACCAACTGATAACATTAGATTTAGACAGGGCTTCTATCTGTGATCACGCTATGCAAAAATCAAACAAACTAGTCTAAATTTCTAACACAGACATCTCAACAAGGCATGGACAGATTACCTATAAACAGCCACTCGAGGGTTGTCACTAGATCATTAAGAAAACTTCTTAGCCAGTTAATCATATGGATTTTAGTCAATTAAATTCACACACATTTGCATATGAATAAAGACAGCTGTGAAGAAAAAGGTGTGCTTTGTTTTAGCTGTGTTGATTAAACGGGGGCATATGTTTAGCTTCTTACTCTTGACATAGCCATGCGGATCTCACGCCCTTCACCTGGAGAGAACCTCATCTACCTGCCCTGCTTGGGATGTCTCTTGGCTGCTTTCTCCTGGCACCAGCAATCTGGGACTGTGCCTGTTATATACAAGGAAATCACCAACATAGGTTTAACAAAGGGGAACAGATCTTGACAAAGAAATCTCTGGAATACAGTCTGTTTTCAGGATACAGCTGGAAGGATCTGCCAAGGGAGGGGGAAACCTCACCCAGGCTTCTCTCCAAATTCGGAAGAGAGGCAAACATTTGCATTCCAGCTGAAGAACAGTAAGATGTTACACAGGTGTCTGTTTACGTTTCAAGAGTCTTTGGTGCACTTTTATGTTTACACTTTGGTAGAATAAATTCACAAGAGGCACTCTGGGGAGGAGGAAGCGGCACTGAATGCACAGGAAACAGAAAAGTGCAACGTGATGTAAACATGTTGCTCACCTCCTTCCTCTCTGCACCAAAATTTTGCTTGTGCTATTCTAGGCCTATATGCCCGTGTCCCCAAAGAAAAAGACAAGAATAGCTGCCCTAGCTTTTAAAAGTAAACTGCACTATAGAGAGGGGTAAATTACAGAGGACATCTAAAAGGAAGATGATTTTAAACCTAGGCAATTTAGATCATCCCCCCCCCCAAGAAAGAGGCGACTTTAAATTACTGATTTAATTCAGGATTTTCACATTCTAGTTTGCATATTGCTTGCTATAACAAAACATACTGCAATTATGTTTTGCAGTTAAAGGGGACATGCGTATAACACAGGAACGGGGGCGAAAACCTATAAGCGCTGCTGGGATTTTGAGGAAGGGAAATAGGAACCACCACAAAATGACTACCACGGAGGTAGGGCAAAAAGTGGGTCCCAAAAGATCCTAAAAAATGGGCGGCCCTAAGACAAGCAACCTCCTATAATGCAGGCAGCTGCTTCCGAATAGGAACTCCCTGCAGATGCGAAGGGGATGCCCCCTGGGCTCTTCTCCTGTACCAAGGAGGCGGAGGAAAGCTGCTTGCTTTGGGACAGAGAGGTGGTTTCATTCTAGTTTCCCAAAGGAGAGGGCATGCCCCTGTACGGCCACAGGGGAAGGTTGCCATGTCCAGAGACGAGACCACAGTCTATTTCTGACCAAAGCAAGGGTGCAGGGCTGTGACACACTTAACAAGGATGAGCTCAGTGCTTTATTAGTCAGGCTGCTGCTAGGGAGCAACCCAAAAACCCCTTTTTCCTGCTCTATTCAAGACCATTTGGATTTTATCCCCAAGACTCAAGTGCGCACATGCCAAGTTATACACTGATAGGTGCTACATGCAAGGGGGGGGGGGTTTACACACAGACACTGACATAGGGGCATAAGCCAAAGCCTCTGTTCATGCAACCTGCATGCCTTTTCCACAGAATTTATATTCCACAGAATTTATATGCGCTCCGAGGTGGCGGTTCAGTTTCAAAATCAAGGATTTCCCCCAAGTATGCAGAAACACCCAGCAGGTAACCCCATTTTGCTGTCCTACTAATAGACCACAAATTTCCATATTAAAAAAGGAACATGAGGGTGAGGCTGTAAGGAACTGCCAGAAAAACAAACTATGGATATTTCCCCTTAACCCAGATCTCCCCCTCCAAGACATTATAAGCTGTTAGAAGAGTAGAAAGTTGTTTTTTCTGCATAGCTGAGCATTCCCTCACCATGCAGAAATCTCAGCCTTGTCTGTAAGTGGCCCTGATTTAGCAGCCCTACTGATGAGGACTGGACCATCAAGCTTGGAATCAAAGGAACACAGAGCTGGAAGTGACCTAAAGGGTCATCTAGTCCAATCCCCTGCACAACGCATCATCAGAAGTGATGAGGACCATTAGGTAGTCTTTAATTAAATTCAAATTTCATTTTAAGCCAGTTTTTTTTAAAAAAAACAGAATTTAATAAGTATTTTAAATCATATGTTTAATTAAAAATTAATTTGAAATGCCATTTATGTCCCTTGGGGAGAGGCTAGGATGCCGAGAGCTTCAAAATTTGCCATGTGCTTACAATGCTTGTAAGGGCTACTGATGAACAACATAACATGTTGAGAGCACCCTAGAGATGGGAGGAGACTCTTCAATTTAGGGAGGGTGTTTGGCTGCATTCTCTACTTGAAGCCATTAAGTTGGGTGAGGACTGGAAAAGAAACGGAACCCTGGCACTGGGTTTCCACAGGAGTCTGTGATGGCTACCAGCTGCTGAACGAACTTCCAAGTGCCAGAAAGGTTCCGATTTTAATGCCTAAAGCATGCTCCAGCTAAGCCGGTATGCCAGTTTCCAGGCAGCGGCCACTGAATCAAACTGGCTACGAGGAAGAAGAGGAAGAAGAAGAGTTGGTTTTTATAAGCTGACTTTCTCTACCACCGGCTTACAATCACCTCCTCTTCCCCTCCCCACAACAGACTCCCTGTGAGGTAGGTGGGGCTGAGAGAGTGTGACCAGCCCAAGGTCACCCAGCTGGCTTCATGTGCAGGAATGGGGAAACAAATCCAGTTCACCAGATTAGCCTCCGCCGCTCACGTAGAGGAGCGGGGAATCAAACCTGGTTCTCCAGACCAGAGTAAACTGCTCCAAACCACCACTCTTAACCACTACACCATGCTGGCTCTCAGAGAACGAAAAGCCTGCCCCAAGCAGCCAAAAGTAGATGGCTCTCAGCTGGCTTCTTTGGCAGGGCCAGAATACAGCATAAAATAGCCCCCCCCCCCCAGCCAACAGCTATGCAAAAGCCACCGTAGAGCGGACAATACAAGCTATGTTAGGAAAGCCCCTTATGAGAAAACGTGACACAAAAGAGGGCTGTGTTGGGGTAGTGTTAAGATGGTTTTAACCTCATTCTGGCCCCGGCGGTGGCCGCCGCCTCTCTGCCTCCTCTCACTAGAATGGGGCAGTTCATCACCTCCAAGCACAATAGGACCGAAGAACGTTTCTGCTCCAAGGGGGGATGGGGCTTGCTGAGGTCAAGACCGAGATACACGCAGCTCACATTCATGGCAGCCAATCCGCTTTAGCCCTAGAAGGTGACAATGGCCCGGACTTGTCCCTTCCCCACTTAGTCCAATGGATCGGGAGGGGAGGGGGTGGAGTGTGCGTGCAATATACAGCTCCAGTTGTGCTCACAAGGAAACCCCTGTCCTAGTTCCAGGGTTTTAAAATTATTACTATGTGCATGCGCTCAGTAAACTTGTCGTCCAAAAGAAGTCATAGAATCATAGAGTTGGAAGGGACCACCAGGGTCATCTAGTCCAACCCCCTGGACAATGCAGGGAATTCACAACTACCTCTCCCACACACACCCAATGACCCCTACTCCATGCCCAGAAGATGGCCAAGGTGCCCTCCCTCTCATCATCTGCCTAAGGTCATAGAATCAGCATTGCTGACAGATGGCCATCTAGCCTCTGCTTTAAAACCTCCAGGGAAGGAGAGCTTACCACCTCCTGAGGAAGCCTGTTCCACTGAGGAACTGCTCTGTTAGAAAATTCTTCCTAAAGTCTAGACGGAAACTCTTTTGATTTAATTTCAACCCGTTGGTTCTGGTCCAACCTTCTGGGGCAACAGAAAACAACTCGGCACCATCCTCTAAGTCAAGGAGAAACACATAGAAAACTAGGAAGTTTGACTCTCATACTTACAATAAGCAACAATGTGTTAAATCTGTGCCTGGACAGTACTAGTTCAGAGGACTGAATTCTCTGACATGCAGTCAATAAATTCCTTTCACACCAAAAACTATGTATGATCAATTTATTCAGTCATTGACCAGCAAAGCAAATATTCAAAAGAATTAACATGATTAAAAGGATAAAATACAGCTATACATCTGTTCATAAAACACTATTTAAGATAAAATGTTTACAATAAAGTTAAATATTTTCTTAATATTATCCATTCAGTGTTATATTCCACTTCCCTTATCAGAATTAGACCAAGTGTTTCTATGTTTAATACCTAGTCTTGCGTATTTGGCCACTTTATAAGTTAACACACAGAAAACTAGCATGCCAAAAATTTCCTCCCATACAGAAAGCTCAGCATTCTAAGGAAAAGAGCCCTTTCCCCCTAGCATGCTGGTTTTCTATGTGGAAGGAATTTCTTGACTGTATGGAAGAGTCAGTCATGTGAGAACCCACCTGCAATGATACAGGTCTGTATTCACTGCCTGATCTAACGTTTGAGATTGAAGAAAGGAAGAGGACCACGTTGGAGTGGAAGGTGTGCAGGAAGCATGGAATAGTCAGAGATAAGCGGCACCGATGGGAGGCAGCTATCAATGCAATCCGAAAGAGTTATTCCAGTCTAGGCCCATTCATTTCAATGGGCTGAGACCGGAGTAACTCTGCATAGGATTGTGCATGCAACTGCATCTGTACCCAGCACACTGCCCCTCCTGGTTTAGCAAAAACTGATGCCAACCTTGACGCTTTGAAGCCTCTCTCCCTACAATGAGTATGAACATTAGAAGCCAGGCAAGCCAAAGGACCAACAGTCAGCGAGTGGCAAAATACTCTTGGAAGAAGACTCCTTTTTCGTTATTTTCCTACAAATTCAGGGTCACTATAACTGGTGCCAAAGGAGCACCATGTGTAAAGTTTCTCAGACAGTGTTTCTCAATATGGGGTCCAGGGAACCCTGGGGTCTGTGGGGGGCATTCCAGGGGTCCATGAGTTCTTTGTAAGGACAGAAGGTAAGTCCTTCTACCAGCCAGCTGGATAACGTGAGAATGTTGGAAAAGCCATGCTGGATCAGACCAAGGCCCATCAAGTCCAGCAATCTGTTCACATGGTGGCCAAACAGGTGTCTCTAGGAAGCTAACCTCTGTCAAGTAGCACCCTCTGTTTGGAAGTATTATTTGTTAATGATTTTTAACACATATTCAGGTTGTAAATTCACCAAGGAAAGTTCCAAATCATATACAACTTAGATTTCAACTGTTTACATTTATAATTGAAACAGAAAACTTACAAATGACACACCAGTTAATACAGTGGTAGTCTCAAACAAATATACAAAAAGCTAATTCAACAAGTAGTGTTCTGTATTGTGCACACTCAAACCAAAAGTCAAATAATATATTTCAAAATAAATTCCAAATATAATGTACAGTCTTATCACAATCCGTTCAAATTTCCAATTATACAACTTTAACCAATACTAAGTGGTGAACTTATGCAGGTTGTGGTATCCACATACAGTCTTCCTTTGATCAAATTCAAACAAGTTCCCTGGTATAAACTTGTTTCATATAGTGACTTCTTCAGTAAATGCTCTTTAATTCTAATCTAGGAAGCCCACAAACAAGACGACTGCAGCATCCTGCCTGTGTTCCACAGCATTTATTAGAATAGGCATGCTCCTCTGATACTAGAGAGAATAGGTATGCATCGTGACCAGTATTCATTTTGACTAGTAGCCATGGATAGCCCTCTCCTCCATGAAAGTGTCCACTCCCCTCTTAAAGTCTTCCAAGTTGGCAGCTACCACCACATCCTAGGGCAGGGAGTTCCACTGTTTAACTATGTGTTGTGTTATCTGTTTTGAATCTCTCATATGAAAGTGGAGCCCTCCCAGGGAAAGGGGTCTTTTGAGCTCAGGCTCTAAACCATTGGAGACTTGGCCTTATAGGCTATGTACAGACAATAATTTTTTCTTAAAGTGCAGCTGGTGAGGGTCTCACAGTATTGTTCTCAGGATGTCAGATAGAAGCTTCCACAGGCCACGTGTGGTTTCCCATACACACTTTGAAAAGGGGCTGTCTGGCATGTGCCCAGCAACAGAAGGCTGGGAGGGAGTCTAGGAAAAAATATCCGGATTGAAACAGAGCTTCCTAAAGTTTGAGAACTTCTATCCTGTGCCATATATTGAAGCATCAGTTGTTCTCTGGTACTGCAGCCCTCGATGCATGTGCATTTAATTTGAAGATACCAATAAAGGGAACTGGGGTCAGCTAAAGTGAAAGGCTGGGAAGAGATACTGCACATCCAAAGTACTAGAAACTTAAGAGCGCCTCAGTCTGATGGAAACATTCACTTAATAGCACAGCAGCTACTTCTGGGTTAGTGCAATGCCAGATGCCTAACACAGCCTTCTTTTGTTTCATTATTCATACCTTCAGGAGATTTTAAATTAAGGGGGGAAATGCATGAGCAATGTATTGGGAATTTAGGAGACTGCACCGGAATTGAATCTTATCATTATAGATCACAGATTACTAACCCCCACTACATTTTTTTTCTTCATTAGTTCCACTCCACCTGATTTTCGTTTAACTGAAGATCTTCAGAGGAGACAAGCAAATGCCTATACCAGGGGTGTCAAATATACTGCCCATGGGCCAGATCCGGCCCCTTGAGAACTCTTATCCAGCCTGCGAGCCAGCCAGTCCCGATCTGGGCTAGCAAGGCATGGCCCAGCCCGACCAAGTGATATTTATGCCCTCATAACAAATGAATTCGACACCCCTGTATAGGTGGAAAGGTTAAACAAACAAAATTCCAAGGATTTGTTGTGTGAGAGTGTGTGAGAGAGAGTCAGACAGACACCAGGCTCCGTAGTGAGCAAACTGGACTGGACTCTGTGCTCTGATGCAGGACTGTGCCAACACCAGTGGCAAATGATGGGGAGGGGCCGTGGCTGAGTGGTAGAGCATCTGCTTGGCATGCAGACAGTCCCAGGTTCAATTCCCTGCCTCTCCAGCTACAAGGACTAGACAAGTAGGTGATGTGAAAGACCTCTGCCTCAGACCCTGGAAAGCAGCTACCAGTCTGAGTAGACAATACTTACTTTGATGGACTGAGGGCCTGATTCAGTATAAGGCAGCTTCATGTGTTCATGTCAGCCACTCAGGACCGTTTGGGTGGGCTGACCTGTATACTGAGATACAGGGCAGACCACAAAATTAAAACAGCCTAGGAGCAAGCCACCCTGAGTGGCTCCGATGGCACTACAAATCAGCGCTGGACAGGCTGCTCAGTTCACACCTGACCAGTGGTGATAATGAGAGGGACTGGCTCACCCTGGCTTCCTCACCCTCCAATAGTAGCTGCAGTGCAAGAGGCACCCACAGGTGGGCCCAAAGAGGTGCTGAGGTAGCAAAACAAAACAGAAGCCCAGTGCCACCTTAAAGACCAACAACATTTATTCCAGTATGAGCTTTTGTGAGTGACAGCTAATTCTGAAGAAGCGCTGTTGCCAGGTCTGAACTGAGTAGCCACTGCACCACCAGCAGAGCTTCCAGGGGTTGGTGAAGTTTGCTCGTGACTCCCAGGGGCTCTTCAGGGCAGTGGCCAACTGGGAGCTTCCCTTGTAAATTAAATGCCCCCCCCATATGCTCAACTTGGTGAAAGGCTACGTGTGTGTTTGATTAGCCCTCATAGCAACAGCCACCTGCCAAACCTTTCAAAATCTGGAAGGAGAATGACATAAAACAAGAAGCATAGCTTAATGCCTGTAATTTATTGTGGTAAAAAAATATGAATGGGGAGGCCTCAGAATGGGACACATAAGGGTGGGAATCCCCGGAAATAAGGAGAGAATGAGATGTGTCTCCATTTGTACCATCACTCTAACAAGAAACTGGCTGGCCTCCTGTGGATACAATGGGGCCATGCAGAGACAAGGCAAGTATCTCTGCCTTCTTGGGAGACTCCTAGACATGGATAAAAAGAAGAAAAAAACATGACTTTGTAAATTAACCAAAAAGGGAACAATCACACAAGTGGTAAGTAGAGGAGTAAATAAGCAACAGAAGGGATGGACTTTTGAGAGTCAGTGACAGGGAAATACTGGCTTGGATCCAGTGATGCACAAGCAGAAACATAAGATGGATTTTGTGCAGTTCTAGATGCAATACCCAGTGCTTTTCCTTCTTACCTATTATAGTGCCCTGAAACTGTTTACACAAGATCTTGTGTAAGTGGAAACGCAAGTGAGGGTACAATAATTTTGACTTAGCACAAGCGGCTACAGAGGTCTTTTCCTGGCATTTCTACTTGCGCAAGAGCTCTAATGGAAGGAGAAATTTTGCACTGGATCCAACCTAAAGGAAAGTAGAGGTCTTTCACATCACCTCCTTGCCTAGTCCCTTTAACTGGAGATGCTGGGGATTGAACCTGGGACCTTCTGCATGCCAAGCAGATGCTCTGCCACTGAGCCATAGCCCACTGAGGAACCTCCTGCAAGTTTCTAAGGAACACAGTTCAAAAACTACAGCACTACGAGTTTTCATCAGCCATCACTCTTCCTGGCTTTATTCTCCGTTGGGTGGGGGAGAAGCACAGCATACTTTGCGTGAAGGCAGTCTTGCAAGAAAACTTAAGTTGGGCTTCTCTGGAGACCTTTAGGTCAAATGCCACAAATGCACGTGACTCGGATCTAATGGGTTTCATCAATGTGAACCCACGCAGAGGAGAGAGTTAAAAAAAAAAGTCAGAACTGCACTTGTTTACTAAGGACTGATTGCCACAACAAGGGAAAAAATTTGATCTCCTGATATCACGAGCAATTGTTTCTCCTCCGAACAGATGCCACAGCCTGAATGAGGTCATTCTGCCCGGGCCGATGTAGGCTGCGCTCCCCACTTGCTACTTTTGAAACTGGAGAAAGAATCTGGCTTGGCTAAAAATACAATCCCGCTTCCTGAATGAGCCCCTTTGTCAGGCAAGGAGCTGGCGCCCCTCTCCAGTGAATCCAGGGGCAGGGCCGGACGGAGTGACAACAGAAGCCCAAGAAGTCTCCGCCCACCACCACCAAGCTCCGGGACCATGCGCAGCTGGGTTCGGGGACAACGACACGGAGGCTCTGGGTCTGCTGCACATTTCCATATGCTGCCAGCCAAGGCAGTAGGCAGAAGTAAAGCTCAACCACAGTTCCCTGCTCTCTAGCTGGGTGGACCAACACATACAAACACGGGACTCCTACAAGTCATTTCAGATCAAGAGACGACAAGGAAGCATGGCGCAAAGGTGCAGATTGCAAACAGTACCTGGCTCCTGACAGATTCATAAGAGTTAGAAGGGACTACCAGGGTCATCTAGTCCAACCCCCTGCACAATGCAGGAAATTCACAACTACCTCCCCACCACTACCCCCAGTGACCCCTGCTCCATGCCCAGAAGATGGCCAAGATGCCCTCCCTCTCATCATCTTCCTAAGGTCAAAGAATCAGCATTGGTGACAGATGGCCATCTAGCCTCTGCTTAAAAACCTCCAGGGAAGGAGTGCTTGCCAACTCCCAAGGAAGCCTGTTCCACTGAGGAACCACTCTAACTGTTAGAAAGTTTTTCCTAATGTCTAGACGGAAACTCTTTTGATTTAATTTCAATCCGCTGGTTCTGGTCCAACCTTCTGGGAAGTGGCACTTCAGGCTCTTAATAAAACGATGGGAGGTTCTACTTTGGTGCAAACCGTAACAGCAAAATACACATAAGCTTGCAAAACAATGAAGTGAAGGGCAGCCTGGCTTAACCATTCTTCAACTCTTGTGGCCTGCAAGTATAAGTGGCGGTGGAAAGTGCCGTCAAGTCTCAGCTGGCTTATGGCAACCCTGTAGGGTTTTCAAGGCAAGAGACGTTCGGAGGTGGTTTGCCATTGCCTGCCTCCACATGGGATGAGAGAGTTTGGAGAGGACTGTCACTGACCCAAGGTCACTCAGCAGGCTTCCTGTGGAGGAGTGGGGAATCAAACTCGATTCTCCAGAGTAGAGTCTGCCACTCTTAACCACTACACCATGCTGGCTTCCCTGAGATTATAGCTCAATATTAATCTCAAAGGCTGATAAGGTCTCTTGAACACCCACCCATGAAAGAAATAGCACCGCATATGTTAATGCAGGAGAACAGGCACAGGCCTTCCTTCATGTGCATATTCCAAGCTGGAAAAATCAGAGGGTGGGCCACAGGGCCGGGCAAGATCTCCAGCGGCCTGATCATTACTGCTCCTTTGCGGTGACTAAATACATACTGTAGAAGCAGCAAAATTATGCGTATTTTGGTCAGTTTTATACAACTTGGAGAATGTAGCTTTTCTTGATGCAGAATTTTGACTTTCACACCACAGTGCACACTCAGACGTAGATTAAGGTTTCACAGATTGGGACAGAGGGGACCCCAACTGTATTCCAAGCACACACACACACACACACACACACACACACACACACACACACACACACACACATCGGGGCCTTAAGAGCTACCTATAGTATCAGTTATGGTGGAGAAGCTTTGTTAATGACAGCCTGCCACGATTCTTTTCCTGTCATGTGAAACTGCCCGGAAGTTTTGGATGTGTTTCAGGTCACGCTGTCAGCTCAAGAGGCAACAGTGAGGCCCAGGAGGTTTGGTTAGCCCCACTGCGTGAACCAAGCACGTGCTCTAGAAGATGTCCCAGAATCCTCTGCGACGCACAGGAGTCCCTCTTGCAGAAGAATCAATATGGATAAAAGTTCCCTGAACACGGAAAGCCTCAGTACCAGATGCTGCACACAACTTTTCCATCTGCTAAAACTTGACTGAGCCCCCACTGAGAAGCCAGTTTTCCATAAGTGAACCCATTCTGCTTCATGCCTAGAATCTCACACTGGCTATCATTTTCTTTCTTTATTTGACTCATTTATAACATCTTTCCATCTGAAATCCTTTGGGGCAGATTTAAGAACATCCCTGTCTGCAATCGGACTTGCCCCTGTTCTCAGAACCTACCAGAGACAATGACCCATGTGCTGCTCCACTGTGCCTACTATGAGTCTTTACGGGAAGTTTATACTGAACTGCTGATAAAAGATATCTCATATCTCTCTGCAAAAGACAAAGCGGCTTTCCTTTTGGCTGACCGGCACTCTTATACCACGGAGAAGGTAGCAAAGCTTCTTTTAGCAGTCATGAGAATTTGAGAAACTAAGCATAACTTATCGGATGGTTACCATGGATGACATTTTATTTATTAGTTGTATATTTTGTTGGATATCCACTTTACATGATTGATTGATTTATACCTTGTCTTTCTCCCCAATGGGAGCCCAAAGCCACTTACATCATTCTCCCGCCACAATTTTATCCTCACAACAACCTTGTGAAGTAGGTTAGGCTGAGAGTGTGTGACTGGCTTAAGGTCACCCAGCAAGCTTCCATGGCACCAGTGGGGATTTGAACCCGTGTCTCCCAGTCCGACACTCTTAATCACTACACCACACTGGCTCTCCAGCCTTGAACTCTTCCCACCCTCCTCCTTGGCTCCTTTGACTTTCCCCCTGGAATCCTGCATGTACCAAAGGCATGGGGCGGCCCGGCTCCCTCCCTGCAGTGACAATTTGATGCTAAGTTAATGTGCAGTGTGCATGAACTGTTGCAAGGCAAGAGGATGGGTCTTGTTGGAAGCTGTCTGGAGATTATCTGTACATCTCCTCCAGACCCAAGTATACAAAGAAGGCCAAACAGCACACAATGCGGGCTATTGTGGCACCCTGGAGAAATATTCATCCGTGCCATGGTGCCCTCTAGTGTTCAGTGAGGGCACAGAGAACATATCCATTTAGGCAAGGTGCAGAAGAGCCGATGCCATCAGGACAACAAAGGACTGCAGATTCCTCTTGCACATGCTGCACAACAGCTACTGCTGGAAGTTTCCCCTGCAAAGAACTGGAACCATAAGCCTGTGCTACCGGGATTCCGCTTACCCTTAAAGCCATCACTGTGAGAAGTTCAAGATCTTTTATTGACTCTCAGCGGCAGAATATTGACCCATCAGGAATCCTGTCGGTTTTGGTTTCCTTTTCCAAGAAACCAAACTATCAGGTTCCAAAGGAGTGTAGTCCAACACTAAATAAGTCTGGCTAGAAGGATTCTTCAGCTCAGATTCTTCCACCCAAAAAGGAACTGCGGTGTTCTTCTCTCAAGGCAGCCTTAGAACTGTGTGCCACGCAGAAGGTGTCGAGATAGTATAAATGCATTTTGTAAAACAAATGCATTTTGTACAACCACCATCCTCGACCCATCCCTAACCTCTTAGGGAAAAAGGCGTTCAGAAATCACACCCAGGCTGCTGAAGTACATAGGAAGCTGGGAGTCTGGAAATTACTACTTTTAACAGCAAGAGCAGCCTGTGCAGTGGTCTACCGCGGTCAGGAAGGGCCTCGGTTTGTTTACAGAGCTCCAGAATTTGCCACAACCGGGGATGGCATACCAGACGGAATACCCTTCTGATAAGAGGCAAGAGGACAACTTCACCTGAGATCCTCGACGGGTCATTCCTCCTAGGCTCTACTCACCATGTACTTTAGAATCTTACTCGCCACCCCGCCCTTGCCAGGCAACGGGCAAACCTTCAGATGGGTTAAACCCAAATAACAGCAGAGTGTGGCTAATGAAAAGTGCACTATAGCAGCTAAATTTTGTTATAGTGTACACAGACAGTGCACATATCATGCTTGATCTGCAAGTGTGAATCCACACTTATGGGTCTTAGGAACCACATTAATGGGTTCAAGACAACATATCACTACTTTGGATGAGACCAGAGCAAGATTTACATTTGCAGATCAAGCATAATCAGAAGAATGTATTGGAATGAACTATATGGACTTTACACAAGGATTTAACTTTGTCACATACTTTGTCATTTGTAATGATTATTTATGTACTATATGTGCACTGTGTACACTATAACAAAATTTAGCTGCCATAGTGCACTTTTTATTAGCCACATACTACTGTTATTTGGGTTTAACGTTCTAGTGCAGCAGGCTAATTTGTTTTGTGAAGCTGTAACATTCAGGTGGGGCCTGGAGATCTCCCAGATTTACGACTGATCTTCAGACTACAGAGATCAGCTCCCCTGAAGAAAACAGCTGCCTTGGAGGGTGAACTCTATGACATTAAATCCAGCTGAGGTCCCTCCCCTCCCCAAAACCTGCCCTCCCCAGGCTCCACCCCCTCCCAAATCCCCAGGAATTTCCCAACCTGAAGTTGGCAACCCTAAACAAACATGTTTATCCTGTGACATGCAAAATGACACTCAGAAAGGCTGGAGAGACGGGCTTGTATCATAGCTGAATTCAGGAAGGGATTTTCTCACAGCTACAAACAATTAAAGCAATTAGGAGCACTTTGCCTGCCCCAAAGGATCCTGTTTGGTTCCCATGCTTGCCTTAGCTGGTGCTACCTGTACCAGGGGTAACATATGCTGCTATGCTCAGGATTGTGGGTGTTAATTGCCATGCTGAGCTCCTTGGAGGAAGGAGTGGGGGATGAAAATTAATTTGTGTGCAAACAGATGGCCTAACAGAATACAGGACGCAAATCTGTGTCAGTGAATTAGACCACGTTACTGCCTGAGCACTTAGAGCTCAAGGTTATTCAAACAGAATCTGGCCAAACGGTTCACTAAATTCAGGGCACAAACCCATTCGATTTGTCATTGCATATCAAACATTAGAAATCATAAAATAAATATCAGCAACTCAAATATGCAATAATTTTTTTTGCTCTCACACACTGTCAGCTTGCATTAAAAGCACCAATCCACCCTTTAATATTTAGCAGGACACAATGTGCAGGCTTAATTCAGTCCCCCACTACACTTGCTGTGTTAGTGGAATTATTCCACAGTATCCATACTGCAGTGGTTAAGAGCGTCGGACTCTAATCTGGAGAACAGGGTTCGATTCCCCACTCCACCACATGAAGCCTCCACAAGAGTGACCTTGGGCCAGTCAGGGTTCTCTCCGAACTCTCTCAGCACATGTGGAGACAGGAAATGGCAAACCACCTCCAATGGTCTCTTGCCTTGAAAACCTTGTGGAGTCACAATATGTCAGCTTGAGGGCACTTTCCACCATCATACTAAGGTGCTGGAGTTGTGGATATCCTCTGCATACAGGTAAAATTACATAGTCTTGAAAGTACCTGAACTCTGTCATGTGTTAAACAAGTAACAGAATCAGCATAGGGATAACTGCATGACTGCAGTCTCTCTTACTGCCAAAGTTGCTCAGACCTTCTATTTGTGTCATAGTGAATTCCACAAACATGGTGACACTGGCAACGCGAAGTGATACACACAGCAGTCCTAAAGAGAGTTACGCACTTCTAAGCCCATTAACTTAAATGGACTCAGAAGGATGTAACTCTGCTTCAGATAGCACTAACAGTCTGGGAAAAAACCCTGTTACATTACTCTGATGATTGTCCTTAGGTCTTGGAATATGCTATGCTTTTAAGGTTTAATTGCATCTCTGATGTACAAAGTATTTTCCTATCATCAGAGCATAAGCCCAGCCACCCCCAAACATCTGATGCTAGACTGAGTTCTGGCACCTTTTTTACATATGCTGGAACAACTGCCTTATCCTCCAAAACAATAGATATAAACACTTCTAAAGTTTAAAAAGGTAAAGGTCCCCTGTGCAAGTTCTGGGTCATTACTGACCTATGGGGTCACATCCCGATGTTTACTAGGCAGACTTTGTTTATGGGGTGGTTTGCCAGTGCCTTCCCCAGTCATCTTCCCTTTACCCCCAGCAAGTTTAGCACATGGGAATTTTGAGAGAGAGATTCACATTGTCAACAATGTGATTGTCAACAATCACTACCTGAATATGTGCACACGTTGTATCTTGAATTCCCCATGTGACTGGTGACCGTCACTTTTCTAATATCCCCTGTGAATTATCTAATATCCCCTGTAATAGGACTGTTGCTATAGAAGCTGCAACCCTTGAAGAGCTGCTTCCAACTCCATGTTACGCTGTCAAGAAGTCCACAGTAATTCCAGAAAAGATTCCCCTTCTAGGTGCTGTTCAGATAACATACATACAGCTCTTCCCCAGAACCACCACTAAAGGATGGAACACAATGAGCAGGAACGATCTATGGCAAGGGGAGACAGGAACTACCAGGACACATAAGAGACAGCAGCACGGCACACCATCTTAAAGGAGGGGGGCGTTTTCAACCCGAGCAACTGAGGAAAGCTCCTCAGGCGTTGGAAGCATAACTGGGGCTAGCTCCCACGCTTGACAGGAAGTAGGGGTGCTAGTGGAACCACTAGATTCAGGGGGCTCCCAGTGTCTGGCCCACTACCATCTCCACCGGTCTCCCCCCACCCACACAATTTTTCCAGTGGAACACCGACATCATATCAGATTGACACTGCGTGTCTTTTTCAGCACTCACAATGCTTCAAGTCTCCTGACAATCAACTTGCTTTTGGTGTAGCCAGCGTGGTGTAGTGGTTAAGAGTGGTGGTTTGGAGCAGTGGAGTCTGATCTGGAGAACCGGGTTTGATTCCCCACTGCTCTACATGAGCGGTGGAGGCTAATCTGGTGAATTGGATTTGTTTCCTTGTTCCTACACACGAAGCCAGCTGGGTGACCTTGGGCAAGTTACAGCTCTGTTAGAGCTCTCTCAGCCCCACCTACCTCACAGGGTGTCTGTTGTGGGCAGAGGAAGGGAAGGTGATTGTAAGCTGGTTTGAGTCTCCCTTAAGTGGTAGAGAAAGTCGGCATATAAAAACCAACTCTTCTTTTCAGGATGACCTCAGTTGGGGTGACAGAAACAACAGGAAAGCTTTCTTAGCTCCCGCATGCTTTACTGCTCTGACACTCACTATTTATTGCCCAGACCAGCTGTACCCAGATGCCATGCCAGTTGCCTGCTCTGGAAGTCACCTCCTTTTGACTCGACTCTCCCAAACAAGCTAACCGATATACTAAAACTGCCACTGGGTCACAGCAAGTAGCCCACCTAGCCCAGCCAGATAGGGATATTTGGGAAAGTACAGGGTGTTAACACAGTGCTCTTTTCCTAGACTTGCCCTTTCATTACATCTATTACCAATGGCCTAGGCACTGCCAGGAGGTCTAAGCACCCTGACAAACTGTATGTGCGGATGCCCATTTGCTACAGAGATGTCTTTGTTGTTTTTTCCACCTTACCTATGCTGTTGGCTATTCTTGTTAGAAGTAGCAGAGCGCTTTGAAGGTACTGTGAACCTGGTAGTTATTCACATAATTCATAGTCTGCCATTCTAAAAAAATATGATTCTAAGGGGTAGATGCTGGCCACAGCCCCCACAGATATATTTACCAATGTGCATGTGATACTTGTGGGCGGTGCATAGGTGCACTCAAGCTGTGCCACCTCTGCTGGTATGGTTGTCGAACTTACTTTCTTCCACACTGCATGGTCTGCCAAGGACTTCCTGTGCATTCACAATGCAACCCTGACATTTTGCAGAAGACTGTAGACAGCCAGTGTGGCATAGCTATTAGAGTGTCCGACTAGGATCTGAGAGACTCAGGTTCGAATCTCCACTGTGTCATGGAAACTTGCTGGGAAACCTTGGACCAGCCACACACTCTCAGCCTAGCTTAGTTCACAGGTTCTGTGTGAGGATAAATTAAGGAAGAATCAAACCAGCTTACAATCACCTTCCCCTCCCCACAACAGACACCCTGTGAGGTAGGTGGGGGCTGAGAGAGCTGTGACTAGCCCAAGATCACCCAGCTGGCTTCATGTGTAGGAGTGGGGAAACAAATCCAGATCACCAGATTAGCATCTGCCGCTTATGTGAAGTGGAGAATCAAACCCAGTTCTCCAGATCAGAGTCCACAGCTCCAAATCACCGCTCTTAACCACTACACCACACCGACAAAAGGGGCAGGGTATAAATTAAGTAAATATCCAATCACACCAACCCAGCCATTACCCCGTCTGCACATGGCCGAGGGAAGACCAGTAGCTGTGGTTAAGCAGCTTTCCTGGGAAACTTGCTCATCTTTATTGGTCTTCTCACTGAGAGAGCCTTGATGCATACAACCATTCTAACTGAATACATAACAGTCTGTATTTCCAGCGGCTGACAGACAGCTCCCCCCGCTTGTCCCCCTAAATGTCTCAGATTCACTATTCCCAAAAATATGTCCTTGTGCTGGCAACCTGGAGGAAACTGGCTATTCTTGTGGGAGGAGTGAGGAAGGCTTTCAATGGCTGGTCACCAACCTAGGCTCACTGTTGCTTTACTTTGAAGGACAGAAACTCATCCACCTCTGCCCAAGCTGCAAAGCTCCCAGTGGGCAAATCGCTCACACATGAACACAAAAAGCTGCCTTATACTGAATCAGACCCGTGGTCCATCAAAGTCAGTATTGTCTACTCAGACCGGCAGCGGCTCTCCAGGTTCTCAGGCAGAGGTCTTTCACATCACCTACTTGCCTAGTCCTTTTAACTGGAGATGCTGGGGATTGAATCTGGGACCTTCTGCATGCCAAGCAGATGCTCTACCACTGAGCCATGGCCTCTCCCCAATAAGGCCTGTGGGCCAGATCCAGCCCCTTGAGAGCTCTTGAACACATGAACACATAAAGCTGCCTTATACTGAATCAGACCCTTGGTCCATCAAAGTCAGTGTTGTCTACTCAGACCGGCTGTGGCTTTCCAGGGTCTCCGGCAGGGGTCCTTCACATCACCTACTGGCCTGGTCCTTTTAACTGGAGATGCCGGGGATTGAATCTGGGACCTTCTGCATGCCAAGCAGATGCTCTACCATTGAGCCACAGCCCCTAACCTAACTTTCCCAGGGTTTCCTTAAGGATAACCCCCTCCCTCTCGTAATTAGCAACTTCTGAAGGGTTAACAAGCCCTGCCAGTCACACAGTGGCCTAGAGGGCAGGCTTGCTACGCTTGCTGTGTTCACATCTAGTAAATGCAATAAGCACAGGCTTAGGACAGAAAAGAAACCCAAAGTACTATTATTCTCAGCAACAGCAGCACTACAAAACCAAAAACCTCATTCCTGAATAAGAAGCAGCCCAAGGCTTCCTTCTCCTTCAGCCAGCCAAAGGCCCGGCCAAGCCTTCCAGATGTAATCAGGTTCCCACCCACAGACAAGTCACTGACTGTTGCGCTGTTATCACAAGGCCTCCATTAATCACCACCTGAGGGCAAGGAAGCAAACCTGACTGCAGCCACACACCAGTCAGTCAGTCACTGCATTTGCCACAAAGTTCCCTAAAGCTAGCATTTTCTCCACAAGCAAAAGAGAACAGTTATCTAGCTCTGATGAAACCAGCCACTACACTAGGAATGGACTAGTCAAGACTACTTCCGATGAATTCCAAGTTTCCAGCAACAAATTCTATACTGCAAGAGACTCCTTATCAAAATCTGAAACAGGACCTTCAGAAACACTGTATACCTCATGTCTCTATCGTCCTTTTTGCTCAATTTCTTATGATCTCCCACTGAAAAAAGGACAGATTTCTGTTCCAACCCAGGAAATAAGTGCAAATTTTGAGATTTTGCAAAAATTACTCCTACCGTCTTCTGAAAGTTACCAGATATTCTTTCTGTGTGCACCCTCCCCACATTAAGCCAGCAATTAAAAATATTAGCAAAGAAGTCCCTGGTTAAAAAAACTCAGCTCACAGTAAGGCCCCACTGTCAAAACCAGTGCTACTGTGAGAAAAGCTAGCTTTAGGGTCCTGTCCTACAGTGCTATTGTAAGGATTACAAAAATGATGAATCCAAAATGCTTAACAGGCTTTTAAAATAAACATCTTACTATTCCATTGACAATAGTATTAACAACAACAAAATTAAGAACTAAAGCAAGGATATTAGTGAGACAATCCTACTGAATTCCACTGTAAGTACTCCTTAGGGACTTCCACAGCAGCAGGGCTAAGCCCTGCTATTTCTCCTTTGGAGGAAAAAATGTTGCTCGGTTGGGTCAAATCAAGGATCTCTCTGGTCTAGCGCTCTGCCTCCTTATGAAGCCAAGAAGCCCACATGCAGGGCAAAAAGGGAACAGCTCTCTTCTGCTATGTGGACTCCAGTATTTTCTAATCCAGAATGCACAGTTCCCTGCACAGCTTCCCTTCTGCTGCTGCATTCCCTGGCATTAGTTACTTCAGAGGTGTACTGCTGCTGAGCATGCAGGCTCTATCCATGAAAACGTGATGCTATCTTATACTGAGATAGATGCTCTTGGTCTACCACAGTCAGTCTTGTCTATTCTGACTGACACCAGCTCTCTGGCATCTCAGGCAGACACCCTTCACAACACCTACTACTATTCTCTTCAATATCAGAGGAGCATGCCTATTATATTAGGTGCTGTGGAACACAGGCAGAATAATGCTGCTGCAGTCATCTTGCTTGGTGTAGCCAGCATGTTGTAGGAGAGCCAGCGTGGTGTAGTGGTTAAGAGTGGTGAACTCTAATCTGGAGAACCGGATTTGATTCCCTGCTCCTCCATATGAGCGGCGGACTCTAATCTGATGAACCGGGTTGGTTTCCCCACTCCTGCACATGAACCCTGCTGGGTGACTTTAGGGTAGTCACAGTTATCGCCAACTTTCTCTGTCCCACCTACCTCACAAAGTTGTTGTGGGGAGAAGAAAAGAAGACCGGTTTGAGATTCCTTAAAGGTAGAGAAAATTGGGGTATAAAACCTAACTCTTCTTCTTGTTTGTGGCTTCCTAGAGGCACCTGGTCGGCCACTGCGTGAACAGACTGCTGAACTTGATGGACCTTGGTCTGATCCAGCATGGCTTTTCTCATGATTCATTTAACCTGAAAAGCCTGGGGGATCTAAGATTTCCTTGTTGTCAGCTAAGGCTTTCTGGCAGCCCAGGATAAGACAAGATGGTTCCTCACATAAACAAAATGGAGTTTTAGTTCGCTCCGTCCTCCCCCATTTGCACTCTGTCCCCCGCCCGGCATCTGCACCACAATGGAGACCCGCCCGAGTAATCGCTAGTATGATACCAGGTCCCGCGGAACAATGCCTGGGAGCCCTGGAGATCATCTAGCTATTGCGCGCGTTAATTTCTTGTATGCATTTTCTTAAGCAGCTGTTAACTTCCGTATTGTTTCCTTGTATCTGAACTATCAAGACAACTCTGCCGCTCCTCGTTCTTTTGTATTGTACCCTGAACTAATCAACCCCATTGTATGTACCCTATAAATGTACCAATATTTCCCCATGTCTGTATTCTAGCCTTAAGTTTCTATGACTTGCTGAACTCGCTGGCTTTCTTAATAAAGCTTTAAACTCGCGACTACGTCTGGAGTGAAGTTCCCTATGCAAGAAACGTGACGAGGTTCTGAGGTCTGACACTTGTGCAAAACAGATGCTCCACCAGAGTCAAGGCCTCCTGGGCTATGTGTGCCTCAGCATCAGTTACTTCAAAGGTACCCTGCCCTGCATGCAGACTCCACACAGCTCCTGTTCCTCTGCTATGCATTTCTTGGAATATACTATTTCAGAAAACTACTGCCACTGAGTACAGACCCGCCATCAAGCTCCCCTTCCTCTGTGATTGCCAGCATCGGTTATTTCACAGGTACACTGCCCCTAAACACAGGGGGCTCCACACATCTCCCCTTCCTCCACAACATGTTCAGTGTCAGAGGAGGGGCTGTGGCCCAGTGGTCGAGCATCTGCTTGGCATGCAGAAGGGTCCCAGGTTCAATCCCCGGCATCTCCAGTTAAAGGGACTAGGCAAGTAGGCGATGTGAAAGACCTCTGCCTGAGACCCTGGAGAGCCATTGCTGGTCTGAGCAGACAATACTGACTTTGATGGACCAAAGGTCTGATTCAGTGTAAGGCAGCCTCCTGTGTTCCTGTACTTCACAGGTACACTGCCCCTGAGCATGGATGCTCCACACAGCTCCCCTTCTTCCACAACATGCACAAAGCCGGTTACTTCAGAGGGACGCTTGCCCTGAGCACGGAAGCTCTGCACAGCTCCCTTTCCTTCGAAACCTGTTCAGTGTCGAGTTACTTCAGATAATTCACAGTGGGTAGCCGTGTTAAGTCTGTCTGCAGTAGTAGAAAAGAGCCACAGCTCACTTCTTCAGATAATTCACAGTGGGTAGCCGGGTTAGTCTGTCTGCAGTAGTAGAAAAGGGGCAAGAGTCCAGCAGCACCTTCAAGACTAACAAAAACATTTTCTGGTAGGGTGTGAGTTTTCGTGAGCCGCAGCTCACTTCTTCAGGTAACACTGCCCCTAAGCATGGAGGCTCCACGCAGCGGCCCCCACCCATGAACAGCCCCCAACCTATGAACTCTCTCTGTATCTTCATCCACGAGCCCCTGGGGAAACGACACCTAATCAATGACAGCCGCGCATGCGCACTCGCTTTTGTCTCCCCTCAAGCAAGAGACCGCGTTCCCCGCCCGCCCCGCCGCGGGCCGGCCTCCAACCCTTCGTGGCCCCGGAGAAGCCCCTCCCCCTCGCTCCCCGAGCGCGGCGGCGGAGGGGCGGGCCTTCTACCTGCGCGTCCCCGCGTCCTCGCCCTCGTCGCCGGCAGCCGCGGGAGCCATAATCACGTCGCAGTCGCTGTCCGCCGCCGCCATCTTGCTTCCCCACTGCCGCAACCAACGGCCGCCGAGCCGGGAAGAGAGAGAGAGAGACAGAGAGGGGGAGAGAGAGAAGGGGGCCGGAAGTTCTCGCGGGCACTTCCGGAGCGGGCCAGAAAGGCTACTTCCGGCTTGGGCAACCAAAGAGAGTCAGTCCGCCAAGAGGAGGCCCTTAAGGCTGGGCGAAGGGGGCGGGGCTGGGGCGCGCGGGAGAAAAGGGAGCTGGAAAAGCCAATTTGGAAATAAATGGGGAAGAGTCCAGTAGCACCTTAAAGACTAACAAAAATATTTTCTGGTAGGGTATGAGCTTTTTTTAAAAATTATTTTTCAAACTAGTTCACATTCTGTTATATCATTCCATTCATATAGTATATACTATAAACAATTTCTATCTTATCACTAAACAAATATATATAAACAGTGGGTAGCCGTGTTAGTCTGTCTGCAGTGGTAGAAAAGGACAAGAGTCCAGTAGCACCTTAAAGACTAACAAAAATATTTTCTGGCAGGGTGTGAGCTTTCGTGAGCCACAGCTCACTTCTGCAGTAGTAGAAAAGGACAAGAGTCCAGTAGCACCTTAAAGACTAACAAAAATATTTTCTGGCAGGGTATGAGCTTTTTTAAAAAAATTATTTTTCAAACTAGTACACATGCTGTTATATCATTCCATTCATATAGTATATACTATAAACAATTTCTATCTTATCACTAAACATATATAAACAGTGGGTAGCCGTGTTAGTCTGCCTGCAGTGGTAGAAAAGAGCAAGAGTCCAGTAGCACCTTAAAGACTAACAAAAATATTTTCTGGCAGGGTATGAGCTTTTTTTTAAAAATTATTTTTCAAACTAGTTCACATGCTGTTATATCATTCCATTCATATAGTATATAGTATAAACAATTTCTATCTTATCACTAAACAAATATATATAAACAGTGGGTAGCCGTGTTAGTGTGCCTAAAGTAGTAAAAAAGGGCCAGAGTCTAGTAGCACCTTAAAGACGAACAAAAATATTTTCTGGCAGGGTGTGAGCTTTTTTTAAAAATTATTTTTCAAACTAGTTCACATGCTGCTATATCATTCCATCCATATAGTATATACTATAAACAATTTCTATCTTATCACTAAATAAATATATATAAACAGTGGGTAGCCGTGTTAGTCTGCCTGCAGTAGTAGAAAAGGGCCAGAGTCCAGTAGCACCTTAAAGACTAACAAAAATATTTTCTGGCAGGGTGTGAGCTTTTCGTGAGTCTACTACTGCAGACAGACTAACATGGCTACCCACTGTGAATTATCTGAAGAAGTGAGCTGTGGCTCACGAAAGCTCACACCCTGCCAGAAAATATTTTTGTTAGCCTTTAAGGTGCTACTGGACTCTTGCCCTTTTCTACCACTGCAGACAGACTAACACGGCTACCCACTGTGAATTAGAAATAAATGTTAGTCTTGAAGGTGCCGCTGGACTTTTGCTTTATGTGGCTCACACGGCGACCTGTTTGCAAAGTTTGGGCAGGCCTGAGGCTTAGTAACGTCATCAGCAATCAAAAAAACAAAAAACCAAGGTCGCTTCTGGTACCATAAAGCAAAGCAAAGTGCAAATCCTAAAAGCTCTTCCCCTCTGGGATTAAGCCCCAGATTACTTCTGAGTAGACCTGCTTAGACGTGCTCTCTTGTTTTTGTTAAATGATAAAATTAATTTTATACACACACATATATACACATACCCCTACCAATGGAAGGCACAATTTATGGATCTAATGAGGTGGATTGTGATCTACAAAAAATATGCCACAATTACCTATCTTTATCAATTTGCAAGATCTGCGCAAGGCTGTCAAAGATAGGACATTTTGGAGGGCTTTTATTCATGGGGTCGCCATGAGTCGGAGGCGACTTGACGGCACTTAACACACACACATCTATCTTTAATAAGCTGTGTTGTGACAAACTGTGGGTTTTGGGGGGGAGAGAGACCTAAAGACCATTGTTTTAAGAAACATTTATTTGGAGCTGCTGCGACCCAGAGGCCCTAATGGGCAGAAATCTCTGAGTCCCGATTGTACTGAGGGAGAGATATTTATCCAAATTCAAGATATGACAACCCATCAACATTCAGGGTAAAGCTGATAGCACTGCAGACATAGAGGCGGCAGTAAAGTAACAGTTTCACCCAGTTCTTGTTATGGTTTACTGTAACCCTCCGTGACTCTTGCCCCAGTTACTCAGTGCACAGAGCAGGCTTGTAGCTAGGCAGAAATCCCTTCCCTGGCAGTCTGGAAGCCAATTATTACCGGGAGATCTCTGGGGTACTGTCCCAGCTGCTAGATTGCTAGACTGACACATCCCCCTGTCTGGAAGTTATACAAGGCTACAATACCTAAACATGCATACTTTGAACTCAGTGGGACTTTATTGATACATTTACTTCATTTATACCCTGCTTTTCTCCTCAATGAGGACCCAGAGTGGTTTATATCCTTCTCTGCTCCATTTTATCCCCACAACAGCCCTGTGAGGTAGGTCAGACAAGAGTGTGTGGCTGGCCCAAGGGTACCCAGTTCAGCGGTAGAGCATCTGCTCGGCATGCAGAAGGGTCCCAGGTTCAATCCCCGGCATCTCCAGTTAAAGGGACTAGGCAAGTAGGTGATGTGAAAGACCCTTGCCTGAGACCCTGGAGAGCCATGGAGAGGGGCTGTGGCTCAGTGGTAGAGCATCTGCTCGGCATGCAGAAGGTCCCAGGTTCAATCCCTAGCATCTCCAGTTAAAGGGACTAGGCAAGTAGGTGATGTGAAAGACCCCTGCCTGAGACCCTGGAGAGCCATGGAGAGGGGCTGTGGCTCAGTGGTAGAGCATCTGCTCGGCATGCAGAAGGGTCCCAGGTTCAATCCCCGGCATCTCCAGTTAAAGGGACTAGGCAAGTAGGCGATGTGAAAGACCTCAGCCTGAGACCCTGGAGAGCTGCTGCCGGTCTGAGTAGACAATACTGGCTTCGATGGACCGAGGGTCTGATTCAGTAGAAGGCGGCTTCATGTGTTCATGTTTCATGACAGAGTGGGGATTCAAGCCTGGTTCTCTCAGATCCAAAAGCCACATAGGATCAGAATGCTCGATTTGACCTGCAGCAGACTACTTGGGGTGTTTGCACAAAATTTAGGATGTGGATTGCGTGTTGTTTTTCAAGGATTTGCACCAACATTCCTGTTTCTGGGGTGGGGGTGTTCAACTTTATTGAATACGTATCTAGAGCCAGCCGGTGTCAGACTAGGCTCTGGGAGACCCGTGTTCAGATCCCCACTCTCCCATAGATGCTTGTTGGGTGACCTGGGGCCAGTTCGTCCTTGCAGGGTTGTCGATGTGAGGATGCACTAGAGGAAAGGAGAATGATGTTGAAAACTACTTTGGGTCCCCACTGGGGACAAAATATCGAAATATAATGAAATGATTTTGTATCTTCCAAACACTGAAAATCCATACTTTGCCAGCTTTTGATTTAAAGTCTCCCTTCCCTTGGTAGGTGAGCAATACGATCCAGTTAGGCATGTAAACATATCTGAGGGAGAAGAGCCTTGTTGGCTTCCCCCATGGTTAGGGTTGCCAGCTCTGAGTTGGGAAATACCTGGAGATTTTGGGGGTGGAGCTTGGGGAAGTCAGCGTTTGAGGAGGGAAGGGGCTTCAACGGGGTATAATGCCATAGAGTCCACCTTCCAAAGTGGCCATGTCCTCCAGGGAAACTGATCGTGGTCATCTGGAGAGTCAGCATGGTGTAGTGGTTAGGACCAGCGGACTCTAATGTGGAGACCTAGGTTGGTTTCCCCACTCCTTCACATGAAGCCAGCTGGGTCACCTTGGCCTAGTCACAGTTCTCTTCGAACTCTGTCAGCCTCACCTACCTCACAAGGTGTCTGTTGTGGGAATTGTACAATTTAATAGTAAAAGCTGTAAAACGTAATTTCTGATCTCCAGATGTTATCTTTTGATTGGAGTCTTTCCTGGATAACGTTTCCAGGCGCAAGAAAGGGAAGGTGATTTGACGGTTTGTTTCTCCTTAAAAGGTAGAGAAAATCAGTGTATAAAAACCAACTGTTATTCTTCTAATAACAACAACAACAATAATAATAGCGGGAAATATCCAGGTGCCACCTGGAGAGTGGCAACCCTACCCATGGTTCATTTTGAATCCAAGAGCGGCCAACCAGCTGCGGGCAAGGTTGCAACCAGTGCACAAAGGGGGTGTTGGTGTTGGGCTTGTTCAACTCTGTGTCCTCAGCCTCCGGTATGCCAAGATAAACAGTCTATGAACAAGGGAGTTCCTTTCCCCTCATCATATCCTTTCCTAAGCGTAACCTTCCTGGAATGTGTCTAATCTTTTAAAAGAGCCATCTGTGCTAATAGCCATTGCTGCTTCCTGTGGAAGTGGACGCCTTAAAACTATTTATGCGCCTTAAAACTATTTCATCTTTCACCTAAAACGACATGTTCCATGCAATGCATTGGTGCTGTGTATGTGGAACTCCCTGCCCCGGGATGTGGTGATGGCTGCCAACCTGGGAGGCTTTAAGAGAGGAGCGGACATTATTGAACATAACTCAATAATAAGTTAATATATTATGACACTTATAAGGGGGCGGTACTAGATATATTAATGCTGAATAATATCTATCTATCTATCTATCTATCTATCTATCTATCTATCTATCTATCTATCTATCTATCCATCCATCCATCCATCCATCCACCCACCCACCCACCCACCCACCCACCCACCCACCCACCCACCCATCCATCCATCCATCCATCCATCCATCCATCCATCCATCCATCCATCCATCCATCCATCTATCTATCTATCTATCTATCTATCTATCTATCTATCTATCTATCTATCTATCTATCTATCTATCTATCTATCTATCTATCTATCTTTTGTTATTCCCTTGCTCTTCTTTCCTTCTGTATCCCATTTATTATTAAAAAATCAATAAAAATATTTATATAAAAAAGAGAGGAGTGGACATGTTCATGGAGGAGAGGGTTATCCATGGCTACTAGTCAAAATGAATACTAGTCATAATGCATATGTATTCTCTCCAGGATCAGAGGAGCAGGCCTATTCTGTTAGGTGCTGTGGGACACAGGCAGGATGCTGCTCCTGCTGCAGTCGTCTTGTTTGGGGGCTTCCTAGAGGCACCTGGTTGGCCGCTGTGTGAACAGACTGCTGGACTTGGTGGATCTTGGCCTGATCCAGCATGGCTTTTCTTATGTTCTTATGCTTTCTGTCTATGGGACCACTAGGTAAATTGCTAGGAAGGAACCCTAGATGGAGCTGTGGGCTGCCTCTTCCTCCTTCCTCCGCTTCTCCCAGCCCTGTGACTTTGTTGCCTTTCAATTCCTTTCCAGGTTGAAGCAGGACAGTTCATCGAGGCAGGTGGCTAGTTAAAGAGCAAGGGGACGCACGCCTTGGCCAGGTAAGTTCACACATTTTTCCATGCACGCGTGCAGGGACGAGGTTTGATTCTTGGCGCAGCTTTGCCTACCCCGTTTCAGAACAGCTGGAAGGCTAGCATGGATTTGCATGGTCACATCACATCGGAGAGGCACAGGCCACAGATTATGCATCAACAGACAAGGGATTGCTGTTTAGCATGCATTCAACAGCGAACAAGAGCCAATCCTGACTTGTATGGATAACACACGCCTGTATTGCCTCAAGAGTCCTGAACTGTAGATTTCTTGTGGCATAAGCTTGCATGGACTAGATCACTGGTTCCCAACCAGGGGTCCGTGAACCCCCAGGGGTCCGCGAGAACTAAATTAAGGTCCGCAAAACAAAGTTATAAACCCATAATAAATTAATATTTTCAATTAAAAGTTCTCTATTATAAAAATATATATTCAAATATTATTCTAAGTTTAATGTTTAACTAACAGTTATGATTAAAGTTTGTTTTCAAATTCTCAAAATTTTTATTTTGAGCCTTGGGGTCCCTGCACCAAACAAAAAAGTCCTAGTGGCCCCTGGTCAAAAAAAGGCTGGGAACCACTGGACTAGAACCTACTAGCAACAGAATAAAGATAAACAATGGGACAAAGCGCTGTGAGCAGGGTTGCCCTGAGTTTGGAAATACCTGGATATTTTGGGGGTGGAGCCTGAGGAGGGCAGGGTTTGGGGAGGGGAGGGACTTCAGAGCCATAGAGTCCACCTCGCAAAGCAGTCATTGGGTGAAAACGCACGGTCGTTTTTAGCCTCCTTTATTCCCTGTTTCAGCCAGGATTTAGCCAGGATCGAATACACGTTCGGTGAAACGCATGCATCTGATCCTGGCTGAATCCTGGCTGAAACAGGGAATAAAGGAGGCTAAAGTGACCATGCGTTTTCGCCCATTGTCTCCAGGGGAACTGATCTTTGTCGCCTGGAGATCAGTTGCAATAGCAAGAGATCTCCAGCCACCACCTGGAGGTTTGTATATATACACAAAGTGCAAATTTTATAAGCTACTGAGATGAAACAAGGACCATATACATGACACATACAAAGCACAAATATATACAATATGTACAATCTGCATAAAGCAGAAATGATTCCAAAGGTCTCAACAGAGTACCAGGTAAGTATTAGTATTGTAATCTTTGTGTATAAAGTCCATATAAAGCCACAATCATCAATGGATACGGCCGTTTCAGATCCACAGTAGTGGAAATCTTTCTTCAGTCCTTCAAAAAAGTGCTGTTATACATTCATAATTATGAATTTCTGCTTTATGCAGATTGTACATATTGTATATATGTGTGCTTTGTATGTGTCATGTATATGGTCCTTGTTTCATCTCAGTAGCTTATAAAATTTGCACTTTGTGTATATATATCATCCTGTACTGTTTTCCTAACCTCGTGGTATTAGTACAGAGGTGCCTTTTTTCTCCCCACCACCTGGAGGTTTAGCAAACCACAAAAAAAGAGAGCACTCCTGCGCTATTACCATAAGGTTTGGAAATCAGCACAGAGATATAAGTACAAAAAGGACACACTAGTATAGTGCATAAACGAGCTTAGCTTCTACATTTGGAAGTATCCTACGGGAACCAGCTAACTCAATGTATGATATATGATACTGTAAGAATGAATTGATTGGGGCTGAAGAAATTTTCTTGAAACGGCCGTCCCCCAGCCATTGTCTTCTCATGAAGAATTGAATATTTATTATAGTACCTTATGGACTTTTTAAAGAATTTTTCTACAACTACAACAGTAACTCTTTTTGCACAAAGACTGCATTAGAAAAAACATTGTATATTTATGTACATAGTTGTATGTGTTCCCTTTATGTACCACTGCACCTGAATTATTAATTGTTTATGCACTATACTAGTGTGTCCTTTTTGTACTTATATCTCTGTGCTGACCACCTGGAGGTTGGCAAACCTTGTTATGAGGCAGCAGTAGCTTTAGGATACTTATGTGTAGGTGGGCTGTGGCTCAGTGGTAGAGCTTCTCCTTTGAATGCAGAAGGTCCCAGGTTGAATTCTCAGCATCTTCCGTTAAAAAGGATCAGGTAGTAGGTGATGTGAAATATCTCTGCCTGAAATTCTGGAGACCCTCTGCCAGACAGAGTAGATAATACTGACCTTTGTAGACTAGTAATCCAACTTCGTATTAAGGCAACTTCATGTGTACATGTAAGAACTAAAATGTGTACACATAAGAACTAAAATCACCACGAGACTAGTGCCATTCACAGGAGCAGTAAATAGTTATCCTACAATCTTGTTAGCCATACTGTACTCATTTCACATTTGTAGAGAGCCAGCGTGGTGTGGTTAAGAGCGGTGGCTTGGAGCGGTGGACTCTGATCTGGAGAACCGGGTTTGATTCCCCACTCCTCCACATGAGTGGTGGAGGCTAATCTGATGAACTGGATTTTTTTTTTTAACCTTTATTGGCATACCAAAAGACAGAGATAGAAAAACAACAACAATATACCTCCAAAGGGCAATACATATAAGTTACAGTCGGGTTAATAAAACTTTTCTTGTTCTTTAAGAACTCCTGTAAGAAATTCAGCCATGGTAGCCGTAATTTTAGGATCATGGTCACTCAAAAGAAATTTGCATTTCACTTCATTACTCCTGTATGTATTGTACTGGAGCAAAGTAGATAGCAGTTTATCCCGCAGAGTCACATAGAAGGGGCAATCTAAAAGGATGTGGTCAATTGCATCTAACAAGTTTAAACCGCATGTGCATAGGCGTTCATGTCTAGGGAGCTGGAGGTATCGGCCTAAGAGCATCCTAGATGGGAATGCATTAACCCTAGCTAATAGAAAAGTGCGGCGTTGAGAAGGTATCTCTAGGTTATCTAGATACCTAGCCATTTTACCCGATCCATTATTAAGGCCTAGGGCATGGATTTGTTTCCCCACTCCCACACATGAAGCCAGCTGGGTGACCTTGGGCTAGTCACACTGTTTCAGCCCCACCTACCTCACAGGGTTTCTGTTGTGGGGAGGAGAAGGGAAGGTGATTGTAAGCCAGTTTGATTCTTCCTTAAGTGGTAGAGAAAGTTGGCATATGAAAACCAACTCTTCTTCTCCTACCTCTAGTGGTCAAGAAAGAGTCAGTGTGGTGTAGTGGTTAAGGTGTCAGACTCAGATCTGGGAATTCCAGGTTCAAATCCCCACTTGAGCCATGGAAGCTTGCTGGGTGATCTTGGACCAGTCACACACACTCAGCCCTCACCCTGGCTATTATTTGGCTGGGAGATCTCCAAGGAATACCAGGGTGATGAGGACGCAGGCAGTGGCAAACCACCTCCAAACTTCTCTCGCCTTGAAAACCCTACGGGGTCACCATAAGTCAGCTGTGACTTGACGGCAAAAAAACAAAACAAAAAAAGTGATCAAGAAACTCACAGTTCTGATTAAGTCAGAAAAGAAGATAATCACAATGGCGGACACATTCTAGGAATTGTATGATATGCCATTCTGGTCTGTTTCAGAGTGCAAGAGGCGACATCAGAGGCGACTTAGGGATGCTGTTGAAACCAGCATCCATATAACACATCTTCCTCCTTTCCACCATAATATTCCAATTGGTAACGTGATTGTATTGTGCATTTCCCCCACTGCTGCTACACATTACTGGCAACAGTGGTAGAAACACAATGGAATAAGCATCACAACATGGGATAAGAGTTTCCATATATTACAGGGAGGAACCTGAAGCAGGAATTCAATTTTTCTCCATGCCGCCCAATACGATGTAGTTCCATTTCAGACTTTGTATGTGTGTGTGTGTTTTAAACCATAGGTATACATTTACAGAGATCAGTTCCCCCAGAGGAAATGGATACTTTGGAGGGTATCTAAATGGCATTGTATCCCATCTCTGGCATTGTATCCCACTGAGGTCTCTGTCCTCCCCAGGCTCCACCCCCCAAATCTCAAGGCTTTCCCTTACGTACTGAATGTCCCATTTTGTTAGGGTTGCCAACCTCCAGGTGGTGGCTGGAGATCTCCGACTATTACAACTGATCTCCAGGCGAAATAAATCAGTTCCCCTGGTGAAAATGACCACTTTGGCAATTGGACTCTATGGCATTACAGAAGTCCCTCCCCTCTTCAAACCCCACCCTCCACCCCCAAAATCTCCAGATATTTCCCAACCTGGAGCTGGCAACCCTACATTTTGTTGATTGTAATGACTCACTATGTGTAATCCGCCTTGAGTCCCTGTGAGGAAGGCAGGCTATAAATAATGTAAATAAAATACAGCTTGGAAGTAGGGTTGCCAACCTCCAGGTGGTGGTTGGAGATTTCCAGCTATTACAACTGATCTCCAGGTGACAGAGATTAGTTCACCTGGAGAAAATGCCCACTTTGGAAGGTGGACTGTATTGACATTATACCCAACTGAAGTCACTTTCCTCCCCAAACCCCACCCTTCTCAGGCTCCACCTCCAAAATCTCCAGGTATTTTCCAACCTGTAGCTGGCAACCCTACCTGGAAGCTATATCCAGCAAAACCTCTTGGACGGTAGTTTTGGAGAGCCAATTAACTTCTCCTTTTAAATACTGGTACAATACTAAGTTTCTATCCTGAGGGGAAAACACATTAGTTTAATCTGAGTAAACAGCTTGGCTAAAATGAGCCCCCAAGAATCCGGAAAAAAAATTAAACATCTCAGGAGGGATCAGATTCTCACCTGGGGACTTTCCAGAGAGGAGAGAGGAAGCAGCAGCAGCAAGGTATATTTTTCTAAATGCATAAAATAAATTTTAATTGCTCATCTTCTTGACCTGTCTCATAGCTTCCTGCATGCGTCCTTTCCCCGCATTTACCAGAAGATGGGGAAAAGCTGCAAAGTGGTTGTGTGCGGGCAAGCATCAGTCGGGAAGACCTCCATACTGGAGCAGCTTCTGTACGGGAACCACGTGGTTGGTAAGTAGGGTTGCCAAACTCCAGGTGGTGGCTGGAGATCTCCTGCTATTACAACTGATCTCCAGGCAATAGAAATCAGTTCCCCTGGAGAAAATGGCCACTTTTGCAATTGGACTCTATGGCACTGAAGTCCCTCCCCCTTCCAAACCCTGCCCTCCTCAGTCTCCACCCCCAAAATCTCCAGGTATTTCCCAACCCAGAGCTGGCAACCTTATTGGTAAAGTGTTGACTTTCATTCTGTGAGGTTCACATCCCCCATTCAGCCACGAACCTTGCTACATCAGTTCGTTGAGCTTACAGAATTATTGTGGGGGTAACCACAATTGACTGTCTACCTATAGGGTTGCCAGCCTTCATGTGGGGCCTGGGAATCCCCTGGAATTACCTCTCTTCTCCAGACTACAGAGATCAGTTCCCCTGGAGAAAATGGATGCTTTGGAGGGTGGATTCTATGGCATTGTACCCCACTGAAGTCCCTGTCCTCCCCTGGGTCCATCCCCAAATCTCCAGGCGTTTCCCAACCTGGATCTGACAACCCTCCCCTCCCCCATCCCCCACTGGTGGCCAGGGGGGACCTGGCAACCCTAAGAACCGAGGTCAGTTCCCCTGGAGGAAATGACTGCTTTGCTGTTGTAGAACGTGTGAAATAATTTTACACAGGGGAAGAGTTTCTTTTTCCTCCCCTAGAAGGCATTTCATACCTCCTCTGCATGGTAAATTATATTTTTAGTTGAGATTATGTGTTGATTCCATTAATGGAGTTTTAATTATGCTAATGGTGTTCTGTTTTTACAGGGGTATTTTACTGTTTGAAAAAGATTTGACACAGCTTTAGATTTATGGAAGAAAAACAGCATAGAAGCATATAAATACGTCAAACAGATGTAGGATCCTATGCAGAAAAGGGGAAAAATTAATCTCACTTCAAGGGCTGTGAAATATTTGAATCCATACATCAACTTGCCGCCTTCCAAGGACAAGCCGTGCATTAAACTGTAGTATGTACAAACAAGCCATGGCAACATTTTAGAAGGAAATGCAGTTGCCTGAGGCTACAATCTTAATGAAGGGGTGTCTATGTTTAATGTACACATCAGTCAGTTTTCTGCTCAGGCCCATTCCCCCCCCCCCACAATTGCTTTTCCTTCCCCAGGATTCTAGGGCCTTGTATGCAGGGACATTTCCCTGTGGTCACCCTGCCAACCGCTTGGGGGCTGCCTTTTGATTGCACGTGCCTTTTCCACCCATCAGAAGTTGCCTTGCTCTCCCTGTATGTTTTGCCTGCATTTCTAGCTAAAACAGTGTCTGGAAAACAGGGGCAAAACATGCAGGGAGCGTGAGGCAACCTCTGATGGGCGGAAAAGGCATGCGTAATCAAAAGGAAGCCCCGAAGCAGTCGGCGGGGGTGACCGCGGTGAAACATCCCTGTATAAATGACCTAGGTGTCAAGCAGACGTTGCCAATGTTTTGATGTCAGTACTTGGAGCCAGATAATTGTGCTCTGGGTACTGGTAAATAATGAACAAGAGAGCTGGGGCCTATAACTTCCAAAGAAAGTTAGCAAAACAGACTTTACATGAAGATAAACTTCCTTCTAGCGAAGAACGATTCCTGTATTTGTAGGACTGACAGCCCTCTGCTGTGTGCAGGTTCAGAGATGATTGAGACTCAGGAGGACATCTACGTGGGCTCAATCGAGACCGACCGAGGGGTGCGGGAGCAGGTGCGCTTCTACGATACCCGAGGCCTGCGGGATGGGATGGAGCTGCCCAAGCACTGCTTCTCCTGCACTGATGGCTACGTGCTGGTTTACAGCGTTGACAGCAAAGAGTCCTTCAAGAGGGCAGAGATGCTCAAAAAGGAGATCGACAAGAGCAAGGATAAGAAGGAGGTCTGTGAACTGCACCCTACGACGCCTGCATCTAGAACTCTTTTGGGGTAAACTCATTCTGGATGGGGCTGTCTGCAGAGGATCCCGAACACATCCGCCATAGAATCCCTGCCTCTTGCAGATTATTTGCGGGTTTACTGAAGGGTACACTGTTTAATCTGCCTGGCATAGATTGCAAACCCCTTTCTCAATCCTCCACCCTTGATGATCTGAGGAGCGGGAGAAAAAATTGGGTGGATTAATAGCATTTAAGGAGACAGGCTAGGAAATTCCCCAAACTCTGTGGTGAAGACCATAGAGATTGGAGGGTTTCGTATTGATTCCGGTAGTGATTTCACAGGGCAAATGGCATCTCAGGTTTAGGTTCTTGCTCTGCAACACTAGAGCTCCTGTCGTATCCCCTTTCTCAGGTAGAGCCCAGGAACTTTTCCTTTCCTCTGCTGCTGCTGCTGCACCACTATTGTAGACACCAGGACTTCACTTTCTCAGTTTCAGAAACAGCTGGTTCTTCCTTCTAGCTCAGATGTAAGAGCCAGATGCCAGGATCCCTGCAACATCTAGCTGCGGAGTTGTTGGGGTTCCAGCAAACCAAAGGAGCAAGGGGAGATACACTACAGCTATACTTGGACAGACATAATGGGAGCAAGTTGAACCCCAGCCAGTGCTTCAGGGGCTCCCTTCTGGTGGGGAACCAGCCTTGCTTTCTGAGCAAAATGGTCTGGCATTAGGGTTGTAAAGTACTTCTGGATTGGGAAGTACCTGGAAATTTTGGGGGGCAGAGCCTGAGGAGGGTGGAATTTGAGGAGGGGAGGGGCTTCAATACCACAGAGTCCAATTGCCAAAGTGGCCATTTTCTCCAGGTGAACTGATTTCTATCGGCTGGAGATCAGTTGTAATAGCGGGAGATCTCCAGCTAGTACCTGGAGGTTGGCAGTCCTGTCTGGCATACTGCTCTTAAGCACGCATGCTGGGGAATGCCCACCTGGCAACCAGTGGGAGATGGTGGAGGCCGGGACTTCTGCTGTCAGTGTCATCATCCTATCATCTGAACAGAACGGATTCACCACAGTTTTAGGCAAATGCTAGAGCATTGACTGGCATGATGACATCACTCCTGGGTCATGCTGGAAGTGAAGTCATGGTGCTGGGTGCCCCCCTCCCATTTCACCTGGCATTTCCCCCCTGCTGAGCGGTGGTGAGCAAAGCCGGTGGGAGGGCAGAAGAAGAAGAAGTATTGGTTTTTATATGCTGACTTTCTCTACCACTTAAGGAAGAATCAAACTGGCTTACAATCACCTTCCTTTCCCCTCCCCACAACAGACACCCTGTGAGGTAGGTGGGGATGAGAGAGCTCTAAGAGAGCTGTGACTAGCCCAAGGTCACCCGGCTGGCTTAATGTGTAGGAGTGGGGAATCAAGCCCGGTTCTCCAGATAGAGTCCACTGCTCCAAACCACTGCTCTACGCTGGCAGGCTGTCTCCCATCGAAGAGGGAGATCTGGTAACCCTGTGCATACCATTGTTCTAGCTTATCCACATGTGTTCCAACCCCTTTTCTCTCTCCTTGGTTGGAAATTGATAAAAGAGGCCCATATTAGAAGACAGACAACCAAGAACTGTAGCCTTACACTGAAGAAGCCTATTTATTTTGCTTAGCGGGACTCTCACCTTTAAGTGCTAGTAGAATTCTTCACTGAAGAATTTTCTGAATCTTCTCAAGCTCTGCAATATCCTTTTTTAGGTGTGGTGATGACTCAGTATAAGGCAGCTTCATGCATTCGCTCTGAACAATCTCTGTGTGTGTTGTTTAACTGTGCTAACAGCTCTTTTCCTGGATCTCCACAGGTCACCATTGTGGTCTTGGGCAACAAGTGTGATTTGCAAGAACTGCGTCGCGTGGACCACGATGTGGCGCAGCACTGGGCCAAGGCTGAGAAGGTGAAGCTGTGGGAGGTCTCAGTTGCTGACCGCCGGACCCTCATTGAGCCTTTTGTCTACCTGGCCAGCAAGATGACCCAGCCTCAGAGCAAGTCTGCTTTCCCGCTCAGCCGTAAAAACAAAAGCAGTGGCTCTGTGGATGGGTGAACCTGCGGGCACAGTACTTGTTCAAATGCATGCATGCAGATCACCCCGACCGAGAAGCGATATGAAACCTAGAGCTTCAGGCAGCAGATTCCAGGTGGAGCACCATCTTCTTTCCTCCCATCTCCATTTTTTTACAGAGAGCACCAAGTCCAGAGCAGTGGAAATGACTCTGACTCTTTGACCTCCAAAAACATAGATAGCCAGCCGCGTGTGTATAAGTCTGCCGCCAGCAGCTGCCGAGGTGTATTTTGTGATCAAAATAGTGGCTGAATTACACTGGTGGTTGAATTTTTAGCTCTTTGCTTTTGCCGTCCTTTAATTCTTCTTGTCAAGGAGCCCTTGTAAGGGGCACTAAATTCTGCTCTTAATTGAGGACTTGAGTCACCATGGCAAAGAGGAGACACTTCCCAGAATGACTCCAATTTGATGGTGGGCCTGCTTTGATTGGCATCTCTTCCCTCTCCTCCACCAGCTATGGACAAAGAAGGTATGCTATGAGATTCGTCCGGGGTGGGGGGTCAGCTGTAACACTGTGGAGAAAGTGAATAATGAAAACTCTCCCCCTCCCACACACACACACTCAATATGGGAAGACCTTAATCCTCGACAGTTATCTAAAGGTGGCCCACCTGGCAAGGCAAAGCAATATTTAACGAGGAGCCATCGGTAAGAACAGGAGCAGACGATGGTCGTTTATGCATGGGATTTTTACCTGAGGTTTGTCGCTCACTGGACCCACACTTTCCTGTTGGGAATCTATGCACCAACAGTCTCCAAGCTCAAATCAAGTCCCTGCCCCTTTAAATGCTGCTTTGTAATTGGCTTACTTTGTAGAGCTTACTGTGAGAGAAAATCCCGTCCAAAACCCAATTGCTACATAAAAAAGCATTTTAAGAACAAAATACAGAGCGATCTGAAAGGGTGGGGGAAGAGAAATCCAAGCCTCAGTTTTATAAAGCCTTTCTTCTACTCAGAAAAAGCTCCGAGGAAGCAGTAAGCAGTAAGCATTTGAATCCCTGCGTCTTTACATGCTGCTTTGTAATTGACTGTGAGAGAAGCCAAGCTTGTGTGTCCCATGCTTTGCCTTATGCACGGGGATTTCACCCAGGCTGAGCTATGGGGAGAGGGAAGAATTGGGTGTAACAGAGGAACAGGAAGTCCCAGGATTTGTGAGCGCTGGCAGCAAGGTCACCTCTAATGAAGGGAAAACTCATGCATAACTCCAAGGAACAACCAAGACAGACTGGGGGCAAATGTGAGTGAAAGTACCCATGCATAAATGACCAATGTTTCCTTCTCAAGAGTGTAGATTCATCTGTTGGCTTAGAGGGCAGTTTCATCCCTTGGCTTTGCCACATGGGGCAGCTCTTTCTGTGATGTGCATAATGCATGTTAACCCCTGGACTAACTGGATTCAGATGTGGACCCAGAGCGTGTCGAGTGCAGAGTACAGAATAGGCCTGGTCCCAATCAAAACTAGATTTTCATCTGTCTTTTTTAAACACACAATTGAAATATATTATGAATTTCCCTAACACCATTATAGAAATAATTAGGCCTTTTATGCATGGCTGTTTCCCTCGCGGTCACCCCTCCAATGACTTCAGGTCTTTGTGTTGATTATGCATGCCATTTCCAATTGTCAGAGGTCGTCTCACTCTCCCCCTGCGTTTCCCTGCATTTTGCCCGTGTTTTCAAATTCGAGATAAAACTGGTCCCTGAAAACACGGGCAAAACGTGGGGAAACGCAGGGGGAGAGCGAGGTGACCTCTGATGGATGGAAACGGCATGCATAATCAAAACAAAGACCTGAAGTCATTGGAGGGGTGACCGCAAGGGAAACAGCCATGCATAAAAGACCCATGTCTCTTTAAAACATCTTTCAAGCCAGCATGGTGTAATGATGAAGAATGGTGGACTCTAATCAGGAGAACTGGGTTTGATTCCCTGCTTTTCCACATGAGTGGCAGACTCTAATCTGGTGAATCGGGTTGGCTTCCCCAGTCCTACACATGAAGCCTGCTGGATGACCTTGGGCTGGTCACAGTTCTCTCAGAACTCTCTTAGCCCCACCTAACTTACAAGGTGCCTGTTGTTGGGGGGGTGTAAAGAAAGGTGATTGTAAGCCGCTTTGAGACGCCTTTCGGTACAGAACATCGGGGTATAAAGACCAACTCTTCTTCTTGTTCTTCCTTCCCCACACTGTTTTCAAATTTATTAGAGAGGGAGAGAGCCAGATGGGACAATGGCTAGAATGTCCGACTAGGATCTGGGAGACCTGGGTTCGAATCTGCATTCTGCCAGGGAAGCTTGCTGGGTGACCTCAGGTTATCACCCTTCCTCCTTTTCCTCTCAACAGGGATTCCTTGCATTGAGATTTCAGTAATATGCACACCTAGTTTTGGCAAAGTATGAATGTATTTAAATTTAAATCGACTCTATTAAAACAAAGGTTTTACAAAATCTATAACCAATGGATAACTACAGCATTGGCACAGAATTGTAATGCACAGCTGGGTTCAGGAATGCTTTGTGCTAGGAGGCAGTGGTGCTCCAGCTGAGGCTAGTGCGCCTCAGCTACAATTTGCATCTACTTTGAAATTAAAAGACCAAGCAGACACATGTGCACACACACAAAACAACAACAAAAACCACTGGTACTACTTTTAGGCGGCATATCTCCTGTTTTTTTGGCACCGGGCGGAGGTTTCGGCCCAGCCGAAACCTCCTTAGGAGGCAGCGCCACTGTGTTGCCTCCTAAGCCCGGCGCAGGCATTCTGGTAAGGAATGCGCTGTAAGTCTTCCTGGTTACTAAGAGAGGAAGATTTAGCATGTGGCTAAATCTTTGGCAGCTGTAGTAAAATCACGTTGCAACTCAGGTAGCAAATTTTAGGCTTCCCTTTTAGTGCTTGATGGCTTGCTGTTTATGACTTTTGTTGCAAAAACAGTAATTAAGATGAAGCCTTCCTCTGTGCAAGGAGCTTATAGGGAACAGCATTTAATTAGGTGGTTCCTCCACCCAATCACTCCAACCCAGGACGATTTACCACTTCCTCTGCCCTTTTTGTAGAAGAAGGAGAGTTGGTTTTTATATGCCAACTTTCTCTGCCACTTAAGGAAGACTCAAACCGGCTTGCAATCACCATCCCTTCCCCTCCCCACAACAGACACCTTGTGAGGTAGGTGAGGCTGAGAAAGCTGTAAGAGAACTGTGACTAGCCCAAGGTCACCCATCTGGCTTCATGTGTAGGAGTGGGGAAACCAACCCAGTTCTCCGGATTAGAGTCCGCTGCTCATGTGGAGGAGTGGGGAATTAAACCCGGTTCTCCATATCATACTCCTCCATGCCTAACCTCCGCTCTTAACCACACCACGCTGGCTGTACATGAGGCCTCGGACCAAATCCCATCAATACCCAACTGCTGGCTTAGTTTCTCTCTATGTATTGTATGAGAACGTTTCCATCCAGCCCTTGACGGCACAGAAAGAAGAGAAATGCCGATCGGAAAGAGACCCCATCCCAGTAGGCCACGCAGTCTCCAGGTGATCTATTGAAAATGTCCCAGAATTCCACTTTGAGCAGAGCGCTCTTGGGGCTTTTCTGCATTCTCATTTTCCTCGCTTCTTCTTCTTTCTTTGGGTTTAAATTTGCAGGGAGGTACTCTGGGTTTAAAGCTGATTGATGTCAAATCGACCACTAGAGGGGGCAAAACACATGCAGAAATCCACCTCTATGGGTTTTGATGCGGAAGACTTGTTACCTCCCCAATTAAGTTTGCCTCATTACTCTACTGATAAAATATATAATAAGGCTGGAGTTAGACTGATAGAGTTTTGTGTGACTCATAGTTTAATAACTCTAAATGGACTACCACAATTCCCTTCATCAACAAACTCCACCTTTATATCTACAAGAGGCTGTAGTGTGATGGATTATGGTTTATGCTCTTTGAACTTGTTGCCTCTTGTCAAGTCAGTGAATATTGAAACCCGTACCAAAAGTGATCATCTCCCCCTTTCATTTCTATTAAATTTCCCAATAAAGACCTTCAATTTTTTAAATCCCTCCCCTGATGAGAACAAGGTTTTAATCCTGACAAGGATTAAATGGTCAGAATCTACAGAAATTGAATTGTTCAGTATCCTCCAATCTGATTTATTGTCCAAACTAAAGATGTCTATAATTGGCTCTTCCTCTCATGAGGAGGTACTAATAGCCTTTTCTCAAGTTATAGAGCAATGTAGCTCTATAGCTAAACCGATACGAAAAACTACTTTTGAAACATTGACCTGGTTTGATTATGAATGTTTAACTCAAAAAAGGAATTTGCGATCGGTTTTTGGGAAATCTAGGAAAGGAGGCCAAACAATCGATATGGAGCAATATTTAACGTCAAAAAAAGCTTATCAGGAATTAGTGGCTAATAAAAAGAAAGCCTATTATCAAAAAAGATGGGACCTTCTCTTTTTATCTCTGAAATCAAGTGACAGTAAAATCTTTTGGAGAACAATTTCTTGTCTATTAAACAACAAACCCTTTCCTGACTCAAATATTATCCCTCAAGTATGGGTTGATTATTTTTCCAACGTCTTTGGCCATGCTGTGGTCCCTCCATCTGATAATAAGGAAATTATTCCCTCAAATATCCCTCCATGGCATGCAGTAAGTAGGGAAGAAATTATGACCCTAATTTCTAAACTAAAAACCGGTCGAGCACCAGGTCCTGATGGGCTCCCTGTCGAACTCTTTAAGAAATATGCTGACTGGTGGGCTCCACTACTAGCCAGTCTTTTTACATCAATTGATCATTATGGTATCCTTCCTGATTCATGGCTGAACTCAATCTTAATGCCAATCTATAAAAAGGGAGACCCCAATCTACCGTGAAATTATCGCCCTATTAGCTTGCTATCAGTACTGGGCAAGTTATATGCTAGACATCTTGAGACCCACCTTTCAGAGTGGTCTCAAGCTAAACCCATTATTGGCACAGAGCAAATAGGATTCACTAAGAACAAATCATCTTTAGATCACTGTCTCGTTTTATCCTTTCTTGTGGAAAAATACATGAAGATGGGGGGGAATTGTTTGCAGCTTTCATAGATCTAAAAAGTGCTTTTGACTCTATTCCTAGAGAGAAACTGTGGGACAAATTGTCAAATCTAGGAATTGACCCCAGGCTGCTAATACTTTTAAAGAAATTACACTTAAACACCACCTGCCAAGTTAAATACTCACCTAATGGTGGACTAACAAAATCTTAATTCAAAGAGGCATTAAACAAGGGTGTGTTTTAGTACCCCTACTTTTTAATATTTTTCTTTCTGATCTAGTGCAGTCATTGGGTTCAGTTAATGGTCACCCACCTAAATTAGGGTCCCAGTCTTTACCTCTACTTCTTTATGCGGATGATACCGTCATTCTTTCTTTCACCAAAGTAGGCCTCCAACGATATCTAGATGCTTTTAATAATTATTGCCATTCGAATTTACTTTCTAATAACTCCTCCAAATCAAAAATAGTGGTATTTTCCAAAAAATGGTCCTTATACAAATGGCATATTGGGAAGTATTCAATCGAACAAGTTAAAAGCTATAAGTATTTGGGAATTACCTATAACTATAATCTCAATTGGTCTATACATCGACATAATACTATTAAAGCCACCAGGATTTCCTTAAATCAAGCAATTTTTCTACGCGAAGCGGAATCAGTGTGTTCCTGCAGTGATCAAAATCCTGAATTTGAAAATATTCCCCCAACTTCTGTTTGGTGTCCCCTTATGGTTTGGAACTCTTAATCAAGAAGTGGAGAACATCCAAGCCATATTTCTTAGACAAATATTGGGTATACCTAAATGTGTTTCATATTTTACAATTTGTCTTGAAACCGGGCAAAACTTGATTGCCACCAAAGCCTGGATTCAAACAATAAGATATTGGCTCAAATTATATTTTCAAACTGAGCCAGGTTCCCTTTTATATCTTTTGAAAAGTGAACTTCATTATTTCTCATGGGACATATTGATTAGATCTAGACTCTGCCAAATTGGAATTGATTTAGATAATCTTGCTCTGGCCAATGAATCTTACATCTTCCAAAGAATCAAGCAACGTCTCCTTGATGTAGAATTGCAGAATTTTAACCCAGCTCTTCCCCTCTTCTCCTGCGGCCCTAGGCCTTAATAATGGATCGGGTAAAATGGCTAGGTATCTAGATAACCTAGAGATACCTTCTCAACGCCGCGCTTTTCTATTAGCTAGGGTTAATGCATTCCCATCTAGGATGCTCTTAGGCCGATACCTTCAGATCCCTAGACATGAACGCTTATGCACATGCGGTTTAAATTTGTTGGATACAATTGACCACATCCTTTTAGATTGCCCCTTCTATGTGACTCTGCGGGATAAACTGCTATTTACTTTGCTCCAGTACAAGAGATACAGGAGTAATGAAGTGAAATGCAAATATCTCTTGAGTGATCATGATCCTAAAATTACAACTACCGTGGCTGAATTTCTTACAGGAGTTCTTAAAGAACAAGAAAAGTTTTATTAACGCGACTTGTAACTTTGGAGGTATATTGTTGTTTTATCTCTGTCTTTTGGTATGTCAATAAAGGTTAATGAAATGAAATGAACACATGCAGAACCGACCCCCCCCCCCAAGACACAGGAAAATGAGATTGCTGAAATGCCGTCGATCACAGTGCCCCAGCCCAGGTTGCGGCCAAGCTGAGAGGTCTCGTGCCCAAATGCTCCATCCCATTATCTACCAACAAACAGGAAGCCAGGAGCCATTCCTCATTTATCCGTGTTCCATTTATTGACCAAGTAACACAGTAGAGCAATGAAATTTGATTATCAAAATATTTTTTTTACTTAAATCTGAACAATTTTATATATATAGTACATCAAAAAAATATACATTGAACCATTAGAGGGTGGAGTGGGGACGACATACTGGCCAAGTCCCTACAATGGTTTGAATATCCTTTCATATTTTTTTTCAAGGATCAAACATTGCCGCACGTCACTCCTTATTGTCGTATTTACATTGCGGGGGCACACACACTACCAAGAGTTATGGCCTAGGTGCCCTACCTACTACCTGGAGTACATTATACGCTATGTTCAAAGGCATTAATGCTTTGGATACAAAGGAAAAGGGCGATTGAAGAAAGCGTCCGCATTTGTGTTCCTAAAGCAGCTTCTTGCTATATTATCCTTAGCAGAAGGAATGGCTTTCAAGGGGTTAAAGTGCCGGGTGTTGTCGAAACACCAGCGTTGCAAGAGTCTTATGGCTTCACACGGCGGCGAGACAGCGAAACGAAGCCGCAGGCAGCACCCTCGGGGTTCAAAAGTGCGCCTGGCGCTTTGCGCGCAACCCCCTAAATTCCCCACAGCGATCGTCGTGAGCAGAGCAACGAAGGGTGGAGGCAGGAGAGGGGTGAAGTGAGGAGGGTCACGGGGGACAGTTGTCCAGGTGGAGGGAAGAGAAGCACAGTCCTAGGGACCGGTTGGCGTGCCTAGAAGTGTGCAGGGTGGGAGGCACAGTGATGGGCCGTTGGGGGAGAGCCTGGAACCAGGAGGAACGGAAGCACAGTGATAGGCCAAGGGTCAGAGGACCTTGAAATGTACAGAAAGGTAAGCCCAGATATCAGGCCACTGCCAGAGAACCTGGAACACTCTTTCAGAGAGAGGAGGGGTGATCAGCAACCATTTCAATCCGGAGCAGGGATTTCTGGCTCCCAACAACTCTATCTCCCCTACCTTCTTTGATATTTTAATGACCAGCAGAGTAAAAATTCTGCTGTTCTTGGCAACTAGCAGTAGCAAACGGCCCATCGAGGGCCATGCAGATTCCCCCTTTGTTTCTGTAAAGAACTCGTTACCAGGGGTGCAAGCGTTTTAATTGGTAATCCTGTATGCTCTTCTGGGTATACCTACCTAGTGAGGAATTCTTTTTTTAAAAAATGCATATTCTGATGGCAAACTGAAGGACTTTCATGTAGGTGGCAATTGCAAAAACAATAGGGATCGGTGGGTAATTTGGGCTTCCTGCTCTAGATACATCTATCATGTAAACTACCAGAACCCATGTTTGTCATGTGCATATCTTGGCTTTTTTGTACCTGTAACATATTTTATGTGCGTGCATTACAAATGTAACGAGCGATGTGATTCTAGGTTGGTCCAATAAAATCTATCAAGTTACCAACTTTTTGTCTCCAGAAAGGGAAGTACAGTGAGGCACCATTATAGACTCTCAAAGGGAAAGCGCAGTGGGTTGGCCAGGGGGCAAAAGGGTCAAGACTTACAGAGGAAGGGAACCACAAGAGACGACGGACCCAACTTGGGAGAACCCTGAACTGAAAAGGAATTAGAAGGAAAACACAGCCACAAGCCATGGGGTTCCCAACACTGCCTAGGCAAACAATGGGAGGTTTGTGGGATGGAGCCTGGGGAGGGTGGAGTTTGGGGAGGGTGTGATGTCACTTCCACGCGGTGCTCCAGGAATTTCCCTTAATCTCTATTGTAATGACCATAGAAAAATGGAGCATTTTTTCCTCCCGCTCCTCAGTTTCTCAAGGGAGGAAGACTGGGGCTGGTGGTGGGGAACTACTCACTGGGTCTTGGCAATTGGGAAGCCCAACTAGCCAGCAGGTTGGCAAGCGTCAGCAACAGACAGGGAAGGAGACATCAGGTAAATCAAAAACCTTATGGGAGTATAAAGTTCAGGATGAGGTGGACTGGTCATTTAACTTCCTGGTGGGCTGCTGGTGGCCAGAACCAAGCTGAGCCAAGCCCTGGCAACCCCATCACCACTGGAGGCCTTGCTCGGCTCAGGCTCTTCAGCACCAACCACGACCCTTATCAGCTTCCCAGCTGCCACGTCCTGCTCCACTATCGGCAGCACTGGGTAAGCTCATGCCCATTGTGAGTGCCACCAACCGGGTGTGAGCTGAGCAGCCCCTGCAGTGCTGGCTGTTCAGCTTGGCTTGCTCCCGGGCCGTTTGAACCCCTCAGTCCGCCCCGGCTCAGGAAAAACACAAAGGGACCGTCACAAGGGAATCCAGAACTACAGCAGAGAGGCTTCAACAGCATCACCGGGAAAGATGAAGCTGCCCAGAAACCAAGACCAACTGCAATGTCTGGGGAAGAGAAACACGGGCAATCCCTTGGGAGAATGGCTTGTGAGTCAGCCATTATTGGCAAGTATCTTCCAAGTTTAGGAAATAGATCCTCTTTTTCCACAGACAAAGCTTCCCTCTCCCAGATCAAGTCAAACCGCAGGAGGACACATTATGTCAAGGAAGCAACATATCTGAAAGAAGGTGAAGTTTCAGAGGAACCGTTTTCTTTTACAGTTTGCAAAATTCACCCGCAGTCTTTCTTTTTAAGGAAATAATTTTTGTTAAAGAGAAAAATAAAGGGCTCCAAAAATGCCTGTGGGGACACCATTGGGGGAGAAACCCACCCAGCCAGCCGTTTGGAGATCTTGCTGAATTGTCATGGCGTTGCCAGCAAGATGCACCTCTTCCTGTTTCTATGGGCAACCTCATCATTGCCTCAACATGACCTACTGCCCTCATTGTTCCCGGCCCAAGGGATCTGGTTCTTCTTGCAAAAGGCCAAATGTTGCCTGCATCTGCCAGTCACAGCCAAATCAACCTCCTGGGTCTTGAGTTTCCCAGCCCTGAGCGTACAGGTTTTTTGGGCTCTGATTACAGAATCTCTCAGCTCTTTGTCTCCATCTCTGTAATTCTCCACTCCTCCTCCTTCGTGCCCAGGTTTCCTTCTTATGTGCAGGATCTAGCAGACCACTAGTGCCATCCTAAGCCAAGTCATACCCTCTAAATCCATTGAAGTCTGCTTAGGATGGCATTGTAGGTCAGCGACTAATAAGGTGCTTATGCATGGGAGTTTTACCTGGGGATTGATGCTCACTTGAACGACACTTTCCTGTTGCGAAACCAAAAAAACATTATGCACCAGCAAATTCACCAGCTCAGATCCGGAAGCATGAGTCGCCACCCCTTGAAAATGCTGTTTTGTAATTGGCTGTAGTGTTTGCTGTGAGAAAAACGCACAGTTCCTCTCTCCCCCCGGCGGAAACCCAAGTGCCGTGTTCAAAACCAGAAACGGAGCTCTTTAAAAAGAACGGAATGAGGGGTGGGGGGAAACCCAAGCATTGTTTTAAAACCCAGTACTGAGGCAAATGTCTGCTCAGAAGGAACTCCGGGTGGGAGAAAAAAACCCAGGAAGCATTTGAGTCCCCGTCCCTTGAAATGCGGCTTTGTAATTGGCTGTAGTGCTTACTGTGAGAAAAACATCACCCCTCCCCAAGCTTCCATGTCCCGTGCTTTGGCTTATGCATGGAAATTTCACCAGGGCTAATCTCAGGAGAGATCGAAGAATCGGGTTAGTAGAGGAACGGAAAGACCCAGGATTTGTGAGGGCTGGCAGCAAGCTCATTTCTAATGGATGGAAAACTCATGTATAACTCCAAGGAACAACCGAGACAGACCAGGGGCAAATGTGAGTCCAAGTACCCATGCATAAAGGAGCATACACACTCTCCTTGTTCCTAGACAACTACTGCATAACCTCCATGCTGTCCTCCAGTTTACCCCGAAAGAGCTGCAAAAATCTGCACTCTGCCATAGAAACTTGCAGGGTGACCTTGGGCCAGTCACACAATCTCAGCCTCGACCCTGCCAAGTATTTGGATGGGAGACCTCTAAGGAATACCAGGGGCGTGATGCGGAGGCAGGCAATGGCAAAGTCCCCCAGGGCTCTCCTTAAGTCAGATGTGACTTGATAGCAAAAGAAAGAAAGAAAGAAAGAAAGAAAGGAAGGAAGGAAGGAAGGAAGGAAGGAAGGAAGGAAGGAAGGAAGGAAGGAAGGAAGGAAGGAAGGAAAGGAAAGGAAAGGAAAGGAAAGGAAGAAAAAAAACAATCTAAGGTTATAAAAATTACCAGTTCTTTAAAAAGCCCTTAAAAGGCCCTCTGTTGGTACAGCAGGAAAATGCAATGAAAATGTCGTAAGCCAACTTGAGCTCCATGGGGGGGAAAGGCGGCTAATAAATGTTTTAAATAATAAATGAAATAAATAAAACTCCCATGTGGAAGCTCTGAGGCTAACACACATGCCTCTGCATTCACAGCACCAATGAAGGGATTTCAGAGAAACCCTGCTGTGCAGAAGCTGCCTTTGTCACGGAGAAAGAACACAGATTTCTTTTAATCCCTTAATGAGTCCAGCAATACTGAAATCAACTGTCTTGTTCTGACCCACAGAAGCCTCACACCGCTCCCTGCGAACGCAAGCAATTCAGCACAATTCTATGCGATGTTCATGAGGCCTTCTAGAGAGCAAATCCAGAAATTATCACTGAGGAATCAGCAAAGGCAGTTCCAAGAGGCTGAAGGGTAACTATGAAAGAGCCTGGGAAGATGATCTCTCAGGATCTCTCCAGACTCCTGTTCTCCAGCCTTTTTACCTTTACACAAAAACACGTACGCAAGCAGAGCTTCACGAAAGCACTTTAACTAGCAAGGCAGGCGTTCAGCAGACTCAGAAATTACAGAGGTTCCCTTGGCCATCAAGTTGAACACTCAGGCCATTTTATTAAAGGACATTTCCCCGCGGTCACCCCGTCGACTGCTTCAGGGCTTCCTTTTGTTTATGCATGCCTTATCCGCCCGTCAGAGGTTGCCTCGCTCTCATGGCGCGTTTTGCCCGCATTTTCTAGATTCTGGCTAAAATGGCATCCGTAAAACCCAGGCAAAAAGTGTGGGGAGAGCGAGGCGACCTCTTGACGGTCAGAAAAGGCACGCATAATCACAAGGAAGCCCTGAAGAAGTTGGCGGGGGTGACAGCGGGGAAATATCCCTGCATAAAAGGCCTAGGTCTGTTGCCAGTGCTGGCACTGCCTTTAAATTTTGTCTTTGCTTAAAGCTCTTTGTACATGTTTATGTTCATGCTCGTACTTTGCTTTATTTTCAAAAACATTAAAACAGGTTGCAGATCTGCTCTAAAGATTGGGAGGGGTATCCTGGTGCTAGAAAGTCATAGTTGGTTTTTGCTGTAATTTTCTCACAGCTCAGGAGAGGAAAACATACTTTTTTCTTGAATCCTATGATCTATTTTTTTAATTGACTCCTTTGCTCTGCAAAAGCCCTTGTGCAAAGTCTCTCAGGGGCTCATTCTGGAAACCTCGCTGTGCCCTCATGCAAAGTCTCTCGTTTTGGAAACTGGAGTGGCTTCCCTGAACTTCTCTAAACTCAGGAGAAGCAGCAGCAAATTATGAGAAATTGCTCATTCTTACAAGATGGTGGCGTTACCCTATTGGCTTGAAGAAGTGCTTTTATTTAGGGCAGTATTGAAAAGCTGATGTGTGATGAGCCAAGGAAGCTACATCATCTGAAGGGTGACAAAATAGTCTTAAAATCTATTATTCCTTGAAGAACTTGACACACTTAAAATTTCTGATACTGTGCATAATAAAAGAAGACAGATGTCAGTGTCCTGGGACAGGAAACAGGTTTCTTATATCTGTAGCAAGGAGACTATTGCCTTATATACACATATCTGTGCCCTGGAGCCCATTCCTTGTCATCCGGGAAAGCCAACACAGCATGGGGAATCAGAAACAGGCATGGAAGCAAAGGAGGACAAAGCCACCCCACTAGTATTTTGCATAGATTGGAACAGTTCATCACTCCGTCATGGCCAACGACCTTGCCTGTCTGACTCCAGCTGCCGGATTCAGGCACGTACACAGGGGATGCTCAGTTGTGATTCTGTATTTGTGAAACCTAGAAAATAAAAATACCATCACCAATGCCACAAAATTTAGGTTTGCACTGCGTGACACATTATATTTGATTCCTACAGAAGACATTTTGTTCTCACCAGTGACCAGGCCAGATACCTCTAAGAACTTCAAGGAGAGAACATGGTTATCTGCCACTATTTGCCCCCATTCTTTGGTATCCCAGAGAATGATCTTGAGGAATTATGGAGCCTAAAGCACTTTCCAGAAGAGCATTTCAGGCTGATCAATACTTGGGGTGGGCACTTGCTTAGGGACGGAGACAAGAGCTTAGGTGATCCAAGTGTGTCCAAGTGTGTAACAATATCCACAAAGTGTGGATCCAAGTGCTGGCTAATAAGGTTGTTAGCTTCAGTTTCTGCTATCTTCAGGGACAGGAGCTCAAGTGAGAGGGTTTCGAGAGGTCTATTTTCTGTCTGAGCCACCTGCTGACCTTACACTCCTGGGGGAACCCATGGAGTGGGGAATGGTCTGACTCAGACAAACCACTGAAGAAAAAGCTTGGAGGTGATAGGGTTATCTTTGTTTATGCTGCAGTGGTCCTGAGCATTATGCTCCATCCTGCCCGGCCAAAAGATCTAATCTGAAGATAATGGGGGTATCACTGGCCCTGGCTTCCCCTTCCATCCATCAGTTTATTCCTATCACCTTCTGTTGATCCAAGCACTGGCTATGGAGCACCCTCTGTTGATTCTTTGACCACTGCCCTTACTGATTCTGGTGCTTCCTGCAATTTCAGTTAGTGCCAGTTACAGTAGAAACCATTGATGGGCAGCCCCTGAAATTTGGACCTGTGACCAAAGGAACTGGAGTACTGCATTTTGGAAATGCAGAATATTTGCCCTGGGAACTTGTTTCAAATTAAACATGCATTTCTCAAGATTGGCATACAGACGATATTGGCATAAGTGTCCAGGACAGACCGCATGTGTTAAGTATTTTCTCTAGAACAGATCACTATGCCATAGAATATTACAAACTGGTCAATGAGATCATGAAAAAATATCATTAATGAAGAACTGAAAGACAGCAGGAACATTACACAACCCAAATGGCATCATAAAGCATTAAAAGGTCATATTCCATTTATCCCCATCCCAGATATGCAGCAGATTATATGCCCTTTGTAAAACCAGGCTGCTCCCCCCCACACAAGTGAGTCAAACAGTTCAAGGATCAGAGGCAATGGGTATCTATTCCGGATAGTTATTTTGTTCAGGGCTTGGTAGTCATTGCAAAGGCAGAGCTCCCCTGACATTTTCGTCACAAAATGGTCAGAAGCAGCTGCTGGGGTGTCAGAGGCCTTTTATACATGGCTCTTTCCCTCGCCATCACCCCTCCAATGACTGTGGGTCGTTGTTGTGATTATGCATGGCGTTTCCGACCGTCAGAAGTCACCTCGCTCTCCCTCTGCATTTCCCTGCATTTTCAAATTTGAGATAAAACAGGTCCCTGAAACTCGGGACAAAACAAAAACCCAAAGTCATCGAAGGGATGATGGTGAGGGAAACAACCATGCATAAAAGACCAGAGAGTCGAATGAAGCTCTCTGGCCAAGTTTTTCCTCAATGAACTCTCTTAAAAGAGCCAATTCTGGCTCTAAGAGAGAATATAGCTGCCCCTGAGGGTACTGGTGCTCCTGGAATCAGGTCAGTGATTGTCAGAATCAGAACACCAAGAAGCCTGTTAGGCTCTTTCCTTGCCTACCTGTTTTGCAGGCACTTGAGCCAGCGTGGTTTAGTGGTTAAGAGCGGTGGTTTGGAGCAGTGGAGTCTCATCTGGAGAACCGGGTTTGATTCCCCACTCCTCTACATGAGTGGCAGAGGCTAATCTGGTGAACTGGATTTGTTTGCCCACCCGTACACATGAAGCCAGCTGGGAGACCTTGGGCTAGTCACAGCTCTCTTAGAGCTCTCTCAGCACCACCTACCTCACAGGGTGTCTGTTGTGGGGAGGGGAAGGTGATTGTAAGTCGGTTTGATTCTCCCTTAAGTGGTAGAAAAAGTCGGCATATAAAAAACAAATCTCCTTCTTCTTCAGAGTCCGCTGCTCCAAACCACCGCTCTTAACCACTACATCACGCTGGCTCTCTTTGGAAGTGTGCGGCCCACAAGATCTTAAAGGGGATGCTTCATGAGCCACCCATTTGTGTGAAACGTTTCCAAGTATTCACATGCCAACAAAATCACTCCAGGAAAAATTCACCACAGATGCAAAACAAACAAAGATACAGAATTGGCTCTTAGTAAGGCACTCCCAATGGACTAGCTTTCTGCCCACTGGATTCTGCAACCCAAAGCCAAGTACCTTCCTTTGGATGACATCTGTAACATTTGCTCACAATCACCTTGCAACTTAAAGTCTGGCATCTGCAGGGTTCCATACTTTTTTCTTCCCCTTGCTGTAGCCACTAGAAGCCAGTTCACGTTACAACATTTTCTGTGGCAACAGCACAGTATAAAGAGGAAGCCTGAGAGTTGCCAACCTCCAGGTGGGGCCTGGAGATCTCCCGGAATCATCATCATCATCTATATATATCTGTTTCTCAAGTGTGAGCAGACCTGCAGATATCTAAACCAGTGGGTTGGGCCCACACTGAGAGAAAAGAGATTCTTCTCCAAACTTCTCCAAGGGAGGGGCAGTGGCTCAGTGGAAGAGCATCTGCTTGGCATGCAGAAGGTCCCAGGCTCAATCCCTGGCATCTCCAGTTAAAGGGACCAGGCAAGTAGGTGATGTGAAAGACCTCTGCCTGAGACCCTGGAGAGCTGCTGCCGGTCTGAGTAGACAATACTGACTTTGATGGACCAAGGGTCTGATTCAGCATAAGACAGCTTCAACTTGGGGGATGCCCCAGGTTGGCAGAAAAATCACAGAAGTTAAAAAATATATATTGGGAGGGGGTTATCTGCGTGTGCAGATTACTCACCTGTGCAGCTGATACAGTGGCTCCCAGCAGCCCAGCCGCCAACATTGTGGCTCCGAGGGCCCTGAGAGCTGTCAGGGCCCCCGCCAGCTACCAGGGATTCGCCACCAATGCAGCATCTCCCAGGGACCTTGCAGCCGACTCTGTGGCCCCTGAGGGCCCTGGCAGAAGCTGGGGGCCCTGCTGCCAACATGGCAGCTCGTGGGAATCCTGTAGGCTGCTAGTGGCTCTGTAGCCAATGCTGCAGCTGAAAAGGTCAAAGTGGGTGGGGGAGAAAGAGAAATGGGGGAATACTGACAGAAAAGGACAGGGGGGAGATCGATGGAGAAGGAGAGAAAGAGAGGTGGGTCAGTTTGTCAGGGAGGGGAAGAAAGAGGGGATGGGAGATTATTTGAGAAGGGGGGAGAAGGAAGGGAGCAAGTGCGGTGGGATGCACCCTCCCCAGAAGTTTCTTGCACGTACCCACTTGTATATTCTAGTAGCCAAGTTGGCCAAATTTGAGGATATTTAAATCCAGTGATGGGAGTTGTGAATAGGCAAGATAGATCTTTCTACAAATCTGAAAAATGCCCCAGGTTTGCAGAAAAATAAGAAATCTAAAAATAATACATGGGGTGTGTGTGTAAAAAAACCCCAAAATAATAAAAGGAGCTCCTGTAATTTTAAGAAACAGATTCTCTCAGGGGCCATTGCTAGGCCACCACAGCATTCCAGGCTTGATTTCCGGGAGTAAAAGGCAAGGGAAAAGTGGCAGGGTCGTTTCCAGGGCTGTTTTGGCCTTTGAGGGAGGACTCATCAGGGCCAGGCTTGCTGGCAGCAACCACTGGGTGACTTGATACTAGCTGAAGTGCATGTTTGAACTAGGCCTGGCTGCTTGCTACTGTTCAACTGCAGCCACCCTATGAAAGCCAGTTTGGTGTAGTGGTTAGAGCTTCAGAGTAAGGTCTGGGGGACCCAGGTTCAAATTCCCATCTTGTTGTGGATGCTCACTGGGTGATTTTGGGCCAGTCACATACTTTCAGCCTAACGTACCTCACAGGGCTGTTGTAAGGATAAAAGGAGAGGAGCAGAATGCTTTGGTCCCCACTGTGGAGAAAAGTGGAGTATACATGAACTAAATAAATAATATATATAGCTGAAGATGGGAGGCAGATAAAAGGTAGTTTCTCCTAAGAAGGAGAAAACGAGGCAGGGAAAGGGGAGATGATATGGGGATTGCCAGAAAGAGGGAAAGAGGAAACACTGAAGGGAGAGGAAAGTGAGGTGCCCCACACAAGTCCTTGGAGGTGCCCTGTGATGTAAGTGGGCCTGGCTCAAAACAGATAAAAGGAAGCATTTCACACTACACATAGTTAAATTGTGGAATTCCCTGCCCCAGGATGTGGTCATGGTTGCTAACCTGGAAGGCTTTAAGAGGGGAGTGGACATGTTAATGGAGGAGAGGGGTATTCATGGCTACTAGTCAAAATGCATACTAGTCATGCTGCATACCTATTCTCTCTAGTATCAGAGTAGCATGCCTATTGTATTAGGTGCTGTGGAACACAGGCAGGATGCTGCTGCTGCAGTCGTCTTGCTTGCGGGCTTCCTAGAGGCACCTGGTTGGCCACTGGGTGAACAGACTGCTGGACTTGATGGACCTTGGTCTGATCCAGCAGGGCCTTTCTTATGTTCTTATGTTCTGGTTCAGTGGCCAGCATCATACAACTGAACCATAGTGTTCCTAGGTAGAGGCTGCTGGGTGGATGAGAGGGAAAACTGAAGACAGATGGGCAGATAAATGTAGGTTGGCTGTTGGGTGGGGAGGAGACAAGGAAGCAGGGAAAAGGGAGAGGCTATGGGGGCCTGCTGGAAAGGGAAAGAGGAAATAGTGGGGGACAGGGACATGAGTTGCCTCTTGCAAGTCCTTGTGGGTTCCCGCTTGTATATTATAACAGTCCACTGTGGCCCAATCTGTGGATACTTAAGTCTGAAGACCAGGGCTACAGAGACAGTAAACAGATTTCCCTATAGAAAAATCGGAAAAGTTAAAAGAAATGGAGGTGGGGCTTAAATCCCCCAAATGAAGAGATAATCGCCTGCGCTGCTACAGAAACACGTATCCTAGGGTTGCCAATCTCCAGGTACTAGCAGGAGATCGCCTACTATTATAACCGATCTCCAGCCACAGAGATCAGTTCAGCTGGAGAAAATGGCCGCTTTTGCAATTGCATTGAAGTCCCTCCCCTCCCCAAACCCCGCCCTCCTCAGGGTCTGCCCCAAAAACCTCCCACTAGTAGTGAAGAGGGACCTGGCAACCCTAACTTATCCTGTTGCAGGTCAGAGGGGGAGAAGTTTCTGTCGTAGCCCTTGAGGCCATTGGCGTTGGATAAAGGAGTCCTCGCCGCTGCCCCTCCCTTGAGGAGACAACCAGAAAGTTGAGCGGCCATGGGGGGGGGGGAACAGGGAGTTGAGCAGGAGGGCATGGGAGTACTGGCTGCCCCCTGCCAAGCCTGCAACCAGGGAATCAGGCCCCAGTGGTGGCAGCAGCAGCAATGGTGGTGGGAGAAGCTGCAGCAGGTCCAGCGATGGAGGCTGGGAGCCAGACCTGGTGGCTGCGATGTGGGGGGGGAGCGATAGCGGCAATGACTGGGGCAATCATAGTGGGGGTAGCTGGGAGCCGTGGCAGCCCCTGAAGCAGCGATGTGGGGGAAGAAGGAAGCTAAGAGGGGGAACGGATCTCCCCTGGAGAAAATGGCTGCTTTGCTCTATGGCATCATACCCCATTGAGGTTCCTCCCCACCTCAAGCCCCACCCTCCCCAGGCTCTACTCCCAAATTTCAACGAACTCCCCAACTCAGGACTGGCCACCCAAGACAATGTGCATTTTCAAACCTTAAGTGTAGCAGCTCCACACCCATTCTCCTCCCCTTCACACTCTTCCACAGCAAACTGTGTTGTATTCCTGGCAAACTCAAATACTATGGGAAGTGTAAACAGACCCACATAAGCCCTAGGAGTGGGGACCCTCTTTGCATCCAACTCCATCCTCTTTCCAAGACTGGAGATAAAAAAAAGAATTTTACAAATATTGGAAAAAAAAGCCAACAAGTTGGCTTCCCCCCTCCCCACCCCACCTCTCATAATCCATGCAGTATCCTTTCACACAGGCAGATTGGCATGCACCCCTCCCCGAGAGGAGAGAACAGAATATGGGATTCACAGTTTCTAAACTGAAAATTGTTTGGTCATTTAGGAAAACTAAAAAGTATTAGATTTTTGCCAATGGGCTTTCCTTTCGGGATCAGACATTAAGGCTTGAGAGGATAAGGGTACAAATTACACTATTTTTTTTCCTGTGGAAATAATGTTGCCAGAACTAGAGAGATTCCCCCTGAGTAGTGGCTCAGTGGTAATTCTTCCCCTTCCTCTGGAAAAAACCAGTTCAGTTTCTGGGCTAGTACAGGGATATCTTGGCACCTTCTCTTAATAAGGAGAACACTGAATCCTGAAATACAAGCCAGAGAAGAAAACGTCCATTATCCATTCAACAAACTCACATATGATTCCTGGATCACGGCGACCCTGTATAAAATGGCACTTCCAGCTGTCCAGACTTCTAATTACCCACATTTCTGGAACATTCCCCCAGCCCCTCCCCGCCCCCAACCACTGGTATAAGGACAATTGTGCTTGTGTATTGCTGGCCAGTGCCAGAAACCTTGGTGCATTATAGGATTGTCAGAATTTAGCAGGGAAGAATACTCGGGCAGGGGCCTAATCTCTTACTCCAAAGGATGATCCAATTTGACGAGGCAAGCAGAAACCCCTGCAAGCAAAACGGGTGCTGCTAGAAATCCAAGTAAGTTTCCAATTTGCATTTGCATGGAAAAAGAGGCCTGATCTACCGCCTCCCTCCATTTCCCCTGCACTGGTTCCCCTTGATTTCCCCTTACGCCAGTTAACCTGACCGAACCAAAAAGGATGCTGAGGTTCTTTAGTAAGGGGCAAAGAGGATGGGGCCCGTAGCTGCCCGCACAGGGCCTGGCGGGGTCCGGAACAGCGCTGGTCCAAAGAGAGGAGCTTGGAAGAGGGTGGCAGCAGCTGGTCGCAGCGTTAGCGGGCTGGGCAGGGCGCAGACGGCGGCTGAGGCGAAGGGGTTGGGCAGGAACCGTGCAGCCAGGGTCTTTGTGAGGTGCTTCTGCAGAGCCAGCTTGGACTGTGGAGGTAAGAAAGAGGTGGGTGAATACTGAGAGAGAAAGACTGTTAGGGGAGGGGCCGTGGCTCAGTGGTAGAGCATCTGCTTGGCATGCAGAAGATCCCAGGTTCAATCCCCAGAATCTCCAGTTAAAGGGACCAGGCAAGTAGGTGATGTGAAAGACCCCTGCCTGAGACCCTGGAGAGCCGCTGCCAGTCTGAGTGGACAATACTGACTTGGATGGGCCGAGGGTCTGATTCAGTATAAGGCAGCTTCATGTGTTCATGTGACACACACACACACAACCATATGAGCCAATCCGATGCATAAATCCCCAGGTCAGTATGGGAACTTAGGTCAGTGTGGTGTAGTGGTTAAGAGCGATGGTTTGGAGCGGTGGAGTCTGATCTGGAGAACCGGGTTTGATTCCCTACTCCTCCACATGAGTGGTGGAGGCTAATCTGGTGAACTGGATTTGTTTCCCCACTCCTACACATGAGATCAGTTGTAATAGCGGGAGATCTCCAGCCACCAATTGGAGGTAGGCAACCCTAATGATGACTGAAACACACACAAAAGAGGCACCTGGATTTATAACCCTATTGTGTAACAGTAAAATGGTGGTATTCCCCCCCCCCCATACACACACCTATCACCTCTTCCAGTTCCACATTGTTGACAACAACATGCACTGCTCTGCAGCAAGAAAAGGCTGCTTAGCCTTCCCAATTCTCTAGAGACTAGGAGGGTGCAGGAACTGGCCTTCCCCTGAATAAACCGGCATCCACGGGAAACTCCCGCCAACTCCCACAAACACTGCCAATAGGCAGAGCGGTCGGTTCGCACTTGCAGAGACAAATACCTTCAGAATACTCACTGCCAGGGCCGCGTTCTTCTGGAGCTTGCTATATGGGCTGTATTTGGGCTTTGGGGGCTTCCCCGCCAACCTGTCCTTATGCCGCCTGCTGCTCATGTGCTGTGGGTGGAGAAACGAGAATGCCCTCAGCATTATACACTCAAAGAGAAGGCTGCGCTGAAAGATCTTCGCAAAGGGGCAATCTAGTTCAGAGGTGGGCAGAAGGGTCAACTGTGTTCCACTTAGGGTAGCCAGGACCCCCTTGGCCACCAGTAGGGGGTGGAGGGTAGGGTTGCCAGATCCAGGCTGGGAAACCTCTGGAGATTTGGGGGCGGAGCCCGGGGAGGACAGGGACCTCAGTGGGGCACAATGCCATAGAGTCCACCCTCCAAAGCATCCATTGTCTCCAGGGGAACTGATCTCTGTAGTCTGGAGATGAGCTGTAATTTGGGAAGATCCCCTGGTCCCACCTGGAGGCTGGCACCCCTAGTTCCACTAGTGGATATCCAGTTGACTACTGAAAGCTGCTATGTTTATTTTAGCTCTTCATGGTTTAGGACCAACATACCTGAAGGACCAACTACTCCCTTTCAAACCTACGCAACCACTGTGGATCATCTTCTGAGGCTTGCTTCGGGTGACCCCACCATCTGAGGCTAGACAGGCAACAACCCAAGACAGGGCCTTCTGCGTTGTGGCACCAAAAATCTGGAACTCTCTCCCTGGACAGATTTGTTTGACTCCTTCTGTTGTCACTTTCTGCCAATGGGGGACGATTTTTTGCTTTGTTTTGTTTGGCATTCCCTCCATGATCTCTCCTTCCTGCCCAATGTTTCAGTTGTTCCGTTTATGTTTTTGTATATGCTCTCAGGTTGTGAGCAGAGCTTTTTGACTGATTTTGGGTGAAAACGCACGGTCGCTTTATCCTCCTTTAATCCCTGTTTTAGCCAGGATCGAACGCACATTAGGCGAAACGCATGTGTTCGATCCTGGCTAAAACAGGGATTAAAGGAGGATAAAGCGACCATGCGTTTTCGCCCTTTGTTTCACTAGTGTGTTTTTGTATCTTTTAATGTTTTCTTAGGACGTGATTTTAATATGTATGTTTTAATTTGTTAGCTGCCTTGGTGGCCCTTATGAGGGCAGAAAAGTGGAGTATAATTTTTAAAACAAATATTTTAAACCACTTTTCCTTCCCTTGCAAATGCAGCATCCAAGACTGTTTTATCAAGGAGGAAATCAGCATATGTGTGTGTTGGGGGGTGGTGGTTAAGAGGGAAGCTTTAACCCTTTTTGTGCCTGAAAAGAGCCTCCCTCTCTGAAAATTATTTTATTTATTTGTATGTTTGTTTGTCAAACGTATACCCCACCAATCCCTTGACAAGCAAGGCTCGGCGTGGCTTACAACAAAGTAAAATACAATTCAATAGACAATCTTAAAAGTAATAACAACAACAACGATAAATACAAATATATACAAAACACAATTTAAAACCAACTTCAAAAATCTCCTATTGAAACACCGTTAAATCCAACAACCCAACAGTAAAATCATCTGGTGGAAACAATACAAGAATTGCAAGACATGTGTGGTGACTAATTAAAAGGCTGTTGGAAGCGCTCTGTCTTGCAAGCCCTGCGAAAGCTAACAGGGTCCCACAGGGCACATGTGTCCTCGGATAAGACATTCCGCCAGGGCAGGGCCACCAACAAGAAGGCCCTCGCCCTGGTAGAAGAGAGGCGTGCCACTCGAGGGTTGGGCACCACCAGAAGATCGTGTGACGAAGAATGCAGGCAACGTGAGGGATCATAAAGGGAGGGGCAGTCCTTCAGGGGTAATGGTCCCAGACCATTTAGGGCTTTTAACCTCGCTGGGAAGAATTTACCTATATTAAAGCAGCTGAGCGTGGCTTTTTTTTTTTTTTTTTGAGCAAGGAAATGACAAAGGAGGAGAAAGGGCCCCATCCAAAGCACTTTTTTCATCTTGTAAAATCGAAACAGGCAAAACATTCAGCACATGTCTAATCATAACACTACAGTTCATTCAAGTAGCTGAAGAGGAAGCCCTTTCCCGCTGAGACCATTCATAGAATCATAGAGTTGGAAAGGACCACCAGGGTCATTCTACTGACCTGTTTGAGCTGGGTTTCGGAGTTGACATAAATCTCGCACGCCTGGCACTGGAAGGCCTTGTTTTGGATGCCTTTGCTGCCAATGCGCTTGGGCTTGTGCCCCATTCGAGAGAGGACCTTCCCCCTGCCTCGTCTCGGCAAAACTGCCTGGCCTTCCAGCATGGATTTGTGCTTAGCTCCTAGGAATCAGAGAGAAAAATGAATGATAAGAAGTGACAAAAAGAAGGCTATCATGTACGTAGGGATGATATCACTCCTCTTTTCTTGTTGAGTTTCTTGTTGAGTTTGCAAGTTGACTGAGAGTTAGGGTTGCCAGCTCTGGGTTGGGAAATACCTGGAGATTTTGGGAGTGGAACCTGAGGAGGTCGGGGTTTGGGGAGAGGAGGGACTTCAGTAGGGTATTATGCCATACAGTCCACCTTCCAAAGTGGCCATTTTCTCCACGTGAACTGGTTTCTGTTGCCAGGAGATCAGTTGTAATAGAGGGAAATCTCCAGGTGCCACCTGGAGGTTGGCAACCCTACTGAGAGTTCACATAGTGTAAATTAACCCTGCTGCTTAGATCTACCTTCATCTTGGACAGTTAGTTTAAAAGGTTGCAGAAAAAAAGTTAGATTAATTGCTTTTTAAAAGAGATTAAGAGTTGAAATATGGCTTTATCTTGCTGTATCAGATATAGCTCACATGCACCTGCTAATGTTGCTTCTCTCATATTTAGTTATAACCAAACAGATACCTGGATATAACTACATGACTGTAATAGATTAGATTTACAGAAAGACAAGAGTGATATTTTCCTCTAAATATGCACTCCTGTGACAAGCAAATCAGAGATGTCTGGCTGGAAATCTTAGAAGAATAGGTGAGATCTCTGGGAGAGATTTTTGGGTAACTTGGGCTTTTTTTTGATAATCCCAAAAAGCAGTGAGACAAAAGCTGAAACCTGATTGCTTTTTAAAACTATTGCTTGCTATAATATGATTAAGCAATGGCCCAGGCTAGCCTGATCTCGTCAGATCTCAGAAGCTAAGCAGGGTCAGCCCTGGTTAGTATTTGGATGGGAGACCACCAAGGCATACCAGGGTTGCTGTGCAGAGGAAGGCACTGGCAAACCACCTCTGTTAGTCTCTTGCCATGAAAACCCCAAAGAAGGGGTCGCCATAAGTCAGCTGCGACTTGAAGGCACTTTATACACACACAGAGGACCTTTAATACATTTAGCAATTATCTTCACAGTGATTGCAGGGTTAACTTTTTCAGGCCTATATATATTTTTATCTTTCTCAATAAAAAGAATCTTTTCTTTTGTCAATAAAAGATTAAAAAAAATATGCAGGTGTTCTGTCTGGTTTGCTGGTTAACAGTTCAGAGAACGGAATCCCATTCCCTACACTTCTGTATTCTCAGAGTTAAAGGTCGTAAATTACCTTTAATAAGATAAATCCTGGAGAACTCTGCTGCTAATCAGTTTTGCACGGGCAAATCCTTGAAAATTGTTTAGCACATATTTTCTCATAGGATGTGGGAAGGAATCTCTCGTTACAATCGGAAAGCTATAAAACATCACTCTCTCCCCAGGGACAAGAAAAAGATCTCGTTCACAGCTCTCTGCAGCTCATTCTTAAATCTTCATTCTACCCCCCCTTCCCACATTAAACCCAGAGCTATTAACCACAGTACTCAGGATTCCCAGTTTTTCATCCATTCCCAACCTCGTGTGTTTTATTGCTTCAACAGGAACCTTTGGGTCAGCTCTCTACTTTTCCAACATTCATACAAGCCGCTCTGAGCTTCCTATACATGGGGTGGGGGGAAGCAAACCCTTCTTTCAAACTGATCTAACTGTAAGGACAGCCCTAGGTATTTGGCTAGGAAAGCACATTCTTAAAAGCGTTCTCTCTATTTTCCTTAGGCCACCACCAAGACTGATTTTAAGAGTTATTTTTCGCAATATACCACACCTTTCAGGTGAGAGACACTTCCACATGACCCTTGCTGATTCTTCTTATCTGGGTTGTGGATGCTCCGGTCTTTAGCATATGCCTTACCAATGCTCTCAAAGCTCTCTCCCTCAAAATAAGAAGTATAAAACGAATAAAAACAGTGTGCAACTGATTAACTAATACATTGGCCCTAGTATGCTGGAAATGTGAGTTTGGTTCTGATTTGGAAAATCTGATCAGCATGGGTAGTGTGTGGTGAGCTTCTGGCTTGAGTGCATTGCTGCTATTTTATTTATTCATTCATTTAAATCATTTATACCTCACCTTGTATCACCAATGGGGACCCAAAGCAGCTTACACTGTCCTCATAAGAACATAAGAAAGTCCCTACTGGATCAGACCAAGGCCCATCAGGTCCAGCAGTTTGTTCCCACAGTGGCCAACCAGGTGCCTCTAGGAAGCCCACAACAAAACAACTGCAGCAGCACCATCCTGCCTGTGTTCCACCACACCTAAGATAATGTAATGTAATGTAATATAATGTAACGTAATATAATGCTCCTCTGATCCTGGGGAGAATAGGTGCGCATCATGACTAGTAGCCATTTTTACTAGTAGCCATGAATAGCCCTCCCCTCCACGAACATGTCCACTCCACTCTTAAAGCCTGCTCCTCTCCTACATTTTATTCTCCCGATAACCCTGTGGGGTACGTTAGGCTGAGAGTGTGTGACTGATCCAAGGTCACCCCATGGCAGAATGGGGATTTGAATCTGGATCTCCCAGATCCTTCTCTGACAGCCTGACCACTAGACAATGCCGCCTTTCTATGTGATGGTAGGGAAAACCTGCAACTTGTAGAGTTCCTGGGCTAGCAAGTCAAGTCCACTCATCGGAGGTCTCTAGTTAACCATGTGATCAACTACAGGCATAAATGACGACATTTTTACCATTCCTCCAACAATGCCAGTCATACCTCACGATAGTACAGCTCTTTTCATCCATTCGCTAAACCAGCATTTTTCAAACTGGCATTAGGGCATGCCAGGTGGTCTACGAGGGTACTCCAAAGTGCCCACAAGTCCTTTTAAAGGTGAGCCTTTATTGCATTTATCCAACTAGTATGTGACCCTTTCCTGCATTTATCCAACTAATGTGAAAATGGAGCCCTACTCAGTATTCTAGAAATGAAGGCAGGGACTTTTTGCCTCAGAGGAAGGGGATAAAATCAGCTTCCCTCCCTTTCAAATGGTAAGAAATCATAAAGCTGATGCCAACTGCAATCAGCTAGCTACTAGATCAACTTGGCAAGAAAACACACTGATTGAAATTATTCAAGTCCTCAGTATGCTAATTGACTGAGTCGGGCAGTCAACCCTATTTCCACATGCACAGGATTTCAGCACAGAGAGAGAGAGAGAGAGAGAGAGAGAGAGAGAGAGAGAGAGAGAGAGAGAGCATTCTGTATCCATTGACAGTAATAGCCAAGGGCATTTTTCAAATGAATACCAGAAGTCCAAGTTGTGTATCAGTAGGGTTGCCAACCTCCAGGTACTTACACACTGGCTGAGAAGTTTGGTTGAGGAGGATTACTCCCCACCCAACACAGGAGCGAGTTACTAAAAAGCCAGTGTGCAAGTAACAGTATGACTTTGTTTATATAGTGTTGTATAAATTGTAAGTATTTAATAGTTAAGATATGTTAAAAAATACCTGCAATAGAATAGCATGTATTGTCTTCTTGTTCAATGAGAAAAACCTTGACCTTTCCTAATTGTTATGCCATGTAGCCAATGATCATAATAATCTATAAGAGATGTATATGTAGATATATTCTTAATAACATGTATATATACTACAGTGGATTCTGAGGAAGACCTAGAGGGTCGAAACAGGGTGATAACCAGACAACTGTAGCTGGACCACCCTCCATGGGGAATCATCAGGACCATAGAGGCTACACAATTTGAAGAGTATCACATCTGAAGAAACATTACAATTGACCTGCATTACTTTTATTAATAAGGACTATGTCACTATTGTCCTACTGTGATACTCTCTGATGTAACATATAATTGTAGCAGAGCTACATAACCTCGGTGATTGATGTGGTTTTATGCGCTTACCGTTGGAAAATAATTGTTCATCATTGAGAACATTGAAATTGATGTTTATTGTTTGCTCTCATGCTTGATAATATTATGAACAAATACAGTAAAATGCATGATATATAGTGCTTTTGGCATCTTCTGCTGGTTGTTGTTTACACAATATATGGTACAGCAGGCTAACTTACGTTTACCAAACCTCCAGGTACTAGCTGGAGATCGCCTGCTATTACAACTGATCATGACCTGCAGGGTACTTCAACAGATAGCACGACTGTATATACAAGGGTGATGCTCTGATTGATAGGTCCTTAATTCTTCAATCTAAGTCTTCTCCATGGTTTAAAGTAATAAAAAATACCATTTCAGAACTAATTATTTTGTTAACATCTCAGTCCAAAAGCTCAGAATGGCTTTCACATTTTTACATTTTCAGTCAATGCAAACTACAATATTGGATGGCCAATATAATGAAGTACCATTAGCCCAATGTATCTGCGTATGTGGCTCTGCTATAGAGGATTTACCCAATTATATTTTAGCTTGTCCTCTTTATGCAATACCTAGGGGAAAATTCCTTCATATGATATTAACTGGGTTAAACTTGCTTCCTGATTCCAATAAATTAGTATTTTTGTTGTCAGACACTGACTCATTTATCGCTTATATGCTGTCACCATTTGCTACAGCAGCTAAAAAGATAAGAGCTAAACTGGTGCCAAACAATAACCAGCTAGAACTGATGGCCGGCTAGGATATGCTCCAATTATACTGTATTTTATCATAATTTATATGGCACCTTGCATTTTATCTTTATTGCATAATTTTCTTGTTTCATTGTTTAATTTATTTTGTAAAGGCTTTTGGCTACCTACAAATAAATATTTACCGTACTTTACAAGTGATCTCCAGCCTATAGAGATCAATTCACCTGGAGAAAATGGCCGCTATGGCAACTGGACTCTATGGCATTGGAATCCCTCCCCTCCCCAAACCCTGTCCTCCTCAGGCTCCGCAACAAAAACCTCCTGCCGGTGGCGAAGAGGGACCTGGCAAACCTATCCACCAGTGTCATCTTCCACTATTGCTGCTGCTCAGTAGCTACCCTTCAAGGATTCCTTTGAGCTGCAATTAGTGTTGCCAACCTCCAGGTGGTGGCTGGAGATCTCCTGCTATTACAACTGATCTCCAGCTGTTAGAGATCAGTTCCCCTGGAGAAAATGGCCGCTTTGGCAATTGGACTCTATGGCACTGAAATCCCTCCCCTCTCCAAACCCCGCCCTCCTCCTCCTCCTCCTCCTCCTCCTCCTCCTCCTCCTCCTCCTCCTCAGAAGTAGTGTTGGTTTTTATATGCCGACTTTCTCTACCACTTAAGGGTAGGGTTGCCAGGTCCCTCTTTGCCACCGGCAGGATATTTTTGGGGCAGAGCCTGAGGAGGGCGGGGTTTGGGGAGGGGAGGGACTTCAATGCCATAGAGTCCAATTGTCAAAGTGGCCATTTTTCTCCAGGCAATCTGATCTCTATCGGCTGGAGATCAGTTGAATTAGCAGGAGATCGCCTGCTACTACCTGGCAGTTGGCAACCCTACTTAAGGGAGACTCAAACCGGCTTACAATCACCTTCCCTTCCCCTCCCCACAACAGACACCCTGTGAGGTAGGTGGGGCTGAGAGAGCTCTAACAGAGCTGTAACTTGCCCAAGGTCACCCAACTCGCTTCGTGTGTAGGAGTGAGGAAACAAATCCAGTTCACCAGATTAGCCTCCACCGCTCATGTGGAGGAGTGGGGAATAAAATCTGGTTCTCAGAGTCCACCGCTCCAAACCACCGCTCTTAACCACTACACCACACTGGCTCTCATAACTGCGGAGGCCCGCTGAACTTATTCCCTGTTCTCTTGCCGCAACCGTCACTGCCACCACCAGAGAGGATTCCCTTTTTATCTTCTTGCCCTCCCTTTCCATTCTGCTATTCAGGGAGCAGCAAATGCCTGGACAAGAAGGCAGTGTAGCAGGTGGGGAAAGTTTTATAGGTGCTGAAGCAGCAGAATTATCCCTGGTAAACCAGTGTCCTATGTAGGCTGACCAGGGACATACGTAACTCTAGCCAACCTAGCAGCAGCCAGAGAGCAAGCCCCATGCCACAAAAAACGTAGGATACTCTAGTTTTGCCTTACCAAGAGTCTTTCCAATAGGGACCATCCGTCCTCAGTGGTATCTGCGCATCTGTGGTCGTTTATGCATGGGAGTTTGACGTCGGGTTCGATGCTCACCCGACTCACACTTTTCTCTAGCGAATTCAAAAATGGCTATGCACCAGCAAAAGTCACTAAGCTCAAATCCAGAAGAGTCTCCCTGCCCCTTGAGAATGCTGCTTTGTAACTGGCTGTAGTGCTTACTGTGAGAAAAACGTCCAGTCCCCCCCCCACCACAGAAACCCAAGTGCCACGGTAAAGCCATTTCAAAAAAAGGAGCTCTCTTAAAGGAACGGAATGTGGGGGAGAAACCCAAGACTTGTTTTTAAACCCATTTTATGTGACAAAGAACTCTGGCGGGGAGATAAAAAAACAGGAAGCATTTGAGTCCACCCCCCCCCCCGAAACACTGCTTTGTAATTGGTTACTGTAAATTGCTTGCTGTAAATTGCTTACTGTAAAAAATGTCACACACACCCCAGCTCCACTCTCCCATGCTTTGAATTATGCATGGAGAGGAGGACGATTTGACCCAGGCTGATCTCAGGAGAGATCCAAGAATCGAGATTTCACAGCAACGGGAAGACCCAGGATTTGCGAAAGCTGGCCGTGAGGTCATCTCTAATGGATGGAAAACTTATGCATAACTCCCACGAACAACCGAGTCAGTGCAAGGGCGAACATGAGCCCAAGTACCCATGCTTAAACGACCTGTGTCTTTGAAACTGACAAAGTGGGCTGTAGTCTGCAAAAGCTGATGCTGCAATTAGGACTTGTTAGTCCTTGAGGCTCCTGTTTAATTCTTGCTGCCACAGACACCCATGACCTCTGGAACGGCCTTTTGCGTGCATGGCCCACAGAAACTGGGGGAAACACAAGGAATTTGCTAGTTCCTTTTCCTGCTCCAAATTGACTTCCACGTTGGTAACCCAAGCTTTTTACTATCTATCTTTTGCCTAGGGTTGCCAACCTCCAGGTGATGGCTGGAGATCTCCTGGGATTACAACTAATCTCCAGGCAACAAAAATCAGTTCATCTGGAATTACACCCCATTGAAGTTCCTCCCCTCTACAAACCACACCCTTCTCAGGCTCCACCTCCCAAATCTCCAACCCAGAGCTGGCAACCCTACTTTTGCCAAGGAGACAGTACCTACTTCATCTTAACAAACCAACAAACCACAGTGTTAAATATGAGATCTAATCAGGCTGAGAAACCCACTGCGGTTCCAAGAAACCTCTAGGGGTCGCCCTTGCATCATCCTTCTTCCCTGGTGTTGAAATGGAAAAGAGGAATGAAGGAAGCAACACTTCTGGGAAGACTCCTGGGTTGAAGACAGGGAGTTTCTGTGTCCCGTTCCACCCTCTTGGCCTTCTAGCCATGTTTTTCACTCCTCGTTCACCTTCATGCCCACTGATTTCCCTACACATCACCTCCAGAGTTGCTCTAGAACACTGGTTCCCAACCAGGGGTCCGTGGACCCCCAGGGGTCCGCGATAACTAAATTAAGGTCCGCGAAACAAAGTTATAAACCCATAATAAATTAATATTTTCAATTAAAAGTTCTCTATTATGAAAATATATATTCAAATATTATTCTAAGTTTAATGTTTAACTAACGGTTATGATTAAAGTTTATTTTCAAATTCTCGGAATTTTTATTTTGAACCTTGGGGTCCCTACACCAAACAAAAAAGTCCTAGTGGTCCCTGGTCAAAAAAAGGTTGGGAACCACTGCTCTAGAATTTCAAACCAGTGGTCACAACCGTTTTTAGCTAACCAACAAATGGGACCGAACAGAATTTTGAGACAGCGCCAAAACTTAAATTCGTGCCCTGAACACAGCTTCAAAATGAGAAGATTGGCTCTGAATTCTATAAATCAGAAACCTTCCAGCACAAAGTTGGGGGTTCCCTTGGTGCGAAATGTGGCAGGCGTTAAGGGGCAAAAGTCAGAAAAAACTTGGACGCAATTGATACCACTAGCCCTGGTACAGAATCATTAACTGGATAACTCTACTGATGTAATGAGGTTAGAGAAAAGTATCATTTCCCTTAATTCCTAATTACTGTTGTTTTCCATAGTCCCCTACAAATCAGGCTGCCAATCCTCCAAGTGGGGCCTGGAGATCTCCTGGAATTACAACTATCTCCAAGCCTTTTATGCAGGGACGTTTGCCCGCAGTCACCCCCGCCAACTGCTTCGGGGCTTCCTCGTGATTATGCATGCTTTTCCCGCCTGTCAGAGGTCGCCTTGCTCTCCCTGAGTGTTTTGCCCATGTTTTCCAGATGCTGTTTCAGCCAGAATCTGGAAAACGCAGGCAAAATGCGCGGGGAGAGTGAGGCGACCTCTGACAGGCGGAAGAGGCATTCATACTCAAAAGGAAGCCCCAAAGCACTTGGCAGGGGTGACCACGGGGAAACGTCATTTGACACCCGCGGCTGTCCTCAATTATAGGTCTGGTGGAAAAGCCCTGTCTTACAGGCCCTGTGGAACTCTTTAAGGTCCCACAGGGCCCTAATGATACTGAGGAGGGAGTTCCACCAGGCCGGAGCCGGGGGCAAAAACACCCTGGCCCCCGTTGAGGACAGTCACACATTTCTGGGGCTGGGGACCACCAGCAAGTTATTATCAGCAGAACGTAACGTTCTTTTCTGGGTGTACCAGGACAGGCGGTCCCAAAGGTAGGAAAGTCCCAGACCATGTAAGGCAGGGGTGTCGAACTCAATTGTTACGAGGGCCAGATATGACATGAATATCACTTGGTCGGGCCGGGCCATGCCTCACCAGCCCAGATCGAGAGTGGGGCTGCCCTAGCTGGCTCACAGGCCAGATAAGAGCTCTCAAGGGGCCGGATCCGGCCCTTGGGCCTTGAACACATGAAGCTGCCTTATACTGAATCCGACCCTTGGTCCATCGAAGTCAGTACTGTCTAGTCAGACTGGCAGCAGCCCTCCGGGATCTCAGGCAGGGGTCTTCCACATCACCTACTTGCCTAGTCCCTTTCACTGGAGATGCCAGGTATTGAACCTGGGACCTTTTGCATGCCAAGCAGATGCTGTACCAAGCAGATGCTTTACCACTGCATGCCAAGCAGATGCTCTACCACTTACACCCCTGGTGTAAGGCTTTAAAGGTCAAAACCAGCACCTCGAACCTGATCCGATACTCCAGCTAGAGCCAGTGCAGTTGTCGAAGTACTGGCTATATATGTTCTTACAGTGAGGTCCCCGTAAGGAGACCATTTTAAAAAGCAGGCCAAACTGTTTTGAGCACAAGAGAGGTTTTCATGATGGGCTCTCTACATGAGGCTCTTGTAGCAATCCCACCACAATGTGCACCCGTCCCTCACCACTGTGCTCCCCACGAGCTGGCAAAGGGCTCCTTACCGGAGTTATGAGCTTCCAACTGGGAGGTGGAGTTGACAGTCACCTTGCAAGTGGGACAGAACAAGTGTTGCTTAGTTTTCTTCCCCTCTTTCTCCCCCTCCAGTCCTGAGCTGATGGTGCTGCCCGATTCGGTGACCGGAGTCTCCGCTCCAGGGGCCGCTGACGAGGAGGCCACACTCACAGTGTCCGGAGCTCCCTCTGAGGGCTCTGAAACGGGTGGGGAGACCAGGGGCAGGACGCCGCTCATCAGCTCGGCAGGGGACTTCTCTAGGGGGGACATCACCAAGCTGTACTGCTCCGCTGTCCGCTGCTTCAAATCCAGCAGGCCATTGGGTTGTACTAACAAAGGAGGGGAAAAAAGACATGCATTATTGAAAGATACTTCAAGTAACTGTCATTTACTTCCATTACAGGTATGTTCCAACAGGGATCATTACGTCAAGTCAAGCCAAGTTTTATTTCAATACGATTATCAGCTCTAGGTAAAAATCAAAGTTAGGTTAAAATAATAAAATAAAATAATAAAAGTTGATGATTCTGGAAGGATGATGTGAAGAAGAGGAGGAAAGATCTTCTACTGGGAAACGTTTTCAGTTAGCCATTTACGAATCCCACTAGACCGGAGGCAGAATTTGGCTACTTGAATGTAGCCCGAGAGGAGTCTGCTAAGAGGGAAACTTTAGCTTCTTCAGATCTCCCAGGGAAGGTTGACAATACGGGGAGAAGATTATTACGTAAGATCATTACAAAACTAGTGGTCGATCTAGGCCAGCTTCTTGTATCACACAGTGGCCAACCAGTTGCCTTCCCTTGTTTTCTAGTGCCCACAAGATCAAATTCCAGAAGCTTGTTGGCTCCAGGGCTATAGTTAGGGTTGCCAACCTTTAGGTGGCCCCTGGAGATCTCCCGCTATTACAACTGATCTCCTGATGATCAAGGTCAGTTCCCCTGCTTTGGAGGGTGAACTCTACAGCATTATACCCTGCTGAAGTCCCTCCCCTCCCTAAACCCTGCCCTCCCCAGGATCCACCCCCCAAAATCTCCAGGTGGTTCCCAACCCAGAGCTGGCAACCCTAGCTGTAGTCCAATAGCAAGTCCTGATAAATTTTTTTAAGATTCCTGATGTGGGGAAAACAGCAGTGGACAGAGTAAAGCCTGCATAAAACTCTCATGTGCATGCTCCATTGCCAGTGCACATGCCTCTGCATTTGCTGCAGTAATGACATGGAAACAGAGAATCCTCACTGTGTGGATGGCAGCCCACATCCATTTCCAAATGCAGCCAGAGTCTGACCCCAATTCAGCGTTCAAGGAGAGAATTCCCAGACTTGCCCATTACTCCGGGAATGCCTCCGTTGCAGGCCGGATCATGGGGCTCATTCATTTCATTTATTCCATTTATTACGGTCATTTGACCAGCATGGGGCTCTTCCCCTGCTCACCTGAGTCGCTGGTGGCGTCTCCAGCGAGGTCCAGCGGGGCATCCAAGTCGGCTGGTTTTTCTTGGCCGCTGCTGCGGCTCTCAGGCACCTTCTGCTTGGTCTTTGCTCCTTCGATGGCTTTGAGTCTCCGGGCGTGCTTGTGGCCTCTGTAATGTGCCTCGGCTTGATTCTGAGAAAGACACAAATGTCAGGGTTGGTGAGCGGTGCAAGAAAGGGTACGGGGCGAAGGCCGTTCCTCTGCTTAGTAAGTAGACCGAAGGAAAGCTAGAACGTGATCCCTGGTAATGGGAGGGCATAATTCTGACGCTGCTTCCATTTCCAAGTTAGCAGAAAACATCAGAGCAAAACAGAGTGGGTGATTATGCCCCCCCACAGTTTCCTTCCATCCCTGTCTCACACACATAGGTCGTTTATGCATGGGTACTTTCACTCATGTTCACCCCCGTCTGTCTCGGTTGTTCCTTGGAGTTATGCATGAGTTTTCCCTCCGTTAGAGATGACCTCGCTGACAGCCCTCACAAATCCCAGAACTTCTGCCAGTCAGAGCAGACAAGACTGACCTTGACAGATCAATGGTCTGACTCTGGAGAAAGGCAGCTTCGTGGGTTCACAGTGCCCCTTAAAAACCAAGAAGGCAGCAGTCGCAAAAGGGACACGGTTTCCATGCTACAAAGATGAAACCGACCAAGGTTTCAGGAACACGGGCATAAAAATGTGGAGACAGGAACTCTTCCCATGTGCTAAAACAATCTCCCAGAACAAGCATTTGGGGGGGGGGGAGGAGAAGAGGGCAGGGAGGTCACTCATTCCATCAGCAAGGGGCCTCAAATCACCCCTCTCAACACTACACACAGTAAGACAAACCACTGAGTGACTCTCATTTTAATTCAAGGCGGATGACAGTTTCCATGAATTTGCCGCAGAGTCATTCTTTCTAGCGACAATGGGGGTGCATCGTCTCTGACTGCGAAGCACACAAGCCTTACCGGGGAGTGGGGCACTCGGTAATATTTTGCAGGCTCTTTTTTTTTAATCAGCACCAAACAGGCCGGGGAAATCAGCACCCCCCCCCTTTCATTTAGTCATCCTTGTCAAGGGAAGGATAAAGGAAAGCAGGCCCACACGCTCCCCTTCTCTGGCACGCATGCCTGTGAACGCACGCCGCATATTCGACATGTATTCCGGAAAGCGACAATCATGGACTCGTCCCTCTCTTCCACCCCCACCTACAGCGAATATATTTAGCTATATTATTTTATTTTGTATGGCAAAGCTGTTTGCTGAACTTTTTTTTTTTTTTGGAGCTGTACATTTTTCTTTCTTTTTTTACCCGAAAGCTCCTTTTGAAACAAGTAATGGGTTGCATTTAATCAGGGGCGACATGCCTTATCTCTGCTTTACCAGGCGGTGAGGGATGCCAGGAATTGAATTATATGGGTGAGTGGCGTGCGCGCGTGTGTGTGTGTGTGGGGGGGGGGCAGGGAGAGTCAGAAATGACAGTATGAAATGGGAAGCTTATGGCAAAAAAGGGGGAGGGGAGAGAAAAAGGGCGAAAAAGAATAAAACAGGAAAGAAATACTGCTTGGGTAGAGGGGCAGCAATATAGCAAAGGGCATACTGCTGAAGGGGTCTTGTGCAGGTCAGAACAGGGCAAGGAAAATGCAGGAGAGAAGCAAGACAAAAGCTGATTTATGCTACACCAAAGCCGGACCCCCCTAGTCGCTCAGGCAGGTGAGTGTTTTCCAGATTCTGTTTAACCAGAATCTGGAAAATGTGGGCAAAACGTGTGGGGAGAGTGAGGTGACCTCTGATGGGTGGAAAAGGCATGCATAATCAAAAGAAAGCCCCGAAGCAGTCGGCGGGGGTGACTGTGGGGAAATGTCCCTGCATAAAAGGCCTTGGCCTTTCCTACTGATGTTAAGAAGATTCCTCAGCAGGCACCCCCCCTGCGGTTACCTCCTTCGGGCAGAGCTGGGGGATGGATACCATCCTGGCACTCCTCAGGTTACCAGTTGAAGACCCACAGTGGGTCCTGGCAGTGATGTGGGGTAAACCATGACTAAAGCAGCCCTGGGAGAAGCCCATCCAAACTTCCTTCCAAGAAAATCCCCCCAAACCTACAGCTTTCTCCTGCTGTTTGGCTATTAAGCCATAAGGGGGGGTTATGGGTCCTTTGTCTGGTGCTGCCCTTTACACCTTCCCTCCTAGATATGTTCCCTGGTGGGTTGAAAGCATACGGGCCACCTAAACTCCTGGACTGGACCTGGTAACCCGATATGCAGGCACACGGCTACTGTTCCAGCCGCGCCCGCTCCAAACGCTACTGGACGGCCGCTGTGCGCTCCATTGAAACTGACACGGCTGCTCCTGCGAGCTCCGTGCAGCCGGCAGCTAGGAAACAGAAGCAAGGGCAACCTCCAGCGAACCTGAGAGACTCCATGTTCCTGTGCAGACTCTGTTCCAGCCGCAGCCATGTCATGGAAAGCAGACAGTCACGTAGTCAGTGCCAACACTCCCCCTCTCCCATTGCAACATCAGCAGCTTAATGGGCAATCAGCCCCGATCCTGATATCAGCGATGAGTCGTTCCTCCAGCAATGCAGCAGCGATCCCCAGATGTTTGCAGAGATCGCGCTTATTGTTCCAGAACGTTAATCACTTCAGCAGAGATCTCCCGGTTCCTCCCGGGTTGCAAAATCCATTGGAATCAGAATAGATTTCCAAATTCTCCCTAGCCCACCCCGACAGCCACAGATTAATCCTTTTGTCACCTTTTGTCACCTGGGAACCTAGGAGGGGTAAATCCCCTCTCCCTGCCCCCAGAAAAACAGTATATCTGGGGTGCCCCCAGCCCATAATGTTACCTTAGGTCTTTCCTGGCATCTTTGCCGTTACTCTGTTGGTTTGGTTTTGCGCAGCCTGACCACGCTCCTTCCCGCCTTGCTGGCCAAGTCTATGGGAACCCCTTGCCCCCACCTTTGCTCTTAATTTCTTCTGTCTTAGTCTACGTGAACTTGGACAACACCTCTTCAAGAACGGTAAATATCACCCCATCAACAATCCCTGCCACGTTGGCATCTGTGCTTGTGCTCTTTGAATTTCTTAGATTTCTCTGTATGTGTGTATGCATCACTGACTTGAAAGAAAACAACATAAACTCTCTTAATTCGGAATCCTTTGCTTCTGTCTTTATTTAAAGGTCACAGTTACCAGCTCTGGTTTACAAAGATTGTTCTCGCTATATAAATATTGTAATTTGCCATCTTGCTTGCTAATTCCCCAAGTTAAAGAGCAATTTGGCTAACAGGGTGACTGGAGGTAACAATGTGATCCAAAATCAACCAGATGTAGATATGAACCAGCATTTGTAGATCCTTTTTACCCCAATTTTCCCTTGTCAGTCTGCCAATAAATAATATGTTTATAGTCCTAGTTGCCTCCTTGGCATTCCTTGCTGAGTCACCAATGGAGTGGGATGGAAGATTCCTCTGTCCTTTTAATCCACTGGATTTCTACCAGAGTGGGGCTGACATCCAAACTAGGTATTACAGAGGGATGCATGTCAGTCACTGACCCACATTTTCCTAATCTCCCCCTGTAATATCTAGAGAAAGACTGTAAGGTGTATGTAAGGTGAGGTCATAGCCCTTAGCAAGTACTTGAAGAATATAGAGGAGGGTGCCGAGTTATTTTCTGTTGCCCCAGAGGGTTGGACCAGAACCAACGGATTGAAATTAGATCAAAAGAGTTTCTGTCTAGACATTAGGAAGAATTTTCTAACAGTTAGTGCATTTCCTCAGTGGAACAGGCTTCCTCGGGAGGTGGTAAGCTCTCCTTCCCTGGAGGTTTTTAAGAAGAGGTTAGATGGCCATCTGTCAGCAATGCTGATTCTATGACCTTAAGCAGATGATGAGAGGGAGGGCATCTTGGCCATCTTCTGGGCATGGAGTAAGGGTCACTGTGTGTGTGGGAGGGAGGGAGTTGTGAATTTCCTGCACTGTGCAGGGGTTGGACTAGATGACCCTGGTGGTCCCTTCCAACTCTATGTTTTCCCTGTGGTTTGCTAAGAGCAGCTGAGAAATGAAACATGGAATGCGATGACATCACGTTCAGCATCTGCTTTCACCAAAACTGTGATATTCAGTGGGTTGGGAGCCACATGTGGTTTGTCATCCCACCAGCAGTGGCTCTTCTGAGGAGACATGGTTCAGTGGGGAGGGGTCGTGGCTCAGTGGTAGAGCATCTGCTTGGCATGCAGAAGGCCCCGGGTTCAATCCCCAGCATCTTCCGTTAAAGGGACTAGGCAAGTAGGTGATGTGAAAGACCTCTGCCTGAGACCCTGGAGAGCCGCTGCTGGTCTGAGTAGACAATACTGACTTTGATGGTCCAAGGGTCGGATTCAGTATAAGGCAGCTTCATGGGTTCATGTGAGCACTCTTCCGCAATGTGACGTCTGCCCCTTTTCCCAGGAAAGTGGGCATGGCCGTTGCCCAATGGGGCTTGCGGGTGGCAGGTGGTTTGCACCTTGAAACAGCTGCTGCCAGAGGGACTGGTGGGTGAGCCGCTAGTCTGCCTGAGCTGTAGGCTAGGAATGGATGTAAAGCGCCACCCCTCTCCTACTCAGCTGAGTGAGGGGAATACAGTAAGAAGATGGAGCCAGCACAAGCCTCCTGAGGCACAGAGGGCTGAAGTCCCACTTCTTCAGCTGGTTATATTCTACCAATTGAATGGGTGGTGGTAGCAACCAAAGAAAAGGTTAATCAGGGAACGGAGGGAAGTAGTCAGGTCACTAAGGGAGGACTTGGGGAGGCCTGGAAGCCTCCGAACTCATCGGTGTAGGGACAGATTCTCTCTCATACCTTATTAGAGACTCTGCCCTAGGCAGTTTTCAAGGCTTTGATTGTGAAAACACTGATTAGCCACAGAGATCACCAGAGTTTATCAAGTTAGAGAAACTTTTCTGCCTCTAACTCTGATAATGCAAAATAAGGGAGTGAGTTCTATTTTCAGAACTATTATCCAGCAAACCAGACAGGACACCTTCACAAACATTTACCTTTTATTGAAAGAAAAAAAAAAGGATCTTCTTTTTGAGCAAGATAGAAAAAATAAATAAAGGCATAACAGATTATATAACCCCAAAATTACTGTGGAAATGAATGCTAAAATATTCAACGTTCCTAAAATTGCTTAATTATAATATGTGTGTAAAGTGCCGTCAAGTCGCAGCCAACTTATGGCGACCCCTTTTTGGGGTTTTCATGGCAAGAGACTAACAGAGGTGGTTTGCCAGTGCCTTCCTCTGCACAGCAACCCTGGTATGCCTTGGTGGTCTCCCATCCAAATACTAACCTATATAGCTAATAATAATTTAAAAAACAAATTACGTTTCAGCTTTTGTCTCATTGCTTTAACGGATTATCAAAAAGCCCAAGTTACCCAAAATCTCTCCCAGAGATCTCACCTATTCTTCTTCTGAGACTTCCAGCCAGACAAATCTGGTTTGCTTGTCACAAGAGTGCTTATTTAGAGAAAAATATCAGTGTTATCTTTCTCTGTTTGATTTATTACAATCATGTGGCTATTTCTAGATATCTGGTCGGTTACCACGAAATAAGAGATAAGCAACATATGTGCAAATAGCCAATCAGCAGGTGCATATGAGATACATCTGATATAGCAAGATAAGAAGGCCAATCACAACTCTTAAAAAGCAATTAATCTAGACTTTTTTCAACTAACTGTCCAAAACAAAGGTAGATCTAAGCACCAGGTGTGCAATCTCTTAGTCAAATTGCAAACTCAGTAAGAAAAAAAGGAGTGATAACAACTGCAACCGCAACATAGGGTTGCTGGGCGACTTACCAGTGGCAGGGGGGCCTTGACAGAGACGTAATGATGTCACCAGCGACATGCTGACATCACTCCCCGCACGCCCAGAGGCGTGACACCGAGACACCCCTGGGATGCTTTGGCATTTGAATTAAACACTATGGTTCAACCACAGAGTTTTGCTCAAATGCCCAACTGTCCCTGGTGTCACCTGGCAAAGCACTGACATCATTTCTGGTTGCAGGAGAGTGACGTCAACATGCTGGGACACTACTGGCATTCCCTCCATTTGCTGCCATCCCCCCCACCCACCCCCGCCAGCCATCTGAGCAGTGGCTGGGAAGTGCCCACTGGGTCAGGGGATCCCCTGCCCCTGCTGGGGGTCTGGCAAGTGTGGTCGGGTGCCTTGCGAGGGCTGGGGAGAACCCTTCACACTGATTTTAAAACAATGTCTAACACATTAACAGACGGCAAACTAGTTTCCATCCTGAGTTAATTGTAAGGGCAAAATCTCATCTCCTGAGTCCCAATATATCCATAAGCAAATATTCAGTCATTGTTTTTTGAGTTAATTAGGTTATCAACACAATCGCAGGTCACGGTTAGCTTTGCTCCAAACAAATATTAGCCAAGGAAATAAGTTTCCTGAAGCCTGAAACTAGCAAACAAGATAATTTAATTTGATTCCAAGAACAATCACAATGCATCCCATCCCCCAAAGATGGGAATTAGGTATACAAGGCCTAGGATTGTATCCACAAAACAGGTCCAGTTTTCCCATGTAACTCTACCTCCACTACTAAGGAGATAACATGTGCTCTTCAAGACTGGTAGCTATGATCTATGATCATTCCTGGGGGGGGGAGTAGTTTGGAGATGGTGTGACCCCGTGCCAGTGTGCCCACTTATCACGGTATAAGGGGCACTTATGCTGGTGCGGGGAGCATTCCCATCAGTGCCTGAGTGCTGCAGATCTGTGTGGGGCTCTCCTGCTGGCACAGCCTCTCCGGAAACTAAGTCCCGGAAGAAAATGGTGGTGCTGGCATGGGGGGGGGCATTACCAGGGGTGGAGCTGACTTTAATCAGCACCCTAAGCCCTTCCAGACCAGAGATGCCTGTCGCTGCTGCAACACCTTTTTTTGTATCGCAGCCTCGCTGTTTTCAATGGGGGCATTTTCCCCATTTTCCCCTTTTTAAAAGGCTTTTTGATTCGCCGCAGCAGCCGGGAAGCCTCTGAGGAGGCGGCGCGGCTGCACCGCTCTCGGATGCCGCAGATCCACCCCCCTCAAGAATGGGCTACCCATCTTTCTCTCCTTCTGTCACTATGGCCCATGGTCCCTGTGCTCTTCCTCCCCCCTGCTCTGACACTGTCCCTGGTTCTTGTAATGGAGCCCCCCATTGTTTCTCCCAAAGCCCCTCTCCAGGGCCTTGGTTCTTTGGTTCCATCAAGCCTCCACACCCCAAGCCCCCTCTTCGCGTCATCCTTTTTTTTCATCTCTCATTTAGCCTTCATTCTCTCACACTCTTCAGAGAAACACACACATCCACCCCACTGTCTCATGGACTAGCCATAAGTGAGATATAATTGGGTACCTTAATTAACCAAAGCTTTTAGTAATTGCTGATTTTGGACTGACCAAACGAGATATTTAAAGCATTTTATTTTGACTTGCCGAACATTTTGATGGCCATCTAAAATTTTCTTCCCATCTTCCCTTCAATCTGTTCATTGATCTTTAATCAAAGTGATCCCTTTAAAAACAATTATTCTCATTATTTTATGGGAAAATACCACACCAATCAGCAATCTGGGCAACCAGGTCCCAAGAAGAACTGGGCTGGAGGTGCGTGTATGATTGGCCACCTACATGTATTCCCCACCCCCCATTCCAGGATAACATCCCTTTCCATTCCCCCCACCCTTTGCTTTACTTTACAGAATCTAAGGCTTGGAAGTCTTGTGGTTGCCTAGCCACTGAGAGTTCAGTGGGCATTCTTTTCTTAAAGCTACAGGGGTTAATCTCGTTATTTTGGTGAGTTTCAATCCCCTGATTTTTTTTTAAAGATTTCAGATTTTTCTGCAACCCTGGGACTTCCTTCAATCCCCCCTTGGTCTGAGTAATAGTTATATTATGTGTGTTTGTGGTAACGCATACATTTCAGGGTAAATGGCAGCAGCAGAAAACAAGGTAATACATAAAACTACACAAGAAGCCATTCTTCTCATAGTGGTAGAAGTGGGACAAGTATAACTAAAATTTAAAAATAAACCTCATCCCCTCCCATTGCCAAGTTCTTATTGTCATTTAAACCTATTATTTCAAGGCTTGTACGGATGGCAATAAGTACAGTGCCCTCTTCTTCCTTGTCTGTTTGACACCTGCCAGACATGTTTCCTTCTCTAAACACACACAAAAGTTCCTTCAGCCTTTCCTGATATGTTTCCTCAAGTTGGACTGCCAGAAAGCCGCTCTCCCCATATGAACCTGCTGCTGAGAGACCCCTTTTAAAAGTGTGTATAGCCTAACAGTTAAAAGACTGAGCTATGAAGAACGGCATCCCCAAATATTGGTCAGCCCCCTTATCTGCAATACGGTTGATGCCAACACTATACTGATGTAACAGGGTTTGGGTAAGATCAAGTAACACGTGAAGCACTTCCAGTGTTCAAAAGCACTATACAGGTTGAGTATCCCTTATTCGGACATCCGATATCCAGACTGACCCAAAAACCAGACTTTTTGAGCCGGCAGGCAGGCGTTACTCACAGACCCTCAGCAGCATGCCAGTTTGCTTTCTGATGGCTCAGTGTACACAAAATTATTTTAAAATATTGTTTAAAATTACATTTGGGCTATGTGTATAAAGTGCATATAAACAACTTATAAAACATAAATGACTCTCGTGTTTAGACTTGGGTCCCATCCCCAAGATATCTCTCATTATGTATATGCACATATTCCAAAATATGGAAAGATCCAAAATATGGACCACTTCTGGTCCCAAGCTGTCCGGATAAAGGATACTCAACCTGTATGCGATGATCATTGGGAAGACAAATTATGACACAAAGCAGGGCCTTTTCCCTGTTGTGCTTACTTCCCACTTAGGGTTGCCAACCTCCAGGTGGTTGGAAAGATATGCAGCAACTAGAAGCCAACACTGTATATGAGAATGCGTGTATTAAACAAACAAAATGTGGTGGACAATCAAAAGGTAGAATCATACAAAACATGAAGACATATAAAGCCCAACAATTTGAAGTATTCTTACTCAAAGTATACCGTCTCAGTGTACAATATCAAAAGGTCTCATTCCTAAAACAAGTAAGAAATTCCCACAGTATTCCCACTGCATGCAGCCAGCACCTGACTGAGACCAGCTGCGAGTCCATTATATTCCATTTATTAACAGGTGCATCTACACAGCTCACAGGCTTTTAGACATTACAAAATTATATAACATAAGAAATTATATAAAATACAGAATTTAAGATAAAATACACAACGGATCATCTAAACATTTCAGTTGTGTCCAGAATTTACGATACCTAGCAGATTATCAACACACCTAAAATTATGAGCCATTCTCAAATGAAATAGAAGGCTGGCATTCCAGAGTAATAATTAACCTGAGGTTAAATATCCAACTCAATGCCCCAAGGCCACAGATATACATTCAGCAACTGTCAGGACTGCCAATCCAACCTCACTGGCATTTCAAAGATAATGCAAAAAAACTTTAGTCTTAAATATGTATTTATATCTGTTTACCCAGAACAGTTATTGTGATGTATTTTTTATAGAGTTGATGCATTTTTGTTTTTAAAATATATTAGGAGGGAAACAATCCCTCCAGATAAGACCTTGGTATCCTATCCTCACCATGCATGTCTTCCACACATCTTCTCTAGGGACCTTGGTTTTTGGAAAGTAGAGATTTGGAAAGGGATTCCACACAGCACCTTGGGCTATTTGGCCCACCCAACCTGACCCTCTGTGACCCTTCTTACCGCAGAATTGAATCTGAGATGGCAAATATTACAAGAGATGAACTGCTTCTTCTTGAGTGGGTTGGGTACACCAAACGTATGGTTGATCACTGCTTTCTGCACTGGATCCATCTGGAGAGGAGGGAAGAAGAGGGCATTCAGTTAGCCAGTTCATAAGGGAAAAAGTAGATTAGAATCATGGTATTCAAAAATTGGTATTTTTACCTTTGAAGAAGAAGAGTTGGTTTTTATATATCGACTTTCTCCACCAATTAAGAAAGATTCAAACCAGCTCACAAGCACCTTCCCTTCCCCTCCCCACAACAGACACCCTGGGAGGTTGGTGGGGCTGAGAGAGCTGTGACTTGTCCAAGGTCACCCAGCTGGCTTCATGTGTAGGAGTGGGGAAACAATTCCAGTTCACCAGATGAGCCTTCACTGCTCTTGTGGAGTGGGGAATCAAACCCGGTTCTCCAGATCAGAATCCACCACCCCAAACCACCGCTCTTAACCACTATACCACGCTTGCTCTCCTCCCACATTTATTTATCTGCTCAGTAATCTCTGCACGTTGCACAGGAGGCTGGGCACAGGGGGATGATTTCAGGCGTCCACAAGTCTTGTAGGAGGCTGACCTCGGAGAAACCCGCTGTGCTTCATCCTTGCTCCTTATGAACTCAGGGCCAAACGACAGGATGCACTTGACACATGCTGGGTCATGGTTGTGCAACTGGACTCGCTCCATGAGACATGGGAGAGCTCACCGTAGAAACAGCTTGTTCATTTGGCATCGCGAGGGAGGAGAAGGAGCTTCCGCTTTCCCTCCAACCCAGTTTTTGCCAGAGGAAACAGTGGTGGGGGTGGCCTTTTGCCCCTTCTCCCTGGCTCCTAGGAAGGACATGTGGAACCAGAGAATGAAAAGGGGTGAAAGGCTCCCTTGCTGCCATTTCCACTTACAAAAACTGGGCGGGAAAGAAACCGGAAGCGCCTTCTCCCCCCTCGCAGTGCCAAGTGAACCAGTGCTTTTAAAGGGGAGTTTCCTTTAATGTATGTCTGACTGTGAGTCTGATCGAGCCCCTGTAACCCAAAACATTAGGCGAATCTTGTAGTTAGTTCCGCACAGAACAGTCTCCCGACACTTCTCTGGCTGCATAACGTAGGGGAAGATGGCATGCAAGCTGACCTTCAGGGAAACTTGTGCACCATTACAGGTCTTCTTCTCCTCACCGAGGAATCCGTAATAAGCTCCTAGGGAATCCCAGAACTTCCCAGAATATGATTTGAAAACCCTTCATTTTCTTAATGCCAGGAAACAGAATAATCCTGTCAGTAAATGGTTTCTCTAGCATAAGACTCCCAGTCCTACCTTCCTGACTGTCTTTGAACAAAGCTCCTAGCATATTTATTTTATCTAAAAATCAGGAATGCAAAGCCAAGATTCAGATGATCTGGACTGTGACACAAGCAGATCTTTCCCTGTTGTGTCATTTTCCTGTTCTGAAATTGCTCCAGGGAGCTGCTATTTGCCCCACTGGGGTAAACATAAAGGCCATTTATGCATGGTCAATTTTGAAGCTCGTTCAAAGCGCTTTTTAAAAATGCGACTTTAAAAATGCCTATTCACGGTCCCGACAAAAAAGGAGAAATTCCACCCCCCCACTAGCCAGCTCCTTCGTTCATTTGCATAGCCATTAGCATGTGCCTAGCTAACACACTGCTGTTGTTTTGCATGGTTCCCTCTGGTTATTCTTTGCAGCAGTGGAGCAAAGACAAAAGGCCGCATTAAGTGGGATCTTTTGTAATGCGAAGCAGGTCTGCGCCGGCTTCGCAGTCACTTCCGGAATGACAGTTCAGAGTGCAAAATTTAAAAAAAATCTGTGGGGCGATTCAGCCTGCTAATTACCATGCAAAAGTGGCCAATGGTACTTCTAAGTGTCTGTCTGTCTGTCTGTCTGTCTGTCTGTCTATCTATCTAATTTATACCCTGCCCTCTCTAGCACTGCCAGGCTCAGGGCGGCTTCCAACAGAGTAACAGAGTAACTACATAGATATAAATACATGAATATGAACACATCAGTATTAAAACATATCATTTAAAACTATACTTCTAAAGTACCTTTATGTTTTCCCAGTGGAGAAAATAGCGGCTCCCTGGGGCCACTTCAGGTTGGGAAAATGGTGGAGGGTGGGACCCCTACACTCGTACTATAGTCCCAATTCAAACCAGACCCCAAATGCACCTGATTTGCAGAGAAATGAAAACCCTGGGAGATCTGTCCAGGGGTCTCTCAGCATGGCATGTAGTTGAGCCTTAAGAGGAGGGGAGAATAAAAGGAAGACTGATGTTGTCAACCAGGTTCAGTAATCTGTGGTGCAAAACAGAATGTGGGCTACACACCCTATGATCCCCCCCCCCGAGCATTTCCTCTGATTCTTGCTTTCATTTTGTTTCTTCAGTCTTTGCTCTTAGAAGATAATTGAAAATCTGCAATGATTTCTAACAAAATGGATCTATTAAGGAATGTGGGAAGAGATTAGAGCAGGGAGCATGGCGGCAAAGAGGGGGAAGAAATAAGGCAAATATAAGAATAAGGCGTTTGTCTGAGCACAACCATAATCTATAATACAAGTATTGTTCTCTTAGCCCTGTGGCTCGGGAAGATTATCTTATCCGAGGCTGGCTGTCAGGAAGAAGGGAGAGAGGGAGAGAGAGAGAGAGAGATTGAAGTCTAAAGGAGATTGTATTTCTCTGCTAGGCTATTTAGCTGACCAGACAGGTGCATCGGTCTAGTAGGCAACCTGCATGGACAAGGGAATCATTATCCAGTCGCCCCAATTCTATTCCCAAAGGGAGCGGAATTGGCAACGGTTGCCTTCCCGTGCTTCTGATGAAATTTCTACTCGCTCATCTGAAATAGAAATGAAGAGGTCCAAAGGAAGGCGGTGGTGATGGGGTGGCTCAGAGGTTTTGAGTGATGAAAGAAATCTTCCTTCCCACCATTGCCAAGGAACACAGTTGTATGTTCAACGCAAAATCTACCTGCTGCAGGGATGGTGGATGTAGAAGAAGGCTCAACGGGGGCTTGCAGGAGGAAAAAAGGCAGTGGTGAGGAAGGAGGGAAATCTATATAAACCACTCACTCATCACCACTGCCCGCAAGGTTATACAGCTCGTTCCATCCTCAACTGTCACAGACACTTCTCTCCACTCAAAAAGCGTTCAACGCACTCAATCAGAAAGAAAGAATTGTCTGGCCGCATCAGAACAAAAGACTGTCAAGCTGGCTGTCTATTTTCAAAAGGCACTACTGAGAGACTTCCACAGTAGGGCATGAAGGGGATGGTTTCCCTGTTGTTATGTCCACAGCTATGGATATTCAGAGGTATACTATATCTGTACATGAAGGCTCCACTTATCTACTATATCTAATATCAGTTGGCAAAACTATACACCATGAATTCCCCTATTCCCCTTTTGAAAAGCCTGTCCTATTTATTTTGTACAACACTTATAATTTATATGATAGTTAATACCCACTATTGTCATCTTAGTCGGTGCTATCATCAGGTTTTTGGGTAATGAATTAATAATTTATTTGTATTTGTTTTGTTGACAAAATGCTCCTCTCACCTTTGCAGAGAAGCATGGAATTGAGATGTACAGTTTCCACAGTCGCCGGTTATAACAGATTAAAACGATAACACAGCAAACATCAAATTTGCAAACGACAGCAACTGGCAATAATCATTCCAGCAATTCTGCTTAAAAATACTAGGGTTACTAAGGATTTTTTAAAAAACATTTTGCCTGAATTCTAAAGGGTACGACAAGCCTGTGCAGCCAAAAGGGGCCCTGCCCCTTGCCGCTACGTCATTTTCCAGCATGTAGCAGCAAGTTGAATATGCATTTTGAGAACAAGTGCTTTTTCCTTTTCTTTTTTTTTGCTGGTCTTGAACCTTCTGCCATATTCATTAGGTAATGCTGAGTTCTAATATATAAACATCACAGAGTTGGATCCAGACAATAAATTCCAGAGGCAGAATGCCTCCCCCCCTTCCCACTGATCTCCACGAAATGATGCTCCTGGGAGAGACAGAAGACCCTGAGAAATGGAATGGGGGGTTGGGTCTGCAGCGGGAAAGGAGTCATTAGAAACTGCCAGATTACTCCGAATCTAACCCAAAGACTTCCATGGAAATAGCCAGTATGGTTAAAGCCAAAGATGAGAAGAAGATGAAGAAGAAGAGTTGGTTTTTATAAACCAACTTTCTCTACCACTTAAGGAAGAATCAAAGCAGTTTACAATCTCCTACCCTTCCCCTCCCCACAACAGACACCTTGTGAGCTAAGTGAGGCTGAGAGAGTTCTGGGGGAACTGTGACTAGCCCAAGGTCACCCAACAGGCTTCATGTGTAAGAGTGGGGAAACCAGCCCGGGTCACCAGATTAGAGTACACCACTTATGTGGAGGAGTGGAGAATCAAACTCGGTTTTCCAGATTAGAGTCCACAGCTCTTAACCACTACATCATGTGACTCTGTAACAAGGTTATAGAGAGGTACCTTGGAAGCCAGGGCAAAACAGAGTCCTACGACCCTCCTTCCATACCCTCGTCCCACCAATGTTGTCAGAAGAGAACACAGCATATTTAAGTATATTGACTGCCACCATAACCAATGTATTGCATAATTTACTAACTAGTAGTGGGTGATGGTGGTGGTAGTAAGTACCATCAAGTCACAGCTGACTTATGGTGACCCCGTAGCATTTTCAAAGACAAGAGATGTTCGGAGGTGGTTTGCCATTGCCTGCCTCTGCGTGGGCTGAGAGAGTTCGGAGAGAACTGTGACTGGCCCAAGGTCACCCATGAGGCTTCACGTGTGGGAGCGGGGAAACCAACCCGGTTCACCAGATTAGAGTCTGCTGCTCATGTAGAGGGGAATCAAACCCGGTTCGCCAGATTAGAGTCCACCGCTCTTAACCACTACACCACGCTGGGTCTTATTTGCTGATGATAAATACATTCATAACTGTCAATGCTGATTCACTAAATTGACAAACTGGCCTCCTATTCGACTCTGTAAGAACTGGTCAGAGGTGAAAAATTGGATAGACGCAACCTTATCCCTAATTTTAGGCAACATGAACCAATACGTTGGGTCGGTCCTCAGCCCTTGTAGATCCCCTGGGGAGATTGCTCCCCCCCACCCAATAACCATATGCTCATAGCCTTTTACAAACGTGCTCAAATTCTGCACCTGAATGGAGTCTTTCCAGCCCTGACTGGCTATCCACAGGACCACGCTGGCTCCTGAGATTCCTCAGTATAGCACGCTTGCCAAAGCAAAGTCCCTCAGGTGGTCACTTGCTGTCCCCCTGGAGTATACATAGTTCAGCCACTGAATCCTGAACACCTTTGAAACTTTGGGGTTGCTCACAAATGCCAACAATTCCTTTTTTAAAGAGTGTCACCTCTCCTCTCCTCCCACGCTTCCAATATTTGCAAAGTCCTAATACAGCCATACCAGCACAGCCCAGCCAAAGCCTCACCAAAAAAACTCTCTAAAAACCTCCGTGGCAATCCAGCTTCCTGTCCTTATGTGATACCTACCTAGACCATTTTCTTCTGTTCTCGATCTACTGTTCCAGAGAGTTTGCTGAAATGCCTCAAGGTCTTTCTGTCCCTCCGTTCTGAGAGAGAAAACCCAAGTGCACACTTTGCGGATGGTATATTCCGAGAGGGGGAAAAATATTCTCTGCTTTATAACCAATTTGCGTTGACTCAGATTACCTCTGTTTTATCCCTGGGATTTTCCCAGTGATTTATAAATAGAGGTTGTTGAGCTGAGCTTCCTGTGAAGACTTTGGAGGTCAGAGATGGGAAAGCAAAGAGAGACACAGGAAGAGTTCAAACTGTGACTTTATACAAGATGCTATTCAATCCCATGGGATTTGCAGGTCTGGAAAGACTTCAGGACACCTTTTCAAACTTGAGTCCCGGCCCCAAAGTCACAAACTAAGGTCTTCTTGGCATGTCTATTTCACTTGCAGTCACCCCTCTGACAATATCAGGTCTTTGTTGGGATTATGCATGCTGTTTCTGACCCTCAGAGGTCACCTTGCTCTCCCCTTGCGTTTCCCTGTGTTTTGCCCGCGCTTTGAAATGTGAGATAAAACAAGTCTCTCAAAACGCGGTCAAAACATGGGGAAATGCAGGAGGAAAGCAAGGCGATCTCCGAGGGTCAGAAACAGCATGCATCATCCAAACAAAGACCTGATGTTGTCGGGTGGCTTTTCACTGCGGAACTGTTCATCCGTCAGCAAAGACTAGTATGAGTGTGTCTCTTTAAATTGGCAGACCTACAGCTGATGTATGTTGGTTCCTACCAGCATGTTTCTTTCTATTGTATACACTGTACCCATCTGATTTAGTTTGTAACTATTAGCTACATAGTTTGTAAGATTTAGTTTGGTTTGTTATCATTAGGTTTGTTAGTTATATTAAAAGGTGTTAGTAGAGAAATATACTGTTGTCATGATGTTGTTTTTGCATGGAAACCACCTGGAGGTTGGAAACCCTAGCTATTGCTAAAGGGTCTAATACCATTAATCTAACAATGAGGTATTAATTACAGCTGATAGAATGAATCTGCCATGCACCTTTGCAGCAAATTAAGCAGAAGAAGAAGAGAAAAAGAACATTGTTTGGACTTAACTTCGCAGTCCTTTTACTCTACTATGTAAATCCTCCCGTTGGGATTGTTGATGGAAGGACGTTTCCCCGCGGTCACCCCCCCCCCCACCAACTGCTTCGGTGCTTCCTTTTGATTATGCATAACTTTTCGGCCTCTCAGAAGTCCCCTCACTCTCCCCATGCGTTTTGCCCATGTTTTCCAGATGCTGTTTTAGCCAGAATCTGGAAAACATGGGCAAAAAGCAGGGGAGAGTGAGGCGACCTCTGACAGGCGGAAAAGGCATACATAATCAAAAGGAAGCCCCGAAGTGGGGGTGACCATGGGGAAACGTCCCTGCATAAAATGCCACAGCCTTTCTGCTCAGGGGGTGTTGGAGATAGGTTTTGTCTGGGAGGGCGGATATACCCATTGAGCATAAAAAAGCAACAGCAGTTTAGATTAGGGATGGATCTGGGGTGATTAGGCTTTGGAGTTACCAAGGGCAGCCTGTGTGCTTGCTTCTGCACCGCCAGGTACAAACACCAGCTCTCCCCTGGGAAGTTATTACAAACACCGCTGACTTCTAGTCTTCTGTCTCCTAAAGGGAACTGAACTGATAAAAGAAGAAGAAGAGTTGGTTTTTATATGCCGACTTTCTCTACCACTTAAGGAAGAATCAAACTAGCTGACAATTGCCTTCCTTTCCCCTCCCCACCACAGACACCCTGTGGGGTAGGTGGGGCTGAGAAAGCTCTAAGAAAACTGTGACTAGCCCAAGGTCACCCAGCTGGCTTCGTATGTAGGAGTGGGGAAACAAATCCAGTTCACCAGATTAGCCTCCGCAGCTCATGTGGAGGAGTGGGGAATCAAACCCGGTTCTCCAGATTAGAGTCCACCGCTTCCAACCACTGCTCTTAACCACTACACCACGCTGGCTCTCTTGACCTTGACCTTGCCACAGCTCAGGGCCAACCCAGATGGGATACTGGGAGCACCATGAATGGGGAGATCCCTTCAATGTTCAAGCATAAAGGGGCATAATTTCATTCAGGACTGTGTGGTGATTAAACTTTTACCCTTTTCCTAAATTGCTCCTCCTGTATGGGGGGATTTTGACATGGGGCTGCTGTTTGAGGCTAAATAGAACCTCCATGTTCAGAGGCACTGTTACGACTGATCACCAGATGCAAAAGACAAACCACAGGGGAGGGGCTACTGCCTTCACACACTGCTTGTGGTTTTCCAAAGAGCATGAACGCTGAACTAGATGGCCCCTTCCTCTGATTTAGCAACACTTTTTTATTCTTATGAGAGCAGCACAGATTGTCGTCACAGGACACTTGTCCTAAAGTTTAGCCTGAGGAGGGCAGGGTTTGGGGAGGGGAGGGATTTCAATGCCATAGAATCCAATTGCCAAAGCAACCATTTTCTCCGGGTGAACTGATCTCTATCGGCTGGAGATCAGCTGTAATAGCAGGAGATCTCCAGCTACTACCTGGAGGTTGGCAACCCTAGGTTAACCCCACACACCGTCCTGGCAATTGGTAGCTATCTCCAGCCTCCCAACCATCCTGTTTCCCAACAGCTACCACCTTCTCAAATGACTGTCCCCTTGGCACCATAACAATCCTTGGTGACCTTGCAGCCAGGCAACTGAAGCTGTCCCTCAGTAGCAAAAAGGCTGGGCCGAATATGATGAGCGGTAGCGGGTGTTTGCAGGCAGCCTGCAGTTGCAGTACTCCTAGCGAGACCTCGCTTTGCTTAACTCTGGCCCCAGCACGCGTGACCTTTGAGTGATCTTGAAGCTGAAAGACCAGCAAAAGAAATCACTCAGTGAATGCGAGATCGAGATCGAGATCATGACGGGTAGCCGTGTTAGTCTGTCTGTAGCAGTAGGAAAGAGCAAGAGTCCAGTAGCACCTGAAAGACTAACAAAATTTCTGGCAGGGCAGGAGCTTTCTGGTGTCCGAAGAAGTGAGCTGTAACTCACAAAAACTCCTACCCAGCCAGAAATTTTGTTAGTCTTTCAGGTGCTACTGGACTCTTAGGCCAATTATGCAGGGTCAATTTTGATGCTCGATCAAAGCTCTTTTTAAAATGCGACCTTTAAAATGCCTATTCACGGTCCCGATGCAAAAAGAGAAATTCCACTCCCCCCACTTGCCTGCTCCTTCACTCCTTCGTATGCATAGCCATTGGCAATAGTCGTTTGTGATTTTTCATGGTTCCTTCAGTAAATGCTTTGGTGTGGGGGCAGAGCAAATACAAAAGGTCGCATTAAAGGGGCTCTTAAGAAATGTGAAACAAGTATGCACCGGCTTCGCAGTCACTTCCTGAATGATGGTTCAGCGTGAAAAACTTTTAAAAAAAAATGCAGGGCATTTCAGCCTGGAACGCGCTGCTAATTACCAAGCATAAATGGCCTTGCTCTTTTCTACAGAGAGAGAGAGAGAAGAAGAAGAAGACAAAGATGAAGACGAAGAAGACTAGAGAGGCCAGAAGAAACTTGCAACATCTGCACACCATCAAAAATGTTGGGGGGCCAAAACTGGTTGTATTGGACACAATGTTGGGCTGAGATTCCAGCAACGAGGGCCAGCCTTGGCATTAGCTGAGCACAGGTTTCTGCCCTGTGTGTGTGTGTGTGTGTGTGCGTGTGTGTGAACTTTGTCCCCTCTTGTTCAACAGTAAACCTTCCCCCCTAACATTTCTGGACCAATTCCAAATCTCACCGTGTTGAAGTTGGGGAAGAGGTTGAGCGGGGACGTCCCATTGAGGCGAAAGGTCAGAAAGTGCTTGATGTCCAGTGGCGAGTGTAGGGACCGTCCTGGGATGGGAAGCGAAGTTAAGAGGGAGCTATTGTGGCCGGCTGGACCTAAGTGCCAAGAAAAGGAAAACAGAGAGGTAAGGAAATGCTGCAAGGTGAAAGAAACACATTGGAAGGAGAAAAATTGGCGTTTCCCTCTTAGAAGCAACCATTCCAAAACTGTGTCCTGCAAAGAAGCTGCTAGTGCACCATGTGAAATAAAGGCTCCCGCACACCTGAAATGCCCATGCTGCAAAAGAGGCTGCCTGCTGCCTCTCTTCATGATTTACTGCTCTGACCTTGCCTCCTTCCAATCAGTCTCTGCTGGTGCAGGTAATTCTACTGTGTGTCTGCACTGGGTGCACTTAGATCACTTCACACTCCCAATGCAAAATTACAGGAAAAAAATTCTGCTCTCCATAGAAGAAGAATTGGTTTTTATACGCTGACTTTTCCACCACTTAAGGGAGAATCAAACTGGCTTACAATCACCTTCCCTTCCCCCCCACAACACCTGTGAGTTAGGTAGGGCTGAGAAAGCTGTGACTAGCCGAAGGTCACCCAGCTGGACTGGGTGTAGGAGTGGGGAAAACCAACCTGGTTCACCAGATTAGGGTCCACCGCTCATGTGGAGGAGTGAGGAATCAAACCCGGTTCTCCAGATTAGAGCCCACCACTCCAAACCACTGCTCTTAACTGTTGTCTGTTGCATGTCTGGATGAGTTACTGTTCTAGGCTTGCCTCCTTCAACTGTGTGAACCACCGAGATCAATGACGATGCAGAAATGAAGGAGGCAAGTTCTTCTGAAGGCAGGTAACTCTTATTCTCACACATTACAGGAAACCTTTTCAATTGTAAAAATTAAGCATGCTTCTAATTTCAGTCCAGGAAAAGATGTGCCTCAGGGCCTAACTACACAATATGCTGCCTATAGGGCCTCCCCCCAGATGTTTGGGAAGTTGCTGTTTGTCTTGTTAGGAAAACATACATGTACTCGATGGGTTAACATTTAAGTTTCCCCAATGGGGCGAACAAGCAGCTCTTCGAGACCATTTGATGTTGGGAAAATGGCATGGGGAAAAAAAGCTTAAACCCCCACTCTTGACACACTATGGGTCCAGATAGAAAGTGGGTTCCCACACACCCGGGAATTATTTTAGTACAGAATTACATTACCGTTTTGCAGATAATAACTAACTGGTGGTCCCTGGCCCTAAGCGTGTGTGGTTGTCCTCAACAAGAGCCAGGGCCTTTTTGGCCTGGTGGAACTCCCTCCCCAGTAGGGTTGCCAGCGTCCAAGTGGGACCTGAGGATCCCTTGGAATTACAGCCCATCTCCAGACTACAGAGATCAGTTTCCCTGGAGAAAATGGATGCTTTGAAGGGTGGACTCTTTGGCATTATACCCTGCTGAGGTCCCTGTCCTCCCCAAGTTCCATCTTCAAATCTCCAGGAGTTTCTCAACCTGGATCTGGCAACCCTACTCCCTAGCAACATCAGGGCCCTGCGGGACCTTGAAGAGTTTCGCAGGGCTCGTAAAACAGAGTTGTTCCACCAGGCCTACAGCTAAGGGCAGCCGCGGATGTCCTCTATGCTGGCCTCCCTACTAGGGTTGCCAACTGCCAGGTGGTGGCTGGAGATCGCCTGCTATTACAACTGACCTCCAGGCGACAGAGATCAGTTCCCCTGGAGAAAATGGCTGCTTTGGCAATTAGACTCTATGGCATTGAAGTCACTCCACTCTCCAAACCCTGCCCTCTTCAGGCTCCATCCCCAGAATCTCCAGGTATTTCCCAACCCAGAGCTGGAGTTATGATCTATGGTGGAATATTTGGCTGAAAAACCTCTCAGGGGATACTACTTTTATTGGGGACCTCCCACGCCCCCAATGCCTGGGGGTGAGCTGAGCCTTTGCCGTGCCTCGTCATTGGCTTGGCTTAAGAATTGGCCCTGTGTGACCCTGAAACATAGAAGCATAGAGCTGGAAGGGACCTCAAGGGTCATCTAGTCCAACCTCCTGCACAATGCAGGAAATTCACCGCTGCCTCTCCCCCCCTCCACCCCTTCCACTCTCCCAGTGGCCCCTGCTCTTTGTCCAGAGGAAGACAAGAAATAAAAATTAAAAAAACCCTCCAGCATCCCTGGCCAATCTGACCAGGAGGAAAATTCCTTCCTGACCCCAAAGTGATGATTGGCATTACCCTGGGCATGTACGAAAGGGCCACAAGAACCAAGTACTGGCTCATCTCTTCCTGCCCTCTCTCTCATGATCTGCCTAAGTTCACAGAATCAGCATTGCTGTCAGATGGCCATCTAGTCTCTGCTTAAAAACCTCCAAAGAAGGAGAACCCACCACCTCCCGAGGAAGCCTGTTCCACTGAGGAACCGCTCTAACTGTCAGAACGTTCTTCCTAATGTTTAGCCAAAAACTCTTTTGATTTCATTTCAACCCGTTGGTTCTCATCCAACCTTCTGGGGCAACAGAAAACAACTCCGTTTCATCCTCTATATGACAGCCCTTCAGATACTTGAAGATGGCTATCATATCACCTCTCAATCATTCTCTTCTTCTTCAAATTTTCCTACTCCTCACCGTCTTCGTAGCCCTCCTCTGGACACGTTCCAGATTGTCAACATCTTCTTAAACTGTGGTGCCCCAAACTGAACACAATACTCCCAAGGTCTAACCAGAACAGAGTAAAGTGATACCATCACTTTGCACTGTACTATACAAGCCTACTTCCGTTATTAGAGACGGTCAACACCGTTTCTCTTGGATTAGTGACCCTCAGATTAAAAGGGGGGGCACTGCTAACATATTTGTGGTGTGCGTTTCCACCATAAGGTAGGCAAACCATTGCTCTATCAGTCAGTGGTTCCCAACCTTTTTTTGACCAGGGACCACTATGACTTTTTTGTTCGGTGCAGGGACCCCAAGGTTCAAAATTAAAATTCTGAGAATTTGAAAATAAACTTTAATCATAACTGTTAGTTAAACATTAAACTTAGAATAGTATTTGAATATATATTTTTATAATAGAGAACTTTTAATTGAAAATATTAATTTTTTATGGGTTTATAACTTTGTTTCGTGGACCTTAATTTAGTTTTCGCGGACCCCTGGGGGTCCACGGACCCCTGGTTGGGAACCAGTGAAGTGATCCGAGCCTGTAGCACTTACCAGGTTATTTTCTCTTTGTGGTCAGTACTATCCCAATTAGCAACAATATGACTGGACCACCACAGCATTCAAAATACGGCTGTTCCTTGCCAGCGCGAGCATGGGGAGAAGAAGCTGCCTGTCCGCGGCCCGGCTGGAGCACGCGCTGCCCGCTTGCTCACCCACCCTCAGCTTGTACCAGCCGCTGCTCTCCCTCTCTTTCTTTCTGCGGGGGTGGCCGCTGCGCGCCCTGCCCAGTGCATTTCTCTCTGCCCCTGGGGCCAAGGCACGTGGCACACCCCCTTGGCCCCTGCCCCGGGGGCTCCTTCTCCCAGCTTCATGCCCATATCAGCAGCACCAGCGAAGGGACCACAGATTTGAATGTTGTGCTTGTGCCGTGACCTCATGCACTGCTTTAATGGTACCCCAGGCCATAAAACTGGGCCTTCCAAATGGTATATAAATCATAGGCACTACTAGGGAATTTTTTGAAGATACACATATGGACGTATTAATTTCTGCCTGAAAAAAAGAACTGTTCCCAAGGGTTCGGTCACATTCTCAACTGGCCCTAATACAGTACTGGCGGATGCAGAGAAGACTTTGGTTGTTTGTGCATGGGAGTTTGACCTCTGGTTCATTGTGCAATGCCTGAAATCATTACATGCTATGGGAAATGTATTGGAAATGTATTCTTTGATTTGAAATATATTCTTTGTACTCAATAAAGTATATCTGCACTCATGAACATGCCACACTCAGCATATTAGAGGTGGCTTGTAGAGTTACACCAAGCACTTGCATATGTTACAGGCCTCAAGTATAAGAGGCCCACTGTTGCTCCTTAGTTAGAAGGTAATTGAAGAATCCATAGATGGCTTTAGTATGCTTGCATACGCTGGTTTTCCAGAGATAAGAACCGCTAGGAACCCTCTTAGTTAGCCTTGGCAGCTGCCAGGGTCCAAGATAAGAAGAACTGCAGTAATTTAGGATCAAATAGAAAAGCACCTGACCATGAGGGTCTTCACTGCTCATTGGTGAGAATGAGATCACCATTTCTATGTAACGCCTCCGAATCTCTAATAGGGTATTCAGATCCTTAAATATCTACTATTGGTTCTATGTATTGACGCCATGTATTTCGTCTTTTGCACCTCCCATTACCAAAGATTATATCTGTGCTTGCACTCCTTTGATGTTGGTGTGAATTGTCCTGGCATTTGGGCAATTTTCACCCAGTGTGTATATTGGGCCTAATAAACAAACTGCTTTGAACTATCAACCTCCTACTGTGTTATTGTCATTGGGAATTGATACAATAATACAGGCATATCAGTTGCTCGCTGGACTCACTGATGGGAGTCTATTAGGGTTGCCAGGTCCCTCTTTGCCACCGGCGGAAGGTTTTGGGGGCGGAGCCTGAGGTAGGTGGAGCTTGGAGTGGGGAGGGACTTCAATGCCATAGAGTCCAATTGCCAAAGCAGCCATTTTCTCCAGGGGAATGGATCTCTATCTGCTGAAGATCAGCTGTAATAGCAGGAGATCGCCAGCTAATTATTAATTAATTAATAATTAATTTCAAAGTGCAGATCCCACGTGGGATCTGATATGCATGCAGCACTTTGAAATTAATTACTAGAGATGTGCAATATAGAGGAATATGCTTGAAAGACTGATGAAGAATCCAAAGAATTTGAAACGGCCGTATCTTCCTTGAAGCAAATCCTCCTTGAACTATCTATAATTATTAGAACTGCTCACTTACCTGTATGACACTTATACAGAAGACTGATGTACATACAGTGAGAGACTTTGCACTCTTGTATAGATATATTCCTTTGTCTACTACCGTCCATGAGATGGGATGTATAGTTGATGTATAAGATTTTCGTCAATATGTATGTGTAATTGTTTGTGCGTAATTGTTTAGACACAGTAGCTTATAAATATTTTTGCACCTCAAAATACTTGTTCGCCCCTGTACTAATTTCCTCATCTGTTGATATCAATACAGTGGTGCCTAATTTCTCCCCCAGTACCTGGAGGTTGGCAACCCTAGAGTCTATGCACCAGCAGTCTCCAAGCTTTAAATGCTACTTTGTAATTGGCTTATTTTGTAGAGCTTACTGTCAGAGAAAATCCACCCCCCAACCCAGTTGCTGCATGATAAAGCATTTTAAGAACAAAAACCAAATTGCCAGGTCCCTCTTCGCCACCGGCGGAAAGTTTTATGGGCAGAGCCTGAGGAGGGCAGGGTTTGGGGAGGGAAGGGACTTCAATGCCATAGAGTCCAATTGCCAAAGCGGCCATTTTCTCCAGGTGAACTGATCTCTATCAGCTGGAGATCAGTTGAAACAGCAGGAGATCTCCAGCTAGTACCTGGAGGGTGGCAACCCTACGAATATTAGATAATGGTCACCATTCACTCACAAAGCCACATGTGATGCATGGCACTCTAGAGATCTCCTGGAATTACAACCAGACTACAAAGATCAGTTCCCCCAGAGAAAATGGCTGCTTTGGAGGGTGAACTCTATGGCACTGCTGCGATCCCTCCCCTTCCCCAACCCCACCCTCCCCAGGCGCCACCTCCAAATCTCCAGGAATGTCCCAGCTTGCAGTTGGCAACCCTACATCCAAGGGCACTATTGCAGTGAGAGTAAAACCTGCTGGAGGCTTTTGCCAGGGACCCCATGGTCACAGAATCATTGGATCATAGACTTGGAAGGGACCACCAGGGTCATGGGTTGTAAGGCATTTCAGGGCCCACATAATGTACTGCACTGTTTCTAGGGGCCCGGGCAACATAAGGCTCTTCCTCCCTCCACACTTGTCTCAGCAATGCATGCAGTGCTTGTTCAAAGACAGCAAAGCATTCACCCCCCATCAGCTGGCGGCTAAGTGCTCCTCTCCCTAATTCTATATTGCTCTACATCAAGTTTCTATTATTATTATTTAACTTTATTTGCCAGTATAAAGGGAGAGGGGTAGGAAAAGAACGGATCAAAAACCACCTAAAAGCCTTAAAAAAACAACAACACCCAACCTTTAGTTTGCACATTTCCCTACAGATTGTGGCAGAACAACCCTATCTGCCTGGGAGGAAAAAATGACCTCTTTCTAGCAGACTGGACAAATTTATTCCCTTCCTCGTGGAGGGAGCTGCTCCCCAATCCAGCTTTGACTCCAGGGGGAGAAACCACAGTTGTTTCATCAGCCATGTGCTGATCAAATTAATGGCAAAGTCACTCAGAAGGGAAATCTAGGGAAGAGAGTGTGAGGAGAGGACGGTTGTTCACGTATTTATTTTCAAAGGCAAAAAAAGTGTGTGTGTGTGTGTGAATATGTATAAAGCCCATAAATAATCATGAATCATGCCTGGCTCAAAAGTATGCTCCTGGCTCTCCTGGCGGTTTGAGGGAGAAAGGAAAGAACGTCTGTCTAATCCTCCCCACCCTCCTGTTGCGACCCGCTGCACTTGGTCAAGGAGGAGAAGCCAGCTGAAGATCGCTGGAAGGATCCGGAGGTGCCTAATTTGCAGCCTGCACCTGGAGAAGCGCACAGACCCAGCTGGGCCAGCAACCAGGCCCTTCCGGCTCAGCTGGCCTTCATAACGCAGCCCGCCTGTCAAGGGCAATGTCCTCTGGCGCTCCCCTCCTGCCAGGAACTCTGGCAGCTGGCAGAACACTCTATGGGATCTACCGCTTGGCATCAGTTGGTGGCAGTCTCAGCCCTTAAAAGTTGTCGCTCTGAAGATCTGGGCTAGGGAACTTAATATTGATAATGATCATTTATTTATATCCCGCCCTCCCCTGGCAATGCCGGGCTCAGGGCGGCTAATAACGCAGTCACAGTACATAATATAATACATAAATCCATTACCTAAAATATAGTACATGAATCACCATATCGCTGAGTGTTTAGACTAATAAATCTAATCGACGGTGCCTAAATAAATGCCCCAACAAGGAGGGATGTTCTTCCAGCGGTAGTATAACATCAAACAGGGGGAGAAATGGACCACAGCTAGACTTATCAAGGACAGACAGGGTAAAAGGGACTAAAGGGAAATGGGGGGGGGGGAGGGAACAGGAAAAGAAGGAAGGGAAAGAGGGGAAGGGAAGGATAGGGAGGCCAGTATTTTGATGACACCGTTGCTCTTCTCAATTGGACTATCCATCATGGGCTATTTTGGAGGTTTCTTGTCTCTTTAAATGGAATGCATTAGGGCATGGGTTCTCAACATGGGGGGAATTCCCCCGGGGGATTTTAGGGTTGGGGGGGGGGGACTGGGACCATTATTCAGCAAAGTGTGATGTCCTGTAGATTATGTACTATCTGTAAAACTGTAGTTTTTTTTTTTTAATTAGACTATCTTGGGAAGGGGGGAATTATATTCTGAACATTGGTGAAAGGGGGGGAATGGAGCAAAAAAGGTTGAGAACCACTGCATCAGGGCCTATTCATGCAGCAGTAGATTCTGTCCCTCGTGCAATTTCTGCAGGTAGAGATGTACGGGAGATAATGTCACAACAATATCAATTTGATCCATTTTCGCATGCTAAACGAACAGTATGGGCCAATCCAGATTTAAAAACTGGGAAAAAATCTTTTTTAATGGAAGGCTTGGATGTGTTGGGGGATTTTTACTTTGAACCAATTAAGAGACTACGGGGACAAGTTTTTATTATTGTCTTGGCTGAGGTCTAGACATGACCTGTCAACTTCTGTTGATATCTAAATATGGCCCTGCAGCACTTGGGCCATTTTTGCATGGTAATTAGAAGCGCAATCCAGACTGAATTGCCCCACAGATTTTTTTAAATTTTGCACACTGAACCGTCATTCCGGAAGTGACTGCAAAGCCGGTGCAGACCTGCTTCGCATTACAAAAGAGCCCACTTAACGCAACCTTGTGTGCTTGGAAGAATAATCAGAGGGAACCATGCAAAACAACAGCGGCGCATTAGCTATGCACATGCTAATGGCTATGCAAACGAACGAAGGAGCAGGCGAGTGGGTGGTGGGTGGAATTTCTCCTTTTGCAGTGGGACCGTGAATAGGCATTTTTAAAGTCGCATTTTAAAAGAGAGCTTTGAACAAGCATCAAAATTGACCATGCATAAATGGCCTAAGTGTTTCATAATCTTGCTCATTCTTGGAAACTCTAATTGAATCAAGGCAGAAAATGAAACCTACAATATTTGTTTACAAATATTTGATGTTCATCCATCCATCCATCAATTGAAATTACTGATTAATAAATATGATATGCAAAATCTCAGAAATGAATGGAGTAAGGAACTTGCTCACCTTATTTTGCCATAGCAATGGGACATGGCCCTAAATTTTGTACCTGTTGTTTCTGTGGACCTTAAGCGGTGAGCCATTCAGCCAAAAAGTATGCTTAGGATATACTGGACACCACAGTGACTTTTTAGCGAAGGACTAAGTAAAATGTCTAATTGTTGGCGCTGTAACCTACCAGACAGGTCTATTAAACATACTCTTCGGGCCTATTCCATCATTCGGTCTTTTTATTTTTATATCACGCTTTTCTCTACCTTTAAAGAGTCTCAAAGCGGCTTACAGTTGCCTTCCTTTCCCCTTCCCACAACAGGCCCCTTGTGAGGTAGGTGTGGCTGAGAGAGTTCAGAGAGAACTGTGACTAGCCCAATATCATTTTTCTGTTAGATTATTCATTGATTGTTGAGGATGCTTACCATATGTACTTTTAAACTATTTGTCTCTCCCTTGGAGACTAACTGATGGTAAACGGAAATGGACCCTTGGTACCCTTACTGTTGCTAAAAGAGTTGCATTACAACACTGGAAAGATAAATGCCCACCTCCAGTAATCCAATGGATTGAAGACTTTGCAACTTTAGCAACATTTGAACGTATGGTATAGATGACAACTGCGCATGAAGATCTTCTTGACACTTGGAAACCTTTTACAGATGTTTATCTGTAGATTTGCCACCACTGTTGTTATACTTTGTTATATTTTTTATTTCTTTCTGTTTGCAGTAATTAAAATAAACAACAACAGGGATTCTGAGCTGCCCCAGTTTAGAATCCTATTTTGTACAGAAGAAACAAACTTGTGCCTAGACGCACACATTCAGATGTCACAGCAAATTGCTGCTTGGCCGAAGGCATGCCAACCAGAAGGATTTCAATTGTGTTCTGTGCGCAAGGGGAGGAGGGAGTGCGCAGGCGTGGCCTTGAAGCAACCTTTAGGGTCCATGCCTCCCCCAAACCGTGATCTACCACGATGCCTGGATCCTGCCAATGTCTGACAGAAAGCTCCACAGACATATTTTCTAGTGTGTGAGAGCTGAAATCCTCTGCTGGGCTCCGTGCCCCTCCCCAGGATTACCAAAAGCAGAATTATATAAATTAAAAAAAAAAAAAAACACTCATCTTTCTCAATATGCATCATTTACAGCGCAATCCTATGAAGAGTTTCTCCAGTCTAAGCCAACTGAAATGAATGGGCTTAGACTGGAGTAACTCTCTTTAGGATTGCACTGATATTCAAGTAAGACTTCAGCGCCTCTCTGGAAGACGTGTGGTGTCCCCCCCCCCCCCGGTTAATGCAGAGCATACATCTAGGGATGCCAGCCTCCAGGAGGGACCTGGGGAACCCCCCAGAATTACTGCTCATCGCCAGACTACAGAGACTGGAGAAAATGGATGTTTCGGAGACTGGACTCTATGACTCTATGGCTTTTGGGTGAATCTTCACCATAGAGGGTCACCCAGGCATCACTTCCGTTTTTGAGCTGGAAGTGATGCTGGGAGTTGAAATGACACCAAACAGCCCCCTCCCCAATTTTTCACCACCAGTCTGTCAAGCATTGGAAGGGGACTGAGGGCCCAGGCTGGGAGGTCTCACTCTTCCACTATAGCAGGACACTTGCCCCCCTCCCCCAATCCTGATCTACTACTTTCTGTGTCAATTGTTATCTTAAATACATTTGGGCTCCGCAGAAAAATATGACAGATCTACTAGACCTTCTGCAATTAGGGTTGCCAACTCCGGTTTGGAAAAGTCCTGTTGATTTGGGGGGAGAGAACAGGAAGGACAGAGGTTGGGAAGGGAGCTCAGCAGTGCCATCGTTTCAAAGTGATATGATTCTAAGACTTCTGTTTCTCATCGACTCTATGGCAGGGGTTCCAACGTGGTGTCTGTGGGCGCCATGGCAGATGCAGACATCTTTTCTGGTCCCGCCGAAGTACTTTTAGGAAGTGGGTGGGGCCAGGTAGGGCTTTTGCCCAGCAAGGCTTCTGATTGACTACTGGAGATTTGATTGGCTGTGCAGATTTTTTAAAATGTTGCTTTGGCAGCACCTGCCAGAACAGCACAAGGATCTACACTGTGTTATTGAAGTTAAGCTGTGGCAATCATTTTGTGGCTGGCTCTGCCTCCTGCAGCAGCCACTTTGTGACTGCGCCCACCATGCCATGTCAGAATCCCAAATGGGCCCACAGTCTTAGAAAGGTTGGAGACCTCTGCTTTATGGTATACTACAGAGTCCACTCTCCAAAGTTCCCATTTTCTCCAAGAGAACTGATCTTTGCAGATTGAAGATCAGTTGTAATTCCAGGAGAAGTCCAGGACATACCTTGTGGTTGGCAACCTGATCTGTAACAACCTTACAGTACACAAGCCTCCCTCCCCATATGCACATGTTTGTGTGGGCATACGTGCCAGCTGATTGAGAACATTTCATGCATTTGATGAAGCGGGTTCTTAATTCACTTTGTGCCACAATAAATGTGTCAGTCATTAAGGTGTCCCAGGATTTGGTCATTAGTACTACCCTGACCTCCCTTGGAGGTAGGATTGTCAGGTGGGAGGTTTTTGGGGTGGGAGGTTTTGCCACTGGTGGGAGGTTTTTGGGGTGGAGCCTGAGGAGGGTGGTGTTTGGGGAGGGACTTCAATGCCATAGAGTCCAATTGCCAAAGCAGCCATTTCCAGGTGAACTGCTCTCTATTAGCTGGAGATCAGTTGAAATAGCAGATCTCCAGCTAGTACCTGGAGGTTGGCAACCCTACTTGGAAGTCAGCTCCAGGTTGCCAGCTCCAGGTTGGGAAATACCTGGAGATTTTCGGGGCAGAGTCTAAGGAGGGCAGGGCTTGAGGAGGGAGGGACTTCAATGGGGTATAATGCCATACAATCCACCTTTCAAAGCAGCCATTTTCTCCAGGTGAACTGATCTCTATCGGCTGGATAATAGCAGATCTCCAGCCAGTACCTGGAGGTTGGTGACCCTACTTGGAGGAAGGGCTGGATATAGTTTAATAAGCAAACACTTTTGCCTTGGGGCTCAGCCGGTGGATTTGGAGGGATTCTCCCACTCCCATTTCTAGGCCTTACTGAAAACAAGGCTAAGCTTTTGGGTGATTGCTCTGCTTCTTTAGATCATCTTTCCTTCCCCCCACCCACTGGAGGCCCACTGGCTGAAGTTTCTTGTCAGTGATATTCCAACTGAGCAGCTGTGGGATATATTTTTAGCAGTTAATTTAGACACTCAATTAAAAGGATTTCCCTCAACGAAAACGGTAAGGACTCCAGTGAGTGCCCGGGGACAGAAGGATGCCACTACTGGAAAGATCAGCCACATGGCCACAAGGAGATAGAGGCTTGCCTGGTGAGAAAGTTTAGGTTAGGTGAGGGATGCCTGTGTTGAAAAAACACACACACCCTTTTCTTTATTAGCTGTATGCTGAACAGGATGTCAGGTGGAATGGGGCCGGAGGGGAGCCCAGCACACGTCTTCAGGCTATAGGACTACAAGGCTGGCATCAGTCTTGATATTCTTGTTCAGTTTGTAGCCTCAGCACACATGCTAAGGAACATTGCAATCCCAACCTTCTTGGCTCACAACGACCATGCCCCCATACACACTAAAGTCACCCCCTGTGCGTGCACACACACTTTCCACATAGCATTGCCAACCTCCAGGTAGTAGCTGGAGGTCTCCTGGGATTACAACTGATCTCCACCCGCTAAAGATCAGTTCACCTGGAGAAAATGGCTGCTTTGGAAGGTGGTTTCTATGGCATTATATCCCACTCAAGTCCCTCCCCTCTCTTGGCTTATTCAGAAAATATCCAATTTCAAATTGGAAATTAAAAAATACTTTAAAAGCCAGACAAATATCTAGCCAACCTCCTCTTCTCTCCATGCAGAAAGTTTTCCTTTATACCTTTATGCCATCATTTATACCTTCTCAGCTCCAGGACCATCTGAAGGACCCCTTCCCTCTGCCTGCAAAAACAGACACGTCTACCAGATATGAGAACAGGAAGCTGGTTCCTTTTCCCCCTTTCAGTTTTAAAGCTTCTGAAATCCCACCCTCAAACTGAAAACTCTCAGAGGAAAAAGCAAATTAATTTCTGGAGAAAAAAAGGAAGTAAACACAATGATCTGTTTTTATTCTTGGACAATCTGTATAATGTGTGTGTGTAAAGTGCCGTCAAGTCGCAGCCGACTTATGGCGACCCCTTTTTGGGGTTTTCATGGCAAGAGACTATCAGAGGTGGTTTGCCAGTGCCTTCCCCTGCACAGCAACTCTGGTATCCCTTGGTGGTCTCCCATCCAAATACTAACCAGGGCTGACCCTGCTTAGCTTCTGAGATCTGACGAGATCAGGCTAGCCTGGGCCATCCAGGTCAGGGCAATCTGTATAATACATTCCATAATTATACCAAAAAGAGAAACATTGCAACAAGCTTGACATTTTTTTGGTTAAGATGTTAGGAAAAAAGAAATTCAGTTTATCACTGGGGCAACTGCAAGTTTATTCCAAACATTTAAGGCATGTGTGTGTGAGAGAGACTACGCATGAAGAACACTGAAGAATCAAACCTTATTTCAAGAAAATAATATGATATGCAAATATCTTTTCTGTATTCTAAGTTTGTGTAGCCCATCTGCATTAACAGCTGCAGAGCACTGCTGTAAAAAAAAAAGGGAGGGGACAAAAGAAATACTGCAGGTTTAAAGCTCAAGAGTAAAATAAATAATGATTTGTCATTATTCGCAGGTGGAAACAGGAATTAATGCACTGGGGACAGTTCTGGTTTTGCAACTGAATCAACAGCACAATGTCTGCTAATTTTAACGGAGCAAAACTGCAGCCGTGGTTTTTGCAGCAGGCAGCTGTACTAGTTGAGGAAAGTCCAGATTCCCCCAGTACATTTCCTTGGGGGAAATAGCTCGGTAGAGTTTGGTTCCTACCTTTTCATAGCTTGGTAACAATTTATAACCCCCAAACGGTGTATGTGTGTGCTCTCTCTCACTCTCTACATAAGCTTGCATCCTATTTCCAGAATTTTGCAGTGGGAGAAGATGGTAGTATCTCTGCTTGACCAGGATGGGCAACAGTTTTATACATTAGTTACACTCTGCCACATACACACAGACACATACACCAGAAGGCTCTGTAACGGCATAAGAACCATGGCTGAGGAGACCCGTTGGATTGGAACCAAAAGGAATCAAGATATGCACCGTTTCTCTTGTTTTCAGTTATGGCAGGCCTTTCTGAGTCACTGAAAGTCAATGTTCATGTTATGTGCAGTTCTGCTTTTCTTTAGGCTTGCCATTTGCCTGCAGGCAGTGGACAATCTCCCACCCCTGCCCTCAGTCCCTCACCCTTGATCATTTGAAGAGCAGGAGAAAAAAATGGGGTGGAAGCAGCATCGATGATGGTGTAGGAATTCCTCCTAGTCTCTATGGCCTAGAACCACAGAGACTGGGGAAATTCCTAGAGCTTCACCAAGAAGTGAGGTCACACCCTCGTGAAACTCCGCCCTCCCCAGGCAATACCCCCAACATTTCCTGAAATACCAGTGCAGGACTGAGAAGAACCCTAGTTGCCTTCATTTTTAATGCTTCAAGTTTGGAAGATGATTAGATGGCAGAGGCTTGTCAGTCATTTCTTTGCTTAAACCGGTACTCTGAGCTGCTTTCCCACCAATCAGAATGTGTGTGTGGGTCTGTATCTACGTATACAGGGCCCCTGTATTTTCCACCCAACTGAAAGAGAAAAGTAGCTAGTAGTGAAGCAGGTTCTTGAACAGACTAATGGCTGTCAAGGAAAGAGTTTAACTATGCCCTCCCCTGCAACAGACTGGCCCTTCACTCAACCTCAAGCCATATAGCAGAGCTTTCATTTAAAAAGTTAGGAATAAATAGTGGAACTCCACAAATTGCACAATTTGGCTCTGAATGAACAAGAAACATCTGTGATTTGTTTTGGGAACCTGCAACTCATCTTTGTTACTGATAAAACGACAGTACTTTTGTTAAAATGCACAGCATCCTCTTCACTCCTCCTCCCCTAAATCTGATGGGTAACCTAGATAAAATTGAACACTTTCACACTCTTTCCAGCAAGATTTCGGCTCAATTAAAGTGATTTTAATGCTCCTCTCTCAAACTTATTTAACCTGCATCATTTCACCTGTTGCTGTTGCAATATTCAGCAGCCAAGGCAAAATCAAACTCCTCAAGAGCTGGTCCATTGAGGGCAATTTTCATGATGCTGGACAAGCCCTGGTCTTCCTTTGAGTAACTCCACCGGCGCTGCTTCAGGAGCTCCTTTCCTCGGTTGATTTTCTCTCTGAGAGCAGAGCCGAAAGGCATCACGAGAGCAACGACAGCCAGGATGGCAAAGTCTGGAAACAATTTGTGCATCTCAGAATTCTCACAGACCAGTTTAGCACATAGATCCTTGTAGGAGAGCTGACGGAGGCTGAACACTATCTGTTTGAAGAGATGGAAGTCATCCAGTGCCCGGTCACTCACCACCATGCTGGAATATGCCTGCAAAAGGAAATTCAACTCATCCATGCCATAGCTTCCAACCTCTTCTAAAGACTGAGGGTAGCACATGGGGTTAAAGATAGCCGAGAAAGAGCTGATCGCTTCCAAAGACCGGCTAGGGAATCTATCCTGAAGATGGCGCCAGATGCCCTCCAGGTAAGTCTTCTTGAAATGCTCAAACTTCTTCATGTGCATCTTGGAACAGTCAGTAAGTTCCACGCCTTTGTAGAAGAACCTACTCTCTACACCTTGATGGTCCCCACAGGGATGCTCAATGAGGTCATTAAGGAACTCTTGGAAGTTCTGGTCATTGACGTTCTTCTGGATTTGGAGGTTGACAATGGTGGCAGAAATGATGGGTTTCAAGATGGAAAGATCATTATCCTCTAGGAAGAAAAATCTGCTTAGTGTCTGGAAGACAGGCAGGGTGTCCAGAAGTACTTTAGTAAAGGCTACAAAGTAGAATTTCTTCAGTTCTTCACAGATGCCCAACGCCATCGGGGATCTCTCCAACTCACTCTCCAGATGAAACAACAAGGTCGGCCAGGAGGAATTAATAGCCTCCACAGCTGGTAAGATGGAGCTCCAGTGGACAGTCATGGGGCTTTCTGTATCCCTCTCATAGAACTGAAAGACCTTTTGCAACTCTCTGAGGTGACTGTTCTCTGCAGTGAAGTTGACAGAGAGTTTGCAAATGGCATCCATAACAGCCTCATACTTCCGTATGCTCTCTACTTTGAAGAGGTCCTTTGCTGCTCGCAGTGGACTACTCCAGTGGTGAGAAAGGCAGTGAACTTCAGTGAGCAGGGGGCAGATGGCTTTTACCTTAGCCCTTATACCACTGAGCCTGTGGGTCACCAGGGAGGATCCCACAGAGTTCAGCCACGCAACCTTCATGGTTGGTAGTCCAAAAGTGAGCATCGCCTTGACGGTTTTGTTTGCCCCTGTGCAATCCTCGCTGTCTGGAAGTGGAACGGTGCCTAGGAACATGATGGCAGTCTGGCCGTCATGAAGGGAGACGGCAGTGCTAAATACGATCAGCCTCCTTCTCTCCAGGGCATCTATAGTCTCATCCACCACGAGACCAACGAAAGGTGAGGACTTCATCCTGAGCTTTGCCTCAGCATGTAGGACTTCGGCAATGGCTGCCTAGTGTTGGTGAGCAAGAAATGGCGTGGGGAGGGGGGACACAAACAAACAAGGTATTTAAAGAGTCCTTCAAAACCTAGCTTCTCCAAACAGGAGGTAGGACACCATAAAGAGCCCTAAGAAAAGGATCAATCCTTCCTTTCATTAAACAGTTTCACCTGTGGCTACATGTTTCAACTTGCAGGTTTCATTGGCTGGATTGAGGTTTCTGATGTGGAAAGTGTGTGTGGGGGGCAGTTTTTGCTCAACGTTGGTCTTTATGAGCTATTTACTTCTCCCTGTGCTTGCATCAAATGATCTTCCTAGAGTTCTGTACAGGAAAACACACATGCTCATGCTGTGGAGCTAGGGTTGCTCCAGGTGGTGGCTGGAGATCTCCTGCTATTACAACTGATCTTCAGCCGATAGAGATCAGTTCACCTGGAGAAAATGGCTGCTTTGGCAATTGGACTCTATGGCACTGAAGTCCCTCCCCTTCCCAAACCCCGCCTTCCTCAGACTCCGCCCCAAAAACCTCCCACTGATGGCAAAGATGGACCTGGCAACCCTATGTGGAGCACAGTTTCCCCAAATTCTGTCCTACTACCCCCTCTTCAAACACACAGCACAAACGAAATTTATGAAAATGTATTAATTCTTTCCAAATGTTGGAAAGTTTTAATGTAAGAATCTGGATTGTTCCACCCACGGCCCTTGGGCCTTTTCTGCCTGGGTAAAGATAATGGAAATAGTCCCTTGACTGTGGGTACAGGGGTGAATCCTACTCCTAACTTACCATTCCACTGAGCAAAATGTATTTATTAAAATCTTTATATGCCACCTTTGCTTTAGGCTCAAGTTTGAGCTGAACTAAGTGGCTCTTTCATTGAAGGAAGAGCCACTTAAGTTGAAGAAAGGCTTCTTGGGCTCGAGGAAAGTTAGTGAGAGGATTGTAGGACCCATCCCTTTCTGACCTCACAAGGGGCTTTTCCGCATGGTTTTTTTTTGGGTTCTGGCCCCATACTGCTTTGGTTTATCCAGTCTCCTTATGCATTTTTGTGCCTTTGTGCCACTGTCCGGTGATTGGACTGTTGTGGTCAAACCACTCCCTCTCCTCCACCCCACCCTGAGAGATTTTTTTTAAGGGTAGTAAAATATTGATATATTGCTGGAGTGTTGTAATGATAGACTTAGCACATTCTTTGAATTTCCAGTGTTCATTTTAAAAAGTAAGTCTCTAGCCCCTTGCCTCATGGAGATATAAGGGAAAAGGCATATCTCTGTGAGGGAAAGGGCTACTGAGTTACTTTTTTGTTTTTAAATGAAAGCTGGGAATTCAGCTAAGCCTACTGTTACAACACTCCAGCAATATATCAACATTTTAGTGTTTTTTTTTAAAAATGGCCATGACGCCACCGATGACATCACCAACGATGATAGCACCCTGCTTTGAAAATCCTTGTTATTGAAGGCACGTGCAAAAAAGAAACTGACTCCAAAACTGTGAAAATGCAGAGGGAGAGCAGATGTGTGGCAGAACTGTGTTCAAACCGATTCCAATGCTTGTGGATTGAGTCCCAAGAAAATCAGGAGCAAGTCAAGCATGCGGAATAGCCCCAGGTCAGACTATCCAGGCACACCATAGACTTTCTTTGAGGAGACATTCCTGCCTTTCTCATCTGGCCACAAAACCAAAGCTGGACTGTCCCACTTTGCATGAAATGTGCTTCAATTCACATATCAAAACCACCCTGGTTTTGCTAGCTTATAATTACCCCAGTTCCTTAAATTCCATTTTGCTAAATTATTTTAATTGCTAACCTCCCTCCCCCCCATCCTCTTGTAAAAAAAGGAAATTCTGCAATATCCACTGGGGGTGAGAAATCTAATTAGTGTGTTTATCTGCCATAAAACAGAGGCCTTTATTTATGCAAAGCAACTGGCAACCGCCCAAGATGGGGCAAACAAATTAATTTGATTTTAACAGGCACGAGATGCTGGTAAAATTAAAGGAAATGGATTTTCTCCTTTTTCTTCCCTTGAGCTTAGTGTTCATAGACTAACCAAGAGCGGGAGAGAAAATTTGTTCTGAAAAAGGAAGGGCCCATAACAGAAGTGTCTATTAAGCTAACTGATCTTCAATGCTTTTCTCATTAAAGAACTCCGCAGTTAACTACCAGAACCCAGCCTGTCAGGGGCCTTATTCTTTTTAAAGGCTCTTCTAATCAATTATTTCTCTACGCAACAATTAAAAGCACACAGAAGATGTAGGAGTGTGTGTCTATCTTTATCCATAACAATAAATCATTAGACTATTTATTTAATTTGGGGGGGGGGGAATGATGCACCTGAGCAACTGATAATCTACACTGAGATACAACTGGGATTCGAATGCCCTGCAATTCTGCCCCTGCCCCTCTTGTACAGATCCACAATTCTCAGGATTCTTCATTTGGGAACCAGGATAGTGAAAGCATGTCTGACCCAGTTTGTAAATTTATAGTGTGGGCAAAAACAAAATCTCCTTCAGCCAGTTCTGGTAACTGCATTTCTTCAGCCCTATAAGCTGTCAGTGAAAGCTTATACAGCACAGTGCCTAAAGAACAGAGTCGTGAATTTGGGGATGATAACAATACCTTAAAGCAGGGATACCCAACGTAGTGCCTATGGCTATGTCAGATTTCCAAAGGCGCCCGCAAGCTCAAAAAGGTTGGGTACCCTTCTCTTAAAAGCTTGCGAAAGAATACTAAAATAATGTAGTGAAATAAAATATTGAAAATGCTGAAATAATATATGCAAAGCCCTTTGAACACTCTTAAAAAGTGTTACATAAATAGGGTTGCCAGCTCTGGGTTGGGAATAGGGTTGCCAGGTCTCTCTACTCCACTGTTGGGAGTTTTGCAGATGTGTGACTGGGAGTGTGCGACCAGCCGACGCCACTCCCAGGTTTACCTGGAAGCAACACGGATGCTCTAGAAATCTCTGCCAAAACTCTATGGTTTCCATAGTTTTCATAGAGTAAACCGGGAAGTGACGTTGGTGCGTTGTGTAGGTAGTGTGTGTGCGTGTGCCTCCCCCCCCGGGGCCTCTTTGCCCGTTGACCAGCTGAGGGTCAGTGGGCAGTCCGGTGGATTGGCAGGCTTTGGCCCACCCCCACTGGGCAACTGGCAAGCCTAGTTGGAAATTTCCTGGGGATTTAAGGGTGGGGCCTGGAGAGGGTAGGGTTCAGGGAGGGGAAGGACCTCAGCAGGGTACAATGCCATAGAGTCCACCCTGCAAAGAAGCCAGTTTCTCCAGGGGAACTGCTCTCTGTCATCTGGAGATCAATTGTAATAGCGGGAGATCTCCAGGTGCCACCTGGAGATTGGCAACCCTAAAAATGCTAAATATTTCTTACCACCAGTCTATTTGGAGTGGGGGAGGGCTAAATTATTTAGAAACCATGACAAATAGAGCAGAAGAAATGACGTGAAAGCCAATGATGCAAATGTGCTTCAGTGGCGTATTTTATTCTGACCACAAAATATGGATTTTCTGGAGTCAAGACATAGGCTTAGGCTTCTTTGCATGTGCATGCACAAACACTGCACATGGGGGTAACACATACACACCTGCATTGCTTGGATGCTGTCGGGCTGGTCGTACCATTCACAGTCAGAGGACAGCAGAGCTTGGCAGAAATTGAACTTGTGCAACTCAAGCAAGGAGGCACATTTCTCATCCGGGACCTCCTCTTTGGCCATCCAGTAGACAGTGGTGAGGGCAGCTACCTTGATGGGATTTACTTCCTTTTTGATCAGTGGGATCAGCTCTTGGTGACACCATGTCTGTGCCTCAAAAGCCACCTGCTCTTTGTTGACTGCCAAGGCCTGCCGGTGGGCTCCTGAGGTCACGTGATGCAGGAGGGCATGGCGCTGGAAGTTATCTGTGCCCACAGTGAAAGCGTTCTTGGCCTTGCCGTGCTTGTTTCTCACAAGGGCTTGGCGGCACACGGTGCAAAACATTATTTTTTGTTTGTAGTCAAACTCCAGCCAGGCAAATTCTACCTTCCAGCGCTCATTGAAATACCGCTTGAATTTCTTATTTGAGTTGGAAGTTTCCCCGGCGGGCTTCTTCCCAGGTGGTACCATAGCTTGCGCCCTGGCTGTGGAACTAAGTGCAAAGGACTGAATTCCCCCCTTTTCTGGAGGAGAATCAGCTTTCACATTTACTTTAGAAAGGAGGCTCTATTTCCCACTTCCCTGGTTCGACTGGAGATGAAACAGACAAGGGGGAAAGGGATTAGGGCATAGGCAGATCTCACCTGGCCTTGCTAGCAAGCAATTTGATTCGGTGGTTAGACACATGGCCACGCCATGTGAACAAGATGTAAGACTCCATGGTGGGGAAGCTTTTGACACAGATTTGTACCAGTGAGCTCCTCTCCACTTAAGACACATCATAATGAAGATCCCAGATGCATAGCCATGGCAGTCTAGCAAAAAATAAGGTCCAATGACATATCACAACCCCCCCCCCCAGCATAAGAGTTCACTTGATCAGATGTGTGTAAATCCATCAGGCCTGATTTATTAGGGGTGCCGACCTCCAGGTGGTGGCTGGAGATTTCCTGGGATTGTAACTGATCTTCAGGCTCCAGAGATCAGTTCACCTGGAGAAAACGGCTGCTTTGGAAAGCATTGTACCCCACTGTACAATGCTTTCCAAAGCATTGTGCAATGCTTTCCCACTATGGCACTGTACCCCACTGAAGTCCCTCCCCTCCCCAATCCCTGCCCTCCTCAGGCTCCAGCGTCCCAATCTCCAGTTTTTTCACAATCCAGGTATTTCCCAAACCAGAGATGGCAAGAAGAAGAGTTGGTTTTTATATGCCGACTTTCTCTACCACTTACGGAAGAATCAAACCGGCTTACAATCACCTTCCCTTCCCCTCCCCACAACAGACACCCTGTGAGGTAGGTGGAGCTGAGAGAGCTCTAAGGGACCTGTGACTAGCCCAAGGTCACCCAGCTGGCTTCATGTGTAGGAGTGGGGAATCAAACCCAGTTCTCCAGATTAGAGTCCACCGCTCTTAACCACTACACGACGCTGACTCTCCAACCCTACTAGTGATTGATATATACAGAACAGAAAGGGGTGTGTATGTTGGAGGGGGAAGTATTATACAGAGAAGCCAGATCAAGACCAAATCCAATACACTTAACTTACCGTTGTATCTGCTTACCTCACTAGATTTTACACTTATCTAACCGCCTCTCTAACAGCACTTGGGAGTCTCATGCCTAAGTAATTACTCCTTGGATTGGATTTGGTTTTGAAATGGCCCCTTGTAAAAGCTCCTCCTTCCCACACACAAACACGTTCCTGCTGTGTATGATGGATATACTCTGCCATGCATCTGATGAAGGGAGTGCTGATTCACAAAACCTTTAAACTGGAATAAACTGTTAGTCGAATGGGCATAACTAGACTCCTGTTTTAGCATAATCATCCCATTTTTGACTGCCAGGCTTGATGGTGAGTCCGCTGAAACATGCAAACCCAGATTTGTAGCTTGGAGGGAGGTCTTTTATGCATGGCTGTTTCACTCGCCGTCACCCCTCCAATGACTTCGGGTCTTTGTGTTGATGATGCATGCTGTTTCCAACCATCAGAGGTCGCCTCGCTCTCCCCCCCCCCCCGTGTTTACCGGCGTGTTCCAGGGACCTGTTTTATCTAGAATTTGAAAACATGGGCAAAATGGGGGGAAATGCAAGGGGAGAGCAAAGTGACCTCTGACGGTCGGAAATGGCATGAGCACATGAACAACACATGAACACATGAAGCTGCCTTATACTGAATCAGACCCTTGGCCCATCAAAGTCAGCACTGTCTATTCAGACCGGCAGCAGCTCCCCGGGGTCTCAGGCAGGGGTCACCTACCAGCCTAGTCCCTTTAACTGGAGATGCCAGGGATTGAACCTGCATGCCAAGGAGATGCTCTACCACTGAGCTGTGGCCCTTCCCCATCAACACAAAGACCTGAAGTCATTGGAGGGGTGACCACAAAGGAAACAGCCATGCATAAAAGGCTGGAGAGAGAGAGAGATTAGGAAGGGCAAGACACCACAGCCAGAACTCAGCAAGACTTCCTCCTGTGCAAACCCCAATAAAACGAGTGGAAGTTGTGAGAGCACAGTAGAGAGAGTGTGTGTGCCCTATAAAGGCACTCAGGCAGAGTGGCAATGCTGGGGGAATTGTGTGTGCATGTGTGTGTGTGCGAGGGGTGGTGGTGAATGAAGAACCTGAGCTACCCCTCATTTCATCCTGGGGCTACTGCAGTCAAATCCTCAGTCATGAGAACTCCAAAGCTGTCCCTGTTCTCACTATCCAGCATGCATTTGGGCTAGGCTGCCTCTCTACCAATGCAATCCAGCACACCTTCAGGGGCCATCGCTCTCACCAACATTGGGAAATAGAAAAGATGTTGGTTAGGCAGCTTCTGGACGATGCTTTCCTCTGCGTAGGGTAGAATGTGTGTGTGTGCAGCTGAGGAAATCGTTTTCTGGTAGCTAACTCAAGGTTGACTCAGCCTTCCATCCTTCCGAGGTCGGTAAAATGAGTACCCAGCTTGCTGGGGGTAAAGTGTAGACGACTGGGGAAGGCAATGGCAAACCACCTCGTAAACATAGTCCGTCTAGTAAGCGTTGGGATATGACATCACCCCGTGGGTCAGGAATGACCCGGTGCTTGCACAGGGGACTACCTTTACCTTTACAGCTGATGTGCACAGAGGCAGAATCTAACAGGAATTATTTTGATGAAATTTATCTTCTGCTACCCATTGTGGCACTACTGTTTCTAAGAATGTGGCACCATGGGTTCTTTTCTTGACCTCAAAACTCCTATATCTATCCCCCCCACCCGTGACACTCAACAATCAAATCCTGCCTCACAAATTGTGAGCTACTTCTGGTCCACTGAGAGCACGTTCCAAAAAATTGTTAAAAATCAAGAATGAGAAAGTTGTGTGCATAAAATCAGAAGAGCAGAATTTCTAGTATGCTTGTGAGTGGCACTTGAACTTTAGTACAGCTAGATTCGAGCCTAGCACCTTAAAGACCATCAAAGCTTCCAGGGTATAAGCTTTTGCGAGTCAAAGCTCCCTTCATCAGATACAAGTAGGAATAGAGATCCCTGAGCCCTTATATCCCAGTCAGAAAGTGGGAGAGGTGTTGCAAAGAGGGTGTCAGGAGGCAAAAGGGATCGCTGGGCTGAGCCCCTTCAAGTGCGTCTTCCTGACTGCAAAGGGTGCAATGAAGCTCAGTAAAGAAAACTGAGCATACAAGTTAAATTTGAGTCCAGTAGCATCTTAGAGACCAACAGGAGTTTCAGAGTATGGAAATAGAAATACCCATGAATTCAGAAATAATCTTGTTAAATTGTTTACCAACTATGAATAAGAAACATCTTGATGTATTCCTCCACATGGTAACATTAGCAAGGATAAATTTTGTCAGATGCTGGAAAAGAGCAAACTCTCCAAACTTAAATAGTTGGCTTGACAAAGTAAGGGAGATCTATGTGTTGATTAAATTAACTTACTATCAAAATAATAAAAACATAGGGGAATTAGATGGAATATGGAATCCCACATTATCCAGAATGGAGAACACACAAAAATCTAGATTCTGTTGGTTGTGGTTCATAAAGAGAGTGATTATTTAGAAAGTTATATGTTTTATAGGTTTTATAAGTACTGGCCGATGTTTGTTTGCAAAGACGTTTGTTTTTAATGCTGTATTATTGTTAATCTTAATAAATTAAAAAAAAAGAGTTTCAGGGTATAAGCTTTCGAGAGTCAAAGCTCCCTTCGTCAGACACAAGAACGTGCAAGTGATATTCCTAGCTGGGGATAAAAAGGAAGACTGAAGGAGGTGGTGCGAATTGTCACAAGGCACCAAAGCATCAGACAGCACATAACCATGAAGCAGCCGTCTGTCTGTGGAACAGTGTGAAATGTTGGATAACTATTGCCACTTTTTTCATTTAAGTTGCAGAGGAGTTGGGTCACCTCCAACCCCAAATATGGGGCCTTTTCAGGCAAAACAGTGTGATCAAAATCTCCTCTCCACTCTTCTCAATAAAAACCTGACAATAACACCTTTAAAAATGATTCAAAGTTGAGGGTTTCCTTGATTAAGGTGTCAGCGATTTGCAAATCTCTCTCTCTCTTTTCAGCATTTGCCTATTCTTATAAAAGAAGTTATCTGGTGAAATGGCAGAAAACAACAACAACCCGCATGGCATTTTGGCGGTTCAACTACCAGAAGAACTGAATTGCCAACAGGACCCAAACCAAAAGCCCAGAAGCAGGAAAATGAGTTTGCCAGATTTAAATCCTGATGATCTTGCTCATCAACAACAGACAGTAATTTGGCAGAACGAGAAAAAAGATTTCCCCTTCTGAGAGTCAGGGGTAACAAGATGCTGATACAACATCATCTTAAATCAGTGGTTCCCAACCTTTTTTTGACCAGGGACCACTAGGACTTTTTTGTTCGGTGCAGGGACCCCAAGGTTCAAAATAAAAATTCCGGGAATTTGAAAATAAACTTTAATCATAACTGTTAGTTAAACATTAAACTTAGAATAATATTTGAATATATATATTTTATAATAGAGAACTTTTAATTGAAAATATTAATTTATTATGGGTTTATAACTTTGTTTCGCGGACCTTAATTTAGTTCTCGCGGACCCCTGGGGGTCCACGGACCCCTGGTTGGGAACCAGTGTCTTAAATAGAACCTGCCCGCATACCACAGGTTTCTCTAGCCAAAAACATTTTGTTAGGTTATTTCCCCTCCAAACAACCTTCTGCTTCCCACGTATTCTTTTTAAAAAATACGGGAGGGGTGGGGAGAACATGCAACAACCTGCAAGCCTGTGCCCGCCTCCAACCCTGACCATCTTGCTCCTTCTCCAAAGGAACCTCAAACTCCCCCGCCCCGAAACACCTTTCCTTTATTATGAATACGTACCATGTTTGCAAAGCAGCCATTGGAAACCTTCGCATTTAAAAATAAATAAATAAAAGAAGCAAAACACACAGTTACACACACACACACTCTTTCTGTCCCCGTGCTCCACTGGAAGCACATTTCCAGCGCATCAGGTTTGGGGACGCCAGGCCATCCTGTCATTCCCGCACCCTGCGCTCTCCTCTGCCGAAAAGATATCAGAGGAACTAAAGAGAGAGGCACAGATCTTTGCAAACAAAAAAGCAGCGCTCTTCCCTTCTCTTCACAGACATGCACCCAAGGATCAGACGATGGAAGAACCATCTTTACCCTCTACGCTTACCCTCTTCCTTTCCGGAGAGCACCGGCTGATGTAGTGGCCACTAGTGGGGTGCGGACAATTTCAGAGGAGAGGTGGGGGAGACGGTATTAAGAAGACCGCCCTGGAAGATGCTCTGGGCGGTGTGGGGTGCTCAGAAGAACTTTTCGGCAGGGTTTCGCTTCCAAGAAGTAACAGAAGCCCCGCTCTGTTCTTTTGGGACCCACTGTCCATTTCTGACCGCCCCAAAACAAAAAAAACCCACATAATATTTTTTGTTAGGACTAATGAAAATATCACCAGCCACACTCTGCAAGCACTGGGGTTCTCCAGAACTCTTTGGGGTCCCAAATCATATAGACATTATTAAGTTCAACTCAGTTCAGCCTGAAAAGGAGATGACTGAGAGGGGATATGATAACCATCTTCAAGTACTAGCAGGGCTGTCGTATAGAGGAGGGTGCCGAGTTGTTTTCTGTTGCCCCAGAAGTCTGGACCAGAACCAACGGGCTGAAATTAAATCAAAAGAGTTTCCGTCTAGACTTTAGGAAGAATTTTCTAACAGAGCGGTTCCTCGGTGGAACAGGCTTCCTCGGGAGGTGGTGAGCTCTCCTTCCCTGGAGGTTTTTAAGCAGAGGCTAGATGGCCATCTGTCAGCAATGCTGATTCTACGACTTTAGGCAGTTCATGAGAGGGAGGGCATCTTGGCCATCTTCTGGGCATGGAGTAGGGGTCACTGGAGGTGTGAGGGGGGGAGGTAGTTGTGAAATTCCTGCAATGTGCAGGGGGTTGGACTAGATAACCCTGGTGGTCCCTTCCAACTCTATGATTCTATGATTCATCTTGCTAGTCTGAATAACACTCAGATGACCTAATTTTAACTGCTTTTTTTTTTTTTTTTTTACTATGCAACGTATAGGTTAGTTTACTCGACTATACGCATTCCTTTCATTTCTCCAGCCGCTCTTTATTTGGAGTTATGACCCTTTTCCAGCATCTAGCAACAACTAATCTTCCAGAAGTTATGGCAAATTCCCAGCTTAAAAGGTTCACGAGATCACAAAGGTGCAGTCCTACATGAATGAGATAATGCCCCAAGGCATTTTTCAGAGATTGCTCGCACTCACTCAGCACTAGCCACATGACCCCCCTTTATTCCTTTGCACTGCCCCACAGGTAGAGAAGCAGCGATAGGGGCCCAATAGAGTTGCCAACCTCCAGGTGGTACCTGGAGATCTCCCGCTATTACAGTTGATCTCCAAACGATCAAGATCAGTTAGTTCCCCTGAATAAAATGGCTGCTGTGGAGGGTTGACTCTATGGCACTACACCCTGCTGAAGTCCCTCCCCTCCCAAACCCCGCCTGCTCAGGCTTCACCCCCCCCCAAATCTCCAGGTATTTCCCAGCCCAGAGCTGTCAACCCTAGCCTGGCACAAGGAAAGAAGTCCCATCAACCCGAAAGCCCTGCACCGAAGTTCTCGGTAGCCCAGTGACCTCGCACCTGGGATTGTCCCTAACCTGCTTGAATCTAAAGTGCTTGGCCCACAGTGATGTAGTAACACTGCTTTCATAATGTCTAGCAATATGTTCTGTTCAAATGCATTCAATGGTACACTGATGGCACTTCTTGTAGAGGAAAAACTGCTTCCAGGGAAGGTATCAAAGAGCAGAGAAATGCCATGGGTGTTATCCCTTTCCCTATCATTCATCTCAGCGTGGTGTAGTGGTTAAGAGTGTTGGACTCCAATCTGGAGAAGCAGGTTGGCTTCCCAACTCTTACACATGAAGCCAGCTGGGTGACGTTGGGCTAGTCACTGTTCTCTTGAACTCTCTCAGCCCCACCTACCCCACAAGATGTCTGTTGTGAGGAGGGGAAGAAGATTGTAAGCCGGTTTGATTCTCCTTAAAAGGTAGAGAAAACCAACCCTCCTCCTCCTCTTCCTCCTCCTCCTTCTCAATCCCCCCCCAAAAGCAGCGTTTCTAGGGTTGCCAGGTCCCTCTTCGCCATCAGAGGGAGTATTTTGGGGCGGAGTCTGAGGAGGGCGGGATTAGGTGAGGGGAGGGACCTCAATGCAATAGAGTCCAATTGCCAAAGTGGCCATTTTCTCCAGGGGAACTGATCTCTATTGGCTGGAGATCACTTGTATTAGCGGGAGATCTCCAGCTACTACCTGGAGATTGGCAACCCTAAGCGTTTCCAAATGCATGTTTGTGGGAAGCTCAGAAAACCAGCTTCTCCAGATTTTCATTCCAAGACCCACCAGGCCCCTGTAGCGCACAGTGCTACTTATTCATGAGAATATGGATGCCTTTCACTGTGTCCTTAGATGTAGGGTAAGCGCTAAAAACCCCCCAACTCTGATATTCAGCTGGGAGATCGTCTAAAGTTTGTATGGCATTTACACACCCTCCAGACTAGAGGTTACCTCTGACAGGAGTCAGGTTGGGATTCCCCTGAGCCACCTGTGGTTTATTTTATTTTTAAAAAGTTGGGGTTTTTTTTACATACAAGTATACCGGGCCCCAATTCGGACCAGGAGCACCATTCCATTGCCCCAAGCAGAAATTTGCTCTGCTTGTCCCTATTTGCTCTGCTGTGGGGCTGGCCGCACCCGTACTGACAGAAGGAAAAGCCCCCCCCCCAATTACTTAAAATGAGAACAGAGAACTTGCATCCACCTGGACCACAAAGAGGAGGTTTTTTTAAAAAAAATTCCTGGCGGGCAGGAAAAAGAAACTGGGCAGAAAGGGCCAGGGATTAGGAGAAAAAGAAAAAAGAAAAAAAAAAAGGCCTCTGAGACTTAGAAACAAACAGGCACAGACAGGAATCAACCCTGGAGGTAAAGAAAGCTGAGACTTGAACCGGACACAGAAAGGAATAATGAAAACAGATGAACTTGCAGGCTCACCGATTTGGAAGGGGCCCCTCCTGATGCAGATATTCTGAGCTCAGGTTCACACATCCACAGAGTTAAATCCAACCCCTGCTCCCTGATTTTATTTATTTTATTTTATTCATTTGTACTCTGCCTTTCTCCCCAATGGGGACGGGTTGCCAACCTCCAGGTGGTGGCTGGAGATCTCCTGCTATTACAACTGAGCTCCAGCTGATAGAGATCAGTTCACCTGGGGAAAATGGCCGCTTTGGCAATTGGACTCTATGGCACTGAAGTCCCTTCCCATCTCCAAACCCCACCCTACTCAGGCTCTGCCACCAAAATCTCCAGGTATTTCCCAACACGGAGCTGGCAACCCTAATGGGGACCCAAAATGTCTTACATCGTTCTCCTCTCCCCCATTTTATCCTCACAACAACCCTGTGAGGAAGGTTAGGCTGAGAGGGTGTGACTGGCCCAAGGTCACCCAGCAATCTTCCATGGCATGAGTGGGGATTTGAACCCGGGTCTCCCAGATTCTAGACTGCTGAATTACAACTCATAATGAAAGTGAAGACTATGCGTTCTCCTGGACTGAATAGAGATCTTGGATTCCTGTCGCATTCCCAATGCTAATTTCTCCACGCCTACTACCCCTCTGCATATCACACCTAATCAATCACACCTGCTAATGTCATTGACTTGCTTTTGACATTTACACTGCCATTGTGTGTCTAATTCACTCTTCTCTACTTAAGGATAGTGTCAGACATGGTCTGAGAAGGAATGTTGTGGCTTCTCCAGGTGTTGGCCTTGGCCAGTTCTGTATCCTGTAAACCACTGGTTCCCAACCGGGGGTCCATGGACCCCCAGGGGTCCGCGAGAACTAAATTAAGGTCCGTGAAACAAAGTTATAAACCCATAATAAATTAATATTTTCAATTAAAACTTCTCTATTATAAAAATATATATTCAAATATTATTCTAAGTTTAATGTTTAACTAACAGTTATGATTAAAGTTTATTTTCAAATTCTCTGAATTTTTATTTTGAACCTTGGGGTCCCTGCACCGAACAAAAAAGTCCTAGTGGTCCCTGGTCAAAAAAGTTGGGAACCACTGCTGTAAACAGCGTGATTAGACTACTCCCCATGGGAAGACTCCTAGCACCCCGACAGCTCCTGGGAGGGGGGCTGCCATGGTAGCCAGATCCATCCCGATTTGCCCTTTGCTCTTCCATATATGCCCTGTACCGTTCCCATAGTTTTCACAAGTGTCCATTTGACTCTTAGCTTCTGTGGATTTTCTAATAAATCAACTCTTTTTGGACTGCTTGTCTGCTGATGTCTGTTTATGGGATTATCACGGGACTAGAGTTTACAGATAGATGGACTCACATTCTAGCGGTATCTGAAGAAGTGAGCTGTGGCTCATGGAAGTTCATACCCTGCTGGAGATTTTGTTAGTCTCTAAGGTGCTACTGGACTCTTGCTCTTTTCTACTAGATTCTAGTCTGACACTCTTAATCACTACATGACACTGGCTCTTTTTTCCAACCTTGGAGGGTGGGGGATGAGTTCTAGCCGTTGGCTCATGGCGAATACATTTTTGCAGAACAAATTTGGTCACTAGCTTGTGAAAGGCATTTCCCCACAATGCATACTCACAAGCCCTAGCAGGCAGGGCGAGGCGGGGAGCCCATTGGCCAAACTCGACTGCTGCTAACCATTTATGCACACACATTAACACACAGAGCTGCCTTATACTGAATGAGACCCTTGGTCCATCAAAGTCAGTATTGTCAATTCAGACCGGCAGCGGCTCTCCAGGGTCTCAGGCTGAGGTCTTTCACATCACCTACTTGCCTAGTCCCTTTAACTGGAGAAGCCGGGGATTAAACCTGGGACCTTCTGCATGCCAGGCAGAGGATCTACCACTGAGCCACGGCCCCTCCCCTAATAGCTATGGAACCTCCTTGTTCAGAGGCAGTCCGCCCCAGATTACCAGATGCTAGCTTCAAATCTCAGAGATAGCTATTCTCTGTTTACGGCCTAGTTTCCATGGGCAAGCAGGGGATGCCCTGCTTTTTGCCACCCCCCAGCAGAGTATCCCCTTCACCCTCTGCACTCACATCGCCATCAGCTGAGTCCACGTCAAGCCCCCAGGGTGTTGCTGCGAGAGGTCAGCTGCGACCCAGATGGCATCACCCTGGAGGCGATGCCAACCACCTCCTGAATTGCTGATGGAAGCACGCCAAGGCCCTGTGGTGCATCAGCGTCCTCTGAGCAGCTGCTTGGGAGGGCGGATGACCCCCAGAAATAGATGGATCTGTGTTCTGACCCAGCAAGGCACCCAGGGAACCCCGAATCAATAGGGAACTGCCCAGAGGGTTTACAATCAATGCTAGATAAGAACATAAGAGAATAAAAGCCATGCTGGATCAGGCCAAGGCCCATCAAGTCCAGCAGTCTGTTCACACAGTGGCCAACCAGGTGCCTCTAGGAAGCCCACAAGCAAGACGACTGCAGCAGCATTATCCTGCCTGTCTTCCACAGCACCTATTAGAATAGGCATGCTCCTCTGATCCTGGAGAGAATAGGTATGCATCATGACTAGTATCCATTTTTACTAGTAGCCATGATGCATATACACTAGATGCATAAAAACACAAACACAGTCAAGTGTCTCTCTCTCACACACAAGTGTGTGTAAAGTGCCGTCAAGTTGCAACCACCTTATGGCAACCCCAGCAAGGGGCTTTCAAGGCAAGTAAGAAGCAGAGGTGGTTTGCCATAGCCTTCCTCTAGAGCAGTGGTTCCCAACCTTTTTTTGACCAGGGACCACTAGGACTTTTTTGTTCGGTGCAGGGACCCCAAGGTTCAAAATAAAAATTCCGAGAATTTGAAAATAAACTTTAATCATAACTGTTAGTTAAACATTAAGCTTAGAATAATATTTGAATATATATTTTATAATAGAGAACTTTTAATTGAGAATATTAATTTATTATGGGTTTATAACTTTGTTTCGTGGACCTTAATTTAGCTCTCGCGGACCCCTGGGGGTCCAGGGACCCCTGGTTGGGAACCAGTGCTCTAGAGAGTCCTACTTGGTAGTCTTCGCACACATGTACACATCACGTATATTGTTTTTCTTGCAACGAAAACAGGTGCATCTTGTACCTGACTTTTGCTCTTATGAGTGGCACTGGTACTAGAGTATCTCTTTTCACAAGGGATGGATATAACAACAACAGGCACACTCTTCTACACTCAAAGGCAGAAAGGCAAGGAGGAAATCTATCTCCCCGCTTCCCTCCTCCTGTCCTTTGCAGCTTGTCACAACAGATTTTCATGGAAACAGACGCAGTGGGATCAACCAAGGAACCGATGCAATGCAGAGCGAGGGGGGCACATGCGCGCATCTTTTCTGGGTCAAGGACAAGTTGGGAGCCTGCCCGCTCGTCGAACAAGAAAGCGGCAGTCCCCCAAGATCAGGCCGCTCCTCGAAAGTCAACCCGTGCACCGGGGGAACTGAGTTTCGGAGCCCTCGGTTACGTGTGCTCCAAATATGCAGACGACCCTTTCCGGCTGGGTCATGTGCTTCCATGTGAAGGACTGGGAGCAAAAAGCTCAGTGATCCGTGCTGGTGAGTGCAACTCCAGGGTAGCTACAGAGGCTGCTGGCCATGTTCTGTCATGCTAGAGTGGGGTAGATGCTGCCGTGGAACGAAGACGACTTCTGACAAGAAAGCTCTGACAAGAAAGCTCCGCTCTAAGCTGCCTCCCCAACCCCTTCATGCAATCTCAGCGATTCCTTTTTCTCCAGCAGAAAGACCACCAAGAAAGCGAAAATTGGGGGAAAAACATACTGGTAAAATGGTGCAGGACTACAGAGCTCGATATATATTTTACGGATATCCGGAATAATGGTGCATGCACTTTCAGCACGGAGATAACTTTCAATAATACTCCAAGAGTACTCCTTTGCTTATTGTTCTCAGAGCAGCTTACGACCTCATTCTCTCCTCAGCTCTTGATCCTCACAGCAACCACCACCCTGCAAGGTAGGTTAGGCTGACAGTGAACTCAAGGTTGCCCAGCAAGCTTCGGCGGCAGAATGGGGATTCGATCCTGGTTCTCCCAGATCCCAGTGTGAAACTCTAACCACTACACAGCTCTAGCTTTTTGCACATACTTAATTTATGGAACTGTATACAGCAAGACACGTCAATGGCCAATGGCCTGTATTGCTTTAAAATGTATTATATAAGCTTACGGATCACAGCCTACAAATGGCTATTAACCACGAAAGCTATGTTCGTGCAAATACAAGAGCCATGTTGAAAGCAGTCTCCATGCCTTGCTTTCTGGGGTTGTCTAGCTGGCCACCGTTGAAAACAGAATGCTGGACTAAATGGTCTAACCCTGCGAGGCTCTTATGATGGCAAATTCCATGCTCGCCATAATTAGACAAGGAATAGAGAATAAAACTGCTGCTATCATACTGCCCTTGTACAAATCTATGGTGAGACCAAACTTGGAATACTGTGTACACCACACCTAAAAAAGGATATTGCAGAGCTTGAGAAGATGCAGAAAAGAGCAACCAATATGATTAGGGGGACTAGAGCAACTGCCCTATGGCCTTTCTTATGTTCTTATGAGCTGTTTGGTCTGGAAACTAGCAGTGGAAAGATCTACCATGTGCTTTTCCTGGAACTTGCATAAAGCTATGCTAGAACACAAGAACATAAGAAAAGCTGTGCTGGATCAGACCAAGGTCCATCAAGTCCAGCAGTCTGTTCACACAGTGGCCAACCAGGGGCCTCTAGGAAGCCCACAAACAAGACGACTGCAGCAGCATTATCCTGCCTGTGTTCCACAGCACCTAATCTAATAGGCATGCTCCTCTGATACCAGAGAAAATAGGTATGCATCATGACTAGTATTCATTTTGACTAGCAGTAGCCATGGATAACCCCATCCTCCATGAACATGTCCACTTCACTCTTAAAGTCCTCCAAGCTGGCAGCCATCACTACATCCTGGGACAGGGAGTTCCGTAGTTTAACTATGCGTTGTGTGAAGAAATACTTCCTTTTATCTGTTTTGAATCTCTCACCCTCCAGCTTCAGCAGATGACCCCGCGTTCTGGTATTATGAGAGAAGGAACTCTAGAACTGAAGTCCTGTGATGGAGGCAAGGATCTCTGACAAGGATCTCTGACACAGAAGTCTCGGCGTATGTACCATATAATTATAACGAATGCCTGCAGGAAGCCAGGATTGCTGAATTGGTACAAAACCAATATGAAGTCTGCAGAGGAGAAATGTTGCATTCCAGAGGAAGAGACTGGCTATCCCAGCAGTGAGTGTATCCCACATTAGTTTGCCCTTAGTGTAAACATAACTAAGGCAAACCCCTTTTAGAGAAAAAGACACACACCAGGTTCCTGCAAGATAAAGATCAGAAGGTTGTGAATGTAGAAGGAATTATTTTAATTAGCTAAAAAGCATTATTAATTAGTACATTCCATTGGTGACTTCCAGGAAACACAAGAGGAGACCCTGGAAACTGTAGCAGTATCCGGTAGTGCTAACCAAGGGATTTAAAGAGGAACTGTGAAGAATCTCAGCATTTGCAAGGATCAGCAGACCAAAGACCTGACTTTTATCTGTGCTGAAGAATGGAAGTCTGTGACAGGTACATAATGCGAAACCCATCAGAAGAGGGGAGCAAACTCAATCCTGTCCTGAGGGCAGAAGAGTTAGGGGGAGTGGAGCGGACAAAACAGGAGGAAGCGATTGCCTGATCCCAGTCCCATTTCTTCAAAGGCCTGCAGCGGTGGCTTCTGTTTCCACTGGATTGTTTTGGTGAGGAAGGCGCAGAAGAAGAGGCAGTTTCATGAGAAAAGGGGAGGAAATGATGCTCCTCCATCCCAGGGCCAGGGTGCAAAGGCAAAGCTCCTGTGTCAGAAAGCATCTGATCAGTAAATTATAATCTTCTTAATTTTCTGTTACAGCCCGAGGAGAAAGTTGATATAGGACATAACAACAAAAATGGAAATGCCAGCCATTTGTAACAGTCACGACAGAAGGAAATATGTGCCAAAAAGGCGGCAAGACTCCTGTGGCCCTTTAATAGGGTTGCCAGGTCCCTCTTCGCTACCAGCGGGAGGTTTTTGGGGTGGAGCCTGAGGAGGGTGGGGTTTGGGGAGGGGAGGGACTTCAATGCCATAGAGTCCAATTGCCAAAGTGGCCATTTTCCCCAGGGGAACTGATCTCTATTAGCTGGAGATCAGTTATAATAGCAGATCTCTAGCTAGTACCTGGAGGTTGGCAACCCCACCCGTTAACAAGGTTTGGAGACTCCAAAGGAATGTCAATAATAAGCAATAAAGTATTTTAGTACTTAGGAAGAGAGATTTCCTGCAGCTCTGCTTCTGTACATTTGCTTTTTATTTTTCAAGACCAAATACTTATTAGTAAAGAGGCTGCTACGAGTTAAACACTCTTTCAAATAGATGCGTGAAATACCTTTTTCAAGAAGTTTATTTAGTGGCTGAAATTTATACCGAATGCCATTCTAGAATTTTAAGAAGCAGGGGGTTAACATTAACATTTTATTTTAATGGGGAGTCTTGCACGAGGCTTCTTACTTAAAGTTAGCACAGGGGTTTTATTTTATTTTAATGTGGTTAACCCCCTGCTTCTTACAATTCTGGAATGGCATTCAGTATAAATTTCAGCCACTGAACAAATTTATTTCAACAAATTGAAATTGCTCACGATTTTCTATTCCTTGGCTCCATCATCAACCAAAAGGAAGACTGCAACCAAGAAGTCAGATGGAGATTGAGACTGGGAAGAGCAGCCATGAAGGAGATAGAAAATCTCCTTAAGGCCATTTATGCTTGGTAATTAGCAGCGCGTTCCAGGCTGAAGTGCCCCACATATTTTTTTGAGTTTTTCATGCTGAACCGTCATTCAGGAAGTGACTGCGAAGCCGGCACATACCTGCTTCGCATTTCTTAAGAGCCCCTTTAACACAACCTATTGTGTTTGCTCCGCCCCCGCCTCGAAGAATCCCTTCAAGGAAGCATGCAAAATCATAGCCCCGCGTTAGCTATGTAAACGGTGGTTGCTAATGGAAGGAACAAAGGAGCAGGTGTGTGTGTGTGTGTGTGTAATTTGTCCTTTTGCGTTGGGACCATGAATAGGCATTTTAAAGGTGAGCATCAAAACTGACCCTGCATAAATGGCCTCAGTCTAAGGATGTGTCGCTGGCAATCGAGATCAAGATAATTCATACCATAGTATTCCCCATCGCTATGTATGGGTGTGAAAGCTGGACAATGAAGAAAGCTGACAGAAATAAAGTCGATTAATCTGAAATGTGGTGTTGGAGGAGAGTTTTACAGATACTGTGGACCGCCAAAGAGACAAATAAGTGGATTGTAGATCAAATCAAGCCTGAACTCTCCTTAGAAGCGAAAATGACAAAACTGAGGCTATCATACTTTGGTCACATTATGAGAAGACAAGAGTCAATGGAAAAGACAATAAAGCAAGGAAAAGTTGAAGGCAGCAGGAAAAGAGGAAGCCCCGAGATGGATTGATTCAATAAAGGAAGACGTAGTTTGCAAGACCTGAGAGAGGCTGTTAATAACAGGTCATTTTGGAGGTCATTCATTCACAGGATTGCCATAAGTTGGAAGCTACTTGATGGCACCTCTCTCTCTCTCTCTCTCTCTCTCTCTCTCTCTCTCTCTCTCTCTCTCTCTCTCTCTCTCTCTCTGTCTCTCTCACACACACACATTTCTATAAGAAAATGATGAAGTTCTGAATTAGCAGTCCAACAAAGAAAAAAGACAGAACAGAAAACAAATTCCTTTATTTGACAAACAAGTTGCAACACCTTTTAAAAAGTTCTTCACCTATTGCAGCCCTTCAAATGTACTGGCTTTCCTGCCAGCCTCACCTGAAGACTAGAAAACTTCCAGAGAATGTTAATGCAGATAATGAGTTGTGAACTGGTGATAAGGATGGCTGTGGTTATTTGGGGGGAAAGATCCAAGCGTGCTGCAGAAATCCTTGTTGTCCATGCAAACAAGAAACACAATACCACCGCCTCCAAAACTCACCAGCCATCCTCCCCCAGTTGTTAATTTTCCTAAGAAATTATTAAGTGTTGCCTGGCCTTGAGCTTGGGATGGGTAACAGCATTGTGCACAACATCCCATCACAACTGGTCCCCAGTCTCTGATAATTAACTGTGGCCAGTGTGGTTGTAGTGGTTAAGAGCACTGGACTCTGATCTGGAGAACTGGGTTTGATTCCCCACTCCTTCACATGAGCGACGGATGCTAATCTGCTGAACTGGATTTCTTTCCCCACTCCTTCACATGAAGTCAGCTGGGTGACCTTGGGTTAGTCACAGCTCTCTAAGAGCTCTCTCAGCCCCATCTACCTCACAGGTCTGTTGTGAAGAGGGGAAGGGAAGTTGATTGTAAGGCAGTTTGATTCTTTCTTGAGTGGTAGAGAAAGTCGGCATATTCTTCTTCTTCCTCTTGATCGCTCTCATTTGCTGGAACCCACACAGTAGTGGTTCTCTCCGCTTCTGGGCAACTGTAAGATCCCAAGGAAACGGATTCTTTGATCTAATAGTTGGCAAGTTTTCGATGTTCTTCTGGCCTTGGATAACAGGCTTTCTCCTGCTCGCTGTTATTAAAACAGCTCTTTAGATAAGGTCATTTGATGCTCAACAGCCAGCAAAGAGGAGCTCCTAATCATTTCCGCTAATGGAATGCTCGGCATGCTCTTTTTGACGTTGGACCCTACTCCAAAATTTCAGAGAATGCTGGCGTGCAAAACCCTGGAAGAATGTGCAATGTAATTTTCCAAATGAGGAAATTTGGCAGCCAAAACAAATGTGAGTCTTGGAGGTGCCCTGAAGATGGCCATAATGTAACGTAAGATTTTGTGCGCTATGCTGATTCCACAAAGGGATGATGATTCTCCATTCATTGCTGCTGCAGACACAGAGGTATTTTCAGAAACAGCACAGCCTCCATGTGTGGACATTCACCATGCTTCTACGTCACACCCTACACTCCCTCCACCACCAACAGGCACTAGTAGATTAGGATTGCTTAATTCTGAGGGCAATGCCTTGGGAAGATTCAGTTTGGGAAGGATATGATGTCATTTCCAGGTGACACTCTAGGAATTTCCCTTAATCTCTCTGGCTGAGATCACAGAGACATGGGGAAATTCCTACAGCATTACTGTGGAGGCCGTTTTCCAGCCATTCTCCCCCCCCCCACCTGCTCCTCAGTTTCTTGAGGGTGGAGGATTGGGGCTGCAAATGGTAAACCTATAGTAGATACAACACTATGGTTTTAGCATTACCTTTTTCTTTGTGGGTTCCGAGGCTAAATCAAAAAGAGAACTAGAAGGACAAATTAATTTAAAATGAAGTTCGCTTTAAAGCAACCCTTTCACTATAAAGAACAATGCAACAAAAACTGATATAGCTAATAAAGAGGCATAACAGCTAACAGGAAATTGCTAGAGATAAGTCAAGTCCAACTTCTCCTCAAGTCTATCAAATTGCCAGATTCTTCTCATTCACTTCTCTTTCAAATGGATTCAATTCCAATAGACTGAACCAACACAGGTTTTTTATGCATGGATACTTTCACTCAAGTTCGCCCCGGTCTGTCTCAGTTGTTCTTTGGAGTTATGTATGAGTTTCCCCTCTATTAGAGATGACCTTGCTCCCAGCCCTCACAAATCCCGGGACTTCCCGTTCCTCTGTTAACCTGGTTCTTCCCTCTCCCCTGAGCTCAGCCCAGGTGAAATCCCCGTGCATAAGGCAAAGCGTGGGATACCCAAGCTTGGTTTCTTTTTGTAAAGAGGCAGGATTCAAAGGCTTCCTGCTTTCTGGGAGCTCTTTCTGAGTGGAAGACAGCCTTTTTAAAACAAAGGCTTGGATTTTCTCCCCAACCCTTTCAGATTGCTCCATTTTTTGGTTTTTGTTCTTAAAATGCTTTTTTATGCAGAAATTGGGTTGGAAGGGATTTTCTCTCACAGTAAACTCTACGAAGTAAACCAATTACAAAGCAGTATTAAAAGGGGTGGGGACTTCATTTGAGCTTGGAGACTGCTGGTGCATAGATTCCCAACTGGAAAGTGTGGGTCCAGCGAGCTATGAACCTCAGGTAAAACTCCCATGCATAAACAACCACAGTAACCAGACTGCAATGTGGGGCTTGAAAGATATAACCGTTTTAAAAGGTAGTAAGAGCCCAGAAAATCTTATCCGGCTCCTCACTGATCTGACTCTCCCTCTGCTGCTAACCATCATACCCTGACTTTGCTCCTGCTGGGCTAAACCATCTCATTCTTGCAGGGGACAGGACCCGTCTTGGGGTCCCTAAGCTGGAAAGCAGGGACCCTAAGTGGAAAGGCAACACAGAAATATTTTAAATAAATAGTAATAAACTTCTCAATTGAATTATCTCTAGAGCCCACTTCATCAGGTGTGTAGGATCTGGATTACACAAAGCTTACACATTTAACATATATTTGGTGCCACTAGGGTTGCCAACCTCCAGGTGGTGGCTGGAGTTCTCCCGTTGTTTCAACTCATCTCCAGGCAACAGAGGTCAGTTCTCCTGGAGAAAATGGCTGCTTTGGCAACTGGACTCTATGGCATTGAAGTCCCTCCCCTCTCCAAACCCCGCCCTTCTCAGGCTCCACCCAAAGAATCTCCAGGTATTTCCCAACCCAAAGCTGGCAATCCTAGGTGCTACCTAGTTATTGTTTGGGAGGTAATTTAGTTAATGCTCAGTCCGCAGACCTGCTATTGTATGAAGAAAGCCTGCCCATATTCTCTAATATGGCTTCCTAGTTAAGTGGGAGAGAGGAGGAGAGGGGAGGATTGGTAAAGAGCCAGCATGGTGTAGTGGTTAAGAGCGGTGGTTTGGAGCGGTGGACTCTGATCTGGAGAACTGGGTTTGATTCCCCACTCCTCCACATGAGCCGCGGAGGCTAATCTGGTGAACTGGATTTGTTTCCCCGCTTCTGCACATGAAGCCAGCTGGGGGACCTTGGGGCAGTCACACTCTCTCAGCCCCACCTACCTCACAGGGTGTCTGTTGTGGGGAGGGGAAGGGGAGGAGATTGTAAGCCAGTTTGATTCCACCTTAAGTGGTAGAGAAAGTTGGCATATAAAAACAACTCCTCCTCCTCCTCCTCCTCCTCCTCCTCCTCCTCCTCCTCCTCTTCTTCTTCTTCTTCTTCTTCTTCTTCTTCTTCTTCTTCTTCTTCTTCTTCTTCTTCTTCTTCTTCTTCTTCGAGGAAGTTTAGCCAGATCTTCTATGAATTTTTTCCCCCCTTCCAAGTCCAAGAGGAAAAGTGACCTGGCTTCAGAGACTTCCTAAAAGGCGAAGAAGCTGGCCTTTCAACGTGTACTCACACATTCAGCTCAGGTCAGGCCACCAACGTAAAAGAACTACAATCTCCAGCTGCTCTCACTTTGACCAAAACGTTCAAGTGGAAAAAGATGCCTGGAATCCAAGACTTTTGGATCTTAACATTCAGTTCCCTGTCATTGGAATTAAAAGGCACTTGCTTGTCACAGCACAGACAGGCTTTCAAAGTGCTCAGGACCTCAGAGAAGGTACACATCACATAAAAAGAAGATACAAACTGGGCATAATTTAGCCGTTCATTAGATCATCTTTAAGTGGCATATGGTGTGTGTAAGCTTTCAGGTTTCACTGAACTCTTTGTCATGCAGAATGGAAAAAAGCAACAAGCTTCAGTACACACACAGAGTAAGGGAGATTATGAGGGAGTCAAAAATGTATGTTCAGCCACCAGTAGCTTTACATTACACATAGCCCATTGCCAACAATACATAGGGAGCGATCCCACAGAAGATTTCCGTGTGCGCAACAGTCCTTGCAGAACGGCTAAAATTATTCCTCACTGTTTCCATACACTAAATGAAAGTGATAGTTTCCCTACTATCCTTCCCATGCGAGCGAGGCATAGCAAAAGGTGTTTCTTATGATACGATTTCCAAAGCAAACGAAATACAAGCCTGCAAACCATCTGCTGTACATTTCATTGTTCTATCGGTACACTGTTATTTTGCTACAAATTATACCCCAAATGCTCCGTATTTCTGCAGCCCTTGTGCTATTGCTTGCACAAGCAGATCTGTCAAAAACACATTTACCTTTCCACTCACGCACCGCTGGATCTAACCCATAGCTTTGTAGATAGTCCTTCATTCTGCACAGCAGATCTGAAAGGTTTAGAAAGTAAGCTTCCCAGTTTTAGCAACACTGAGTCCATTTGAATAGCAAAAACAAACAACAATGGGACCAAAATTTATTAATCCGGATAGAACCATACTGTCTGCTAAAGCTAAGGAGCTAGATAATATTTTTATTATGGAGTGTCCCTGAAGGAACAAAAGACAACAGATAACCTTCTTGGAGAAGCAGAGGGATTAGTTAATTATTAGACTTGGAAGAAGGAAGAACTGAGTCTGCTTTTAATTACAAGCAAAATAGGAAGGCAAAGAGAGACCTTTCAAACGATTTAGGCTGCAATCCTCGGCAGCCTTATTTTTAAATAATTCCCACTGAGTTCTGCCAGATTTATTTCTGAATACACGTGCTTACTAACAGCAAGTGGCAGTACAACGGGATTTCCGGGTAAAAAATGTGAAGCATCTAGCAATCAGGCAAGATTCAAGTCCTCTCAGATCTCTCACATTAAAGAAACACAGAGTCATAACTCCGACACTACAGTATTACACGACAGTGTTATCACCTACTCAATTATAAATGGGGTTTTCCATTTAAAAAAATGCACGCAGGCCAAGGAATAAGTGTTTGTGTTCCAAAAGACAGTAAACTCTTTCTGGAACAAATTAAGAAATGTGATATGGGGGAGACTTCCGGGCGGAGACCAAGAAATGTGATATGGGGAGCGGAGGGGTGTTACTGACAACTCTGATGTATAAATGGTCCGTTAACACAGAGGCATGACAAAAATTTGATGCCAATTACATTTATATACATTGTAATGATGAGCTGTACAGAAGACATGCAATCTGGCATTATGGATGCATAAGTAGGAGTGTTTTCCTTTTAAAGTTGCTGACCTGCCTGACATATTTAACTGAGAAATCTTATTTGTTAAAGGAGGGTTTTCCCCACATTGGATAATCCCCCCCCCCCGTAAAAAAATGTATACATAAAAATTGCCTAAATAATTTTGAAGAAAAAACCCAATGCAGATCTTTTGGTGATTTGAGTTTCCCTCCACAGAGTCTCACAAAAATATTTGTCGACGCATACATCCAAGATCCTGTTACCTTGTCTTTGGGCTTGAAAGGTTCTACCAGAATCACAAGCCAGCACATCGTTATACCAACCCGATTAAAGATGCTATTTTAACATACTATCCAATCTACATTTTTATTTTTACTTCTAAAATCACGTTACTTTTTGTGTAATTATTTTTCCCAGGGAAGAGCCATCTCTATCCTTTCTGAGACAGGCAGACTAGAGTAACAGGATATATTCTCATCGTGGACATACAATTAATCTACACAAGGGCACTAAGCTAGCCTTCCACATCATATACTTCATTCCTTTCTGAACAATCCCTTTAACCTTCCATTGCCCTTTTAGATCAGCACATTACAAGCTGAGATTTTCAGACGTGCCGCAACGGTTTTGATCCAAACAACTGAAGAACACGCAGCTGTACCCGCAAACAGACAGCTCCTGATGCATGGAGGTATCTATGGGCAGCAGACGGGTTTTTCACATGTACTGCTAGGTTGCTGAATGCAGTCATTCTCTCCTCCTGATCCCATCCTAGGTTCTGATTACTCAGCACAGCAACTCAATGTCCGAAATATTTTTCTGCACATAGATTACATCAATTGGACTGGAGAGAAGGACGCCAGCAGCTCTTTTCCCAGTCAAATTATAAAGGAAATCACATGTTTTGTGATTGCATGACACAATGTCATTGCAATACAGGAATTAATTTTTTTTAAAGGCACCAATTAATTTTGCTTAAACAAAGGTGGGTTTATACTACTTGGCGCTTTAAAAAAGAATATTTTAAACCAGAAAACCCTTAGTTCTTGCCATTGTATTTTCAACAAGGAAAAAATATACATCTTTTATCAACTGTCTCCCGAGTTGATGGGTTTTCTTTCTCTAAGATCTGGGATGTTGGTTTTGCTGGTGTGTTTCTCTCTGCAATGAAAGAGCTAAGAGAAACCCAAAGCAAACAGAATCTAGCAAATATTTCCAGATATATTATCTCTGCGATGGTTACATGTTCCAGAAATACAAGGAAAGTCACTTGGTCGCGGGGTGGGTGGGGGGAAGGTGCCTATCACACTAAAGTGATCCAAGTGAGACAGCCATACGGGTCCCATACAAAATAGCCCATGAAAAATAACCCTGTCGGAAGGGCCCAGATGAACCAGCCAGTTGACTTTCTTAAGACTGGATAGTCTTTGAGAAAAAGATACAGACACACAACTGGACAGAACCGGAGAGAAGGTAATTAACAGTCCATAATGAGCACATGCCGAAAGAGAGAGGGAGACAAGCCATTACCAGTATTGCTCTGAATAGATCACACTCACACACACACACACACACGTTCACGAGACAGGACCTGCCTCTCAAGGCTAGTCAATCTTCACTACGGCAAGGAGATGAACCGAAATCCCACATCTTGCCAATCACACTGACTGCCTTGGAGAAAGTGAATGATAGTTCAATACCTGATGTGGCATTGCCACATATATAGGGGAAGGGGAGAAGCAAGTGTATCTGACGTATTCAGGTATTGCCATTTTAGTGTGGCTGCAAGAAAGGAAGAGGAATCCTAAACGCTTCTAGCACGTTTTCCATCACACATGCTTTCTGCACAATTCAGCGTCCTTGCAGATTCTTGTTGCAGAAGGACAAATAATAATTGCAATCATCACCACCCAGACGCAAGCCATAAACTCTGCCCCCAAAAATAAATCCCCAGAGAAACCCAGAGGCTGCTAACAGAAATCTCCAAATATATATATTTAAAAAGCAGAGTGCAAACAGATAGCCGGTGTTTTCAGCTTCCATTCTGCAACCCTGCTAAATAATCGATCTCTGATAGCCAAACAAAAGCCCCTCTTCAAACCATACTTGAAATCAAGATGTGAAAAAGAACTGAAGCGTACGGGTGAGTTTTTCTACAAAAGAGGATTCTGGAATGGAATTCATCAAAAGTGACAAGATCGTTTCTGTCTCATAAAAAGCAGGCATACAGTTAAGAAAATATGTGGGGGGCTAGAGGACGGCAATTTGTCCCCCAGCTTCTCCACAAATCCCCAAATTATTTTTGCCTGTGGTATACAAGAGATATTTTCCCTTTAAGATATTTTAAACCTGAATTCATCCTGTCTGAAGGGGAATTGTACGTTTCTAAATCTGGACAGGATGCTTTAATTAACATTAGTATCTGATCTTGTTTCAATTTAGAAAGAATACAAAAATGTTTCTTACTAAAACAGTAATTTTTTTTAAAAAAAGGAGATTTTGGAATTTCAATATAATTTCCCTCCCCCTCGATCCCTACCGCTCTTATCTTGCAGCTGGTCTCCACCATGCTGACGTTCTAGCTCAAGGCCTGAGAAAAAGGGGGAATTGATGGCGGGTAGAAACAGGAAAGAATGGCTATTGGAATTGGGGGGGGGGCAAATAGAGAGCAGATATGAAAATGGCGGCAGGAGACCGTGTCCAAAGCCTTAACAACCCTCCATTAGTCAATTAACACACCTGCAATCTTGTGTGTCAAGCCCCACTTTTCCAGCGGATTCTGGCATGCCGAATTTGTCTTCAGAATGTCCCCATCTGTACTTCAATTGCGTTTCTCTGCATCGCAGAATCGAGTGACACAGTGGCAATCTGCCATCTAAAGAGATGCTGCAGCATCCAGTTGGGGGGGAAAAATCAGTCTGGGATGCCCTCGCCACGAAAATACGCCTGTGCGTATTAGAAAAAGGAAGATTCAAGGCCTGGCAGTGGAGAATCCCTTGGTCTTTGCCAAAGGTCTCGCCATACCTTCCCATTCCTTTGCTTGGGATGCTCAAGGGTAACTCACACCTTGATTTTAACAACAGCTTTATCTGTCCAGCAAGGTCCTAGTTTTGGAAACTCTATGAGATCTCCCTCTCTCTCTGCAGGCGGCCAAATTAAAACCTTTCGATTCCTGCTGTCTGTTTGCAAGACCCTAGATGCACCTTTCAGGCGGTCACTCCGGGACTCCCCTTGAGCTGTTGTGACTATTAAGCCCCACTGGCTCAACCACTCTATCAGCAGCACGCAACAACGATCTTGCACCGCTGATGCCTCTACATCACAGCCCAAAGGAAGGGGGGGGGGAAAGTCCCCTCTGCAATCAAAGTGAAGCCACTTCCCAGGCAATAGAATAACCCTGCCATGTCATTTTCCCCAGGACACACAAAGACACCATGCAAGAGAAGAAAGTTGCGTGGCACTCACCTAAAAGCATTGCGACAGTGCTGGCGTCCCTCCAGAGCTGGCCACTTCTTGGCATTTGCCAACACGCCGCTGCGCGCAAAAGAGCTCTTCCTTTCTCCCGAAAACCGGGCAAGTGGCGTGCCAGCCCCCAGCCCGACACCAACCACGGCTGGCCTCTCCCTTGTGCCGATACACTTACACCTCAATTAAAAGCTTAACGCTCCGCTGAGCGGTGCCCTGAAGGAGGTAACAGCAGCCGTGTGCCTCCCAGTCCGCTGGCCCAAGCAGGGAAAATTAGCCTCTCCGTAACTGCTCACAGCAGAGGTCCGTGCACACAAAGATGAGGTATTAACATCGAAATTGGATGGGGAGGGGAGGGAGGGAGGGGGCAGAAGGGAAAGAATCCCCCCACCCCCTTTTTGCTTCGCCAAGCCTGAAGAATAGACAGGCGATGCTCTGCCACCAAAACCAGAATCCTTGGCCAAAGCAAAGAAACTTTTAACTTTGCATGCCTCAAAATATCTCTCACCGAAAATATCTCTCACCTCCCTGTGATTTTTTTAAAGACACTCCCTGGCATTTTGGTATTTGGACATTTCAACTAAGCGCCGGCTAGCCGCTGACGACAGCTTCCCCTTCACTCGGTAAACTGGCATCACATTTTTATTTGTTTTAATCACTTGGGTGGGAGAGGGCATGTGGCCGTCAGTTCCTCGCACGATCCACAGCAGCACCTTTCAGCCGGTGCTCCTACTATTACCCTGACCGTTGGGGCAAGGCCAGAGTAACCTGGGGCCAAATCTTTGTTCAGCCACCCACCTGGAGGGTCGCCCTCGGCAAATAGCCCATTTTCTCTCTCTGCCACAATTATGCCTGGTAACGTATCTCACAAGGTTAATCCAAGGTTGACGAAGAGAATACCCCACAAAGCACCTTGAATGTTCAAATGTTACACGTTTGACAACAGAAACGGTTAATTGATTGTCTTTTTGAAATATGCAACCAAATTATGACGTAGTGAAGAGTAATCAATAACGGTCTCAGATCCGGACTAGGGAGCCCTGAGTTCAAATCCTGCCCAGCAGGTGAGTTAGTGTCTCCCACCCAACAAGGATATGTGAGGAGAGGATAGGGAATGTCCCCGTGTACAAGTTCCTCAGAGGAAATATAACAAGGGAAATATAGCAAGGGATGCAAAGCAAGAACGGACATCACAGGGTACAGGTACAGATTTATTGTATATAGCCAAAGGCCATTACAATCAAGTAGACGACCTCACAGGGGATTCTGCTTGTGCCCTCTCGCCAAGAAAAAAAACCTCATTTTTATCCAACACCCCCCCCCCAAATGGTTCTGGACTTTTATGTATGGTTGTTTCACTAACCATCACTCCTCCAACGAATTTGGGTCTTTGTTTGGATTATGCATGCCGTTTCCGACTGTCAGAGGTCGCCTCGCTCTCCCCCTGCCTTTCCCCGCGTTTTCAGAAACCTGTTTTATTTTGAATTTGAAAACGCAGGCAAAACGCGGGGAAGCTGACAGTCAGAAACGGGATGCATAATCAACACAAAGACCCGAAGTCATTGCAGGGGTGATGGCGAGTGAAACAGCCATGCATAAAAGACCTCTGTTCCCGTTTATTCTTCACAACACTGTAAGGAAGGTGAGGTAGCAAAGGAGAGTGACTGTCCCAAAGTCACCCAGTGGGGTTCAGGGCAAAACAGGGATTCAGACCCAGGTCTCCCAGTTCCTAGACCGATACTCGAAGCACGGTACCATACTGGCTCCAGGAGGTCTGAGTTCAAGCCAACGGCATAATGAATCCCCCACGAGAACCCTCAAACAGTGAGGGGAACAGTGCTACAAAAGAGATTCCCTATCAATTCCCCTTCTTTCCATCCTCCGCCTTGCCTCAGGCGGTTGGAGAACACAAGTAAACTTATTCTAGAGGAGGAAAGGGAGAATTGGGGATAAAACAGACAACAGATGTTCAGGAGTTGGTACCTTTTGCCATTCCCCAACATTCCTCCAACCTTCTGTTACAGCCTTCCCATGACCGAAGGCCTATTTACAAAACCAAGAGGTGACAGGATGGATTGTACCACTTCAGGCTGGAAGAAGAGAGAGCTGTTTTTGAATGCAATCCCAAAGTAAAATTTATTTATTTATTTATTTATTTATTTATTTATTTTCCATACTTCTAGCCCTCCCTTCCCCAGTTAGGCCGGGCTCAGGGCAGGTTACAACATTAAAATTTTGCAATATAACAATAAAACATATGAAACCGCATGAAAGAACCTTATAACCATATGAAATAACCTTACTGAAGATTTTAAAAAGGGTGGGGGTTGAAGTCCAGCACGTTATCTGTTGTGCTGGTTTTCTGCTTGCAGGGAGTTTTTATTTATTTATTTTTTTAGGTCTCTGATTTAGAAATAAAACTATTCCTTCTCTCTTGTAGGCTGGAGTGCTTCATTCTTCCAGCCCAAGACTCTACCACAGGAGTCCCCAACATGGCTAGGGCTGCCAATCTATAGGTGGTGGGGAGAAAAACGGCACCTCTGTACTAATACCGAGAGGTTAGGAAAGCAGTACAGGATAATATATATAAACAAAGTGCAAATTTTATGGATAATATATATAAACAAAGTGCAAATTTTATGAGCTTCCGAGGTGAAACAGAGACCATATACATGACACATACAAAGCACCAATATATACAATATATACAATCCGCACAAAGCAGAAATAATCCCAAAGGTCTCAACCGAGTACCAGGTAAGTAATATTGTAATCTTTTTGTATAGAGTCGTTTGTGTATACGGCCGTTTCAGATCCACCGCAGTGGAAATCTTTCTTCAGTCCTTCAAAAAGAAAGTGCTGTTATATATTCATAATTCCTTCCCACACAGGACTGAAGAAAGATTTCCACTGCTGTGGATCTGAAACAGCCGTATCCATTGATGATTGTGGCTCTATATGGACTCTATACACAAAGATTACAATATTACTTACCTGGTACTCGGTTGAGACCTTTGGGATTATTTCTGCTTTGTGCGGATTGTATATATTGTATATATTGGTGCTTTGTATGTGTCATGTATATGGCCTCTGTTTCACCTCAGTAGCTCATAAAATTTGCTCTTAATCTATAGGTGGTGGCTGGAGATCTCCTGCTATTACAACTGATCTCCAGCCGATAGAGATCAGTCCACCTGGAGAAAATGGGCGCTTTGGTAATTGGACTCTATGGAATTGACGCCCCTCACCTCTCCAAACCCCACTCTCCTCAGTCTCCGCCCCCAAAATCTCCAGGTATTCCCCAACCCGGAGCTGGCAACCCTAAACCTGGTGCCTGGGAAGTCATCATCATCATCATCATTTGTTTATTACGGTCAAAGACCAGTTTTTACAAAAAGAGATATAATAATTAAAACAGAATGTCTGATATTTGGTAAAATAGTCTGTTTGACGTAAAAGTCATTTTAGCAGAATATTGTCGAAGGCTTTCACGGTCAGAGTTCATTGGTTCTCGTAGGTTATCCGGGCTGTGTGACCGTGGTCTTGGTATTTTCTTTCCTGACGTTTCGCCTGCAGCTGTGGCAGGCATCTTCAGAGGAGTCACACTGAAGGACAGTGTCTCTCAGTGTCGAAGTGTGTTGTAAGAATAATAGATATAGTCAGAAGCTCAAACCCAACCCCCTTCTGACTATATATATTACTCTTCCAACACACTTTGACACTGGGAGACACTGTCCTTCAGTGTTACTCCTCTGAAGATGCCGGCCACAGCTGCTGGCGAAACGTCAGGAAAGAAAATACCAAGACCACGGTCACACAGCCCGGATAACCTACGAGAATCACTTTAGCGGCTTCTTCTGCCTTATTGCACATGCCCTAGCACAGAATCTCGCAACCTGATAGGTAACATCTTTAACAGAATCATCTAATAATAAAGTGGTATGGCGAACTCTGTCTCTATCTGGGAAGCTAGACAAAACTGGATCAATGAGCGTTTTGCGTTATGTCTTGTTAAAATGGGCAGTGTGCCTGGGAAGTCATGGTGCCCACCAGCTTCGTTTCTGGCATCCCCCTAGTGTTTTTAGGAAGTGGGTGGGGCCAGGTAAGGCTTTTGCCCAGCAAGGCTTTTGACTATTGGCGATTGAGTATTGGAGATTTGATTGGCTGCGCAGATTTTTTAAAAAGTTGCTTTGGCAGCCGCTGCCACCACAGCAGAAGGATCTTCACCGTGTTACTGAAGTTAAGCTGTGGCAATCGTTTTGTGGCCGCCTCCGCCTCCTGCAGTGGCCATGCAGTGTCAGAATCCGAAACGAGCCTTCAAGCTCAAAAAGACTGGGGACCCCTGCTTCTACCACCTCAATTCCATCTCATTTGCTGCGTGTGTACCGCAGGCCTAATTAAAACAAAGGCCAGGATAATCTCTACCTAGGAGGCAAAACTAAACTGATTGCAATCTGAGTTAAGCCCTGATGCCCCTCACCCTGGACATGGGGTTCAGCAGACGGTGTCTTTAGCCCCATGCCAAAGGTGACCCTAGGGTTCCCATATGCCTGGTTAAGGCAGGCAATTACCCACCAATTAACCAGGCTGTCTGCCCCCCGCTCAGCTGGTTGGCAGGCAGAAGAAGGCCAGCTGAGGAGCGGGCAGCGACTCATGTGTGTGCGGCATCATGATGCCACTTCCGGGCTTACCCTGGAAGCGCTAGAATCGCAATGGAGAAGCTCTAGCACTACCCCCCCCAAATTCTATGGTTCAAATAAGAGTTTTTTGAGGAATATGATAGAACATCCTGCATGATGCCAACGCTTCTGGGGTAAACCCGGAAGTGACACCACGCCGTGCACACGTGAATCCCCGCCCCCACAAAGCTCCCGTGGGTGGCATGGGAGACCTGGCAACCCTAGGTGACCCCAAGATTATTACTGCGCGCCAACCAAAATTGATGGTGGCTATCCAGTCCTCTTGGGTGAAAAATCTGCCCATCCCACTAGGTAGGGTTAACAACCTTCAGGTGGTGGCTGGAGATCTCCTGAGATTACAACTGATTTCTAGGCAACAGAGATCAGCTCGACTGGAGAAAATGGCCACTTTGGAGGGTAGACTCTATGGCATTACACCCTGCAGTGGTCCCTCCCCTCCCCAAACCCCACTCTCCTCAGGCTCTGCCACAAAAATCTCCAGGTATTTCCCAACCCAGACCTGGCAACCCTAGTCGGATCTGGGTAGCATGGCGGGAAGGGAGTGTAGGCCTGTGCTGGTAAAGAGGCTCTGGGCCAGGGCTGACGAGCAGACAGCAGATGTTTAGATATGGCTTTATTCTAGGGTTGCCAACTGCCTGCCAATCAACCAGGCTGCCCGCTGACCAGCTGATGGTCAGCGGGCAGAAGCAGAAAGGGGGAACGCTCCTTCTGCTCCTGGGAACGCTCCAGCCTCCCGTTCCAAACTGCATGCCGGATCAGTTCCAAGTTGGCTTGCAGCATGGAAAGGGAGGCTGGAGCCTTCCTCCTAGCCCTGTTGTGCGCGCGCTCTGATCTCTCAGAGCGTGAACAGTGGGGCTTTGAAGGCTCCAGCCTCCCTTTCCACGCTGCAAGCCTGATAGGTCCCAATCTGGCTTGCAGCATGGAAAGGGAGGCTGGAGCCTTCCTCCTAGCCCTGCCATGCGCGTGCTCCACAGAGCGTACGCACAGCAGGGCTAGGAAACTGGAAGCAGAATCATGAGCGTGCAGGAATCCCTCCACCTAGCCCCGCCCATAAGAAGCTCCCGCCAAAGGTAAGTTGGGACCTGGCAACCCTACTTTGCTCCTAGCTATCATAAGCAAAAGCTTATGGGAAATGCATTGGAAGAGCCACCATGACTTGGCGAGGTATTATATCGAGCTGTGTTAACTAAAGGGGAAATAAAGAAAACAAGAGGGGTTCTGAAGAAGGTACTCTTGAACTGCTAGACCTTTGGCAAGCCTTGAAGCCTGTAAGGTGGGAGCCAACCCCTGTGGGTGATGGGTGACTGCTGGCTATTGAAAGGACAGATGAGACACAGCTAAAGTGACTGATCGCTCAGAAGAGTTAACCACTGTCTTCACTAAGAGCTGCTTTAAGAGAAAAGGAGCAGAAATTTCTAAAAGTGGGTTCGAGATCAAATCAAGCCTGAACTTTCCTTAGAAGCTAAAATGACCAAACTGAGGCTATCATACTTTGGTCACTTTATGGAAAGACAAGAGTCACTGGAACAGACAATAAGGCTAGGAAAAGTGGAAGGCAGCAGGAAAAGAGGAAGACTCAACATGAGATGGATTGACTCAATCCAGGAAGCCACGGCACTCAATTTGCAAGACATGAGCAAGGCTGTTAATGAGAGGGCGTTTTGGAGGACACTGATTCATAGGTAGGGTTGCCAGGTCTGGGTTGGGAAATACTTGGAGATTTTGGCGGTGCTGCCTGAGGAGGACGGAGTTTGGAGGGGCTTCAATGCCACAGAGTCCAATTGCCAAAGTGGCCATTTTCTCCAGGGGAACTGATTTCTATCGCCTGGAGATCAGTTGTAATAGTGGGAGATCTGCAGCCACTATCTGGAGATTGGCAACCCTATTCATAGGGTCACCATGAGTCGAAGCGAGTTGATGGCACTTAACACACACACAAATCTCAGCTCCTCGTAGGCTGTGCTAGGCTCTGCACACTAGTCAAGAGCTGCCCCAGTTCTTACAGAAGAACTCACTGGCTCTGACTTGTGCAAGTGGGGGGGGGGTGTCCTGAGTACGACTCCCCCCTTCCTGAAGACTAAAACATGTACTAGTTGTTAAGGAACCATTTTCACATTGTCTTGCATTCTGGAAGGTTTGTATTAGAAAATCTGAAACACTGGGTGAGAGCCTTAGTCTATGGAACCTGGCCATTGGGACAGAAAGGGGGTACATTAGGTAGCCAACCTCCAGGTACTAGCTGGAGATCTCCTGCTATTACAACTGATCTCCAGCCAATAGAGATCAGATCACCTGGAAAAAGCGGCCACTTTGGCAATTGGACTCTATGGCATTGAAGTCCCTCCCCTCCCCAAACCCCGCCCTCCTCAGGCTCCGCCCCAAAAACTTCCTGCCGGTGGCGAAGAGGGACCTGGCAACCCTAGGTTGTATATGTATATACGTGAATACCAAGAAAGAAGGGGCAGAAGATGTAAACAGCAGGTCCAGAAGAGGGTGAGTAGGTGAATTTTCTGTGCAAAGCTCAAATACATACTCGATAAGAACAGAGTGACCTATTCATAACTGCTGTAATTGGCAATAGTACTCTCTTTGCTGTGCTAATTTAATGCCTGTAGTGGGACAGAAATTCATGGTGCTGATAAAAAAAAAAAAAGTAGCAAGACCCGCCGTTCTCACTGGGGTAGAGCTCTTCATGTCTTAGCTGCACAGGCCGTTCATTCATAGCTAAGGAATGTTTGCCTTTCAGCAAAAGTGCCCCACATCCGTCGGCTGGCTGAGCAGCTGTGTGGCTGGAAGAAGGGAGAGCTGGCCGTCCGTCCGGCAGCCTTTATCTGATAACGGAGAAATGAATGCCTCTATTTAAAAATGCACGCACCCCTGGCAAAAAAACAAAATCCAGTCGCAAAGTTTATGCAGAAATTAGCAACGTTTTGCTTTCAGCTGCTAAGCATAAGGGGGAAAAGGCCCGATGCAAATTTCAAATTGATAAAAATTCGGTTTGCTGTCACTTATGTTTGTACTGGCAGCTGTTTATGTTCTGAAGGTGATGGAAATCTCTTGGCAGCTCCTGTCCTCTCTTGGATGTGGCTGTCCTCGTCACTGGTGCTGCCCAGAAGCCTTTTGAGCACCTGGGGCAGCAGATCTTTGTGTAGGAACTCATTTATTCTAAGAAGGTGCCTGGAACACCCCCCCCCCAATGCATCCTCTAAAACTGAACAAAAATAGCCTTTTCCTTCAACGAAAACGGTTTGCTCGCATGCCAATAGTGCAGGGTTAATTGATTGAATTTGTATGATTAATCGACTTGGATTCCTTTAATTGTGTGACTGGCTGCTCTGATACCTAGGCACGAGGCTCATGTTGCTGAATGCAGATCTTTTGAAAGGGCACAGGAGTTGATAAAATTTGTATCTGTTTTTAGGAAATACAATCTGACTCCTCAAAATGTCCTTGAAGACAAAAACCAAATCTCTTCCCCTTGCTCCATCTCTGTTAAGGCTTTATTCTGATTACAGTTTCTCCAGTTACACAGGCAGTGAAAGAGGTTGTTGGCAGTTTGGCCTGGGGGTGGTGGGGCAACGTTTCTCTCAGCTTTATTAATTTGGATCCTAATCTTCTCTCCCATCGCCCCTTCCGGCCCCCAGAATTACTCCAGGAAGGAAATTTGCTTTGGAGTTGCTGGGCAGCTTAGTTGACTTGAAGATTAGGAGAAATGGTTTTTTATTTTTTCTCACCCAGAATGGATCAGTCAGCTATTCTCTGAGATGGATTTGCTAAAGAAGTTTTAAGAAAACTTGCCAAAGCAGGGACTTAATAGCAGAAATTTTGAAGCAGCATTAAAAAAAACCCCTGTAAGAATGATGTTTCTGCAAACACGAAGCACCCACAATAGAAATTAAATTGTGGAAGTTAGCATAGTTAAATTGTGGAACTCCCTGCCCCAGGATGTGGTGATGGCTGCCAACTTGGAAGGCTTTAAGAGGGGAGTGGACATGTTCATGAAGGACAGAGCTATTCATGGATATTAGTCATGATGCATACCTATTCTCTTCAGGATCAGAGGAGCATGCCTATTATATTAGGTGCTGTGGAACACAGGCAGGATTGTGCTGCTGCAGTCGTCTTGCTTGTGGGCTTCCGAGAGGCACCTGGTCGGCCACTGTGTGAACAGACTGCTGGACTTGATGGGCCTTGGTCTGATCCAGCATGGCTTTTCTTATGTTCTTAAATTAAAAGCTGCCTTCCTAGTTTCCAGCTTCCAGCAGGGGTTGTTTTTTTTTTTTTGCCAGATCCAGGTTGGGAAATTCCAGGAGATTTAGGGATGGAGCCTGGGGAGGACAGGGACCTCAGTGGTGTACAATGCCATAGATTCCACCATCCAAAGCATCCATTTTCTTCAAGGAACTGATCTTGATAGACTGGAGAGGAGCTGTAATTCCAGGGGATCCCCAGTTCCCACCTGGAGGCTGGCATCCCTACCAACATTTTTACTCCACGATGGGTAGCCGTGTTAGTCTGTCAATAGAAGAAGTGAGCTGTGACTCACAAAAGCTCATACCTACCAGAAATTTTGTTAGTCTTTAAGGTGCTACTGGACTCCTGCTCTTTTCTACTAACATTTATACTGTACTCTTGCACCTTGAGCAGTAGCCTGATATACACAAACATCTAGCACTGTGATGTGTTGTGTTATGGTTGGCCTTCATAAAAGGTATTACATGATATATATTTTTTGCATGTCTGTTATTGAGTCAGTTGAGAGGTTTGCCTTTCTCTGGTCAAGGAGGCTGCAAGACACCTCCAGGCAAAGCCTCACCATTCATAGGGGTTGACTCCCACCTTATAGACTCCAAGGCTTGTCAAAGGTCTAGCAAGTCAAGGGTATGGTCTCCAGTACCCCTCTTGTCTTCTTTATTTCCCTTTTAGCACAGTCCACTCATTATAATAGAGAGCCAGCATGGTATAATGGTTTAGGTGTTAGACTAGGATCTGGGAAACCCTCACTCGCACCACGGAAGCTTGCTGTGGGACCTTGGGTTAGTCACACACTCTCAGCCTTGACCCTGGCAAATATTTGGATGGGAGACCTCCAAGGAATTCCAGGGTCGTGACGGGAGGCAGGCAATGGCAAACCACCTCCGAACCTCTCTTGCCTTGAAAACCCTACGGGGTCACCATAAACCAGCCATGATTTGATGGCAAAAAACCCCAACACTCATTATAATACCTCTCCAAGGATCCGGCAGTAGGTGATGTGAAAGCCCTCTGCTGAAGATCCTGGAGAGCCGCTGCCAGTCTGAGTAGACAATATTGATCTTGATGGACCAAGGGTCTAATTCAGTATAATACAGCTTCATGTGTACCTCCTCTGCCCCGCCCCCACACAAATACTGTGGTTATTCCTATTACTTCCATCTTGGGAAGTGACATGCCCCTTTCCCACTGGGGGCAGGGGATCTCTTATCCATTTTACTAAATTTATTCTGATTAAGTGAACTGAAAACTATGTCATTTCTAAATGCCCATCCAGATGCTTGTCTCTGTGGGGAGGGGGGTGGCTAGCTGATTATTTCTCAACAGCCCCACTTGTTCCATTACATGGGGTAGGAGTCGTTCCCCCCCACAACTGCAGCAATCCCAAGAGGAGGGCTGGCTGGCATTTTGTACAGTTAGATGCTATGCAAGTGATACAACAGTAGTACAAATCCACAGAAACCTCCACTTAGGTGTGTGTGAGCACAGGGATTAACCTCAGCCTGCTGGCTTCATGTGGGGATAGAAAGTAAATAATTCGAGTCCTGGGTGTCAGCCCCCCAAATGGACACGCACTCACACAACCTCCAGAAAAAATCTATCGTTTGCAAAGAAATCAAGCCGAGATACTGTATGTCGCACCTTCATAGCTACGGCAAAGATACAGGGCCGCGATCTAAGTGTGCGTAATTAGCACTCATTATAATCACAGTGGCCCTTAACAGGTATCAAGGGTCAGTTAAGCAAGGCACTTTTTAATCCATTGCATTTTGGTGGTATCTGCTCTGCTGAACAGGTTGGCATGGAAACGGCTGGCGATGATAACCGATTTCCATCCCATTAGCCAGGGACGGGGCGGGCTGCTCCCCCCAAGACACTTCTCTCTGGCCTGTAGCCTCTTCTGAGACTCTCAAGAATCTCAGCTCCAATTTGGAACAGAAAGTTTTCCAGTCCTCATGGTCGGAGAGGCTTAAAAAAAAAACATGCACATCTGTCATGCGACATTTTAAAAAAGCATGCAAACGTTTGATGCTTCAGTGGGGGTCATGTTCTTCTGAAAGCAATCTTGGGACGTCCACCCTTCCCTCCCTCTGCTCCAATGACAGAAGATTCGGGGAGTGTGCGGTTTTGACTCACTGATACTTCCCTTAGGATTAGCCAGGGCTCCTTCACGCATTGTGAACTAACCGTGCAATCTTTTTTTTTTAATTTTAAATATATTTTATGAACAATTTAAACATTACAAACACTTAACATACTTATACACATACAGATTAATTTCTTCCAAGGAAATCAGTTAACAATTCTGGATAGAACAATAAGTAATCGAAACACTGATTTAAACTATCAATTCTACTTGGTAATAAACTGTTCTAAACGGCCTATATCTCATATATGCTTTCTGTTCTTTCACTCTATCGATCTTCTAATTAGTCCAAATTCTAAATTCTAGCATTATAAGACATATCTGGTACTTCTACTTTTAATCTGACTTATCTCCCTACTGTGACTCTACTATAAATTCTTCTCCACAGTTTACTATTTCCCCAAATTTCATCTATCCTTTATATAATACCTCAGATACAAATATCTTATTTTACACTTTCAGATGAGCATAATCAAAATAACACTTCCATTTCTTCTGAAATTCATCCATCGTTCTCCCTTTCAGCATGCTAGCTAATTTGGCCATCACTGCGTATCCCGACATTTTTTGCTGCCGTCTCTCTAATTCCGGAATGTCCTTTTGCTTCCTAACTGTGCAATCTGGAAGCCGCACCGGAACCGGCGTGACCCCTACGCTGGCGTCCATGCCACTTGTGCTGTGACAACTGGCATGGATGCTGGTGCAGGGCAACTTTCGCCAGCCCCGGGGTGCCACACCGCATCCTGGAGGGTGTTAACCTGGGGTGAAGTTGCCTTTAGGCAGCTTCCCAACCCCTTTCGGGCTGGAAAGGAGCCATTTTACAAGCATCAAGAAACGCAGCCCCGTGGAATTCCAAAAATACTTTTTCCTTTATTTTTCAGCTGCGCCGCCTCCACCCACCGCCTATCTGCCCCCCCTTCAGGAATGGGCTGCCCGCGTGCCAACTGACAGTGACAGGTGGTTTCACCACTGGGCATACACTCATTACATACCAGAGAGCAGTCTAGGCCAAATAGGTGGATCACAGCCTGAATGGAAGTATCCAGCATCGGTTTTGAGGCCCACCTGCTTATCGGTAAAGCTATTTGGCCAGTCTGGATATTGCAGAAAGTCCACCAATGCTGTGATGTGGGTTTTAAACAAGCTACATGGAGTGCTTTGGTGCGTAATTGAGGCCCCTTTCAAACTGCCATTATAATCCATTTTAGCAGCTTGTGCCGTTTCAGACACAGCCATTTTTGCTCCCAACTGCTAACGGATTTTTAAAAAACCTTTTCAGACAAAGCTGCTTGTGTCCTGTCTGCAACACAGGGTTCAGTTGGTTTTTATGTAAAATACTTTCTCCCATTTTCAGTTCTTTGCACTTCTGCATCGCTGCAGTGTGCTGTTTAAAATATCTGGAGCTCTTTCAAAAGGACCGAACTTTTTGCCTGCCTTTTTTCATGGTACGTTCTTTTTCACCACCACCCCCACGTTCTAAGATTAGAGCTATAGAGCTAGACCAATACAGCAATTCAGCGCTATATCACCAGCATTCAGAGGCACTGAATTGCTATAGTGGTATAGCGCTATAGCACTAATTTTAGAACATTAAAAAAAAAAGAACAAGCTGCTAAAAAAGGTGAGGAAAATAGCGGCATTGTTTGAAATGGCCAAAGCGCTTCAGAGAGCTTTAGAGACAGCTTATAGATGGATTGAAATGAGCTATATGAAATGCCTGTCCCTGTATCACTTTACTTTGAATCTGGCCAACAACAGATAAAATCCAGTTTAGAAAGGTAATCTGAAAGGGGTCTAAGTGTCTACCTAATCCAGCTGGGGTGAGACAAGACAGATGTCAAAGGCAGCAAAAACTGCTTTATAGCCTTCACAAGATGCAGAGTATCCTAATTATTCAGATCAATGACCCAGAAGCCTCTAGGGGGTCAGGGCCTCCACTGACCGACTAGGGCAAAGAGATTTCCTTGGCTGGTCTCCCTGGATTCCTCCCCTTTGTTTCAAGCTAGGTGGAGGCACACAGACTGACTCCCTTCGACATGATCTGCCAAAATTCAGGACCCACTGAGAGTTTGTCTAAACAGGCGGCCGTGATATACACATTACTTAATCTCCAAAACCGTCAATGCAAGAAAAAAAAATGAGCCATTTCTCTCTCTCCATATTCTCTCGTGCCCCACCACCCTCTTCATTTCACATCAACATCAGTCACGCCTTCAATTTTTTTTCAGTAACAGAAGAAGCGACAGGAAAGGAATGTGTCTAGACCAGATCACCAGATGAGACTCATAAAATGGCTCGGCTCTCAAATTCTGAATGGAAAGGACCACTTTCGCTTTACCTACAAGTCTCTGCTGCAGAGGATTACCCAATGATTCAGGCACACTCTATCTTAAAGAGCCACCCAAACGACTATGCTGGGTGTGCACCAATTACCTGGGGGTGTGAGTGTGTGAAGAGTGTGCAGAATTCAACAATATTTCTCACTCGCTCTGAACATGGACTCTGCCATGTATGAACGAGGCATAAACGACGAGACCAGAACAACCGACAGAGACTCTTTCAACCTACAGCCAACTTGTCGGGATCAGGCGTCTGTCCCTAGCATCCCATAAGCAAACTCATCCTGGCAGGAGCAAAAAGCCAGATTAAAGGACTGACTGCCTACAGGCAGATGAGGCCGGTAATGGCGAAACATAGGCAGATTACATGTTTAAAAGCACTACAGGCTGTGAAGGTAAACATGGCTAAGCAACCCCGAGGTAAGCGATTCCCAGGAAGGAAGACTAAACATTAGAGCACAGCTGTGGAAAACAGGACGAGCGAAAATGTACACAGAGTTTACGGGCATGAAAACCAAGGACTTGACGTGTAGCCAGAAACTGGCCTACTCATGTCAAGAGCCTTTACTCCTGCTAACAGCAAAGGCCTGACACAACTCTTGTACCAAATGCTCCATGGGCACGGCTGGTTCTCTGGCGAAGTCTCCCAAGCGACCACTTAAGAGTTTGCACAGTGAGGAGACCACTGAATCACCTCAGAGTCTCAAGGGCCATGTATTCATGGAAGGTTTTGCATTGGATTTGCCACTCTTTAGATCCACTTTTCCCCCATCCTTATTCTCATAACTCAACAATAAGCCGCCATGCAGAGTTTTGAGAATTCAGATGGGGAAAATGTGCATCTATAGAGTGACAAATCCAATGCAAAACCTTCCATGAATAAATGGCCAAGGTCATTCCCAGCCGTCTCTCCCCCTCCTTTCTACAATTTTCTGTATAAACAAGGTAAAGGAGTTTCTTTCTTCCTGCTGCATCTAAAGAAGTGAGCTTTGACTCATGTAGGGTTGCCAGCTCTGGGTTGAGAAATACCTGGCGATTTGTTGGGTTTGCTGAATAGTGAAAATATGATGCAGTTCTAATGCTTTTTTAAAGGATTTGAATCTAGATGTCACCCCAAAGGCAGCTAAACTGGCTCATTGGCAATATCTAGGGTTGCCAGCTCTGGGTTGGGAAATACCGGGAGATTTTTTGGGCGGAACCAGAGGAGGGTGCGTTATGGGGAGGGACTTCAATGCCAAAGAGAGTCCAATTGCCAAAGCGGCCATTTTCTCCAGGTGAACTGATCTCTGTCGGCTGGAGATCAGCTGTAATAGCTGGGGATCTCCGGCTACTACCTGGAGGTTGTAATCAAATAAACGGCTTGCAAGTGCTTACAGGAGTATGGAATTCAAAATATGACACAAGACAAATATTTCCAAAATAGGAAAATAACAATGCAATACTTGCTATTAGAAGAATGGACGGCAATAGTAAGACTGAAGACTTGAGAAAGTTTATACGAAATGGAATTATACCGGATTTCCATTGTACCACGTCTTGTTTCCGTTGCCATGTGATGCAATATTTATGAACTCTATTTACAACGAATATGATATGAACTGAGCCTTGCGCCGGTATATTCTTATAGTTTGTGTTTATTTTGGGATCATTTTTGATCCATTGCTACATATTTGTTGCTCTAGAAGTGTAATTGTATCCTGTTTGTTCTCAATATATTCTTCTAATAGCAAGTATTGCATTGTTATTTTCCTATTTTGGAAATATTTGTCTTGGGCCATATTTTGAATTCCATACTACCTGGAGGTTGGCAGCCTGAGCAATATCGGCTCAATAATACTAACTGAAACAGTCCAAGAATTCTCACAGCCAGAAAACTTCATTTTTAAAATGGGGATTGTGTCATCAAGGCAGTTGGAATCGGCTCAGACAACTGAAACCGAATGGAAAACCACTTTCTAACAACACTTGGGGGCACCAGGAAAAGTGTCAGCAGTCACAGGCACCACGCTGGAAACCCCGTTCTAAAGGACTGCTGAAGGCAAGGCTGTCCCTGACCTAACAGGCTGTCTAGGCAGTTGCTGGGGGCATCAGAATTCAAGAGCTACACAAGAGGCACTGGGGGAAAAAAACCCTTCAGCTTCTAGGACAGGGGGCACAAACACTCCACTTGTCCCTAGAGCTTGCAAGAGAGGGAGCATTTGTGCCCGAGACCCCACAATGTTCTCAACTGCACCTTCTTTCCCCTGTTCCTTTCATTTATGGAGCACATGAAGAAAAGAGAAACCAAAAAAAAACCCCAGCAGGTGGAGGGGAGATGCTGGAGGGGCAAAAGGACGAGGGAGCAAAGTTAAACATAGCTTAAACTGGCCCTTAGTCAGTCGCAATACGAGACAGCGTGCCACTTCCCCAAGACACTGCAACGTCTCTTTCAACTGCCAGAGAAGTTCTCCATTTCTTCCTCACTTTGAGAAACCTCATGCCTTGAGTGTCCAACCTCCAGGAAGAACCCGGAGATCTCCTGGGACTAAAACTGATCTTCAGACTACAGAGATCGTTTCGCCGGGAGCAAATAGCAGCTTCAGAGAACAGACTCTGTGGACTCACACACCTGCTGAGCGAACCCCCTCCCCTTCCCAAACCCCACCCTCCTCAGGCTCCATCCCCAAAACTCTAGGAATTTACCAACCCAGAGTTGGCAACCCTACTCACCCCCCTCCCAAACAGTGCCAGTCCAATTCTGGAGGGGGTGCCTCCTATTCCCTTTCCAGAATCTTGCACTCACACGTTCCACATTCTCTCTCTCCCCTCACACAACTGTGCTGGATCCTTTGTTTTTTTGTTCTGCATTTTTCGTTTTGTAAAATCTGCATTGTTTCTGCATTTTTTTTTTTTGTAAATTCTTTCTGTCTCTAACTAAACCTATCAGCTGGTGTTACAATCACAGGCTCACTCAGCCATCGCAGGCAAACAAGCCCTCCCAGCGTCTCACAAGCCAGCTGTACCCTTCATGGTTCCTGCCAAAAAATCCCCAACACACACACACACAAAATAAAATTGCTTCAATTCCCCCCCAACTCACACACTCTCTCCTTGCCCCCAAATAAAAGTAGGAAATCGGCAAAGTTTGGAAATCCAAAGGGAGGCAAAGTAGGGAAATATTGTCGAAGGCTTTCACGGTCAGAGTTCATTGGTTCTTGTAGGTTATCCGGGCTGTGTGACCGTGGTCTTGGCATTTTCTTTCCTGACGTTTTGCCAGCAGCTGTGGCAGGCATCTTCAGAGGAGTAACACTGAAGGACAGTGTCTCTCAGTGTCAAGTGTGTAGGAAGAGTAATATATAGTCAGAAAGGGGCTGGGTTTGAGCTGAATCATTGTCCTGCAAAAAGTATCAAAGGTAATGTGCTAATCATTGATACTTTTTGCAGGACAATGATTCAGCTCAAACCCAACCCCTTTCTGACTATATATTACTCTTCCTACACACTTGACTGAGAGGCACCGTCCTTCAGTGTTACTCCTCTGAAGATGCCTGCCACAGCTGCTGGCGAAACGTCAGGAAAGAAAATACCAAGACCACGGTCACACAGCCCGAATAACCCACAAGAACCAAAGTAGGGAAAGTTATTTTCTTCTCCCAAGTGGCACAATTTAGTACCTTTAAAATCTTCCCTCAGTTCTGCTCTAGGGTTTCCAAAGGGGAAACTGTTTCCCAAATAAGAAACCAAAACAGAGACAAAGCAGACTATGGAAGGAAAGAGAGAATTTACAGTGCAATCCTAAAAAACACTTTCTTGGGAATAAGCCTCACTGAATAAACCTGAGTAGGATTCTGATTAGACCTGTTTAGGATTGCTTTCTTAGTGTGTGATTCAAGATGCACTTCTAACCATAGTTAGCCCCAAACTTGATTGGGTAGTGATACGAGCATTGCCAGGTCCCTCAGGGCCACCGGAGGGGGATGATGAAGAAGAGTTGGTTTTTATATGCCGATTTTCTCTACCTTTTAAGGAGAATCAAACCGGCTTACAATCTCCTTCCCTTCCTCTCCCCACGACAGACATCTTGTGAGGTAGGTGCGGCTGAGAGAGTCCTGAGAGAACTGTGAATAGCCCAAGGTCACCCAGCTGGCTTCATGTGTAGGAGTGGGAAAACCCACCCAGTTCACCAAATTAGAGTCCACTGCTCATGTGAATGAGTGGGGAATCAAGCCCGGTTCTCCAGATTAGAGTCCACCGCTCTTTAACACTACGCCATGCTGGCACACTGGCTGAGGGGGTAGGGTTGCCAGATCCAGGTTGGGAAAGTCCTAGAGATTTGGGGATGGAGCCTGGGGAGGACAGGGACCTCAGTGGGATACGATGCCACAGAGTCCAACCTCCAAAGCATCCATTTTCTCCAGGGGAACTGATCTCTGTAGTCTGGAGATGAGCTGTAATTCTAGGGGGTTCCCAGGTCCCACCTGCCGGTATCCCTGGGCAGTGCACAGGACTATTGCTGATGGGTGTTTCTAGTCATATCTAGTAAAAGATGATGTGTGACTTGACATCACCCCAGTGTTTCCCCACCCCCAACCAACAGCAGCCAACGAGATGGCATGGGGAATCTCTGAGGACGATGCTGTTGTCATTTGTCTTTTATGCATGGCTGTTTCCCTCACCATCACCCCTCCAATGACTTCAGGTCTTTGTTTGGATTATGCAGGCTGTTTCTGACCATCAAAGGTCGCCTCACTTCCCCGCTGCGTTTCCCTGCATTTTGAGGGACCTGTTTTATTTCGAATTTGAAAACGCGGGGAAAGTGTGGGGAAATGCAGGGGGAGAGCGAGGCAACCTCTGATGGTCAGAAACGGCATGCATAATGAACATAAAGACCCGAAGTTGTCGGAAGGGTGACAGCGAGTGAAACGGCCATGCATAAAAGACATTTATTAGAGGTCATCAGGGAGATACAGGTATGAGATATGGTCCAGGGGTGGCTCTTCAGTTCTGTAACAGTCTTGCTACTTTGGGCTGGAATTAGACATTACAGAGATAACAGGGGCTGGTATCAACAGCATTCCTCTCTCATCAGTGAGAGACTACCACTAAACTAAAGAAGTGACATCATCATATACAATGTGATGTCATATAACACATTCTATTAGGCGGTAATGTGGGGAGGGGGAGCGGGAAGAGATTCGGCTCTCCAGAACATCTAGGAGGCAGGGAATAAATCATATAGGAATAACCCGTTGCTCTGGCAATCAACGGCCTGCTTATTTCCACAACCCTTTTGAAAGCAGATGGTTGAAATGCAAAAGGTGGTTCAGGCCTTGCAAAGAAAGACTGCAATAGGCTGGGGTACAGACAAGCCTGAAGGAGAATTTCTCCTCACCCTCATCACTCCCAACGTTACACTGATGACTCGATCAGTGAGATGCAAAATGACAGGGCCTAAGGCAGGCTTGCTTGGAGAACTCAAGCTGCCGATGTTCAGTGACTTTTTGGGGCCACGTAATAGGGAGGGGAGAACAGACAGATTCAACTGAGAGATGAAAGAATCACAAGTGGGTGACATTCCTGTACCACACAAGTGGGTCACACCCGGCCTGGCAAATCACAGAACGGGTTTTGTAAATTATGACAGCTACCTTTATTTATAATAGCTAAGGACTCACCTCCGTGTGGATCAAAAAATCTTCACAACAGGACCAGCCATAATTTACGAAACGCATGGTTTGCAGAAAAATCCATCCGAAAATTTGGAGGGTTAGTCTTCCCCCAAAACATCAGAAAAGTTTGGAAGCTATTTTGGTTTTCTAGAGCAAGCCCAAATGGCACCTGTAATTGAAGCAGCAACAAGAGGAAACAGGGAAGAACTGGAGCTAGTGGGGGGTGGGGGGTGGGAAGGGGAAGGAGTCAGTGCAAAGGGTATTTCTACTATCTCACGAGTACTTGCAGGTCCCTATTTGTTGTCTATAACACAAAAGCCATTTTGCTGTTTTCTGTCTGTTATGCTTCAGCATTCCCAAGAGATGGAATCCATTCCAAGCAACATGTAAAGGAGGGGAATGCTCTCTCCTGCAAAGTAAATACTCCGCAGACCCCTGACCTGATAAACTTGAGTCTGCTTCCAGGAAACATGTGAAACAGACCTGGCTTTAGCACTATACCATGCAACAGAACACCATACAAATTTTGTTCTGTCTTCGTCGGCTTCCAATTTGCTTCCGAGCTCAATTCAAGGTGCTGGTATTGACCTTAAAGCCCTATACGGCCTGGGACCAACATACCTTAAGGAATGCCTCCTCCTCGCATATGAGCCCACCTGTACAGTCATTTTGGGAGGCCTTGCTTTGGTTGCTCCCGCCATCTGAAGCTAGGTGGGTGGCAACCCAAGAAAAGGTCTTCTCAGTTGTGGCACCAAAATTTTGCAACTCTCTCCCCAGGGAGATTCATTTGTTTCCCTCTGTCAATGTTTTCACTAGCAGGCAAAGACATTTTTGTTTTGTCTAGCATACCCCCAATAACAGTTACTGGCCCTCCTGGTGTTTTTCATTTACGTGCTTTTAGTTGAATTATTTAGTATTTTTAATTGCGCAACCATTTTAATGTTCTTTATGTTCACTGCCTTGTGGACCCTGCTGGGGTGGAAAAAAATGTTTTAAATGAAATAACAATAACATAGAATAAACAGGGAACACAGGATTCACTGCTACAAAAGGCACGTTCCTGACTATAGAAACTGTGCACTGAAAAAAGAATAAGGAAGCCAGTTACACACAAAGAAGATCTGCAAAGATCCCACTGACCGGCCTGGGCTGAAGAATCCTGCAGGTGCACAGTGGGGGATTTAGATGCCTAAAACAGAGCTTCCCATTATCCCCTTAATAACAGCCACATGCAAGTGATTATAGGGAGGATGGGAGGATGGTGAGCCATATACACTGCTCTGCTGCCCCCTCTAGACTCTGCATAAAGGTCTTTTTTGCATAGCTGTCACTCGCAGTCACCCCTCCAACGACTTCAGGTCTTTGTGCTGATTATGCACTACCAGCACGCCCCCCTGAGTTTCCTCGCGTTTTGCCCACTTTTTGAGGGACCTGTTTTATCTAGGCAAAATGCGGGGCAACACAGGGGGAAAGCAAAGGGAAATGACATGCATAATCAACACAAAGACCCGAAGCTGTCGGAGGGATGACTGCAAGTGAAACAGCCATGCATAGAAGACCAAACACTGGGAAACTGGGCAAGGAGCAAGGGAACCAAGATACACTCCCACCAGGGCAGCTCATCTCCAATGGGACTGCTTCACATGTTCCTCCTGCAGGATAGGTACTCCTATCGCAAACATGCCCCCCAAACTTCAACTTTTTAAATGTACCCCTTTAAAATAAGCTCGTAAGAAGTGAAGCGGCACATGTTTCTGATGGCAAGATGACACACACATGCATTCATGACTTGAGAGATGACCAGGTAAGTTGCACAGTTGAAACAAGAACTTCTGTGGGTGGCGCTAAAAGGAAATGTAGAGAACGGCAGTTGGGACGCACCGAATCCTTCCGAATGACTGTAGGAATGCAGTGATCGCTTGAAGGACCACGGGAAAGCATCATCCTACATTTCTACCACCTCAGCACAATATTTTTCAATCAAGTCTGATCACACATTCAAGCTTTCTTAAAAAGTGATGTTATCGCATGACAATGTACAATACATTGACCTTCATAAGAGCCCAGGGCAGGGAGCCCACAGAAGGGCTATAAGAGTCCATGAGACCCAAGGAGGAGAAGTGGGTCACTGTCCCGTTGGGAGAGTATGGCCAGGAACGCCAACGGCAGGATGAGGCTGGCTCATCCACACCACCACAGTACAGGATGAGGGCATGCCATTGGACTTGAGGGCTCACAGGGAGCAGAGAACAAGCGGGTGGAGACCTAGGGAGGAGAGGTGTGACCAATTACTGGGGTAGGAGAAGAAGAAGAGAGTTGGTTTTTTATATGCCAACTTTCTCTACCACTTAAGGCAGAATCAAACTGGCTTACAATCACCTTCCCTTCTCTTCCCCACAACAGAACAGACACACTGTGAGGTGAGGCTGAGAGAGCTCTAAGAGAGCTGTGACTAGCCTAACATCACCCAGTTGGCTTCATGTGTAGGAGTGGGGAAACCAACCTGGTTCTCCAGATTAAAGTCCACCGCTCCTAACCACCGCTCTTAACCACTACACCATGCTGGCCAATTACTGGGATGGGCCTTTAGGCTGGTAGAGCAGAGGAGCTGGGAGGCATCCTGAGAGAGAGGAACTCAGGCGGAGAGCAAGGAAGAGGATAGACGGGAGTGAGGCTAACTTCCTGCTTGTAACCTGGGGAGAACCAGTGCAGTATAACTGAATTCATCAATAAAGGTACTACAGCTATTGGAAGGACTGCATCTCTTTATTGCAACAGAACCTGCTCCAAGCCTAGTCTGCTGCAGGCCTCTGACCTGTCTGTACCGAATCTTTTTGCTTCCATGCAACGGCCTGCCACAGTGGTGGAAATGCCATGAATGCCTATGGGCACCAGGCTGGGTGAGGGCACTACAAGGGTGGCATGGAAGAGGCCACAGATGGGCTGCTACGGCAGATGGGTGAGCAACACCAACGGCTGGTTGAGAGGCTTGGATCTGCCCAGAAGGTACAAGAACACCGGTAGGGCCAGCTACCACAAGTATGGACTGCACATCCACAGTTGGCTAAGGTGGCGACCCCAAATATGCACCTGTCTTAAGATGACAGGCAGGGGGAGGACAGGAGGTGCCTCAACAATTAAGGTGTTGGAATGAGGTCCAGGTGCCCTCATGGCTAGGAAGAAGGGGGAAAGATGCTCTTTGATGGATGTTGTGATTTCTCTCATGTTGTGGGTAAGACTAGCCATAGTTTTGTCCCCGTTTTCTGGTCACCTGCCACTACTTCAGGTAAAATCCAGTTTGCTTCTCTCTAGCATGGTTGCCCAAAGCCAACCTCGCATTTATTTTATTTATTTGTTAGATTTATAAACCACCCTCCCCAGCCAAGGCCAGGCCCAATAGCATGCCAAGGAGCCACGCAGGTGGTTAAAGACTTCTGCAGACTCTCTCCAGTTAAACAAGACTTTATTTCTACAAGGCACCCCTTACCCTTCCAGAGCCCTCAGCTACCACTGAGATGTTTCTTTGGTGATATTTAGGGTGTTTAAAACCATCTCTTTCACTTTCTGGTAGTCTGCAGCCTCCACCACCATTAGCATGTCCTCCAATTCTTGGGCAGGACCTTTAAGCATGGCATGAATACCATGGCCCACTGGGTAAGGTCCCACCAGGAGGCCCTGGCGATGGGCTCGGATGTATTCAAAAAGGCCTTTGGGTCCTCCCCCATAGCCATCTTCCTCATTTTAGGGTAAGAGTACTGTAGTGAGATGAGAGACAGAGAGGTGGAACAGGAGATGCCTTGACAATTATGGAGATGGAATGAGGTCCAAGCGCCCTCATGGCTAGGAAGAAGGGGAAAAGATGTTCTTTGCCAGAACAGGGCATCCTTTCCATCTGGGAGAGGCAACATGTGAAGAAGCAGAAGCGTTGGTTTTTATACCCTGTTTTTCTCTACTGAAAGGAGTCTCAAAGTGTCTTATGGTCACCTCAACCCCCCCCCCGCACAACAGGTACCTTGTGAGGTAGGTGGGGCTGAGAGTTCAGAGAGAACCAGGAGGCTTCATGTGAAGGAGCAGGGAAACAAACCCAGTTCACCAGATTAGAGTCCGCCGCTCTTAACCACTACACCATGCTGGCTCTCTAGTCTGCCTTGAGTCTCAGTGAGAAAGGCGGACAATAAACACGTATCCCATATATGTGGGAATCAAACCCGGTTCTTCAGATTAGAGTCCGTCGTTCATGTGGAGGAGCAGGGAATCAAAGCCAGTTCACTAGATTAGAGTCGTCGCTCATGTGGAGGAGTGGGGAATCAAACTGGGTTCTTCAGATGTCTGCTGCTCTTACCCACTACACCACGCTGGCTCTCTAGTCCGCCTTGAGTTTCGGTGAGAAAGGCGTACAAGAAACACATATCCCACACTGCAACAGGCGTAGGATTGTAAAAGCTTTTGAGTCATCCCCCTCCCTCCCACATTAAAAAAAGGCGCCAGCCAGGCAAAAACAACTGAGCATGTTGCCCCAAGCTCCGAATGCCTTTCTGAGTTTACGCTCCAAGAAACCAGCAAAAGGTTACTGGTGGTGAGGCTGATGGTGGCATTTCTAGCCCTGCGTCATGAAAAATGGGAGAGGGCGAGGGCCGTGATGCAGTAAACCTCAGCCGCTTAAAACCATGCTCTTCACACACATTTGGGTATGTCCCTGAACTGGCATTAGATAGCCTTATGCTCCTTAAAAAGCAAATGCAATTATCCCATTTAAAACATCTGTAATTAAAAGCAAGTAGAGCAGGGGTGTTGAACTCATTTTTTTACGAGGGCTGGACATGACATAAATGTCACTTGGTCGGGCTGTGCCGTGCCTCACCAGCCCAGATCAAGAGGGGTGGTGGTGGCTGCCTTGGCTGGCTCATGGGCCGGATAAAAGCTCCCAAGGGGCCGGATTGGGCCCACGGGCCTTATGTTTGACACCCCTGAGCTAGTGAGCACACAGTGTGATTGTAAGCTCTAGACCCATGATAATCCCATAAACAGACTTCCACAGACAAGCAGTCCAAAGAGAGTTGATTTATTGGAAAAATCCAATAAGAATCCAATAAGCTAAGAATCAAGTGGACACTAATGAAAACTACAAGTACAGGGCATATATGGAAGAGCATAGGGCAAATCGGGGTAGATCTGGATGCCATGGCAACCCCCCTCCCAGGAGCTGTCAGGGAGGTAGGCTTCTACCGGCATTCCCACAGAGTTCAGTCTAAACACGTTGTTTGTAGGGCTATAGCTGGAGAAAACTACAACATTCCTTTCTCAGGCCATGCCTGACATTCTGCCCCCCCAAAGGCCCCCCCTTCAGTTTCCGGGAGCTGGTCTGTGAGGGTAGGCGGCATGGAATTCGCGGACCAGGCGAGGGGCGGAGACATCGCGTGAATGCACCCACTCATCCTGAGCGGAACTGAAGTGCTTCCAGCGAACTAGATATTGGAGAGAACCATGATGGATACGCAAGTCCAGGATTTTTGCGATTTCAAAATGCTCCCCCCCCCACCATCACAGGCGCCTCAGGCGGTGGTTCAGGATGCCATTCCGGGGAGGGGACATGCGGTTTCAATAGACTGACAAGAAACACAGGATGAATTCGCCTCAGTGCTTTGGGGAGTGAGAGTTCTACAGTCACCGGGTTGATGATCCGGGAAATGGGGAACGGACCCACATACTTGGCACTGAGTTTGCCGCACAGGCTGGTTGATTGTAGATTCCTGGTAGACAAATAAACCAAATCTCCCACTCCGTACTCTTTACCCGGCGAACGGTGTTTGTCAGCTTGAGCCTTATATTTACGTTTGGCTCGCTCTAGATTTTTTACCAGCCACGGCTAGGTTGTCTGAATCGTGTGCACCCAGTCAGCCACATCGCCACCTCCCTCCTCCCCTGAAATACCAATATGGCCGATGGGGCCAAAGTCTTGTCCATACACAGCTCGAAAAGGGCTAAATCCAGTGGACTGGTGCACAGCATTATTGTAAGTATATTCAGCAAAGGGCAACAGTCCTACCCAATCATCTTGATGGTAATTAACATAACAGCATAAGTAGCACTCTAACACAGCATTCACCCATTCCGTTTGACTGTCTGTTTGGGGATGGAAAGCGCTTGACAGTCCTTGTTCCACCCCAACTAACTTCAAGAAAGCTTTCCAGAACTTAGCCACATATGTGCTCCCACAGTCGCTCATTATCTTGCGCGGAAAACTGTGCAATCGGAAAACATGTGACACAAAGAGGCAGGCCAATTTTGGGGTGGAAGGGATACCTGCGCAAGGTACGAGATGCACTTGTTTCGAGAAGAGATCAGTGATTACCCAAAGTACAGTTTTTCCCTCACTGAGGGGTAGATCAGTCATAAAATCCATCGCGATTACTTCCCAGGGTCTAGTGGAGGTTTCCAAAGGTTGCAATAGTCCAGGCAGCTTGCCTTGGGGTCTCTTGGCAGTAGTGCACACTGGGCAACTGCGGACAAACGAATCTACGTCTGATCGCATGCCAGCCCACCAAAATTGTCTCCTCAGCAAGTACAATGTTTTTAGAAACCCAAAGTGTCCTAAGGTCTTAGCTCCATGAACTAAACTCAAAACCTCCCCCCGCAACACTTTAGGAACATATAACTTCGAATCTTTGTACCAATAACCTCCGCGTTCACTCAGAGAAGCCGGGAGGGTTTGGGCAGAGAGTTCTGCTTGGCAACTGCGATGGAGAGTTTCCTTGAAGGAATCGGTAAGCCCCCCCTCCCTGGCCCGACGTCGGGCAAGAGAGATGAACTGGCGGCGGCTTTCCACTTCCTCCGCCAGCAGGATCCACTCCTCCAGGGTGGCTGGATCCCGTTGCATATAAGCCCAGTTCAAAATCTCGGGGTGTAAGGCTTCTCAGAAGTAATGCACCCGTGTAGCCTCCGTCCAATCGACGATTTTACTAGCGAGTCGTTGAAACTCATCAGCAAACTCCCTGACCGAAGAAGATTCTTGCCGGAGTTGAAAAAGGGCAGCCTTGGCTTTCTCCCCCTGGTCCTCAAAACATCATCTTAATGCTCGCATAAATTTGTTGAGCGAGCGGACAGATCGGGCCGGGTATCAAACTGCAGGATCATCCACTCTGCAGCCCTCCCAGTCAGAAGAGAAGAGACGAACCTACCCGGCTGTCTTCCGTGGGGAAAGCATGCCCCTGTTCTCTCATATAACTGTCCGCTTGGTGTAGAAAGCAGGGCAGCGCCTCCGCTGAGCTGTCAAAAGTTACATGAAGTCGGGGCTGCTGCCAAGGTACAACCGGTACCACCGGTTGCAGTGGAGCCTCTGGCTGAGCGGGCAGACCTGGGGGTAGTGCTGGTGGCGGTTGTCGAGGAGGCTGCTGCGGTTGCTGTCTGGGTATTAGTGGCTGCCCAGGAACTGGTTGCTGCGGCTGCTGTCCGGGTATTAGTTGCTGCCCAGGAACTGGCTGTTGCCCTGGGGGGGGGGGTGGCGGTACGGTTTGGGCCTGATGCAAGCATCCATACTTGCGCACTAGCACACCCATTTGGTCTTGCATTTGGGCCATACGCTCCAATAGTTCTCGGTTTTGATACTTCAAAATGTGTATCTCCTCCTCAGTTCCCCCAGTCCGTCGGGCTTGGCTAACATGGAGGTTTGTATTCCAGTCATCTGAGTCCTCCTCGTTAGGCTCCACATCCTCATAATAGTCCCACACATCAGAGGCGAAGACGAGCCGCCGTCGACAGGCCACATCCCGGGGCGGACAGGGTTCCGGGGAGAACAAGGGCCATTCTAGTCCCCCCCGCCTCTCGGTCACACTCCAGACGCCAAGGCCGCCCGCTCCAGGGCGGCTTTTTCTGAGCAACGGCCGCCTCAGCCAAATGTTGCTCTGCCACCCTTTGTTGAGCAGCCTGAGCCGCTTCCAAGGCGGCGGCCCGAGCCACCGCTGCGGCCGCTACCAGCGGCTCAGCCGCTTGCTCCAGTAGCAACTGAATTTCGTCATACTTGCCCAGTAACGGTAAACCTTGCGGGCAAGCTCCATGGAAAAAGAACCAAACTCTGGATGTAGCACCTTAATCACATCGTCCTCTGACGCCAGGTTTGGCGGTAATTTCATAAGGGACAACACTGCCTTGGCAGCCAGGTTATGCATGTCCCGGCTGCCCAGGTTGAGGTCCGGACCAGTCCCACTCCCAGCTCCTGCCATTGGGAATGAGGAAACAGACCCTCAGATTGGGAACGACGGCCCCTGCTGCGCCCCGCGAAGTGCAACCTTGTCAAACAGCTGGGTTAAAAGAGTTGCATCCTCTTGTGCCAACCGGGTCTCCTTTAGTAAAATATCCAACCACCAAAGTTCGTTATGGGCGCGGAGATCAGTGCCCCGCGTCTCCCAGGGGGCCGCTGCCGCTAGTCAATGCCACTGCTCCACGACCAACTCAGTCAGTCGGTTGGACTTGGCTTGAGTCCGCTGTGCCTCTGCAAGGATGGCATGCAGTAGATCAGAATCCTCGGGGAGCTGACCCAAAGCTCTAACCCAACCTCCCGGCGAACCCTCCAGGGCTCCAGCCAGGAAAAACACCCTCGGGGAGCACGTCCTTAGCTCCAACCCGAGGTCCCAGCGATCCCTCCAGGGCTCCAGCCAGGGATAAAGGATGGATGGGGATTAGTGTCCAAATGTAAGCTCTAGTCCCATGATAATCCCATAAACAGACATCCACAGACAAGCAGTCCAAAGAGAGTTGATTTATTGGAAAAATCCACAGGCTAACAGAAGCTAAGAATCAAATGGACACTAATGAAAACTACAAGCACAGTACAGGGCATATATGGAAGCATAGGGCAAATCGGGGTAGATCTGGATGCCATAGCAACCCCCCTCCCAGGATCCGTCAGGGAAATAGAATTCCAGCGACATTCCCACAGAGTTCAGCCTAAACATGTGGTTTGCAGGGCTATAGCTGGCCTTGGCCAGCAGCTGGAGAAAACCAAAACATTCCTTTCTCAGGCCATGCCTGACAGTGATGCTGGCACTGGACTAGGGCTTGGATTCAAAGGCCCACTCGGGACTGAAGCTTGTTGAGCAACTCTGGGCCAGGCATGCTGTCTTCTGAGACTAACTTACTACCCAGTGTTGGTGCAAGCATGAAGCAGAGGGAGAGAAAACCACATAAACTGCTTGAGCTCCATGGAAGGAGGGTGGGATAGAAATGTGATAGATCGTTGTCTTCATCATCTCACAGACTCAGGTCTGTGCTGGAAAGGCTGTGGCAACCCAGCTAATTTTCTGCACTGCTGGTGGACATGCCCAAAAGTTAGTTTATTTTGGGACAAGATCTTGCGAGAGATAGAATTAGTCACACAATACAAAGTCCCTCATGATGCCTTAATTGTCCTACTAGAAAAAATTGATATTCAAAAACTCTCTACCCAAAAAAGGGAACTGATTTCAATACTGCTACTGGCAGCAAAATTTCTGATTGCCTCGTACTGGAAAAAAGCAAAGATGCCTTCTACTGGGCAGTGGTATGAGAAGGTGTGGAACCTTTTAATTTCAGATAAGATATCTTCACAACTCAAAGTAGCAAATAACTTATCTTCTCTACAAACTTTTAAAATAGATGGCTGCCTTTTCTAGAATATGTGGAAAAGGGGGCATCGCAAAGTAAGCAATGTCCACAAAACTATCGTATGATTTGCATTTATTAAGTTCTGCTAAGTGGTATGATTTCTGTAAACAGGACTGATGTATAATATTGGAAGAAAGTATAACATTGGAACATATTTTGGAACCAAGTGTTAAAACATATCTTGAATGTAGGGCTGTTGAAAAAAAAAATCGGTAAAATTCGGATTTGGCAAAATTCGGCCCATTTTGATTCGGGAAATGCCAAAGTCCAAACTCCCCCAATTCGGATCCGTGGAATTCAGCACTAAGTTCGCAGTTTGGGAAAAAAGTCGGCCGAATAAAGCCATTAAAAACACATTCACGCATTTCCGCGGCTCTGGGGGAGCATTTTTGGAGGTAGAGGTCCAAAATTTCAGTGTAGCTTGAGGGGACCCTTCTTGCAAGCACCCCCAAGTTTTGTGATGATTGGGGCAGGGGGTCCCGATATGGGGCCCAGAAGGGGTCCCCCCCCATGATCAGCCCATTGGAATGAATAGAAATAAATAGACCGTTTGGACTTGGAGTTTGCAAAACCATGCAAAGCAACACGTGACGCGACCTTGGAAGTTTGCAAACCATGGAAAGGGACAGAGGCGCGCTAGCTAAGCATAAGGAGAAGGGGGTGGAATTTTCCCTTTTGCATCGGCCTCAGGAGTCAGGAGTCCCAGGACCGGGCAAATGCATTCACAATTTGAAAACAAGTTTTGTGACAAAAGTCACAATTTGAAAACCAGTTTTGAGCATCAAAATAGACCTAACCGATCTTATGAATGAGGGAAAACCTGAGGACACACAACTGAAGCCCCCCCCCCAAACCAGGGAGAGAGAGACGCGAGCGGGCACACACACCCCAGGCAGAACGGGCGAAACCCCCCTCTCAAACCAGTACGGCTCGGCCCCAAACGGGAAAAAAACCAAGGAGGAGGAGGCGCGGCCCGGGTGCCGAGCGGAGAGAGACTCGCTAGCCGCCACACAGACTCAACTTTACACTTTAAAACTTTAAAAGCAGAATACACTCCCGCAGAGGTGACCGGGCACACACCCCTCGGCAGAACGGGTGAAAGCCCCCTTTGGCTTCTCCCTCACACACAGAAACTGCCGCCCCACAGACTCTGCTTCCCCCCCCACACACACACACAGGAGAAAAGGTATAGAGAAAAAATCCCAAAATCAAACTGTGTTGATGTCTTCCAGCAGGAGCACGGAGGAGAAGTAAATCTTTAGGCACACCCCTCTTGGCAGAATGGGCGAAAGCCCCATTTGGCTTCCCCCCTACCCACAGAAACTGCTCCCCCGCCCCACACAGACTCTGTTTCCCCCACACACACACAGGAAAAAAATTATAGAGAAAAGCCCCAAAATGGGTCTTACTGTGGATGTTTTCTCAGGAGTAATCCAATACGATTCCATTTATGCACGGGAGGTTTTGCCTTGGATTTGCCGTTGTCTAGATGCACAGGATCACAGTGGTTGGATAACTCGGGACCCCCTGCCCCAATCGTCACCAAACTTGGGGGTTCTTGCAAGAAGGGCCCCCTGAAGCTATACTGAAATTTTGGGACCTCTACTTTAAAAAATGCCCCCCCCCGGAGCTGTGGAAAGCCGTGAATGTGCACACGCACCCCTCCCCCACGGGGATCTCTCTCTCACACACAGACTCTCTTTCTCTCCCCGGGCCGCGCAGCAGCTGGGCTCACGCACTCAACCGCGACTGATTGGCCAGAAGAAGACCCAGCTTGGCCACCGATTGGCCGCTAGAGAATGCTGCTTACTAACTGACGGTTATGCTGCTGATTCGGAGCCCCCGAATTTGCCGAATTTATTTGGCGATCGCCCCAAACTCGCCAAATTCGGCTCGTCGTTTTCCCGCCTTTTTTTGAATTCAGTTCCATTTGAACTGAAAACTGCCGAATTGGGGAAAATTCGGCTGTTTTTCGGTTCGGGACAAACCGAATTGACAGCCCTACTTGAATGTACGAGGATGTTTAATGTACCGCTGTTGTATTTTTATTTTTGTTGTTGTTGTCATTATAAACTAAACTCAAAACAGAGTTATAAAAAAAGAAAGAAATGTGATAGATCAAAGGAGACTAACCAAACCTCAGAATGCTGTTTTCTCCAGCAACGCGGTCACTCCCCCGCCTGCCCGTCTGTTATTGGGCTCAATTTAAAGTATTGGCTATCACATACAAAACCCTTCATGGCCTTGGACCCTCTTTTCTGCAAGACCGCCTCTCCCCCTCTGCTCCACCATGGAAACTTTGCTCATCTGAGTAAGGTCTTCTGCAGGTGCCAACCTACAAATGGGCAAAATCAACAACTGCCTGTATACGTGCCTTCTCCGTTGTGGCCCCCGCCTTGTGGAAAGGCCTGCCTGAGGAGGTCAGAAAGGCTCCCGCTCTCCTGGCTTTCTGCAAACTATGCAGAACAGAATTATTGAAGAGGGCTTTTCTACACAGGCAAAAGAGTTGCACTGTACTAAACAATTCACAAAGTTACTTGGATAAATTATTAGAGACAGTGGTCTATGCTGCTGTGTATAGTTTGCTGTAAATTGGACCCTGCAATGTAATTTTGCATCATTTAATCTGTCACACTAACAATTTGCTTTGCTTCAGTTCTGTTTTTTAAACTTCTGGTTGGTTCTACAATCCTAATCCTAGTGCACTGTTTATTGAATGTCCCATCCTGTTGATTGTACTGACTCACTATGTGTAATCTGCCTTGAGTCCCAGTGAGAAAAGTGGACTATAAATAATGTAAATAATAAATTAAAGTTGTGTGTTTCCCCGTGCGCAGTTTCTGAATATAAAACCTACATTGGCTAGTACATACATTTGATTTTAAAATAACTCTCTTCTGCTGCTGTTTCACATTCACAGAGTAAATGGCATGCTTTGGGGTGGTGCAGGCGCAACATGATGCAACACATTAAGAGGAAGATATGATAGAGGTCTATAAAATTATGCATGGAGAGTGGACAGGGAGAAGCTTTTCTCCCTCTCTCATAATATTAGAATGCGGGGTCATCTGCAGAAGCTGGAGGGTGAGAGTTTCAAAACAGATAAAAGGAAGTATTTCTTCACGCAACACATAGTTAAATTGTGGAACTCCCTGCCCAGAATGTGGTGATGGCTGCCAAGATGGAAGGCTTTAAGAGGGGAGTGGGCATGTTCATGGAGGATAGGGCTATCCATGGCTGCTAGTCAAAATGGATACTAGTCATGATGCATACCTATTCTCTCCAGTATCAGAGGAGCATGCCTATTCTATTAGATGCTGTGGAACACAGGCAGAATAATGTTGCTGCAGTCGTCTTGCTTGTGGGCTTCCTAGAGGCACCTGGTTGGCCACTGTGTGAACAGACTGCTGGACTGGATGGGCCTTGGGTTTTTCTTATGTTCGTACATTCTTAACACGACACAACCTCCCAATCACTGGGAGATCATGACAGGAGTTTGGCTTAGGCTACTGCATTCCTCTCTTTTTGGGGCTGACCATGGATAGTATTGGTGTGTATGCTGAGTTCCGCTATCACTATTGTAAAAGCCATTACTTTAGTGGAAGTAGATTATTTTTTTGTAATACGCTGTTGTGCATCGAAACCCCCACCCACACACACACTGTATTTCTGTTAGCGCAAGGCACACTGCTAGCGAATGTTGGTTTAAAATTCTTTATTTTAAATAATGCAGATAAGGAATGATATTTCAAAACAGCAAATGGTAAGTGCTCTCCACTGGGCATAGATCACGCCTTGTCCAGTACTAATGCTGACATAATGATTCTCATGTTAACTGAAAGCTGCTTAGTTATAGGTGAACTCTGCTGATGTTTCATTGATACCCACCACTACTGTCTGAACCAACGTTCCTGCTAGCCACAGGGCCAAATCAGACGTGCCGCTACCATTTTAAAGAGATTTTAAAATGCCGTGGCTGGCTGAGATGCTCTTGTCCTGTGTTATCCCCCCCGAAACAGCCACATGGGGCTACTGACTCACTAATGGCAATGCCAACATGCCTGCCCCACATAGGGGCACCAGCTTGCTCACAGTGGCAGCAGTTCACCCACCCCACATCTGGCTGGGGCATTTAGCTCATTTGTGGTGGTGGCTGCAAGGGCTGCCCCTCGCCTGGGGTTGGGGGAGCTGGCAGTGGGGAGGCAGACCCCCAAGACATTAGCCCACCAGGATTTTCCCCAGTGGCCTTAATGGGCAATCCACCCCTGAACTAGAAGCTAAAATGCCTCATATAATCAGATAATCTGATAGTTATCTACCCTTTGGCCTTTTATGCAGGGACGTTTCCCCTCAGTCACCCCCGCCGACTGCTTCAGAGCTTCCTTTTGATTATGCATGCCTTAGCTACCCATCAGAGGTTCCCTCGCTCTCGCCACACGTTTTGCCTGCATTTTCCAGATTCTGGCTAAAACAGCATCTGGAAAACACAGGCAAAACATGTGGGGAGAGTGAGGTGACCTCTGACGGGCGGAAAAGGCATGCATAATAAAAAGGAAGCCCCGAAGCAGTCGGCGGGGGTGACCGCAGGGAAACATCGCTGCATAAAAAGCCTTTGATCAATGTGTCTATTTAAATAACATTTTATATTATTAAAACTGAGATGTCAAAGCTAGTGCGTGAAAATTTACCACTTAAACAAAAGCTAATTGTTAGAAAGTAAGACCACCCTTGCCCTAACTATCCCCAAACTCAAGTGGCCTCAAAAACAAAACAGAGTGCTGTCAAATCACTCAACTAATCAGCTACCCCTGCATATTAACATTTGCCCTGGCCCTTCTGACTTGAACCCGGGGCTCAGATTAATCACCTTTAGTAAGAACTTCCTTACTACAAAAAGAAGGAAAACAGAAACTCTCCTTGCATGGCAAATCAAGGGCTACTATGATTTAGTAATAATTATTAGGCCTATCATGCAATCAAAGAGCTCAACTCTCTTTGACAAGACAGATCTCTCTCTTCTGAAGGGCTCACCAGCTAAAACTTTGGCATGGGGAAGGAAGACGGAAGGAAAGAGAAAGTGTGTACCTTTCAGTTCACTTATACACAGTGAGTTTCAAGCAGGGGGAAGGTAGATTTAGGGGTTCAACCAGAGGCTTCACGGGAAAGGTGGATTTTGAGGAAGGAAGGGAATGTGAGAGAAGTAACACCATCGGTATTCTGGGATGGAATCTATCGGTGGAACAAGTATTATTATTATTATCATACTTTATAACGGTCAAAGACCAGCATAAAAAAATAACATCACAGAAGCAAATATAATAAATACAATCAAAATACAGTATATGATATATAATTAACAGTGCATTCCTGAGCCTCTGGTGGCTGGGGACTCCATGGAGGAGACACCGCCGCGCTGCCTCCAAACCGGTTTCCCGGACGCCAAAAACCTTAATAAAGCCTTTTGCAGGCTTTTTAAAGTTTAAATGGGGCTTTTCACCCCATAGAGAACAGTGAGGCTGCGCCTGCTCAAAAGCGCTGGTGTTATGGGGCGAAAGGGGACAGGAGGCTGTCTACAGGCAGCCCCGCCTCCAGGAATGCCCCGGGGATGCCCCCAGAGATGCCGGAACGCCCCCTGGAACGCTGGCATGGGCCTTTACGCCGGTGGGAAGGCTCCATTGGTGACCTAGGGCAGCACTGCCGCCTGGAGACTGGCGTCTGGCCCTCCCTGCCAGTGTTTGGGCCACTTATGGCAGCATAAGTAGCCCGGACACCAGCATGGAGGGCCCCAACACCGGAGCAGCCCCTTCCTGGCCTCCTGAGGACTTTTGTCCTCAGAAGTCAGGAATGCGCTGTAAAATACATTAAATTATCATTTTAAAATCTAAGATTTATCTAAAATCAGACTTAGTATTCATCTTTCTGTTGCTTTCAGCATAGCGTGTCTTATCCTTGTTGCTATGAAACAGAATTTTGCAGCAAGTTTGGTGAGTTTCGGGTCTTTATCTGAGAGGAGACATTTAACATAAAATTTCTCTGTGCAACCAGGTAACTTTCTTAGTTGTGGTTGGATCAGCTCTCTTTGGATATCACAATAAAACGTACAGTATAAGAGAACGTGACCAATTGTTTCGACCTCATCTGTGCTAAATGGGCATATTCTCTGATCAACTGGTATCTTACGATATCTGCCGTCTAATAAGGCTGAACGGAGGGCATTAAAGCAGGCTCTAGAAAATGCCCAGCGATATTCAGGATTATTAAACTTAAGTATGTTGCGAGATAAGATCTTTGAGGATCTCGTAACATCCGATAAATGTTGGCAGTTCGGTTAATATAATTTTGGAATTCTATATCCCAGATCTGCTCGTTTATAATACTTCTGGCCCTCCCAAGTTCTAAGGTTAAGAGATAGTCAGGGGAACAAGTGAGAAAGAGGGAAAGAAGTCGTTTAAGGAAGCAGGAGACTCTTGGACAGTGGAGGGCAACGATTACGGCTGCTCGGAACAAGTATGCCACGACGCCCCCCTGGGTTTGTTGTGAACCTTGTGCGGTTTGAGACTGTAATGTATTTAGTTGGTGCAAGGTCCATGCTGAACTATCGAACTACTGAACTGCTGAACTGTTGAACTCAGATGTGCTGAACAGTGTTGAGCTTGAGGTCCTGCTCCAGGCTCCGTCATCTGTTTTTCCTATTGGACTGTGGACTTTGGCCATCCAATCTCAGACTTGGGGATGTGGCTCCGGGGGGTTTGGGAACTGTATATAACAGTGGTTCCCAACCTTTTTTTGACCAGGGACCACTAGGACTTTTTTGTTCGGTGCAGGGACCCCAAGGTTCAAAATAAAAATTCTGAGAATTTGAAAATAAACTTTAATCATAACTGTTAGTTAAACGTTAGAATAATATTTGAATATATATATATATATATATATATATATATATATATATATATATATATATATATATATATATATATATATATATATATAATGGAGAACTTTTAATTGAAAATATTAATTTATTATGGGTTTATAACTTTGTTTCGTGGACCTTAATTTAGTTCTTGCGGACCCCTGGGGGTCCACGGACCCCCAGTTGGGAACCAGTGGTATATAAGTTGGGGTGTTTTGCAGTTAGCCCAGTTCTCTCTTCACTGTTGGTTCAATAAAGGGTTGAAGTTGGAACTCTGTCTCCGGCTCGTGTATAACTTACACATACATAACAGAGACCACTTTGCATGTTCCCTTGGGGGGGGGGCAGAGTCTTACCTTGGCTGGTCAGGATTCTGCCTTTGTTGAGTTGTTTGAGGCGCTTCTGGTGGGATTTCCCGTTGTAGTGGATCTGAGCCTGGACAGCGGAGTTGAGCTGGATATTGCACACCTCACACAGTGTGAACGAGGGGTGCTTCTTCTCCCGCTTGGTGCGCTGCTCTGGGGGGCATCCTAGGCTCGTGTCCTCTGCCAGGCTCCCACAATTGCCGCTCCCGTGGGGGTGGGTTGGGCTCAAGGGCCGCTTCATTCCTATGAGGAAGAGAAGGAGAAGAAAAACAGATAATGGAATCTCACCACTGATTTGTCCCAACCTCCCCAATGAATCAGGCACATAAGTTAAAATTACAGCTTCCTTGACATATCTGTTGAATAAAAGACCACTGGAAGAGCTGCAAAGAAAATGGAAATTTTATTATTATTATGCAAATATGTAACTTTTAGAATTGGCTTGCTTTTTTCTTTCTTTCTTCTTTGTTTCTGAATGGCAGTAACAAAAATAAGTATGATAATGATTTAAGTAAAATTACGTTCAGTATGTTAAGAGAATAGATAGGTAAAAATATATAGTTCAAATTCATCAACCAATATTGTAGATTAAATATATAGGCTTAATATTTTGGAGAAATAACATTAATAGCTTAACATAAATATATACGGAATTTGGGCATGGTCCTTTATATAAAAGTCCTTTATATTTCCATGCAGAAGTTTAGAGGTTGACCTTAAGCAAACTACTTAGAAATAACAAGAAACAATGTTGAATAGATGGTAGAAATAAAAAATTATTTGAATAGATAATCAATGTAGATTTAAGCAAGGCACATTTGGTAATACGTTATGTTGTGTATGTTATGTGTTATGTCAATGTTATGTTGCATTTGTAATTGTAAATTGAAAATAAAAATCTAATTTTAAAAAATCACAGCTTCCATGCTCCTTGAAACACAACTGAAGCCCAGACAATTCATTCCACATCCTCTAGATGGAGTGAATCGCCTTTGCTTTCATCTACACTGCAGTTTAATTCAGCTGAAAACATCCAGGACCCGCTCCATTAAGAATGACAACATTTTGGTTCAACCAGTCTCCCCTACATTCTCTTTGCTGCACTACAAAACTTTAAGGCAACCCTTACAAGGGCGGTGGGCAGGCTTGTGTGTGTGTGTGTGTGTGTGTGTGGTGTGTGTGTGTGTTCAGAGGGTTTTGGAGAAAGCATAGAAGATCAGGCCTATGTTCACACAGCTGGTTATTGTGGGGTTAAGTAAGGTAAAGGTAAAGGTCCCATGTGCAAGCACCGGGTCATTCCTGACCCATGGGGTGACGTCACATCCCGACGTTTACTAGGCAGACTTTGTTTACGGGGTGGTTTGCCAGTGCCTTCCCCAGTCATCTTCCCTTTACCCCCAGCAAGCTGGGTACTTATTTTACCAACCTCGGCAGGATGGAAGGCTGAGTCCACCTTGAGCCGGCTACCTGAAACCGACTTCTGTCGGGATCAAACTCAGGTTGTGAGCAGAGTTTGGACTGCAGTACTGCAGCTTAACACTGTGCCACGGGGCTAGCCAGTTGAAAACACATGTCCGTTTTTCATTTATTGACATGTTTCATGTGCAAACCAGAGGTTCTAGACGGGCGAAAGAGCAAAATCATCCACCTCCATTAAATCAGAATCACTCTCATATTGCAGCATGTGAGATAATACAAAACAACTGCTGGGCAGTTATCTCTGGCTGAGTAGAGTCCACACCTCCCTAGAGAACCGCTTGTGAATGATAATGAAAGTCAGCAAGGAAATTGGGCTGAAACACCCTGGAGTTCTGATGGTTTGCACATGCAGGGGTTGAGAAGTGATATCACACAGTGACTGAGAACATGAAGAGGGTGCTGGTTCTAATCTCTTCTTAGTCCTCAGGGGGCATATGGCAAACCCTGAGCCCCTATACCTGCAATAGGAGAATATCAGCAGCATACCTCACAGGGCGACTGTAAGGATCACTGCAATGTATGAAGTGCTAAATGCTCAAAATGTCCTATAGGTGTAGTGGTTAAGAGCGGTGGACTCCAATCTGGTGAACCGGGTTGGTTTCCCAACTCCTACACATGAAGCCAGCTTGGGCCAGTCACAGTTCTCTCTGAACTCTCTCCGCCCCACTACCTCACAAGGTGTCTGTTGTGGGGAGAAGAGGGGAAGGTAATGTAAACCAGTTTGAGACTCTTTAAAGGTAGAGAAAATTGGGGTACAAAAGCCAGCTCTTCTTCTTCTTCTTCTTCTTCTTCTTCTTCTTCTTCTTCTTCTTCTTCTTCTTCTTCTTCTTCTTCTTCTTCGTCTTCTTCTTCTTCTTCTTCTTCTTTCTTCTTTCTTCTTCTTCTTCTTCTTCTATACAAATGCCACGTGTTAGTTTAATAATGCCAAGGTTACCACTTCTGGATCCAAGCCAAGCATGCTTAGGCTGGTCCCATCTCCAAATCCACTTCAAGCGGAGAGCCATTTCATACATACACGGCCATCAAACAGAGGTGCAGAATAGTACAGTTCTCCTCTGCAGATTTTCAGTGGAGAGCACATTCCACTCTGACAGAACTCTGGAGTGGATCTCAGAAGTTGGAGTGCCCCCTCATAGAATCACAGAGTTGGAAGGTACCACCAGGGTCATCTAGTCCAACCCCCTGCACAATGCAGGAAATTCACAACTACCTCCCCTCCCACACCCCCAGTGACCAGAAGATGGCCAAGATGCCCTCCTGTAAGAATGCACAAAGAAAGCAATCATGGCTGATTGGTTTCTTTGTGATTGGTTTCTTTGGGTGCGGTGGAACACCGGCAGGATGGTGCTGCTGCACTCGTCTTGTTTGTGGCTTCCTGGAGGCCCCTGGTTGGCCGTTGTGTGAACAGACTGCTGGACTTGATGGGCCTTGGTCTGATCCAGCAGGGCCTTTCTTATGTTCTTATGTTATGTTCTCAGTTCACGCCCAATGATTTCTGATCCCCTAATGGGAATAGTTTGTTTTTTAACTAACCCCTCTGGGCACCGGAAATCTTCACCTGTGGGATGCAGAACTGGTGCGGTATCCCATGCCAGAAAGCCCTCAAGTGGTCGTGAGGGATTGGCAAAATCATCAATCGTTCACTAAACCGGCAAAAACTGTGACAAATGAATTAAAAGTCCGCCAGCGCTTTCCCGGATCCAAGGCCCATCAGCTTTGTCTTCTACCCTGCCAAGAGCTCCGATGACCTCCAACCCAGCATGCTTTGTCTGCTACTGAGTTTCCGGTACATATAACTGTTTTCCCACGAGTGACTGGGCTATTTCTAATATTAGCATAAATTAAAATTGGAAAGTTATCTGGAACAAATCCCTCCAAAAGGCCAATGCCCTCTAAAAAAAGGACCTACAGCCACCCAAATTAGCTTGGTCCACTACCGCAGCTCCGGTTACTGCATTTTAAATTACTGTTTGGGTGTCATGGATGCTCTTGTCTCATTCACTTAATCCTCTCCAGTGCCCAGGAGATCCTCCCAGAATATGAGAGGCTGCAATTAAAACTATTTGTCATTCTCCCCAAACAGGTCACTGGCCGCTTTTTGCCCAGGCTGGAGAGAGTCCCGCCTTGCGTACTCAGAAGGAGAATGACATCTTGGCCGATAAAACTTTCCTGTAAGATAACTCAGCTGACAAGTTCTGCTCGCGATGTGGATCTGGCCAATTATTTCAGAAGGAAGAGGAGGGGAGATTCTCTGCCCTGCAGGGTGTTTTCAGGGCCAGCCTCCAGGACTGCAGCCTATGAAATAGAGACAGGACAGCCAAGGTAAAAAAACAGATGTTACCTGCTTGGTCTCACACATACCTGCAGATAGAGCCTCAGAACGGAACTGTGATAATTGCAGCAAGCAGCTCCAGGGTCAATGTCCTGGAAGCAGCGGTTGGACCTACCCTGCATGTGCACAGGCTAGGTGAGCTTATTCAGTGGTGACTCTGCACATGCTCAGAGGCACCCTTTTCTCTATCACTTCTTCATTGGGAGCCCTGAGCAACAGTGATGCTTTGAACAGGTGTTTTTGCCTGATGGCCTCTTTGCCCCAACAAGACCTTAAGTGGCCTGTGCTTAAAAAGGGAGGGGGAAGATCTTCTAGGAGCAGCTGTTAGAACAAGCTGCAAAATAGAATGGTGGTGGTGGGGGGAACGGAAAGGAGTCACAGCAGGGAGTGGATGATGGATGGGAAGAGATCCTTGACAGATGTCTAAATCTCTTTGAAATAAAAGAAGGTCAGAAGTCACATTCAGGGTCAGCTCTGCAGATGCTTCACAGTGATGCCTTACAAGCACCCCTACTTCCAACCTGCCCTATTTTGACTGCTACAGTAAAAGGGGACCCCTCAAGCCTCTCTCCACATCTATATGCAACACGATGTCAAGCCAGTAACTTTCATTATGGCCTTTTATTGGACTTCTCTAAGGTCAGTGCAAGAATTCGGAAGCAGCCACCCTTTTATCCAAACTTCCATTTATTCAGGTCTGTCTGGCTCTTTGTCCTACCCCACCCCACATCAGCAGACCCCCAGAAGCAGTAGAACTGACAAAGTGGGAGAGAAGGGAACATTCTCGCCCCTCTTCCAAAAAGGGGACTGTCCTTAAGCGTTCACATTTTTTTTAATATCCTGTTTTCTCCCCAGTTGAGATTCAAGCTTTCAGAATGCACAGCTGAATACAGAAAATAAAACTGTCAAGAGGAACCATTCAAATTAGTTAAAGGCCTGCTGATTCCCCCCCCCCCCGCTGAGTCTAAGCCTGACACCAACTAATACTCAGTGATTCTGCCAGGCACAAGGAGAGGCAGACAATATTCCAGAGCCAGGGACCACCCACTGAAAAGGCCCTGCTCTTCCTGCCTGTCTCACTCACTTCTGCCCCTCCAACTCACTTAGAAGGGTCAGAGATCCTGATCACAGGGCCAGGGCAGGATCCTAGGGGAGCAAACAGTTTGTCAAGCACCATGTAAGGCTTTCACGGTGCAAATCAGCACCTTGAATTGGAACAAGAAATAAATAAGGAGCCAAAAGTTATCTTCCAAGTTCAGAATGTATATGCTGTCTGTAGTCCACCCCAGCAAACAAGCTTGCTGATGCACTGTGGACTATCTGAAGTTTCCAAACCGTCTTCAAGAGCAGTTTCAGCCTTGGGACTTTCCCCTCACCGAGTTCTTTTATTTGGTGGCTGTTTCACTCACTGTCACCCCTCCGACGACTTCAGGTCTTTGTGGTGATTACGCATGCTGTTTCTGACTGTCAGAGGTTGCCTTGCTCTCCCTTCACCCTTGCGTTTCCCTGCATTTTGCCCGCATTTTCAAATCTGAGATAAAACAGGTCCCTGAAAATGTGGGCAAAACAGGGGGGGAACGCAGGGGGAGAGCGAGTCGACCTCTGACGGTCGGAAACGGCACGCATAATCAACACAAAGACCCGAAATCGTCGGAGGAGTGACGGCGAGTGGAACAGCCATGCACACATGCACAAAAGACCAGATTTTTCTGCTCCAGCTTGGCTTCTTAATTATATTCTTAACTATTTCCCCCAACTGTACTGTTTCCCGTCCATGCTTTGCACACCACATTTTAGTGCCTGTTTGGGTCTCTGGTGTTATTTAAAAATGGACCTTCCCCCTTTAAGCAGCCTTGGCACTTCTCTGCCCCACAGACTTTTCTGCAAATGGAACACTTTATTAGTGATCGCAATGAAATACACAGGGTTGCCAGGTCCCTCTTCGCCACTGGCGGGAGGTTTTTGGGGCAGAGCCTGAGGAGGGTGGGTTTGGGGAGATGAGGGACTTCAATGCCATAGAGTCCAATTGCCAAAGTGGCCGTTTTCTCCAGGGGAACTTATCTCTATCGGCTGGAGATCAGATTTAATAGCAGGAGATCTCCAGCTAGTACCCGGAGGTTGGCAACCCTAGGTGCCACTGGGTATCATAGTACCCATGGGCACTACGTTGTAATCTAACATCCCCCTCCACTTTGTGCTGAGGAAATTTTCATCTTTCATATGCCCCCTCTCTGGTTATCCCAGATAATCAGGATCTTGTATTAGATATGATGGCATCATAGCTTGACGCAGCCAATCACATCTGGCTGTGGGATGATGTCGCTAATGATGCTCTAGTGAAGCAGGAAGGAACAGAGTGTGTTAGAGATGCCAACCTCCAGGTGGGACCTGGGGATCCCCTGGAATTACAGCTCATCTCCAGACTACAGAGATCGGTTCCCCTGGAGAAAAGGGATGCTTTGGAGGGTGGGCTCTGTGACACTGTACCCCACTGAGGTCCCTGTCCTTCCCAGGTTCCATCCCCATATCTCCAGGAGTTCCCCAACCTGAATCTGACAATAGACAGTGGGAATCTTTCTTCTTGCTTGCTTGCCCTAGGAGCAGTTCCCCTTTCCTGCCACAAGAAGAAGAAGAGGAGGAGGAGTTGTTGTTTTTATATGCTGACTTTCTCTACCACTTAAGAAAGAGTCAAACCAGCTTACAATCACCTTCTCTTCCCCTCCCCACAACAGACACCCTGTGAGGTAGGTGGGGCTGAGAGAATGTGACCAGCCCAAGGTCACCCAGCTGGCTTCATGTGTAAAAGTGGGGAAACAAATCTAGTTCACCAGATTAGCCACCACTGCTAAGAGTCCAGTTGCCAAAGTGGCCATTTTCTCCGGCTGGAGATCAGTTGTAATAGCAGGAGATCTCCAGCCACCACTTGGAGGTTGGCGACCCTAGTTATGCATCTTCCATGTCAAACAAGAGAGAAATGCAGTCAGTTTGCAGACTTTCAATAGACTTTCAATGTCACAAATAGGCTGCATTTCACCCATATCTTTCTTTTCAAAGAAGAGACTAAATTTATTTATTTATTTATTTATTTATTTATTTATTTTTGTATCCCGCCCTCACTTTCTGGCCAAGGCGGGGCTCAGGGTGGCTCACATCATGTAATAGATATAATAAAACAAGATGAATACAATAAATCTCTGCATGCTAATAATAATAATAATAATAAACAATTCAACAATTAAAATACAGTTAAAACAACAGGTGGTGCTCATAGTAAAATAGGAGTCACGACAGAGACTGCAAGCAACCAGGGCCTCCTAAAGAAAAAATATCCCCCCAAAAAGAACTCATTTGCACACTCTATAAAAATTATAGTACAGCTAGGGTTAGCCCTGAAATGTATATTCAGTACTAGGGTAGAAGGACCGGAATAAGTAAAAATTCATATAGTTCCTCTGAGCATGTGCACAGAGCCTTTTCTTCACCACTGATTAACTGTAATCTCCCCACTACCTCTGAGCTGGCAGCATTCCTCTGTGGTAGAGAAGGGGAGTGCGTCTGTATATGTACGAGTATGTGCTTTGAGTCGTGACATTTCTCTTTTTAGAAATGAAGAGCTGACATAAGCGACCTATGCAAAGGCTCTGAAATGAAATCACACTGTTAGAAAAATTGCTCCCTTGATGGAGGGTGTTTTTCCCCTTTTCTTCCAAGCTCTCCGACACTATGGAGAACTCTCTTCCCTCCTTCTCCCCAGCTAACTCTAACTTTAACACACACACACACACACACACACACACACACACACACTTTCCCTTGGAATAACAGACCGTCAGTAGGAATTACAGCCCCCTAGCCACACCGGCTTGCAGTAAATTTGAAAAGAGTAAGCGAGCTGTCAGGAAGGTTCAGCCCGGCCACCTCATTTATAATCCTTTAAGGTCAGTTTTATAGCTCTCATAATACAGTCCATAACCTGAGGTCTTTCTTCCTATTTGAATCTTAATAATGTCATAAAACACAACACTGCTGAAATTTTAAACAAGAAAAAAATGGGGGAAATTAGAAGCAGGTGCACGGTGGAGACAAACGCTAGCAAGGATTCGGAACGGCAGAAATAAATCTGAAATGGGCCTAGTTTAGTCAAGGGGCAGAGGGAAGCGGCTCCCTTGGGCTCCAATCTGCACTATTAAAGAGGAGAGTAATTCTTGGTGGCTCAACAAGGCTGTATTTTTAGAACCTTGGACAACTCCTTAACCATTAAGTGTATGCCTGAAAGGCTTTATTTACTGGGGCTGGGGATTAAAGGCCCATTTGCTCAAACGTTTCTCCCCTCTCCCCCCAACGCAAGCTAGTGTGCGTACTTCAGCAATTCTATGATCACACCTGTTGGGAATAAGGCAGCGAGTTTTGTCTAAGTCAGGACAACAAAGGTAGTTACCGTATTTTTCGCTCCATACGACGCACTTTTTTCCTCCTCAAAAGTGAGGGGAAATGTCTGTGCGTCTTATGGAGCGAATGTGCGCACAGAGCCGGCTGGGCGCGCTGGAATGACGCGAGCCGGCTCTGTGCACCCCGTTCCAGCGTGCTCCGCCCGCCTCCCAGCTGGCCGTCGGGGTGGGAAAAGCCGGCTCGCGTCGTTCCAGCGCGAGCCGGCTTTCCCCACCCCGACGGCCAGCTGACAGGCGGGCGGGGCGCACAGAGCCGGCTGGGTGCGCTGGAACGACGCAAGCCGGCTTTGTGCGCCCCACCCGCCTCCCAGCTGGCCGTCGGGGCGGGGAAAGCCGGCTCGTGTCGTTCCAGCGTGAGCCGGCTTTCCCCACCCGACAGCCAGCTGGCAGACGGGCGGGGCACACAGAGCCGGCTGGGTGCGCTGGAACGACGCGAGCCGGCTCTGTGCGCCCCGCCCGCCTCCCAGCTGGCCGTCGGGGCGGGGAAAGCCGGCTCGCGTCGTTCCAGCGTGAGCCAGCTTTCCCCACCCGACAGCCAGCTGGCAGACGGGCGGGGCACACAGAGCCGGCTGGGTGCGCTGGAATGACGCGAGCCGGCTCTGTGCGCCCCGCCCGCCTCCCAGCTGGCCGTCGGGGCGGGGAACGCCAGATCGCGCCGTCCCGACGCGCACGCGCCCAGCCGGCATTCGCTCCATAAGACAAGATTTTTTCTTGTTTTCCTCCTCTAAAAACTAGGTGCGTCTTATGGAGCGGTGCGTCCTATGGAGTGAAAAATACAGTAACTGTATATATTTGTTTGCATGGTATTGGGGAACAGTGCTGGCCACTTAGCCAGTGTTAATTGGTCAGTTAAGGAGGCACTGGTCATGTGACATTCAGCTGCATTCCAGGAACCGGCAGTTAAACTGCCGTTTTGTAGCTGAGAGAGACTTGCTATGTATAAACACTTTCTTCCTCAAGTCATGAGCGACATGACAGTTGTCATTTTGTACCCCAAGTTTACCCTCCCTATAATATAGTAGTAGAAAAGGGCAAGAGTCCAGTAGCACCTTAAAGACTAACAAAAATATTTTCTGGCAGGGTGTGAGCTTTCGTGAGCCACAGCTCACTTCTTCAGACTAACAAAAATATTTTCTGGCAGGGTGTGAGCTTTCGTGAGCCACAGCTCACTTCTTCAGATATCTGAAGAAGTGAGCTGTGGCTCACGAAAGCTCACACCCTGCCAGAAAATATTTTTGTTAGTCTTTAAGGTGCTACTGGACTCTTGCCCTTTTCTACTACTGCAGACAGACTAACACGGCTACCCACTGTGAATTATAATATAGTAAACATTTGCTTTGTTAAAAGAAAGCTACATGTACTTCAGAGTCTTTTGTGTGTGTGTGTGAACCATACCCCGCAAGATCACGATCTTTTCGCATTTAAACTCAACAACACCTTACAAGTGCAGAAGGTGGCGTTTGGGGGGGGGGGAAGTCTCCGACAATCACAGCTTGGTTGCTTTTGAATAAAGCTCTAAGCCTTTCAAAGTGCGTGGGCAACGCCAGCTGAAATTATAGCCCCTGCCTCCAATAAGACGTCCAGTTGTCAAAGGACGGGGTTTCTGTGACCTGCACAGCTCTTTTGCCCCGCACACAATTCAAGCAGAATCACTCTATCCATCATTTCCACCCCACAGCAACCTGCAATGGCAACTCCAGGTTCAGAAGCAGGGTACTTCTGACTCCAGATGCCAAGGGACAGACCGAAGAGGAGGGCGCTCTTTGACTGGGAGTTTCTTCAAGGCATCTGACTAGCTATGACCGGCTACTGATGAGGCCTTGGAGGCAAAGGCCAAGAGAACTGTCCCCCCACCCGGGCAATAACATTTTAAGAGGCAAAAATAAACTTAAAGTAGTTTGGCATTTGTTCTCGCTGTCATGTTAATTGCTCAGTTTTTTGGTATATATTTACCTGTGCGTGCACTGGGAAGATCTAAGGAAGAGAAGTTGCAGAAACCTGTTTTGGATGAGGTGTGTCTGGGTGGGGGGACACACCCACGTCATGGCCTTTTCAGCAGTGACCCCATGACTCCGGAACTCCCTTCTCGGGAATTGTGTTTAGCCCTTTCAATGCAGGACCGCCAACAGCAAACACAAGCAGCCTATTCCTGAAGGGGGAGTAGACAGGCAGCGGCTGGAAGCGGCGCAGCCACGTTGCCTCCACAGAGGTTTCCCGGCCAAAAAAATAATTGTTAAAAATGCATTAAAAAACAACAACCTGTGAAACGTCTCCATGGAGTTACACGGGGCTACGCCAGCTATTTTGCTGGCGTAGCAATGCTGCAGCATAGAGGGGCATGACCAGGCCGAAAGGGGTTTGGAAGCTGATTAATATCAGCTATGCCTCGGGAAAGCCCCTCAATGCTGGTGCGGGCACCCGCTTCCGGGTTTTTGTTGCCCGCACTGCTGCGTCATTCCGCAGCACTGGCGTAAGTGCTCCCGTACCGGTGTTGGTGCCATTTTATCACAGTGCAAAGTGGCACAGATGCTGGCGCAGGGTTACGCTGACTCCTATGGCGCTTCGGGGGCCCCTTCGGGATTGCACAGTTAGGGAATGATCCTAAGCCAGTCCACTTGGAAGTAACTCCCATCTTATCCAATGAGTCTTATTCCTTTATTCCAGTAGTCAAAAAGGGCAAGAGTCCAGTAGCACCTTAAAGACTAACAAAAATATTTTCAGAAAAGTTTCTCAGGACTCCAGCCTAATTTTCTAAATTTTGGAAAGGTTGTTAATGGACATGTTAACAGAACTTCTATCCCTGTTTTAGTCCTATTTTCAGTTTCAATGTCATGCTATATTAGTATTTAATGTTTTTACTGTAAGGTGCCTTGGGCCTGACTTTATGGACAGATGGCATATAAATGTCCAAAATAAATAAAAATTTGTTTTTTAAAGATACATTTTCTGAACCAAGGCCCCCCAACCTTTTCGACCCTGCAGGCACCATTGGAATCCTGGCACCATGTGGTGGGCACAGCCACAAAATGGCTAAATGGCTGCCATAGGGGGTGAAGCCAGCCATAAAGTGGCTGCCACCATTTCCCTCAGTCACACAACGAAGATGCTTTTGCTGTGGTGGCAGCTGCTTCCAAAGAGACATTTTTAAAAAATCTGCAAAGCCAATCAAATCTCCAATGGCCAATCAAGAAGCCTTGTTGGGAAAAGCCCCACCTGGCCCCACCCATTTTCGAAAAGCACTTGGCAAGCACCAGGGAAGGTGTCGGTGGGTACCATGGCTCCCACAGGCACCACATTGGGGACTCCTGAATCTAAACTGTTATTCCGTGGTTTTTTGCTTCTTTTAAGGTTTTAAGATTATATTATTTTTTTCTGACATTCTGTAATTTTAATGTTTTTCACCCTTAAAGGTATATTTATTTGAAGCACATTTTTACAGAGTGCTCCTGAGAAAGATTGCCAAAGCACACTAGGAATTTTTTCATTAACAGTTTATTGGTGAAAAAGGGAATTCCACCTTACAAAATGTTTTGCATCACATCCTCTGGGGCTTTGCTTTTTGCATTCATCTCTGCTGTTCGCCATAGGCACCCCCCAATTTTTCGCTGCCTGATAGACCTGGCCAGACCCAGCATGACAATTCCTAGGCTCTCCTATCAAGGGCTGGTAAGCGCAGTTTGCTGATACATGCCAAAGAGCAGAAACGAAATCTAACATTCATCCCTACCTCACCCCAAAAAGCAACACCTGTCAAAACTCATTTCTTTTGTTGCTTCCCCCCCCCCTTGAATTGGCAGTTTAAAAAACAAAAAAGTTAAGCAAATTTGCCTTACAGGCCAAGTTGCCCTTCCAAGGGAATAGCCAGCCTGCCTAAAATCAAGCACGGCTATCTTTATTTATTTATTTATTTATTTATTTATTTTATTACACGTTTACCCTGTCCTCCCCAGTTCAAAGGCCAAGCTCAGGGAGGCTCCCAAAACAGAACAAATAAAATCAATAAAAACCATTAAAATATAATTTAAATACATTTAAAATAGCCCAAATCATTCAATAAATAGTCTCCTTGATGGCGCTAAAATCACATAATAATGGTCTGCAGCATAATAGATGGAACTGACCTCCCCCTAAATAGGGGAAGGGCTCAAACCACGGGATGGGGAAAAGGACTAGGGAGGCCAGTATTTATAGGGAGAACCGTCGCTGGCCTCAACCATAAGCCCGGTGGAATACCTCCGTCTTACAGGCCCTTACTGGTTAAACTAATGGGCATCTCCCCCCGTTTGAATTTTCATCTATCCCTGCTTAACATTATTTCCCCAAAATAATTGGGGACAAAAAAGTCCCTTCGCCTTTTCCAGGGGAGATTGGGCTGGGCTTTCGAGGTGCTAAATCATCCTTTTATCTCCTTTCACAAGAACCGTCACCTTGCTGGGCAGTGATCTGTTTGCCTTTGGGAACTCACAAGCAAGGCAACGGTGACGGCAGCTCTCCTGCACGTACACCCCATGGGAGGCGGCACTTTCAGCTCCCCGAAGGTCTCCTGGCTCTCTCCAGCCATTCCAGCAGCCCTATTACTTCTTCCTTAGCAGGCTACCAGCAGCTAAAGGAGAGGTTGCAGGTCAGCCACGGGACCGCGGCACAAACAAGAGAGGAAAAGTGCTGACAGCTTTTCCGAGAACAAGCCGTGACAAATGCCAAATGAAAAATTCAGTCCCTGCACTCGGATGCAGCTGGACGGAACTGGTGGGAGGAGGGGAAACGGGATCCGTTGCTAGGCTTGCACACGCTTTGTGTGGCTCACGCACATCAACCCGGGCACTTGCCGGGGTTGTACAGCACACAAACCTAGCGACACCTGCTCGCTACCTAGCAGCACTCTTTCCATTCCTCAGGGTCAGTGCGGCTGTGCTGGAATGCTGAAGGAACTGGGTTGTTCCAAGTGCCTTCCCACCCACATGGTGGACATGTTCACCACACCACACCCCAAGGTTCGACGACCTCATGCTCCAAAACTCTGTCTACAAAGTCAAGTTGCTGTGAGATGGGGAAGTTTAGGAGTGTTGGTCAAACCGATGCTTCCTGCCTAAAATGTGACAGCCACACATGGACGTGTGTTGATTGCTGCTGTGCTTAGGGTTGCCAACCTCCAGGTGTCTCCTGGAGATCTCCCGCTATTGCACTTGATGTCCACATGACCGAGATCAGTTCCCCTGGAGAAAAGGCTGCCTTGGAGGGTGGACTCTACGGCATTATACCCTGCTGAGGTCCCTCCCCAAACCCTGCCCTCCTCAGGCTCCACACCCAAAATCTCCAGATATACCCCACCCCAGATGGGAGCACTTTGTGTAATAGGGAATGTTACGTCCGCGTGGGGAGGACACGCGAGGTCGAGACTGAGTTCCAACACAACGCTTTATTGTCGTACAAAACAGAACTGAGAACTGTGAAAACCGGCCCCGCTTATATTCCCCCTGGCCGCTTGCGGCCACTCCCCCCTGATCCGTGATGGGGGGAACAACCCCCAGGTCGCCAATAGCGTGACCCAGCTTAGGGCCAATGGGGCGCGCTGGCTCGGGCCAATTGCGCGAGCAGGATTTAGGAGCCTTGGCCTGGGACTCAAGCTCCTAGGTTCTCCCCCTGCTTACTACCCTACTATTTACATACATAACAGGAACTTAACTTCTTGGCTCCCCCCATCTGTTCTGGATGTCGGAGTCCTGGTCTCAATAGAGAGGGAGTTCCACCAGGCCAGGGCTGAGAAAGCCCTGGCCCTAGCTGAGGATAGCTGGATACTCTTCGGGCCAGGGACCACCAGCTGGCTATGCCAAGGCAACTATTTGACTACCTTTCCCAATTGGGACGTAGCTTTTCCTTATGAGGGACTTTCCTGGACAACTTCCTATGCAGGTGCACCTCTGGCTGTCAGCCCAACACGCCCCAGGGAGTCACGCCAGAGTTCTCTCTGTTCAACAGAGCCAGAAAGGGCTTCTCACGGGCTTGCTAGGAGCTGGTTCTGAACTGACATAGCCAACCCAGAATACACAGACGAGGCGCTGGCCCATCAGCCTTCAGATTTTAAAAATAATGGTACAACGTGCCACCTTAGGGGTGGAATCTCTCAGAATCTGCCTAGATACAGAAGCGTATTGGGAGGGGTTCAGACTCCACTGCCGGTTCTCTTACAGAATAGTTTCACTGGTCCGACCAATAAGATCCTGTCCGCTTGCAAACCTGTCTCAGCACTGCTCAGTATTCTGCCCTTGGGTGTAGCCATTTGTAAAGCACCACAGAAGGAGCCGAAGAATGGAGAAAATGCCTAAATTCTATGTGTATGTTGGGGAGGAAACGTGTTTCAAATTTCTGCAACTGTGGCATCGACAAGAAATTGTACAAGTTCCTTCAAAAATGTTTTTCAACTTTATCTAGTAATAGCAAAGTTATTTGTGCCAGGGGAGGTATTTCAGAACTGAACAACTCTAAAACGCAAAAACAATTTGTTTTGTGTAAAACAATTAGATGCTTTTATATTTCTGGATGGGATAATGCCCTAATAGTGTTGCCAGCCTCCAGCTGGTGACTGGAGATCTCCCGCTATTACAACTGATCTCCAGGCGACACAGATCAGTTCCCCTGGAGAAAATGGCCACTTTGGAAGGTGGACTCTATGGCGTTATACCCCATTGAAGTCTCTCCCCACCTCAAACTCCACCCTCTTCAGGCTCTACCCCCAAAATCTCCAGGTATTCCCAACCTGGAGCTGGCAACCCTATGCCCTAGCCTTGAACACGAGCCTCAAAAATAACAGAGCTGTCTCAAAACTATGTCCTACATGTGGACCAGCTACAAATCCAGGGAAATCTAACTCTTGCAAAGGTATCCTGGTTCTATCTTGGATGAAGACATTTTCTGTTTGTATCAAAGATAGTAGCAAGGGATCAAGTGTTACAGACAGTTTTGGCAAATATAGAACTCTCCTTCCCTTCTCAGATTTTATAAGCTTCCAGCTTATATTCCACCTTTGCAGAAGAAACATGCTCGGACTCCATAGGCTGGAGATAAATGCACCTTCAAGACAACTTTGTCATCCCACTCAATAAAGACCAAGTTACAGTGACCACACAAAGCCTGGCCCTCTCCCTCATTTCCCCAGCTGGGCGACAGCCTCCAGCTCTCACACAGTCATGTGCTCAGTGAATAAATTAAGAGCTACAATGAAAGCTGTAAGATGCAAGACAGGCACTCTCCTTCCTAACACTGTCCAGTGCCTGCATGGACCAGAGGACAGATTTCTCAATCCAAGTTGAACAGATAATGGCCATTTATGCATAGCTATTTCTTCATGGTCACCCCGTCGACTACTTCGGGGCTTTGCTTTATGCTTGAATTCTCTGACCATTGGAGGTTGCCTCACTCTCCGTGCGCATTTTGCCCACATTTTCTAGATTCGTGTTTGACCAGCATCCAGAAAACGTGGCGGAAATGCACAGAAACAAGCAGGGAGAGCGAGGCGACCTCTGACGGACAGAAATTGCAAGCAGATTCAATGACTTTTAGTTCAATTGTGTTAGTACAAAGTACCCATATCATGAGTGTGAAGGGTTTTATATTAAGCAGTATATTTAATGTTATAAAGTTAGAATAGTTTAATATAGGGAAGATGATAAGATGGGAACAAAATTGGCAGTGCTCACCCAGGGAAAGCTTGTTATTTGCTTGTTGTAGATTTCATGTTTGTAATGTATTGTTTATGTGTTGTCGTTTGGTATTTTATGTCTGATTATGAAATACAATTTTTAAAAGTTTTTAAAGAAAATGCAAGCATAATCAAAGCAAAGCTCTGAAGTAGTTGGAAGGATGACTGTGAAAAAATAGCCATGCATAAATGCCCAGAAAATTGTTATCCACATCCAAGAGGTGAAGACGTTTTACCAGTGGTCACAGTGGGATCTTCACTTGTACGAACCTGACTTCAGCCCAATTTCACAAACGACTTTGTGAATGTACACACGCTTAAATACCAACAAATCTGACACTGCTTTGGCCATCAATCTTGCTCTTTCCCCTATCGTTCAGGGGTGTAGTTCGTTTTTTTTAAACTAGCAAATGAATATTGATCCCTTATACTGTCATTTTCTCCTTAAAAAAAAGAAAAGAAAACCATGTGAATATTTTAAAGACAGCTAGAAAACTGCTGTGGGGATTGGGGAGGAATGTGTATTGATACCATGGGCACTAAACAACACGTGTCATCCACCGGCATCTTATTCTGAAGCAGTTTGAAAAGCTACAGGATGGGTTTTGGGTTTTTTTTGCTTCAGAAAAGAAAAGAAAACAAAATCATCTTGCAGTCGCCTTGTTTCTGGGCTTCCTAGAGGCACCTGGCTGGCCATGGTGTGAACAGACTGCTGGACTTGATGGGCCTTGGTCTGATCCAGCATGGCTTTTCTTATGTTCTTAATGTTGTTCTACTCAGACGTAAGTCCCATGATAGTCAACTGGGCTTCCTCAGAAAGTGTCCTTAGGGTTGCTGCCTAATTTTAGCATACCCCAAGGACTGTGCATGTTATGCCATGGACATGGGTGGCCACAGAATTTTACCCTCTCCAGAGGTCCCTGCAGCACCTGAGTTTTAACGTCGCTCTCCACATCATTGCCTGCTTTACTAGTTAATATCCCTTCCACCATGTGAGAGCAGCCGTATAATGAAGAATTGTAGTTTTGGTTCGATTTGACCTACTTAGCCAAATACATTCATTTTAAAAATTCAGATTATTGTATGAATCTGTTTAAAATCAATAAAATAACACATGTTCCCTCGCACACAATGTGGTGGTGGAAGGTGCTATCAAGTTACAGTCAACTTATAGTGACCCCCGTAAGGTTTTCAAAGTAAGAGATGAACAGAAGTGGTTTGCCATTGCCTGCCTCTGCTCACACACCATACCTAAAGACAATCACCCGCAAAGCATTAGTTATAACTCTGAAAAGTCAAGTTTGCTTAATATTGAACTGGCAATGGCATTCAATCATTGTTATTATTTTATGAAACAATGAAATAGAAAATTTCCAGCACCAAAAACAAAGCACTGGAAAACTTTCCACCCCGCATCTGTGTCCAAGGGTAGCCCAGAGTTTATTAGCGCCTGTCAGATTTCACAAGGTTGGCTCTAATATATGTTGCTCGCAGATCACACATCTCAATTGGCACCCTAATGGGAAGGAATCAGGCAGGCAGGACCAACTGGCCACAAAGCTAACATGTTGTTCTCTACACAGCAAAAAACATGGCCATGCAAGTCGATGGAGTCACCAGAAGCCCAGCAACCAATAGCCAGAGAGAGGAATTTTTGGTTCTCTTTTCTAACATTCAGATTGGTTGGGTTCCAGTTAATTCCCTCATAAAATACCCATTGAAGCCAACTGGCGGTAGATTGAGGCCAAGTGGAAGAAAATCCTTCTTTACATAGTACACAATTAACTTCTGGAACCTGCTTACACAAGATGGAGCATGGCAACTACCTGCTTGGAGGGCTTTTCCATACAAAACAAGTACATGGATTGGTCGGATTTGTGGAAGATAGGTCAATCTGCTGCTTATCAGCCACACTAGCTAAATAGAACCTCCATGTTCAGAAGCACACTTCTGAAAATAAACAAGGGGCAGCCCTTATGGTATGTTTGGAAGTGTCTCAGAGGCATCAGGCTGGCCACTGTTTAAAATCAGACCCTAGGCTAGAAGAATTTGGGGCTGGTTCAGCATGGCTTCTCTTTACGCCTTTAAGAGAGCCAGTGTAGTATAGGAGGTAGACTTGGATCTGGCAGAGCTGGATTCCAATCCCCATTGAGTCATAAAGTTCACTGGCTGCTCCTGGGGCAGGTATTCTCCCTCAGCCTAACCTACCTTACAAGGTTGTTGCAAAGATACAGTTGAATGATGTATCCTGAGCTGCTCTTGGAGGAAGGGTAAGACAAAAAAAAAGTTCCTAGTAAAACAAAAGGAGTTTCTATAACTCTCCGAAGCACTGTTCTCCATCCACCTTACAACACCCACATAACGTAACAACAGAAAATACATGCTTACAATTCAACAGACAATTGCAAAAGAACCACCTCTATACTACCAATTACAGGTAAAACCTCAGTATAGGTGGCCACACCATAAAAAGATCATATACACTGTAAATTTTATGAATGATAACCCAGTGATGTCAACAAAAGTGCACAACAAAAATAACTAGACATGTTTGATTGGTTTTTGTTGTACACTTTTGTTGACATCAATGAGTTATTATTTATAAAACTTACAGTGTATAGGATCTTTTTATGGTGTGGCCACCTGTACTGAGGTTTTGCCTGCAATTCAACAGAATCATTCCCAAAGTTCTTGCAACACTTAAGCCCGACGAAAACTTATCTTAAACCTTATTTTTAGCACCTCCCCTAACTGGCAATATTCTTAATCACTTTGTTTGTGTGCGTGGGGTGGGTGGGAAATAACGGGATTTGAGGATGAGCTTTTAAAGGCTAATACAATCAGGCTCCCCAGCTTACACAGCTAAACTTTGAAAAGGAGGACCACCTCAGTGCCCCACATGTCAGAAGTTTGCCTTACCGTCCACGGTGCCAAAACTGCCTGTTCCCACCTCTCGACCTTGCTGCCAGCTCCACCTCGTCTGAGCAAAGGAGGACCAAGGAAGGAGGGGGGGACCCCCGGCACTCTTAACGCAGAGATCCAGCCAAGATTCCCTGATATTTCATACCTCGCAGTACAAATCCAAATACTATTAACTAAAAAACGAAAGCCACGTTTTTCATTGGCCTGGTTTCCCAGAGCAAACATTGAGCATTAGGTGCCTGGAAGGAGAGAGAAAAAACTGCCCTTAGACCGGTTACGAGGCAGAACAGGTGCCAAACCGGTGCCGCTCATTTGTAACCGTAGCGCTCACCCCCTGCCAAGAGCACACGGCAAGCACTTGACATCAGACCTAAGAGAGAGCAAGAGAAGGGTGAGAAGTCGTGCTGTGCCCTGGCGGCCGCGGATCCCATGGTCACACTCAGATATCTCTCACTTCTGCAAAAACCCATCCCTTCTGGAGCTTCTTGCAAACGCGCTCAAACGATAAAATGCCTTTGCACTGGCAGAAGGGCTCCTATACCTCAGCAGTGAGGGAAGGACTTATTCAGAGGTTACTTTTATTACTGTACAAATTCCAGGCATTGCAGCCATGATATGTGTGTGTGTCGCTTCCGACCTATGGCGACCCTATTAATGAATGACCTCTAAAATGTCCTATCCTTAACAGCCTTGCTCAGGTCTTGCGGACTGAGGCCTGTGGCTTCCTTTACAGAGTCAATCCATCTCACATTGGGTCATCCACTTTTCCTAGCGTGACTGTCTTTTCCAATGACTCTTGTCTTCTCATAATGTGACCAAAGTACGACAGCCTCAGTTTAGTTATTTTAGCTCCTAGGGAGAGTTCAGGCTTGATTTGATCTAGAACCCACCTATTTGTCCTTTTGATGGCCCACAGTATCAGTAAAACTCTCCTCCAACACACATTTCAAACAAATCAGCTTTCTTCCTGTCAGCTTTCTTCAATGTCCAACTTTCACACCCATACAGTACATAGTAATGGGAAATACTATGACATGAATCAACTTGATCTTGGTCACCAGCGACACATCCTTACACTTAAGAATCTTTTCTAGCCTCTTCATGGTTGCCCTTCCTAGTCTCAATCTCCTTCTGATTTCTTTGGTTGCAGTCCCCCTTTTGGTTGATGATGGAGCCAAGGAATAGAAAATCTTGAACAATTTCAATTTCTTCATTGTCAGCCTTAAAGTTGTGTAGTGGTTACTTTTGTCTTCTTGATGTTCAGCTGTACTCCTGCTTTGTCACTTTCTGGTGTAACTTTAATCAGTAGTCAGTTCAAGTCTTCACTCTACTTTCTGCTAGTAATGTGGTGTCATCTGTTAATGTTCCTTCCACCAATTTTCACTCCGCCTTCATCTAAATCTAATCCACCTTTCCTTATGATATGTTCTGCAAACAGCTAGGTTATACCTATTAAAAACATACAGTTTCCATTGTATATTGAACCTAGAGCAGTGGTTCTAAACCTTTTTGCTCCATTCTCCACTTTCACCATTGTTCAGAATATAATTTCCCCCTTCCCAAGATAGTCATAAACTTTATTGAATGTCACAGATTAAATTAAAAACAAGCTACAATTTTACAGATTGTACATAATCTACAAGACATCACACTTTGCTGAATAGTGGTCCCAATTCCCCCCCTGGGGGGGAATTCCCCCTTTGTTGAGAAACCATGACCTAGAGATTCCATTTGCAAGAAGAATATTAAATTTAACTCAGTATATCCACGCCAAGTAATAATTAAGGCAAAAGCTACAATTTTTTACAAATGCAACTGCTTTGTAAGAATTTACGGTGTGATAAGTTATAAGCAATAACTGTTATAACAGTAGTTCCTTTTCCTTCTCCCTGTCTCAGGAAAATTTCCCATAAAGCTAATAGGCCCTTTGGTTCTAAGGGGTTGGGTGGTCCCTTTGTTGAATATAAATTGTGATGAATCTGCATTAAAAAATGCAGAGTGGTAAGATGCACTACTGCAGTCAAAGTTCTGCCCACAACCTGAGTTCGATCCCAATGAAAGTTGGTTTCAGGTAGCCAGCTCAAGATTGACTCAGCCTTCCATCCTTCCAAGGTCGGTAAAATGAGTACCCAGCTTGCTGGGGGTACAGTGAAGATGACTGGGGAAAGAAATGGCAAACCACTCCATAAACATAGTCTGCCTAGTAAACGTCGTGATGTGACATCACCCAATGGGTCAGTAAGGACTTTCTGCTTGCCCAGGGGACTACCTTTACATAAAAATCCCACAAGCAGATAATGACACTGAGCAACTCCAGGGCTGACTAACTCCAGCACAAACTGAAGTAGGTGAGAACGACCAAGGAATCCAGGGGTCAGGTCAGGGGTCTGGAAAACAAGTCCCAGGAGGAAAGGCTGAAGGAACTGGGTGTGTTTAGCCTGGAGAAGAGGTTTGAGGGGAACTGGATCCTGCTCTTCACCTATTTGAAGGGGGGCTCATGAAAGAAATCAAAGACTTGTTTTCTGCTTTTCCAGAAATGGAGAATGTTACATTATAAGACATTTCCTAATGGTAAGAGAAGTTCAACAATAAAACCAGTTACCTTGTGGGGGCACTCCCTGGCTGGAAGTCTTGGGCAGAGGCTGGACAGCTATTCATTGACAGAGCTCTAGCTTTGGATTTCCAGCAGTGAGCAAGGGGTCGGCCTATAAGGCCCCCTTCCTCTGCAGGAAACGGCAGCTTTAGAGAGCAGATGCTATGGCATCCCATCCTTTCAGAGCTCTCTCCCCTCCCCAAATTCTGCTATCCCCAGCCACCCCCCCAAATCTCCAGGAATTTCCCATGCCACAGCTGGCAACCATAGTAGAGTTACCAATCTCCCGGCAGGGTTAAGATTTCTCCTTGTAACTACTATCCAGAGTACAGGGACCGGTTCTCCTGGTGGTAATGGCAGCATTGGAGGCTGGACTCTAAGGCTGAGGTCCCCCTCCCCAATCTCACCCTCCCCAACCTTTGGCCCCAAATCCTCTAGCAATTTCCCAACCTGGAGCTGGCAGCCCTAACTGTGACATCATTTTATGTATCAGCAAACATTATACAGGTTCAGATAGGGTTGTCAACCTCCAGGTGGTAGATGGAGATCTCTTGGAATTACAACGGATCTCCAGGTGAAAGAGATCAGTTCCCCTGGAGAAAATGGCTGCTTTGAAAGGTGGACTCTATGGCATTATACCCCATTGAAGACCTTCCCCTCCCCAAACCCCACCCTGCTCAGGCTCCACCCCCAAAACCTCCAGGTATTCCCCAACCCATAACTGGCAACCCTAGGTTCAGAAGATAAACTGAAAGTAAAACAGTGAAGTAAAACATGTGGACCGGTTAGGCTTGTCAGGGCAGGGGATTCCTCACCCCCAGTTCCTGTTCCCTGCTGCTGTTCCATGTGGCAGGAGGGGAAAAACCCAGCAGTGTTGCATGCACTGTTATGTCACCAAAAACCCAGAACTGACAGAGGGTAACTCTAGGAAACTGCTGGAGGTGCTATGGTAAAGCCATAGAGTTTCTGGCAATTACTAGAACTATCCTCCATCACTTCCAGGTTTTCCCTGGAAGTGACATAATGGTGTATCAACAGTGCAGCCCCCCCCATGTTCCCACCCCCAATCCTCTTGTTTGTTGCCTCGCCTTCCAGGGAGGTTAAGGGACCGAAGGAAAGGGGCTGTGGCTCAGTGATAGAGCATCTGCTAGACATGCAGAAGGTCCCAGGTCCAACCCCCGACATCTCTAGTTAAAGGGACTAGGCAAGGAGGTGATGTGAAAGACCTCTACCTGAGACCCTGGAGAGCCACTGCCGGTCTGAGTAGACAATACTGACTTTGATGGACCGAAGGTCTGATTCAGTATGAGGCAGCTTCATGTGTTCATGCGAAGAGAACTGGGGAAGATGGAAACAATGATTGAAATTGGGCTGTGCTGTGAGCAGAGTGAATAAGAAAGACGAAAGACTTCACTTTGCCCTGTTTCTCTATGTGGCAGGTGAAACATATATTAGACACACTTGATTTTGTTAACAGTATAGATTGTGGGGGATCAGAATCGGATGAATAAATCTGAAGCCTGCTGTGAACCTGGGAGACTGAGGAAAAACACAGATTCTTCATCACATTCCATGATCACCCAAACACGACTGATTAACAGAGTCTCATTGCTGGGGTGTATATGGGGGTATAGTAGTATATGAAGCTGCCTTTATACTGTAGGTGAAGGATTTAGTCTTGCTGCTAAAAAAAAAATTACAAGTATCTTCACCCCATAATTCTGTGGTTGCTCCAGCTATGGAAATATTTACTGAAGGAAAGAGGAAAAAGCAAACCGTGACGGTGCCAGCTTTTATTTGGTGGGTGGCAAGATCCCGTCTAACGCCGACAGGGAAAGCAGACGCTCCTCTTACAGAAACGTTTGGCTTCCACTCACCACAACAGGTTTTATTGGCAAACACATTATGTTCTCTAACACATTTCCAAGTAAAGGCTGAATCTGGTTCACGAGGAAGATTCCCCTGCTGCCGTCACCATGTTGCATGAGCTCCTCTAATAAATTGGAAGCGGCAAGTGCTCTGTGGCTTAAGGAAGGTGATTATGCTCCCATTTCACTAAAAGGAGTCAAAATAAAAAAACGCTGAAGAGCTAAAAAAGCCAAGGACCTCCCCGCTCCTAGTGCTTCTTGACATTTTGGGGACATGCTGGTATCAGAGAATCCACTAAAGCCAAATGGTTTTGTTTTACACATTAATTAAATGTAAAGCTTTGATTGTTACAGTGTGCACTCTATACACCGAGCAAAATGAATTCAGTTGCCTGAGAAAATTGACCAAGGTTCTTGGGGGTTCTCATCCTGAAATTTAAGATATAAGCATTAATTGTGAATTAGAAAAATGTGGAATTTACCTACTTTCTAGTCCATGAAGGGGGGGGGGGAGTCTGGGTGCAACCACACCACCCTGATTCTTTCTAGAAGGAAAGAAGGAGAAAACGTCCTTTCTTCTCCATCTTTCGGAAAATTCTCATGCCACTTTTCATGAGTTTATGCAGGTCCCGTGCAAGAACAGCAAGAAGGAATAATTTTGTGAGGCTCCCCATCTATCTTACGAAGTGGAAAGCCAGCAGCAGTGCAGGGAAGGGAGCCGCAGCCCACCACCTTGAACCTTCTTACCTTGTAGACAAGGGTCGTCTGGCAAGTGAAAAAGGCCCTGGTTCACTCAAATCAGTGGCGCCAACAGCAGGCACTGACTTACCAATTGTCTTATCCTGAAAACTAGCGGCAGTGCAGGAGGAGGAAGCAGCTGGTGAGTTGATGTTGGTCATCACTAGGGTTGCCAACCTCCAGATGGTGGCTGGAGATTTCCTGGGATTACAAATAATCTCCAGGTGACGGAGATCAGTTCACCTGGACAAAATGGCCACTTTGAACATAGGAAAAGCCCTGCTAGATCAGACCTAGGCCCATCAAGTCCAGCAGCCTGTTCACACAGTGACCGACCTGGTGCCTCTAGGAAGCCATAAGTGCCTCTTGGAAGGTGGACTCTATGGCATTAGACCCTATTGAAGTCCCTTCCCTCCCTAAATTCCGCCCTCTTCAGGCTCCACCCCCAAAATCTCCAAGTATTTCCCAAGTGTTTCTCAGGCTCCACCCTCCAAAGCATCCCTTTTCTCCAGGGAATTGATCTCTGTAGTCTGGAGATGAACTGTAATTCCTAGGGATTCCCAGGTCCTACCTGGAGGCTGGCATGTCTACCAAGAACTGATGGGTGTACTTTGTTTGGGGTAACAAAATACTAGCCCTGAGGCAACGGGCAAAGGGGGCAGGAACAAAAACCCATTGTGGCAACCACAGTGTTTAAATCAAGACATCTGTGTTCACATGTTTGTATGAGGTTAATGTTTGCCTCTCTGAGAAGCTCTGTGACTCTTTGTAAGCTCTCGCCCTGCGGCAAACCCATAAACAGATTTCAGCAGACGGCAAATCCACGAAAGCAGTTTTATTGGTTAGAATCGACAGGTTTCAGAAGCCGTATTCAAAAGGACACTAGTAAGGGTCAAAGGCAAGGCACATAGCATATATGGGAGAGCAAAAGGAGATAACCGGTTACCCAGGCAATCCCCCCCCCAACAGGCAGGAAGGAGCACTCGGCGATTCCCACAGTATGGGAATCTATGAAGACTAAACACGGGGCTTAGACTGGCCTTGGACAGACTAGCACAACAGCACCTGGAAGCAGCACAACAACACTACCACATACCATCCTCATGGCCTGCTCCTGACACTCTTTTCCTTCCCTTAGAAAACCACCACCACCACCGTCTCCATTTCTATTTTGGCAAATGGAATTTAACCTGCTGGAAAAGCAAAGGCCCGTGTGGAGCTCCTTCTCATCAAGAACGGCCTCTTCTCAGATCTCAGTGCCAATTTTCACTCACCCTCAGTTCCCCAAATCTGTAAAATGGGCATAACAGTGACCACTCTCTTACACATACCCCATAGAGTCATTATGGGAACAAGCAAGGATTCCTCTGCAATTTAAAGGCACTCTTTAATAAATAACCAGCCCATTAAAAGGGCATGAGAGCATCGCATCATAAAGCATCAATAAAAAACGGGGGTTTTATTGCTGAAGAGGTAGGAGGGCAAAATGCGGAAACCTCACCGCACGGCCCAGATTCACAAGCATGTGCAAGTTTGCATGAATCAGCCACAACAGGAAAGTTCGGTGGCAAAACTGAGATTCTAGTTCTGAAACACGTCCATTTGTTTTGTTCCCCCCCCCTCTTCTGTGGAGAAGGGATTGTGTGAAATCTTTGTAGTAGCATGTCTTTAATCTGTAAAGACAAATAATGACCAACGTCCCTTTCTACTTCATCTGTGTTGAGGGAGAGGAACTGAACAACCAGCTGCTCGGCAGTCTGCTTCCCCCTGCCAGGAGTCAGGTCAATTGCAGGCATTTCTGTTGACAGACCCTTTTGATCGCTACAGTATTTTCACAATTGATGGGCCTGGCACCCTCCCCAACGTCCGCACCCCTTGGTGCTCAAAATAGACAACAGGCATGCAACCTGATGCAGCCGACCAGCTCCTCCGAGCGCTCAGCTCAGTCGCTGCGAGACTATGTTCTCCTACCACCCGACTCCCCAAATTAAATGCCTCAGACCTCTAGCGAAATGGCAGTCTGCTCTCTTGGAAGCCACTGGAGTTGGCTGGCTCTCCACAGTATAATAAAGATGTGTGACCTTCAACGGTGACTGGTGCATAAATCCAGAAATGATTAGATAGGCGTGAAAATGTATGACTCGGGACTTTTAAAGTTCGAGGAAATCTCCACCTTGTCCTCGCTGCTGCTTCCTGGGGTATCTCACTCGCCTTCATCCAGTGTGGTGTAGTGGTTAAGAGCCGCAGGCTCTAATCTAGAGAACCAGTTTGATTCCCCACTCCTCCAACATGAAGCCTGCTGGGTGACGGTTAAGGAGAGACATGATAGAGGTCTATAAAATTATGCATAGTTTGGAGAAAGTGGACAGGGAGAAGCTTTCCCCCCCTCTCTCATAACACTAGAACGTGGGGTCATCTGCTGAAACTGGAGGGTGAGAGCTTCAAAACAGATAAAAGGAAGCATTTCTTCACACAACACACAGTTAAATTGTGGAACTCCCTGCCTCAGGATGTGGTGATGGCTGCCAACTTGGAAGGCTTTAAGAGGGGAGTGGACATTTTCATGGAGGATAGGGCTATTCACGGCTACTAGTCATGATGCATACCTATTCTCTCCAGGATCAGAGGAGCATGCCTATATTAGGTGCTCTGGAACACAGGCAGAACAATGCTGCGGCAGTTGTCTTTTTTGTGGGCTTCCTAGAGGCACCTGGTTGGCCACTGTGTGAACAGACTGCTGGACTTGATGGACCTCAGTCTGATCCAGCATTGCCTTTCTTATGTTCTTATGACCTTGGGGCAGTCACAGTTCTCTCATGTTTTGCATGTCTCTTGCCTTGAACACCCTACGGAGTTGCCATAAGTCATCCGTGACTTGACGGCACACACACACAACCGCTTCTGCCACCAAACCCTTCCTTAGAACCACCACTATGCCACCTGCAGTACAGAAAACCCAGAACTGAGATGGGCCCCCCATGCAGAAGGTCCGATCTGTGCATGGGAAACCGGGCTTCAGGGATGAATATGAAAGGACTGCAGCGGAGCTTTCTGGGAAGATGTGAGGCTTTGTTTACTTATTTGAAATATGTATAACCTGCTTTTCTCCCCAAACATCAAAAATTCAACAAGAATAGAGCCAAAATAATGATGTCAATCTGAAACCCTGGAAAGTTACTGCCGGTCAAAGTAGACAGTAGGGAACTTGGGTTTTGAACCAAAAATGCTGAAGTCTAAAGCAACATTCTGACAGCTAAATTAGACAATATTGGCCTTTTATGCATGGCTGTTTCCCTTGCGGTCACCCCTAGGACTACTTCGGGTCTTTGTTGTGATTTTCAAAACACCATGGGACCCCAATCCTGCTGAGAACCACAGCGTGGGGTGGGGTGGGGGAATAAAGGCTTCCTATGTTCCCTCCCAGCTATTGAAAATTACACGGGGGTGGAGACAGGGTTCCCTCATGCCCCCCCCCCTTAAGTACCCAGCAGGATCTGGATCCTGTAGTGTTTTGAAGTTTTTCCTTTAAGCTCTAAAATGGTGCCACATCACCATGGCAGACTCAGAGACGTGGTACTGTCTAGTTTGGCCCTGAGCCTGGAGGCAGACAAGTGGTTTTACAGCCAAATGTTTCCTCAGTGGTGATCAGTCGAATAAGAGAAGATCTATCCCCTGCCGTCGATGCCCTTCAGCTAGTGGGAGACAAGACATGGCACTGACACTTTCTGAACTGGAAAGCAGATAGAGGGAAAGGGGTGGAAATGTCTGAGCTGGAGGTTAGCTGCAGGGAATTTAAAGCAGGACCAGCCGATTTGGCTGCCTGCAAGCAGGGTCCTGCAATACCATTGAAGGGCTCGTGATGACACAGCCAGATAAGCAGTGATTAATCTATATAGTACCTGGATTAACCTTACACAAACCACCTTGAGATCCATGATGGAAGAAAGGTGAGATAAATATAATTATAATAAAAACCGGTCTCCATAGTAAATGATATAAGTACTATGCAATAACTATCAAGTTTCGCACTGTTGGTAATTTTGCTGGAGGGGGGCGGATAATTATATAATGCCCCCGATTGATTTAAAAGATTCATTTACTTGTAAGATTTAAAGATTAATGGTAGATAGTATAGAATGATGTATCCCCGCTCATAGGGTTGTGGATGAAGATTCTGTTTTAGGCATGGAGCATTGATTATGTATATGGATTGTGTGTTGTATGTTGCATGTGTTGCTTTTGTGTTGTTTGGAAAATAAAATAAAATAAAAACTGATCTCCATTGTGCATGTCTGTAAATAAAATAGATATTACAAAGACACCATAGGCGTGATCCAGTGGAAGTCTCACCTAATGGAAGGAGTTGATTTATGCAGATTCCCCTATCCTGTGACGGATTCCCTTCATGGTTCTTGTAGGTTATCCGGGCTGTGTGACCGTGGTCTTGGTATTTTCTTTCCTGACGTTTCGCCAGCAGCTGTGGCAGGCATCTTCAGAGGAGTAACACTGAAGAAAGAAAATACCAAGACCACGGTCACACAGCCCGGATAACCTACAAGAACCAATGAACTCTGACCGTGAAAGCCTTCGACAATATCCCTTCATGGTATTCCTGGGGTTCCCTGTCCAACTAGAACAGCATTTGGAGGCAACAAGGAGGAAAGACCCACTTGGCCAATGGAAATCCATTCCACCAGCAGAGGTGTTGTGTGGGATACACCCCCATATATACCTAGTTCCATCCCATGTAGACTTTTAACCCACTCGTATCCCCCTCCATATGAAGGTTTCTGAGGCTAAAGGCTAAACCCCTACGGCTGGCATGCCCCACAAGTGGGCCTCTGCAGTGGGAACAAGCCAAGGAGGCAAACCAGATTTCCCAGGCTACCTGCCAGTTTGAGATCACCTCAGCAGAAGTGATTGATGGACAGAAAAGGGAAATTCATCGGCAGGCAGCCCAGGCAGATCCGTTTTCCGAAGGACACGAGAATGTACTCCCAGGCAAAAACCCTGTTGAGCTGCAGTTTAGACTTAAGATGCCCATCATTACAGCTCAAGTGCCAATGCAGGAACAGCGAGAAGAAGAGAGACCCTTTCCAGACCTGGCAGCAGATTCTGAGAGGTTTGCAAGCAGGGCACGCCAAGAGGAATGCAGAGAGAAGCAGCTGTCACAAGTAAAGGACCACTTAAAATGAGAGGCAGCCTGATGGGGATTTCATACAGCTGCCCGCTTCATGATAAAGAGCATCGATGGCTTATAACGCTTACCTTCAACACAAAAGTGGGCATTACAGCCTTGGAATTGGCTCAAACTGTATACCCAGAGAGAGGACAACTATTCTCCCACCCCTTCTTCTCCCAGTTGCTTTGGCAAGCCAGCCAGGGAGAGGAATTAAGAGTCTTCCTTCTTCTACACAGGGGTTCAGCTGCAAGAAGCACCCTGGATACCCCTGAAGTCACTTTCAAGGCTCCCATCAGCCCCCCACTGCTTGCAGACGAGATCGGGCTACACTATACCATTCCACACCCCACAATGTTATAAACATCCCCCCCCCAAAAAAAAATTGAGTATGCTTTAGTAAAGGGACAGGGACTGCAGCCTATACTACTGTGTACTGTCTGTTGCTGTAAGTATGCTTATACTATGTAATTTTTGCATTGTTTAGGATTGCCTGGTCCCTCTTCACCACTGGCAGGAGGTTTTTGGGGCAGAGCCTGAGGCGGGCAAGGTTTGGGGCGGGGAGGGACTTCAATGCCATAGAGTCCAGTTGCCAAAGTGGCCATTTTCTCCAGGTGAACTGATCTCTATTGGATGGAGATTGGTTGGCATGAGATCCCCAGCTACTACCTGGACGTTGGCAACCCCAGCACTGTTTAATGTGCCACAGTTAAATGCTTATGCTTTGTTTCATATTTAAGTGCTTAGGTTTGTTTCAGCTCCCTTTCAGATTGCTGCTTGTTTTCAGATTTCTGCAATCCAAACTCCATTGCACTGTTTATTAGACGTCCCGTCTTGTCGATTGTATTTGACGCACACTATACCATCTGCCTTGAGTCTCAATAAGAAATACCATTTGTGGCAACCTACCTAAACCATCGCACCAACATCCCCCAACAGTTCCCTTTATAAGAAATGATCTCCTCATTTCACTGCTTCCTAGTGTGGAATTGGAAAGGGACAAAGGGGCGGCAGTGTTGGGGTCCAGGGGAACACCCGCTGTTAAAATCCAGGAGCCAAGGCACACCCAGACATATTCACATTCCCTTGGTAAAGCCAATGGGCAATAATGCTGTTTTCCCACAGTCATTCATTCATACCTTACCCCATTTCAAAGGCTGGCTGGTCTCTGAACTGTAGCACGGCCATTAGCAGGCAGACAAGGGAAATTAGACCGGGCAGATGATAATGAATGGCTAGGGTCTTTGAACATCTCCCGCAAATAGACTAATTACACATACTCCTTAGCCGAAGGAAAGGAAAAGGTTGTAGGGTGAGAGGAAACCCCCTGGTTTTTCCTCTAACTTAACTCAAGCCTGGAACTGACCAGCTGTTGTTTGTCTGCTTGGTTAATTTATTTCCAGATACCAAAGATTGTAAGTGCCTACAGGGACTGTCTGTATTAATATTTTTTGGTTTGATTGCAAAAAAGAAAAGAAAAAAAGACAACCAGAATTAGAATAAGGAATACCCTACTGTGCGCAGACACGCTTGTGGGAACACAGGTCTGTGAGCAGGCAGAGGTGGCCCTTGATCGGTCCTGCACGTATGCCCCTCCAGTCTCCCCTCAGCCTTCTCCTCTGCAGGTTGCTCTCTCCCCCATGCATTTGACTAGTTTTTCCTAAAATGCAGAACTCTTCCCTTTAGCTCTGTTGAGTTTCATTTTGCTAGGTTGGATGGATTGACTCTGTTTGCAAGACCTGAGCAAGGCTGTTGATGATAGGATGTTTTGGAGGACACTGATTCATAGGGTCGCCGTGAGTTGGAAGTGACTTGACCGGCGCTTAACACACACACAGGTTAGAAAGATTGGCTGCAACAATCCAGGTCATTCTGAATTTTAGTTCTGTCTTCTAAAGTGTTCACTTTCCCTCCCAGTTTTGTATTGTCCTGCAAAACACAACTGCTACACCAGGGATCTGCATGCTTTAATAATTAAAGCGCCAAACAATGTCACACTTCAGAGCAAGAGATCAACAAAAGCCGGTATAAAAAAGCCAGTGTGCATTAACTGAAAATATACAACTTAACATTACTAATAATGGACACGTTAGTTAATAATCCATAAAGTTTCTGCATTCAAAACACTGTTTGTTGCAAGCCCTTTACTGGGAAGTGGCACAGGTGAGATCTCACACTCAAAACACACAGGAGCACCTGCAAGACTGTTTTAGCCCACTGGTATAAATCTGAGCATGACTAGGGTTACTGCCAACTGTTGATCTCTATCATTTCCAGTTCTGGAAAGCATCTCTAAGAAGTTCTGGAGCCCCATTAAAATCTCTGCCTGCCATTCCCTTCACAGACTGCTTATTCTAGCATCACAGAAACATAGTTGGAAGGGGCCATACAGTCCAACCCCTTGCTCAATTCAGGATCAGCCTAGAGCATCCCTGACAAGTCTTTGTCCAGCCATGCCAAAACTCTAGCAGAAGACAATCCAATTGCATTCCCTGCCTTTTCCAGGTTCAGTGAGCTGCTGGTATTAGTTTGTTATATTAATAAAATTCTGGCAGTTAGTGTATTTTTATGGTTTCTGTTGAATATGCATTTTCTGTTGAATATGAGCTGGGTACTCATTTTACCGACTTCGGAAGGAGGGAAAGCTGAGTGGGGGTCTATTTTTCACCCTTGCTGTTCTAGGGTTGGGGCTCTGCTCTCCAGCAATTTGTGAAAAATAGCTCTCTGAGTGACTGCCTCTTCTCAGTCTCACTTTCACAGGGTTGAGAGGACAAAATTGGGGAGGGGGGGGGGAGAGAGAACCATGTTTGCCATACTGAGCCCCTAGGAGCAAAGACAGGATAGAAGAAGAAGAGTTGGCTTTTATATGCCGCCTTTCTCTACCACTTAAGGAATAATCAAACTGGCTTACAATCACCTTCCCCTCCCATCCCCACAACAGACACCCTGTGAGGAAGGTGAGGCTGAGAGACTGTGACTAGCCCAAGGTCACCCAGCTGGCTTCATGTGGAGGAGTGGGGAAACCAACCCAGTTCACCAGATTAGCGTCCGCTGCTCATGTGGAGGAGTGGGGAATCAAACCTGGTTCTCCAGATCAGAGTCCAAAAAGAGGAAATGTATGGATAGGTTCACTCCCAACAGCCCTGACCCCTAACTGAAGAAACACAAGAGCCGACTCAAGTTATTATGTGCTTTCGACATCTCAAAGCAATCTCCAAAAGTGGTGTGTGTGTGTGTGTGAGAGAGAGAGAGACCCATCCAAACTTCCAAATAAGGCTGCCAGAGTTACAAACCCACAAACATTGTTATGAGCTCACCTACACATACTTAAATTTCTCATTTGTGGCCTGCAAGAAGAACACCCACGTTCTCCTGGCTGTTTCTCTCCACCCTGCTGGACAAACATACAGCTATTTAGAAGTCTGGTCCCAGCTAACACAAGGCTTTAGGAAAGCCCCTGGCCCGAGACCAGCAACAAATCCCAGAACTCATCGGTGTCGCCTGGCCCAAGGCAGGCAGAGAGGAGGTGGTGGTACCTTGACAGAAGATCAAACCAATACCCTCCAAGGGACCATCACTGGATATCTCCCTGGCCAGGGACAGCTTTGAAAGGTTGCTGGAGAGCAAATGAGATCCGTCCCGCTGGGCCCCCATTAACATTCCCAGCTGGCCCAGGCTGTTGACCCCCGGCATAAAAACCTGATAATCTGGCACTGGAGGGGCAGGCGGAATTGTTGCTCCTGCAGGAAAGGAGCCCAATTTCCTTCCTAGACTCAACCACGCAGCCAATTCTGACTGCAGTTCAATAGGTGGTTATGTTATACACACGTGGGTGATGCACGAGGCCGGAGATGGAGTTCCAACACAACCGTTTATTAAACGCTCTAGCAGTGATCTCAACTGTAACTCTCTTGAACTGAACTGCAAGTGCACAACACCATGGTTTATATGCCAATCCCAACCATCTGGAGCCACACACCCAAGCCCATGATTGGCTGGTTGCAGTCTATTGTCCAACGGCATCTCAGGCGTAACCCAAGCACTGCATACATAGCAGGTTATTTCACAAGTGTCTTTGACAGAGGCAACTAGGGTTGCCAACACCGGGTTGGGAAATACCTAGAGATTTTGGAGTGGAGCACACTGCCATAGAGTCCCCCCTCCAGAGCAGCCATTTCCTCCAGGGGAACTGTAGTCTGGAGATCAGCTGTCATTAAAGCCTTTAATGAGAACTACCCTTCGTGGGAACTAACATGCATCCAGCATTTTGAAATTTAATCTTTAAGATGTGCAATATAAGAGGAATCTATATGAAGGACTGATGAAGAATTCTACCCATAAGAATTTGAAACGGCCGTATCCTCCATCAAGTTAATCCTCTAAAATTGGTATTTCTGCTTGAATTGCACACTTACCTGCATGGGACTTATAGAAGAATGCAGCACCTTGCAAAAGACCTTGCATTTTTGTGAATATTTTTGTTATTGTCTGCGTCACCATCCATGTGGACTTGTTTGGTTGTGCTTGTTATTTTTGTATGCTTGTACATAACACTGTATGTTTAGATGTATAGTTGTATTTAGACACTACAGGATAAATAGTGGTTGCACTTAACAGTTATTGTTATTGTACATTTTTGTCGCCCCTGTACTGACTTCCTAATCTCCTGATAGTAGTACAGTGGTGTCTTTTTCTCCTACTTCCACCTGGAGGCTGGCAACCCTCGGGGCAACCCAGGAAAGGCAGGTGCGAAACAGGAACCCTAAGGAGAAAAGGAGAGGAAAGGAGGCCTGGTTTTCCTGGGCCTCTGCAGAAACAGCATAGTGGCTGCAGGCAATCAAAAGGGGGATGAGGCGGGGGGAAGCAAGGCTCTGGGGCTGGAGAGGACTGGTGGACAAGCCTTATTTTTGCCTCAGCAGACACAGAGGACCCACACAGGAGAAAGAAGGAAAAGAAGGAGAAGGAGGAGGAGAAGAAGAAAGAGAAGGAGGAGAAAGAGGAGAGGGAGGAGAAGAAGAAGGAGGAGGAGAAGGAGAAGAGAAGGAGGAGAAGAAAGAGAAGGAGGAGAAGGAGAAGAAGAGTTGGTATTGATACCCTGCTTTTCTCTACCGAAAGGAGTCCCAAAGCGGCTTACAACCACCTCCCCACCTCACAACAGGCACCTTGGTTTACCAGGGAGCTGGGTGACATGAAACAGACTGGAAGATGCCTCGAGTGACGTTGGTGGAATACTTGGGACGAATCAGACAAAGCACGACATAAAACCTATTTGCCGGCCTATGAGGTGGCGGTGATGGCAGTGAAGAAGAGTTTCATTTGTGCCACCGCTGTGGCTGCAGAGCCTCTCCAGGTTCAATTGCTTAAAGTGTTTCCTGACTTCATGACATGCAAGTCTGATCCTGCTAGTGATGAAAATTTGGCCCTCAGTGGTGATGCTTTTCCAGACAGCAGCATGGGGTGGGTGGTGGGTGGAAGGCTGCTTAACCTTCTCTGCCATTTTCCCAGCCAAGTAGCCCCAATTCAGCTGCTTGTACACCGGCAGGGTTTAAACCCAACTTGGAGCAGGCAGCGCTGGCTCAAAACAGCAGGAAGGCAAAAGGGTTAAGCAGGCCCTTTCCCTACTTGTGTGCTTAAAAGGGACCCCCCCACACACACCAGCAGCTGTGAGAGCCAGCATGGTGTAATGGTTAAGAGTGGTGGTTTGGAGCGGTGGAGTCTGATCTGGAGAACCGGGTTTGATTCCCCACTCCTCCACATGAGCGGCGGAGGCTAATCCAGTGAACTGGATTTGTTTCCCCGCTCCTTCACAGGAAGCCAGCTGGGTGACCTTGGGCTAGTCACACTCTCTCAGCCCCACCTACCTCACAGGGTGTCTGTTGTGGGGAGGTAATTCACAGTGGGTAGCCGTGTTAGTCTGTCTGCAGTAGTAGAAAAGGGCAAGAGTCCAGTAGCACCTTAAAGGCTAACAAAAATATTTTCTGGTAGGGTATGAGCTTTCGTGAGCCACAGCTCACTTCTTCAGATACAGCTAGAATGTGAATCTATCTGTCTTTAAGTAGAGGAGAGTGAATTCAGACAAGCATTCGTATGTAAATGTTAACAGTATGTCAATGTGAATAGCAGGCGTGATGGGATTAGGTGTGGTCTGCAGAAGAGTCTGTGATGTCCAGGGGAGAGATGGGTGTGGAGAAATCAGCATTGGTAATGAGCCATGAATGCAAGGTCTTTATTCAGCCCAGGTAAATGCATTGACTTTAGTTTGAATATCAACTGTAATTCAGCAGTTTCTCTTTCCAATCTCCCTTTGAAATTCCTTTGTAAGAGAACTGCTACTCTCAAATCTGCAACAGAATGTCCTGGAAGGTTGAAATGTTCTCCCACTGGTTTTTGAATGTTGTGGTTTGGTGGACTAATCTGGAGAACTGGGTTTGACTCCCCACTCCTCCACATGAGTGGCAGACGCTAATCTGGTGAACCGAGTTGGTTTCCCCACTCCTCCACATGAAGCCAGCTGGATGACCTTGGGCTAGTCGCAGTTCTCTTGGAGCTCTCTCAGCCCCACCTACCTCACAGGGTGTCTGTTGTGGGAAGGGGAAGGGAAAGAGATTGTAAACTAGTTTGATTCTTCCTTAAGTAGTAGAGAAAGTTGGCATATAAAAACCAACTCTTCTTCTCCTACCTTCTTAGGGTTAGGCGTTTGTAATACTCCACATTAGCATCAATTTTACATCTGTCCCTTCTAGTCCTGAAGTGGATTTGGGGAGCAGGTGAGGAATGCCTGCTGTGCTTCCTGCTTCTGACAATCTACTCAGAAACAGACTTTGTTTTGCTTCATTAGCTTCTTACCCTACCTAAAAATCCAGCTGAGACTTTGTGGGGGCCAGTTTGCCCCCCGGTTCACCAACGGTTCAGAGGGAGTCCCACAGCACCCATCCGTTCGGGCCACATCCCTTTACTGATTTCTCTTTGCAACTTATCCTGCAATAATCTGTGATAAGTCATTGTCAGCAGAGTGTTTTTATGGCTTAATTTTAGGCTGTTTGGTGCTTTTACTATATTGTTTCTATGTTGGGAGCCCCACCTCAAGCAGCTTCTGGAGAGGAGGAATATATATATTCTAATAGATAGATTCAGGTGGCAAGCAATGAGGACCAGGCGTGCATGGGTGGAACTCAATGGTTGAGCAATTTTATATTTAAATTTATACTAATTCCAAACATGTAATATTTTTAATTAAGTGCTTAACGGCTTTTATGAGTGAGAGATTGTAAGATGTTATAGGGGCCCACACTTAATGCACTTTTATATGTGTTATGTTATGTATGTATATTTGGTATGTTTTTATGCTGGTCTTGGACCGTATTAAACTCTCTTTGTACTAGATAGATTCAGCGTTCAGGATAAGAAGCAGAAAGGTAGGGGATGTGGACAAGAAAACCAGATGCAGTGGATCGCAAACAGCAAGGAACTGGGAGACTGGCGTAAAACACAGCGTTCGCAGGACTGCAAGATGCCAACTCTGCCCTTCCCAGCCACCTCAAAATCCTCCTCAGGCAGCATAAGTTATCAGCACTTCTGATTAAAAGCCGCCACCGCTAACTGAGCATCTCTCAACAACCGCAGCTTGCACTTTGCAAGCCATCTGGAGTAGCGCACTTTCTTTCTCCTCTCCGCTCCTCTCCTCCGTTACCAGTCATGCCGTTCCAACACGATTAGCATTCCACTGGCACTCTGCTTGAACAGCACACTTAATACCGCTTTAGACTCTGCCAGAGAGACGAGAGCGGCAGGCGCATTAGCGGCGGTGACTCAGTTGATAATTTTGCTCAGCACCCTTCGCGGCTTCTCTCGCGCGCCTGCTTTTTTTTTTCCCGAAGCCGACGCAACGTGGATGACAATTTCCCCCCCTGCGGTGCAATTGCCGCTCCGGAGCTCTTCCTATCCTTTTTGTTCAAGGGGGAAGGGAGTCAGCTGACAAAGCCCTAGATGCCTCCTTCTCCTTATCTCCTCGAAGATCCAAGTGTGGCAATTGAGTCTACGGTTCTTGTGGCAGCTCTTGGTGGCAAAGCGTTGGGACGCTCAGTGGCACGTGCAGGACAGGGCCAGAAAATTTGAGGTTAAAAAGCCAGCAAGAGTTACATACGACGATGCACAAGAAACTTCAGCATTCCTTGCGAAAACCCAGACACCATCGCTAGTTACAAGAAGAAGAGGAGGAAGAAGAAGAGTTGGTTTTTACATGCTGACTTTCTCTTCCACTTAAGGGAGAATCAAACTGGCTTACAATCACCTTCCCTTCCCCTCTCCACAACAGACACCCTGTGAGGAAGGTGGGACTGAGAGAGCTCTAAGAGAGCTGAGACTAGCCCAAGGTCACCTAGCTGACTTCATGGGTAGGAGTGGGGAAACAAATCCAATTATCCAGATTAGCCTACTCTGCTCATGTGGAGGAGCGGGGAATCCAACCTGGTTCTCCAGATCAGAGACCACTGCTCCAAATGTCCGTTCTTAAACACTACACCACGTAGTTACAAACAGAACAGGCTATCACTTTAGAACAGGGAGTACTTTGAGAGATTTGGAGGTTTCCCCACCAAAATAGACAGGTTTTGCTCTACAAACAAAACAAAACAAAAGAATCACTTCCTCAAAATACCACCAAAGTCCGCTTAATGGAACTCACTTTCCGTCTAGACCAGTGGTTCCCAACCTTTTTCGAGTCGCCCTTTTACAATTGCCAAGTAACCTGCGACCCCGCCACATTTGCATAAGCCATAAAATAACATTTTCAATAGGATAAAGAAAACACATTAAAAACAGATTTTTCAGAATATAATTCCAATGTAATATTTAATTAACTAATTTCATTAAATAATTAATTAATATTTAATGCGATGGTTGTGCTTGCATCTGGTAACCAGCTTCAAAATTCGTGGCTGAGTGTTTGTTAAAGCCAACCTCATATCATCCTCAGCATTTAGTCTGTTTCTTGCCTTGGTTTTGATATGAAGAAGCGTTGAAAATCCACTCTCGCAGAGAGATGTAGAGGCAAATGGAATTAAAACTTTGGTCACTGAGATTGAGAGGCATTACTACCCCAGAGAAAGATGATGATCCAACTCTTTGGAACAGGTAGTGCTTCAGAAGATCACAGGAGGCATCCTCTGCCTCCACGCAGAGTGCCCATTGGGAAGCAGATACCTCTGTAGCAAGAGGACACCAGGCTTGGAACTGCCTGACATTTTGTGATTCCCCTTCCCCTATAACAGCCATTTTATAGTTGGGACAGCCTCCTATGGCACCTACTTCATGATTGGCCTTGCCGGTTTATGATGGCACCTACTACTCTTTTTCAAAGCTGACTCACCAACAGCAGGGACCCCTTAACTGTCTCCTCTTAGCCGTGTTGGTCCACAGAAGGGCAAACCAGCTGAGTACTTGAAAGTTACCCAATTTAGACCCACTAAATTCAGAAGCCATGAAGGAGCTAGAAAAGATTTTGAAGTGTAAGGATGTGACTCTGGCCACCAAGACTAGATTAATTCATGCCATCATATTCCCTATTACTATGTATGGGTGTGAAAGCTGGACAGTGAAGAAAGCTGATAGGAAGAAAATAAACTCCTTTGAAATGTTGTGTTGGAGGAGAGGGTTACGGATTCCGTGGACTGCCAAAAAAACAAATCAGTGGGTTATAGATCAAATCAGGCCTGAAATGACCCTAGAAGCTAAAATGACTAAACTGAGGCTATTTTGGTCACGTCATGAGACAACAAGAGTCACTGGAAAAGACCGTCATTATAGGAAAAGTTGAGGGCAGCAGGAAAAGAGGAAGACCCAACAAGAGATGGATGGACTCAATAAAGGAAGCCACAGCCTTCAATTTGCAAGATCTGAGCAAGGCTGTCAAAGATAGGACATTTTGGAGGACTTTCATTCATAGGGTCGCCATGAGTCGGAAGCGACTTGACGGCATTTAACACACACAAATTCAGAAGAATAATCCAGTCCAATCTCCTCTGCCCTCCAACAGATTTCATTGGATCTCAAAATTACACAGGAGCAAAGTGAGATCTGGTTCACAAGAGGATGTACCTATATTCGTTAGCCTTTCAGGTGCACCAAAACTCTTATACCAGCCTCATGCAGCTGCTCACCCGGAAATGAATCCCGCTGGGTCCAACAGGACTGATAGGAGCTCCACCAGCCTGCTTGCCCAAAAGGCTCATATACTGCACATGCTTCCCTGTGAGGAGGCTCAGAAGGGGCACTTTCACACAGCCCAAATAATGCGCTTCCAGTCCACTTTCACTGCAGCTTAATGATCGTCTGCAAGGGGATTTTGCCACGTCGCACACTAAAATCCACCTTCAAACCAGCCCAGCCCAAACAATGGACTTTCGATCCACTTTCAAGGCACTTTGAAGGTGGATTTTCCTGTTTGAACCAGCAAAACCCACTTGCAAATGATCGTTAAGATGCCGTGAAAGTGGATTGAAAGTGCATTATTTGGGCTGGGGTTCTCCCCCCCTTCTTCTCTAAGAGGGGGCTTCAATGCTCAACATCCAACAGAGGTGCTTCCACCATTACTGGAAAGCGCACTGGCCCTTCCCTTATTGCACAGACGAGCCACCAAAGGGGAACGACTCGCGCAGGCAGGCAAGGCGCGGCGCCATCCCCGTCCTGACGATACTGTGAGGTCCTTCAGCAGCCCTCAGCAATCCCAATAAGTCACTTGCTCAGACAGGTAAATCGAAAGCAGGTAAACGTTTATTGAGGAGCATGTAGGTACACAGCGTGAGCACTGCATGAGGTCAAAGCTGCTATGGCAACCAAAACTACAAAGCATAACTTTAAGCTTAACACCATCCCAGGTGCAAAGTGCAGCGGCCTGGGAATCAAAAGATAACGTGCTTGGTAGGAAGCAGGGGAGTAAGCCAGCCATAATACTGTGACGCCTGCGAGGGATTCAAGGTCGGAGCAGGGAGCAGGGAGGGAGGATGGGAGAGTGGGGTGTTTGAAAAGTTCAGGGAAACTCATGTCAAGAGCCTGCTTGACCTGCTTGACATCACAGAGAAAGAAACCCACAAGATACATGTGAACAGAAATAACCATGACTCATGTCCTGACACCTGACAATTGACCAAACCAGATAAACCTCCAGTCAGGACCCTGACAGATACGGGCATAAAGCAGGCTGAGAGCCAGTCGGCGCTCGCGGCTCCTCTGTCCGCCAGCCCAAGGGCCTCCTCAGCCCCGGGCGCCTTCGCGGCTGCAGCCGCATCCCTGCCCACCGCTCAAAGGCCTCGACGGAAAAGGCAGCGGGGCGTCGGAGGCAGTGGAGCCAGGCCAAGACTTACAGCGCCAGATGTTCTCCGCTCGACAAAAGCGGCACCCCCCCGCGCTCTCCTCCGACGGCAGTGGTGGCAGCGGCGCACCCCTAATGCGTCATCTGAGCTTGCCACAACCACTCTTCATTGGTTGTGGGCACCATCTTTCTTAAGGGCAGCAGAGCGGGAAGGGGGAGAAAGAGAACGCGGAGAGTGCTCAAAAGCGCGCAGGCGCACTGAAGGAGCCGGACTGCCCTGTTCCATACCAAAGAAGCATGGGTGAAAACGTACGGAAGGCGACGACCCCCCAGAAAACACTTCGCGACCCCCTTGGGGGTCATGACCCACAGGTTGGGAACCACTGGTCTAGACATTAGGAAGAATTTCCTGACAGTTAGAGCAGTTTCTCAGTAGAACAGGCTTCCTCGGGAGGTGGTCAGCGCTCCTTCCCTGGAGGTTTTAAAGAAGAGGCTAGATGGCCATCTGTCAGTAATGCTGGTTCTATAACCTTAGGCAGATGATGAGAGGGAGGGCATCTTGGCTATCTTCTGGGCATGGAGTAGGGGTCACCAGGGTTGGGGTGGGGGGGAGGTAGTTGTGAATTTCCTGCATTGTGCAGGGGGTTGGACTAGATGACCCTGGTGGTCCCTTCCAACTCTATGGTTCTATTCTATGATTCTATGACAGTTTCTCTCAGCCTATGACTCCTCTCTCATCAGGTCTATGTAAACATTATACTCAGAAAAGACATCTGGGATGATAGCACCAAGTTCTGATGCATCATCAGGGCTGTTGTAAGTAATGAAATCAGCTGCCTTCTAGGACATAAAGAGCTGTTAGAATGGGTCAACATCGTAGACCATCAACACTAGAAAAATAATGCTTTTGCTTTGTCTTTCCCGAATACTGAAAGTTCTGGGCAGCTTTTGCAAAAGCTCATTTCCTTTGGAGGGAGACTGCCCCGGATACTTCCAGTGTCTTTATGGAAATCTCATTCTTTACGCATTTATGTGTTTTTGGAAGAACAAGAGGGAAACAACAGATGGCAAGTCCAAAGACAGGACACACAATGAAGGATGTTCTCGTTCATCATCTCTGTGCCGCTTGCGAGTATTTGATGGCCAGTAACGAGAAAAAAGGCATTTGTAATGCAAATGAGCATTCTGGCCAATGCTAATCGACGGAAACCAGAATCACTTTCAACCTCATGTGTGAAAACATCCTCAAAGTCCAGAAAATTCATAACGCCTAAGGCTGCTTGAAGGTAAGCCTCAGCTTCATAATAAGTTGGATTTGGAATCACACTTATTTACTTAATTCATTTACATCCCACTTTCCACGCCAATGGGCGCCCTAAGTGGCTTACACCAGAGTAAGCCACTTTATTCTCCACTCCTCCAATTTTTCCTCACAACAACCCTGTGAGGTAGATCATCCTTAAAAATGTGTATGACTGGCCCTTTGGAGCTACAGGGGAGGACAGTAGAGAGTTAGTAAATGGATAGAAAGGATGCTCCTTGATCTTTTCTTTCTCCGCTCCCACCGCTGTCCCTTTGTTACCCAGAATGGTACTCTTACACTTTTCTTCCTTCCAGTCACTCCTTCTCTCTCTCTCGCTCTCTCTCTTTGTTCACCATGAGGACCGGATGTGTGTTCTACAACTTCTCACTATCCTAACTTAAATAGATAGCTAGAGACCTTCACTTTACCCTTCCTATCCAGCATGGAGTTATCTGATAATAAAGAACTTCTATTTCTTTTCTAAGTAACAAGCCTAAGTGTGAACTTATTCCTCAAGCAGCCAAACGATAGAAGTCCACTGTGCAGCGACTCAGCTCTGCTTTCAGGTTATGGGCCCAGGCAAGAAAGGATTAATCTGCCAGCTGAGTGGATAACAAAAGAGGGCTGCTGAAGCAAGTGGAAAGGTTCCTAGGTGCAATAAGGCTTAGAACAAGTTTAAAAAGGCAAAAACAAGCAATTGCCTCATCTGAAGATAAGATGCATCAGCTCACCATGCTGAAAACAGGAAACTATGCTACACGGCGCTTGTGCTAGTAATCACTTGGAACATGAACACTGGCCCTCAGTGGAAGGAAAGGGAGGACGTTAAATGAAATTAACTACTAAGCAGGCTCTTGAGAACCCTGTAGTGGCGTCACTTTGCTTGCGCGACTGTGTGTACTCACGCACACCTCACGCGGCACCCTCCCATGGTAAAACGACAGACCAACCAACCATATCATAGTGCTGGAAAATGAAGGCGCTGAATGCCATCAGCCAAGTTCATCATTTATACGCTTGTCAGCCAGGGCACACTGCGACGCATCTCATGTGGCCTCTTCAAGATGTCCTCCCCAAGCGCTCTTCCCCCCCGCATTTACCCCGATAATGGGAGTGCGCTACTGTGTGTTGATAGTAAGAGCCACTTTGCCTTATTTGAGCTGGAGAAAAATAAATTCCTCCCTTCTCTCACTCGGCACTTTCTATGACAGGCGTAGCTTAAATGACAGCTGCCTGAGCAAAATATTTATTCTAGCCTGAGACAAAAAAGCAAAATTTATTTATTCATTCACCTGCTTATTTCCAAGGACTTGCTGCATAAATGGAGTCAAATGTGCCGCTGCATGTTTCTCTCTCACAGAAAAGAAAAATATCCCTTTGCTTTCAGAATTGATGCTCGCGGTCCACTATTTTATGACCAAAAATACTTAACCAACTGACTTTGCAACCTTGACTGCCCTTAAAAATATTATAAAGCAAGTTTCTGACCCTCATGATAACTGAGATTGATCTTAAAACGTGATTATAAATGCCTAGAGACTGGTGTCTCTCACTGGTGAGCTGGGATTCAGCAGCAGTTAAGAACGTTAGCTGGGAGGAAGGAGGTTTAAGCCATAAGCTGACAAGGTGACCTCAAGTGAGCTGTTTTCTCGCTCAGCCACATCCTTCCAATCTGTAATGCAGGAACAATATTTAAACATTTCTATGCCAAACAAACAAAGGAGCTCCCGAAGCTTGCATACACACACACACAATTAAACACAGTGCCCAACAATGCAGAATAAAAGCAATGCAGCAATTGTAAAAAAAAAAAAGGATAGCCGTCAGCCAAATGCAAGCCAAAATAAAACGTTCTGCAGAAGAACATCTGCTGACCTCTCCTGGAAGCTCGTTGCAAACCCGAGGGATCGCTGAGGGAAAAGGTCCTGCATCTTGCCACCAAAAGCCAGTGGGGTATAATGGTTAAGAGCGGTGGTTTGGAGGGATGGACTCTCATCTGGAGAACCGGGTTTGATTCCCCACTCCTCCACATGAGCGGCGGAGGCTAATCTGGTGAACTGGATTTGTTTCCCCACTCCTGCACACGAAGCCAGCTGGGTGACCCTGGGCAAGTCACTCTCTCTCTCAGCCCCACCTACCTCACAGGGTGTCTGTTGTGGGGAGGGGAAGGGAAGATGATTGTAAGCCGGTTTGATTCTTCCTTACGGGGTAGAGAAAGTCAGCATATAAAAACCAACTCTTCTTCATGTGTGTGTGTTAAGGGCTGTCAAGTCGCTTCCGACTCATGGCGACCCTATGAATGAAAGTCCTCCAAAATGTCCTATCTTTGACAGCCTTGCTCAGATCTTGCAAATTGAAGGCTGTGGCTTCCTTTATTGAGTCAACCCATCTTCTTCATGCACAAATGTAATATTTACTGAAACTGTCTCGGTGAACAAGTTCACGACCTCTTTCCTCTCCTCTTACAGAGCCCTCTTTCTTTGACTGCGATACAAACTATTTAAAGTGGGAAAAATATATTTGAAAAACATGATGAATTGTTGACGGCATATGGTTTTTTGGAAAATAAATAGTTCCACGCTGAAATTATTTAATATATACTAAGTATGGGCCTGGACCGGGTTCCCACCAGGGAACTGAGAAGTCTTCATTCCCGATCAAGGCGGCTCTTGTGGACACAGCGGAGCCCTTCAGCCCAGCACAGAAGATGCCTCTCTTGTCCTCCTCGGGAGCTGCTCGGCACACCCCCTCGGCACACACACGCCCTCTCTCTCCTGTACACAGGCACTTCCTTGTACTTAGGTGAAGCTGGAAAAAAGCCCCGCGGCCAAGGCCTCGCTGCTTACAGCCTGTCTGTTCTTTGTCCAGGCTTCTGGGAACCTGCTGCCCACCAACCATCTCTTGGCCTTTTTTTTAATTTTTTTTTAACAGAAGTGGTTTGGAGTGAGCAACCGCCGGAGGGAGATTTCCACAAACACAACCTCGGGCGATCGCTTGCAAGGTTGCCCGGCCTGTGTCAAGCTTCTGCAAATACACGGCGTTTCTGGCAATAGAACTCGAATCCAGGCAGAGCAGCGATTCAAGGATTTATTCCGAAAGTCAATGATTTCAGTAAGGAGGCAAACAAGGCTGGAATACAGGACTGGGGTGGAGAGGATACATATATAGGACAGATACAATTGGGTTATGGGAACAAAGAGACAATGTAGTCGTTCTTAAACAGAAACCATTAAGAGCAATCAGTGGGGGAGATGGCCGAGCGCCCGGCTTTGTGCGCGGGACCCGATATCAGATCGGAGATTTACCCGGGCGGGTCCCAATACAAATGTAAATCCCTGGCCGGAGTTCGTGTGCAAAACGGGGGGGGGGAGGAGTGCACGGAGAACTCCATCTTGTTCGCGGGGAAACCATCTTGTTTGGGACCGGAGCTGTCAGAAGCCCTATCTGACAGCCTGGCATCTTCCCAGGTCACAAACACTGGCTTAAATATCTCGCAGCTGAAAACAAGGACATGCTTCTAAGCTAGGATCGCCAGGTCCCAGTTGGAAAATACCTGGAGATTTGGGGGTGGGGTGGAGCTAGAGGAGGGCAGGGTTTGGGGAGGGGAAGGACTTTAGTGGGGTGTAATGCCGTAGAGTCCGCCTTCCAAAGCAGCCGTTTTCTCCAGGGGAACTGATCTGTATGGTCTGGAGATCAGCTGTAATAGCGGGAGATCTCCAGGCCCCACCGGCAGGTTGCCAACCCTGTTCTAACCTGCTTCTTCTCATTCCCAGGATCACTTCCTTGATCCACACCATGACCACACAAAACTGCAGAGGTTTCTTCTCCTGCTACATGGGACGTTCATTTACATCACAACAGCATGCCCTTTCTCCACTTTGAAGCCAAACACAACAACATGTTGGCAGAGTATGCAAAGTATGCAGAGAAGCGTCAGACTCACGGATTAAAGATAAAGTTGCTCTTTATTGAGGGAACTACATTTTAGGAAAGGAAGCTGAGAGACAGAGCCTCTAGCTGCCTATCTAGCTAAGGAGAGAGAGAGAGGGTAGAAAAGACTTCCGAGGAGGAGGAGGAGGAAATTGTCCCCTAAGAATATCAGTCTAAGGACAGAGAAGAGGTGTGAAAAAAGGGTGGAAAGGTTTCTAACCTTACAGCCCTAAGAAGCTGACCACTTGCCCGCCCCCTCCTGGGTCTTCTTCTCGGTTCCTTTGCACGCTACACATTGCAATTCTTCAAACCCAACATTGTTAAAAAGATATATAGAAAACCCTGCAGAACAATCCAAAACCCCGGCTTAGGATGGCATATCTGGAGCAGCACAGGTGCCAAGCCCGACAGACACCACACCAGTGAAACCGCAGTGGCGCCACAGAGTTGGGCAGTGTAAATAACACTGAAGAACAGAAACTTGAGTAAATGTGGTCATGTTACAACCACTATCATGCCTGCAGTTGTTGGGGTTTTCTATTTTTTATTTTTTTTACAGATAACTGGGTGGGGGAAACGTTGGCAAAGGTTTGAACTCCATTCACACCATCACACGAACCAGTTGCTGCCAGTGAGTCCCCCCTGGCTATGTTTCTCCCCCCACCCCCCAGATTCATGCTACGATTGGAAACCAAATGCTGCTTTGGTTGTCCTGATAGCCTGTCCCACTAATGCCCCCAAAAGAGGTTTTGCTACAGCCTAGATAGCCTAAGTTAGATAATTAGATATCCTAAAATAGCATATTTTTAATACCTGCCTAATTAACACTGCCCTTGGAAAATATTGTTTCAGAAACGGGATGTTCTCAAGAAAGTCACACAATACGACATTGCATGGTAAGTATCAGATGGGTGTGATTCAATACAGTATTGATTCAGAATTACCACCACAGCCTTCTGGAACGAGGTCTGTGTGGTGTCAAGACTGTCCAGAGCTCTGGGTAATGCCGAATATAGCAGATAATCCCGTCACAGGGGTAGACTGCAAAGAACAAACCACGTTGGTTTTCTAGCGGTCGCATTTCCCCATTACCTCCTGGCCACAAATCAAGGCACGGTTTGACTGATGAGGGTCAGACCCACTGGCAACCACCAGGTGACTTGATCCCACATGGCTTGCGTGACTCAGTCAGGTCCAGCTGCTTGTCACTATTCAGCAGCAGCCACCCCCATGAAAGCCAGCACAGTGCCGTAGTTAGATTTTCAGACTAGGATCTGGGAAACCTAGGTTCAAATAACCACTCCACCACGGAGACTCAGTGGGTGGACCTTGGGCTAGTCACACACTCTCTGCCTAACCTACCCCACAGGGTTGTTGTGAGAATGAAGGGTAAAGCATGGACGAAGAGAATGATGTAATGGGGAGTAAGGCGGTCAATAAATGAAGTAAATAAATATAGCTAAGGACAGGGGTCAGAAAAAAGGTGGGTTGGCTGGTGGGTGGGAAGGAGAGAAAGGAGCAGGAAAAGGGGAGAGGCTTTGGGGGAAGAGAACGAGGAAATAGTAGGGGAAGGGAAAATGAGATCCCCCCCCCCCGGCAAGTCCTTGTGGGTCCCCTCTTTGTGTGCATACACATACACACTCATTCACTGCTGCTCTTTTGCGCTGGAAGGCATGATGTTCCATCAGGCATGCAGATGTGATTTGGTGCCTGGGGTGGAGCTGTTTTTATAGCAAACCCCTTCCCATCTAAGCCATCATTTCCTCCTAGCTTCGAGAAGTCCCTGCCCTGCAATATTCTTTTAACTCCAGACTGGCACAGAGATTAATCCAGTTGCTCTTTAATCTCTCCTTTAAAACTCTTTCATAACAGAGCTGAAAAATAAGCCCCAAGAACAGCTTTCTAATACCTCTTGAAAATTTGGAGTCAATCTATTTATAACCTTTTAAATTTCTTTTTTTTTTTGGTTCCTTTTCTTCTTTTTGGGCATGTTTGTTGTGTGCTAAAAATACAGGGCAGTGCGGCAATACAAATTTCTAACAGGACCCGGGGCTACGAAACACCTCTCCCCCGGTGTAAAGCGAGACAAGACCTGCCATCTGTATCAGCCACGCAATTGTGCACAGAATTCAGCGGCTCTCTTTTAGACCAGAACGCGGCGCAAATGACCAGAAGGTATCTGAAGGACATCAGTTCTCACCAGAAGACAATACATCATCTTACTTATTTATACTGGGCTGCCAAGGGCCAGTTCAAGGTATTTTGTCGCCTCAAGCCAGAGACACCCTTCCCCTGGGTCTCTGCTTCTGCTGGCTGGATTCAAGCAGAGACTTGGTTTGAATCTAGCCGGTGAAAGTGTGGGACTAGAAGAAGAAGAGTTGGTTTTTATATGCCGACTTTCTCTACCTTTTAAAAAGAGAATCAAACCGGCTTACAAGCTCCCTCCCTTCGTCTCCCCACAGCAGACACCTTGTGAGGCAGGTGGAGCTGAGAGAGTTCAGAGAGAGCTGTGACTAGCCCAAGGTCACCCAGCTGGCTTCATGTGGAGGAGTGGAGAAGCCAACCCGGTTCACCAGATTAGAGTCCACCGCTCACGTGGAGGAGCGGGAAATCAGATCTGGTTCTCCGGATTAGAGTCCACCGCTCTTAACCACTACACCTCGCCGGCTCCCAAGGAAGGGACACCAGTCACAGCCCCTCCGGTGTGCAATTGACGACTGGGAGTAAGCCAAGCCCCAAGTAACACCCTCTTTGTATTGCTGCCTCAAACAGCCATTTGGGTAGCTTGGCTGGAGCACCGACCCTGGGCCCACCACTGTGCAAGGCACTTTACACAATGAATAGCAAAGGCAGGTCCCTGCCTCAAGGAGGTCACAGTTTAGAAGCTGATAGGGAGATACAAAAAGGGAGGGGGGAGGGAAAATGATATAGGGCAAGCACATTGCTGCTGAGGATGCAGACTGGCAGGGTACAACTGTGCTTCGCAGAAAAGTGCTATTTGAGGAAGAGCCTGAAGGATGGAGGAGAACCACACAGGGACCAGGAGAGAAGAGTCACTGCAAGTTTAATAACCCCGCTGACATGTCCTAGATCAGGGCTTCTTAAACTTTTGCCACTCGCGAACCCTTTTCACCAGAGAAATTTCAAACATTCACTGATAATAAATAATAAAGAAATTTATTTTTAAACAATTCTTTGATATACATATAATTTTACCATTTACTGTTGCCAAATTTTTCGCGACCCCCACATTTGCTTACGCAACCCCCATATGGGGTTGCGACCCACAGTTTAAGAAGCTTTGCTCTAGATGATACTGGCAAACATCTAGCACTTGTGTGGTAATTTTTAAATAAAATAACCAGAGGTATAGGTTCTCCTGGAGAATAATCGCCTGTAGTCAGATACTCCCTCTTCCCACTGCCTTCTCCAAATGACAGAGCCTAGCATGGTGTAGTGGTTAAAAAGGTAAAGGTCCCCTGTGCAAGCACCAGGTCATTCCTGACCCATGGGGTGACGTCACATCCCCAAGTTTCTTAGGCAGACTTTGTTTACGGGATGGTTTGCCAGTGCCTTCCCCAGTCATCTTCCCTTCATCCCCAGCAAGCTGGGTCCTCATTTGACCGACCTTGGAAGGATGGAAGGCTGAGTCAACCTTGAGCCGGCTACCTGAAACTGACTTCCGTTGGGATCGAACTCAGGTCGTGAGCAGAGCTTGGACTGCAGGACTGCAGCTTACCACTCTGCGCCACGGGGCTCTTAGTGGTTAGAGCACCAGAAGTCCTAGGCTAAAATCTCCATGAAGTTGCTGGGGTAATCTGGGTCTCATCACTTTTGCTCAGCCTGGGTTGCCAACCTCCAGGTACTAGCTGGAGATCTCACGCTATTACAACTGATCTCCAGGTGATAGAGAACAGTTCCCCTGGAGAAAATGGCTGCTTTGTCAATTGGACTCTATGGCATTGAAGTTCTTCCGCTCCCCAAACCCTGCTCTCCTCAGGCTCCACCCCAGAAAATCTCCAGGTATTCCCCAAGCCGGAGCTGGCAACCCTAGCTCAGCTGCCCCTACCTCAGACGTTTTGGGGCAGGTAAAACAGGGATAGGAAAAGTACGTAAACTCCCCTTGGAGGAAGGACGGGGGGGGGGGAGGAAGGACCCGATGGACAGACCAACCAGCTGACTTCTGGAGAAAGAATATAGGTAAGTATACCTAAAACTAGTAAAAGGACAGGACAAATATTAGAAAGAACTAAATCAGACTACATGAAAGGCAACCCCCACCCAGAACCCTAAAGGCAGCTCTCATGTTACCGATCGAAGGCCCCCTTACTTTTGCTTTAGAGCCAAACTATAAGTGACACTGAGCACAAGTTTGTTCGAGTGCATGGGATCCCACGTGCTACTGATCCCATGTTTCCTGACCACGGGTTCTGCAATTTTGCCATCAAGTGGTTGAAGAAACCATAGCGAGAAAATGTACTCATCACCAGCTGAACAAGCGGACGTGATGTCAAATGTTCAAGTGGACAGCACAGATACCTGGAACGCTGCTGAAAAGGTGACCGAGTGGAGCTGTGGCGACATGTAAAAGGGCAGCCAGGCAACACTCGAGGGAACACTGTGCACCGTGTCACTTTTAATTCAGCTCTAAGGGTGTAAAACAGTGCAGGAATCTCTGGCTTTCGTGAACCGGGGCTCAAAGCCCCGCATTCACATGCAGAGAAAGCAACGATCCGACCCATCCCTTTTTCCCTTGCATGTTTTTAAAACCCTCCCAAAAGCTATCAAAAGCAGACTCCACCAAACGGCACAGTAAACTTTTTGTGTTGACTGGCTGCGTCCAACAGTTCAAATGAATGCAAAATAACTGCTCGCTTGACCAAGCAAAGCAAACCGCTCCACTTCCCCGCACCCCACCCCACCTTCTCTCTAAGCACTTTCTGTTTCTGAAGGAGCTGAAGACAGTTAAGTAAACTAACAGAGGTCAAATATTGAGGAGAGGTGTGGGAGAAACCAGCAGGGGTAGGGGGGGAAAGTGCTACAGTGCTTCTTTAAACATAAGAAGAGCCAGCAACTCCGTCTGTCGATTTCGGACATGCCGAAGTTTCTCTGAAAGTTGGTTTTAATTTTTTTAAAGATGCTTGAACAGAACCAGACAAGGTGTCCGGAACATACGTCGTATGGTGACTTTGGGGTAGACTTCTGGGGCAGGACTGTAGGTTGCATGGGGTGCGATCAAAGGAAACGCTTCCTTCCCACAACAGCCCCGGGAACCAGTTGAGTGTAACTGCAGCAAAGAGCCCGAGCCAAACAGCGGCGCTCTCCAGAAGTTAAGGACAGCCAGCAAGAATGCCAGCGCCTTCCAGGTAACACACACCCTTCCCAGAACTGAACTGAAGAAGGCAAGACGTGGTGGGGGAAACGTAGAAGACTCCAACCTTCCTATGCAGTTTGATGGATCAACTAAGCTCCTACAAATATGACTAACCAGCTCAGCTCTTGCAAAGCTTACCTTGCTCCTCCCTAGAGGAAGTCACGAAAATGGCCGGATACAAAAACAAAAGCCATGCGAATTCCTTTTAGTAAGTCCAACCTAAATAACACCAAACAATGTACAATCTTTCAAGGTCTCCAGTACTCTTCATCAGGCTGCAAGGTTTTTTTTTGGGGGGGGGGACTATTTCAGGCCACAAAAGCGTACACACCGCTTTGCTTTATTTTCATTGTCCCAATAAAAAGCATTACATGGCTTTGTTTTGGGATTTTACTTCGGACCAGCATGGCTGCCTACAGCGTCATCTTGAGAAGTCTCAGGGAAGACTATGTTTCTGGGAGGGGTGGAGATGTTAAAAAGAAAGTCAGAGAATAGCTATCGGCATGCTCTGGTTCCTTCTATGGGGCTCTGGGGATTTACAGATTTCCCCAAGGTCCATTGGAAAGCACTAAAACAAGAGAAGTGGTGGCTCACAAGGTGATCTTTAGGGGCCATCTCCAAATAGCAGGCCTTAACAGAAAATCCCAATAGTAATTCATTGTGATTCCTTTTTAGCATCTCCATCTGGGAGAGCTGGAGACAGTGGAAGGAAGGCAAAACTGCTCAAAGGCAGACAAGGACTGAGGAAGGCAGAAGTGGAGGATCTGTTTCAAGAGCTGTCCCCCCTCCCATGAGCCACTGCTTTAAACAGTATGACTTTTACCAGGACAACTGTATGGTGGGGGGTTAACCTATACAGCCAAGAAGTCAGGAGATTGAGACTGGGAAAGGCAGCCATGAAGGAGATAGAAAAGATCTGTACGTGTAAGGATGTGTCACTGGCAACCAAGATCAAATTAATTCATGCCATTGTATTCCCTATTACTATGTAGGGGTGTGAAAGCTGGCCACTGAAGATAGCTGATAGGAAGAAAGTAGATTCCTTTGAAATGTGGTGTTGGAGGAGAGGGTTACGGATACCCTGGACCGCCCAAAAAACAATTCAGTGGGTTCTAGACCAAATCAAGCCTGAGCTGACCCTAGAAGCTAAAATGATTAAACTGAGGCTGTCATACTTTGGTCACATTATGAGAAGACAAGAGTCACTGGAAAAGACAGTCATGCTGGGAAAAGTTGAGGGCAGCAGGGAAAGAGCAAGAACCCAAGAAGAGATGGATTGACTCTATAAGGCAGTGGTTCCCAACCTGTGGGTCTCGACGCCCAAGGGGTCTCTGCTTTTGTCGAGCGGAGAACATCTGGCGCGGTAAGTTTCCGCCTGGCTGAAGGCGCCCGGGGCTGAGGAGGCCGCTGGGCTGGCGGACAGAGGAGCCGCGAGCGCCAACTGGCTCTCAGCCTGCTTTATGCCTGTATCGTCAGGACGGGGATGGCGCCGTGCCTTGCCTGTCAACGCGAGTCGTTCCCCTTTGGTGGCTCGTCTGTGCAACAAGGGAAGGGCCGGTGCGCTTTCCGATAATGGTGGAAGCACCTCTGTTGGATGTTGAGCATTGAAGCCCCCTCTTAGAGAAGAAGGGGGGGAGAACCCCAGCCCAAATAATGCACTTTCAATCCACTTTCACGGCACCTTAACGATCATTTGCAAGTGGGTTTTGCTGGTTCAAACAGGAAAATCCACCTTCAAAGTGCATTGAAAGTGGATTGAAAGTCCATTGTTTGGGCTGGTCTGGTTTGAAGGTGGATTTTATTGTGTGAACTGGCAAAATCCCCTTGCAAACGATCGTTAAGCTGCAGTGAAAGTGGACTGGAAGTGCATTATTTGGCCTGTGTGAAAGTGCCCCTGCTGAGCCTCCTCACAGGGAAGCATGTGCAGTATATGAGCCTTTTGGGCAAGCAGGCTGGTGGAGCTCCTATCAGTCCTGTTGGACCCAGCGGGATTCATTTCCGGGTGAGCAGCTGCATGAGGCTGGTATAAGAGTTTTGGTGCACCTGAAAGGCTAACGAATATAGGTACATCCTCTTGTGAACCAGATCTCACTTTGCTCCTGTGTAATTTTGAGATCCAATGAAATCTATTGGAGGGCAGAGGAGATTGGACTGGATTATTCTTCTGACTTTAGTGGGTCTAAATTGGGTAACTTTCAAGTACTCAGCTGGTTTGCCCTTCTGTGGACCAACACGGCTAAAAGGAGACAGTTAAGGGGTCCCTGCTGTTGGTGAGTCAGTTTTGAAAAAGAGTAGTAGGTGCCATCATAAACTGGCAAGGCCAATCATGAAGTAGGTGCCATAGGAGGCTGTCCCAACTATAAAATGGCTGTTATAGGGGAAGGGGGATCACAAAATGTCAGGCAGTTCCAAGCCTGGGGTCCTCTTGCTACAGAGCTATCTGCTTCCAAATGGGCACTCTGTGTGGAGGCAGAGGATGCCTCCTGTGATCTTCTGAAGCACTACCTGTTCCAAAGAGTTGGATCATCATCTTTCTCTGGGGTAGTAATACCTCTCAATCTCAGTGACCAAAGTTTTAATTCCATTTGCCTCTACATATCTCTGCGAGAGTGGATTTTCAACGCTTCTTCATATCAAAACCAAGGCAAGAAACAGACTAAATGCTGAGGATGACATGAGGTTGGCTTTAACAAACACTCCGCCATGAATTTTGAAGCTGGTTACCAGATGCAAGCACAACCATAGCATTAAATATTAATTAATTATTTAATGAAATTAGTTAATTAAATATTACGTTGGAATTGTATTCTGAAAAATCTATTTTAATGAGTTTTCTTTATCCTATTGAAAATGTCATTTTATGGCTTATGCAAATGTGGTGGGGGTCGCAGGTTACTTGGCAATTGTAAAAGGGGGTCGCGACTCGAAAAAGGTTGGGAACCACTGCTATAAAGGAAGCCACGGCCCTCAGTTTGCAAGATCTGAGCAAGGCTGTTAAAGACAGGACCTTTTGGAGGCCGATTCATAGGGTCACCATGAGTCGGAAGCAACTTGACAGCACTTAACACACACAACCTATAAACTAGAGCCACCCATAGCTGCTTTTTTAAAAAACAGCACACAAGCACGCACTGAGAGATCCAATTGCACATTTCATTTTAACGTGTACTTCAACCCTTCACTTCAACATTCAGGGCATTTTCAAAGAACTCTTGAAAGCACCTCTCAGCATTTTCCCCGTGAGGGTAGCAACATGCGCCAGAGGAGAAAAATGATCAAACTGAATGTGCACATTATCATTACACATGAGGGAAAATACAAAACTCCCGGAAGCAACACTTGTGAAAACCACCCCCAAAACCTTGCTTTCATGCTGTCTAAGACCACTGATTTCTCACCTTTCCGCTCGGCGGTTCGTCTCAATCACAGCTCCCCAACTTTCTACGTGATATCCTTTCAAACAATTAACTGTCAGCAGTTTCCTTCCACGTTTCTTAAGCACGATAAACGTACCCTTCAGCCTTTCCTCACAAGGTTTCCCCTTCTGGAACCGAGATCAGCTTCGCAGCTCTCTTCCAAGACCTTCCCAGCATGTCAACATTCTCCAGGAACTCTGGTGCCCAGGGTCGAACACCAAAGGAGGTCTTTATTTCCTAGGGCTTGTGGCTGCGCAACGAAATCGTCATCCCGGAGTCAAATTAAAACTTCAAAAACCCAGGCTCCTTCAGGTCTCAGCCCTGATCAAAAAGGTGGGCTTATTTTAGCTTTCCCTACCAGCAACCTTTAACCGATCACAAACCACAGGCCAATAAAACATTTAGCAAGAAAAACAAGCCTCCATTTCAAACCGTGAATTCCACAGTCCCACAAATGCAATATTATTATTAACAACCACCACCTACCGAACGAAACAGATTGCTAAGAAGTCCCTTGGAACAGTCGATAGAAGGTGCCTGACAGTGTTAGTTTTCTGTTCTATTCTTGCCTTCTTTTTTTCTTAAACAAGATATTACTGACCCATGGGGCGAAGTCACATCCCGACGTTTATTAGGCAGACTGTGCTTACGGGGTGGTGTGCCAATGCTTTCCCCTGTTGTCTACACTTTATCCCCAGCAAGCTGGGTACTCATTTTACCCACCTCAGAAGGATGGCAGGCTGAGTCAACCTTGAGCCTGCTACCTGAAACTGACTTCCACTGGGATCAAACTCAGGTTGTGAGCTGAGCTTTTGACTGCAGTATTGCAGCTTACCACTCTGTGCCACAGGGCTCTCTTAAACAGGGTTTAATTGTCATAACTGCTTTTTTCCAGGATGCCAACTCCACAAATAGGGTTGCCAGGTCCCCTCTTCCCACCAGCGAGAGTTTTTATTGGGTGGGGCTGGGGGGAGTGATTTGCACGTGTGCGTCAGCACGTGTGCATGGGGGGCGGGGCTCGCTCTCCCCTTCCAGCTTCCACCTGCTGACCATCAGCTGGTCAGCAGGTAGCCCAGTTGATTGGCGGGCAGTTGCCTGCCACAACCGGGCAGTAGGATATCCACAAATAAGAAATCTTGGCAAAGAACCAACATTAAATAGACACCTGGTTGTTGAAGGTCTTGTATAATATTGCAGTGGGGAAACAGACCCTCAAACATGGCAATATGGCATTTATATTTCCCACGCTGAAAGCCCAGCAGCAGCCTGCTGTAGACCTGCGGGACTATTTTCAAAGACACCTTTGCAAAAACCACTAGAAAACTGGAGGGATTTGGGTTATTTAGGTTGGGAGAGCCAGCATGGTGTAGTGGTTAGGAGTGGCGGAGTCTAATCTGGAGAACCGGGTTTGATTCCCCACTCCTCCACATGAAAGTCGACATATAAAAACCAACTCTTCTTCTTATAAGAAGCATAAAACATCCACAGGCCATATCAAAATACAGAGAGCTTCTGGTGCCCTCCTGTGGCTCAGTGGCAGAGCATCTGCTTGGCATGCAGAAGGTCCCAGGTTCAATCCCCTGCATCTCCAGTCAAAAGGATCAGGTAGCAGGTGATGCGAAAGACCTCAGCCTGAGACCCTGGGGAGCTGCTGCCAGTCTTAGACAATACTCACCTTGATGGACCACTGGTCTGATTCAGTATAAGGCAGCTTCTTGTGCATGTGTGTTCACTGAGCTGAGAAACGCCATGTGGCACCACAAGAATCTCCGCAAACGATATGGCTAAGCCAAATCATCTCTTGTGAAAACTTTGCAGTAGGAGGCAAAGAATAGGAACTGCCCTTAATAAAGGACCCAGAAGTTATTTTTTCCTATCAGGGAAGGTTGAAGGCTGTTTGCAGCCAGGATGTCCCCCTTTTCTTCAGCTCTTCCAATGCTATTCCATCCCCCTCACTGCTTAATCCTAGCCAATCAGGGATCAAATAGTGAGCAATATATCATGCTGCTACAGAACCCAATTTGGCTACATCACTGGTTCCCAACTGGGGGTCCACGGACCCCCAGGGCTCCGCGAGAACTAAATTAAGGTCCGCGAAACAAAGTTATAAACCCATAATAAATTAATATTTTCAATTAAAAGTTCTCTATTAGAAAAATATATAATCAAATATTATTCTAAGTTTAATGTTTAACTAACAGCTATGATTAAAGTTTATTTTCAAATTCTCGGAATTTTGATTTTGAACCTTGGGGTCCCTGCACCGAACAAAAAAGTCCTAGTGGTCCCTGGTCGAAAAAAGGTTGGGAACCACTGGGCTACATAAAGCTATAACACAAAGTTAGTGTTAGTCAGAAGCCTTGCTGGGCACAAGGCGTACCTGGTGCTCCCACTTCCTAAAAACATGTTAGGAAAAGGTATCGGCGGGTACCCTGGCATCCACAGGCAACGCGATGGGGACTGCGGAGTTAGAGTGCTGGATTAGAACCAAGGAGAGCCAGGTTCAGCCTCCTGCTCACATGACACTCACTAGGTAACCTTGGGCTAGTCATTCCTTTTCAGCCTAACCTACCTCACAGGGCTGTTGTGAGGATAAAATGGAGAGGAGAGCCAGGTACACCAACCCAGGCTCCTTGGAGGAAGAGTGGGTGAAAAAGGTATTACATAAACCAAAGCAACAACATTACCCTCAAGTGAGGGGGCGGGGAGAGAAGGAGAGACTATGTCCTAAATTGGACTGTGTGTGTAGCCAGGCCTTGGAGGCCTGTTCAGGTACAGAAAGGACTGAAGGTAGACAACGGAGACACCTCCCCACGCCCAATTGATCCAACAGTATGAATCCTCCAGACTGGCCAGGTCCGGCATGAATATCCCAAACAAGGATGAAAGGAACCAAATCCAACCCAAAAAAACAGGCCAGGAACCAAAAAGGATGAGCTATGCATGCTACCAAATTGTATTGTTCATGTATGGTGGTTGAAATACCTTTATGAGGCTTTAGTTTTTAATCTTTTTATGAATATCCCAAACCTTCTGACCTTATGTCCTTGCCTGGTCATTTTGGGTTCAAATGAGTCTCCATTTCCAGGAGCAGGTGGAACTCCTGGATAGAAAATTGCCACTCCAGATGGGGACAGGGACAGCAACACACTTCAGGGACAGCAACACACAACTTCAGGGACAGCAACACACAACTCCTGCCTGGCCATGCCAAACCTTTGAGTTGGATCCAGACTAAATTTCTGCTGATAGAACGAACTGGCATCATTTAAATTTTAGAAGAAGTTGATTCTTATACCCTGTTTTTCTCTGCCTTTAAGGAGTCTCATAGTGACTTACTCGGTTCTCCAGATTAGACTCCGCCACTCTTGACCACTGCACCATGCTATGCATTCCTCCACTCCCATGATCATGTTATGCATTCCTCCACCTCCTAGACTTTCAACACAGTATATTTCCCTAAACTTGCTTTGGGCAATGTTTCCAGGAATTTCATATTCCAAGCAGATTTTGGTAATGGTATGGGGATGGGATGCTGCAGAATCTCCAACCTCCCTGTCCACATCTGGTATTATTTTCTCCCCATTTCACCCCATGCCCAGCTGCCCTCTCCCACATCAGTAGGCTTTTAGCAACCTAAAAAGGAATCAGCAGTAGTATCTCATTGCAGCATTCCCATTTTTAAAAAAAACAAGCAAACAGCACAAAGGACTCCAGTGGCAAGGGGTGGTGGAAACGACTGACATGAAGGCAAATGGAAGCAAAGCATGGGGAACGTCTCCATGCGGAGGCTCCGTTGCAAATGCCTCTGCTTTCAAATAAGTGATGGGTCCACAGCAGGGAATCTTCCCCATGTGGAAGGAAAGAGGTGGGGCAGGGCAGGAGCCCAGAGTAAATGGGGTTTTGCTGTCAATAAATCCCATTTAGGAAGAGTCCTGCTGGAACAGAGAGGCCACTGGTAAGATCTTCCCAAAAGGCACTTCCTTCTCTCTGAACATCGTTTCTTTTCCAGCTGAACTCCAATCCTGGAAGTGAGCCAGGCTGAGAGAAAAGCATTGGGGGTGGGGGAGGGCTGGGTCCAAGAAAGAGAAACGGCAAGCAGAGGGAGGCCTCAGCTCCCACCCCCATGCACAATCTGAGTCAGCGTGGTGCAGAGGTTAAGAGCGGTGGGCTCTAATCTGGAGAACCAGGTTTGATTCCCTGCTCTTCCACATGAAGCCAGCTGGGTGACCTTGGAATAGTCACAGCCCTCTCCGAACTCTCTCAGCCCCACCTACCTCACAAGGTGTGGCTGGAGATGAAGGGAAGGAGGTTGTAAGCCGGTTTGATTAAATGATAAATAATTAAATACAGATTGTATTCTGCAGGCACAGATACGTGCCTAGCTTAAGGGAAGGAGGAACCCTGGTTCAATGTACGGATGGTGAAACCTTGCGAATTTGTGTTGAGTTGGACATTCATCTGTTGTTGCTGGAATTCCCCTCATCCCTTCAGTCCTGGTTGAAATCTGGACTTTTCTGCATGCGCTGCTTGGTATACAATCTGGTGGCTGCTCTTAAGGGATGGGCTTCATATCCCAAGTTTGGTATGCCCACAGCCATTTGCACAAGGGTATCTTTTTCCTAGCACCTGCCAAGGGATTGAAACCCTGCTGATGGTCAAAAAGGGGGTGGGACTCAGGGGGGAAGAAGAAGAAGAGGAGGAGGAGTTGGTTTTTATATGCCAACTTTCTCCACCACTTAAGGAAGAATCAATCTGGCTTACAATCACCTTCCCTACCCCACAACAGACACCTTGTGAGGTGGGTGGGGCTGAGAGAGCTGTGACTAGCCCAAGGTCACCCAGCTGGCTTCGTGTGTAGGAGTGGGGAAACAAATCCAGTTCACCAAACTAGCCTCCACCACTCAGAGACCCAGTTCTCCAGATCAGAGTCTACCGCTCCAAACCACCGCTCTTAACCACTACACCATGCTGGCTTCATCGCCCTCCCACAAATCCGTCACAGAGAAAGCAGCATCTTGCTAACTGGCTCATCCTTCTGCTACTGTGGCAAATTAACTCCTTCTCCAGCTTCTTTGCCTTGGATTTGCCACTCTCTAGATGCACATTTCCCCCATCTGAATTCTCAAAACTCTGCATGGGGGCTTATTGTTGAGTTTTGAGAATATGAATGGGGGAAAAGTGCATCTAAAGAGTGGCAAATCCCATGCAAAACCTTCCATGAATAAATGGCCTGAGTTGTGGATTCAGGAGCTGCCTTGTGAGAAACAGTCCTTGGTGTGTGGGGGCAAATACATGTCTCTTTGTAAGATTCAGGGGATTTGGGGCCTGTTCTGGCCTTCGATTCTCTCTGAACACATGAAGCTGCTTTACGCCAAGGCAGACTTTTTGGGGAGCCAGCGTGGTGTAGTGGTAAAGAGCGGTGGTTTGGAGCGGTGGACGCTAATCTGGAGAACTGGGTTTGATTCCCCACTCCTCCACATGAAGCCAGCAGGGTGACCTTGGGCTAGTCACAGTCTCTCATCCTCACCTATCTCACAGGGTGTGTGTTGTGGGGAGGGGAAGGGAAGGTGACTGCAAGCCGGTTTGATTCTTCCTTAAATGGCAGAGAAAGTTGGCATATAAAAACCAACTCTTCGTCTTCCTCAAGGTGTGAGGCAGCGAAAGGCTTTTCTCCACACTTTCAAACTGAGATTCCTTAACTGGAGGTGACTGAACCAGGGGCCTTGAGCACACAAAGCATGTGCTCTGTGCCATGCTTCTGCCATGCTTCCATGCTTCTGTGTCATGTACAAAGCATGTGCTCTGTGCCATGCTTCTGCCATGCTTCCATGCTTCTGTGTCATGTACAAAGCATGTGCTCTGTGCCATGCTTCAAATACGTTTTGAAGCTGTTGTTCAGAAGCATGGCCCAGAGCACATGCTTTGTACATGACACAGATCACATGCTTTGTACATCCAATAGGCTTCTTAAAACAGGCATTTAGGGCACGGTGCTTGTTCTGTACCAATAGCATTTCCTTGACAGCCCAGGGATCATTCTTGGGGCGGGCGGGTGGGGGCGTAAAGTGAGTGCAATCGCTTCTATAGAAGCTCAGCAGAAGAAGGAAGGGTCTTCATGTGCTTCAGTCAGTGCTGAATTGACAGGCAGGAGCAGCTGGGCTCCACCACACAGTTGTACCTTCTTGAAAGTCTGTTTTGTACAGTTAAAGCAGGCAGACATTTCAAATGCAGTTATAGTGTGTGTGTGCGAGAGAGAGAGAGAGGGGGGGAGCATGCACTATGAGCTCCTTCAACTGTGATTTTATATCACGCAAACTTTCAAAAATGTACTCAAGTGCACGCAAACTTTCAAAAATGTACTCAAGTGCAAGCCGGCAACTTGAAAGGCATGCTCTGTCCAAGATCTCAATGCATGGATTGTGCACTGCTGAAAGCCGGCTGCAGGGAATGGCTTGTTTTGAGCATACGGCTAGTGTAAGGATAAAACTGAGAAGTTTTAAGGAAGGGTGGGGACAAAAAATTCCAGGAAAGGAAAAATCCCAACCCCTTGCGGACAGTCCAGGGAGACTCGCTACGGGCTCTGGCAGTGCGCAAACAAACTGAACAGCCTGATTCTCAGCTTTTACCACCCACAACCACGTCCTCCGTTTGCAAGACCTGAGCAAGGCTGTTAATGAGAGGACGTTTTTGGACGACACTGATTCATAGGGTCGCCAGGAGTTGGAAGCGACTTGACGGCACTTAACACACACACACACACACACACCACAACCACTGCTTTGCTCCAGCCATTCAAGCATCGGCTTCTAAAGAGACAACTCATCCGGTTCTATTAAAAGAAACAAAAATGCACCTGCAAGTACTTATTTCTGTAAATAAATACATTTGTCCCCCTCTCTCTCTGTGATCATCTCAGCATCTTTCGTTTGTCAGTAGGGAAAAGGGACCATCCGGCTGGAACTCTTGGCTGCTGCATCTCACAGCTGGTTCCTGTCGGAGGAGGAGTCCTTGAGGACCACAAATCCCTTGCTTGTAATCATGTTCCAAGGCCATCCAAATCTCATGCTCGGATGTCAACGCAAGTATACCAGAAGCTGCCTGAGACCAACAGTGCATTCCTAAGGAGAGTAACTCTCCTTAGGAATGCACTTCAATTCAGACCTTTGGTCTATCAAGGTCAGAACTGTCTACTCTGACCGGCAGTGGCTCTCCGGGATCTCGGGTGGAGGTCTTCCACATCTTCCTGATCCTTTTAACTGGATGTGATGGGGTTTGAAGAACCTAGAACCTTCTGCATGCCCAGCAGATGTTCTACGACTAAGAACACATTCCGGGGGGAGGGGGAAGTCGTTTGGAGGTGGTGTGACCCCGCGCCAGAGTAAGTGCCCACTTATCACGGTGTAAGGGGCACTTACGCTGGCACGGAGGGCATTCCCGTCGGCATCTGGGTTCTTTGGAGCTGCGTGGGGCTCCCCCGCCAGCACAGCGACTCGAGGAACTAAATCCCAGAAGAGAACAGCGCCGCCGGAGTCTGGGTGGTGGTGGTGGTGGTGGTGGTCCCAGGGCGTTCCCAGAGGCGGAGCTGACTTTGGTCAGCTTCCTAGCCCCTTCCAGCCTGGGAAAGCTCCTTGTGGCTGCAGGACTATGACACCTTTTTTGGTATCGCAGCCTCGCTGTTTTCAATAGGGGCATTTTCCCCATTTTAACTCTCAGCGGTGCCCAGGAAGCCTCTGAGGAGGCAGCGTGGTTGCGCTGCTCCCAGCCACTGAGGATCCACCCCCCACTTCAGGAATGGGCTGCCCACCACTGACTGCCCTCCCCAGACGGGCTTCCACATCTCTGTATTCAGCTGCATTATTGACAAGCTTTGACAACACTCCTGCCCCTTATACTTGCAAATGGCAGAACTCACTCTCCACAGACACCCCTACGCACTACGCCTTTGCTGCCTCGGCTTCCCCTACAAGAGTCACCGCCTCAGGCCCTGATCCTCAGCCATGTGTCCTGGCCCCTCCACTCACACCTATATGAAAGAAGAGACTTTACATCTCAGATGAAAGAAGCCCCACCTCTCTGGTGTGGCTGCTCTTTACCAAAACTCTTTAACCCGTGCGCCATCTTAGTTTTCATGCACAGTTTGCATAACTGGGAATGAAACTTGTAGGAATGGAAACACAGCTTTTATTATATAAGCGGGGACTCTGAAAAATCTACACTCATTCTGTTGCCTCCAGATCCACTTTGGATCCACGGAAAAGGCCTCTAGCATACATACGCACCCACAGCCCCCCTCTACAGGCTGCTACCCTCCGTTTTAAAGTGGATTTAAATTCACCACCAACATGAACTTTTACCCATCATCCAAGTAGCTAAATTAATTGAATAATGTATCTGAAGATAAAAAGGGCTAGCCAGTATCTTCTGTTTGCGGATTATCTCCCTTGGCTTGCCACTTCTAATCACAAAGCTTAATTTGCCATGGGCATGTTTACTTCCCAGACCCCAAAGCAGGCCACGTTAGACAGCAGTTTTGCACTCGCATGAGCATCAAACAAGAAGCCTATTGCAGATCCAAATGGAGGCAATATTTCACCAGTGCGGCAGATTGGCAGCATTGATGCTTGGATTGGCGGGGTGGGGGGAGAGATAATATTCCCCCTCCCCATGCAGCTAAAAAGTGTCCATATGCACCCAAAGATGTAGGAATGTCCCGCAACACAAAAGAATCACAGCTAGCCTCCTGAGTTACGGAATCTGGGCTTAAACCACAGTTTGTAGACAAGCTGGAACATGTCCGGAAGAGGGCAACGAAGACAATGAGGGGTCTGGAGACTAAGTCCTATGGCGAAGATTTGAAGGAGTTTAGCCTGGAGAGGAGATGACTGAGAGGTGATAGGATAGCCAAGTATTTGAAGGGCTTTCATATACAGCAGGGGTGGGGAACGTCAGGCCCGGGGGCCGTATAAGGCCCGCAAAATCATTTGGTCTGGCCCTTCGTGGGTCCTGGCAGATCTCTAGCTCAGAAGGATCGAAGACTGGCAATCCACTCAAAAGCGAGTCGTTCTATGTGGCAGACACTCGGAGCCATCTCTGGCTGTGCCTCTTGGCTAAATGTTTGACCAAATATAGCAGGCTAATTTTTAAGTTGATAATTTTGTATGGCCCGCGAATGATGTTATAAATATCCAAATGGCCCTTGCCTGAAAAAAGGTTCCCCAGCCCTGATATACAGGATGGAGCGGAGTTGTTTCCTGTTGCCCCAGAAGGTCGGACCAGAATCAACGGGTTGAAATTAAATCAAGAATTTTCGGCTAAACATTAGGAAGAACTTCCTGACAGAGCGGTTCCTCGGTGGAACAGGCTTCCTTGGGAGGTGGTGGGCTCTCCTTCCCTGGAGGTTTTTAAGCAGAGGCTAGATGGCCATCTGGAAGCAAAGCTGATTCTGTGAACTTAGGCAGATCATGAGAGGGAGGGCAGGAAGGGGTGAGCCAGTGCTTGGCTCGCGTGGCCCTTTCTTACATGCCTAGGGTAATGCCGATTGCCACAGTGGGGTCAGGAGGGAATTTTCCTCCAGGCCAAATTGGCCAGGGATCCTGGAGGTTTTTTGCCTTCCTCTGAGCATGGAGCAGGGGTCACTGGGGGAGCGGGGAGGAGGCAGTTGTGAATTTCCTGCATTGTGCATAGGTCTGGACTAGATGACCCCTGAGATCCCTTCCAGCTCTATGTTTCTATGCTTTTTCCAATAAACTTCTTTTGTTCTGTGGAACTAAAATATTGCTCTGTTTTCAAAATCTGACTCGGTGTTCACCTGGGCTTGTGCATTTTTTAAAAGTATGTATTGGGCTGTAAGTGAATGGGGGAGGGGGGAGTATCCAACTTTTAATTGATAGCTGCCTGCAGAAATGTATATTCTCTTAATTTTACCCCCCCAACATTCCCCTAATTATTGGTGCAATTTTAACAAAATACCGAAGAGGTGGAAAGGTGACTAAACTGTTGAACATGAGTCAACAGTGTGATATGGCGGCTAAGAAGGCCAATGTAATTCTGGGCTGCATCAATAGGAGTATTGTGTCTAGATCAAGGGAAGTAATACTACCACTGTATTCTGCATTGGTCAGACCTCACTTGGAATACTGTGTCCAGTTTTGGGCTCCACAATTTAAGAAGGATGTTGACAAGTTGGAGCGTGTCCAGAGGAGGGCGACCAGAATGGTCAAAGGTCTGGAATCCATGCCCTATGAGGACAGACTTAGGGAGGTGGGTTTGTTTAGTTTAGAGAAGAGAAGGTTGAGGGGAGACATGATAGCCATGTTTAAATATTTGAAGGGATGTTGATGAGGGAACTAGCTTGTTCTCTGTTGCTCCAGAGACTAGGACACGGAGTAATGGATTTAAACTAATAGAAAAGCGATTCCACCTAAACATTAAGAAGAACTTTCTGACGGTGAGGGCTGTTCGACGGTGGAATGTGCTGCCTCGGAGGGTGGTGGAGTCCCCATCTTTGGAGGTCTTTAAGCAGAGGCTAGATGGCCATCTGTCAGGAGTGCTTTGATTGTGGGATCCTGCATGGTGGGGGGAGGGTTGGGGTAACTGGGGATGTGGGGGGAGGTAGTTGTTAATTTCCTGCATTGTGCAGGAGGTTGGACTAGATGACCCTGGTGGTACCTTCCAACTCTATGATTCTATTATTATTGCCTTAAAATTATACAAAGATTAAAATGGAGGAGGGGTAATAAAATTTTAAAAATCAATGGCAAACTTCAAGAACAAATGCTCCAGCTAAGAACAATCAGTCTGAAGTTTTGTTCAGAAAATCTGAAAGATCGTGAAAGTTTGTTCCAGTTCTATATTACATGAGTCTGAGAGTGGATAGCCCATTTTCATCACAAAACTATTGCCAATATCTAGATTCAGAAGTGTAGCCACTTTGGGTAGCAGTAGCTGGTCAGATACCCCCATCCCTGTATAGGGAGGAGCTGCATCCAGAAGCTCCAAGGTTCAATCCCCAGCATTTCCAGTTAAAAGGATCAGGTAGAAGGTGATTTATGAAGAATAACAAGAAGAGGAGTTGGTTTTTATATACCCACTTTATCTTTTTTAAGGAGAATCAAACCGGCTTACAATCTCCTTCCCTTCCGCTCCCCACAACAGACACCTTGTGAGGCAGGTGGGGCTGAGAGAGTTCAGAGAGACCTGTGACTGGCCCTAGGTCACCCAGGAGGCTTCATGTGGAGGAGTGGGGAAACCCAGTTCACTAGATTAGAGTCAGCCGCTCATGTGGAGGAGCAGGGAATCAAACCCGGTTCTCCAGATTAGAGTCCACCCCTCTTAACCACTACACCATGCTGGCTTTCAGTTGTTGCAGGCAAACAGTACACCACAAGGGAAGAGCCATCCCAAATAAGCACCCTGATGCATCAGCTTACCTTACAACTGCTTGATGTAAAAGACCTCCACCTGACACCCTTTGAGTAGACAGTACTGATGGACCGACCATCTGATTCCGTATAAGGCAGCTTCATCTGTTCATGGATGTGCCACCTGTGATTAAGAGGGCAACCCTAAGCAAGTCAGAATCCAACTTGGGTCTATTCAGTGGGGCTAACTCCAAGGAAAGTGTTCATAAGATTGCACTGTTAGGGAGATACTTGCTTCTTCCCCAGTTCCCCAAAATATATGTCTTGATTAGTACAAGAAGCAGGATTCCAAAAAGATAGTCTACAACAGGGGTGGGCTGAACTAGAACAGGCCAGGATCCAAGAGGTGACAGCTGGTTAAAGTAAGAAGACCAGTCTAGCAACCCTTAAGTCTTGGGGGGGGGGGGAGGAGGAATTGAAGAAGAAGAGTTGGTTTTTATACCCCAGTTTTCTCTACCTTTTAAATGAGACTCAAACCGGCTTACAATCACCTTCCCTTCCTCTTCCCACAACAGACACCTTGTGAGGTAGGTGGGGTGGAGAGAGTTTGGAGAATTGTGGCTAGTCCAAGGTCACCCAGCAGGTTTCACATGGAGGAGCGGGGAATCAAACCTGGTTCACTAGATTAGAGTCTACTGCTCTTAACCACTACACCACGCTGGCACTCACCACTCTGGCAGTTGTTAGGCAAGCTGATGCATCATGGTGCTTATTTGGGATGGCGGTTCCCTTGTGGCATACTGTTTGCTTGCAACAAATGAGCTATACAGATGGGTGTGGGGGGGAAAGTTACCCACAGTTCTGTTTTAAGCGGATCATGAAGCAAATCAGGAACACTGGCTGTGGATGCTGGAGGGAGGCAACATTCTCCTGCCTTCTTGCTCCAACACCGTGCAACTTAAAAATATCAAAGTGTTACTCTATAAATAGGATGCTGGAATGGGAAGATGGACAATCACCAGTGATATAATGAAAACATCATGCTCCAGATGACAGAAGTAAGGTAAACATGGTCATAGTAATGGTGAGAAATTGTATCTTGGAAGCTCCATACAGCGGTTTTCATCTACCAAGCAGCCTGTTGCCTACAGCAGCAGTTTGCGGGACAACTGTGTCCCAGGACATGCAAGTGTAGCAAGAACAATAAACCAAACGCGCAAAAAACCCTCACAAAACCAGAAAACTGACTTCCGTGCAATTCTCTGTTTTAGCCTTCCAAACGTCCTCTGCTGGGGCAGGTGACTCTGCCATGTTCCTACATCAGGTGTGATCAGATCCTCCAGCTATTCCCAGTGAAAAGACTTCAAGCATGCCTGCCTGCAGTTTCTTACAAGAGTCACCACTCTGGACTGGTCTCCTTCCCATCTGGGTAGGAACTCACACAGAATCACATCAGGTGGGCTCTGCTGAAATCATGGGAGTCTAAAGTAAAGCCTGCATGGTGTCGTGGTTACACTACTGGATTAGGGTCTGGGAGACCCAGGTTCAAAACCCTACTTTGCCACGGAAGCTCACTGGGTGTCAGTGGGCCAGTTGGTCTCGCTCAGCCTAACTTACCTCGCAGGGTTGTTGTGAGGATAAAATAGAGGAGGGGAGAACAATGTTGTACGCACATGAGCACACAAAGCTGCCTTATGCTGAATCAGACCCTTGGTCCATCGAAGTCAGTATTGTCTATTCAGAACAGCAGTGGCTCTCCAGGATCTCAGGTGGAGGTCTTTCACATCACCTACTTGCCTAGCCCTTTTAAATGGAGATGCCTGGGACTGAACCTGGGGCCTTCTGCATGCCAAGCAGATGCCCTACCACTGAGCCACAGCCCCTCCCCTAAGCAACTTTGGGGTTCTCATTTGGAAGACAAGTTGGTGTAAATATCTAAATAAATGAATAAAGTATAACCATATACTAGAAATAAGACTTCTTAGCAGTACACATGAACACATGAAGCTGCCTTATACTGAATCAGACCCTTGGTCCATCAAAGTCAGTATTGTCTACTCAGACCGGCAGCAGCTCTCCAGGGTCTCACGCAGAGGTCTCTCACATCACCTACCTGCCTAGTCCCTTTAACTGGAGATGCTGGGGATTTAACCTGGGACCTTCTGCATGCCAAGCAGATGCTCTACCACTGAGCTACAGCCCTTCCCCAAGACAAGCATACCACCAGTTTTAAACTCTGAAAAAAGTATGCCTCAGCAACTATAAATTCAGAAATCATTGGCCTAGAGGTCAGCTGATTTTGTAGATCTCCAATAATGGATTCCCTGTACAGGAGGATACCCAAATGTTTGCAGAGGAGCAGATGGGGTGTTTTGGTCCTTCCCTCTGCAGAAAAGGGACTATTTTTGCAACAGTTTGCAATCATGAGATGTTCCTAAAGTAAGAAGGGACATTTCTAAGGGGAAGAGCTCCTTCGCGTAGGCCTCCTTTGTTCCCAACCAAGGACAAGGTCTTCTGGAAGGTTAATAAATGTGTCAAATCTTTGGTGTGCAGCGATCTCTATCTGCACCAGAATGCTTATTGCACAAATCCAGTCCACCACGCATGCTCCCTTGAAAGAACAGGCATTCCCTAAGCCCCTTCCAATAATGCATAGAGAACAAAGGAGGGTAATGATATCCCAACTGCAAGATGTGACCCAAATATAGAAAGCAGGAGGAGAAGAAGACAATTTCCATCAGTCTGATGAACCCTTATTTGGGGGCAGGTGCTTCTTCAAATTATTTACAACGTACTGTTGAGGCAAAGACTCCATGTTGCCACATTGGCTCCATAATCCAAGCGGTCGGCCGATAAGAAGTCATTTAGGATGAATGTAAGCTTATGAGTTACACTGGGTGCTTCTTCAGGGAGTTGTTGTGCAGAACCCTTCCTGTCAACCTCAGGAAGGCTCCAACTCATCAACTCAAAAGCTTGGTTGCTTTCCTAGCAGCAGAAGTTGGTCTCATAAAGAAGGACTGAGCAAGATCCAAAGACCTGTTCATGCACTAATCCCTGTCACAGCACACACACCCCAACTCTGAAAATCCACCCCTGAAGATCCAGGCTCCCCAGAGCAGCATCCAAGCCAATAAGGGCCCCCACCTATTCTGGCTTTCTGGTGATCTTGCCATCTGAAATGAAAACTTGTGTAAAACTATACACTCAGTTTCACTGGTTGAAAGGTACAGAGAGGTGCCAGTCACACAGGATTCTTCAGCAACTTCATGAATGGCCTCCTGAGTACCAAAGCATGCATATTTCAATGCTGACAGGAACTAATATAAAAGGTACCGTCATGCCAAAATTACTCACCTAGCAAAGAGCTCTGCAGTGCTAACATGAACCAGCCAAAACCTCTTCCTTAATTGTTGTAATTGCACAAATGTGCAGCGTTATATGTTATACAGAGCTGCTCATGTAGCGTAGCCTTGCCTTCTTGGAAATCTATGTTACGGATCCAGCTTCTGTTGACACAAAACTATGGAAAGCTTTTGATGTACACAGAAACCTTCAGACTGATGAAGAGTTCTGGATAGCTACTACCTGACTGAGAACCTGCATAACTCAAAAGCTTGTGTTTCATGCACTGCAAAAGAAACTGGGACAACAGACTTGCCTGATTCCACGCCAGCCCCTTACTTAAACCCCAAAAAACTGTGTACATACCAACAGAGATTATTACAATATGAGATATGACCTGCCATTCTGACTGACAGATGAAGAGTTTTGTTTAACTCAAAAGCTTGTGCACTCCTGCCTCAAGCATCCGTTAAAAACTGCAGAGAAGTGGAGAAACATGCATGCCTTTGCAGACAGACTCCTATCTATCACATTTCTTTCTGCCCTTCCCCAAAGAAGCATATGTCATTCTTTACTCTGTCACTTTGCCCTGACCTGGATCTCCCAGGCTAGCCCTATCTCATTAGATCTCCGAAACTAAGCAAGATCAGCCCTGGTTAGTAAGTGGATGGAAGACCACCAAAGAATACCAGGGGCCCTATGCAGAGGCAGGTAACGGCAAACCACCTCTGAATGTCTCCTGCCTTGAAAACCCTACGGAATCGCCATAAGTCGGATGTGACTTGATGGCCAAACAAACAAACAAACAAACTCCATCACTTTATCCTTACGCCAACCACACAAGGTAGGTTAGGCAGAAAAAGAAAGACCGGCTCTTATTACTCAGCAAGTTTCAAGGCAGAGGAGGAGTTTAGACTGGGTCCAAGTCAGAACACTGGTATGCTCATTTAAATCTTCTCAGTCTTTACACAGTCATGTCCCAAAAACACCTTACGTGGTCTGAGCCTTTGAGCTTTTTTCGTATGCCTTCAAAGGAGACGACCAGGTTCTGCTACAGTACGAAGGACAGCAAAATGTCAATCTGTCCCGAAAGTAAGTTCTTATTTAAATATTTTAAATAAAGAAAAAAAATCTTTTAAAACAATCTTTTAAAATATCTAAGCAAGGCTTAGATCTGAGCAAGGCTGTCAAAGATAGGACATTTTGGAGGACTTTCATTCATAGGGTCGCCGTGAGTCGGAAGCGACTTGATGGCACTTAACACACACAAAATATCTAAAAACAAAACAAAAACAAAAGATGGGGGGGGGGGTGTTTGACTACCACGCAGCGATATGCTCTTAAATCCTACATGGTAGGCAAACTTGATTTTCACATATTTAGGAGCAGGAAACCCAAGCTTGCAATTTGGAGCTGGAAACCCGAGTTCCAACGACATGTTATCTGACAACTCCTCGTCTCTGTAGAGCTTTTTGCTTGGCTAGATTGAATGCTAACCCTTCGATGGTAACGCAAGGCAGAATTCTGAATATCCCCTACCCAGGCAGGACCGGCCCTTGCTCTTCTGGCTCTATCGACTCATTAGCCCATGCCCTTTGGGAATGCCGCTTCTATGAGGAACTTCCACCGCACTGGATCTCCCCCCTTTTAATATACAAATCCAACGCCTCTGTGACTGACATAATGCCTTTTTTTACTAAGCGACAGGGACCCCAAGGCTACATTGTCAGTGGCAAGATTTGTTTCAATCCTTATATCCCTCCAACGCTAGACATATGCTGCTCAAGATCAATGGATCAAGGATCTGGAGTTTTTCAAGACAGGAAGCCAAGCCAAGGAATGGATCAAGGAGCTTCACTTTTTTGCTTGGCTAGATTGAATGCTAACCCTTGGATGGTAACGCAGGGCAGAATTCTGAATATCCCCTACCCAGGCAGGACCGGCCCTTGCTCTTCTGGCTCTATCGACTCATTAGCCCATGCCCTTTGGGAATGCCGCTTCTATGAGGAACTTCCACCGCACTGGATCTCCCCCCTTTTAATATACAAATCCAACGCCTCTGTGACTGACATAATGCCTTTTTTTACTAAGCGACAGGGACCCCAAGGCTACATTGTCAGTGGCAAGATTTGTTTCAATCCTTATATCCCTCCAACGCTAGACATATGCTGCTCAAGATCAATGGATCAAGGATCTGGAGTTTTTCAAGACAGGAAGCCAAGCCAAGGAATGGATCAAGGAGCTTCACTTTTTTGCTTGGCTAGATTGAATGCTAACCCTTGGATGGTAACGCAGGGCAGAATTCTGAATATCCCCTACCCAGGCAGGACCGGCCCTTGCTCTTCTGGCTCTATCCACTCATGAGCCCTTTGGGAATGCCGCTTCTACGAGGAACTTCCATCGCACTATATTTCCCCCCTTTTAATATACAAATCCAACGCCTCTGTGATTGGCATAATGCCTTTTTTTTTACTAAGTGACAGGGACCCCAAGGCTACATTGTCAGTGGCAAGATTTGTTTCAGTCCTTATATCCCTCCAACACTAGAGATATGCTCAGGTTCCCAACCGGGGGTCTGTGGACCCCCAGGGGTCCGCGAGAACTAAATCAAGGTCCGCGAAACAAAGTTCTAAACCCATAATAAATTAATATTTTCAATTAAAAGTTCTCTATTATAAAAAGATATATTCAAATATTATTCTAAGCTTAATGTTTAACTAACAGTTCTGATTAAAGTTTCTTTTCAAATTCCCGGAATTTTTATTTTGAACCTTGGGGTCCCTGCACCAAACAGAAAAGTCCTAGTGGTCCCTGGTCCAAAAAAGGTTGGGAACCAAAGGAAAGGCGCAACGTCCTCATTAGCGACCATGAGCTCCCGGCACGCGGGCCGGCACCCGACCCTCCGGGCCACATCCAGCCCTGCCATCGCCGGGGACGGGGAGCGGCGCGACCCCCTGGCCCGGGCGGGGAAGCCCTTTCCCCTCCGAGGCGCCGCTCCGACGCCCGCCCGGCGCTCCGGGGCTGCCCGCCCAGCGCATCCCGCCGCGAGGGATCCTGTCTGCTTGCAACAGATGAGCTATACCGATGGGTCTCCTTCGGCCTCGGAGAAACAGCATGGGGGGCGAGCGGGGCGGGAAGGGCAAGTGGACCGACTCCGGAGTCCGGCCAGCGGACCGACTCCGGAGTCCGGCCGGCCAGCCCCGTCTCCGCCGGGCACGGGGGTCCAGCCCAAGTCCGCCCGCAGCCCGCGCGCCAGCCCGCCCACGCGCGCCCGCCTGCCTCGACGCCCCCCTCCGCCGCAGGGTGGAGCAGGGGCGGCAGTCCCCCTCCCCGCGCCCCCTTACCTGGCCAGGCGCCGCTCAGCTGGGCGGGGGTCCGGCCGGGGCAGAGCGCGCCTGGCGACGCCGCTCGCCCGTCTCCCCTCGGGGACGCGCAGGCGCGCCGCCTCGGCTGGGGAGGGGGAGTCGCCGCCGCGCCAGCACCCCCCCTCCCCCTCCCCAAAGCGGCGTCGATGAGCGCGGGGAGGGGCGGCCGGGCCGGGCCGGTGGTGAAATGCCTCGGTCGTTAGATGCTATGGGAAATGTATTCTCGGATTGGAAATCTGTCCTTTGTAATCAATATTCTTTGATTGTTCTTTGTAATCAGTATTCTTTGATTGGAAATCTGTTCTTTGCAATCAGTATTCTTTGATTGGAAATCTGTTCTTTGTAATCAATCTTCTTTGATTGGAAATCTGTTCTTTGTAATCAATCTTCTTTGATTGGAAATCTGTTCTTTGTAATCAATCTTCTTTGATTGGAAATCTGTTCTTTGTAATCAATCTTCTTTGATTGGAAATCTGTTCTTTGCAATCAATATTCTTTGATTGGAAATCTGTTCTTTGTAATCAATATTCTTTGATTGGAAATTATTCTTTGCAATCAGTATTCTTTGATTGGAAATTATTCTTTGTAATCAATATTCTTTGATTGGAAATTATTCTTTGCAATCAGTATTCTTTGATTGGAAATCTATTCTTTGCAATCAGTATTCTTTGATTGGAAATTATTCTTTGTAATCAATATTCTTTGATTGGAAATCTGTTCTTTGCAATCAATATTCTTTGATTGGAAATCTATTCTTTGCAATCAGTATTCTTTGATTGGAAATTATTCTTTGTAATCAATATTCTTTGATTGGAAATCTGTTCTTTGCAATCAATATTCTTTGATTGGAAATCTGTTCTTTGCAATCAATATTCTTTGATTGGAAATCTGTTCTTTGTAATCAATCTTCTTTGATTGGAAATCTGTTCTTTGTAATCAGTACAGCATAACCTGCACTTGTGAACATGCCAGACTCCGCATATAAGACTTGGCCTCTATTATAAAGTCACACCAAGCACTCGTAGATGTTAGCAGGCCCCAAACCTAAAGAGGCCACGTTTTACCCTCTAGTTAGAAGTTAATTAGAGGCTATAGACGATCTTCATATGCTCTCATAAGCTGGTTTTCCACGGATAAAAACCAGCTAGGAACTTCCATAGTTAGAGCCTTGGCAGAAATCAAGGTCCGAGATAAGAAGGCCGTAACTTAGGATCAAACAGAGCAGAGCCTGACACTGTAAAGTCTTTTTGCTCATTAGTGAACACGAGATCATCACTTTATCACCACCTTCGATTCTGTAATAGGTTATGCTAATTTGGGGGTCCCGAGTATTGGGCATTGGGTTCTTACGTGTGTATTACGCCTCTGTAACCACCCATTATCGAACTCTATATTGGTGCTTGCAATCCTTTGATGTGGGTGTGAATTGTCCTGTGCTTTGGGCAATTTTCACCAGGCGTTTGTGTATTGGCCAATAAACCAAACTGCTTTGAATCTTCAACCTCCTACTGTTTTATTGTTATCGGGTATTGATACAATAAGACAGACATATCAGTGGAAGCCTCGAGGCGTTTGGGTGCCTTTGGGGCGAGAGGACCCAGGCTGAAGCAGCGGGGCTTCCCGGGAGGGGAGAGTTGGGTGGTGGTCCCTGGCACCCAGAGGAGGGGAGGGGAGGGGAGTTGTGCGCCTCAGCCCCGCTTCAGGACACGAGCCCGACTCCTCCAGTCTTAACAACGTGGCAACCGGTTCGGGCTGCCAACTTCCAGGTACTAGGTCAGGGGTGGGGAACTTCAGGCCCGGGGGCCGTATAAGGCCCGCGAAATCCTTTGGTCTGGCCCTTCGTGGGTCCTGGCAGATCTCTTTTTTATTTAAATTTTTATTATTTTTATAATAAGAAAAAACAAAACAAAGAAAACAATAACATAAAAAATACAAAAATACAAAAAGAGCACATACATCACTCAAAATTACCCCATACCATATGAATTATAAAATACACAGTGCTCTAATACTCACCACCCACCTTAACAGTGTGTCCCACCACCAATAGACTTCCGGAGAAGTGTTTTGACAGTATTTAAAATTATCTTATACTATTATTACTATAAAAAACATTACATTTTGTTTATAATTCATTAACTATACTTGTAAAATTCATTTTCGCCAGTTTATCCCAAAATGCAATGGCCTTTAGCCATGTTTTTTTAAACTCTTCCATATCTTTACCATGTAAAGAATCGGTAAGTTTGGCCATCCGCATATACATCCACATTTTCTCTCTCCAGTCCTTGATTGAAGGTTTATTTATTTGCTTCCAGTTTTTTGCTATTATAATTCTTGCTGCCGCAAAGCTATATTGACATATAACTCTATCACATCTATCCATATTGTCTTTGGGAATTCCCAATAAACAAAAAGCAGGATCTTTTTTTACTTTTACATTAATCAAATTATTAGTTTCATTTAATATTAATTTCCAAAATCTCTTTTTTTTTCTTTTTTACAAAACCACCATGCATGCATAAACGTGCCTTTTTCAGTTCCACACTTCCAACATAAAGCCATATTATCTTTCTTCATTTTGCTTAACAGTACCGGGGTTATGTACCATCTATAAAACATCTTGTATAATTTTTCTCTTATTTCATTAGTAATTGTAAATTTATATTCCCTCTTCCATAAGTTTTCCCATATTTCCAAATCAATATTATAACCTAGAGGCTATTCCTCGCCGCGGGAGGGGGCGGATCGCAAGTCTTAGATCCTTGTGAGCTAGAGAGCTGCCAGGTTATAATATGGTCCTGGCAGATCTCTAGCTCACAAGGATCTAAGACTTGCGATCCGCCCCCTTCCGCGGCGAGGAATCACCTCTATTCAAGGCAGATGTGAGTTTGTTTTGCCGAGAAAAGGAACCTTCTTTCCCCCTTGCAGAAGAGTCATTAGCTATGGAGCTGCTGGGACTGCCCAAGAAACTATGTTAACCCTTTCCCACCTGGGCTGTGGAGAAATGTATTTCCTCTGCATTACAAGAGGGCTGGGGTGGAAGCGGCAACAATGGAGGTTTTAAAAGGGGCAGGGGCAGAATGTGCGGCCAGCGAATGATGTTATAAATATCCAAATGGCCCTTGGCAGAAAAAAGGTTCCCCACCCCTGTACTAGGTGGAGGAGATCCCCTGCTATTACAGCTAGGGTTGCCAGGGCCATCTTCGCTACTGGAGGGAGGTTTTGGGGGCGGAACCTGAGGAGGGCGGGGTTTGGGGAGGAGAGGGACTTCAGTGCCATAGAGTCCAATGGCCAAAGCGGTGATCAGTTGTAATAGCGGGAGATCGCCAGCTAGTACCTAGAGGTTGACAACCGTAATTCCAACGGATCTCCAGCCGATGGAAATCAGTTCCCCTGGAGAAAATGGCCACTTTGGCAATTGGACTCTATGGCATTGACGCCCCTCCCCAAAACCCCACCCTCCTCAGGCTCCACCCCAAAAATCTCCTGGCATTTCCCAACCTGGAGCTGGCAACCCTACGCCCAGCAAATAGGTGTCCAGCGGACAGGAGTCATGGGGTGCCCCCCAAAACAGGAGTTTCTTGTCGAACCTGAAGTCTACCACTTGCATGCACCCTCAAGGCAGTTGCTTTGGCTGGAGCTCTGCTTTGATGTCCTTTAAAAAACAGGATGGGGAGCTGTGTTAGTCTGTCAATAGCAGTAGAAAAGAGCAAGAGTCCAGTAGTAGCACCTTAAAGACTAACAAAATTTCTGGCAGGGTATCCAAAGAAGTGACCTGTGGCTCACACAAACTCATCCCCTGCCAGAACTTTTGTTAATCTTTCAGGTGCTACTGGACTCTTGCTCTTTTCTGCTTTAAACAAACTTGGGGCTGGGGTGGGAGAGCATTCAGTGATAGTGTTGCAGAGTAGGGCTGCGGGGCAGTGGATCGAGGGTTGAGCGCAACTGTGAAGCCAAGTCCCCTGGCACCTTCAAGACGAACAGCATTGATTGAAATATGATTTTGATGAGTCACACCCAACTTGTTCAGAGAAGTGGCGATCCTGTTTAAAGGGCAAGATTACAAAGGGGGGTGAGTTAAGGCATAGGGTTGCTAGCCTCCAGGTAGTGGATGGGGATCTCCTGGGATTACAACTGATCTCCAGGTGACAGAGATCACTGGAGAAAACGGCCACTTTGGACACTATGGCATTATACCCCACTGAAGTCCCTCCCCAAACCTCACCTTCCTCAGGCTCTACCCCCAAAATCTTCAGGTATTTCCCAGCCTGGAGCTGACAACCCTATTAGGGCAGAGTGTGAATTAGCCATTAAGGACATGATAAAACTGTTAGAAAAAGAGGAGAGATCATTCTCCTTCTCCCCACCCGCCCCCCCTGCACGAGAATGAAACTGACGGGCTGTTAGAGAATCATAACAGGCAAAAGGGTGTGCTTCATAGGATGCATAATGAACCTACAAAGCTTGTGCCACGGGGCAACCACCAGCAGAGCCCTTTTAAAAAGGAGATTGGATGGATATCATTTTATCCATAAAATAACAGGCAATTCTGTTCCACCGAAGCCCAAAGCAGTAATTTTGGGTGCTTTGGACAATAAAACTATCCCCCCCCCCAATTTGAAGGGAACTGGTAGTGTTGCTACTAAGAGCAGCCAAATTCCTTGTTGCGCAAAATGGAGGGGTGGGTGGGACACATCTAACATAGCAGGCTGGTACAATAAAAAAAATAGGAAATCATGCTAACGGACACTTCATCAGGCTCAACATCAAGCAAAAGAGGGAAGAAGAGAAGCTTCCTCGGGAGGTGGTGGGCTCTCCTTTGGAGGTTTTTAAGCAGAGGCTAGATGGCCATCTGTCAGTAATGCTGATTCTGTAAACATAGGCAGATCATGAGAGGGAGGGAAGGAAGGGTTGTGTCAGTGCATGGCCCTCGTGGCCCTTTCTTACATGCCCAGGGAAATGCCGATTGTCACTTTGTGGTCAGGAAGCAATTTTCCTCCAGGCCAAATTGGCCACAGATCCTGGAGGATTTTTTTGGGGGGGCCATCTTCTGGGAATGGAGTAGGGGTCACTAGGGGTGTGCGGGGGAGGCAGTTGTGAATTTTCTGCATTGTGCAGGGGGTTGGACTAGATGGCCCTGGGGGATCCCTTCCAACTCTGATTCTATGAGAAAGTCATAAGATGTGTTTGAAAGTCTGTGGATTGAAACCGTTATATATATTGAAACCGTTTGGAATATATATTCCAAAATCTGCACACTGTTTTCTGTCCTTTTGGCTGGTCCTCCTAAAAGTGATTACATAGCTTTCGTGTTGGGAGTTTGCGTTGAGCCAAGGGGAATATCTGCAACCTCTTTCCACTTTGAGATGAAATTAGGTAAGAGTTTGCTGGGTACAAAAAAGATTCTCGGCTGCATCAAAGGCTACTGGGACAAAAATGCAGTCCCTTTGCAAACATCAAAGCCAGCTGTAATTTGCATCGGTCTCCAGTGAAAATCAGAACAGAAAGAGAACAAAAGTAAATTTAAAAAGCAAAGAGGAAACACTGAAGAACAACTTATTATTATTATTATTTTATGTAATATTAGCAAGGCTGGAGATTATTTTAAAGAGGAGCCCAGGGATTATTTTGACAATTTCAAACCCATACTATGTTTATGGTCAAAAGCATCTGGGAATCCCAGAAAGGAAATAGTCCTATCTGGGGGGGAGGGGGGGTTTCCACTGTGGCAGCGTTGTATTCTTTGGGTTACCGCACTTGTATTCCAGCGATGTATTAAGAGTTTGAAAATGTTATAAAAAATACTGTTCGCACTTTCTATGTATTCCCAGCGATGTATTAAAAGTTTGAAAACGTTATAAAAAATACTGTTCGCACTTTCTATGTATTCCCACCAATGTATTAAGAGTTTGAAAATGTTATAAAAAATACTATTCGCACTTTGTTTGGCCCCTTTAGCTGTGAAGACGTCTTCCAACCATTTATAAGCCGTGGTATCCTAAAACCCTTTTAAACGATGCTTTTTTATAACATTGGGGGTTACCGCACTTTGTATTCCCAGCGATGTATTAAGAGTTTGAAAATGTTGTAAAAAACATCGCTTTAAAAGGGTTTTTGGATACCACGGCTTATAAATGGTTGGAAGACATCTTCACAGGTAAGGGGGCCAAACAAAGTGCGAACAGTATTTTTTATAATGTTTTCAAACTCTTAATACATCGGTGAGAATACATAGAAAGTGCGAACAGTATTTTTTATAACGTTTTCAAACTCTTAATACATCGGTGGGAATACATAGAAAGTGCGAACAGTATTTTTTATAACGTTTTCAAACTCTTAATACATCGGTGGGAATACATAGAAAGTGCGAACAGTGTTTTTTATAACATTTTCAAACTCTTAATACATCGCTGGGAATACAAGTGCGGTAACCCCCATTTTCAAACTCTTAATACGTCGCTGGGAATACAAAGTGCGGTAACCCAGCCTGACCGTCAAACATGCCCCACTTGGATGTTGGAGAAATGTGTGTGTGTGTGTGGGGGGGGGGGTAGGTAGTTGTGAATTTCCTGCATTGTGCAGAGGGTTGGATCAGATTACCTTTGAGGTTTCCTCCAGCTATGTTTCTATGCACTTTCCTACATACATATCTCACGTGGATCTAACTCCCTTCCTGGGAGAGACTCCTGAACTGCACACTCTGGATCCATTTCGGAGGACTACTGGATGGTTAAATTCTTGGTGAAGGACTCTGAAATTTGAACGGCAATGCCTCGCCATAAAAATACACGAAGTATGGTATAAAAAAAGCTTAGGTACCTCTGCGAGTGTGGGGGGAAGTTTATGCAAGATGCCTGTAATGTTTTGCTATGTAAATATCGTGTGTGTTTCATTTCCATGATGTAATGTGGGGTTATTTCCTTTTTTTTTCCAGAAAGGGGAGGGGCCGTAGCTCAGTGGTAGAGCATCTGCTTGGCATCCAGAAGAACCCAGGTTCAGTCCCCGGCATCTCCAGTTAAAAAGGGGCTAGGCAAGTAGGTGATGTGAAAGACCCCTGCCTGAGACCCTGGAGAGCTGCTGCCAGTCTGAGTAGACAATACTGACTTTGATGGACCAAGGAACTGAGTCAGTATAAGGCAGCTTTATGTGTTCATATGGGGTGTGGTACATATGTTTGTTGTGGTTTAAAATGCAGGGAAATCCAGGGCACATGTACCTGCTCAGGTCTGTTCAATGGGACTTACTCCCAGGAAAGTGTTCGTAGGATTGCACTGTAAGTGCAATCCTACGATTACACTGTAAGTGGGGGGGAGCTGAATGGGTGATCCAAATGTGTTATGATCACAAGGCAGCTGTACCCTTGGGAGTGGCGTCGGCTGGGTTTGTTCAGAGGGTTTGTGAGAGAAAAGAGAGAGAAGGAATGGAGTGGGGGAAGAGGTTGAGTGAGGGGTGGAGAGTGAGAAAAATCTGTGTTCTTTGTGTGGAAGTCATTAGCCTAAGTGGAAGTGAGTAAAATAAGCCTTTGTGGCTAGGTCTGTTTGGGGGAACTTTGGAGAAAGAAGGCAATTTGTACCTGTCCTGCAACTGGCAAGTTAACAGTATGAAGGAAACCATTACTCTTTTGAACCACACTGGAACCATTACGGTTTTTATAATTCTTAATAAACTCTCTCTATATGCCCTCTATACGAAACACCTCGTAGAAAATGGTTAAAAAACTGGTTACATCCCAAGTTTTACCTGTCTAATAAAGTTAAATGTCAATTCTTAATGAATGATTCAGCTCCAGAGGTTACTGTGGATGTTGCCAATTTTTTAGTAGAAGTGCTAAAGGTCCAAAATTGTATAACCTCTGATATCTGATGTTACTGGTTATGATTTTATCTTATCGGTTTTAAGATTTATGACCATTGTTCGTATCAATTGTAACAATTTATATGCCATTAAAGGTTTATGAATGAATGAATGAAACTCTATATGTCTGTTTAAGTAATAAGAGCTGTTTTATTTAGGCTAAAGGATTTTTACCTTTTTACCTTACAACCACCCCCATGGGCTGACTGTTCTGTCATTCTACCAAATATAACTAAGCCATCCTGCTCTTCAGGTTAAACAAAGATGTCTAAGGCTTTGGTGGCCTTTGGTGGCCGTGAAAATAAGTAGGAAATGCCAAGGAAGGCAAGGAGGCAGCATAACACATGTCATTTCAGAGCAATACAGAGAGGCGCCATGGCAGGTGTTACAAGGCAAGAGGTCCCAGAAAGGTCCCAAATGTTACAGGTGTTAGCTTTAGCAGTGGGGTATTGACTTGAGGGAATATTGACTTGAGGGATTATTGTGGTGCACTGCGGACAGCGAACTGAGAGAAGTCCAGAAGGGTGGACTATGCATCTGAGGAGCAAAAAAGAAAGACGACTTCTAGATGGTTAGGAAGAGCACAGACAAAAGAAAGAGAGGAAATCCAGAGTTTCTGGGAAGGAAAAAGGGTCTCTGATTGAAAAGTGTATGGAGTTTGGAATCCCTCATGAGGGAAAATCTGCAGCAATGCTGAGGATGTCCCCAATACAGACGTTGAGGGACTCAGTAAAGAAGGGACTTTAGCAAGATCTGAAGTGTATTCAACATCCCTGGAGTACACAGAGGTTCTGTAAGCGCCGAATAGATTAAGAGCTCTGGAATTAAAAGAGAAAATTAAAATGGAAGCAGAGCAACTTAGACGTGAGGAAATAAGAATTAGACTTGGAGAAAATAAATTGGAGTTTGCGAGGGAGCAGCAGATAAAACTAGGAACAGAGAACCCTAGTCTTGAGGCAGAGAAATTAAATTTTGAGTGGTATAAACTGAAATCTGAGGGTATGTGGCTGAAAAAGAGCTAGAACAAAACAAGAGAGAAAAACCAGAAGGTCTGAACAATCCAAGGGGTAATACCCAAAGGTTTTACTTCATATGTGGCAGGGGAACATTCACAGATTTTTCTTGGCTACCTTTGGAAAAGCTACCCAAAATTGGAACATCCCTACTACATGGTTCATGAAATACCTACCCAGCAACATAAGGGGAGGGGGATGACAGAACTTTATCAAAGTTTCTCCTCAGACACAGTGATAAAATAAGAAGATTTTAAACTGGCCTTATACAGCAGGTTGAAGTTAAGGGCAGATCGTTTCAGGGGGAAAAATCAGGAATTTACAATCCCAGTCTGGGAAATCATATGTCGCGTTTGGGGCTAAACTGGGTGATCTTTTTGGACAAATGGATTAACTCAGCAAAAGCAGATAACTGCAGGAAAAAATGCAGGATGTGATGATACTTGACCAAGTCTTATCCCAACTTTCCTCCAAGTATCAAAATGCTTGTCTAGCAGCAGAATGGGTGGACAAACAGATGGCTAACAGGAAGGGAGTTTTTGACAAAGGAATAAGAAGGCCATATTCCTTTCAGCCATTTTTTAAACCTGAGTACAGGGGGAAAGAAGAAAGAAAGAAGGGATCTGAGAACAATTTTTTTTCCTAGAGGGGTGAATCACTCCAGCAAAATGGCAGGGAACCAGAGAGTATGGGGGAGAGAGTGAGGCTCTGGGTGTGGGGGAAAGTGGCACTATATAAAAGCCTGTCCTACAACGCCACATTAGCAGTCAGCTCCTGAGCATAGGATGGGGGTGGTTAGGACAGCCTCTGATAAAAAGAGTGACAGCCGGAGGGCCGCATCACCTTTACCTGGGGTTCAATCAATATCAAAACCTTTATTGGCATAAACAGCACCCGCAAAAAATGTAGTCATATGCCATTCATGCATGGGAGGTTTTGCCTTGGATTTACCACTCTTTAGATGCATCCCCCCCGCCATCCATATTCTCAAAACTCAACGATAAGCCCCCATGCAGAGTTTTGAGAATTCAGATGGGGAAAATGTGCATCTATAGAGTGGCAAATCCAATGCAAAACCTTCCATCAATAGTTCTTGTAGGTTATCCGGGCTGTGTGACCGTGGTCTTGGAATTTTCTTTCCTGACGTTTCGCCAGCAGCTGTGGCAGGCATCTTCAGAGGAGTAACACTGAAGGACAGTGTCTCTCAGTGTCAAGTGTGTAGGAAGAGTAATATATAGTCAGAAAGGGGTAGGGTTTGAGCTGAATTTTTGCAGGACAATGATTCAGCTCAAACCCTATCCCTTTCTGACTATATATTACTCTTCCTACACACTTGACTGAGAGACACTGTCCTTCAGTGTTACTCCTCTGAAGATGCCTGCCACAGCTGCTGGTGAAACGTCAGGAAAGAAAATACCAAGACCACGGTCACACAGCCCGGATAACCTACAAGAACCAATGAACTCTGACCGTGAAAGCCTTCGACAATACTTCCATCAATAAATGGCCATACGTTTCACTCAACAGAGTTCACCTGTTTCTGTTTACAATAATGTTCACAAAGGGCGATCTGGCTGCGACCTGGGGTTGCCAGGTCCCCCCTGGCTACTGGTGGGGGTAGCTGGCTACTGGTGGGGGTGGCCAGCTCCAGGCTGGGAAACTCCTGGAGACTGGAAGGTGGAGCCTGGGGAGGACAGGGACCTCAGTGGGGTACAATCTGAATACAGAACTTCAGGAAAAGATACAACTGAATGGAGAAAATACACTCAGCATTAGTTACCTTGATTACAGCAGACCTTTGTGAAACCGGAGGATATAATCCCTGATCAGTACGCAGTTTTGAAAGGGATTAGAGGAAAACCAGGACCCAGGAAAACCAGGACCCTGTTGCCCAAATGAGAGTGGGTTGGAGAGGAAAGGAAGGCATCTATCAGGTTGCTGTTAACATGGATCAAAAAGAACCAGCCATTCTGGGATGAGATATTATGGGAGCTCAAAGCTAGAATCCGTATTCTGGTGGACTATAGTACAGTGTAAACGTAACTTTTATATGCACGGGGGGGGGATTCATGTGACCTGCTTTATTGCAATATTCGCTTTATTGTGGGGCTTACCTGATTAGGATGGCTTAGGATACCTGACCTGAGTTCAATGCTTTCATTTTGTTTTTCCTGCTTCCCCTCAGCATCATGGTACATTCCACCTCTGGGGTTTTTGTCTGATCTTTTTCAAACCTGCTTTTGCTTCAAAGTTTTGGGAAAGACCCCAAAAAGCCTGGATGGCTGCTGTGTGAATGGGGAAATTCTGACTTTCCGGCCCCTGCAGCAGCTGTTTCCCCTGACCCCACATCAGCGTGTTGGGAGCGCTTGTCCCCACTAGGCACCCAATATATGGGGTCACTGTCTTGTGTGAACTGGGCAACAACTGGGACGGAGAGGTTCGTTCTTTTATTCGGGTTTTAATTGGAAACATTTAAAACTATTATTTTAAGCTGCCTTGAACCATGAGGAAAGGCAGGATATAAATGTTGTAATAAATACATAGACAAACATGTAGATTTTCCACATGTTGCCTATTCACACAGATGATTGCACATGTCAGGTGCATCATGGGGACTATGCACTCCTGATCCACACCATTGGTAGTTTCTCAGTTCATATGTGCACAACATCTGAAGAGGGCTATTATTACCAGGTAATGTTTACCGAAAACAACCTGAACCCATTTACACCATGAATCCTGCTAGTGACTTTGGTTTCAGGTGGTGGTGGTTGGAAGAAAACGGGACAGTGAGATCTTCTGGGGGAAATCCTGCTTTGAGGATGATGATGATGAAAAAGAAGAAGAGTTGGTTTTTATACACCAACTTTCTCTGTCTTTAAGAAGTCTCAAACCAGCTTACAATCACCTTCCCTTCCTCTCCCCACAACAGACACCTTGTGAGGTAGGTGGGACTGAGAGAGTTCAGAGAGAACTGTGACTAGCCCAAGGTCACCCAGCAGGCTTCATGTGTAGGAGTGAGGAAACAAACCTGGTTCTCCACATTAGAGTCCTCGGCTCCTAATAACTGCACCATGCTGACACAGCCTGAGTTTGGGAAATTGATCCCAGCCGGGCTGTACAGAATGCACAAGTCTGCCATTGACAGTCTGGAGTGGCTTGTTAGGAGATGGGAATCCAGCCATTGGATGGGTTGGAGGTGATGAAAGAACCACATTGTTTCGGCCATGTTGGGTGGAGACCACATAATGATGCTGAACAGTGATGGTCTGTTTTGAAAGGCCTTTCATAAGCACACTCCCCTTCAAGACTTCAAGTGAAACAAATCTCCAGAATCCATAGCTGTTGATGTTGATCCCAACCAGCGCCTTTGGCAAGCCTACCAAAGCATACTCAATCCCGCAAGCTTTGATTTGGGAGCAATAGTGAATTTACCTTCTTCCAGCATGTAATACGCTTGGGAATATCCAACAGCTTTCCATCCAGGCAAGCCACACTCTGCAAAATCAACTCCTAAATCAAATCACATTGGGATCCAGCAAGTATAGAAGTGCAGGAGAAAAAGTGTGTGTGTTTTATTTATATGTGTGTGTGTGTGTGTGTTTGTAGATATAATTGCACTTTCTCATTCCGGGAAAGAGGGTGTTTGCTTTTAAAGTAGGGGTAAATTGGCTACTGGATGTTTTATTTAAAACTCCTTTTGCTGACTCCTTTTGCTGGGCTGCTTTATTATTAATTACTTCTCTGCAGCATCCAACAGTTTCCTGCCTGAAACGCCACTGGGTGGACAGTTACAACCAAATGCCTTCCCTCCCCCAGCAAAACAAACTGATTTCTGTTCAATCCTCAAGCTGGTTTTATTTATCTCTTTCTTATATTTTCAGTGGCCTCGTCCCCAAAGCTTTAAGACGGATAATGATGCCCTGGTTTGTGAAATATCACTTCCAGACTCTGTGAAGATTTCCCTCTTCTTGGGCAAGATGGGCTGCTTCAAAATGGAAACAGGATGTCGAGTGGTGATGTCTCACTCCCCAAATGTCAGGCTCAGGCGTCTGCCCCTAGCATCCCAAAGCAAACCCGTCCAGGCAAATAGCTCTGAAGCAGTAAGACTTTATTAGGAGCAAAAAGGCAAATAAAAGACCTAACTGTCTAAAGACAGAGCAAGGCTGCTAATGGCACTACATGGGTTGAATACAATGTTAAAAGCACTCTAGGCTGAGAAAGTAAAACAAAGTGAAACAATTCCGAGATAACCGTTCCCAGGACAAGGTAGACCACACAACATCTGCGGATAACAGTATGAGCGAATAACAGGATAACAGGATGAGAGGAAATATACACAGAGTTTGTGGCAGGTGAATCAAGAACTTGAACTGAAGCCAGAGCCTGGCCTGTTCATGTCAAGAGCCCTTCTTCGGGTGACTTTACTCAGGACCTGACACCAATTTGGCAAGATTTGGTGGACGGTTTTTCCTCGTGTCCGGGGGTCTAATTTCCATGCTTGCAGTTGGGAAGGAATTTCATCCACCTGACATCGCCAACTTCTTTACTAGCCTTTTACATGCTGCCTGATCAGCAGGCGTTAGCAGGTGATAATGCTTATTTCCATGCCATGAAAAGCTTCACCAGTCGATATTGTGCAGCTCAACTTGCCATTAAAGGTACAACAGCAGACCAAACCATAGTTTTCTTTGGGTTGTTTATAACACCACCCAGGGCAAATGGATGCTCTAGTTCCCTGAACACTGCCACATGTCTCCGTTTGCCTCTATTTGTTTGGCAGGCACTTTGGGTACAGCATCTTTTTGGGGCAATCTGGATTATACAGGAAGTCCCTAGTTGGGTGAAGGGGCAAATTTGGGTTTACAGCCATTGGGTCTCCAAGCCATGAAGACCACCACAGCTCCACTTACTTGTTTGCCTGCCAGGATCTCACTGGTATAAATGCAACCCACAAAAATCCTGGCATAGTAAGGTTTAGAGTGAGGACCAATTTAAACACAAGGTGAAGAAGAAGAGGAGGAGGAGGAAGAGGAGTTGGTTTTATCTGCCTTTTAAGGAGAATCAAACCATCTTACAATCTCCTTCCCTTCTTCTCCCCACAACAGATACCTCGTGAGGCTGAGAGAGCTCTAAAAGAACTGTGACTAGCCCAAGGTCACCCAGCTGGTTTCATGTGTGGGGAAAGCAACCCGGTTCACCAGATTAGAGTCGCCGCTCATGTGGAGGAGTGGGGAATCAAGCCCTATTCTCCAGATTAGAGTCCACCGCTCTTAACCACTACACCATGTTGGCTTTCCAGACAAGGCAGAAAAATTCACCTATGCTGCTTTTCACATGCTCAGATTCTTACTGAGGTGGATAGCAACCTATGCGAGGCAGTAGCTGTACTTGCTTAGTTAGTAGGCCAGTACAGTACTCATAATGGCGACGGATCTCGAAGGTGCTAACTCAGCTTTTGGGACTGCAACTTTTATATGGTTATCCCATTTGGATCACAGCCCTTAATCAAACTATTGAGAGCATTCAAGCCTCTTTTTTAAGACGAATTCTAGGAGCCCCTAAATGCATTTCCTACCTAGCTATCTGTGCAGAGTTATGTCAAATCTGTATTAATACTAAGGCTTGGATTGCCACTTTTAAATATTGGATTAAAATCCATTTTAGATCTGTATCTGACAGTCTTCTAACCCATCTGAAAAGTGACCCTTATAGCTCGCAATGGTCCCAAGCTATTCTTCGGAAGTTGGCCTGCATTGGGATTGACTTTGACTCTTTATTACTTTCTGATGAAAGATCCGCCTTCCGAGTAATCTGGCAAAGGGTTTTGGATCATGAACTGCAAATCCTTTTCCTTACTAAAGCGTATATATGTTCACCTGCTTTTTCTGGTATCTCTAGCCAGCCAAGCTCGGTGGCTCATTATTTTTATAATTTAGCTGACCCAGACCAAAGAAGAGCTTTTTTCTTAGTTCGTATGAATGCCTTTCCATCAAAGGTCTTACTAGGTAGATTCAATCACATTCTGTATCAGGAGAGACTCTGCCCCTGTGGTTCAGGATGCCCAGACTCACTTATGCATATTATGTTGGAATGTCGCCTTCGTAATGAGTGTTAGATTTGCTTGATACTGACTTAGTCAATAATAAAAGCCGAATGTTAACTGCTCTACTGTCCGATGTCAAGCCTGAAACAACTGCCTCTGTTGCAAAAATTTTGGTAATGTTACTGAGACGGGGATCTTTGAAGGCTGCCTAATGTTTCAAGTTGCTGCTGTGATGTGGTTTCTAGAGATTGGTCAATGATCATGATTATCATTGTTTATTACATCACAGTCTGGTTGGATGGTTAGATTATTTTAACCTTTTGTTTAATCCCAAAATATGGTACATTTTATATATTTTATACAATTGTATTGTATAGTCTGTTGGGGCCCTGGTTTGTTCATCAGGGATTTGTGTGATGCTTTCGGTCGTGAGAATCTGTATGAGCTGTCTTTTGTACTATGCCTATTAAAAGATATTGAATTGAATTGAATTGGACTTTTTTGGGACCTTTGGCTGTTGGGTTGGGGCTGAGGGCACCAATTTTACACCAGCTTCACTGGCTCTCTGTTTGTTTGTTTATTTACTTATTTGCTTTGTTTATAGCCTGCCTTTGAACAGATAGCAAAAGGCCTCCAATAAGCAATGCAATAGGACTAGGACAGCAGAACGAAACCAGCAAAAACCAAAAAAGCTATCTATGGAATTAAAAATGCTCGTCTTGACATTTCTCTTTTTTTTAATTGAATTTTTATTTTATAACTATAAGATGTTTTTCAAACTTTCCGTCTCATAATATAAATACTTTAAATTAGCCCTTATTAAATCATGCTAACTGCCATATAACCTTATATAATCTTATTTATATTCACTAGATTCTAATATATGTTATTCCTGTATAAATGTATGACTAAACATTTTCATTTCTAGTATTGCATAATTTACAAAACATACGCATTGTATAATTTCCAATGTTTTTAAACTCTTCACTGGGTCTTTGGTTCACGTAGTTCGTCAGCTTAGTCATCACTGCATACTCTGCTGCTTTATCTTCCCAGTCTTCTATGTCAGGACATTCTTCCAGTTGACATTTCAAAGTCATCAATGGTCTGGGATGAGGTCACTTTTCCCATATGATGCTTCAAAGGTCTTCATTGTTCCCCCCACCATCAAAAGCAAAGTAGACTTTTCCATAATACTATCAAGGCTATGGAACTCCCTGCTGAGAGAGGTTTACCTCTGTCCCTGGTTACTGTCCCCCCCCCCCCCCCATGCAAGGCTGAAGCGGTAATATTTGAATCCACTTTTGGAGCATAAATCTTACAGCCTGTTTTGATTGCAGATTGTTCATTATTGTTTCTTCTATGTTTTGCACTATTTGGTTTTGCATGTCATTTTGAATTGCAAGCCACTCGGAGGACCCGTTTTTGAATGGAAGAGTAGTTTTAAATATATCAGTAATAAGGTAGCTCCGGTGAACTCAGGTCACATGCATTGATAGCCGCTGGATGCAAGAAGTGCAACGGAGCAGCCCTTATGCCATCATGGGTCTGCTGCATGCTCGCAATATCAGAGCTGTGCGGAGCCAAGGATGTTCGATGTTCCTTAACATCACAGAGAAGTTGAGGGCTCAATTTTTGGGTTGCACAAAGATTAGTACATGAATCAGGCATCCAGCACACGTGCCCAGAACTCTTTATTGAATAACATAACTGGGTACATCAGAGGACTGACATTCCTGAGCTGGGAGGCAAAAAAACCCCCAAAAACTTTAGGAGGCTCGCAAGGGCCCGCGCCCGAATCCAGCCCACGTGCACGGTGCCAGGACCACTTGCGCAGTCATGACCGGCACAGACGTCGGTGTTGGGCCATGTACGCCGGACTTCCTGTGCTCCTGCAGCAGCGCGGCCCTGGTATGCTGGCTTGGCCTCCTGCCGGTGCACCTCCATGCGCCATCATCCCAGGGGGTGTTCCCAGGGCGTTCCGGGGACAGAGCTGCCTTTAGAAGAAGAAGAGCTGGTTTTTATATGCCGACTTTCTCTGCCACTTAAGGGAGACTCAAACCGGCTTACAATCACCTTCCCTTCCCTTCCCCACAACAGACACCCTGTGAGGTAGGTGGGGCTGAGAGAACTCTAAGAGAACTGCGACTAACCCAAGGTCACCCAGCTGGCTTCGTGTGTAGGAGTGGGGAAAGCAACCTGGTTCACCAGATTAGCGTCCGCCGCTCATGTGGAGGGGTGGGGAATCGAACCCGGTTCTCCAGATTAGAGTCTACCACTCCAAACCACTGCTCTTAACCACGACACCATGCTGGCTCTCTAACCCCCTTAGGCAGCTTCCTAACCCCCTTCAGGCTGGGAACGCCCCCTTTCCCCTTAGTTGCATTTATGCCACCTTTTTAGGTGGGGTTGCCCCGTGGACCGCTTGGAGCTGTCCTGCAGGGTTTGCAAGTAAAGGCAGCTTCCCGGCTTCATTGGGGGGGAGCTGAACCTTCCTTTGGAGGCTGCGCTGCCTCCAGTCACCAGCGCAGCCCCTCCCCTCAGGAATGGGCTGTTAGTCTGCCTCTTTCATAGGTATAGAGTGCCATTTGACATTTTTGGTGGCTTTGTTTAAAGTACTTTAGAGTTAATTGAACAGCACTGAAGTACAATTAAGTGCACCAGTAAGGAAGTGAAGAAGTATTCTGCCACCGGTTATAATTAATTTCATCCCCCCCGCCCCCGAAACCAGGAGTGCTCCCTTGCTGCACAATATGATTTCTTTTTAAAATCAATGCAATATTTTTTCCTCTTTCTCTATAAATAATTACAGATGCTCTAATGGATCTCATACCTTAGCTGTCAGAAGGCTGTCAGCAAGGCTCTGTGCTGCTTTACTTATCCAAAAAGGAAAAGGTGATAGATCCAGGATGTTTCTGCCGGGGCACAGCTTTGCTTTTAAAAAATGTTCCACCAACATTTAAAGTCTTTGGCGGATTCTCTTTTTGTGTTTGATAAATACCCCAGAACAAAAATGATCTATTCATGAGAAACTGTAGGGAGGGGGAAAAACACCCTTTGCATTACTTTATTCAATGTACATGAGTCATTCCAAACCTAATATTGGCAGTTGTTTTGCTTTTGTGTGTGTGTTATTTTGCAGAATTTGGAGTGCCATAGCCTGGCAAAAGGCAGCTGGTGAATTTGGGGAAGGTGGTAAGCATACATCTGGAATATTGTACTGGTTTGAGTTCCAGAGGCCGATCAGTTCGAGAACATGCAGTTGGCTGGAGAAGACTTGGAGGACTGGTGCTTGAGAGAGAGACAGGTAGACAGACAGACTAAGGCAGAGGTTGACTTAACGGCAGAGCGCAGCTCTGGGTTTACCATACTAGGTCTTAACCCTGGAATTGAGGGAGAAGGAACAGACCAAAAAGCTCCTGAGCAGGTAAAGAGTACATTTTCCTTATCGCTGAGTCAATGGAATCCCAATAGGGGAGGGGGGCTGCCAGATTCAAAGTGGTGTTTCAGACAAACTTGAGATCTGACATTACCTCCACCCCTCCCCTGGGAAATTAAGCACTGAGAATCACCCTGCACAACTAAACCAAACACACCCAACCCACCAAGTATGTAAGCCCACCAAGGTTGCGGCAAACCTCGTGTTTGTGATATTCACATCTAATTTGCAAAAATTCAAGCATGGGGAAGGATGTTTAGGGCTGGCAGGTTGCACAAGTCAGGTCTCGAAGAAGATGGGAGGAGGCAGATTCTAACAGCTCAGAGCTTCTAGAAGTATCTGAATGAAAGGGAAACAATATGGACATCTCTTTGGGTTTGTCCTACAGTAGCCAGCTCCAGGTTGGGAAATACCTAGAAATTTGGGGAGTGGAGCCTAAGGATGATGGGTTTGGGGGAGAGGAGAGACTTTAATGGGGTATATAATGCCATAGAGTCTACCTTCCAAAGTGGCCATGTTCTCCAGGCGAACTGATCTCTGTCTCCTGGAGGTCAGTTGTAATACCAGGAGATCTCCAGCTACCAGCTTGAGGTTGGGAACCCTAGGTTAGGCCAAACCTTTAACAAAACAGCGGGCTCTGCCTCACAAACACACACACACAATAATGTCTTCCATACTCTTGGGGCTGAGGGAGGCAACAGCTGGAAATGAGATGCTGGGGAAGACGGATTCCTGGTCTGATCTAGCAGGGCCCTTGCTGTGCTCTTACGAAGATGATGCTCAAACACAGTGGTGATGCAGACAAGGCGAGGGATGTTAGAAACAACTTCGTACAAGCAGAACAATAGGAAGGTGAGAGGGTTTGTGAGGCAACCTCTGGACAGCAGAAGACAAGACAGTGGCCATTTATGGAGGGTTGATTCTGCTCCTCACTCAATGCTGATTTTTTAAATCTGACCTTTAAAATGACTATTCACGGTCCCATGCCAGAGGAGAAAGTTAAACAAATTCTGCCCCCCACTTCCCTGCTCCTTCGTTTCTTCATTTGCATAGCCATTACAATAGTCATTTGCATAGCTAAGCCTCGGCTGGGATTCTGCATGCTTCCTTCAGTGAATGCTTCGATGGGGGGCAGAGCAAGTACAAAAGATCGTGCTAAACCTGCTTCGCAGTGTCTGGAATGACGGTTCGGTGTGAAGAAATTAAAAAAAATATGCAGGGCACTTCAGCCTGGAACGTGCTGCTAAAAACCAAGTATAAACTGCCAATAAGTGTGGCCGGAGGAGGTGAAGAGGGCTGGCCAAAGACGCTCCTTTGACAGAAGGCTTTAGTAGAGAGTCTTTTAGGGCTCAGACCATGCAGATGTAATAATCTCGAAGAGCCGGTGAACTGCTTTCCGCATACCGTTATGAGAAGGCTGTGGAGAAGTTTAATATATATATATTTTAAGGGATGACTGGAAGCTTGAAGGTGACGACGAAAAGCACGCCAGGATGTTAGTACGAAGTCCGTAGGACCCGGTTCATAGAAGCAGGCAAGAAGAGTTTTCTAGCAGTGCTCTGAATCGAATGCCGAGGAGAACTGTTGCTTCCCAGGAACAAAGTACAGTACCCTCTCCTGCCGGCACATCGCGCACTCCCTTGCGAGATATCACACGCCGTCTCCTTGGGCTGGCCTAGTTCTTTCACTGCCTCTGTCTCTTCTCCCTGACATTCAATTAACAGCGATGTCATCTTTTTTTTTGCTTTGCAAAACCCTCTGTTGATAACGAAGCTCTTGCAGCATGCTGAATGGCAAGATTCAGGCAGCCATCTCTGAGGGGCCCTTCTGCCATGCAGATGGGGTGGCCAACCTCCAGGCGGTTGTAAAGAATAGCAGCCCGAAGGCTCTCAATCAACGTAAAGGCACCGAATCAAAATTGGATTCAAATCATCGCAACGTCAAACATAAAAGCATCGCCTCATGCAAATGGAAAACAACTCGAATTTAGTACAAGGTAAGTGCATCCATCAAACATATTCAACATAAAGCAGATCCCAGAATAAGTTCATACGTGAGTCCACCACTGTCTGTGTATGAACTTATTCTGGGTTCTGCTTTATGTTGAATATGTTTGATGGATGTACTTACCTTGTACTAAATTCGAGTTGTTTTCCATTTGCATACTTTGGGTTGTATTAATGCACGAGGCAATGCTTTTATGTTTTACGCTACAATAATTTGAATACAATTTTGATTCAGTGCATTTACGTTGATTGAGAGCCTTCGTGCTGCTATTCTTTACAACTACGTTGGTATCAGCATAGGTATTGTGTTTGTTGAGAACCTCCAGGTGGTGGCTGGAAATCTCCCTCTATTACAACTGATCTCCAGGAGACAGAGATCAGTTCTCTTGGAGAAAATGGCCACTTTAGAAGGTGGAGTCTATGGCATTATACCCCACGGAGGTCCCTCCACTCCCCAAATCCCACCCTCCTCAGGCTCCACCCCCACAATCTCCAGGTATTTCCTAACCTAAAGCTGGCAACCCTAAAGGTAGGTAAGGCTCAAAGAAGTAACTAGCTCAAGGCTGCCAAGAGAGCTTCGTGGCAGATAGGGTTGCCAACCTCCAGGTGATGGATGGAGCTCTCATGCAATTGCAACTGATCTCCAGGCGACAGAGATCAGTTCCCCTGCAGTTGAATACCCCATTGAAGTCCCTCCCCAAACCACCCTCCTCAGGCTCCACCCCCCCAAATCTCCAGTTATTTCCCAACCCAGAGTTGGCAACCCTAAATCAAGACCCCATGATTCCCAAGAAGCCCCCTTTCTTGCATCTCTGGGGAAAGCAGAGGGCCTGTTGCGGAAATGTGAGAGGTGGCTGAGTGCAATTGCCCCTCTCTCCTTGCCAGTTGGACCAGACTGGTCCCACACCTGCACTGTGACTCATTGATTTTCAGCTAATTTCAAACACACACACCCATGACACCTTTTGCTTCTGTTCTTCTACAAGCAGTTCCCTCCAGACTGGTTTGGTGCTTTTTTGCCGTTGTCTTTTGTTGCACCTCATTGGGGTGTCTGAAAAAAAATGTCCTGCTCTCTCCACATTTGTGGGGGGGGTCACCAGGGCCAGGAGATCTCCTGGAATTACAGCTGGCCCCCAGACGACACAGATCAGTTCCCCTGGAGAAAAATGACTGCTTTGGAGACTGGACTCTATGGCAATATACCCTGCTGAGGTTCCTCCCCACCCCAAACCCTGCCTTTCCCAAGCTCTACCTCCAACCCAGATCTGGCAGTCCCGGCTCAAGTTCTGCCCTGAATTTTCTAGGTTTCATCTTTCATCTTCAAGGGCTCTAAGGAGTTTAATCCCTGAGTGAGAAGCCAGAAGCAAAGAGGTGAACTATTATCTCTAGGATAGGATTGCCAGGTCTGAACTCCTATCTTGAAATTAGCCTTTCCTCCCCTCGGAGCATCTTTCCCATGAATTTGTATGGGGGGAGAAAAACAGAAGGCCCCTGCAGAACCCCAACATCAGGCAGCAACATCTGGAGTATCTAATGGGCACCCTCTAAAAATTCTGACTTGGAAATATGCTTTATTTGGGGGTGGGGAATCTGCTGTGGCCTCGATGATCAGCATTTCACTTTTGGCAAGATACGTGAGTGTGGGCAGTGGCCACGCAGTTTCAGGAGATCTTGGGGGAAATATGGATTGCTAAGATTTTTCCAAAGGGAGCGTAGGAATATTTAAGGTGACAATCTTTATTCTTTAGTCCTGCTGCTTGTGATAACCCGACCTTTAAGGTTGTCTCTTCAAGGGCTGCTTCACACACTAGCATGGTGAAGTGGCTAAGAGCCAGCATGGTATAGTGGTTAAGAGAGGTGGTTAGGAGCGTTGGACTCCAATCTGGAGAACCGGGTTTTATTCCCCATTCCTCCACGTGAACGGCGGATGCTAACCTGGTGAACTGGATTTGTTTCCTCACTCCTACACATGAAGCCAGCTAGGTGACCTTGAGCAAGTCACAGCTCTCTTAGAGCTCTCTCAGCCTCACCTAACCTCACAGGGTGTCTGTTGTAGGGAGGGGAAAGGAAGGGAATTGTAAGCTGGTTTGATTCTTCCTTAAGTGGTAGAGAAAGCCAGCATATAAAAATCTTCTTCTTCTTCCTCTTCCTCTTCCTCCTTTTAAAAAGTGTACAACCTAACAGTGTAAGGTGCAGAAGTGTCTAATATATGCTTTCAAATGTGTGCTATGTGCAGTCAGAGGGTCAGAACTGGCGTCTCCTCCCTATTGAGTATTCCCTCGGTGGCAAACCTGGGTTAGCTACAACGTAATGTGTGAATTATGCCTTCTCTGCTATTCAAGATGGCTTCTTGTCTTTAGATCTGACATTTCTCAGGGTCCAATAAAGCACATTCCCGATGTACAAACGGCTGGCTTATATAGCCACTTATCAGCTAGATGATCCCACCAGGTGTAGATGTAATTATTTGCAGCTGTTAATTTTATTGTTTTAGGAAACTCCTGCCAAGATACAGGCTGTTAGGCATGGTGTGTGTGTATATGGACAGCTTTCTTTAATTAGGTTCCAGCTTGGTGAGGAGATTAAAAGGATCCAGACGGATAAAGTAGCGGCACAAACAGAAGCAGAGCTCAATGGAGAAGACTCCAGGCAGGCCCAAAAGAAAGGTGGGATTAATGCATTCAGCATCTGCCCAATCATAGTTCTCTGGCAAGCCAATTCAGCATCCTTTAAAAGAAAAGGTTGTGTAGTTTTTCATTGTGGTAGTGCTTGAATCAAGAGGATTTGCTGACATAGGGTGGGTATATATATTGGCTAGTGCTTGTGTTACAGGGAATGCTGGGGTCTCCAATATTAAATGGGGAAATTAGCTTATTGGAGACAAATTTAGAGCACCAACGAGAGGCTTTAGCGGAGTCTTTTTCCTGTGTATACCCAAGGATGAGCAAACCAGCAAGGAACAAAACGCGAGAAGCCAATTATAGTAAAATAGAACAGAATTTATTTGGGGGAATTAAAGGGGTACAAAACACACAAAATGCAGTGAAACGCAACACACACACACACACACACAAGAGAATCCTATAGGGATAGCACAAAGAACTCAATAGCTACCTATCCGATGCGGTCTTCAGCGAGAGTGGCTGCTTATGGTGGTGGTGGTGGGGCGCTCCATAAACCAGCGCGTTACAGCCAGGAAGCTGTGAAAACTCACGGGGCGTTCTTTCTGGATCCAAAATGAGAAGCAACTGGCGTATGCCAGGGTGCTGTGTTTTATAGCTAAATTCTGCCCTGGGGCAGGCTGACTCACTGGGCATGTGCGCAGTGGGGCACAAAGGTAAGATTGCTTCATGAGTGGGGAAAGATTGGGGGGGGTGAAAAGGTGGGAGCTAGGGTAATCGGAATATGAGAGGATTATTGATGGCCATCAGTCACCGATTGATTGTGGTATTGACAGCTGGCAGGAACTGGGAGGAGAGAGGGGAAGGAGTATGAATGGAAAGATGGGATTCGCCTGCACTCGGACTACCCCAGAGAAAGAATGCAAGGTGTGGAAGGGGAAACGCCATTGTTCTGTGTCTGAAGTCGTTGGGCAGAGCTTGATGTGCTGGCCACCTTCTTGGTTATGCAAGTGTGTCCAGGAAGGCAGCCTTTCCAGGGGTGAGTTACATGCAGGAGGATGCAGGAGGAGAGTCCAAAGGTGGTTGTTCTGCTGTGCAACCACATCCAAGATTGAGTTCAGGACAGTTCCTTTTTCTGGGTCCAAGTGCTTTCCATCTGCAGGGTCCTGCTGGCTCCGTACAGCGAGGTCCAGTGGGGTGTCTGAGGTGCTCCTATGTAGTGGAGTGTGGTGTGGTGTGTCTCTCTGCATCCTGTTTGGTCAGATAGCTTGGCCAGGTGTTCCAATAGTCCATATATGAAGGGGTATGGTCACCCTTGTGACGGAGCCAGCGTGGTGTAGTGGTTAAGAGCAGCGGACTCTAATCTGGAGAACCGGGTTCGATTTCCCACTCCTCCACATGAAGCCTGCTGGGTGACCTTGGGCCAGTCACAGTTCTCTCAGAACTCCCTCAGCCCAGGCGGAGGCAGGCAATGGCAAACCACCTCCAAACGTCTCATGCCTTGAAAGAGAGCCAGCGTGGTATAGTGGTTAAGAGCAGTGGACTCGAATCTGGAGAACGGGGTTTGATTCCCCACTCCTCCACGTGAATGGTGGGCTCTAATCTGGTGAACTGGGTTGGTTTCCCCACCTTTCCCCATGAAGCCAGCTGGGTGACCTTAGGCTAGTCACACTTCCTTCAGAACTCAGCTCAAAGGAACTTCCAGAGCCAATACACAACTTCGGCCCATACCAGGAAGGAGCTGCCGCACAACTACCAGTGCTGACCCCCAAGGTCAGTGGCCCACCTGGTCCTCCAACCATCAATTCTCAAAAGAAGCAGCACCCCCCCCATCAGAGCTTGGACCTTGCCAACCAGCTCAAGTCAGCTGCTTCTCTGGTTCTGCATCTGCTGCTAAGCCCCTAATTGCTTGTTGAGTCATATATTTTGCTGAAAGTGACGGCTGTCGGGGACTTAATAACCTCTGCAATTTCTTTAAAAATAGGAAATGCTTTAAACCCATCACGGTTTCGAATCTGGATTAACGGGGAGGGGAGAGTAATGGCACCACCAGCGGCTTCAAGCCAGTAGATAAAAGGAAAGCACCTTGACTTATTTCGGTGTCCAAACGACAAGTGGGCCAGAAAGCAGCCTCTGTCAGGGCTCTGAAGTGGAGGCAGATTTGGTCACTGCTGTAAGGAGCGACAGCCGATCGATAGCTGGGTTTTAAAACCCGGCTTTACTACACACACACACACCACACAGAGTATCTGGCTCAAGAGGCTGTGGGAACTACATTTTCCATTCTCGATGGTGGATAAGAAATCCATGCAGAAGGTTGTCACCCGATTAAAGAAACTTTGCTGATTAATCATGAGAGGCGTAATAGAGGCATTTGTCAATTAAACCTGCAACGCGCACATTTACATATGCATAAAGTCATCGGTCGGAAGGAAAATAAAACATTTGCCTTTGAATACGTGCCTCAGCAATGCAAGCAAGCGCCTTCTCCAAAAGGAAGTTCTCTCCCTATGAGCAGGGTTGCCAACCTCCAGGTAGTAGCTGGAGATCTCCTGCTGTTACAGCTGATCTCCAGCCAATAGAGATCAGTTCACCTGGGAAAAAATGGCCGCTTTGGCAATTGGACTCTACGGCATTGAAGCCCTCCCCTCCCCAAACCCCGCCCGCTCAGGCTCCACCCCAAAAACCTCCTGCCGGTTGCAAAGAGGGACCTGGCAACTCTACCTGTGAGAATGGAAATGAAATACCCCTCTTCTAAGACAGGGCCTGCCTGCAGCAGTTGTTGTATTAAAACCGCTGCATATTTTTAAAATTCTTCTTCCACGTTAAGCTGTGGTGCTTTTTAAAAAGCTGATCAGAAATTCAACTAATTAATCAACGAAATGTTGCAGCCTTATTGATACAGTATGCCATGTGTCGAAGACGAGGGAAGGAGCTCGTTGTAATCCCCCCACCCCCCAAATACCTGTAACTTTCTGTCTCTACACCAGGGGTCAGCAACCTTTCATAATTAAAGAGCCAAACGATGTCGACAATCAGAGCAAGAGATAAAATAAGCATCCGCTTAGGAAAGCATAACTGAAAAAATACAAGTTAACATTAATTATATTTGACATGCTGATCTCATCTCATACTTTATTTGCAGTCATAGACCATCAAGTATCCCTCAAAGTTAAAAATTGAATACATTCATAAATAGATATGGAATAATAATATAAAACAATAAAATGTAATGGAAATTAGGAACGTATATAAACAATACAGAGTCTGATCACAGATTGCTTGATGGTCTATGACATGCTGATCCATAAAGTTGCTGCATTCAAAACACGGATGGCTGCAAGCCTTTATTGAGACGTGGTGCACAAGAGGTCTCACAATAAGTAAGAAATATTCACAGGAGCACTGTCCATGGTTGTTTTAGCGCAGTGGCACAAACCTATGCATGATCTGCACTTGGGTTACTGGCAGCTGCTCACCTCCATCGTTTCCAATTCTGGAAAGTGTCTCCAAGAAGTTCTTGAGGGCCTTCAAAATTTCTGCTTGCCATTCCCTTCACAGTTTGATTATTTGAGCTCTGAGTTGCCAACCTCCAGGTGGGCTAGGAAATCTCCTGGCATTTTAACTGATCTCCAGACTGCAGAAATCTGATTCCCTGGAGAAAATTGCTGCTTTGAAGGGTGGATTCTATGGCATTGTACCCCACTGAGATCCTCCCCTCCCCAAACCCTGCCGTCCCCAGGCTCCACTTCCCCAATCTCCAGGTGTTTCCTAGCCCACAGCTGGCAACCCTAAGATTCGGACAGCAGGGTATTTCTGACTAGACGCAGCTAAGCTAATGCAACAGCTTTGCATTGGGGAACATCCTGTGCATATTTGAATAATTCTTAGCTTTGAATAATTCTTAGCATTTAAATACTATTTTCAGCTTTTGGGCAGGTTCACACAATTGTTCTTGTTGCTGTTCAAACAGCACGGTGGCCAAGACTCACTAAGAGGCATGAAGCAAATCACTGTGGTCATTCATGCATGGGAGGTTTACCAAAGGTTTGTTGCTGGCTGGACCCACACTTTCCAGTTGGGAATCTCTGCACCAGCAGTCTCCAAACTCAAATCAAGTCCCCGCCCCTTGAAATGCTGTGTTGCAGTGCTCACTGTGAGAGAAAGCAATCTTCCTGTGGCCCGCACTTTGCCTTCTGCACGGTGATTTCAGCCTGGCTGAGCTCAGGGGAGAGGGAAGAGTCAGGTTAACAGAGGAGTGGGAAGACCCAGACATTATGAGGGCTGGCAGTGAAGTCATTTCGAAGACGGAAAGCTTGTGCAGAACTCTAAGGAATGACCGAGTCAGACATGGGGCGAACGTGAGTCCAAGTACCCATGCATACACAACCTGTGCTTCCACAAATTAAGCATAATAATAATTCAAATTCAAATTTATTATTTATACAGCATAAGCCAGTAAAAACACACGTGTCATTTATACAAAAGGTAAAAAATTACAGCAGTTCAACCAAAAAACATTCCTAATTAAAATTTCCAAATAATTTATAATAGACTAAAATTGAACAAATTATGATTTAATCTAATTGCAATTGCCCAACATTAGGGGTCGAACTTTATATGCAATTGCACAAAATTTGGCTACCTGTTTTGCCATCTGGGCATTCCCTTCCCAGAGGAGACCCTTAATTCTCCCTTCATCTGAGCTGACTGTGATTTGGCTGAGCAGGGGAATGATTAGCATACAACGAGCTTCCTCGTAGAAGGAGCACCTGAGCAAAACATGCTCTATAGACTCCAATTCCCCTGACTTACAAGGGCACACCCATTCTGTTATCGGAAGCTTCTTAAATCTGCCTCGTAAAATCGCCAAAGGTAAGGCGAGGCATCTCACTAGTGTGCAAGCTCTCCTTTGCTTGTTCAGCTCTATGAATGATAGATACTCTGCTGGTGCTTGAATGATATGAATGATAGATACTCTGCTGGCGCTTGAATATATCTATTTCTGACAGGAGCCAAAAAAGCTGGAGAATCCGTAAGCTCCTTCTGACTTTCCATATCAAAAAGCCTTTGTCTAATTGTGTACCTTGCTTGATTTCTATTTAGTTCCAAGAGGGAGTGGTGGGGAGAAGCCAAGGCCTCCAATTCTCTGTTCGGTCTGCTTCCACCACCTGGATTTAAAATTATCGTGGAGAAGTAATGGCATATTGGTTACAATGACAATTGTATAATATGGATATCTAGTACATAAAAATACAACTAATAAAATTCGTTCATAGTAGCTATCGGGTAAGTTCCGGTTAGTTTCTCGAATTCTCATGGCAGCTAAAAGAAACTTTGCTACCTTCTCCGTGGTGCAAGAGTACCAGTCAGCCAAAAGAAAAGACACTTTGTCTTTTGCAGAGAGATATAAGATATCTTTTATCAGCAGTTCAATATGAGCTAAGTCAATTTTCTAGTGCCTATCTCACAGGGTTGTTGTAAATATTAGATGGCTTGTCTGAATCACATGGAATGCTTTACAGGCACTGTATAAAAGGTAATTATTATTAAAGAGTTGTCTTTGCATGCCTGTGGAAAAGAAGAGGGTGATGTAGGAGATCATCCGAATTCTCCTTGCGTATACAGAGAATTTGGCAGGGATGGAAACAGTGAAGCTTCTAGGATCATCTTTCTGCCCCACAGCTGCAGAGGTCAATGAGCAAAGAGAGGTCTGTGGTTCCCTTGGTTCCCAATCTTGGTACTTTAGAGTTCTGAAAACAGGGAGTCTGGACACCACCACTACCCCATGGCTGCCATGGGGTAGAGGGTCCAATCACAAAACGTTGGGAAGTTGCAACCCATTTGATGGACACAGCTGTTTCCAAACAGGTACTTCCTGTAGGCCCAGGCTGACTCTTTCTGGGGTCTTCTGAAGCACCCCCTGCTCTGCTGAGGTGGAGAAGAGCCTGGATTGTAGGGTTGCCAACTCCAGCTTCGGAAATTCTTGGAGATTATGGGAGTAGAGCCATGGGAGGACAGGGTTTTGGGAGAGGTGGGACCTCAGAGGGATAGGATGCCCTGGAGTCCATCCTCCAATGTGGTCATTTTCTTCAGGGGAACTGATTTCTGTCGCCTGGAGATCAGTTGTAATTGTGGGAGATCTCCTGGCCCCACCTGGAGGTTGGCAACCATTTTGGATCAACGCTTTGCTTTGAGCAAGAAGAAGGTGGACATCAAGAGACACCTTAGTGTGGCACACTCGGGTGCACTGCTCCAGGGAAAGCCAACAGGGAGCCTCAAGTTTAGAATGACACTAGGATTTTCTCAGTCTCTGTGGCTGACAGGGTTGCCAGTTTTCCCCTGGCCACCAGTGGAGAATGGGGGGTGGGGAGGTTGGGTTGCCAGATCCAGGTTGGGAAATTCCTGGAGATTTGGGGATGAAGCTTGGGGAGGACAGGGACCTCAGTGGGGTGCAATGCCATAGAGTCCACCCTCCAAAGCATCCAGTTTCTCCAGGGGAACTCATATCTGCAGTCTGGAGATGAGCTGTAATTCCAGGGGATCCCTAGGAATGCTGGCATCCCTGTCACCATCACACGAAACCTATAACTGGCCTCTCATGTTAGCATATGCCACAGGGGATTTGTAGGAATTTGTAAGAATTCTTGTAGGATTTGTAGGAATGTTTCCCTCTAAGAACAACGGACTCTTCAAGGGACATGGATGCATGTAGTCTGATTGGATAAGACTAACCAGCTGACTCGGAAGCAAGTGCATCCACTTCGCGGCACGTAGGATCCACGTAGCCTCAGCGTATTTACAATTTGGGACACTTTTACAAGTTTTTCTTATAATATGTTGAAATCATCATGATATTGTTCTACCAAATGTAACGGAATTATAAGAGTGTTACCATCATTGAGCAATTTTTCCGTGAATTGACATTATCCTGTAATTAGTAAGATTGCTTCATGAGTGGGGAAAGATTGTTTGGCATATATTACATGAATATATGCACAATGTTTTTTTCTTGTATTTTGTTATAACGTTAAGGTTTTTCCTTTTAAGCAATAAGAAAAATATATGCATCAAATATAATACGTGGTTGTGTACTGAATGATTCCTTAACCGGTGTTGCATAACCTTTCTGTTTGGTACGCTCCTGTTGCTTGTATTTCACCGTACCTGGAGGTTGGCAACCCTACTCTGCAGAGAGGCCACCAAGAGCACCTCCCTCTGGTCATTTGGATTTTGACATCTTGACGGTTCCACCTAGGGTTGCATTGAAGTCCCTCCCTTCTCCAAACCCAGACCTCCTTGGGCTCTGCCCCAAAATCTCCAGGTATTTCCCAACCTGGAGCTGGCAACTAGGGTGGCCAGATCCCCCCTCTCCTCCAGCAGGAGGTTTTTGGGGCAGAGGTGAGGGAGATATCACACGTGCGCATGGCTGTGCCGATGCAATCGCAGCACTTCTGGTTTAGTTTGAGTAGTAAAAGGCCCGCTGTGATGCGGCACTTCCGGGTGTGAACCGGACGTGCCGTGGCGTGGCGGGCAGGTGCACATGCATGTGTTGCCCGCCGACCCTCAGCTGGTGTGCAGCCAGCCAGGTGGATTGGCAGGGGTTTGCCCGCCACCACCTGGCATTTGGCAACCCTAGTTCCACTAAAGGCATTTTGCAGAAGTGACACCCCAGCACTGGATCTCAGGCCAAGCGCTGAGCTCCGAAGGGCCGTCGCTATGGGCAGCATGGCTCAGACTGAAACCCCCCCTCCCCACCCTTTGCACTGCCTTTCCGTTCTCCACCTACACGCGTTGGAGACAGGCCCGATGCGGTGGCTCACCCTGTTACTCGAGTGGGCGTTTGTTTTCGCAAAAGGGAACGCCGTCTCATTGCTGTAGCGGTTGTCCCTGGAGAACAGGTTTCTAAGGCAGGTGACTTGCTGCAGAGCAAGATTTGATCGAGCAAATACTTAACGATGACGGTTTATTTATTCGTGCAGCATTTTCAACACACATGGCCACAACAGGAGCAATAAAAAAAAAAACCCAAGGTCCCTGCCCTGAAAAGCTTCCAATCTCAGTTAAGGGGGGAGGCACACAGGGAAGGGGAGAGAAGGTAGCACAGGAGGCAGAGGAGGTTGCAGGTTTGTTTGGGCCTTGGGTGGCAGACAGGGTTGCCATCCTTCGGGTGGTGGTTGGAGATCTCCTGGGATTACAACTGATCTCCAGGCAACAGAGATCAGTTCACCTGGAGAAAACGACCACTTTGGCAATTGGGCTCTATGGCATTGAAGTTCCTCTCACCCCCAAACCTCGCCCTCCTTAGGCGCCGCCCAAAAAACCTCCCGCCAGTAGCAAAGAGGGACCTGGCAAACCTACTCCTCAGGCTTCACCCCCAAAATTTCCAGGTATTTCCCAACCCAGAGCTGGCAATTCCAGTGATAGAGTGGGGCCCCTTTCCTCTTTGGGACACCCTTTTTGCCTCCGACCACATCTGTTATATTTGGTCCCTCCCCTTCAGCTCTACTTTTTCTTCTTCGGCCGCTCTCTTTTCCATTTCAGTTTGCTTACTCTGATAAAGAGATCATACGAGCTTTTGATTTCTTAGTTGTTTTATTTCTTTGTATAAAACCAGATTGGGGAAGGCACTGGCACACCACCCCGCAAACAAAGTCTGCCTTGGAAACGTCAGGATGTGACGTCACCCCATGGGTCAGGAATGACCCGGTGCTTGCACAGGGGACCTTTACCTTTACCTTTTACCTTTATAAAACCAGATAGATAGGGTTGCCAGGTCCCTCTTCGCCACCGGCGGGAGATTTTGGGGGCAGAGCCTGAGGAGGGCGGGGTTTGGGGAGGGGAGAGACTTCAATGCCATAGAGTCCAATGGGCAAAGCTCCCCATTTTTCTCCCGGTGATCTGATCTCTGTCGGCTGGAGATCAGTTGAATTAGCAGGAGATCTTCTGCTACTACCTGGCAGTTGTCAACCCTACAGGTAGAAGAAAATAGGGCTTCTATAATAAAACTGGCATCATTTGTGTAAAAGCAATACAAACATTGCTCTGGAGGAGCCTCGATCGAAGGGTATGTGAAAAAGTTTCTCCATTCCTATGGTTGCCCGGTCCAGGGTTGGGAAATACTTGTCGATTTTGGGGGTGGAGCCTGAGGAAGGCAGGGTTTGGGGGAGGGACTTCAGTGGGGTATAATGCCATAGAATCCACTTTCCAAAGCACCCATTTTCTCCAGGTGAACTGATCTCTGTCACCTGGAAATCAGTTGTAATAGCGGGAGCTTAACTATCAGCATAGGGTTGAAAGAGCCATAGCTAATACAAGAAAAAATGTTTATTTTTAATATTGAGAAATGCATCACTCCGTTTTTTAAACCAAGAGTAACATCTTTGATGCTGCTAATTTAATCCTCCAACAAATATCACAATCCAAATATTTGTTAGTTTTACGTGTATGTATTTTTCTAAATTCTTTTTTTCATTGCCTTGAGGACCCTAATTGGATTTCAAGAAGGCTAAGTATATTTTTTGTCTGTGTGTATGTATAATAATCAAGATGTGTACCATGAGAAAACACCTCTGATGCGTCAACTATTTGTGGTAACTGCAGTAAAACCAATTTGACAACATTATTTTTCCAAGATGTAAGCTCTCAGGGTCAGTTTTGGCAAATGCTGTGAGGACATTTCCCAGCATTTTGTTACTTCCAGAAAAACAAAACCAACAAATAAATGCAATGGGATATTACAAAAAGATTTCCTTTGCCTCAGTAGAACCGCCTGCAGCAACACAAGATTTCAACTGTGGGGAGGGCAAGGTACAAAAAAAAAAAAAAGAAAGAAAAAAGCCTGAGGATTTCACTCCTTTGGTGCTGTTATCATAGCTTTGGCCACAAATATTAGACATGAACAACTTTTCTATCACCCTGTCTAACGCAATGCTTGCAAGACCTTTTCCTGTAGTCTCTGCGGCATGCAGAAATTCCAGAAAAGTCTCCTTGATGTCCTCTGATTTGCTGCTAACAAAGGCCTTTTATGCATGGCTTTTCCCCACGCGGTCACCCCTCTGATGACTTTGGGTCTTTGTTTTGATCATGAATGCCATTTCCGACTGTCAGAGGCTGCCTAAATAGTGCTAGGACTTTCTATGCTGCAAAACCTGGCCGTGCAATTGCATTTTAAGGCAAAACAAACCACCACAAATTAGGTCTGTGAAAAAGACAGGGGGACAACAAGGAAACCTATGGAACGCAGCTGTTTGTCCAGTGCCATTGCCATTGCCTTGACTGAACAAATGAGGACGGTCCCAAGTCATCAGCAAGCATAGAAGCTCTCCAAATCCCCTTTTAATGACAATACTATCGCACACTGTCTGTGCATGCGGAATCTGAGAGATCTCTTTTTTTAATTAAATTTGTAATTTCATAACTATACAATACAAACAGCTATAAAAACACATAACATCAAAACAAAAAACAAAAGAATACAAACAATACATTACATTATCTACACCTAGACTAACATAGCAAACTCTTTCTGGGTGAACACACACAATTTTGCTGCTCTCTTACCATCTTCCCTTTAATATGCTATTATAACTTTGTGTCATGAATATTCACTGTTTTTTTTTAATTCAGTCTTTAAACTAGCCCTTATTGAATCATGCCAACTGCCATATAACTTTATATAAAGTTAAGTCTATATAATTTGTATTAGGAATCTGAGCGATCTCTGAGTGTGGAAGGGACATGTGTTTGTTCTTCCTTCTTGCCTTTATTTTATTTTTTAAATGGCTGTATTAAGAATACAGAATGATGTCCCAGAGCATCTACATTTCTTCCAGCTGCTGAGAAACCACCATTGTTTTATTGCATCTTTGTTTTATTGCATCTTTATTGCATCTCCAGGGGTTTCTGGAGCAAAAGCGTGAGCCCCAGCACCTTTTATTTTCCAAAGTCAGTGTTGATGCTCCCGGTCTGCACTCTTAGACAGGCAGAGGGTATCTCCCCTCCTGCTCAAAGCTCATTTCTGTGCACCAAATGGGCGTTTTGTCCAGCAGAATGTCATCCGAGAGACCACTGAGATTATGCAAAGTGGGGTAGGGGTGATGGTTCTGGAATGGAGATTGCCTTTGAACTGTTCTTGTCACTTTCTGGAGGCTTTTAGGACGGCTAATAGCAGATCTCTCACCCCGCTTGCCTCATTTTCGCCTCAGAAAAGAGAAAATTACCTGCCCTTGTCTAAATTGCCTCCCAGGGCCATCTATTTCCCAGAAAACACCCTCGGGCCTGGGGGAAATGTCCTGCCCACGACCTTGAATTAAAACAACAGACTGTTCCCAACAATTCTGCAACGTGTATAAAATGAGCTCCAGGAAAATGGGGACCTGTATCCCGCAACGATGTCAGGCAATTCTCCACATCCACTTCGGCAGGGAGCCTTGCCCATCATTTTGGCTCCCAGTGACATCAGCTGGCCTCTGGGGAGCTGGTGGGATATAATTAGGGCAGGATTTGGAGAGGGGAGGGATTTCAATGCCATAGAGTCCAATTGCCAAAGCGGTCATTTTCTCCAGGGGAACTGATCTCTGTTGTCTGGAGATCAGTTGTAATAGGGGGAGATCTCCATCCATCACCTGGAGGCTGGCAACCCTAGGTGGGACCGGCAAGATGTCAAAATCCAAATGACCATAGAGAGGTGCTCTTGGTGGCTAAGTTACTACACTACTACGCTAAGTTACTACACAGACATGAAATGAAATTTGTCCACTTGTTTAAATCTATGACACCACTAGGTCTCAACAATGAATTTGATTTGTCTTGTTATCTTTAAAGGAATTCATTTATCCGCGCCTACAGGTGCAGGCTATTTGAGAATAGGGATTTATTCTGTGTGGGTTTTGCACTCGGTACCAGCCAAGGCAGAGCCTGGGGAACCGTGAGGGACGGCTGGTCTTTTGCTGGTAAGCTGAAACTTGTGATCTTTTTCTGTTTGAACGTCTAGGATGGCTTTTTGTAGGCATGTTATAGTTCATTGCATGATGTTGTCTTTACAGAGGTCTTTGTACCCTATAATTAAGCATTTCGTTATCGATAAGAAGTATGTGTACCAAGGCAAAATAAATCAACTCAAGAAGCAATTCATATTGTGAAACGATCACCTATCCGGAGGTGCCGTTTTGGATTGGACCTGTCTACTTTTGGATTGGACCTGTCTACTTTATTGGAAAATCTTTGGACTTGGACTACAATTGATATACTGGATTACAGTTTTGTATTCCCCAATTCGGGACATTTGCGTTGAAACCTTTTGCTATTCGTCTGATTGGCATTGGACTTTGATGATTATTACTGAGGAGATCTGTTGGTGAAGTAACCGATTTGTGTTAACATTTATACATGATTTATGTTTGTACTGCTAAGGTAAATTACTAATTACTATACATTTTTGAGCTGGTGCTGTTATTTCCTTAACCTCCAGGTACTAGCTGGAGATCTCCTGCTATTACAATTGATCTCCAGGTGACAGATCAGTTCCCCTGGAGAAAATGGCCACTTTGGCAATTGAACTCTATGGCATTGAAGTCCTTCCCCATCCCAAACCCCGTCCTCCTCAGGCTCCACCCCAAAAACCTCCTGCCGGTGGCGAAGAGGGACCTGGCAATGCCGGAATGAAGCTGCCGTACCTCCCAATTATATTTGCAAGCTCACAGGCCGTAGGCAAAGATGGGATTTGAGGTCTCCATTAATTATAAATAACTTATCTACACTTATCATCCTCAGCATGAAAATTCTGGATAAGCTTTACATTTGGAAGAACAATGACTGTATAAATATTTATGCAAAAACAGCCTCCCATATGCTATGGAGTCAGCCAGCAAGAGAACTGGAAGTTCAGAGGGTTTCTCGCCCCTCCTCCCAGTTTAGTTTTGCAAAGTCAGAACTGCTGGAGCACAAGCCTGCACAACGCCCAGTTCCTCCACAACAGCCAGGTGCAGCCACTCAGTGACAAAGGGTGTGCTTTCTGCACATGCTCAGGGGCCTTCGTCAACCGGTTTGCAGGCAAAAATTTAAAAACTTTCCCATGAAAGCATTATTATACCATGGGAGACTCTGATTCCAAGACTGAGAATATTTTGATTTCCATGGGGGAAGGGGGAAAATCTTATCTTATATAGCTAGGGAACTGGCTGGAGAACAGCACCCAAAGAGTAGTTGTCCATGGTATTTCATCTGAGTGGACGGAGGTGTCCAGTGGGGTGCCACAGGGCTCGGTTCTGGGCCCGGTATTTTTCAGTATTTTTATAAATGATCCGGAGGTGGTGGTGAAGGGACTACTCATTAAATTTGCAGATGACACCAACTTGGGAGGAGTAACGGATACCCCAGAAGATAAAAGTTAGAATTCAATGAGATCTGAACACATTGGAAAAGTGGACGGATGTGAACAAGATGTAATTCCACAAGAACAAGTGCAGAGTTCTACATCTGGGTAACAAAAATGTGAAACCCTCATATTGGTTGTGGGATACACGTCTGGGTAGCAGTGTGTATGAACAAGATCTAGGGGTACGGGTGGACTGTCAGGCCACACCTGGAGTACTGTGTGCAGTTCTGGAGGCCTTGCATCAGAAAGGATGTGGACAGAACGGAGTGGGTGCAAAAGAGAGCGACAAGGATGATCAGGGGCCTGGAGATAGGGTTGCCAGGTCCCTTTTAACCACTTGCGGGAGGTTTTTTGGGGGGAGCCTGAGGAGGGCAGGGTTTGGGGAGGGAAGGGACTTAGAGTCCAATTGCCAAAGCAGCCATTTTCTCCAGGTGAACTGATATCAGCTGGAGATCAGATGTAATAGCAGATTACCACCAGCTAGTACCTGGGGGTTGGCAACCCTACCTGGAGACCAAAATGCAGGAAAACGCAGTGGGAGAGTGAGGCGACTTCTGACGGTCGGAAACGGCATGCATAATCAAAACAAAGACCCAAAGTTTGGAGGCGTGAAGGCGAAGGAAACAGCCACGCATAAAAGGCCATTGACTAATCCCCAAAGCTAATGGAACTGTAATGGAACAGTGAGATGTACAGTATTCTTTTCCAGTGCTGAACTAGCCTAGAATCAAAGAGTTGGAAGGGACCACCGGGGTCATCTAGTCCAACCCCCTGCACAATGCAGGAAATTCACAACTACCTCCCCTCCCACGAACACCCAGTGACCCCTACTCCATGCCCAGAAGATGGCCAAGGTGCCCTCCCTCTCATGAACTGCCTAAGGTCATAGACTCAGCATTGCTGACAGATGGCCATCTAGCCTCTGCTTAAAAACCTCCAGGGAAGGAGAGCTCACCACCTCCCGAGGAAGCCTGTTCCACTGAGGAACTGCTCTAACTGTTAGAAAATTCTTCCTAATGTCTAGATGGAAACTCTTCTGATTTAATTTCAACCCATCGGTTCTGGTCCGACCTTCTGGAGCAACAGAAAACAACTCGGCACCCTCCTCTATATGACAGCCCTTCAAGTACTTGAAGATGGTTATCATATCCCCTCTCAGTCTTCTCCTCTCCTCTTCACAGGAGCCAGCGTGGTGTAGCGGTTAAGAGCGGTGGTTTGGAGCGGTGGATTCTGATCTGGAGAACTGGGTTTGATTCCCCACTCCTCCAAATGAACGGTGGAGGGTGAACTGGATTTGTTTCCCTGCTCCTGCACACGAAGCCAGCTGGGCGACCTTGGGCCAGTCACACTCTCTCAGCCCCACCTACCTCACAAGGTGTCTGTTGTGGGGAGGGGAAGGGAAGGTGATTGTAAGCCGGTTTGATTCTTCCTTAAGTGGTAGAGAAAGTCAGCATGTAAAAACCAACTCTTCTTCTTCTAAACACACCCAGCTTCTTCAGCCTTTCCTCATAGGACTTGGTCTCCCTCACCATCTGTAGCTTGTTTCGCTATCTGCCACAGAGATTTCTGCTATGATCCCAAAATTGTTCTGGGCCAGATACAGAGAATTTTGTCCTCAGGAGCCTGTATTTGAAGACAGAGGATCTTCTCACCCCTTTTGCATGTCAGACTCATGTTGCTCACTCTTGAGCACCAAAGAGTAGGGTTGCCACCCTCCAGGTAGCACCTGGAGATCTCCCGCTATTACAATTGACCTCCAGATGAGCAAGATCAGTTTCCCTGGAGAAAATGGCTGCTATGGAAGGCATAATACCTTGCTGGGGTCCCAAACCCCAACCTCCCCAGGCTCCACCCCCCCCAAATCTCCAGTTGTTTCTCAACCCAGAGTTGGCAACCCTGCCAAAGAGAGATCCGTTTTGAAGCGATTAGTAGGTTGTCGAGCAGACTGCAAAGGAGAGGCAATTTCACTCTCCCTTGGCTAAAAGCGCACAGCACCCAGAAGCATACCCTTTCTTCTAGAAGCTGGGTCATGCGGTCAGAAAGCAAATGTCATATGTTTTTTCAAAAGTCAACATGTTTCAGAATTAGAGTTTTTTTTAAATGCCAACAGTTGTTTTTGACATTCAGTTTTGAGGGGCTCTTAAAACTATATCTTAAATCTGATGTATTGAATCCATGGCATGTCTTAACAGCCACAAACACATCCATTATTTCTTGTTGATGCAAACCCTCCCAACCCACCTTTCTCACCACCCATGGCGTCTCCAGACAGCTCACAGACCCTCACACTTGAAAACAACAAAAATCGGAATTTAAAAAACCGTGTTTCAGCACAAGCATCCTCTGCAAACACACCGCAAGACCTTAATTCCTTTCAAGGTGGTTTTTTGTGTTTTTTTGCCATTTTCCAGTGTCCCAAACCCTGGCAACCTAATTGCCATATTATGCAAACAGTCTGCTAATTATGCAAATCAGGCACATTAATTATCCAATTGTTTTGCGCCTTTTCCTGTTACCTACCACAACAAAGTCATAGAAACCATCCTCCCCCCCCCCCGCAACCTTTATGGGGCTCTCCCCTGTTTTGCAAAACATCTCCCCCCACCCCCTGTTTACAAGCAGAGACAGCAGGGAAACCCACTGTGGACAGATTTCTGGTCTCTTTCTAAAGCTCTCTGGCACCTTTTTCACCTCCTCCGCAAAAAAAAAAGCTGTTATCAGAAAGATGCAGAGCAAAGAGGCAAGCTTAACGTCTCTCCCTAATACAATCGATAATGCCAGAAGACTTCATTACCGCTGATCTCCATCCTCCCCTTTCCAATACAATTCCGATCCTCCGTGCTGCTAGCTGACTGCGAAATAGGCAAACCCATTTGTGGGTGAGCATTTCTTTCTTTGGACATGGCCTCGTTTCAGATTTCTGCAACTTAAAACACAAAAATCAGCTTCGTGCAGATGCCTGTAAGAGGATGGTTGCAAGGGAGAGGAGGAATCCCAGACAGGTAAGCCAGGGTTCACCCTGACCTGGATGGCCCAGCCAGGCTAGCTCAATCTCATCAGATCTCGGCTGCTAAGCAGGGTTGGCCCAGGTTAGTATTTGGATGGGAGACCACCAAGGAAGTTGGGGTTGCTATGCAGGGGCTGGCAATGGCAAACCCCTTCTGAACATCTTTTGCTTAACCATGGTTTTCTGGTATGTGAAGGACTCTGCAAGCTTTTGAGTTTCACAGGACACTTCATCAGGAACTGTATTTCAAGAGTTCTGTACAGTGTAACAGCTCTTCGCATGTTCAGGGGTACAACCAATTCTATTTATTTAGGGGTGTTTTTTTGCCACTTTTCTCCCCAAAACGACTCAACAACAGAAAAACACTGAAACAATAATTTAGCAATGACATTAAACAAACACGTCCTGGGGAGGTCCTGATCCACTGGGCTCGCTAATACAGATTCCAGGTTAAAAGCTGAGGGAGGAGGAAGGGGGGATAGGTTTGCCAGGTCCCTCTTCACCACTGGCGGGAGGTTTTTGGGGCAGAGCCTAAGGAGGGCAGGGTTTGGGAAGGGGAGGGACTTCAATGCCATAGATCCAATTGCCAAAGCAATTTTCTCCAGGTGAACTGATCTCTATTGGCTGGAGATCAGCTGTAATAGCAGGACCCCCCTAAGGGGGGTCCATTTGGCTCTTGCCCGTCAGCTCATACTTCTGGCCACAGCAGGCTAAGTACCTGCAGGAAGAGGAGAAAAAAACTACAGCCCTGATCTTACTCAGTTGCTGCTAACTAGCTAGCAGCATCTCTCCCACTGTCCCCCCCGTGCCAGTATATGATTTAATCCTACATATTCCAGGCCACAACTCTGGTTTTAAAGCCAGTTTCTGGGACAGGGTCCTGGCATAAGCCTTACGCAGACAGGTTCCCCCCTTTGTGCACATGGCCCTATCCAGCATCTGAACTATCCTTGCACAACCACGGGTTTCTATCACTATTCCTCGAGAGTCAGGGGAAGCCAACAAGTAGGCAGGAGAGCACTAAATTCTTGGGAAAACAGGGTCTGAAGGCCATTGGAAGCACCCCCCGGTTTTCCCAACTGCATCCCCAACATATAAGGGCAAAACAACAGGTGACACTGGAGACTGGAACTCCAGATGTATAATTCGCTTCTGTCAATAGATCACGATGGGTAACCGTGTTAGTCTGTCAATAGCAAGAGAAAAGAGAAAAGAGTCCAGTAGCGCCTTAAAGACGTACAAAATTTCTGGCAGGGTGTGAGCTTTCGTGAACCACAGCTCACTTCTTCTGCCAGAAATTTTGTTCGTCTTTAAGGCTCTACTGGACTCTTGCTCGGTTCTATCAAGCAACTACAAGGTGTGTGCATGTGTGTGTGTGTGGAGTAGGGCCACAGTGCTAGAAAAGGGGGGGATCAACCCCCCCCCCATCAGTACTGTATTTTAACAAATGTTAGCCGCTCAGAGCCCAGCCTTGGTTGGGAAGAGAGTGGAAGCTTTTTTTTTAAGCTTTGGTGACGGAAAAAAACAGCCGCTTGTACCGAATGTGTCTTTGTCCCCTGCCAGTGCTTAAAGAAGCTGAGGGGGACGTTTGCAGTTGGGGAAACATCCTGAGCAGGGGTCCCTGATGTGGTGCCCGCCAACATCTTTTCTCACGCCCAACAAGTGCTTTCTTGAAAGTGGGTGGGTCTAGGTCAGTGATGGCGAACCTTTTAGAGACCGAGTGCCCAAACTGCAACCCCAAACCCACTTCTTTATCGCAAAGTGCCAACCCGGCAATTTAACCTGAATGCTGAGGTTTTAGTTTAGAAAAAACAACACATACATTAACATCTTTTGCCTTAAAAGAAAAAAAACACAACAACAGAGCTTGCAATGATACAAACAACTTTTTATTGAAAGGTAAAAGTTTGCATTTGGCATGCTTTTGAGCAATTAATGTTTGTTCAAAGCCCCTAAGCTGGGCGGCGGGGAGTCCAGGGAAGGCAGACGTGACGGCTGCTCAACTTACCCGCGCATGCCCACAGAGAGGGCTCGGCGTGCCAAGTCCGGCACGCGTGCCATAGGTTCGCCAACACGGGTCTAGGTTAAGTTTTAGCCCGGCAAGGCTTCCGATTGCCCATTGGAGATTTGATTGGCTCTGCAGATTTTTAAATATGGCAGCAGCTGCCACCCCAGCGCAAGAATCTTGACTGTGTGACTGAAGGCAGGCTGGGGCTAGCTCCGCCTTTTGAGGCAGCCATATTGTGGCTGCACCCATCATGCTGGATCAAAAAGGTTGGGGGACCCCTGATCTAGAGGGAAAGCGTTAAAACCCATCCCCCTTCACTAGTGTCCACTGGTGCATGGGTAGCTTTGCCAACTTCCAGGTGGCACCTGGAGATCTCCTGCTATTACAATTGATCTCCAGAGTGCCGGATTTACGTATAAGCTAAACAAGCTATAGCTTAGGGCCCCACTCTCTTGCCCCCCCCCCCAAATTTTTTTAAAGGAATAAAAAACTGGATGTACATTTTCAAAATATAAGATAAAAAACAAATAAAATAAAACCTACATACAGCAACAGTGTTTTGTGTTGTGTAGGCTCCTATGATGGCTTTAGATACCTATAAGGTCTATAAATATGAGCCCTGTGGCGCAGAGTGGTAAGCTGCAGTACTGCAGTCAAAAGCTGTGCTCATGACCTGAGTTCGATCCCGACGGAAGTCGGTTTCAGGTAGCCGGCTCAAGGTTGAATCTACCTTCCATCCTTCCAAGGTCGGTCAAATGAGTATCCAGCTTGCTGGGGGTAAAGGGAAGATGACTGGGGAAGGCACTGGCAAACCACCCCGTAAACAAAGTCTGCCTAGAAAACGTCGGGATGTGACGTCACCCCATGGGTCAGGAATGACCCGGTGCTTGCACAGGGGACCTTTACCTTTTAGGTCTATAAATTACCATATAGCATATATTCAACACAAAAAACAGAGACAATTTGTTGTTGACAAAGGACAGCTGGACATATAAAGGGCCCCAATACCTTCAATAGCTTAGGGCCTCATCAAACTTAAATCTGGCCCTGCGTCCAGACCACCAAGATCAGTTCACCTAGAGAAAATGGCTACTTTGGAGGGTGGACTCTATGGCATTATACCCCGATGAAGTCCTTCCCCTCCCCAAACCCCACCCTCCACAGGCTCCACTCCCAAAACCTCCAGAGATTTCCCAACCCAGAGCTGGCAATCCTATGCGTGGTGAAAGGGGCCGTGGCCAGGAAAAAAGAAAACACATCTCTACCCACCTATACAAGGGGAAGGGTGGCAAAATCACAGTAGGCAGCAAACCGCTTATGCCAACAGCACCCATTCCAGAGGCTTCCTGTTTCTTTGTCTTCTCAGATCTGCTGCTGGTAGGACAAAGGACAGCTCTTGATTTCCTGAAGGTTACCTCTGCCTTCAGGGCTCAGAAAAGAAAAAAAAAACCAGGCAGGGCCAATCCAGTGTCTGCTCCAGAAATAACCATGCAGAATAAACCTCATTTTATTTTATATCATAACTTTTAACACCCATGCATCAGTGGCTTTCCCTTCATCCTTCTCATGATGCTAAAATGGAAAATCCAGGTGTTCCCTTGAAATGGGCAAGTCCAGGGAATGAGAAATTCTAAGTAAGAAATTCTCTTGGATCACATGAAATTAAAAAGTTGAGGTGTGCGCCTAACACTCCCCCCCCCACACATCTGGCACACTTAGGGTTGCCAGCTCCAAGTTGGGAAATACCTGGAGATTTTCAGGGTGGAGCCTGATGAGGGTGGGGTTTGGAGAGGGGAGGGACTTCAATGCCATAGAATCCAATTGCCAAAGCAGCCATTTTCTCCAGGGGAATTGATCTCTATCGCCTGGAGATCAGCTGTAATAGCGGGGGATCTCCAGCCACCACCTGAAGGTTGACAACCCTAGGCACACTGACAGTTTTCTTTTCTCTGATGAGCATAAAAGCACGTGCCTAGGAACAAATACCAATCACAGCTGAAATGTTTTAGACTGTTTTTGGTAGCGTTGCCAAAAGCCTGAAGAAAAAAAAATATTCTGTCCCTTTAACAGAGATTTTTTTGCCATCAGACACAGCTGACTCATGGCAACCTCATGCGGTTTTCAAGGCAAGAGACCTTTAGAGGTGGTTTGCCATTGCCTGCCTCCACATCATGCCCCTGGTATTCCTTGGAGGACTCCCATCCAAATACTTGCCAGGTTCAGGGCTGAGAGTGTGTAACTGGTCCAAGGTCACTCAGCAAGTTGGGTTGCCAGCTCCAGGTTGGGAAATACCTGGAGATTTTGGGGGTGGAGCCTGAGGTGAGCAGGGTTTGGAGAAGGGAGGGACTTCAGTGCCATACAGTCCAATTGCCAAAGTGGCCATTTTCTCCAGCCTAGAGTAGCCAACCTCCAGGTGCTGCTGGAGAAAAGAGGCACTAGGTACTTATACGGGAATCGGGAACAAAATAAAGTACCAAACAACGACTGGAATGCAAACACAGATTTAGTGCAGATTTAGTGCAAGTGAGACATCAGTGCAGAAAGTGAAACAATGACAAACATCACAATACAATTTTAGAATACATTGCTCCCAACGGAGTCTTCAATGAGAACGTCTAAGACTCTTTGCAATGGTCCCAAGGACTTCATATAAGAAGCAAAAAGCAGAACAGGTCAGATCGTAGTCGAAACGCAGTCCAGATTAACTTGACGTTTTCACCACCGCAAAGGCGGCTTCATCAGCAATTCTGTTCGGTATCAGGAGACAAGGCTCCTAAATAAAACTCTCAGAAGCCTTGTTCTCCTTGTGCCACCAGTTACCCATCCCTTGTCAGGCTGCCTCTTCCTCGTGCTACTGTTCTTCAAGCTACAGCTTGAATTGCTGATGAAGCCGCCTTTGCGGTGGTGAAAACGTCAAGTTAATCTGGACTGCGTTTCGACTACGATCTGACCTGTTCTGCTTTTTGCTTCTTATATGAAGTCCTTGGGACCATTGCAAAGAGTCTTAGACGTTCTCATTGAAGACTCCGTTGGGAGCAATGTATTCTAAAATTGTATTGTGATGTTTGTCATTGTTTCACTTTCTGCACTGATGTCTCACTTGCACTAAATCTGCACTAAATCTGTGTTTGCATTCCAGTCGTTGTTTGGTACTTTATTTTGTTCCCAACCTCCAGGTGCTAGCTGGAGATCTCCTGCTATTACAACTGATCTCCAGCCAATAGAGATCAGTTCACCTGGAGAAAATGGCCGCTTTGGCAACTGGACTTTATGGCATTGAAGTCCCTCCCCTCCCCAAACTTCGCCCTCCTCAGGCTCCTCCCCAAACATCTCCAGGTATTTCCCAACCTGGAACTGGCAACCCTACTCCAGCCGCCACCTGGAGGTTGGCAACCCTACATGGCAGCGTGGGTCTTCAAACCTGGGTTTCTCAGATCCTAGTCCAACACCTTAATCACAACACCACACTGGCTCTCTTAACAGAGGCTTAATGGGTTCTTGTTAGAATTGCCAACCTCCAGGTACTCACATTTCACCATTATTTTATGGATAGTTTGGAACATTGTGTATTGTGCTTTTATGTGTAGATGTGAGACTGAAGAAGACTCCGAAACGATCGTATCCCAGCATTCCACCTTGTTCTTCAGTAATATGAACATCCATTGAACATCTACCTGCATTTAGGATATGAAAAATATATGCCTAGATTGCTGTATATTATCTTTAGTTAACTTAACTAAAGATAATATATATTCCATTCATTATCATTGGAGTATTTTCATATTTATAGCAAGTTTAGCCATAGAGATTGCTAGCGTTGAATAACTATTAATTGCAATCCAAGTCGTTTTTCAATTGTAGATTGCTGTATATGCTTACGGCAATTTATGTACATAGCACTTCACTAATGTGATTTGTCACTTCTGTATATAGCACTTTGCTGTTATTGTTTGTTTGGTTTTCCAATACAAACTGCTTTTGCAGATCTCAGCATATTCTTGTACTAATTTCCTAACCTATGGTAACAGTACAGAGATGTTTGTTTTTGTTGGTTATTAACCTCCAGGTACTAGCAGAAGATCTCCTGCTATTACAACTGATCTCCAGCCGAAAGAGATCGGTTCACCTGGAGAAAATGGCCACTTTGGCAATTGGACTCTATAGCATTGAAGTCCCTCCCCTCCCCAAACCCACCCTCCAAAAACCTCCCACCAATGGTGAAGAGGGACCTGGTGACCCTAGTGGTTACCTCCAGTTCATAAAAAGCTTCAAATACCCATTTCTACACATTCACCCTCTGTTAAAGGGACAAAACATTTTTTCCCCTCCAAGTTGCTGGCAACCCTAGGGAGCAACAAGATTTGGAACACAGACATGGAGAACTGGGGCAAATGAATCAAACTGCAGGCTCCATCTCCTAGAGCAAAGTGTGCTTCCTGGCAAAAGTTTCCTTAAGGAGCGTGGACTCAGCAATTCTCTTGGTACAAATTGAAATCTGTGGGAAGCGCTGGCTTCATGCAAAGATAGCAGGAGGTCTCAACTGACTTTATGGGAGAAGAAATACGAGGTTACAAGGATAACGAGAGAGAACAGCTACTTACAGGGAACCAAGCCTGGCGCATGCAGGGCTAACTGCAGCCACCAAGCTAGAAGTGTCAGGCCAGAGGAGAGAAACAGAAACGACACCTTCAAGGTACACTCCCACTATTTCCAGAACAGTTCTGTACACCACAATCCGAAAGTCATTGTGTTAATGATAGAGGTTAAATGGAGAGGAAGCCACACATTTTGATCAAAAGATGCACAGTGCCAGCGAGCAGCCGTTTGGTAGCAAAGGAAACATGCTCTGCACATCCTCAGGGGCACTCTGTTATTTGCTACCAGCGGGAAGTTTTTGGGGTGGAGTCTGGGGGAGGGCAGGGTTTGGGGAGGGGAGGGCCTTAAATGCTATCGAGTCCAATTGCCAAAGCTGCCATTTTCTCCAGGTGAACTGATCTCTATCGGCTGGAGATCAGTTGTAATAGCAGGAGATTACCAGCTAGTACCTGGAGATTGGCAACCAAATATGTATGTTATGGTCGGCCAAAGGGAAAATGAAATCCCATTGCAAAACTCCAGCAAACAATAATCCCTGAATGCAAGCAAAAAGAAAGCAGGATGGGACAGCAGAGTTAAAATCAGCTCATAGAGGGGTGGTGGAGCTGGATTCTGTCCATCTGTGCTCCAGGGGCCCCTCTGGTTGATTGGAGCCATCAGCTCTGCTTAGATACTGCAGTGGGGTCACCTTTGGTAGGCGGCTGCTGCGTACCCCATGCTCGGGTGACTGGGAACAGTATCTCATTTCTCCCTCAATTAGCTCCTGATTAGCGCCATCCCTCGGCCCTCAGCCAACCGCCATTTAATGCGCCATTAATAATGCATTGGTCAGATTGCAGGAATCCAGCGAGAGAAGGGAGCTGGCGAGGAAGGAACGCATTCCAGGGTCAGAACAAGCAAAGAATGCAATGCAGGAGAAGTGGGGAGGGACGGGGGGACGGGCAGCCAGCTCTTATTTGGTTAGCAAAGGGGTGGAAGGTTTTGTAACTAGCTGTAGACCCTCTTACCCTTGGAACGAGATTGGCAATTTTGCATTCAACATTGTAAGTGATAGTGAAAAAAGGGACTTTGCTTTTTTAATGTCAAAGGAGCGTGTGGAGTAATAACCCGCCATGCTTTTCGCCATCCTGAATAATTTGACATCACTATTTAGCAGAAAGCCTTTTTATATGCAGCTCTCTGGAGAGGCTTATATAAATGAACTAAATAAATGTATGTTGTGTGCCATCAAATCGCTTCCAATTTATGGCCACCCTATAAATTAACGAGCTCCAAAATGTCCTATCATTAACAGCCTTGCTCAGGTATTGCAAAGTGATGCCCAAGGTTTCCTTTGAGTCATTCCATTGCATTTTGTGTCCAACTTTTCCTGGCATTATTGTCTTTTCCAGTTAATCTTGTCTCGTCATGATGTGACCAAAGTAGGATAGCCTAAGTTTAGTAATTTTAGCTTTTAGGGAGTATTCAGGCATGATTTGGAGGTCCATGGTATACCTCATCCAACACCACATTTCAAATGAATCAATTTTCTTCCTGTCAACCTTCTTCACATGAACACATGAAGCTGCCTTATACTGAATCAGACCCTTGGTCCATCAAAGGCAGTATTGTCTGCCTAGACCGGCAGTGGTTCTCCAGGGTCTTGGGCAGGGCTCTTTCACATCACCTACCTGCCTAGCCCCTTTAACTGGAGATGCCGTGGGTTGAACCTGGGACCTTCTGCATACCAAGCAGAGGCTCTACCACTGAGCCACAGCCCCTCCCCTACACATGAAGCTGCCTTATACTGAAACAGATCCTTGGCCCATCAAAGTCAGTATTGTCTACTCAGACAAGCAGCGGCTCTCCAGGGTCTCAAGCAGAGGTCTTTCACATCACCTGCTTGCCTAGTCCCTTTAACTGGAGATGCCGAGGATTGGACCTGGGAGTGGGACCTTCTGCATGCCAAGCAGATGCTCTACCACTGAACCACAGTCCCTCCTCTAGATCAGATCCCCTTCATTGCAAAACTTTCACATTCATACATAGTAATGGGAAATACCATAGTATGGATGGCCCAGGCTAGCCCAATCTCATCAGATCTTGGAAGTTAAGCAGGGTCAGCTCTCATTAGTATTTGGATGGGAGACCACCAATGAAGTCCAGTGTTGCTACACAGAAGCAAGCAATGGCATTCCACCTCTGTTCATCTCTTGCCTTGGAAACACTATAGGTCACCCTAAGTCAGCTGTGATTTGAAGGCACTTTCCATATCTATTTAATAAATAAATTGGCTAAATAAAGAATTATAACCTTTCTTCCTGCTGCACTCTCAGTACACATTTTCATCATGCTGTCCACCATAACCTCAAGATCTGTTTCTTGTTCATTCTCTGCCAATTCAAACTTCCTCAGCATATATCCAAATTTAAGATTTTTGCTCCATTGTTCTTCACTTTACACATATGTTAAGTTTCGTTTCCCACACTGTTGTCCGCTTATCCACTTCAGAGATCCGCCTGTGGATTCTTCACAATCCACCCTGGTTTTCAACACCTGGAATAATTTGGTATCATTCCCAAACTTGACTGCTGCACCTGCTTGCCCACAATTCCAGATTATTTATTAACAAAAATTTAAAAAATTAGATTAATCGTTATTGCTCATTGACAAAGTCTTAAGCATTCATAATACATAAAACAGAGAAATGAACAGTTTTACAATTTTAGAATAAACACAATTAATAAAATATTTTATCCACCTGTGGAGCAGGGTAAACTTGCGTTATTCCGAGCTATTTGACAGCTTTTGGGCCATTACATGTGCTAGGTATTTCGCTATCTGATGTACTTTCTCAGTATCTGAGTCTAGATCTGATAAAAGAAACTATATAATCCATGGTTTTAACGAAAGGCTGCACTTTACTAAAATAGGCAAAATCCATCGGGTTCTCCCTGTTTCCCATTTCTTACAAAAGAGGATCAGGTGATCGAAAGTTTCAACTCCCTGTCTCCACAGTCGCACAGGTGGTCGCTAAAAGGAGTAAATTAAATACTGTCAGTCCCAACACCAATACTTGTTGGTCCCCACTGTTTCTTTCCCTCCACTGTGAGAGCTGCCCATTTATTCTTACTCTCTGCTTCCTGACATTTAACTAATTTTTAATCCTCTCCTATTGTCCCACGGTGAGTAAACCTATTCAGGAGTGTTTCGTGAGGAACTTGTCTAAAGGGAAGTGGGAGAGATTAGGGTTGCCAACCTCCAGGTGATGGAGAAAAAAAGACACCTTTGTACTATTATCAGGAGGATGAGAAAACCAGTACAGGAGCAATGCTGAAACGATCGTATTCTCCTTGACTGTTCATCTTGCAGCATCTGTTTCGAGAAAAGATCAAGATTGTTATTTCAAAGGACTCACTTGATACTTACCTGATAGAATTTATATTTCAAATTAACTGTGGAATTTTTGCACATCCACTGTTGTACTGAATGTATGTGTGGTTGGTGGTTTCATTACCACATACTGTAAAGTGTATATGTAGCTATAATATATTGGCATTGTTATCAGCATTGCTCCTGTACTGGTTTTCTCAGCCTCCAGGTGATAGCTGGAGATCTCCTGCTATTACAATTGATCTCCAGCCAACAGAGATCAGTTCAGCTGGAGAAAATGGCAGCTTTGGCAATTGGACTCTATGGCATTGAAGTCCCTCCCCAAACCGCCCCTCCTCAGGCTCCGCCCCCAAAACCTCCCCCCAGTGGCGAAGAGGGACCTGGCAACCTTAGGAGAGATGTTTGTTGGAGTTTTTGGAGCAGGAAGTGCATAATGTCGACCAGATCACCCTTGTCGCAGTGTTTGTTAAAACCTTCTCAAAGAACTCCAGTAGACAGAGGCCTTTTATGCATGGCTGTTTCTCTCGCAGTCACCTCTCCGCCTACTTCGGGGCTTTGTTTTGACTATGCATGCTGTTTCCAACGTCAGAGGTCACCTCGCTGTCCTCCTGCGTTTTCCTGTGTTTTGCCCGTGTTTTAAAATTTGAGATAAAACAAGTCCCTGAAAACCCCGGGAAAGGCAGGGGGAGAGCGAGGCGACCCCTGACAGTCGGAAACGGCATGCATAATCCAAACAAGGACCCGAAGTCATCGGAGGGGTGACGGCGAGGGAAACAGCCATGCAGAAAAGGCTGATGAGGCAGGAATTCTCTGTAGAGAAGTGCAGGTTTGTGTTGTGTTTCAAACTATGGAATAGTTCCTACCGTGTTCCCTAGTTTTGATCAAAATATAAGAATGATGTTTCTTCCCATTATCATCAACTTTTTAAACTATACGGGGTGGATTGGTCCCTTAATTTCCCTAATGGTGAAGTTGCCAGTCACTGAGCAACTGAGGAGAGGATAGGGTTGCCAGATCCCTCTTCACCATCAGTGGGAGGTTTTGGGGGTGGAGTCTGGGGGAGGGCAGGGTTTGGGAAGGGGAGGGACTTCAATGCCATAGAGTCCAATTGCTAAAGTGGCCATTTTCTCCAGGTAAACTATCGGCTGGAGAACAGTTTTAATAGCAGATCTCCAGCTACTACCTGGAGGCTGGCAACCCTAGGAGAGGAACTCCTCAAGAAGTTCAGATTTGGGTGTAATGCATTTGAGATGAGACATCCAAGCAGAAATACCAGACCAGCAGTTGGCATTGTGGGGGTTGGCTGGGAGAAGAAAGTTCGAGGCTGCAGAGGCAGGCCCAGGCTGGCCATTTCAGTTTTTATGTGGTCCTGAAAGGCCTAGGATGTGATGAGGTTGTCCAGGGACCGCATAGAAAACAGCACTAGGCACCAATCCCTCAGGGATGCTGAAGGAGAGGGTAAGAGCAGAGGTAGAGCTTCTCCCTGTGGAAATGCTGGCTGTGAGAAAACTGAGGCACAAAGAGAGCCAGCTGAGGACAGAGGTGAAAACTTAAGGCATGAAGAAAGCTGAGCAGGACACCGGCCGGAGCCCCGGAGCTTGTGATTTCTAAAAAGACCACCCAGCTCAGTCTGTGTGACCCGTAAAAGGGAAGCTACAGAAGGTTGAGCGAAACATAATGGCTTTACAGCACCTCAGCTCCGTGAGGAGAAACAATTTTATGTTCAAAGTTACACAGACAACGAATCCCTTGGGGCAAACAGTGCCCTTTCAAAGAGCATGTTGTCAGACTCAGGCGTCCATCCCTAGCATCCCATAAACAGACACGCTCAGGCAGGTGATCCTAAGCAATGCTAATTTATTAGGAGCAAACAGATTTAAAAGAAGCTGACTGCCTCTCATGCAGGAGAGGTTACTACTGGGGTCTATGCAGGTAGGTTACAGTATAAAAGCATTCTAGGCAAGAAAGTGAAACAAAGTGAAACCACAGTGCAGTAACTACAAGATAACAGTTCCCAGAGAATCGCAGTCATAACATCTGTGATAAACAGTACACAGGATTTGCAGCATGGGAACAAAACCTTGACTAGCAGCCAGAACCTGGCCTTGACTAGCAGCCAGAACAGGAAGCCGGCCCCTGGCCTGCAATTGCCAAACCCCTACTCCAAAGGTAGCAAAGACCTGACACATGTCTACATTACAAGTAGACTCCTGTTTAATGGTCATCGTTTTTATGCAAGAAAACTTGGGGACTGGGGATCTCTGAATAGCAAGAGCTATCAAAAAAATAATCCCCAGCATCGTCACATGACCACAATGATCATGGTAGTTCAGGGAGAAGCAAAAGCAATAATGGTGGAACAGTTGAGGCCTTGTTACCTGTGGCAGACACCTCTTTTGTCCCTCTTCCGCCACTTCTTGTCAAACAGGCATTGCAGGTTTCTGAAGTACTACAAAACCCTGCAAAACCCAATTAACAGGGATAAATATGCTGCACCATGACCAGTGATACATACATTCTTCCCAACTTTGACTCGACGGAGGGGGGAAAACACCATCCAGGTCTCCAGATCAACCAGCCTCAATGTGCTTTGCTTTGCTGTACTTTGTGCGCGTGCACACATGTGCAAAGACCGACAAACTGCCAATCAGTCTGATCTGTCATATTTCAGATCATCTTGTGCTGCGCAACAGCTGGTTTGAGCTGTTTGCAAAAGGAGTATTTATTATTAGAACATCTGGAAAGTAGATCTGTACACAGGAACCCCATTTTCCTCCTTCTCTCTCCACTTTCACACCCAGGAGGGGAAGAAAATGAACATAACAGCCATCCCCTGTTGCACTGACGGATCTGTCTCCTGGTTGACATAATCCCTTGGCTTTTCTGCCTCTTACGTAACCTTTTCATGCAAGCTAAATTGCTTTGCCACACTAGGCGGTACTATACATCACATATATTCCTGTTTTCATTTAGATGAGCAGTCTGCCCTATCCCAACAATGCCAGGCAGGGGGGATGTTATTTACTAAAAAGCACAGCTGTCCCAAGATCCAGGGAATTCTTCTTGATAGAAGAAGAAGAAGAGTTGGTTTTTATATGCCATTTTCTCTACCCCTTAAGGGAGACTCAAACCAGCTTACAATCACCTTCCCTTCCCCTCCCCACAACAGACACCTTGTGAGGTAGGTGGGGCTGAGAGAGCTCTAAGAGAGCTGTGACTAGCCCAAGGTCACTCAGCTGGCTTGCTGTGTAGGAGTGGGGAAACAAATCCAGTTCACCAGATTAGCCTCCGCCGCGCATGTGGAGGAGTGGGGAATCAAACCCGACTCCACCGCTCCAAACCACCGCTTTTAACCACTACACCACACTGGGTTGGTGGTGTTGTGGAGGTTGGGGCTGAGAGGGTCTTGACTCTATTTTTTAAAAGGACAGGTCATATTGCCGTTATGTTGATAGATGGGTGGAGGCAAAAAGAACGTAGCTGGCCCAACACAGACAAAATCCCTCGATTTGCACCAGATTTCCGTTGTCTGCCTTAGGAGTGCCAGATACTCTCTGGCCACTGGTGGGGAATGGGGTGTGATCCAGGCTGGGAAACTCCTGGAGATTTGGGGATGGAGCCTGAGGAGGACAGGGACCTCAGTGGGGTGCAATGCTATAGAGTCCACCCTCCAAAGCATCCATTTTCTCCAGGGAACTGATCTCTGTAGTCTGGAGATGAGAGATAATTCCAAGGGATCCCCAGGTCTCACCTGGAGGCTGGCATCCCTATGTGGGCTGCACATTATAAAGGCCTTCAAAGGTAAGAAACAACACCTTGAACTGGACAAGTAAGTAGCCAGTGAGGAATATAATGGGCAGGGAGAAGCTCTAGAGAGAAAGGCTTCTGTTTCTGTTTTCCTAATTGCGGTTCCCATTTCCTGCCACTCCGCTCAGCAAAGTTTAAAGTCTTCCCCCAGAGGCAAAAGCCCATCCGCCATATGAGACAACCGGGATGCTGACAAAATTGACCCAGTCCAATCAAAAGCAATGTCAATGCCACTCCTAAATGGAAAAAAAAAATAATGGAAGAAATGGGAAATGAAGGGTTAGTTTCCCCAGGGTGTTTAATGCGTTTAATTACTAGATTTTTTTTGGTCAGACTGTTTTAACGTTATTATTTATGACTGGGTTTTGTGGCCTTTGGCCACAAACAATTAACTTTATCATATCGTATTGTTTCCCCACAGGAGTGAAAAAGTTAAATCTCTCTTCTGTTTCCTTCCTTAAAGATACATGTTTTATTTTACTGCTTTTCCAAAGTCAATATGTTGTTTAAACTGACTAAACAAAGCTGGAAATGCCCACTTTGTCTGGATCAAGTGGACTCCCTAGTCTACATTGTTTTAGCATGTTCACAAAATAATATTGCACTAAATAAACTTATCACTCCCTGGATAAAACAGCGAATGACACTTTCTGAGAAGCGGATACTGCATTGTCTGCTATCAAGTAGATCAGTGAATTGCATGAGAGATGTGGCAACTTTTCTCTTTATAGTATCAAGAAAAATTAATGTACATATTCCCTTTTCTAAAGCGTGAAATGGCAGATGAATAGTCAATGGCTGTTAAATCTAGAGAAAGAAAAAAATTAATTTTTTCCCTTAATTGCAACTTGCCCATGGAGGGGGGTTGCTACAGGCGGCTGGCACAGGGTTGCCAACCTCCAGGTACTAGCTGGTGATCTCCTGCTATTACAACTGATCTCCAGCCAATAGAGATCAGTTCACCTGCAGAAAATGGTCGCTTTGGCAACTGGACTTTATGGCATTGAAGTCCCTTCCCTTCCCAAACCCCTTCCTCAGGCTCTGCCCCAAAAACCTCCCACTGGTGGTGAAGAGGGACCTGGCAACCCTAGGTTGGCAGCAGCTAAGGCCCATCTAGCTTGCTTTCCCCCATCTTCTTTCCACAGATATTTTAGGGCTGCCAGCTCCGGGTTGGAGCCTGGAGAGGGGAGGGTTTGGGGAGAGGACGGGCCTCAGCAGGATACAATGCCATAGAATCCACCTGCCAATGCAGCCATTTTCTCCAGGGGGACAGATCTTGGTAGTCTGGGGATCAGCTGCAAAAGCAGGAGGTCTCCAGGCCCCACCTGGAGGTTGGCAACCCTAATAGGGGCCAGAGTCAGGCGCTCTTAGAGTTTCTTGGCCCTTAGTCTGGGATCTGTGATAATCAGCTTGGTGGACCTGGGTTTGAAACTGGGAACTCATTCCTCTTTGTAAGTTGCTTTGGGTACCTCTGGGGAGAAAAGGGACATTAAAACGTTTGCTTAAACAAAGAAAGAAGCAAGCAAGCTTGTCAAAAGGGGCATTCTGGTAGTGAAACCTGGGTTTACAACATCCGGTGACTCTATAGCTGCCTCTAAATTTTTGAAAGAAAAGGAGCTACCGTTACCAGCTAGGGATGCCAGCCTCCAAGTGGGACCTGGAGATCCCACGGAATTACAGCATGTCTCCAGTTCCCCTGGAGAAAATGGATGCTTTGGAGGGTGGACTCTACGGCATTGTTCCCCACTGAGATTCCCCAGGCTCCACCCCCAAATCTCCAAGGCCATTTATGCACGGGAGATTTTGCCTTGGATTTGCCTCCCTCTGGATGCATTTTCCCCATCCCAATTCTCAAAACTCAAAAATAAGCCCCCATGCAGAGTTTTGAGAATTGGGATGGGGAAAATATGTACCTAGAGCAGTGGTTCTCAACCTTTTTTGAGTCGCGACCCCTTTTACAATTGCCAAGTAACCAGCGACCCTCGTCACATTTGCATAAATTTGCATAAATTTGCATAAATGACATTTTCAATAGGATAAAGAAAACACATTTGTTTTTTTGGCAGTCCAGGGTATCCATACATATAATTACTTTAAATTTTAAAGTTTAAAACAAACAAGCAAACGGTACTACCACCTGTTGCGCAGCGGCTGTGACTGTGGCGAGGCAACCTTTCCTGGCACGGAGGAAAGAGTGAGCATGCACTGCGTTCCTTGTCCTCCCCTCTCTCCCCAAAAACTCTTCCGAGCAGGCCGGGGATCTCGCGAGGAAACCCCCTCTCTTGTGACTGGGACACTGCTTGTGCACAGGACTGCAGTTATCCCTCAAAGCGGAGCTCCGTTTAATCACCTCACGAGAGCGAAGGGCCAGGAAAGAGCCGAGGGCCGCTTATCCCGCTCGGACTTTTCGTGCCTTTTTCTCCCCTCCGCCAGTCACCGCTCCTTCTGCGCCTCACCGAACCTGCGCTCTCGAGGGGGAAATCCCGAACTGCGCATGCACCTCGACTCTCTCCCCCTTGGCCTTGCCAGAGCTGATGACTCAGGGCAGAAAAGCAAAGCCACACTACAGACATGCGCACTTGGATTCCAGGCTGAAGCTCCCGCCCCACCCGAACGTGGCTAAAAGTGAAAACAACGTGGCTGTAGCGGCCTCAAGGGGGACCGCCCTCTTCTCCTCTGAGACCTGAACTGGCCGAGCCAGGGGTGCTTCCTCGGCCTCCCACACATCCTGCCACGTCATCCTCCCAGTGCAGGTGCGACCGCGCCCAGGGCTGGCCCACCCGCCTCTCAGCTGGGTGGCGGGGCTACAGCTGGTGTGCGGCGGCACGGCGCCGCGTCTCTGCAGCCCGGCTCCTTCTGGATGTCAGTTGGCCAGTTCCTCGCCTCTCTGCTTGAGGTCTTCCCTGCCCTCGTGGACTGATCAGGGTTACAGGGCGTCTGGGTTACTCCTGGACAGCCCGGGATGGGGGCTGTCCCAGGACAGTGGCGGTGACCCCCCAGAAAACACTTCCCGACCCCCTTGGGGGTCCCGACCCCCAGGTTGAGAACCACTGATCTAGAGAGAGGCAAATCCAAGGCAAAACCCTCCCATGCATAAATATCCCAAGAGTTTCCCAACCTGGATCTGGCAACCCTACCCCCATCCCCAGCCAGTGGCCTGGGGGACCTGGCCACCCTAGAGGGGCTGGGGCCCCCATAAGACAGAAGGGCAAACATTCTCTCTCCCACCTCCATCATTTGTCCTAATACCCTCTAAATTTCCAGCCTCCGCCTGTCCCAGTTAAACAGCAGCAGCGAAGGCTCGGGCGGTGCCCGCGCAAAGTATGATTTCGAAGAATTTCACGCTGCAGCAGCCTCCGCTGCCGCCACCCGCTCCACAATCCCCTCGCATCTTCTCTGGCAGGCAGGCGGGCTGCTGATTGCTTCATGCCACCAGCCACTTAGCACCATGGCAACCCAATTGGGCAGGGCGGGGGGCCGAGAGCACACAATGGAGAATTTTCAGCTGCGCTCAAGTGCTGAGTTCAGCCAGGCGAGAGCTGCCAAATATTGGTGGAAATGAAACGGGAAGGAAAAGTGATGGGGTGTGTGGGGGGAGATGGGGGCACAGAGGGGCCGTGTTTCTGCCACCAGTCATCTCTCGGAAGAGCCACAATCAAGCGCCGGAAGGAGGACCCGTGCTTTTGGTGCTACAGGCCACTGCTGGGACGGGCACGTGGGTTAGTGGGGCACGTGGGGCTACTCGAACCATTATGGCCTGGATAGCCAGGGCGGACACTGAGGTCAGCCTCATTTTATTTCATGATTAGGGTTGCCAGCCACCAGGTACTAGCTGGAGATCTCCTGCTATTACAACTGATCTCCAGCCAATAGAGATAATTTCACCTGGAGAAAATGGCCACTTTGGCAATTGTTCTCTATGGCAATGAAGCCCCTCCCCTCCCCAAAGCCCGCCCTTCTTAGGCTTTGCCCCCAAAACCTCGCGCTGGTGGCGAAGAGGGACCTGGCAACCCTAGTCCAAGCTGAGAGTGTGTGGCTGGCTCAAGGTCACTCAGCACGTTGGGTTGCCAGCTCCAGGTTGGAAAATACCTGGAGCTTTTGGGGGCGGAGCCTGAGGTGGGCAGGGTTTGGAGAGGGGAGGGACTTCAATGCCATAGAGTCGAATTGCCCAAATGGCCATTTTCTCCAGGAGAACTGATAGCTGTCACCTGGAATAGTGGGAGATCTCCAGCCACAACCTGGAGGTCGGCAACCCTACCTGCCACGAAGCTCTCTTGGCAGTCTTGGGCTAGTTGCCATCTTTCAGCCTTACCTACCTTTAGGGTTGCCAGCTCCATGTTGGGAAATACCTGGAAATTTTAGGGGTGGAGCCTGAAGAGAGCGGGGTTTAGGGAGGGGAGGGATTTCAATGGGGTATAATTCCAAAGAGTCCAAACTGGCCATTTTCTCCAGGTGAACTGATCTCTGTCACCTGGAGATAGAGTTGCCAGCTCTGGGTTGGGAAATACCTGGAGATTTGGGGGTGGAGCCTGAGAAAGATGGAGCTTGGGAAGGGGAGGGACTTCAGTGGGTTATAATGCCATACAGCTCCCCTTCCAAAGTGGCCATTTTCTCCAGGTGAACTGAAGAACAGTTCCAGCTACCACATGGAGTTCAAACCAGCAACAAATGCAAAATAATTGGATAAATAAATCTCCTTTCAATAGTGTTATTCCAATTTCATATACACTATGTACTGTGAACTTGGTTAACAACCTTAACCATAAGTTACAAAGAACACAAAAACATAGGTACATTGTCCTTTTATCAGTCTTTTTTAGCTGTATAAAGTATCTTGTCGTGCAAAAGGTAAGATGGTCAATTCTCCATTCAAACAGAAGTCCGGTAGTCTTTCTGTTTCGGCTTAACAAGAGCCTTCCTCAGCGACCAACGCGAGCTGTTAGTAACTGGCTTTCGCGTTGCAGGGCTGCTATCATGATTTTTATAGTGACCTCCCCACTATCACCACCCTGGGCTTTTTAGAGCAGAGTATTTTTCCCCTACCATCAGGGAATGCTTTCCACTTTGGGCCCAGCTATGTGCCACTTAGAGTTCAGTTTCAGCTTAAACCAGTTTGCCTCGCTGATGGAACTGTGGCATGAAACTCCGAAAGGGCGGGGATGGCATGGGGGAGAGTTGCTAGCAAAATGTACGAATCCAACCCATGCCCTTTAGAGTGTGGCCGATTTCCACAGGTTTCAGGCTCAGCCAGTCTAAAAGAGGCACTTACAAGCCTGACCGTTCTTTTCTTTTTCTTTTTAAAGGATAATTCCAGTGTTCACCTCGTAGGCCCCCATGCCTTAAAGCAGCAAACCACCCAGCCCCAGCCAAGGCCACGGCCTTCGCCCGTTTAAGCTTTTGGAAAAAGAAGATCTTCGTGAGCCTTTTGCAACAGCAAGGCTACTGACTACCCTTCCGAGCAAAGCGCTGAGACGTACAGACGGGAAGGAAGCCACGCCCCAACACAGCTACAAAGTCTGTCCGGCACCAGCCCATTGCAAAAACCTTCCCTGGAGAACTGACAGCTGCCCTGGACAGCCTTGCTAGTAAGCAAGCATGCCTGGTCTTTGCTTAGGGTTGCCAACCACCAGGTACTAGCTGGAGATCTCCTGCTATTACAACTGATCTCCAGCCGATAGAGATCAGTTCACCTGGGGAAAATAGCTGCTTTGGCAATTAGACTCTATGGCATTGAAGACCCTCCCCTCCCCAAACACCACCCTCCTGAGGCTCCTCCCAAAAAACCTCCTGCCAGTGGCAAAGAGGGACCTGGCAACCCTATCTCCAGTTGATAGAGATCAGTTTCCCTTAAAAAAATGGCTGCTTTGGCAATTGGATTCTATGGCATTGAAGCCCCTCCCCTCTGCAAACCCTGCCCTCCTCAGGCTCCGCCCCAAAAATCTCCAGGTATTTCCCACCCCAGAGCTGGCAACCCTATCTTTGCTTTAAGTAAGGCCAGTGTTGTGGCCGTGCCACACCAGTGAATGTTTGTGGCAGCTCAGCCAGGAGGGCACTGACGCCCCCGTGAGAGGTGCAGCTCACTCCTAGCTGTCTGTTGCATGGGCAGTCCCTGGCAGGCCCGCTTAGGCCTGAGCCAGGGTTGCCAACCTCCAGGTGGCAACCTGGAAGCTTCCTGCTATTACAACTTGATCTCCAGATGACCAAGATCAGTTCTCCTGGAGAAAATGGCTGCTTTGGAGGATGGACTCTGGCCTTTTATGCAGGAGCGTTGCCCCGTGGTCACCCCCACCGACTGCTTCAGGGCTTCCTTTCAATAATGCATGCCTTTTCTGCCCATCAGAGGTCGGCTCGTTCTCCCCACGCGTTTCGCCCACTTTTTCCAGATTCTGGTTAAAACAACATCTGGAAAATGCGGGCGAAATGTGTGGGGAAAGTGAGGCAACCTCTGACAGGCAGAAATGGCATGCATAATCCAAAGGAAACCCTGAAGCTGTCGGTGGGGGTGACCGCAGGGAAACGTCCCTGCATAAAAGGCCATTATCTGCAGCTCCCACAGCAAGATCTGTGGCCCTGTGATGGAAAAACTGCCCAGAATCAGGTTGATCTATAGGCTTGCCAGGCCCCGTAGTTCCATTGGCAAGAGCTTTCTGGGACCGTGGCTGTAGTGCGCGGTGCTATAGTTTCCATAGTTTTCTCCAAGATTCCCAGAGCATCCGCATCACTTTCTGGTTTACCTGAAAGTGACTCGTGTGTACACGCGTGCCTGCAGTGCCCACCGGCCATCAGCTTGCCGGCGGGCAGCCTGGTGGATTGGCGGGATTTTACCCGCCACCACCGGGCACTTGGCAACTCTATTGATCTATCTGCCAAAAGGAAAAGAAAAAGTAATCCGCCACATATCACAAATTAGCTGGTTATAAATAATAGAAAGTGTGATTCATCCTCCAGGTCTCACTATTATTTAAAAGAGGGAGGGAGAAGAGCAGAAAAGAAAATCCATTTGCCAAATTGGCACATCATATCCAACTAAGCTCTTAAACGAAAAAGAAGAAACAGATAAATAAACTCATAAGTCCCAGCCCATGAGTCACCAGGCCGGTCAGCAGTCTTACTTAGGCATCTCATTACTTTTTAGGCAGATTATAAAATGCGGTACAGCGCCTGGCACTCTGCTGGGGATTCTGTAATAATAAACAGCAGTAGCATCAGTTTTGGTAATGGGAGCTCTGCAGAACAGGGTCTCCCGCTCATGTGCAAGCTCAGGCCCACCAGTTTCAGTCAGTACCACACCCCACACCCTAATTCAGCTCTGCAGAGCTTCCAGCTAAGGGGATCTCAAGTCCTCCAACTGGCCCTTACATAGAAATAGTGCTGGATGGTACTTCAAGGGTCATCTAGTCTAACCCCCAGCACAATGCAGGACATTCACAACTATCTACCCCCCTTCCCTCAGTGATCCCTGCTCTATGCCCGGAGGAAGGCAACAAAACTCCAGCATCCCTGGCCTATCTGGGGGAGTGGGGAAGGGAAGGTAGCTGTGAATTTCCTGCATTGTGCAGGAGATGAGGTGACCACCCATGCCCCCAATGGCTGGGGGTCAGCTGAGCCTTTGCTGTGCCTCATAATTGGTTTGGCTTAAGAATTGGCCCTGTGTGACCCTGAAACATAGAAACATAGAGCTGGAAGGGACCTCAAGGGTCTTCTATTCCAACCCCGCTGCACAATGCAGGAAATTCACAACTACCTACCCCTCTTCCCCCAGTGATCTTTGCTCTATGCCCAGAGGAAGGCAAAAAACAAAAATAAATAAATAAAAAACCAACCTCCAGGATCCCTGGCCAATCCTGCGGAGTGGGGAGGGGAAGGTAGCTGTGAATGTCCTGCATTGTGCTGGGGGTTGGCCCACTGACCCTTGAGGTCCCTTCCAGCTCTATGTTTCTATGGGTACATCCATGCTATAAAAAGCTTCAGCTGTCCATTTCCACCCGTTAAGCTTCTATTAAAAGAAGAAGAAAAGTTGGTTTTTATATGCCGACTTTCTCTACCACTTAAGGAAGAATCAAACCGGCTTTCAGTTCCCTTCCCTTCCCCTCCCTACAACAGACACCCTGTGAGGTAGGTGGGGCTGAGCGAGCTCTAAGAGAGCTGTGACTAGCCCAGAGTCACCCAGCTGGCTTCATGTGTAGGAGTGGTGAACCGGATTAGCGTCCGCTGCTCATGTGGAGGAGTGGGGAATCAAACCCGGCTCTCCAGATTAGAGTCCACCACTGCAACCCACCGCTCTTAACCACTACAGACTAGTTGGCAACACTTTGTATGTTACCTTCAGCCTTCCATCTCACATCCTCAGCAAAGAAAGAGTGTTGCTCACAACTTAGAGTTCAGGGTAACCTGAAAGCTCCCTCCCCCCCTCCTTCAAAGATCGTTTTAATTGTTCTGCAGTTTTGCTTCGCCAGGATCACTTGGAGAATAATTGCCTTTTAAGAAACATTTCCTCCTTTGTGAACAAAGCAGCTACGTTTCCTCTGTGGCTTGGATCCTGGCAGCATTTGGCCGAGGATGTTGCAACTGGCAATGGCATTAAACTGCAAAATAAAATATGAATGGATATCTGATCTGCTGGGTTAGGCGAGGTGGATTCTTTAATCACCACCCCAGAAACCAAAGGCCAGAGTCCTGTGCCCATCCCGTGGAGCTCCTTTAGGCCATTTGAAGATGGCTTTGGGATTAGTATCTAAAGTGCCCCCAAGTCGCAGTCAATTTATGGCAACCAGTGTGGTGTAGAGGTTAAGAGCGGTGGACTCTAATCCGGAGAACCGGGTTTGATTCCCCACTCCTCCACCTGAAGCCTGCTGGGTGACCTTGGGCTAGTCACAGTTCTCTTTGAGCTCTCTCAGCCTCACCTGCCTTACAAGGTGTCTGTTGTGGGGAGAGGAAGGGAAGGAGAAGGTAAACTGGTTTGATTCTCCTTAACAGGTAGAGAAAGCATATAGAAACCTCAACCACCGCCACCACCACCTCCTTCTCCTCCTCCTCCTCGTCTTCTTCTTCCTTCCATCCTGCATGCACAATGGCATTCTGCCACCCAGACACCTCCTGGAAGGCAGGAGTCTGGGCCTTCCTGCTCAGTCTGTGCTTTCTCTCTCCCACAAACTACGAGAGGTGGCTCAGCCCAAGCCTGATGAGACAGCCACCTGGGGTGGAACCAAGAGCACAGGGTGACCTGCCTCAGCCAACATGGCACAGGTGATAGAGCGTTGAATTAGGATCTGGGAGGCTCGGGTTCAAATTCCCACTTTGCCACAAAGTTTGCTAGGTGACCTTGGGCCAGTGACTGTGTCTTAGTCTAAGATCCCTCACTGGATCGTTGTGTGGAACAAGAGGAGGAGGGGAGATAACCGTGCCTGCTGCCCTGAGCTAGGCAGGGTGAGGTGACAGTGTGTGAGGGGTGCCAACTCCAGACTGGGAAATTCCTGGAGATTTGGGGGGGGGGGGTGCAGCCTGGGAAGGGCACGGTTTGGAGAAAGGAGACACTTCAGCAGGGTAACATGCCATAGAGTCTAACCCGCAAAGCAGCCATTTTCCCCCCAGAGAACTAACCTCTGTAGTCTGGAGACCATCTGGAATTCTGAGAGATCTCCAGCCCCCATCCAGAGGTTGGTACCGTATTCAAAATCGGGCTACAAGTACAAAATGGGAGAATGAGGAATCAAAGTTATGCACTTGTTAGGAGCTCAATAAAGCACATCTAAAGCAATATGCAATAGGTTGTATTCTGAGGGCGATCCTCACCTCAACAATATCCCAAGGATATAAATACAGAGCAAGGACTTGTTAATATACAGTAAGAATACAAAAAGGTAAGTATATATACAAGAATAAATCAGGTGCACAAAAGTTAACAATCCAGAATGGATTTATATATATGGATTTGTATTTATATCCTTGGGATATTGTTGAGGTGAGGATCGCCCTCAGAATACAACCTATTGCATATTGCTTTAGATGTGCTTTATTGAGCTCCTAACAAGTGCATAACTATGATTCCCCATCCAGAGGTTGGCAATTCTTAATATATGAATACAAAATGATTGAAGAGGAACTAATAACAATAATAGGAAGAGGAGCTGGTTTTTATACCCCAATTTTCTCTATCTTTAAGGAGTCTCAGACCGGCTTACAACCACTTTCCCTTTCTCTCCCCACAACAGGCGCCTTGTGAAGTAGGTGGGACTGAGATAGTTCTGAGACTAGCCCAAGGTCACCCAGCAGGCTTCGTGTATAGGAGAGGGAAAACCAACCCGGTTTAACAGATTAGAGTCTGCCTCTCTTAACCACTACTTAGGGTTGCCAACCTCCAGGTACTAGCTGGAGATCTCCTGCTATTACAACTGATCTCTAGCCGATAGAGATCAGTTCACCTGGAGAAAATGCCCGCTTTGGCAATTGGACTCTATGGCATTGAAGCCCCTCCCCTCCCCAAACCATGCCCTCCCCAAGCTCCAGCTCAAAAACCTCCCGCCGGTGGTGAAGAGGGAACTGGAAACCCTACCACTATACCATGCTGGTTCTCTGTGGTGGGAGAGGGCACCTAGATCCCAGAGGATATGACTGAGGAGAACCTCTTGAGGGTCACTGGCTGCCCAGGCTACACGTATGTGTGTTTGATTCCCCGCTCCTCCACATGAGCGGCGGAGGCTAATCTGGTGAACTGGATTTGTTTCCCCACTCCTACACATGAAGCCAGCTGGGTGACCTTGGGCTAGTCACAACTCTCTTAGAGCTCTCTCAGCCCCACCTACCTCACAGAATGTCTGTTGTGGGGAGGGGAAGGGAAGGTTTGAGTCTCCCATAAGTCGGTTTGAGTAAAGTGCCATTAAGTTGCAGCCGACCTAGGGCGAACCCGTAGGGTTTTCGAGGCAAGAGACTTACAGAGGTGGTTTGCCATTGCCTTCTTCCACATCGCAACCCTGATGTAAGCCCTGTTGTAAAGGGAAGGGAGTCGAAAGGCACACACTGAAAGATGAGGGATGAATGTGTGTTTCTAATCAATGTCCCAGATGGTGTCTGGGAAGTCTGGTGGTAATACTAGTCTAGACTCACTAATATGGACTGCGATCATGTGATAGTCAAATCACCAGTTAAAAATAAAACGTGAAGCACTCCAGCCAACGGCTTGCTCTTTTCACGCCCTGCTGCTCCAGCATTCACACCCAAGAGGGGGAAGAGGAGTCCAGACCTGCCAAGCAGCCCAAATCCGCAGGGTGGGACAGTCCCCCCCGCCCCCAAAGGGGTTCACGTTCAACCAAGTGGTCTCCCTGGTTTACCGGGAAACTGATGACAATGAAACGGGAGGGACCATGGCTGGAGCGATGCGGTGGAAAACGTGGCTGGAGACTAACGCAGCATGGAGCCCACGCAAGAGCCTATTCTGTGGCAGCGACTATGCCAAATAGGCAATATTTCTCTACCGCTATTGTTTCCGTCAGAGCCAGCGTGGTATGGTGGTGAGGAATGACATACTCTAATCTGGAGAACTGGGTTTGGTTCCCCACTCCTCCACATGAAGCCTGCTGGGTGACCTTGGGCCAGTCACAGTTAAGAACATAAGAACTTAAGAAAGGCCACGCTGGATCAGACCAAGGGCGAAAACGCATGGTCGCTTTATCCTCCTTTAATCCCTGTTTCAGCCAGGATTCAGCCTGGATCGAACACATGCGTTTCGCCTAATGTGCGTTCGATCCTGGCTAAAACAGGGATTAAAGGAGGATAAAGCGACCGTGCGTTTTCGCCCAATGGCCCATCAAATCCAGCATAGTGGCCAAACAGGTGCCTCTAGGAAGCTGACGACTGCAGTACTATCTTGCCTGTGTCCCACAGAATAGGCATGCTCCTCTGATGTGTGTGTGTTAAGTGCCATCAAGTCGCTTCCGACTCATGGCGACCCCATGAATGAAAGTCCTCCAAAATGTCCTATCTTTGACAGCCTTGCTCAGATCTTGCAAATTGAAGGCAGTGGCTTCCTTTATTGAGTCAATCCATCTCTTGTTGGGTCTTCCTCTTTTCCTGCTGCCCTCAACTTTTCCTATCATGACGGTCTTTTCCAGTGACTCTTGTCGTCTCATGACGTGACCAAAATACGACAGCCTCAGTTTAGTCATTTTAGCTTCTAGGGTCAGTTCAGGCTTGATTTGATCTATAACGCACTGATTTGTTTTTTTGGCAGTCCACGGAATCCGTAACACTCTCCTCCAACACCACATTTCAAAGGAATCTATTTTCTTCCTATCAGCTTTCCTCACTGCCCAGCTTTCACACCCATACATAGTAATAGGGAATATGATGGCATGAATTTATCTAGTCTTGGTGGCCAGAGTCACATCCTTACACTTCAAAATCTTTTCTAGCTCCTTCATGGCTGCCCTTCCCAGTCTCAATCTCCTTCTAATTTCTTGGCTGCAGTCTCCCTTTTGGTTGATGGTGGAGCCAAGGAATAGAAAGTCTTGAACAATTTCAATTTCCTCATTGTCAACCTTAAAGTTGTGTAATTCTCCTGTAGTCATTACTTTTGTTTTCTTGATACTCTGATACTAGAGAGAATAGGTATGCATCATGACTAGTATTCATTTTGACTAGTAGCCATGGATAGCCCTCTCCTCCATGAACATGTCTACTCCTCTAAAGTCCTCCAAGTTGGCCGCCATCACCACATCCTGGGGCAGGAGGTTCCACAATTTAACTTAAGCGTTGTGTGAAGAAATCCTTCCTTTTATCTCTCTCTCTCTCTGTTTGTGTGTATGAAGTGCCAACAAGTCGCTTCAGACTCATGGTGACCCCATGAATCAGTGTCCCCCAAAACGTCCTATCTTTAATAGCCTTGCTCCTTGACTGAGTCTGAAAAGGTTTCATAAATCCCCATACCAGCTCAAGTTAGCCCTATGAATGCCAGCTTGGTGTGTATGATGGGTGCCTTGGAAACTTGCCGGGTGACCATAGGCCAGTCATGCACTCTCAGCCTAACCTTCCTCACAGGGTTGTTTTTAGGATGAAATAGAAATGGGGAGAATGTGGTATTCTACTTTTGTGTCCCCATCGGGGAGAAAGGCAGGATTTAAATGAAATTAGTGAGTTTTTTTCACTTTACTTGTGGTCTCTTTGCGTGCTGTACTGTCAAGTTGCTTCCAACCTATGCTGACCCTATGAATTAATGACCTCCAAAACATACTATTGTCAGCAGCCTTGCGCCGGTCTTGCTGATTGAGGGCCATGGATGCCTTGATTGAGTCAATCCATCCCTTCTTGGGTCTTCCTCTTTTCCTGCTGCCTTCAACTTTTCCTAGCATTATTTTCTTTTCCAGTGACTCTTGTCTTCTCATAATATGGCATTGCTGGGGAGGGGCGGGATATAAAATAAATAAATAAATAAATTAAATAAAGTACGATAGCCTCAGTTTGGTCATTTTAGCTTCTAGGAACAGTTCAGGCTTGATTTGATCTCAAACCTATTTATTTGTCTTTTTGACAGTCCACAGTATCTGTAAAACTCCCCTTCAACACCCCATTTCAAAGGAATCAACTTTCTTCCTGTCAGCTTCATTGTCCAACTTTCACACCCATATATAGTAACAGGGAATACTATAGCATAAATTAATTTGACCTTGGTTGCCCGTGACACATCCTTACACGTACAAATCTTTTCTATCTCCTTCATGGCTGCCCTTCCCCGTCTCCCCTTCCTTGATTGCAGTCTCCCTTTTGGTTGATGCCTAGTTGGCCTCAATACCCTTTTAGGTATTAATAGGGAAATCCTATTAAACTCCCACAAATAGAAGGGTAGATCGCAGCATCATAGAATACCTTATGGTATGAGAAAGAAGTATGACATGACCCAGATTACTAAAAAGCTTCATACATTTACACAGGCTCTGGGCAATGCTCCTCAACACACCTCCTGACTGAGAGGCACAATGAGAAAACTGTAAAGAAAGTGCACAATGTCTTAACCAGGAGGACTTGAACTTGGTTCTCTCAGAGACACAGAGTGACACTCTTGAGGCTTTGGACCTCATGGGTAGTCTAGATTCTATGTTAGAAGGTTATGGATGTCCTGTGTAGACCCATAATCTAAGCAGGGTCATCTCACATGCACACATGAAGCTGCTCATACGGAATCAGACCCTTGGTCCATCAAAGTCAGTATTGTCTACCCAGACCGGCAGCTGCTCTCCATGGTTTCAGGCAGGGGTCTTTCACATTACCTACTTGCCTAGTCCCTTTAACTGGAGATGCTGGGGATTGAACCTGGGACCTTCTGCATGCCAAGCAGATGCTCTACCACTGAGCCACAGTCCCTCCCTGACTCGGTGGTTCTAGATAGAGACCTTCGATCCCAAATAAAATTGTGAAAATTCTAGGGTTGCAAAACGACTCCAATAATTCAGAGTTGATTACCTATTTCGCAATTAAATGTAAACAAAATCTGCACATTTCAAAACCAACCTGTGATTGAGATGTTGAAGGGACTTAACACTTTAAATATGCAAGCCCCATAATTCCCGGTTATTAAGAAAGGCTGCCTTCAACATTCTCACTTCCCGTTATAGCAGTGGTTCCCAACCTTTTTTTGACCAGGGACCACTAGGACTTTTTTGTTTGGTGCAGGGACCCCAAGGTTCAAAATATAAATTCCGAGAATTTTAAAATCAACTTTAATCATAACTGTTAGTTAAACATTAAACTTAGAATAATATTTGAATATATATTTTTATAATAGAGAACTTTTAATTGAAAATATTAATTTATTATGGGTTTATAACTTTGTTTCGCGGACCTTAATTTTGTTCTTGTGGACCCCTGGGGGTCCGTGGACCCCGGTTGGGAACCAGTGCGTTATAGGAACATACCAGAACAAAAATGCAGTCATCTAAAGAAAAAACATAAACCGCGTCCTTAACTCTGCCTCACTGAAGAAAATTTACTGATCCAAAAATCAACCATCAACCAGACAACTTTGGCTGATTTATCACCCAGCTGCACACAGCAGAAAGCTTAATTCATTGTTCTTGAGTTCATTCCATGTCTTCTGTTTGCTGTAGAAGTTTGCTGGTTGACCTCAGGCCAATCACACACTTTCGGGCTCCTGTACCTCACAGGGTTGTTGTGAGGTTAAAACGAAGGTGCGGCGAATGATGTAAGTCAGTTTGGAGCCCCCACTGGGGAGAAAGGGGGAGTACAAATGAAGGAAACAAATAAAACGTATTATACTGGTATTTATTCCATTGCTTTTACAACTCTAATCTGCCTTGAGTCTCAATGAGAAAGGCAGATGACACATGAAATAGACAAACAGGTGGAAAGTTGCCCACCGAGCGTTGAACAAGTGGTTGACGTGCCAGCGCAAAATCATTTCATAACGTATTTTGGACTAGTCAAAAAGGGCAAGAGTCCAGTAGCACCTTAAAGACTAACAAAAATATTTTCTGGTAGGGTATGAGCTTTCGTGAGCCACAGCTCGCTTCTTCAGATCAGTGCTGAAGAAGTGAGCTGTGGCTCACGAAAGCTCATACCCTACCAGAAAATATTTTTGTTAGTCCTTAAGGTGCTACTGGACTCTTGCCCTTTTTGACTACTGCAAACAGACTAACACGGCTACCCACTGTGTATTTTGGACTACAACCCTTCCTGTTACGGACACAACCTGAAAGACAAGATGATCAGCACAAGCCAACACTCATGTTGATAACCCCAGCAGGCCCCTGGCTGTCGCTCAGCACCTCTGCTGGAAGGGCAGGTGTTGAGAGGGTGTTTGTCCGGCCTCAGTGTGACCCAAGGAGGAACCAGATAGGTCTGGGGGGAAAAATCAGGGAGAGGAGGAAGAGTTCTCCTTGACAGTGACAAATTCACCTGCCTGGCTTTTCATGGCAAACGAGAGAAGGGGTTAATTTAGAAAGCAATTTATCAGCCACTTAAAATAGCAAGGCGTGGATGGGGGCCCTGTCAGCACCCAAGAGGAGCCCGCTAGAGGGATTTGGGGAGGTCACCCGTGCTCAGTATCTATTTATACACACGTCAGCACCTTTCTGTTTCTCTCTGGCTTCCACCTTCCAAGATCACAAGCAAAGAGGCAACCTCTGGGGTCTGTCGGGTGAAGACGGGGCGAACGTTAGACAGTTCTTAGTTCTTGTTAAACATGCATAAAACCTGGTTGCAGATTAGCAGGCAGGGATGTGTGTGCATAGCCGACTCTTTTCCAGTGATACCAGTTTGCAGAGCTCTCATGTTCAGCTTGCTTAGAATACCAAGCAGTGTGTGCGTGTGTTAAATGTGTGTTAAGTAATTTCTGACTCATGGTGACCCTAGGAATCAATGTCCTCCAAAACAGTCTCTTGTTAACAGCCTTACTCGGGTCTTGCAAACTGAGGGCTGCTGCTTCCTGGATCGAATCAATCCATCTCACGTTAGGTCTTCCTCTTTTCCTGCTGCCATCCACTTTTCTTAGTGTTATTGTCTTTTCCAGTGAGTCTTGTCTTCACATAATGCGACCAAATTACAATACTCTCAGTTTAGTCATTTTAGCTTCTAGGGACAGTTCAGGCGTCACCCCCATCAATATGCCCGCCACCTGTTATGGCTTTGAACTCCTACACCTATATTTATTTATTTAGCCATTTACCCAACTTTTCTCCCCAATGGAGACTCAAAGGGGCTTACAACCATCCTCCTTGTCTCCATTTTATCTTCATAACCACCTCCCTACCGAGTAGGTGAAGCTGAGAGTTACCAGCCCAAGGTCACCCAGCAAGCTTCCACAGTGGAGTGGGGATTTGAACCCAGGTCTCTCAGAGTGTGACACATTAACCACTACACCTGAAGAGGAGTTCAATATTAAAATGAGAGTACAAGCTTTGGACATTTTGATTCTTTTTTGATCCAATGCACACAAGTCACTGTGCATCATTATCAATATATCTAATTTTCAAGATGGCCAAACCTGTGGATACTTAAATCCAGAGACTGGGGTCATGATCAGATAAATCTCTCTGTACGCCCTAGGTTTGGAGAAAAATCTGAAATATAAATAAATAAATAAATAAATAAATAAATACATTTTTTGGGGGGGGGTTAAAGGTGCCCAAAATAATCAAAGCAGCGCCTGTAACTTTTTGAAATGAATGCCATCAGTAGCCATTGCTATGCAACTACACAGTATTGCCAGACTTCAAGCCTTTTTTCATCAATAAAAGGCAGGGGAGGGGCGGTAGCGGCTCCTTTCAAGGGCTCATTGGGACCAGACCTGGCAGTAACCACTGGGTGACTTGATACCACATAGCCTATATGACTCACCCAGGGCCAGTTGAGGGCCCCTCAGGGGAGGGGCTGTGGCTCAGTGGTAGAGCATCTGCTTGGCATGCAGAAGGTCCCAGGTTCAATCCCTGGCATCTCCAGTTAAAGGGACTAGGCAAGTAGGTGATGTGAAAGACCTCAGCCTGAGACCCTGGAGTGCTGCTGCCGGTCTGAGTAGACAATACTTTGTTTTTGGGGAGGGGTGTGGGTCAGTGGTAGAGCATCTGCTTGGCATGCAGAAGGTCCGGGGTTCAATCCCTGGCATCTCTAGTTAAAGGGACTAGGCACGTAGGTGATGTGAAAGACCTCAGCCTGAGACCCTGGAGTGCTGCTGCCGGTCTGAGTAGACAATACTGACTTTGTTTTTGGGGAGGGGGTGTGGGTCAGTGGTAGAGCATCTGCTTGGCATGCAGAAGGTCCCGGGTTCAATCCCCGGCATCTCCAGTTAAAGGGACTAGGCACGTAGGTGATGTGAAAGACCTCTACCTGAGATGCTGGAGAACTGCTGCCAGTCTGAGTAGACAATACTGACTTTGATGGACCAAGGGTCTGATTCAGTATAAGGCAGCTTCATGTGTTCAGCTGCTTGCTACTATTTAACAGGAACCACCCCCCATGAACCAGTGTTGCGGTTATTAGAATTTCAGACCAGAATCTGGGAGATCCAGAATCCCCATTCTGCAATGGTGCCCACTGGGTGACCTTGGGAGAATCACACACATTCAGCTTAACCTAGCTCACAGGGTTGTTGTAAAGATAACACGGGAGGGGAATAATGCAAGCTGATTTGAGCCCCCCCTGTGGAGAAAGGTGGAATATAAATGAAGTGAAATAAATAAATAATAAACATAGCTGAAAGTGGGAGGCAGATAAAAGGTTGATGGGTCGGTGGGTCGGTGGGTGGGAAGGAAAGAAGGAAGCAAGTCAAGAAGAAATAGCGTGGGGAAGGGGAGACCGGGAAACGAGGTGCCCGTATGCAAGTCGTTGCAGGTTTCCCACTGCTCGACTGGGCCTGGCTTGGTGGCAGGCATCCTGCCACTGGGCCTCCTTGGTAGAGGCTGCCTGGGAGAGGGAAGGAAGGAAAGCTGAAGATAGGGTGGCAAATAAAGGTAGGTTAAGGGATTTAGGGAAGGGAAAGAGGAAACCATGGGGGAAGTGAAAATGAGATGACCCCTGCAAGCTCTTGAGGGTCTACCACTGTACCTGTGTAATGCAGACTATGCCATTTGGCCAAGGACCACCTCTATCTCTTTGCTGTAATTTGAGCCCTCCACTCCACTATTAGTATTCAGTGGACATCTGTGCCCTTAGCAACAAAACACATCCAGGTCATTAAAGCATCCTGTGACTAACGGCTAAATTGCCAGGAATAAGATCTGTGTATACATGACAGCCAGTGTAGTAGTTAAGGTGTCGGACTAAGATCTGAGAAACCCAAGTTCGAATCCCAGCTCTGCCATGAAAACTTACTGGGTGACCTTGGGCCCGTTACACACTCTCAGCCTCAACCCTGGCAAGTGTGTGGATGGGAGACCTCCAAGGATTACCAGCGGCATGATGTGGAGGCAGGCAATGGCAAAGCACCTCTGAACGTCTCTTGGCTTGAAAACCCTACGGGGTCGCCATGAGTCAGCTATGACTTGACGGCAAAAGAAACAAAAAACATGCATTTACTTAAGACTTCCAATAGCTAAGATGTGTTAGTCCAGAAGGTTTACTTCCATTTTTGGATTATGTAAGAGAACCGACTAGTCCAAGGTCGCCTGGCAGGTTTCATGTGGAGGAATACAGAAACCAATCCAGGTCACCAGATTAGAAGAAAAGTTGGTTTTTATATGCCAACTTTCTCTGCCACTTAAGGGAGACTTATAACTACCTTACCTTCCCCTCCCCACAACAGACACCCTGTGAGGTAGGTGGGGCTGAGAGAGTGTGACTCGCCCAAGGTCACCCAGCTGGCATCGTGTGTAGGAGTGGGGAAACAAATCCAATTCACCAGATTAGCCTCTGCAGCTCATGTGGAGGAGTGGGGAATCAAACCCGGTTCTCCAGACCAGAGTCCACCACTCCAAACCACCGCTTTTGACCACTGCACCACGCTGGCTCTTAACCACTACACCATGTTGGTTCCTGTGTGAGCCCAAACTACCTACCCAGACATGAGGCTCTCCACTGCATCTCTGAGTGATTTGTTGGTCTCTTCTGTTACTGGTATGCAATTCTCCCCTATGTCTGCTCTGGAGAGGACTGGAATGCTCAAGTCATTCTCAACAGAGATGCAGCAGAATTAGCTGCCTTCACAGGAGGCTGTCTTTTGTCTCTGTACGAGTCAATGGAATTCAGCAGCAAGGAGACATACCCCGAGGCCCGAAGTGCAGAGATGGGTATGCCTCTCTGAGGGCAGGCAGTTCTCTCTGAACTCTCTCAGCCTGACCTACCTGCTGGGGATGTGTGTGTGGGGGAGGTCATTGTTAATTTCCTGCATTGTGCAGGGGGTTGGACTAGATGACCCTGGTGGTCCCTTCCAACTCTATGATTCTACCTCACAAGGTATCGGTTGTGGGGAGAGGAAGGGAAGGAGCTTGTAAGCCGGTTTGATTCTCCTTAAAAGGTAGAGAAAGTCGGTATATAAAAACCAACTCTTCTTCTTAAAATTCTTTCTTGCAGGACGAGAGCAGCTCTCTCTCAGCACTCTGGAGAGCCCTGGCAGCTTTGGAACTACTGGCTTTGATATTTACGCTTAGTCTGTCCTCTAGTGACTAAAGAAAGAATCTGCACAAGGGACCCTTTCCATGAACTGCCCCTTAAATCCATGAGAAGTGATCCAAATAGCCAGTTTCCCTCCTTTACTACTGTAACATGATTATACACCAGGCCTCCATGCTTTTAATTCACTTTTTCTCCTTTGAAAAAAACATAAAGTCCAGCGGCACTTCAAAGAAACGTCTGACGAAGTGAGCTCTGACTCACAAAAGCTTATGCCTGGAACACATTTTGTTCGTTTTTTAAGGGGCTATTGGACTTTTTCTGCAGATTAACATGGCCACCCCTCTGACACTAACTTTAAAAAAGGCATCCAGACACCGTCTCAATCAGGGCAATTCTGTATAAATTATGCAAGTCTATACAATTGCTAATTTTTTAATCATTTTGGGCCTCTGCTCTCTGGGTCAGATTTCACTGGGCATTCTGCATATACTTTCAAGCATATTTTGCAGCCCGAGAAGAAAGAAGCCACCTAAAAAAAAAAGTATAGTAGATTTTGCTGAGTACTGAAATTCCTGCTTGTAAAGCATTTACTGTGGCATATTCCTACAGGAGAATTATACAACTTTAAGGTTGACAATGAGGAAATTGAAATTGTTGAAGACTTTCTATTCCTTGGCTCCATCATCAACCAAGAGGGAGACTGCAGCCAAGAAATCAGGAGACTGAGACTGGGAAGGGCAGCCATGAAGGAGCTAGAAAAGATTCTGAAGTGTAAGGATGTGTCACTGGCCACCAAGATTAAGTTAATTCATGCCATCGTATTCCCTATTACTATGTATGGACGTGAAAGCTGGACATTGAAGAAAGCTGATAGGAAGTAGATTCCTTTCAAATGTGGTGTTGGAGAGTGTTACGGATACTGTGGACTGCCCAAAAAACAAATCAGTGGGTTATAGATCAAATCAAGCCTGAACTGACCCTAGAAGCTAAAATAACTAAACTGAGGCTATCGTATTTTGGTCACATTATGAGAAGACAGCAGTCACTAGAAAAGACAGTCATGCTGGGAAAAGTTGAGGGCAGCAGGGAAAGAGGAAGACCCAACAAGAGATGGATTGACTCAATCAAGGAAGCCACAGCCCTCAATTTGCTAGATCTGAGCAAGGCTGTCAAAGATAGGACATTGATTCATATGGTCACCATGAATCGGAAGCGACTTGACACTTAACACACACACATTCCTAGTCCTACAATGTGTATTTGGGAGAGAGGAATACCTGACTTGCATCCAGGTTTGCTTTCTTCTCGCAGCCAAATTCCTGCATACCGTCCCAGCTGAGCCAATGAGAATTGTTGCCCAAACTATGGATCCATTTGGCATGGATGTTCACATTAGGGAATGAGCGACACACATCTTTCTTTCACCTTTCTGACGGGCTGGCTGTTCCCACTGTCCCTCTGCTGCAAGCTGCTCCACGGACTATCTTGCATACGCATCTCTCAACCACTCAAACATGTAACAGACAAGTGAGGAGGTTCAGTATCTTAAAACTTGTTTAATATCCATATTTTCATCTGTTGGGCAGAGCCAAAACAGTCTGGCCTAGTTTCAAGTTACAAACTCATACTTTTCTTTTATTTCAGTAAAATGAACTGTGTGGCAATAAAAAGGATTAGTTATCTGAAATAAAAACCCATTTGAGCAACAGCTTTAGTAAAAATAAAGGGGGAGGAAAGTCACAATCCGTTTCTCACCCAAACTGACGCATCACCTATTTTGCTTGTGAATGCCACAAAGCAAGGCGGAGGCTGGCTTAAGGTGTCCCTGCTGAGGCACCAGTGGGAACTTGGGAACTCTTGAAAGCCCTGATCCATAGGGAGAGAAAGGCATGGCCAAAAGCTGGGCAGGGCATTTTTGGAAAGTTTAAACTCCCAGGGTCATGGTTCTCAGTGGATGACCCAAGTGTGATGGATGCAAATTTTAACCTGTCCAAAGCAGACGTGCTTGTGGAGTGGTTTCTAAGGCAGGAAAGCCGAAGGCTGGTGCTTGAATAAGGACAGGGCTGCACATCTTCAGACTGATGGTGGGGGGAAAAGAAAACATCCCTCTGCTTCCAGCTGGCTGAAATAAAGGCTGTGGAAAGGGGGGCTTGCCATTCCCGACAGGACAGACACCAGCTTTTGCTTTCTGACAGTTTTCATGTGACTCCAAGCTGCATTTTGGTGAACAATTTTGGTGAAATAATGCCCCCTTCCCCCAGAACAACAGATGCTGGTTTTCTTCAAAGTTAAGAATTGGAGAATGGATGGAGAAAGGGAAGCATCCAGCTGTATGTTCTCTTCCATATATATTCAGAGGCAACCAATGATTTGATGGGCTGGGGAGATGATGTTGGCAACGCGAATAGGCTGTACCAGAAGGTAAGTCAAATCTGGAAAATGCAGTGTTATGCCCCTAGTCAATTTTAGGCTCTCTGCCCAGGAGAAAGGGTATGGATATCAGATATTCCTCTGGGAGAAGAACCAATGATCAGCCAAAAGATGGTAAGTTCTTCCCCAATTCTCCCCTGGTTCCAAGGCATAAAACACCTTGGACCTACGAGAAGAACCTCCTGTCCTCTTAGGGTGCTCATGGCACCTCTTCAGGGTGAGATTTAAAAAACAACAACAAAGCAACAGAAATGAGCTCTCTTAGTGCCTGGAGTAGTACTGGTGTCACATTCAGTCTTCTCGCTTCCTTGGGCAGATCTTATTCAACACCATTTGAACAGAGGACTGCCTTGACTACTGGCCAAATGGTATATCAGACCTAGATATTTGTGCATCTTGGTCTCCCGACTTGCTCGGCAAAAGTTGCTAGAAGTGAGGACGTGTGTGCACTGTGGCTGCTTCCTTATGGTGCTCTTGCACATCTTGTTCCCCCCTCAAGTTTTCATGTGGCTTAGTGCCCCTTGGCTTTGCCTCTGCTGTTTCCAAGCGCATTGCTGCCCATGGCAAGTTGAGGAGGAAAGATGGAGGCTGGATCAGGAGGTGGGTACAGAACTGATGCCCTGGCCAGAGAGCCACAACACTCAGTGGTGCTGAATATTTTCAGAAGACAAAAAAGATCGTGGCCACATGCAGGAGTAGCATTCTGCCACATGTTTCAAGAAACTGGATTAGTCTTTGGTTTTAATGTTTTCGGTAGAAGGGGAGGAATTGGAAACAAGGTTGGTATGTTTAAAAACAAAACACATCTGAACTGCTAAGGGATGAATGCTCACACCCGACATTTCAGGATCAGAAAGCCAGCTTGTTCTTAAGGATGGGTTTCCTTTAGGTTGTCAGCTGTAGCCGATGCATCTGAGACTGCACGGAAGCCAAAAAGCCGGGGGAGGGGGGAAGGGAGGTTTGACTAGAGAGCTTGATCAGAACCAGCATCCACAAGTGTTTCAGAGATCATCCTCCAAGAGACTCCCACATGAGGAGAGCCAAATTCAGTTCCCCTCCCTTAAGAGACAGATTTACACTGGGGTGGGGGTGGGGAATAATTGTCAAATGGTTGCCAAGAAGCAGTTTTTAAGGAAGAGGGGAGAGAAATCTACCTGCTCACAGCTGCAACACAACCTTGGCACTAAGCTGCAGCTCTCCTTCCCTGAATGAGGGCCAGATTAAGAAGGGGGGGAGGGGCTGCCACATCGACCTACTAGTTAGTTCACCTTATAACCAGTAAAAAAGTGTTACTTGGAAAAAAAGAAATTATTTGGGTAACTCGCTAATACTAGCGCTGCCAACAGGCTCGATCTCCAGCTCCCTTGCAAAGGGTACAGAGAGGCCTATCACCAGTTCCCTAGTAGAACTTCATCGCATCACCTCTGTGGGTTTCTTTCCCTTTCCCTCCATGGGGATAGAGCCTAAAATTTTATTTAAAAGAAAAGAACATGTTTTTTTAAAAATATTGACATTGGACTAAGTCCAGCCTCTTCCCCCACCCTGCCCCCGAGTCCACAACTCGCCACATGAAGCGTGTGCGCCCGGCATTGTGGATCCACAGCTCGGGCCCGCAGTGTTTGGAAGTTCGCAGTCCGTGGAACCATCTTTTCCCCTCTACTGCCCAGAGCAGGTCATGCCTCTGCAGTCGCTCAGCAAAAGGTCAACCAACCGCCTCGCCCGTGGCCGCGCAGCTGGGCTAAGTCGCCACAGATCCTCGCCAAGAACCGATGATGCCTCACTCGAGGGGTGGGACAAGAACGCAAGAGGAAAAACAAAGCGTTTGGCACCGGTTTCTTGAGGCCGTCTGGTAGGTTCCTCGCACCAATCCCAAGGCCGCTTGTCAAAATGTGTCTCTCTCGCTTCCTTTCTGCAGTTCTGGTTAACTTTTTTCTTTTCTTTTTTCCCCCGACAGACCTATTGTCCCTGCTCAGTTTGAAGAGCTGTTATTAGAGGATCCAGAGGTGGAGGCGATGGCAGCTCCGGCTGGGCTGCTCGTGGATACGGATTTGCGGATGTGAGGAAGCAAGTAGGGGTCGCATGCCAATTGCTGGACGTCTATCCGGTCCTCTTTTCGGTATGCCAAGCAGCGCCTGATAAATGCCTGGAGGACAAAGCACAGGGAAGAGAAAGCCGGCATGAAAAGCTGCTGCTGGGAACGTCTTTTGGGGAAGAGGGGCAATGGTCAGTGCTCCCAGAAAGATGCCTGGCTTGCCTGTACCTTTGAAGAGCAGGCCACGGACAAGTCCTTTGCTTTGCAGACAAGCTGCCTTGCCCCCATTTAAAGTCCAGTTCCCTGAAGACTTGGAGACGATGAAGGGGTAGCCCGGTCACAGGGGCCTGAACCCTGGAAACAGCTTTGGAAGACCCTTCTATTGGGGACAGATCACGATGGGTAACCGTGTTAGTCTGTCACTTGCTGTAGAAGAGAGCAAGAGTCCAGTAGCACCTTAAAGACTAACAAAATTTTTGGCAGGGTGTTAAACAAACGTATGTATTAATTAAGATGACATTATAAAAATGATAAAGATATGGAAGATCTAGATGGTTGTCTGGATCCTAATAATCTCCAGAATGGAAAAACTTTCAAAAATCTAGAACGTGGAGAGGAAGACGAGTAATGTTTTTGCTGGCTTTAATATGTGTACCTGAGTTTTTTATCTTTTTATTATTACTTTTATCTGTAATGGTATGTAATTTTGACTGATATTTTTTTTTGTTTTCTTTCCCCCAATTTTATGTATGTAATAAAATTTAAAAAAAAATTCTGGTAGGGTATGAGCTTTCGTGAACCAGGTATCTGAAGAAGTGAGCTGTAGCTAATGAAAGCTCATACCCTGGCAGAAATGTTGTTAGTCTTTAAGGGGCTACTGGACTCTTGCTCTTTTCTACTGCTAGTGACAGACTAACACGGCTACTCATCGTGAAATGTTTAATGGAGCTGAAAAACAAGGGGCTACTGGACTCTTGCTCTTTTCTACTGTCACTGCAGACAGGCTGTGGAGTCAGCCCAAAACATGGAAGACCCTGGATAATTATGTCTGGAATTCGTCAGATTGGAAAAAGGCTCTTTGAGGGAAAGATCACCCCCCACCAGAAATGCTCCCACTCCTCAACCCTCCCCACCTCCCTGAAGTCCCATAGGGACTAACACAGAGCTGGCTGCAGGGACGGAGCTATCTTTGATGAAGCAGACTGGAAGAGAGTCAGAGATGCTTTCTAGACTGAGGACACATAATTCAGAAGCATGATTGATCATATCCCACCAAGGTATCTAGAGAAGTGGATATGTTAATGGAGAATAGGGCTACCCATGGCTATTAGTCACGATGCATGCCTATTCTATCCAGGATCTGAGGAGCATGCCTTTAAGATGAGGTGATGTGGAACACAGGCAGGATAATGCTGCTGCAGTCATTTTGTTTGTGGGCTTCCTAGAGGCACCTGTTTGGCCACTGTGTGAACAGACTGCTGGACTTGATGGGCTCTGATTTGATCCAGCATGGCTTTTCTTATGTTCTTATTGCCACCGCTCTGAGTGAAAACTTGCAGGCCCCTATCAAGTGCAGATCAGCACCAGATTTTCCCAGCTTCATCATCCGCAGCAGATATACACCCTCCCTTACCTTTGCTTCTGGTGTGACTCCGGGCTTGGGAGGGAACTGCACTTCTGTAGCTTTAAGGATTGTGTTCTCCTGCAGAATGTCTTGTTGTGACTGGTTGTGTCCAAAAGGCTGCAAGGAAGGATAAAAAAAAAAACCCTTTTATACCAATGAGAGGGGGGTGTTGAGCAGAGAATGTGAACATGCACGCAAATGTGCACCTAATAAAATGCATGTTCATTAATCATGTCTCGAAAAGGGAATCATTTTTTTTAAATTAAAAAGCAGAAAGCAAGCTGAGAAGAATCTCAGGACTCTCAGTTCTTTGTCATGTCTTACACAGGATTCCATGGAGGATTGAAACCTTCCTACTTCTTACAGCAGGAGTTTGATAACATGGCTTGCTGATTTCATCTCTACCTCACTTTTCTCCCCAGTGGGGAGACAATATGGCCTAATTTGTCTTTCCCCCATTTTATCATCACAACAATCCTCTGAGGTGGATGAGGCTGAGAGGGTACGACTGGCCCAAGGCCACCCAGCGAGCTTCCACGGCATAACTGGGGACTGGAACCTAGGTCTCCCCAGTCCAGGTCTCAAACTGTTACAAGTTGCCAGCTTTCCTTACCTTTCTGCCATAGAGGCACTGGTAGAAGATTACACCCACTGACCAGACGTCAACTTTATTTGAAATCTTTGGAGGCTCTTTTCCAACCACAAAACACTCGGGCGGCAGATACCTGAAGAGGAAAGAAGAGACTGCCATCTTTAGACAAGCCCTGTTCATCCTCTTCTCTGCCCACAGCGCTTCACTGCACAGGACGGAACTGACTTGAAGCTACTCATCTTCCATAGGGTCAAGTATAAGATTCATGCAGCATATGGAAGATGTCTTGCCAAAACTACGTTCGGTGATACAGAAAGTTATTTATGTTGTGTAATCAAGTATACATATACTTAGGTAGGTAAAGGTAGCCCCCTGTGCAAGCACTGGGTCATTCCTGACCCATGGGATGATGTCATATCCCAACGTTTACTAGGCAGACTATGTTTACGGGGTGGTTTGCCAGCGCCTTCCCCAGTCATCTTCCCTTTACCCCCAGCAAGCTGGGTACTCATTTTACTGACCTCAGTAGGATAGAAGGCTGAGTCAACCTTGAGCCGGCTACCTGAAGCTGACTCCCGTTGGGATCGAACTCAGGTCGTGAGCAGAGCTTTTGACTGCAGTACTGCAGCTCACCACTCTGTGCCATGGGGCTCTTATACGTATACTTAGAGTAACAATAAAACACATGAAGCTGCCTTTTACTGAATCAGACCCTTGGTCCATCAAAGTCAGTATTGTCTACTCAGACCGGCAGCGGCTCTCCAGGGTCTCAGGCAGAGGTCTTTCACATCACCTACTTGCGTAGTCCCTTTAACTGGAGATGCCGAGGATTGAACCTGGGACCTTCTGCATGCCAAGCAGAGGCCCTACCTCTGAGCCATGGCCCCTTCCCAAAAGAACAGGCTCCTACTCCAAGCAACTTATCATAAAAAAAGTGGTGGGTGAAATCCAGACTTTTCTAGTCCTTCTCTTTGGCTGCGCCATGCCTCATTTTTTAAATGTTGAAAGCATGTAAAGACACTCAAATTATATTTTGCCCCAAAAGACTGCACTGCGGCTAGACTGTTGCCCCTTTTCCCCCTTTCATGATGCAAAAACCAGCCGTCTCCCAAGTCAAGAGAAGAGGGGGACGCACAGTTCTGTAAGTGGCAGCTCTTTTAATAATATGATTTTTTGCCTATAATTATAAGGAATTATGCAAAGATCTTGTGTGGCCTTTATTCCTTCTCTGTGCCCCATTATGGTAATCAAAAACCCACAAACAGCAACATTATCACAGATAGACCGACGACCCTTAGAGAAGGGTTTCACATTTATAGAACTTCCTTCCTGTTGAGGTTTGCCCAGGATTCTAGTCTGAGGACAATACAGAAGCCACGAGAAAGCATTAGATGACTGCTGTTAATTAAGGAAGGCTATTTTAATGTTCGCTTTCTTGAACAGAAGTCCTACACTCTAGGTAGCTGTAACAGGGCAGGATTGTACCCAACAAAACACAGACTGTAGTTCACAAAGGGTGGCCAAAACCTTATTTTATAAGTGTTTCTCTGTCCCCCAGACATCCAGACAAACAATAGTCAGAATGGAGACGTCCCTGTAAGTCGAGTGAAGTTGAATCTACTGCACATGTCTTTTTCAGGTGCTCTTTCTACCAGGAAGTCTGATGCAGGCTAATTTCCCCCCTCCTTGACCTAATAAAGGATAGCTCCGAGGAAGGGAGGCTAAGGAGTCTCCCTATGGGATGGGTCAAACTAGAGGGTGAAGCAAGTAGCGAAATTCTGTGCCGCAATATATAAGATCTGCCAGACAAAGCTGGGGCTTGGTAATTTAACTTAAAATGAAGAATGTTTTATTAATTTGAGGTTTGTTTAAATTATATGAACTGTCTATGAATTGTATACCCTAGTTTTAGCTACTGTGTATTTTCCAGTTTTAATTCTGTAACTGATATGAATTTTAATGACATTTGCCGTATTAATAAATGAATCTGACAAACAATAGAGCCTGTGGCTCCATGTAGCATACTTAAACCAATCATACTCGGAGTTGGAGTGACTGGGGGGAGGCCTGCTCTGGGTGCCTGATGGATCCTGATGGGTGCCTGTTGGCGCTTGCGGAATTTCACCACCTTTATTTATTTATTTTATTATATTTTTAGCCCTCCCTCCCTGGCCAAAGCCAGGCTCAGGGCGGGAAACAACAATAAAATCACAAGAGTGCATATAAAGGTAAAGGTGCAAGCACTGGGGAATTCCTGACCAATGGGGTGACGTCACATCCCGATGTTTACTAGGCAGACTATGTTTATGGAGTAGTTGGCCAGTGCCTTCTCCAGTCGTCCACATTTTACCCCCAGCAAGCTGGGTACTCATTTTACTGACCTCGGAAGGATGGAAGGCTGAGTCAACCTTGAGCTGGCTACTTGAAACCGACTTCTGTCGGGATCGAACTCAGGTTGTGAGCAGAGCTGTTGAGAGCAGCACTGTAGCTCACCACTCTGCACATATACATATTAAAGCATCTTACTAAAATCAATTCTCAGACTATTACCTAATCATTAAAATAGATGGTGTACAACTTAAAGCGGCACCTTCTGCCACGGTGATATTGCAGCCAAGCAAGGCAGGCCACCCCCTCATGTGCCCCAAAAAACAAACCAGAGAAGGGGTGGGGGATGGGGGGGTAGGGAGGCCAGCACTGATGAACTACCTGTGGCTGCTCTCGGTTATAGGCCCTGCGGAACTCTTTCAGGTCCTGCAAGGCCTTGATGTCATTAGGTAGAGCATTTCACCAGGCTGGAACCTTAGCTGCTGACGATTCTTTCAAGGCTCTGACTGCTCTCTGGAATAAGGAGATGGCCTGGACCATTGACCCTAAGCCCCTAACCCCCCACCCCCCAATAAAGCTGAGCAATCTCCTAGTTTGGGGGCAGGAAACAATTTTCCTCAGGTCCAGATTGGCCAGGGATCCTGGAGGTTTTTTTTTTTTTTTTTTTGCCATCTTCTGGGTTTGGAGTTGGGGTCACTGTGTGTGTGTGTGTGTGGGGGGGAGGTAGTTGTGAATTTCCTGCATTGTGCAGGAGGTTGGACTAGATGAACCTGGGGGTCCTTTCCAACTCTATGATTCTAGTTCATTGGGGAATTGATGGCCATGAAAAAGGAGGGACAATGGCTAGAGCACTGCTGGCAGAATACTTAGAGCGAGTCTGATTGATCACGGCATAGAGCCCCCATGAAAGCCTATTCTGTGGTGGTGGTGATGCCGAAAAGCCAATATTTCTCCACCACCACTACACCTGCAAGCAATCGTCCAGATAAGCTGTTTTGTGTGGTTCGGGGACTTATACAGTAAAGGGCTGGACGAGGGGAACAAGGTGAAACTTAATCCAGACAAGGCAGAGGTTCTCTGGGTTAGTAGACAGGCAGATCTGGGACTTGGGAGCTCTCCTGTCTTGCATGGGATTATACTCCCCTTGAAAAGCCAGGTATGCAGCTTGGAAGTGTTGTTCGACACAGCAGTCACCTTAGAAAACCTGGTAGCTTGGGCCGCTTCTGCTCAGCTGTGGCTGGTGCACCAGCTGCTCCTGTTTCAGTTAGATCTAACCACAGTGATCCATGCCTTAGTTATATCCAGGATGGACTACTGCAATATGCTCTACTTGGGGCTACCCTTGAAGTGTGTTTGGAGGCTGCAGCTAGTGCAGAACAGTGCAACTAGACTGCTGGTTGGGGCCAGCTATCGGGAGGATGTGACCATGAGACTACAGCAAATACACTGGCTACCGATCTGCTCCTGAGTCCAATTCAAGCGTTTGACATTTAAAGCCCTATATGGCTAGGTACAGGGTTTTCTGAAGGACAGCCTTCTCCCATACATACCTGCCCAGGAATTAAGATCACAGGCAGAGGCCCTCCTGACCTATCAATCAAATAAGCTCATCTGGTGGGCACACGATAGAGGGCTTTTTCAGTGGAAGTGCCACAATTATGTAACAACCTCCCCAGAAAGGTGTGCCTGGCCCCCTCACTGTCAATCTTCAGGAGGGAGTTGAAGAGAGTTTTATTTAGGATTTGGCTGATGGGCAGCCATTTCCTGAAGGGAGGCGTAGATCTGTGGCGGCAGGGAGCAGTGCAGCCAGTGCACTTCCCGGTCACTGCGGAGAAGAAAAACCTATTTTTTAAAAGTAAAAACTAGCAAAAGGGCAAAAAAGGCCCATTGACTTGAGCAGGGCTATGCCACCCATAAAAGGTGGCATAGCCACACCCACACACCCAAGCTGAAAGGGGTGAGGAAGCTGCCTAAAAGCTGCTCCACCCCTGAGAACGCCTCCCCCACACCGGCACGGGCGTTCTCTTCCAGGATTTAGTTCCCGGAGTTGCTGTGCTGGCAGTGGGGGCCGGTGGAGCTCCGTGGCTTCTGGATGCCAGTGTGTTTGCCCCCGTGCCAGCGAAGGTGCCGCTTTATTCCGTGATAAAGTGACACCTACACTGGCGCAGGGTCACGCCAGCTCCTAAGGAGCTTTGGCCCCCTGCTTCAGGACTGCAGCCTTCGTTTTTATTTATTGACAGTTCTAATTGGAGCTTTTACATTGTGAGTTGTTATGGGTTTTTGTAATTGTTTTATTCTATTTACATTGTTTTTTAAATAATCCCTTTATTTATGTTGTAATTCTGCTAGGGAGAAAGGAGGCTAATAAAATGTTTTAAATACATAAATAAGGCAACTTTCTTCTGGAAGCTGTGACCTAGGTCACTCACCTCCAGCCATCTTTTCTTCCCAACTGCTCCTTGCACTGCACAGACATTTATTTCAGGAATGCAGTTTTCATTCATTCCTGAGGTTTGGCTTTTTATTAAAGAATGATGCCCAATCTGCAGGCAGTCAAGGTGGTGAGGAGAAGAAGAAAAAGAAGAGTTGGTTTTTATATGCCAACTTTCTCTACCACTTAAGGAAGAATCAAACTGGCTTACAATCCCCTTCCCTTCCCCTCCCCACAACCTGTGAGGTAGGTGGGGCTAAGAGAGTGTGACTACACCGAAGTCACCCAGCTGGCTTCATGTGTAGGAGTGGGGAAACCAACCCGGTTCACCAGATTAGCATCCACCGCTCATGTGGAGGAGTGGGGAATCAAACCTGGTTCTCCAGATCAGAGTCCACCACTCCAAACCACCACTTGGTGTAGTGGCTAAGAGCGGTGGTTTGAAGCGGTGGACTCTGATCTGGAGAACCGGGTTTGATTCCCCACTCCACATGAGTGACGGACGCTAATCTGGTGAACTGGATTTGTTTCCCCACTCCTACACACGAAGCCAGCTGGGTGACCTTGGGCAAGTTAGAGCTCTCAGCCCCACCTACCTCACAGGATGTCTGTTGTGGGGAGGGGAAGGGAAGGTGATTGTAAGGCGGTCTGAGTCTCCCTTAAGTGGTAGAGAAAGTCGGCATACAAAAACCAATTCTTCTTCTCTTAACCATCACACCATCCTGGCTTGGCCTATGGCAACCTGTCAAAAGAGGCACCTCTTGGTATCGTGTCTGAAAGGAACACATTGGGGCACTCACCAGTAAGTGCCAGCCCCTTGTGACGTCAACTCCATGCCGTCGACAGAGTTATAGCTATCATCGTCCATGATCTTGGAGAGGCCGAAGTCAGTGATCTTGATCTCCCCACACGCAGTACCGTTCACCAACAGGATGTTACCTGGTGGAAGGAGAAAAACCTTAAAAGGGGGAAGACTCTGATTTCGCACTGGGAGGAAAGCAGCAAGCACCTCCAAAACAGAATGCAGAATTAGACCAACCATGCGTGTCTTTTCAAGTCTGCATGACAACTACAGCCAAAAAGTCACCTTATAATACAGATTCTGCATGCCTAATCTTTACAGAGTCAATTCATCTCCTGTTGGGTCTTCCTCTTTTCCTGCTGCCTTCAGCTTTTCCTAGCGTTATTGTCTTTTCCAGTGATTCTGGTCTTCTCATAATGTGACCAATGTATGGTAGCCTCAGTTTAGTCATTTTAGCTTCTAAGGACAGTTCAGGCTTGATTTGATCTAGAACCCACTGATTTGTCTTTTTTGGCAGTCCACGGTATCTGTAACACCCTCATCCAACACCACATTTCAAAGTAATCTACTTTCTTCCTGTCAGCTTTCTTCATTGTCCAATGTTCACACCCATACATCGTAATGAGGAATACTTTGGCATAAATTAACTTGATCTTGGTTGCCAGTGAAACATCTGCACACTTAAGAATCTTTTCTAGCTCCTTCCTGGCTGCCCTTCCCAGTCTCAATCTCCTTCTGATTTCTTGGTTGCTACGGAACAGAAAGTCTTGAACAATTTAAATTTCCTTGTCCACCTTAAAGTTGAGTAATTTCCCAGTAGTCATTACTTTTGTCTTCTTGACGCTCAGCTGTAGTCCTGCTTTGGCACTTTCTCCAATAACTTTCAGCAGTAGTTGTTTCAAGTTTCCACTATTTTCGGTCAGTAATGTGTATCATAGGCACATCTCAGATTGTTCATGTTCCTCCCCGCAATTTTCACCCCACCGTCATGTAAATCTAATCTAGCTTTCCTTATGCTCTGCATAAGAGATAGGGGGATGAAATACATCCTTGTCTAACACCTTTGCCAATGGGAAACCATTCTGTTTCTCCATATTCTGTCCTAACAGTAGCCTCTTATCCAAAGTACAGGTTGCGCATCAAAACAACCAGATGCTGTGGCATACCCATTTCCTTCAAAATCAGCCATAGCTTTTAATGATCCACAGAATCGAAAGGTTTGCTGTAATCTATGAAACACAAGATGATTTTCTTCTAAAATTCTCTTGAATGCTCCAGTAAAACCAACATAAATTTACAATATAATCTCTGGTGCCTCTTCCTTTTTTGAATCCAGCTTGAACATCAGGTGCTTCTCTTTCCATATATGGTAACAGTCTGTTGTAAGATTTGGAACATCATTTTACTCGTGTGTGAAATTAATGCAATGGTCCGATAGTTGCTGCTGTCTTTGATATCTCCTTTTCTCGGAATTGGAATGTAAATTGATCGTTTCCAGTCTGTGGGCCATTGTTTTGTTTTTCATATTTGTTTGCATATTCCTGTCAAGATTTTGATGGACCCCATTACTTGGAATAGCTCTATTGATATTCCATCTGCTCCTGGTGATTTGTTTCTCCCAACTGCTCTCTGTGCAGCTTTCACTTCACTTTTTAAAACTGTAGGTTCTTCTTCAAAAGATTCTTCTTGGAAGGAATCTGTCATTCTTTTTTCTTTTTAATTAAAAATTACAAATATATAATATTAAAAAACTCTGAATAAACGAAACTCGACCAGTACTTATACAACTAATAAAACCTACAAAACATATAACTTTCTAAATAAACACTCTCTTTATGAACCACCACCAACAGAATCTAAACTTTTAAGCGTGTTCTCCATCCTGGAGGAATCTGTCATTCTTTCATCTCTTCTGTATAGTTCTTCAGTGTGTTGTTCCCACCTTTTCTTTATTTTGTCCATGTTCAGTTAACGTATTTCAGCATACCTAACCACGCTTTAAATTTCCCTTTGATCTCTTGGATCTTGTGGATGGATTGACTCTGTAAAGGAAGCCATGGCCCTCCGTTTGCAAGACCTGAGCAAGGCTGGTGACAATAGGACGTTTTGGAGGACACTGACGGCAGCTGACACGCACATGTCTGATCCCACCCCACCAAACTGGAACAGTGCTCATGGTAAGATCTCATGGTGTTCCACGTAGTACAAGCACCCTCATCCCCTTGCCAGGTGAGTGGTCATGCCCCATGTTTAGTCTGGAAAAGAGGACGTTGAGGGGGGACACGACTGCTCTCTTTAAGTATCTGAAAGGTGGTCACTTAGAGGAGAGCAGGGAGCTGTTTCTGTTGGCAGCAGAGGAGAGGGCTTGCAATGATGGGTATAAATTAACGGGCGGAAAGGTACTGGCTGGACATCGGGAAGAATTTTTTTTTTTACAGTAAGAGCACTTCAGCAGTGGAACCTACTGCTTGGATCCAAGCATAAAAGTTCTACACCGCTTACAGGGGTGTGTGGTTGGCGCTGGGTCTTGGGAAAGTTTCGGATGGCACAACCCAGCTGGCACATGGAGTGCCCTTCCCCTCCCCGGCCCGCGTTCTCGACCCCTCCATGAACGTACCTGGCTTAAGATCGTAGTGGATAATGGGTGGCTTGATTTCGTTTAAATATTTTAAAGCATTCACAATTTGCATGATTATAGAACGGGCTTCCTTTTCAGTCATTAGCTTGTGCTGCTTCAGGTAGAAGTCCAGGTCGTTCCCCTCACAATATTCTAACACCGTACAAAACCTAAAGAAAGGGAAGCCAAACGCAATAGTTTAGGATCTTTGAAATGCAGACTATAAGGTCTCCTTTCCTTCCCTGAGACTCCTCCGACAGTGACACTTCACGGGATGAGTTACCCTGGCATAGCCCACCATTAACTTGCTTGATTAAAAAAAACCCTGATCCAGATAAACAAATCTGAGTCAGAAAGCGGCTGCTGTGAGAAAAATGAGGGACTTTTCAATTATCCATTTCAACAGAAAGTGTTATTTTTCAAATTCACATCTTGCCCTTCTGGCCAAACCAGGTTCTCTCAGCAGCTCACAATAAAAAGCATACAAAAAAAAGCATTTAAAATGCACCTATTACAAATAGAGTTCAAGGAACACAGACTCCTAAAATAAAAACAGAAAGGCAGCCGACCAATTACAGATTATTAAACTTAATTGTAACCAATTTCTGTTCTGCCTTCATTGTAAACTGCTTTGGGGACCACTGCTTGAAGAGTGGGATAGAGTCAGGGTGTGATCCTGGTAGAGCCTCTGCTTAGCATGCAGAAGGTCCCAGGTTCAATCCCTGGCATCTCCAGTTAAAGGGACTAGGCAAGTAGGTGATGTGAAAGACCTCTGCCTGAGTCCCTGGAGAGCTGCTGCCGGTCTGAGTAAATACTGACTTTGACGGACCAAGTGTCTGATTCAGTATAAGGCAGCTTCATGTGTTCATGCCTCCTTAACTATAGAGGCTCAAGTCACAGCCATGCTTTTTTCCATCTCCGCCGATGGCTTTTTTCCATCTCTGCCAGGCCAGGTGGTTGGTGCCTTATCTCTGCTGCCCCGATCTAGCCACAGTGATCTGTAGACTACTGCAACTCACTCTACATAGGGCTGCCCTTGAGACAGATTTGAAAACTCCAGCTGGTGCAAAATGCTGCAGCGATGCTTCTTGCGGGAGCCCTGCTGCGTGAGCATATTCAGCCAGTACTACGACATCTACACTGGCTCCATTTGGAATATTGGATCAGGTTCAAGGTGCTGGTTTTTACCTTTAAAGCCTTACACGGTCTGGGACCTTTATCTTCGTGACCATCTCTCCTTAACAAGAATCTTTGCTACGCGTTACATTTGCGCACATCTCCTTAAGAGGCACATCTTCAAATATAGTTGGGAGCAACCAATAACAGCTTCCCCTCACAACTGCTTAACACAGCTTGTTTCCAATTAACCTTTCCTTTTCCCATCCACACGTGGGATATCAAGTCATAGCAGTTCACGTGCTTCACATTCTCTTTCAATTCCACGCTGCACAGAATTTCACTCCACATTCATGACAGGGAACATATAGGTGGGGGGTGGAGGTACACTGGATTAACAAACTTGGAACAATATGATTGATCTCATGCCTGATCTGCATGTTCTGAGCCTCCAAATTGTGGAACTCCCTGCCCCAGGATGTGGACATGTTTATGGAGAGGGGTATTCATGGATACTAGTCAAAATGGATACTAGTCATGATGCATACCTATTCTCTCCAGGATCAGAGGAGCATACTGAATATATTAGGAGCTGTGAAATATAGGCAGGATGGTGCTGCTGCAGTGGTCTTGTTTGTGGGTTTCCTAGAGGCACCTGGTTGGCCACCGTGTGAACAGACTGCTGGACCTTGGCCTGATCCAGCATGGCCTTTCTTAGGTTCTTATGTTCTACCCCCCCTTCTTCTCCACCTGAGGGAGAGCTCCAAAGGGCAAGGATTGCCTGAATGCTTCCCAAAGGCTTCAGCGCGAGCACTGAGTGAAATAGCTCACTTCTCTGCACAATTAAGAAAAGAGCGGCACTTACGAGTCGGTATCCAGCGAAAAGTAGTCATACAGCTTAACTATACGAGGATGATCCAGCTCTTTATGGATTCGGTATTCTCTACATGCATGCCTGTAAGAACAAGGCAGGGGTCCTCATTGACGTTACTTCCCAGCCCCTCTCTTATCCCTCTACAACTTGCAGGTTGCAAGACGGGAGAAAAGAAACCCACGTCAAGCTAGCTTGAGTTAACATCTCAAACCCTCCAAAAGATTCGTCCCGGCCACCAAAAGCCAGGCCCGCCCCCAAGACAGCCTCCCTCGACACGGCTAGAAAAAGGTCAGGCTCACATCCACCAGAAGGGAGCCTCAGAGAGCACTGCCTTCGACCTGCGCTCCCTCTGAACATGATGCACTGGGGGGGGGGGAGAATAGTTCAGAGGCCCTTCTTTCAGATAAGGGAGGAGACAGCCTTTAAAGCATGTGGAGCACAGGGCATCCTCTAGGGGAGGGCCCCCCAAGTGTTTTTAGGAAGTGGGTGGGGCCAGCTAGGGCTTTCGCCCAGCAAGGCTTCTGATTGGCTGTGCACTTTTTTTGAAGTACTGCTTCGGCAGCAACTGCCACCACAGCACAAAGATCTGCACTGTGTTACTGAAGTTAAGCTGTGGCGATCATTTTGTGGCTGGCTCCGCCTCCTGCAGCAGCCATTTTGCGGCTGCCATTTTCAAGACTGAGACTTAACCTTGAACCGTAACAAGGAGACAATGCAGAGCCTCCATGGGTAGCATGAGTATATACAGGCTCTTCCTGGAGAACATTCCCTGAAAAATCTCTGCTCTCATTAGGGTTGCCAGGTCCCTCTTCCCCACCGGCGGGAGATTTTTGGGGCGGAGCCTGAAAGGGTGGGGTTTGGGGAGTGGAGGGACGTCAATGCCATAGAGTTCAATTGCCAAAGCGGCCACTTTCTCCAGGTGATCTGATCTCTATCGGCTGGAGATCAGTTAAATTAGCAGGAGATGTCCTGCTACTGCCTGGCAGTTGGCAACCCTAGCTCTCTTCCCTCTTTCCCATCAGAAGTTTCTGTTCTGTTAAAGTGAAATAATTTATTATGCTCAAACAACCAGTGACTAAACTATTTTGTTCACAGCAGAGAGAAGCCTTCTGCTGTTCCCTAACAAAAGAGACAGGAAACAAAGTTTGCATTTATGTACCTTTCCCCCATCAGCACATTTCCATTCAGAGCCTTTAAAAACAAACCATGCACCCCACAAAGCTAAGGCCTAGAAATACTTACTTGTGGTAGTTCTCTTTCTTCTCATCCCGCCAGTTTTTGTTTAACTGGTGAATTTTTACCGCTACATACCTCTGTTCTGTTAAATCGAATGCCTGAAAGAAAAGCACCGATCAGAAACTCCAAAATACAAGCAAGGACATTGCTTGTGATATGCTGGATTGATCTGAAGGGGAGCCTGTTGGTTTGTCTTGGCCAACATGACTGGAATTTGAACGCCATCTTGGGATTTTGTTTGATTTTAATTGGGATTTTACTGTCTTAAGTTTTAGCATTAGTGATGTACATTTTAAATGATGTAACCTGCCCTGAGCCTGGCTTTGGCCAGGGAGGGTGGGCTAGAAATGGCAAAATAAATAAATAAATATGCGAAGGCCCAGGCAGAAACCCCCCCCCTAAGAATTTGTCCTCCCCCACCAAGGTCCCCTCCATGCTAGTCGTTTTCAGTAGAAAAACTGGACATTAAAAAAAAAAAGATTCCAATGAAATATTTTTTTTTGGAATGAGCGAAATGCTTTTTAAAACAAGGTTTTACTCACTGAAAATGAACAGTACGAAGATTTTTATTTAAAGTAATTTACACAATTAGAGAATGATAACATATTTGCAAGGATATACTTGTTTTTAAAGGTAATTTATTTCATTCACAATTAATAGGCATGTATGATGACATTCTACTGAAGAGTTCAGTGGTTTCAGCATTACAAAGTTTCACTCAATATTCAAATATGCTGCCAGTCCTATTGTGACTGCATAAGACTGTTTCTGCCCAAATAACATATAGTGTTTACTACAAAAACTGTGCTTTCTATTTTCATCTTTTATTTTTGTAGCTTTTAGGCAGCAAACACTAAGGCTGCAATCCTGAGGAGGGGCAAAGCCCAGCGCAAAATGGCACCTAAGCCAGCACCGGGGCAAACACAACAGTGCCGTGGAGCCGTGCTGGCCTCCACCAACAGTGCAGCCAAGCCGGCAGGGAAATCCCGCAGGGGAAAGCCCTCGCCGACATGGAGGGTGTTCCCAGGGGCAGAAGCTAACATTAGTCAGCTTCCAGACCCCTTTCGTCCTGGGGACGTTCCCTTTTGCGCTGCCACGTTTTTATGCCACCAAAACAGGTGGCGTGGCGCCGTTAAACACTATGGGGCATTTCTGGGTTTCTTCGTTTTCCTTTTAATTTTTCTTTTGCGACCGGGAAGCCTCTGTGGTGGCGGTGTGGCTGTGCTGCTCTTGACCACTGTCTATGTACACCCCCCCCCTTTGGATTGCATTGTAAGACGCACATGCTAAGGCAGCAGAGGGTGTCGCAGGCCACATCTTTAATATAAGGCATATTAATAATTTTGCTTGTCAAAAACAAGGCCTTAATACATTTAAATGACATAAACGTTCCAAACAGTGCAATTTCATATGCCAAGTTATACATGCATTTGATAATACTAAAGCCATAAAATAAGTCAAGTTTCAATTCCCCACACCCATATTTTTTAAAAAACCCTGTGAAAACAAAAGCCACTGCCCCAGGCTTTTACATTTCCAGAAATTTCCTCTCCAGACACAATAACTCCAACACAGTCTTCAAAAATCTTACTTGTTGAAAAAGAAATCAGAGCTAAACCAATTGTAAACTATAAGTTGATGTTGGTGCAGGGAAAATGCTGGATAGCCATACCCAAAAGAAGTGCCAGTAGCTAAATTATGGAAGTCTTGCACGCTATCCCCACCTATTCGCACAATCTCTATCTCCTTTGTGAGACAGGGCATTGCACTTTACAAATGAGTGGCTACGCAAGTCACAGTGGCCGCAGTTTTCATAAGCAATATGCTTCATATTATAAATGCGTGTTTAAACAAAGCCCATATTCTACCTTCTGTGTGTCAACCTGGATGCAGTTTTTGCTAAATTGGTTTATTACCCTGACAGTACTTGCAAATATGTACATTCTGTAACACATACTTGCAAACCTGTCATGTGGAGAGTGAAACAAACATGCTACATAGCAAGACTGATCAGGAAAGCTCCCCCAGCTGTCATACACATGTGTGAACATGCGAGTCATAGAATCATAGAGTTGGAGGGTACCACTAGGGTAATTTAGTCCAACCCCCTGTAAAATGCCAGAAATTCAAAACTACCTCCCCACCCCCACCCCCTGCCCAGTGACCCCTACTCCATGCCCAGAAGATGACCAAAAAAAAAAAAAATCCTCCCGGTCAATCTGGCCTGAAGGAAAATTGCATCCTGACCCCAAAGTGGCTATCGGCACTACCCTGGGCATGCAAGAAAGGGCCACGAGAGCCAAACACTGATGAAAACCTTCCTGCCCTCCCTCTCATGATCTGCCTAAGGTCACAGAACCAGCACTACTGACAGATGGCCATCTAGCCTCCGCTTAAAAACCTTCAAAGAAGGAGTCACTCTATTAGCCCATCTAGCTAAGAACCACCTGCAGCAATTCCCCAAGGTCTTTCATGCAGTCTTGCTACCAAAGGTACCCAATGGCCAACACTTTGAATTCTGCCTTATTTTACCCATGAGTCAAATTATGAAAAATAAGTAGTGTGGAAATAAGATCCAACTCACCTTATATACCTCACTAAAACCCCCTCTGCCCAGAAGATGTAGCAACAAGTATCTGTCGTTTAGTGTTGGATGGTCTTTAAATCTGGGAGAAAGAGATAAGAAGAGGACTTTATCCACACAGAAGCTGTAACATCCTGGGTCTTAAGAACTATCTGAATAAAAATGGGCAAAACTCCTGACCAAGGTTCACATCTCTGCCCTGAACTATAGGAGATCTACGTGTCTAGATGATTCTGGGGAGGGGGGAAGAGCTAAGCTGCACCTCAGTTTTGTTAATTGGTTCGAAAAAGCTATGGTCTTACACAAAGAGCTGTGCAGTTAACCAACTTTTATTTAAAATATTCTATATCACATTTCCCCATAAAACAGCCTACAACAAACCAGTTAAATATAACCTAAGCAGAGCAGAAATCAATGAAAAAACCAAACATACCACATAACCCAGACTTCAGTTCAGAGGGCCTAAATCTCTTGGGTTTTCTTTTTTAAAAAAAGGGTATTTGATTCTGAAGCTATTATATTTTGGTCACATTATGAGAAGACAAGAGTCACTAAAAAAGACAGTCATGCTAGGAAAAGTTGAGGGCAGCAGGAAAAGAGGAAGACCCAACAAGAGATGGATTGACTCAGTAAAGGAAACCACAGCCCTCAGTTTGCAAGATCTGAGCAAGGCTGTCAAAGATAGGACATTTTAGAGGACTTTGATTCATAGGGTCGCCATGAATCGGAAGCCACTTGATGGCACTTAACACGCACACACATTTGATTCTCCTATGAGCTTTCTGGCGCAAGGAGTCTAGGGGATTACGTTCCCACTTCAGCCACAATCCAGCAGATGTAAGATTTATGCACCTTCCAGCTCTCAAAGCTGCTTGAACTTGATATTGGGGGGGGGGGGGGAAGGGGGCTATATTAAGCAGCAAGTAGCGAATACTGAAAGTCACCTGGGAACACTATCAAGAATAAAGTGGCATGTACATTATTTTTCTGAGTTGCCATCTATCCTGACAATTTTTTTTAAATACACCTGCATCTCTAAAGGCACAAATGTTTATGGCTTCTAACATAGGACTCTGCCCAATTCCTTCAAGCCACGTCGGGGCATTACTCATTTCATTATCAAGACAGGTCCTGGAAATGTTTTCGCCTTTCTCCACTTCTCAGTTTTGCAGTTTTTTCATGCCTGATACTCACTGTGAGTTATCTTCATTATGAATCCTTTTTAATTCCCTGATATGTAGATTTCTAACCCTCTCTAGCCGCTCCAGTTCTGCCTGGATCTCTGCTTCTTCCTGCACCAAAAGAAATATCACTTCAATTGTGATGCTGAATTCAAACTCTAATAGAGAATTTAGCAGAAGGGGACCCATCTGGCTTGATTAAAAAGAGTTACAAAGGAAGAAAGTTAGCTTTTTTAGAGATTCTAATATCCAGGAGATCTACATTGCTGTTTTTGATTCCTAAAACTAAGTACCATTCTTGCTTTACTTTTTTTGTTACCTAGGCACCAATCAAAGAAAATTAGAGCTATGTAGTAGATTCTCGCCTTCACCTGGATAGCCCCAGGCTAGCCCAATCTCAGAATCTAAGCAGGGTTGACCCTGGCTAGTATTTGGATTGGATACCTCCAAGGAATACTAGGGTCCTGATGCGGACACATGCAATGGCAAACCACCTCACTGAACGCTTCTTGCCATGAAAACCCCACCAGGGGTTGCCGTCAGATGTGACTTGACAGCAAACCCCCCCCAAAAGCAGATTCTCATCCCTACCCACAGAAAACATACATGTGCTTTTACCATCTGAAGCAGCCCTCAGGCTGAATGGTATGTCTCAGAAGAAGAAGTTGGTTTTTATATGCCCAATTCTCTCTTAAGGGAAGGAGAATCTCCTCCCCTTCCACTCTCCACACAGACACCCTGTGAGGTAGGTGAGGCTGAGAGAGCTCTGAGAGAACTGTGACTAGCCAAGGTCACCCAGCTGGCTTCATGTGGAGGAGTGGGGAATCAAACCCGGTTCTCCAGATCAGAGTCCACCACTCATAACCACTACACCATGCTGGCTCTGTCCAAAAAGACAATGCTCCAATGTATCGATTCACCCCGATTGACACAAACATCATCTATTTGAGTATGGAAGCTTCTTATAGCGACCATCCATTACCTGAAAAGGTATCGCGTTTAGTATGGCTAACATAAACTATATCGGGGAACAGTTTGTTTACATGTTGGTTTTCAGATGTGTTCTGAGGAATCCTGGGATTCCTTGGAAAGTTATATAAACCTTCTCTGAAAAAACCAGCAATAGCAGAGGAGCTTCCTTGATAAAAGCTTGCTCAGAACCATCCATCGCCACCCCCACCCCCATTGTGCAGCCACAGGGGAACTGTGAGTACGTTCTCAGGTATTTTCTTGGTTTGTACATGTCAACAGCGCTGCCCCACAAACCTGGCTAGCATTCCTTATTCAAAGAACAGCATGTGCCTACAACATCCTCTATGATGCGCAGGGTTCTGTGGAAAACAAGCTGTATAAAATATTTAAAAGCCCCCAATTTAGATATGCACAGCATGGGACAACAGGGCGAAAAGAAACAATCTTTCAGTCACTTCAAGATATTCAGGAAGTTCGACATATGCTGAAGAGCCCAACACCTAAAGCGCTTAACTAATTAAATGAACAGAGGCAGGAATTCAGACACTAGCTGAAAATAGATTTTCTAAAGCTATTTTGCAACGGAGCCTGTTATTATGCCAGCTACTTGCATCCCACATTTCTACCACGTCAAAGCACTCAGGACTGCTCAAAGGATAAAGAAAAAGATACAGCACAGTATTAATACCACCGTAAAAAAAAGCCTTTTACCTTTTTAAGATGACCTAGCCGGAGCTTGAAGATTTCTTCTTGTTCGTGATATTCTGCTAGCGTTAATCTGCAGGTACACAAGTTAACTGGGTCAAAGATTAAACTGCCAAAGTGGTGTGGGGGACAGAGGCCCACACCAAAAGAAGCCGAACCAGGTCCTCCCCTTTGCTCTCCCATGGGGTGGGGCTCACACCTCTGCTGATCATGGTGGACACAAATTGACTGACATCGCCAGATGCCAGAAAAATGAAGGAGTCAAGCCATCATCAGTCCGCCTGAATCTGGTTCTGTTCACTCTCAAGCCATTGAGGCAGAGGTCTCTCCAAGCCCGGCTACCAGAGGTCTTTTAGCCAGAGGTGCCAGGGGTTCAGAAGCTGGGACCTTCCAAGCTCTTCCATCAAGACATGCCCCCCTCCCGATCTCCTTCCCACTACAGGTGCAGAAAAGAGCAACCAAAATGATCAGGGGGCTGGAGCAACGGCCCTATGAGGAGCGGTTAAAACACTTAGGTCTGTTTAGCTTGGAAAGAAGGCGATCAAGGGGAGACATGATAGAGGTCTATAAAATTATGCATGGTTGGAGAGAGGGGACAGGGAGAAGCTTCTCTCTCTCTCCCATAATACTAGAATGCGGGGTCATCTGCTGAAGCTGGAGGTTCCTAACTGATAAAAGGAAGGATTTCTTCACACAATGTATAGTTAAACTGTGGAACTCCCAGCCCCAGGATGTGGTGATGGCTGCCAACTTGGAAGGCTTTAAGAGGGGAGTGGACGTGTTCATGGCCACTAGTAAAAATGGATACTAGTCATGATGCATACCTATTATCTCCAGGATCAGAGGAGAATGCCTATTATCTTAGGTTCTGTGGAACACAGGCAGGATGGTGCTGCTGAAGTTGTCTTGTTTGTGGGCTTCCTAGAGGCATCTGGTTGGCCGCTGTGTGAACAGACTGCTGGGCTTGATGGGCCTTGGTCTGATCCAGCACAGCCTTTCTTATGTTCTTACAGATCCCAGAGCAGTTGCACGCTGGCCTCCAGAACTGCCCCTTCTCCCAACACATGCTTGGAGGTTATCCCCTCACCCTCCCGAGGAAGGACGTATAAAGCTACCACGCCAAGTTACGTGGATCGGAGAGACGCCTGTCTTTTACTCAGACAGCATTCCTGGTTAAAATACAAGACCTTGTCTGGGCAGTAAAGAGCCTGGCTCTGGAGACTGTAATCAAGAATCAGCAACGCGCCCAATGCAAACCAAAATTCCCTCCCTGAGCAGACACCTGAATTCTGCTCCTCCAGCCGTAACAGCAACACTTGCCAATTTTCTCTCATAACCTCGCTTATAACCGAGGGCAGAGTTGCAAATGAGACTGGGCAGAGGGATGCTGACTGGGGCAAAGTTTGAGAAGTGCAGCCCTAAATTATTCCAGGCAATTAGAGAGCCTCAGAAAATGCCAGGAAGGTTTCCTGCCATACTCACGCCTCGTTTTCTGCTCCATTGGTCTTGTTCTTGCGCTGCTTCTGCTCATTGCTCGTCGGAGGGGCCTGCCCCATGGCAGGTGGCTTCCGCTTCGCTAGCATCTTCCTCTGCCTTTCTATCTCTTCCCTCTGGGAATTTATCCTCTCCTGTTGCCTAAGCCAAAGCAGGGAAACACACACATAAAACGAGAGAGTTAGAATAGAGTTTCTAACCGTTCTAAGCGCTTCAGCCTTCCACATCCCCAGAATAGTAGATTTCTGGTCACTAGCCTCCAAGGAAGGAGAATACAGGAGTTTAAAGCAGGGGCTCTGGGAATCTGGTTGGCCACCAAAATGCTAGGCAGTGCTAAATTCAGCTTCTGATAGTTGAGCAGAATCCAGAGAACCTAAGAGGCAGGAGTGGCCTCCTGCAGAGAAACTGACACCTGCAGAGAAGGTGTCCAACTGGGGATTTCAGAGGTCAGAATGCAGCCTTAGGCATCCCGTTCATGTCTGTGTGGCTCTCATTTACATGGTCCCTTCACCTTTTCCTATCAGATTCACCTACAGGAATGAAAGTAGCGGACTCATGATACCTGTGCAGGGGGGGAACTCCCCCCCTGCCTGGTGGCAGCAGCTCCTGCTCCCCTACCTGCCTGCCCAACTGGGAGCACAGATGCCACCTTCCTCAAAATGGAAAAAAAAGACTATGCTGAATAATTGGTAATAAGCAAACAAAAAACAGCACGATGGCTCAATATCAAAAGTACAACACGAATACCTATACAAAAAAACTACTAACAGAAACTCTATACTAAGTGCCACAAATAAGAACATCCAGCAGATAAACAGAAAACAATATATAGGAGCAAAGTTTCGCCGAAGCTTCATCAGCCTGTACACTCCGTCAATAGAATAAAGACCACAGAGGGTTCAAAGGCAAATGCTGCATTCTATTGACCGAGTGTACAGGCTGATGAAGCTTTGGTGAAACGTGTTTTTGTTATCTGGAGGGCACGTACCTATTTTGTTATTTATCAAGCCTATGATGACTTTCAAGACTCAGATGCAAGGCCCAGCGTTTTCTGTGTTATTTACAAGCTGAGTTCATCGGACACAGCTGAGTGATTCCGGACTCTTTTGCGGACTCTTCCGGCTGCTCCAGTTGCACTTTGCACCTATATATTGAGCCACTGTGCTGTTTTTTGTTTGCTTCTCACCTTCCTCAAAATGGCAGCCCAGATCTCATGACATAGCCTTGTGAGATGTTGGTCTTTCCCCCTAAATCTTAAGGTTGGGGTGGGTTTTTTTTGCAGACAAATGAAAATCTGGAGTGGGGTGCCCCCAACTCTGTAAGAGAAATACTGCATATCTGTACCTGACCCCCTTTCTGTGAGTTTTTTGATCTGCCCAGGGGACAGGTTCAGAATCAATATGTGATTAAAGTAAAGGCTCCAAATTCTGTTTATGATAAAACAGCCACAGTTTTTTCATTATCTGTGTAAAGCATACAAATTAAGTTAACATATGTAGATGAGCCCTCCCCAGGAAATTCATCCCAACTATGGGACTACAGAACCTAGAAAAGAACAGAATTCTAGAATACAGAGAGGATACAGAGAGGATTAAGTTGATCAACTTCCACATTTATAGACATATGTAAAGAACATTAGGAAGCTGCAATGCAGTCCTTTCCTTATGTTCAGATCCCATTATGTGTATGTGTAATCATCGTTGGGTGGGGCAAGACAGGCTAGTATGAGCCACATCAGTGCCATGAACGAGCCTCCTGATTGCAACCATTCGGGACACGTAGGTATCACAGAAAAGGGGGGAGGGGGAACCACACTCAGATTTTAGCTGGGCTAGACAGCCTGTCTCTTGACCTAACTCTGGAGATTATTCCCTTCTTCCTGGAACTGCTATGCATGATACTGGTCATTCAAATCTTTTGACTGGTCTTCCTGGGGCAACGGAAGACATTTGTTAAGCCAAACATTTTACAGCTAATAGCCACTAAGTTCTTATTGTAACCGTTTAAAGACACATGTTCCTGCATTTACAGTTTTGCCATTGATTGCTTTAATAACCTTCTTACAGTAATTCCAGAGAGGCAGCAGTGTTAGTCTACTCCAGCAAAATTACACGGCACCCAACAAGACCTATTTCAGCGTGAGCTTGCATGAGCCAAAGCTCACATCCTCAGATATGCAGGTTTACATCCACAGGCTTTCTTAAATACCAAGCCAGGGGGAACATTACGAAGACAGGTTGGTGTAAAATGAGATCCCATTGAAGAAATCAGTTCAGCGGAAGTGGGTGTGAACTGATTTCTCTGTTCACTGTATGTTGTTTTACATCAACCTCTCTTTGTAAAATTGTCCCCTATGTCCCTGGGCTATTGTCCCTTTGTCCCTGGGCCCTAGCCCTAACCAAGCCTATAGACGTACACTTCCATGCACCTGACTCTAAAAAGCTCATGCTGAAAAATTCTGTTGAGCCTTTAAGGTACTATCTCAATCAATCAATTTTATTAATGTTTTAGTCACAGACCTTAGAGATATTCAGATTAAAACCATACACAATATATAACCCACAACACCCAGAATTACATGAATAAAATTTTTAAAATGTTAACAGTCACGTATATACAGTGAGGGAAAAAAGTATTTGATCCCCTGCTGAATTTGCCCGTTTGCCCTCTGACGAAGAAATGACCAGTCCATAATTTTAATGGTAGGTCTATTGTAGCTGTGAGAGACAGAATAACAACAGGAAAACCCCCAGAAACCCAGAAGACAAAAGTCAGAGATTGATGTGCATTATAATGAGTGAAATAAGTATTTGATCCCTTTGCAAAAGATGACTTAGTACTTGGTGGCAATTACAGAGGTCAGACGTTTCTTGTAGGTAGCCACCAGGTTTGCACACATCTCTATTTTGTCCCACTCCTCTTTGCAGATCCTCTCCAAATCAGTAAGATTTCGAGGCTGATGTGTAGCTACTCGAACCTTCAGCTCCCTCCACAGATTTTCGATGGGATTAAGGTCTGGAGACTGGCTAGGCCTTTCCAGGACCTTAATGTGCTTCTTCTTGACCAACTCCTTTGTTGCCTTGGCCATGTGTTTTGGGTCATTGTCATGCTGGAATACCCATCCTCGACCCATTTTCAATGCCCTGGCTGAGGGAAGGAGGTGCTCACCCAAGATTTGACGATACATGGTCCCGTCCATCATCCCTTCGATGCGGTGAAGGTGTCCTGTCCCCTTAGCAGAAAAACACCCCCAAAGCAGAATATGTCCCCCTCCATGTTTGACGGTGGGGATGGTGTTCTTGGGGTCGTAGGCAGCATTCCTCCTCCTCCTCCAAACACGGCGAGTTGAGTTGATGCCAAAGAGCTCAATTTTGGTCTCATCTGACCACAACACTTTCACCCAGTTCTCCTCTGGGTCATTCAGATGTGCATTGGCAAACTGCAGACGGGCCTGTACATGTGCTGTCTTGAGCAAGGGGACCTTGCGGGCTCTGCAAGATCTGAGTCCTTCACGGCGTAGTGTGTTACCAACTGTTTTCATGGTGACTATGGTCCCAGCTGCCCTGAGATCATTGACAAGTTCCCCCCGTGTAGTTCTGGGCTGCTTCATCACCGTTCTCATGATCATTGCAACTCCACGAGATGAGATCTTGTATGGAGCCCCAGACCGAGGGAGGTTGACAGTTATGGTTAGGGTTGTCACCTTCTCACCAAGCTGCTTGGCAATAGTCTTGTAGCCCAGTCCAGCCTTGTGCAGGTCTACAATCTTGTCCCTGACATCCTTGGACAGCTCTTTGGTCTTGGTCATGGTGGCTAGTTTGGAATCTGATGGATGGATTGCTTCTATCGACAGCAGAACCTAACCCTAATCTGGCTGGTTGATAGGGGATCAAATACTTATTTCACTCATTATAACGCACATCAATCTCTGACTTTTGTCTTCTGGGTTTCTGAGGGTTTTCCTGTTGTTATTCTGTCTCTCACAGCTACAATAAACCTACCATTAAAATTATGGACTAATCATTTCTTCGTCAGAGGGCAAACGGGCAAATTTAGAAGGGAATCAAATACTTTTTTCCCTCACTGTACATATTATTGCTGATTTAAACATTACAGTTCCCCTAAAATATTCTTTCTATGGGAACTTCAGAGCCCAATTTTCAACAAATTTCTTCCTTAACTTAGACACTAACATGATAAAAAAAAAACCACACTAAGCGTAATCTTAGAATTAACTTCTGCCATTAAAAATCTAACTCGGCCCTCAACTGTATCTAATACATCTGGGATATGCTGGGTTAATGTAAAACAAATGGAGTCATAAAATGGGCAACTAAGCCAAATATGTGGGAGGTCCTCCATTGAACCCATGGAACAGGGACATAGCCTTAGATTATGGGGAATTTTTTTTATATCTACCATGGTCATAAGTTACTACCTGACTCCTGTGTAATTCTCATAAACAGTGTATCCTCTAATTAGGCTACCTGCTCTGAACAAAACCCACATCCACAAAGAATACAGAAAGCTCAAATCACATGCGTTTCGTAAGACTGTCTGATCAAGGAAACGCCAGCTCATCTTTTCTGCCTGGAAATAAGGCAAAGGGATACCAGCAAGACTTACTTGATGAGGTTTTGGAAAGCGTAACCATCCGTCCACTGCTCGGTGTAAGAGGCCCCATGCCGGACTGTGGCAAAGTGACCCAGCCGCAGCCGATCCTGCATGCTCTTGTCTCGGCACGCCATCTTTTCTTGCTTTGACTGGGGAGGGAAGGGAGCAGTGTATCAGAATGCCCTCGATTTACCCAAGTGCTGGCCCATCGGTGGATGCAAAGTATTGATTTGCGCAAGCAAGGGACTGGGAGTGTAGAGCAGAGGCTGCTGTGTGAACAGGTGAACTGGCTCAGTTCACTGATGTAGTTTAACAACCAGCTCAGGGTAGAGGCCGAAGAGGCCCATACCCAAAACGGACAGTTGTGGCGTCGGTGAACAATCCCTGGAAAGGGTTACAAGCCAAAATGAAGTGATTTGGGTCCTTTTGTAAATTAGCTTGCTTCTTTCAGTCTGTCCCCATTTTAAGGCAGAGACCTGTAACAGGTGGCCCTATAATAAAATCACCTGTGCAGCAATTCTGAATAGCAAGGTACATTCCCAGTGGCTGCTCCACTAGAATGAATACAAAATATGATTCTCTAAAGCTGTTAATTTACGCTGTGAATTCCAGGGAAGATGTTTCATGCATACACATCTCCTTTCTAGTGGATAAAATTGGAATTGAGGAAGCTACGCAAAACGACTGAATACCTGGGTGTCGTCTTCAGCTTGTCTTCAGCTTGTGACCCTCATCTTCAATTCGATCTCCAATTTGCAATCATGCACATTGGGCTTGAATTAGACTTATTATGTACATGAAGAACTCGAGTATGCTATGTGGTTCTGAATGGCATCTGCAATGTTATCCATAGTAGTATTTTTTTTGGAGTTGTGCATTGATATTTTGGGATCACATTACAAAACTGTTATTTAGGATCTTCTATATACTTGGTGGCCTCGTGGTGCTGTTATTTCTTTTCCACTAGAATGAACAACAGAGCCCAAATCGCAAGGCAACAGAGGCTGCTTGGAGGTTTATGATGAATTCTCACCTTAATTTCTAATGTGACAAGCAACACCATGAATGCTACTCTTTCCCCCAGCCCCAATGTTACATTTAAATGGGGAGCATTTGTGCAGAACACATCTTTACTGCACTTCAAATGGGGGGGGCCCTCCGGCTCCAAGGCAAAGAAAGCCTTTAGGGGAGGGGTTGTGGCTCAGTGGTAGAGTATCTGCTTGGCATGCAGAAGGCCCCAGGTTCAATCCCTGGCATCTCCAGCTGAAGGGGCTAGGTAAGTAAGTGATGTGAAAGACTTCTGCCTGAATCCCTGGAGAGCCGCTGCCAAAATAGACAGTACTGACTTTGATGGGCCAAGGGTCTGATTCAGTAAAAGGCAGCTTCATATATTCATATATGTTAAGGCCCTGGGTTCAACTGCTCGAGCCGTCTGAGAGCAACTCCCAACCAGAATGAACTGTACTGGGCTGGCCGGGCAAGAGACATGACTCAGCATGGGGCAGCTTCGCAAGCATCATGCTCTTCCTCATGCCCACTTAAGCCAGCTGCATTTGTTTGGGGCTTTGTGATTTCGATTGTCCTGTTTATCGGCATCCAAGCAGGCAGGTAGCAGGAAGATACCAATTCAAAGAGACAGATTTACACATAAGTTTGAAGAAGGCAAGGAAGGGGGAAAGACCGGACTGGGTCGGAGGCGACAAAGAGAAAACCCAAACTCACCTTTTCTATAAGGAGCTTCTTGCTCATTGTTACACATCTATTCAACCGTTCTTTGTACTTCTCAAGCATTTTCTGTTGTTCGTCTATCTGCCGCCTCAAGTCACAGTTTGCCTAAAGGTATAGCAATTTTATTTATTTAGAAAAAAATTATTCCTAAGCAGGTGAGCAAGGGACAAACCAGATAGATAGATAATTTATTTACAGCCCTTAGCCAGATAAAACACGAAACATGGACTAATAAATTCTTACAAGCAAAGAATTACAGTCTGAGTCTTATAACACTTAAAAAGAAAATTACAACCGAGACACATCTGTCAATTGTGCTAAGAGGCTGTTCTATGGCGTCGAATTTTCATTGCTGCCATGCAAAATTTCGCAACCTGAAGAGTGATTGAGGGATTATCCCCTTGTAGGAGCGTCACAATCCTTTCTCCTGCCCTGTCAGGTCCCATTCTCGATAAGAGGGGCTCAAAAAACTTTGAATGGCGCAATGTATAAAAACTGCAATTCAGGAGAGCATGCTCAATAGTTTTTAAGTCCCATGATTTGCAGGGGCAGAATCTCTCCTCCCAGGGTATCTTCTTAAATTTCCCCTCTAGCATAGCAGAAGGTAAGGCTGCACATCTGGCCAGGGTAAAGGCCCTTCTATAATTATTTATCTCTAAATAGTGGAGATAGACTGCTGGTGCTAGGATGTATTTAGAATGGAGGGTGCCATGAATAGAGGCGCCCTTGCTAAATCTGCTTGTCTATGTCTTTAATCCTTTGGGATATAATTAACTTAGCTTGTTCCCACCCTAACTGAAGTAGTGCTAGGGGTGTAAAACCCAAGTTATTTAATTTGTCTTCTATGGTTATCACCCATTTTGACTTAAAGGTGTCACAAAGGATCAGTGGGAGAAGGCCCTTAGGGTTGAAGTTAATTTTTAGCCAGAGATGAATCGAGGACAGGACAGCCCTTGCCTCCACCTTCACCATGCCAGTTTCTAAACGGATCAAAGCATTTGGAACACATATTGGCAATTGTAGGGCAGCTCTAAGGAACTTGGATTGGACACGCTCAATGGGAGTAAGACAAGAGGGTGGAGAATCAAGTTGTGTTCCATACAGCATTTGTGATAGGGTTTTTGCCTGATAAAGTTTAAGTGCTGCTGGAATATAAAAGGACAAAACAGCCAAAATGTCCTTGCAGGCATGGGGAAATAACAGCTGAAGACACGACAGCTACTGAAGACACAGAATAGCATCCAAGCATCGCATGAATATTTGGGACATCCAACATGGAGAGCTCTCAAATGACCTTGAAGGAAATAAAACTGCCTAAAACAAAAGTCAATTGTCCTCTCAACAAAATTCTCACTTGTAATTATCTGAATACTAAAACAAGATTAATTAAAAAAACACACAACAAAACCATTCCTACAGAAGTTATCTCTGAACGAAGGTGGGGCAAAATTTGCACACGTAAATACTTACTCTTAGTAAGTCATCTATTCTTCCTTCTTTCTTTTCCAAATCAGAGTTTTTACTGTTTTCTAGTGCAGATATTTTCTCCACTGTGAGATCAGACTAGAGATAAAAAAATATCCACAAGTTGGCTCAACATTTTAGGGACCGAAAAGCAGTAAGATACATTTTTCTGCCTTTTTGTATCTTGACTAGACGAGGATGCAAAGAATGGAACTTTTTTTTTTAAAAGGGGGGTGCTAATGAACCTATTGTTGTTTAGAATTCAGTTATTATAACCCAACCTGACTCAATCTGGCAAATGATGTAATTGGAGCTGAAAGCTCTCAAACTTTGCCATGTAAGCTTCACTTAAGCCAGGAAAGAGACTGCTTGAATGTTCCCATGTGCGCCAGACCAGTCACAGGCCATTTATGCATGTGGTTTTTTGCTTTAGGTTTGCTGCTCTGTAGATGCACATTTTCCCCATCCAAATTCTCAAAACTCAAAAATAAGCCCCCATGCAGAGTTTTGAGAATTCGGATGGGGGAAAATGTGCATCTAGAAAGCGGCAAATCCAAGGCAAAACCTCCCATGCATAAATGGCCCAGAGAAAGCAAACTGCACAATCTGTGCCCTGCTTCATGCTCCCTGAAAGAACAAGCAAAAAACCCCTGCAGAAAATGGCAAATTGAACACACTGCTCCCCCCCCCCACAGCACTGCTGACCCATAAAAGGCAGGAAGAAGAAGAGTTGGTTTTTATATGCCAAATTTCTCTTCCTTTTAATGCTTACAAACTCCTTCCCTTCCTCTCCCCACAACAGACACCTTGTGAGGTAGGTGGGTCTGAGAGAGTTCTGAGAGAACTGCAACTAACCCAAGGTCACCAAGCAGGCTTCATGTGTAGGAAACCAACCCGGTTCTCCAGATTAGAGTCCACCACTCCTAACCACTACAGCATGCTGGCTGGACAGGGACAGCAGGCGAAACTGAACTGATTTGGGATACAGGGGGTGCCCAGAGCCTTTCCCCACATTTTGCCTGTGAATATTTTCTCATGGTCCAAGGAGTGCTTTATATTCAAACCTGGATTCACATTACAGGTTGAGTATTCCTTATCCAGACTGCTCGGGACCAGAAATGGTCCGTATTTTGGATCTTTCCGTATTGTGGAATATTTTGGAATTTTTGCATATACATAATGAGATGTCTAGGGGATGGGACCCAAATTCATTTATGTTTTATATACACTTTATACATATAGCCTGAATGTAATTTTAAACAATATTTTTAGTACAGTATATACTCGGGTATAAGCCGACCCGAGTATAAGCCGAAGTGCCTAATTTCACCCCAAAAATGGGGAAAAATTAGGCACCCATGTATAAGCTGAGGGGGAAATGCACCCCCTCCCCCCCGCAGGCTTACCTGACCAGGCTCCAGGCGTGCGGGCAGGCGGCGGCGGCGGCCCCCTCCCTGCGCACAGGAGGCCCTGCAGGGTCAGCTGGCAAGCGGGAGGACCGGCCCGGGTGAGGTGGGGGGGGGAAGAAACCGCTGCCGCCCTGCAGAAGGCGGGGTGGGGTAGGGTGGAGAAACCGCCGCCGTCGCGCAGAAGGCCGATCACGCAAAAGGCGCGACAATCGCGTAAAAGGCGCAATTGGTTGGGGTGGGGTGGGGAAGAAACCGCCGCCACGCAGAAGGCGTGATCGGGTGGGTGGGGAGGAGAAGGCGGGACAGCCCGCCCATCAGCTGGCCGGCGGGAGCACGCTGGGAGAGGGCCTGGCAGGCGAATTACCGTATTGACCTGAGTATAAGCCGAGGTGAGATTATTAAGCCAAAAATCATGGCTAAAAAACTCGGCTTATACTCAAGTATATACGGTAATGTGTACACTGAACCATCAGAAAGCGATGGTGTAACTATCTCATCAGATTTCTGAGACTCTGGGATGTGAGTCAGATCCGTGTTGCCTGGCCGCTCGGAAGATCTGCCTGCCTGTTCGAAAGGCCCGGTTTTCAGGTCGGTTTTCAGATCAGTCTGGATATTGGATGTCCAGATAGGGGACATTCAACCTGTATCAGCTTGCCAAAAGGATTCACTGACAGGCACTGAGCAAGAAACTTCCCTCTTAAGAAGTGACACCCTCCCTGGGTGAGGCATTCAAGGTTTTCTGAACTCCCACTGCCAAAAATATAATCCTGCCAACAATGGCTAGAAACTGGCACTAGAAACGGGACCCCCAAGATCTCAACATACAGCTAGCAGAGTCACCAGGACCAGATGCAGCTGTGCAAATTGCAGGGGGCAACTCTGAAGAGTAAAAAGTGGTTTAAAGTGGCAGATCTCGTCAGTGCTGAGAAGGAACCCTGAACCTATTTAAGCAGAAGTTCCAGCTGTCTGGCTCTAACTTGCTTTTCCAGCAGCGCTAGAGTGGGGAAGCAAGCAAGAAGAGTTTGTTTTTATATGCCAACTACCACTTAAGGGAGACTCAAACCGGCTTACAATCACCTTCCCTTCCCCTCCCCACAACAGACACCCTGCGAGGTGGGTGGGGCTGAGAGCTCTAACAGAGCTGTGACTTGCCCAAGGTCACCCAGCTAGCTTCGTGTGTAAGAGTGGGGAAACAAATTCAGTTCACCAGATTAGCTTTCACAGCTCATGTGGAGGAGTGGGGGAATCAAACCTGGTTTTCCAGATCAGAGTCCACAGCTCCAAGATGGCATTCTTCTGGAATCTGCAGCCCCGGCACTTCGAGAAAAGGCCATCCCTTCAGGCGAGGCACATAAACTCATGTCTGAACCCCCTCCATATGCACCAATAGGTCACCATTCCTTGGCCTTCTCTCTCTCTCTGCAATGTGCCTGGCCCAAGCCTTATAACATACATGATGCTGCTCATCAGCCTCATACCTGTGTCTGTTTATGCTGGACGGAAATCTGTTTTTGGGAGGTGCAGGAATGCTCTGTGTTCCCTGAACTTGTTGAGGAAGGGCTGCCCTGCTGGGCCTGCAAGAAACAAAGTGTAAATGTAGGTATGGCTGTGGATTAACAGGATGGCAAAGCGTTATGCCCGATGCATTCTTCCCTGTTGCTACAAATCAGACTAGACTGTCTACTCGCGTGCTCTCGACCTCGACAGGGAGCAAGTTTCACACCCAGTTCCCTGGTACCCAAGATGAAGATACCGGGCATAAAAAGCTTGGGACTCCTACATGAAAAGGACACGCTGTATCCTGACGAGGAATTCTGTCCTCCCCCACCCCAATGCACATTTGAGATAATTTGTATTGTAGATTCATGAAAAAAAGCTGATGCTTACAAGCGACTGAAGTTAGAATTTTCATTCTGGATTGCAAAAATAACTATAATCTGATCACTTTCCGCCTTCCTTTTCTTATGAATGCACTTCAGGTTTCTTCCCTCCCCACTTTCTTTTTTAATAGGAAGTACCACAGAAAAGAGTGGGCAGGTGAAACCATGAGGAGTGAACAATTTAAAGCTGGGAGCCTTAGCCGTCTCAACAAGTCAAAAGGTGCACGGCCCCACGCATCTTCCAACAGGCAAGTTGCCTTGCCTCCTAGTCCAAGCTATCAGCACAAAACAAGTAGGACATCTGTACAGAGCAGAAAGCTATCTTGGAAGCTATCAACAAGACCAAAGATCGCAGCTGTTACACGCATTTTAGTTCCACCTTATTGATGTCACTTGCATGACATCACGGCCACGAGTGACTCCAAACTACAGCTGATACAGAAACATCAATACAACCACCACCTCCTGAAGCAGAAACCCTGCCAACAATAATGAGAAAGCCATGTCATCCCTTGGGGGGGAAAAAGAAAGAAAGATCTTGGTACATAGCCTTGGGAATTGAAAGGACTGGAACACGATTCCAAAGAACCTTGGCTTTTTATTTTAGACTACAGGTTGAGTATCCCTTATCCGGACTGCTTGGAATCAGAAGTGTCCCAATTTTGGATCTTCCTGTATTTTGGAATATTTTTGGAATTTTTGGACATACATAAATGAGATGGGACCCAAGTCTAAACACAAAATTCATTTATGTTTGATAAATGCTTTATGTATACTCTATATACATAGCCTAAATGAAATTTTAAACAATATTTTAAATAATTTTGTGTACACTGAACCATCAATGGCACTGCTGAGGGCCTGTGAGTAATGCCTGCATACCGGCTCAAAAGGTCCGGTTTTCGGATCCGTCCGGGTATTGGATGTCCGGATAAGGGATACTCAATCTGTATAAACATATGGAATGGGGAATCATTTCACCACCATCAGTGACAGGAGAGGTTACAAGGCAGGAACATGGCACAGAGGAGAGGACCCAGTGCGAATGGCGGAAGGAGGACCCTCTGGCTAGGATAAACGAAGCCGGTTGAGAAGAGGAGACATCGGGGGCAGTCATCCCGAAAGGGTCAGCAACTTCAGCTCTATACGTCCCACCATTTCCACTGCTGTACCTCCACCAACTCCAAACCACTCAGGCCTAGAACCATTTGAGAGAGAGGCAGATTCTGACGAGGGTGTCCACACAAAGAAGGTGTCGCTTAGGGGCACCGGTGCGTCATCCGCCCCGAATCAGACCCATTCCATCCCCTGTCGGGTTTGGTCATTTAGACCATGCTCACCGCAGTAAATGGGAAACAGAGGCTTACGGCTCTCTGGGCCAGCTGCTCGCCCTCTAGCCGCTGCTTCGCCAGCATCGCCGACACCAGCGTTGGCAGAGCAGAATGCTCCTCCGGCAGTTCCTTGGCTGCGCCGCTCTCTACCCCGTAAAGCGGCTGCTCCACTCGCCGCTGTAATACATTTAAAGAAAATTACAAGGCGCTTTTGAATAAGGGGGGAGGAAAAAAGAAGTCAGGGAAGAGAATAAACTGAATTTCTTCCAGATGTACTGTTGACAGATGCAAGAACTTGACAGGCAGCTTGTGGAATCGGGGGCAGGGGCGCAACCTTGGTATTGAAATGTAGTCCCATAGCGACTGGAGATTGATCCGGATTAAAGGCAAATGGAATAGACGGTCATGATGCCTTCTGTGCTAGCACTTCCTGGACACTTGATATTTTAAAATCATTGCTGTGCCTTTCTGTGCCTCTGATCTCTCCTCCCCCCGCATCAAACAAATCCAAATTTTGTACCAAGAAAAGTGGATGACAACCAAACTACATTTAATTTGCTAGTTTTGCATAATTTATTTCTCCTAGTCAAAAAGGGAACTATGCAGAATGCTGAAGCCGGCCCCCCAACTACCAGAAGTCTCACTCAGTACCCACCCACAGCTTCTAAGATTGCAAAGGGGTTGCCCAAACACTTTCAACTCTTATACAGCCAGAAGGGCAAGAAACTTGCTTAAAACAAAACAAAACTCAGGATGCTGAATTCTACACACAATACCAGATTCCATGCACTAGTGTTTACAGTCGTTAAGACTGGGAAAGCAACATCTGAAACCAGGTATCTGCTCCGTATTATGCATTTTCTGGGCAGCTGTCTACAGTGCCTCTGATCACAGGCACTCACTGGCTGCTTTTGTGTATCAACAAATTACTAAGAGTACCACTTTGAAGATTTGCCTCATTTTTACCCACAGCAAGCCAAGAGTGTTACAGCCCATTCCTGAGGGGGGGGGAACTCCGTGGGAGCCAGCGTGACCCCGCGGCAGCATAGGTGCCACCTTATCATGGAATAAGGTGGCATCTACGCTGGCGCAGGGACAAATACGCTGGTGCTGGCCCCCGCTGCCAGCGTAGACACTCCGCCAGGGCTTTCCAAGAAGGGAAAGCCCGCACCAGTGTGGGGCAGCATCCCCAGGGGTGGAGCTGTCTATAGTCACCTTCCACAGCCCTTTCACCCTGGGAATGCCCCCTTGAGCGGTGGCGGGGCTGTGCCAGCTTTTTCAGTGGCACAGCCTCGTTGTAGGCAATGGGGGATTTCTCCCCTCTTCTAGTTGTAAATTTTTTTATTATCTCTTTTTGCCTCTGTGGCGGCCAGGAAGCCTCAGAGGAGTCAGTGTGGCTCCGTTGTTCCCGGCCACTGCAGATCCACCTCCCTTTCAGGAATGGGCTCTTAGACTCCCAGGCCTCCCCTGCCCCCAAGCCCAGGACGTTACGCACAAGCTCACACACATGCAGCCTGATCCTGTGCAGGTTTACATGAAAGCTTCGCTAAGGCCAACAAGACTTCCTTCTCAATGTGCACAGGAGTGTAGCTTTAGAAAATCTTTAGCCAGTTAATGCCAGAGTCTTTTGTGGATCTTCCTCATCTACTCTGGGACCGAGAAGGTTGCACGGATCTAAAGATTTCTAAAACCAGCTTTTGAATTAAGCCCAGGCTTTAATCAGAGCTACTGACCACCATGGGAAACCCATGAGCTCCAGAAGCTACTGTTACTTTTTTGGACAACATGTTCTTGGTCTATTTGTACATGACTTTGAAAGTTTCCTGCCCTTTCTAGAAGACTACACGCATTCAGGAAAAAAGGAAAAAGAGACAGGGCACGTGCATTTCTGATGACGTATTTGGATCTCATTGGCCTTGGTTAAGCTGCCAAGTCAGGGGCTACAAGACTGTGCTAGTGCCATTGTTTTTAAAAAAGCATATGACTGCTTCAACCTTGGAAAGCATCATGCAATCACAACAAAAAGCACAGAAGCCCCGGGCAAGCTGCATTAACAGCAAATGTTCTCAGGGATCCACTGAACTGGAGTATGCCCAACTATACATTTACACCAGTTTATTATGTCAGAGTTACGAACTTTTCTAAACTGTGAGTTTGCTGTTATACTGTGGATGGCCATGGATGTGGGTGGGGGACAATTCTGAACTGGGATGGAGCTGGGGTTTCTGTTTTGTATATTTTGGCTTTGTGTCTATCTTAGGATCACCTAAGTGTAGGGAAGAAGGGACAGATGTTCCCAAATGCGAAGTGAACTACATTTTCTCAGCCTATGTGCAAGAAAGGTCTCTCCCCCTCACAATTCTCATGCAAGAAGGTGGACATCGCAGCATAGATACATCATCTCAGCAAGCGAAGTACAATTCTACACCAGGGTAATTACACGTAGGGTGGTATTATGTGCACATGACTTCTGGCCTGTAGTTTGAAGTCAGAAGACAGATCGAGAACTGCTTTATTAAGCCAGTGGCTGGCTGTACTGTGAACGGCCGGAGGAAGGGGGAGAAGGCAGCAGCATACCCAGTTTGACAGGCCTATCCAGCATGAAGTGACTGAACTAGTCAAATACAGTGGTACAGGTTCCCTCTCTTTAGTCATACCATTTTCCAGCTTATTCCATGTATGCTTTTATAAGAGCAAATGAAACTGGAATATGTTCTCTTATATTTTGCTGTCTTCTCCACAAGACTGCCAAGCAGATAAACCCAAGAATAATTCAGCGCTATGACTAAAAGCAGCATAAATCAACAAACCTGGGGAATTCTCCCTCTGATGACACAAACTGAAGGATGGAAATCGAAGGCTGAGCTGGCAGAAAGACAATGAAACAGCTCTCTCTTTCATCCTGGGATAAGCAATCCATGTGGACACCAGCAAAGAGACCATCTCCAGGGAGGAGAGAGGAAAGCAAGAGCACCCACCCCGAGAGAAGTGCCTTTTTACAAAGAAACACTCCAAGAATAAAGCGAGCAGCTGGGACTGAAACATCGAGGAATTCCCTGTTTGAGTAAATGTCTGGCTACCTTACAGATAATACATTGTTTATTTAAAATATTTATAAGGCTGCCTGAGCATCTCAGGACACACAGCTTTTATTCAGAGTTTTTGCTCAGTCCAATTGCATCTCGCGCGCTGTTTACCCACACTCCTGCTTCTCCTACTCCTTTCTCTCACCACCTTCCACCCTTCCAATTTTGCCACCATGGCAATCACCACAACATGCAAACATAGTTTTTTGACCCCACAACTTCACAGGGCAAGGCGTGACAAAACACTCATGGGGGAGAGGACTGGGCTGGATGGCTCAGAGAGGCCATGTGTAAGCTCTTGTCCCATGATAATCCCATAAACAGACATCAGCAGACAAGCAGTCCAAAGAGAGTTGATTTATTATTAGGAACCGTGCTGGCAGGTGTCTCGGAGGGAGGAGGGGCCGGACCCGTTGAGGGGAGCAGGGTGGATGGCTCGATCGGGAGGTCGGGTCCCCGCAACCCGGGACTCGCACCGGTAGGCTGCACGGGTGGAGGAGTCCATGCCGGTGAGGGAGGCAAGGGGATCGGAATGGACGGCTTGACCGCCGTGGTCGGGCGTTGGGCTTCCCCGCCCTTCCGAGGGCGGTAGCATTGGGAGCCGAGTCTGCGACCGGGTCTGAACTGCCAGGGTGGGCAGTATACCTCTTTGGGCAGGGGTGAAGAGAGACTCTGTGGGACGCTCGACCTTGGTAGGATATTGGGGAAGCCTAGACAAAGCATCGGCCAGTAAGTTTTGCTTCCCTGGTACATGTTTCAATATGAAGTGGAATTGGGCAAAGACGTCCGCCCATCGTACCTGTTCCGCGGACAGTTTGCGAGCCCCCGTTAATGCCTCCAAGTTTTTGTGATTGCTTCAAACTTCAAAAGGGACTTTAGATCCTTCTAAAAACTGTCTCCATGTTTAACCGCAGCAGCCTCCTTTTCCCAGATCGGCCAATTGAGCTGAGATTGCGTGAACTTCTTAGAGAAGGGCACAGATGCAGTTGACCATCCCCCCTAGCTGCAGCAGCACACCTCCCATGGCTACCTCAGACGCATTACTTGGACTACAAACATTCGTTCACCATCAGGGTGCTGTAAAACCGGTTCGGAGATGAATAGTTGTTTGAGACTGTCAAAAGCAGTTTGACACTGGGGGGTCCAATTTACTCTGGCCGTAGGCAAGGTGGCCGCGCTTCCCTTTCCCTTAGTTTTAAGGAGGTCTGTGATGAGCAACGCAATCTGGGCGAAGTGGGGGAGGAACCCTCTGTAGAAATTTGCAAACCCTAGAAATCTTTGAACCTGCTTACGTGTGGAGGGGGGTTCCCAATTGATCACGGCTTGCATCTTTTCTGGGTCCATCGTAAGTCCTTGATGCGATATTATATAGCCCAGAAATGTTAACTGTTTTTGGTGGAACTCGCACTTGGACACCTTAGCGTAGAGCTGATTGTCTCTGAGACGTTGCAACACTTTCCTAACCAGGGCGATATGTTCATCCATAGTCTTAAAATAAATAAGAATGTCATCTAAATAGACCACCACCCCCTTGAATAGCAAGTCGTGTAGGATCTCGTTAATGAGTTGCATAAAGACCCCCGGAGCCCCTTTCAATCCAAAAGGCATCACTAGAAACTCAAACATGCCAAAGCAACTGGAGAAGGCTGTGAGGGGTTCATCTTCTCGAATTCTGATTCTATAATAGGCTTCGACCAAATCCAATTTGGTGAAAATGCGTCCCTCCTTTAGTTGCCCCAGAAGATCTGAGATCAGAGGGATGGGGTAGGCATTGGTTTGGGTAACCGCATTAAGTTTTCGAAAATCGATGCACAAATGCAAGTCACCAGTTTTTTTACGCATGAAGAAAGCTGGGGCCGAATAAGGTGCGGTAGAGGGTCTGATGAAACCTCGAGCCAGATTCTTGTCTAAGAACTCACGGAGCACTGTTCTTTCAGAAGTGCTCATGGGGTAAATTTTGCTTTTTGGTAGTTTTCCATCCCCCACCACCTCAATAGCACAGTCTGTCCTGCGGTGGTGGGGGGGTAGCACATCACATTCCTGTACATTAAAGACATCTGCGAAGTCCTGATACTCAGGAGGTAGTTGGGATGAATTAGAAGTGTCTGACGCCAGGGCAGGAGTTGATTGGATTACAGTTTTTAAGGCACCGACTTAACTTTGAGTGCCTGAAACGTGGCCTCATTGATCAAGGAGCGGGCACATCCAGAGTCTATTAAAGCTTTCACTTGTAACTGGGGGCCCCTTCAATAATGTTGCAATACTACATCCACATAAACAGTCTCTCCCACCTCACTCACCATTAAGGGAGCCTTGGGTTTTGCAGAAGTGTCTGCGGTGTCGCTCCATTCACCGCAGACCCAGTCCGTTTTTTTGATTGATCCAGGGGAGACTCTTAAGTTCAGAGCAGGAGGGTCCCAGTGGCTGCCTTCCTTCAACGAAGCAGAGCTGTCCCCTCCTGAGGCAATTGTAATCCGGGACCCTGGCAGGTCCGCTGGCGACGGCTCACTTGCAGACTCCTTGATGTGAAGGGCTGGCGGCGTCCCTGTCCTGGAGCGACGCTACGATCAGCTGTGGCGCCTCTTCTCCGAGCTCATCCTCTCCCACGAGGCGTCCCCTCCGGCCGGGGAGTGGGAGCCGGTTGCTCCGGACGCAACTGACAGGCTGCAGCGAAGTGACCCATGGCACCGCAAACGAGGCAGGCTCCCCTTTGAAACCGCGACACTCTGTCTTGCAAGGGTTGAACTGGTCTCCGCGGTGCAAGAGCTGTGGCCTTGGGAGGATTTTTCTGGCCTCCCCCCTCCTTGGCCGGAAGTCGGGCAAGAGAGATGAACTGGCGGTGGCTTGCCACTTCCTCCGCCAGTAGGATCCACTCCTCCAGGGTGGCTGGATCCCATTGCATATAAGCCCAGTTCAAAATCTCGGGGTGTAATGCTTCTCGGAATCGACGATTTTACTAGCGAGTCGTTGAAACTCATCAGCAAACTCCCTGACCGAAGAAGATCCTTGCTGGAGTTGCAAAAGGGCAGCCTTGGCTTTCTCCCTCTGGAACGGGTCCTCAAAACATCGTCTTAACGCTCGCATAAATTCGTTGAGTGAGCGGATGGATCAGGCCCGGGTATCAAACTGCAGGATCATCCACTGCTGCCCTCCCAGTCAGAAGAGAAGAGACGAATCTTACCCGACTATCTTCCATGGGGAATGCATGCCCTTGTTCTCTCATATAACTGTCCACTTGGTGTAGAAAACAGGGCAGTGCTTCTGCGGAGCCGTAGAAAGTCACTCGTAGTCGGGGCTGCTGCCAAGGTACAACCGGTACCACCGGTTGGAGTGGGGCCCCTGGCTGAGCGGGCAGTCCTGGGGCAGCGCTGGTGGCGGATGTCCAGGAGCCTGCCCAGGAACTAGCTGCTGCCCTGGGGGTGGTGGTGGTACCGGAGCCGGCATGGGCGGAGGAGCCGGCGCGGGCGGTGGTACCGTTTGGGCCTGATGCAAGCGTCCATACTCGCGCACTAGCACGTCCATCTGGTCTTGCATTTGGGCCATACGCTCCAATAGTTCTCGGTTTTGATACTTCAAAACGTGTATCTCCTCCTCAGCTCCCCCAGTCCGTCAGGCTTGGCTAACACGGAGGTTTGTATTCCAGTCGTTTGAATCCTCCTTGTCGGGCTCCACATCTTCATAATAATCCTGCACGTCAGAGGCGAAGACGAGCTGCCGTCGACGGGCCACATCCCGGGGCGGACAGGGTTCTGGGGAGAACAAGGGCCATTCTAGTCCTCCCCACCCGCCTTTCGGTCGCGCTCCGGACACCAAGGACGCCTGCTCCAGGGCGGCCTTTTTCTGAGCAGCGGCCACCTCAGCCAAAAGTTGCTCCACCGCCCTTTGTTGAGCAGCCTGAGTCTGAGCCTTGCCACTTGCTCCAGTAGCAACTGAATTTCCTTATGCTTGCCCAGTAGCAGTAAAACCTTGCGGGCAAGTTCCATGGAGGAAGAACCAAACTCTGGATGTAGCACCTTAACCACATCGTCCTCCGACGCCAGGTCTCGCGGTAAATCCATAAGGGACAACACTGTCCTGGCGGCCAGGTTATGCGCGTCCCGGCTGCCCTGGTTGAGGTCTGGAACAGTTCCACTCCCATCTCCCGCCATTGGGAAAGAGGAAACGGACCCTCGGATTGGGACCGGCGGTTCCCGCTGCACCCCGCGAACTGCAACCTCGTCAAACAGCTGGGTTAAGAGAGTTGCGTCCTCTTGCGCCAACTGGGTCTCCTCCAGCAAAACGTCCAACCACCAAAGTTCGTTATGGGCGCGGACATCAGCGCCCCGCGTCTCCCAGGGGGCCGCTGCCGCCAGCTGATGCCACTGATCCACGACCAACCCAGTCAGCCGGTCGGACTTGGCTTGAGTCTGCTGTGCCTCCGCAAGGATAGCACGCAGTAGATCAGAATCTTCAGGGAGCTGACCCAAAGCTCTAACCCGCCCTCCTGACAAACCCTCCAGGGCTCCAGCCAGGGATCAAAAAAAAAAAAAAAAAAAAAAAAAAAAAAAAGGACACAGGACTAGTGTCCAAATGTAAGCTCTAGTCCCGTGATAATCCCATAAACAGACATCAGCAGACAAGCAGTCCAAAGAGAGTGGATTTATTAAAAAATCCACAGGTTAACAGAAGCTAAGAGTCAAATGGACACTAGCGAAAACTATGGGAACAGTACAGGGCACATATGGAAGAGCAAAGGGCAAATCGGGATGGATCTGGATACCATGGCAACCCCCCTCCCAGGAGCTGTCGGGGTGCTAGGAGTCTTCCCCCGGGGAGTAGTCTAAACACACTGTTTACAGGATACAGGCCAAGGCCAGCACCTGGAGAAACCACAACATTCCTTCTCAGACCATGTCTGACACCATGAAAGAGGCTAAGGACTCAGCTGAAAATTTCTACTCTAAGCATTACTTCCCCAGAGGCTCCAATCAGGAAAGAGCAAGGAAGGAAACTCTGGACAAGGAAGGGTTAAGATTCTGGGAGGGCCGAAGAGAAAAAGGAAGAGGGCCTAGTGGTAGAGCAGACAAGGCAGGAAGTGAGAGGTTCCCTTCCACCAATGACTGCGATATTTGCTCGTTTGGATGGTCCTCTGCCTATGGAGCAAGAAAGCGTAACAACCTCAGCCTGGATTCCCTCCACAAGTGATAAGAGAACAGGGCCACAGCACGCGGGACCAGAAAACAGGAAACACTCCAGAGACCGGGATATGTGTGGGACCAGGTTGCTAACACATGCTAGGTAGGATGGCTGAAATCTTAATTGTGAGTGTCAGGAACCGATCCTGCCTTTCATGTAATAACTCTCACCAGCGTCACAGGGATGGGACGCTTCTTAGCTGTCTGCATATAGAGCTTAAAATGTTGCAAATGCTCAGCAGGATCCTAAATGTCCCTTCCTCAAGTCTTTCTCCACTGGAAAAAGGCCCTTTCCGCTTGGTGGATGGGAGCCCTAGAGGGTCAGTCTGCTGTTACCCTGTAAAAGTTAGGAGTAAAAACACAGCACTATGCCAAATTAGCCTGTCTCCAATTCAATCATCTGAACACACTGTACAATACTTTTCTCAGCTTAACTGGGCTCTGGGGCTGATTGCCCCATAGTGTTGTCACTGGGGTGTATGGAGGGAGAAGATCAGCTTGCGCCTCACCTCCCCACCCATCCCAAGGAGTCCCATAGACCATTTTGCTTCTGCTGAATGAAAAACAAACAAGCCACTTGTTTCCATTCACCTGACTGTAAATGGACCGTAAGGACTGTGCATGTGCAATCCTAAAATGTTGGGGCATTTTCCTTCCAATACAGGGTGAATTGCAAAATTAACATATTCCTGCACAGATAGGAGTTCCCTACAGATTTAGAAATATTCCTCCTCCTTGTGCCAGGCCCCACTGTGTAGTTTTCATGATCCACATGGGGGATCAGGCACAATACTTTGAAAAGAAAATAACTTTCTTTTGTTCTCTGCTCTTATGACAACAGTCTTGAGCACAAACAGTTCCAACAACAGAACAACAAAAAAGGAGCAATAATAACAATAATAATTATGCCTATGACAACTAGGGCATTAGGTTGCTCAGATCTATCTTCAATTTGATTACATGGGGAAAAAACTTGGCAACTACCAGGGTGATATTATGATCACTTCCAGCCAAAAGGATCTGTAGCTTACAATGGGCTGGAATGCTAACCAGATCCTTTAGAAAGGGAGAGACAAACATAGTTCTATACCTATGAAATTTTGGACAATCCACTAGCAAGGTGTCAAGGCTTCTGATACTGAGCTCATCGAAGGTATAGAGGTGTTTCAAAATATGATTTTTAATAGAGGTCAGACTGAGGCAATCGATGTCATTAGGGGAGATTCAATAGTTCAGGCGAGAGGTTACTAGTTTCTGCCAGGTTTTTAAAAGCGTCCATCCTCAGTAAAAAGAGCCCACCTGTTTCTGGGGAGGCGAAAGTTAGCTTCAGCCAAAATCTAAAAGCAGATGCCTAGACCCTTGCCTCAAATGAAACCTGAACACACTGCACTGTTTTCACCATTCAGTCTTCCAAGCAACCTGGAATATTTTGTGTGGCAAAGGCTGAGAAAGGCATGGAGATTACAGTATGACCAACTTCACGGTTAACTTCTCACCTGGAGGCAAGTACTGGTTCTTTATGATTCCAACCACTCTACAACAAAATAGGTGAATGCGTCGGCAAATTCTTGGCATGCAGCCAAAAGCAGCAGTGCTAAAGCTGCTTCCATCCAGCCTCATGACCTTTAATGAAGAACACGCTGAGTCACGGAAACTCCCACAACCTTCTGTTTGGCCATCGCACCTACAGAAGTATCATTCCCCCTGGATCTTCTCAGTTTGAGCCAATTCATCGGCGGACTAGCAGCTACTGGCATGCAGGCCCTTTAGAAAACAGACCCTAATACTGAGCTATGGGCAGTAAATCCAGGACATAAGAATTGTGGGGAGAAAGAACAGAAAATGAGGAGAGATCCAAATGCCAACACCTGCCCCATGGGAACCCTGCACCCCATCCTCCCCCCAAAAGGGCTGCTGAATGTACTGGCATGTCAAGCTTCACTTAAAAAAAAAAGTGAATGCCAGAAACCTTTGTTCAAGAGACACTCTGAGATGGCACAGCGCTCATAACACAAGAGTTCATGCTCTCTCCCTTCAAGGGAATACTTACAGGTAAGGAATTTGATAAGGAATGCTGTGGTGATGACCGTGCGACAGGTGGCACGCTTCTCCCAGGGCTCGTTCCAGGGCCGCTTCCCCCAGCAAACTAAGAAGGGGCAGGGGAGAGAAGAGATCAGCAACTTCATGCCAAACAAATAGAACTAAGTAGACTTCAAGGGTACTTTGGAACTATGGCGCAGTTTGCAGGCAATACCAGGGACAACCAGAGGACGGTAATGAAGATGGTGAGGGGTCTGGAGACCAAGTCCTATGAGGAAAGGTTGAAGGAGTTGGGTATGTTTAGCCTGGAGATGAGACGACTGAGAGGTGATAGGATAACACTCATCAAATACTTGAAGGGCTGTCATACAGAGGATGGTGCGGAGTTGTTCTCTGCTGCCCCAGAAGGTCAGACCAGAACCAACAGGATGAAATTAAATCAAGAGTTTTCGGCTACACATTAGGAAGAACTTCCTGATGGTTAGAGCGGTTCCTCAGTGGAACAGTCTTCCTCAGGAGGTAGTGGGCTCTCCTTCTTAGGAGGTTTTTAAGCAGAGGCTGGATGGCCATCTGACAGCAATGCTGATTCTGTGAACTCAGACAGATCATGAGAGGGAGGGTAGGAAGGGTTGCGTCAGTGCTTTGCTTTCGTGGCCCTTTCTTACATGCCCAAAAAAGTGCCAATTGCCACTTTGACACCAGCAAACAATTTTCCTCCAAGCTAGATTGGCTGGGGACCCTAGAGGGTTTTTCTCCTATCTTTGGGGCACGCAGTAAAGATCACTGGGGGCATGGGGGGAGGTAGTTGTGAATTTCCTGCATTGTGCAGGGGGTTTGACTAGATGACCCTGGAGGGTCATGTTTATATGATTCTAACCAGAATCAAGATCTGCTTCTTCTGCCCCTAAACCAATTTTGAAGATGGACAACATGGCTGCTTAGAACAGTCGCTAAACCAGAAGGGGCTCCAGCTCAAAGGAGCTTATGCAGAACTGAAGACTCCCTGCCACAGACTGGTAGGCAACAAAACATACTCCCACACAGAACAGTACCTGACAGCTTGCACACAAAACTGGCTTACCTCGAAATAATCACTAATTTTATGCCCCCTCGGAGTGACAACTTTGCCTGCAAGGAAAACAACAATATTACCGATCAGGGGGCATTCATTCTTTTAAAACCATCTCAAAAACACTATTAGGATTCAGGGTCAAATTATTCTTGCCAAAACTGCCTTTGTTTTGTGAAAGGCAAGAAGGTGAATGGTGCCCTCCATATGGGAATGCCTGCTGATACTGGGGCACTGGCCGGCTTAGGGATCCACATGCTGTTAGGTCAGAGGCCACCTGCTGATCTACACTGCTGGAGTAATTTATGAGAATAATGTGTGCTTTGTGTGGCTACCTTCCCTTTTTTAAGTGCACGCTGGATGCATTACCTTGCAAACAGCTGCTGCCTTTTCCCAGGACTACTATCCTGTGCTTCTGGTGGCTTGTCAGTATCGGACTAGAAGGGCTGGCAGCTACTTTGTTAGTAGCCAAGACATTAGTGGGGACCAAACTATAACTCCAGAAAGGGCTGCTGATGGCAACGCCCCCCCCCCCCAACAACCTAACAAGCACATGAAAACAAATCAAACACCCCGCCTGGTTCTTTAGAATTTTGGCTCCCTAAGGATTCCCCTCTCTGTAGCCCCAACTCTGGTATTATGTACAATTCATAAGAGACCACTTAAGGCACATGACTACTTTCATGGATTCTTTTAGAGGCATCATGGGAGAAAACAAGAGAGCCTGAAAACAGGAAGAAGAGCTGGTTTTTATACTCTTCTTTTCTCTACCGTAAGGAGTCTCAAAGTAGTCACCTTCCATTCCCCTCCCCCACAACAGGCACCTGGTGAGGTAGGTGGGGCTAAGAGAGTTCAGAGAGAAATCTGACTAGCCAAGCATGCTTCATGTGGAGGAGCGGGGAACCAAACCCGGTCCTCCAGATTAGAGTCTGCCACTCATGTGGAAGAGAGGGGAATCAAACCTGGTTCTCCAGATTAGAGTACGCCGCTATTAACCACTATACCACGCTGGCTCTGAGACAGCAGAAGAGCAACCCATGCCAACCCTATCAAGGAGAATTGCAGACCAAGAAGGGATTTGGGATGGGAGAAAAGGGGAAAATGAAGCTGAGTAGGAGTGTGGCAGAGGAGCAACAGTGATGCCAAAGGAGGAAAAGGCATCAGTGGGAGCCACAACTCCTGGGGGAATTTCTGGCTGCTGTTAGCCACAACTGGTATGGATCTGTGCAAAAGATACTGCTCTAAGCTTTGGAGTTGCAGCTTCCAAAATGCCACCTTCAAAACCTCACCTTCAAGGTAAGGGTTGCCTCAATTTTTTTTTTTACTTTATTCATTTATATGAGTCCACCTTATTCACTGAGACTCAAGGCAGATCACACAGTGTAAGTGAATGCAATCACTAGGATGCAACATCTAATAATCGACACAATCCAACTGGAATTACAGAAAACTGAAACCAAGTAAAAAGCAGTAGACACGATTTGTTAAACAGTGCAGAAAATGGTAGTAGATAAGTAGAAGACAACACAGTGAGACCATACAGCAAACGGACAGTGTGCACTATACAGAGTGGTATAGCTCACAGTCTTATTCCTTTTATTAAAGAACCCTCCTGAACCATTCTGTTACATTATAGCTCTATTAAAAAAGGTAAAGGTCCCCTGTGCAAGCACCAGGTCATTCCTGACCCATGGAGTGATGTCACATCCTGACGTTTACTAGGCAGACTTTGTTTGCGGGCTGGTTTGCCAGTACCTTCCCCAGTCATCTTCCCTTTACCCTCAGCAAGCTGGGTACTCATTTTACCGACCTCGGAAGGATGGAAGGCTGAGTCAACCTTGAGCCGGCTACCTGAAACCAACTTCTGTTGGGATAGAACTCAGGTTGTGAGCAAAGCTTGGACTGCAGTACTGCAGCTTACCACTCTGCGCCACGGAGCTCATAGCCCTATTACCTTTATAAAAACTGCCCTCTTGAACAATTCTGTTTTACATAATTTTGAGGAATGACAGAAACATGGGAGCCTTCCTGACTTCCTCAGGAATTGTAATTTGTGCGTATGCTAGTCTTTGACTGTAGCAATAAAGATTGATTGACTTCCTCAGGCAGGCCATTCCTCAAGGAGGGAGCCTCGACAGAAAATGCACGTGTACAGACAGTTGTTGATCTTGCCCACACGCAACGTTTCCTGTACAGGAGCACGTCGGCGCCCAAAGCAACCTGAAAACTGCTTCAAATCGACAGATGCATGACCACTGCACATTACTTTCTTGTGAGTTTAAAGCACTGGGAAGCCAGGTCTAACTGCAGCACAGCGCATGTATGTGAAAAAAAACCCCCAAAACTGGTGAGAGTAAACCAAAAACTGGCCAGATTAAGCCAGTGCAGGGCTAAAAATGCTTTTCATGTAACGGGGACAACAAATTGTCTCTGAAGGGAAGGGCTCTGCAAAAAGACCGGGATCAAAACAAGCTGCCCAATGCCCCCAGGAGGCACACGCATGCTGTCAGAGGACAGGAGAATTCTTTAACCACTGGCCTCATTACTGACTGTTTTCAAATCCTAATTAGTGGGCCTGCAGCACAGGTTACCTTGACTGGTCTCGAAGGGCTCTGCTTTCCTCTTCCTGTTGCGCTGATCATTCTGTTTTTTTTCCGGAGTCTCGAGGGGAGGGAGAGAGAAAAAGAAACACTGAAACCAATGGCCACAGACCTCCCAGGATTTAAGTACATTAATATACACCTAAAATGGATGCTTGTCCACAGTACCTCATACACTTTTCACTTTGCAATCAGGTTAAGCTCACCCTCTTCACTGCTTTTGAGACTAAATGTGGTGGGGTGCAAATCACTGGCTAGTACACCTCCCTCCCAAAGCAAAGTACTGAGATTACACGAGCTTTTAGCCAAGTCTGTAGTATATTTTTGAGTTAAATCATTTATGATTTTTGATACATTTGTTGAGGTGTTCTTGGGTTGTTGTTGCTGTTTTTGCTACAATGGGGAACCTAAACAGCACATAAGGTGATTTACCCTTGCTGGAACAGATCCACACAACTATTTTCACACTGGAGGTATGAAACCAGTGGGTGTAGGCTGGTCATCTTAAAACATCTGCTCTTGCAGGGCTGTTTCAGAGATACAGACTACATTCATGCATCTGAGGCAACAGTGTCTGTCCAGGGGGAGAAGGTTTAGAATGCGGTAAGCAGCTTTTGATGCGATCATTAGTTTGTAAAACAATTGTGGTGAATCTACCTACAGATGGCATGCTTGACCGGGAAATATCTGTTCCACACTGCTGAAACAAGCTGGAGATTCAGGGTGTCGGAGACGCATCAAGCTCACTTACCTCCAATTCCTTATCACTTAGAGAGCCCACACTGCACAAACTCTGATTGGAAGATTCACTGTTTAATGGACCCTAGTGCAAAAGGGGAAAAAATATTCTCACCAACATGCAAGCCATCTCTTTTAAAGCAAAAGCAGATTTATAAGCATTTAAGGACGATCGCCATCCTATATCATGGCATCCACACACTTGTGCAGACTGGCTGCAACCCACAAGTCTGCTAATAAGCCATAAACGACAACGGCCTTGTTTCCAAAAACTCAGTTCTGTTGTTGGACTGAACAGAACCAAAACACAGCCCAGTAAATTCTGCTAGGACCTCCAGGTTCCTTAGCATATGTGCAGTGTTCCCTTCTAGTGTCCACTTCAAGTATGGGCAGCCAGCAAACTCACAAATACTTTCAGGAAATGTACAGCGCTCTCAGCAGACTGTGAGTTCAAAATAAACACCACCCCTGATGCACATTTATTTTTATGTCAAACAAACAAAAACATTCTGACATAAAATGATAAGAATTGGGCTGGATCCAGCCAGCTTTTTCAGTCAATCTCAGCCAATTCCTTTCTTTATTCTAGCCCCAGTCTTACACTGGCTTTTGTTTCTGCGGGTCACATGATCCCAAACAGCCTTTTTAGTAGTCAAAATGTACACACATTCACAAAATACCTACAACGATGGTGCGTGCTGTTCAGAATTAGGGATTTAAGAACCTGCACAGACATCACCAATGTTGAGAGAACAATAAGACAGGATGGGAATGGGATATAATCTTGAACACTTCATTTCAGGAAGTGGAGGAAGAAATATGGGAGAGAGGGAGAAACGGAACAGAAAAGTAAAACTGAACTCCACAGTGTTAATGAGAAAAAAGAATGAAAAGTTACTCTCACCTCTCCAAAAGGATATAAAAAGATTTAAAAAAACACACAGAAGTGGGCCAAGAACTGAACTTTGTAGCATAGATAGACAGAAACTGGAAGGGAATGGAAGGAGGAACAATCAACAGCTGGCTAAAAAGAACAATGAGAGAGATGGAAAAGAAAAGCCCAGGCCCAGAAAATCCCAAACCAGCAAGAAAGAACAGCAATGTCTTGTACCAAATACAGAGCAAGTAGAAACAAGGACAGATGTGACCACTTAGTTTTTGGGCACAGAGAGGTCAAGCATTTTTAAAGCATTTGGGAGTCAGAGAAATTGCCACATTTCAACAGAGTTGTCTGCACAACTGACAACTCATTTGTGCCAGCTCCCAATTATCAAAAATTATGAGATTTGCACGTAAGATCCAAGACTAGTTTCAGAGGTCATGAGATTCTTTTTACAGGACTTCTAATTTCTGAACGTTTTTAAAGGAACACCAAAGTTAACACACAAAAGACTAATAGCCCACCCATACACCTACCTGTGCATGAAGTTTAAAAAAAAGAATTCATAATACAGCTGAAATTACACTAACCTTTGCGACGCCTGCTCCAGTGAACCTGGCCTCAAGCAGTTCCTGCCGTCGTGGGTCCAGGCTATGCAATTCTTCCATCATATCTACTAAAAAAAACCCAAAATGCACCAGGAATTAAAGCTTGCCAAGACAACTCTACTGTGAAAACAAACACGAATCTAAAGTAGCGTTAACAGCATTGATAGATCACATATAGAAAGGTATATAGCATTGCAACTGTGTCAGTTTAGGTGGTATTTATTTTACATCCCACTCTCCCCCCACCAGAACTAAACTCATCAAGGTAGCAGTCACATTTCTCCAGTGACAACAACAGATCAGTTGAGCTCTACCTAATGCACCCAAACAAGCATTAATTGTTCCTTATTTGCAAAGCACCGGCAAAACTAATTTAATTATCTCTATCCATCTAGAGTCTAGATTCTAGACAAAGTGTGCTGTTTGTGTCTCTTTGTAGCTAACTCCCACCTCTCTTACCCCAACAAAGGAGGGAGTGGGCCATGGCAGAATATTTGCTTCATACGCAGAAGGACCCTGATTCAGTCCCTGGATCCTCCAGTTAAAAGGTTCAGGCAATAGGTGAAAAAGAAGACCTGAACCTGAGACCCTTGAGAGCCGCTGCCAGTAGCAGTCGACCATAATGACCTCGACAGATGATGTATGATAGACTTTGTATGATGGACATCATGTGTTTGAGAAGGCAGATGTGTTCAAGGACTGCAGGACACGTTATAACACAACAGAGAGACCACCAGTAATAGAGAAACAGAGAAAGTAACAGGGAAGTACAGACCAAAGTAGTGTAGTTCCTGGTGGTTTATCCCATGAAAAACTACTATGTTAGGAAGAGAAAGGCAAAGGCCAACAAACTGAGAGGCTCCTACATGACTTGTAGTTAAATGTAACTTATTTATTAAACGCTAAAAAGTAACCAGCATGATATACTTTACTTCTGTAACATACCAAGGAGAAATGGTATGTTCCTTTTCAAAGGACCAAAATATATTTTCTATCCTGAAAATGTTGGTGATCCCCCATAGCTTCTTGGAAGAAACAGAGAGATAAGGATCCTGCATTTACAAACCATTCTCCATCCACGCACCTCTAAAGGAAGGGCAGAAACAGCTTGCTCTGAAACCCCAACTACTTCCAGCATTCCTCTAATAAAGTTCATTACCTAGGGCAAGGTACCTGAATCCCAGGGCCCTCGCACACACTATAACCAGAAGATTCCAGATCTAGGATCCTCTGCCACTCTTGCCTGATTTCACTGTCGGTTGTATGAGGCCCCCTTTCCATTTTATACTACTCAGAAAACCTCGTGTCATCCTGCTCGTTCATCTACCACTAGTGCTAGGCACCCTAGCTTCTCCAATCAGAATCATACAACTGGAAGGAACCAGAGGGCCATGGCTTTTATCAATCACTACACCCTTATTTAAGAGCTCCGTGGAAAGGAGTGGTAAGCTGAAGTACTTTATTGTTGTTTTATAAGATTTTTATCCTGCCCTTTCCCTACCGCCAGGGTAGGGCTCAGGGCGCCTGCAGTCAAAGCTTTGCCCATGACCTGAGTTCGATCCAGACATAAGTCAGTTTCAGGTAGCCGGCTCAAGGTTGTCTCAGCCTTCCATCCTTCTGAGGTTGGTAAAATTAGTAGACGACTGGGGAAGGCAATGGCCAACCACCCCATAAACATAGTCTGCCTAGTAAACGTCGTGATGTGACATCACCCCATGGGTCAGTAATGACCCGGTAATGACCTTTACTTTTACCTTTACACCCTTATATCATCAGTAAAGTACTCGTGAAAAACAGCTAGGCCACCATGGAAAACGATGACACTCATTATTTTGCTCAGCTATCTTTTCTGAGGAACTGCAACTGCATTTACATCTACTATATATGCCTTTTATAGCACACGTGTCACTTATCAAGTTATTTCATATGATGTAAGAGATGGACCAGATATGGATGGATCTGCATCCTTGACAACCTTGGCTGTTTTTCCTGTATGCACAAAAGGGCAATTTCCAGAGATACCTCCTCAAGTCAGTCTTCTAATAGTGGGAATCCCAGCATGACCCATTCCTTCACTACAATACACACAATTCCAACTCTCACAAACTGTCTACTGGAAAAGGGTTTCATCTGCGTAATCAGTTACATTACCATTAGTGATGCAAGTACTAATATACAGTGATGTATATTGGTGGTACAGGTACCAATATACAGGTACCAATACATGCACAAGAATTTAGGCATTCATGCTAATCCACTGTTAACCTCTCCTCCGCAGTACAAGTTACCAATATTTGATCTATTATAAATCAAACATGGGAAGCATATGCAATAAAATGAAATACACAATGTTTCCAAAAGCCTATAATCCAAATAAGCAACTGTGTGGCTGGTTAAAAATGTCAAGCAGTCTTCACTCCTATATCACAGTGGGTAGCAGTGTTAGTCTGTTTGCAGTAGTCAAAAAGGGCAAGAGTCCTTGCCCTTTTTCACTCCTATATGTTTTCCAAATCTTAGATGAAAATAAATACGCAGGCATTCAGACAACAAGTATTCATGAATCATGACTTCATCAAACGTTTTTACACCCTATAATTTTTAGTCAATCCCCCAAATGCCACAAATCTAAAATGAAATATATATGAATAAAAAGCAGTAACAAAGTGAGAAATTTCTGCTCCTTTCTCTTTAACCAACAAAGCACCTGAATGGCACCAAATATACAACCCGAGACCCTCAAAATCCTAGTAGGAAAGGGTGGGGGAGCCACAACAAAGCATCTCTGAATGGTTTCCACTAGTCCATCAAACATACAATTTAACGGTATAATAGCAAAACGCATCTAGCCCAATGATTCACATCTTCTCCAGAACATTGTTTCCAGAAGTATCTGTTCTACTTTCATTCCTCCCCCATTAAAAGATAAAGTATTGAAATGTTTTGCATAGAAGCACATGCTTCCAAGGAACGTTCCTGAAGGGCAGCAAATGACCTTTAGAAAGCTGTAGGAAAACAAAACCTCTGACATCACAACAATTGTCCACTATGCCCCTAGGAAACTCATTGGGTATCAATGGTATATTTAAAGTCCACCACATCCAGATGCATTCCCAGAAGAGAAAGCGCAAGGGTTTAGGTTTTCTTTAAACCTACAACCAGCACATAGCACTAACATGGCCACTTCTATGGATTGCTGGTCCTTCTCATGGTTATGACTGTAAGGCCACAAACTGAACGACACTTTGCTTGGAAGTTAATTCTACTGTAAGTGATGGGCCTCACAGATATGTGCTTTTACGGTCACGGTGCCTATTAAGAGAGAAAAATTATTCTGAGAATGTTTACATGCACATTCCTAAACTTCCCAGTAAGGCCTCTGAACTAAAAAAAAAAAAAAAACGTGGAAGCTGACCAGACGCATAGAATGGAAGTTAACACTCAAACTATGAGGGGGAATGATGGAAAACATCTGAATTTAGAACAAATTCACACAAAAATGGACTTCCCACTTAAGGGACTACCAGACCCTGAAAATCTTGGCTGGCATCAGAAAGAAAGCATGTGTGTATGTTTGAAAGAGACTTCAGAGCTTTCATACCTCCAAGGCACGCTGAATTCCTAGAGGAACTGAGAAACTAAAGCCAAGACTGGGGTACGTGTCTGAGGGGAGTTAACTGCACAGAACACAGTTTAATTCACGGCTTTTAATGGCATTAAGCAGAACACATGAATACATTGTCTCCGCACTGCCACAACAGGGCTAAAATTCCACAGGTACTTTCCTCTTAGAGGAAGGCACTGGCAAACCACCTCTGTTAGTCTCTTGCCATGAAAACCCCATAAGGGGTCGCCATAAGTCGGCTGCGACTTGACGGCACTTCACACTCACACTTTCCTCTTCCCCAGCTTTCACTTTAAACAGCGACACGCCCCCAAAATCTATGAAACTGTTCTGACACTAAAAAGCCCCCCCTCCACAGTACATGTGGACACTCAGTACATGAACACTCCTCTTACTAAACACCCCTCACACACCCCTGCTCCCCAAAAGACGCATCTACATTCTAGGGGAACATATCAGAATTAAAATGAGGACATGTGCTGGGATCAACCCCCCTTCCCACCTATGAGCTTTCAAGAGTCACAAGCATCTAGGTCTTAATAGCTGGCCCCCCTCCCCACATGCAAAGAAACATGCTGTGGGGAAGAAACAGGTGTTGCCCGATGCAATAGCACCTCCTATCCATCCTTTGTGTTCCCCTCCTTAAAAAAATAAACATACCCTACCCAAACTTGGAGCTGTTGCAAGCCCCATACCAAGTGAGCGGTGGTCGCCATCACCCCTGAACCCCCTCCCCAGGTTGCCATCACCCCTGAACCCCCTCCCCACAAAACACCACTCCAGAATCCCTGGCCCCAAATAAACATACCCTACCCAAGCGTGGTGCTGTTGCAAGCCCCATACCAAGTGAGCGGTGGTTGCCATCACCCCTGAACCCCCTCCCCAGGTTGCCATCACCCCATAACCCCCTCCCCACAAAACACCACTCCAGAATCCCTGGCCCCAAATAAATATACCCTACCCAAACGTGGTGCTGTTGCAAGCCCCATACCAAGTGAGCGGTGGTCGCCATCACCCCTGAACCCCCTCCCCAGGTTGCCATCACCCCTGAACCCCCTCCCCACAAAACACCACTCCATAATCCCTGGCCCCCAATCCCAAGCCCCCAATCCCATTTGGCCCCTCTGGCTCCAAAACCCAACCAAAGTCCCCCCCCCCCCAATAGCCTCAGCTTAGGACCCTCTGCCCCAGAGGCAGTTACCATGGCAACCCAGGCCCCCCCCAATAATCTTCTAGGCCTTCAGGCCCTTCCAGCCCCCCCCCAGCAACCTCCTTGCGCCCCCCCCACTCACCCCCTTTTCAGCTCCCCAAAGCAGGCCCGCCCCGAGGCCTACACGCGAGGAGGCCGGCTAGCCTCCTCGCCCCAAGCCCTGAGCTGCTTCTCCAAGCACCGCACCCCAAACAATACCCCCTTGGCAGACCCCACAAACCGACCCCCCGGCCCGAGGCCTACACGTCCGCCGGGGCGAGGCTGGGTCCCCCTACAACGTTCCCATAGCAACTTAGGCCCCTCGGCCGAGGCCTACCGGGGGGGGCCCGGTTCCCCGACCCAGGACGTTCCCATAGCAACGGGCCGGGGCGCGGTACCTCCCCCCCAGGCGAGGCCTACACAGGCAGAGACCAACCCCCCGGTAAACCCCAAATGGGGGGGGAGCGACCCCCCCAATGACTATAGGGTGGGGGGAGCGGGCCCTGAGGCCTACCCCGCCGCCCTCCCCGGAAGGGAAAAATAAAGGAAGCCCACCGGCCCCGCCGCGGTCCCAGGGACCCCCCCCCCCGAGGCCTAGGAGGCGAAACCAGACCCCGGCCTGCTCCTCCAGCCGCGGCCGGCGGAGAGGCGGAGAAGAAGCGGCGGCGGCGGCGGCGGGGAGCCTCTCCGTTTTCCCACTCGGCAACGTGGGGGAAGCGCGGGGCTGGCTCACCTGGACTGGCTGGGCTGGGCTCCGCTCCGACCCGGGGCCTGCTTTTGCGACCGGGGGGGGGGAGAAAGAGACGAGGCGGAGGAAGACCGGGGGGGGGGGAAAGGGGAGAGACCGCAGAAAGCGCGAGGAGAGGGGGGGGGTTCAACACTAGTGTCGGAGACGGCGCCTTCTCCGGGAGGGAGTAGGCCGCAAAAGCCGCGGCCTCGCGTAGCCGCCGCGCCCGGCGGGGCGGGGGCCCGTCCTCGGGAGGCTCCCCCAAGGGAGGGGGGACTGATAGAAAGGGGGGAGTGATAAAAAGGAGGGGGGGTTGCCAAAAAAGCTACTCAGTGTGTTGTGGTTGTTTTTTTTTTGGGCAAGTTGCAATCGATGGGGGAGGGGCGCCCAGTTTACTTTTCGCGCCCCCCCCTTCTCTCCCTCCCCCGCCCCCCTTTTCCTAGTAGGGGTTCCCCCCCCCCAAGGCCCAGCCCCCGGATCGATTGGTGCAAAAAAAAAAAAAAAAAGGACACTTGTGAAAGCGCGGGTTGTCTCGCGAGGTTTGCACGGGTGGGAGGAGGGGAAGAGGGCGGGGGGGGGAGAGGGAGGGGAGAGGTCAGCGCGAGGAGGGGCCAGGGGGGTGGGGCTAGAGAGAGGGGGGAGGGCGGGGGGTGGCACGCCTTGGCTCGCGGCGCCGCGCGGAGGTGGCCCCGTTGGTTCCTAGGGGCTTAGACCAGAGTCACTGGGGTTGGGATGGGGGAGGGGGAGGGGGAGGGGGGGTGTAGGCGTGCATCAGTGGAGAGATGGGGAGGGGGTTGCGGGGGGGGGCACGAATTGCACGAGGTTGTCAAAGGAGGGAATAGTGGCCGGGTGGCTGGGAGCTAAACTCAGGGCTGGGGAGTTACAGGTGCATCAAGAGATGGGTGACATTCTTGCAAGAGACCCAAGGTGTGGGGTGCTGTGAGTCGAGGGGCCGGCTGCCTGGGGAGGTGGGCATGGAAAGGGCTGGGGGGGGGGAGTTACAGGTGCATCAAGAGATGGGCAATGTGCTTGCAAGAGACCCGAGGTGTGGGGTGCTGTGAGTCGAGGGGCTGGCTGCCTGGGGAGGTGGGCATCGAAAGGGCTGGGCGGGGGGAGTTACAGGTGCATCAAGAGATGGGCGACGTGCTTGCAAGAGACCCGAGGTGTGGGGTGCTGTGAGTCGAGGGGCTGGCTGCCTGGGAAGTGGGCATCGAAAGGGCTGGGGGGGGGGGAGTTACAGGTGCATCAAGAGATGGGCGACATGCTTGCAAGAGACCCGAGGTGTGGGGTGCTGTGAGTCGAGGGGCTGGCTGCCTGGGGAGGTGGGCATCGAAAGGGCTGCGGGGGGGGGAGTTACAGGTGCATCAAGAGATGGGCGACGTGCTTGCAAGAGACCCGACCGAGGTGTGGGGTGCTGTGAGTCGAGGGGCTGGCTGCCTGGGGAGGTGGGCATCGAAAGGGCTGGGGGGGGAGTTACAGGTGCATCAAGAGAGGGGCGACATGCTTGCAAGAGACCCGAGGTGTGGGGTGCTGTGAGTCGAGGGGCTGGCTGCCTGGGGAGGTGGGCATCGAAAGGGCTGGGGGGGGGAGTTACAGGTGCATCAAGAGAGGGGCGACATGCTTGCAAGAGACCCGAGGTGTGGGGTGCTGTGAGTCGAGGGGCTGGCTGCCTGGGAAGTGGGCATCGAAAGGGCTGGGGGGGGAGTTACAGGTGCATCAAGAGATGGGCGACGTGCTTGCAAGAGACCCGACCGAGGTGTGGGGTGCTGTGAGTCGAGGGGCTGGCTGCCTGGGGAAGTGGGCATCGAAAGGGCTGGGGGCTGGGGAGTTACAGGTGCATCAAGAGATGGGCGATGTGCTTGCAAGAGACCCGACCGAGGTGTGGGGTGCTGTGAGTCGGGCTGACTGCCTGGGGAGGTGGGCATCGAAAGGGCTGGGGGGGAGTTACAGGTGCATCAAGAGATGGGCGATGTGCTTGCAAGAGACCGGAGGTGTGGGGTGCTGTGAGTCGAGGGGCTGGCTGCCTGGGGAGGTGGGCATCGAAAGGGCTGGGGGGGGGAGTTACAGGTGTGTCAAGAGATGGGCGACATGCTTGCAAGAGACCCGAGGTGTGGGGTGCTGTGAGTGAGGGGCTGGCTGCCTGGGGAGGTGGGCATCGAAAGGGCTGGGGGGGGGGAGTTACAGGTGCGTCAAGAGATGGGCGACGTGCTTGCAAGAGACCCGACCGAGGTGTGGGGTGCTGTGAGTCGAGGGGCTGGCTGCCTGGGGAGGTGGGCATCGAAAGGGCTGGGTGGGGGGAGTTACAGGTGCATCAAGAGATGGGCAATGTGCTTGCAAGAGACCCGAGGTGTGGGGTGCTGTGAGTCGAGGGGCTGGCTGCCTGGGGAGGTGGGCATCGAAAGGGCTGGGGGGGGGAGTTACAGGTGCATCAAGAGATGGGCGACGTGCTTGCAAGAGACCCGACCGAGGTGTGGGGTGCTGTGAGTCGAGGGGCTGGCTGCCTGGGGAGGTGGGCATCGAAAGGGCTGGGGGGGGGGAGTTACAGGTGCATCAAGAGATGGGCGACGTGCTTGCAAGAGACCCGACCGAGGTGTGGGGTGCTGTGAGTCGAGGGGCTGGCTGCCTGGGGAGGTGGGCATCGAAAGGGTTGGGGGTGAGTTACAGGTGCATCAAGAGATGGGCAACGTGCTTGCAAGAGACCCGAGGTGTGGGGTGCTGTGAGTCGAGGGGCTGGCTGCCTGGGAAGTGGGCATCGAAAGGGCTGGGGGGGGGAGTTACAGGTGCATCAAGAGATGGGCGACGTGCTTGCAAGAGACCCGACCGAGGTGTGGGGTGCTGTGAGTCGAGGGGCTGGCTGCCTGGGGAGGTGGGCATCGAAAGGGCTGGGTGGGGGAGTTACAGGTGCATCAAGAGATGGGCGATGTGCTTGCAAGAGACCCGAGGTGTGGGGTGCTGTGAGTCGAGGGGCTGGCTGCCTGGGGAGGTGGGCATCGAAAGGGCTGGGGGCTGGGGAGTTACAGGTGCATCAAGAGATGGGCGATGTGCTTGCAAAAGACCCGACCGAGGTGTGGGGTGCTGTGAGTCGAGGGGCTGGCTGCCTTGGGAGGTGGGCATGGAAAGGGCTGGGGGGGGGAGTTACAGGTGCATTAAGAGATGGGCGACGTGCTTGCAAGAGACCTGACCGAGGTGTGGGGTGCTGTGAGTCGAGGGGCTGGCTGCCTGGGGAGGTGGGCATCGAAAGGGCTGGGGGGGGGAGTTACAGGTGCATCAAGAGATGGGCGACATGCTTGCAAGAGACCCAAGGTGTGGGGTGCTGTGAGTCGAGGGGCTGGCTGCCTGGGGAGGTGGGCATCAGAGGGCGGGGGGGGGGAGTTACAGGAGCATCAAGAGATGGGCGACATGCTTGCAAGAGACCTGACCGAGGTGTGGGGTGCTGTGAGTCGAGGGGCTGGCTGCCTTGGGAGGTGGGCATCGAAAGTGCTGGGGGGGGGGAGTTACAGGTGCATCAAGAGATGGGCGACATGCTTGCAAGAGACCTGACCGAGGTGTGGGGTGCTGTGAGTCGAGGGGCTGGCTGACTGGGGAGGTGGGCATCGAAAGGGCTGGGGGGGGTTACAGGTGCATCAAGAGATGGGCGACATGCTTGCAAGAGACCCGACCGAGGTGTGGGGTGCTGTGAGTCGAGGGGCTGGCTGCCTGGGGAGGTGGGCATCGAAAGGGTTGGGGGTGAGTTACAGGTGCATCAAGAGATGGGCAACGTGCTTGCAAGAGACCCGAGGTGTGGGTTGCTGTGAGTCGAGGGGCTGGTTGCCTGGTTAGGTGGGCATGGAAAGGGCTGGGGGGGGGGAGTTACAGGTGCATCAAGAGATGGGCAAAATGCTTGCAAGAGATCCGAGGTGTGGGGTGCTGTGAGTCGAGGGGCTGGCTGCCTTGGGAGGTGGGCATCGAAAGTGCTGGGGGGGGGAGTTACAGGTGCATCAAGAGATGGGCGACATGCTTGCAAGAGACCTGACCGAGGTGTGGGGTGCTGTGAGTCGAGGGGCTGGCTGACTGGGGAGGTGGGCATCGAAAGGGCTGGGGGGGGGTTACAGGTGCATCAAGAGATGGGCGACATGCTTGCAAGAGACCTGACCGAGGTGTGGGGTGCTGTGAGTCGAGGGGCTGGCTGCCTGGGGAGGTGGGCATTGAAAGGGCTGGGGGGGGGAGTTACAGGTGCATCAAGAGATGGGCGACATGCTTGCAAGAGACCCGAGGTGTGGGGTGCTGTGAGTCGAGGGGCTGGCTGCCTGGGGAGGTGGGCATCGAAAGGGCTGGGGGGGGGGGGTTACAGGTGCATCAAGAGATGGGCGACATGCTTGCAAGAGACCTGACCGAGGTGTGGGGTGCTGTGAGTCGAGGGGCTGGCTGCCTGGGGAGGTGGGCATTGAAAGGGCTGGGGGGGGGGAGTTACAGGTGCATCAAGAGATGGGCGACATGCTTGCAAGAGACCCGAGGTGTGGGGTGCTGTGAGTCGAGGGGCTGGCTGCCTGGGGAGGTGGGCATCGAAAGGGCTGGGGGGGGGAGTTACAGGTGCATCAAGAGATGGGTGACATGCTTGCAAGAGACCTGACCGAGGTGTGGGGTGCTGTGAGTCGAGGGGCTGGCTGCCTGGGGAGGTGGGCATTGAAAGGGCTGGGGGGGGGGAGTTACAGGTTCATCAAGAGATGGGCGACATGCTTGCAAGAGACCCGAGGTGTGGGGTGCTGTGAGTCGAGGGGCTGGCTGCCTGGGGAGGTGGGCATCGAAAGGGCTGGGGGGGGGAGTTACAGGTGCATCAAGAGATGGGTGATGTGCTTGCAAGAGACCCGAGGTGTGGGGTGCTGTGAGTCGAGGGGCTGGCTGCCTGGGGAGGTGGGCATCGAAAGGGCTGGGGGGGGGAGTTACAGGTGCATCAAGAGATGGGTGATGTGCTTGCAAGAGACCCGAGGTGTGGGGTGCTGTGAGTCGAGGGGCTGGCTGCCTGGGGAGGTGGCATCGAAAGGGGTGTTGGTGCAGGACGGGTGTCTGGTGGGCATTGGAGGTGTTGGTTCGGGAGCTCCTTTGCGTTTGGGGATGGCTGGTGCCAGACGGCTAGTGGGATAGAGAAATGCTGAAGGGGGGCTTGAAGGGGCATGATTTGGGGGGGGGGCTTTTGCTTGGAGGATGGTGGGAGGGTCTGCCAGGTTTGTGGCCTCCCCCCCCCCACAGGTATGTGCGTATTTCAGTCAAATATATACCTCTTGGAGGGGAGCTTTGTTTAAGAAGATGTCTGCATTGATCACCCATCACTGTGTTGGGAAAAGATCTTTTGTGCCTAATGGCATGGGGTTTTTTTCCTGTGCTTCAAGGGGATAGTAACTTGGAGATAGGTTGACCTATGGTGACTTCATAGGTATGGTTGCCAATCTCCAGGTGGTGGCTGGAGATCTCCCAGAATTGCAACTGATTTCCAGGCAACTGAGATTAGTTCCTCTGGTGAAATGGCAGCTTTGGAGGGTGGGTTCTGTGGCATTACATCCTCTCCAAACCCTAACTTCTCCAGGCTCTACCCCCAAATCTCCAGGAATTTGTGAAGCCAGAGCTGACAACCTTACCTGTAGGGATTTCAAGACAAGGGACAATCAAAGGTGGTTTGGTATTGCCTGCCTCTGGAATTCCTTGGTGGTTTCCCATCCAAATATCAACCAGGGCCAACTCTGCTTAGCTTCTGAGATCTGACCAGATCAGGCCATCCTGGGCCATCCAGCAGAGGCTGTGGTTTGCCGTGGCCTGCCTCTGTCTGGGGAGGGCCCGTGGCTCAGTGGTAGAGCATCTGCTTGGTATTCAGAAGGTCGTAGGTTCAATCCCTGGTATCTCCTGTTAAAGGGACTAGGCAAGTAGGTGATGTGAAAGACCTCTACCTGAGACGCAGGAGAGCTTCTGCCAGTCTGAGTAGACAATACTCACTTTCATGGACCAAGGGTCTGATTCAGTTAATGTTCATGTGTCTATGACCTTCCTTGGTGGTCTCCCATCCAAATACCAACCAGGGCAGACCCTGCTAAAGTTCTGAGATCTGATGAGATCAGGCTAGCCTGGGATATCCAGGTCAGTCAACTTGGTGGTAGCGGGGAGTAAATGTTCATCTGAACAAGGGAGTCCCATCAAGTATCTCTGACAAAATCAGCAAAGCTCTTCATTTTGTGCAGGGCAGGAGGATGGAGGAAAATCCAAGGCCTTGCTCAACGTGAAAGTTGTAAGAGAACTTTTTTGGTGTGGGGAAAACTGGTTATGAAGGAAGTAGTACTTCTGAGAGGCAAGGCCCGGGAAATTAAAGTGTATCTTGAAAGGAAGGTTACAGTACTTAAAGTCTAGGGAGTTGCTGTAAGGCACACATCAGGAAAAAGGGAACGGCTTCAGTAAAAAGTGACAGGTTTATACAGCATCACTTTTCTTGTCACAGCCTTATGTTTGCACAGAGGTTGTCCCACTTGGTTCAGTGGGACTTGTACCATAAGAAGAGCCCTGCTGGATCAGACGAGTGATTCGTCTAGTCCAGCTTCCTGTTTCATACAGCAGCCAACCAGTTGCCCTGAAGGGCTAACAATGCAGAAGTCAAAGCATCTTTCAGATGTTGCCTTCCAGCATGGGTACTCAGTGGTTGACTGCCTCTGGATGTGAAGGCTCTCTTCAGCCATTTTGGCTGGTGGCCATTGATGAAATTCTCCTCTGTGAGTCTGTCTAATCCCACGACAAAGCCATTTGTGCTCAGGGCCATCACTTGCTCCACTGGCAGTGAATTTTACAATTGCCGGGGAGGGGCAGGATGAAAACCGAATAAATACTTGGTGATTGAAGTACTTCCTTCTGCCCATTTTTGAATCTACTGCCCATCACCTTTATCGGGAGTGGACATCATTCTCCCCTTCTCTACTTTATCGTCACAGCAACTGTGTAAGGTAGACTAGGTTGAAAGTGACTGGCCCAGGGTCACCTGGCAAAGTGAGAGCCAGCGTGGTGTAGTTGTTAAGAGCAGTGGACTCTTAATCTGGTGAAACAGGTTGGTTTCCCCACCCCTCCCCATGAAGCCAGCTGGGTGACCTTGGGCTAGTCACAGTTCTCAAGAACTCTCTCACCCCCTCCTCAGGTGTCTGTTATGGGGAGGGGAAGGGAAGGTGATTGTAAGCCAGTTTGATTCTCCTTAAAAGGTAGAGAAATGCATTAAGATTCGCAGGCCCTCTGTGGGGAAGCATATAAAAAACGGAAAATAAAAAATTAGCAAAATCATGTATAAATGAATATGGGGAGCTAACTTAGCCCTCTAAGTAACTTGTGTTTCTCCTTAAGAAACCGGGACGTCAGAGATCCGGGTTTCCTATGACTTGAGGCTGATGAAGCTTGTTTGTGAAAACGCCAGAAATATCCGGGAAAGCGTTTCCTTTCTGTTCTTGCTTGTGCCCGTGCAACGGCAAGACTCGTTACAAGTGAAACTGACATCTACTCACCCTTTCGAAGTGGACTTTGTTTCACGTCGTTTTGGATTTGGCCAGTGTGCTTAATTGAAGTTATAAGAATTGTAATAGCTTGTAATTACCTTTGTACATATTTGTATTTAGCTCCTCACACTGTTTGTTCTGATTTTTTTGCACTTGCTCTAATGTTTAATATACAATTTTGATATTTCTGACTTTTGAGCTGTCCCTGTTTAGTTTGTTATGACGGCCTGCGCCCTGGCGCGATAACTGTAATCTATCATGGGAACCAGGCTCAGCGGTATCCAACGGTGCCTTTCTGATGTATATGTTTCAACCTGCCCGCTTCCCCCCACTTGAGTCCTCGTACCTTTTCCTGTAAGTTGCTGCTATACACCTTATGCTTCCCAAATAAACTGCTTCTTAGACGACTCTGGACGTCTGTTGATTGGGATTTGACAGGTGAACTCAGACCTTACAGCATTAGGAAAAATGCTAAACCTCCCCATGCCAGTTTCAGGAGTCAGCCTAATAGTGTGAAGATGATGTTGGGTTTCCTCTTCTCCAGTGAATTAGCTATTCTCCATCTTGCGACAGCTGAACCCAACCTGTTTACACAGGAAATAATAATGATTCACTACAGAACAGACAATATCTATTTTGTTAGGGCAATGCGGCATTTGGCTTCTATATGTTAGCAGTTGGGTGGCAAGTGTAACCATCGTAAGTGATGTAAGGGGAAAACATCAAACAGCAAGTGGGGTTGCTAAAGCTGTCAAGAACCAATCAAGCGATAACCCATTCTGGACATGAAAAGGCGCTTGATTTCAGGAAGGAGGATTCAGAGAATGGGGCATCTGTATCCCATCAGTTATGCTATCGCATACAAACAAAACCATAAAACTGTGTTCAGCAGTTTGAACCTGAATGATGTATAGGTATAACGCCATATCATAGAACAGAATAGCATCAATACAAACTGCTGGACATGGGAAATGTATACCAACAGTTTAGTGGACTGAAATAGACAGTTGAATGAATCTCCAGATAGATGTTCCTTTAGCTCATGCTGATGTTTAAGCTTTGGCCATCATGTGTAGGGTGTTTCAGTCCTTTCCACGTGGGCTGACTCTCTGATTGGGCTATCTAGGAATATGCCAAATAATTGGTTGAGGGGTAAGGCATTGTGTCTGGCCAAGAAGAAAAGTCTTTGAAAGGTTGGGAAGGTTAAGAATTCTAGATAGTCTGAGAGCACAGGAAAAGATGGGGTACTCTGTCCTCAGAAAGAGGGTGCAGTTTTTATTCAGTTGTGATTTATATTCTAAAAGATCTCTTATAACTCCATTGATTTCACACTTTCCTGTTTGTTCTCATGACTATCATGTAATCTATCTGCTGTCTGGTAAAGATAAGTAATAAACTACGGAGAGATTAACAGCCTTAATGGCTGCCCTGAAGAAATGCCGAAAGTTATAAGCAAGTTATACCTAAATGCTTATTTGCATACAGGTGCTCTTTTTGCATTGGAACTGGTATGTGTTGGGAACTGTGTCAAGCTTGCTACTTATTGGGGGTTACCGCATTATGTATTCCCAGCGATGTATTAAGAGTTTGAAAATGTTATAAAAAACATCGCTTTAAAAGGGTTTTTGGATGCCACGGCTAAAAAATGGTTGGAAGACGTCTTCACAGCTAAAGGGGCCAAACAAAGTGCGAACAGTATTTTTTATAACAGTTTCAAACTCTTAATACATCGGTGAGAATACATAGAAAGTGCGAACAGTATTTTTAATAACATTTTCAAACTCTTAATACATCGCTGGGAATACGTAATGCGGTAATCCCCACAGAGTGGAAGTTCTGCAGGGGAAGGATGTGCATTCTCTTAAGGAACCACAAGGTGTCAGCCAAAGAACAGACTTTGGAAGAATCACGGACATCTCCACAATGGCTTGGATCCTAAGCAGTGCCGTGAGAGCATGTCAAACCTGAGGCTTCTCCAGGAACCCCAGGATTTGTTGATTGGAGCGGTGGAGTCTGATCTGGAGAACCGGGTTTGATTCCCCACTCCTCCACATGAGTGGTGGAGGCTAATCTGGTGAACTGGATTTGTTTCCCTGCTCCTGCACATGAAGCCAGCTGGGTGACCTTGGGCTAGTCCCACTCTCTCAGCCCCACCTACCTCCCAGGGTGTCTGTTGTGGGGAGGGGGGAGGTGATTGTAAGCCAGTTTGATTCTCCCTTAAGTGGTAGAGAAAGTTGGCATATAAAAACCAATTCTTCTTTATATCGGGACCGAGCGTGGACCAGCAGACCCAAAATAAACCACAGCCTTTAAAAAGCTGAAAAAGCTTTATTAAGAAAGTTCAAAATGTAGATTAAAACACAGGTTACAGTTTAAGGAACACTGGCAAGAAAATAACAACTTCTTAAGCTAATCAGAATACTTACTATCTATTACTTAGCAGGCGGTCTAACTCACTGCTGTAAGCTGGTTCTGGTCTCAGCCAAGCAGGATGGGCGCAGGCTTTGTGTTACTTGAGGTACAGTTCCTTGCAAAGCAAGGCAAGCATAAACATGGAGGCACGAAAGAGAGTTTTTTACGATAAGACCTAACTGCCCTTATGGATTTCTGGACCCTGGTCAGATGACCCACCTTCTCACAATCAGAATGTAAACCAGGGAGAACACTAGATGGACCCAACCAGTTCTGACCGGCATTGTTCTCAAGCACAGAGGAATGATCTCATTCCCCCTCCCATATTCTCACAGATACAGGGTACCATCCAATTAAGCTGGAATGTAGGAGTCCTTGAACTACTATCTGAGAGCTTAACAAGCTGCAGGTGCAGGCTACAGGCCTCTGTGAACTGAGATCTGGAAAATTACTAGAGTTAGCATTTAGCATTCAAACACGGCAACTAAACTTTGGTCAAGCCTGCAAAATAAGGTTTCTGTCCTGACACGGAACTCCTGCTGGGGAAGGTAACATTCCCCTCTCCCCCCTCACTAGAGCTTTCTGTGCCCCACTCACATTGTGCTCATGCAGGTCAATGGTGCTGAAGGAACGGTGAAGTATAGTGTGCAGATCACGCGAAGAGATGGTATTGCTTTACTCGGCTCTGGTTAGACCTCGCCTAGAGTACTGTGTTCAGTTTTGGGCACCGCAATTTAGGAAGGATGTAGACAAGCTGGAACATGTCCAGAGGAGGGCAACAAAGATGGTGAGGGGGTCTGGAGACCAAGTCCTATGAGGAAAGGTTGAAGGAGCTTGGTATGTTTAGCCTGAAGAGGAGAAGACTAACCATCTTCAGGTACTTGAAGGGCTGTCATATAGAGGATGGTGCTGAGTTGTTTTCTGTTGCCCCAGAAGATTGGATCAGAACCAACTGGTTGAAATTAAATCAAAAGAGTTTCCATCTAGACATTAGGAAGAATTTTCTAACAGAGCAGTTCCTCAGTGGTACAGGCTTTCTCGGGAGGTGCTAAGCACTCCTTCCCTGGAGGTTTTTAAGCAGAGGCTAGATGGCCATCCATCAGCAATGCTGATTCTATGACCTTAAGCAGATGATGAGAGGGAGAACATCTTGGCCATCTTCTGGGAATGGATTATAGTCACTGGGGTTGTGGGGGTGGGAGGTAGTTGTGAATTTCCTGCATTGTGCAGGGGGCTGGACTAGATGACCCTCTTGGCCCCTTCCAACTCTATGATTCTATGATTGGAATCACATCAACAGTCTGCAGTTGGAGGGGAGAATTGGCAAAAACCTTCCCTTTTTTGCTGTGAAGTCACTTGTGGCAACCCCTGGTGGGGTTATTCAAGGCAAGAGACATTCAGCAGTGGTTTGTCATTGCCTGACTCCGTGTCACACCCCTGGTATTCCTTGGAGGTCTCCCTTCCAAATACTAGCCAGGGCCGACCCTGCCTAGCTTCTGAGATCCGTCGAGTCAAGCTAGCCTTGGGCTATCCAGGTCTGGGCACTTTGGTTATAAACTTTCAATATTCTAGAAGGCTGCTAAGAAACGGCTGAAAGTGCGTGGGACAATGTTCCTGGGGCAGACCAAGAGTGGGGGTGGGAAAGAGGGGAGCAGCCAAGGAGGACATTCCAGAGCCAAGGCCTGGGCTTCTATGCCCTGCATTCACCTCTTGATGACTAGCAGAAGCAACATCGATTATGCAAAAAAGATTTTCTTGTCTTGCACATCATTTTACCACTAAAATGTAGGAAAGAATTATTTTTCTCATCACTGGATAGAGGACTCCTCTTACATGTATATATACCTCTTGTGCAGCCGTCCATCAGGGTATGTGGCCATTGCTGGAAGAATGAGTCAAAATAAAAGTACTTTGGGTCAGTTCCCTGATTTGAGTCTTTTTTGACTGATGGAATCACTTTCTCAAGGTAAGGATTACCTTGCATTGTCTTCCAAAACACTGTAAGAACTTGTACACTGTCTAAAGAGATCTCTATCTTCTGTCAGAAGTGTTTCAGTTTTTTTTAAAATATTTTGTTCTCCCTTGTTTTTACCCCCTTGTGTTCTCATTTTCCCCCATTTAAAAAGTACTGCTGCTGGGTGGGAATTTCCCATGCCATCTTAAAACTTTCTCCACCCTGCCCTTCTATCTCTTTACATCTTGTTTCTTAAAATTCTAAGTGGGCTCAGCAGAGGGCTTGTGGCACAATGACTTAAAGAGTACTGTTTGCACAAAAGGCTCTGGCTGTAGAATTTCAAGTTCTTTCCTGCAGAAGCTATGGGATATTGGTAATTCAAATCCGGTGGATTTTAACTCACAATGGGCAAGGCATCGTTTTTCACCTGCAAAAGCAGGGAAAAGAACAGCCTGAAGCTCACAGGGAGGGTTAAGGAGATGAAGACGGTGCGTCCCCAAATGGATAATGTGATCAGTGCTTCCTTGTAACACTCAGGTGGAATACTGGGTTATGCAGAATGCAGCACCCCAAAAACCTTGTATTTGGGTCTACTTTTCACAAGAATGTGTACTTCCTTGGAATGCTGTAAAGCAGAGAATCCTTGATTCTTTTCCACACAATTAACATGGGTAGGGGGTTAGTATGATAAGACTCGAGTACCATTTTTCCTGCTGCGTTTCCTCCCAGCCCAGTGAGACTCAAAAAGGGGGGGGGGCTCAAAATGACAAGAGAGATTTGTTTCTTCTATCTGAATTTCTCACTGTATTAGCCAATGTACAACGCCCTGTGCTTCACCAATTCAGAATGTGCCATCAGGATACCAACCCAAGACCATTCTGTGGCACACTGTTGAATCAAAGAGGAGGAAGCCAATACCAACCACAGATGGGACTACTTCCTACTTTCTCTTTGCTTCTCATCTGCTTTGATCAGCCTGTTTGCAGGGCTGTCTAATCGAGAGAGGCTGTGATACAGCTGGTTGTCGTATTCGTGGAGTTCTCGGGGAGTCAGCATCTCCTGGCAGATATTCCATGACCATGTGTAGGTGGAGAAAGTCTGATAAAAGCTGGGATTCCCCGATTCCAAGCCAATCTCCCCACCACGCAGTCTCCGCCATAGCTTCAGTGACTTGTTGCGCTCCTGGGCAGCAATCGCCTTCCGGTAGGAGTCTGTCACTTTCTTCACCTGAGGAGGAGAAACACAGGCCGTTTATGCTCGGCAATTAGCAGTGCATTCCAGGCTGAAGTGCCCTGCATATTTTTTATTTCTTCACGTTGAACTGTCATTCCAGCCAAAAATAGACCCTGCATAAATGGCCAGAGACTCTTAAGTAGAAGATTAAATTGTCTGAGTGGCTATGAACTATGCCATAAGAAACCTCATGCTTTGCAGCAATTTGATCAATACGCAAAGAGATGATAAGAATCTGATTTGCAATTAGGGTTGATCCACTACGATCCTGGCTCCTAAATCCTCTTCTGGCAACAGATGGAGCTCCAGAGAAACCCGCTCTCCCCCTTCCATGGTGCTATTTTCTCTGCTCCTGCAACTGCGCCACACCTCTGCCCTGCCCTGGTAACAGTGGCCGTGACCTCTTCTCCTGGTATCCTGGGAGATACTGCTGTTGGACTAGGGTTGCCAATTCCGGCTTGGGAAATTCCTGGAGATTTGGGGGCGGTGCCTGGGGAGGACCAAGTCTACCCTCCAAAGTTGTCATTTCCTCCAGGGGGACTGATCTCTCTAGTCTAGAGATCAGTTGTAATCCCAGTAGAACTCCAGCCCAAACCTGGAGGTTGGTAACCTTAAGCAGGACTCTGCCCATTTAAGACTGGGCTGTAAGTGGACTAGAAGCACTGACCACAGGACAGCACACTGGGAGGGCAGTAGGGGCCATCCAGCAAGGTAGCTTTCAAAGCCCCAGATTGTACAGGTGAGGGGGGAACTGGAGATGGAGGAGGCTGGGAGTGAGGGAGAACTGCTCTCCCTTCCATGCCTCCTGACCGTGGACTGGGTTACTTCCCTCAGCGCTCCAATGGTGTTAACTGAAGGTCCTTGTATGAATACAGCACGGGATAAAGAGGCCAATGGAGCAAAAGTGACATCTCTGGCATAGGTGTTTCATTGGCCAGTCGTATGATGTCCCCTTGCTAGGGTTGCTAGGTCCCCACTCACCTTCGGCGGGAGATTTCTGTGAAGATCTTGTGTGTGCGCGTGCCGACGCAGTACTTCCAGTTTACAACCAGAAGTGCCGCCTCGCGAGGAGCCTTAGACCACTCAAACTCTTAGTTTGAGTGGTCTAAGGCTAGCCGCCCCTCTGCCCGCTGACCAGCTGAAGGCTGGCGGGCAATCGTGCATGTGTGCGCCGAAGCAGTACTTCGTTTACAACCGGAAGTGCCGCCTCGCGAGGAGCCTAAGACCACTTTGAGTGGTCGCTGCAACCACTCAAAGTGGTCTAAGGCTCCTCGCGAGGCGGCACTTCCGGTTGTAAACTGGAAGTACTGCGTCGGCGCACACGTACACGATTGCCCGCCAGCCCTCAGCTGGTCGGTGGGCAGAGGGGCACATTACCGGGGGTTTGCCCACCACCAGCGGGCACCTGACAGCCCTACCCCTTGCTCCCCCCGGGTGGTGTCACACAAACCAATAAGGTGCTTCGCAGAATTCTGTGCCTGCATCTGACTGGGCTGTAAGTGGACTGGCACAACAAGATTAATTAGCAGGGCCAGTTCTCCAGACAAGCCAGCCACACTCCTGTTTGGGGTGTCATAATAGATGAGGGACCATTGCTCTGGAGGGGTTTAGCTGGCCCCCGAATATCAGTGGTGCCTGACCTCCTGGGCCTACATTATGGTCAGTCAGGTCCAAGCTAAAGGCCATTCTCATTTTTCTTGCCTCTAAGTTCCTGTTTCTTTGGGATTTTTTTTTTCAGTTCCTCACATGTTTTGCTCCCACTAGAGGTCAATTTGATATGAAACAGGTTTTAATCCAGTGTCTTTCCCTGCAGATTTAAACTGCAGGTTTTTATTCGAGACTTAATCTTATGTTATATCGAATCAACCACTAGAGGGAGAAAAACATGTGTGGAATCCCAAAGAAACAGGAACAGGAAGAAGCAGGAATTTATAGGTGAGGTAAATGAGAATGTGGAAAAGCCCAAAGTCCTGCAGAGCGTGGCTTGGACATAGCTGGCAGCAGCAGGAACCCAGGAGGTGATGGTGTACCAAGCTTTGGGCAGCAAAATACCTTATCCTTTGCTGGGAGGAAAGGCAGCTAGCCCTCTTCAATGGTCTCCCCTGCAACTAGGGTTGCTAACCTCCAGGTACTGGAGAAGAAAAAGGCACCTCGATACTAATACCAAATAGGTTAGGAAAACAGTACAGGGGCAACAGTCATGTACAAAAGGTGCAATTTATATAAGCTACTGAAGTGAAAACATGTACAATATTGTACTCAACAAGGTAACCACACAACAAACTAACAATCAATATGTACACACAGAGTAACATAATAATAATAATAATAATAATAATAATAATAATAATAATAATAATAATAATAATAATAATAATAATAATAGCCTGCAGGATGGGGGCACCCCATCCGGGTACAGAATGCCAAATTCAACACAAATACACACAGAGACCCATACAAGCAAAGAATGGTGTTGGTCCTTTCAACTGCTTACTTCTCGGCGAATTTCATTGATGTTGTTCATCGTCAAACTGCGACCCTTGGATGCTAGCTCTGGAGGGAGAGTGAGGGTGGGCCGGTCAGTCTTGGAGGATTTGCTCTGCATGGCGATAGAGGCAAAGACAGAGACTGCATGTTTAACTATCAAGTTCAAAAGATTGGGGGGGGGGCGGCAATAACATATGGCACAAAAAGAGTAACTTTTCTCATGAATTTCGTTATTGGGGATAAATCCCTTTGCCAGCACAGAAAATGTTCAAAATACAAGAATTCAGAGCTGGCGTGCCCTACGACTCTGGGATACATTTGGCTCATCTGGTGAAATCTTGATGAGTAGCAATTTCAGACACAGAGCCGGTCAGAAATCAGTCGATTATTGCTACCTTTGTAGCCCTAAGAGCCAGGTGAAGCTGGTTGCATGGGAGAACTGAGTACACTGGAGTTTAAGTCACTGCTTGCCTGGGGAGCCAGAAAAAGAGGAAGATGACAGTTGCATGAAAATGTCTGTCAAGCACAAGGAAGATTTGAGCTCGCTGCATGACACAGAACCTCAGGTCCACCTTCTAGCATCTCTTTGAGGTGTGGAGTGATGTTCAGAATCATTAAGATGTCAGGATTTGAGCATGCAGTGCATCTGGATCCCAGGAACTAAAACTTACTACTCAGCCACCCAGCTCTGGACAATGGTGGAGCTTCAGATTAGAAGATCAGCCACACTAGCCAAAGAAGTTTCCTTACCCCAAGAGGCCAGAATGATTAAAACAAAAATTTTTTTGCCATCATGTCACAGCTGACTTATGGCAACCTTGTGAGATTTTCAAGGTGAGAGATGTTCGGAGGTGGTTTGCCACTGCCTGCCTCTGCACTACGCCCCAGTATTCCTTGGAGGTCTCCCATCCAAATATTTGGCAGGGTCGAGGCTGAGAGTGTGTGACTGGCCCAAGGTCACCCAGCAAGTTTCCATGGCACGCGTGGGATTTGAACCTGGGTTTCCTGGATCCTAGTCCGACACCTTAACCACCACACTGGCTCTGTAAAAGGAACCAGGTCAGTTTTGCTTGCTGGCCTACAACTCCACCCTTGCTGGCAACAGACTTTCCCACCCTACCTCCCATCCCCCTTTAATATCCCTTGCACTCCGTTTCACAAGATTGGGGTGGGATGCTTCAGCAGGTTTGGGGTAAGTGGGGAGTAGGAAGCAGCAGCAGTGCAAAGGGATGAAGTTGGCATGGACCGCCCCCCTTACACAATTATCTGCAAGGTCAAAGGTTGCTTAGAAAATTTAAGTTCTATAGTCACAATCTACAGGGTCCAATTCATCTCGTGTTAGGCCGGAGCACTCTTTCACATGCTAAATTAACTCTATGGGCCAATCCAGACCTAACAATTGAGAAAAAGTCTTTTTTTTTTTTTTTTTAATGGAAGGCTTGGGCTGATAGCGGGATTTTTTACTTTGGATGAGGATGAGTTCTTGTCCTTTTTTCAGCTGAGGTCTGGATATGACTTGCCAGCTTCTGTTGAATGGCAATACAATAGCAACATCTGTTGGTATCTAACATGGGCCCGTGGCATTAAGTGTCTCAGAGCCCCCTTTGCTCCTGGAAACTCTAATTGAATCGCTGCAGAAAATGAAACCTACAATATTTGTCTATAAACATTTTATGTCAGTTAATAAATATGATATGCAGTCTCAGGAATGAACTGAATAAGGAGCTAGATTGCCCTGTTTTGCCAAAGCAATGGAATATGGCCTTGAAGTTTATACCTGCTCTTTGTATGGATCTTAAGTTGAGATCCCTTCAACAAAAAATATCTTTAGGATATATTGGACACCACAGCAATTTTTAATAAAGGATTAAGCAAAGTGTCTAATTGTTGGTGTAGCAATTTATAGGACATGTCCCTAAAGCATATGTTTCTGGGAGGAGGTTATTACTCGGTATCAGTTCTGTATTAGACTGTTCATTGGTTTTTGAGGATGCTTATGTACTTCTAAACTATCACCCTGTCTCTTGGAGGCTAACTGATGGTCACCAAACATGAACCCACCATGCCATACTACAGCTAAAAGACTTGTATTACAGCACTGGAGAGAGAAATGTCTCTCTCCTATAAATCAATACTTTATCAATACAGGTTGACATCCCTTATCCGGACTGTTTGGGACCAGAAGGGGTCCGTATTTCAGATCTTTCCGTTTACTGGAATATTTTGGAATTTTTGCATATACATAATGAGATATCTTAATATATCTTAACCAGGGCCTGGTTTTCGGATCAGTCTGGATATGGGATGTTTGGATAAGGGATACTCTACCTGTACTTTATCAATACTTGAATGCATAGCATATAGACGGTAACTGAGTATGGACTCATTTTTAAGTATTTGGAAATCTTTTATAGAAACTTATGCGGAGATCTGCAACTATTGTTGTTATATTTTTGTTTCTACTTTATACATACTTCCCCCCTTTCCCTTTTATATTAGTTGCTAGATTTGGAGCTTCTCCCCCTTGTTCTTTCCCCCTTTTTTTTAAAGAAAAAAAAAGCTGGGGCAGTCCTACTAGATGCAACTCTGGGAGTTTCATGAAAGAAATCCCTTCTGCGACAGTCAAGCGTGTGGGGACCCAAACCCAATCGGGACCGCTGTGCAAACAGAGAGGGGATTGAAGACTTCCCACCACACTGTTTTCCTGCCAAAGGCTGCCAAAGCAGCCAGGGGAGCTGCCGTTTGTCCCACCGGAGCTAATTTCCAGGACCAGTATGCTTTCCCTACAGGACACACAGCAGCTCCAAGAGGTTGGTTCTAGTAGGGGACACTGTGAATTGGGTGGGCGGAAGGTAGAATTGCCAGCTCTGGGTTGGGAAATACCTGGCGATTTGGGGCTGGAGCCGGGTTGCCAACCACCAGGTAGTTGAAGAAATAAGCAGCACCAGCTCAAGGTATATAAAACAAGAACTCAAATATCTCCACTACATGGGTTGTATTTTAAAGTATGCAAACTCTATATTGAATAAACCTCCGGTTACATCACTAACAATTTTATAAATGATAAAAATAATAATAAACCTGGTTACCGCACCAGGTATAATTTCACCCTAAAGGAGGAAAACAATATCATGAAGACCTAATCCAAGGTCCAAAAATAATGATAGTAACAATCCAAGTATCAAATCCAAAGTCCATAAGTAACAAGTCCAAAGTCCAAATTTCAGTTCCAATAAATTCTATAATCCAATAATTCAATAGTCCAGATCTTGGGATGTTGTATACACTTTGATAGAGTTCCTGGTATTTGGTGTATATATTTATTTTTCAGAGGTCTATGGACCCATCTAACTGAAAGAAATTCAACTGAAGAAGCATTTATTGGCGAAACGTGCACAAATCCGGAGGTGGCGTTTTAAAAGCATTATTACTGTGGAATACCTACTCTGGACTATTGAATTATTGGATTATAGAATTTATTGGAACTGAAATTTGGACTTTGGACTTGTTACTTATGGACTTTGGATTTGATACTTGGATTGTTACTATCATTATTTTTGGACCTTGGATTAGGTCTTCATGATATTGTTTTCCTCCTTTAGGGTGAAATTATACCTGGTGCGGTAACCAGGTTTATTATCATTTTTATCATTTATAAAATTGTTGGTGATGTAACCAGAGGTTTATTCAATATAGAATTTGCATACTTTAAAATACAACCCGGATAGTGGGGATATTTGAGTTCTTGTTTTATATACCCTGAGCTGGTGCTGCTTATTTCTTCAACAGTGGTTAATTCAGCATACGTATCAATTCTTAACCACCAGGTAGTAGCTGGAGATCTTCTGCTATTACAACTGATCTTCAGCCAATAGAGATCAGTTCACCTGGAGAAAATGGCTGCTTTGGCAATTGGACTCTATGGCATTGAAGTCCCCTCCCCAAACCCCACCCTTCTCAGGCTCCACCCCAGAAACCTCCTGCCAGTGGCGAAGAGGGACCTGGCAACCCTAGGCTGGAGCCTGGGGAGGGTGGAGTTTGGGGAGCACAGGGACTTCTGCAGGGTATAATGCCATAGAGTCCACCCTCCAAAGCAGCCACTTTCCTCCAGGGGAACTGATCTTGGTCATATGGAGATCAATTGTAATAGTGGGAAATCTCAAGGTGCTACCTTGAGGTTGGCAACCCTAGCTGAAGGCATTATTATCCTAGCCCTGACCTGGATAGCCCTAGACTAGCCTAATCTTGTTAGATCTCAGAAGTTAAGCAGGATCTGCTCTGGTTATGATTTGGATGGGTGACCACCAAGGATTACCAGGGTCATGACATGGAGGCAAGCAATGGCCAACCACTTCCGAACATCTCTTGCCTTGAAAACCCTGTGGGGTCACCATAAATTAGCTGTGACTTGAAGGCGTGCGTGCATGTGCACACACAAACATTATTATTATCCCAACATTGAAGAAGAAGAAGAAGAAGAAGAAGAAGAAGAAGAGGAGGAGTTGGTTTTTATATGCCGACTTTCTCTACCACTTAAGGGAGAATCAAACCGGCTTACAATCACCTTCCCTTCCCCTCCCCACAACAGACATCCTGTGAGGTAGCTGGGGCTGAGCGAGCTCTATCAGAGCTTTGACTGGCCCAAGGTCACCCAGCTGGCTTTGTGTGTAGGAGTGGGGAAAGCAACCCGGTTCACCAGATTAGCCTCCGCTGCTTATGTGGAGGAGTGGGGAATCAAACCCGGCTCTCCAGATCAGACTCCATCGCTCCAAACCACCCCTCTTAACCACTACACAATGCTGACTTATTATTCCTGGCACTAAAAACAAAACAGCCTTCTCTTACCACAGGTAGCCACATTTTCTTGCGGAAGAAATGGTCCTCGAAAGATGAGACGGGCTCCATCCTTCTCTGTGTCTCCAGTTTGTGGGTATCCTTCTTTGGTTTTCCTGCCATCACACAATCCTGGTTGGGGATCAAGGGGAAGATGGGCACCTTAGCATAGGGGCTGTCTGAAGGGGGAGTGGTCTCTGGCAAAAGGGAAGATGAAAAAAAATACATCAAATGTTGAGAGAATCCTAGCCAAGGACCCTGTTGTAGGTGCTACAGCTCAGCTGCTGAACCTGTCAAAACTGGGGCTGCAGAAGGGCAAAATGGAGAAGAGGCAAGATCAACCATGAGGGACTCAGGCATGCATCCAGCCAATGGGAGAAGGGACTGGCTGGGGAAGAAATGGGGAAGAGCCTGGCAGCAAGCAGTAGCTGCCTATTGTCCCACTGATGTCTTTTTCCTCTTGCCGGTATTAAAGGCCTGGGTGTGCCCAAAGGCATGAGCCAACGGGGTGTTGTCCTTCACATGTAGGATTGCCAACTTCCAAGTAGTAGCTGGAGATCTCCTTCTATTACAACTGATCTCCAGCCAATAGAGATCAGTTCCCCTGGAGAAAATGGCCACTTTGGCAATTGGTCTCGATGGCATTGAAGTCCCTCCCCAAACCCTGCCTTCCTCGGGTTCCACCCCAAAAACCACCAGGTTTTTCCCAGCCAGGAGCTGGCAACCCTGTTCACATGTCAGGAGACACAGTCAGGAAGACCTGCCTAGTACTCAGATCCCTCCCTCTTTCCCTTGTTGATTTTTATTGTATTTTCTCTTTTGTGTTATCAGCCACTTTTGGGTCCCCACTGATGAGAAAAGTGAGATATAAATAAACAAAATAAAATGTTCTGTCCAGATATTATACCTCGCTGCATTCCTCAATAGACATCATTAATGTTTCCCAGCTATTGTTAATGCTTCCCAGCTTCTACCCACAGGTTTTGTAGAAATCTTGTTTTACCATCGAAACAGCTTCACACTACAGGTATAAAATGTTGCACAAAAAGAAGGGCGTTTGTCTTTCACTATACCTACTCCTATTAGCAGAAAGAGAAAGCTGGCATGTGGCTCTTGGGCAACCACAGCATGATTTTCCTCCCAATCCTATTCCTAATCCGGTAAAACAGCAGACTCAAAAATAGCTGACAACTGGCTTTTAGCCTACCACTCTGTTCAGCCATGTCTGAAGTCTTCCTCCAGCTCAAGGAGCCTTCCTGCAATGGGCAGGGTTGCCAGGTCCAGGTTGGGAAATTAAAAAAATCAAGATACTCTTGTGCCCACACTGTTAAGTCTATTAAAATACAAAGCATAAGTATGACAAACTGCAGTATAATATAATATCACATTTACAGTGGTTAACAATTCAAGTTAAGGCATACACATTTATACATATCTATCCAGTAACTATATAACACCACTTAAGACCATCGGAAGATAGTAAGGCAAAGTGACAAGAAACAAGAAGGGGAGAAAGTCCTTATAGATAAGTTAGAAGAGTTCCTAATGAGGATATAAATCCTTTCTTTTTTCCTTTGTTGTGAGAGACTTCAAAAAGAAAACTTGCGTTCCAACTGGAAGCGTTGGTAGGTATAAGTGCAGAATTGGTTGTAGAGTTAATCTTTTCTTGTTTTTCTTCGCAGGAGAACTTTGTGTAAGGGAGAGAGACAACCTGGCAGCCTTGTTAAGTCTTTTCGCGTTGCTCCACAGAGCTAGGCTTTTTCAATCCTCAAAAGTTACTATCTCATTCCTAATGCTTCTTGTAAGTAGTGTCATATCACTGTTGTCTCTCTCCCTTACACGAAGTTCTCCTGCAAAGAAAAACAAGAAAAGATTACCGGTAACACAATAATCAATTCTGCAATTATACCTACCAAGGCTTCCAGGTTGGGAAATACATGGAGATTTGGTGGGAGGAACTTAAGGAGGGCAGGGTTTGGAGAGGGGAGGGACTTCAATGCCATAGAGTCCGTTGGCCAAAGCAGTGAGACATCCGCTAGTAACGAGCGTCTACGTGCCTGGTTCCGGAACAAATGTTTCGAGTATGAATTTGTATCATAGGATTGCCTTTATTGAAGAAGCCTGAGCGAAAAGGGAACGACTACCGGAAACCCATTTATTTATTGGCATCTATGAACTTTGACATCAGTCACAATTTTGTGTTACATATGGACGATTGCTATCATGTTGTAATTCAGTGGTTTTGAATGTTCTAATTAACTGCCAGCATGTGTTATTGTCTTGTGTTTTATTAATACACAAGTTTTTTTTAGCATAGTGTGCTTTATTTTTGCATTGCTAGCCATAAGTGCCACCTTGTTTGATTTAACCACCTGGAGGTTGGCAACCCTAGCAATGGAAGTAGCTCTTCTGCTTATGGAGCCTTCCTCCAACAGAGGTGGAAGAGCCAGTTGTGTTGAAGGAAGGCTCCTTGGGCCAGGGGAAGGCTTCAGGTTTGGCTGAGTATAGTGTAGGGTGTATGCCAGCAATTGTGACCACTGAATGGAAAGTGTTGAATGTAGGTATTTATTTGGCCCAGTGAATGACTAGAGATGTGAAGTCCTGGAAAATACCAGAAAAATGGTGGTGGTGGTGGGGAAACCATTCCCCTTTTTGTTCCCAATGGCTTTTTTCAGCTTTTCCAATGGAAAAACTGGACATTTGGGGGAGTTCTGAAAATAACTATGACACGAGTGAAATGTCTTTAAAGACAAGGTGGGCATGCTGTATTCAGCTCTTTAAGCCAAGATGCATTTCTGCAGCTAATAGGATACCTAATCTTCAGGAGGTGACCATGCAGGGCTTTCATAGCTTCTCAACAGTTGCATGCCTTCTGTTGTCCCTTTTCACCTCTCCCTCAAACCACTATGACACATTTACCCACAGACTGGGTAAAAAAGTAGCTTATTCCCCTAGCTTGTAGGAAGGAGAAAAAAATATCAGAAGGAGGTGGGGCAGGAAATGCACCAATGCCTCAGAGGAAAATGGAACAGAGCTCTCTCTAACCAGATAGCAAAAATTAAGGCAGATGTGCTAAGATAGCGCAGCATGCATCAGCTTGCAATTTTTCTCTCAAGAATTGGGTATATTTGCAATTTTGCTTGTTCAAAACTAACAGCCCATTCCTGAAATCACGGCGTGCAAAGTCGGCGGGGAAGAGGCGCAGTGGCGCCTCTTTTTAAGCTGATTTGTGCACGCTGTAAAACAAAAAAAGCCGTTTTGCACTTTTTTTTGTTTTACAGGGCCCCAAAGCCCCATTGAAAACAGCGAGGCTGTGCCTGCTCAAAAGCAGGCGCAGCACCGCCATTCCTGGCGCTGGTGTAATCTGGATAGGAAGCCACCTAACCGCCGGCTCCTCCCCCTGGAACGCCCCCGGAACGCCCTCCTGCACCGGCGTGGCCTCTCTACACCATGGCCTGTGCTGCACCGGTGAAGGGGTGAGACGCGGTCCCGTGGCGCCGGCAGGACTGGCCTCCCTGCCAGCGTAAGTGAATGTAATCATGGTTTTACCACCCCGCTGCCTCCTAAGAGGTTTTGCCCCCCCTTTCAGGCATGCACTAAGGCATTAATAACTTTTACATTCTATAAATGTCAAATATTCCAATTTTATATGCTGTTAAGTTATAAATTATGCATTTTACCTTGTTAAAGCAGTAAAATTATTTTAGGTTTATAGGATATTAAATAGTGCATATGTTTCAATTTCCCCCCAAAACTTCTGTTCTCCCTCCCCCAATGGATTTTTTTTCCTTCGTGGCTTCAAAATTTCTGGAAATTTTATATCTCTGTGCAGACTATTCCGGTAGCCAAAAGAAATGAAAAGCCTCGATGGGTGACTGAGGAAACTCTTCAAATTGCTAAAGATAGACGAGAAGCAAAAGTAAAAGGTCTCAGAAACAGAATCAAAAGTCTAAACACATTGTTCCAGACACTCACACATAGAGACAAAGAGAACTATGATAGTAACCGGTGTAAAGAAATAGACAAGGGCAACAAAAAAGGAAGAACAAGAGGTCCTTTCCACAAGATCCAAAAAATCAGAGGGAAATTGAAAGCATGGTTAGGCACGCTGAAGGATCAGCACAGAAATACATTAACTGTACAGGACAAAATAAAGAAAAGATGGGAACAATACACTGAAGAACCATACAGAAGATATGAAAGGATGACAGATTCCTTCAAAGAAGAATCTTTTGAAGAAGAACCTGCAGTTTTAGAAAGGGAAGTGAAAGCTGCACTGATAGCAATTAGGAGAAACAAATCACTAGAAGTAGATGGGGATATCAATAGAGTTATTCTAAGCCACAAAAATGGAGTCCATCAAAATCTTAACAAGAATACTCTAAGCAAAAAAAAGGCCCATTTAAGCAGGCATTTGATTCTATTCCAAGGGAGAGGCTATGTATTAAGCTAGAAAACTCTTCAATTGATAAATACTTGTGGCTAATTAAGCAATTGTATTCTAAATCTTCTACCCAAATACAAGCTGGTATTGAGGGACAATTAACTGATCTCCTTGGGTCCATTATTATTCAATAGATACTTAAATGATTTGCTCCCTCATCGGTCTGCATCAGCGCTGCTGGGACAGAAATTGCCACTTATGCTGCATGCAGACGATATGCTTCCATTATCATGAACTCTGCTTGGTTGACATAAATGATTAAAAGAATCTGTGGAATACTGTGTAAAAGAAAGACTAGTCATAAATACACAAAAATAAAAAAATTGTATTTGCTAAACCCTATCATCTACCCCCCTGGTATATAAGTTGTTCATAAATAGATAACCAATTGAACAGGTATCTGGGGGTCATTTTTCAATCAAATTTGAGCTGGAAGGCCCATCTGTTTAGCGCTACGGAAAAAGCTAGATTTACCAGTAATGCAATCATTTGTTGATTTTTTCAACTGAGGTGGCAATTACATACCAGGCAGTATTCAGGGTTTCAATGTTAAGATAGTATCCCAACTGTTGTATGGAATTGGGGTCTTGATAGAGGCAGTGGATGAATCATTCAATCAACCCCCGTTACAGGTTTGCTGTGTAACAAGCTATGTTTCAGCTGTTGCTCTCAGAGCTGAACTGGCCCAGAATTCATTGAAAACCCAGGCATGGATTTGGGCATTTAAATTAAAGCAAAACAAAACAAAACAAAAACCCTCCAATGTGAGGAAAGGGATTTTGAATTTTACTGAGAAAGACCTTTATATGGGGCCATCAAAGGTGATTTTTAAGCCTCTGCTTAAAAACTTCCAAAGAAGGGGAGCCCACCACCTCCTGAGGAAGCCTGTTTCACTGAGGAACTGTTCTGTCAGGAAGCTCTTCCTAATGTTTAGCCGAAAACTCTTTTTTAAATTTAATTTAACCTGTTGGTTCTGGTCTGACCTTCTGGGGCAACAGAAAAAAACTCCGCACCATCCTTTATATGACAGCCCTTCAAGTACTTGAAGATGGTTATCAAATCACCTCTCAGTCATTTCCTCTCCAGGCTAAACATACCCAGCTCCTTCAACCTTTCCTCATAGGACTTGGTCTCCAGACCCCTCCCCATCTTCATTGCCCTCCTCTGGACACGCTCCAGCTTGACAACATCCTTCTTAAACTGTGGTACCCAAAACTGAACACAATACTCTAGGTGAGGTCTAATCAGAGCAGAGTAAAGCGTGATCACTTTGCGTGATCTGGAAACTATACTTCTCAACCAAGAGCTGCAGTTCATTGGCTATTCTTACCTTGGAGGTTTTTCACAAAGGACTCTAGTTCTTTGTCTTTCATGACAACAATACGGCCAGCACCAGCAAAGGCAGCCAAGGAACTGGACTCGTTTTGTTTCCTTCCTTTCTTGTCCAGGTGGTGTTTTTTCTCAACAGTGCGCCAGGCTTTCCTGTTAGACTCCAGGAACTTCTGCCGAAAATAACTAAACAAAAGCCAAACATCACCAGTTATGATGGCAAGGATGGCTAAGCCATGGCACCTAAAAATACTGAATGAAAACAAAGTTTAAAGACATAACAACCAACAATATGAAAAATGAAGCACAAAGAAATACCATTGTTTTGGTTAAAGGTGGTAGACCACAACAAGTTTAAATTGTTTTGTTTTCCTTTCTAAAGCAGTAGTTGTTAGGGTTGCCAGCTCTGGTTTGGAAACTACCTGGAGCCTGAGCAGGGTGGAGTTTGGGGAGGGAAGGGTCCTCAATGGGGTATGATGCCATAGAGTCCACCTTCCAAAGCAGCCATTTTCTCCAGGTGAACTGATCTTTGTCACCTGGAGATCAGTTGTAATAGCGGGAGATTGTCAGTCACTACTTGGAGGTTGGCAACCCTAGTAGTTTTCAAACTGTGGGCCAGGACCCGAAGTGGGTAGCAACTCTCACAGGTGGGTCATGAGGGCAGGGGGACATGGTAAGCTGAAAGAGGAAGTTCTGGGAGCTCTATGACAAATTTCGGTTTGCCTCAGCAGCATGTGTGAAATGACCATAATATACAGGTCAGTCGTGCTGTATACCTATCGATATATCTAAGTCCCAACTGTGCCCCCTATCGGCAGATACTTAAATCGATAGGGGGCACACTTACCCCAAACAGATGTTTCTTCAAACTTGGGGTACTCCTCAAGTTTGCAGAAAATTATGAAAACTAAAAACAAACTGGGTTTTTTTAATTCCCCCCCAAACAAAAAAGCATTCCCTGTGCTTACCTTAGGCTGCTGGCAGTGGTGCAGCCCGGGAGCATCACTGGGCCCAGCGGCAGCCTCAGCAGCTCCCACTGGGGGCTTTGGTGCACCTACCCAGAGCAGTCCGGGCAAGCCCCGGAGAGAGAAAAGGAGGGAGGAGGGAGGGAGGGGTGAGCATCTTTTTTCAGTTCAATAGACTTTGCTGTAGGAGCATGCTGAGGTATTTGTGTTGTCTCTCTCTGTGTGTCTGCTTCTCACCTGACAATAGTCATGATGGTTTTCCTTGGCAATGTAGATGTTTCCACCAGCTTTGACAAGAGCTCGAAGAACAAGATCCCCCGAGCATCAACAGTCTCCATGCGGCCTTTCTTAGGGGCTGAGAGAAAGAACAGATACAGAATCAACAGTATAGGCCCAGGGGATAAGGTTCCCCCCTTCCAAGACAATGTTTTACCGCTAACATCTCTCCCCCCCCATTATGGGGAACTTCTGTAACCACAACCTCCCCATCATTAATGATGAGCCCTGAATCATATTTTTTGTTGAAACAGACTGGAATTCAAGAAAGCCATAAAGCAATGATTACATATAGATGATACAAGAAGCTGCAATTAAACTACAGTTGGGCACAGACACAGCTTGTTGCTATACTTGAGGTCTCCCCCACCACCACCTCCCTCATCCTCTTGTGATTGAGCTTGATTAAAAACATCCAGGTTTGATGAAGCACCAGTTTGTTATCTAAATGCAGGCAAATTCAAGTTTATTGACTTTCAGCAATCCAGGAGCCTAAATCGGGATTTAACAGAGGTTAAGAATCATGGCTTTTGGGGTAAAACAAATTCTAGTTTTCCAAAGTGCATGCATTCAAACATCTTGGCAAAGGAGTTTGATCGAGAGGAAAAGAGAGAAGCAAACAAGCTGTGTTCGTGCCTATGTGTGTTCAGTGCTGCCAAGTTGCTTCTGACCTTATGAATAAATGTTTTCCAAAATGTACTATCATTAACAGCCTTGCTCAGGACTTGCATACTGACTCCCTTTATAGAGTCAATCCATCTCCTATTGGGTCTTTTTCTTTTCCTGCTGCCTTCAACTTTTCCTAGCATTATTGTCTTTTCCAGGCACTTTTGTCTTCTCATAATGTGACCAAAGTACGATAGCCTCAGTTTGGTCATTTTAGCTTCTAGGGATAGTTCAGGCTTGATTTGATCTAGAACCCACTGATTTGTCTTTTTGGTGGTTCACAGTATCACTACCATCTGTGGTGATGTTTGAGTGTAGCCCCTGAATCTGACTGAAAAACTGGAAGAAGTCAGAGACAAGGTGACTGACTCAGTGAAGGACCCGAAATATTGCTCCCTCCCACAGCTAACAGGAAAGGGGATGGGAAGAAAGTAGAATCAAAGCACATTCACAAGACTTAAGTTAAAATCTGTGCAGTAACCCCTGGATTGCAGTTCCCATCTCTTTCACTACTTAGCCTTATATCAGTGGTTCCCAAACTTTTCGGGCCACCCCCCCCTTGGTTCCACAAACTCAGCCCCAGCGCCCCATACCCTATCTTATAAAAAGCATTATTCAAAATAGGGGTTTGCATGATGCACTAAAGAAGATAATAACAATAAAATTTCAAAACAGTAACAATTAATTGCACATCTATTCAAAATCAAATTAAAACTTTTTAGTTGAAATTTATTCAATAAAACTGATAAACTTGATCCAGTAGTACCAGCTCTTCAAAGTCTGGAAAAAAATTCTGATAGTTTCCACCAAATTTGTCAGCATGGTGCCATAGCTTGATCTATTGTAAATTAGTGAACAACACAGTTGAAGGGGCCCACCTCTAGCGCCCCCTGCTGCCCCCTTGCCTCTCAGTGCCCCCTAGGTAATCCCACCGCCCACCAGGGGGTGGTACTGCCCACTTTGGGAACCACTGCCTTATATGATCATAGTAAATGGGCATTCTATAACTGTAGGAATTTTGCACAGGAAACTTACATTCCTGTAAGTACATAATCCACAGACTAAACAAGCGGTCTAATATCACATTTATCATTCTTACCTACAGCTTGGACAAAGCGCTTGCTGTCTGTAATACTGCTAAGGAAGTCTGTGAAATTCACTTTTCCATCTCCTGCCAGAGGAAACCCCCCCATGCAAAAAGAAAAAAAAAGTCAATGAGGCAGCCACCCCAACAAAGCCTTATTCCTAACACTGGTTGTGATTTTGACAATTCTGCACTGCTGAGAGCCCAATTAATTCACTGGCACACTTTAGTGTCAGTTCTATGCATGTGGGGACGGGCTGTGGCTCAGTGGCAGAACATCTGCTTGGCATGCAGAAGGTCCCAGGTTCAATCCCCGGCATCTCCAGTTAAAGGGACTAGGCAGGTAGGTGATGTGAAAGACCTCTGCCTGAGACCCTGGAGAGCTGCTGCCAGTCTGAGTAGACAATGCTGACTTTGATGGACCAAGGGTCTGATTCAGTATAAGGCAGCTTCATATATGTTCAGAATGCTGTAGCGTTGCTACTCCTGGTTTGCTAACTCCTGGTTTCACAAGCTAACCATACTGAAAATGAACCATAGTTTTGCGTTATATCCGAACCGAGCTGAGCCAATATTTGGGACAGATCTCTTGCTTTATAAAGAATAAAAAAAGGGGAGGTGTGCTTTGCCAACTATGCAGGGAAGAGGGTGCTCACCATCCGCGTCAGCATACACAAGCTCCTCAAAGGCTTCTTCCTCTGTCAAGCTGATCCCAAGATTATCAGCTGTGGCCTGCAGCCCTGGAAGATCGATCTTGCCATCAGGATCCTTGCTGAAGGTATCGTATGCTTTGCGGAATGCTGATCATGTATCCAAAGCAGGGGAAGAGGAAGGGACAGTCAAAGCTTTATTTATTTTATGTCTTACATTCGTATTCTCCCCTCGCTCCAAAGATCTCAGGATTTTTATCTTTATAACAAGTCAGTTTCATAGGTTAGTCTAAGGCCTTTTATGCATGGCTGTTTCCCTTGCCATCACCCCTCTGACGACTTTTGATTATGCATGCCCTTTCCAACTATCATAGGTCGCCCCGCTCTCCCCCTTGTGATTCCCCGCATTTTGCCCGCGTTTTCAGGGACCTGTTTTATCTCGAATTTAAAAACGCGGGAAACACAGGGGGAGAACGAGGCAACCTCTGACAGTCGGAAACAGCATGCATAATCAAAACAAAGACCCAAAGTCGTCAGAGGGGTGACCACGAAGAAAATGGCCATGCATAAAAGTCCTAAGTGACTGGAAGAAGGAAAGGAAGGAAGTTCAAAGAGAGTCTCTCCAAAAAACTTCAATAGTGAATCAATTGCAATTGTTTCTCAACTAAAAACAAAAACCACTAATCAGACCCGAATAAAGATGGAAAAATAAAGAAAAAACACAAGAACACAACAGGCTGTCCATAATTATGGACTAAAATTATGGACTAAATCAATCAAATTTACTTCTAGCGACAATTTGAGAGAGAACTGGTACAAGCAATTTTTAGATGGTATATAACACCTATGGACATTAAAAAGATGGACGAGTCAAAAGATGGTCACTGCTGCAAATGTAAAGAAAAGGACGAGAACTTATTTCCATTGGTGGTGGACCTGCAAAAAAGTAAAGAAATTTTGGATACAGGTCCATCAAGAAATGCAGAACATCTTACAATTTAAATTTCCATTGAATCCTGAAACTATGTTATTGGGAATCGAACCAGAAAATTTAGAAATGAACCATAAAGAACTATTTAGCTATATGATGACTGCAGCAAGAATGGTTTTAGCAACAGTATGGAAACAAGAAGATGTTCCAGAAATAGAGGAATGGCAACAGAAAATAGGAGAATATGCGGTGATGGCCAAATTAACCAGCATGCTGAAAGGGAAAACGATAGAATAATTTTAAAATAAATGGAAATGTTATCTTGATTATGTTAATTTGAAAGTTTAGAATAAGAGATTTCTTTTTCTGAGGGGTAAAAAGCAAATATAAGATTAAAATAGAAGCAACAGACAAGGTTTATGTTAGAAATCAGAGCTTTGGAATCTGGAATAATTAGAAGACTAGTAGGGTGACTAGTAAAGAATAGAAAGCTTATACACACATAGATGAAGAAATGTGTGATGTATACTATTATTTAAAATTGTTAATTAGTTTCCCTGGAAAAAGCCCAATCTGTATGTGAATGTGTATGTGTATGTCTATGTTAAAATGTTAATAAAATGTCTTATATATAAAAAAGAACACAACAGGCTGTCCACAACATTACTTGGATTTTCCGTTAAAATGGAGTGAACCAACAATTGCGATTACAGATAAAACAGATAGAAGGGAAGCGTCCCAACACTGAGAATAAAAATGGAGGCTACTTCAAGGCAGAATGACAGGGTGCTCCTGCAAATGTATGTTCCCAAACCAGTATTTATGCCAAGAGAAACCAAATTTTTCAGAGGGAGGAGCTTAACTCTTGTCATACCCTCCTACTTTCCCTTGACAAATATCTCCTCAGGCTGTCTACTCCCCAAGACCTTTGGAGTCTGGCTATGGGAGAAGGTAGCCTAAAAATAAAACCTAGGTCATTTATGCATGGGTACTTTCACTCAAGTTTGCCCCCGGTCTGCCTTGGTTGTTCTTTGGAGTTATCCATGAGTTTTCCCTCCATTAGTGATGACCTTGCTGCCAGCCCTCGGAATGTGTAGGTCTTCCCATTCCTCTGTTAACCCAATTCTTTGATCTCGCCTGAGATAAGCCTGGGTGAAATCTCCATGCACAAGCCAAAGTGCGGGACACGGAAACTTGGAGTGTGTGTGATGTTTTTTCTCCAAGTAAGCACCACGGCCAATTACAAAGCAGCGTTTCAAGGGGCAGGGACTCTAATGCTTCCTGCTTTCTTAGAGTTTTTTCTGAGTAGACACATAAGGAAGTTTTTAAAATGATGCTTGGATTTCTTTCCTCCCACCCGGTCCTTTTTAGAGAGCTCCATTTTTTGTTTTGCTTCAAAAATGCTTTTTAACACGGCACTTGGGTTTCCGCCGGGAAGGGGAAAGGGGAAATGGACGTTTCTTTCACAGTAAGCACTACAGCCAATTACAAAGCAGCATTTCAAGGGACAGGGACTCAGACGCTTCTTGATTTGATCTCAAGATGTATGGATTGAGTCTGGGGTATGTGTGTGGGGAACAGAGAGACTCTGTCTGGGGATTAATGGAGGCTGGGAACTTTGTGCATAACGTTGCCAACTGGCCAGAGGGAAAAATCCTGTCCTTTTAATATGCAGAAATGGGCAGTTGAAGTATTTCATGGCGTGGAACTAGGGTTGCCAGATCCAGGTTGGGAAATAGTTAGAGAATTTGGGGGTGGAGCCTGTGGAGTGTGGGTTTGGGGAAGGGAGGGACTTCAGTGGGGCATAATGCCATAGAGTTCACCTTCCAAAGCGGCCATTTTTCTCCAAGGGAACTGATCTCAGTCGCCTGGAGATCGGTTGTAATCCCAGGAGATATACAGCCAGCACCGGGAGGTTGGCAACCCTACATGGATCTAAATTATATCTCTTGATAATTGCTGCAGATCAAACTGTTATTAAAGGGAACGCTAAAGAGTCCTTTTCTTGTGCATCTCTTAACATATATTTCCATGCTGGTTCCCTGCCAATCAATGTCAATCATGCTGCATGGGTGTCAGCTAAACTCAAATGACTGGCTAACTTTTCTGAACAGTACCAAGGGACTGATTTAACTGTTTCCCCACCCGCATCCCAGCAAGGAATTCTGTGAGTTCTTTTGAGAGGACATTGGCACATCTTTTTCCAAGGTCTCTCTCTCTCTCTCTCTCTCTCTCTCTCCAAGAATTGGTTTTTCCAAGCGTTATGATGCAAACGATGAACACGATGATTCGAACCACAAATCATCTGCCAACTCCATGATCAGGTGGAAGAAGGAGGAACCTGTTTGGTCACAGGATCATCAACACCCCGCCCCCCCACAACAGGAAATACCACTTTAACAAGGTTCTTTCCTCGGGGTGGGGGTGGAGGTATCTGTCTTATCACCCCCATCACTCCTAGAAGTAACATCAGAAAACATCCAAGGAACCCCCCTCCCAGTTCTTGAAGTTCACAGTGTGGGAAGCTGTTTCAATTTAGCCTGTTAAGATATGTCGTATAGATGGAACTATGGGTAGAAGAATCTGCAGAGTCTCCCAGATATTTTAGCAGGCTGCCTGCATGGCATTAATAAGCTCAAACAGTTTTATGGTTCATTCAGAAGGAAAAGTTACCTTCAAGTTGTGCATTAGTCAGTATCTTTGCTTCTCCAAACTTTATCTTCTCAGGGGAATGCACTGAGGAGAAAGTTCTACCAAGGAAAAAAAGAACATGCAGTAATGCTGACTGATGGATGCTTGTTCACCCCACCCCCCTTTTCAGGGTGGTTTCATTACAATGGGAAGGGGGTGGAAGACTTATCCGTGTAGTGTATAACTTTGCTAGCTCCATCAAGGCTTTTTATCTGTTTCCAGTGGTTATCTTTACCTAAAGACAGATTCTTGCTTCCAGTAATACTTTTATATTGGTGATAGTTGGTTAAACTGGTTGAGGAACTGGAGAAACCATTAAATGTGGACATCGCTACTGAGAGGGTGAAGGGTTTTCCTTAGGGAAAACTGCTTCTCAACTTTCAAACTAAAATGGAGGATAAAATGGGGGCCAATAAAATTGGGCTCCAAAACCTAAACTTTACTAAACTGGGGGGTTCTTCTAACAAGAGTCACCAGCAGCTATGCTGCAAATTTGGTGCCTCTGCCTTAAAAACAACAACAACAACCCAGAGCCCCCCAAGGATTTCCCATAGGCTACAAGGAACCTATGTCAGACCAGAGAATCTCACAGAGAAAAGCAAGAATATAAACTGAAGGTTTAAATGGCTCCACTGTAATTTATGGAAAATCTTTGTGGGGCTCTGGGGTGGTGGTGTTTTTTATGGTAGAGGCACCAAATTTGCAGCATAGCTGCTGGTGGCTCTCCTTACAAGCACCCCTGAGTCAGGGATCCAATTTTATTGGCCCCCAAATGGAGGAAAATGCAGGCCAATAAAATTAGACCCCCTGACCCAATCTTTACCAGACTGGGGGGTTCTTGTAAGGAGAGTCACCAGCAGCTAACCTGCAAATTTGGCATCTCTATCTTAAAAAAACAGCGCCTGAAAAGATTCCCAACAGGGTATAATGGAGCCAAATATTTTCAGAATTCCTGAAAAAATGCCGAAAAGACCCCATACCAGTATGGGGATTCGGCTTTGTTCAGAAATCCTAATATACCTGAATCTGAAAAAAACCCTGATTTTTTTTTTAGTGCATACCCCTAGCCTAGATAGTGGAGCTATTGGAGATGCAGGTCCTGAAACAAAAATCCAACTCAAAGGAGACCATTCAGGTACTCCTGGTAATAGTTAGTCCATGCTGAGCCAGCTAGGGAAATCCATGGGAAATGTGTAACATAGAAAATTAGAATTTCTAGATGCTCCTTCATCCCAACTTGTAGCCTGCTCATCTCCTTTGTCTCAGGAGCAGATTTCAAAGGGTGAACACCTATGGCCTCCTCCACTATTAGAACCCTTTTATAGATCTCTAGGATGTGGTATTGCTTCACAAAACTGCTTCACAATTCCTGACTGTTCAAACTCCACCATTGTTGATACTTTTAGTGACTACTTTCCTGGGAGATATAGGGTCCATTTGAGATGCTAATGACTTTCACAAGAAACAGCTGGGAGACAACAGCCTGTTCCTACTAAAGCAGAGAGAATGCAAAACTTTCAAGTCATAAGAGTTCTTATCAGGCAATACATGTTCAATGCCACCAACTTTACTCACCTGCCTATGTTTTGATCCTTGTCCATCACCTTGGGCAACTTCAATATTTTTGCATCTGGTTTTTGGCTCAAATGTCTTGCTAAGGAGGAAAGGAGACTATGTAGAAGGTCAGTGACATATCGTGACTCCCTTTCCCTCCTCCTTTAGTCCAACAGGACACCAAAGCTCTGTCCCAAATCCCAGGTCTTTCTTGACTTGGGGTCTGGATCAAGCCCTCTACCACCATTACTCAAGTGCATACTGCTGCTGTAATAGGTTGATTACTGCTAATGTTTAACAGGAATAAAAAGACAGAAGTGCTGTACGATGAACTTCCCCATTAGAGTGTTGTAATGCACTATATCTGGGAATGCTCTTGAAAAGTTCTCGGGAATGGCAGTTAGTCCAAAATGCTAAATTTCTAACAGGAGCAGGTTGGTCTAAGCTCATTAGACTTCTGCTGTTACATGTTTTGGGCTCTCGGTGCATTCCTGGGCTCTAATTTAAGATGGTGGCATTGACCTTTTCCATTCCATTCCTTTTATTTATTGTTCAAAGACCAACAGGTCACAAGCAAAAAGGAAAATAAAATACATATGAAACAAACTAGATATCTAAGATAATATATAACTTTCTTTTTAGTTTTCTCATTTTAAATAAAGATACAGGTTAAAATTTTAAAAGATAATACCGTTAGCCATAGACAAAAATTTTGCAACCACTAAGGACCTTTAAAGCCCTTAATAGACTTCCTACAGGATAGCCTTTTCTAGCATTAACTGACCTGACCATTGAGATCATCTGGAGAGGCAGTCCTCTATGTTCCCCTGCCTGCTGTGGCAGAAAGTTACACAGAACAGAGTCTTCTCCATGGTAGCCTCCAGACTGTGGAACTCTTTCTCCATCAGAATCTCCAATAGAAGACTGTTTACACTATATTCTTAAAGCAGGTTTTAATTTAGTTGAATCTGTGGTGGTTTTCTGCTGTTACCATTGATTGTCTTTTAGTCCTTCCCGTTTACTGCTGCTTTTGTCTCCTCTTATAGGGGAGGATTTTTTAAAAAAAAGTTTGATATTTTCATGCATTTTTAAGAACGTAAACTGCTTTGTGACCAGCCGATATTATAAATCAGAGTAAAAATAACAGTAACAGTGTATTCATGTTGAAATTCCACAATTCTTATCACCATGCAGCAAGATCCTTTTAGGTGTAATGGGTCTGTCCTGTTTCCTTCCATCACCGAGATGTCTTTAAGGAATTCTTTCCAAATCTTATTTGTGATTCTGCCATTTGCTGTTTGTAAAATTGCTCTATCAGTCACGCTGCCTCATTATAGTATACTTGCAGAATTTAAAAGAATATAACATATAAAGGAGCCCCATGGCGCAGAATGGTAAGCTCCAGTATTGCAGTCCAAAGCTTTACTCACAACCTGAGTTCGATCCCAACGGAAGTTGGTTTCAGGTAGCTGGCTCAAGGTTGACTCAGCCTTCCATCCTTCCGAGGTCGGTGAAATGAGGACCCAGCTTGCTGGGGGTAAAGGGAAGATGACTGGGGAAGGCACTGGCAAACCACCCCATAAATAAAGTCTGCCTAGAAAATGTCAGGATGTGACATCAGCCCATGGGTCAAGAATGACCCGGTGTTTGCACAGGGGACCTTTACCTTTTTAACATATAAGCACACATTAAATTATTTTTGATGTGGGGTAGGATTCCACACTATCCAAAGGCAGTTTCTGTGATACTTTCATTTCTAAAATATGATGTGTTTGAACATCAGGACTTCTGCACTTCCCCTAATTCCAAATATTGGTTGCTTCTGATTAGGGACGTTACTAAATTCCGTGATGACTCTGATTTGATTTGAATGTTCAAGCTTCTTTTATGGCTTTTCCTCACTAGCAATGAAACTGCAGTCACCCCTTTTCCTGAACACATTAACTAATTATTGAATGAATGGTTTTATTTGCATTTAGCCATAGGCCATTACAAACATATCAAGGATACCACAAATACATAATAAAAAATTAGATTAATAGCATACTGGATTAATAATAAATATACATAATAAAACGATGCATACAAAATAACAAAATAATAGCTAAAATTGTGGTGGTGTCCCAATTGGACAATGGGGCCTAGCGACCATTAAAATCAACTTGAAGGATCTACTCCCTTAGCAGCCATATTGGCTCTTATTTTCTTTGCTGCCAGAGCATACAGGGCAGTCCTATGAGAGGCAAACCCATTTGTATCTTTTAACAAAAATACTAGTTTCTCGTCTCTAGGACAGGTATTTAGGCCAGAAACCAACCCGGCAAGAAATTTAGCCCTGGGTTCCACATATAGAGGGCATTCAAATAAGTAGTGGTATAAATCCTCTACAGCAGATGTTCCACAGATGCAAAAACGTTGGTCTTTTGGAATTTGGCAATAACACCCGGACAGTACAGCTGTTGGCATTGTTTGAAACCGCAGGGATGTAAAGGCTGCTCTAAGCTTGGGGTTTGGTATATTGACTAAATAAGTCAGTTTTGAAAAGTTTAAACCAAGGAGCACTTCCCGATTTCAGAATCTGTGTTCTGTCCATCAGGGCATCTAATTTGTAGACCCAGTATTTAAGTTGGGGAAAATCTGCTGATAGCCCTAAAAGGTCATCTGGAATTGAGTACTGAGATATATATAATATATATAATAGTACTGAGATATAATAATATCTTATTTAAGAAATTAAGGCGTGATGGATCTTTCATTAGCATGATGTTGAATGATTGACTGCTAAACGATTTTGTTCTAGCTATTTTGTTTCCCCCCCATAATTTTAATACTGCTAGGTATACACGTGCCCTGAGCGAGGGAAGACCTGTTTCGGCCCTCATTTTCTCTCTTTTCTTCCTTTTTTTGTTACTCTCTCTCCTATTCTTTCTCTCCTCTTTTTCTGTCTCTCTCTTTCTCCCCCCTCTCTCTTTCTCCATTTTTTTCTCTCCTTCCCTTTTCTTTCTCTTTCCTTCCTTCCTTCCTTCTTTCCTTCCTTCTTTCCCTGCTTCCTTCCTTCCTTCTTTCTGACCTTCTTTCCTTCCTTACGTCCTTCCTTCCTTCCTTTTCTTCTTTCCTTCCTTCCTTTTCTTCTTTCCTTCCTTCCTTCCTTCCTTCCTTCCTTCCTTCCCTGCAGATCGACCGCAGGCTGCAAGCTGCGCCCCCCTGGCACCTCGGTTGCCTGGGCCCACCACTGGCTGCCCTCCCACCTGGGAGGAGGGGGAAGACCTGGGGGAGCAGAGGCACCCTCCAAGCCTGCTCTGCATAGCCTCCCATAGGGTTGCCAACCTCCAGGTGGTGGCTGGAGATCTCCTGCTATTACAACTGATCTCCAGCCAATAGAGATCAGTTCCCCTGGAGAAAATGGCCACTCATTGGGCTCTATGGTTATGCAGTCTTCCTCCCCAAACCCCGCCCTCCTCAGGCTCCACCCCCAAAACCTCCCGCCAGTGGTGAAGAGGACCTGGCACCCTAGCTTCTCCCCACCCCCCACCAGGAGATCTACGCCCGGTATGGCCCCCAAATGATGTTATAAATATGCAAATGGCCCTTGGCAGAAAAAAGGTTCTCCACCCCTGCTTTATATAGTTCAGGAATGATGATGTCCTCCCCAGGGGATTTTCCAAGTGACAATGAGGCAATCAGGCCTCTGATTTCAGACTCTGAGACTGGCATCCAAACTGGGAAACTAATTATTAACAAAAGCTGATAGTATATCACCATTAAAACTAACATCTGTTTTTGCATATAAATGACATACAATGTAAAAATTGCATAAAATGCTCTAAAAGAAAAAAGGAAATTCTCCAAACAAATTAGGAAGGATATTGGTGCAAAAAAATTAAGAGAGACTGTGTATATTTTCATAACCCCTATTTTCAATTGCCAGTGACAGCCAGCATGGTGTAGTGGTTGGACTGTTGGACTAGGGTCTGGGAGATACAGGTTCAAATACCCACTCTGCCACAGAAGCTTGCTGGGTGACCTTAGGCCAGTTATACACTCTCCATTTAGCCTAACTGCAGGGTCGTTGTGAGGATAAAATTGAGGAGAGGATGATGTAAGCTGCTTTGGTCGCCATTGGGGAGAAAGGCAAAGTATAAATGAAGTAAATAAATAAAATTGCTTCAATTGATGAGGAAGGCACTTAAAAAACAAAAAAAGGTACAGTAGGATGGGAGAGCCATGTTATTACCCTGAGACCTTCTCTTAACAAGATGCTTCAGTAGCATTTTTACCAGTCCACACTGGGCAGGCTAGCTCTGCAATTCCATTCAAAGCCAAAAATATTGAACACACAAGTCTGGGGGCAGGGGAGGATGGACAATATAGAAACTCAGGACAGCAATGGCTTGACAGCAATGTTGGCTGGATTCTCTATAGTAACTTAATCTACAAAAAACAGAAAGTGTGGAATTAACCTCAGAGAATGGTTTGAGGCTGCCCACTGTACTTCTCCCAGTGAAGTTATACAGACCCATATAAAATGCATTAGACCAGCCTCAAAAGTGGCTGGCCACAATGATGGCTACTAGCCCTAAAGGCATGAGTCCAGGTGTGACTTCTGTTGGAACTCAGATAGCGACGTACTTTATTTGCATCCTGGACTTCCTCAAGGAGCTCATTTTCACCTAACCATGACTTAGAGTAGGCTCAGAGAGAGCCTATTTGTTTAAGGATATATAGGAGGAGGAAGAGGAGAAGGTTAGTTTTTATATGCCGACTTTCTCCACCACTTAAGGAAGACTGAAATCGGCTTACAATCAGCTTCCCCTCCCAACAACAGGCACACTATGAGGTAGGTGGGGCTGAGAAAGAGTGATCGGCCCAAGGTCACCCACCTGGCTTCATGTGTAGGAGTGGGGAAACAAATCCAATTCACCAGATTAGCCTCCGCCACACACATGGAGGAGTGGGGAATCAAACCTGATTCTCCAGACTCCACTGCTCCAAACCACTGCTCTTAACCACTATACCAGGCTGGCCCTTCATGGTGAGCAAGGATTTGAACACTGGTCTTCAGAAGGAGACACTACACCACACCATTCCCATGCATTGTCTCCTCCAAGCCATGCAGCAATCATGCATCATGGGACCTGAGCAGGTGGCACATTCGACCTCGGTGGCTGTCACCCAGCCTGATGCCCGCTTTCCCGCTGTCCTATTTCTCATGTATTCCAGGGTGGGGAGCTCTTGGATGTTCCATAAAGGCAGTGACAAATAGAGTTGCTTTTTTTCTCACCAGAGGAAGTGGAATCCCAGACACAACTGCAGTGAATCCAGGCACCCCGTGGAACTGTGCACCTGCTGTTTCCTCTCTACCTGTAGCATCTTCTCCTTGCCCTCTTGGCTTCTTTCTAACAGATCATAATGCCCTTCACATTTAGGAATGTGAAGGATATTATGGGAAAGAAATTCCTAAAGGGTCTGCATACCAAGTTTTTAGTCCAAAACACAGTTGTCCTTCAGCTCTCCTGGCTTTAAACTGTATGCCTTAAAATTTTGCACACCTCTTTGAGGTCAGGTCATTGTGACCTATAGTAAGCCTGGGTAGTTGTAGCTGGACAATCAGTAACCCCTGGTGACATTGGGATATGCAAGAAAAGCAAGCCAGAAACCCGAAGCCAGTGTGGTGTAGTGGCTAGGAGCGGTGGTTTGGTGTGGTGGACTCTAATCTGTAGAACTGGGTTTGATTCCCCACTCCTCCAGATGTGCGTCAGACTCTAATCTGGTGAATCATGTTGGTTTCCCCTCTCCTACGCATGAAGCCAGCTGGGTGTCCTTGAGCTAGTCACAGCTCTCTCAGCCCCACCTACCTCACAGGGTGTCTGTTGTGGGGAGGGGAAGGGAAGGTGATGTAACCTGGTTTGATTCTTCCTTAACTGGTAGGGAAAGTTGGTATATGAAAAACAACTCTTCTTCTTCAAACTGGATGGGAGGGGGGCGCTGAGGTTGGCTTTTGAATTCATTCCATTTTACTAGGGACTTAGTTGCTACACAGCATGGTGGAGACCATCTCTAATTTCAGTGGGTGGGCTGATCACACGCTTTCACACAACCCTACTGGCTGTTAGGAGTTGTTGTTTTTTAACATGAGAGAAGAACAGCACCCTGTGAATGGAAAAGGGTTAGAGAAATGGGCAACCTCCCCTCCAAACTCTAGCCTTCCTTGTTCCTCAGGCTCAGGCATTTGAGAACATACAAAATAACATAATGATGGGAAGTCACAATCTCTGATCAAAAGGTGCAGTAAATGCCCTACATCTCTTTGTATGCCAGTATTGTGCTATGCAGATTTTCCTGAGGCTTTTCAACAAAGCGATTTCTGAGAATCAGTGGATTAGTCTCCATAGAAGAGTAAAGAATATTTCAGTGAATGTACCAATAAGGGGAAATGTTCTCACATTCATCTAATCCAACACCAGATAGACTAAGAAAAGTAACACCTTCTGCCTCAAATGTCTGTTGGAGATATGGTCTCATTTATTCATATCTGGTGGCTTGGCCCAGTTATAAAAGTCTTCTGGAATAAGTTATTTAGGTTTGTGAGAGAATTTTTTCAAATACAAAGAGACCCCGGAACAGCTCTTTTGAATATTATGCCTAAAGAGATCCCAGTCAATAAGATGAATTTATTGGGAAATTTCAATTCCATAGCCGGAATATTAACAACTATGGCATGGAGACAGGAGGAAGTACCAGAAATTGAGAAATAGCTATGGAAAATTTGGTGTATGATGTTAATGGGGAAAATATTTGTGTACAGGAAGTTTTGGGGAGGAGGCAGACATGTGCAAAATATGTTTATACTAGTTTGGTCTCTTTTTATTACATTTTGGAACAGACATAAATAAAAAGAATCAGTTAAAAAGAATAATTGAACCTTGTTTAGATAAGTTTTTAATTTATGGATATATAATTTATGTTTTATTTATTTTATTTTATTAGATTTTTATCCCATCCTATCCCGACTGAGGCTGGGCTCAGGGTGGCTTACATCCATATAATATCATCCAAGACAATTCAATTAAAATACATCACAATCAACATTAATGCTAAATGAATTACAATTTAAAACACAGCATGTCTGTGCTTTGGAAGGATGGGAAAGGAGATCCAACTCCAAACGACGCCAATCAAAGCAGCACAGAGCCTGCACTTTTCCAAACAGGGAGAGGCTGTAAAATCAACAGATTGCGATTTCAACCTTGCACAGCTGAAGTAAATACACTATAGTAAGGTAATAGCTAGATTGCCCCGTGGCGCAGAGTGGTAAACTGCAGTACTGCAGTCCAAAGCCCTGCTCGCGACCTGAGTTCGATCCCGACGGAAGTCAGTTTCAGGTAGCCGGCTCAAGGTTGACTCAGCCTTCCAGCCTTCAGCCTTCCGAGGTCGGTAAAAGGAGTACCCAGCTGGCTGGGGGTAAAGGGAAGATGACTGGGGTAGGCAATGGCAAACCACCCCTTAAACAAAGTCTGCCTAGGAAACGTCGGGATGTGATGTCACCCCATGGGCCAGGAATGACCCAGTGCTTGCACAGGGGACCTTTACCTTACCCTTTTAAGGTAATAGCTACATTAAAAAGGGTAAAGGTCCTCTGTGCAAGCACTGGGTCATTCTTGACCCATGGGGTGACGTCACATCCCGATGTTTCCTAGGCAGACTTTGGGCAAAAACGCATGGTCGCTTTATCCTCCTTTAATCCCTGTTTTAGCCAGGATCGAACGCACATTAGGCGAAACGCATGCGTTCGATCCTGGCTGAATCCTGGCTGAAACAGGGATTAAAGGAGGATAAAGCGACCATGCATTTTTGCCCTTTGTCTATGGGTTGGTTTGCCAGTGCCTTCCCCAATCATCTTCCCTTTACTCCCAGCCAGCTGGGTACTCATTTTACTGACCTCAGAAGGATGGAAGGTTGAGTCAACCTTGAGCCGGCAACCTGAAACTGACTTCTATCGGGATCGAACTCAGGTCATGAGAAGAGCTTGGACTGCAGTACTGCAGGTTACCACTCTGCGCCACGGGGCTCCTATAGCTACATTAGGATTATCCTAAACAAGGGGAGGGGGGATATGGCAGGGCGTGATGCAAGAGCCCAAGCCTGAAGTTTGAAATTGTTTTAGGAAGATGTTACACAAGAGTAATCACAGGCATTTTTATGCCGTGGTAATCCTCACAGTGTTCAGTGGGGCTTACTCAGTGGGGTTTACCAGTAAGTGTTCACATAATTGCAAAAAGTCATGTTGACTGAAAGGTGTCTGGGTGGAGATGGTAGGAGGAGCCCTGTTCACCTAAACAAGAGAGCAGTAATTTGGATCTTCCTCTATTGCTAACTGGATCATAGCAAACTTGCAAACACAGGAGAACCAAACAAAAAACTGGAGATTCATGTTAACAAGTGCATTGTGTAGACACATGTTATTTGCTTTCTTGTCAGGCAGAAGCCTTTTATGCATGGCTTTCCCCTTTGCGGTCACCCCTCTGATGACTTCGGGTCTTTGTTTTGATTATGCATGCTGTTTCCGTCCATCACTCTCACTCTCCCCCTGCATTTCCCCGCATTTTGCCTGCATTCTCAAATTTGAGATAAAACTGGTCTCTGAAACACAGGGAAAATGCAGGGAAACTCAGGGAGAGAGTGAGGGAAACAACCATGCATAAAATACATTGGTTTGGATGTAGATGATATGGGGTGAGGACGGGTGGGAATTTTTGTCCTGGGCCCGTGATGGCTTTCAGCAGCCCTGTTCAGAGCACATCCCTAGACTATTTAAAAAAAGTTCTTACCATGGCTTTCCCCCTCCCAATATGCCATGTTTTCACCCCAAAACTCGACTTACCTTGAGTGCTGGGGAGGGTTAAGGTAGCATTACAAGCTCTTATGAAGTCACTCAAATTCACCGTCCCATCCTCTGCAAAAGACAGAAAGGTCAGATGGGTGAGTGTGTGAGAGAAAGGCCAGTATATTTGACACCCCATTGCAGAGAAATGGGAGAACACTGCAACAGGTGAGTAGATTTCTCTTCACAAACATACTTATTTATTTGATATCTGTGGTGCCAGTGTGGCCCGAGATTCTCTCATGGCACTTTACAGCAACAGCAAACAGTAATGAAAACCAATCCATAACAGATACAGAAAAAATTCCACTAAAATCAAAAGTGACACCGTTGAAAATCAAAATCCAATCTGTTTTTAAAACCATGACCATTTTTTAAAATAGGAAGACAGAAGCTCTGTCATTTCTAGTAGTTATGGGCAGATTTCCTGAAATATGAACAGTCTGAACAACTGGCAATCTTAAAAGATTACATTTGGTGTTGGGAAATTCCTGGAAATGTGGGGGATGGAGAATGTGTAGGGCAGAATTTCAGGTATAATGCCACAGAGTCCATCCTCCAAAGCAGCCATTTTCTCCCGAACAACTGATCTCTATAATCTGGAGATGAGTTGGAATTCTTTTATTATTATTATTTCTTTTTATACAAGTTTCAAATATATATTTCTTTTTCTACATACATTGTTTGTATGACGTACTTTTCTCATTCCCTTCCATCCCTCCCATCCCCCTCCCTAACCCCACTCCTTCTCCTTATAATTTTTAGTCTCTTAACCCCAGCCACAGGCACAAAGTCTGAATCTTCCACCGAATGTCTTTTCTTCCTTCTATTGATATCCACTCTAAATAGGTCTTCCATCTACTCGTGATTTCCCTGTTCTTGAGATGAGTTGGAATTCTAGGAGATCTCTAGGCCCCACCTAGAGGCTGTCAACCCTACAGAGCTGAATTTACACACAAGTTAAGTAAACTACAGTTTGTTTGATTTTTAAAACATTTAAAACACTTTATTTTAGGTATGGGGTACAGGAAGGAAAGGGAAGGATAAACAATCCGTCTACAGTAGATGTGTATCCTTTTTGGTCATTACTATACATTTCACAGACATTTCAAATCTTATTATAACTGGTTATATTGTTTAAATTCTTATACTGAGTTTACGAGGATATTATTGCTAAGAGAGCAGAAAGAAAATTACTCTATTATATATATATAATATATATATATATATATATACACTAAGTATAAAATGGTTGCCATTTCTTGCTGAACTAGTCTAAAGATTCGTTGTCTGTTAAATTTTTCATGAAGGTCATTCTGGCCATATTTGTATATTCTAACAAGATGCAAACTACAGTTTAGAGCCTCAGATTATGAGGGAATCTTAAGTACCACCCCCCAAACTATAAAAATTACAAATTTACCTTTTTATAAATAAGGAATGTTTTGTGGCCTCCTAAATTTGACATAGATTAAGCCCTCACTATGTCTTAGCCCAGCCCTGTTGGTGGTGCTTGGTTGGCCATGGGCTACACTTGGATTGGGCTTGTTGCATCCCTAGGGTTGCCAACCTCCAGGTGATGGTTGGAGATCTCCTGCTATTACAACTGATCTCCAGGTGACAGATCAGTTCCCCTGGAGAAAATTTGACAATTGGACTCCATGGCACTGAAGTCCCTCCCCTCTCCAAACCCTGCTCTCCTCAGGCTCTGCCCCCAAAATCTCCAGGTATTTCCCAACCCGGAGCTGGCAACCCTATGCATCTCACTGGATCAGTTGATGGATGGGCCACAAAAGACACACCCAGGCCACAGCTTAAAAGTCAGGCTTAACTTGTAGTGATATATATGAAGACTTTGGGAGGCAACCACTGGGATTCTCAGACACTTGACTTAACAAGGCCACGCACTACTACTCACCATTAAGTCTGGTCCGCGTGAGAGCTTCTTGAAGCTCTTCATGGGTTAAATAGATCCCCAGAGCAGCCAAGACAGAGTTGAGGTTGCTGATCTTCACCTTTTTGTCTTGAACAGAAAGTACATTTTTAGTAGGTGTGGATTGATATTAACCATCTGTATTCTGCAATTTCCATTAAAACAGTTACCTTATTTGGCCATATAGTGGGAGGGTGGTCATTGTTCCTCATGTTACTGATCAGGCAAACTGAGGCAGAGCAACTGAGAGCTTAGGATGGCTTAATGAGCCTATAGATTAATGGTGAGTTTCAATCTGGCCCTCTCACACTAGTGTTGCCAACTGCCTGGAGGAACAAAAAATGTCCTGTCCTTTTAATAGAGGCACTCTGGGATGTTATTTACCAGGTGATGTTATTTACTTCTAGGTGGTGAAAACCTTCAGTTGCCCATTTCCACACATTAATCCTGCACTAATGTGCCAGCGTGGTGTAGTGGTTAAGAGTGGTGGTTTGGAGCAGTGGACTCTGATCTGGAGAACTGGGTTTGAGTCCCCACTCCTCCACATGAGCAGCGGAGGCTAATCTGGTGAACCAGGTTGGTTTCCCCACTCCTCCACATAAGGCCAGCTGGGTGACCTTGGGCTAGTCACAGCTCTCTTAGAGCTCTCTCTGCCTCACCTACCCCACAGGATTTCCATTGTGGGGAGGGGAAGGGAAGGTGATTGTAAGCCAGTTTGATTCTCCTTAAAAGATAAAGAAAGTCAGCATGTAAAAACCAATTCTTCTTTATTAAAGGGGCAAAACATTTTCCTCCAGGACTGTTGGCAACCTTACCTCAGGCCCACATTTTATCTTGTATCCACAGAGCCTCCTCAGCTCCTGCACCTGGGTCTCCCCAAAACCATTACACCAGCGTGCTGCTCACATTAGATGCCACTTCAAAGGCTTATCAGCGACATTGGTTTCTTCCTCCCATTGATTCAGATTTGTATTTCACCCTACAGAGGCACAGGATACTCCCCACTTGAACACCCAGCCCTCACTGGGGTGGGTGGGAATACAGGCAAAACGTATCCTGAACTTTTTGTAAATAGAGATAAATGAGACAACCTAACCCCCCCTGCAAAAAGCTTAATTAATTAACCTTGCCTCAGTTCACAAAAAAGTAAACTGAAATATGTAACAACACATTTAAAGTCCAATCCTGTGCAAGCTTACTTAGAAGTAAGCCCTAACGAGTTTCAAAGTGCATTTGATTACAGACAAACCAGTTTGGTTATCAGCTTCCCCCTCCAATAGAGGGGATTCTCTCATGGGCATCCTATTAATTTGGGGTTGTTGTTTTTTTGCAGATGAACCAACCCTTATTTCTCCCTTCCTTTATCTTCTATTGGACTTAACAGAGTTGCTTTCTTGGACTTCTCATAAGGGTTGAGAGAGGGCTTTGTATCACTGGCCCACATGTTGGTCTTCTCATAGTTTTGCCAGCATTTAGCTAGCATCCAGTGAGCGTTGGGGTCATGCAATGCTGTGATACTGTTTTTAGGCTGAGTAACCAGAAATGACACCCACGTTGCATGATGCTGTAGAAATTTTCCCCATCTATATGGCAAAAACCATAACAATTGGGGAAATTCCTAGAGCATCAAGTGACCTGGTGCTGTCAGTTCCAGGTACTCACTTGGAAGCAACATCATGGTTTCGGGCAATGCTGCTTCCCCTCTCTGTTTTCACTCCTTCTGCTTATTTGAGTAACGGTGAGGGCCATAGGCTGGTGGCGGGTGGTTGCCTGCCAAAACAGGCAATGTGGCAACCCTGGTATCCACTGAGGAAAATCCCTTCTCACGGAGGGAAATCCCCTTCCTCTGCTCCCTCCCAATGTCCACAACTAGTGATAGCAACAAAACCTCATAAAATGTACTGATCATTTTATTTTCGTATTTTCTTTTCATATTTCTTTTCGTATTTTCGTATGTAACAAGATTACAACTAATAAATATGTGTGGATATGAAAATCATGTTCAGCCTGAAAATCTGTAGAAATACAGTTGCCATTTGTTTAAATACTGGAACTACCATAATCCATATTGTGATGTGCAACAACAGATGTTGGAGTGTATCTAGTGATGTGGATGTGTCTCTTTTTGGTCATCTATTAAGATGGTATTATCATTTTCATACTGTAAATTAACCAGGTTAAGATTATAATAGGTCAACTTCTTTTTGGATGGTTCTGTGAGTGGATTTCTTTATTTTTATGTTGAAAATAAAATGTATAAAATACAAAAATAGAACTGGGGGGGGGGAGCATTTGGGTAGACACTGGAGCCAAATGGGTACCATTTCTTATGTTGAAACACTTCACATCTCATTCCGCTCGAGTTATGCAGCCTCCATGGCTCGGCCCAGCAGTCCTTCCACCTCACTGCCTCCCCAATTTCCCCTTTGAGGTTAAAACTCACTCTTAATGCTGGGGATGGCTTGGGCAGCCCACAAGACGTCTTTCAGGTTCACCGTCCCATCCTCTATAAAGAAAAAAGACTCTTCATGGAAAAGACTCTGACCCTGAAATCCTGCTCATCCCCAAACTGATTTTTCCTCTCTTTCACTGTGGCTTTCCCCTAGTACTTTACATCACTGTTGATGTCATTACAAGATACATCATACCCCACACTTTACCTTTATAGCTCAACAGTCCAAAAAGAATTAGGCTTGACATTTTTCAGCATGAAAATTCATGGACAGTCCCTCTTGGAGTGGGGAAACAAATCCAGTTCACCAGATTAGCCTCCATCATTCATGTGGAGGAGTAGGGAATCAAACCCGGTTCTCCAGATCAGAATACACCTCTCCAAACCACCACTCTTAACCATTACACCACACTGGCTCTCAAGGAAACGGGGCCATGGAGGCACACTCACTGTTAACTGTTGCCAGCCTGAGAGCTCGCTGCACCTCCTGCGGGGTCAAATGGATTCCTATGTCAGCCAGGGCAGACTTCAGTTTGCTGGCATCCACCCTTTTTTCTTTAACAAAAGGGGAGGGGGAAAAACTTTGGTTAGGTATGGATTGAGAAGGGATTAGTGTTCATCAGTCGCACTGTATAAAGTGACCGGGGACCACGCGGGAGGAATGAATTGGATATCTCTTTCCCGGCAAGTACACTTGGGTCCCCACTTGTATCTCTACAAATACTAAGCATGGAAAATAAAGCATAAACTTGTTAAAGTGTTAATTGTAGTGAGATTCCTGCATTTTTTAGGTTGGAAAAGAGGAGTTGCTTTGCAAGTGTGTCCCAAAAGTTACATTAAGGCCTTTTATGCATGGCTGTTTCTCTTGCAGTCACCTCCCCCCAAACCAGTTCCTGGCTTTGTTTTGAAAATGCATGCATTTTCCGACTGTCAGAGGTCACCTTGCTCTCCCCAAGCATTTCCATGTGTTTTGCCCACGTTTTCTGGATGCTGGCTAAACAGCATCCGGAAAACATAGGGAAAATGCGTGGGGAAAGCAAGGCAACCTCTGATAGTCGGAAAATGCATGCATAATCAAAACAAAGCCCTGAAGTAGTTAGGCGTGACCACGAGGGAAACATCCCTCCATTTAGACCACGAGGGAAACAGGCCTATGTTTAGATGTGGACCCTGCTTTAAAAAGTCTGATAACAAAAAGTCTGTCCTAATGGGAAGCCTTAAAATATATACTTCTTTGGCTCTTGTAAGCGCAGTGTAAGAATGGAAGGATTTCAGTTTTTTAAGACTTCCACCTAATAAAAAAAAGACATCTGACCTTGAATGCTTTGAGGACACTTTGCTGTTCTGCACTCTGGTTTGTGCTTTAAATAGCCAAGTCTCAACTCACCAGTTTTCATAATGTCTCTCACACCTTTCTTAAACGCTTCCAAGTCCACCTTCCCATCAGCTGCAAGGGAACAACAGAAGCCAAATGATCTTCAAAAGGGTTAAGTGGATGGGAAGGTGGTGAGTAGAAATCTAGAGGTCAAGGTGTCAAAACAAATTCTATGACTACTTTGGCATATGCCAAACTGAATGGCATGAACCCCCCCCCCCGAATCTGCACCCTTCCGAAAGGCCCAGACAGGCCTTTTATGCATGGCTTTTCCCTTCACGGTCACCCTCTCCCCCCCTCCCCGACTACTTTGGGGGCTTTGAATTGATTATGCATGCATTTTCCACCTTCAGAGGTTGTCTTGCTCTCCCTGTGCGTTTTCCTGTGTTTCCTGGATGCTGGTTAGCCAGCATCCAGAAAACACAGGGAAAATGTATGGAAATGCATGGGGAGAGAAAGGTGACCTCTGAAGGTTGGAAAATGCATGCATAATCAAAACAAAGCCTCAAAGTAGTCAGGGTACATGCACGAGGGAAACAGCCATGCATAAAAGGCCATAGTTAATGCTACAGGTCCTAACATTTGTCTGGATCAACAAACATACAGACACGTCATTAGAAATGGCCCACAGGTCAATCAGTTTAAAAACAACTACAGGATCCTCTCTGCCAGCTCTCCCAGCCCAGGGCAAGAAAGGTATGCAGTGGGAATATCTGAGTTTGCCAGCTGTTCATTTGGGAGGTTAGATCATTGGCCCCTGTAGCAGTCACTCTAGACTGAAAGTAGTTCTCCAGAGAAATTAATTGCTGACAGGGGGATAAAGCCAGAAAAAGGGGTTATTTTTTTAAAAAAATCTTTTGTCTTGACTTTTGTGAAGATCAGCTACTCTGCCAACATGATCCAAACCTGGGGGGGATGAGCAATGTACACTCTTGCATATTTTCCTGTAGTGCTGAACAGGAACTTTTGTGGGTTGCTAAGGAGATGCTACTCAAAGTGTGCTTCTGGGGGGAACTCATCCTCTCCTGAGCCATAATGGGCTTAAGTACAGGCCAACTATATTGCCCTCTCTGCAGACACCACCATATTTGTCATATGATGTCATACACATATATTTAATAGCCAAATATGGAACGCTGGAAATCTCCTGGAGCTACAACTGATCTCTAAACTACAGAGATCAGTTCCCCTGGAGAAAATGGCTGCTTTGGAAGGTGGACTCTGTGGCATTGTACCCCACTGAGATCCCTCCCCTCCCCCATGCTTCATCCCCAAGTCTCTAGGAGTTTCCCAACCTGGATCTGGCCACCCTACTCCCCCCATCCCCTACTGGTAGCCAGGGGAGACCTGGCAACCCTATTGCTGAGTTGGGCCAAGGGTCATCCCGACCAGTATTCTGTTTCCAAGAATGTGTCTTTTCAAAAAAGATCCAAAATACATTTTGTTAAACATAATTCCACCTCAAATTGACAACTCTCAGAAAGAACTTTATCAATATGCAATTTCAGCTGCCAGAATTATCTTTGCCAGAAACTGGAAACTTTCAACTATACCAAAAATATCAGAATGGAAGGACAAACTTTATGAATTTGCTTTAATGGCCAAGCTTACAAATCAAGTAAACATGAAACCTGATTTATTCCAAGAGAGATGGAAGCTGTTCTATCAATATTATTGACTTTATTATGTTTATCTTAAAATGATATTAGAGGTTATAGTCTTAAATCATATTGTAAATATCCACTTGCAATTTTACAAATATAGGTATGTCTCACTGTGTTACGTTTATCACAACCCAATTTGGGTTATAACTGAGTTTGTGCATTGAGAAGAAAGGAAGAGAAGAAGAGAAGAAGACAGGACAAAAAATGTTGAAAACATTCGATAACATTTTAATAGGCAGTTTTTAATGTCTTAGTGAGTTTACCACAACATATTCTGGGTGCCAAGGAAGGAAAAAAAGAAGAAATGTTGAATGATTTGTATATCATTTCTTTTATCTCTTCCTAATTTTCCCCTCCCCTTTTCTTTTTCTTTTTGAATTATTAATTTTTTTTTAAAAGATCCAAATCCACCAACCATTCACTGGTGCATATTTCATTGCCTCGTGCAGCTGCTTGGGGGTTAAATGCACCCCCATTTCCAGCAAGACGGTATCCAAGCTGTCAACGTCGACCCTTGACTCTGTGAGACAGAAAGAGAGAGAAATGTTGGCAACAGTCAACCACTTGGTTAAGCCTCTGGTTGTGAAAGTCCCTGGGCCTTAAGACAACCTTGTGAGCCAGCGAGGTGTACCTGGAGAGGACTCAACGTTTAGTTGAGCCCTCTTCCCACACTCCAGGTGGCCTATCTGCCTTTTACATTTTTATTTTAAAAACTATTGCATGAATGTTAACACATTTATTTGTTTGTTTGTCCCCTTATTAATAAAAAATGATTACTTTCCCCCCTAAAAATTCAAAAGTGTACTAGCTAGGGATTGTGGGAGCATTCTTGGTGACAGGGGTATTTAGCCAATAAGCACCGCAAACAGACAGCTTCTGTACTAGGGATTGTGGGAGCTTTTTTGGTGACCTTGGTGGAGGGCTTTAGCCAATCGGCATTGTGAAACAGCCAGCTTTTTCTTCAAATTTGTACAGAGGAACAGATTAGTTAGGACTGTGCAATGAGGGTGCTTCCAGAGCAGCCCCATTGCACCAAAACATGATGCATGATTTTACTCTTGAAAAGACCTGGATTCAGCACTCTGCTCAAAGCCATGAATCTCACTGTATAGACTTGTACGAATCTCACTGTACAGACTTGTACATGTCATTCTGAACCTAACAGTTTCACAGGGTTGCTCTTTGAATGCCTGTCTTAGACATCGGCTGGATCAGAGACCAGTGGGAGCCTCAGGTTAAGTAGATCTAAGCCTCTAAAGGAACAGCAGGATATAAATACAACACATCATTATGAGAATAAAATCTGGAGCTCCTTGGAGGAAGGGTAAAACAGATTTGACACGTAAATAACATTACTGAAACATCTTTCTTTAGATCAGGGGTGTCAAACATAAGGCCCTCGGGCTGGATCTGGCCCCTTGAGAGTTCTTATCCAGCCCACGAGACAGATGGAGGCAGCCCCCCACCCCACTCACGATCTGGGCTGGCGAGGCTTGGCCCGGCCCAACCAAGTGACATTTATGTCATATCCGGCCCTCAAAACAATTGAGTTGAACACCCCTGCTTTAGATGAAATTAAGGCTGACCATCGATATAATGTCTCTTCATCTATATCCTTGTCAATAAGATGGCTGCAATAACTCGTTTTTACTATAAGAAGGGTAACCATTTTGTTCCGGCCGCCTTACAGATTTTCCAAGCCACTGTGATTCCGCAACTTTTGTATGGAATCCAAGTTTGGATCCAGGGTTTTAATAAAGAAGTGGAGCGTCTCAGGGCAGTTTTTTTGAGACGCATCCTTGGCGTCACAAACTCTGTTTGTTATTTCTCTCTGTGCGCTGAGCTGGGACTGCACACGATAGAATCTGGTGCTTGGATCACTACTATCAAATACTGGTTACGCTCTCATTTTCGATCCCCCCCAAGTAGTTTATTGGCAGTTTTACATACTGACTCAACTGTTTCTAGATGGTCTCGGCTTATCTTAAATAGGATCAGATCACTCGGGATTGATCTTGATTCCTTGTCCAATTCCAGTGAATTATATATTTTTAGGTCAATCCAAAAAAGGATATGGGACAGTGATTCCCAAATAATAAAAGCCGGTGCTGAAGGTATCTGCTCCCCTCGTTTTTTAGGCCTTTCTTATCAAACAAACTCTATGGCCCAGTATTTTTTTAACTTAACTATACCCTCTCACCGTAGAGCATTTTTGATGGCCAGATTTAATATATTCCCTTCAGCTATTGTTAGTGGTAGATACAAGGGAATACCACACGAAGCAAGATATTGTAGGTGTCAATGCAAAGAACCTGACACAATACAACATATTCTCTTGTACTGTCCACTTTTCACACAGCTTCGATGCAGCTTAATTAGCTCCCTTCCTCAATTTACTATTGCAATGACTACTGGAAACATAGCCCATTTATTGGATGACAAAAGCTTTGAAGTTACCACTCAAGTAGCCGAGTTCCTGGCCAAGGTCCTAAAGGAGGGAGAAAGAAGGAGGGGAACCCTCATTTAATTGTTTATTATAATATTTACCGATGAACTGTGTATTTATTCTTTTTTAGATCCATATCTAGCTGCTTTACATGTTTGTTTTGTTACTGTTAATGCCAATAAAGGTTCTGTTTTCTGTTCTATATCCTTGTCTCCATTAAAATATGCCATGAGAAAAAGAAAGGATGGGGCATAAAAACTTCTGTTTCCATCCTGGTACAAAACTGCAGTTGCCTTTCTGTATCTGTCTACAAAGCATCTCCAGGTATAAGAGAGGCGTTTGCTTGATAGTGAAACCAAATCTGGGGGAAGAAAAAGTCATTTCAGTTTCTTCACTGGTAACAGCAGCAAACTGAAATTGTTCAAGACTTTCTATTCCTTGGCTCCACCATCAACCAAAAGGGAGACTGCAGCCAAGAAATCAGAAAAAAATTGAGACTAGGAAGAGCAGCCATGAAGGAGCTAGAAATTTTTTTGAAGTGTAAGGATGTGTCACTGGCCACCAAGACCTGATTAATTCATGCCATCGTATTCCCTATTACTATGTATGAGTGTGAAAGCTGGACAGTGAAGAAAGCTGATGTGGTGTTGGAGGAGAGTGTTACGGATACTGTGGACTGCCAAAAAAATAAAATAATCAGTGGGTTATAGATCAAATCAAGCCCGAACTGACCCTAGAATCTAAAATGACGAAACTGAGGCTATTGTATTTTGGTCACATCATGAGACGAGAAGAGTCACTGGAAAAGACAGTCATGCTAGGAAAAGTTGAGGGCAGCAGGAAAAGAGGAAAACCCAACAAGAGATGGACTGACTCAATAAAGGAAGCCACAGCCCTCAGTTTGCAAGACCTGAGCAAGGCTAACAAAGATAGGACATTTTGGAGGACTTTCATTCATAGGGTCACCATGAGTTGGAAGCGACTTGATGGCACTTAACACACACACACAACTGCAACAAAGGTTCAGGCCACAGGGATTCTCCCCAAACCTAGTTACAGGAACGGTTTCATGAACTTTTCTTTCTCAGGCTTGTTCTTCCCTAACTCTGCTTTTCCCTTCAGCCTTGTTCAATACCTCCTTTGATCCCTCTATCTGGCTTTATCGAGGGCATCTTTGGGATCTCTTGTTTTACTCCTTTCAGGTCTCGTTTTACTCCTTTCAGGTCATCCATCGTCCCCTCAGCTGAAGGGAAGAAACAACTTGTCAGAGAAGGCACGACTCAGATGTAGACCCCCATGTAGCACTAATGAGGGACAGAGTCCTGGAACAGTTTTGATAAATCGCCTAGAATGTCAGATTAATTCTCATTAATCAGTTAGGGTAAAACTAAATATGATGTGGACAGCCATGTTTCTTTGTTCATGCATCTGAAATGGGTGGGGGGGGGGTCTACTTTTTATTGCAAAAGGTGCACATAGAAACATAGAGCTGGAAGGGACCTCAAGATCATCTAGTCCAACTGCCTGCACAACACAGGAATTAACAACCATCTCCCCCACCCACACACACACCCAGAGGCCCCAGGTAAAAAAGGTAAAGGTCCCCTGTATAAGCACTGGGTCATTCCTGACCCATGGGGTGACGTCACATCCCGACGTTTCCTAGGCAGACTTTGTTTATGGGGTGGTTTGCCAGTGCCTTCCCCAGTCATCTTCCTTTTACCCCCAGCAAGCTGGGTACTCATTTTACCAACCTCGGAAGGATGGAAGGCTGAGTCAACCTTGAGCCGGCTACCTGAAACCAACTTCCGTAGGGATCGAACTCAGGTCGTGAGCAGAGCTTTTGACTGCAGTACTGCAGCTTAACACTCTGCGCCACTGGGCTCCTGAGGAAGACAAAAATCCTCCAGGATTCCTGGCCAATCTGGACTGGAGGAAAATTTCTACCTGACCCCAAAGCAGCATTGGCATTACCATGGGCATAGTTAAGAGATGTTGAACCTCACCCCATGAGAGCCAGCATGGTGCAGTGGCTGAGGACGGCAGTCTCTAATCTCGAGAAACAGGTTTCATTTCCCACACCTACAGATGAAGCCTGCTGGGTAACCTTGGACTAGTCACAGTTCTCTCTGAACTCTCTGTCTCACCTACCTCACAAGGTGCCTGTTGGGGGGGCCGGTAAGGGAAGGACATTGTAAGCCGCTTTGAGACTCCTTATGGTAGAGAAAAGCAGGGTATAAAAGCCAACTCTTCTTCTTCACATCCTTGCAGTTCAGAGAGCTCTGAGAGAACTGTGACTAGCCCAAGGTCACCCAGCAGGCTTCATGTGGAGGAGTGGGGAATCTAACCTGATTCTCCAGATTAGCGTCCGTCGCTCTTAACCACCACACCCCGCTGGCTCCACAGGGCATTGTAGTCGGCTTATTAACTGCAAGGCAAAGAGATCTCATTTGTGGGGTGGGAACAATCCCAGGATACACCTAGATGAGGCACAGGTCAGTAGGCAGAAACTGAGGCCTTGATGAGTTAACAAAGATGATAAATTTACTTTGCATATGCTCAAGGTGTGTGTGTGCCCCCTTTGCCAAAAATCTAAAATTAAAATGCTGTGCTCTGGCAATGAAAATGATGCTCTAAGGAGATTCCTACACAACAAGGGCATTCACAACGACTTCCCCCACCAATCCCAGAGGCCCCAGAGGAAGGCAAATATCCCCCAGGATCCCTGGCCAATCTGGCCTAGAGGAAAATTTCTTCCTGACCCCAAAGAAGTAGTTGGCGTTACCGTGGGCATAGTTAAGAGGTCCTGAACCTCACCCTGTGAGAGCCAGCATGGTGTAGTAGAGCAGCAGACTCTAATCTGGAAAAGCAGGTTTGATTCCCCAGTCTTCCATATGAGCGACAGACTCTAATCTGGAGAAACAGGTTGGTTTCTCCACTCCTATCCATGAAGCCTTCTGGGTGACCTTGGGCCAGTTACAGTTCTCTCGGAACTCTCTCCGCCCCACTTATGTCACCAGTTACCTGTTGGGGGGCGGTAAGGGAACGCGATTGCAAGCTGCTTTGAGACTCCTTATGGTAGAGAAAAGCATGGTATAAAAACCAATTCCTTCTTCACATCCTTGCAGTTCAGAGAGTTCTGAGAGAACTGTGACTAGCCCAAGGTCACCCAGCAGGCTGCATGTGAAGGAGTGAGGACGAACCCGGTTCTCCAGATCAGAGTCCGTCGCTCTTAACCACCACACCCCGCTGGCCCCACAGGGCATTGTAGTCAGGTTATTAACTCACCAGTCTTGGGATGTGGCTGGACTGCTCCCTTCGTAAATTCTCCAAAGTTCACCTTCCCATCCACTGCAAGGAAAAGAATAGATCTCATTGAGGGCGGGGGGGGGGGAGAATAATCCCAGGAGACACCCACATGAGGCACAGGCTGGTAGGCAGAAATGGAGGCAATGTTTCTGGGAAGGACTCAGGAGTAGTTGATTTAATATCATCCCATCATCCCCACATCCAGCTCCAGCACTTCTGGGGGAGGATGGGATAGAAAGCTGAAAGCAATTTCTTAAGAATTTTTGGAGCAGAAATTTGAAAGTACACTGAAAGTACTAATCAGATGGCTGCGTTATCCTCCCTGCAAGATATGTGGCTGGGCGCCAGGCATGCTCCCCTGTGTGTTTTATGCATTGTGCATACATGTTGTATTCTTTGTATACTAGTAGTTTGTTTCAAATAATATTCTCTGGGTTTCACAACTGCTGTTTACCATGACAAACTGATAGAGAAAAGAATCCACAGGGCATTGTAGCCAGCGTGGTGTAGTGGTTAAGAGCAGCGGTTTGGAGAAGTGGTCTCTAATCTAGAGAACCGGATTTGATTCCCCACTCCTACAGATGAAGCCTGCTGGGTGACCTTGGGCCAGTCATGGTGCTCTTAGAGCTCTCTAAACCCCACCTACCTCACAATGTGTTTGTTGTGGAGTGAGGAAGGGAAGGAGATTGTAAACTGGTTTGATCCTTCCTTAAGTGGTAGAGAAAGTTGGCATATAAAAACCAACCCTTCTGGTTAACTCACCAGTCTTGGGATGCGGCTGGACTGCTCTGACCCCCTTCGTAAATTCTCCCAAGTTTGCCTTCCCATCCACTGCAAGGGAAAGAAGAGATCTCATTAAGGGGGGGACGGGGCGGACAATCCCAGGAGATCCCAACATGAGGCACAGGCTGGTAGGCAGAAAGGGTTACCCAACCTGTATTCTTTTAATGGTTATATAGTTTTTAATAATACATAGAAAAAACAAGGGGGAAAGTAAGGACTCACCAGGAATCGAAGCCCTGTTAAAGACCCAAGGAACCCCTTCCAACACGGTGAGGATTTAACACAACAGTAACACAGCCTCAGCTGGCTGCTCCTTTGAGGCTCAGAGCCCAAGACACGAGGGGATGGGGGGAAGGTGTCTGGGACACAACAGGTGGTGTCCGGCAGATCAGGGTTAGACTCTGGTGGGTTGGGGCAGGGTGCACTGGTATCTGGTGGTGACAGATGATGTACCAGCTGGGCTGGGGGGGGGGGAAGGCCTATTTGTGGTTGTTCCTCCAGAGTGAAGTCTGATGAACATGGGGTGGGGCGAATAGCAAAATCTTTAAAGCCAAGTGGAAAAGAGCCTGCACCCTATCCTCTGGTCCCTCCCACTGAGAATTTATCCTGTACCCTGGAGACCCTGAGAAGGAGACTATGGCCTTAAGAAGAAGGGTCAAAGACCTCTTGTCTTTGTTCATCCTTAAGATGCAAGTGGAGAGGTTGCGCTGCCTCAATTTGCCGTGGAACCATGGGCTTTTTACACATTCTCACTTTCCTGTTTCTTCAGAGCCCCCCCCCCCCCGTTCTGCATGTGTTTTGCTTTCTCTAGTGGATTTGATATCACACAGGTTTATGTCTGGCATAAAAACCTGCACTTTAAATCTGCAGGGAGATATGCCGGACACAAACCTGTGTGATATTGAATCGACCACATGAGTGGCAGTCTTTAATCTGGAGAACCAGGTTTGACTTCCCACTCCTACACATGAAGCCTGCTGGGTGACCTTGGGCTAGTCACAGTTCTCTCGAAACTCTTTCAGTCTCACCTACCTCACAAGGTGCCTGTTTATTGGGTGGTGGTGGTAAGGGAAGGTGATCGTAAGCTGCTTTGAGACTCCTTATGGTAGAGAAAAGCAGGGTACAAATACCAATTCTTCTTCGCATCCTTGCAGTTCAAAGAGTTCTGAGAGAACTATGACTGGCCCAAGGTCACCCAGCAGGCTTCATGTGGAGGAGTGGGAATAGGGTTGCCAACCTCCAGGTAATCGATGGAGATCTCATTCTATTACAATTGATTTCCAGCCGATAGAGATTAGTTCACCTGGAGAAAATGGCCGCTTTGGGAATTGAACTACATGACATTGAAGTCCCTCCCCTCCCCATTCCCCACCCTCCTCAGGCTCCAACTCAAAAATCTGCCACCGGTGCCAAAGAGGGATCTGGCAACCCTAAGTGGGGAATCAAACACGATTCTCCAGATTAGAGTCCACTGCTCTTAAAAAGTATACCACGCGGGCTCCACAGGACGTTGTAGCTGGCTTATTAACTTACCAGTCTTGGGATGAGGCTGGACTGCTTTGACCCCCTTCATAAATTCTCCCAAGTTTACCTTCCCATTCGCTGCAAGGAAAAAAGGAGATCTTATTGGGGGAGGGGGAAATAATCCCAGTAGACACCCACATGAGGCACAGGCCGGTAGGCAGGAACGGAGGAAGTGTTTCTGGGAAGGACTCAGGAGTCGCTGGTTTAATTTCATCCCGTCATCCCCACACCCAGCTCCAGCACTTCTGGGGGAGGGTGGGATAGAAAGCTGAAAGCAATTTCTTTAACAACTTTTGGAGAAACATTTAAAAGTACACTGAAAGCACTAATCAGCCGGCTGCGATATCCTCCCTGCAAGAAATGTGGCTGGGTGCCAGGCATGCTCCCTGTGTGTTTTATGCATTGTGCACACATGTTGAATTCTTTGTATACCTGCAGTTTGTTTCAAATAATATTAACTGGGTTTCACAACTGCTGTTTACCATGACAAACGGGTGGAGAAAACCATCCCTCTATATCCCCTCCTTCCCCGACCATACTGACCATCCACAGGGGCATATTTTAATGCTTCCTGCAGCTCTTTGGCTGTGAGGTCGATGCCCATGCTGGCCAGGATGCCTTCCAGATCTTGAACAGCAACCCGGTCTTCTACAGGGAGAGAAAATATCAGCGGTAAGGTGGATACGGATTCAACCTGAGGAATGCCAACCTTAAGGTGGTGGCTGGCGATCTCCCACTATTACGGCTGACCTCCAGGTGACTGAGATGAGTTCCCCTGGAGAAAATGGCTGCTTAGGAAGGTGGACTCTATGGCATTATACCCCATTGAAGTCCCTCCCCTTCCCCAACCCCACCCTCTTCAGGCTCCACCCCCAACATCTTCCAGTATTTCCCAGCCCGGAGTTGGCAACCCTACCAGCCTGGGAAAGGGATGAACAAGTCAGTTAGTAAACCCAGAGGGTGACAGAAATTCCTGGAGTAGTTTGCCTGTTGTGCTGTTCCAGAATCCAGACAGCATCTTTTAAGTCACCACAACCTGCTGCCTGAGGGAGGTGGAAAGATGCAACATGTTCAGGGCCACACTAAGGCATGCTGAGGCCCTCAGCTATGTCAAGTTGATATATTTTACAAACGAATGTGCGGAAAAGGACGCAGAGGTCTGCACATTCATTTTTAAAATATAACAATTTTGCGTCAACAGTTTCTAACTCTTACTAAATAAGGAAGAAAAATTATAATTGGGTGTGTTCAGCTGTAAGACTGTATGAGCTGTGCTTTACAGATGGTCATTGTATTGTTAATTTCTGGTACTTGTTTCAAAAGTGTATAACGGTCAACAGAAAGCATTATTATTTCTTTGTAGCATTATTCACCGAGTGGGCAATTGTGTTTTATATCTGAGATCTTTTATGCATGGCTGTTTCCCTCGCCTGTTTTGTTTTGGTACAGTTTTAGTTGGATCTAACAAAAGGTTCTCTGTGGTTCGTTTTCAAGATTTCTCTTTGGACCAGCATGGTACCCTTGAATGTGCATCTACAGCATCCATTTCAAGTCCCGCAGTGCTACTTACTTTGAAACATGGCAGGTTGCCGTGTAGCCATGACGTTCTCGAGCGCACTCTTCAGGCTCACTTTCCCTTCAGCTGCACACAAAACAAGAGACTGATCAGTAGGGTTGCCAACCTCGAAGTACTAGCTGGAGGTCTCCTGTTATTACAACTGATCTCCAGGCAACAGAGGTCAGTTCACCTGGAGAAAATGGGTTCTTTGGCAATTGGACGCTATTTCACTGAAGTCCCTCCCCTCCCCAAACCCCACCCTCCTCAGGCTCTGCCCCAAAAACCTCCAGGTATTTCCCAACCCTGAGCTGGCAACCCTACTGATCAGGTGGACGAGGTGCCTGGAGGAAGGGGTGGGAAGGGGGCAGCAGCCTCAATTTCCCCACCAGAAACCCACAGGTAAAATACAGTATTTACTTTCTGTTTTTGACCTCAAGGCTCTAGAAGGGGCAGCTTAGGTATCTGGAATGGGTTTGGCTACAGATATGACCCAACTACCACTGTTTTGGGCCTCGAAAGCAGGAATGTCTCTTCACAAGAAGACTCTACATTTTCATAAAGCCTGGCTTCTACTAGGATCTGTCTTGGAACAAAGTATACATTCCCAAGGGCTGCTCTGGATATTCCTTCTTTTCAATGTGGATTGTGATCCATTGTATGCCACTGAAGTGCCAGCTTATCTCCCAAACAGTTGATGTGTTTAGGAGACCTATTCTTCACTACTCACCATCACTAGCGATGTGCTTCAAAGCCTTCTCCTTCTCCTCTTCTGATAGGTGGATGCCCATCTTCGCCAGAGTGGAACTCAAGTCGTCAGCCGCAACCATTTCCCCTTAGATCAGTTAAGAAGAATCAGTCTCACTCTACAAATGATACCTCCTTGCCTAGTCAGTTCTAGCAGGTAAGAATTTGTTTCAAGTGACCAAGCGAGTGAGAGGTGTCCCGCCAGGCCTATGGTTGAGGACAGCAACGGTACCATCAGAGTACTGGCCACCCGTTCCCCCTCCGTTTCCTCTGCCTTTTCTCCCCTTCCCCCACATGTTTCCTTTCCTTCCTTCCCCCATATTTCCTGGGTCGATAGCCCCCTCCCTGAGATTGTAATATAGGCATACCATCATTGCTCCTTACATGGGAAACTAGGCCCCAAGTTGGGTTTTATTATGTTTTGGAATGCTTTACTTGTTTAGATTGTTTTATGCATTTTAAGAAAGTGCTATTTATGTTTGATTGTGTAGGTAGCTGCCTCAATTTGCCTTGGAGCCATGGGCTTTCCCCACATTCTCACTTTCTTTGCTTGTAAGTTCCTGTTTCTTCAGGGTCATTATCCCTGTTCTGCATGTGTTTTGCTCTCTCCAGTGGATTTGACACAAGTTTAAATCTGGCATAAAAACCTGCAGTTTAAATCTGCAGGGAGATATGTCAGACACAAACCTGTGTGATATTGAATTGACCACATGAGTAGTAATCTCATCTAATCTGGAGAACCAGGTTTGATGTTCCATTTCTATACATGAAGCCTGCTGGGTGGCCTTGGGCCAGGAGTTCTCTCGAAACTCCTTCAATCTCACCTACCTCACAAGGTGCATGTTGTGGCGGGAATTCTTTGAATTCTTTTTCTTTATTAAAAGTATAACTTTGGATTAATAAGAACCAAGTTTAGTAATCTCTAGCTTAGAATACCTGACTTTTTAGCTGACCCCAGATCCAATTAGGGCCTCTGATGTTGGAGGAAATTGCAGGCTAAGGAGCTAGTTTACCCAAAAGTAAACACACCAGGATGTTTGTAATTGTTTGATGAGGGAACAGACATTTGGTCAGGCAGCAATCTATCTGCTAGATTGGGGGAAGGTGTTAAAATACACAAGACTTCATAGGCAAACATTTGTTAGAAACTCTGGGAACAGAAAGCTTCAAAACAAAAATATGGCAAGCCCATCTCCAGGAAAACTTGAAAGGAGGGCTGTTGTAAAAATCTTTCTCCCACAGTTTTACCTATAAAAGAGCTTCCCAAAATCCTGGTATTTTGTCATTCTAGGGAAAGAGGTCAGGCTTCTCAGTTCCTGCCATTCTCTCCTTGGGATGACCCAGAGCGCTCTGATTGTCTGTCTGCTAGTGTGTCCATTTTATGTGGGTCTGTTATTTTCTGTCTTGAATATTTACCAAAGTATTATTGTGTTTTCTTGTTGTTGTTCTCTTACCTTATATATCTCTTGTAAGCCTAATAAACCTGCATGTTTTACTGATATATGTTCAATGTGATGTTTGAGGGCGATGCAGGAATGAAAGGCCTGTTCTGATTATCCCATCTCTAAGCTAAGCTTTGGTGAGTAGGCTAGCAGAGATTTTCCATTTACATCAAGGACCGAGGGAGAGGGCAAAGGGAAATTTCTTCCAACACATGTTTATTTGGGGGGGGGGGTAATGGAAGGCAATTGTAAGCCGCTTTGAGACTCCTTATGGTAGAGAAAAGCAGGGTACAAATACCAACTCATCCTTGCAGTTCAAAGAGTCCTGAGAGAACTATGACTGACCCAAGGTCACCCAGCAGGCTTCATGTGGAGGAGCGGGCATAGGGTTGCCAACCTCCAGGTAGTCGATGGAGATCTCCTGCTATTACAATTGATCTCAAGCCGATAGAGATCCATTCACCTGGAGAAAATGGCCGCTTTGGCAATTGAATTCTATGGCATTGAAGTCCCTCGTCTCCCCATACCCCACCCTCCTCAGGCTCCTCCTCAAAAATCTCCCACAACTATACCATGCTAGCTCCACAGGATATTGTAGCTGGCTTATTAACTTACCAGTCTTGGGATGCTGCTGGACTTCTTTGACCCCCTTCATAAATTCTCCCAAGTTTACCTTCCCATTCGCTGCAAAGAAAAAAAGAGATCTTATTGGGGGGGGGGGAATAATCCCAGTAGACACACACATGAGGCACAGGCTGGTAGGCAGACACTGCGGCCATGTTTCTGGGAAGGACTCAGGAGTAGCTGGTTTAATTTCATCCTGTCATCCCCACACCCAGCTCCAGCACTTCTGGGGAAGGGTGGGATAGAAAGTTGAAAGAAATTTCTTAACAACCTTTGCAGCAAAAATTTAAAAGTACACTGAAAGCACTAAACGTTTTTTGGTCAAATGACTGTAAAATAAATGATTGATTGGTTGAGCACTAATCAACCAGCTACGTTATCATCCCTGCAAGAAATGTGGCTAAGCGCCAGGCATGCTCCAATGTGTGTTTTATGCATTGTGCACACATGTTGTATTCTTTGTATACTTGTAGTTCGTTTCAAATAATATTCTCTGGGTTTCACAACTGCTGTTTACCATGACAAACGGATGGAGAAAAGCATCCCTCTATAGCCCCTCCTTCCCCGACCATACTGACCATCCACAGGGGCATATTTTAATGCTTCCTGCAGCTCTTCGGCGGTGAGGTCGATGCCCATGCTGGCCAGGATGCCTTCCAGATCTTGAACAGCAACCCGGTCTTCTACAGGGAGAGATAATATCAGCGGTAAGGTGGATACAGATCCAACATCCAGAGGGATGCCGACCTTCAATTGGTGGCTGGAGATCTCCCACTATTACGACTGACCTCCAGGCGACAGAGATGAGTTCCTCTGGAGAAAATGGCTGCATTATACCCCATTGAAGTCCATCCTCTTCCCTCCTTCCTCCTCCACTTCCCCAACCCCAGCCTCTTCAGGCTCCACCCCCAAAATCTTCAGGTACTTCCCAGCCCGGAGGTGGCAACCCTACCAGCTGGAGAAAGGGATGAACAAGTCAGGCCTTTTCTGTATGGCTGTTTCCCTCGCAGTCACCCCTCCCATGACTTTGGGTCTTTGTTTTGATTATGCATGGCATTTCTGACTGCCAGGGGTCGCCTCGCTCTCCCCCTGCCTTTCCCTGCTTTTTGCCCACATTCTCAAATTTGAGATAAAACAGGTGCCTGAAAGCACGGGTAAAATGAGGGGAAACGCATGGGGAGAGCGAGGCGACCTCTGAGGGTCGGAAACAACATGCATAATCAAAACAAAGACATGAAGTCGTTTGAGGGGTGACAGCGAGGGAAAGGGCCCTCAGTAAAAGTCCCCAGCAAGCCCCGTGGGTGGCAGAAACTCCTGGATGTAGTTTGCCTGTTGTGCTGTTTCAGAACCAAGTCAGCATCTTTTAAGTCACCACAACCTGCTGCCTGAGGGAGGTGGAAAGATGCAACATGTTCAGGGCCACACTAAGGCATGCTGAGCCCCTCAGCTATGTCAAGTTGTTATATTTTACAAACAAATGTACAGACTTCTGCTTGTTAGAAAAGCTAGCAGAAGTCTGCACATTCATTTGGAAAATATAACAATTTTGCATCAACAGTTTCTAACTCTTAGTAAATAAGGAAGAAAAATTATAATTGGGTGTGTTCAGCTTTAAGACTGTATGAGCTGTGCTTTACTGATGGTCATTGTACTGTTAATTGCTGGTGCTTGTTTCAAAAGTGTATTCTGGTGAACAGAATCAACTTGTTGAATGAGCCAGAGCATTATTACTTCTTTGTAGCATTATTCACCGAGTGGGCAATTGTGTTTTATATCTGACATCTTTTATGCATGGCTGTTTCCCTCGCCGTCACCCCTCTGATGACTTTGGGTCTTTCCTTTGATTACGCATGCCGTTTCTGACCATCAGAGGTCACCTTGCTTTTCCCCCTGTGTTTTCCAATTCGAGATAAAACAGGTCCCTGACAAGGTGGGCAAAACTCAGGGAAATACAAGGGGAGAGGGAGGTGGTCTCAGAACTGGAATGCATAAGTGACACTCAGACCCAAAGTCGTCAGAGGGGTGACAGCGAGGGAAACAACCATGCATAAAAGGCCTCAGTCTTCTTTTCAGAAGGCCAAAGGTGAAACGTCATCCCTGTCATTTAGGTTGGCAAGGCAATCTATGCAGTACGCAGACCCAATGTTTTCCCCTCCCCCTTTATTTTGCTGTACATCCGTTCTGATAAAGAGCTCCCGAGAGCTCAAAAGCGTGTTTTGTTTTGGTACTGTTTTAGTTGGACCTAACGAAAGGTTCTCTGTGGTTCGTGTTTCAGGATTTCTCTTTGGACCAACATGGTACCCTTGAATGTGCATCTACAATGACGAAGGCATCCATGCCAAGTCCCGCAGTGCTACTTACTTTGAAACATGGCAGGTTGCCGTGTAGCCATGACGTTCTCGAGCGCACTCTTCAGGCTCACTTTCCCTTCAGCTGCAAACAAAACAAGAGGCTGATCAGTAGGGTTGCCAACCTCCAAGTACTAGCTGGAGGTCTCCTGCAATTACAACTGATCTCCAGGCGACAGAGATCAGTTCACCTGGAGAAAATGGCAATTGGACGCTATGGTATTCAAGTCCCTCCCCTCCGTAAACCCCTCCCTCCTCAAGCTCCACCCCAAAAACCTCCAGGTATTTCCCAACCCAGATCTGGCAACCCTACTGATCAGGTGGACGAGGTGCCTGGAGGAAGGGGTGGGAAGGGGGCAGCAGCCTCAATTTCCCCACCAGAAACCCACAGGTAAAATACAGTATTTACTTTCTGTTTTTGACCTCAAGGCTCTAGAAGGGGCAGCTTAGGTATCTGAAATGGGTTTGGCTGCAGATATGACCCAGCTACCACTGTTTTGGGCCTCGAAAGCAGGAATGTCTCCTCTTCACAAGAAGACTTTACATTTTCATAAAGCCTGGCTTCTACTAGGATCTGTCTTGGAACAAAGTATACATTCCCAAGGGCTGCTCTGGATATTCCTTCTTTTCAGTGTGGATTGTGATCCACTGTACGCCACTGAGGTGCCAGCTTAACTCCCAAACACTTTATGCTAATAAAGGTATTGAATTTGGTTGGTAACTCCTAAACATTTAGTTCTCACTTTATTTCTCACCATACAAAGTCCGACATTCATCAACTGCACATTAAATGCCGGAACAGACATTAAAGTGTTGATTGCCTTCCTGATACATGTTTACATTTGCCAACCTCCAGGTGGTGGCTGGAGATCTCCTGCTATTACAACTGATTGCCAGGCAACAGTGATCAGCTCACCTATATCGCCACTTTAGAAGAAGGACTCTATGGCATTATACCCCATTGAAGTCCCTCCCCTCCACAAACCCCGCCTTCCTCAGCCTTCACCCCCCTAAATCTCCAGGTATTTCCCAACCCGGAGCTGGCAACCCTAAGCATGTTTCAAAGCTGATGGGGAATTGGCCGTTCCACCACCCTCCGAATTGCATCCAAAGACCTATTCTTCACTACTCACCATCACGAGTGATGTGCTTCAAAGCCTTCTCCTTCTCCTCTTTTGATAGGTGGATGCCCATCTTGGCCAGAGTGGAACTCAAGTCGTCAGCCGCAACCATTACCCCTTAGATCAGTTAGGAAGAATCAGTCTGAAGCTACAAATGATACCTCCTTGCCTAGTCACTCCTAGCAGGTAAGAATTCGTTTCAAGTGACCAAGTGAGTCAGAGGTGTCTCACCAGGCCTATGGCTGAGGACAGCAATGGTACCATCAGAGCACTGGCCACCCCTTCCCCCTCCTTTTCCCCTGCCTTTTCTCCCCTTCCCCCACATGTTTCCTTTCCTTCCTTCCCCCATATTTCCTGGGTCGATTGCCCCCTCCCTGAGATTGAAATATGGGCATACCATCATTGCTCTTTACGTGGGAAACTGGGCCCCGAAGTTGGAGTAATGCAATTACAGTGTGCTAGGGTTTTATTATGTTTTGGAATGCTTTACTTGTTTAGATTGTTTTATGCATTTTAAGAAAGTTCTATTTATGTTTGATTGTGTAGGTAGCTGTTCTGAGCCCGGCCTGGCCGGGGGAGGGCGGGGTATAAATTATTATTATTATTATTGTTGTTGTTGTTGTCGTTGTTGTTGTAGCAGCAGCAGCAGGACAGTTTTACAAAATATTGGTGTCCCCCACCCTTTTGGTCACACACGACTAAGAAAATTAGGTGCAGGTAAGAGGGCTAGCAATTTTTGTGCTCCAATTGGAGAGGCTAATTGAAAGTTCTGGCAAGGCTACAGTTACTACTGGAGGGACGATCCAGGATTAAATGAAATTGTGGTATAGCAAGCTTATTAACTTACCAGTCTTGGGATGCTGCTGGACTGCTTTGACCCCCTTCATAAATTCTCCCAAGTTTACCTTCCCATTTGCTGCAAGGCAAAAAGGAGATCTTATTGGGGGGGGGATAATCCCAGTAGACACCCACATGAGGTACAGGCCGTTAGGCAGAAACGGAGGAAGTGTTTCTGGGAAGGACTCAGGAGTCGCTGGTTTAATTTTATCCCGTCATCCCCACACCCAGCTCCAGCACTTCTAGGGGAGGGTGGGATAGAACGCTGAAAGCAATTTCTTTAACAACTTTTGGAGCAAACATTTAAAAGTACACTGAAAGCACTAATCAGCCGGCTGCGTTATCCTCCCTGCAAGAAATATGGCTGGGTGCCAGGCATGCTCCCCTGTATGTTTTATGCATTGTGCACACGTTGTATTCTTTGTATACCTGTAGTTTGTTTCAAATAATATTCTCTGGGTTTCACAACTGCTGTTTACCATGACAAACGGATGGAGAAAAGCATCCCTCTATAGCCCTCCTTCCCCGACCATACTGACCATCCACAGGGGCATATTTTAATGCTTCCTGCAGCTCTTCGGCTGTGAGGTCGATGCCCATGCTGGCCAGGATGCCTTCCAGATCTTGAACAGCAACTCGGTCTTCTACAGGGAGAGAAAATATCAGCGGTAAGGTGGATATGGATCCAACCTGCAGGGGGATTCCGACCATCAAGTTGTGGCTGGCGATCTCCCACTATTATGGCTGACCTCCAGTCGACAGAGATGAGTTCTCCTGGAGAAAATGGCTGCATTATACCCCATTGAAGTCTCTCCTCTTCCCTCCCCTCCCCTCCCCTTCCCTTCCCCTTCCCTTCCCCAACCCCACCCTCTTCTGGCTCCACCCCCAAAATCTTCAGGTATTTCCCAGCCCGGAGGTGGCAACCCTACAAGCCTGGGTAAGGGATGAACAAGTCAGTTAGTAAACCCAGAGGGTGACAGAAATTCCTGGAGTAGTTTGCCTGTTGAGCTGTTCCAGAATCCAGACAGCATCTTTGAAGTCACCACAACCTGCTGCCTGAGGGAGGTGGAAAGGTGCAACATGTTCAAGGCCACACTAAGGCATGCTGAGGCCCTCAGCTATGTCAAGTTATTCTATTTTACAAACGAATGTGCAGACTTCTGCTTGTTAGAAAAGCTAGCAGAAGTCTGCACATTCATTTGTAAAATATAACAATTTTGTGTGTTCAGCTTTAAGACTGTATGAGCTGTGCTTTACAGATGGTCATTGTATTGTTAATTGCTGGTGCTTGTTTCAAAAGTGTATACTGGTGAACAGAATCAACTTGTTGAATGAGCCAGAGCATTATTACTTCTTTGTAGTATTATTCACCGAGTGGGCAATTGTGTTTTATATCTGACATCTTTTATGCATGGCTGTTTCCCTCGCCGTCACCCCTCTGATGACTTCGGGTCTTTTCTTTGATTACGCATGCCGTATCTGACCATCAGAGGTCACCTTGGTCTCCCCCTGTGTTTTCCAATTCGAGATAAAACAGGTCCCTGACAAGGTGGGCAAAACTCGGGGAAACACAAGGGGAGAGGGAGGTGGCCTCGGAACTGGCATGCATAAGCGACACTCAGACCCAAAGTCGTCAGAGGGGTGACAGCGAGGGAAACAGCCATGCATAAAAGGCCTCAGTCTTCTTTTCAGAAGGCCAAAGGTGCAACTTCATTCTTGCCCCACCCAATGCCTATCAGGTTGGCAAGGCATTCTATGCAGTACGCAGACCCAATGTTTTTCCCCTCCCACTTTATTTTGTTTAATATCCGTTCTGATGAAGAGCTCCCGAGAGCTATAAAGCGTGTTTTGTTTTGGTACTGTTTTAGTTGGATCTAACAAAAGGTACTCTGTGGTTTGTGTTTCAGGATTTCTCTTTGGACCAGCATGGTACCCTTGAATGTCCATCTACAATGACGAAGGCATCCATGCCAAGTCCCGCAGTGCTACTTACTTTGAAACATGGCAGGTTGCCGTGTAGCCATGACGATCTCGAGCGCACTCTTCAGGCTCACTTTCCCTTCAGCTGCAAACAAAACAAGAGGCTGATCAGTAGGGTTGCCAACCTCCAAGTACTAGCTGGAGGTCTCCTGCTATTACAACTGATCTCCAGGCGACAGAGATCAGTTCACCTGGAGAAAATGGGCGCTTTGGCAATTGGACGCTATGGTATTGAAGTCCCTCCCCTCCCTAAACCCTGCCTCCTCAGGCTCCACCTCAAAAACCTCCAGGTATTTCCCAACCCAGATCTGGCAACCCTACTGATCAGGTGGACGAGGTGCCTGGAGGAACATGTGGGAAGGGGGCAGCAGCCTCAATTTCTCCACCGGAAACCCACAGGTAAAATATTTACTTTCTGTTTTCAACGTCAAGGCTCTAGAAGGGGCAGCTTAGGTATCTGGAATGGGTTTGGCTGCAGATATGACCCAGCTACCACTGTTTTGGGCCTCGAAAGCAGGAATGTCTCCTCTTCACAAGAAGACTACATTTTCATAAAGCCTGGCTTCTACTAGGATCTGTCTTGGAACAAAGTATATATTCCCAAGGGCTGCTCTGGATATTCCTTCTTTTCAATGTGGATTGTGATCCACTGTACGCCACTGAGGTGCCAGCTTAACTCCCAAACACTTTATGCTAATAAAGGTATTGAATTTGGTTGGTAACTCCTAAACATTTAGTTCTCACTTTATTTCTCACCATACAAAGTCTGAAATTCATCAACTGCACATTGAATTCCAGAACAGACATTAAAGTGTTGATTGCCTTCCTGATACATGTTTAGGATTGCCAATCTCCAGGTGGTGTATCAAAAAACAGTAGTAGGTTCTAAATACGAGATGACACTGTATAATTAGAATAAGCACGAACAGTGAAGGACAATATATAGAAAGGCAGTCATTAAAATTGACAAAAAAATAGCAAGCCTCAAGCAAGCAACAAGGTGTGCCCAAAATGCTAAACCAAAATAATACAAAGTACTTCAAACTTGCAAACTATGCTACACAGCAGAAAACGGTCATGCGTGCTCAACAAAGTTCCTTCTGAGTGGAACATCTCACTCAAAAATGCCGTAGGTGTCAGCTTGGCTGGACGCTTTTCTTGGTACAGTTCGTCAGGCAAAAAATGTTGGGAAACGCCTTTCCAGATAAATTACAGTGCTTTCACCACTAAAAAGTGGCTTCATCAGCCTGATTATATACAAATATTAAAAGTAAGCATAGTATAGCAAAAAAGTTATTGTGGAAATAATTCATTTACAATAGCATGAATTTGCTCAATATTTTCTTACCTTAAAGAATTACAATCATTCACTGTCTATTTCACATATGTTTTGTATTTTTAAATCCCTTCTGCTGCTCCCATAATGGGCTGCATACCTCTCTGGATCATCCCGTATTGCTATGTGAAACTAGGTGCACTAAAAATAGTCAGCAGCTGTGAAGCACCATGTTAATTTTTTCTAAACTCTCTCAGTAGAGTTCTTAATGGGACCATTCATAAAAAACAGGACAGATCAAAATTGGTATTCAAACCGTGGGGAACTAAAGTATTGAAAAGAAATATAAAGCGCATTTCATGTTGTAAAAGCACTTTTTGAATGTCATTTTTGGATCACTTTTTACAACCTTTTGTGTCAGGTACCCCTTCCTTTATTTTGGATTCCTTCACTGTTCGTGCTTATTCTAATTATACAGTGTCATCTTGTATTTAGAACCTACTACTGTTTTTTGATACAGCTTAGCTTTACAGTTTTAGTGAGTCTTTCTTACTCCAACCTCCAGGTGGTGGCTGGAGATCTCCTGCTATTACAACTGATTTCCAGGCAACAGTGATCAGCTCACCTATATGGCCACTTTAGAAGGTGGACTCCATGATATTATACCCCATTAAAGTCCCTCTCCTCCACAAACCCCGCCTTTCTCAGCATTCACCCCCCAAATCTCCAGGTATTTCCCAACCCAGAGCTGGCAACCCTAAGCATGTTTCAAAGCTGATGGGGAATTGGGCATTCCACCACCCTCTGAATTGCATGCGAAGACCTATTCTTCACTACTCACCATCACGAGCGATGTGCTTCAAAGCCTTCTCCTCCTCTTTTGATAGGTGGATGCCCATCTTGGCCAGAGTGGAACTCAAGTCGTCAGCCGCAACCATTTCCCCTTAGATCAGTTAGGAAGAATCAGTCTGATGCTACAAATAATACCTCCTTGCCTAGTCACTCCTAGCAAGCAGGTAAGAATTCGTTTCAACTAAGTGACCAAGTGAGTCAGAGGTGTCCTGCCAGGCCTATGGTTGAAGACAGCAATGGTACCATCAGAGTACTGGCCACCCGTTCCCCCTCCGTTTCTCCTGCCTTTTCTCCCCTTCCCCCACATGTTTCCTTTCCTTCCTTCCCCCATATTTCCTGGGTCGACTGCCCCCTCCCTGAGATTGTAATATGGGCATACCATCATTGCTCTTTACATGGGAAACTGGGCCCCGAAGTTGGAGTAATGCAATTACAGTGTGCTAGGGTTTTATTATGTTTTAGAATGCTTTACTTGTTTAGATTGTTTTATGCATTTTAAGAAAGTTCTATTTATATTTGAGTGTTTTGGTAGTTGTCCTGAGCCTGAGCCTGGCCTGGTCGGGGGAGGGCGGAGTATAAATAAAAGCACATTATTATCATCATCATCAGGGAGTGTGGGGTATAAATAAATAATAATAGGTGGTTATTATTATTATTTCCCCCTTCTGGATTCACACCTTAACTTGGTAAGTGGGTTTGTGTGTGTCAGGGAAGCTGAGAGCAATACCGTAAGGGGTCTAGGCTCTATCAAGAGACTAAACTCCTAGCAGAGTCACTCAAGACGGAATGGTCCCAGCTGAGACACCAGACGAAGATGCATCCACCCCCTTAAGGGATCAATGGTCACATCCGCAGAAGAGAACAGGCAGTTCCAATGGGGATGGTGGCAGAGGAATCCCTGAAGGTTAGCTACTAGGCAGCAGCAGTAGCGGAAGGTGACACTGGCGGAGGATCTTTCGTAGACAACGGCAGTGCCACTACGGCTAACCCTGGTTAGTACTGCGCAGAAGAAGGCACTGGTAAACCACTTCTGACCAACCTTTACCTTGAAAACCCTATGATGAGACAATCCAAAATGAAAAATGATATAGTGCTGGAAGATGGGATGGCACTCAATCTGCTACTGGGGTAGAGCAGAGGACAAGTACAAGTAGTGCTGTTCTTAATGATGCAATTGGACTAAAGCTGAAAGGACGTTCAGTGGTTGACATGAATAGATGCAAAAGGAAAGTCCGAAGCTGTTCGGTGCATATAATAGGAACATGGAATGTGAGAAGCATGAATCAGGGTAAGCTTGAAATTGTTAAACAAGAAATGGAACGCATGGACATTTCAGTCCTGGGAGTAAGTGAATTAAAGTGGACTGGATTAGGACATTTCCAATCAGAAAATTACAAAGTGTTTTATTCAGGAAATGACAAACAGAAGAAACAGAGTTGCTTTAATAGTGAGGCAAGATGTAGCAAAGGCAGTCAGGAGCTATAATGCAAAGTCTGACCGAATAATATCAATCAGACTTCAGGGAAAGCCTATCAACATAAGCATCATTCAAGTTTATGCCCCAACTACAGATGCTGATGAGGAAGAAATTTCCAAGAGAGTCTGCCCGTGCAATGGTGAAGAAATTGAGACCCGTGAACATGTCTTCTTATACTGCCCTCTCCATCATGAGTTTAGATCTAAGACTATTCAAGAAACTCTAAGAAATAATACAGGGCTACCTGATAAAATAATACAGGGCTACCTGATAAAATAATACAGGGCTACCTGTGGCCGAATTCTGTGCTGCTATCTATAAGGCCCGAAAGGATGTAATGTACAAATAGGTACAATTTGATAGATAAACGTTTTAGAAGCTAGTTGGCTTACCTTTTTAGATATGGGATTTTATTGATATATTTTATTCTGTGGACTTTTCGATTGTCTGATATTGTTTTATTACAAATTTATGTTGCTGTTGATTAGATGTTCTACTTTTGGTCAAATGACCATAAAACACAGATTGATTGATTGATTGATTGACTGATAAGTACAGATAACAGATGTCCGGGGAAGGGATGCTCAACCTATATTCTTTTAATGAATATGTAGCTTTAAATAATATATAGAAAAACAAGGGGGGAAAGTAAGGAGTTCTCAGGAATCGAGGTCCTGTAAAAGACGCAAGGAACCCCTTCCAACATGGTAAGGATTTAACACAACGCTAATGCAGCCTTGGCTCCTTTGAGACTCAGAATCCGAGACACAGGGGGGAGGGGGGGAAGGAGTGTGGGACACAACAGGTGGAGTCTGGCAGATCAGGGTTAGACTCTGGTGGGATGGGGCAGGGTGCACTGGTATCTGGTGGTGACAGATGATATACTGGCTGGGTACATCAACTGTCACCACCAGATTTTAAAATAAAATTTTTAATATAAAAATTTATATTAAAAACCTAACAATGATCAAGAAGGAATAAATACAAACCTCCCAGGCTAACTTGAATAAATCATGGCTTTATCCGCTAAAGTTGAGGTAAGAAAAACTTGGTTACGCTGAATTATTGTATTATTTTGGCAACTTAAAGGCATCTTTATGTACAGAAAATATGGATTAATGTTGTTATTTCTAAGCTGATGAAGCTATGCTTATGGTGAAAGCGCTACAAGTATCTGGAATACCATTTCCTCCTTTAATCTCCTACTTTGGAGCAACGAACCTCACAATTCAGACATTGGGTCATGTACCCTTACCATTGATTTGGACTTCTTTAACCTTGTGTACAAGGAGACAGCCACTGAGCCTTTTGTAATGAATCTTGTCACATTGTGGACAATTGTTGTATCGATTTTGTATATATTTTAGTTTCATTTGTAATGTCTTGTTGTTGCACTTTCATGTAGTAATTTTGAATATAGCATTTGATACTATTGAGCCTGCACTGTTTTGTTACTGCAACCTCCAGGTAGTAGCTGGAGATCTCCTGCTATTACTACTGATCTCCAGCTCACCTGGAGAAGATGGCTGCCTTGGCAATTGGGCTCTATGGCATTGACATCCCTCCCCTCCCCAAACCCCACCCTCCTAAGCCTCCACCCCAAAAACCTCCTGCTGGTGGCAAAGAGGGACCTGGCAACCCTGTGGGCTAGGGGGCAGGGCCTGGCTGTGGCTGGTCCTCCAGAGTGAAGTCTGATGAATATGGGGGGCAGATCAAATAGCAAAATCTTTAAAGCCAAATGGAGAACAGTCTGCATCTTATCTTCTGGCCCCTCCCGCTGAGAATTGAGCCTGTTGCCTGGAGACCCTAAGAAGGAGACTAAGGCCTTACGAAGAAGAATCAAAGACCTCTTGTCTTTGTTCATGCTTAAGATGCAAATGGAAAGGTTGTGCTGCCTCAATTTGCCTTGGAACCATGGGCTTTTTTCACATTCTCACTTTCCTCGTGTGTAAGTTCCTGTTTCTTCAGGGTTATTATCCCTGTTCTGCAGGTGTTTTGCTCTCTCCAGTGGATTCGGTATCACACAGGTTTATATCTGGAATAAAAACCTGCAGTTTAAATCTGCAGGGAGATATGCCGGATACAAACCTGTGTGATATTGAATAGACCACATGAGTAGTAGACTCTAATCTAAAGAACCAGGTTTGATTTTCCATTCCTCCACATGAAACCTGCTGGGTGACCTTGGGCTAGTTACAGTTCTCTCTGAACTCTCTCAGGCCATCTACCTCACAAGGTGCCTGTTTATCGGGGGTGGTGGTGGTAAGGGAAGGCGATTGTAAACCACTTTGAGACTCCTTACGGTAGAGAAAAGCAGGGTACAAATACCAACACATCCTTGCAGTTCAAAGAGTTCTGAGAGAACTATGACTGGCCCAAGGTCACCCAGCAGGCTTCATGTGGAGGAGTGGGAATAGAGTTGACAACCTCCAGGTAGTCGATGGAGATCTGCTATTAGAGGTGATCTCCAGTCAATAGCGATCCGTTCACCTGGAGAAAATGGCCACTTTGGCAATTGAACTCTATGGCATTGAAGTCCCTCCCCTCCCTATACACCACCCTTCTCAGGCTCCACCTCAAAAATCTCCCACAACTATACCACACTGGCTCCACAGGACATTGTAGCTGGCTTATTAACTTACCAGTCTTGGGATGCTGCTGGACTGCTTTGACCCCCTTCATAAATTCTCCCAAGTTTACCTTCCCATTCGCTGCAAGGAAAAATGGAGATCTTATTGGGGGGGGGGGATAATCCCAGTAGACACCCACATGGGGCACAGGCCGGTAGGCAGAAATGGAGGAAGTGTTTCTGGGAAGGACTCAGGAGTTGCTGGTTTAATTTCATCCCGTCATCCCCACACCCAGCTCCAGCACTTCTGGGGGAGGGTGGGATAGAAAGCTGAAAGCAATTCCTTAAGAACCTCTGGAGGAAACAATTTAAAAGTACACTGAAAGCATTAATCAGCCGGCTGCGTTATCCTCCCTGCAAGAAATGTGGCTGGGCGCCAGGCATGCTCCCATGTGTGTTTTATGCATTGTGCACACATGTATTCTTTGTATACCTGCAGTTTGTTTCAAATAATATTCTCTGGGTTTCACAACTGCTGTTTACCATGACAAACGGATGGAGAAAAGCATCCCTCTATATCCCCTCCTTCCCCGACCATACTGACCATCCACAGGGGCATATTTTAATGCTTCCTGCAGCTCTTCGGCTGTGAGGTCGATGCCCATGCTGGCCAGGATGCCTTCCAGATCTTGAACAGCAACCCGGTCTTCTAAAGGGAGAGAAAATATCAGCAGTAAGGTGGATACGGATCCAACATGTAGAGGGATGCCAACCTTAAATTGGTGGCTGGAGATCTCCCACTATTACGACTGACCACCAGGCGACAGAAATGAGTTCCTCTGGAGAAAATGGCTGCATTATACCCCACTGAAGTCCCTCCTCTTCCCTCCCCTCCCCTCTGCTTCCCCAACCCCACCTTTTTCAGGCTCCACCCGCAAAATCTTCAGGTATTTCCCAGCCCGGAGGTGGCAACCCTACCAGCTGGAGAAAGGGATGAACAAGTCAGTTAGGCCTTTTCTGTGTGGCTGTTTCCCTTGCGGTCACCCCTCCGATGACTTTGAGTCTTTGTTTTGATTATGCATGGCATTTCTGACTGTCAGGGGTCGCCTCGCTCTCCCCTGCATTTCCCTGCTTTTTGCCCACATTCTCAAATTCTTTCTCAAACAGGTCCCTGAAAGCGCATGTAAAATGAGGGGAAACGCATGGGGAGAGCGACGCGACCTCTGAGGGTCGGAAGCAATATGCATAATCAAAACAAAGACATGAAGTCGTCCGAGGGGTGTCAGCAAGGGAAACGGCCCTCAGTAAAAGACCCCAGCAAACCCCGTGGGTGGCAGAAACGTCTGGATGTAGTTTGCCTGTTGTGCTGTTTCAGAATCAATTCAGCATCTTTTAAGTCACCACATCCTGCTGCCTGAGGGAGGTGGAAAGATGCAACATGTTCAGGGCCACACTAAGGCATGCTGAGGCCCTAAGCTATGTCAAGTTTAGGAGGCCTCAGAGAATTACCGAAAAGAAGTATTATTTTTATTTAGAGGCACTCACAATCTGAGGCCCTAAGCTACAGCTTGCTTGTCCATGGGGACAGGAGCATTAAGGCCCAATGCCCTCACTGCACTTTTAAATTACTTTAAAACGGTAGCAGAGATGGCCTCATGGCGACCAGAAGCATGCCATCACGTCAAGTTTAGGCATTAGGAAAGATTGTCTGCAGACATACAGTGGAGCTTGGAGCCCAAAGCATCATGGATGCAATTATTGGCTGTAATAGGGCAGGGGGGTGTAGGCGGCAGCATAGCCAAGTACAAGAGGTGGGCAGGATCTCCCATTGTCCCAAGAGGAAGGGGAAGAACGTACCTAGGGTTGTCATGCCAACCTCCAGGTACTAGCTGGAGATCTCCTGCTATTACAACTCATCTCCAGCCGATAGAGATCAGTTCACCTGGAGAAAATGGCCATTTTGGAAATTGGACACTATGGCATTGAAGTCCCTCCCTTCCCCAAACCCCACCCTCCTTGGGCTCCACCCCGGGGTCATGGCGAGGGAAACAGCCATTTATAAAAGACCTCAGTCTTCTTAACAGAAAATAGAACCTTTATTGGCATTTACAGTAACAAAACAAAAAGGTAAAGCAGCTAGATATGGATCTAAAAAAAGAATGAATACACAGTTCATCAGTAAATTTTATAATAAACAATTAAATGAGGGCTCCCCTCCTTCTTTCTCCCTCCTTTAGGACCTTGGCCAGGAACTCGGCTACTTGAGTGGTAACTTCGAAGCTTTTGTCATCCAATAAATGGGCTATGTTTCCAGTAGTCATTGCAGTAGTAAATTGTGGAAGAGAGCTAATTAAGCTGGATCGAAGCTGTGTGAAAAGTGGACAGTACAAGAGAATATGATGTATTGTGTCAGGTTCTTTGCATTGACACCTACAACATCTTGCTTCACGTGGTATTCCCTTGTATCTACCACTAACAACAGCTGAAGGGAATATATTAAATCTGGCCAACAAAAATGCTCTACGGTGAGAGGGTATAGTTAAATTAGAAAAATACTGGGCCATAGAGTTTATTTGATAAGAAAGGCCTAAAAAACGAGGGGAGCAGATACCTTCAGCACCGGCTTTTATTATTTGGGAATCACTGTCCCATATCCTTTTTTGGATTGTCCTAAAATATATATAATTCACTGGAATTGGACGAGGAATCAAGATCAATCCCAAGTGATCTGATCCTATTTAAGATAAGCCGAGACCATCTAGAAACAGTTGAGTCAGTATGTAAAGCTGCCAATAAACTACTTGGGGGGGGGATCGAAAATGAGAGAGTAACCATTATTTGATAGTAGTGATCCAAGCACCAGATTCTGTCGTGTGCAGTCCCAGCTCAGCGCACAGAGAAAAATAGCAAACAGAGTTTGTGACGCCAAGGATGCGTCTCAAAAAAACTGCCCTGAGATGCTCCACTTCTTTATTAAAACCCTGGATCCAAACTGGGATTCCGCACAAAAGTGGCGGGATCACAGTGGCTTGGAAAATCTGTAGGCGGCCGGAACAAAATGGTTACCCTTCTTATAGTAAAAATGAGTTACTGCAGCCATCTTATTTTTTGCCAAGGTAAGGGACTGATTATGGTGTGCAATCCATTTTAAATTATAATGAAAAGAGACCCCCAAATATTTAAACATTTTCACTTGTTTGATTTCTCTTCCCTCAATTTTCCAAACTGATTGCTTCCAAGTCTTAGAAAAGATCAGAATCTTGGTCTTATCAAAATTAATAGATAGGGAATTCCGTTTACAGAAGCTAACAAACGTTTAAGACCCATCTTTGAAAGGGATAGGACTGCTGCGTCATCCGCATATAACAGAATAGGGACTTTCTCAGAGCTTAGCTTAGGTGCATGACCATCAGTATTAGCCAAAAAAGCAGGGAGATCTGAAATAAATAAATTAAATAAGGATGGTGCCAGTACACAGCCTTGCTTTACGTCTTTTGCCACCGGGATTTTTTGGGTTAAGAGGCTCCCCTCATCAAATCTAACTTTTGACAGGTATTGGATGTATGGAGGTTACGTAATAAAAACAAAAGGCGTTGGTCAAGGCCCATACGGCGTAGTTTATCCCATAAAATCTGTCTGTCGACTCTGTCAAACACTCTTTGAAGGTCGATAAAAGCAACATATAACTTTCCTCTAGGGAACTTAAGATATTTTCCTGCCAAAAATGCAAGAACTGGGCAATGATCAGTTGCAGAATGGTTAGGTAAAAATCCAATTTGCTCTTTCCCTGGGAGATTATGAAGGGCCATCCATTCAGATAATTTCTTGAGGAGATGCTTGGCATAGAGCTTTCAAATAATAGACAAAAGGCTAATTGGTCTGTAATTTTCCGGTTTACTAGGATCACCTTTCTTAAACAATGGCCTTAGTCTTCTTTTCAGAAGGCCAAAGGTGCAACGTAATCCCTGTCATTTAGGTTGGCAAGGCATTCTATGCAGTACGCAGACCCAATGTTTTTCCCCTCCCACTTTATTTTGTTGAACATCCATTCTGATAAAGAGTTCCAGAGAGCTCAAAAGCCTGTTTTGTTTTGGTACTGTTTTAGTTGGATCTAACGAAAGGTTCTCTGTGGTTCATGTTTCAGGATTTCTCTTTGGACCAGCATGGTACCCTTGAATGTGCATCTACAATGACGAAGGCATCCATGCCAAGTCCCGCAGTGCTACTTACTTTGAAACATGGCAGGTTGCCGTGTAGCCATGACGCTCTCGAGCGCACTCTTCAGGCTCACTTTCCCTTCAGCTGCACACAAAACAAGAGGCTGATCAGTAGGGTTGCCAACCTCCAAGTACTAGCTGGAGGTCTCCTGTTATTACAACTGATCTCCAGGCGAAAGAGATCAGTTCCCCTGGAGAAAATGGGTGCTTTGGCAATTGGACGCTATTTCACTGAAGTCCCTCCCATCCCCAAACCCCGCCCTCCTCAGGCTCTGCTCCTCAGGCTCTGCCCCAGGTGTTTCTCAGCACAGAGCTGGCAACCCTACTGATCAAATGGATGAGGTGCCTGGAGGAAGGTGTGGGAAGGGGGCAGCAGCCTCAGTTTCCCCACCAGAAACCCACAGGTAAAATACGGTATTTACTTTCTGTTTTCGACCTCAAGGCTCTAGAAGGGGCAGCTTAGGTATCTGGAATGGGTTTGGCTGCAGATATGACCCAGCTACCACTGTTTTGGGCCTCAAAAGCAGGAATGTCTCATCTTCACAAGAAGACTCTACATTTTCATAAAGCCTGGCTTCTACTAGGATCTGTGTTGGAACAAAGTATACATTCCCAAGGGCTGTTCGGGATATTCCTTCTTTTTAATGTGGATTAGGGCTGTTGAAAAAAAAATTCGGTATAGTTCGGCTTCGGCAAAATTCGGCCCGTTTTTATTTGGGCCGTGCTGAAGTCCGAACTCCCCCGCTTCGGATCCCCAGAAATTCGGGGGCATCCGGAGTTCGGGGGAAAATTCGGCCCCCCGCGCGCCTTCAGGGTGCTTCCCTGAAGGCGCGCGGGGGCCCTTTAAACAGATCTGCGCCGGGAGGCACAGATCTGTTTAAAGGGCCCCCACGCGCCTTCAGGGAAGCACCCTGAAGGCGCGTGGGGGGGCCTTTAAACAAGCCCCTCTGCGCTGTCTGTGCAGGCAGCGCAGAGAGGTTTAAAGACCCCCCTCCCCCCCTCCCGGGACTCCCGGGAAGGCAGGCGGGGGGCTGTCAAGCGCCTCTGCGCTCTCTGCGCAGAGAGCGCAGAGGGTTTCCAGACACCCCCCAGCCGTGCCTGGACTCCCGGCAGGGCTGGCGGGGGGCTGGCAAGACTGTCTGCGCTGTCTGCGCAGGCAGCACAGAGGGTTTCCAGACCCCCCCCCAGCCCTGCCAGGACTCCCGGCAGGGCTGGCGGGTGGGGGGGCTTTAAATAGATTTGTGCCTCCCTGCCGGGAGGCACAGATCTCATTAAAGGGCACCCCGCACCCCTTCAGGGGGCTCCCCTGGAGAGGCGCGGGGTGCCCTTTAAACAGATCTGCGCCGAGGCGCATATCTCTTTAAAGGGCACCCCGCCCCCCTTCAGGGGGCTCCCCTGGAGAGGCGCGGGGTGCCCTTTAAACAGATCTGCGCCTCCCAGCCAGGAAGCACAGATCTGTTTAAAGGGCACCCCGCGCCTCTCCAGGGAAGCTCCCTGAAGGTGCGTGGGGTGGGGGAAAGGGCCCGAATCGGCCAAATTTATTCGGGAACATCCCGAACTCGGCCAATTCAGCTCCCCGGTTCCCCCCCTTTTTGAGTTCGGTTTGTCCGAACCGAAAAACCACCGAATTGAGAGAAATTCGGCTGTTTTTCTGTTCGGGCTGAACCGAATCAACAGCCCTAATGTGGATTGTGTTCCACTAAATGCCACTGAGGTGCCAGCTTAACTCCCAAACACTTAGTTTTCACTTTATTTCTCACCATACAAAGTCTGACATTCATCAACTGCACATTAAATGCCAGAGAAGACATTAAAGTGACACATGTTTAGGATTACCAACCTCCAGGTGGTGGCTGGAGATCTCCTGCTATTACAACTGATTTCTAGGCAACAGTGATCAGCTCACCTATATGGCCACTTTAGAAGGTGGACTCCATTGTATTATACCCCATTGAAGTCCCTCCCCTCCCCAAACCCCGCCTCCCTTAGCCTTCACCCCCCAAATCTCCAGGTATTTCCCAACCCGGAGCCGGCAACCCTAAGCATATTTCAAAGCTGATGGGGAATTGGGCATTCCACCACCCTCCGAATTGCATCCAAAGACCTATTCTTCACTACTCACCATCACGAGTGATGTGCTTCAAAGCCTTCTCCTTCTCCTCTTTTGATAGGTGGATGCCCATCTTGGCCAGAGTGGAACTCAAGTCGTCAGCCGCAACCATTTCCCCTTAGATCAGTTAGGAAGAATCAGTCTGACGCTACAAATAATACCTCCTTGCCTAGTCACTCCTAGCAAGCAGGTAAGAATTCGTTTCAAGTGACCAAGAAAGTCAGAGGTGTCCCACCAGGCCTATGGTTGAGGACAGCAACGGTACATCAGAGTACTGGCCACCCCTTCCCCCTCCGTTAGGGTTGCCAACTGCCAGGTATTAGCAGGAGTTGCTAATTCAACTGATCTCCATCCGATAGAGATCAGATCACCTGGAGAAAAATGGCCGCTTTGGCAATTGAACTCTATGGCATTGAAGTCCCTCCCCTCCCCAAACGCTGCCCTCCTCAGGCTCGGCCCCAAAAATCTCCCGCCGGTGGTGAAGAGGGACCTGACAACCCTACCCTCCGTTTCCCCTGCCTTTTCTCCCCTTCCCCCACGTTTCCTTCCCTTCTGTCCCCCATATTTCCTGGGTCGATTGCCCCCTCCCTGAGATTGTAATATGGGCATACCATCATTACTCCTTACATGGGAAACTGGGCCCTGAAGTTGGAGTAATGGAATTGCCTTTCCTTTTATCCCTGAGAAGCTCCTTGATCAATTGATCTTGAGCAGCATATATCTAGTGTTGGAGGGATATAAGGACTGAAACAAATCTTGCCACTGACAATGTAGCCTTGGGGTCCCTGTCGCTTAGTAAAAAAGGCATTATGTCAGTCACAGAGGCATTGGATTTGTATATTAAAAGGGGGGAAATATAGTGCGATCGAAGATCCTCGTAAAAGCGGCATTCCAAAAGGGCATAGACTAATGTGTCAATAGAGCCAGAAGAGCAAGGGCAGATCCTGTCTGAGTATGGTATATTCAGAATTCTGCCCTGCATTACCATGGAAGGGTTAGCATTCAATCTAGCCAAGCAAAAAGCTCTACAGAGACGAGGAGTTGTCAGATAATATGTATAGGCAGGAGACCACGTGGAGGAGGTATTCCGAAGAACTGGGATGAACAGACGCGACTAGCACGAAAAGTAGTGCTGTTATAATCGAGCTCTTTAATGCGCTTTTTAATTTTGGCAAAAGCTTCAGTTTTCCCAAGATCTGATAACATATCCTGCGAGAAGCCCAGCAACGCCAGTTTCTCATCTAAGATTTTTTGCCATGATGATTTGAAAGGGTCATGCTTCAGAGAAGCTAGGAACCCCTCAGTGCTAAAGCACAGTTTAAGGTGGAGTTTAAAGGCGGCCAACCATGCCCTAGCTTCAAGTGACATTTGGCCAAACTCGGAATGAAGAGTAACGCCAGCAACACATCGAGGGGCATTTACAGTGTGCTAGGGTTTTATTATGTTTTGGAATGCTTTACTTGTTTAGATTGTTTTATGCATTTTAAGAAGGTGCTATTCACGTTTTGGTAGCTGTCCTGAGCCTGGTCTGGCCGGGGGAGGGCAGGGTATAAATAAAAGCACATTATTATTATTATTATTACCACCATCATCATCGTCATCATGGAGGGTGGGGTATAAATAAAAGGTTGTTGTTGTTGTTGTTAACAGTAGTAGTAGTAGCAGCAGCAGCAGCAGCAGTAGCAGCAGGGCAGTTTTACAAAACATTGGTTCCCCACCCTTTTTGGTCACACACGACCAAGAAAATTAGGTGCAGGTAAGAGGGCTAGCAATTTTTGTGCTCCAATTAGAGAGGCTACTCGAAACTTCTGGCAAGGCTACAGTTACTACTGGAGGGACAATCCTGGATTAAATGAAATTGTGGTATAGCAAGCTCTATGGCATTGAAGTCCCTCCCCCTCCCCAAACCCCGCCCTCCTCAGGCTCTGCCCCCAAAATCTCCAGGTACTTCCCAACCAGGAGCTGGCAATCCAGAAGTATTCCTTAGTTTGTATCTTATGCATCTTTCCATATTTTTGAATATTTTGGCATTTTTGCATATGCATAATGAGATATCTTGGGGATGGGACCCAAGTCTAAACATGAAATTCATGTAAGTTTTATATATACTTTATACATATAGCCTGAATGTAATTTTAAACAATACTTTAAAATAATTTTGTGTACATTGAACCATCAGTGGCGCTTCTGAAGGCCTGTGAGTAATGTCTGCATGCCGGTTTTTGGATAAATACAGATACCAGATGTCCGGGTAATGGATACCCAACCTGTATTCTTTTAATGGATATGTAGCTTTAAATAATATATAGAAAAACAAGGGGGAAAGTAAGGAGTCACCAGGAATCGAGGTCCTGTAAAAGACGCAAGGAACCCCTTCCAGCATGGTAAGGATTTAACACAACGCTAATGCAATCTCGGCTCCTTTGAGGCTCAGAATCCGAGACACAGGGGGGATGGGGGAAGGAGTGTGGGACACAACAGGTGGAGTCTGGCAGATCAGGGTTAGACTCTGGTGGGATGGGGCAGGGTGCACTGGTCTCTGGTGGTGACAGATGATGTACAGGCTGGACGAGTAGGGTTGCCAACCTCCAGGTAGTAGCTGGAGATCTCCTGCTATTACTACTGATCTCCAGCCGATAGAGTTCAGTTCACCTGGAGAAGATGGCCACCTTGGCAATTGGGCTCTATGGCATTGAAGTCCCTTCCTCTCCCCAAACCCCACCCTCCTCAGTCTCCACCCCAAAAACCTCCTGCTGGTGGCAGACCTGGCAACCCTATGGGCTAGGGGGAAGGGCCTGGCTGTGGCTGGTCCTCCAGAGTGAAATCTGATGAATATGGGGGGGGGGGGGACATAGCGAATAGGAAAATCTTTAAAGCCAAGCGGAAAAGAGCCTGCACCCTATCCTCTGGCCCCTCCCACTTAGAATTTAGCCTGACATCTGGAGACCCTAAGAAGGAGACTAAGGCCTTAAGAAGAAGGGTCAAAGATCTCTTGTCTTTGTTCATCCTTAAGATGGAAATGGAAAGGTTGTGCTGCCTCAATTTGCCTTGGAACCATGGGCTTTCCCCACATTCTCACTTTCCTTGCTTGTAAGTTCCTGTTTCTTCAGGGTTATTATCCCTGTTCTGCAGGTGTTTTGCTCTCTCCAGTGGATTCGATATCACACAAGTTTATATCTGGCATAAAAACCTGCAGTTTAAATCTGCAGGGAGATATGCCAGACACAAACCTGTGTGACATTGAATTGACCACATGAGTAGTAGACTCTAATCCGGAGAACCAGGTTTGATGCTCCACTTCTACAGATGAAGCCTGTTGGGTGACCTTGGGCCAGTCACAATTCCCTCGAAATGCCTTGTCAAACTCAGGCGTCCATCCCTAGCATCCCATAGACACGCTCAGGCAGGTGATCCTAAGCAATGCTAATTTATTAGGAGCAAAAAGACAGATTTAAAGAAGCTGACTGCCTCGCATGCAGGAGAGGCTGCTAATGGGGTCTATGTGGGTAGGTTACAGTATAAAAGCATTCTAGGCAGGAAATGTAAAACAAAGTGAAACCACAGAGCAGTAACTACGAGATAACGGTTCCCAGAGAAATGAAGACATAACACGGGCACATCTGTGATAAACAGGAGAATCGAAACTGTACACAGGAATTGCAGCATGAGAACTAAACCTTGACTAGCAGCCGGAACCTGGCCTTGACAGGAAGCCAGCCTCTGGCCTGGCCTGCAATTGCCAAAACCCTACTCCAGCAGGTAGCAAAGACCTGACACGCCTTCAGTCTCACCTACCTCACAAGGTGCCTGTTTATTTTTTTGGGGGGGTTAAGGGAAGGCGATTGTAAGCCGCTTTGAGACTCCTTAAGGTAGAGAAAAGCAGGGTACAAATACCAACTCATCCTTGCAGTTCAAAGAGTCCTGAAAGAACTATGACTGGCCCAAGGTCACCCAGCAGGCTTCATGCGGAGGAGTGGGAATAGGGTTGCCAACCTCCAGGTAGTCGATGGAGATCTCCTTCTATTACAGTTGATCTCCAGCCAATAGAGATCCGTTCACCTGGAGAAAATGGCTGCTTTGGCAATTGCAATCTATGGCATTAAAGTCTCTCCCCTCCCCATACCCCACCTCCTTAGGCTCCAACTCAAAAATCGGCCACTGGTGCCGAAGAGGGACCAGGCAACCCTAAGTGGGAATCAAACACGATTCTCTAGATTAGAGTCCATTGCTCTTAACAACTATACCACTCTGGCCCCACAGGACATTGTAGCTAGCTTATTAACTTACCAGTCTTGGGATGCTGCTGGACTGCTTTGACCCCCTTCATAAATTCTCCCAAGTTTACCTTCCCATTCGCTGCAAGGAAAAAAGGAGATCTTATCGGGGGAGGGGGAAATAATCCCAGTAGAGACCCACATGGGGCACAGGCCGGTAGGCAGAAACGGAGGCGATGTTTCTGGGAAGGACTCAGGAGTAGCTGATTTAATTTCATCCCGTCTTCCCCACACCCAGCTCCAGCACTTCTGGGGGAGGGTGGGATAGAAAGCTGAAAACAATTTCTTTAACAACTTTTGGAGCAAACATTTAAAAGTACACTGAAAGTCCTAATCAACCAGCTGCATTATTCTCACTGCAAGAAATGTGGCTGGGCACCAGGCATGCTCCCTGTGTGTTTTATGCATTGTGCACACATGTTGTATCCTTTGTATACCTGCAGTTTGTTTCAAATAATATTCTCTGGGTTTCACAACTGCTGTTTACCATGACAAATGGATGGAGAAAAGCATCCCTCTATATCCCCCAACCATACTGACCATCCACAGGGGCATATTTTAATGCTTCCTGCAGCTCTTCGGCTGTAAGGTCGATGCCCATGCTGGCCAGGATGCCTTCCAGATCTTGAACAGCAACCCGATCTTCTACAGGGAGAGAAAATATTAGGGGTAAGGTGGATACGGATCCAACATGCAGAGATACGGATCCAACATCCAGAGGGATGCCAACTTTCAGGTAGCGCCAATCAAAATTAGGTCTAGTGCCCCAAGAAATTGCTACTGGAAATCTCAAGCACTTATGGCAAGAAAACAATTACAGACAAAAATATGCTGTGAGGTCTATTCAAATTATAAAATGCACACACATTAATCTGTACAAAATTACAAGTGATGCAATAACATGCAGTACATGTGTAATTCTGTTTGGAGATGCATCAACTCGTCCGTGAGGCTCTAGGTCCTTGAAGATATGTAAGACTCTACGTCCTGTAAGCTGCGTAGGTGAAAGCCAAAATAGGTCTCCGGTAAAGTGTCCTATTTCGCAAGCTGTTTTTTCGTTATTGGCAGTCCCCAGAAGCTAAACAACCAGAACGTATGTTCTGCAAAAACTGCATGTGCATAAATATTATTAAATAACATTAGGAGTTACAATGCATTTAAAGTCATACATTGAGAAAATTTTACATACCCAGTGCAGGCACATAGCCTTCCTGTAAACCTGGATGGCGAATCTGCGTCATCTGAATCATCTACTGTGATTTCTAATTTTAAAGAGAACGTGTCTAATACTCCACAGCTGGAACCCATTTCTATTCTTCAGGGTTATTATCCCTGTTCTGCATAGAGATGGCCGCTTTGGCAATTGAACTCTATGGCATTGAAGTTCCTCCCCTCTCCATACCCCACGCTCCTCAAGATCCCCCTCAAAAATCTCCCACAACTGTTCCACACTGGCTCCACAGGACATTGTAGCTAGCTTATTAACTTACCAGTCTTGGGATGCTGCTGAACTGCTTTGACCCCCTTCATAAATTCTCCCAAGTTTACCTTCCCATTTGCTGCAAGGAAAAAAGGAGATCTTATTGGGGGGGGGGGATAATCCCAGGAGACATGCACATGAGGCACAGGCCGGTAGGCAGAAACGGAGGCAGTGTTTCTGGGAAGGACTCAGGAGTTACTGGTTTAATTTCATCCTGTCATCCCCACACCCAGCTCCAGCACTTCTGGGGGAGGGTGGGATAGAAAGCTGAAAGAAATTTCTTAACACCCTTTGCAGCAAAAATTTAAATACACTGAAAGCACTAAATGGCTTTTGGTCAAATGACTGTAAAATAAATGATTGATTGATTGAGCACTAATCAACCAGCTGTGTTATCATCCCTGGAAGAAATGTGGCTGGGCGCCAGGCATGCTCCAATGTGTGTTTTATGCATTGTGCACACATGCTGTATTCTTTGTATACTTGTAGTTTGTTTCAAATAATATTCTCTGGGTTTCAAAACTGCTGTTTACCATGACAAATGGATGGAGAAAAGCATCCCTCTATATCCCCTCCTTCCCCGACCATACTGACCATCCACAGGGGCATATTTTAATGCTTCCTGCAGCTCTTCGGCTGTGAGGTCGATGCCCATGCTGGCCAGGATGCCTTCCAGATCTTGAACAGCAACCCGGTCTTCTACAGGGAGAGAAAATATCAGCGGTAAGGTGGATATGGATGTCAAGTTATTATATTTTACAAATGAATGTGCAGACTTCTGCTTGTTAGAAAAGCTAGCAGAAGTCTGCACATTCATTTGTAAAATATAACAATTTTGTGTCAACAGTTTCTAACTCTTACTGAATAAGGAAGAAAAATTATAATTGGGTGTGTTCAGCTTTAAGACTATGAACTGTGCTTTACAGATGGTCATTGTATTGTTAATTGCTGGTGCTTGTTTCAAAAGTGTATTCTGGTGAACAGAATCAACTTGTTGAACGAGCCAGAGCATTATTATTTCTTTGAAGCATTATTTACGGAGTGGGCAATTGTGTTTTATATCTGAGATCTTTTATGCATGGCTGTTTCCCTCGCTGTCACCCCTCTGATGACTTCGGGTCTTCCCTTTGTTTACACATGCCGCTTCTGACCATCAGAGGTCACCTTGCTCTCCCCCTGTGTTTTCCAATTCGAGATAAAACAGTTACCTGACAAGGTGGGCAAAACTCGGGGAAACACAAGGGGAGAGTGAAGTGGCCTCGGAACTGGCATGCATAAGCGACACTCAGACCCAAAGTCGTCAGAGGGGTCATGGCGAGGGAAACAACCATGCATAAAAGGCCTCAGTCTTCTTTTCAGAAGGCCAAAGGTGCAACGGCATCCCTGTCATTTAGGTTGGCAAGGCATTCTATGCAGCATGCAGACCCAATGTTTTCCCCCTCCCACTTTATTTTGTTTCACATCCGTTCTGATAAAGAGCTCCCGAGAGCTCAAAAGCGTGTTTTGTTTTGGTACTGTTTTAGTTGGACCTAACAAAAGATACTCTGTGGTTCGTGTTTCAGGATTTCTCTTTGGACCAACATGGTACCCTTGAATGTCCATCTACAATGACGAAGGCATCCATGCCAAGTCCCACAGTGCTACTTACTTTGAAACATGGCAGGTTGCCGTGTAGCCATGACGCTCTCGAGCGCACTCTTCAGGCTCACTTTCCCTTCAGCTGCACACAAAACAAGAGGCTGATCAGTAGGGTTGACAACCTCCAAGTACTAGCTGGAGATCTCCTGCTATTACAACTGATTGCCAGGCAACAGTGATCAGCTCACCTATATGGCCACTTTAGAAGGAGGGACTCCATGGTATTATACCCCACTGAAGTCCCTTCCCTCCACAAACCCCGCCTTCCTCAGCCTTCACCCCCCAAATCTCCAGGTATTTCCCAACCCGGAGCTGGCAACCCTAAGCATGTTTCAAAGCTGATGGGGAACTGGGCATTCCACCACCCTCCGAATTGCATCCAAAGACCTATTCTTCACTACTCACCATCACGAGTGATGTGCTTCAAAGCCTTCTTTTTCTCCTCTTTTGATAGGTGGATGCCCATCTTGGCCAGAGTGGAACTCAAGTCGTCAGCCGCAACCATTACCCCTTAGATCAGTTAGGAAGAATCAGTCTGAAGCTACAAATGATACCTCCTTGCCTAGTCACTCCTAGCAAGCAGGTAAGAATTCGTTTCAAGTGACCAAGTGAGTCAGAGGTGTCCCGCCAGGCCTATGGTTGAGGACAGCAATGGTACCATCAGAGTACTGGCCACCCCTTCCCCCTCCGTTTCCCCCTGCCTTTTCTCCCCTTCCCCCACGTTTCCTTTCCTTCCTTCCCCCATATTTCCTGGGTCGATTGCCCCCTCCCTGAGATTGTAATATGGGCATACCATCATTGCTCCTTACATGGGAAACTGGGCCCCGAAGTTGGAGTAATGGAATTACAGTGTGCTAGGGTTTTATTCTGTTTTGGAATGCTTTACTTGTTTAGATTGTTTTATGTATTTTAAGAAGATGTTATTAAGGTTTGGTAGCTGTCCTGAGCCCGGCCTGGCTGGGGGAGGGCAGGGTATAAATATAAGCATATGATTATTATGATTATTATCCTCCTCCTCATCATCATCATCAGGGAGGGTAGGGTATAAATAAAAGGTGGTTATTATTATTATTAAGAGCTCCGTGGTGCAGTGGAAAGCTGCAGTACTGCAGTTGAAGCTCTGCTCACGACCTGAGTTCGATCCTGATAGAAGTTGGTTCCAGGTAGCCGGCTCAAGGTTGACTCAGCCTTCCATCCTTCCGAGGTCGGGAAAATGAGTACCCAGCTTGCTGGGGGTAAAAGGAAGATGACTGGGGAAGGCACTGGCAAACCACCCTGTAAACAAAGTCTGCCTAGTAAACGTCGGGATGTGACGTCACCCCGTGGGTCAGGAATGACCCGGTGCTTGCACAGGGGACCTTTACCATTATTATTATTATTATTATTATTATTATTATTATTAGTAGTAGTAGTAGTAGTAGTAGTAGTAGTAGTAGTAGTAGTAGTAGTCAACGCAAGGAACCTCTTCCAACATGGTAAGGATTTAACACAACGCTAATGCAACCTTGGCTTTGAGGCTCAGAATCCGAGACATAAGGGGGAGGGGGGAAGGGGTGTGGGACACAACAGATGGAGTCTGGCAGATCAGGGTTAGACTCTGGTGGGATGGGGCAGGGTGCACTGGTATCTGGTGGTGACAGATGATGTACCGGTTGGGCGAGTAGGGTTGCCAACCTCCAGGTAGTAGTTGGAGATCTCCTGCTATTACAGTTGATCTCCAGTCGATAGCGATCCGTTCACCTGGAGAAAATGGCCGCTTTGGCAATTGAACTCTATGGCTTTGAAGTCCCTCCTCTCCCCATACTCCACCCTCCTCAGGCTCCACCTCAAAAATCTCCCACAACTATACCACGCTGCCTCCACAGGACATTGTAGCTGGCTTATTAACTCACCAGTCTTGGGATGCTGCTGGACTGCTTTGACCCCCTTCATAAATTCTCCCAAGTTTACCTTCCCATTCGCTGCAAGGAAAAAAAGGAGATCTTATTGGGGGGGGGGAATAATCCCAGTAGACACCCACATGAGGTACAGACCGTTAGGTAGAAATGGAGGAAGTGTTTCTGGGAAGGACTCAGGAGTTGGTGGTTTAATTTCATCCCGTCATCCCCACACCCAGCTCCAGCACTTCTGCGGGAGGGTGGGATAGAAAGCTGAAAGCAATTTCTTAAGAACTTTTGGAGGAAACTTTTAAAAGTACACTGAAAGCACTAATCAGCCGGCTGCATTATTCTCCCTGCAAGAAATGTTGCTGGGCGCCAGGCATGCTCCCCTGTGTGTTTTATGCATTATGTACACATGTTTTATTCTTTGTATACCTGCAGTTTGTTTCAAATAATATTCTCTGGGTTTCACAACTGCTGTTTATCATGACAAATGGATGGAGAAAAGCATCCCTCTATATCCCCTCCTTCCCGAACCATACTGACCATCCACAGGGGCATATTTTAATGCTTCCTGCAGCTCTTCGGCTGTGAGGTAGATGCCCATGCTGGCCAGGATGCCTTCCAGATCTTGAACAGCAACCCGGTCTTCTATAGGGAGAGAAAATATTAGGGGTAAGGTGGATACGGATCCAACATGCAGAGATACGGATCCAACATCCAGAGGGATGCCAACCTTCAGGTAGTCAAACTGAACTATTGGTACATGTGCTGAATAACGTTAGTTAAAGCAATTGGGCAGCACCACAGCTCACAAATTACAAATAGAAGAATTCAATAGAAATCACACATTTCATTAGGCATAAGCAAAATATATTCAAGCAGCCTCCTATAAAACGCCAATCATTAAGAAACAAAATATAATAGCAAATAAACAGGTTGCTTCACCATATGATCCTAAGTATAGTTATAAATCAACTGGTTACTTCACCATGTAGTCCTGATCAATAATGTGCAGTAAGCAATCAAAATAGTCCCAAAATAATATAAGCTGATAATCCAAAAGTCCTCAAGCGGTTACTCCACCGTTGTAGAAAGTTCATGTGCACACTTCAAGAAGATAATGTGCAGGTTCAAAAAAGAACTAAACAAGGGCTTTAATGAAATGGAGGACGATCCGTTCCAAGAGAAGGCTACAAACAAAGACTTTCAACAAGATAGAAGACAAAACGACACTTCCGGATCTTGTGTGCGTTTCACAATAGCTTCTTCAGTTGTAAATTCATCCATCTATAAATTCATGTATCCACATTCAATTCATGATAATTCATATATGGTCCAAGAGACCTCAGATCCTGACCAGCGACCCAAAGGGCTTCTTACTATCTCTGATAGCTGGTCAGGTACTAGCTGGTCAGGTACAACCTCCAGGTACTAGCTGGAGATCTCCTGCTATTACAACTCATCTCCAGCCGATAGAGATCAGTTCACCTGGAGAAAATGGTTGCTTTGGCAATTGGAAACTATGTGTCAGGTCTTTGCTACCTTTGGAGTAGGGGTTTGTCAAGGCCAGGTTCTGGCTGCTGGTCAAGGTTTTGTTCTCATGCTGCAAATCTGTTCTCATGCTGTGTTCTGTTTCGATTCTCCTGTTCATCACTGATATGCCCGTGTTATGTCTTCGTTTCTCTGGGAACTGTTATCTCGTAGTTACTGCACTGTGGTTTCACTTTGTTTTACTTTTGTGCCTAGAATGCTTTTATACTGTATCCTACCTGCTAGACCCCATTAGCAGCCTCTCCTGCATGCGAGGCAGTCAGCTTCTTTTAATATGTCTTTTTGCTCCTAATAAATTAGCATTGCTTAAGATCACCTGCCTGAGCGTGTCTGTTTATGGGATGCTAGGGATGGACGCCTGAGTCTGACACTGTGACATTGAAGTCCCTCCCTTCCCCAAACCCTGCCCTCCTCGGTCTCCACCCCGGGGTCACGGCGAGGGAAACAGCCATGCCTAAAAGGCCTCAGTCTTCTTTTCAGAAGGCCAAAGGTGCAACGTAATCCCTGTCATTTAGGTTGGCAAGGCATTCTATGCAGTACGCAGACCCAATGTTTTTCCCCTCCCCCTTTATTTTGTTGAGCATCCGTTCTGATAAAGAGCTCCCGAGAGCTCAAAAGCCTGTTTTGTTTTGGTACAGTTTTAGCTGGACCTAACAAAAGATTCTCTGTGGTTCATGTTTCAGCATTTCTCTTTGGACCAACATGGTACCCTTGAATGTCCATCTACAATGTCGAAGGCATCCATGCCAAGTCCCACAGTGCTACTTACTTTGAAACATGGCAGGTTGCCGTGTAGCCATGACGTTCTCGAGCGCACTCTTCAGGCTCACTTTCCCTTCAGCTGCACACAAAACAAGAGGCTGATCAGTAGGGTTGCCAACCTCCAAGTACTAGCTGGAGGTCTCCTGCTATTACAACTGATCTCCAGGCGACAGAGATCAGTTCACCTGGAGAAAATGGGCGCTTTGGCAATTGGACGCTATGGTATTGAAGTCCCTCCCCTCCCCAAACCCTGCTCTCCTCTGGCTCCACCGCAAAACCTCCAGGTATTTCCCAACCCAGAGCTGGCAACCCTACTGATCAAGTGGACGAGGTGCCTGGAGGAAGGTGTGGGAAGGGGGCAGCAGCCTCAATTTCCCCACCAGAAAACCACAGGCAAAATATTTACTTCCTGTTTTTGACCTCAAGGCTCTAGAAGGGGCAGCTTAGGTATCTGGAATGGATTTGGCTGCAGATATGACCCAGCTACCACTGTTTTGGGCCTCGAAAGCAGGAATGTCTCCTCTTCACAAGAAGACTCTACATTTTCATAAAGCCTGGCTTCTACTAGGATCTGTCTTGGAACAAAGTATACATTCCCAAGGGCTGCTCTGGATATTCCTTCTTCTCAATATGGATTGTGATCCACTGTACGCCACTGAAGTGCCAGCTTATCTTCCAAACACTTAATTCTCACTTTATTTCTCACCATACAAAGTCCGACATTCATCAACTGCACATTAAATGCCAGAGCAGACATTAAAGTGACACATGTTTAGGATTACCAACCTCCAGGTGGTGGCTGGAGATCTCCTGCTATTACAACTGATTTCCAGGCAACAGTGATCAGCTCACCTATATGGCCACTTTAGAAGGTGGACTCCATAGTATTATACCCCATTGAAGTCCCTCCCCTCCCCAAACCCCGCCTCCCTCAGTCTTCACCCTCCAAATTTCCCAACCCGGAGCTGGCAACCCTAAGCATGTTTCAAAGCTGATGGGGAATTGGGTGTTCCACCACCCTCCGAATTGCATCCAAAGACCTATTCTTCACTACTCACCATCACGAGCTATGTGCTTCAAAGCCTTCTCCTTCTCCTCTTTTGATAGGTGGATGCCCATCTTGGCCAGAGTGGAACTCAAGTCGTCAGCCGCAACCATTTCCCCTTAGATCAGTTAGGAAGAATCAGTCTGATGCTACAAATGATATATCCTTGCCTAGTCACTCCTAGCAGGTAAGAATTCGTTTCAAGTGACCAATTGAGTCAGAGGTGTCCCGCCAGGCCTATGGTTGAGGACAGCAACGGTACCATCAGAGCAGTGGCCACCCCTTCCCCCTCCGTTTCCTCTGCCTTTTCTCCCCTTCCCCCATGTTTCCTTTCCTTCCTTCCCCCATATTTCCTGGGTCAATTGCCGCCTCCCTGAGTTAGTAATATGGGCATACCATCATTGCTCCTTACATGGGAAATTACAGGGAGTAATGGAATTACAGGGTGCTAGGGTTTTATGATGTTTTAGAATGCTTTACTTGTTTAGATTGTTTTATGCATTTTAAGAAAGTGCTATTCATGTTTGAGTGTTTTAGTAGCTGTCCTCCTGAGCCTGGCCTGGCCGGGGGAGGGCATGGGATAAATAAAAGCATATTATTATCGTTGTTGTTGCTGTTGTTAGCAGGCAGGGTGGGGTATAAATAAAAGGCTATTATTATTAGTAGTAGTAGTATTAGTAGTAGTAGTAGCAGCAGCAGCAGAAGGCCGTTTTACAAAATATTGGTCCCCCCCCCCTTTTTGGTCACACACGACCAAGAAAATTAGGTGCAGGTAAGAGGGCTAGCAATTATTGTGCTCTAATTGGGGTGGCTACTTGAAACTTCTGGCAAGGCTACAGTTACTATTGGAGGTACGATTCTGGATTAAATGAAGTTGTGGTATAACAAGCTCTATGGCATTGAAGTCCCTCCCCTTCCCAAACTCCGCCCTCCTCAGGTTCTGCCCCCAAAATCTCCAGGTACTTCCCAACCTGGAGCTGCCAGTCCTCTGTTTTTTGTATCTTTTGCATCTTTCCATATTTTAGAATATTTTGGTATTTTTGCATATGCATAATGAGAAATCTTGGGGATGGGACCCAAGTCTAAACATGAAATTCATTTATGTTTTATATGTGTTTTATATATACTTTGGTCACATAGTCTGAATGTAATTTTAAACAATATTTTTTAATAACTTTGTGTACATTGAACCATCAGTGGCGCTGCTGAGGGCCTGAGAGTAATGTCTGCATTCCGGCTCAAAAGGTCCTGCTTTTGGATAAGTACAGATACAAGATGTCCGGGGAAGGGATACTCAATTTGTATTCCTTTAATGGATATGTAGCTTTAAATAATACATAGAAAAACAAGGGGGAAAGTAAGGAGTCACCAGGAATCGAGGTCCTGTTAAAAACACAAGGAATCCCATCCAAAATGGTGAGGATTTAACACAACAGTAATGCAGCTTCAGCTGGCCATTACTCTGAGGCTCAGAACCCGAGACACGGGAGAGGGGAGGAAGCAGTCTGGGATGCAACAGGTGGTGTCCGGCAGATCAGGTTTAGACTCTGGTGGGATGGGGCAGGGTGCACTGGTATCTGGTGGTGACAGATGTTGGGCTATGGGGCCATGCCTGGCTGTGGCTGGTCCCCCAGAATGAAGACTGATGAACATGGGGGGGGGGGGGGCAGAACAAATAGCAAAATATTTACCGCCAAGTGGAAAACTGCATCCTACCTTCTGATCCCTCCCACTGAGAATTTAGCCTGTTGCCTGGAGACCCTGAGAAGGTTTTAAAAAGAGGGGTCAACAATCCCTTGTGTTGGTTGATCCTTAAGATGCAAATGGAAAGGTTGTGCTGCCTCAGTTTTTCTTGGAACCATGGTCTTTCCCCACATTCTCATTTCCCCCTCCCAAACAGGAACTTACAAGCAAGGAAAATGAGAGTATGGGAAAGCCCCATGAGAGGAAGAGAGTTTTAATCCTTCAACCTCCATTCCATGCTGCCATTTGAAATTGGCTCCCCGGTATGTCTTCTTTCTTTCCAACACAGTTCTGAGGCAAATCGAAGCTGCAAAAGCAGGGGGGTCGAACTCAGTTGTTACGAGGGCCAGATATGACATAAATGTCACTTGGTTGGGCCAGGCCATGCCTCATCAGCCCAGATTGAGAGTGGTGGGGTGGTGGGGGGTAGCGGCCTGGGTTGGCGGGGTGGCTGGATAAGAGCTCTCAAGGGACCAGATCTGGCCCATGGGCCTTATGTTTGAAATCCCTGTGCTAGAGCCTGCAGTTGGATCTGTTTAAGCTCTAGGATCCTTACCCTTCCCCGTCTGTTCAGAAGCTCACCTTCTGCATCCTTTGCTCGCTGCACAATTTTCACCCCTTTCATGAAATCATCCAGGTTAATTTTGCCATCCTCTGGAAGACAAGATGGAGAATGTGGTCCTGAACAGGCACGTCACTGGATAGGCAAGCAGAACTGCCATGGCAATCATTTAGGTGTCAGAGGGCTTGCTAGTGAGTGCTCGTTCAAACTGACTAGGGATGCTTGCTAATAAGTGGGGCTGTGCCTCTAAAAACAGCTGGATGGGCAGGTGATCATGTTTTATCCCCCTGCAGTGAAAAGTTTTACTAGCTGTTGATAGGGTTTGCCATGTGCCTGGTTCTGGCAGGCAATTGCCCACCAATCAACCAGGCTGTATACAGAGCGCTCCTGATTCCCCTCCAGCGGCAATCCTGTGGCTGTGACAATGTCACTTTTTGGGTAAACCTGGATGTGCGGCATCACGTGGAACGCTCTTCAGAGCAAGTGTGTCCCATACAATGCCATACAGGTGCACCTTGGAAATGACATCATTTTGTCCACACGCAGGATCGCCAACTCCAGCCACACACCCAAAAAGCTCCCGCCGATACTGGGGGGGGGGGCTGGGAACCCTAGCTGCTGACCAGTCTTCTGTTAGAGGACGCTAGGAATCTGGCAACCCTTGTTCAGCCAACATAAGGCTAGGAAAGGCAGCTTTGGAAAAGGCTGTTGGTGAAGCAGGTCTTGAAGAGGAAAGTGGGTTTGTTCATCAGAGGGGGACACTCTTCCAAACAGAGAGGAAGAGGGGGAAAGGGCACAGAACTTGTGCTAAGAGGACACTATGGAACTGGGAGGATGGGCGGCTACAATTCAGGACAGTTCAAAGGAACCCCTCTATTTAGGACACCAGGCCAGTCCACAAAGACTTAGGTGGTGAGGCCTCACAGGTCTTTATCACGCCAGCTTGCAACATCACTGTGGTGTAGTGATTAAGAGCGACCAGAAAGGAACTGGAGAATGAGATTCTGCAGGGCGTTTGGTTTGTGAGCTCCCCAAGGCATCTGTCTGACCTCTATCACCAGCTGGGTTCTAGATCAGATAGAAATTGGTCTAAGATCCAGCAAGGCATGTTCTTGGCATGCAGGTCAGTATTGTCCAGGGTGGAACAGTGGAAACATTTTTAACCGTATGAGCCAGAAAAGTGATGATCTCCATTAGTCTGTAAATTAAATTAAATTTAAAAACGTTTCTATCTTGCTCTTCCAGAAAGCTCACAGCAGGTAACAGTATTAGACTAAAACACTTCAAAGATCAAATCATATATAAAAATCAGCCAGAATGTATGCCAAAACCCCATCCCCATAGAGCCAGAATTCCCAGAACCAGGCTATACTTTAATACCTGAATCAACTTTACTGGTTTTGATTATGAAAAGTCTTCTGATGACAAAAAATATCCATGAGACTAGGAATTACACGCAAGCTGGGTTTCAACCATTCACCGGCACCATAAGGAGGACTTGTATCTCCTACCCAGACTCTGTTCTAGTCTGAAGAGAGGGAAGCCCTGAAAAAAGACTCACCATCTACCACTGCATATCTCAGAGCTTCCTGGATCTCATCATCTGTTAAGTAGATGCCCATGTTGACCAGAAGAGAATCTAGGTTACCCACAGGAACCCGATCCCCTAAAAGAGAAAATAAAAATGTAAAAACATTTGTGGAGCTTTGGTTAACCTTGATGAGTTTACAAAAATGATAAAGTTGCTTTGTATATGCTCAAGGTGTGTGTGCTCTCTCTCTGCCAAAAATCTAAAATTAAAATGCTGTGCTCTGGCAATGAAAATGCTGCTCTAAGGAGATTCCTGCACAACATGTGGATTCACAACTACCTCCCCCACCATCATCCCAAGAGGCCCCAGAGGAAGGCAAAAATCCTCCAGGATCCCTGGACAATCTGGCATGGAGAAAAATTTCTTCTTGACCCCAAAGAAGTAGTTGGCATTACCGTGGGCATAGTTAAGAGGTGCTGAACCTCACCCCATGAGAGCCAGCGTGGTGTAGTGATGTAGAGCAGCGCACTGTAATCTGGAGAACCAGGTTCGATTCCCCACTCCTCCATATGAAGCCTTTTGGGTGTTCTTGGGCCAGTCACAGTTCTCTCGGAACTCCCTCAGCCCCACCTACGTCACAAGTTACCTGTTGGGGGGTGGTGGTAAAGGAAAGCCATTGTAAGCTGCTTTGAGACTCCTTACGGTAGAGAAAAGAAGGGTATACAAACCTCTTTTTCTTCACATCCTTGCACTTCAGAGAGTTCTGACAGGTCTGTGACTAGACCAAGGTAACCCAGCAGGCTTCATTGAACCCTGTTCTCCAGATCAGAGTCTGCCGCTCTTAACCACCTCATCACGTTGGCTCTAGAGAGCACTGTAGCCAGCTTATTAACTTACCAGTCTTGGGATGCTGCTGGACTGCTTTGACCCCCTTCATGAATTCTCCCAAGTTCACCTTCCCATTCACTGCAAGGAAAAAAGGAGATCTTATTGGGGGGAGGAGGAGAATAATCCCAGGAGACACCAACATGAGGCACAGGCCAGTAGGCAGGAACAGAGGCCGTGTTTCTGGGAAGGATTCAGGAGTAGCTGGTTTAATTTCATCCAGTCATCCGCACACCCAGCTCCAGCACTTCTGGGGACGGCTAAAAGCAGTTTCTAAATAATTTTTGGAGCAAAAATTTAAAAGTACACTAAAAGCATTGTTTTATGCATTGTGCATACAAGTCGTATTCTTTATATACTTGTAGTTTTGTTTCAAATAATATTCTCTGGGTTTCATAACTGCTGTTTACCATGACAAACGGATGGAGTAAAGCATCCCTCTATACCCCCTCCTTCCCCGACCATACTGACCATCTACAGGGGCATATTTTAATGCTTCCTGCAGCTCTTCGGCTGTGAGGTAGATGCCCATGCTGGCCAGGATGCCTTCCAGATCTTGAACAGCAACCCGGTCTTCTACAGGGAGAGAAAATATCAGTGGTAAGGTGGATACGGATCCAACATGCAGAGGGATGCCGACCTTAAGGTGGTGTCTGGAGATCTCCCACTAGATCACAGAGGGCATGGTAGATGTTTGACTAAATAAATAAACAAACATGCAGAGGATTGCCAACCTTCTGTCAACAAGTAAAGACACCTGTATTGTACTAAGTAGATGCACTCAAAAAAACAGCACTTAGGCTCGAAAAGTTTCAAAACACAATGTATTACACAGAAAACAGAAAACAGAACCCTTATTGGCATCAACAGTAACAAAACAAACATGTAAAGCAGCTAGATATGGATCTAAAAAAGAATGAATACACAGTTCATCAGTAAATATTATAATAAACAATTAAATGAGGGTTCCTCTCCTTCTTTCTCCCTCCTTTAGGACCTTGGCCAGGAACTCGGCTACTTGAGTGGTAACTTCAAAAGGAATGTATTACACAAGAGACGACCATGCGTTATGATAACAGAGATTTGCTACATTCACTGGTGAATCACAAGACAAAGCAGCCATGAGTTATTGACCTCTGTCTTCTTTTCAGAAGGCCGAAGGTGCAACTTCATTCCTGTGTCACCCAATGCCTATCAAATCGGAAAGGCATTCTATGCAGCACGTAGACCCAATGTTTTCCTCCTCCCACTTTAGTTTAATATCAGTTCTGATAAAGAGCTTCTGAGGGCTCAAAAGCCTGTTTTGTTTGGGTACTGTTTTGGTACTCTGTGGTTCATGATTCAGGATTTCTCTTTGGGCCAACATGGCACCCTTGAATGTCCATCTACAGTGACGAAGGCATCCATTTCAAGTCCCGCAGTGCTACTTACTTTGAAACATGGCAGGTTGCCGTGTAGCCATGACGCTCTCGAGCGCACTCTTGAGGCTCACTTTCCCTTCAGCTGCAAACAAAACAAATGAGGCTGATCAGGTGCCTGGAGGAAGGTGTGGGAAGGGGGCAGCAGCCTCAATTTCCCCACCAGAAACCCACAGGTAAAATATTCACTTCCTGGTTTTGCCCTCAAGGCTCTTGAAGGGGCAGCTTAGGTATCTGGAATGGGTTTGGCTGCAGATATGACCCAGCTACCACTGTTTTGGGCCTCTAAAGCAGGAAAGTCTCGAAGTCTCTACGTTTTCCTAAACTACACATTCCCAATGGCTGCTTTGGATATTCCTTCTTCTCAGTGTGGATTGTAATCCACTGTATGCCAATGGGGTGCCAGCTTAACTCCCAAACACCATACAAAGTCCCATGTTCATTCACTGCTCATTAAATGTAGTGCTGGAATGAAGGTTGCCAACCTCCAGGTGCTCCTGCTATTACAACTGATCTATAGCCGATAGAGATCAGTTCACCCAGGGAAAATTGCCGCTTTGGCAATTGGACTCTATGACATTGAAGTCCCTCCCCTCCTCAAACTCCGCCCGCCTCAGACTCTGCCCCAAAAATCTCCAGGTATTTCCCAACACAGAGCTGGCAACCCTAGTTAGAACAGACTTTAAGGTGTCGATTTCCTTCCTGGTGCATGTTTAGGGTTGCCAACCTTCAGGTGGTGGCTGGAGACTCCTGCTATTACAACTGATGTCCAGGTGACAGTGATCAGCTCACCTAGATAAAATGGCTGCTTTGGAAGTTGGACTCTATGGCATTATACCCAACTGAAGTCCCTCCCCTCCCCAAACCCCGCCTTCGTCAGCCTCCACCCCCAAAATCTCCAGGTATTTCCCAATCTGGAGCTGGCAACCCTAAGCATGTTTCAAAGCTGATGGGGAATTGGGTGTTCCACCACCCTCTGAATTGCATCCAAAGACCTATTCTTCACTACTCACCATCACGAGCGATGTGCTTCAAAGCCTTCTCCTTCTCCTCTTTTGATAGGTGGATGCCCATCTTGGCCAGAGTGGAACTCAAGTCGTCAGCCGCAACCATTTCCCCTTAGGTCAGTTAGGAAGTATTAGTCTGGATTAAATGAAGTTGTGGTCCACTTTTCCTTAAATTTCGCTAATCCTTACAGTAGCTATCTTCCATCTTCATCTTTTCTATCTCTTCTACCTTACTTCAATTTCAGCAAGTCATACTGTCGCTTGGAACAACATCTTTATAGCTTTTAAGATCAGCAAGTATGTAACAGCTAAGTGAGTATTATACAGCCAGCTAGATTTATTGTTTTATTTGCCAGTTTGCCTATTTGACTATGTAACTGGTATTTTAATCTCTTTTTTTGAACTTTTCTATTAATAAAGCTTTTTTGAACTTCATGGTGCTTGAGTTTACTGACCTAACCCAGTGATTTCGGTTACTCTGCTGGTACACGGCAGGCTTTCTGTCTTCATACCAGTGATAACATTTTAAAAATGAATGAGTAGGGCTGCAAATATGCTTACAAGCTGCTTACCTCAGGATGTGCTGATACTTTCATCTGTGCCATATTTTTTATGTTTGCTGATTTTCTTTTACTAATTGCTATGCTTATGGTTTGGAAAGCCACACTTCTATTCAAAGATGTGTATAGTTTTTTAGGTGGTAGTGGCAAGAGCCACCCGTCCCCATAGGGTTGCCAACCTCAGGTGGTGGTTGGAGATCTCCTGCTACTACAATTGATCTTCAGCCAATAGAAATCAGTTCCTTTGGAGAAAATGGCCGCTTTGGCCATGGGACTCTATGGCATTGAAGTCTCTCCCCTCTTCAAACCCTGCCCTCCTCAGGCCCACCAAATCTCCAGGTATTTCCCAACCTGGAGCTGGCAACCCTACCTCCCCAGCTGCTCAAGTTTGGAAGGGATGGATTGGCCAGTGCTGTTACTCTTTGTGTTTAGAGAAAAGAGCTGAGGAACAGTAGGACGGGATTTGAGGGAAGTCCCTGCTCCACATAGCTTTGCCTTAAGATGCCCATAAGAGCAGCCTCCTGAAATACAGACAAGGAGGAAGACTTGTGACTGAGAAATGATGCTCTGTACTGCATAGCCCAGTTACAAAAAAAGGAGCACAAGGGGTGGGGGTGGGAGGTGGAAACAAGGTGTTTTTTTTTTTTAAAAAAAAAACCTTCCCAAATGGAAAGAATATGGAATGAATCTTCCACACTTTTCAAATAGGTAGAAATTCTTCCACCTTATTCTGCTGCACGTGGTGGATTTTTAACACACCTGACTGATGTTTATTGGGACAAAACAAAATGGATCCATCCCCCCTGATCCTCAGTGTGTATAAAAATTAAATGTGTGGATGTGCTAATGCAAACGCAGGATAAATTATTCACACAATTAAGCCTTGGTTAGCATTTCCTGATATGCATTTGCACTCTTTAACCCTAAACCAAAATTTCATATCAATACATCCAAGGGGAAGAGAACTGCATTTCCAGATGTTCTGTTCACTGTACAGTAATAACAGTGTGGTATATTTTTTGAATTTCGAAGAATATAATTCAGGTTCCCAAATATTTTGCATTTCATTTGAGTAAGTTACAAGTGGATTTCCAGTATCCATTTCCTTTTATTATTATTTTTAATTTCAGTGGCAGGTTGAACATCCCTTATCTGGACTTCTTGGGACCAGAAGGGATCTGTATTTCGAATCTTTCCATATTTTGGAATATTTTGGAATTGAACCATCAGTGGCACTGCTGAGGGCCTGTGAGTAATGCCTGCATGCTGGATGAAAACATCCCATTTTTGGATCAGTACAGATATCGGATGTCCAGGTAAGGGATACTCTACCTGTATTCTTTTAATTTATATGTAGCTTTAAATAATATATAGAAAAAAAGGGAGAAAAGTAAGATGTCACAAGGAATACAGATTCAAGGAATCCCTTCCAACATGGTGAGGATTTAACACAACAGTAATGCAGCCTCAGCTGGCCATTACTTTTAACCCCAGACACGGGGGAAAGGAGTCTGGGATGCAACAGGTGGTGTCCGGCAGATCAGGGTTAGACTCTGGTGGGATGGGGCAGGGTGCACTGGTATCTGGTGGTGACAGATTATGTATCTGCTGGGCTAGGGGGCAGGGCCTAGTTGTGGCTAGTCCTCCAGAGTGAAGTCTGATGAACATGGGGGGCAGAGCAAGTAGCAAAATCTTTAAAGCCAAGTGGAAAACAGACTGCACACTACCCTTTGACCCCTCCCACTGCGAATTTAGCCTGTCGCCTGGGGACCCAGAGAAGGAGACTAAGGCCTTAAGAAGAAGGGTCAAAGATCTCTTGTCTTTGTTCATCCTTAAGATGCAAATGGAAAGGTTGTGCTGCCTCAATTTGCCTTGGAACCATAGGCTTTTTCCACATTCTCACTTTCCTCGCTTGTAAGTTCCTGTTTCTTCAGGGTTTCCCCCCATGTTCTGCACGTGTTTTGCTCTCTCTAGTGGATTCAGTATCACACAGGTGTGGCATAAAAACCTGCAGTTTAAAACTGCAGGGAGATATGCTGGACACAAACCTGTGTAATATCGAATTGACCACTAGAAGGAGCAGAACAAATGCAGAATAGAACCCCCCCCCCCAAAACAGGAACTTACAAACATGGAAAATGAAAATGTGGAAAAGCCCCATGAGTGGAAGAGAGTTTTAAACCTTCAACCTCCATTCCATGCTGCCATTTGAAATTGGCTCCCCGGTATGTCTTCTTTCTTTCCAGCACAGTTCTGAGGCAAATCATAGCAGCTAAAAGCAGGGGTGTCGGACTCAATTGTTACGAGGGCCAGATATGACATAAATGTCACTTGGTTGGGCCAGGACATGCCTCACCAGCCCAGATCAAGAGTGGGGGTGGCAGGATTGGCTGCCTCGGCTGGATAAGAGCTCTCAAGGGGCCGGATCTGGCCCGCGGGCCTTATGTTTGAAATCCCTGTGCTAGAGCCTGCAGTTGCATCTGTTTAAGCTCTAGGATCCTTACTCTTCACTGACTGTTCGGAAGCTCACCTTCTGCATCCGCTGCTCGCTGCACAATTTTCACCCCTTTCATGAACTCAGCCAGGTTAATTTTGCCATCCTCTGGAAGACAAGATGGAGAAAGTGGTCCTGAAGAGGCAAGCAGAACTGCCATGGCGATCATTTAGGCCTCAGAAGGCTTGCAAGTGAGCGCTCATTCAAACTGACTAGGGATGCTTGCTAACCTTTGAGAAATAAATGTGGCTGTGCCTCTAAAAGCAGCTGTATGGGCAGGTGATCAGGTTTTCTCTCACATCTGAGGTGCTGCAGGGCAACACTGGGGATTGCCTGGCACTCCTACTTATATTCTGCTATGTCCTTTGCAGCTCAAGGTGGCTTCCAAGTTATTCCATGAATACCATAAATATGTATACATGAATATATTAATAAAAACAGTGCCCAACAAACCTCATGCTTACAGCGCAGGTCCTGCCAAATGCCCTTGTGAACATCGCAGCCTTGTAGACCTTTCTAAAAACCTCCAAAGAGGACACCCCCATGACCTCTTCAGGCAGTCTTTTTTACAGAGTGGAAGCCACTATTGAGAAAGAGCAGTTGCTAGGAGAGCAGCCTGGGCGGGAGGAGGGGGATTGACCAGAAATTAATTGGTGCATGCAATTCTGCGGGACGTTTAGTTTGCGAGCTCCTCAAGGCATCTGTCTGACCTCTATCAGCAGCTGGGTTCTAGATTTGATAGAATTTTGTCTAAGATCCAGCAAAGCATGTTCTTGACATGCAGGTCAGTATTGTCCAGGGTGGAACATTTTTAACCCTATGAGCCAGAAAAGTGATGAAGATCTTCATTAGTCTGTAATTTCAATTTAATTTTAAAACATTTCTATCTTGCTCTTCCAGAAAGCTCACAGCAGGTAACAGTATTAGACTAAAACAATCCACAGATCAAATCACGTAGAAAACCCGCCCAGATTGTATACCAAAACCCCATTCAAGCTATACTTTAATACTCAAATCAACTTTACTGGTTTGGATTATGATTATGAAAAGTAGCCACAAGGCTGGCCATTACATGCAGGTGGGGCTTCAGCCAGGGCATGTGGCCCATTCACCAGCACCTTAAAGGGGCTTGTATCTCTGTTCTAGTCTGATGAGAGGGAAGCCCTGAAACAAGACTCACCATCTATCACTGCATATCTCAGAGCTTCCTGGATCTCATCATCTGTTAAGTAGATGCCCATGTTGCTCAGAAGAGCACCTAGGTTACCCACAGGAACCCGATCCCCTAAAAGAGAAAATAAAAATGTAAAAACATTTGTGGGGCTTTGGTTAACCACGATGAGTTAGCAAAGATGATAAGGTTGCTTTGTATATGCTCATGATGTGCGTGTCCCCTCTCTCTTTGCCAAAACTTTTACACTAATATGCTGCTCTGGCATTGAAAATGCTGCTCTAAGGAGATTCATGCACAACAGGAATTCACAACTAGCCTCCCCCCGAGGCCCAAGAGGAAGGCAAAAATCCTCCAAGCTCCCTGGCCAATCTGGCTTTGAGGAAAATTTCTTCCTGACCCCAAAATAGCAATTGGCATTACCATGGGCATAGTTAAGAGGTGCTGAACCTCACCTTATGAGACCCAGTGTGGGGTAGTGGCTAAGAACATTGGACTCTAATCTGGAGAACCAGGTTTGATTCCCCATTCTTCCACATGAAGCCTTCTGGGTGACCTTAGGCCGCTTTGGCAATTGGATTCTATGGCATTGAAGTCCCTCGCCTCCCCAAACCCTGCCCTCTTTAGGCTCCACCCAAAAACTTCCCGCCACTGGCAAAGAGGGACCTAGCAACCCTACCCAGCAGGCTTCATGTGGAGGAGTGGCAAATTGAGCCCTGTTCTCCAGATCAGAGTCCGCTGCTCTTAACCACTACATCACGTTGGCTCCACAACTCACCAGTCTTGGGATGTGGCTGGACTGCTCTGACCCCCTTCATAAATTCTCCCAAGTTCACCTTCCCATTCGCTGTAAAGAAAAGAAGAGATCTCATTGTGTGGGGAGAGAATAATCCCAGGAGACACCAACAAGAGGCACAGGCTGGTAGCCAGAAATTGAGGAAGTGTTTCTGGGAAGGACTCAGGAGTCGCTGGTTTAATTTTATCCCGTCCTCCCCACACCCAGCTCCAGAACTACTGGTGGAGGGTGGAATAGAAAGCTGAAAGTGATTTCTTAAGAATTTTTGGAGCAAACATTTAAAAGTACACTGAAAGCACTAATCAGCCGGCTGCGTTATCCTCCCTGCAAGAAATGTGGCTGGGCGCCAGGCATGCTCCCATGTGTGTTTTATGCATTGTGCACACATGCTGTATTCTTTGTGTACTTGTAGTTTGTTTCAGATAATATTCTCTGGGTTTCATAACTGCTGTTTACCATGACAAACGGATGGAGAAAAGCATCCCTCTATACCCCCTCCTTCCCCGACCATACTGACCATCCACAGGGGCATATTTTAATGCTTCCTGCAGCTCTTCGGCTGTGAGGTCGATGCCCATGCTGGCCAGGATGCCTTCCAGATCTTGAACAGCAACCCGGTCTTCTACAGGGAGAGAAAATATCAGTGGTAAGGTGGATACGGATCCAACATGCAGAGGGATGCCGAACTTCAGGTGGTGGCTGGAGATCTCCCACTATTACGACTGATCTCCAGGTGACTGAGATGAGTTCCCCTGGAGAAAATGGCTGCTTTGGAAGGTGGACTCTAGGGCATTATATTCCATTGAAGTCTTTCCCCTTCCCCAACCTCCTCAGGCTCCAGCCCAAAAATCTTCAGGTATTTCCTAACCCAGAGTTGGAAACCCTACCAGCTGGGGAAAGGGATGAACAAGTCAGTTAGTGACTAGTGGGTGGCAGTAACTCCTGGATGTAGTTTGCCTGTTGTGCTGTTCCAGAATCCAGACAGCATCTTTTAAGTCACCACAACCTGCTGCCTGTTGGAGGTGGAAAGATGCAACATGTTCAGGGCCACACTAAGGCATGCTGAGACCCTAAGCTATGTCAAGTTTAGAAGCTCTCAGAGAAGTACCAAAAAGAAGCAAATTAGTTTTTTTATTTAGAGGCCCTCACAATCTGAGGCCCTAAACTACAGCTTGCTTAGCCGGTGTAGAAATCCAGGGGGGGTACAGGAGTGTTGCAGGCCCAATTACTTTAAAATGGTGGTAGAGATTATTGTTACAATTGCCATTATCTCTATTAAATGTCTTAATGTTATAACTTTTAATGTTATCAACATAGGATTGTAATTCAGTTTCCAATTGTTTAATTTGGGCTTTATACGTACTGGGGCCCAATTGTCCCTTTAACTCTTCCCGTATAGTATTAGCCTGGAGCCCAAGGAGAAAGCCACATGGATGCACTTATTGTCTATGATGGGGCATGTGGTGTAGGCAGCAGCATAGCCACGTACAAGAAGTGGAGATCTCCTGCTAGTACAACTGATCTCCAGCCGATAGAGATCAGTTCACCTGAAGAAGATGTCTGCTTTGGCAATTGGACTCTATGGCATTGAAGTCCCTCCCCAAACCCCACCCTCCTCAGGCTCCACCCCCAAAATCTCCAGGTATTTCCCAACTTGGACCAGGCAACCCTAATCTACAATGGCGAAGGCATCCATGCCAAGCCTCGCAGTGCTACTTACTTTCAAACATGGAGGGTTGCCGTGTAGCCATGACGCTCTGGAGTGCACTCTTCAGGTTCACTTTCCCTTCAGCTGCAAACAAAAGAGGCTGATCAGGTGCAAGAGGTGTGTGGAGGAAGGTGTGGGAAGGGGGCAGCAGCCTCAATTTCCCCACTGGAAACCCACAGGTAAAATATTCACTTCCTGGTTTTGCCCTCAAGGCTCTTGAAGGGGCAGCTTAGGTATCTGGAATGGGTTTGGCTGCAGATATGACCCAGCTACCACTGTTTTGGGCCTCTAAAGCAGGAATGTCTCCTCTTCACAAGAAGTCTCTACGTTTTCATAAACTACACATTCCCAACAGCTGCTTTGGATATTCCTTTTTCTCAGTGTGGATTGTGAGCCACTTTATGCCAATGGGGTGCCAACTTATCTCCCAAACACCATACAAAGTCCCACATTCATTCACTGCACATTAAATGTAGTGCCAGAACTAAGGTTGTCAACCTCCAGGTACTCCTGCTATTACAACTGATCTCCAGCAGATAGAGAGAAAATGGCCACTTTGGCAACTGGACTCTATGGCACTGAAGTCCCTCTCCTCCTCAAACACCATCCATCTCAGGCTCCACTCCAAAAATCTCTAGGTATTTCCCAATCCAGATCTGGCAACCCTAGCTGGAACATATATTAAGGTGTTGATTTCCTTCCTGATGCATGTTTAGGGTTTCCAACCTTGAGGTGGTGGCTGGAGATCTCCCGCTATTACAACTGATCTCCAGGTGACAGTGATCAGCTCACCTAGCTGCTTTGGAAGGACGACTCTATGGCATTATACCCCATTTAAGTCCCTCCCCTCCCCAAACCCCACCTTCCTCAGCCTCCACCCCCCAAATCTCCAGGTATTTCCCAATCTGGAGCTGGCAACCCTAAGCATGTTTCAAAGCTGATGGGGAATTGGGCATTCCACCACCCTCTGAATTGCATCCGAAGACCTATTCTTCACTACTCACCATCACGAGTGATGTGCTTCAAAGCCTTCTCCTTCTCCTCTTTTGATAGGTGGATGCCCATCTTGGCCAGAGTGGAACTCAATTCATCAGCCGCAACCACTTTCCCTTAGATCAGTTAGGAAGAATCAGTCTGACACTACAAATGATACCTCCTTGCCTAGCAGGTAAGAATTAGTTTCAAGTGACCAAGCGAGTCAGAGGAGTTCCGCCAGGACTATGGTTGAGGACAGCAACTGTATCATCAGAGTAATGGCCACCCCTTTCCCTTCCCTTCCTTTCCTCCCCTTCCCTTATATGTTTCCTCCCTCCCTCCCTCCCTCCATATGCTCTGGGTCCATTGCTCTCCTTCCTGAGGTTGTAAAATGGGCATACCATCATCACTTGGGTTCCCAACCTCCAGGTGGTGGCTGGAGGTCTCCTGCTATTACAACTGATCTCCAGCCGATAGAGATCAGTTCCCCTAGAGAAAATGGCTGCTTTGGCAACTGGACTCATCTGTGTGTTATTTCTAATGTCTGCTGACTTTCTTTTCTATTTACTGTGCTTATGGTTTGGAAAGCCACACTTCTATTCAAAGATGTGTATGATTTTTTAGATGGTAGTGGCAAGACCTCCCCTTCCCGTAGGGTTACCAATCTCCAGGTGGTGGCTAAAGATCTCCTGCTATTTAATTGATCTCCAGGTTATAGAGATCACTTCCCCTGGAGAAAATGGCCACTTTAGCAATTGGACTCTATGGCATTCAAGTCCCTCCCCTCTCCAAACCCCGCTTTCTTCAGGCTCCCCCTCAGCTGGCTCACAGGCTGCATAAGAGCTCTCAAGGGGGCGGATCTGGCCCGTGGGCCTTACGTTGGACATCCCTGTGCTAGAGCCTGCAGTTGCATCTGTTTAAGCTCTAAGATCCTTACTCTTCACTGTCTGTTCGGAAGCTCACCTTTTGCATCCGCTGCTTGCTGCACAATTTTCACCCCTTTCATGAAGTCATCCAAGTTAATTTTGCCATCCTCTGGAAGACAAGATGGAGAAAGTGGTCCTGAAGAGGTAAGCAAAACTGCATGGCAATCACTTAGGTCTCAGAGGCCTTGCTAGTGAGCGCTCGTTCAAACTGACTAGGGATGGTTGCTAACCTTTGAGCAATAATTATGGCTGTGCTTGTAAAAACAGTTGGATGGGCAGGTGATCATGTTTTACCTCCCTGCCACCTTCTGAGGTGCTGCTGGGCAACACTGGGGATTGCCTGGCACTTGCGAGCTCCCCAAGGCATCTGTCTGACCTCTATCAGCAGCTGGGTGCTAGATTAGATAGAACTTGGTCTAAGATCCAGCAAGGCATGTTCTCGACATGCAGGTCAGTATTGTCCAGGGTGGAACAGTGGAAACACTTTTAACCATATGAGCCAGAAAAGTGATGAAGATCTTCATTAGTCTGTAATTTCAATTTAATTTTAAAACATTTCTATCTTGCTCTTCCAGAAAGCTCACAGCAGGTAACAGTATTAGACTAAAACACTCCACAGATCAAATCACATAACATACCACCCAGAGTGTATACCAAAACCCCATTCAAGCTATACTTTAATACCAGAATCAACTTTACTGGTTTGGATTATGATTATGAAAACTATCTACGAGGCTGGCCATTGCATGTAGCTTGCAGCTTCTTTTAGGACATTTGGCCCATTCATCAGCACTTTAAGGAGGACTTGTATCTCCTACCCAGACTCTGTTCTAGTCCGAAGAGAGGGAAGCCCTGAAAAAAGACTCACCATCTACCACTGCATATCTCAGAGCTTCCTGTATCTCATCATCTGTTAAGTGGATGCCCATGTTGCTCAGAAGAGCACTTAGGTTACCCACAGGAACCCGATCCCCTAGAAGAGAAAATAAAAATGTAAAAACATTTGTGGGGCTTTGATTTACCATGATGCTCATGTGTTTTACTGGCTTTTGCTGTATTAATAATAAATCTGAATCTGATTAACCATGATGAGTTAACAAAAGTTATAAGGCTGCCCAGTAGGTGTGTGTGCCCTCTCTCTCTCTGCCAAAAACCTAAAATTAAAATGCTATGCTCTGGCAATGAAAACCCTCTTCTAAGGAGATTCCTGCACAACACGTAAATTCACAACTCCCCCCAAGGCCCCAGAGGAAGACAAAAATCCTCCAGGATCCCTCGCCAATCTGGCTTGGAGGAAAATTTCTTCCTGACCCCAAAATAGCAATTGGCATTACCATGGGCATAGTTAAGAGGTGCTGAACCTCACCCTATGAGACCCAGTGTGCTGTAGTGGCTAAGAACATTGGTCTCTAATCTGGAGAATTGGGTTTAATTCTCCACTGCTCCACATGAAGCCTGCTGGGTGAACTTAGGCCAGTCACAGTTCTCATAGAACCTTCTCAACCCCACCTACCTTACAAGGTGCTTGCTGGGGTGTGGGGGTAAGGGAAGGTGATTGTAAGCTGCTTTGAGACTCCTTACAGTAGAGAAAAGCAGGGTATAAAAACCAACTCCTCTTCACCTCCTTGCAGTTCAAAGAGTTCAGAGAGCCCAAGGTCACCCAGCTGTAGGGTACTGATGCAAAAGGAATCACCAGCACTATGAGGTTACTACAGGTAAAAACCAGCACGCTGCTCAATATACTATTGCAAAATGGTGTATTGGGCGGGTTTTGCAATTGTATATTGAGCAGCGTGCTGGTTTTTACCTGTAGTAACATCCAGGTACTAGCTGGATATCTCCTGCTATTACAACTGATCTCCAGACGATAGAGATCAGTTCATTTGGAGAAAATGACCACTTTGGCAATTGGACTCTATAGCTTCAAAGTCCCCCCCTCCCCAAACCCTGCCCTCCTCAGGCTCTGCCTGAACAACCTCCCACCAGTGGCAAAGAGGGACCTATTAACCCTACTCAGCAGGCTTCATGTGGAGGAGTGGCGAATTGAGCCCTGTTCTCCAGATCAGAGTCTGCCGCTCTTAATCACTACATCAAACTGGCTCTAGAGGGCATTGTAGTTGGCTTATTAACTTACCAGTCTTGGGATGCGGCTGGACTGCTTTGACCCCCTTCATGAATTCTCCCAAGTTCACCTTCCCATTCGCTGTAAAGAAAAGAATAGATCTCATTGGGGGGCGGGGAGAGAATAATCCCAGGAGACACCAACAAGAGGCACAGGCTGGTAGGCAGAAACGGAGGCCATGTTTCTGGGAAGGACTCAGGAGTCGCTGGTTTAATTTCATCCTGTCCTCCCCACACTCAGCTCCACCACCTCTGGGGGAGGGTGGGATAGAAAGCTGAAAGCAATTTCTTAAGAATTTTTGGAGCAAACATTTAAAAGTACACTGAAAGCACTAATCAGCTAGCTGCGTTATCCTCCCTGCAAGAAATGTGGCTGGGCGCCAGGCATGCTCCCATGTGTGTTTTATGCATTGTGCACACATGTTGTATTCTTTGTATACCTGAAGTTTGTTTCAAATAATATTCTCTGGGTTTCACAACTGCTGCTTACTATGCAAAACTGGAGAAAAGCATCCCTCTATCCCCCCTCCTTCCCAGACTTTACTGACCATCCACAGGGGCATATTTTAATGCTTCCTGCATCTCTTTGGCTGTGAGGTAGATTCCCGTGCTGGCCAGGATGCCTTCCAGATCTTGAACAGCAATCCGGTCTTCTACAGAAGGAAAAGAACTCAGTGATAAGGTGGATATGGGTCTGTTCTGAGCCTGGCTTTGGTTGGGGAGGGTGTGGTAGAAATTTGATTAAATAAATAAATAAATAAACAAACATGCAGAGGGATGCCAACTTCCAAGTGGTGTGCAACCCTAAGGGAATTATCTCAGTACACTACCACAACTTTTCCTTATAAATATATTTCTTTCTTACAAAGTTTCTTTCTCCAAGTGTATATTATTTTAATTTTAACCTTTTAACTTGTCTTGACAACTTGTACAACAACAAAATTATAAGTTCTGAATACAGTTAAACTTCACTATATAAACTTCACTATACAAACTTATCAGAATCTTTAAAGTTAAAAGGTTAAAATTAAAATAATATACACTTGGAGAAAGAAACTTTGTAAGAAAGAAATATATTTATAAGGAAAAGTTGTGGTAGTGTACTGAGATAATTCCCTTAGGGTTGCACAATTTCATATCAGTACAACTTCCAAGTGGTGGCTGGAGATCTCCCACTATTACAACTGTTGTCCAGGCGACAGAGATGAGTTCCCCTGGAGAAAATGGCGGCTTTGGAATGTGGACTCTAGGGCAATATACCCCATTAAAGCCCTTCCCCTTCCCCAACCTCAGGCTCCACTCCCAAACTCTTCAGGTATTTCCCAACTCGGACCTGGCAACCCTAATCTACAAGTCATTCATGCCAAGTACCGCAGTGTTACTTACTTTGAAACATGGAGGGTTGCCGTGTAGCCATGACGCTCTCGAGCGCACTCTTGAGGCTCACTTTCCCTTCAGCTGCAAACAAAACAAATGAGGCTGATCAGGTGCATGGAGGAAGGTGTGGGAAGGGGGCAGCAGCCTCAATTTCCCCACCAGAAACCCACAGGTAAAATATTCACTTCTTGGTTTTGGCCTCAAGGCTCTAGCAGGTGCAGCTTTGGTATGTGGAATGTGCTTGGCTGCAGATATGACCCAGCTACCACTGTTTTAGGAGCCCCGTGGCGCAGAGTGGTAAGCTGCAGTACTGCAGTCCAAATTCTGCTCACGACCTGAGTTCGATCCAGACGGGAGTCAGTTTCAGGTAGCCGGCTCAAGGTTGACTCAGCCTTCCGTCCTTCCGAGGTCGGTCAAATGAATACCCAGCTTGCTGGGGGTAAAGGGAAGATGACTGGGGAAGGCACTGGCAAACGACCCCGTAAACAAAGTCTGCCTAGGAAACATCGGGATGTGACGTCACCCCATGGGTCAGGAATGACCCAATGCTTGCACAGGGGACCTTTACCTTTACCACTGGTTTGGGCCTCTAAAGCAGGAACGTCTCCTCTTCACAAGAAGTCTCTATATATACAGAAAGTCTGGCTTCTACCAGGATATGTCTCAGAACTATCTACACATTCCCAATGGCTGCTCTGGATATTCTTTCTTCTCAATGTGAATTGTGATCCACTGAATGCCACTGAGGTGCCAGCACAACTCACAAACACTTAGTTCTCACTTCATTTCTCACCATACAAAGTCCCACATTCATTAACTGCACATTAAATGTAGTGCCGGAACTAAGGTTGCTAACCTCCAGGTACTCCTGCTACTACAACTGATCCAGCCAACAGAGATCAGTTCACCTGGAGAAAATGGCCTCTTTGGCAATTGGGCTCAATGGCATTGAAGTCCCTCTCCTCCTGAAACCCCACCCACCTCAGGCTCCGCCCCAAAAATCTCCAGGTATTTCCCAACACAGACCTGGCAACCCTAGCTGGAACAGACATTAAGGTGTTGATGTCCTTCCTGATACATGTTTAGGGTTGCCAACCTCCAGGTGGTGGCTGGAGATGTCCTGCTATTCCAACTGATCTCTAGGCAACAGTAATCAGCTAACCTACATAAAATAGCGACTTTGGAAGGTGGACTCTATGTCATTGTACCCATTGAAGTCCCTCCCCTCCCTCAACCTCCATCCTCAAAATCTCCAGGTATTTCCCAACCTGGAGCTGGCAACCTTATGCATGTTTCAGAGCTGATGGGGAATTGGGCATTCCACCACGCTCTGAATTGCATCCGAAGACCTATTCTTCACTACTCACCATCATGAGTGATGTGCTTCAAAGCAGTCTCCATCTCCTCGTTTGATAGGTGGACGCCCATCTTGGCCAGAGTGGAACTCAATTCATCAGCCGCAACCACTTTCCCTTAGATCAGTTAGTAAGAATCAGTCTGATGCTACAAATGATACCTCCTTGCCTAGTCATTTCTAGCAGGTAAGAATTAGTTTCAAGTAACCAAGCGAGTCAGAGGTGTTCCGCCAGGCCAATGGTTGAAGACAGCAACTTTATCATCAGAGTATTGGCCACCCCTTCCCCCTCCCTTTCCCCTTCCATTCCTTTCCTCCTCTTCCCTTCCCTTATATGTTTCCCTTCCTTCCTTTCCTTCCCCCATATGCTCTGGGTCCATTGTCCTCCTCCCTGAGATTGTAAAATGGGCATACCATCATCACTAGGGTTTCCAACCTCTAGGTGGTGGCTGGAGATCTCCTGCTATTACAACTCCAGGTGGTGGCTGGTGGTGGTTGGTCCGAAGTTATGGGGTCTGGAAGACATCACCCCCTCCCGCCTCCATACAGAAGCAGGAAGGCAAGAGTCAGTTTCTCTGTATGCTAATAGGTTAATGCTTGTCTATGGAGGAGGGAGGGGGTGACCTCTGCAGAGCCCGTAGGTCCGGACCCTCTGACCCAATCCTCACCAAACTTTGGGGTTCGTACAAGAATAGTCCCTGAAAGCTCCCCTGAAAATTTGGGACCTCTACCCCCAAAAATGCCCCCACAGGAGCTTTGCAAAAAAACAACAACACCCTTTTCTTGCTATTGTGGGAATTGTCCATTAGCCTACTTTAGCTACAAAGACGTAATCCTGTGGAAGTCTGCTAATGGGAAATTCTCAGCTGGCTTGCGGGCTGGATAAGAGCTCTCAAGGGGCCAGATCTGGCCTGCAGGCCTTATGTTTGACATCCCTGTGCTACAGCCTGCAGTTGCATCTGTTTAAGCTCTAGGATCCTTACTCTTCACCATCTGTTTGGAAGCTCACCTTCTGCATTTGCTGCTCGCTGCACAATTTTCACCCCTTTCATGAACTCAGCCAGGTTAATTTTGCCATCCTCTGGAAGACAAGATGGAGAAAGTGGTCCTGAAGAGGTACGTCACTGGATAGGCAAGCAGAACTGCCATGGCGATCATTTAGGTGTCAGAGGTCTCGCTAGTAGGCGCTTGTTCAAACCAATTAGGGATGCTTGCTAACCTTTGAGCAATAATTGTGGCTGTGCTTCTAAAAGCAGATGGATGGGCAGGTGATCATGTTTTATCTCCCTGCCGGCTTCTGAGGTGTGGCTGGGCAACACTGGGCATTGCCTGGCACTTGTGAGCTCCCCAAGGCATCTGTCTGACCTCTATCAGCAGCTGGGTTATAGATTAGATAGAACTTGGTCTAAGATCTAGCAAGGCATGTTCTTGGCATGCAGGCCAGTATTGTCCAGGGTGGAACAGTGGAAACACTTTTATCCATATGAGCCAGAAAAGTGATGAAGATCGTCATTAGTCTGTAAATTTAATTTAATTTTAAAACATTTCTATGTTGCTCTTCCAGAAAGCTCACAGCAGGTAACAGTATTAGACTAAAACACTCCACAGATCAAATCACATAACATACCACCCAGAGTGTATACCAAAATTCCATTCCCAGAATCAAGCTATACTTTAATACTCGAATCAACTTTACTGGTTTGGATTATGATTATGAAAACTATCCATGAGACTGGCCATTACATGTAGGTTGGGCTTCAGCTAGGATGTGTGGCTCATTCACCGTAGGGCTGTTGAAAAAAAATTCAGTAAAATTCGGGTTCGGGGTTATTGGCCATGTTTTCCCCGGGAAAACCCGAATGCCAAATTTCGTATACTGGTAAATGTCGGGATTCAGCTTTAAATTCGGGTTTCCCGAAAAATCTGGTCATTTAAACCCTATGGGGGCTTTTTGCGTCTCTCCGCGGCTCCTGGGGGGGGGGCATTTTTGCAGGTATAGGTCCCAAACTTTCAGGGTAGCAGGAAGGGACTCTCCTTGCAAGAACTCCCAAGTTTGAAAAAGGTTGGGTCAGGGGGTCCGGTGTCATGGGGTCTGGAAGGGGTCGCCCCCATCCTCCTCCATTGAAATGCATTGGCAAAGTGGCTGTGTTCAGATGCTTTAGTGTGATCTTTGCAATGTATCTCAACGGAGAAGCTGGGCATTAAACGGTGGGAAAGTTCGCCCCTAGATACAATGTATCCAGATACATTGTATCTCTATGGAGGTGAGGGCGAACTTTCCCACCATTTAAAGCCCAGCTTCTCCATTGAGATACATTGCAAAGATCACACTAAAGCATCTGAACACAGCCACTTTGCCAATGCATTTCAATGGAGGAGGATGGGGCGACCCCTTCCAGACCGCATAACACTGGACCCCCTGACCCAATCTTTACCAAACTTGGGGGTTCTTGCAAGGAGAGACCCTTCCTGCTACCCTGACAATTTGGGAACTCTACCTCCAAAAATGCCCACCAGGAGCCGCAGAAAAACGTTCCTGAAAAAGCCGGATTTTTATCCGGCTTTCTCAGGAATGGCAAATTTGGCTTTGCCAACCTCCTGGATTTTGCGGACTCAGTAAACCCAAACCCAAATTTCACCAAATTTGCATTTTTCCGGTATTTTTTCAGTTCGGTTTTACCGAATCCACAGCCCTAATTCACTGGCACCTTAAGGAGGACTTGTATTTCCTACCCAGACTCTGTTCTACTCTGAAGAGAGGGATGCCCTGAAAAAAAGACTCACCATCTATCACTGCATATCTCAGAGCTTCCTGGATCTCATCATCTGTTAAGTAGATGCCCATGTTGATCAGAAGAGCATCTAGGTTACCCACAGGAACCCGATCCTCTAAAAGAGAAAATAAAAATGTAAAAACATTTGTGGGGCTTTGAGTAACCATGATAAGTTAACAAAGGTGGTAAGGTTGCTCGGGATGTATGTGTGCCCCCCCTCTCTGCCAAAAATCTAAAATTAAAATGCTGTGCTCTGGCAATGAAAATGCTGCTCTAAGAAGAGGGGGTTTCTACAACTTGAATAAATCATGGAAATTGCACAACTGTACACATTTCTTTTACTTTCTTGTGTAATTTATTCTGAAATTTTTACTGTTCTGAGTAATTTATTCTGGTCAAAGAGCATTACACAAAGTACCAAATTCCCAGCCTTTGACCCCTGAAAAATTTATTCAGCCCCCTTTTCAGTGCCTGAGATTTCCTCAGGCATTGCTCATGTGCTGTCAAACTTATCATCACAAGCATAAACTTGCTGGTTTTTTTTTTTTAAGTAAGCCAAATGTGTAGGGAAGGTAAGTTCTGTGCTAAACATGACGTTCTGAGCTTCATCTGTGTTCTTGCGGAACCATGACACATACATCCCAGCAATGTAAGCCTTCATTTATCACATTTCTTTTGGTATCAATTTCTTCATTGTTCAAGGCATGCATATAGGGTTGCCAGGTCACTTGGATTGGTGGGCAATTGCTGCGCATGATGCGATTACATCACTTCCGGTTTATACCCAGAAACGCCACATTGTGATGGGCTGCTTAACCACAAATCATTTGGGGGGTTTGAATGGTAAAGCGGCCTGTTGCGATGCAGCACTTCTGGATGTAAACTGGATTGACGTAATTGCGTCACACGCGCCGTCCCCACCCCAGCTCATCGCCAAATACCTTCCTTCCTGCCTTCCTTCCGGAGGAGGGGGGATCTGGCAATCCTACCTGCATAGCTTTTAGGCCCACCAGGTACAGATTTTCCTACAAGTGTTGACAGATATGATCGCCAGCCCCCCCCCTCGCCACTGGCAGGAGCTTTGTTGTGGTGGGGCTGGTGTGTGTGTGTGTGTGATCGGTACAATAACGTCACTTCTTGGGAAAATCCGGAAGTGACAGTGATGCTCTAGCACATTCCTCCAAAAACCTCTATGATTTCTAGCACTTTCCTCCAAAAACTCTATGGTTTCCATACAGTTTTTGGAGGAATGTGCTAGAGCATCCCCATCATTTCTGGGGTCAATCTGGAAGTGATGTTAATTCCTCCCCCTTCCACCCACTGGTCAGCTGAGGGGTTGTGGGCAGCCTCCTTAATTGACAGGTAATCACCTGCCATTAGCTGGTAGCTGGCAACCCTACTGCCAGATGTTCTGAACAACTTCTTACTCAGCTGATGTAACCCACTTACTTTCACTTTGTGATTCTGTACGGGTTTGGAGCACATAATTCATCAGTTTGTTCAAGTCCACCTTCCCATTTTCTGCAAAGACAAAACAGCAATACATGAAACAGAGAAAATGTAGAACTCACCAGCAGAAATTGAAGTGTTTTCACATATGTAGTACTTACTGTTGGCCTTGCACAAAAGCAGCGTTGCAAAGGCATAGATACTGTTCAGTCTCAGGGTTGGTAGAGGCTACAGAATCCCATCAGAGATTCAGCACCAGGCCTGGGACCTGAAGAAAATGGCTGCAGTCTGCCAAGTGGGCAGAACCCATTTTTTTTCAACTTCCTGTGAACTCTTTCTTGAGGAGCCAGAAAAAGTACTCACAGGTTAGTGAGTGGCATCAGGTTGGAGTGCTCCAGCCAGAACGCCACCCCTTTTCCTCTTCACTGAGAAGTAGGCTTTGGGGAGTAGGCTCAGTCCTTACACCAAGACCTCACACTCAGTATACTTCCCAGAGGAACTTGTCCATACGGCCTCTTGGGTTGCATTTCCTTTTTCTATCTCCAGCTGTTTTAGGGCCGAACTAGATGTTTAGTCACAAGGAAAGTCTACTGCTGACTTTGTAAAGTTACACCAAAGGACAGCTCCAAATTTGAGCAGGAGTAGGTCCATGGGAGTACAACCTGCCCCTATGGATAGGGTTGCCACCCTCCAGGTGGGGCCTGGAGATCTCCTGAAATTACAATTGATTCTCCAGACACCAGAGATCAGTTACCCTGGGGAAAATGGCTGGTTTTTGTGTGTGTGTGAACTTTATAGCATTGTGGTAGGGTTGCCAATCTCCAGGTGGTGGTTGGAGATCTCCCTCTATTATAATTGATCTCCAGGCGACAGAGATCAGTTCCCTTGGAGAAAATGGCCACTTTGGAAGCTGGAGACTATGGCATTATACCCCATTGAAGCCCCTCCCCTCCCCAAACCACTCCCTCCTCAGGCTCCACCCCTAAAATCTTCAGGTATTTTCCAACCCGGACCAGGCAACCCTGCCTTATGGTGCCTCCCCTCTGTCCTCCCCAGGCTCCACTTCCAAATTGCCAGGAAAGACAGAAGCTGGCAACCCTACCTGTGGGAGAGGGTTGCCAGGTCCCCGCTCCCAATTGGTGGGAGGTTTTAGGGGCGAGGCTGGGGCAGCTGCGTGCAGCCAATTTAACACTTAAACCCATTGGCTGCAGCGATACGGTGCTTCTGGAAGTAAAACTAGGGCTGTTGAAATTTTTTGGGGAAAATTCGGGTTCGGGTTTATTGGCCTTTCCCCCCCAGGAAAACCCAAATGTCAAATTCTCCTATACCGGTAAAAGTGGGAATTTGGCTTTAAATTCAGGATTCCTGAAAAATTCGGCCATTTAAATGCATTAAACCCTTTTAGTGGCTTTTCACGGCTCCTGGGGGGCATTTTTGCAGATAGAGGACCCCAATTTTCAGGGTAGCAGGAAGGGACCCCCAAGTTTGGTGAAGATTGGGTGAGGGGTTCCAAAGTTATGGGGTCTAGAAGAGGTCACCCCTCTTCCTCCATTGGAATGCATTGAAACCAGTTTCAATGGAGGAAGGGGTATGAATACGTGGGGGAAAGCCATTAGCTTGTGGTTTCCTCACAAAATTGCTTTTTTCACACGTATTCCAATAATGGGCTTTTTTGTTTGCGAATCTCCTGGGCGGGCATTTTTGCTGGTAGAGTTCCCAAATTTTCAGGGTAGCAGGAAGGGACTCTTCCTGCAAGAACACCCAAGTTTTGTGAAGATTGGGTAAGGGGTTCCAAAGTTATGGGGTGTGGAAGGGGTCGCCCCCTTCTTCCATTGGAATGCATTAAAACTGGTTGGAATGCATTGAGTCCCCATAACTTCGGAATAGCTACTTATTGGGCTTTTGAAGAAGACGCCTCACCCCTGCAGATGAGCACTCTCCTTCTCAAAAGCTGCCTTGGTCATGACTTCAGCTGGCTACTATATCACCACCACCCCCTGAAAACCTGCTGTCAAACTGAAGGTCACCCCAAGTAGAGGCTTCGCTTACCTGCACCATGACCATCTCTTGAAATCAGATTTTTGACAACCATAATAAAGGACTGTTCACAGGATGTCATTTGCCACCAAAAGAAATATTTTCTGTGCCTGATTTTTCTTGCATTTAAGCAGTTTTCTTCAGTTTGGAAGCCAATTTGCATGGACATCATGCTATGCACCCCAGATACAAAGGGAGTCCCCTAACTTTGAGGCACCAGCCTGTCAATTGGCTTTTCCCCTCAGTCCTCAGCAACGCTGAACTTCTGAACCTGAAACCGATGGACAGTTCGGCTTGAAAATGCCTGGAGGATGGGGGCGACCCATTTGTGGGCCCATAAAATTGGACCCCCTGTTCCAAAGTTCCCCTTGGTTGAGTCTAAGGAGAGTCCCTTGCATCCATGCTGCAAATTTGGGGACTCTAGCTCCAAAAATGCCTCTACAGGGGCTTCAAAAAAATCCCCATAGACTGTAATGGTCCCAAATTTTTCAGTAAACCAGGAAATAAGCCGAATACTACAGTTTACTGGTATGGGTATTCGGCTTATTCCAGGTTTACCCAAAAAAATCAGGCCCATTAAACCCAAATCTGAAATTTATTGAATTTTTTTTCTTTCTTTTTTTTGCACAACCCTACTGACCAGCTATCTTGCTTACTGGAATCCCAACACAGCATAGTTGGTTCTTAAAACAAAGAGTTCCAGAGTATAATACAAATACCTTCTCGGCAGCAAGGAGGGGTAGGAAGAAAGGATAAAGGATTCCTCCCTTTAACTATACTTATAGAAAAACGCTGGCCATAACCTCCTGACCATCTCAAGCAATCACTGAGCAGTATCCATGGAACTTTCTTGGCTGAGAGTGGGTTCCCCCTTCCATACCAGATTCATAGCTGCACTGTGTGAACTAATTAACAGGCCTGAGAATATGGCCTTGGAGAGTAATCGCCAGTGTGTGTGTGTGTGTCCGATTCAGATTTATTAATACAGCATAAGCCAGTAAAAACACATGTGTCATGTGTGTGTGTCTCTGTGTGTGGGGTGGTGGTGGCGGCGGCTAACCCCTGCAGAAAATCAGAGAACTTAGCTGGAACTATCTGGAAAATTCCTCTAAGATGGTTTCTCTCTTGACAGTGTGGTTAACCTAGAATCAAGCCTATGGGTTTAGGGGAGGATCCAGAATATCAAAATACCAGAAAGCTGTCTCCTGCTCACCATCCACACTCATGTGCTTCAATGCCTCTTCAAGTTCCTCTTTGGTTAGGTGGATCCCCATCTTGGATAAAAGGGAATTTACATCTTCCACAGCAACCACACTTTCTTGGTCTCCTAAAGGGGGATGGGGTGGGGAATTGGCAAGAAACCAGATATTTTAAAGTGGAGGAGAATTAATTAGCAGGAAATGTCAAGTCCGTAACTTCCAAGAAGTGGATGAGTGCTCCTCCTATCAGATACAATAGTTAACGTACTGCTAATAAGACAGAGATTGCTTAAGACTATACAATAGCCGAGGAAATAGAGAATGTGTATTGTGCGTACTGTATATACTTGATGCATGTTTATTTTTGATAGATTTATTCTAGCAATCTTTTGCTATTATTAAACATTCCAATTTTAATAATATACATATATTTGTTGATATTAATTAGCTATGTACCTCTGAATCTTTCCCCATTTTTAAGCATTTAAATTTTAATTGTATTTTGTACTTGTTTTACCCAATATTATTCAGTTATCTAAATTCGCTTTGTTTGATGGTCTATGACAAATAAAATGATGATGATGAAGAAGTGGCTGACACTGGACAGAGAACGTCTAGTGTAAAATGACAGCTACTCAATGACAACTACTCAAAACCAGGGGCATTGAGCCCCTGGTCTTGGCTGCAGTGCAGGGATGGTTCACCTCCCCCACACACCCCAAAGTTGCTGTTTGGAGTGCCACCATCTTCAGAAGACAGCACTGGGAAGGAAGTGATGGGCGTGGTTGTGTCTCACCCAGACCCATGAAAAAGCTACTAGATTCACAGTGCTCTGCAGTATAAGTTGATGCCAGTGGGGGGGGGGGAGAGGAGGAGGTGCCCCCACAACTGTAACATAACACAGGTTGCAAAACACTTCTGCAGACCACCTTAGAAGAATCATAGAATCGTAGAGTTGAAATGAACCATCAGGGTCATCTAGTCCAACCCCCTCCACAATGCAGGAAATTCCAAACTACCTCCCCTCCCTCACACCCCCAGTGACCCAGACTACATGCCCAGAAGATGGCCAAGGTGCCCTCCCTCTCATGAGCTGCCTAAGGTCATAGAATCAGCATTGCTGACAGATGGCCATCTAACCTCTTCTTAAGAACCTCCAGGGAAAGAGAGCTTACTACCTCCCAAGGAAGCCTCTTCCACTGAGGAACCACTCTGTTAGAAAATTCTTCCTAATGTCTAGACAGAAACTCTTTTAATTTAATTTCAACCCGTTAGTTCTGGTCCGACCTTCTGGAGCAACAGAAAACAACTCGGCACCATCTGAGTTGGTTTTTATATACTGACTTTCTCTACCTTTTAAAGAGAACCAAACCGGCTTACAATCGCCTTCCCTCCCTCTCCCCACAACAGGCACCTTGTGAGGTAAGTGAGGCTGAGAGAATTCGGAGAGAGCTGTGACTAGCCCGCAGTCACCCAGCAGGCTTCATGTGTAGGAGTGGAGAAACCAACCCAGTTCACCAGATTAGCCTCCACCGCTCATGTGGAGGAGCGGGGAATCAAACCGGTTCTCCAGATTAGAGTCCACAGCTCCTAACCACTACACCATGCTGGCTCTTAGCTGGTAGGGGAAGATGCTTGGGATAGCAAGATGCATTGAGCTGGCCTTGCTGCAGCAGAAGTTTCTCAGGACACTCAAGTCTTACGCATTGCAGTTCAAATGATGTGAAAAGTATTGAACCAGGAACTGTTGACACAGGCATGCACTCTTCAGAAATAACTCCCATGAATCATATTTTGCAAGGCTAAGCTGGGCATCAGGGCCAAGCCCAAGTTTAAACCAATTCGCAGGACAGGAAAAGAAACAAGACTCATGCTCATAGTAGAGTTGCCAACTGTCTGGAGAAAAATGTCTTGGCCGGTCACTTCTGCCGTCTCTCCAATGGTTTCCAGAGTCATAATAGGATGGAATTTACCAGGTGATGTTAGGTGCCTCCATGGAAAGCTTCAGTGACCCACTTTCACACACAAAGCATCTGTTTGCAGGGGGTTGGACTAGATGACCCTGGTTGTACCTTCCAACTTATGATTCTATTAAAGGAATAGGACATTTTTCTCCAGGCACACCAGACAATACTGGTTAGGCAGGCAACCTTCAGTATACATTCATTGCATCTTCTTTGCACCTGAGTTTCCACATACCTGCAGCACTGGACAGCTGTTTTGTACACTTTACGCTCTTCATGAATGCATTCAGGTTTACTTTCCCATCCTCTGAAAGGAAGCACAAATGTGGAGTTACAACAAAAGAGAGGGGAAGGATTGTAATCTATTTAGGGTTGTAATCTTTTAAACTGGTTCCTCTAGCTTTCCCTTTAATATCAATCTGACCTGCAGCAATTACCTGGTAATGTTATTTAGCACCATGCCATACAAAATTTCAACTGCCCATTTCAGTATATTAAACATAAAAGGAAGTATTTCTTCACATAATACATAGTTAAATTGTGGAACTTCCTGTCCCAGCATGTGGTGATGGCTGCCAGATTGGAAGGCTTGAAGAGGGGAGTGGACATGTTCATGGACGATGGGGCTATCCATGGCTACTAGTCAAAATGAATACTAGTCATGATGTTTTCCAGATGCTGTTTTAGCAAGAATCTGGAAAATGCGGGCAAAATGCGCAGGGAGAGCAAGGCAACCTCTGACAGGCAGAAAAGGCATGCATAATCAAACGGAAGCCCCGAAACAGTCGACAGGGGTGATAGCGGGGAAACGTCCCTGCATAAAAGGCCAGAATCAGGGTTTACAAGCGTGCGTGTCTACCACATTTCCACTGCCTCCCCTTCCCTCATGCTGTAAAGCCTCAAGACTACTAGCCCTAAATTCTCACCATCCACTGTAATGCGCTTCAGAGCCTGCTCCATCTCCTCTTTGGTTAAGCTGAGGCCCATGCTCTCCAGAATGGAATCCAGGTTTTCGACAGGGACTCTGTCCCCTTAGTTACCGCAAGAGGGAAAACAAAATGAACAAGGACCAAAACATATTTCAACCCTCTTGATGAACAGACTGTTTAAAACCCTTTTGTAATTCTTGTCTTACTCTAAGTTAGGTTTAGAAGAAAGACACAAAGAATCAGCTGTCAAATGGCGCAACAAAAGGTGAGATTTTTACATTTACTGACCTGAACTTTTTCTCTACTTCTCTGTCGTGAACATTCTTTAAAAGATTCTTTTGATTAATCTTGACGTGATGATGTGCACAGTTAAATCAAGAGTCTGTTTCTAGAATTATTATTATTTATTTGTATCCTGTCTTTCCTCCAAAGTACACAGGGCACCAAACTCCCCACCCCCACTGCTTTTATCCACACAGCAATCCTGTGAGGTATGCTAAGATAAGCCTGGTGAATTCCACATCAGAGTGGGGATTTGAACTTGCAACTCCATGGTCCTAGACCAACACTTTAACCTCTATGCCCTACTGGTTTTTTGTTTTGCATTGTGCATAGGCCCTTCTTTGTCTTGGTAACTGTGGCAGAAACCCCCCATCAATGAATGTCTGTGACAAATTCTTCATGCTCCAGTTCTGAAACTAATTTAGACACTTTCCAGTTTTGAAGTGGAAGGAGGTAGGATGGTGCATGCGATGAGGCACAGCAGATCTGTGGTAAGGTTAGAGTAACTCATAGACCTCAGTCCCTTACAGCCCCTGTGTTGCTATGCCTTGGTGGAAGTAGCATAAGCTACAACCACTGTAACTGTCCATAGCAGCAGCCATTTTGTTCAGACAGCACCTGCCCAATCTGCACAACTTCAGAATAAAATTGCTCAGCCAACTTCAGAGGGGCTCATTTCTTCATTATTAAGTTACCATCCACCTGTATCCCATAACTGGGAACTCTATGAGTTTCATGTTTAGGAGAGCAGCTATCCACATTTTGCAAGCCAGTTCAAGCATGTTGCCTTTCTTAAGTAAGTATGAATGCTCGTTACAGAAGGGATCCTTTTGGGTGCAGAGGCTTCCAGTTGTGTTGGGGCAAATCCCCACACAGCTGTACATTGAGACCTAAAGCTGTATCCACATGAAGCAGGATGAATCCTAGCCCCAACCCATCCTGTTTCCACTTACTTTCAGCTTTGGAAAAGCGTCGAGTCTTGGTCAATCCAAGCATGAAGTTTTTCAGACTCACTGTCCCATCATCTGAAATCAAGCAATTAGTTAATCCGCTTTTAGTTGGAAAAGAAGTGGCAAGAAACTAAGGGGGCTTGTTGATGGGCAGTGGTGCGCCCTGGGACGGTGTAGCCACAGTGCTGCTACGTCACCTCTTGAGTGGTTTGCTGCGCTGCGGCCAGCAAGCTGAACAGGAAAATTCCCTGAAGCCTGTGAAACTGCTGTATGCAGTTCCATGGGCTGCACCACCATTTTTGCTGGCGTAAGTTCACAATGGCAAAAGGGGGCACTCCTGGGGGGAAAGGGCTCAGGGAGCTTACTAAAGTCAGCCCTGCCTCCAGAAATGCTCCCTTGGTGCCAGTGCAAGCACCTGCGCGGGAGGTACACTGCCACCGCGGCTGCACCGGCACCCTTGGGTGGAGCTGCCGCTCCCCAGTGCTGGTGTAAGTGGTGCGGCGCTAGCGTAAATGCCCATTTGTATGATGCAAGTAGCATTTACACCGGCACCGGAGTCAGGTCACCTCCAAAGCCCTTTTGGCCCCTCCCTTAGGATTGCACTGTTAATGTAAATAAGGATTCTTTTTTATATATTGAAGGAAGTGCAAGAAAACCTTCAAATTTAGTGAATGATACCTACCATTCATTGCTAGAAAGAAAGTCCCTATTTAATTAGCGTTATGGGCCTCAACTAAGCAATTATTTAGAATCATGGAATCATAGAGTTGGAAGGGGCCATACAGGCCATCTAGTCCAATTCCCTGCTCAATGCAGAATCTGTTAGGTGGATTTTGGCTAATAGTTCAGGATGATTGGTTGAAGTTTCATCAATGCGAGCTAATGATGAAAGTCCATCTTTTGATTTTTTTTTGCCATCAAGTTGCAGCTCGTAGGATTTTCAAGACAAGAGACAAATGGGTGGTTTGCCATTGCCTTTCTCTGTGTAGCAACCCTGGATTTCATTGGTAGTCTCCCATCCAAGTACTAACCAGGGCTGACCCTGCTTAGCTTTGAGATCTAATGACATCAAGGCTAGTCCTGGCTATCCAGATCAGGGTGATCTCCAGATAGACATTCCTAGCTCTCTCTCTGGCTTTGGAAATATGATATCCATCAAAACTTGGAGAAGATGAAACAATTCAAGCCAAAGGGGAGGGCCAAGAAAAGCTAAAAACAGTCAGAATTGCAAGAGAATGAAAGAGGGTTTGTGAGGGAGGTAAAGCACAGTGAGATGCAGGGTTTCTTTCTCTGGAGATTTGCTGCCTGCTGTAGGAGTGCCTGTTTATGTTCATTATGTTCTGCTTGTATATGGTAAATGAAGTAAATGTTACAAAGTCAATGTAAGTCTCCAGTGCTTTCTCGTCTTCACTGTATGGAAGTGGGGAACGTGCAACACTATCTTCCCTGTTATATTAACGCACCCACCACCCAAATAAAAACAACCTCAGAAGTTAAACAAGGGGATACTTGACTTGCCTCCTCTCCAACTAAAATTTGGACTTGCCTCCTCTCCAATTAAAACTTTATCAATGAATTGATCCAAACTTTAGTTCATCAGTATGTTGGTTGGTTGATTAAAGCTTGCAGCCATTAACCCCCCCCCCTCAACAAATCAGTTTGCTGATCCTCTTTGGTTTCTGATTTGAGGGGTAAATTTTAATCTGCTGGCCAGTTTGACACCTAGAGCTTGTCTGTCCAAGGCCAATTCCATAAAGAAGCCTTACCATTCTTAGTAACATAATCCAGTGCCTCTTGCAACTCTGATGGGGACAGGTGGATGTCCATCTTGCCCAGGGTGGCATCCAGCTCTTTCACATCCACCTTATCTTGTTTGATCCGTTTCATTGTTTCCATACCTCCTTCGATCTCTGCAAAGGGAAATATGACACAATGAAGCACTGAGTGGGGAAGATTCACAACAAACCATGGAAAACAGCCCCCTCCACCAGGGTGGGAGTACTGCACTGTCAACTTGCCTGCGAGTTTCGAAAATCGCCGGGTGTTTGACAACCCACTCATGAATTTCTTCATATCCACCTTTCCATCATCTGCAAGACCAGAGAGAAATGAGAAAGCAGTAGGTTAACCTGTTTAAACAGTTTAGCGATTACAATGTTGAATTCAATCAATCAATCAACATTTATTTCGATACAGAATCAGCTCCATATATAAGTAAAAGGTAATGAAATTAAAATTAGATTAACAGCGCATTCCTGAAAGGAATGCCTGTGCCGGGCTTAGGAGGCAACCCAGCGATGTTGCCTCCGCCCGGCGCCAAAAACCCGTGCAACCCTCATAGGGCTGCACGGGAGATACGGGTATCTTGCTGGGGGTAAAAGGGGGCGTTCCTGAGCCGAAACGGCTCAGGAGGCTGACTAATGTCGGCCCCGCCCTCGGCTGGTGCCGTTACATCCTGGGAACGCCTCCTGGGGCGCTGTCATGCCTCCTGGGTCACAGCCTGTGCCAGTGGCAGGATGCCGGCATGAGGCTCCAGAGGCATCCAGGCCCAGCGCTGCTGCTGCGGCGGCGGCCGGGGACTGGCGGCCGGGCCTGCACGCTGGCGCTGGGGCCTTTGGGATGAGCCGCCGGCGCATTTCAGGAATGCGCTGTAAAAATATTAATAGTAGATAGGGTTGCCAGATCCCTCTTCATCATCGGCGGGAGGTTTTTGGGGTGGAGCCTGAGGAAAGCTAGGTTTGGGGAGGGACTTCAATGCCATATAGTCCAATTGCCAAAGCGACCATTTTCTCCGGGTGAACTGATCTCTATCGGCTGGAGATCAGTTGTAATAGCAGGAGATTACCAGCTAGTGCCTGGAAGTTGGCAACCCTAATAGTAGATGAGGATGATGATAATAATAATAATAATATTGATTATTATTATCGTTATCATTATTGTATTATTATAATATATTATTATTATACATTTAAGTTTTTTAAAAAACTATAAAAGGGGAGGTTGTGCCATCTATGGAATAAGATTATTGATCTCGGTCACGTATCTAACACCTCTGGAGAAAGAATTTGGCTACTTGGATGGTTATCTCCTGAGAAGACTCTGCAAGGAGAAGGGAAACATAAAATTCTTCAGATCTTCTGGGAAAGGTTGACAGAACGGGGACAACATACTGCAATCGAATATCGTTGCAAAAAGGGCAATGCAGCAAGACATGTTCTACCCTTTCCACTTTCCCTGTTCTGCATGAACAAAGTCATTGAGAAAGAGGAATGTGGTGATATCTTCCAACCAGGAGGGCTGATGGTAGAATGTTGAAACGTGCAAGGGTAAAAGAACTCTGGTACTTAGGACCTCCAAGAGATTTGAGATAGTCTGCTGGTGGAAAATATTTGGTGGTGAATTAAAATTGGTGGCAGTCATCACTTGTATATCTCAAAAGGTTTTACATTTACGAATGTGAGCTTCCCTGTTGTATAGCAGCCCAGCCCCTGAAGTAATGGTTTGTTCTCACAGGGATCCCTGGGAATTGAAGTTTTTCTAATGTGTGAGAGGCTACCCTAACAACCAAATAAAATATGCAAAAAATAGCATGTGGCCTAGCCCTTCCTAGAGGCCACCGCTAGAGGCTTGCAGGTATCTATGCAGGGGTATTTTAGTTTGCAATCCCTGCTGGACTGCTTCTAGGCTTCCTTTGCATTATTCATGATTTTACCAACCTTTAGAAGTCACTTCGCTCCTGCCTTGTTCTTTCCCCGCAGTTCTAGGATGCTGTTTTATAATAAATTTAAATTCTGCTTCGAGGCAAGAGCGAGGCAAATCCTCGCCATTTCCATGCATGGTCCTAACTTCGGGTTTCTCTCCCCATGCCCATTCTCTCTGTGATTCACCGGGGATGCATAATTAATCACAAGGTACTCCTGGAATTTCTTTGGGAGGGGGAAGTCCTCATGCATATGATGTTTGAGAATTTGGATCAGAAAACTGTGAAGCAAACCAAACACAAACTTCCCCTGCATAAACGACCGTATTGTGTGTGTGTGTGTGTGTGTGTGTGGGGGGGGGGATTAAAAGGGAAAAAAATTCCTGCACATGGAAAGCCCGCATGTCAGGGTTTCAGCCAATCTTGTGCTAACTTCAGATGTACAGGGCAAGATTTGTTTATTTTTAAAATACGAGGAAGACATCAAGCAAAATTTTTCCCCGCACTCTCAATATATTGTGTATTATTTCTGATATGAGCTACCCTGCTTGAAAGAGGGAGGGGTGGGATACAAATGTGAAAGATAAATAAGTAAATAAAGTGGTCTTGGAAATCTTGTACCATGTGCAATTTCTGAATATTTTAGTTAGCTTGGTTAGCTTTCCTTACCATCTACTGTCACAGAATCCAGGGCCTCTTTCATTTCCTCGTTGTTTAACGTGATATCAATGGCACCCAATGCATCTTTCAACTCAGAAATCTCAATTTTATCATCTTGCACTTTGTTGAGGATACCATAGGCCTGATGAATGGCTGAAAAGAGGAAAGTGAATTTGTGGGTCAACTTTTGCCTCTGGTTTGCATTCAATTTGTGCATGAATCAAAGGATTAAAATGGTGGCATAATGGAGGAGCACAGGAGGTCGCTTCTATAAGGAATAGTAACATACCCTATTATGTATGTACGTAAGTGCTTTCAAGTCACAAATGACTTATGGCGACCTCAGCAAGGGGTTTTCAAGGCAAGTGAGAAGCAGAGATGGTTTGCTGTTGCCTTCCTCTGCACAGCCTTCCTTGGTGGTATCCCATCCAAATACCAACCCTGCTTAGCTTCCGAGATCTGATGAGATCAGGCTATACCATGCCGCCTTCCCTCCAACATAGTCTATTTTGGACTGTTTATCATACGTATCACCTCCCTTTCTTACTGCAATGTCCTGTACCTTTGTAACCCCTTTCTTCATGTCTTAGACTGGTTTTCTTAGTATGGTTTTCCTATTCTCTAATCCCAGTCCTATTGCATTGTTTACTGGAGGTCTTTGCTGTCTGACTGAATTGCTCTTCATAGCTGCAGTAAGAAAGATAGGCTCTAAATAATGATGATGGTGGTGGTGGTGGTGGTGGCTGCGGTGGGCTACTCCTGGCCCAGTTAGGGACTCCTGGCAAGAAAGTGACAGTTGAGCCGTATTATATAATATAAATGGATTTGCCATGAAGAAGTGTTGCAGGGGAAGAGTTCTCATGCTTGCTGATTCAGCCAGTGCTGAGAGCCAACGTGGCATAGTGGTTAAGAGCAGTAGACTCCAATCTGGAGAACCGGGTTTGATTCATCACTCCTTCTGGTGAATTGGGTTGGTTTCCCACTCCTACACATGAAGCCAGCTGGGTGACATTGGGCTAGTCACAGTTCTTTCGTCTCCAACTTGAGACTGAAGGCAAATTGGTTCCACTTACCTGCAGGTTCAGAGAAGCGCTCATTCTCCATTACTTTGTTCAGAAACTCCTTGAAATTCACCTCCCCGTTTCCTGCAAAGCCGACATTTCATAAGGTTGGAAAGTTTGCCCATGAAGATATATATATATATATAGTCGACCCAAACCTTCATACCATCCCACCCCCTATTGCAACAGATCAACCAAAATAATTCAGGTCACAAAAAGAAGATCGGGGATGGGGGTGGGGAGGACATACAAAGCAGAATCAGATGATCCAGGCAAATGAATCAAGCCTCAAGCAAGACTGTTAACATACACACTCAAATTTTCAGGGTCCTGGCCAATGTGACCTGAATAATGAAAGTGTCCAGAGAAGGGCTAGAAAGATGGTGAGGGGTCTGGAGACCAAGTCCTATCAGGAAAGGTTGAAGGAGCTGGGTATAGGGCTGTTGATTCGGTTCGGCCCGAACTGAAAATGAGCCGAATTTCCCTTGATTCGGTGGTTTTTAGTTCGGGACGAACCGAACTCAAAACTGGTGGGCAACCAGGGAGCCGAATTCAGCGAGTTCGGGAGTTCACGAATAAATCCGTCAGTAAGCAGCATAACCTTCAGTAAGCAGCATTCTCCTCCCCCGGCCAATCGGTGGCCAAGCTGGGTCTTCTTCTAGCCAATCAGTCAGGATTGAGTACTGGAGGAATCAGCTGATATGCGGCCCCGCCGGGGAAAGAGAGAGAGAGGGAAATCCTCGTGTGTGTGTGCGGGGGTGCTTGTGCACATTCGCTCCTTTCCGTGGCTGCAGGGGGTGCATTTTTTGGGGTACAGACCCCAAACTTTCAGGGGATATTCAGACAAGCCTTCTTAAGAGACCACCCAAGTTTTGTAAACATTGGGTCAGGGGGTCCTGAGATATGGGCTCCCCCCTTTTTCTTTCCATGGCTGCAGGGGGCGCATTTTGGGGCACATTTTTCAGCGGAGCATCAGACAAGGCTTCTTAAGAAACCCCCCAAGTTTTGTAAACATTGGGTCAGGGGGTCCCGAGATATGGGCTCCACCCCTTTTTCCTCTCCCCCCTTTTCCATTTCCGTGGCTGCAGGGGGCGCTTTTTTGGGGGTGCAGCCCCCAAACTTTTATCATAGCTTCAGACAATCCTTCTTAAGAGACCACCCAAGTTTTGTAAAGATGGGTTCAGTGGGGGCAGAAATATCGGCTCCCCCCTTTTCTCTTTCCGTGGCTGCAGGGGGTGCATTTTTGGGTGTGCCGACCCCAAACTTTCAGCGGAGCTTCAGACAAGGCTTCTTAAGAGAAGTTTTCCCGAACTTTGAATTCCCACCGAATTACACAGACCCGAAGTGGGGGAGTTCGGACTTCGGCATATCCCGAATCTAAACGGGCCAAATTCAGCCGAATCCGAACTATACCAAATTTTTTTTAATTCAACAGCCCTAGCTGGGTATGTTTAGCCTGAAGAGGAGAAGACGGAGAGGTGATATGATAACCATCTTCAAGTACTTGAAGGGCTGTCATATAGAGGATGGTGCCGAGTTGTTTTCTGTTGCCCCAGAAGGTCGGACCAGAACCAACGGGTTGAAATTAAATCAAAAGAGTTTCTGTCTAGACAGTAGGAAGAATTTTCTAACAGTTAGAGCGGTTCCTCAGTGGAACATACTTCCTCGGGAGGTGGTAAGCTCTCCTTCCCTGGAGGTTTTTAAGCAGAGGCTAGATGGCCATCTGTCAGCAATGCTGATTCTATGACCATAGGCAGATCATGAAAGGGAAGAGTAGGGGCCATTGGGAGTGTGTGTGTATGGGAGGTAGTTGTGAATTTCCTGCATTGTGCAGGGGGTTGGACTAGATGACCCTGGTGGTCCCTTCCAACTCTGTGATTCTAATGTAAGTTTTTGTGCAGGCATCATTACTTTGTCTCAAAGCATGTGGAGGTTCCTGAGGGAAAAGGCACTCCTTCACTTTTGCCAGGACCTACCCATAATAATAATAATAAACGGCTCCCCAGTACTTTCGCAAAGAAACATATTCCACACTTTAAGCATCACATCCCAATATCTTCGACAGGGAGTCATGGGGCCTGGAGTTCACCTGGAATTACAACTGATCTCCAGACCACAAAGATAAATTCCCTTGAAAAAAAAACATGGCAGCTTTGAAGGGAGGACTCTGTGGCATCACATTCCCCCTGAGCAACTTCCCTTCCCCAAACTGCCCCCAAATCTCCTGGAATTTCCCAAACTGGAATTGGCAACCCTAATCTACAGATGGAGGTCACCAGGCATCTTCCTCTGTGGAGCTCTCAGATCCCAAGTTGATCTGAGGTCTACTCTCAAAAAGACTAACCCCTTCAAGTCTCGTCCCATGAGGGTTGCCAGCTCCAGGTTGGGAAATTACTGCATATTCGGGGGTTGAGCCTGGGGAGGGGAAGGTTTGGAGATTTCATCAGGCTATAATGCCATTGAGTCCATCCTCCAAAGCAGCCATTTTCTCCTGGGGAACTGACTGCTGTAGTCTGGAAGTTGGCAAACCTACACCCCACCCTCAAAGAAGAGGATTCAACTGAGAACAGACTTTGAGAGCCAGCATGGTCTGGTGGTTAGGGTGTCAGACTAGGATCTGCGAAGACCCAGGTTCAAATCCCCACTCTGCTGACGGGATGATCTTAGGCCAGTCACTCTCTCCCAGCCTAACATACCTCACATGAATGATGTTGTGAGGATGAAGAAGAGGAATGGAGTTGTAAACTGAATTGGGTCCCCATTGAAGAGAAAATTGAGGGGTATAAATATCTAAAATAAGTAAGTAATAATTCTCCAAAAGGAATCAGAATCCATAGCACCAAGAAGAAGAAGAGTTAGTTTTTATATGCCGATTTTCTCTACCTTTTTAAGGAGAATCAAACCAGCTTACAATCTCCTCCCCTTCCTCTCCCTACAACAGACACCTTGTGAGGTACTTGAGGCTGAGAGAGCTCGAAGAGAACTGTGACTAGCCCAAGGTCACCCAGCTAGCTTCATGTGGAGGAGTGGCGAATCAAACCCAGTTCTCCAGATTAGAGTCTGCCACTCTTAACCACTACACCATGCTGGCTGTACAAAGCCCTTCCAAGTGCCCAGCGGAGAAGATGCTGCATCTGAAAGCAACCTAGCAACCCTGAATGCTGTGGTCCAACCAAGGGTTCTGCACATTTATGTTCTGGCTAATTCTCTGGGGACTCTGTCAGCAGGCCTGCGTCACTGGTGTCCTAACTCCTGCCTTGCCTGGTTAAGCTTTGTCTAGCTGGAAACCTCCCAAGTGTTGCTAAACTGCTGGCACACGTCCACTCCTCTGGTCCTTGTTTAGCCTCCTGTGGGTTCATTCGTAGGGCTGTCATCCTCCAGGTGGCACCTGGAGATCTCCTGCTATTACAACAGACCTCTAGACGACCAAGATCAGTTCCCCTGGAGAAAATGGCTGCTTTGGAAGGGGGAGTCTATGGTATTATACCCTGCTCAGGTCCCTCCACAAAACCCTGCCCTCCCCAGGCCCCTCCCCCACACTCTACAGGTATTTCCCAACCCAGAGCTGGCAAACCTGTTTTAATTTTGCTGTGAAGTCACAGAGGACTTATGGTGACTCTATCAGGTTTTCAAGGCAAGATATGTTCAGAGATCTTTTGCCATTTGCCTGGCACTTTGCTACACCCCTGGTATTCCTTGGAGGTCTCCCATCCAAATACTAGCCAGGGTCAAGGCTGAGAGTGTGTGACCAGCGCAAGGTCACCCAGCTAGCTGCCATGGCAGGAGTGGGGATTTGAACCTGGGTTTCCTAGGTCCTTGTCCAATACCTTAACCGCTAAACACGCTGGCTCTCTACATTGATTTTAAAGCTAGTTTTATCCACCCTTTTTTCTTTCTTTTTTTTGCTGTCAAGTCACAGCTGACTCATGGCAACCCCGAAGGGTTTTCAAGGCAAGAGACATTCGGAGGTGGTTTGCCATTGCCTGCCTTCCTGCTTCATATGTAACGCTAGCTCTAACACTGGCCAGCAGCTCCAACCAAACCATCTCCAAAGAGGACCAGAGAAAGACAACTGCAGCGCTCACCATCTACAGTGACGTGTTTTAAGGCCTCCTCAAGCTCTTCGTTGCTGAGTGAAATTTCCAGAGACTCCATGATGGTTTCCAGCTCACTGACTTTCACTTTCTCACCCTTGATCCTGCTGAAAGCTTCAGTAGCAGACTGGAGTGCTGTGAACACACACACACACACACACAGAGAGAGAGCCCCCAGATCATAGCAGCTTGATCACCCGGGACACAGACTGGCCATTTATGCTTGGTTACTATGCCTCGCATTCTCCCCTGGATGACTTTGTGGCTTCATTGGAGTTATTCATGATTTTTCCTGCCTTCAGAAGTCACTACGTTGCTTTGAGTTGAAAACATTGAGTTTAGATGCTGCCGAGCAAGGAGTGAATGAAGATGGGTGGCGGGAATGGATGGCTTGCTTGTTAGAGAAGCAGCAAAAGCTAGGGAGGCCATGATCCGGATAAACTCCACGTCAGAGACTGTCACAAACATTACACCCACAAGAGGGGAAGGCAGAGGGGGAAGCGGGGACTTGATCAGATAGAGATTGCTGCTCTTGTTGCCTTGCGGGGAGACATTTAAAAAATCCCTTGGCCAGAGACTGGCATGGGGGTGGGAGTGCTCTCATGCTGCGAATAGGGTTGCCAGGTCCCTCTTTGCCACTGGTGGGACAGCACATTAAATATAATCCTCCATTTTTCTTCTGTCTTTCTATATTTAACTCTTACCATTCTTCTATATTATTAATTTGCAATATATTTTAACCCTGATTTATAATATGTTATTCATAATACTCTAAACATATAAACTATTGTTTCACCTCTAAGGACAGTCCTTGCACAAATCTTACACTTTCCAACTTATTTCTAATTAACTCCAATAGGCAGTGGCTCTCCATGGTCTTGGGTGGAGACCGTTCACTCACCAAGTACTTAATCCTTCTAACTGGAGATGCCGGGGACGGAAGCTGGGACTTTCAGCATGCAAGGCAGATGCTCTATGACTGAGTTACAGCCCAGATATTTAAAAGCTCACCCTTAGATTCTGAGAAGCGTCGCATCTTGGCAAGGGACGTTAGGAACTCCTTCACGTTTACAGTTCCATCAGCTGGGAGGAAGAGATGGGGGGAAAGGATGAAGTGATAGAGAAACAAGCGTTATTAAAAAACAACAACAGTGCAGAGAAAGGTGGATTGCCAGGGATGGAACCTCATCTACCTCTGGATCAGGCAGACACAAAAGGCCAGGAGGATCATGTTCACAGTAACTGATTTATCTCTTTGCTTGGGGTATGTTCCTGGTCTTGAAGCATAGGTTGCTGGACCTGTCCTCCTTTCCCAGAAAAGTTACCTATTTTGCCCGCAGGCACGTCTGACACAGGGTGGTGGGCGCAATACTAAATGGCTGCCACAAAATGTCAGGGAGTGAGGTTACATATAACTCTGAGGCTGCAATCCTGAAGGGGGGGGAACTCCTTAGGAGCTGGGGTGACCCCGTGTCATCGTAAGTGCCCCTTTAACCCAGGATAAGGGGCACTTACACCATCCTGGAGGCAAACACACCGGCATGGGGGAGCTGCGGAGATGTGCCGGTCCCTGCCACCAGTGTAGCCACAGCGGCAGGGATTCATGGAAGGGAAAGCCCACGCTAGTGTGGGAGGGCTTTCCCGGGGTGTTCCTGGGGGTGGACCAGCCTTTAGGTAGCTTCCTAACCCCTTTAACCCTGGGAACGCCCCCTTGCGCTGTGGTGTTACTGCACTTTCTTTTTTGGTGGAGCAGCCCTGTTGATGGCAATGGGGGCATTTTCTTTTTATTTATTTGTTAAATTTTTTAACTTCCTGAGGAGGCAGTGCGGCTGTGCCTGCGAATCTACCTCCCCCTTTCAGGAACAGGCTGCCATAGTAACTCCTCAACATTTCAAGCAGAAGCTTTGTTAATAGGATGCCTTTTAAAATCTACATATTGTTTAAAAATATTTTCTTGCATACACATTGCTTACTTTCAGCCAACCAGTGAAGATTCTTGTGCTGTGGTGGCAGCTGCTGCCAAAGCAACATTTTAAAAAATCTGCACAGCCAATCCAATCTCCTGTGCTCAATCAGAAGCCATGCTGGGCAAAAAAACCACCATCTGACCTCACTCTCTTTCAAAAAACACTTGGTGAGCGCCAGGAAAAGCAATGGCCAGTGCCAAGGTGCTCAAAGGCACCATGCTGGGGAACCCAGTGTTGTTTACTTGGCTGATAATAATTTTTTTAAAGGATCACAGAATCAAAGAATAATAGAGTTGGAAGGGACCACGAGGGTCATCTAGTCCAATCTCCTGCACAATGCAGGAAATTCACAACTACCTCCCACTCACAACCCTAGTGACCCCTACTCCATGCCCAGAAGTTGGCCAAGATGCTCTCCCTCTCATGATCTGTTTAAAGTCATAGAATCAGCATCGCTGACAGATGGCCATCTAACCTCTTCTTAAAAACTTCCAGAGAAGGAGCACTCACCACCTCCTGAGGAAGCCTGTTCCACTGAGGAACCGCTCTAACGGTTAGAAAATTCTTCCTAATGTCTAGACGGAAACTCTTTTGATTTAATTTCAACCCGTTGGTTCTGGTCCGACCTTCTGGAGCAACAGAAAACAACTCAGCACCCTCCTCTATATGACATCCCTTCAAGTACTTGAACATGGTTATCATATCCCCTCTCAGTCTTCTCCTCTTCAGGCTAAACATACCCAGCTCCTTCAGCCTTTCCTCATAGGACCTGGTCTCCAGACTCCTCAACATCTTTGCCCTCCTCTGGACACATTCCAGCTTGCCTACATCTTTCTTAAATTGGGGTGCCCAGAACTGAACACAATACTCTAGGTGAACACAATACTCTAGGTGCTGAAGTCACCTCCTAGTATTGCTATTATGAATACACTAATTATTAAGCAACATTTCAATTTCTTTTTGAGGCCAGTTTCTCAGGCCAGTGAAAGACTTGAGGAGGAAGAACATTCTTGGCTTCTTGTTCAGACTTCTCCAATCACAGCACTTTCTCCCCTGAGTCTGAACATGCAACCACTGAAGCATGCCTAGGTGTGCCAGGTCTCTCGCTATAGTGGGAGATCTCCCACCGGCAGCCCTCGTCCCCCACCGCAGGTTGGCAGACCAGCGGGGGGGGGGGGGAATCACAGTTGCATCGATGCCATGATGAGGTCATTTCTGAATTCAACCCAGAAGTGACATCATGCTGCTCTAGGGTTCAGCAGAAACTTTATGGTAGCTTCCGCTGAATCCTAGAGCAGCATGACCTTATTTCCAGGTTCACCCTGGAAATGATGTCACACCATCAATGCAATGGCAACCCCCCATGTCCCTGTCCCCCAGTCTCCTACTGGGCACCAACCATCAGCTGGCAACTCTCGGCATACAGTCAGTCTCCCCTTGTCAACTTACCAGCCAACGGGACATTACGCAGAGCTTCCTGGAACTCTTGCTGTGTCAAATGGATGCCCACATCTTCTAGGGTAGACTCCAAGTCATTCAGATTCAGACGACTCTTGTGTGATGCACCAACCATGATAGTGGCCCGCTGCAAGGCTGGGGGGAGGGAGCAACAAAAAATACCCATGTTACTTTCTATTTCAGCGTCAACACTAGAAGACCGTGTACCTTAACAGGATTATTTTTAACCTGCCTTTCTCCTACACTTCTGCAGTTTCTCCAGGGGGCTATGGAGAAATTGCAAATTCTAGAGAGGCAGCCATTTTGCTCTGTTGGGCTACGTCACTTGGTATCTTCAATACCAAACATGTTCCATGACAACAGCTTTTATGAGCCACAGCCCCCTTGGTCAGATCCAGGGTGAAATATCTAGATATGCCCAAACATCTAACTCTTCAGGCTTTCAAAGTATGAAGCGACACCATTCCCTAAGCAAGACCAGAGATTACCTGTAATCATACATCAGGTGAATACAAGCAGCTACTTATTTTACCAAATGGCAACCACCTTTGGTGTGAATAAATGTGTCATGGCCAAGGACTGTGACTCCCCCATTATCACCGAAGAGTCTACTGTGGGAGATGGGGAGGAATGGTAGCATGCATCCTCTCAACAGACAGCAATTGGTGAACAAGGAGTGCTTCAGCAGGGGTTTGCCCCTAATCTGACCCAAGCCCCTCCAAGGCGACTAGTGAAGCCAGGCCTTGTCTTCTTGTTGGATGTCAGAGGCCTGGATATATCCTAGCCCCTCCCCGTCTCCCATTGCCACTACCCAGGTCTAAGCCAAGCCCTGACTTCACTAGCCCCACGGGGGCTCGACCTAGTCCTGTAACAGGTGGTGTACCTGCGTGGGGCACCCAAATGCCAGGAGCCAGCTCTGCCCCTGACCTGCCTGCTAGCTTGCCTTTGATTTCATTTATTTGAATATGTAGATCCCACCGTTCCTGCAAGGCAGCTTAGAAATCAAATGCAACTTATATAAAGATAACACAAAGGTCATTTATGCATGGGAGTTTTACCTGAGGTTCGTTGCTCGCTGGACCCACAATTTCCTGTTGGGAGTCTATGCACCAACAGTCTTCAAGCTCAAATCAAGTCCCCGCCCTATTAAATGCTGCTTTGTAATTAGGGTTGCCAGGTCTCTCTTCACCACCAGCAGGAGCTTTTTGGGGCAGAGGAGGGTGGGGTTTGGGAGGGGAAGGACTTCAATGCCATAGAGTCCAATGGCCAAAGCGGCCATTTTCTCCAGGTGAACTGATCTCTATCGGCTGGAGATCAGTTGTGATAGAAGGAGATCTCCAGCTAGTACCTGGAGGTTTAGCAAACTGAAGTTAGCGTGCTGACAACAACTTAGCAAACAAAAACAGCAACGATATGTGAGAAATATAAGTGGTATTAATTTATCATATCCACTGTAGTATAAATAAACAATTGGTTCTGTATGCAACACTTGGTATAATAATATACAGAAGTACAAACTTGTACAAACTTGCCAATTACAAGAATTAATACATATTAGATGTTTTGTAAAATACACTGTGCATAATAGCATGTGTAGCTTGTCTCTTGTCCAAGAGGAGTGTTAGGAGTTCTTTCTACAGGTGTCTGGTAACCATCTGTTTCGGCTTATAACAAAGCCTTCCTCAGTGGATATGATATGATATGATAAATTAATACCACTTATATTTCTCGCATATCGTTGCTGTTTTTGTTTGCTAAGTACCTGGAGGTTGGCAATCCTATTTGTAATTGGCTTACTTTGTAGAGCTTACTGTGAGAGAAAATCCCCCCCAACCCAATGGCTGCATTAAAAAAAAATTAAAGAACAAAAAACAAAAAACGGAGCACTCTGAAAGGGGGGTGGAATCCAAGCCTCAGTTTTAAAAAGCCTTTCTTCTGCTCAGAAAGAGCTCTGAGGAAGCAGGAAGCGTTTGAATCCCTGACTCTCTACGTGCTGCTTTGTAATTGGCTGTGAGAAAACCAAGCTTGTGTGTCCCGCTCTTTGCCTTATGCATGGGGATTTCACCCCCATGAAACTCAGGGGAGAGGGAAGAATCGAGTTAACAGAGGAAGGGGAAGGCCCGGGATTTGTGAGGGCTGGCAGCAAGGTCAGCTCTAACAGAGGGAAAACTCATGCATAATTCCAAGGAACAGCCAAGACAGACCAGGGGCAAACATGTGTGAAAGTACCCATGCATAAACGACCAAAGACTCACAACACCGAACCACAGCTTCCAAAACATACCGTCAAATACAAATGTGTTGCCTATCAGAAGAAGTGAGCTGAAGAAGTGAGCACGAAAGCTCATACCCTACCAGAAAATATTTTTGTTAGTCTTTAAGGTGCTACTGGACTCTTGCCCTTTTTGGTTGCCTATCAGAGCAAGAGCTAAATTATTTTCCCTTTGGGAAGAAGGCCAGTTGGGACAAAATGGCTTTGCCTAGAAGGACAGGCTGACTGAACTGGGGTCAAGCTTGGCTCCCCTTCCTCTTTTTACAGTTTATCAGTTACTTTGATAAAAGAAGTTCTATATCTTAACAACTTCTAACTTTTCAACTCCTGTCTTGCTCATGCAGCTGCTACCCCTTCTCCAATTGAAGGTTTTCACAGCTTAAGGAAAATAAGAAGAAAAACAGGTGAGAGGCTAGAAATAAGATGTGGGAAATATAGCAGGATGCAGGGAAGATTTTGGAATTGTTTGAGTGGAATGGCGTATGAGTGTAGACCACCTGCTTTTCAGGAGCATCTTATTTACTAACAGTTTTTAGCTAAATAATACCAGGAAGGAGATTCAGATCATTTGGAATTTACCTTCCAGTTCGGTGAACTCTGGAGTTTCACCCAATGCTAGCAAGAAGTCTTTGAAATTGATTTCGCCTTTCTCTGTAAAAACATATATTTTTTCCTTTAATTTTTTAATGACATCTAAGGTTTTTTCTTGTTCCACCTACACCAAAACACAGAAACTAAAGGAACATACCAGAATGGTAATATTAAATTTCTTCCTACTTGTTGCCTGTGGTAAGCAGAGGATTTGGTTAGTCATGTACACAGTATAGAGTATTTGTGTGGTAGATTAAACTGGATTTGGATGTTCCATTTTCTCAGCTAAATCAAAAGGAAGCAAAGGGTAAACCAATGGGGTAGGGACTCAACTGTTGTGCAGGTACACTTTGAAAAATGCTTTTTTAAAATTTAAATTTAATGGACAATCAACTATATCTATATATACATACACACACACACACACACACACTAAAAACAGATAGTTGGATAACCATATAAAATCATGTAAAATACTTTACAGCTCTAAATCAGTAACTCCTTCTCACTTAACCAAAACTATATCTTATTAGAAAATAGACATTTCTATTCTTTGAATCATTCTTGTCCATAAGAGGTCTACACTATTAATATATATTTTTTTGTAAGCGGTTAACTTAACTGAAATATAGACCTTTTATTTTTTATATCCTATTATGTATCTTAGGGGAAGTTTTCTGATTGAAAAATGCTTTCTTAAATCTTAAAATAATTTCTTCCTAATGCATTTAAACTTAAATGATACCAATGGAAGAAGCAATGGTTTTGCTGGGTATATTGCATTATTCTAGATAAGCAAAACACAGCATCGTGACAACTTCAGCATTAATTTAAAATTTAAAACACACAAACACACTTGTATCAATTATGGCTAAAGTGATAAACTTGACAATTACATGCTTCCTTTATATAATTTCCAAAACTTCACCAATTTGCATAAATGTAGGTCCTCATTCTTTACAGCACTGTACGAAGAGGTTTGGGACTCAAGACTGAATTATTTAATGGCAAATTGGGAAACCAGGACAACAGCCGAGAAAATCAAACATCTGTTAGAAAACTGAGTAGACAGAAATACTACAGCATCTGCCTTTCTATGCAGCAGTTGCAGCTAAAATCAGAGTGAAATTTGTCAGAAGGAACAGTGACTAATTTTGTGCTGTCCATATTCTGATGTTCATGAATCACTGACATATTTCATACTTAATATAACTTGGTTGGTGTTGTACAATTTGGATTGTAAATTGCAGGATTCAAATGTTTCTTTTTACATCTTCCTTGATTTTTGTGATGGACTAGATGCCTCATAAAAGATGTGTACAAAATGGATATTTATCTGGGAACCCATAGCATATATACAGCAGAGTCCTGCAAGCCCATGGAGGACAGCGTACCTACACTGCTGGACCTCACCACGGTGTAGGCGCTGGCTGGCCAGTACCCTACGGCCACTCTACAGATGGGATAAACAACAAATACCCCTCTGCAAGGCCCAGAGTGCATAGCAAGTGCACCACAGTCCTGAGGAACTCTGGTTACACCCATCAATTAGGGATAGGGTTGCCAGCTCCCGGTTGGGGAAATACCTGGAGAGGTCGGGGGTAGAGCCTGAGTAGGGTGGCATCTGGGGAGGGCAGGGACCTCAGCAGGGCACAATGCCATAGAGTCCACCTTCCAAAGGGGCCATGTTCTCCAGGTGAGCAGATCTCTGTTGCCTGGAGATCAGTTGTAATCCCAGGTGTTCTCCAGCCACCACCTGGAGGCTGGTAACATTAATTAGGGAATGGTGCCCAATGACGGCCCTGTGAGGGGCACACAAGGGCACTGACAGCCACTGCCCATCAATGTGGCCATGGCCCTGTGGGGTCATGTGCTCCTCTCCCCACACACTGCACCAGAAGACAGGGAAGAATAGAGTTGCTAGGTCTGGGTGGGGAAATCCCTGGAGATTTTAGGGGTGGAGCCTGAGGAGGGTGGGGTTTGGGGAGGGAAATGCCACAGAGACCACCTTCTAAAGCAGCCATTTTCTCCAGGTGAACTGATTTTTATCGCCTGGAGATCAGTTGTAATAGCAGCAGATTGCCAGCCGCCACCTGGAGATTGGCAACCCTAGGGAGGAAAGACCTGCTGACCACCATCTGCAACCCCAACAGAGGCCTGTGGCAGAGTGACAGGTGCTCTGGAGTCAATGTACTCCAGCACGCCTCATACATGAGAGTTCGAGTCCCAGCCCGTTGCCAGGTTGTGCTGCCTCAATTTATCTTGGAACCATGGGCTTTTTTCACATTCTCACTTTCCTTGCATGTAAGTTCCTGTTTCTTCAGGGTTATTATCCCTGTTCTGCATAGAGATGGCCGCTTTGGCAATTGAACTCTATGGCATTGAAGTCCCTCCCCTCCCCATACCCCACCTCCTCAGGATCCACCCCAAAAATCTCCCACAACTATACCACGCTGGCTCCACAGGACATTGTAGCTGGCTTATTAACTTACCAGTCTTGGGATGCTGCTGGACTGCTTTGACCCCCTTCATAAATTCCTTCCTGCCCTCCTCAGGCTCCACTCCCAAAATTTCGAGGTATTTCCCAACCTGGAGCTGGCAACCCTATAGTAAGGGCCTCTGGCTCAACAGTAATAAAGGTTTGTTTGTAAACAACAAAGCTCAAGATCCATCTTTTGCATAGCCCAGAGTATACTTACCATCAACCTTGGCTTTGCTGACTAATGCCTGAAAAGCTGGCTGGGTTAAGTGTACCCCCATGTTCTCCAGGGTTTCCTTCAGCTGTGCCAGGGTCATGTTCTTGTATTTGAAATTTTCGACAACCTTTATAGCATCCTGCAGTGCTGGAGAATAATAATTGGGAGAGAAGGAAGGCCGGCGTTACTTAGGATTGACCTCAGTTCTTTTTTGTATAGTACCATATCTGAAGAGAGCATACAATTGCTTTAAATAATTTTATAGGGTTAGACTTTTTATTGGAGACTGGCAACAAAACTTTGAATAGCCTGCTCTGAGTAACATTTTATCTTTTTTGAAAGAATTATACCATTGAGTTTTAATGTGTTTTTGTATGTATATGTGTATTCATATGTATACAGTGTGTATCTGAGTTTTAATGTGTTTTTGTATGTATATGTGTATTCATATGTATACAGTGTGTATCTGAGTTTTAATGTGTTTTTGTATGTATATGTGTATTCATATGTATACAGTGTGTATCTGTTTGTGTATATGTGTACTTGTATGTATATGAATGTGTATTTGTATGTATATGAATGTGTATTTGTATGTATATGATCTTGTATGAAATTAAATAAACTTGTATAGATGATGCAGCAGCCTTAACCAACTAGAGTCAGGCTATGTGTTACCCTAGGGTTGCCAAGTCCCTCTTTGCCACTGGTGGGAGATTTATGGGACGGAGCCTGAGGAGGGCAGGGTTTGGGGAGGAGAGGGACTTCAGTGCCATAGAGACCAATTGCCAAAGTAGCCATTTTCTCCAGGTGAACCAATCTCTATCAGGGCTGTAATAGCGGGAGATCTCCAGCCACCACCTGGAGGTTGGCAACCCTATTGGCAACCCTAGGCTGAGAAGCTGGGTGTCTGGCAAGTGAGGTTTCCTTTGCTGAGTGGCAAGGAAAAACAAGGTGGAAATGAGGCAGACAGAGCCAACCTGTTCTTCCCTGCCCCTTTCCTTCTGCCTATTGCCTGCCCTTCCAGTGTAAGGCAGCCATGGCGGGGGCAGGGGAAGCGGGGGAGCTGAGCATCACTGCACCCAAGGTTACTCTTCTAGCTACTTAAGCACGTACCAACAAATTCTGTAAAACGTGGGGCGTCAACTAACATCTTCAGCAGTTCTGTCCCATTCAGCATCCCTGATTCTGTGAGAAATGCAGAAAAAAGAAGAAATGCAAGAGGGATCTGATAAGGAATTATTTTACTGGCACTAACCAATGAAACTGAGCCTTTCATTTACTTACTGGCTCCTGGAATTTAAACTTATGATGATGTGTTCAATGACCAAACCTTCGGAGAAACACGGAGAGACTTCCAACAACCATAAGAACAATTAAAATGTGCATAAGGTTTTAACATGTGTAAACAGCAAATACATTACCAGGCACTGAGACAGGATCACCTTCCAGTTCCCTGGAAAGTGGGCCAACGCCCCCCCCCCCCAAACACCGTCAACAGAAGGGGAATAGCTGCTGAAAATGTGGGCCCGTTCTTTTACTGGGGGAAAAACCCTACCCCACCTGGAGGTTGGAATACAAAAGCCAGAACCTCTTACATTTGTTTCATACTTTAGAATGTTGAATGTGAAAACAGTCAGCAGAGCCATACTTTTCCATTCATTCTGTTTATAATGATAAAGACATGAGAAACTTGTATCTCGTTTTCCAGGGCCATGGGGCCTAGGAATTTCATTTTGGCACCCAGCATTTTCAGCAATTATTTCATTATGGTGACTAGGAATTAGGGTTGCCAGCTCCAGGTTGGGAAATACCTGGAGATTTTTGGGATGGAGCCTGAGGAGGGTGGGGTTTGGGGAGGGGAGGGACTTGAATGCCATAGAGTCCAATTGCCAAAACAGCCATTTTCTCCAGGGTGAACTGATCTCTATCGGCTTGAAATCAGTTGTAATAGCAGGAGTTCTCCAGCTAGTACATGGAGATTGGGGGGGGGGGGGGGAGAAAATAAACACCACTGTACTGGTATCGGGAGATTAGGAAGTCAGTACAGGAGTGAAAAACACATATAGGTGCAAAGACTGTTTATATGCTACTGTGTCTAATATAATACGCACTCATAAATACACAAGGTGAACAACACATACAATCATATCAAGCACAAACATACAAAACCATCTCAGGGATGGTGGTAACAAGGAACAGTTCAATTCAAAAGTGCAATGTCTCTCAAAGTATACACATCAATCTTCTGTATTTTTTATACCTCTCATGCAGGTAAGTGAGCAGATATAACAGATACTTAATATGGGAGGAATAACTTCATGGAGGATACGGCCGTTTCAAATTCTTTGCAATTGAATTCTTCATCAGTCCTTTGAGCATGTTCCTCTTATATTGCACATCTTAATAGTAATAATAATGAATTTCAAAGTGCTGGATACAGATTAGTTCCCACGAAGGGTAACATTCACAAATGGCTTCGGCCTCAGACCATTTAGAGGGGGAACTAGAGCTATCTTCCCCCTCTGTCGTCGCCAGGTTTGCTCTCCACAAGCTTGAGACAAATAACCTGACTGAGGAATCCTCCTCAGCCTCAGCACCCACCGGCCCTAAATACCCTCTCCCGGTGGGCTCCGCCCTATCAATCCCCCGGCTCCTCCTCTCTGGGAGGTTTTATCAGGGCCCTCTCTTAGCCCTGCCTTCCCCAGTCTCGCCTGCCCACCTGGCCGCGGGAATTCCCTGGTCTTTCCCCGGGCCCGCCCGCCTCTCAGCTGTTGGGCGGTGACGGGCCAGATGTCGGGGCGGGCTTCCCCCAGTGTCCCGAGGCTCCTGCTCGCACCGGCGTTGTGGTGCCTTGGGCTGCCGCACCTATTTGGCTCCTTCCGAGCTGCGCTCTGCCGGCGTGCCTCGGCTCCGGGGCATGGGCGGACGGTTGGGCAGCCGCATTGTGGCGGCGTCTCCTCTCCCCCAACAGCTTCCCTCCACGACTCCCCTGTGACCCAGGTAGGTGGCCCTGGGTCCTGCTGTCCCGAGGCGGCGGGTGGGGGTAGGCTGACTCAGGACAGGATATATAATTCTTAAATAAAATGAACAAGTTACTATTAGCTAAACACCTCAAATTAATAACAACATTTTCCGTTTTAGGCTAGATTGCCAAGCCCCTGCTTTGTCTGGCAGATCTTTTATATTGCAGCACAGAATTTAGCTACTCTTTTCATTGTCTGGGCTGACCCTTCCCAAAGGAGATTCTTGAAACACCCTTCCTCAGAGCTGTCCTTTGTTAGATTAAAGAGAGGGGAAATTAGCTTAAATCTTGCTTCCTCATAGAAAGAGCATCTGAAGAAAATGTGTGCAATAGACTCAACTTCACCCGACTTACAGGGACACCCCCATTCTAATCTTGATATACCAGCTGTTACATAGACATCCAGACAGACAAGAAAAATAATAATACAGTGATGTCAATTGTATGTCTTTGGTATTTTATGGATACTGTTGGCTGTTTTGCTGGGGAAATCACAAGTTTCACTTCTTTTGATATAAATTATTTAAACTCTCACCGTCGACGGCAGCAGATGTCAAAACTGCCTGAAGTTCCTCGGGCGACAGGCAAATGCCCAGGTCTGCCAGGGCCGCCGGCAGGTCTTCCTTTGTAATCTTCTCCTTGCAGATCTTGTTGATAGCGCCGAAAGTGCCCTGAACAGCTGCGGGAGCCAGCAGAATTGCCGTTTGGTTATTGCCCACTCTACGTTTACTAGCGGCAGCCCTAAGGTGACTGTGAGGTGAATTTTAGGTGGTGAGAATTTTGTTAGTATGCACTCTCATAAGACTGACAGTTGAACACATAAAGGTGTTATGCAGGCCTCTAAAGTCATGGATGGGAATCTCTGCTGCACCATATTTAACAGCTATCACCTTCTCTAAAGGAAACCCGTGGCGCAGAGTGGTAAGCTGCAGTCCTGCAGTCCAAGCTCTGCTCATGACCAGAATTCAATCCTGACGGAAGTCGGTTTCAGGTAGCCGGCTCAAGGTTGACTCAGCCTTCCATCCTTCCGAGGTTGGTCAAATGAGTACGCAGCTTGCTGGGGGTAAAGGGAAGATGACTGGGGAAGGCAATGGCAAACCACCCTGCAAACAAAGTCTGCCTAGTAAACGTTGGGATGTGACGTTACCCTATGGGTCAGGAATGACCTGGTGCTTGCACAGGTGACCTTTACCTTTTACCTTCTCTAAATACCGATGGGCTTTCTCCAGAGCTCACTTTAATGCCTTTCCATCAGCCCTGCTTAGTGGAAGTTTCCAACGCTGGCCTAGGAAGGCACGTTTATTCCCCTGCAGTACCAACGCGATCAAGTCAATTGCACATATTTTACTGAACTGTGAATTTTATAGGGATGTCAGGAATCACCTCATCTCACCTCTGTTGTCCAGGTTCCCTGGATACACTAGCCATTCTATTCATCCTAGTGTCTTAAGAGTGAATTTTCTACTTGAAAATAAGGATCCCACCATCTCACATACAGTGGTGAAGTTTTGTTATATTGCTACCAGAACATGGAGATCGTTGTGCTAGGTGAAACAGTTCACTAATTGTACTGTTGTACGATTGTGTACTACTGTGATTGCTTCTTTTTTATAATTGTTATGCTGGTCAATGCCTGTATTTAATAAATCTATCTATCTGTGTGTGTGTTAAGTGCCGTTAAGTCGCTTCCGACTCATGGCAGCCCTATGAATCAATGTCCTCCAAAATGTCCTATCTTTGACAGCCTTGCTCAGATCTTGCAAACTGAGGGCTGTTGCTTCCTTTATTGAGTCAATCCATCTCTTATTGGGTCTTCCTCTTTTCCTGCTGCTCTCACCTCTTGCTAGCATGACTGTCTTTTCTAGTGACCCTTGTCTTCTCCAAATACGATAGCCTCAGTTTAGTCATTTTAGCTTCTAGGGTCAGTTCAGGCTTGATTTGATCTATAACCCACTGATTTGTTTTTTGGGCAGTCCACGGTAACTGTAACTCTCTCCTCCAACACCACATTTCACGGGAATCTACTTTCTTCCTATCAGCTTTCTTCAATCTGTCTGTCTGTCTGCCTGCCTGCCTGCCTATCTGCCTGCCTATCTATCTACCTACACATAAAGGTGTCTTATACCAAATTAGACTTTTGGTCCTTGCAAGTCCAGTATTACTTTGATTGGCTCTCCAAGGTCTCAGATGGAATAGGATCTTTCTCAACACTTGAGACCCCTTAACTGGAGATGCCAGGGATTGAACCGGAGACCTTCCGTACACAAAGCAGGTGCTTTACCACTAAGGCATGGGCCCTTAGTATTTACCATACCAGATAAAGTCAAGGGGATGATAAATTTTGAAACTTTCCTCGGGAGGGCTCATTCATCTGAAACTGATGGTAAAAGTCATATTCTGATGTGAGCAGGGCTTAGGCCAAGGGGACAGAGGTGGTAGGGAAAGAAACCCAGCTGGAAAAGCCAGTGGTTGCAGATAGCTGGGGACAACATGCCAGCAGATGACTTCAGTGGTGACAGTGCCATGGAGCATCTTTTAGGAAGGGTTGGAGCAGCACCAGGTTGCATGGTAGGGTGTCAGAGGACTCCAGCTATTGCCATTGAGCACCACTAAAGAGGAAAGGTGATGCGGGTGCTTTTATTGGAGTCATTGGAAAGCAGCAATTCAGGCCTCCTGACGCTCTCTGCTCAGAGCCCGCATCCTCTTTATTCTTTAGCAATGCTCACTGGCAGTAGCTGGAGTCCCCCAACTCTGTAACTCACCATACAAACTGCACTTCCCACCCTTCCTAAGAGTTGTTACCAGACCCTGAATTGCGAGCCAAGGAAGATTTATTTCTGGGTTCTTACCATTAAATTCCGTGAACGACTTGGTACCAGTCAACTTCATTACGACATCTTGAAAATTCACTGTCCCATCTCCTGTAAGAAACAGCATAGTATAGAATCTCATGGAGGAAAGCGGTTGGGAAGAGGGATGCAGGCAATAGTTAGCAAGTCCTTTTGAGCACAGTGGGACTTACACCTGAGTAATTATATATTGAATTGGGTTACACCATGGCCATTTATGCAGGGTCAATTCTGATAATCGCTCAGAGCTCCTTTTTTAAATGTGACCTCTAAAATTACTATTCACTGTCCCGATGCAAGAGGAGAAAGTCAAACAAATTCCACCCGCCCACACACACCTACTCCTTTGTTTACATAGCCATTAGCAATTGTCGTTTGCATAGCTAAGCCGCAGCTGTGATTAATCACGGTTCATTCAGTGAATGCTTCAAGGGGTGGAGCAAATACAAAAGGTCGTGTTAAAGGGGCTCTTAAGAAATGCGAAGCAGGTATGAGCTGGCTTCGCAGTGACATTTGTAATGATGGTTCAGCGTGAAGAAATAAAAAAAAAATATGCGGGGCACTTCAGCCTGGAATGTGCTGCTAATTACCAAGCATAAACGGCCAGCAAGTGTTAATCTGCGGAGATAGTGGGATAGGAGGGGACAAGCTTCTTAAATGATTATTCTATGCTTCTCATTTGAAGACTACTTTAGCATCTTATCCCCCACAAAAGTCCTCTTGAATATTGGGACCCAATGGCTTTAAATATCACCTGAAACTGGCACTGAGCTCTTCAGTTCCTTGACCTCCTGTGGTGTCAAGTGGATACCCAAGTTAGCCAAGGTTTTCTCCAGTTCATCCACTTGGACGCGATCTTTGATATTACTCATAGCACTCAACGTTTCCTTCAGCACTGCCAAGGATAGGAGATACATTACACAAATCTGGCTAACTTGATCTGTGATCAAAGCTCAGACTACACAGGCTGCTCAAGTGTATGATCCTTTCCCTTGGCGTGGTCCCGCCGTCTTTCCTCCAGAAGGCTGGAAAGACACTGAAGACTGTGGAAGATGTTGTGACTTTTGAAGAAAGAAATTGCAGTAAAGGAAATGGTTAAACAGCCTTTTCCTTCCCCCAGGCATTGTTCTACTGCTTATCCTCACAGTAAAGCTTCATGAAGCCCTGGCCAGCTCGGCCATGAGGCAAAGCGAGGCAGTGGCTTTGGGGGGGGGGAGCTTGGGGGTGGTCACCGACACTGACATCTCTGCTAATTCGTGCGAGTTCAGGAGGTGCAACATTTCAGGTTGTCTTTAAAAGATGGTGGGGAATGATGAAACAAAGAACCCCTCAACCCCTTCAACAAGGGGTGGGCAGTGAGAGGTGGTGGGGCGAGATGGGGCGATGAAGTGAAGTAGAGGGCAGCAGCAGAGGGGGCAGATGGTGGGGGCCTCAAGTGGCACCTTTTTTACTTAACCCCCCCCCCCCAAATCAAAGTGTTGGGTAAGTCATAAAACTGGGCATAGCGAGTAGCATGAATCTGGAAAGATGCTGACAATGGAACTTAATGGTATACCCCAGACACTGCAGCAAAGAAATAGGTTCCTGAAAGGAAGCAAAAATCTTTGCTCATCCTTACCTGGTTGTTGTGGGACCTCTGGTAGGAGCAGGAGAATCCTAATGAATTCCTTGAAATTCACTTTGCCTTGTTCTGCCAAGCAAAATGTAGATCCGACAGAGAAAGACCAACTCACCCTCCAATGTCTGCGGCTGCGCCAGCCCCACAAAATATACATAAAATATCTCATTGAACCAACCCATTTGTTTTCAGGGAGAAAGCTTTTAGACAGCACCAGTTAAATGGCTTTTTCTTTTAAATTGCCGAAGGCCTTTTACAAGTTAACTTACAAACTTGGTTTTGATCAGTTCGTACATATGGATATATTTTTTACTTTTTTCCTGTATTTGAAATCATTGTAAGTTTTTCTTTTGTAAAAATTGACAAAAAATATGGCAAACAAATAATCCATGCCTGCCTTCCTAAGGCAGGGAAGGAACTGCTTAAGGAACAGTTGGTGTCTCCCACTAGCAGTTGCAGGAAGCTGGGTTTTGTTCCTGCCTCTTGCCTCGATAGGAGGAATGACTCATCACCCAGGTACAAGCGAAAAGAAAGATGTTCAAGAGAGCTTGCATTCAAAGGCACATTAAGGATTAGGAAAGACTCCCAACCCACAGAAGAAGAAGAGATAGTTTTTATACGCTGACTTTCTCTACCACTTAAAGCAGAATCGAACTAGCTTACAATCACCTTCCCTTCCCCTCCCCACAACAGACACCCTGAGAGGTAGGTGAGGCTGAGAGAGCTCTAAGAGAGCTGTGACTAGCCCAAGGTTCATGTGTAGGAGTGGGAAAACCAACCCAGTTCACCAGATTAGCGTCTGCTGCTCCAAACCACCGCTCTTAACCACTACACCATGCTGGCTCTCAAGGTGCCATTCAGTCTCCCACTGTCACCCATAACCCCTCAAAGTGGCTCAGTAGAATGGTTTTGGATTTTCTGGACTCAGGGTGGGGCGAGGAGTGAGAAAGAGTGACCCTGCTGGATTGTCACTGCAAATAGGCTCAGCTGGGTCAGAAGAACATCAGTGCAGACTTCTAGCCTGAATGGACTCTGCTCAAAGCAGAAATGGGTTATCAGGGGACCCTGAGGCATGTTTCCGTGAGCAATGCTCCTCTGCCTCTTCATTCTGCACCAGTCCCAGTTCCATTCCATAGAGCCAGTTGAAGACTCTCCCGAGGGTTGAGAGAAATCTGGAGCCAGGCTTTGCCATACTGACTGGCATGGAATGCTGGGCATGTATCTGCCAGTTGTTTAGAGAAAGGATGCCCAGGCACCCACTTGCAAAGGGAATGGTCCTCCTGCCCTCAGTCACATGGTACGTGGAATGCTTACGGTTAACCTTCGCTGTCTTCATCACTTCCTGCAATAATTCTTTGGCCTCGGGGAGATGCATGGTGTCCAGGGTGGATTTGAGATCTGCCAGATCAAAATGGTCATCCTTCAACTTGCTTAGGACCAAGCAGGTGAGCTGCAGTTCTATAGAGAATGAAACGGCGGAAAGCTGGTATAAGAACATGTCGAATCGAGTAAATAAATAAGCAATGAAGAGGCAACAAGACACAGGCCATTTCTGCACCAATAACTTACCACTGTGTATCCGCATGTTTGATATTCTAAGTTTTTGTCCGTATGTAGCCTCATTTGCTGTAGTATTCCTTCCATTTTCACCCTGTTCGCATGTTCCCAAAACACATGCTCTCCACTCCAGCGGTCTGTTGTGTATTCCGCTCCATGTGGAAACTGGCCCTCCCCTCCTGGAGTGCTGTTGCGCCTAATATACGGAGCCCGTGTTAACCCTTCAATTGCTTTCTCACCACCTCCTAGTTAAATCTGGCGGTGGGTCGTCCAATGCACCAGTGAACCTTCGGTAGCCGAAGTTTATTTAAAAAAAATAAAAAGCTCAGAAAATAGCTGCCGGGAGGAGCTAAAAGTGGGAACGGGAGGGGAGATGGGCTACACAGAGGACAGGATCAACACAGAGATGGGGAAATGAGTTGCATCCCAAATATGTCTGCACCTCAGGGGAAGTCGTCCTTAAAATGGGGTTAAAGGAAACATTGTGGTATAAGTGGTTGCATATAATATGAGGATTAAATGACTACACAATGTTCCCAATCCCAAACAGAGGGGGGAAAGTGCAGACATGAAATGAAATGATAACGTTTCATTTAACGTTGTAAAAACTTGGTGCAGAAATGGCCACCAAGGCGCAGCCCAATGGAATGAACACATAAAGCTGCTTTATACTGAATCAGACCATCGATCCACCAAGGCCAGTATTGTCTACTCAGACTGGCAACAGCTCTTCAGGGTCTCAGGTAGAGACCCACCCACCACCTGATCCTCCTAACTGGACACGCCAGAGACAATCAATGGCTATCAGTCACGAGAGCTAAGAAATGACAATGACAACAATTGCCCAGCGGTTCCATTTTCATCTACCATGGCAATATCTAAGAGTATACTTAGTGGTCCCATGACCTGTCAATACGCCAGTGAAACAATCACTTTTCTGAATATCTGAGGGACTTTCCAGGCATGCAGAACAATATTCATTTGTAAATTACAAAAGAAAAGGATGCCTCATAAAAACCCAATGAGGGCTGAGCATGATCAATGCCCCCACAAAACCATAGAACCACAGGTCTTGCCACTCTAGGATGGAGTCTTCACTTACCTGGAGATACAAGGAAAGTACTAGTATGGGTCACCCCCTTGAGAAACTCCTTTAGATTCACCATCTTGTTGTCTAAAAGGGGAAAAAAGAGGAAGAATTGGGAAAGTCATCATAATTACTTTATGTATATTACACTTTGAGAGCCAGAGGTTAAGAGCGGCAGGACTCTAATCTGGAGAACCAGGTTGAGGATGGAGCCTGGGGAGGACAGGGACCTCAGAGGGATACAATGCCATAGAGGTCCACCCTCCAAAGCAGCCATTTTCTCCAGGGGAATTGAACTCTGTAGTCTGGAGATGAACTGTAATTCCGGGGGATCCTCAGGTCCCACCTGGAGTTTGGTATCTCTAGAAATTCCTAGAGATTTGGGGTGGAGACTTGGGGACGGTATCCCTCCAGAGGGGAGGGATATCAGCAGGGTATAATGTCATAGAGTCTATGTTCTGGACCAGCCCTTTTCTCCAGGGGAACTGATCTCTGCAGCCTGCACATCAGTTTCTAATTCCAGGAGATCGCCAGGCTCTACCTGGAGGATGGCAACTTTTAAGTACTTACCATCAATTATGCAATAGGACAAAGCCTGCGATATCTCTTCTGGAGGAAGGTCAATGTTGAAGTTCTTCATGACTACCTTCAAGTCCTCCACGCCAATCCTGCCGCTTTTTACCTTCTTGAGAATGGCAAAAGCGTCCATCAAGTCTGAAGGTGTTGAGGGGTGTACGTGCGGCAGAGAAGGGGTTGCAAAAACACAAGACACACGCACACAAGAAGGTTAAACAGGATAACTATGCAGCAACTATAGAGCACACCCACATAGAATCATAGCATTCATAGAGTTGGAAGGGACCACCAATCCCCTGCACAATGCAGGAAATTCACACCTACTTCCCCCACACACACCTAGTGACCAGAAGATGGCCTCCCTCTCATCATCTGCCTAAGGTCACAGAATCAGCATTCCTGACAGAAGGCCATCTAACCTCTTCTTAAAAACCTCCAGGGAAGGAGAGCTTACCACCTCCCGAGGAAGCCTGTTCCACTGAGGAACCGCTCTAACGGTTAGAAAATTCTTCCTAATGTCTAGACAGAAACTCTTTTGATTTAATTTCAACCCGTTGGTTCTGGTCCGACCTTCTGGGGCAACAGAAAACAACTCAGCACCACCATCCTCAATATGACAGCCCCTTAAGTACTTGAACATGGTTATCATATCCCCTCTCCGTCTTCTCCTCTTCAGGCTAAACATACCCAGCTCCTTCAATCTTTCCTCATAGGACTTGGTCTCCAGACCCCTCACCATCTTTGTTGCCCTCCTCTGAACACGTTCCAGCTTGTCTACATCTTTTTTAAATTGTGGTGCCCAAATCTGAGCACCCTACTCTAGTTGAGGTCTAACCAGAGTGGAGTAAAGCGATACCATCACTTCGCGTGATCTGGACACTATACTTCTGTTGATGCAGCCCAAGACTGCATTTGCCTTTTTAGTTACCACATCACACTGCTGACTCATGTTCAGCGTTTGGTCTACTAAGACCCCAAGATCCTTTTCACACACACTACCACTCAGACAAGTCTCCCCCATCCTATAATTATGCATTTGATTTTTCCTACATAAATGCAGAACTTTACATTTGTCTTTGTTGAAGTGCATTTTATTTCTCCAGGGGAATTGAGTAGTCTGGAGATGAACATATATGGTTGCCAGCCTCCAGGTGGGGCCTGGAGATCTCCTGGAATTACAACTGATCTCCAGACAACACAGATCAGTTCCCCTGTAGAAAACCCCTGCTTTGGAGAGTAGACTCTACGCTACGGTGTTATACCCATCTAAACTAGGGCGGCCAGACCTCCCACTATGGCAACCCTAGGCTGAAGTCCTCCTCCCTCCACAAATTTTACTCTCCTCAGGATCTACCCCCCAAATATCCAGAAATTTCCAAATCCAGAGTTGGCAACCCTATGTAGCCACCCCAAACGGCCAGCTCTTTCAGACAACAAGGCAGTTTCAACGCACTTTGTAATGGTCAAGGCTTTGCCTCCTTCCTCCTGTTCCCTGCCAAAGAAAATGGGAATGGGTAGGGTTGGCAACCTCCAGGTGGGGCCTGGAGATCTCTTGCTTTTACAACTGATCTCCAGACTACAGAGACCACTTCCCCTGGAGAAAATGGTAGCTTTGGCATGTGGTCTCTACGATATTATACTTACTGAGCTCCATCCCCTCCCCAAACACCATCCTCCCCAGGCTCCACACACAAAAATCTCCAGGTATTTTCTAACCCAGAGTTGGCAACCTGGAGGTTGGCAACCCTATGAACCATGGGCCACATTGGCTGCCTTGCCCTGAAATTCCTCTATTAGATTGCCAGGTCTGGCTAGGGAAATTCCTGGAGACTTTAGGAGCAGAGCCTGAGGAAGGCAGAGTTTGGTCAGGAATGTTGGTTCAGTGGGGTATAACGCTGTAGAGTCCCCCCTCTATGAATGTTTGTTTATAAGACTGCCTTTGCTATGCTCTACATGTATATATTTAGAAATAAAACATGTATTCTAAATCATTCTAAGGCCGTTGATGCATGGCTGTTATTGCATTTGTTTGACCTTGTCCTGTCTCATGCCTTCTGATCCTGTGTTCAAAAGATTAAATGCATGGGGACAGAACAGGGTCAAATGGGGCGTCCGCGGCAGCAGCTCCTTCCCCGCCCTCCGGACCTGCACCTCTCTACCCCCTCTACCCCACTCCACCCCCACCCCTCAATAGGGTTGCCAGGTTCCTCTTTGCCACCGGTGGGAAGTTTTTGGGGGCTGAGCCTGAGGAGGGCAGGGTTTGGAGAGGGGAGGGACTTCAATGCCAAAGCGGCCGTTTTCTCCAGGGGAACTGATCTCTATCGGCTGGAGATCAGTTGTAAAAGCAGGAGATCTCCAGCTAGTGACTGGAGGTTGGCAACCGTACCCCCCAATCAGCCTGCAGGCCGGAGCCCCACCATCAGAGGTGAAGCGGCGGCGGTGACTCCTTCGGCCCCAATGCCGAGCACTCCCAGCTGTCGCATACCTCCACCTGGCAAAGTTCACCATGTGGAGGCAGCTGTGGCTGGAAGTGCGCGGCATTGGCGCTGGAAGAAGCTGCCGCCGCTGCTTCACCTCTGAAAGTGGGGCTCCAACCTGCAGGCTCCTGTGAGGTGGGGTGAAACACTGGCTGATTGGGGGGGGCGGAGGGCAGGGGGAGAGGGGGAGAGAGAAGTGCGGGTCAGGAGGAAAGGAGCCGCCGTTGCTGCTGCTGCCGGGGCCAGGCGGTGGCTTCTCCTGGCAGGGAGTTTACCGGTGTTTGGAAATGCACCGGCAAACTCCTGCGCTTGCTTCGTTCCTTCCATTAAATTGGGACAACGCAGGATTTGGAAAACCTGCGGAAGTCCCAGAAATGAGAGGGGTGAACCAGAAGCCGGGTGACGGCTGAGCGTGCTTACTCCTGGATTCGCTGCATTCCCACATTCCCGGGAGAAATGGGGGGTAAAATGGCCATGCATTAATGGCCTTTGTCTCTCTTTGAAAGGAAACTAAGTAGGAAACAAATAGTAAAAAAACAAACAAAAAAAACCACCCAAATTATTATTTTCCAGCAAACCCAGAGCAGACTACAAGGGAGCTTTTTTCCATACCCGAAGATGTTTTAAACTTTTCGTTCCTTGTCAAAGTCCTCATGAAGTCATTGAATTTCGCCTGCCCAGTACCTAAAAGTTAAACATGTGGTGGAGAGCACCATTGGAAACATGGTTGTACAAAGCCAGTTATTTTGAATCAATGATGTTTAAATACATTAAAATCTCACCCAAGTTTCAAAAGAAGAATCATCAAAAGAAGAGTGATATAAGTTAAATTGTAACAATGGCAGCAGGTCTACTGAAAAGCAAGTTCCATGTTATTGAATGGGTCTTAATCCCAGGAAAATGTCTTTAGGATTGCACTGATAGTGTAAAAGAGTAAAAGTCCATTGCACCTTAAAGACTAACAAAATTTCTTGCAGGGTATGAGCTTTCGTGAGCCACAGCTCACTTCTTCAGATACAGCTAGAATGTGAGTCCATCTACCCTTTAGTAGAGACGAGTGAATTAGACACACAATGGCAATGTAAATGTCAAAAGCAAGTAAAGGACATTAGCAGGCGTGATTGGATTAGGTGTGATATGCAGAGGAGTAATAGGCGTCGAGAAATTAGCATTGGTAATGCGATAGGAATTCCAGATCTCTATTGAATCCAGGAGAATGCATAGTCTTGAGCTTCATTATTAGTTGTAGTTCAATCTCTCTTTCTAACTTCCCTTTGAAATCCCTTTGTAAGAGAACTGCTACTTTTAAACCAGCAACTGAATGTCCTGGAAGGTTAAAATGTTCCCCTACTAGTTTCTGATGTCAGACTTATGTCCATTCAGTCTTTGTCGCAGGGACTGGCCTGTTTGTCCAATGTAGAGAATGGAAGGGCATTGCTGGCACATGACGGCATAAATCATGTTAGAAGATGAACTGATAGTGTACTAAATTTTAACAGGACAGGCCATCTTTAATATTTTCAGGTTCATTCCCCGCTACTGTAACAGCGTCCAATTCATATAGCTGGTGATGTAGTGGTTAGAGGCAGACTTCGGATGTGGCAGATCCAGGTTCAAATCCCTGCACTGCCATGAAATTCACTGAATATCACTGGGCTACATGATCTCCCAGCCTAATCTACCTCACATAGTTGTAATGTGGAAAGGAGAATCATGCGAACCATCCAGAGCTCCTTAGAAGAAGGGAGAGGTGGGGGGATAAAAATATACTGGACAGAAAAATTGTCCGGGAGAAGGGAGGATATATAATTATTGTAAATAAATGAGGACAGGAGCCCCACTAATGTAAGAAAATAATCAGGAGGAGAACACTGCATTGTTACCTCTAAAGTTTGCTGAGGATGTAAAATAATGCAGATTTCAGAAAGTCTAAAACATTTTTCTGGGCTACACACGAACCCGTGAAGCTGCCTTATATTGAATCAGACCCTTGGTCCATCAAAGTCAGTATTGTCTGCTCAGACCAGCAGCGGCTCTCCAGGGTCTCAAGCAGAGGTCTTTCACATCACCTACTTGGCTGGTCCCTTTAACTGGAGATGCCGGGGACTGATCCTGGGACCTTCTGCATGCCAAGCAGATGCTCTACCATTGAGCCACAGCCCCTCCCTGCTAGTAAAGGAAGCAGGTATACATAAAATCTAAACATCTTCTAGATATGCTAAGAAGACCAAAATTTTCACCATTTATTTAGAAGTAGTTAATTGGGGGGGGGGAAACTCTAAACTGCATAGTTCTTAACTTGGTCCTGTTTTGAATGGTTATTCTTAAATGGATTTTCACAACACTGAGTGGATTTTTAAATTCAGGGATAACACCTGAGATTGTCTGGAAAAGGTGTGTGGGAAAGGGTACCTTCCAAACATGAAACAAATGTTCCTTAACCTTTTTTTTTTCAATTTTCAAATGTTGCATCACTTTTTTTCTCAATTTTCACTGAAATTCACGTGAGGGGAAAGTTTCAGATTACTGAGTATAAATCTGCAAGAAGATTTTCTTTTTCCCTTATGGAGGAGGGGATATAACAGTTTCCCCTTAAAATTCCAAACACTAAAACAGCCTTTCCTCTGAATAAGGAAGGCCAGACTGTACTTATTGTAGCCACTAAGGCCTTTTATGCAGGGGCATTTCCCTGTGGTCACCCCACCAACAGCTTTGGGGCTTCCTTTTGATTATGCATGCCTTTTCCGCCCGTCAGAAGTTGCCTCATGCTCCCTGCACGTTTTGCCTGCATTTTCCAGATTCTGGCTAAAACAGCATCTGGAAAACACGGGCAAAACACGCAGGGAGAGCGAGGCGACCTCTGACGGGCGGAAAAGGCATGCATAATCAAAAGGTAGCCCCAAAGCAGTCGGCGGGGGTGACCGTGGGGAAACATCCCTGCATAGAAGGCCACAGATTCTCTTAAACAAAAATATTCAGCACATTACCTGAAGAGTTATCAAAGTTCACCCATGGATGTTCATGCCCCACCAGTCTGGCCACTCACCAGTCACACGTGCTGACCTCAGTACATGGGCGAGCACTTCATTGGCCATGCGGATTCCCAAGCTATTCAGGGTGGCCTTCCTCTGTTTTAATTTCATCTCCTTGCATTCTTTGACGAGCTTGAGGGCACGGATGGTCTCGTGCACAGCTGCAGAGGGGTTGATGTAGAAAGGTTAGGTAGGGATCCTGTCTGTTTGGAATTACTGTTTTTAATTGTTTTATTGCATTTAATGTGTTTTCATTTCCCACTGTAGGGGCTTTCTATGGTCTTTTATGCATGGCTGTTTCACTCGTTGTCACCCCTCCAATGACTTCGGCTCTTTGTTTTGATTATGCATGCCATTTCCGACCATCAGAGGTAGCCTCGCTCTCCCCCTGCATATCCCAGCATTTTACCCGTGTTTTCAAATCCGAGATAAAGTCCCTGAAAATGTGGGCAAAATTTAGGGAAACGCAGGGGGAGAGTGAGGCGACTTCTGACAGTCAGAAAAGGCATGCATCATCAACACAAAGATCCGAAGCAGTCAGAGGGGTGATGGCAAGTGAAACAGCTGTGCATAAAAGACCTATCTGTCATAGGGAAAAAAGTAAGCTAAAAATGGCTTCCCTCAATCACCCAAATGATTCGTGACCCTGCCTTGCGTGACCCTGCCTTGCCTCCCTTTCAGATCAGTTAAATGAACTCAAGCCCTTCATGGAAGGCCAGGTAAAAATCGCTAAATCTGTTTGGAATAAAAGACAACCTGCGCTTTGGATGCCTGCAGTGACTACTGATCATGGCCTCATTGTCACTGTTGAGGTCAGCTGCTGGGCTTCACTACTTCAGATTGCAAGAGGGCTCACATGACTCAAGTCCACATTACTAGAGGCTCAGCTAGCTTGTATACCGCAGGTCAGGAAAGGTAGAAATAAGTCCAAGAGGTCATCACCATGGCTAACGGGTAAGGTGAATGAAGTAATTCAAGAAAAAAGGTCTTCCTTCAGAGACTGGAAGGTTTGCCCAAATGAGGCGAACAGAAGCAAACACAAACTTGCACAAAGGAAATGCAAGCAGATAATTAAAGATGCAAAAAAAGATTTTGAGGGGCATATTGCTAAACACATCAAAACAAACAATAAGAAATTCTTTAGGTATATTAGGAGTAGGAAACCAGCTAGGGAAGCGGTTGGACCATTGGATGACAATGGGAGTAAAGGAACTCTAAGGGAGGATAAAGCGATTGCTGAAAAACTAAATGAATTCTTCACATCTGTCTTCACTGTTGAAGATACAGGGCAGATTCCTTCTCCTGAACAGAGATTTTGGAGAGGGGAAAATGAGGAACTGAGGCAAATAGTGGTAACAAGGCAGGAAGTCCTAGAATGTCTAGACAAACTGCAAACTAACAAGTCACAGGGACCAGACGATATTCATCCTAGAGTCCTTCAAGAACTCAAATGGGAAATTGCTGAACTTCTAACAAAGATATGTAATATGTCCCTTCGATCAGCCTCTGTACCAGAGGACTGGAGAATGGCCAATGTAACACCCATTTATAAAAAAGGTTCCAGGGGGGACCCAGGAAATTACAGGCCAGTTAGCTTAACGTCTGTTCCGGGTAAATTGGTGGAAAGCATTATTAGATAGAATTGTCAAGCATATAGAAGGGAAAGGTCTGCTGGGCAAAACCCAACATGGCTTCTGTAAGGGTAGGTCCTGTCTCACTAACCTATTAGAGTTTTTTGAAAGCGTCAATAAGCATGTGGACAGGAATGTGCCTGTGGATATTGTGTATTTGGATTTCCAAAAAGCTTTTGACAAAGTCCCCCACCAAAGACTGCTAAGCAAACTTCATAGTCACGGGATAAGAGGACAAGTCCTCTTATGGATTGAGAGCTGGCTGAAAAATAGGAAGCAGAGAGTAGGAATCAATGGTCAGTTCTCACAATGGCAGGATGTGAGCAGTGGGGTGCCTCAGGGATCTGTGTTGGGACCGGTGCTTTTCAACCTGTTCATCAATGACCTGGAGTTGGGGTTAAACAGTGAAGTAGCCAAGTTTGCAGATGACACCAAATTATTTAGGGTGGTTAAAACAAAATCGGATTGTGAAGAGCTCCAGAAGGATCTCTGCATACTGGAAGAATGGGCAATAAAATGACAAATGAGATTCAATGTGAGCAAGTGTAAAGTGATGCATATTGGGGCAAAAAATCCCAACTTCACATATACACTGATGGAATCTGTGCTGGCAGCGACAGACCAAGAAAGGGATCTTGGGGTGGTAATGGATAACTCAATGAAGATGTCAACCCAGTGTGCGGCTGCTGTAAAAAAGGCAAATTCCATGCTGGCCGTAATTAGATGAGGAATAGAGAATAAAACTGCTGATATCATACTGCCCTTGTACAAATCTATGGTGAGACCACACTTGGAATACTGTGTATAGTTCTGGTAACCACACCTAAAAAAGGATATTGAGAAGGTGCAGAAAAGAGCAACCAAAATGATTAGGGGACTAGAGCAACTATCCTATGGGGAGCGGTTAGCTTGGAAAGAAGGCAGCTGAGGGGAGACATGATAGAGGTCTATAAAATTATGCATGGTTTGGAGAGAGTGGACATGGAGAAGTTTTTCTCCCTCTCCCATAATACTAGAACACGGGGTCATCTGCTAAAGCTGGAAGGTGAGAGATTCAAAACAGATAAAAGGAAGTATTTTTTCACACAACACAGAGTTAAATTGTGGAATTCCCTAGGGCTGTTGATTCGGTTCGTCACGAACTGAAAATCAGCCGAATTTCCCTTGATTCGGTGGTTTTTAGTTCGGGACGAACCGAACTCAAAACTGGCGGGCAACCAGGGGAGCCGAATTCAGCGAGTTCGGGAGTTCACGAATAAATCCGGCCAATTCGGGGCCGTCAGTAAGCAGCATAACCTTCAGTAAGCAGCATTCTCCTCCCCCGGCCAATCGATGGCCAAGCTGGGTCTTCTTCTAGCCAATCAGTAAGGATTGAGTACTGGAGGAATCAGCTGATGTGCGGCCCGGCCGGGGAGAGAGAGAGAGAGGGAAATCCTTGTGTGTGTGTGCGGGGGTGCTTGTGCACATTCGCTCCTTTCCATGGCTGCAGGGGGTGCATTTTTTGGGGTACAAACCCCAAACTTTCAGGGGATATTCAGACAAGCCTTCTTAAGAGACCACCCAAGTTTTGTAAACATTGGGTCAGGGGGTCCTGAGATATGGGCTCTCCCCTTTTTCTTTCCATGGCTGCAGGGGGCGCATTTTTGGGTGTGCCGACCCCAAACTTTCAGCGGAGCATCAGACAAGGCTTCTTAAGAGACCCCCCAAGTTTTGTAAACATTGGGTCAGGGGGTCCCGAGATATGGGCTCCACCCCTTTTTCCTCTCCCCCCTTTTCCATTTTCGTGGCTGCAGGGGGCGCTTTTTTGGGGGTGCAGCCCCCAAACTTTTATCATAGCTTCAGACAATCCTTCTTAAGAGACCACCCAAGTTTTGTAAAGATGGGTTCAGTGGGGGCAGAAATATTGGCTCCCCCCTTTTCTCTTTCCGTGGCTGCAGGGGGCGCATTTTTGGGTGTGCCGACCCCAAACTTTCAGCGGAGCTTCAGACAAGGCTTCTTAAGAGACCACCCAAGTTTTGTAAACATTGGGTCAGGGGCCCCCGAGATATGGGCTTTTCCCTTTTCCCTATTGGGATGAATGGATCACCCTCGAGAGATGCATACATATGGATCTCATATTGGATACAAATGGAATCATATTGGATTACCCAGCCTCCCAGCCCCTCCTGATGGAACAGAAGACAGCCACAGTAAGACCCCTTTGGGGGCTTTAATCTATATTTTTTCTTTTCTGTGTGTGTGTGGGGGGGGAAAAGCAGAGTCTGTGTGTGTGTGGGGGGAGGGAGCAGTTTCTGTGGGTGGGGGGGGGAAGCCAAAGGGGGCTTTTGCCGGTTCTGCCTGGGGTGTGTGTTCCCCCTCCAGTCTCTCTCTCCCTGGTTTGAGGGGGGGCTTCATTTTTATTCTTCAGGTTTTTCCTCATTCATAAGATCAGTTAGGTTATTTTGATGCTTGCTCAAAACTGGTTTTCAAATGGTGACTTAAAGAATGCATCTGCCTGGTCCCAAGTCCAATGCAAAAGGAGAAATTCCACCCCCTCCTGCTCATTATGCATAGCTAGCTGCCTCTGTCCCTTTCCATGGTTTGCAAACTCCCAGGTGTCAGGTGTTGCTTTGCACTGTTGCAAAGGTGTTGCATTGCGTGCTTGTGTTGCTTTGCAGTTGTATTGTTTTGCAAAATTCTTCACACCTGCCCCGCCCTTTGCATGTTTGCAAAGGTGTTGCTTTGCAGTTGTGTTGCTTTGCAAAGTTCTTAGCACCTGCCCCGCCCTTGCTCTCATCAGCTGTTTGTCGGGGCTGGGAGCTTTGTGCGTGGGCGGCAAGCTCTGCCCAGGGATGCACATTAAGGGTGGGGGGGACCCCTTTCGAGGCCCATATCTCAGCCCCCCTGACCCAATCTTTACAAAACATGGGGGGTCTGGCAAGAAGGGTCCTTTGAAGCTCCTCTGAAAGTTTGGGACCTCTACCCCCCAAAATGCCCCCCCCCCGAGCCGCGGAAAGGCGCGGTTGTGTTTTTAATGGCTTTATTCGGCCGAATTTTTTTCCCGAACTTTGAATTTCTGCCGAATTGCACGGACCCGAAGTGGGGGAGTTCGGACTTTGGCATATCCCGAATCTAAATGGGCCGAATTCAGCCGAATCCAAACTATACAGATTTTTTTTTAATTCAACAGCCCTAGAATTCCCTGCCCTAGGATGTGGTGATGGCTGCCAGCTTGGAGGGCTTTAAGAGGGGAGTGGACATATTCATGGAAGAGAGGGGTATTCATGGCTATTAGTTAGAATGGATACTAGTCATGCTGCATACCTAGTCTCTCTAGTATCAGAGGAGCATGCCTATTATATTGGGTGCGGTGGAACACAGGCAGGATGGTGCTGCTGCAGTCGTCTTGTTTGTGGCTTCCTAGAGGCACCTAGTTGGCCACTGTGTGAACAGACTGCTGGACTTGATGGGCTTTGGTCTGATCCAGCAGGGCCTTTCTTATGTTCTTATGACTCTTCCTTTCAAAAACATTGATTTGCACCTAGAGATCTAGTATGTTGGGCAGAAAACAGGGCTAGAAACCTTCTCCTTGAGAAACAACACTCTTTTACGCATGGGTACTTTGGCTCACATTTGCCCCTGGACCGACTTGGTTGTTCCATGGAGTTATGCATGAGTTTTCTGCCCCTCAGAGATTACTTTATGCCCAGCCCATGCAATGTCCGGGTCTTCCTGACCCTTTTTTAATGCGATTCTTTGATCTTCCCTAAGATCTGCTCAGGTCAAATTGTCACCATTACCATGCATATGCCAAAGTGCGGGTCTTTCTGCCCACATTCCCATATGCCCCTATTCATGCCTCCTCCAACTTGTCCTCCAACCAACCCCTTTGCAATGCCCTAGGACGACATATCGGACAAGGAGCTGGCCATGTGGCCATATCCTTCTCTGGCTGCTGTCCACCATTTTGTTATGTGGAAGAGCAGTCAGTGGTGTGAGTGAGTCCCTGAAGAAGCACAAGCATTCCACCTTATGGAGAAGAACTCAACCATTGTTAGTTTGAGAGAAGCCTTCCATGTAGGTTTCTTTTGGTCCATGAAAGGTTTTACCTTCACAATTTGCAAACCGTTTGGCTCCCTTTACAGCTGACATCAGTTCCTTGACATCTATAGTCCCTTCAGCTGCAAGAGAAACAGAACAATACATTTCCCCGATGCTATAAAAGAACTGACCAACCCCCTGTCCTGATTCAGAAAGCCTATACCCTCCAATATCTTTAAGAGACGCCTAGCCAATCTCGTACATTTCTGGAAGAAGATTCCACAGCCACCTGGCAGTTCTGTTTCCCCAGTCATAAGAAGAAGAGACCTGCTGGATCAGACCAGTGGTCCATCTAGTCCAGCATCCTTTGTTATACAGAGAGGTGAACTTATTACTCTGGAGGACCAGCAACTGGGCATAGAGGCCACAGCCATCCCCTGTTGTTGCCTCCTGGCACTGGTATTCAGAGGTTTACTGCCTCTGGATATGGAGGTTCCCTTTAGCCAGCATGACTACTAACCATTGATAGATCTATTCTCCAGATCTTGATATTTGGCAGGGACTTCAGTTTTAACACTTCTTTCTGAAACCTGATATACAGGTCCTAATTCCCAAGACCAAAGCAACCCCCAGTTGTTGTTTATCCCCAGCAACTCTTATTCAGAGGTATACTGCTCCTGAACATGGAGTTTCCATTTAGCGATCATGGCTAATAACAGCCAATAGACATATCCTCCAATAATTTGTCTTGAAAGCCATTTAAGCCAGCAGAGATCACCATATTTTATGCTCGCAAACTCCATACATAAGCCACTTATATAATGCGTAAAGAAGCACATCCTTTTGTTTGTCCTAAACATAGTGCCAGTTTTTCAATTTCTAGTGGTATCAGCAAAAGGAGAAAAAATAGCTTTATCCATACTATACATATATATTTTTTAAAAACTCCTATATTTGTCTAAAATATTTATGGGAGACAATACTCACGGGAAAACTTCAAGGACTTTGTAGCCTCTGCTAATTCTGAATCCGTGAAATGAACCCCGATGTTACTGAGGCAGGCTTTCACATCCGAAAGCTTCACTTTGTTATCCTTGAATTGGTAAAAAGCCTTAAGGGCATTGTTTAGAACTAGAGAGAGGGAGAAAGAACATGTAGGACTAACCTTTTTTTAAAAAAAAACTCACTCTTCTACAAAGATCTTGTGATAGCAGACTCTATCAGGGTGGTGGTGTATAGTGGGTTAGTGTTGCACTAGGATCTGGGAGACATGAGTTAAAAAACCTCCTCTGCCACAAAGCGCACCAGGTGACCCCCAAGTCACTTTCTCTCAACATAACCACACAGGAATGCTGGGAGAATAAATGAGGAAGGAAGAATCCAGAGCAGAACTCTGAGCCCCTTGAGAAAAGGGCAAAATAAAAATTAGATTAGATAAAATTAGTTAAGATTAGATAAACAGATAAGAGTAAGATAGATAAGATTTAGATAAGATTAGACAGACAGACAGACAGAGACGTTAGATAGATAGATAGATAGATAGATAGATAGATAGATAGATAGATAGATAGATAGATAGATGGCTTCCTGTCCCCTTTCGCCCCATTATGCCGGTGCCGAGAACAGCGTTGCTGCACCTGCTTTTTAGCAGGCACAGCCTTGCTGTTCTCTATGGGGCAAAAGGCCCCATTTAACCCCCCCCCAAAAGCCACGAAAAGGTTTTTTTTGGGTTTATAGGCATAGGTGGAACGGTTTTAGGAGGCGGTTCAACTGCGCCTTCTCCCTGCCATTCCCCTACGCCAATTCTCAGGAATGCACTGTAAATAGATAAGATTAAGATAGATAAGATTGATAAGATTAAGATTAAGATAGATAGATAGATAGACAGACAGACACACAGACAGACGTGTGTGTGTGTGTGTGTGTGTGTGTGTGTCATCAAGTCACAGATGATTTATGGTGACCTTGTAGGGTTTTCAAGGCAAGAGACATTCAGAGGTAGTTTGCCATTGCCTGCCTCTCCATGGACTGAGAGTTAAGAGAGAAGAGTGACTGGCCCAAGGTCACCCAGCGGGCTTCATGTGGAGGAGTGGGGAATCAAACCTGGTTCTTCAGATTATAGTCCCCCACTCATAACCACTATACCATGCTGGCTCTCAGACAGATAGATACTGTACAAAAAAAATAAAATACCATTCTGCACCAAGCCAATTCATATTCTGTACTAAAGGATGATGAATTCTGTGACCACTATAAAATATGCAGTTTGAGTGGAGGTGCTGTAATGTTGGAATAATCTATTCTGCCTTGTTAGTTCTAAGACTCTCCAAATTGCTTCTTTTGTTCCTAGCCCAAATTTGTGGGTGTTAAAAAAGAAAAAAAGAAAAGAACCTGATTTGAAGTACTATTCAACACAGTACTTCTCTCTAAACAGCCCTATTTATTTCTCTTGGGGTTTCTGCTCCCGCAAAGTATTTCTACCCTGCACCTGGCTTCACTCACCTTCCATATCACTGAAGCGTGGTGTTTTTGATATTTTGTTCATCACTTGTCCTATATCAAGTTTTCCTTCTCCTGGGGAAAAAACAAACAAAAAGACAGACAGACAGACTGCATTCAGTGACTGAGAAGGAAAGCCAAGAGTCCCCTGTTCCCTCTGGACTCTTTCATGTTTGTGACCTTCCCTCTTAAATGCCCACCAAAGAAGTATCTCATGAGTAGGGTTGTGCAAAAAATTTTTTTTTCTGATAAATTTGGGGTTTGGGCTTATTTGGCCCATTTTTTTGGGTAAACCTGGAATAATCCACATACCCAAACCAGTAAATATCCACATTTGGCTTACCAGGTTTCCTGAAAAATTTCAGGCCCATTGTTGTCTATGGGGATTTTTTTGAAGCTCCTGTGGGGGCATTTTTGGAGGTAGAGTCCCCAAATTTGCAGCGTGGCTGCAAGGGACTCTCCTTAGATGGTCACTGAAGTTTGGTCAACTTTGGGACAGAGGGTCCAATTTTATTGGCCCACAAAGGGGTTGCCCCCATCTTCCCAGCATTTGCGAGCTGAACTGTCTATTGGTTTTCAGGTTCAGAAGTTCAGCGTTGCTGAGGACTGGCGAAAGAGCCGATTGCCAGGCTGGCACGACAAAGTCTGGGGGCTGCCTTCATATCTGGGGCGCATAGTATGATGTCCATGCAAATTAGCTTCTAAATACAGGGAAAAGACTTACATGCAAGCAAAATAAGGCACAGAAAACATTTCTTTTGGTGGCAAATGACATCCCGTGAACAGTCCTTTATTATGGTCATCAAGAAACTGATTTCAAGAGATGATCATGGTGCAGGGAAACAAAGCCTCTACTCAGGGCGACCTTCTATTGCAGTGGTTCTCAACCTTCCTAATGCCGCGACCATTTAATACAGTTCCTCATGTTGTGGTGACCCCCAACCATAAAATTATTTTCGTTGCTACTTCATACCTGTAATTTTACAGGTACACTGTTTATTAACTTAATAAACTTAACACACACGCTGACTTGGATCATTCATCCCCCACTTTCCTCAACACCTTTTAACAACCATTCATGCACGGGAGGTTTTGCCTTGGATTTGCCGCTCTCTAGATGCACATTTTCCCCATCTGCATTCTCAAAACTCTGCAGGGGGGCTTATTGTTGAGTTTTGAGAATCTGGATGGGGAAAATGTGCATCTGAGTGGCAAATCCAAGGCAAAATCTCCCATTCATAAATGGCCAATAAACCCCCATGCAGAGTTTGGAGAATCTGGATGGGGAAAATGTGCATCTGAGTGGCCAATCCAAGGCAAAACCTCCCATTCATAAATGGCCAATAACCCCCTGCCCGGGTCGCCCTCCCACCTGGGCTCCCGGGCCCAGGACCAACCCCGAACCCAGCGCCCCAGGCAGGGGAAGAGGGAAGAGCCCTTGAGCCTCCACTCACCAGGAGAGCAGTCGGGAGAGGCGGCGAACGGCTAGAGCCTCCTCCCAGCGTCTGGGGGGGGCGGGCCAGAAGCCCCCACAACCGCCTACAGGCCCGCTCGTCAGCTGGCGAGCGGGAGAACCGGCCTGGCCAGACCACGCCTGGCCGACAGGGCGCCGCAGCGGCCGCGACGTTCCCCAGCCCCCAGGCAGGCCAGCCAGCCGGGGTCCCTGGGGAGAGGCCAAACAGCCCGCCCATCAGCTGGCCGGTGGAGGGGGGAGCGTGCTGGGACAGGGAGGCGCCAGAGCAGCAGGCGGTTCAGCGCGGCTCCAGCTCTGGCGCTCCCCAAATCAGGCCCGCCAGCATCAGCAGCACGCGGTTGCTGATGCGCAGACTCTCTTCCGCCCCCTTTCGGAAACCTTTCGGTACTGCCGTGCTGGTATTCGTCTCGTCCCTCCCGTCCTGACTGGCATTCGTCTCGAGTCGACATCCCCGCACGTGCCTGCACTCGAGGGGCCAAAGAGCGGTTTGCTGACCCCTGGTCTTAGGCGACCCCTGTGAAAGGGTCGTTCGACCCCCAAAGGGGTCGTGACCCACAGGTTGAGAACTGCTGTTCTATTGGAAAGCAGGTTTTCATGGGGGGGGATATCAGAGCCAGCTGAAGTCTCAACCACGGGGGCTGTCTGGAGGAGAGTGCTCATCCACGTGGATGAAGAAATCTCTTTTGGAAGCCTGGTGGTGTCAGCAACTGTTGAAGCAAGCTCTTTTTAGTTGGAGGGTATATCCCTTCCGACGGGAATTGGTGAGACCCATCTTTTAGAAAACCTTTATGCTTGATCCAGATCAACCCACTGAAAGGTTGGTCAGACCAAGCTGGCTCTGATTACACGATCCCCATCTCAAAAGGGCCCCAACTATGGGGCTGCAACAAAGCCAGTAAAAAAAAAAGATAGAAAAATGGGAGAAAGCACAGAGCCTTGCCTCTGAGCAAAGGCGAATAGCCAAACCTGAAAAAGCCAAATAATTATTCGGCTTTTTCGGGAAGTGCCTATTCAGCTTCAGGGAGATCCCCAGGTTTTGGCGTTTGGTAAACCCAAAGCCCGAATATTGCTGAAATGGCTAATTTCAGGTTTATTTTTGGTTGGGTTTTATCGATATGTATAACTCAACTCATGAGGTCTCACCTTGTTACCTGGCAATTGGAGAAGACCAGGTTGAGGCCTCCCAAAATACTCACTGTCAGGGGGGGTCCCGTTGATTATTTCCTCATATTCCATTGGGGTTAAATGGATGCCCATTTTTGTCAGGGTTGGTTTGAAATCCTGCAGGGCGATCTTTTCTCCTTGAATACAACTGACAGCTTTAATGGTATCCTTCAGCACTGGAGATTAAAAAAAAACAGAGTTGAATTTGGCTCATGGGAACTAGTTCCTGTGTCTCGGCTCCTTGATTGAAAGTATCACAAACAGAGCCCCCTCTCACATCAAGACTCCCCCCTAAAGTCACAGAGTGGAAACACAGTATTCTCTAAACTGTGCGCTATGGCAAACCAGTACGCTACAAGAGAGTTTGCCAGGAGAAATAATTTTTGAAGGCTCAATTGAGCACAAAGTACTATCCACAGAACAGGTTAGCCTGGCCTTCATTTTGGCCTTTCTTGTTGTCTATGCATTTGGTGTGACTGCATCATTCAACTGCTCTAGAAGCCGTAGAGATGTAGCAGAATTACCTGTTCTCAAAAGAGATTGTGTGCTATGTCCCCATATCCAAAATTACTCCAAAAAACTAAATATTGGCAAGTGTAAAAATGAAGCTTACACACACACACACACAAAATTTCTGGCAGGTGTGAGCTTTTGTAAGCCACAGCTCACTTCTTCAGTATCTGAAGAAGTGAGCTATGGTTCACGAAAGCTCATACCCTGCCAGAAATTTTGTTAGTCTTTAAGGTGCTACTGGACTCTTGCCCTTTTCTACTATTACACACTAACATGGCTACCCATTGTGATCTAACACAAAAATGAGTATGTCAGGTGTCAGAAATTTGACCCAGTCCAGTTCAGTGCTCATATTACCATTACAAATTTTAAGTAGTTTTTCCAAACTGGCTTACAAATCAGGCTTTCCCCAGCAAACTCTAGATGCTGTGGTTTTATATGAAAATTCTTTCTCAGAGATACCTTGCTATCAGAGGGAACGACAGTTCAGTACAGTATTTTTTTTTCACCTGAATGCTTAGTTTCTGAATATTTTGAGTTAGCATGATTCACAGACAATGAATTTCAAGCATCTGGTAGCAGTTCATTCATCCCACCTGGTGGCCAGGGTAACAGCCACTTGAGAAGTCGTCATGAAAAGGGGGCTGCAGACACTATTTTGGCTTGCCTTCCCCTCCCTCTCACACTATGGTACCCTCAAATATACATGCAAAGGTTTAACTTCTGGAGAACCAGAAAAAAATGAGATTGAAACCTCAGGAACTCCCCAAAATCATTCTAAGGGGAAAAATTAAGTTCTTCCTTGTACTGATCAAACACTGATCCACTGAAGAAATAAGAGACTCAAATCCAGCAACATCCCACCAGCAAGCCCAGGTAGGGTCTCAGCAGCAGCTATCGAACTGACTTACCTAACAAATCTGAGAAATGTGGAACTTTGGTGAGAACTTTAATGAACTCTTTCACAACTACCTTTCCACTACCTGCAAACCAAGAACAATAATCCTTTGTGTTTTTAAACAGTGATGGGAGAGGGGAAGAGGCTGAAATGGAGACAACAGAAGAATCAAGTACATACTATGCATCCTCCGTAGCTCGGCACTGGTACTGTGAGCAGTTGTGGAGAGATTATTCATTTTATACTTATTTGTTTTTTTATTTGTAGCCCACCCTCTCTGACCAAAACCAGGCTCAGGGCGGATAGCACCAATAGTACTAAAAACAGTAACATTCATCAAACCGATACTAAACAATAAAATCCCAATTAAAATCCCAGAATGGAGCCCAAATTTAAATCAGATTGACCGAGACAAACATGCAGGCCACCCCTTTAGATCAAACTAACATACATATAAGGGGGGAGGGATAGGGAGGCCAGAAGATATATAGGGTCGCCAACCTCCAGGTACTAGCTGGAGATCTCCTGCTATTACAACTGATCTCCAGCTGATAGAGATCAGTTCACCTGGAGAAAATGGCCGCTTTGGCAATTGGACTCTATGACATTGAAGTCCCAGGAGAGGCGGTCCGGAAGGTATGAAGGTCCCAGACCATGTAAGGCTTTCTAACCTCTGAGGTTAGAAAGGTTCTTGCTGTGTTCCAAAGTGAACCATCAACTGTTGACAAACTGGACTCTTGGTTTGGAGCGGTGGATTCTAATCTGGAGAACTGGGTTTGATTCCTCACTTCTTCACATGAGTGGCAAACTCTAATCTGATGAACTGGGTTGGTTTCCCCACACCTATAAACAAAGCCAGCTGGGTGACCTTGGGCCAGTCACAGTTCTCTTAGAGCTCTCTCAGCCCCACCTACCTCACAGGGTGTCTGTTGTGGGGAGGGGAAGGGAAGGTGATTGCAAGCCGATTTGATTCTTCCTTAAGTGGAAGCAAGTCGGCATTAAAAAACAACAACCCAACTCTTCTTCTACTGCCAAAACAAGATATTCCAGTGGGGCTAATTACCAAGAGGGCATGTCCTCACATACTCACCATCCACAGAGACCTTTTTCAGGGTTTGCTGGAACTCTTGGTCAGACAGCTGGATCCCCATCTTCCTCACAAAGGCAGGGAGCTCACGGGCCAAGACTTTGTCTCCTTCAATTCTGTCGATTGCTTGAATGGTACCTTTCAACACTGCAAAATTGCATACCAGAGTCAGCTTCAGTTTAATCTTTGGAACAGGGGTGTCAAACATTCAGTCCACGGGCTGGATCTGGCCCCCTTGAGAGCCCGCTGTGGGCTCACCAGCTGAGGCAGTCACTCCCCACCACTCCCGGCATGGCCCGGCCTGACCAAGTGACAATTGTGTCATATCCGGCCCTCGTAACAAATGCGATCGACACCCCTGCTTTAGAATTTTACCCTGAGGGGGGAAATGGCATTTGAACACCAGGCAGGGCTGTCAATTGCCCCAGAGAGATTTTCTTCTTTTCCGCCACTCCCCAGAGCAGTAAGGTTTAAAACAAAGTGCACTGCCACCATTTGCATTATTTCTGTCTAGAAAACATACTCTTTTACATGAGAGAGATATGTGACCATTCTACACATGGTGAGATACAGTCTTTCCTAACATTGAGATTGTTCACAAAGTTGCCTCAGTGGGAAAGTGCCCTGCGCAGATATACAGAGACACATTTTCCTTATTTTCGTTAAGTTCATTTGTACTAAAAGTCATCTTGCTTGGAGGTAAAGCAACATTGCTGGGCAAAAGCCCTACCTGGCCCTGCCCACTTCCTAAAAACACTTGGTGGCCTCAAGAAAAGGCGTTGGAGGGTGCCATGGTACCCACAGGCACCATGTTGGAATAGGCAATGCCTGGTGTACAAAGAAGAGAAGAAGACATGCATGGGGCAGGAAGCGGTGAATTAGATAGGACAGTGAGGTCAGCACCTTCTTTCCTGCTAAATGACATTCCTTGTCTGTCTCCACATTGCTACTCAGGGCAATATTGTAGAGTTTTGTCGAGGCCCAATGGATCGTGATTGTGGTTAGAGAGAATCAGGTCAAGCACACAATAAAACAGAGTCAAAGACTTTTCTCTTAATCAAACAAAGGGTGAAAACGCATGGTCGCTTTATCCTCCTTTAATCCCTGTTTCAGACAGGATTCAGCCAGGATCGAACGCATGCGTTTCGCCTAATGTGCGTTCGATCCTGGCTAAAACAGGGATTAAAGGAGGGTAAAGCGACCATGCGTTTTCGCCCAAAAATCCTTTACTTTCCTAAAATTAGGGAGGGTTACATGGAGTAAAAACAAATAACAATCTTTCTATCTAGTTCCCTATAAATCTTGCTAGGAATGCTAGCAGGTACTAAGGCTTAAATCCCTTTTGTCTGTGTCCCAGCTCAGGAGAGCTAAGAACAGGCATCTTGCTTCTGTGAGATTCAAAAGTAACTAACGCATCCTGCCCCAAAGTTTTACACCTTTCACAAAGGAACAGGGTAATAAACAATTCTGACTCCGTGCCTTTCTGCACGTTTGCAATGGCGATTCCCTAGCCAACAGAATACCCTCATCTGTCATTTCATCATCACCTTGAGACTATCTAAACTGTTGATATAAACAAATTAACTCTTGAACTGCCCTGACAGAAATGGAACTCGCATTGAATCCCTAATAAATATTCTGTTTCTTCTCAGAGGTACCACACTCTCAGCTAGTGCCGTAGTTAGGACACTATTTCTGTCTTTCCTCTTCACTATTAAGTGTGTTAGTTCCTGAATAAATAGGGTTGCCAGTTCTGGGTTGGGAAATACTTGGAGCCTGAGGGGCGGAGCCTGAAGAAGGCAGGGTTCGGGGAGGGACTTCAATGCCATAGAGTGCAATGGCCAAAGTGGCCATTTTCTCCAGGGGAACTGATATGTATCGGCTGGAGAGCAGTTTTAATAGCAGATCGCCAGTTAGTCCCTGGAGGTTGGCAACCCTAACTACTGAGCTGAGTGACTCCTGCAGTGCTGGCGTTTAGGTAGGGTTACTAGCTCTGGGTTGGGAAATACCTGGAGCTTTTGAGGGTGGGGTCTGAGGAGGGTTTGGGGAGGGGAGGGACTTCAGTGGGTTATAATGCCATAGAGTCTATCTTCCAAAGCGGCCATTTTCTCCAGGTGAACTGATTCCTGTTGCCTGGAGACTAGTTGTAATCCCAGGAGATCTCCAGCCATCACCTGGAGGTTGGTAACACTATACTTAGCGCCACACTCAGCTTCCTCCAGGGCCATTTTCATTTTCCAGTTCTCTCCTAAATATCCAACAATGTGTGCATAAAGTTCAAGTCCTACACAGACTAGCTTCATCTGCTCACCTGTTAATTCACTGAAATGGAACATTTTGCCCAAGGAATCCATGAAGGCATGGAAGTTCACAGTCCCATCTTCTGCAAAGTAAAGATTGAGAGATAATTAGTGTTTATAATAGATTAGCATTTATAACCTTTTAGGAGTCAAGGCCAACAGAAATATTATTCTTGAGATCATTGGACCTGCCAACAGAACTGAAAGGTATAGCTTTGATATTACAGATTAATCAAATGATCTTTGCTAGGCTGTATGGTGGAGGTAGGGTTGCCAACCTCCAGGTACTCTCAAGAAACAACAAACCTATGCTGAAAATAGCCTAGTTATCAAAAACAACAGCATGTAGCTCAAAATTCATAAATGATTCAAATTCAATATAGTGCAATACTATCACCTTCATTCAAGTCATGTACAAAAGAGTCATATACAAAAATGCATAAACCAAAAGCAAAAAGTCCCAAGTGGGAACCAATGAGAATTAATGTTCATTCCAAGTCCAAAAGAATAAATGTCCAAACTATATGAAGTCAATCCAGACTGTTACAGAGAATTGTTCCTGTGGTGCCAAATTGCCCAACGCAAATTCTCTCTCCGGGGGGAGAAGCAAAGAGGAAATCCTCAAAGGTAAAGAAAGCACAAATCATAAATCACAAATCATAAAAGACGACACTTCTAGATAAGTGGTCTTTTCGCCTGGTCGGCTTCTTCAGTTGTGCTTTTCATCCATTGTATAAGGGCTGTCGATTCGGTTTGGCCCGAACCGAAAAACAGCCAAATTTCCCCAAATTCGGCGGTTTTTAGTTCGGGACGAACCGAACACAAAAATGGCGGGAAAAGGGGGGAGCCGAATTCATCGAGTTCGGGAGTTCACAAATAAATCCGGCAAATTCGGGGCCGTCAGTAAGCAGCACAACCGTAGTAAGCAGCATTCTCCTGCCCCGACCAATCGGTGGCCAAGCTGGGTCTTCTTCTGGCCAATCAGTCAGGATTGAGTACTGGAGGAATCAGCTGCTGCGTGGCCGGGCCGGGGAGAGAGAGAGAGTGAGAGAAATCCTCTTGGGGGGGTGCTTGTGCACATTCGCTCCTTTCTGTGGCTGCAGGGGGCGCATTTTTTGGGGTAGAGACCCCAAACATTCAGCGGAGCTTCAGACGAGCCTTCTTAAGAGACCCCCCAAGTTTTGTAAACATTGGGTCAGGGGGTCCCGCCGAGATATGGGCTCCACCCCTTTTCCCTCCCCCTTTTCCATTTCCATGGCTGCAGGGGGCGCTTTTTGGGGGTGCAGCCCCCAAACTTTCAGCATAGCTTCAGACGAGTCTTCTTAAGAAACCCCCCAAGTTTTGTAAAGATGGGTTCAGTGGGGGCAGAAATAGGGGCTCCCCCCTTTTCTCTTTCCGTGGCTGCAGGGGGTGCATTTTTGGGGGTGCAGCCCCCAAACATTCAGCATAGCTTCAGATGAGCCTTCTTAAGAAACCCCCCAAGTTTTTTAAACATTGGGTCAGGGGGTCCCGAGGTATGGGCTTTCCCCTTTTCCCTATTGGGATGAATGGATCACCCGATCCTGTATGCATCTTCAGAGCGGCAAATCCAAGGCAAACCTCCCGTGCTTAAATAGAATCATATTGGATTACCCAGTCCTCCCAGCCCCTCCTGATGGAACAGAAGACAGCCACAGTAAGACCCCTTTGGGGGCTTTAATCTATAATTTTTCTCCTGTGTGTGTGTGTGTGGGGGGAAGCAGAGTCTGTGTGTGTGTGGGGAGGGAGCAGTTTCTGTGGGTGGGTGGGGGGAAGCCAAAGGGGGCTTTCGCTCATTTTGCCTGGGGTGTGTGTGCTCCCTCGAGTCTCTCTCTCCCTGGTTTGAGGGGGGGCTTCAGTTGTGTGTCCTCAGGTTTTCCCTCATTCATAAGATCGGTTAGGTCTATTTTGATGCTTGCTCAAAACTGGTTTTCAAATGGTGACTTAGAGAATGCATTTTCCTGGTCCTGAGTCCCATGCAAAAGGGGAAATTCCACCCCCTCCTGCTCATTATGCATTGCTAGCTGCCTCTGTCCCTTTCCATGGTTTGCAAACTCCCAGGTGTCAGGTGTTGCTTTGCATGGTTGCAAAGGTGTTGTTTTGCAGTTGTGTTGCTTTGCAGTGTTGCTTTGCAGTTGTGTTGCTTTGCAAACTTCTTAGCACCTGCCCCGCCCTTGCTCTCAGCTATTTGTCGGGGCTGGGAGCTTTGTGCGTGGGCGGCAAGCTCTGCTCAGAGATGCACATTAAGGGTGGGGGGGACCCTTTCAGGGCCCATATCTCAGCTCCCCCCGACCCAATCTTTACAAAACTTGGGGGGTCTTGCAAGAAGGGTCCTTTGAAGCTCCGCTGAAAGTTTGGGACCTCTACCCCCAAAAATGCCCCCCTGGAGCCACGGAAAGGCGTGGTTTTGTTTTTAATGGTTTTATTCGGCCGAATTTTTTCCCTGAACTTTGAATTCGCGCCGAATTGCACGGACTCGAAGCGGGGGAGTTCGGACTTCGGCATATCCCAAATCCAGACGGGCAGAATTCGGCCAAATCCGAACTATACCGAATTTTTTTTTCAACAGCCCTAATTGTATCCTTGTCATGAAGTTGGGCGTACTGCCTCTATAAAGAATACATGTACTTAAAAATCATATTACAGTTCAATTGTTGAATTACTAAATTACATACATACGTGCAAACAAAGATATAAATGCAATCTTATCCCAATGTAATTAGACCTGACAAGGTTCAAGAGCCAAGCGGGCTCCTCATTCCTACTGAGAGGTTGTAAAAACTAATTCTAGCTGAGGGGAGTGGTGTCGGGAGTTATAGATGAGAGTCAGCTGCGCATCTAGTACAAGCTCCTACCTGGCTTAAAGGAAACTGGCCAGATCAAATTCATGATTGAGTCCTGCAGGAGATATTGTTTTAAAAAGAAAGATTAGTTTCATTTCCTGTCTGTGTAGGATTGTGGCAATATCTTGTTGGTGATAGGAACGAGATCTGTACTTCCAGAGGGCAAAAAATAATATGTTGTTCTCTGAATGTCCTTTTTCGAGATAGTGTTGCGTGAGGGGGGTGTCTAGAACCTTTGCGCGTAAACGCGCCCTGTGCTCTCCGATCCTGAGTTTTAATTGCCTCGTGCAAGAACCTATATATAAAAGAGAGCACGGGCACAAAATGGCGTACACGGTGTTCAGTGATGAACAGCTGCTGAAGTGTCTCAATTGATATTTGAAATTAAATGCGGAGGAACTCACCTCCTTTACTGGCAGGCTAAGCAGACAGACTGAACAAGTCCCGCACTTGTGGTGCCCGATGACATTTGGCCCAGATTTAGGATCTAGTTGGTCAGTCTTTACCATATAGTTCTTAAGCGATTGCGTTTTCCTTAAACCGAATAAGGGAGGTTGTTGACAACCGGGTATGTCCTGAAGTATGTGCCAATGACGGTTTATTAGTTTTTTAAGATCATATGTCAAGTGATTGTATTCCAAAGAGGCATAAATCCTGGGGGCAGTTTTCTTCTTTCTCCCTTCACTGCGGAGAAGGGAGTCACATTCTGATTGTTCAGCCCGGTTAAGAGCTCTTCTAATGTCCGTTACTGCGTAGCCCCTAGTGAGTAATTTATCTGTCAATTCTGAAGCTGCTTGATTGAAATCATGCTTAAAGGTGGAGTTGCGTTTCAATCTTAGAAACTGACTGTATGGTAAGTTGAGCTTGAGATGGAGGGGATGATGCGAATGAAAATGTAATCCTGCTCCTAGGTCCATGGGTTTGTGAAAAGGTTTGACTGCTACGGTGTTCTGTTGGGTCCTAAAGACCGTCACATCCAGAAAAAAAAATATGTTGGCGATTGTAGGAGCCTGAGAATCGCAGATGTTCATCCAGAGAATTGATCCATGGCAAAAAAAGATGAAAAGGCGTCTGGTGAATCCAAAATAAAAAACAAATAATCAATAAATCTAAAATAACATCTGACATGAGACACAAATGGATCACTGTTATACAGGAACTGCTGTTCAAAGAAATTCATGTACAAGTTGGCAATTGAGGGGGCGCACACCGCGCCCATGGCAACCCCTTGGGTTTGAACAAAAAACTGATCCTTGTACCTAAAAAATTATTCTCAAAAGAATATCAATTAAACTTAATAAAAAATGTGTTGGTGGGGATAATTTGTTTCGGGAATTAAGTCTTTCTTCAATGATCCTCCTGGCGTTCTCCAGCAGAATGTTGGTATAGAGTGCAGATATGTCCAGTGTGACAAACACCGCTTCTGGGGGGATTTCAGAATTTTCTATCTTTGTGATAAAATCCTTGGTGTCCTTAATATTCAAAGGGGTCAGTTTCGCCATTGATTGTAGGAAAGATTCTATGTACTTGGAAATGGGTTCCAAGAGACTGCCAATTGCCGATATGATGGGTCTGCCGGGGGGATTGTGCAAGGTCTTAAGAATTTTTGGCAGGGAATAAAAAATAGGAACTCGTGGAAATTTCACAAACAAAAAATCAGCTGTGGATTTATCTATGTAGTTGAGGACTAAGCCTTCATATAAAACGGTTTTGATTATATTTGAGATCATGTTGGTAGGATCTTTGGTAATGCTTTTATAATACCTAGTATCTTGCAGTTGTCTCCTGTTCTCATTGTCATAGCTATGAGAATCTAAAATCACAATTGCCCCTCCCTTATCTGCGGGCCGCCAGGTGATAGAGCTATCCTCAGAAAGAGATTTCAAAATGGACATTTCCCTGGGTGTCATATTAGATGGAAGACACATTCCAAGTCTTGCGTTTCTCTAGCTTGTCCACGTCTCGAAGAACCACTGATTGGAAAGTGTTAATGTGATGACTAACATTTATTGGGATGAAAGTAGACTTTGGTTGAAAAGAGCGAACGCCTATGGATTGTCCTCCAAAAAATTTTTTTAGCTTGATAATTCTAAAAAATTTATAAAGGTCTACCCTCGTTCTGAATGCCGAATATTGTGGGGTTGGTACAAATCCCAAACCTAAATTTATAACTTTCTCTTCCTCGGGAGTCAGGGTTCTCGATGATAAATTGACAATAAGAGTAGTAGACGCTTCTGGTTTCTCTAGTGGCTACGAAGGTTGAGTTTGTTTTGTACAGGGAACCCGTAGGGGACCCCGTGGACGTCTAGGGGCGTATGAAAAATCTCTATGGCCGGAACGAAGATGGTAGGAGGAGCCGTAGGACCCTCCGCTTGAGATACTCGAATTACCTTGCTCTGAGGAGGAGGCTTCAGAGTCAGAACCTCTTGCTCCTCCTGCTCTTCCTCTATAGCTGCGCTGTTGATTGCCCTGCCCATGCCAGAAGTACACCCTATTATTGGCGTAATCATCCTGATCCTGTTTTTATAAACCTCAATATCGGAGGCATATTTTTCAAGATCTTTTTCTAATTGACTTAGTTGGGATTCGTACGCCTCTTCTGTAATGGAGTTTTTCAATTCTGCTTTTAAACTTTCGGCTTCCTCCTTGGATGTTTCTGATTCCTTAAGAGATCTTTCAATTACTAACATCATGAGGTCCACTGAACACTTATTTAGTATGGACATCCATTTGTCATTGAATTCCTTGTCTGATCTATATAGAGCGGGAGATTTCTGAATTCTTAAGCCTCTAGGAATGATATCGTTCTCTATATATTCCAATAGGGTTAGTGCGTGTGCTCTAACACTCCGTTTTAACGTATTCCATACCTTTGACATACTAGCTGGAGATCTCCTGCTGTTACAACTGATCTCCAGCCAATAGAAATCAGATCACTTGGAGAAAATGGCAGCTTTGGCAATTGGCATTAAAGTCCCTCCCCTCCCCAAACACTGCCTTCCTCAGGCTCTGCCCCCAAAACCTCTCCCCAATGGCGAAGAGTGACCTGGCAACCCTATGCAGAGGGATGTCGGCAGTGTAAAATTGCCAACTTCTGCTCTGGAAATTCCTGGAGTTCTGGGAGCAGAGTTTGGGGAAGGGAGGTAGTTGTGAATTTCCTGCATTGTGGGTTGGACTAGATGACCCTGGTGGACCCTTCCAACTCTATGGTTCGATTAATCTATGATTCTATACAGTCCACCCTCTAGGGTTGTCAGGCCGCCTCTCCCCGTCATTGGGAGGTTTTAGGGGGCGGGGCTGGGGTGGCTGCATATGTAGGGTTTCACTGTTGAAGGACAGTCACCATTAGGGTTGCCAACCACCAGGTACTAGCTGGAGATCCCCTGCTAGGCAAAGGCAAAACCCAGAGAGAGAGAGACAGACCTACAGACAGAGACAGAGAGACAGAGAGAGAGTATGTCTCACTGGCCACGCCTGTCTTCAGCAGCACCTCCCGGAACTCCTTGTCATTCAACGTCACTCCCATTTGTTTCAAGATGGAGCGCAAGTCACCAGCCTGGATGTTATCTTCTTCGAGCTGATTGACCAGACCTAAGGCATCTTCTAAAGCTGAAAGAGACCAAGTGGGGCAAACTGGGTGTCACACACTAAAGCATGTCTCAGCGAGCTAAAGGAGGAAATTTTGGATAGGAAAGCTCTCTCTGCCCATTTCTGCTCTAGATGGCTCCTCTGCACAATCCATTTCCTTCAGAGAGGACCTGGGTGCATGTTTGATATCTACTGTATAAAGAAGCCTGCTCTTTTGCTGTCAGGAAACTTAAGTAGAGGAAGAGAGAGGGTGTGGGGGAAAGCCAGTATGTACATACACCAGCCTTCACCTCCCCCCCCCCATGCAGATGTGTGTCATCTAGGGTAGCCAATCTCCAGGTGGGACATGGCGTTCTCCTGGAATTACAACTGATCTCTAGAGTACAGAGATCTGATCCCCTGGAGGAACGGTGGCTCTGAAGGGTAGGCTCAAAGAATCATATTCCCACTGAGCTCCTACCTCTCTCAGAATTGCGTCTGCCTCTTTTCATTTAGTGAAAGCCGAAGGGTGCATTTACGTCAGGGTTTAGCTCCAGAATCAGTAGTGACTCAACCTTGGACTTTGTGGAGTGCCTTTTCAGTACCACCAAGGACCAATTCTGACAAAATTGTTTTTTTCTTTCATAGAAGAATGCCCATGGAGGCATGCATTTTTTAAAGGGCCAAATCACCACAGGGAAGAGGGTGTAAAATGGTGAAGCTCTATTGCGGAGTGGAAGCGAAGCTAAGACAGCTGGTTTCAAAGGGAGAAGCTTGAAATGCTCTCGGCTGCGTTGCTGCTGTCGAACAGATGTTCTGACCCCCGGCAGATTGCTTTCCCAGGCAGGACTTGTTTCCCCGTCAGCTGTACAAAACCACCCCACTAGGATTGAAAAACCGGAAAGGAAAAGCCTCACCCTTAAGCTTAGCTTTTGCCTCCACCATATTCTGGCAAGACCGATTCATTTTTTCTGCGGAAGCTTTCTTCGCTTTTTTCTCAGCCATCTTAATAACTGGGTATTTGTCGCCAGTCCAGCAAGGAAGCCAATCCTGGCAGGTTACAAAGACCTTCTGAAACAATGAGGCAAGCACCACCATGGGTGAGGTCAGCAGAATTCCAGACAACACAGCTCCATTCTGTTGTCATCCATAGCGACCACTTGCCAAGGGACTGCTGGGAAATTTCCACTCACTGGCCATTTATGCTTGGTAATTAGCAGCGCCTTCCAGGCTGAATTGCCCCGCATATTTTTTTTTAGTTTTTCACGCCGAACCGTCATTCCAGCAAAGCTGGCGCATACCTGCTTCGCATATCTTAAGGGCCCCTTTAACGCGACCTTTTGTGTTTGCTCCGCCTTCACAGCAAAGAATCCCATCAAGGAAGCATGCAAAATAACAGCTGAGCATTAGCTATTGAACCGGCAATTGCTAATGGCTATGTAAATGGAGGAACAAAGGAGAAGGCGAGTGGGTGTGTGTGTGGAATTTCTCCTTTTGCTTAGGCACCGTGAATAGGCATTTTAAAGGTCGCATTTAAAAAAACAAAACAGATTTTGAGCGAGCATCAAAATTGACCCTGCATAAATGGCCGCTTTCTACTCACTTTAGCATTGCCACCTGCCTGGAGAATAAATCAAACTTTTAATAGAGGCTTGATGGATTGTCATTTACTAGTAATGGTATCCATGCCTTCAGGTTCCCACTTCCATACATTAAGCCTCTATTAAAAGGACATGATCCTGACCTATGGTTGCCAACCTCCAGGTAATAGCGGGAGATTTCCCGCTATTACAACTGATCCCCAGCCATTAGAGATCAGATCAGCTGCTTTGGCAATTGGACTCTATGACATTGAAGTCCCTCCCCAAACCCCACCCTCCTCAGGCTCTGCTCCAAAAACCTCCCGCCGGTGGCAAAGAGGGACCTGGCAACCCTACCCTGACTCGGATTAGCCCTAGGCTAGCCTGATTGCGTCAGATCTCAGATGTGAAGCAGGGTTGGCCCAGGTTCGTATTTGGATGGGTAAGGTTGACAACCTCCAGGTACTAGCTGGAGATCTCCTGCTATTACAACTGATCTCCAGCCGAGAGATCAGTTCACCTGGAGAAAATGGCTGCCTTGGCAATTGGACTCTATGGCACTGAAATCCCTCCCCTCCCCAAACCCCACCCTCCTCAGGCTCCACCCCAAAAACCTCCCACCGGTGGCGAAGAGGGACCTGGCAACCCTACCCAGGAATAGGGCCCCAATCCCTATTCCTCCCCTAACTGGTTGCTTTTAGGGCCTGGTAACATGGAACTCCAGTGCTACATTCAGTTTGGCTCAGAGATTCATTTGGTTGCTTCTTTGCCCTGTTGGAATAGGCAATGTCTGCTGTACAAAGAAGACCCATGCAGAGGGAAGCAAGAGGGTGGTTAACCAGGGCAACGAGGTCAGCACCTTCTCTCCTGTTAACTGTCATACCTTGTCTGTCTCCAGATTGCTACTCTTAGGGCAATATCCTGCTGCTTCTTGGGAGTTCCACTCTCAGACCCCTTTCAGATTACCATTTAAACTGGATGTCATCAGTTGTTGGCCCGTTTCTGAGTAAAGCGATACAGAGATGGGCATTCATACAGCTCATTTCAATCCGTCTCTGATCCATCAACATTGTTTTACCAGGTTGATAATTGCACATTTATTTGGGAGACATAGACAGCCCAGTATAACAACTTGAGACAATCTCACCAGATGTTTGTATAATTGGTAATATATTATACCACCTATATACATGCCTGGTCAGATATATATTGTCCGTATATGTAAATATATCTGTAAATGTGTGTATGTTTTACATGGGTTTCAATTGACAGGCCCAACAAGCCGAAACACGTCTGGCATGTGGTTATAGATATCAACCTTAGAGATGCTATTGTGCTGTTTTAACATTTTTTAAATAATTTGTATCTTGACATAGCGCTTTAAATAAATTATATTTTCATTATCTATATATTTTATTTATCCCACCCAACCTTGCATACCCAGCTTCTGTTTTCTAGGTTGGGTTTCATTTTCCTCTTTTTTCTTCAATTCAAACAGCGCCAGTATTGTTTTCCCACCTTTTTTGGCGGTGCGTTCTTTTCTGGCTTTTTGGGGGGAGCGTTCTAAGATGAGCGTTAGAGTACCATAGCAACCCAATACATCCGAATGCCGGTGATACAGCAGTTCAGTGCTATATTACCAGCATTGGGACACATTGGATTGCTATGGTGCTATAGTGCTCATCTTGTGTGTGTGAAGTGCCGTCAAGTCACAGCCGACTCATGGCGACCCCTTTTGTGGGGGGCTTCATGGCAAGAGATTATCAGAGGTGGTTTGCCAGTGCCTTCCTCTGCACAGCAACCCTGGTATCCCTTGGTGGTCTCCCATCCAAATACTAACCAGAGCTGACCCTGCTTAGCTTCTGAGATCTGACGAGATCAGGCTAGCCTGGGCCATCCAGGTGCTCAACTTCGAACATTAAAAAAAAGCTGGAAATGAACGCACTGCCAAAAAAAGGCAGGAAAACAATAGCAATCCTTTTGGAAGTGCAGACCATTCAAGCAGCACACTGGACTGATTCAGAAGCGCAGGGAAGAACTGAAAATGGAAGTAAGCAGTTTTCATAAAAAGCAGCAGAGCCTCACGATGCTGATGGGACGCAAGTGGCTTTCTCTGAACAGGTAAAAAAAAAAAATCCATTATCAGCCGGTTGTGTCTGAATTGACACAAAAAAAAAATCACTAGCAAAGGGTCCTCAGTCTCTCTCTCAGCTAGTTATGTAGTTAGATCTCTGTCTTTCCTCTTCACTATCAAGTGTGTTAGTTCCTGACTAGTTATCTAGGTGCACAACCTGATTAAAATGTAGATACTGTGTTAATTGCTCTGCCAACATGCCCAATTGCTTTCGAAAAGCCATCTTATGTTATGAAGTGAAAGCAGTCTCTTGCCTGACTCACATTTTCTTACCCTTTGTTTGCCAAATTGTTTATCACATATCTTTATGGATGCTGGTGACCCTACTTTCTTAAGCTGATGGTTAGCTTAGGTAAGAAATTATCAACTGTTATTTCTTCAGCTAAACTTTAGCTAAAGAATGAGCTTTTTGCAATCTCTCTCCCTTGCTTTTTTAACGTTGACCCCCTTTAGCTAGTTGGGAGGGCAGACAACTTGTTTTGGGTGAGTGAAGTAGGTGGCAGTGGGCAGAGAAAGTCTAGAGCTGTGGATTGGTTGCAGGTGAAGATCCTTGAGATGACAGGTTTTTCTCTGGGAACCTGAAGCAGGATTAGAAGCTATGCTATCTACTAATAGGAGTACATTTGCTTCCAATGTGCTTTGCTTTATTTATTTTTTGTAAATAATGCAAATATTACAAGTACACCCTTAGTGGCCAGTGCTTTCTTGTTTAAACACTATCCAGTGGTGCTAGGATCTTCTACCACTCAGGGAAGCAGGGAGCATGTAACAGTACTGTCATCCAGTTTACAGTACAATACAGTAACACAGGAAATTTGAGCTTGGGAAGTTTTGCAGAGAACCCAAGGAGAGAGTAACCAACTGACAGCTGTCACAGTCTTTGGCTTCAGTAAATCAATGGATCGATAGATGTAACAAATTATCCAGATGAATATCCTACTCATAACCTGTTTCCAGTCTTTTTTCTCTTGTCCTTCAGTGCTTGACCTTAGGAAACCTTGCACCAGTTTTCTAGCCGCATCGATTGCAAGTAGGACCAAAGAGAGAGGCCAGAATTGCCTGAGAAATCCAGGAGCATTTGGCAGAAAGGCTAAGGCCAATTATTCACGCACGAGTTTGCTGCTGACTTGCAGCGAAGCGATATAAGCCGAACTTTAAAATGGTTATTCATGGCTTCGGATTACTGCTGTAAAGTCCTACATTTTAGTTTATTCATTGCAATTTCAGCCCGCAGAAGCTGCAGCAGCCCACAACTATTGAGCCCTTCCCCACGCCATCATCGTCTTTTGTTGTGTTCGCTGCTCCACGCCCCAAGCCCGCCCATCGGACATCCGCACATTGCTCCTTTGATGGGGAAGGGGAAACAAAGGGTTACTCCTGTGAAAATGGCAGCCATTGTGAAAATGCAAATAGGTGGCCATCTAAGTAAATTGACCTCTCGGTGCGAACATTCCTGCAGATGGGGGAAAGTGGGGGGGGGGGTTCCAAGGGGGAAAGGGACAGAGGCAAACTGGGAAAGGGAAGAACGGCCAGAAAAGAAAAATGTTTCAAAAGGGAGAAAAGAGAAAGTGGGTAGGTAACAGGGATTTGTAAAAAATTCAAAAAAGAAATGGCAAAGAAGAGAGTGAGAAGGCGAAGAAGAAGAGTCGTCGGAAGGGGGGAGGAGAAGGAGCTCGCTGGCATTTTTCTGGGCGCCCTCTGTGCCCTCAGATCTCCCCCCACCCGGCCGCAAGCTGGGCCAGCCGCCGCTGGAAGGAAGCTACAAGCCGCGCCTGTGCTTTCCGCAACCCTTGTAGCAGCTTGCCTTCCCCAAAGAAGCCCACAGGCAGCTGGCTGGCTTCCCTGCTAAGCCCCCCACTGCCTTTCTCATCCTGCTCCGGCTGAGCGCAATCCACCAAGCAAGCCAAATGGGTTGCCCCAGTCTACATGCCGTAATAATAATAACACACACACACACCCTGAAACTAAAACTGGAAACTAAAACTGGAAAGAGGTTTCCAAACTCTTTCAGCCGAGATGCTCGTAGGGTTTTTGATTGGAGGGTGGGAAAGGGGGACGGGATTATCGGCGTTATGCAACCTTCTTCTCCAATTGGTGTTTGCAGAGGGTAAGGATTGCCGGAGAGGGAGGAGAGTGGGAGGAGAGACGGGAAGGGGGGGCAGGCTGGGTGGGGAGAATTGATCCGAATCCAGGGAGTTTTTCATGGAAAAAGGGTGCGTTGAAGGCAGGGCAGAATCCAGGTTTGCGGCAAGATAGGTTTCTGATAATGCGGGGATAAGGCGAATTTTGTGCTCAAACCTGAAGCAGTAATGAATAATTAAAAATTAGCAACACAGCCTGGAAAGCATAGCAAATCACCATGAATAGTTGGCCTAAGTGTCTCATAGAAGGGGGGGGGGGACCAGCACAAGGCTAAAGTACCCATTGCAGAGGTCAGGAAGTTGGTGTGCAGAAAAGAAGATGGAGACCCTGAAAGACAAGGCCCAGTTAGCTGTTACCCTGGGAAAAACCTGGCCTGAAAGCATTTAAACTCAGGGGAGTACGGTTGTGGGGCACAGTTGTGCTTGAGCCCAACGAGACAAAGCTGATGGACGTTTATTAATTTCCCCCCTACCCCCAAGACCCTAAAAGCAAAGCAACACAGCAGTTTTGGGAAATCTGCTTTAACAAACCTGCTAATTCCTGAAACGGCTTCATTGGAGGAGGGGTGCCTTATTTATTGAAATGGCCACATAAATCAGTTCACCTGACCAGAAACGCATCAGCTCAACTGCACTTTCTCTGGGCGCTGACTTTCAGGAATTGCCTTCAGCATCGCTGGAGGGTTGCTTTGCCGATGGGTCTTCTGCACTCCCACTGTCTTCCGTTTCCGACCGAGTGGAACTCGGGACTCTGGTGTCTTCTGCAGAATACCTTTTGGGGAGCTCAACATTGAAGGACAGCTTCTTCTTTCTTCGGTCAACTTTGGGGCTGATATTTGGCTGAGAAAGCAGGGAAGGGGGATCTTCGCAGCTCAGCTTCTCTGCCTCTGATTCTCTGGAGACAGTCTTTGGTTTTTTTGAGCACAGGGTGGATTTTAGCGGGAACAAAGAGTCCCGACTCGTATAGCCAAAGCCCGGGCGAACCTTGGGCCACCTGATGGTGCCTTTCTTCTTCTTGTTCTCCTCTGCAAGACAGACAGGGGATGCAGTGCTGGGCCTCTTCAAGTCCACAGGTCTCTGGGGTTGACTTTTCCGCTTCTGCAATTGGGTGTAAGCAATCGCTTCTTCTGCGCTACAGAAGGTGATCATGGGGATTCGGTGAGCAGGTATCTCCCCCTCCGACGAACCTGTTCTTCTCCACCTAGCCACTGAATAGTCATTCACATCTCCAAAAGACCTCCAGTTCAATGATGGGTATCCATCCCGATATTCTGCAGGCAGAAGCAAAGAGAACCTAACCTGCAGGTCAAGCCACGGAGGGGGTGGTGGTAGAATATTCTGTACCCCCAGCTTCTTATAAAAAATATTACAAAAACAGAAACATGTCCCATAAACACTGTGGAGAATGGGTCTAATATTTTTTAAAATTGGAGATGCCAGAATTTGAATACTAACGACAAATAATATATCTGTGGTAGCACTGCCAGATATAATAATTTGGGATATTGTTTCTTGTAAAACAGCAGTGCACCATTATATTTACTGTGATTTATAAATGATATTATTCCAAGGGCTCTTCAAGAACTGGTAAATAATCTTGCTGCGTTTAATTTGAATAAGCACAATGGGGAAACAACTAAATGGTCAACTGATTAAAACAGATACAAAACAATCTAACCATTATTTAAAATATATACGATTTTAAATTATGTACGATTTTAACATTTAGCTCATACTTTATATTCCAATATTACATGAATAAATTCCAACTCACATTAAAAGATCTGATAACCTAGTTTCTTTCCCTTCCTTCCTTAATTCTTACAAAAAGTATTACTGTATCTGGTCTTTTTCTGTGAGTTGGACGTTATTCATTACAATACTGGCATAAAGGTATGACAAGAATACTGAAATTTTACATCTTCAGTGTTTTCTCTGTCTTTTAGATTGTCAGTTTAACTCAGACACTTAGAATAATTTTGTTGGATTTATCATGCTTTACACACACACACGTGTGTGTGTGTTAAGTGCCGTCAAGTCGCTTCCGACTCATGGCGACTTTATGATTCAATGTCCTCCAAAATGTCCTATCCTTAACAGCCTTGCTTAGATCTTGCAAACTGAGGGCTGTGGCTTCCTTTATAGTCAATCCATTTCTTGTTGGGTCTTCCTCTTTTCCTGCTGTTTTCAGCTTTTCCTAGCATGATCGTCTTTTCCAGTGATTCTTGTCTACACACACACACACACACACACACTCTAACAGAGCGGTTCCTCAGTGGAACTGTAAGCCCACGGTTGCCATCTCCAGGACTGTATTACCTGGTAACTGTAGAGACATGTGTCACCGCCACTAGACGGGAGTCAAGCCCAGATGTCATGGACAGAGGCCCCCGTACTACCCAGCCAAAAGAACCAGAGGGAATCCATTTTCTCTGTGTCCAGATTGTGTCTCCAGCAGCTGCCATTTCGCAAGAGATGACCCAACACGTCCGCAGCTTCCCCCCCACCCCTCCATCTGCATACTTCATGGCTCATCGGAAGCCTCCAAGATAGCAGCGGCCAGAGATCGCACCTCAGGCATTAAAGGAATGTGTCACCTGGACGCAACATTGCACAAACTTTTGTCTTTGACCCAATGGCCTCATCTACCACCAGATGGAATGTGCTCAGTCAATGGTTTAGGTTAGCCTGTCTAAATTGCCCACTTCCCCATCCTAGCAGCCGACCATTAAGGTCTTTTGTCCACCTTTGTTTGCCATGGGAACCACGAGGGGGTAAACCCAACTCCCCCCCCCCCATAAAAAGTATAACTGGGGTTGTTCTCATCCATACGAGATCTCTCTCTCTCCCTCCCACACTTGCTGTTACTCTGTCGGTCTGGGTAGCAATGCCAGACCACACAGCTCTCCAGCCTCACTGGTTAAGCCACGGGGATCCCTACCCCTTCCCCCTCCTTTAGTCACACGGAACCTCAGATGCCCCCTCTTCTGGATCAGGTGAAGTATATTCCCTCTTCAAGGGAATCTGCCACTTGGTGAACGTCTCTACCACCTTTTATTCTCTAGGCTCTGTGTGTGCTTTGCAAGAATCTGTTTTGTTTGTGTGTGAACATATTATTAAGCAAACCCTTTAAAAGCAAAACCATCTCTTCCGCCTTATTCTTTGAAACACAGAATGGACTCTGGTAGACACAGGTTAGATCCTGCAGTTATGTCATTTGCCAGTTATTGATTTGCTAATTCCCCATATAAATATTCACAACTGAGCAATTCAGTTAACAGAACAGGCTTCCTCGGGAGGTGATAAGTGCTCCTTCCCTGGAGGTTTTTAAGCAGAGACTAGATGGCCATCTGTCAGCAATGCTGATTTTATGAACTTAGGCAGATCATGAGAGGGAGGGCATCTTGACCATCTTCTGGGCATGGAGTAGGGGTCACTGGGGATGTGGGAGGGGGAGGTAGTTGTGAATTTCCTGCATTGTGCAGGGGGTTGGACTAGATGACCCTGGTGGTCCCTTCCAACTCTATGATTCTATGATACACACATACACACACATATATACATTTATATGCATATATAGAGAACCAGTCCATATATATATACACACACACACACACACATAGACGCACACATAGTATGTATGTAAGCAGAACTGGTTCTCTATATATGCAGGGCTGGTTCTCCACATAAGACATCTGAGCAACTGCTTGTGGGCAACTGTGCACTGTTACTCCATGGAGGATTTGCTAGCCCTCAGTCATCAATGGCACAGGAGGTACTGGCATCATCTCCTGCACCCACAATGTCACTGGTTGGATCAAAGGATTGTCACCAGGGGTTGATTTGGACCTGGCCTGAGGACAGCATAAGCCTAGGAAGGGATGGGAGGGGAGCCAAAAATACCTTGACCTGGCTCTGTATATAACTATAACTCAAAAGCCCCAGCAGATGTTTCAGTGGCGTTCTGCTCACTGACTGCAAGAACCTGCCAGCTGCATGTTTTGCCAGCAACACATGTGCAACCCTGTAAAATGTGAATTGGGTTCACTGTGTGAATTTTCCATGCAAGTGCCACTTCCATTCACACAAACTGGAACCATTCAAGTCAAGAGCTGCGTTCTAGTTCATATGAATGGAAGCTGTTCCCCAATGGAAAATCCACACATTGTCCAATTCACACATGATGGGATCGACACATACAAGGTGCACTGCGGAGACCTGTGCGCTCTCAATATATGCGAGTGGTGGGCTCCTGCAATTCATGAACACCACCATAACATCTGCAAAGGCCTAATATATATGACAAATATGACATTATATATTAGCATATATGCAATTATTCTCATGGTCTTATGGAATTCATGGATTCATTAGGATTTGTCCTGGTTTTTTATGAGTTTGCCCTGACCTGGCTAGCCCAGGCTAGCCAAATGTCATCAGATTTTGGAAGCTAAGTAGGGTTGGCCCTAGTTAGTATTTGGATGGGAGACTGTCAAGGAATACCAGGGTCACTAGGCAGAGGAAGGCAACGGCAAACCACCACTGAACATCTCTTGCCTTGAAAACCCTAAGGAAACACCATAAGTTGGCTGCGACTTTTTGAGTTTCCTGACTCCTTCCCCCCTTTCTTTCATGTAATAACCTTCCCATACACCCATCCTCTGTACTCCACAAGTAACCCTATACTGCTTGTGAAACCCAGATAGACTACAGCCAAGTTAGCAGGCAACATACACTTACCCTTTTTATCGCAGCAACTTTGCAGTCCTCTCACAGTTGACAGGAACTTTGAGATGTTCAGTTTCCCATCCCCTGCAACAGAAAGAACCCAAGTTCTGTTATCCTTAGCAAGCACTTTTCTCTACATATAAGTCCCTCTGCTGTGGTGACCCTCATTAGGATCTCATCTTTAAAGTGGATAAAATAGACAAGCGCATGGGGATGGACTCTCAGCTACAGCTAGAGTTCTGCGGAACCCCCTCCCCAAAAGACCCACCCAATGTCGATTGTCTTCCAGAAGACCATCAAACCTTGGAGAATCTGAGGAGTTGGTGCCAGCGATTTGCAAACGTGATTCTTGTTTAGTCTGTAAATGTTCACCTTGCTTCTTCCAGATACCCTTTAACAGAACTTTCTCCTTGCCAGACTATTTCTGTTCGTTAGAAATCCATAAATTTAGACAAGCTTTCTTATTGGCGAGGTGTAATGCCTTACACTCAGCCGAGACACAAGGGCGATACAATAAAATTATTGCAGAAGCATGAAAATGCCAATTTTGTGGGGATCAAGTAGACTCCCTAGCCCACATTGTTTTAGCATGTCCACAAAATAATATTTCACGAAATAAATATATCACTCCCTGGATAAAACAGCTAAAGACACTTTCTGAGAAGCGGATACTGCATTATCGGCTGTCAAGTAGAGTGGTCAATTGTGTGAGAGATGTGGCAACTTTCTCTTTATAGCGTCTAGGAAAAATTAAATTTCATTTCCCCTTTTTAAAAGTGTGAAATAGTAGATGACTAGCCAATGGCTGTTAAATCTAGGGAAAGGAGAGAGTCTGTGACTATCTTCATTTTGTAAAATGTGACATCAGTTTGAATGTGGCATGTATGTTTTTATATGCTGTGTCAGTAACGTTGATTATTTGCGAAACATCTTATTTTTAAAAAATTAAATATATTAACCAAGTATTCTGCACAGTGGGGAAAATAAGCTGAAAAGACCCAGGCGAAATGTTCAGATCAGAGAACTCCAATAGGATTTAAGAACAGCGGTGACAGGCAGTTGGTTGCACATGAAATAATAAGTAACCTCTTCTACCAAGGTCCAGACTATAACCTAACTGTTCTAGCACCATTTCTGATGTTTTCTCTCTTGCACCAACGAACCCCATTCTCCACTCCATTCTGGCACAGACTGACCCTGGCGGATACTCACAGGTAATCTGAACGTGTCTGAGTGCGTGTTCTATTATCGTGGAGCTCAGGGTAACCCCCAGACATTCCAGGATTGGTTCCAAATCTTCAACAGCCACCATGTCCTTCTTGAGCTTTCTGAAAACCCGCCGAGCCTTCTGGAGAGCTGCAGAAAATGCAACAATGCAGGAAGTCAACAGTTGATGAGCAACTAATAAGAAACCATTCATTTCCACAGTTTCCAGAAGGAGGACTTGGACATATGGAAGGTTGCAAGAGAAACTATCATTAGCCTAAATCTCGTTACCAAGGAATGGGTCAAGAAATGGCAACTTTGGAATTTATAATATATACTGTATTATGCTTTATGCAGTGATATCCATGACACTGTTTGGTGGGGACAGAAACCCATTAAGGGATGCCATTTTATCCATAGACTTCACAGCTGGGGGGAAAGGATGTGGCACATTACCCGCAAGCCCTAAGATGTCTTGTCAAGGAGAAGCCTGAGCAGTAGATACTTGATAGCTCAGGGGTCTTACCTGCGAAATCAGGGATGTGTAGACAGAGGAAGCCAGACTCTTCTGCATCCCATAGGGTTGCCAGGTGGTGGTTGGAGATCTCCCACTATTACAACTGATTTCCAGGCAACAGAGATCAGTTCCCCGGGAGAAAATGGCTGCTTTGACAATAGGACTCTATGGCATTGAAGTCCTTCCCCTCTCCAAACCCCGCCCTCCTCAGGCTCCACCCCCAAAATCTCCTGATATTTCCCAACCCGGAGCTGGCAACCCTAGCATCCCACCTATTGCCCACACTTTGACTAAGTTTGGAATGGGTTAGCCAAGGGTGCGGGGGATCCCTTGACCTTGTAAATTAAAATAAAGCTGCCCTTTTAATTATTCTATACAATGGTGTTGGCTCTGCTTATTCCAGGACCACCTGCAAAGCACCAGCCCAATTTATCCTGCTGCCCTGAGGGGACTGAAAAGATGTTAAAAGCTTTGGGCAGAATGAAAAGCAGTGATTTTGCAGGGAAGGGAGACCAGGGGGAGAGGTCAAGAGGCTGTGTAGTGAGTTATTCTGAAGCTAGGCCTCTTGTAAAATGAGAAAATTACAGCCTAGTAGGTAGGGTTGCCAGGTGCCCGGTAGTGGTGGGCAAACCCCCAGGAATTCACCCCTCTGCCAGCCGATTGAGGGCCAGCAGGAAAACGTGCACACATGCATACACATGGCAGCATGTCACTTCTGGTTCACAACTGGAAGTGCCACCTTGCGAGGGGCCTGATACTGGGAGTTTGAGTGGTCAAGGGCCACTTGCAATGCGGCACTTCCGGGGGTAAACGCATTGCAAGGGGCCTTTTACCACTTTCCTGGGAGTTTGAGTGGTATAAGGCCCCTCACGAGATGGCACTTCTGGTTGTAAACCATGTGTGTCGGGGCATGTGTGCGCACGGGATTCTCGCAGCTCTGCCCCAAAAGTCTCCCGGTGGAGGAGAGGGGGGACCTGGCAGCCCTACTGGTAGGGCTGCCAGGTCCCTCTTTGCCATCTGTGGGAGGCTTTTGGGGCGGAGCCTGAGAAGGGCGAGGTTTGGGGAGGGGAGGGACTTCAATGCCACAGAGTCGAATTGTCAAAGCGGCCATTTTCTCTAGGTGAATTGATCTATATTGGCTGGAGATCAGTTGTAATAGCAGGAGATCTCCAGCTAGTACCTGGAGGTTGGCAACCCTACAGCCTGGCTATGCATATTTGTCTGTTGAAAATTCTGAAATATGCCCCATCAACAGGTACAGGAGGCTGCGGAGGCGCAAGGAAATTGTGCACACTGTAAGATGAACTGACGGTTTTCTGTTAGGGTTGCCAACCTCCAGGTGGTGGCCGGAGATCTCCTGCTATTACAACTGATCTCCACCCGACAGAGATCAGTTCACCTGGAGAAAATGGCTGCTTTTGCAATTGGGCTCTATGGCATTGAAGCCCCTCCCCTCCTGAAACCCCGCCCTCCTCAGGCTCTGCCCCAAAAATCTCCAGGTATTTCCCAGCCTGGAGCTGGCAAACCTATTTTCTGTCAGTTGTTTCTCTCCCCTTATTTACATATAATTATAAATTTAAATAAATTTCTTGTCTTAGTGGCTAATTTTCCATACGAGCTGGGAGGAGGTGAAGCAGGGAAGCTTAACTTCTAGGGTGAGACATCAGGGTAGATACAGAAGAAAGGGAGAAACAGACCCAGTAGCTCCTCCTGTTAGAGGAGCCATTCAGCTGGCAGAGCTCTCAAGGGGAGAATGCATGGTTTAGCACAGGCTGTTCACACCAAGACAAACAATGCAACAAGAACCCCGCAGGGCTTCTGTACTAGGGTTGTCATCCTCCAGGTGGTTAGAAAATCTGCAACGGAGTCTCCAGTACAAAAGTAGCAAAAAATTCTTATTGGTGCTTACACATGTAACATCAACAATACAAGAGTGAAAGATACATATAAGAACAATCAAAGTTATATACAGTATGTACAATCTAAGTAAGGTGCAGTCTCAATGCACCAATTGCCAAATTCTTTCAAGTAAATGTTGTATTTTCTTCAAAATGTCCAATAGTAGGTACTATCCCAAAAGCACACTTTTGTGTGCTGCACCTTACTTAGATTGTACATACTGTATATAACTTTGATTGTTCTTATATGTATCTTTCAGTCTTGTATTGTTGATGTTACATGTGTAAGCACCAATAAGAATTTTTTGCTACTTTTGTACTGGAGACTCCGTTGCAGATTTTCTAACCATTGGTATTGGCACGGAGGTGCCTATTTTGTAGGGCTGTTGATTCGGTTCGGCCCAAACTGAAAAACAGCCGAATTTCCCCTGATTCGGTGGTTTTTAGTTCGGGACGAACCGAACTAAAAAATGGAGGGCAACCGGGGGGGGGGCGAATTCAGCAAGTTCGGGAGTTCACGAATAAATCCGGCAAATTCGGCCGTCAGTAAGCAGCATAACTGTCAGTAAGCAGCATTCTCCTCCCCCGGCCAATCGGTGGCCAAGCTGGGTCTTCTTCTGGCCAATCAGTCAGGACTGAGTATTGGAGGAATCAGCTGATGTGCGGCCCGGCCGGGGAGAGAGAGAGAGAGAGGGAAATCTTCGTGTGTGTGTGTGGGGGTGCTTGTGAACATTCACTCTTTTCTGTGGCTGCAGGGAGCGTATTTTTTGGGGTACAGACACAAAACTTTCAGCAGATATTCAGACAAGCCTTCTTAAGAGACCACCCAAGTTTTATAAACATTGGTTCAGGGGGTCCCGAGATATGGGCTCCCTCCTTTTTCTTTCCATGGCTGCAGGGGGCGCATTTTTGGGGGTACAGACCCCAAACTTTCAATGGAGCTTCAGATGAGCCTTCTTAAGAGACCCCCCAAGTTTTGTAAACATTGGGTCAGGGGGTCTCGAGATATGGGCTCCACCCTTTTACCTCCCCCCTTTTCCATTTCCGTGGCTGCAGGGGGTGCTTTTTTGGGGATACAGCCCCCAAACTTTCAGCATAGCTTCAGACAATCCTTCTAAAGATACCACCCAAGCTTTGTAAAGATGGGTTCAGTGGGGGGAGAAATATTGGCTCCCCCCTTTTATCTTTCTGTGGCTGCAGGGGGCGCATTTTTGGGGGTGCAGATCCCAAACTTTGAGCGGAGCTTCAGGCAAGCCTTCTTAAGAGACCACCCAAGTTTTGTAAACATTGGGTCAGGGGGTCCCGAGATATGGGCTTTCCCCTTTCCCCTTTTCCCTATTGGGATGAATGGGATCCTGTATGCATCTCCTCCAGAGCAAAACGTCCCGTGCCTAAATGGAAACGTCTTGGATTACCGAGTCCTCCCCAGCCCCTCCTGATGGAACAGAAGACAGCCACAGTAAGACCCCTTTGGGGGCTTTAATCTATAATTTTTCTCCTGTGTGTGTGTGTGTGGGGGGGGGAAGCAGAGTCTGTGTGTGTGTGGGGAGGGAGCAGTTTCTGTGGGGGGGGGAAGCCAAAGGGGGCTTTTGCCGGTTCTGCCTGGGGTGTGTGTTCCCCCTCGAGTCTCTCTCTCCCTGGTTTGAGGGGGGGTTTCAGTTGTGTGTCTTCAGGTTTTCCCTCATTCATAAAAAACTTCTCAGCTGATTGTCGGGGCTGGGAGCTTTGTGCGTGGGCGGCAAGCTCTGCTCAGAGATGCACATTAAGGGAGGGGGATCCCTTTCGGGGCCCATATCTCAGCCCCCCCTGACCCAATCTTTACAAAACTTGGAGGGTATTTCAAGAAACGTCCTTTGAAGCTCTGCTGAAAGTTTGGGACTTCTACCCCAAAAAATGCCCCCCCAGAGCCGGGGAAAGGCACGGTTGTGTTTTTAATGGCTTTATTCGGCCGATTTTTTTTTCCGAACTTTGAATTCCCGCCGAATTGCAGACCCGAAATGGGGGAGTTCGGACTTCGGCATATGCCGAATCTAAATGGGCCAAATTCAGCCGAATCCGAACTATACCGAATTTTTTTTAATTCAACAGCCCTACTATTTTGTTTTGTATCCTCCAGGTGGTGGCTGGAGATCTCCCGCTATTACGACAGTTCTCCAGGTGACAGAGATCGGTTCACCTGGCGAAAATGGCCACTTTGCAAGGTGGCAGTATACCCCACTGAGGCCCCTCCCCTTCCCTCCACAAACCCCACCCACCTCAGGCTCCATCCCCAAAATCTCCAGGTATTTCCTAACCTGGAGCTGGCAAACCTATTCTGTACCCAAACAGACTAAAACCCAGGGCAGGGCAGGGCTGGGCGGGTGGGGGAGAGAAGTGCCTTTAAAATATCAAAGTTTAGTTAGCAGCCATCTCATGGCTTCTGTTTCTCTTCTCGTACCCTTGGTTCTAGAGAAAAGTGTAGTGAGAGAGACAACGTTCAGAAATTCAAGGAAATTCAGGTTCCCTCGTTCTGTGTGAAGAAAAAGACACAAAGATGAGTCAGAGCCCGGTGTGTTGACAACCCAGACAAATGTGGCATGTCTGTAGCGTCTCTTATAACATCAGGTTCACATTTTACAATCTAATTCATTTTCTAAAAGGCATCAATAGGAATATCAGAATATATGTAGGGTTGCCAACCTCCAGGTGGTCACCACAAAAGTAGAACCTCGGTTGTTAAGGAGCTTACAATCAAACAAAATGAACAACCCAATATTGCTTATGCCTAATATTTCTTATTCAATCTCACTTAACATTCCTACAATGTGACACTCTCTACACGTAACTAAACCAAAATGACAAAGAAACTGACCTATATAACCAGATACAAATTATACATACAATACATACAACCATGACATAAGCAATATCGGGTTGTTCATTTTGTTTGGTTGTAACCTCCAGGTGGTGGCTGGAGATCTCCTGGATGTACAATTGATCTCCAGACAACCAACACCATTTTCCCTGAAGAAAACAGCTGCTTTGGAGGCTGGACTCTATGGCATTAGAACCCTGCTTAAGCTCCTCCCCTCCACAAACCCCTCCCCTCCACAAACCCCTCCCTCTCCAGGCTGCACCCCCAAAATATCCAGGTATTTCCCCACCCAAGCTGTCAACCCTACTCACAATGTAATTAAATCAAAAATGTACAAACCAAAATGGAAAACTCCAGATTTTGAAAAAGTGGGATCCTCCCCCAGCTTTGATTTTGTTACATGCAAAGGCTAGAGAATGGTCATTTATGCATGGGAGCTTTGCCTGAGGTTTTGCTGGCTGGACCCACACTTTCCAGCTGGGAATGCCTGCAACAGCAGTCTCCAAGCTCAAATCAAGTCCCGCCCCGTTAAATGCTGCTTTGTAATTGGCTTACTTGGCAGTGCTCACTGTGAGAGAACATTCCCCACCCCAAAACCCAATTGCCACATAAAAAAGCATTTTAAGAACAAAAAACAAAACAAAAAAACCCCCAAAGCAAGCTGAAAGAAAGTACAGGGGGAGAAATCCAAGCCTCGGTTTTAAAATTTTGCTCAGAACGAGCTCCGAGGAAGCTGGAAGCGTTTGAATCCCTGCCTCTTTACACACTGCTTTGTGAATGGCTGTGAGAGATACCAATCTTCCTGTGGCCCGTGCTATGACATCTGCATGGAGATTTCAGCCCGGCTGAGCTCAGGGCAGATGGAAGAGTCGGGCTAACAGAGGAATGGGCAGATCCAGACATTGCGAGGGGTGGCAGCAAGGTCATTTCTAATGGATGGAAAACACGTGCAGAACTCCAAGGAACAACTGAGTCAGATAGGAGGGCAAACATGAGTTCAAGTGCCCATGCATAAATGCCCTCTATTTGTTTTAACTGAGTTTATGTATGCCCCTGATGTCACAGGGACTTGTAATTATCCCACATTTTCACCAGTTTGCTTCCCAAGGAATTGTAAAGCAGTTGTCAATGAATCTGCCAGAGTTTATGTCGCACCATCAACAGAGATATACTTCAGAGACTTGTGCATGTCCACTCTGGCTATCAGGATTCCCAGCGTGTGCAGGGTTAGGAGGAGGTTGCTGACATTAATCCTTCCTTTCTTCAGGACACTGAAAATGGTGCAAGCCCTGGAGAGTCCTGAAGCTGTTGAAGATTCTGGAAAGCAAAGAGAACATCTTGGACACGGATTTGCATTGTGGATGTCCACCAAACTTCCAAACCCAAGCTAGAATCTGTTTGTTTTATTTTGTTTTTTGGGGTAAGGAATGACAATGAAGCAACTGAAATTGTTCAAGATTTTCTGTTCCTTGGCTCCATCAGAAGGAGATTGAAACTGGGAAGGGCAGTGTTGGAGGAGAGTTTTACGGATACCGTGGACTGCCAAAAAGGCAAATAGGTGGGTTCTAGATCAAATCAAGCCTGAACTGACCCTAGAAGATAAAATGACTAAACTGAGGCTATCATTTGGTCACATTATGAGAAGACAAAAGAGTCACTGGAAAACATAATAATGCTAGGAAAAGTTGGAGGCAGCAGGGAAAGAGGAAGAGCCAACATGAGATGGATTGACTCGATACAGGAAGCCTTAGCCCTCAGTTTGCAAGACCTGAGCAAGGCTGTTAACAATAGGATGTTTTTTTGGGGGGGTTGTTAATTCATTCAGTCACCCCAAGTCAGAAGCAACTCAGCCAGGGCTGGATCTTGGGGGAGGGGTCTGGTGGGGACACTTTCCCTGGATGCAAGGAGAGGGAGTGCGCCAGCTAGGGTTGCTAGGTCCCTCTTAGCCACCGGCGGGAGGTTTTTGGGGCGGAGCCTGAGGAGGGTGGGGTTTGCAAAGGGAGGGACTTCAATGCCATAAAGTCTAATTGCCAAAGCGTCCATTTTCTCCAGATGAACTGATCTCTGTCAACCGGAGATCAGTTGTAATAGCAGGAGATCTCCAGCTAGTACCTGGAGGTTGGCAACCGTATATAGAGTGCAATTGCTAAAGCAGCCATTTTCTCCAGCAGAACTGATCGCTATAGGCTGGAGATCAGTTGTAATAGCAGGAGATCTCCAGCTAGTACCTGGAGGTTGGCAACCCTAGCACTAGTGCAGGCATGGGGAGTGCGGGCATGGGGAGAAGGAATGCTGTCTCGCCATGGCACAGGGGCAGCTGCCTGCCTGCAGTTCGGCTGGTGTGCACGCCCCCTGCCTGCTTGCCTGTACTCAGCTCGTACCGGCTGATGTTCTCCCTCTCTTTGTTTCGGTGGGGGAGGCTGCCGTGCGGTCCACCTGGTGCATTTCTCTCCACCCCTGGGGCTCCAGCATGCACATGGCACCCCCCTCCCTCCCCCCTGCCCTGGGCCCTCCTTCCCCCAACTCCATGCCTGGACTCAGCAGCACTTAACATACACACACATTCTGGACACCATATTTTCTATAGAAATTATTGGAATCTAGCAAGATAGGGCAGTTCTGGAGGTTTTGCTGGTATAATAGATCATATGGTGCAAGCAAAGGAGCCTCTAGTGCCAACGGAACAAGGCAATCTCCTGCCACAGCAGCTCAAAAGAATCCTGCGCATGCGCACAGGCTCCACCAATGGCAAAACAGCTCCACAGGTAAAAGCACAGATGCATCCCCTGATGTGTGCAGAATCTCTCCTCCTTGAGGAGACCCAGGCCTTCAGAGTCATAAAACAAAAAATCATGGACATCGAAAGACAGCTGCTTCTTGCCAGGGCGCACACAGCTTGCTCACCTCTATCTTTTGGCATTTACCCTTCCCCAGGCTCCCTCCCAAGCTATTTTTCCACGCTGACCTCTCTGCAGTTGAGACGATACTTCATGCTGGGCCGTCTCAATTTACTACCCACAGCGGTGACCAGGGGCAGATACACAGCTTCCCTAAGAAAAGAGACTATGCTCTTGTTCTGCTAAACAAGTAGAATCTGTAGCACATGTTCTGCTCCACTGTGAATTTGGATTCCACCCTCGTGAGCAATTTATTGAGCCGCTTTTGAAGAAACTCACTACTGGAACTGTTGAGGGGATGGTCTGTCATTTGATGAATGATTTTAGCTCACACACCACAGCGGAGGTTGCCAGATTTTTGGGAACTGTCCTAAAATTTTGAACATCGCCTGGACCTCCCCTTAGTGGATGGGCTGATTTTATTTATTTATATACTTTCCTAATGGTATTTATCTGATTTTATGTGTCTTTTGTAAATATGAATCCTTGCTTATTATTGTTAATATTGTCTCTATGCCAATAAAGGTTTGGATGGATGGATGTGTGCAGAACCCAAACTTAGCAACACTGCTGTTTGCCAGTAAATATGCAAACTTTGGGGACAGCAGAACTCTTCTATTCAGCGGGTAGGAGGATCCCGTTCATTACCTTCTTCTTTCTGAAGAAAACTGGGATCAGCCTGTTCTTCTTCGTCACAGAAGGTTGTATAGAGATTGTGCAAAACTTTGCTTCTCCTGCCGAGGCAAGTTTATACAGCTCATCAGTACAACCATTTTTGTCTTAGGTTTTTACTAGGGTTGTGCAAACAACTTTTTTTGGTAAAATTCAGGTTCAGGTTTTTTCAGCCTGATTTTTTTTGTAAACCCGAAATAAGCCGAATACCCAAACCGGTAAATATGGGTATTTGGCTTATTTTTGTGTTTCCTGAAAAGCTTGGGCCCATTATAGTCAATAGGGATTTTTTTTCAAAGCTCCTAGGGGGGCATTTTGGGAGGTAGAGTCCCCAAATTTGCAGCGTGGCTGCAAGGAACTCTTCTTAAATGGTCACCAAACTTTGGTGACAGGGGGTCCAATTTTATGGGCCTGCAAATGGGTTGCTCCCATCCTCCAGGCATTTAAATTGTGAGCCGAGCTGTCCATCAGGTTCAAAAGTTCAGCATTGCTGAGGACTGGCAGAAAGAGGCGATTCCAGGCTGGCGCCTCAAAGTCTGGGGGCTACCTTAGTTTTTGAGTCGCTTTTGGGTTTATATTTGGTTTGGGTTTATCGATATGTACAACCCTAATTTTTACTCCAAGGATGCCAGAGTTCAGATGCATTGGATCTAGGGATGGAGACTTTGGCCAGTTTGTGATGTGAGGACAAGCAAGGATCAAATCATCCCTTTTCTTATGTTTCAGGCCCTGTTCATGACTGGATATGACACATTCTCACACTCTCAGGCCATACAGGTTGCCAGTCTAGCTGCAGAGGTGCCTCCTTATGAAAGAACAAAGGTGAGCACTGTAGGCAACAACTTCAGATAGTTGTAGGTAAAGCTGAATGAGCCTTATTTAGAGGACTTCAACTTAGAAAGTATATACATATTTTTTCTGTCAAATCACAGCTGACTTATGGCGACCCTGCAGGGTTTTCAAGGCAAGAGACATTCAGAGGTGGTTTGCCATTGCCTGCCTCCACGTCATGACCTTGGTATTCCTTGTTGGTCTCCCATCCAAATACTAGCCAGATATGACCCTACTTAGCCTTGGCTATCCAGGTCAGGGCAGAAAATAAGTACAAACATTAAAAAAGGTAGCCATTTCATTCTATGCACGGGCACACACCACACGGCTTCCAAGTTATATAACCATTTGTTCCATAGGTCATAAAGTATATCAAATGCCTTTTTCCACGTGAGAAAATGAATACCAATGGGAGCGTGCCCAAGGTAACCTTATAGCAGGTCTGCATCCGGAGGCTTACATAACAGTATAGCTGAGTATCTTCAGCATATTGATGCTGCCCAGATCCTAAGTTACAGGTGATTGGAGCCATCGGTCTCCTAAAATCATTCAAGAGCATGGGGAAAATAACAGAGCTCTGTGGCATCACTTTGTTAGAGACATTTTTCATATGTGAGAGATTCAAAACAGATAAAAGGAAGTATTTCATCACACATAGTAAAAATTGTGGAACTCCCTGCCCTAGGGTGTGGTCATGGTGGCCAACTTGGAAGGCTTTAACAGGGGAGTGGGCATATTCATGGAGGATAGGGCTATCCATGGCTACTAGTAAACATGTATACTAGTCATGATGCATACCCATTCTCTCTAGTATCAGAGGAGCATGCCTATTATATTAGGCACTGTGGAACACAGGCGGGATAATGCTGCTGCGGTCGTCTTGCTTGTGGGCTTCCTAGAGGCACCTGGTTGGCCACTGTGTGAACAGACTGCTGGACTTGATGGATCTTGGTCTGACCCAGCATGGCCTTTCTTATGTTCTTATGCATCAGAAATTCCAACCTGCCCAGGTAGCTATCATGTCCTTCGCACAAGCCTCCGGATGCAGTGTGAGGCCGGGACTTGAAGAGCTGCTTGGATTCTTTCTTCCTCATTACGGCCACAGGAACCCTCTGTTTCTGTATCCTCTTAGAGGGGGAGATGATCTGTGGGGGAGAGGAGAGCAAGAAAATTCTTAGTCTAGTCGTCTAGGAGGATTTTGTAAAGGGGAGACAGAAAACGCAGAAATGGACCTATGGGAGTGCACATGCAGGGGGTGTTCAAATTCTTGGGGGAGGTATGGTGGTTAGTATGGATGGACAGTGTCCCCTGTTCTTGAATTACACCAATGGCCACCCTACCTTACTTGAATTGAGAACGTACAGGACATAGAATACATCTAACACTTCCCTGGGAGCCTCAGGATATTGGTAGTGGTGGTTAGTATGTTTCAGAGAGAACATAAGAACGGCCCTGCTGAATCACACAAGAGGTCCATCTAGGCCAGCATCCTGTTTCACTCAGTGACCAACCAGTAGCCCTGGAGGGCCAACAAACAGGTTGGGTCACCAATCTCCTGGTAGGGACTGGAGATCTCCTGGAATTACAACTGATCTGCAGACAACATTGATCACTTGTTTATTATTTGTTTATTTAAAACATTCATTCCACTTCTCTTGGAGAAAATGGCTGCTTTGAAAGATGGACTGCATGGCATATACCCTACCAAGGTCACTCGCCTCCCTAAACTCCACTTTCCCAGTCTCCACCCTCAAATCTCCAGGTATTTCCAAACCCAGGACACGGAGACCAAGGTCTTCTTCTCATGCCTCCTCCTAGGACTGGGATTTGCAGGTTGAGTGCCTCTGAATATGGAGGTTCCCTTTAGTCACCATGGCTGGTAGCTATTGGTGAAATTTTCCTCCATGAATCTGTCTAATCCCCCTTTAAAGCTATCTATGCTTATGGCCAGGAGCGAAGGCAGCATGGTACAGCCCGATCTTGTGAGATCTCAGAAGCTAAGCAGGGTCAGTCCTGGGCCATGTCCGCACTGCACGTTTGCAGCTCCGAATTCTGCGGGCTTTCCCTGCATGTTCCCACTTCAACTCACCCGAAGGATTCCGAGGATGTCTCCAGAGTGCAATTTCGCCGCGTTAAGCGCATCCGCTTATACGGCGAATTAAAAAAATAAAGCGTCCTCCACACCCGGCGCCTTTAAGTGGGAACATGCAATGCGTGTTCCATCCACTTCCTGCTGCCAGCCAACCCCCGCACTCCCCCCGCCTCCCTTACTAACGCAGGACCAATCGCCGTCCTTGCTTGGAGCGCCAACTGGGCATGCGTGGAGAGAGTGCCGGTCTGGGCTTATCAAATGCAGCGGAGAAAGGCGGCGCGGTGGGAACAGAAATTTAAACTCGTCTTGGATGCTTTCGTATTGGACGCTTGTAAATTGGGAGGTAAGTTGCTGGTGCGTTCACGGGCTTGGTTAGTTCTTGGGTGGGAGACCACCAAGGAATACCAGGGTTGCTATGCAGAGGAAGGCACTGGCAAACCACCTCTGTTAGTCTCTTGCCATGAAAACCCTTAAGGGGGGTCACCATATGTCAGCTGCGACTTGATGGCACTTTACACACACACACACATGCTCATGGCCATTGCTACATCACTGGCAGTGAATTCTACAATCTAATTACTCATTTAGTAAAGAAGTACTTCCCCTTGTCCATCTTGAATCCATTGTTTATCAATGTCATTTGGGGGCCCCTGAATTATAATATAACTGATGAGGGACAAAACATATCAGTGTGGTCTTTTATGCATGGGAGTTTTACCTGGGGTTCGAAGCTCTCTTGACCCACGCTTTTCTGTTCCAAATCCTAAAAATGCTATGCATGTTGTTGTTTGTCCTGGAGAAAGTCCTGGGGTTTCTGGAGAACTGCAGAATCATCAGCAGAAATCCAGACGCGTCTGAGTCCCCACCCCTTGAAAACGCTGCTTTGTAATTGGCTTTAGTACTTACTGTGAGAAAAGCATCATACACACCCCAGCTCCCCTCTCCTGCACTTTGGCTTATGCATGCAATTTGACCAGGGCTGATCTCAGGGGAGAGCGAAGTATCGCATTACAACAGGATCGGGAAGACCTGGACATTGCACAGACTGGGTGCGAGGTCATCTCTAAGGGACGGAAAACTCATGCATAACCCCAACAAAAAAACGAGTCAGGCCAGCGGAGAAAGTAAGTCAAAATGCCCATGCATAAAAGACCTGTGTCTACTTTCTCCATTACTCATGTTCTCATCAAAAACACCCTGAAAAATGAATTGCTGGGTTCTCCAGAACACAGTTCAAAACCCATGGCTGCAGAGGGTCATTTCCAGACCCTGGATCTTTTCCAGAGATGATCTCTCACCTCACTTCTTTTGAAATTTGGGGCTCGCCGTTCCTGCATGAAGCCTCTCAAACATGATGACTTGGTAAGCTTCTGGGGGCTGTGCTTGATTGTCTGTCTGTGGAAAAGGGTTGAAACACATGAACGTTTTGTTTCTAGGCTATTCCTCAGGGTACACGATGCCCTGAAAAGCTAAGGGGCAGACCCCAGATGAGCTGACACAGCCAAACGGATAACTCCCCACCAGGAGAAGACCTCATGAGAGATCTGTCCATTAACTACGAGGGGCATGATAAATATGGCCAGAAGGCACTCCAGCTTTTCAAAGGTTGAGTAATTGGGGGGTAGGGTGTGTGGCAGTTTTCGACAAGGTGTAGGCTGAAGGCTGAGGGAAGCTTTATAAAATGAAAGCAGATACTCTTCACTATGAGGGACACCAGAGACACCAGGAGGGAGCTTGGGGAGTCCTGGAGGTGAAGTGTAGGGTTTGCTCACTCGATTGCACTGTTGCAGCAGCGGCTGTGGAACGAAGGCTTTTGCTTTAGCACAGGATGACCAAGCCGTTCAAACTTCCATTCCGTCCTCGTATTCCCCCATAAGGACGAAGGAAGCGTCTCATAGTCTGACAGCTCTGGTATCTTCTGTGGGACTTCCCTCCAAGCCAGATCGTGGGTGTCTTCAAGTTTGCTACTGGAAAAACAAGCCTAGTTTCAGTCCTTAGTGTAGACTTGCCAGCTCTAGGTTGGAAAATACCTGGAGATTTTTGGGGCAGAGCCTGAGGAGGGCAGGGTTTGGGGAAGGGAGGGACTTCAATGCCATAGAGTCCAATTGCCAAAGCGGGGCATTTTCTCCAGGTGAACTGATCTCTATCGGCTGGAGATCAGTTGTAATAGCAGAAGATCTCCAGTTAGTACCTGGAGGTTATCAACCTTACCTTAGTGGCAAGTTAGGGTTGCCAGCTCCAGATTAGGAAATATCTGGAGATTTTGGGGGTGGAGTCTGATGAGGGTGGGGTTTGGGGAATTGAGGGACTTCAGTGGGGAAGAGTGCCGTAGAGTCCACCCTCCAAAGCAGCCATTTTCTCCAGGCGAACTAATCTATGTCGCCTGGAGATCCGTTGGCAACCAGCTGGGCCACAGTGTTACACTATAATCACCAAGGTTTGATATTTTGGCAGGGTAGCAATTTAGAAATAAAACAAAACGGAGGCATGTGATGGTTAGGGTAGGGGACAATTTGGAAGCCCTGTACCACCCCCCAACTCCCAAAATCTTCCCCTCCAAGACTTTCTAAACTCTCAGGGGGTTGAGCAGGCTGGTGTCTCCTCCCCTTTCCTCCTTTAACTGACATTCTACTTAGGGTTGCCAACTTCCAGGTGGAGCCTGGAGATCTTTCAAAGATCTGTAAGGCCATTTATGCAGAGTCGATCCTGTTCCTCGCTCAACGCTGATTTTTTAAATCTGACCTTTAAAATGACTATTCACCATCCCGATGCAAGAGGAGACAGACAAACAAATTCACGCCCCACTCGCCTGCTGCTTTGTTTCTTTGTTTGCATAGCCATTAGCAATAGTCATTTGCATCGCTAAGCCGCAGCTGGAATTCTGCATGCTTCCTTCAGTGAATGCTTCAATGTGGGGGTGGAGCAAATACAAAAGGTCGTGTTAAAGGGACTCTTAGGAAATGCGAAGCAGGTATGTGCCAGCTTTGCAGTGACGTCTGGAATGACGGTTCAGAGTGAAGAAATAAAAAAAAATATGCGGGGCACTTCAGCCTGGAACATGCTACTAATTATCAAGCATAAACGGCCTAAGTGATCTCCCAACTACAGAGGTCACTTCCCCTGGAGAAAATGGCAGCTTGAGATGGTGGACTCTATGGCATCCCCTCCTATAGTAGTCTCTCCCCTCCCCAAACCTTCCCCTCCCCAAACTCTGCCCCCAAATCTCCTGAAATTTCCCAGCAAGGATATTATAATCCTAACCACTGACCTTGACATCCCATCTCTTCTGATGTGTATTTAATCCTCATCAAAATATTTTTTGAGGGGTTTCTTCCTTTTCTATTCTGGTCAGTTTACAAAGTAGTACATTCTTCTGCATACCTGGGTGTCCCCTAAATAGGTAGAGACCCAACCTTGTCTCTGGGTGGCCAACACTTCTGTTACCCATACAAGAGCAGCCACTTTACCTTTGCATATAGTGATTAATTTTAAGGGGGAAATTCCCCAGAACCATTTGATACAAATACTAGATGGGATAGGAATCCCCTCTAGGTCAGCAAGCAACTGTGGGGTTAAAGGTCTGGGATTGTGAAAAGACAAGGCGGGAAAACAGAATGAATTTATAAGTGAGCATTTGGCAAGTATTCCAACATGTAGGTAGGGTTGCCAAACTCCAGGTGGTGGCTGGAGGTCTCCCGCTATTACAACTGATCTCCAGGCGACAGTGATCAGTTCCCCTGGAAAAAAAGGCAGCTTTGGGAATTGGACTCTATGGCCATTTATGCTTGGTAATTAGCAGCGCGTTCCAGGCTGAAGTGCCCCGCATATTTTTTTTAGTTTTTCACACTGAACTGTCATTCAGGAAGTGACTGAGAAGCTGCTGCATACCTGCTTCGCATTTCTCAATAGCCCCTTCAACACAATCTTTTGTGTTTGCTCTGCCCCCGCTTCAAAGAATCCCCTCAAGGAAGCATGCAAAATCACAGCCACATGTTAGCTATGCAAACAGCGGTTGCTAATGGAAGGAACAAAGGAGCAGGCGAGTGGGGATGATGGAATTTCTCCTTTTGCGTCGGGACCGTGAATAGGCATTTTAAAGGTCACATTTAAAAAAAGAGCTTTGAGCGAGCATCAAAACTGAGCCTGCATAAATGGCCTATGACATTGAAGTCCCTCCCCTTCCCAATCCCCACCCTCCTCAGGCTCCACCCCCCAAATCTCCAGGTATTTCCCAAACCAGAGCTGGCAACCCTAGTGATGAGTCGTGCCTGCCATAGGGGAATGGATGCCCGGACAGGTCACCCTCTACTGTAAAACTGTTTTCTCTTACGTGTCTGAGCTGAGGAAGCCGAGGTGGGAGGACGTGCTCGGTTCAGGGACAAACAAGCTGGATGCCTCATCCACCGAGTCAGTGCTGGTCTTTTCGCAAGGACCTGAAACAGGAGTCATGGAGTTCTCCCTCTCTTCCCGCGACTGCTGCTCTGATGGCTCCAGGTGTAACTGGATTCCACCCTCGCTCTGATCATCTGGGTCTCGGGATCTGCTGTCTTCATTCTGCTCGGATAGGTCTGTCAGTTTGCTGTCCTCGTCCAGCTCATCACTTAGATCTTGGGGTTTGCTGTCCTCATCCGGCTCATCACTTAGGTCTTGGGGTTTGCTGTCCTCATCCGGCTCATCACTTAGGTCTTGGGGTTTGCTGTCCTCATCCGGCTCATCGAGGCGTGGACGTTGGCTGTGAGAAAATTAAAAATAAGCATATATCATATTGTATACCCTTGACCGAAGAACGGTACACTCCTTCCATCTGGGATGGTTGTCCTCTTGCACCGAGCACGCAGCTTCAGGAGGGACGCACATGGAGCGGTGAGGGAGGTAGGGGACACCCGCCTTAGCCATAGGTTTGCCAACCTCCCGGTGCTAGCTGGAGATCTCTTGCTATTACAACTGATCTCCAGCTGATAGAGATCAGTTCCCTGGGAGAAAATGGTCACTTTGGCAATTGAATTCTATGGCCTTGAAGTCCCTCCCCTCTTCAAACCCCACCCTTCTCAGGAGGTGAAGAGCTGGTGAAGAGGGACCTGGCAACCCTACTTAGCCAGTCAGATCAACCCTGGCGATGAACGGAGTGACAGATGTTGCAGCCAGATTGTCCTCACATCCATAAGTGTACATGACAAGACCAGGGTGAATGCAGGGGTGTTTCTTGGCTATTAGAAGTTTGAGGAAGACTGCCTTCAATGCATAATGGTGTGTGTGGGAGGGAGCTTATGCCCATCAAAGTCACATTTTGAATGGAAATCTGGACTCTTAAAAAAATAAAAGATTCCTATAAAATGCTGCACTTCATTTCTATGCTAGACAGCATATTGCCCCAAGAACTTTTTCTGTTTTTCACGGGCTATGAGGGAATTAGGGCCAGTAAGAATAGAGTTGCCAACCTCCAGGTTTGGCCTGGAGATCTCCTGGAATTACAACGGATCTCCAGACTGCAGAGCTCAGTTACTCTGCAGAAAATGGCTTGCTTTGTAGGGTGGACTCTAGGGTTGCCAGGTTCCCCCTGGCCACCGGCGGCAGATGGGGAGGGGGTAGGGTTGCCAGATCCAAGTTGGGAAACTCCTGGAGATTTGGGGATGGACCCAGGGGAGGACAGGGACCTCAGTGGGGTACAAAGACATAGATTCCACACTCCAAAGCATCTATTTTCTCCAGAGGAACTGTTCTCTGTAGACTGGAGAAAGCTGCAATTCCAGGAGATCCCAAGTCCCACCTGGAAGCTGGCATCCCTCATGGACTCTGTGGCATTCTATCCTGTTGAAGTCCCTCTTTTCCTCTGTAGCCCTGAATCTCAGGCAATGTCCCAACCTATAGCTGAGAAGCCTGTAGCACAATGTCCCAACCTATAGCTGAGAAGCCTGTAGCCTGCTTTCCAGCACCAGAGATCAGCTTAGAATATGCCAAAGCTAACAATAAAAACCAGTAGTAGAAAAGGGCAAGAGTCCAGTAGCACCTTAAAGACTAACAAAAATATTTTCTGGTAGGGTATGAGCTTTCGGGAGCCACAGCTCACTTCTTCAGATACTGGACTCTTGCCCTTTTCTACTACTGCAGACAGACTAACACGGCTACCCACTGTGAATAAAAACCAGAATAGTAATATTAAAGAACAGAGTGTGTCTGACTATGGGCATAGTGCTTTCTCCTATTGAATAAATTTGCTACGCATTCAGAAACTGCTGTAGTAAGAAGAGATACAGTTGGGAGTGGGAATGTGAGAATGAGTATGTTAAATCCACAAGAAGCTAATCCAATTTTTTTTAGTTCTTAAAAAATAGTTCTCGAAATATTTTTAAAAGTGGGAAAATACATTGATGGTTTAAAAGCCACAACGGATGGTATCAGTTCGACACTCAGTAATCAAAATAAGTCCGTACAAACGTGGCTGAGCTTCTGGGGGGCAGGGTCAGAAAAAAAAAACCAATTACCTGTCATCACTGCTGAGCAGACTCTCCATTCTTCTGGGATGGAAAGGGTTTCTCCTTCCACATTAGCCGGGATGTCCAATGTACCCTAAAATAACTCAAGCCACAAGAAAAAGACGAGAAAAGCCTCCAAAGTGTAGCTGCAGGCTGAAAAGGAGTCATTTATTCACTTCGGGGTGAGGTGGAGTACAGTTTGTTAACATAATATTTAAGATTTAATTTACAGTTGTTTAGGGCTTGTCCACATTACAAAACTCCTCCCATCTCATTTTACAAAATCATTCTATAGAATTAGAACTAAAGTCTCATCTCATAGGTTCATTCCCCACCACTACAGATCTAATTATCATTATGAAATCAGATTGGATGCATTTAAATTCAATTATATCTTTTAGGTTAATTTTGCGTTGTTACTTATTCATTTTCAGCTAGCACATTTACCTAGATTTCACACCAACTAATCTTCTGTTATTACTGCCACAACAACCTCACCCTTAACAACAACAACAACAACAGTGTACTATCAAGTTGCAACCGAGTCATGGCAGCTCCAGGACCAGGGCATTTTCAAGTAGGGTTGCCAGCTCCAGGTTGGGTAATTCCTCGAGATTTGGGGGGCGGAGCCTGGGGAGGGCAGGATTTAGGGAGAGGAGGGACTTCAATCGGGTATTGTGCCATAGAGTCCACCTTCCAAAGCGGCCGTTTTCCCCAGGTGAACTGACCTCTATTGCCTGGAGATCGGTTATATCCCAGAAGATCTCTAGCCACCACGTGGAGGTTGGCAATAGGGATGCCAGCCCCGCCCGGTCTCCAGTGAGGGATGGGGGTAGAGTTGCCAGATGCTGATTGGGAAATGCCTGGAGATTTGTGGGTGGAGCCTGGGAAGGACAGGGAACTCAATGGGGTGAAATGTCACACTCTCCAAAGCATCTATTTTCTCCAGCAGAACTGATCTCTGTAGTCTGAAAATGAGCTATAATTCCGAGGGATCTCCAGGTCCCACCTGGAGGCTGGCATCCCTAGTTGGCAACCCTGTTTTCAAGGCAAGTGATTAGCAGAGGTAGTTTGCCATTACTTGCCTCTTCCTTGGTTGTCTAACCGTAATGTTGCCAGCCTCCAGGTGGTAATAAAAAAACGGCTTGCAAGTGCTAAGTAGGGAGCGTGGAAATCAAGAAAGTAGCACAAGACAATTCTTTCTATACTAAGAAGACCAAACTATAGCACATAGGAGTGTACCCTTTCTTTGTATCTTACTTTGCCGTCCAGATACAAGGAAAGGGTACACTCCTATGTGCATTGACTGAATAGTGCACAAAAAGATTGAAGGCTTGAAAAAGACTGCACGAAATGGAATTATACTGGATTTCCATTGCCCTTCATCTTGCTTTTGCGACCTACTGATGCACTTTATGAAATTTCATGCGGACTCTATAAGGACTGAGTATTGTTCCCGTGGTTCACTCATGCACTTTATGAAATTATTTATGTAGACTGAATAAGGATTGAGAATTTGGGCTCATATTTGTATTGTAAAGCCCTTATTGAAAGTTGGGGTCTTAATTACCTATGTGATACTTTTTTGCTCCAGAATTTTGTTCTTTGTATGTTTCCAATACATATTCTTAATAGCACTAATTGCTATAGTTTGGTCTTCTTATTATAGAAAGAATTGTCTTGTGCTACTTTCTTGATTTACAGCCTCCAGGTGGTGGCTGGAGATCTCCCATTATTACAACTGATCTCCAGATGATAGAGATCCATTCGCCTGGAGAAAATGGTTGCTTTGGCAATTAGACTCTAAGGCCTTAAGAACATAAGAAAGGCCATGCTGGATCAGACCAAGGCCCATCAAGTCCCGCAGTCTGCTCACACAGCGACCAATCAGGTGCCTTGAAGTCCCTCCCCAAACCCCGCCCTTCTCAGGCTCTGCCACAAAAATCTCCAGGTATTTCCCAACCCGGAGCTGGCAACCCTAAAGATCAGGCTAGTCAGGGCTATTGAAGCTGCTAGGCCCACAGCCTACTTGATTAAAATAATTTCAGGAAAACACCTCTGTTTCCAACCCTCATCCTCTCCCAACTCACTTGCTAAAGAGCTGAAGGGGTTAGCAACCCAGTTGGTGATGCTGAAGGGCCCAGAATGGAACCAGGGGCGGTGGCCCAGGTAGGACCATAAGCATGAGCAAGGGGAAGTTCTTGAATTACTGATCTTCCAGTAGCACCATCAAAGAGGTCTCCGGTTTGGTGCCAAGAAGGTGATGGGAGGGGCCAAGAGAGGTTGGTGGACAGCCCTCTGGAGATGGTTGTGGAGACCCTCCCCATAACAAGTTCTTCCCGGCCACGTAGATGTCAGGTGACGCATGGGGAGTTCTAGGGTAATGATGTCATAGAGTGGAAGGTGACCCACGCACTATAAAAACACACCCTCGGTGGGCAGGCACGAGAAGACTTTCAGTGTTACCCTGGGGACTGCAACCATCAATGACCTGCCTTCTGAGATTAGGCTGATGGCAACCCCAGAGTGGGCCTTCTCTAAAGTTGCCAGCTCCAGGTTGGGAAATACCTGAAGATTTTTTTTGGGCAGAGCCTGAAGTGGATGGGGTTTGGGGAAGGGAGGGATTTCAATGCCATAGAGTCCTATTTCCAACGCGGCCATTTTCTCCAGGTGAACTGACCTCTATCAGCTGGAGATGAGATGTAATAGCAGGAGATCTCCAGCTAGTACCTGGAGGCTGGCAACCCTAGCCTTCTTGGTCATGGCACCAAAGCTCTGGAACTGTCTTCCCAGGAAGATTTCTCTGTCCCTTTCTTTTGTCATCTTCAGCCAGTGAGTAGAGACTTTGTCATTCTCTCAGTGATCCCTCCTTCCTTCCCAATGTTTTAAATGTTGTTTTTACGTCTTTGTATGCATTTTAGCTCTGTTTTAAATTTGTTTTAATGATGTGTTTGGGAGGGGTGATTTTAAGGGTTCTAAAATTTGATTTTACCATGTATGTTTTCATGTGTTAGCCCCCTTGTAAGGGCAAGAAAGTCAGATGTAGATTTCGCAAATAACTAAATAAATGCCCAGTGGGATTTGTTTCTTTCCTTTCTTTGCTCTGAACAGCAGAATATCACAAGCTATATTTTGGATTCCAGCCAGTGTTTTTTTTTCTAATACACTTCAGCATTGCATGTAAATATGTGATGTACTTTTGTTAGGGTTGCCCACCTCCAGGTACCAGCTGATAGAGTTCAGTTCACCTGGAGAAAATGGCCGCTTTGCCAATTGGAGTCTATGGCATTGGAGTCTAAGTCCCTCCCCTCTCCAAACCCTTAGGCTCCACCCCAAAACCTCCCGCCAGTGGCAACCCTAGAGGACCCTAACTTTTGTGTGTGTGTGTGTGTGTGTGGCATTAAGCCCATGAAAAATGCAATACTGCCACTCCTTTCCTTTTTGCTATGATGTTTTCCCCTTAGCACACATAAGCAAGTGACTGAGTTGATCCATCCTTTGCACACATTTCAAGGCTACTGTGAGGAGGCAGTGGTGGAGCCTGCTTGGGCCGGGGCTGATACACTTGCAGAACTGAAAGAACTTGGGCTTGCATTGATTGACTGGTGTGAGAGACAGATGAATCAGCACGTGTTGGTTAGGGTTGCCAGGTCTCAGGCTTTGGCTCTGGAGGCTCACATTTTGGAGCTTGGTTTCAGGGCTTCAGCGTGATAGGTTGAAATCAGGGCCATCAGCTAGCCTGCATATTTGATGGTATCTTGTAAGAAGGATGCTGGGCTCATCGCTTTCTGTTAAGATTCCTAGAGGTTATATTGAACCAAGCATAACTACTGGAGAAGATAGCCAATGTGTCTGGGAAAAAAAAGGGGGGTTCTACCAGCTTAGCTTGGCAGTTGGCCCCCTACCTTGACTTGATGGATCTGGCCATGTCAATCCATGCCATTGTTACCTCACGGATAGACCACTGTAATGCAGTCTAAATGGGTCTTCCCTTGAAGTCAGCTTAGAAACCCCAATTGGTACAGAACACGACAACCTGATCACTAGCAGGTGCCTGGCAGAACATGCATGTCACATCCATCCTGCAGTTGCTCCATTGATTACTGATCAGTTCCTGTGCTCACTTTAAGGTACTGGTTATCACCTACAAAGCCCTTCATGCCCTAGGGCTCCTAAAACTACGAGACCACCTCCCCTCCCATGCTCTGCCATGCAGCTTTGGTCGACTGAGCTGAACTTTCTGATGATTTCTACCTGATTTCTCCCTGCAAATGAGAAATATTGGCAACTGCCCTCTCATGTGGATTTTTTGTGATGGCTCCCGCTTAGGGTTGCCAACCTCCAGGTACTAGCTGGAGATCTCCTGCTATTACAACTGATCTCCAGCTGATAGAGATCAGGTCACCTAGAGAAAATGTTGGCCTTGGCAATTGGGCTCGATGACACTGAAGTCCCTCCCCAAACCCTGCCCTCCTCAGGCTCTACCCCAAAAACCTCCTGCTGGTGGCGAAGAGGGACCTGGCAACCCTACTCAAGCCTTGTGGAATGGCCTGCCAGATGAGGTCAGGAAGACTCCCACAGTACTATCATTGCAAAATGTGCAAAACAGAAATGTTTCGGAGGACATCCTTATGATAGAATTGGGACTGCATTGGGATAGAAAGGTCCAGAGGGATGGGAGGCTGGTAACTGATAAGTCATGCAGCTTGGTGGTACAAGTGCGGGGACCCAGGGGGGATGCAAAGGAGCTGCTGCCATGAGCACAGCATGGAGGAGCTGTCCATTTCATCCCTGCCAAAATCGTGGCTTTCCAGGGCCGCCCACCTACTGGGCCATCCTGTCCTGTCCCCCCTTTTGCTATTTGCAGGGGGTGAAATGTTCACTCCGAGGCTTTTCCCTGCCTCTAGCCTCTCCCCATGTGGGGATCGAACCAGGATCCCTGGCCGTGTGACCCCTCTGCCTTTCCACTGAGCCATGCCAGTCTGTGCCATGGTCTCTGCCTGGCCCCATGTGGCTGGGGGGGATGTCAGGGCTGCAGAGGAGTGCCTGATGCCCGCTGGCTGGCATGCCTCCGTTGAACATACCCTCTTGGGCCAGTGGTTAGGATGGTTTGTCAGATGTGGAGGCTGTGGGTTCATGTGCGAACAATTTCATATCAACATCCTACTCTTCTTTCAGTTATGGATAAACAAAAAGCACCGCTGTAAGACTCAAGGAAATCTTATTCCAGAAGCCTTGATAGAGGTATTGGATAAATGCAAGACTCCATTGAAAATGTACCAAGCAGTATGTATGCTAATCTTACCAATCATCAATATGGCCATTTTTAATTCAGTTAAGATGTATTAAGTGTAATTATGCAATTTTACACATGAGCGTTCTATCTTATTAATCCTTTCAGAAATCATAGATAAAATAGGACTAATACCATTTATAATACCGTATTTCCTTTCCTTTACCCCTTGGAAGCTCCTTGATCCATTGATCTTGAGCAGCATAATTTTAAATCTAATGTTTGAGGGATATTAGGACTGAAATAAATCTTGCCACTGCCAATGTAGCCTCGGGATCCCTGTCACTTAATAAAAAAGGTGTTATATCAGACACAGAGGCATTCGATTTATATATTAAATGGGGAAAGATATAATGTGATCTAAGCTCCTCATAAAAGCGGCGTTCCAAAAGGGCATGAGCTAGTGAATCAATAGAGCCAGAAGGGCAAGGACAGGTCCTTTCTGGGTATGGTATATACAAAATTCTGCCTTGCATAACCATAGAGGGGTTAGCATTCAGTCTAGCTATTTATAACATTTCAATATATACCAAAGTACCCTTTTGTCCCTACATCATCAGATAACTATATTAAGTCCCTTAAATAACTGGGAATGTATTATATCCAGACTGTCTGGTTGGAAAGGCCTAGGCTTTTTATGCATGGCCGTTTCCCTCGTGGTCACCCTTCCAACAACTTTGGGTCTTTGTTGTGATTATGCATGCCATTTCCAACCAATAGTGGTATACTCGCTGTCCCCCTACATTTCCCTGCGTTTTGCCCATGTTTTCAAATTCGAGATAAAACTGTTCCTGAAAAAGCGGGCAAAGCACGGGGAAATGCAGTGGGAAAGCGAGGCAACCTCTGAGGTGACCGGAAACGGCATGTCTAGTCAAAACAAAGACCTGAAGTCATTGGAGGGGTGACCGCGAGGGAAACAGCCATGCATAAAAGACCCTAATCACCAAAACATCTATGCTTTTAGCAGATACAGATAAAGGAAAATAAGAATGATTACACTGGCTTAAAGATGACAATGATGAGAAATATTTGGGTGCAGACATACATAGATATTAAAAAATCTTCATTAAATATTGGAATAAGAGAAAATACTATTCAGATGATGTATGGGTGCTATTGCACCACACAAAGACTGCCAGAAGTGGTACTGACATTTTTTTTTATTTTTATTTTTTGCTTGCTGGAGATGTAAAAATCATGTTGGTATTTTTATCCCTATTTGGTGTTTTTGGACAAATACTTTGGCATGCAATATGTCAGATTATGACAGAATTTATTCATAGTGAGATCTCATATAATCCATTTAAATTTCTGTTAGGATATCTTAGTAACATTACAAAAAATAAGGAGCTTATCAGGAATAGCAGCTACGATTTTGGTAGCTCAATATTGGAAGCAGGAGAAGCTACCAAGGATGGAGGAATGGCTCTGTAAAACATGGCATTTAATGTACATGAAGAAAACAGTTTTATAGACAAACTTGGGAATTTAAACAATTTGTATGAGACAATTTGTTAAGAAATGATACCATTTTTATTGTACTGGAACAGAATTAAATTGCATAAATGTGTAAGGAAGGAAGAGATTTTGTCTAATATTAAGATACACATGGATATGCTGTACGTTGTATGATTACTCCACCTACAACAATATTGTATTATATTATTGTGATAATAAATTTTAAAAATTCAAAAAAATGCCCCCTAGCTGAGACCCAGCCACTTCCAGTGTCTCCAGCCTATCAGCCCTTTCCTCTGAATCAGGTCCTTCATTGTTGCCGTAGTGACCACCATGCTATAATGCTGGATGTCCTGCTATATGATGTCACAACCAACCAGACACACATATTGCATGCGCACAGTGCTTGCTCTGCAATCTATCAAGGTCTGCTCTGTGGTATGAACCTTGCTGCCACGACTTATGCCCATCTCTTCCTTGGGAGCCTACTGGTGCCCCTTATGGGGCTGGATGGAGCTCGAGGGCCTTGCCTGACCCTTTGCTGCTGCACCTTAGAAATCCTCAATTGCAGCAGCATCACCAACCCTCCCAGATTCCACCAAGTTCCCCTTCCCAAACCAGCTGTTCATCCTCATCCTTTCACGTACTTGGACTTTACTGGGAATGCAATTTCGTCTATTGGAAAAGAAGTGTGGAGTGCCTATCCTTGGGCTGAATACTTAGTCCTCAAGGGCAACCACTTGAGCAGACTTCAGAACTCTTCTCTGGAAGGCTTACTCTCCCTTACCTACCTGGACTTGTCATGCAATAAAATCCAAATTATCGAAAGCAATGCGTTTGAGGCTGTCCCCTTCCTGCAGATTTTAAATCTCAGTGGCAACGTCATTGAGCAGATCACTGAAGGAACGTTCCGGGCCTGGCATGGCATGCAGTTTTTGCTCAAGGTAGATCTCAGCCACAATCCACTGGCAGTCATTCAGGATTCCTCTTTTTACAGTCTGCCATCACTGAAGCTCTTAGACCTCGGTGCCACCAAAGTGACGCCAAAGACACTGGAGGACCTGCTGCAGACCTCCCTGCAGCTGAGAACACTCATCTTGCCTGAAAAGATGTCCTGCTGTCTTTGTCATATTAAGGTTGACGTTGAAGTTTTATGCGAGACTGTCAAGTTGGAGTGCAAAGAGTCCTGTGATATAAATGCAACTCAGTGCGAAAAAGAAGAGCATTTGAACAGGATGCAAGAAGAAGTAAGGAAAGTCTTAGAAATCAGGAAGTGGAATGGCAGCAGCCTGCTTAACATCTTGCCTGAGAGAGCCATGCCCTACAATGACGCACCTGAGAGAGCTGAACCCAACAATGACACGCTGGCACAGGGACTTGGGAAACAGGTCTTGACTACAGAAGAGCTTCTGAACCTGCTGCAACACAGAACTAACCGCTCTGCAGAAGATGGCCAATCAGAAATCACAGATTTGCATCAGGGTGACCTGTTTGAAACTGAGCTGAATAAGAAGTTGACTTCCCTCATCCCAATTGCACCAGTGAGGAAACTCATCTCTTACATAATCTACATCCTGAAAATGGATTGCTTGGCACCCACAATCCACAGAGCGTGCTCTAAACTAGTCTTCAGATCAGGCCTCCTCATGAAACTCTTTAGCGGAAATGTGAACGAGTCCTCCTCCCTATGGAAGTCATATTTCTGGCCCCCTGAGAATGTAACCAATATGACTGAAGCAAACTCAAGGAAACTGGAGATGCCTTCAGACAAGATAGCAAATCATGGGATTCCAGATTACAGGTATGGAAATAAGCTGCTGTTGGTTATTTCGGTGACTGCCATCATAATGATTATCATTGCTTTTATCTGCCTGAGTGAGATGTGGTCTTGCCCTTCTGCAGTTAAAGATAGGACCTTCCTGGGCAGAAAGAAGAAACCCCTACCCGATGAAAAGCTTTCTAGACCACCTTCTCAGTTAATGGGTAATGTGCCTCTTTGGCTCAAAGACATGTATCACATTCAGGATGAAACAGAGATCAACGACATGGTGGACCAATTGTATGACTCTTTGCCCTCAGAGGAAGTGGATAGAGGCCGCTGGGGCATTGCAAGGCTACCCGAACAGGAACCTGCTGTGAAAGAAATTAGTTCAGACCCATCATCTGTACCAACACTGGAACTACTGACTGCCCCCACTGCCACACCATCTCCTCCTCCTCCCCCACCAACTTCTTCTCCAAAGCCCAGCGAGAAAAAGGGTTCAGACCCAGTAGGGGGAACTTCTGAGGCCACCAGTTCAAAAGCAGCGTCTTCTGCAGCAGAGGAAGGAGGAGACGATGAAGATGAAGAGGGCTCTGCTGAGAAATCTGACAGCCCCACTACAGAGGCTACAAGTGAAGCTCTAGCAAGTGGGGAGATGGACGAGGAAGAGACTGAATTATCACTCTAGTATTTATGAATATTTATGTATATAATCTATAGGAAGGTTTTGGTGTTGTTTATGTTAAATATAATGTTATTTAAAACACACCTTTGAAATATAAAAACCAGAACAGAATAGATGCTTTGCTTAAGTTTGACCAAAAATCTGCAATGATGTTTCTATCTGTAGAAGGAGCAGTCATAGTCTTATAAGAATGTTCCTCAGTACTGGGCCTTTCATTGTGAAATGAATGAATATATGGAGTAAGAATATCTTGTTGCCTATTCTTAGGGTTGCCAACCTCCAAGTACTGTTTGGAAAGCAAAACCAGCACACAATTTCAATGCAATACAACTATAATAAAGAGCAAGGTGACAAGTGAATACCTAGCTTACAAAAGAGACAAATATATACAATATTTAAAATGCAAAATGCAAAGTACAAAGGTACAAAAATCAATCCAATTGGTTCTTCTGTTCAGGTAAGCATCCTTAATATTGTATAGTATTGTATATAGGTGTAGCAATGCCACAGGTAAGTGATTGTAGTCCATGCTTAAACAGCTGAAAAGGGGATACAAGGATGTGTCGTCTAGATCGGTATCCACGTTTCGCCGGAGGCTTCATCAGCTGATCAGTTTCATTCAGAGAAATTTCATTCAGTATCAGCTCATACTTGGTGATTTTTGAACTTACCTGGAGCCGCCTTGGCCATTGGAACGTGGTACATATGAGGATGTTATTCCTGTGCAATTATCATTTCTCTAAATGAAATTGATCAGCTGATAAATCAATAGTCTTTGGAGGTAGCTGCAAAATATGACTTAGATGGTTTATCACTGCTCTCTTAAAGCTCCAGTCCAGTCTGCGTCCTCTGAATGGTAATACTATTAAGGCAATTTGACTTAGCTGAAGCACATATTTAGCCACATTGTTAGAGTGGAGTACTGGGCATTCTTGTTCATTTCTAGTTCGAGTCATCTCTTTTTTAACAGTGCTTTCTTTTTTGGAATCCTCTTGGACATGTGAGATAAGCTCGTCTAAATTTTTCCCAATTATTTTAAATTGGTTGAAGAATTGTTGTATTGCATCTGCAATTAAAACACACTGCTCGGCCAGTAATTGGTAGTCTGTTTTGTCGATGTTGTTGAACATTTTTCCATTATCGGTAACTTTCTCCAAAACAATGTCCATCTCCGGCAAAAAACTATTTTCAGTTGAAGAGGGAGCAGGAATATTTGAAACCAGGCTGGCAAATCTGTTGCTTTGTAGCGATTCATCTCTCAGAGGTTGCTCCTTTAACCAGAGATTGAGAGATGTAAGTTCTCTGATATTTGCTTGCTTGTGGGGTGGAGAAATATTTGATTTCTGAGAAGTGCAGCCATGCTTTTTACCCATTGTAAGATGTTAAGTCTACAATATGCAGCTTCTCAAAATCTTGGCAGCAAGGCTCACAATAATTCACAATAGTTTTGGAGTTGCAAACCACCTGCGGCAGCACTATTTAACAGCTCTCCGCTGCTAGTTTCTATTGAGCTCACAGCTCACAGCTCAGAACCTCAAGGTCGCTCAGTTTTCTGAAGACCACTAAATTACGTAGAGTTTTCAAGAGCAGCAGCTACTAGATAACTTCAAATAACTTCAAATGGAGCTCACCAAAAAAAAAAAAAAAAAAAACCCATGTAAGTGCTTGAAGAGAAGCAATTATAGCTGAAAACTTACAGAACGCCGTACTAACAAGCTGGGTTAGCCGCCATGTTTTTTTCCATCTATGGCATTGAAGTCCCTCCCTTCCCCGCCATCCTCAAGCTCCACCACAAAAACCTCCCTCCGATGGCAAAGAGGGACCTGGCAACCCTACCCGTATGTGACATTGTACCCAGTTGTTACAGTCAAGCTAGTACTCAGAAGTAGCATCCAAGTAGGGAATTTCTCATGTGGGAGGCTATAAATGCCTCTGCTTTCTGTTAAGCCTTTATAATACACGATTCATACTTGAAAAATAAAATAAAATAAAATGACAAACAAACGAATGACTAGGCAAAGCTGCAAATACAAACACCTTGGACTGTTGGAATTTATTCAGGTCAGCAGTAGAGTTGGTTACAAAGGGCCCAAATCCACATGAAGATCACCCTATGCCGTGACTTCCTGCAACACGATGTGAGGTACAGGAGGAATCAGCCCCATTCCTTGCATCTTCCATTTTGGAACACTGTTCTGTCTGTAAACGTGGTGGGAGGTGAAAGTAACAAGTAATACAGAGATATCAGCCGTATCAAACAGGTTTGACATCACTTCTATTAAAAAAAACAAAAAACAGACAGGAAACCCAAGTAATTCTATCAGTTAATTCACTAGGATGGAACTGGATTCTCAGTGTTTTGTCTTGGTGGATCCACCTGGGACTTTTCCAGCTCCATGGCACTGTCATCTTTATTTTCCCCCTTTGCATTATTTACAAGGGATTCATGGCTGGAACTTTTCAAGTCAAAGTTGAGGCCCATCTGGGATGTTGTCCCCTCCGTGGTGTCACCATCTTTTGCTTCCTCCTTGGTCATATTTATCGGGAATGCAGAATTGGACTTTCTGAGGTCCACGTTGGATGCCCTGCTCCTCTGCTTGCCCAGATCAACGTCTTCATCTGACTCTGGCACCGTAAAGAGGGAAAGGGGGGATGTGGAAGTGGGTACCTCCTCGTCAAAGCAATCACAGTACTTCCTCCTGCGTCTGCCTTCTGCATCAACGAGATCAGCCACTTCCTGAAAAGGCCTCCTTTTAAAAATGGTGCGTTCGTTCAGGAATGCTGCAGGAAGAAGCAGAATTATTCTGATGCAGGGTTGTCAACTTCCTGGAAATTTGGGGATGGAGGTTGGGAAGACAGAGTTTGGGGAAGGAAAGGAGCTCAGCAGGGATGTAACCACATAAAGCCCACCATCCAGTTAGGGTTGCCAATAGGGTTGCCAGCATTTGGGGGATTTGAATGCTAAAGCGTCCCATCGTGTTGCGGCGTTTCTGGGGTAAACCCGGAAGTGACATAATCACGTCGCACGTGGCTGTGCATGTGGGATCCCCGCCCCAGCCCCGCCCTAAAAACCTCCTGACAATGAAGGGGAGACCTGGCAACACAAGTTGCCATTCTCCAGGTGACACCTGGAAATCACCCCTATTATAGTAGATCTCCAGATGACCAAGATCAGTTCCCCTGGAGAAAATGGCTTCTTTGGAGGGTGAATTCTATAGCATTATACCCTGCTGAGGTTCCTCCCCTCCCCAAACCCTACTCTCCCCAGAGTCCACCTCCAAAATCTCCAGCTAGTGTCCTTCAGGGGCAACCCTACCTCCAGGAGAACTGATCTCTATTGTAGGGTTGCCAACCTCCAGGTGGTGGCTGGAGATCTCCCACTATTACAATTGATCTCCAGGCAACAGAGATCAGTCCCCCTGGAGAAAATGGCCGCTTTGACAATTGGACTCTTTGGCATTGAAGTCCATCCCCTCTCCAAACCCTGCCTTCCCTAGGCTCCACCCCCAAAATCTCCAGGTATTTTCCAACCCAGACCTGGCAACCCTACTCTATTGGTATAGGGTTGTCAGCTCTGGGTTGGGAAATACCTGGAGATTTTGGGGGTGGAGCCTGAGGAGGGTGGGGTTTGGGGAGGGGAGAGACTTCAATGGGGTATAGTGTCATAGAGTCCACATTCCAAAGTGGCCATTTTCTCCAGGTGAACTGCCATCTGGAGATCAGTTGTAGTAGTGGGAGATCTCCAGTCACTACCTGGAGGTTGGCACCCCTACTATTGTCTGGATGTCAGCTGTAATTCCCAGAGAACACCAGCCCCCACCTGGAGGCTGGCAACCATCCTCTGATGCGACCTTCCCCTGTTCAATCCAAGGAAGACCTAATTAATTGAATAGGATGCTATCTCTTGGGGAGGACAGACTTCATGTTTCTGGGAGTTACTTAATTTTTTTCAGGAGACTTCGGAGCTGCCATTGTATCTTTGGGTCTCCAAGGAGAAGAAAAACAGGATAAAAATATGCTGAAGGATAAAATAGTGGGACCCAAGCCAAAGGACCACATCTCTTTGGCAAACCTCACGGTGGAAATGTATGTCCTATTTTTAGGGTTGCCAGTTTCCAGGTGGAGGCTCGAGATCTCCCGCTATAACAGCTGATTTCCAGGTGACAGAGATCACTTCCCCTGTAGTACATGGCTGCTATGGAAGTTGGACCCTGTGGCATTATACTCCATTGAAGTCCCTCCCCTCCCCTAAACGATGCCTTCTTCAGGCTCCATCCCCAAAATCTCCAAGTATTTCCCCACCCGGAGGAACCCATCTGGTGAGTAAAAAGACGCCAACTGTTGTGTCTTCTAGGGACTGTGAAGTTGACTTTGAGATTCTAGAACTCTTTTTCAAGTTGGGAAATTGCCGTAATGAAGTCTCATCCAGCACACAGGAGACGGGGGGGGAGGATTATAATTATGGTTTGTTATAATTGGGGCAGAATTTAGAGAGGCATGTTGGATCTGATGAAGACTGAATTGGGGGCCAATATTGAGCTGAGATTAATACACTCACCTTCTTCTTTTTCTTCGTAGATTCTCAGCAAACCTTTTGCAGCCAAGAGAAAGTCTGAAATGTCAAACTTCCCATTCTCTGAAGGACAAGGAAAGGGAGATAGATTTATAACTTACACGTGAGGTTAAGCAACTTCACTGGCTCCCGGCACAATAACATGAGTAGGTTCTGACCACTTTGATCCTCCTGGTGTTACTGGAAGTCCAAGAACCCCCACAGGCATGATTCAAGGGTCAAAATAGATTGCAGGAAGAAGAGGGGAGGCGGGGAGGTTTGTATCTTTAGGATCCATGGGTAAACATTTTAAGTTTTTTAAAATTTGTTTTTAATTTGAAATTTTGTGGTTTTCGCTGTTCATAGACATAATTATATGTTTTGCCTTGTATTTGGTGTTAGCAACTTTGGTCTCAAAAAAAGCAAGGGAAAAGACTTGGGGAGAGATCCCAAGGGCTGACCCTGAAATGCTAAGGCTGGCAACCAGCCCCTACACTGGTGTAACTCCAAGATAAGCCAGCGTAAAACAAAGATATGCCGGTGCCAAAGCACATTGGTACCTGTGCCAGTGTAGAAACCGACAATAGCTGGATATGACAGTGAAAAGGAGCTGGACAAAGGGCCAACATACATGATACCCCTGACATGCGTCAGGTCATGGGCGCATGACCGGACTCACAGTCAGTACATTGGGGAAACTCACCTTAGAAAGCACTTAAAAGCCCCTTTGTGAGGCCTCTGTCCCTGCCTCTTGCCCAGACCATCAACAAGAACATAAACACATAAGAAAGGCCCTGCTGGATCAGACCAAGGTCCATCAAGTCCAGCAGTCTGTTCACACAGTGGCCAACCAGGTGCCTCCAGGAAGCCCACAAACAAGACCACTGCAGCAGCATTATTGTTGAGGATTCAATGCGAGTTCCATTTCTATCAGGGCAGTTAAAGGGTTAACTTGTTTATATCAACAGTTTAGATAGTCTCAAGATAATGCTGAAATAACAGATGTCAGTATTCTATTGGCTAAGAAATCGCCATTGCAAAGGTGCAGAACGGCACGGAGTCAGAATTGTTTTATTACCCTGTTCCTTTGTTAAAGGTGTGAAAGTTTAGGGCAGGATAGTCAGTTACCTTTTGAATCTCACAGATGCAAGATGCCTGTTTTCAGCTCTCTTGAGCTGGGACACAGACAAAGGGATTTAAGCCATAGTACCTGCTAGAATCTCTCGCAAGTTTTATAGGGAACTAGATAGAAAGATTGTTATTTGTTTTAATCCCATGTAACCTTCCCTGTTTAGGAAAGTAAAGGATTTTTGTTGATTAAGAAAAAGTCTTCGACTCTGTTTTATTGTGTGCTTGACCTGACTCTTTCTAACCACAATCACGATCCATGGGCCATCAATAATCTAACAATTATCCTGCCTGTGTTCCACAGCACCTAATATAATAGGCATGCTCCTCTGATCCTGGAGAGAATAGGTATGCATCATGACTACTATTCATTCTGACTAGTAGCCATGGTCTGGATAGCCCTTTCCCCCATGAACATGTCCACTCCCCTCTCCCTTGATCCCCATTCTGCTCTTAGTTGTTTTGAAGGGCACCCCCCTTAAAAGCGTAAATGTGGTGGGGGAATCCCTAAAACAAGTCTGAAAAACATGCCTGGTCTCCTTGACCATCGTAAATTCTATTGCGGAGGCAGGGTGTCACTGGAATGCATAAAACCTTAACATTCCCCCAGCTCCAATGCATGCCTAATACAGTCATAGCCGGATACTTCATGAAGGCAACAAGAACCATTTCCAGCTATCACTATCCCATATATGGATAGGAGATGAGAAAGGAAAGTCATGGGGAGGAAGATGACTGCTAGACATGGGGTACTAAATAACAGAATCTGGTCTGACTGAGGTGGATTTCCAGCCACCCACAAATCTGATGAAGTAGTACTAGGAACTTTCTCACAGGCTCGGGGGGTGGCTAAATTTCCCCATCGAATGCCCAGACCACTGGGCCATTGGGCAACTTGATCTTTTGGCACGTACTGGAAGAGGTCAACACTCACTGTTCGCTTTTGTGCGTCCCAGGGCTTTATGCACAGTCTCCGGGCTCAGAGTGATCCCCAGGTACTGCAAGATTGGCTCCAGTTCTTTGACAGACACGCTCCCCTTCTTCATCTTCCTGAAAGCATGGAGTGTATTCTGGAAACCTACGGAACGTACAGGGGAGAAGGAGGGCCACTGTTAGTTAAGTCCCAGATGACTATTGTTCTGGAAATGAACACCTGAAGCTGCCCTCTACTGAGTCAGACCTTTGGCCTATCCTTTCAGGAGAAGGGAAGGACTTCATTGCCATAGAGTCCAATTGCCAAAGTGGCCATTTTCTCCAGGGGAACTGATTTCTATTGGCTGGAGATCAGTTGTAATAGTGGGAGATCTTCAGCTACCACCTGGAGGTAAACCTGGAAGTGACATTAATCACCCCCTTCAGCCCCTTCAGCTTCCGCCCGCCAGCCAGCTGAGGGGCAGCAGTCCCCTTAATTGGTGGGCTATTGCCTGCCATTACCTGGTATCTGGCAAGCCTAGCTGTTTGGCCTTTAGCCCAGTGACACAAACTGCAGGGCCCCGGCCCTGGGGCCATTCAACGTTGGGAAAATGGCCTGAGGAGGACTTAACTTTCCCCCTCGCAATCCACAGTCTCATTTGGAATTAACGTGCATCAGACAACTACGTCTAAAAACTGGTGGGTGCTCCAAACATGGAACTCCCAGAGCACATTGGGCCAAAAAGACACAAGCTGTGGAAAGACACGGGTGCCGCCATCTGCCTTCCTCTTACACTCTGTTTCTGCAAAAGGAGAGGTTGTATTCACAGCTTCCAGGAATTCAGAGAAGTTCAGACTTCTGTGTTCTGTAACAGAGGAAGACACAAAAAATGAGTGGGGAGCACAGCATATTGTGCCGGCATCACATTTTATGCCCTTGACATCTGCCATAGGATTTGAATTCAGACTGTCTACCTTCAGATTTCCATGTTTTTTCAAAAAAACTGACATTTTAAAATATGAATTTCAGAACAAAAATCTTAACGCTGCCTATTGGAGCAGTGCTGGAGGCAGGCTATGGTTTGCTGATTCCGGTGTGGTGGGAGCACCTGCATTGAGTATAATGCTCTCGAGTCCACCCTCCAAAGCAGCCATTTTCTCCAGGGGAACTGGCCTCTGTAGTCTGGGGATCAATTGTAATACCAGGATATCTCCAGGTGCCACCCTAGATAGGCAAGCTCTCCCTCCCTCCTTTGGGGGAGTGGGGCCAAGGTGGGCTGGGGTGGAGCCCTTATCCAGGGGTGCTCCCTCTAGGGTTGACCACTGCCCCTCAGCTGGCCAGCGGGGGAAGCAGGCCAGCTGAAGAGGGGCAATTAATGGCACTTCCAGGGTAAACCCAGAAGTGACAGCAGTTCTCTAGCACATTCCTCCAAAAAACCCATGGTTCCAATAGAGGTTTTGGAGGAATGTGCTAGAGCATCTCTGTCACTTCCTGGTTTTCCCTGAAAGTGACGTTATTGCGCCAGTCACCCTCCCCCCAGCCTCACCACAAGGAAGCTCCTGCTGGTGGCGAGGGGGGACCTGGCAATCCTAGTTCTCCCTTCAGTCCACCCCTGGTCAGTCCTGTCTGGTCTGACTGGCAGTGCTGCCTGTGGTCTTCACATCAGCTTCTACCCGACTCTTTTAATCGGACTTCCTGGAGATTGACCCTGGGACCTTCTGCATGCCAAGTTGCGTGTTAAAGGGGGCAGGGAGAGACGTGGCAGGAGCCAAAGTCCCAAAAGTGAGGGTTAAACACTAGGGCTGATAGGCTCTTTGTTGCCACCGATGGGAGATTTTTGGGGTGGAGCCTGAAGAAAAGCTATACGGTACCTTTGATAATAGCTTCCATCTTATTTCTGGTGAGACCTGTTCAGGATTGTATTCCTGGTCTCTAAGAACCTTGTTCAACTTGGACTTTACCTTTGGACTTCCACTGCACTGTCCACAGTATACGTATTTATGCACTTGATATATATTGTGTTATTTCACTTGTGTTATCTATATAATTCTGATTGAATCACATTCTTTGCATACTTACGCTGTATCTTGTTGTTACTGCTGTTTTGCTTAGCTCAACTACATTGGCAACAGGCTAACTTTTTGTTTTACAAGTACCTGGAGGTTGGCAACCCTATTAAACACGCACCATCCACGCTGATGCAATGCAGAATATTATGCATCTCCTCACTGGTCACCAGGACGCCCAGCAAGTGCAGGGCCAGGAGGAGGTCGCTCACGTGAATCCTGCCATGTCTGATGATGCCGAAAACAGAGCTGGCCCTGTAGAGGCCGGAACAGGAGGACAGAGACTCTGCAAAGCAAGGACAACGACGCAGTGAGTGCCGGAAGGTCCACAGAGTAAAGCCACCCAGAAAAAGAATGGCAACAAAAAAGGTGGCTTCATCAGCCCCCTCCCCCCTGAAAAAAACCCTTGCTTTTGGACAGGACAATCCTATACCCACAGAAGGGCATGCCTTTTGCTGGAAGTTGGAGGAGAATTCTCCAGCCCAAATCTGTGCCATGGAATGATTGAATTCTCCAGCCCAAATCTTTGCCATGGAATGATTGACGTGGCTGCACAGACTCCTCCGTGCCCACACTCAAAGTGAACAATTTTTTAAGTGCCCCCATGTATTAAATAAAATCCTAACATGTGAAAAAGAAAGGTTCTAACACAAATGCCTCCAAACAGTCTTGAACACATGAACACATGAAGCTGCCTTATACTGAATCAGACCCTCGGTCCATCAAAGTCAGTATTGTCTACTCAGTCCAGCAGCGGCTCTCCAGGGTCTCAAGCTGAGGTCTTTCACATCACCTACTTGCCTGATCCCTTTAACTGGAGATGCTGGGGACTGAACCTGGGACCTTCTGCATGCCAAGCAGATGCTCTACCACTGAGCCATGGCCCCTCTTTCCTCTCTGCCTGCAAAAGGAACATTCAAACATGTGGCCCATGCCTATGTGGTAGGGTTGGCAGCTTCGGGTTGGGAAATACCTGGCGATTTTGGGGGGCGGAGGCTGAGAGAGGCGAGGTTTGGAGAGGGGAGGGGCTTCAATGTTATAGAGTCCAATGGTCAAAGTGGCCATTTTCTCCAGGGGAACTGGCTTCTGTCACCTGGAGATCAGTTGTAATAGTGGGAGAGCTCCAGCCACCACTTGGAGGTTGGCAGCCCTACTGTGTGGTCTGGAGTCCAATCTATTCCATCCGGACTGTCATCTCATCCCTTCTTTGTTCTGCTGTGAGGGAAGATTCAGCTAACAGCTTGAGTGGCAGAAGCATCATATTTCTACACAGCCCAATCTCTCACCGACAGAGGCAATGTATTGGCTAGACCTTGGGGCACATGCCTAGGGCTCCGAACCAGGGCCGTAACTGGGGGGCAGGGAGAGGGCAGCCGCCTCCCTGGCATGCAGAGTGGGTGGCAGAAACCCCAGGGGGTTGAGCGGTAAAGCATCCCGTCGCATTGAGGCGCTTCCGGGAGTAAACCCTGCAGTGACATAAGCACATCTCGCGTGGATACCCCACCCCAAAAAACCTCCCACTGGTGGAGAGACCTGTCAACCCTATCCCCCCCTCCCCAGCTATGGCCCTGCCCCGAACCAGAGTTGCCAGGACCCCCCTAGCTACTGGCACGGGATGGAAAGGTAGGGTTTCCAGATCCAGGCTGGGAAACTGGTGGTTTGGGGGTGGAGCCTGGGGAGGACAGGGACCTCAGTGAGTAGTTAAGCAGTTAAGGCAGAAAGCCTGCATGTTCCTGCAGTCACACAAGAGCTCTTACATCAGGGCAAAACTCAGCGAGTTACCTTCCCATTGAGTCTGCTGAACACGGCGCAGCCTGGGTCCTTCCCAATTGTCACAGAAGGTTATGCAAAGATTACAAATAATTTTACGCTTCCTGCCAAGACAGACAGAGAAAGCTGGTTATGATTTCCCCCTCCTTTTGACCCAGTCATTGGATATTGATCACAAGACAAAAAAAACTCAAATCCTCCAGAGCTTGGGGCAGAAACCTTAAAATATTCAGGAAACAGAGGGGTTCCTTCAGGACCAGTCTTTGTATTGGAAGTCCAGGGCCTCAGCAGGGTAGTCCCCCCTCCCCACATGCACAAAAGTAGGCTGTAGAGATACATTTGAGCAAGATTGCATTGGGGCTCAGGTAGGGTTACCAACCTCCAGGTACTAGCTGGAGATCTCCTGCTATTACAACTGATCTCCAGCTGATAGATATCAGTTCCCCTGGAGAAAACAGCTGCTTTGGCAATTGGCCTCTATGATATTGGTCCCTCCCCAGGCTCCACCCCAAAAATCTCCAGGTATTTCCCAACCCAGAGATGACAACAGCAGACTCGGGGTCTATTTTAATACCGGCGCCCTTTCTGGGCCATTTCAAGTTGCAAAATGGCCCGGCTATGGGGGGGTAGGAATAGGATTGCCAGGTGAGTGGTTTCGGCAGGCAATTGCCCGCCAATCTACCAGGTTGCTCCGGAGTGGGGAATCACAGGTGCATGCAGCCATACGCGACGCGATTACATCACTTCCGGGTTTACCCCCAGAAGTGCCGCTTCACCACGGCCACTTTAGCACTCAAACCCCTTTTGGGCGACTGCCTTTTGCAAGCCCCGGTGAATCTTGCCCTTTCCTCCTTTTGAAATCACTTACTTTTTGGGGCAATAACTCAGATTCAACCAGTGTTTATTGGACGAACTTGAGGATAATTTCACACGCAGTGGCACACTTTTGCTGCTTTTCACACGCAGTGGCAGGCTTTTGGTGCTTTTCACACGCCGTGGCAGGTTTTTCGAGCTTTTCACACGCCGTGGCAGGCTTTTCAAGCTTTTCACACGCGGCGGCACGCTTTTCGAGCTTTTCACGCGCAGTGGTGGAATATCTGAGGCTGTACGAGGCGGTCTGTGGATCGGTTAGGGATATTCATTCTTAGTCGGAAGACCAGCACAGGGCCCAGTTAGGACTGGAAATAATTTTTATATTACATTTTTGTCCCAGACTTCCTCCAAGGGGCACAAGTCCATGTATGTTACAGGGAAAGTATTCCTATCCGGACATCCCATATCTGATCTGAAAACCAGACCCTTCAAGCCAGCATGCAGGCAGATCCGTACTGCCTGCTTTCAATGTTTCGTCTCACCTAAAAAAATAAAATACAGTGTACATGGCATTGTAGGTGGAGATTGAAAGCCTGCCATTGTTAGTTTCTTTGTTTGTTGTTGCTCTTGTTTAACAGCTGATACAGGTATTCTGGTGAGAGTGTTACGCCTTTGCTTTCTGATGGTTCAATGTACACAAAATTATTAAAAATAATTTAATAATTTAATTATATGTCCTTCAGTGTTACTCCTCTAAAGATGCCTGCCACAGCTGCTGGCGAAACGTCAGGAAAGAAAATACCAAGACCATGGTTACACAGCCCGGATAACCTACAAGAACCTATTAAAAATATTGTTTAAAATTATATTCAGGCTATGTGTATAAAGTGTATGTAAACCCGGAAGTGGTTGATACCTGCACACATAGTATATGAGAGACATATACTAACCAGTATTACAACTAAAACCAATCTGACCAGATGTTTGAGTAATTGGTAATAGATTTTACAACCTATACACATGCCTGGTTGGGTTTGAACAGTTTGTATATGTATTTATTTATTTCTGTAAATGTGTGCAGGCTTAACACGTAAAGCATAAATGAATTTGGGTCCCATCCCCAAGATATCTCATTATGTATATGCGAAATATCCCAAATATTCTAATATGTGGAAAGATCCGAAATATGGACCACTTCTGGTCCCAAGCAGTCCGGATAAGGGATGCTAAACCTGTACTGTCGTCCCCTTCCCATTTTAATCCTCACAGGATCCCTGTGAATTGGGTCAGTATGAGGGACAGTGTGAGGCCCCAGGTCAGCCAGTGAGTTTCATGGCAGAGAGGGGATTCTCTCTTCCTCGTATCCTTACGACAACCTGTTAGGTAGGCCATGCTAAGAGAGCGTGCCCGGCCACCCCAGTTCCAATTCCAGTTCCAGTGCAAAAAGAGCACCTGTATGCAAATGAGCATTTAGGCGTAACTTGATTATAACTTTCGGTGTATCTTCAAGGGGCTGGTAAGTAGTAAGCTACATATAGAGTAACAGCCTTATCATTACCAGACAGCAGATCGATTAAGTGGTAGTCATGAGAACATACAGGAAAGTGTGAAATCAATGGAGTAATCAAAGAAGATCTTACAGAAGAATATAAATCACAACTGAATAAAAAGTGGATAAGTGTTTCTGTCTTTGCCTTTCCACATGAGCAGACTCTCTGTTTGACTGGGGTTTTCAAAAAATATGCCAGTTAATTCACTGAGGGGTAAAACATTACGTCTGGCCAAGAGGAAAAGTCTTTGAAAAGTTGGAATGGTTAAGAATTCACGATAATCTGGGAGCACTGGAAAAGATGGGGTGCTTTGTCCCCAGAAGGAGGGTGCGCATTTCCTTCTGGCATCACCACATAGTTCAAGACAGTCCCTTTGTCTAAGTCCATGAGTGCCTTATTCATTACTAAAGGAAGGTCTGAGGGAAAACTTGTAAACTTGGAAGTCTTTCATCGACTGTCCAAGAGGACACAAAAGGGTCAAGCTCAGTCCATTTTAAAAGATCAGGAAGAAAATCCTGTTCTAATAGCGGGGGGAAAAATCTAAATTTCACCACAGCTTTCCATGCTAAGAGGAGGATGGAACGAAGGCCAGCCTCTAAGTTAGAGTTTGAAATACAGTTAGGCACTTGAAAGATGGCATGTAAAAACCCTGCCAAGGCTACCCAAAGTTCCTTTTTTTAATTTTTTAAATTATTTTCCTTCATTTAATACATATGAATAAAATCAACAGTTAACACTAAAAGTTAAGAAAAGTACTAAAAAATCTATAATAAACATATAATGACTTCCCCTTCACTCTCTTCCATCTACAAATAAAGTGTATATACTTTTGCTGATTAAGCTAATCCCTATATTATTTAATGAATATATATTTACCTTATCTAATTTTATCTAATATTATCCATTCAATACCTTAATATCATCATAATACAAAGTGTATACGAGAGATTAACAAAGAATATCCTTTAAACGGTCCCATTAAAAATGGATTTTCACAATAAATTCTCCACTCCTCCCATTCCCCCCAAAATTGTACATTGTCATTCTGATTTATCAAAGCCGTACGTTTCGCCATCTCCGTCATTTCCAGCATCTTACTTATCCAGTCTTTTCTGGTCGGTATCTCGTCCGTCTTCCACTTAGCTGCATATATCACACGTGCAGCCGTGGTGGCGTATATCAAGGCTACCCAAAGTTTCATGGGTCTTTGAACATGATTCTTTGCCTGACTCTCTCAGCCAGGGGTCTCCAGCCTTTTTGAGACTGTGGGCACCTTTGGGATTCTGACACAGTGTGACGGGCGCGACGGGCGCAGCAACAAACTGCCTGCCACAAGGTGGCTGCCAGCTACAAAATGGGTGCTGCAGCTTCCTTTCAATCATACAGTGAGGATCCTTATGCTGTGGCAGTAGCTGCTGCCAAAACAATGAAATTTCCAGTGGCCAGCCAGAAAGCTTGCTGGGCAAAAGCCCCACTTGGCCCTGCCTGTTTTCTAATAACATTTGGAGGGCATGGGGTTGCCAACCTCCAGGTACTCAAACCCAACGACAGCACACAGGCTCAACTTAATCCAACAGTTTTATTAGCCTATTCTAAAGTATTGAAACTAACGCACACAATATTGCTAATAATAAATTCACCTATACCGTTCTACACCTATCCACTAAATCCTAAACAAATTCCCACTGTTTAGGATTTAGTAGATAGGTGTAGATAGGTATAGGTGAATCTATTATTAACAATATTGTATGCGTTAGTTGCAATACTTTAGACTAGGCTAATAAAATTGTTGGATTAAGCTGAGCCTGTGTGCTGTTTGGAAACATTGTTATTTCAGCATAAGTTACTTTGTTGTTATCAAACCTCCAGGTACTAGCCGGAGATCTCCTGCTATTACAACTGATCTCCAGCCGATAGAGATCAGTTCCCCTGGAGAAAATGGCCGCTTTGGCAATTGGACTCTATGGTATTGAAGTCCCTCCCCTCCTCAAACCCCACCCTCCTCAGGCTCCGCCCCCAAAACCTCCCGCCGGTCGTGAAGAGGGACCTGGCAACCCTAGGTGGGCACCAAGACAGCTATCGGCGGGCACCCTGTTGGGGTCCCTTGCTCTAAGAACTACGGCACTGTGGCTGTCAACGTAGAAGTTGGGATTCCTGAGAAAAACTGACCAGACCACAGGACCAAAATTTAGAGATCAATGTGCAAGGAAGATACTTCTAAATGTGGGAGTCTCCAAGCACTCGAGGCTGGTGTATACATAGATGAATTAAGAGAGTATTAAATAGACTGGCCAACTGAGGGAGTGTCAGGGGCCAAGAGTGTGCAATTGACGGTGTGAAATTAGCGTCACCAGCACCTGTCAAGAGCCTGGGTGTGATCCTTGATGCCTCCTTATCCATGGATTGGGTTGCCAACCTCCAGGTACTAGCTGGAGATCTGCTATTACAATTGATCTCCAGCCGACAGAGATCAGTTCCCCTGGAGAAAATGGCTGCTTTGGCAATTGGACTCTATGGCATTGAAGTCTCTCCCCTCCCCAAACCCCACCCTCCTCAGACTCTGCCCCAAAAACCTCCCACCGGTGGCAAAGAGGGACCTGGCAACCCTATCCATGGAGGCTCAGGTCACAGCCGTGGCCAAGGTGGCCTTTTTCCATCTCCGCTGGGCTGGGCAGCTGGTGCCATACCTCTCCCGCCCCTACCTAGCCACAGTGATCCATGCAATGGTCAACTCCAGGCTAGATTACTGTAACTCACTCTACACAGGGCTGCCCCCGAGACTCATTCAGAAACTCCAGCTGGTACAGAATGCCATGGCGAGGCTCCTCACAGGGACCCTGCTGGGGGAACATATATAGCCAGTCCTCCGCCAACTGCACTGGCTCCAGCTGGAATACCTGATAAGGTTCAAGGTGCTGGTTTTGACCTTTAAGGCCTTACACGGTCTGGGACCCTTGTATCTGCGGGACCGCCTCTCTTTGTATGCCCCTCAGAGAGCTTTGCGTTCCTCAAACAGTAATCTCCTGGTTAACCCTTGCTTGAAGAGGGTCTGGCTGTCCTTTACCAGGGCCAGGGTTTTCTCAGCCCTGGCTCCAGCCTGGTGGAAGTCCCCTTTCCATTGAAACTAGGACCCTGTAGGATCCAAAACAGTTCCACAGGGCCTGCAAGGCAGAGTTATTCCTACGGTTGAAGACACCTATGGTTTTGTCTTCTATGCTGGCCTCCCTACTAGGGTTGCCAGCTCTGGGTTGGGAAACACCTGGAGATATTTGGGGTGGAGCCTGAGGAGGGCAGGGTTTGGGGAGAGGAAAGACTTCAATGTCATAGAGTCCAATTGCCACAGCAGCCATTTTCTCCAAGTGAACTGATCTCTGTCGGCTGGAGATCGGTTGTAATAGCAGAGGATCTCCAGCTAGTACCTGGAGGTTGATGCAAACAAAACTGTTTTATTTGCATCATTACTATTTACAGTAGAGTCAGTTATTGGCATAAGTACCTGGAGGTTGGCAACCCTACTCCCTATCCTTCCTCCCATCCTTCTTCTATGCTGCTGAAATTATGGGGGCCCTGGTTGCTGCAGGCTCTGCTCCTATGCTCATATTTTTCTTTGAGCGCCATCTTGCTTTTAACTGCTTTTTCATAGTTAAATAATTTATTACTGTTATTGTAAGTATCTTGTTGAGATTTTATGGTATTTTTCTTATTTCATTGTATTTTTATATGATGGGAGCTGCCCGGAGCCCAGCCTTTCGGCTGGTGAAGTAAGGGCAGGATATAAAATGCACTAAACAAACAAACAAACAAACAAACAAACACATACATACATACACACATACATACATACATGCATAAAATCATCAGGAATTCTCACCTGTGGTGATGGCTGCTAACAGATTGGCGCACACTGGGCAAGCTCTTTGTCTGTGGCCAGACCTTGCTCATTGCCACAGGACTAGTCCCTTCCTTCTTCTGCTTCTTCTTCGCCAAAAGAGGTGGTCTCTTCAGCAGCTTCTCAAATGAGGGGGAAATCTGGGTGGGTGGAAGAAACAACCACAGTGTTTGCCTCACCAACAGATCCTGACAAGGACAAGGACATTCTGAAAGAGCTGTGCCAGGGGTCGGGCAATGCCTAGTGCACCAGGTGGCATAGGGAGGGCTCAGATGCACTGCAGGGGCGCGGCTCAGTCCTGGCATCAGCAGCCCTGGAGGTAGGGTTGCCAGGTCTCTCTTCGCCACCGGCAGGAGGTTTTTGGGGTGGAGCCTGAGGAGGGCGGGGTTTGGAGAGGAGAGCGACTTCAATGCCATAGAGTCCAATGGCCAAAGCAACCATTTCCTCCCACCTTAACGTGGGCCTGGGCTCTGGTTCAACAAGCAGACTTTTGAAATCACAGCTGCAGCTTGCCAAGGCAGGGGCACATGCAGAGCCAAAGCAGAATGCAAAAGGTGAAGCGGAGCTTTCCAATGGCCAGGACTGCCGGATATTCAACAGGGACGGAGCATTGTAAGAATAAGCTACACCCACGTCAACTTGCTGACGGCACTGCTGGAAACGATTAGTTAACTGAACTTGACCAATGAAGTGATGTATAGACTGTGCGGCTGGCTCATTATGTCTCAGGTGCAAATGCATATATCCCAAAATGTGTAATGGAGAATTGCAGGGGAGGATTTAGGGAGGCAAGGGCCTTTTATGAAGGGACATTTTCCTGTGGTCACCCCCGCCGACTGCTTCGGGGCTTCCTTTGGATTATGCATGCCTTTTCTGCCTGTCAGAGGTCGCCTCCAACTTCCCGCACATTTTTCCTGCACTTTCCAGATGCTGTTTTAGCCAGAATTTGGAAAATGCAGGCAAAATACACAGGGAGAGTGAGGTGACCTCTGACAGGCAGAAAAGGCATGCATAATCCAAAAGGAAGCTCTGAAGCAGTTGGAGGGAGAGACCCTGGGGAAATGTTCCTGCATAAAAGGCCAAGGTGGAGGCAGCTCCTCTGGCAATGGAACAGCAGTTTTAGCATTGGAAGGAATTGGGATGCAGAAACGAAGGCAGAAAGTGCGGGAAGGGAGAGGTCCATGTTCTGGGTTTTTTTGTTTGTGTGTGCAAATAAAAGTGTGTGCTTTGTGTAAATGTGTTTCTGAAGGCCCAATGTGTAAACTGGATATTGGTGCCTCTGTGCCTTGGGAGGTGGTGGACTCTCCTTTAAGCAGAGGCTGGGTGGCCATCTGTTGGGGAAGGCAGTAGTTTAGAGTACTCCTGTAATGGCAGGTGAGGCGAGGTGGCCTCCCATGTACCCCCCAACTAAGGTTCAGCCTCCAGGTGGGCCTGGAGTTAGGGTTGCCAGGCACCAGATGGTGGCTGGAGATCTCCCAGTATTACAACTGGTCTCCGGGTTACAGAGATCAGTTCCGCTGGAGGTCGACTTAGGGCTGCCAGACCTCCACCAGGGGGATCCCCCCATTTGGCCCCCTCCCTCCATCACTGTCCAGCTGGTTGGCGGGGTCTTACCAAGTTTATAATGAGCCCCTGGCCCCAGTAGTGCAATGACATCACCATGTCATTGCTTCTTGAAGTGATGTCATCATGTTGGTGATGTCAAGGGAGATGCTCTGGTATCTGGGCAAAACTCTATGGTAAAAACAGCTTCAAGTCTTTGCCCAAATACCAGAGCGTCTCCCTCAACATTACTGGTGTGATGATATCACTTCCGGAAATGACGTCAGCACACCAGCGCTGGCCTCCCTCCCTCCTACCTCCCATTCCCCACTCTGTGGATCTCCCAACCACAGAGACAACTTCCCCTGGAGAAAATGGCAACTTCAGAGGTAGGGATGCCAGGTCCCTCTTTGGCATTGGTGGGGGATTTTGGAGGCGGAGCCTGAGGAGGGCAGGGTTTGGAGAGGGGAGGGACTTAAATGCCATAGAGTCCAATTGCCAAAGTGGCCCATTTTCTCCAGGTGAAATGATCTCTATCGGCTGAAGATCAGTTATAACAGCAGGAGATATCCACCTAGTACCTGGAGGTTGGCAACCCTATTCAGAGGGCAGACTCTGCCATCACACTGCTGCTGAGCTCCCTCCCCTCTCCAATCTTTGGCCTTCCCAGGCGCCATCCCCAAATCTTCAGGAGTTCCGCAGCCTGGAGTTGGCCAACTGTTTCATAAGACTTGGTGGCCTTCTGCAAGGATGCATAAACTACAGAGCATCTAAATGGGCTCTCATGTTTGAGGTTTTTCTTTTCCCTTCCTCCTAAAACCAACACACATTTTCAGCTAACCTCGAGTGCCTTTGGAAGTATCTATTGGTTATCATTTGAACTGCTTGAATTCTGTAGTCCTTCAGTGATCTCTCTGCATGTGTTCTGGAGAATTGTTGTCTGCCCTCACATGTAATATGCCTTCATACAGTATGAGGACATGTAGGGTGATGTCATGAATCACTATTGTGATGGATTGACCAGTAGGGCCACCAGAAGGCCAGTGGTTTGTGAGGGGCTGCTCCCCTTCCTGGGCTACCCTGGCCCTAAGCAATGGGTGACTCTCACCTTGTGTAAGCCATATGCAAGCCACCATTACAGCAGTCTTGCATTCTGACCGCCACACAGGGCAATGGCCCATGGCTTGAGGATAGGGCTGAGAGCTATGGCTTTGGAAATTCCTGGAGATTTGGAAATAGAGTCAGGGGGTGGTGGGGTTTGGGGAGGGAAGGGACCTTAGGGAGGTACAATGCCACCCTCCAAAGCAGCCATTTTCTCATGGGAAACTGATGTCTGTGATCTGGAGATCAGTTGTAATTCTGTGGGATCGCCTGGCTCTGCATGGAGGCTGACAATCCTACTCAAGTTCTATGGGGGCAGAAGTGTAAAAGTCAATGAAAGCTGGTGTGCCCAATCCCACATGAGGCAGGTGGGAATGTGCTCCTCCTCCCTCCCCACCAGGGATGCCAGCCTCCAGACAGGATCTAGGGATCCCCTGGAATTACAGCTCATCTCCAGACTACAGAGATCAGTTCCCCTGGAGAAAATGAAAGCTTTTGAGGGTGGACTCTATGGCGTTGCACTACACTGAGGTCCCTGTCCTCCCCAGGCTCCATCCCCAAATCTCCAGGAGTTTCCCATCCTGGAACTTGCAACTTTAACCCCCCACCCCCTGCCACTGACTGGGGGGACCTGGCAACCCTACTCCCCACTTCTCTGGGAGGAGCTGGGGCCATGGTGCTTTTCGAAGGCCATTTTTGCCTTCTAGTCTGCCACTGATCACTAGGGATCACCACCCTTCTATGGCACTGGAATGGCAGTACAGACCCATGTGTAGAGGGAATGCTGACTCCTGGAGATGGGGAGCCTCCAGGTTCCCTCCGGTGTTCATGCCTGGATGGAGTGAATGGCATTATGACCAGATTCACACACACAGAGAAAGAGAGAGATCAAGAATTGAACACTTAACAACTATATATTGTACCATGAAGCAAACTAAAAGGAAACAGGCATAACAAATACAACCTAAGAAATACATTAATGCAAATACATAATAATTAAGAACATACGGAAAGCCATGCTGAATCAGACCAAGGTCCATCAAGACCAGCAGTCTGTTCACACAGTGGCCAGCCAGGTGCCTCTAGGAAGCCCCCAAACAAGACGTCTGCAGCAGCAGCATCCTGCCTGTTTTCCGAGCACCTAATATAATAGGCATGCTCCTCTGATCCTGAAGAGAATAAGTAAACATAATGACCAGCATCCATTTTTACTAGTAGCCATGAATAGCCCTCTCCTCCATGAACATGAAAGCCTTCCAAATTGGCAGGCATCACCACATCCTGGGGCAGGGAGTTCCACAATTTAACTATGTGTTGTGTAAATAATAATAAGGTATACATTCTGTTTGCATATCAAGCACAAGCAACCTTTTGCAATTCATAGAAGAGTTAATACATGTCAATCAAGAATATACAGTATCCAGGCATTCCAAGAGGATGTAGCTGGGGGGAGTACACACGTAGGGTTGCCAAGTCCCCCCCTCCATCGGCGGGAGGTTTTGTGGGGCAGGGCTGGAGCGATCATATGGCCACGTGCGACGAGATCACGTTACTTCCAGGTTGACCCTTGGAAGCACCGCATCACCACAGCTGCTTTAGCACTCAACCCCCTCAAATGCTGGTGTTTTGGGGGTTTGAGTGCTAAACTGGCTGCGGTGATGTGGCACTTCCGAGGGTAAACCCGGAAGTGACACGATCACATTGCGCCAGCTGCACAAACGTGCAATCCTTGGTCTTGAGCAGTTGGGTGGATGAGCAGGCAATTGCCTGCTGAAACCATCTGGCAACCCTATACACATGTCACATGAGCATAATGTCTGAGCCCCTTGCCCTATCTCAAAGAACGGCAGGCCCCTGTCAGGTCACCATCAAGGATAATCTCTGCTGTCAGTGTCTCTTGGATGTTTAGGCTTTAAGGATAATACAACTAGGCTCAGGAAGGTCTGGAATAACTTAACCGAAGGGCAACTGCAAAGCATAGCATTCTTGTATCTCGCAGCAGTATATTATGGGAAGGAGAGCCAAAGATGAGAATCCCAAAGAGGATCCATTGAGAGAAAAAGGCCTGGTCTCAAATCTCGCAACACCATGGAACCTCTGTTACAAAAACCGTGCTTCTCACCATAGTTGCTTTATCAGCGGATGGGGGTTTGGGGGGCAGGACTCTCTTCGGTTGTAGTTTTGGAAGCTTCTGCACCCTCCCTGGTAATATCTAAAATAAAAAGAAAATTGGTTTTCCACAAAATATGAGAAGAAAAATGTTGGTGCCTGGACATTGGGGGGCACTGCATCACTCTAAGCGTGTATAAGTGTTATCTCCTTGACTGGGATGTCTCTCTTTGTCTTAACCTGGGAGCTGCCCTGTGACCCCCTCCTCTCTCTCTCTCTGTTCTTTGTTCTTCACATTCTTCACATGGCTTTTCATGGAGTCACACATCTTTTCAAGTCTCTCCTGTAGAAACAATGCCTCATACTTCCATACTCATGATGCTGGATCAGCTGGCCACTTGTGATAGGGAAAGTACTCTTTAGATTAGGCTTCTCTCTTTCCTTTTGACTGAATGTGAACAGAGTCTAACTGAATAAACATATGTGTTACCTTTCGCAATATACTTCTTGAGAGATTTGTTTACTGCACTCAATATCATGCTTCTGTGACTGGGCACAGTCTGCGACAGTATCCAAATATCCCAATAGAAAAAATATATATGAGAAGGCAGTGACCAAGGGACAGATATATAGATGGTTCCTACTAGGGCTGTTGATTCGGTTCGGCCCGAACTGAAAATCAGCCGAATTTCCCCTGATTCGGTGGTTTTTAGTTCGGGAGGAACCGAACTCAAAACTGGCGGGCAACCGGGGGGGGGGCGAATTCAGCGAGTTCGGGAGTTCGCGAATAAATTCGGCAAATTCGGGGCCGTCAGTAAGCAGCATAACCGTCAGTAAGCAGCATTCTCCTCCCCCGGCCAATCGGTGGCCAAGCTGGGTCTTCTTCTGGCCAATCAGTCAGGATTGAGTACTGGAGGAATCAGCTGATGTGCGGCCCGGCCAGGGAGAGAGAGAGAGAGCGCGAAATCCTCGTGTGTGTGTGTGGGGGTGCTTGTGCACATTCGCTCCTTTCTGTGGCTGCAGGGGGCATATTTTTTGGGATACAGACACAAAACTTTCAGTGGTGCTTCAGATGAAGCTTCTTAAGATACCCCCCAAGTTTTGTAAACATTGAGTCAGGGGGTCCCGAGATATGGGCTCCCCCCCTTTTTCTTTCCATGGCTGCAGGGGGTGCATTTTTGGGGGTACAGACCCCAAACTTTGAGCGGAGTTTCAGACCAGTGTTCTTAAGATACCCCCCAAGTTTTGTAAACATTGGGTCAGGGGGTCTCGAGATATGGGCTCTCCCCCTTTTCCCTCCCCCTTTTTCCATTTATGTGGCTGCAGGGGGCGCTTTTTTGGGGATATAGTCCCCAAACTTTTAGCATAGCTTCAGTCAATTATTCTTAAGATACTACCCAAGTTTTGTAAAGATGGGTTCAATGGGGGCAGAAATATCGTCTCCCCCCCTTTTCTCTTTCCATGGCTGCAGGGGGTGCATTTTTGGGGGTGCAGATCCCAAACTTTGAGCGGAGTTTCAGACCAGTGTTCTTAAGATACCCCCCAAGTTTTGTGAACATTGGGTCAGGGGGTCCCGAGATATGGGCTTTCCCCTTTCCCCTTTTCCCTATTGGGATGAATGGATCAGCCGATCCTGTGCATCTTCTCCAGAGCAAAACGTCCCGTGCCTAATTGGAATCATCTTGGATTACAAGTCCTCTTCAGCCCCTCTTGATGGAACAGAAGACAGCCACAGTAAGACCCCTTTGGGGGCTTTAATCTATAATTTTTCTCCTGTGTATGTGTGTGTGTGTGGGGGAAAGCAGAGTCTGTGTGTGTGTGGGGAGGGAGCAGTTTCTGTGGGTGGGGGGGAAGCCAAAGGGGGCTTTCGTCGGTTCTGCCTGGGGTATGTGTTCCCCCTCGAGTCTCTCGCTCCCTGGTTTGAGCGGGGAGGTTTCAGTTGTGTGTTGCAAAGGTGTTGTTTAACAAGGTTGTGTTTGCAGTTGTTTTGCTAATTTCTCCGCTGTTGTCGGGGCTGGGAGCTTTGTGCGTGGGCGGCAAGCTCTGCTGAGAGATGCACATTAAGGGTGGGGGGGACCCCTTTCAGGGCCCATATCTCAGCCCCCCCTGACCCAATCTTTACAAAACTTGGGGAGTCTTTCAATAAACGTCCTTTGAAGCTCTGCAGAAAGTTTGGGACCTCTAACCCCAAAAATGCCCCCCCAGAGCCGCGGAAAGGAGCGATTGTGTTTTTAATGGCTTTATTCGGCCAAATTTTTTTCCAAACTTTGAATTCCCGCCGAATTGAACGGATCCGAAGTGGGGGAGTTCGGACTTCGGCATATCCCGAATCTAAACGGGCTGAATTCGGCCGAATCCGAACTATACTGAATTTTTTTTAATTCAACAGCCCTAGTTCCTACCCAGTGTTTTTAGAAAGTGGGTGGGGCCAGGGAGGGCTTTTGCCCTATAAGCCTTCTGAAAATATTTTTAAACAATATTTTCATTTAAAAAGCCATCCTACTAAACAGAGCATCTGCCCGAAATATTGAAGCATTACTACTAGAGTTATGACCTTTCTCCCTGACATATTGTGATAGGCTCCACGTCCTGCAGCAGCCTTTTTGTATTGCACCTACCACTCTGTCAGAATTCCCAAGTTACCGGCAGGCTCTTTGGGACCCCTGATCCATGTCATCCATTACTATGCAACATCATGCATCTGTGGCTGTGGATTGGCTGTGCAGACCCATGTGACCTTCTTCACAAAAGTCATGAATAAAAGACCCAGTGAAGAGTTTCAAAATAATTGGAAGCTTTATTATTCATAAGTTTCATAAAATGTTGTACAAACAAAATTGAGTATGCTTGGATATAATTTTACTTTAGAGAAAAAGCATTAGGTGTCAATTCAAAAATAAATCTCTCAAGAAGTATATTGCAAAAGGTAACACTTATGTTTATTCAGTTAGACTCTGTTCACATTCAGGTTGCAGTCAAAAGGAAAGAGAGAAGCCTAATCTAAAGAGTTAATGTTAAAATTAGCAGAATATTCAGTGATGTCAAGATTAATAGGGTTGCCAGGTCCCTTTCTGCCCCCGGTGGGAGGTTTTGGGGGTGAAGCCTGAGGAGGGCAGGGTTTGGGGAAGGGACTTCAATGCCATAGAGTCCAATTGCCAAAGCGGCCATTTTCTCCAGGTGAACTGATCTCTATTGGGTGGAGATCAGTTGTAATAGCAGGAGATCTCCACCTAGTACCTGGAGGTTGGCAATCCTAAAGATTAATCTTATTTTAGCGAAGAATGCACTAGATATTAATTCAATTTTTTTAGTGTTAGTGTTAAAAATATTAGCAACATAGAGAAAGCTAGCAAGTAAGAAACTAAGAGGACTATATATTAAGAGGGTAGAAACTTGGCATAATATAGCCTTTAAGTAGGCTAGAAAAATAATTGTCCTCTTGATCAAGCCAACAGGCGAATTTATATAAAAATAATAATTGTATGTATGCGGTAATATTATCAGAAAAAATTATGTCCACCCAGAACTCCCTTTGCATTGTTGTGTATTGGTCCCCCCCACACTTTTCTGTATTTTTCTGTTTTCTATTTCTGTTTTTATTTTATTTTTAAACAAATCAAAATTCTTATATAAAAAGTCATGGTTCTCACCTGAGTTGCTTTATCAGCAGTTTTGGGCTTGGGCTTCGGGCGAAGAACTGCGTTTGCAAGCTGTTCTGGAGTCCATGAAAACATTGGCCTGCAGGAGAAGGGATGAGATAATGGTCTGTAGCTCACTCATCAGCAAATGACTCACTCTGAAAATTGAACTCAGAACAGAGTGGCAATGCTTAACTCCTTACAAAAAGCAATCATCTTTCTTCAGGTCATGCTATAGAGCTCTTTGCAATATCCATTTGTGACCAGTGGCTTCTAGCCAGAAGGAGGTCACTCTCTGCGTCACCCAGACACTAAAAGCAGACAGATCCCAGAGACGTTGCCATGTTAATCTGTTGTAGCAAACACAAGTCTTATGGACCACTTTTTCTGATTAGGGTTGCCAACTTCCAGGTACTATTAAGCAAGGGCGTGTTGCATATAATAGCTGGCTAAATCTCCTGTTATCACACAGTATTTCAACACGCAGCCACAAAAATTCCTTTTGTTATTTTTATAAATATTTTTCTTATGCTCACATAGACAAGTACTTCCAGTTCACAGAATCATCATTATAAACAAAGAAACCTTGTAATATTACAACTAACACAAGCTTATCAAATAACTATAAAGAGACAGGATCAAATTACTGTTCATCAGAGTCACACAAGTCTCTACAGCAACACATTCACTTGCTGCGATCCTCTGTGTTGTATAAGCACTGGGCTCCTCCGTAGTCAGCTGATGGTGGCTGACCAATAATGTCTCTTTCTCTCTTTCTCAAGGCTGTATTGTTGTCCGTGTGCAGCAAGCACCGTGGTAAAAATCACAGCCAGAAATTATGTCAACAATATGACAAGCCACCGGTTTAAGCTTTGTTTCGCTGGTGATTGCTTCATCAGATTAATAATTTCTACATCTAAAACACAACATTACAATTATACAACATCACAGTTATGAAAATATTTCTAAACATTAAAATTTAATTTCATATTATAATTCCTTATTAATCTTACCCGACCACCATTTTGTGGTTCACACATCCAAATCTGTCTGCCATGTAGGCACCTATAACTGCTAACAAACATATACCTTATTATAAGGATTACAGAGTAAGTACCAGGTGCTTACATTTAGTTTTTTCAATATCAGGTAAGTATTCTGAAAAACTTATCACTCTTACTATGTAAGGCTCCTAAACATTTATACAATCCTAGTGTTTTTATGCAATACAGTTAATGTTTGAAAAGTTTTTTTCTCAGATACAGCAATTACTTATAATCTATACCAAATTATAAAACAGGTAAGGTCTAGAGAAGACCTATGACTACTAACAAGCTTATACCTTATTATAAGGATCACAGAGTAAGCATCAAGTGCCTACATTCAGTTTTTCAATATCAGGTAAGTATTCTGAAAAACTTATCTCTCTTACTATAAAGGGCTCCTAATAATTTATACAATCCTAGTGTTCTTGTGCAATACAGCCAATGTTTGGTATCTTTTATTTCAGATACAGCAATAACTCATGATCTATTCCAAATTATAAAAAACAGGTAAGGTCCAGGGAAGAATTTAATCCAAAAGGGTGAACTGAGTTGAACATATGGATAAATCGCGCCTCCTGTTGGCAAAGCACCCTCTCTACATCTGTATAGACATCATTGTGAAATTGCCATATGGCAAAAAACTGCAAATCTGTGTCTTTATGTCCCTTTTCAATGAAATGTGAGACCATGGGCGCCTCTAAATTCTGGTTCCGTATGCGGGAACGATGCTCCCCGATCCTATATTTAAGGGACCTTGATGTCTTTCCTATATAGATTAAATTACATGCACATTTGATAATGTAAACGACCCTTTTTGAAGAACAATTAGTAAAAGACTTCAAGGTGAAATGGAAGCCTGTCTGTTTACAAGTAAACTCCTTCACAGGTAAGGATAGGGAGCAATTAACACAGTGTCCACATGCAAAATGACCAGTAGTAATTGGTTTAGATCTTTGTATGTTCCTAAAATCAGAATGTATAAGTTGGTCTTTCAAAGCTTTGGTTTTTCTTAAGCCAATTTTAGGTAACATTTCACATCCTGGAATAGTGTTAACTAACTGCCAATTTTTGTAAATGATGCTCTTTATGGCTGGGGCCAAATGTGTATATTCCAAAGAGAAACTCAATGCTTTTTGTGATGTTTTAGGTTTATTAATTATAAGTTCCTTCCTTTCAGTATCATTGACCCTTTTTAAAGCCTTGCTGATGACCTTGTGGGGATAGCCTCTATCCTTCAATGATCTTGATAGTTCCTCTGCTGCCTTTTTAAAGTTCTTATCCTCAGTAGAATTTCTTTTTAACCTAACAAATTGGCTGTAAGGCAAACTATTCTTGAGATGTGAGGGGTGGAATGAACCATAGTTTAATAATGAATTTCTGTCAGTACTTTTCTTAAAGGGACGGATTCTTAATTTCTGATCATTGCCAATATACACCTCTGTGTCCAGAAATGGTACTGAAGTGGTAGAGATCTGCCCAGTAAATTTAATGCTGTCATGACAATTATTTAAATGTTCCATAAATTTCATATATGTATCCTGATTTTTGATAATAATAAAAATATCATCGATGAACCTAATGAATTTATGAACACCCTGCTTGTAAATCTCGTTATCAAAAATGAATTGCTTCTCAAAATAAATCATAAATATGTTTGCAATTGACGGGGCACATGAAGAGCCCATAGAGACACCTCGTGTCTGTAAATAAAACTGGGAATCAAAACGAAAATAATTTTTCTCAAAAATCAAATCCAATACATCTAATAGGAAAGTAGTAGGTGGTTGTTGCGTAGTCCGTCCATTTAATAATTCAGCTATAACAAGTCTGGCCTCATCCAATGGAATACAGGTATATAAGGAATTAATATCAATAGAGGCCACCAAAAAACCTTCTGGAACCACCAATCCTTCCACCTTCTGAATAAAATGTTTAGTGTCAAGAACATAAGATTCTGTTAATATTGAAAATTTGTGCAGTATACTCTCCATATATTTAGCTAAGGGTTCTAAAATGGACCCAGACCCAGACACTATGGGTCTACCCTGGGGAGGGAAAATTTTCTTGTGTATTTTTGGCAAGCAATAAAATACTGGTACCCTAGGATGCAGGTTGATAAGAAAATCAGCAAGTTTTTTAGTAATAAAGTCTTGAGCCAATGCACCATGAATAACGGTGCGTATAACCTGCATAATCTCTCCTGTTGGATCTCCTGACAGTCTTTTATAGGAGGCATTGTCCCCTAACAATCGTTCCACCTCACTCACATACATTTCCTGGTCCATTATAACCGTTGCCCCGCCCTTATCAGCCTGTTTGATAATAATACTATCATCATTACTAAGGCTACTAACACTATCCCAATCTATCTTGGAGAAATTTGAAGTGCCACTTGGCCAATTGCTCTTTTTCTTTTCCAATCGTTCTATTTCCCGCAAGGTGACCGTTTGAAAAGTTGAGATCAGATGACTTTGATTAACAGGTGTAAATGTAGATTTAATTCTTAAACTAGGTTCTTCCAAGGTCCCCCTATCATTTCCAAAATATTCCTTTAATTTTAAGAGTCTTACTAATTTAAATATATCGATCCTAGTTTGGAATGATGAGTACCTTGGTTTGGGGATAAAACCCAATCCCAAATTAAGTACTCGTAATTCATTACTACTTAATGCCCTTTTGGAAAGATTTACAACTAGTTGTTCTGATGTTGCCGGGTGCGGCGCGGGGGAAAATATTGAACATTACCCCTACCTCTTTGGTTGCGCGGCCTCAAATCAAAACTGCGGGTCGAGTTCCTTTTCTTCAAAAAGGGTCGTTTACATTATCAAATGTGCATGTAATTTAATCTATATAGGAAAGACATCAAGGTCCCTTAAATATAGGATCGGGGAGCATCGTTCCCGCATACGGAACCAGAATTTAGAGGCGCCCATGGTCTCACATTTCATTGAAAAGGGACATAAAGACACAGATTTATGTGTCCTTACCTGTGAAGGAGTTTACTTGTAAACAGACAGGCTTCCATTTCACCTTGAAGTCTTTTACTAATTGTTCTTCAAAAAGGGTCGTTTACATTATCAAATGTACATGTAATTTAATCTATATAGGAAAGACATCAAGGTCCCTTAAATATAGGATCGGGGAGCATCGTTCCCGCATACGGAACCAGAATTTAGAGGCGCCCATGGTCTCACATTTCATTGAAAAGGGACATAAAGACACAGATTTGCAGTTTTTTGCCATATGGCAATTTCACAATGATGTCTATACAGATGTAGAGAGGGTGCTTTGCCAACAGGAGGCGCGATTTATCCATATGTTCAACTCAGTTCACCCTTTTGGATTAAATTCTTCCCTGGACCTTACCTGTTTTTTATAATTTGGAATAGATCATGAGTTATTGCTGTATCTGAAATAAAAGATACCAAACATTGGCTGTATTGCACAAGAACACTAGGATTGTATAAATTATTAGGAGCCCTTTATAGTAAGAGAGATAAGTTTTTCAGAATACTTACCTGATATTGAAAAACTGAATGTAGGCACTTGATGCTTACTCTGTGATCCTTATAATAAGGTATAAGCTTGTTAGTAGTCATAGGTCTTCTCTAGACCTTACCTGTTTTATAATTTGGTATAGATTATAAGTAATTGCTGTATCTGAGAAAAAAACTTTTCAAACATTAACTGTATTGCATAAAAACACTAGGATTGTATAAATGTTTAGGAGCCTTACATAGTAAGAGTGATAAGTTTTTCAGAATACTTACCTGATATTGAAAAAACTAAATGTAAGCACCTGGTACTTACTCTGTAATCCTTATAATAAGGTATATGTTTGTTAGCAGTTATAGGTGCCTACATGGCAGACAGATTTGGATGTGTGAACCACAAAATGGTGGTCGGGTAAGATTAATAAGGAATTATAATATGAAATTAAATTTTAATGTTTAGAAATATTTTCATAACTGTGATGTTGTATAATTGTAATGTTGTGTTTTAGATGTAGAAATTATTAATCTGATGAAGCAATCACCAGCGAAACAAAGCTTAAACCGGTGGCTTGTCATATTGTTGACATAATTTCTGGCTGTGATTTTTACCACGGTGCTTGCTGCACACGGACAACAATACAGCCTTGAGAAAGAGAGAAAGAGACATTATTGGTCAGCCACCATCAGCTGACTACGGAGGAGCCCAGTGCTTATACAACACAGAGGATCGCAGCAAGTGAATGTGTTGCTGTAGAGACTTGTGTGACTCTGATGAACAGTAATTTGATCCTGTCTCTTTATAGTTATTTGATAAGCTTGTGTTAGTTGTAATATTACAAGGTTTCTTTGTTTATAATGATGATTCTGTGAACTGGAAGTACTTGTCTATGTGAGCATAAGAAAAATATTTATAAAAATAACAAAAGGAATTTTTGTGGCTGCGTGTTGAAATACTGTGTGATAACAGGAGATTTAGCCAACTTCCAGGTACTAGCTGGAGATCTCCTGCTATTACAACTGATCTCCAGCCGATAGAGATTAGTTCACCCGGAGGAAATGGCCACTTTGCCAATTGGTCTCTATGGCATTGAAGTTCTTCCCCTCCCCAAACCCCTCCCTCCTCAGGCTCTGCCCAAAAAACCTCCCACTGGTGGCAAAGAGGGACCTGGCAACCCTATTTTCTGATGTATGCAAGCAGTGGTCTGTTTGTAGAGTTATTTCTCCTCCTTTTTTGTTTGGCTTAGTAACTTTAACATCACATTATTTTTAACTTTTTGAGGGTGGTGGTAAATACAAGTAGCAAGGCTCTCTATATGATACTTTGTAACTTTTCCATGATTGGGGAATTGGGCTTTGTTGGTTGGATATTATTTTAAAGTGTTATGTTCAATATGACATGGAATGTTAAGGGCTTGAGGAGTTCCAGTAAGTATAAAATATTTATTTCTAAGTTGAAAGATCTTAACGGTGATGTGACTTTTTTTTTACAAGAAATTCATATAATAATTATATAAGGATGAGAATTACTTGCATAGGGATTGGATTGGTGCGGTATACTTTATGGATATATCTAATCAATCTAAAAGTGTCTCCAAAGAGTCCAGTCACCAAAGCGGCCATTTTCTCCAGGTGATCTGATCTCTATAGGCTGGAGATCAGTTGTAATAGCAGGAGATCTTCTCCAGCTAGTACTTTGAGGTTGGCAACCCTAGGAGGGAGGGATATCCTGCCATGTTCCAACATGAAGCATGAGCAACCACAAAGGTTTGACAGGTTCCCAACCTCAAGTTGGGACTTGCAGCTCTCTCAGAATCACAACTGATCTCCAAACGACATAGATCAGTTGCCCTGGAGGAAATGGCAGCTTCAGAGGGTGGACTCCATGACATCACATCCCCATGGAGCGACCTTGCTTTTCCAAACTCCACACTCTTCAGGCTCTGCCCCCAAATATCCAGGGGATTCCCAAGCCAGAGTTGGCAACCCTAGCGGGCTGCTCCCACTTACTTGAAAGCGAGTGAGTTGTGGCCACAGAAATGTGAGCACTTCCGGTGTTGACACAAGTTGGGCGCTTCCACCTTCCCTGTTTTTGGAGTTTTCTCCTGTATAGCAGTAAAGAAGATCCGAGGGATGGCCCCCTTCTTTTCCTGAGGGTGTTGCTCTGGTTCCTCCTTCACCACAGTCTCCATCTGAACCTTGATGACTTGGGGTTCGTTGTCTGTTGCCTGCTCTGGTAGGCCTTGATCACTGCTATGCAGGAGGGAGGGAAGAAAGAAGTCATGATGAAAAATTCTGTGGTAAAATTCTCTAACTCTGGATCGAGGGTTGCCAACCTCCAGGTACCACCTGGAGATCTCCAGCTATTACAACTGATCTCCAGCCGATAGAGATCAATTCACCTGGAGAAAATGGCCGCTTTGGCAATTGGACTCTATGGCATTGAAGTCCCTCCCCTTCCCAAACCCTGCCCTCCTCAGGTTCCACCCCAAAAACCTCCCACCAGTAGTGAAGAGGTACCTGGCAACCCTACCTGGATACCGTAGTCTCTCAAGCCAATCCTCAACCTGTTCTTTTTGAAGCTTGCTGCAAGGAAGGGAAATGCTAAAACCACCATAGGTAGGTTTGCCAACTCCAGGTTGGGCAATACCTAGAGATTTTGGAGGTGGAGACTGAAGAGGGAAGGCTTTGGGGAAGGAAGGGACTTCAATGGGATATAATGCCATAGAGTCCACCTTCCAAAGTGGCCATTTTCTCCAGGTGAACTTATCTTTGTTGCCTGGAGATCAGTTGTAATAGTGAGAAATCTCCAGCCACCACCTGGAGGATGGCAACCCCTAACCACAGGCCTTGCTGAGCTGTTTGGGGAATGGGCTAAAATAGGCAATATTCTAGATCAATCTTCCCGTCTCATTCTTACCCCACTTCTACTAGAAGAACTAGTAGATAGATACCATTACATATTATAATGATACATCAACTGCGAATTTTTTAAAAAGCCCTCCAGTTAGGGTTGCCAGCTCCAGCTGGAAAATGCCTGGAGATTTTTGGTGAGTAGCCTGAGGAGGGTGGTGTTTGGGGAGGGGAGGGACTTCAAGTCCTGAGGAGAACTGGGTGATTCAGATGTGCATTGGCAAACTGCAGACGGGCCTGTACATGTGCTGTCTTGAGCAAGGGGACCTTGCGGGCTCTGCAAGATCTCAGTCCTTCACGGCGTAGTGTGTTACCAACTGTTTTCATGGTGACTATGGTCCCAGCTGCCCTGAGATCATTGACAAGTTCCCCCCGTGTAGTTCTGGGCTGCTTCATCACCGTTCTCATGATCATTGCAACTCCATGAGATGAGATCTTGCATGGAGCCCCAGACCAAGGGAGGTTGAGGGTTAGGGTTAGGATCTGGCTGGTTGATGGGGGATCAAATACTTATTTCACTCATTATAATGCACATCAATCTCTGACTTCTGAATCCTGGGTTTCTGGGGGTTATTCTGTCTCTCACAGCTACAAGGAGGTTGAGGGTTAGGGTTAGGGTTAGGGTTAGGATCTGGCTGGTTGATAGGGGATCAAATACTTATTTCCCTCATTATAATGCACATCAATCTCTGACTTTTGTCTTCTGGGTTTCTGGGGGTTTTCCTGTTGTTATTCTGTCTCTCACAGCTACAACAAACCTACCATTAAAATTAAGGACTGGTCATTTCTTCGTCAGAGGGCAAACGGGCAAATTTAGCAGGGGATCAAATACTTTTTTCCCTCACTGTAATTATGGCATTGAAGTGCCTCCCCTCTAGGGTTGCCAGGTCCCGCTTCGCCTCCGGCGAAGAGATTTTTGGGGCAGAGCCTGATGAGGGTGGGGTTTGGGGAGGGGAGGGATTTCAATGCCGTAGAGTCCAGTTGGCAACCCTACTCCCCTCCCCAAACCCCGCCCTCCTCAGGCTTCGCCCCCAGAATCTCCCACCAGTGGCAAAGAGGGACCTGGCAACCCTACCTATGGAGCAGCCATTTTCTCTAAGGGAACTGATCTCTATCGTCTAAAGATCTGTGTAATGTTGGGAGATCTCCAGGCCCCACCTGGATAGGGTTGCCAAGTCCCTCTTCGCCACTGGTGGGAGGTTTTGGGGGCAGAGCCTGAGGAGGGCGGGGTTTGGGGAGGGGAGGGAATTCAATGCCATAGAGTCCAATTGCCACAGTGGCCATTTTCTCCAGGGGAACTGTCATCTATCGGCTGGAGATCAGTTGTAATAGTAGGAGATCTCCAGCTACTATCTGGAGGTTGGCAACCTTACACCTGGATGCTGGCAAGCCTAAAGATCTATTTATGCCCCTACCCATAGGAAAGGGAAGGATGCCCTGATGATTTCAGCTGTGAAGCTCAATTTTCATGTCCCTTTGCCAGTAGGGATGCCAGCCTCCAGGTGGGACCTGGGGATCCCCTGAAATTACAGTTCATCTCCAGACTACAGAGGCTCCTTCCCCTGGAGAAAATGGATGCTTGGGAGGGTGGACTCTATGTCAATATACCCTTGTTGAGGTCTCTCTCCTCCCCAGACTCCACCCCCAAATCTCCAGGAGTTTCTCAACTTGGATCTGGAAACACTACCCCCCATTCCCTGCCGGTTGCCAGGGAACCCTGGCCAGGGAACCCTGGCAACCCTATGTGCCAGACAAGCCACTTACTCATCCAAGCTGGCCTTAGGGGCAGGAATATCATCTTCGGTGGTAGCTTCCTGTCCTTCAGAGCTGGAAGGCAGCGGGGATTCTTCCGTGTCCAGCGACATCTCCTGTGGTGTATCCACCTCTGCCTTGGCTTCATTTTTTAGGTTTGGAGTTGTGCCATCCTGAGCTAACTGATTTAGGTCCAGACTTTTGTTGTCCTCTTCTGTCTCGTTTATGTCTTGGGGTATGTGGTCCTGGGTTGGCTGATCTTGGGGTTCATTGTCCTGGGGCTGTTTGTTTAGGTTTTGTGGTCCGCTTTCTTCAGGTGGCTCGACTATGATTTGTGGTTTGCTGAACTTGACTGGTTCTCCTAGGTCTTCGGGTACGCTGTCCTTGGTCTGTTCCTTTAGTTTTTTGGGTTTGCTTTCTTCAGCTGCCTCAGTTGTGATTTGGGGCTCGTTGAATGTGACTGTCTTGTTTAAGCCTGGGGATGTGCTGTCTGTAGCTGGCTCATTTTGGCCTTGAGGTTGGCTGTGCGGGAAAAAAGCAATACATGCAATCCAAATACACAAGTGAAAAATGGAGGACGATGTAGAGACTGAGTAACCAGATAGCTTCGACTGTTACATTTTAAAAGTACGTTCCAAGTCATCCTCCAGTTCTGGCAGGTTAGAGAAATATATTTATTGAGTTTTAATCTGTTATTAAAATGTAACTTTTATCAATGACTGTTATATGGGTTTTTATCAGTGGCCAGATGCAATAAACTTGAACCTGGGTCACGTACCATCATACCACAAGCAGCCTTTCAGGTGGGCAAGGGACAGGGATCAAACAAACATCAGCAGCAGCTCTTGGCCTGGGTATTATCTGGGGGAAAATAATTTAGAGGGGGAAATCATTCCTGGGCCATTTTTCTTAACACAAATCCACTTTTCAAAAAATTACTGGAATGGTAGCTGTAATGTGTTTATTACATACATTCCAATGGAATAGTCTGTTTCACCTCTGATATTTGTGTTTGTTGGTTTAGTCTAGGGTTGCCAACTTCTGAGTGGTGGCTGGAGATCTCCTGGGATTAAAACTGAGCTCCAGGTGACAGAGATCAGTTCATCTGGAGAAAATGGCCATGTTGGAAGGTTGACTCTAGGGCATTATACCCCATTGAAGTCCCTCCCCTCTCTAAACCCCGCCCTCCCAGCATGGAGCTGACAACCCTCATTTAGTCTCATGGGATGGAGTTCCTGATGTGTTCTGTTTGTTATAGGGTTGCCAACCTCCAGAGGGGACCTGATTAGGGCTGTCGATTCGGTTCGTCCCGATTCGGCTGTTTTTCAGTTCGGGACAAACCGAACTCAAAAAAGGCGGGAAATGGGGGAGCCATTGAAGGTTCAGCGAATAAATTCGGCAGATTAGGGGTTCCCCCCACGCCTTCACGGAGCTTCCATGCAGGCGCGGGGGCGGGGGGCTTTAAACAGTTCTGCGCCTCCCAGGCCTTGCTGAGCTGTTTGGGGAATGGGCTAAAATAGGCAATATTCTAGATCAATCTTCCTGTCTCATTCTTGCCCCACTTCTACTAGAAGAACTAGTAGATAGATACCATTACATATTATAATGACACATCAACTGCGAATTTTTTAAAAAGCCCTCCAGTTAGGGTTGCCAGCTCCAGTTGAAAAATGCCTGGAGATTTTTGGTGAGTAGCCTGAGGGGGGTGGTGTTTGGGGAGGGGAGGGACTTCAAGGCCATAGAATCCAATTGCCAAAGCAGCCATTTTCTCCAGGGGAACTGATCTCTGTCGCCTGGAGATCCGTTGTAGTAGCAGGAGAGCTCCAGCCACCACCTGGAGGTTGGCAACCCTACATGTAGGTCATTAACATACCTACTTCAGAAGCTGGGACAGCCTACCACAGAGTAAATCAATACTTCATGCAGTGGGTAGACAAAAGTCTTTATTTCAGTGGGGAAATGGGGCACTACCAATGTAATGAGTGTTAGTATTTCCAGTTGTCAAATGCTGGATGGTATGATAATACCAAAAACAAAAAAAACCCAGGGGGAATAAGAAGGTACTGAATTTGTTAGCTAGACACACTGTAATCAAATAGTACCTCCTAAAATGAAATTTTGCAACACCATTATGAAATACTGACTCACCATAAAATATACATCAAAATTATTATGCCAATAAAGGTGTCTGAACCTGATCTACATCAAAATTATTTCAACACAACTACCTTTACCTTTAACGTACAGACTTATAAATTGTGGCTATAACATACAATATCTGCTTACATACAGTATATGAAATAGTCTTACAGGTAAATATTCAACAGGTGATTCAATTCAATGTCAATTCAAATTGTTGATTCAGCTGATAGTGTTCACCAGGTACTGTTCCAACAAGTCGTATTAACAGGTCTAAAGGTGTAAATTATGGTGAGTCATAACCTACTTTTGTTGAAATTTAAAAAGATTATATGTTTATATTCTATTAATGTTGCAATAGTTCATTTTAGGAGGTACTATTTGACTACAGTGTGGTATGATAATACAGCAGGTCAACCAAAGTCATGAACGGGGGAATGTTGGGGTTTAATAAATCTCTGAGCTGTCAATTACCCTGTAGGCCCCTATATGGTGGATGGGCATTTGACTTGGCCTGGTACAAGCTGGGTAAGCTTCTTTGTATAGCTAAACGTGAATCTCTTGATCGAAGGCTGGCTATCCATGCTGAGGGGGTGGGGGAGGTAGGTTGCTCTCCAAGAAGCGATTCTGGTGGTGCTCTGGACAGACAATGCCTTACCTGTCAGTTCTGCTGAGAGGATCCTCCATCTTCCAGGATATCTGGTTTTGCTCTTTCCACGTGAGCAGAGATGTCAATCAAATCTGGAGTGGGGGAGGGAAATCAAAAGTCACTAGATAAGTTTAAAGTCTAAGATTCAAGATCTCAGCTGGAGGTGGGAAAATTATTCACTTCTGTTGCAGCCCTTCATCCAGATCTAGCTCAGACATACCCCTGGGGGGCAAAGATAAAATGAACAGGTGCTTAGAACACAAAATGACTCTTATATAATGTATACAGTACAATAGGGTTGCCAACTCCAGGTTGGGAAACACATGGGGATTTGGGGGTGGGGTTTGGTGAGGGGAGGGACTTCAATGGGGGATAATGCCATAGAGTCCACCCTGCAAAGCAGCCATTTTCTCCTGGGGAACTGATCCCTGGAGATAAGTTGTGAGTATAGATTTCCAGCCCCCACCTGGAGGTTTGCAACCACATAGGGTTGCCAGCTCTGGTTGGGAAATACCTGGAGATTTTGGAGGTGGAGACTGAAGAGCGCAGGGTTTGGAGAGGGGAGGGACTTCAATGCCATAGAGTTAGTGTTGCCAAGTCTGTCTTCACCACCGGCAGGAGGTTTTTGGGGCGCAGCCTGAGGAGGGTGGGGTTTGGGGAGGGGAAGGTCTTCAATGCCATAGAGTCCAATTGCCAAAGTGGCCTTTTTCTCCAGCTGAACTGATCTCTATCAGCTGGAGATCAGTTGTAATAGTGGGAGATCTCCAGCTAGTATCTGGAGGCTGGCAACCCTACATAGAGTCCAGTTGCCAAAGCAGCCCTTTTCTCCAGGGGAACTGATTTCTGTCACCTGGAGATCAGTTGTAATAGCGAGAGATCTCCAGCTACCACCTGGAGGGTGGCCACCCTACAACCTTACGACCAAAATTTAACACTTTGTGCAGTTTAAAAAATACAGAGGAGCAGCAGTGAACGTCAGTTTGTAGGTAATTTCTAAATACCACCATCCTACCGTGACTCACTTGCTAAGGCGATCTGTAACCCCCCTGGTGTCATCTGAAGATCCAGAATGAAAAGGACAGGCGAAAGAGGCAGGACAGCTAGGAACCCAGACACGAACCAAGGGCTTTGGCCAGGACCTCCATTGCCCCAAGGACCACAAAGACTGGTTCCCGCAGGGGGAGAGCGCCAAGGATTTGGGCTCAGCTCTTCTTCACGCCAGGCTCTCTTTACTACCACTACCTTGACATTAACAGTTTCTTGAGAGGTTCCGGCCTGATGAGGTCATAGAGCGACCGGTGATCCGGACGGAGATCATATGATATAAAATATCCATCCAAACAAGCGTCGTGTGTGTGGGAGGCGTCTCTCTCAACTTGTTGAGCTTCACCATGGAGAAGTAGCTGTACGGCCAAAATGTATTTATTTACTTTATTTCCTCACTGAGACTCTAATTTGGAGAACTGGGCTGGTTTCCCCACTCCTCCACATGATGAAGCCTGCTGGGTGACCTTGGGCTAGTCACAGTTCTCTCCAAACTCTGTCAGCCCTACCTACCTCGCAAGGTGTCTGTTGTGGGGAGAGGAAGGGAAGGAGATTGTACGCTGGTTTGCTTCTCCTTAAAAAAAAGGTAAAGTCGGCATATAAAAACCAACTCTTCTTCTCCTCCTCCGCCTCCTCCACATGAAGCCTGCTGGGTGACCTTAGGATAGTCACAGTTCTCTCCGAACTCTTTCAGCCCCACCTACCTCACAAGGAGTCTGTTGTGGAGAGAGGAAAAGAAGACGAATGTAAGTTGGTTTGAGTCTCCTTAAAGATAGAGAAAATCAGGTATAAAAACCAACTCTTCTTCTTGTGAGAATAACAGTATTGTACATCCGTACAAGGCTGTTATAGGGATTAAACTACTTGGTGGTTGTGAGAAATGTTTTCTACGCTCAAACATACGTGCCCTACCAAGGTGAATCACTATTAGGGGTTTTAAATAGGGTAGGCTTTTGAAGAAATCTCATAGATGGCCAGTGGATGTCACTGTTGCCCCAAATGCCATGTTAAAAACTTTACCTTGCTGAAGAAACCCAGTCACAAATTAAGGGTACTCCCAAGTAAGAGAAATGTAGGAATGTCAGTCATGCCACAGCTATGCAAGCGATTGTGCAAAATCCTGTTTTGGTCACTACTAGACTACTACCAAACAGAGTGGGTGACAATTGTAAGGAGTGACCCTTGCATGCAACACCAACTCTCTGGATATGCTACTATTCTCCTGTGCTCTCCCCCTGACTATCCCCTCCAAATGATAATTTTAGATCTCCTCATCTGTACCCATCACATTTTTATCCTTCCCTTCCTCCTAGAAGCTAAGGGCAGAGAGCATACTTCTCCTCTCTTCCACATTATCCCCCCAATAACCTTGTGATGTCAGGAAGGGTGAGGGCAAATAAGCCAACTTGTAGGCTTCATGGCTGCACAGAGATTTGAACCAGGGTCTCCCAGTCACATGAACACATGAAGCTGCCTTATACTGAATCAGACCTTTGGTCCATCAAAGTCAGTATTGTCTACTCAAACCGGCAGCGGCTCTCCAGGATCTCAGGCAGAGGTCTTTCACATCACCTACTTGCCTAGTCCCTTTAACTGGAGATACCTGGGACCTTCTGCATGCCAAGCAGATGCTCTACCACTTGAGCCACAGCCCCTCCCCATGAGTCCTAGACTGGCACCCTTATTATTTCTTTATTATTTTCCATTTGTATCCCGCCCTCCTCAGCTGGAGCCAGGCTCAGGGCAGGTAAAAACATTAAAACCATCCTACAGACACAATATATGAGCCCTGTGGCACAGAGAGGTAAGCTGCAGTACTGCAGTCAAAAGCTCTGTTCACAACCTGAGTTCGATCCCGACAGAAGTCGGTTTCAGGTAGCCGGCTCAAGGTTGACTCAGCCTTCCATCCTTCCAAGGTCGGTGAAATGAGTACCCAGCTTGCTGGGGTAAAGTGTAGATGACTGAGGAAGGGAATGGCAAACTACCCATAAACATAGTCTGCCTAGTAAACGTCGGGATGTGACATCACCCTGCGGGTCAATAATGACCTGGTGCTTGCACAGAGGACTACCTTTACCTTTTTTTTACAGGCACAATAATAATACATATTCATTAAACACTAAAATCAATAATAATCATATTAAAACATAGATGTTGCACAAAAAAAACAAAAAAGGTTACCGCTAAAAAGCATTGCAGCCAGACATTCCCTCTATAGGTCATAAGCTTAACTAAAATAAAATGGGGTTGGGGGAGGTAGGGAGGTCAGCACAGATTACATCCATGGCTGTCCTCAGTTGTAGGCCTGGTGGAACAACTCCGTTTTACAAGCCTTGCGGAACTCCTTAAGATCCCGCAGGGCTCTGATGTTGCTCGGGATGGAGTTCCACCATTGCCAGAGCTAGGGCCAAAAACCATTTACAGCTATAGAATATACAGATTTATCTCAGCATATGGATTTTTTCTAGGGTTGCCAACCTCCAGGTAGTAGCTGGAGACCTCCTGCTATTACATCTGATGTCCAGCCGATAGAGATCAGTTCCCCTGGAGAAAATGGCTGCTTTGGCCATTGGACTCTATGGCATTGAAGTCCCTCCCCTCCCCAAACCCCACCCTCCTCAGGCTCTGCCCCAATAACCTCCCGCCAGTGGTGGAGAGGGACCTTGGAACCCTAAATTGTTTCCCTCCCTGAAATATAATGTACATGGACTGGTGCTAAACCTGTCATTGAGCCACAAGAAAGTAAAAAAAGAAAGAAAAACGAATGAATGAAAAGGACAGGATGTTGGTGGGTTGAGACAATTTCATTTTATTTGCTTCTGCTGCAGACTCAACTTCACATGATGGCTACATTGAACTTCCTTGTTGACCAAATTCAGGCAAGATGGCCCTGTTCCCACCCTGCTCCCAGAGGGAGCCACCCTGGCATCTTTCCTTCTAGAAATCGACACCCCTTGGTGACACCTTCAGGAAAGAGAGTGGCACGGCTGGGGCTGAGGCACGTAAGAAATAAAGGAGGAATTCCAAACATAAGCGGATCCTGTATCAACTCTAAGGGGACTCAACCTTTTCTGAACAGGAAACCCACGTTCTGCTTTTCCAAATATACTGTGCTAACTGAAGTAACAGCCTCACCTTCTCAACTCCAGCAGCAGATGTTTGTGACGGACATGTGCAAACTCTTTGTTTGGATTTGGCGTGGAGGATGTTTGGGTGGGTGTTTGGATTTGGCGTGGAGGATGGCATTAGAGCAGTGGAAGCATAACACGGATGTTTGGAAGGACATCACAGGGGAAGGGATTCATGGGCTGTGGCCCCCTTGTCCAGAGATTGCCTCTGGTCTCCAGAGGCTGATCTCTTGTGGAGGTCTTCAAATGATGAGGGTATCCCTCATAAAAAACTGCCAAATGTGAACATTTCTGATTTTGCTGAAGATGCAGGAATCTTTATACCCGTACTATACAGACTGGGCCTCAGAGAAGAGGGGCCAGTTGGCTAGACAGCGTTAATATCTGGGTCCCTCTTCAACTGTAGTCCCAAACCTGAGAATTTTGGAGGGTGCTTTCATCTCACCGAAAGCATGTTAGCATCTTTCTCCTTCTCTAGGCAAATCTCTGGTTCCCTGAATGAACAGCATGAACAGAGCAGAATATTGGGGAGGGGGGGACAACACGGCTGAGGGACACTGTACACTCAGAGAGATCACACATTAACAAGGGGATTTCAGCTTTATTAGGTGCCCAGGAACCTTTGAAGCTGCCTTCTTCAGACTCAGTAAGACCAGTTCACCATCAAAACAACCACTTGGGGTGCCATGGTTGGAAGCTTGGTGGTATGAGAAAAGGGGATATACATGGCTTGTGTTTGTAGCTACCGCCCCAGATCTGCCCTGTCTGCCCGCTGATGCAGTGCAAGCTTCCAAGGTACTGGGGCTCATCCTTTCCCAGCTGGAGGTGGCAGAGAAATAGGCAATGGACCTGCTTGTGCTACTTGATCCAGACCATTCTTCCAGCAAACCCCGACTGGCAGTGGTTCTGAGGTCTCAGAAAGCCAGAAAAATCCTCCCACTCATAAGAAAAGCCCTGCTGGATCAGACCAAGGCCCATCAAGTCCAGCAGTCTATTCACACAGTGGCCAACCAGGTGCCTCTAGGAAGCCCACAAACAAGACGACTGCGGCAGCACCATCCTGCCTGTGTTCCACCACACCCAATATAATAGGCGTGCTCCTCTGATACTAGAGAGAATAGGTATGCAGCATGACTAGCATCCATTCTAATAGCCATGAATACCCCTTTCCTCCATGAATGTGTCCACTCCCCTCTTAAAGCCTTCCAAGTTGGCAGCCATCATCATATCCTGGGGCAGGGAATTCCGCAATTTAACTTTGCGTTGTATTTAGACATACTTCCTTTTATCTGTTTTGAATCTCTCACCCTCCAGCTTCAGCAGATGACCCCACGTTTTAGTATTATGAGAGGAAGAAAAGCTTCTTCCTGTTCTGATTCCCGAGGTCCTTTTACCTGGAGATACAACCTGAAGACTTCAGCAGGCAAACTGTCACTACCATTAATGTATGGTCAGACGCTCAAGGTGAGGGACACTGTGTGAAGAATTATACAAGACTTTGTTTGATCTAGTACTTGGTCTGGAGCATTTATTGTCACAGTGCAAAAAGAAGTGCCTTTGGTTTGGATCCAGCCAAGCTTGCCCTTGTGTGTGTGCCGTCAAGTCACAGCTGACTCTCATGGCGACCCGGCAGGGTTTTCAAGGCAAGAGACGTTCAGAGGTGATGTGTCATTGCCTGCTTGTCCAATACCCCTCCTTATTACAACTACCACAACTACCTAGTTTCTGTCCATCCAGGTCTCGTGATCCCCTGTACAGCCTTTAGGTAGTTTAAGGGGATCACCTTCATTTTTCACCAGTGGAAAAGCTGGTTGGATCCGTGACCATGTGCAGAGTGCTTTTCCTTCCTTCACCAAACTAAGGTAATCAAATGTACACATGAAGCTGCCTTATACTGAATCAGACCCTTGGTCCATTGAAGTCAGTAGTGGCTGTCCAAGGTCTCAGGCTGAGGTCTTTCACATCACCTGCCTGGTCCCTTTAACTGGAGATTCTGCATGCCAAGCAGATGGTCTACCACTGAGCCAGGGCCCCTCCTAAGTACACACCTAGGAATGACAAGCAGGACTAGAGGTTGTAACTGCAAGGCAAGCTTGAACACACAAACCCATGCACAGCAGCACCTCTTTCTTTTCAGAGATTCAACATTGGATACCTGTAATTTCTCACACAGGATGAAGGTATGAGGCTTAAGCTAAAAACAATATAGCAAAAAGTAGACATGGGCTTGCCTCCCCAACTCAGTTTGAAATGGGTTCTGATGAAACAAATTGTTTTCTAACCGGGGAAAAAATTATTTCTCAGCCAATTCTAAAGCTTCACACTGCCGCACTCCCAAAGATGCTGCAAGGAACAAGATGGGACCTCCCAGTCCCACTGAGAGCTCCCCTCTTTCTTTTCCCAGAATTTAACTGTTTTGCCAGTAATGCTGCAGAAAAGGGAAGTCTTGCTGTAGGGCCTGCATTTGACTTTGTATATAACTATGCCAAGAAGCAAGGATCTGTGGGAGATGTAGTTCTTATGAATTCTGTTTCAGAGTGTAGCTATGTTGGTCTGCAGTAGAACAGCTAGATCCGAGTCCAGTAGCATCTTAGACATCAACAAGATTTTTGGGGTACATCATGAGACGACAAGAGTCACTGGAAAAGACCACCATGCTAGGAAAAGTGGAGGGCAGCAGGAAAAGAGGAAGACCCAACAAGAGATGGATGGACTCAATAAAGGAAGCCACAGCCCTCAATTTGCAAGATCTGAGCAAGGCTATTAAAGATAGGACATTTTGGAGGACTTTCATTCATAGGGTCGCCATGAGTCAGAAGCGACTTGATGGCACTTAACACACACACAAGGGACTCTCGAAAGCTTATACCCTGAAAATCTAGTTGGGTCTCCAAGGTGCTACTGGACTTGAATCTTGCTGTTATGGATTCTGATATTCACAGTAGGACATCAGAATCCGTGAGACCTACATCGCCACTGGAGTTTGGCAATCGGATCACTGGTGAGGTTTTCCCAGTCACTTTTTGGCAAGCTGAATAGGGAACAGATAAGGGTCATGTGGTGGTAGAATGGGGATGGTTGGCACCATTACGAACTGGGCCCAATCTGCAGAGAGAGTTCGGGCTGAGCTCATAATGGGCTTAGGCATTCCCAACGGGAGAAGGTTGTTTTTGAATCCAGTGTTTCCAAACTTCATCAGTAAAAACTCTTCTGAGTTAAATAGTGTCCCCGGGTCCCCCCTCTCAACATCCTGCTCCCGAACTTTATTCAGCTAGAGCATCTTGTGGCTAATGGGGGGTTCATACAGCTCTATCCCCATTGAAGAGTAAGTCCTGTTTTCTCCTTCTTCAGTGTATGGGCGCATCGCGCGTGCGAGCTGAGGTAAACAGAGGCTCTTGGAAGGATCATAATGCAGATATCCTCACACGACGGCAGAGCACGCAGAGCAAAGGCCCTTGAGCAAACTGCTGTTAAAATATCACACACACACACACACACACAACATACAAAATGCACAAGCCAACGACACATGTTCTGTAAACATGAGCAAGAAAGGCCCTTCACGGCCTGAGCTCCCCTCACGAATTCCCACGGTATGTGATGTTGGTGAATGTGGAGGTGGCTCCCCTGTATAAAGGGTTGTTGGCCTGGAACAGAAAAAAAAGACAAGACGAATGAGTAGTGATGAACTAGGGGTGTATACTCCTAGTTGAGGAATTCTTGGAGATTTGGGGGTGCAGCCTGGGGAGGGCAGAGTATGTAGGGTTGCCAGTTCCTCCCTGACCACCGGTGGGGGGTAGGGCTGCCAGTTCCAGGTTGGTAGGGTTGCCAGCCTCCAGGTACTAGCTGGAGATCTCCTGCTATTACAACTGATCTCCAAGCGCTAGAGATCAATTTGCCTGGAGAAAATGGCTGCTTTGGCAATTTGACTCCAAGGCACTGAAGTCCCTCCGCTCCCCAAACCCTGCCCTCCTAAGGCTCTGCCCCAAAAGCCTCCCGCCGGTGGTGAAGACAGACTTGGCAACCCTACAGGTTGGGGAACTCCTGGAGATTTGGGGATGGAGCCTGGGGAGGACAGGGACCTCAGTGGGGTGCAATGCCACAGAGCCTGCCCTCCAAAGCAGCCCTTTTCTCCAGAGGAACTGGTCTCTGTAGTCTGGAGATGAGCCATAATTCTGGGGGACTCCCAGGTCCCACCTGGAGGCTGGCACCCCTACCCACCCCAACCCTCTACCATCCACCATCCATAGCCTCCAATGAATTTGTGGCTGCTGTTTCAAGAACTGTTGCTATGGCAGGCAAGTGGGCAGCAGCCTTCTGGTCAGCCAGCTAGCCAACTGGTGAACGACTGCACACATTGGCTGCCTCTTCTTGGCATCCCTCTCCAGAAGGCTGACAAGTCTGGCTTGGGAAATTCCTGGAGATTTTAGGAGCAGAGCCTGAGAAAGGCAGGGTTTGGAGCAGGAAAGGGAGCTCAGTGGGTGCAATGCCACAGAGTCCACCCTCCAAAGTATCCATTTTCTCTAGGGGAACTAGGGTTGCCCAGTTCCCACTGGCCGGAGATTGGGGGTAAGGCGGTAGGGCTGCCAGATCCAGGTTGGGAAGCTCCTGGAGATTTAGGGATGGAGCCTGGGGAGGACAGGGACCTCAGTGGGGTACAACCCCGCAGAGACCACCCTCCAAAGTATCCCTTTTCTTCAGGGGAACTGATCTCTGTAGTCTGGAGATGAGCTGTAATTCCAGGGGATCCCCAAGCCCCACCTGGAGGCTGGTAACTCAAGGAGTTTGGGAAGATAGGAGAATATTTGTGAACCTCCCCTCCCTTGTCTGCCCCATCCCATCACCCTGAGATTTCTCACCGTGTCCCACTTCGCTCGAGCTCTCTCTTCTTCAAACTTGGCAAATTCCCTCCGGTCGTGAATTGTAACGAGCAGTTTCCAGATGAGCAGGGCAGCCAAGCCAATAAGTAAGATGGCTCCCGTCACGGAAAGGAGGACTACCAGGACGTCGGGCCCTTTGGGACAGTCTGGAAGAGAGGCAAGCTGTTACACACAGCTGTGCATTTTCCCCCCATCTGGGGGCGGTTCCAGGTTTCAGAGTGCCCAGGGGAATTTTCCTCTCCACTGCTTGCCACCGGGGGGGGGGGGCTCCTGCACCCCCCTCCCCCACCTGCCTGCCAGACTTCCCACTGTCTGCACCCCTTTCTCAGCAAAGCTGGGTGGAACATGTGGCAAAGGAACGTGGACAGTGGTGCAGTCACCAGCCAGCAGCAAGGGACATGGGCAGTTAACAGAGAGGATGTGCAGGCAGGGAGTTGTCGGCAGTGGGCCCTGCTAGAAACCCCGGGAGGTAGTTGTGAATTTCCTGCATTGTGCAGGGGGCTGGACTAGATGACCCTGGTGGTTCCTTCCAACTCTATGATTCTATTCTATGAATTCAGCCGTTATGCCGAAGGGGCTCCATAAACAGGAGAAGCAACCACTCCTGTGTGTGAAGTGAATGACCTGAAGCATATCCGGAGTAGTAACCCTCTGCAAACCACTTCTCAAGATCAGGACCCACCCTCTACATTGGACAAACACGTCAGTCCCTGCGACAAAGATTAAAGGGACATTAAGTCTGACATCAGAAACCACAACATTCAGAAACCAGTAGGGGAACATTTTAACCTTCCAGGACATTCAGTTACTGCTTTAAGAATGGCAGTTCTCCTATAAAGGGAATTCAAAGGGAGTTTAGAAAGAGAGACTGCTAAATTACAACGAATAATGAAACTCAAGACTATGCATTCTCCTGAACTGAATAGAGATCTGGGATTCCTGTCTCATTACCAATGCTAATTTTCCCACGCCTTCTACCCCTCTGCATATCACACCTAACCCAATCACACCTGCTAATGTTATTTACTTGCTTTTGACATTTACATTGCCATTGTGTGTCTAATTCACTCTTCTCTAAAGGATAGATGGACTCACATTCTAGCTGTATCTGAAGAAGTGAGCCATGGCTCACAAAAGCTCATACCCTTTAAGGTGCTACTGGACTTGTTCTCCCCCCCCCCCACTTCTCAAGACACAGGCTCTCTGCTTCTGGCATGGTGAAATCTGGATTGTGTGGGGGTTGATTGGGGGGGGGTATTGGTCCTGTTTACAGCATGGATGTACAGCAAGGACAGATAGATGGCCTTTGGGTTCAAGCATTGATTCAGGTTCATACATGCAAGTTCAACACCCTTTCATAACTGCAAGTGGTCCTTCTGTGCGATGGCACAGAATGATAAAGGGTTTTTCCACATTCTCATTTTCCTCACTTGTAAGTTCCTCTTTCTCCGGGCGAGGTGTATGTGCATGGTTCTGCTCCATGTGTTTTGCTTCCTCTAGTGGTTGATTCAACACTTCCCCAGTTTATGAATAGCATATCTCACTGCAGATTTAGGGCACTTTCACACATACTGAATAATGCTCTTACAATCCACTTTAACGATCATTTGCAGGTGGATTTCGCTGTTTCACGCAGTAAAATCCAGCTGCAAGGTGCATTGAAAGTGGATTGAAAAAGCATTATTCGGCATGCGTGAAAGCACCCTTAAACTGCAGGTTTAACGTTTATGCTGAACATTAAAAAAAAGGTAAAGGTAGTCCCATGTGCAAGTACCGGATCATTACTGACCCATGGGGTGACGTCACATCCCAACGTTTACTACATGACCTGAATTCGATCCCAATGAAGGTCGGTTTCAGGTAGCCAGCTCAAGGTTAACTCAGCTCAAGGTTAACTCAGCTTTCCATCCTTCTGAGGTCGGTAACATGAGTACCCAGATTGCTGGGGTAAAGTGGGGTAAAGTGTAGGGTAAAGTGTAGATGCTGGACATAAACCAGTGTAATATCGAATTGACCACTAGAGGGAGCACAACACATGTGGAACAGACCCCCCTAACAGGAACTTACAAATGAGAATGCAGAAAAGCCCAAATAAGAGGTTGGATACGATCATCTGGATTGTTCAAGTGTCTGTAACTTCATGTTCATATTTTGCCACGTGTCATTTTGTAATATTTTGTACTTTTTACATGTTTGTAATAAAAACCAACGGATCGAAAATATAACCAGTCAGGCCTACAACGGCTCAGACAGTGCTGAGTCAAAGGTTTGAATTACTTTTTGGTTGCCACCCACAAACGTTTCGATGAGTTGTTTGGTTGCGGTCACAAAATCCTTCCCCATGGTTTATCAAAGAGTGAAATATCCTCTCCCAGCCTCTTCCTTGTCTTTGTTTTTTCCATTCCTATATTGGGTACTCAACAGTCCCTGGCTATGTTGAAGGCAGGACCTGCGGCTTCCCATGGAGCATTAGCTGGTCTGAAATCGCTACCTGCAGAGGTCTGCCCAGGTGCCATTGAAATCCACCCAAGCCTCACCCCTGTGGTGTGTTTCACTGGCCATTTATTCATGGAAGGTTTTGCATTGGATTTGCCACTCTTTAGATGCACTTTTTCCCCATCCATATTCTCAAAACTCAACAAAAAGCCGCCATGCAGAGTTTTGAGAATTCAGATGGGGAAAATGTGCATCTATAGAGTGACAAATCCAATGTAAAACCTTCCATGAATAAATGGCCACTGTGTCACCCCAGAACTGAGATGTAAACTCGGTTTTTTGATGGGAAGTGAGATTTACTAATTATAACTGTGAACACGATTTGGGCAGCCATTCAAAGTTTGGGCTTGAGACCTAATAATTAGGGTTTATTCTATTTCATAGTAAGTCTGGAGCGGTATTGCTGTTTACTTAATGTTAGGGTATTCCCAGATAACTTCAAATGTTACCTTTTAAAGAAACTTCTGTCATTCTCCAGTATTTTGATAAGTTCTGGTGGGCTAGAGAGATTTATTTATTTAGTTTTAATCTGTTACCAAAATGTAACTTTGATGAGTGATTGTTATATGTATTTTTATTAGTTCTTGTAACGACCTTTGGCCAAATGCAATAAACTTGAACCCGAGCCACTGTGTCACCCTCCTACACTCACCGAGGTTGTGTCTGAGACGCCAGCCGCATTATAAAGGTCTATAAAATTATGCATATGGAGAGAGTGGACAGGGAGAAGTTTTTCTCCCTCTCTCATAATACTAGAACACGGGGTCATCTGCTGAAGCTGGAGGGTGAGAGATTCAAAACAGAAAAAAGGAAGTATTTCTTCACGCAACACATAGTTAAATTGTGGAACTCCCTGCCCCAGGATGTGGTGATGGCTGCCACCTTGGAAGGCTTTAAGAGGGGAGTGGGCATGTTCACGGAGGAGAGGGGTATTCATGGCTACTAGTCAAAATGCAAACTAGTCATGCTGCATACCTATTCTCTCTAGTATCAGAGGAGCATGCCTATTGTATTCGGTGCTGTGGAACACAGGCAGGATGCTGCTGCTGCAGTCATCTTGTTTGTGGGCTTCCTAAAGGCACCTGGTTGGCCACGGTGTGAACAGACTGCTGGGCTTGATGGGCCTTGGTCTGATCCAGCAGGGCTTTTCTTATGTTCTTATTTCTACTTCCTGTGGCTAGAGGTGTGTCTGTTAGTTTGCTCTCCTTGAACAATCAAACATGACTTTTTCATCCTGTTTGGGGCACTGGGAAGGCCACAAGGCCATTTTCTGACAGGTCCCATCAAGTGCCTAATGAGCAGGCATTTCTGCAGTGCTGGAGGCTATGCTAAAGACATCCTCCTACTCTCCCCTTTGCTGATCTGTCTATCACCAACCACAGATGGAGCGGATAGAAATGTTGAAATAGACTTAATCAGAAGCCCAGAGAAAGAATGCCGTATGAATCAGAGCTGACCATATTTTGCAACCAATGGAAGTTGGTTAATGTTTCATTAAGAGGTTAAAATCAAGAAAGGCCAGCAAGTAAAAAGCACTTGCATTTCAATTTTTTAAAATCCCATGCAAATTCTGAATTTTTCTTCTGAATTTCTCATTCAAAAATCGGGGTGGCGAATGTGGAAAATTCAGTGCATTTCGGATATTACCAAATATTTGCGCCTGCTTTACTATGCATGTGGAGTTAGAGGGCAGCATATCGTTTCAAAGACAAAGGTGGATGACTTTTTGCCGTTTCTGAGAAGGGATACAAAAACACCACTGATCCAAATGGCATCTGAGGTTTTGGGAGTGGAAGAATAATCTCGGAGGCTTTTGCTGAGAGGCAGCTCCCATCTACCCCCAGTCACCTGTAGCAACACAATACAATACAATACCTTTATTGGCATCTTGAAATAATAAAACACGCCGAGTCACCTGTAGCTACAGGGTGTGTGTAGGGTCAGGCCCTCCTTAGAAATATGCCACACCCTCTCCCTCAATGCCCAGTTTTCATTATTTTAAAAACATCTCCAGCCCTTTTTGCTGTGAAAATTTAACTGGGAAATATGCAAGCAGATTTTGTCCAATTGCCTGGAAGGAATGGGAGAAGGGCAGCTGAAAGAGGGCTGGAGCTGATTTAACCCCTTCCTGACCAACATTGTCTGTCTGTCTGTCTGTCTGTCTATCTAGGCACCAGGAAAAGAGGAAGACCCAACAAGAGATGGATTGACTCTATAAAGGAAGCCATGACCCTCAATTTGCAAGATCTGAGCAAGGCTGTTAAAAGATAGGACATTTTGGAGAATATTGATTCATAGGATCATCATGAGTCAGAAGCGACTTGATGGCACTTAACACACAGCTATCTATATATCATCTATCGGGTTGCCAACTTCCAGGTACTAGCTGGAGATCTCCTGCTATTACAACTGATTTCCAGCCAATAGAGATCATTCTTGTAGGTTCTTGTAGGTTATCCGGGCTGTGTAACCGTGGTCTTGGAATTTTCTTTCCTGACGTTTCGCCAGCAACTGTGGCAGGCATCTTCAGAGTAGTAACACTGAAGGACAGTGTCTCTCAGTGTCAAGGGTGTAGGAAGAGTAATATATAGTCAGAAAGGGGTTGGGTTTGAGCTGAGTATTGTCCTGCAAAAGTAATGTGCTAATCATTGTCCTGTAAGTATCAAGATAATGTGCTAATGAGGGTATGGTATGTTAATATGGAACCATTGTATCCTGAAGTGATCTGTTAATGTGTGTAATCCAAAGCTAATCTGCATGGCTATTGTTGAATGTTGTCTTTGTTAGTCTGGAGGTTTTCAGAACAGGAAGCCAAGCCTTATTCATTCTTAAACTCTCCTCTTTTCTGTTAAAGTTGTGCTGATGTTTATGAATTTCAATGGCTTCTCTGTGCAATCTGACAAAATAGTTGGTAGAATTGTCCAGTCTTTCAGTGTCACTGACACTTCAATAACACAGCGTAGATCCTTGTGTTGTGGTGGAAGCTTGCTGCCAAAGCAACACTTTAAAAAATCTGCATAGCCAGTCAAATCTCCAATACTCAGTCAGAAGGCTTGCTGGGCAAAAGCCCCACCTGGCCCCACCCACTTCCCAAAAACATTTGGCAGGCAGCACAAAAGGTGTCATTGGGCACCATGGCACTCACGGGCAACACGTTGGGGACCCCTGATTTAGCGCTGAGCATGGCTCGTGATTTAACAGCGAATGCATCTGCGACTGAAGAAACTCTGATGTGAAATGGGTTTTACACTGGATGCCCTTCTCGCCATTCGCTATATTTCTGTATAAGCGCTGTTCTGAGAAGTTATTTCGCTATTCACTATATCTCTGTATAAGCGGGGCTCTGTAAAAATAATTATTTTTGTATTGCCAAGCGCAAGTTATTTGTTATTATTGTCTTGTTAAGCACTTGAAATCTCATTGAACATTACTGGGGTTTATTTGCATAAAGAAACTGACATATGCTAAATGTTATAGCTCGTGGATTCTTTCATTTGTAATAATCATTGGATATTGGATCATGCTTTAAGTACTTCATTTAGTCACAGTGCTACAGTTTTGTCAGTACCTGGAGGTTGGCAACCCTAATTAGGGGATTAGTTCCAAGTTCGAGGGAGAGATCTGCAGACAGATGTAACTTAGGGTGAAAATGCATGGGAAGTTTTGCCTTGGATTTGCCACTGTCTAGATGCACATTTTCCCCATCTGAATTCTCAAAAGTCTGCATAGGGGCTTATTTTTGAGTTTTGAGAATTTGGCTGGGGAAAACGTGCAATTAGAGAGCTGCAAATCAAAGGCAAAACCTCCCATGCATTTTCGCCCTTAGACATCTTCCATTTTAGTAATTAATAAAGCACTGATTAAGTGCCATACCCCACCCCCACTTTCCCAACAGAGTTTTGAGTCCTACCCCAGGGCGTTGAGAGAAGGGTGAAAGTACAAATGAGACCAACAAAGGTATTTTACTGCACTCACAAACAAATGCCTTTCCCTAGGAGGATTGATAGCAATGCCATACCATATTGCATATATATCCCTTGGTATTTGCTGTGACATCACAGCATGATTAAATAAATGCTAACGTTTCTTTAGAATATTAAGAAATCACTAGCAAAATGAGCGCCTTGACCTGGATGGCCCAGGCTAGCCTGATCTCGTCAGATCTCAGAAGCTAAGCAGGGTCAGCCCTGGTTAGTATTTGGATGGGGGGCCACCAAGGAATGCCAGGGTTGCTGGGCAGAGGAAGGCACTGGCAAACCACCTCTGTTAGTCTCTTGCCTTGCAAACCCCAAAATGGGGTCGCCATAAGTCGGCTGCGACTTGACGGCACTTTAGACAGAGAGAGCAAAACGAGCAGAAGTGCTGATAAGGCTGTGGTTTTGTGTTTGCATTTCTTTTGTCAAGTAAAGCTGTATCAGGCAACATTGTGAAATATTAGTCAGAAGTCATCCTAAAATTTAGGGCCTAAACGCTTGGGATTAATAAATTAACAGTGCGATCCTAAAGAGAACGACATCCTTCTAAAGCCACTGACTTCAATGGACTCAGATAAAATTCTGTTTAGGACTAATAACCTTAAATAAAAGTAATGGGTTTTCTTATGTTTTTGCTGCTCCAAATTTACTTACGATAACCCCCCTCCCCCACAAGTCCAGATTGCCAAACCTTAGGCCTAAACCCTGAGACTCCAGTTTTGGGGGTCATTCCTTAGGGTGTGAAGTCAGAATCTTAGCTTTTGGGTGACATATTAAAATCTCAGGTTTGGGGCTTATTCTCAAGGGAAGCAAGTTGAATTCTAAGGAGCACATCAGGGGACGGATTAACCTCCACTCCCCTACCCCAAAGTCCTAATTTGAATCTAACAGCAAAGCTAAATTTGCAGTTTTATTTTTTAGCAGATGTCTATTTTGGGGTTCCTGGATCTCCTAGCATTATATTTGGTTTGCCACCCAGCCCAGCCATCCGGCCCTCACCTGGTTCATCGATGACATACAAGATGGACTTGCCGCTGGAGTCCTCATAGTACTGGAAGCGGACCACGCAGTCGTTCTCGTCCTTGTACGTACAGTTCACAGCGTCTTTTCCATGGTCTCCTGCAAGGAGGGCGGGAGAGAACATAAGAACAGCTTGTCACACTAAGGGCCCATTCCGGACGAGCGCTCTGTCCCCAGCAGTGGTCACTTGGATGTCCATGGCAAACTGAGATACGGTATGTGAAGGATGAAACAGTTCTCTCTCATTTGTCTCCTGGTCATAAGGGATGTATAATTTTTGTGCCATCAACTTATAGCAACCCCGTGGGGTTTTCAAGTAGGGTTGCCAAGGTCCCTCTTTGTCACCAGCAGGAGGCTTTTGGGGCAGAGCCCGAGGAGGGTGGGGTTTGGGGAGGGGAGGGACTTCAGTGCCATAGAGTCCAATTGCCAAAGCTCCCATTTTCTCCAGGTGAACTGATCTCTATTGGCTGGAGATCTGTTGAAAAAGCAGGAGATCTCCTGCTACTGCCTGGAGGTTGGCAACCCTATTTTCAAGGCAAGTGATGTTCAGAGGTGGTTTGCCATAGCCTGCCTCTGCATCACGCCCCTAGTATTCCTTGGAAGTCTCCCATCCAAATCTTTGCCAGGGTCGAGGCTGAGAGTGTGTGACTGGCCCAAGGTCCCCCAGCAAGTTTCCATGGCAGAGTGGGGATTCGAACCTGGGTTTCCCAGATCCTAGTCTGACTCTTTAACCACGACACCATGCTGGCTCTCAGAACCTCGAATCAGAACCTAGAGATACTGTTTAGGCATGAAAATCCTCTCCCCTCAGAGAGGAAGACTGGATTGTATATTCTCAAAATGGAAGAGTTGTGTTTTTTTGCTCTGTTCTGTCTCATCTGTCATGGTGGATTGGGATTGGGAACCTTGTTCATGAGAATCTTTGTCTCCATCCAGGGAATCATAGAATCATAGAGTTGGAAGGGACCACCAGGGCCATCAAGTCCAACCCCCTGCACAATGCAGGAAATTCACAACTACCTCCCCCCTCCACACCACTAGTGACCAGAAGAAGAGCCATAGCTCAGTAGCAGAGCATCTGCTTGGCAGGTTCAGTCCCTGGCATCTAGAGGATGGTGCTGAGTTGTTTTCTGTTGCCCCAGAAGGTCGGACCAGAACCAACAGGCTAAAATTAAATCAGAAGAGTTTCCATCTAGACATTAGGAAGAACTTTGTAACAGTTAGAGTGGTTCCTCAGTGGAACAGGCTTCCTCGGGAGGTGGTAATCTCTCCTTCCCTGGAGGTTTTTAAGCAGAGGCTAGATGGCCGTCTGTCAGCAATGCTGATTCTATGAATTTAGGCAGTTCATGAGAGAGAGGGCATCTTGGCCATCTTCTGGGGATTGGGTGTGTGTGTGGAAGGTAGTTGTGAATTTCCTGCATTGTGCAGGGGGTTGGACTAGATGACCCTGGTGGTCCCTTCCAACTCTATGATTCTATGATCTCTAGTTAAAGGGACTTGGCAAGTAGGTGCTGTGAAAGACCTCTGCCTGAGACCCTGGAGAGCTGCTGCCGGTCTGAGTAGACAATACTGACTTTGATGGACCAAGGGTGTGACTCAGTATAAGGCAGCTTCATGTGGATATGCAAACTCTAAATATGGAGGCTGCATTCAGCTAGCATAGCTAACAGCCTGTGATAAGATTTGTCCCCTGTGCATTTCCCTAAATCTGTTATTGTGTTGAGTTTGTTGCAGTGAAGCCTCTGACACTGATTAGCTAAGCTGCTGTGGTGGCACGCAATGCTCAGAGCGTATGGAACAAATCCGTCAGCATGTTTACAGTCAACTTTCTGCGGGAGAAGGAGCAGTCATCAGTTTGGCTGAGACTAAAGTCTCACACAGACCTTAAGGACAGTAGCTTTGGGGAGCAGGGTGAGAACAGGAAAACGCAGAAAGTCTTTTGTGCATGGCTGTTTCACTTGCCGTCACCCCTCCGAAGACTTCAAGTTTTCGTTCGGATTATGAATGCCGTTTCCGACCGTCAGAGTTCGCCTCGCTCTCCCCCTGTGTTTGCCCACATTTTGCCTGCGTTTTCAGAGACCCATTTTATCTCGAATTTGAAAACACTGGCAAAACGCAGGGGGGGAGCGAGGCGACCTCTGACGATCGGAAGCGGCATGCATAATCCAAATAAAGACCCGAAGTCATCGGAGGGGTGACGGCGAGTGAAACAGCCATGCATAAAAGACATGCATTAAAGACTGTAGACTGGGGCCATTTGAAATGGCCCAGGGGCAAGCTGAGTTTCACTTGGCCAGCAGCAAAGACAAGGGGTGCAGGGTCGCCTGTCTCTTCCTCCCATGTCACCACCAGCTGAAGCCAAGCCAGCTGTGCTCAGATCAAGCCAGGGCACAGCAGGAGGCACCCGTGGACACCTGCATTTGCAGCACCATCAGGCAGGTCCAGGCCAACGGGACCCGCAGAGAGCGGGCAAGAGAAGCATCCACTGCCTCCAACACTGGGTGAGGCTTGCTTGACTTCAATCCGAAGCCACACCTCTGGTAGCTGAGTCCAGAAAAAGACTTGCGTCATTGATCTTAGAGACCAGGGAGAGTCAGAAGACAGGAGGAAGGGAGGAAGGCATTGCTAACTCTGTGGTTTTACTCAAGTTTCCTGTTACAAAATAAGATCAAAATCACTGATATAGCTGATAAATTCAGGATCAGTGACCTTGTTTTTCCACCAACCAGCAATGATCCATGATAGTACCTTAATGACTGGCCAATTATGGCTTTTTAAATGTCAGTCAACCTCTATTAGTTGACCAAGAGCGTTGTGTGTATCATAGAAGACGCTGCCATTCCTCCTATTCCAACAGAAAAGCTCAGGTTCCAATTTTTTTTCTCTTATTCTGTAAGGGTTCTTCAGGCCTTTCCTGATTCTCTCCTGTGAAGGATATTGATTCACCTAAAGTTAGAATTGGCTGCGGGCCCAACTCATTTGTTATTTCATCCAATGGACTCTTAGCATCAGCTGTGAGGTCAATTATGTTATCACCCACACTTGCCCCCTTCTCAGGCAGCTGTGGTTTTACCATAGAGTTTCCCCAAATCTCCAGGTATTTCCCAACCTGGAGCTGGCAAACCTACCTGCAACTCTAGCTACTGGCGGCGCAGGCTCCGGAAGGAACGAGTCACCTTGCTTGGGGTGACCAATACCTTGAACTGACCCTGCCCTTTTCTACATCCTTCTGCCAAGATGGGATGGGACAGAAGAGGGGGAGGGGGGTCACCTAGGGTTCCCAGCTCCGGGTTGGGAAATACCTGGAGATTTTTGGGGGCAGAGCTTGAGGAGGGCAGGGTTTGGGGAGGGGAGGGACTTCAATGTCATAGAGTCCTTAGACCAGAGGAAGGATTCAAACTTGAGCCAAAAGGAAAGATAGGGCGTACATATTTTAATAAATGAATGGCAACCCCATTGCAGAGAGGCCTGTGCTTCTTGCCAGGGTGATACAGCAGGTAGAGAGTTGAGCTGGGACTACGGAGACCCAGGTTCAAATCCCTGCCCAGTCAGGAAGTGCACTGGGTGACCTCGGGCCGTTTACTGCCTCTCTGACTAGCCTACCTTGCCAGTTTGAAGAAGAAAAAGAAAGAAGAGTTGGTTTTTACATGCTGACTTTTCTACCACTTAAGGGAGACTCAAACCAGCTTACAATCACCTTCTCTTCCCCTCCCCACAACAGACACCCTGTGAGGTGGGTGGGGCTGAGAGTGTGTGACTAGCCCAAGGTCACCCAGCTGGCTTCGTGTGTAGGAGCGGGGACACAAATCTAGTTCACCAGATTAGCCTCCGCCGCTCATGTGGAGGAGTGGGGAATCCAACCCGGTTCTCCAGATCAGAGTCCATCGCTCCAAACCATCGCTCTTAACCACTACACCACGCCGGACAACACGGAGGAGAGAAGAACCAAGCATGCTGCCCCTCTGAGCTTCTGGGAGGAAGGGTGGGATATAAACAAAAAGTGGCAGATGGCTCACCAAGCTCTTGCACCGACTCGATTTCATCCCGGCAGTTTCGACTGCAGGTATCTTGCTCCATCAGGGTCCCCCGCTCAAACTTCCTGCACTCCACACACTCCCTGCATAAGAGGAAGAAGCAGGTGGTGTGAGAGCCGGGAAGCAGTGGCTGTACCCATCCCGGGCCAGCAGCGGTCGTTTATGCATGGGAGTTTTACCTGGGGCTCGAAGGTCGCTTGTCCCACACTTTTCTGTAGCGAATGCTAAAAAAGCTATGCACCAGCACAATCACCCCATCCTTCAGAGCTCTCCCTTGAGTCTCCGAATGGAGCCAGGCTCTTCCCCAGCCATGCCAGGCTCCTGTGCCTACCAGACACCACTAGGGTCTGCCCCAATACTGCAAAACTCTGCCCCAGATTGGTCATGTGCCCCATTTTAGCTGCTGGGCTCCTACTCCATGAGTAGGGTTGCCAGTTCTGGGTTGGGAAATATCTGGAGATTTTTGGGGCAGGGCCTGAGGAGGGCAGGGTTTGGAGAGGGGAGGGACTTCAATGCCATAGAGTCCAATTGCTAAGGCGGCCATTTTCTCCAGGTGAACTGGTATCTATCGGCTGGAGATCAGTTGTAATAGCAGGAGGTTGGCAACGCTACCCGTGAGTCAAGAAAGCAATCTGGAGGCAGCATAAACTGTGGTCTTAGAGATCAGGCAAAGTCAGAAGATGGGAGGAAGGGAGGGAGGCATTACTAACTCTGCGGTTTTACCGAACCTAGCAACCCTACCTGAAACCCTGGCTACAAGACAGCTTACCCAAGGCGGGAAGAACTGTGATATTAGGGACCGCGCAGGAAACCCCTTGCCAGAGGGCATGACAGTTGCCTGCCACCAGTGGAGGAACAAGCAAAGTGCTCAGCACTTATCCAGCAGGGCCGATGGTGAGAGAAGCCCCCTGTGGGCACCTTGGGGACTCAGGGTGCCCAGCGCACAGCAGTCGTGGCCTGGGGCCGCATCCTCTGAGCCCCACCCTAAAAAGAGGGAGAGGGACACAGATGCTCAAACCCTCAAGACCTGGCAGTAGGGTTGCCAACTCCAGGTTGGGAAATTCCTGGAGATTTGGGAGTGGAGCCTGGGGAGGGCAGGGTTTGGTGAGCTGAGGGACCTCAGTGGAGTCCACCCTCCAAAGCATCCGTTTTCTCCAGGGGAACTGATGTTTGAGGTCTGGAGAGCTGCTGTAATTCCGGGAGATCTCTAGCCCTCCTGTAAGATGGTAACCCTACCTGGCAGTCCTACTCACTGTCAAGGCAAGCGATGGGTTTGGAAGTGGCCCAACCCTTACTTACTTCTTGATGGTGCAGGCGTCAGGGCAGGTCGGACACTTCTCACAGGTGTCTCCGTACGAACCGGGCTGGGTGCAGATGCATTTTCCGCAGGCGCAGTAGCCCCGCCCTTGCCCGCTGCACACCAGCCCATTGCTGGACATGCAGGTGTCGGTCCGGGTGGTGCAATTGCAGTAGGTTCCGGTCCAGTCCGGGTCGCATGCGCAGTCCCCGCAAACGCATTTCCCGTGACCTGCAAGCAAACCGCAGGATGAACGGGAGTTAAGAGCTCAAATTTAACTAGAGGCTTAATTAAAAAGAAACACTCTCAAAAGGCTTTTTAAAAGGGCCTTTTATGCATGCCTGTTTCTCTTGTGGTCACCCTTCTGATGACTTTGGGTCTGTTTCTGACCGTCAGAGGTCGCTTCACTTCCCCCCTGCATTTCCCCGTGTTTTGCCCGCATTTTGAGGGACCTGTTTTATCTCGTATTTGAAAATGCGGGCAAAGAGTGGGGAAACGCAGGGGGAGAACGAGGCGACCTCTGACAGAAGTTGACAGAGGGGTGACTGCAAGGGAAACAGCCATGCATAAAAGGCCAAAGTTAACAATTTTAGCAGTAAAATTAATAACAGATAAAACCCACAGAAACCGAATACTACATGTGGACCAATCGGCCTCAGGAAAGCCTTTTTTAAAAAAAAAAAAAAATCTTCAGACCTTCATTTGCAATACAGGGATCATAATCAGTCTGAGTGTACGTTGCAATTTTGCAAAGCTGCAGGAAAAAAAAGTGCAGCATTTATCTACAAAGCAAGCCCTAAAGACTATTTATAAGGCATCCTGAAACACAATTTACCCATTTTACATGTGGGAAACACTGAGAGCTTCTAGTCGGAAGGAAAGTCAGTGAGCACATGGCAGAGACCTCCAAACCCATGCAAAGCAGACCACATAAGAGCTAATGTGGCCACAAACCACAACTTGTCACAATATGCATCCCTTTATTTTGTTACTTATTCCATTCACTTATAGTCCACCTTTCTTGCTGAAGACTCAAGGAGCATTATGAAAGTAGAAAAACAATGCAATAAAGAAAAAAGTGTAAGACGTACCATAGAGTTATGGAGTTAAACTAGGCTTGCCAACCTCAGTAGGAGATCTCCTGCTATTATAACTGACCTCCAGCTGATAACGATCAGTTCACCTAGAGAAAACGGCCACTTTGGCAATTAGACTCTATGGCATTGAAGTCCCTCCCCTCCCCAAACCCCGCCCTCCTTAGGCTCCACCCCAAAAACCTCCTGCTGGTGGTGAAGAGGGACCTGGCATCCCTAATCAGCTACCACCTGGGTTTGGGGAGGGACTTCAATGCCATAGTGTCCAATTGCCAAAGCTCCCATTTTCTCCAGGGGAAATGATGTCTGTCACCTGGAGATCAGTTGTAATAGCAGGAGATCTCCAGCCACCACCTGGAGGTTAAGCAAAAATCAAGCACAGATACCTTTAGACAAGCTGGATAAAGATAATGGTATCAAGCTCAAAATGGTATGCAAAAGTGATATATTATTTACAAGTGCAGATGTTATACAGAAATACAAAGAATATGTAGCATCAAGCTACTCAAAGAAGGCAAATAATTTTCAAAGGTAAGTACAATGACTTGTAAAATACTTTCAAAGGTAAGTACAATGACTTAATTTTTTCTCTTTACAGAACGAAATAATGCTCTGCTCCATTATTTCGTTCTGCAAAGAGAAAAAAATTAAGTCATTGTACTTACCTTTGAAAGTATTTTACAAGTCATTGTACTTACCTTTGAAAATTATTTGCCTTCTTTGAGTAGCCTTATGCTACATATTCTTTGTATTTCTGTATAACATCTGCACTTGTAAATAATACATCACTTTTGCATACCATTTTGAGCTTGATACCATTATCTTTATCCACCATCTGGAGGTTGGCTAGCCAATTGGCAACCCTAATGCTGTGCGAATAAAACAGGACAGCCAGTGTGCAGACCTTGTCTTTAAACTGGGAAGGGCAAGATACAGAAGGGTGCCCTCTAAACGTTTCCCCTCTGTGCCGCCATATGCCAGGGTCCGTCTCTGCATTTAAATCCCTCATCAGCTAGTTCAGCTAGTAAACGATTGAAGCAGTTGAGCCATTACTATGGGAACATACGTGGTGCAGTCGGAGGGAAAGGTCAGAGGCCCCAAGCACGGCACATGCCCATTGCGTCCGAGGTGCCTGCCTCCGCTTCTGCCCACGCAAGTCCTGGGCAGAGGGCAGCGACAGTCCCCTCTGCAGGGGAAGACTAAATTGCAAGGCTGGTTAATGAGAAACTCCAGCAAATTGCAGAGAGAGGAGGCGGAGGCGAAGGAGCAGCTGCTGGAGAGCGAAATCGCTGCTGATGCCGGGGAGAAAGTACATGCTGGAGAACAGGCCGTGGTTTGTCAAACCCATCAGAAATAATTACTGCAATGGAATGAACCAGGAGACAACAAATTAGTTGATGGGGGCTGGCGGGGGGGAGGAGGAGAAAGAAGAACAGGCAACACAGAAATAGATCTGGAACAGCCACCCCCCTGCAGTTCAGATTTGCACACCAAAATCCACGTATGAGATCAGGTTTGCAAAACTCTCCCCTGGCCCTACTTTTTTTGCACATGGGGTTGCCAGCTCCGGGTTGGGAAATACCGGGAGATTTTTGGGACGGAGCCTGAGGAGGATGGTGTTTAGGGAAAGACTTCAATGCCATAGAGTCCAATTGCCAAAGTGTCCATTTTCTCCAGATGAACTGATCTCTATAGGCTGGAGATCAGCTGTAATAGCAGGACATTTCCAGCTAATACCTGGAGGTTGAGTAAACCTCAGCTCAACAACAGCACATGCCTTACTATTAATACCTGGAGGTTGGAAACCCTACGAGTCCCCCTGGGGTTGCTCTGCTCTGCCCCTCTTCGCCATTGATGGGAGGTTTTGGGAGCAGAACTTGAGGAGGTTTTGGGAGCAGAGCCTGAGGAGGGTACTATCCACCACTGATAGTATACCTGGAGGTTGGCAACTCTGCTTGCAGAGCAACCTGCCACCCCCCCCCCTGGAAATTTAGTGGGTGTCGACTTTTCTATTTTTTTTTTCTACTCCAGGAAAATCATTTTGACTACAGGGTTGAGAGGTCCCCCTGGCCACTGGTAGGGTTGCCAGGTTGCTGGGATTGCCCACCAATCCACTGCGCTCCTTGGAGTGGCGATCGCACACATGCACGGCCATGCATGACTCAATAACATCACTTTCGGGTTTACCCCCAGAAGCGTACGTCACAATGGGACATTTTAGCGCTCAACCCCCAAAACACCAGCAATGGGACTAGGGTTGCCAACCACCAGGTAGTAGCTGGCGATCTCCTGCTATTACAACTGATCTCCAACTAGGCTTACCAGGTCCCTCTTCTTCTTCGGCTGGAGGTTTTTGGAGTGGAGGTGGTGGTGGTGGTGGGGTGTCGCGCGCTTCCAGAGGTGCTTCAGCACTTTCCACTCAAATAGCCCCTTGTGATGCGTTTTACACCCGGAAGTGCCGCATCGCAACAGGCCTTTATCACTCAAACTGGGAGTTTGAGTGGAAACCTGCCCTTTGCAATGCAGCACTTCTGGTGTGAACTGGAAGTGACCTGTCCCTGCCTGAACAGATTGCCCGCCGACCCTCAGCCGGGGTTTGCCCACCACCACCTGGCACTTAGCAACCCTAACTCCAACCAATAGAAATCAGTTCACCTGGAAAAAATGATCGCTTTGGCAATTGGACTCTATGGCATTGAAGTCCCTCCCCTCCCCAAGCCCCGCCCTCCTCAGGTTCTGCCCCCCAAAACCGCTGGTGGCGAAGAAGGACCTGGCAACCCTAAACGGGATGCTTTAGCAACGCTAGCATTTGGGGGAGTGGTTGAGTGCTAAAACCTCCTATTGCGACAAGGCGCTTCCGTGGTAAACCCAAACGTGATGTAATCTTGTTGTGTGTGGCCACGCACAAGTGCAATTGCCACCCCACCCCCAAATCCTCCCGCTGGTGGAGAGAGGGGACCTGGCAACCCTAGGGATAGGGGGTAAGGCTGCCAGCTCTTGGTTGGTAAACTCCTGGAGATTTGGGACTGGAGCCTGGGGAGGACAGGAACCTCAGCGGGGTGTAATGTCATAGGGTCCACTCTCCAAAGCAGCCATTTTCTCCAGAGGAAAGGAGCTCTGTAGTCCGGAGATGAGCTCTGATTCCAAGGGATCCGCAAGTCCCGCTTGGAGGCTGGCCTCCGATTTTTGAACACATGAACACATAAAACTGCCTTATACTGAACCAGATCCTTGGTCCATCAAAGTCACTATTGTCTACTCAGACTGGCAGCAGCTGTCCAGGGTCTCAGGCTGAGGTCATTCACATCACCTACTTGCCTAGACCCTTTAACTGGAGATGCCAGGGACCAAACCTGGGACCTTCTGCATGCCAAGCAGATGCTCTACCACTGAGCCACGGCCCCTCTCCAAACAAAATTCCTAGGTATGCAGGTTGCCACCTGGCTCAGATTGCTCCCAGCTGCCAGGGGCCTTCTAAAGCAGCAACGGCCCCCCTCCCCAGGAACTTTTCTGGAAGCTGAAAGGGCCAGTCTGCCTCTGCTTTAGCCTTCTTGAGATGGACTCATGGGTATTTTCCATAGATTTCCATTTCAGTCCCATGAACTCATGAAACTGCCTTGCACTGAATCAGACCATCTGTCCATCAATTTTGTTATCATCTACTCCAACTAGCAGTGGTTCTCCAGGGTCTCTGACAGATCTTTCACTGTCTACTCAGACTGGCAGTTGCTCTCCAGGGCCTCAGGCATAGGTATTTTACATCACCTACTGCCTGAGGCTTTTTCAGCATGCTGAGCAGATGCTGCCACTGAGCCACGGCCCCTTCTCCTTTGAGGTGCCAGGCTGTGGTAAAAGCCCAGGAGTAGGGACAATTACAAACAAGGGACAATCTTCTTCGGAATTTGAATTTCCAGTTCCGGATTTTGCAATGTTTGATTGGATCCTGCCAGGGATTTTAGGGTTCAGCTAGATGGCAACGTGCCGGGCTGTATAAGAAGGGAAAGGGGGATCCTTCTTTTATCAATGATGGACTTGTAAAAACAGCCAACAATTCTGGAGGTCCATACATAAAACAATTCAAGACATTCTGCAAGTGCACTGCGAACTAAATCCTAAATTCATGTTATTGGGGATTATTCCCCCACAAGTGAGCCTAATCCAAAGAGAACTCTTTCAATATGCAACCGCTGCGGCCAGAATTTTGTACACTTCATATTGGAAAAACTCCAAGATCCCATCAATGAACGAGTGGATTTACAAACTATTTGATTTCGCCTCAATGTCAAAACTAACCTGTTTGATAAAAAGACAACTATTAGATGAGTTCAGGTGCAAATGGCAACCAGTATATGACAAATAGGCCTCTTCAACGAATCTAGCTAATTGAATTTAGTATATTAACCTGATATATAAAATATGCAGTTGATATATTTAGCATTAGCCTTTAATAGAGGATATTCATATTATTGTCAGAGAAGTTATTAATATGTGTTCATGAAATGTTTATAATAATGAAATATACGTTTTACTGTATAGAAACCATAGGGTGTACTTTAAGCTAAAGTGATTTTTGAAATATGTCTTTAGTGTATTGCAAAACTTGGACACAGAAACTTAATCCTCCCCTTGTCCCCTGCTTCCCTTTTTTTATTTCTGTACCCTATAACATTTAATAAAAAATATATTTACAAGAAGGGAAAGGGGGAGGGGGGCTATTGCTCCACCATAGCACAGCAGCCTGGTCACAGTATTCAGAAGAAGAAGAGTTAATATTTATGTGCTGACTTTTTCTGCCACTTAAGGGAGAATCAAACTGGCTTACAATCACCTTCCCTTCCCCTCCCCAAAACAGACACCCTGGGAGGTACGTGGGGCTGAGAGACAGTGACTTGCCCAAGGTCACCCAGCTGGCTTCGTGTGGAGGAGTGGGGAAACAAATCCAGCTCACCAGATTAGCCTCCGCCGCTCATGCGGAGGAGTGGGGAATCAAACCCGTTTCTCCAGATCAGACTCCACCGCTCCAAACCACCGTTCTTAACCACTACACCACGCTGGCTCTCAGTGGTTCATTAAGGGACATTTGGCAGAGATTGGCAGTGCTGTCTTAAGCAGAGTTACAACCTTGACTTAAGTGGACTGAGAAAGGTGTAACTCTGCCTAGGACCTCTCCGTCTTTCATTCGTCCACTGAACGGAATGGAAAAAGTAATCAAGTTCAATGCTTTTCTAAAGAGATCACAATCCCTGAGTGACGCAACCAATGGTCTGCTTGTTTTACAGCTGTGCGGTAAACATTCTGAACACTGCACAATAGTTGTTGTGGATCACAGCACACAAAGGCCAGAATGCTCCAGTTCCGTACGAGGGACAAGGCCAACCCCCACAGCCAACAACACAACAGAGATTGTTCTCTTTATCAATCCCTGAGTCATTCTCCCTCCCATTTGGGATTCTGGAACCTCAAAAGAAACCAAACACAAGCCATTCTTTTCCTCTTGTGCTTTGGCTAAATCAATCTCCGGTTGAGATTAAAATATCAGAACGTCCAATCCGATGGCTGGAAGCTCTACTCAACTGGTGGCCACCCTTTCATGTCAATAGCAAGCTTTCAACATGCACAAACTCTTCTTCACAGAGTTTAAATCCATGTCTCTAATCATGAACCCCTTTTCTGACACTCATAGGGTTGCCAACCTCCAGGGGGTGGCTGGAGAAAGTTCTGGAGATCTGGGGAGCAGAGTCAGGGGAAAGTGCAGTTTGAGAAGGGGAGGGACCACAGTAGAGTATAAGCAGCCATTTATCTAGGGGAATTTTAATTCTAGGAGATCTCCAGACCCCACCTGGAGGCTGGCAGGTGCCACGTTTGGGAACAGTATGAAGAAGGAGAAGAAAAGAAAAAGAAGAAGAGGAGGAGGAGTTGGTTTTTATATGCCGACTTTCTCTCCCACTTAAAGGAGAATCAAACCCACTTACAATCACCTTCCCCTCCTTACAACAGACACCCTGTGAAGTAGGTGGGGCTGAAAGAGTGTGACTAGCCCAAGGTCACCCAGCTGGCTTCATGTGGAGGAGTGGGGAAACCAACCCGGTTCACCAGATTAGAGTCTGCTGCTTTTAACCACTACACCATGCTGGTCAATAGATGGCTTTAAAAGTCCATCAGTTGCTATTAGCCTTGGTGACCACATGGAATCTCCATGATCAGAGCCGGTAAACCTCTGAATTCAGGTTTGGCCTTCATGCTAGGCTTCCTTGGGCAATTGGCTGGCCATTGTACTAAACAGGATGCAGGACTAGACGGACCATTTGTCTGCTTCGGCAAGGCTGCCCTTATGTTCTCAGGAGCATTTATATTTTTGGCCAATGAACCGAGTAACTCGAACTGTAAACAGTTCCATGGGCCCAGTGCCAAAGGCCCCAGACTTTTGCTTAAAAAAAATAGGGTGACTGGCCCGTGCTGATAACATTGCTGTACTAATTATGACTCTTAATAATGTGCTGTATTTCTGCAGTTTTGTGTTAAATATATTCAAGAGGTGGCCCTTAGACTATCAATTCCTGTTTCCCTTCTGTTACTATAAAATGTGACTGGATATACACTGTAGGTTTTGAGCAGGTTGAGAGAGGGAGAGAGGGAGAGGGAGAGAGAGAGAAGAATTGCTTCTCCTAGGGTTGCCTACCTCAGGGAAGGGGGACACATTATACCCCATTGAAGTCTGTCCCCTTCCCAAATCCTGCCCTCCTCAGACTCCACCCCCAAAATCTCCAGGTATTTCCCAACCCAGCACTGGCAACCCTAGCCAGCACTGGGTTGGGAAATACCTGGAGATTTTGGGGGTGGAGCCTGAGGAGGGCAGGATTTTGGAAGGGGACGGACTTCAGTGGGGTATAATGCCATACAGTCTGCCTTCCAAAGTGGCCATTTTCTCCAGGTGAACTGATCTCTGTTGCCTGGAGATCAGTTGTAATCTCAGGAAATCTATGGTCACCATCTGTAGGTTGGCAACTTTGTTTCCCAGAACTGCAGTGGATCTCCAGGCTACAGAGATCAGTCCCCTTGGAGAAAACGGCGGCTTTGTAGGGGGACTCTATGGCATTATAACCCACTCGGGTCCCTGCCCTCCCCCAATCCTGCCCTCCACAGGCTCAACTCCAAAATCTCCAGGAATTTCCCACCCCAAAGTTGGCAACCTTACTTCTCATAGTGTGCACACGTGCTTCTTTTGCACACTTACCTCTCTGATCAAATAGGGGTTTTTCCCTCCTGAAACACGACCAAACAAATGGGAGTGGGAAGCTATATGCTTCATAAGCAATGATTCTTCTTTCCCGCTGCCTCCCCCCTCTTGGAATCCCCTTCCATGCCCGTGGACAGATGCCACTCATCGGAGCACACATATATACAAAAAGTACCACTGATGCACTGGATATACACGTTTATGTGGTTTCAAAAACGTTATTTCCAACAAAAGATTCCAGTTATGCAACAAAACAAATTATACAAGTTGCAACAATCTATGCAGGCTTACAAGGTTTCGCGAATCTTATCCTTGTTTCGCTAATTGCATCAGCTTCATCAGACGTCTGATGCTGCTGTACAGGAAAATCTTGACTTTTTGATTTTGCTCCTGTTGCCAAGCAGAGTAGTTTTATTTATAAAGGCAGGCCGTGCTGTTTTGTGCACGAGCCTCTTTTTCGCTGGTCTGGTGCATCAGTGGTACTTTTTGTGTATACGTGTGTGTTCCAGGTACCACTCCCCTTTCAGTATTGTATACTCACCAGAGCACAGCTCCCCCTTGAAGCGGACGCAGGAGAAGTCGTCACATTCGCAGTACTTGCCAGAGACTTTGCCGAAGTCACTGCTGTAACACACGCACTGGCCACAGATGCATTCGCCCCGCTGGTTGCAGAGCGGCTGCCCCTCCTGGGGGCTGCAGTTGTCCTTCTGGCTGGGGCTGTACTCTTCCTCCGAGCACTCGCAGTGAGAGCCGAGCCGGCCAGGGTTACACCGGCACATGCCGCACTCAAAGGTGCCGTTGCCAAAGGAGCAGAAGGGGCTGTCGGGCTGGGCGTTGCGCTGGCACCCGCAGTCACAGTCGAAGTTTACGACCACTGTCAGGCTGTCCCTGAAGCCCACCGGCTTGATGGTGAAAGACTTCTGCCGCTCCTGGGGGCAACCGCGCACCTTGGCCTCGATGCTGAAGCTTACCTGGGAAGGGGGACACATTCTTATCCCCATGACAAGGAAGCACCCCAAACATTTTCTAATACAGTACTTACAAACCATCTATAGACGCACAACAAACATCCTGCCAACTCCTCTTCCTATGGGTGGAACCCAAAAATTACAAGGTGGACACAGGGGCAGTTTATGCAGGGATGTTTCCCTGCGGTCACCCCTGCCAACTGCTTCGGGACTTCCTTTTGATTATGCATGTCTTTTCTGCCCGTCAGAGGTCGCCTTGCTCTCCCCGAGTGTTTTGCCCGCATTTTCCAGATTCTGGCTAAAACAGCAACAGGAAAACACGGACAAAACATGCAGGGAGCGCGAGGCAACCTCTGACGGTCAGAAAAGGCATACAAAATCAGCACCACTATGGGGCTTACCGCACCAAGTATTCCCAGCAATGTATTAAAAGTTTGAAAATGTTATAAAAAATACTGTTCGCACTTTGTTAGGCCCCTTTAGCTGTGAAGACATTTTCCAACCATTTCTTAGCCATCGCATCCAAAAACCCTTTAAAAGCGATGTATAGGTATTCTCCGTTGTAGTGATGTCCATGAATACCGTGCTGGAGGAGAAGAGTGCGGTAGGGAACCATGAGAAATGATTTATTGTATAACGTTTTCCGACTTTAAAAAATGCCCTAGAAGGCTGAGTGCGGTAATCCCGTGTTAGAAGGAGAATACAATGTAAAACAACACAGGCAGGCCGCCATCCAGCAAACAAAAACAGGAAGAGGAATGTTGTTCCAAAATGAAAGTGATGTTGCTGAAAGCACCCAGTGGAGTTTTTTCATGTTTTTGTGATATATTGGTTGTGATTGGATTGTATGTATTATTGTTATGGTATTGGTGATGCTATGTTTAGTAATTGTTTTCTACTGTGTTTTAACCTTAAGTATATGTTGGGTGTTGTAAATTGATTATTTGGTGCTGTATTATGTATTATTGTTATGGTTAAGCTCAAGACCTTTGGTCAAAGGAGCTAGTAAATAAATGGAATGGAATGGATTGTATGTATTTACGTGTGTTTTGAAACACAATGTTTTGATCTTGTGAATCTTTATTTGGCCTTTTCAGTGTTCACTGTAGTATTCATTATTATTTCAACAATTAGATCGTTCATTCCGATATTGTTAATTATTGGATGGCGGTCTGCCTGTGTTGTTTTACGCTGTGGTCAGAAAGGCATGCATAATCAAAAGGAAGCCCCAAAGCAATCAATGGGGGGTGACCCTGGGGGAACGTCCCTGCATAAAAGGGTAGGGTTTCCAACTGTATGCTTGCCTCATGGTCTCAATGTATGGGAACAGTTTTAGGGGAGAAATGACTGGGGGGGCGGGTTACAATCCTTGCTTGCCTGTTGCATTTTTCCTTCCCTCAAGATGACGTGACTTGTTTATTTCCCCCCAGCTGGGCTCCAAGACTGGAAACAAGTTTGGCTAGGGGAAAAAATAAACTGCAGGGCTGGGAAGTATTTGGCAGGCTGGAAAACTGTGGGGTATATGTAAAGTATGTCCCTGCAGAAACAGGGTTACCATAGATCAGCAACTGGAATTACTATAATCCATCCTGTGATGCGCAGTTGTCAGAACGTATTAGAGGATCTTTCAATTGATTGTTTATGTGAGTGCCCTCCTTGGCCGGGTTCTTCTACCTTTGTGTCCCATCAGCCGACACTGGGGAGAACCCAGAACTCATGCTTGACCGTTACACGGGCTGGGGATCCCTAACCCTACCTGTGTGCTCCGTAATGCATGAATTATTCATGATCTAAATGTAAACATTTTGGGTAGGACAGGTCCCCCCTCAAGTTCCCTGCATTTTGCCCGCATTTTCAAAGACCTGTTTAACCTTAAATTTGAAAATGCGGGTAAGACGCAGGGAAATGCCGGAGGAGAGCGAGGTGACCTCTGAGGGTCGGAAACAGAATGCATAATCGACACAAAGACCCGAAGTTGTAGGAGGCCTGACTGCGAATGAAACAGCCATGCATAAAAGACCTCATATTCCCTTGGAAAGAGACAGGGGGGAAATGGCTACCTTACCCCAAATCCTCTACAACTACTACAGCCTTAGAGCTGCCACTTCTCACATAACTCACCGTGTCTCCGATCTTAAGACCAACGCAAGACTTCACTCCGGGGATCACTTCACCATCTAGGCAGGTGGCGTTAAAGGAGAGGGACAATTCCTCCGGCAAGTTGCGCACCTCAAGCTCCACCTTGGAACGGATTTTCTAGAAAAGAAGGGGAGAAGGTGAGGAAAATATCGAGAGAGATGGCATGAAACGTCACCCCTTCGACAACCTTTCCACACACCACTGCCCCACATACCTCATAAGAATCCAAAATAAGCTGTAAAACGTTGCTAGAATCACCTGACAACGTCCCTACAGTCGTGCCAGGAATCAGCTCACTGTAGTTCTGAAAAAGGAAACAGTGGAGGGTTCTGGTTAGGTAGGCAAAACAGAATCCAAGGAATTTGGGGGGAGATTTTGCCCCTTATGCTCATGGGCATGGCTGCCAACCTCCTGGCAGGACCTGGAATTCTCCTGGAATTACAGCTCATCTCCAGACTACAGAGATCAGTTCCCCTGGAGAAAATGGCAATCTTCAGAGGGTGGACTCTACGGCATCACTGCATTGCTGAACTCCTTCCTATCTCCAAACTCAGTCCTTCCCAGGCTGTGCCCCGAAGTCTCCAGGAATTTTCTAACCGGGAGTTGGCAGCCGACTCACTGAAATTTATTTCAGCTTCGAAAACGTGTTTATTTAACTAATTTATTTGTTAATTTATAATCCGCCCTCCCCAGCCAAGACCGGGCTCAGGGCGACTCACATAGATAAAATTATCATAAAACACAATAAAACAGTTAAAACAATTATTAACACCAGGCCGTATATCAATAAGCAATAATATATTATCCAGCAAGGAGCAACTTAGGGTTGCCAACCTCCAGGTACTAACGGGAGATCTCCTTTTATTACAACTGATCTCCAGCCGATAGAGATCGGTTCACCTGGAGAAAATAGCCGCTTTGGCAATTGGACTCTATGGCATTTAAGTCCCTCCCCTCCCCAAACCCACCCTCCTCAGGATCCACCCAAAAAACCTCCTGCTTACGGCGAAGAGGGGCCTGGCAACCCTAAACTGGTGTGATATATAGGCTACAGCAAAGGCTGCTATCTTCCACATCCCCAAAGATAGAATGATGTGTGTGTGTGTGTGTGCAGGATAGGGAGGCCAGCATTGATGGGTGGAAAAAACGTAACTAGCCTCAACCTGAAGGTGGCAGCCAATGCCACACAGGCTGGCATTGGGTTGGTATTGGGCAGGGTTGTCACCAGTATGCGGATGACGCTCAGTTCAATCTCATGCTTCCAGCTGATCCCAGGGAGGCTACAGAAACCCTGAACCGGTGCCTGAAGGCAGTTTTAGAGTGGATGCAGGCTAATAAATTGAAGCTTAATCCCAACAAGATGGAAGCATTACTGTGGGCCGGCATTTAAGGTGTCACCATAGGTCCATAGTCTGGGGTTGCCCTTGTATTGAGGCCGACTGCTGGATAAGCAGGTGGCAGCTGTGGCCAAGAGGGCCTTTTACCAGCTTCGACTAGTTCACCAGCTGCGGACTTTGCTGGACAGAAAAGATCTGGCCACTGTGGTGTATGCCCTGGCTACATCTAGATTAGAATACTGCAAAGCACTATTCATGGGGCTGTCTTGAAAAGTGTTTGGAAACGTCAGATGATACAGAATGCTGCAGCCAGGATGTTGACTGGGGTGGGTTGTAGGGACCATATCACTCCAGTCTTGGTCCGTCTACACTGGCTCTCAATTTGTTTCCAGGCACAATTCAAGGTGCGGGTCTTGACCTTCAAAACCATAGGTGGTTTGGGACTAACATACCTGAAGGACTACCTAATGCTTTATGAACCTGTCCGGCCATTAAGGACATTTTTGGAGGCCCTGCTTCAGGTGCCCCCACCTACTGAGATTAGGTGAGTGGCAACCCGGAAGAGGACCTTCTTGGTTATGGCCCCAAAGCTCTGGAACTCTCTCCCCAGGGAGATGCATCTGTTACCTTCCGTTGTCATCTTCCACCAGTGGGCGAAGACTTTTGTTTTATTTGGTGTTCCTTCAGTGATCCCTCCTTCCTGACCAATGTTTTAATTGTTGTTGTGATGTCCTTGTATATATTTTAGGTCTGTTTTTAATTGTTTTTAATGATGTGTGTTTTTTGTGGGAGGGTTGGTTTTAAATGGTGTAATAACGTGATTTTATTATGTATAATGTATTAGCCACCTTTCCCTGACCTGGATGGCCCAGGCTAGCCTGATCTCGTCAGATCTCAGAAGCTAATCAGGGTCAGCCCTGGTTAGTGTTTGGATGGGTGACCACCAAGAAATACCAGGGTTGCTGTGCAGAGGAAGGCACTGGCAAACCACCTCTGTTAGTCTCTTGCCATGAAAACCCCAAAAAGGGGTTGCCATAAGTCAACTGCGACTTGACAGCACTTTATACACACACACATTAGCCACCTTAGTGTCCCTTGTAAGGCCAGGAAGGTGGAATAATTTTTTTATAAATAAAATAAACATAATTAATACAGTTGTGACATTTTTATTTTATTGTAAGCTCTGGTATTCAAAATTTTCTGCCTGGAACTTGAAGGCACTTAACACACACAAACTAAATAACCATAATAAAACAGCAGAAGGAGTTCAGGGACTCACCTCCAGAATCTCTTACCTGATACAGCCCCACAATGGCTTTTGTCACAGCAAAAACCAAGTTAATGTTTTTCTGGGAGAGTTTATCAGTCATCAGGCCAAGGGATGGATAATCCTAGGGAGATAGAGTAAGAGGGAGAACCGCGTAAACCACCTCACTCTCTTTGATTGGGGGAAAAGAACAATAGCTAGGTTGCATGTTGGGAAACAGAAACATTTATCACGTTTACTTGACTATCAGTACCTGATTGACTTATAGCCTCACCAGTTTTATCTATGTACCCAAACATAGACATAGAAGCTGTATTCCAACCTTCCACCCCATTCTCGCAGAGCTCTGTTACACTCCATGCAGTGAGCTTCAGCCTTTCCAGATCTGGCACCTACTCAGCATGGGATCCTCTTGTTGTAGGGTTGCCAACCTCCAGGTGGTGGCTGGAGATCTCCCGCTACGGCAACTAATCTCCAGGCAACAGAGATCAGTTCACCTGGAGATAAGGTTGTCAACCTCCAGGTAGAAGAAGAAGAGTTGGTTTTTATATGCCGCCTTTCTCTACCACTTAAGGGAGACTCAAACCGGCTTACAATCACCTTCCCTTCCCCTCCCCACAACAGACATAGGTGAAGCTGAGAGAATGTGACTTGCTCAAGGTCACCCAGCTGGCTTCATGTGTAGGAGTGGGGAAACAAATCCAGTTCACCAGATTAGCCTCCGCCACTTACAGTATGTGGAGGAGTGGGGAATCAAACCCGGTTCTCCAGATCAGACTCCACCACTCCGAACCACTGCTCTTAGCCACTACACCACACTGGCTCTCTACCTGGAGATATCCCGCTGATAGAGATCAGTTCACCCAGAGAAAATGACCACTTTGACAACTGGACTCTGTGGCATTGAAGCCCCTCCCATCCCCAAACCCTGTCCTCTGCAGGCTCCGCCCCAAAACTTTCCAGGTATTTCCCAAGTTGGAGCTGGCAACCCTAAATTGTTGGCATAATGTCTACGCAGCAATCAGTACACTGAACTGATTAAAAGTAACAAAAGCTTTATTTATGGAACTAACAAACTGGACTGGAAACAGAAGAGAGAAACCTCACTGCCTTACTGGCTGAGAGACAGAGGGCGAAAACGCATGGTCGCTTTATCCTTCTTTAATCCTCATTTTAGCCAGGATCGAATGCACATTAGGCGAAACGCACACGTTCGATCCTGGCTGAATCCTGGCTGAAACAGGGATTAAAGGAGGATAAAGTGATTTCTTAAAAGCTAGTGATTTTCCAGCTGTGGGTGGACAAATGGTAAGCCTAGATGCTTACATCCCATCCCAACAGTATCCTTAAGAGAAACTTTGTAGTTTCTTCTATATCAATGAATGGGCACCATTCACTCGTATGGGAAAAAGTGATGCACTTATTTCCCTTCCTGTCTATCCATGACATGTTATGGGCCTTTTCACATCATACAAAAATATGCCGGCATTTTGAGGTCAAAGCAACAGTGGCCATATTGGTCCTACAGGAACAGAGAGACATATTTCTATCCTACGTCCCCTTCCTGCATTAAGACCAACCTAGTGCATTAGGATATGCTTATTAGAATTCAGAATTGTTAGTCAAGCTGTATACCAGGCCTACCAAGCTCAAATACCAAAACTATATTTTGCAAATATAACACAAACTACTGCAGAATGGTCTTTGTAGTGGTTGCTCTCTGGGCCCCGTAGCTAGGAGACTCTGCCCTTACTAGTGTGGTAGAAGCCGCATAGAAGTTGTTGCTGTCGATGTGGCATCGCCCGTCGTTGGGCGTGACGATTCCCGCTAGTCTCCCATCTAAAGCAATGTGTGTCTTTGCATCCGTCGTGAAAACCAACAAGTGAGAGGCTTCCGGTCTCCAGCCAATTTTTTCCTGCAGGAAAATAAAAACACCTGCATGGTTTCCACAGTGGCAAGGCTCAGAACGAGGCCTCCGAGGGCACAGACTCAAAATCAATAGGTATGTATTGGTTATCCTCTGCAGTCTCAAAATCAATAGGTGCAGATTGGTTATCCTCTGCAGTCTCAAAATCGATAGGTGCAAATTGGTTATCCTTTGCAGTCTCAAAATCGATAGGTGCAAATTGGTTATCCTTTGCAGTCTCAAAATCGATAGGTGCAGATTGGTTATCCTCTGCACTCAGGGTGGGGAAGGAGTCTTTTTTTACAATGCTCGAGATATTCAGGAGGCTGTGGGTCAAAAGCAAACTGAGGCCTTTCATACGGACTCATGAACATGGGGTACAATCCATTGGAAAGCTGACTGAGACGGCTGGGAGTTTACGGCTTCCATTGATTTTGACATGAATCCATGTGTTTTGTCATACCTCCCACAATGTTACACTCAGCCTCTGAGTTTAACAAGATAAAAATGGGCACTATGTTATGCTGTGAGGCCAAAATGTTTTTCTGCAACTCTTCTCTTGCTCTTTTTTGCGACTGCTTTCTAGGAAGAGTCAGACGATCCTAGAAATACACTAGTAAACATGTTGATTGTACCTGGACTGTACTTTCTTACCCTATAAAATAGTTAATTTCTTTATTTACTTTGCTATCAAAATCCTGCTTGAGCGCGCGCGCTCAACTGGACCAAAGTCATCCAGCTAACTTCCATGGCAGAGTGGAGATCTGAACCTGGGGCTTCTAGATTTAACTGCTACACCATGTTGGTTATTTTTTCACAGGGCTTTTCCACATTCTCATTTTCCTCCCTCGTACATTCCTTTTTCTTCATGGGGTGGTGGTGGTTTCTGTTCCACACATGTTTTACCGCCTCTAGTGGTTGATTTTATATTGCTTTGCTTTATGCCCAGCATAAAAACCTGCAGTTTAAATCTGCAGGGAGATATGCTGGACAAAAAAAACAATGTAATATCTAATTGACCACTGACGGAAGCAAAATACATGTGGAACAGACCCCCCATCCCTGAAGAAACAGGAACTTACAATAAGCTTGCCATTCGCCCGGTTATGGCAACTGACCGCCAATTAACCTGGCTGCCTGCCGACCCTAAGCTGGTCAGCGGGTGAAAGCAGGCCCCGAGAAGAAAGGGGGCAGCGATCAGTGTCATCTACACAATTGCATCACTTCTGCTTTATGCGGAAGTACCGGCATTGTGTGGGGGTGGGGACGTTCTGGCACTTGCAGAACCATAAGTGCTGTCATTGCGTACATGACACCAATCACTGCCCCCCAACCTCGCCTCCCTAAACCTCCCACCGGTTCCGTGGGGGGACCTGGCAACCCTAACTTACAAGTATGGAAAATGAGAATGCAGAAAAGCCCATGATCTACTTGGGTCTAATTTTGCAATACAGATCCACAGTTGACCCAGCCACCCAAGGTTCTTGGAGATACTGACCAGCAGCACTGACTGCGAATGGGGGAGGAAAGGGGCTCAACACTAGAACATCTGGTCTGCACAGAGAAGGACCCGGTTCAATCCCCAGCATCTCCAGTAAACAGGCTGATGTGAAGGCGTTGTGAAAAGCCAGAATCGGAGACCCTGGAAAGCTGCTCCCATCAAGAGTAGACCACAGTAACACTGACAGGCCAAAGGTCTTATCCAGTAGCTTCACATGGACCAGCACCCTGCTCCTCAACCCACATCACCCCATTGATCCATGACAAAAGGCAGGCTCTTACATCACAGACAATCGCTTGGATGATTGCATCGAACCCTCCTTCAGGTGCGTCACGGTTCCTTGAAACCTGCTGTTTCTTCACCTCCTCATTGAAACGCTTCACCTTATCTGTGAGTGCCAGGACATGCTTATAGCCAAACATCGGTAGGCAGCGGTTATCTGGCGGGGCCAAGCTAGGAAGCAGGGGAAACAACTTAGGATAGGAACAGGGAACTGCTGCTCAGGGACCTCATCTGCCCCCTCAGCATCATCCCAAATCCCTCCCACAACCATTCCTCATGGGCAGATGTCTCCTTCACAACCACCACTCTGTGAACAGAAACAAGGGGTTTGCCAGAGCTGCCTCCTGTCCTGCTGTGTGCAAACCAGACTTTGACAAGCAGAAGTGGGGTTGCCAATCTCTAGACCTCTAAGAATTACAACTGATCTCCAGACTACAGAGATCAGTTGCCCTGGAGAAAATGGCAGCTTTGGAGGGTGGTGTTATACCTCACTGTTGTCCCTCCCCTCCCCAAACCACACCCTTCCCAGGCTCCACTCACAAATCATGGTTTTTACATGCTGATTTTCTCTACCTTTTAAGGAGAACCAAACCGGCTTACGATCTCCTTCCCTTCCTCTCCCCATAACAGACATATTGTGAAGTAGGTGGGTCTGAGAGAGTTCAGAGATAACCGTGACTAGCCCAAGGTCACCCATCTGGCTTCATGTGTAGGAGTGGGGAAACCAACCCAGTTCATCATATTAGAGTCCATCGCTCATATGGAGGAGAGGGGAATCAACCCGGTTCTCCAGATTAGAGTCCACCACTCCTAACAACTATACCACACTTTTGCCCACACCATGGTTGGCATGGGAGAGACTTAATGGATAGGGCATATGTGGCTGTAGAATAATAGAAATAGAGTTGGAAGGGACCACCAGGGTCATCTAGTCCAACCCCCTGCACAATGCAGGAAATTCACAACTACCTCCCCCCCACACACTCCCAGTGATCTCTACTCCATGCCCAGAAGATGCCCAAGATGCCCTCCCTCTCATCATCTGCCTAATGTCATAGAATCAGCATTGCTGACAGAAGGCCATCTAGCCTCTACTTAAAAACCTCCAGGGAAGGAGCACTTACCACCTCCCGAGGAAGCCTGTTCCACTGAGGAACTGCTCTAACTGTTAGAAAGTTCTTCCTAATGTCTAGACGAGAACTCTTTTGATTTAATTTCAACCCATTGGTTTTAGCTAGTGCTCAGATGAAAAATAATAATCAGATAACCCTCATTAAAAAAATGCTGTCAACTTTAGGGCATTGTGACATAAGACTCATATTTGTTACTGCACACTTTGTGCACTGTAGGAGGAAGCTTAGAAGGAGAGAGGAGGCTGAAGAGCTCAGATATTCAGCGGTATATAATGGAGGCTTTACATTCAAGTAGAAGCCTAATTTAAACTCATTTAAGCCTCTTGGGAGAAAATACCCTTAATTAATGCATTTAAAATATCTAGAAGCAAACCTTCCTCCCAGACACCTGGGCTTAAGCAGTATTGGTAACTGGTTTTAGCCTTAAATTGCAGGCTTGTATGTGTGGGAGGAGGAAAGGTTACGTCAGCGCAAGATAAGTAACCGTGCAATCCTTAGGAGAATTACACCAGTCTAGACCCATTCATTTCAATGAAGTATCTCTGCAATGGAGTATCTCTGCATAGGATTGCATGGAAAATGTTGCATATTAGGGGCTGCACCAAGTGTTTGGCAGTTTCCAATTCTAGGCTAAAAATACAGCTTATAGGAGGGGTCAAAATAGTAGCCCCCTAATTTTTCATCTTTGGTGATTCCTTGAGGGAGATTCTTCACGGCAAACACCAAAGATCGCGTTAAATTGGCTCTTTAGTAATGCGAAGAAGGTCTGCGCCGGCTTCGCAGTCACTTTCGGAATGACGGTTCAGCATGCAAAATTCAAAAAAATATATGGGGCAATTCAGCCTGGAAAGCGCTGCTAATTTCTATGCAAAAATGGTCATTGGAAAATGGGGCAACATGCAGGGAAAGGCAGGGGGAGAGCGAGGCGACCTCTGACGGTCGGAAATGACATGCATAATCAACACAAAGACCCGAAGTTGTCAGAGGGGTGACCGCGAGAGAAACAGCCTTGCATAAAAGATCATAGAGCTTCAGCCAATTCCTAGAGAGGCGTGATGTCACGTCTGGGTTTTCCTGGAAGTAATGTTACAGTTTGTCGATAGCTTTTAAAAAAACATTCCTCTGCCACTGTTCAGAGTGGCAGCAGGAAATGCCAGTGGGAGATCCTACACCCCCAACTGGAAGCTGGCAACCCTAGTGGACACCTACTCCTGAGATTTCTTAACCTAGGTTGCACTGCCTGTAAATGAAGAGCGATTTGGCAACCATAAAAGTTTAATCTGAGAGTTGTTTTGGCAAGAAGATGGAAACAAACGGTAATACCTGAAGTTGACGAGTGGAAGGATAAGATGCTAGAATATGCAAACATGGCCAGAATGACCTTCATGATTAGCTCCACAGATAATGAGTTTCTAGCCCAGTTCAATGAGAAATGGCAACCATTCTATACCTATATATCAGCAAACATATAATGCAATTTTTCTGTATCTTTTTTCCCTTTCTATAAAAATTTAGCAAGTTTAAAAATTTAGCAAGTTAAGCAAATGTATTCAAATAATATAACCAGTAACATTAAGAAAAAATAGAATTGAAATGTTTTTGAATTATATAATTGTGACCATAAGAACTTGTACTAGACACAGACTGACTACCCACCCTTTCTCCCTCCTTTTTTTTCATTCCTGTATCCTATATTTACAATAAAAACTTTTAAAAGAAAGATTAATCTGAAAACAGCTTTTCTACCCAGCAACATTTGCTTTGGTCAGAGAACTTACTCATAACATGGATTTTTAATGGCTTCTGGAGGGGAGATGTACATATAAGGGGGCATGGGCTTGTCCACAAAAGCTCCAAAACCGATTCTCAGGTTGCTGGTCACTTCGGCCATTTTCCCAGCTAGCTGGGTACCTAAGTTCTGGATGTTGCGGAGATCATCCTTCATAGAATTAGACAGGTCCATCAGGTAGTAGATGTCCACAGGGTAGTCCTCCACCTGCCGTACTTGAACTGAGAATATTTGCGAGTCATCTAAAATATTAAAAAGTAGGGAAGGAGTGAAGAACTAAGGGTGAAGAACATTTTTCTTCATAAGAACATAAGAAAGGCCATGCTGGATCAGACCAAGGGCCATCCAGTCCAGCAGTCTGTTCACACAGTGGCCAACCAGGTGCCTCGAGGAAGCCCACAAACAAGACGACAGCAGCAGCATCCTGCCTGTGTTCCACAGCACCTAATATAATAGGCATGATCCTCTGATCCTGGAAATAATAATGTATCATGACTAGTATCCATTTTGACTGGTACCCATGGATAGCCCTATCCTCCATGAACATGTCCACTCCCCTCTTAAAGCTTTCCAAGTTGGCAGCCATCACCAAATCATGGGGCAGGGAGTTCCACAATTTAACTCCGAGAGATTCCAAGCCACCCCTTGTCTCTCCAATTGCTTGACGAGCAACATTGCATAATCATAGACCCATACTGACCAACATGTATGCCACCCTCTTTCCCACAGTGGGATCTCTGGTCACATGTAGTCAATATTCAAGATGGCAGGCCTCCTGTGCCCATCTTGAATATAATTAGGCTTACCTGGTATTATAAGAGTTAAAGGTCCTCAGATTGCAGAGTAGATGGCCAGGCAAACATACTATGACACTGCCTTGTGCCTTTTAGCTTGTGTTGTCAGCTCTGATTGACAGCAAATCTCCAAGGTCTCATTCTTTTAAATGGATTACAAGGATGAACTTTCTTTGTTCTGCAGTGTTGGCTGTGTTATACACAGAACTATGCCCTACATATGGCATAGTGTGAGATCTCAAATAAGATCTTGTAAGATATGCACCAACCTGAGCCCTTTGGAGGAAATACAAATATGACTGGGAAGGGGGCTATGGTAGATAAGGTTGCCACTCTCCAGGTGGTGTCTGAACATCTTCTAGAATTACAACTGGTTTCCAGGTTACAGAGATCAGTTCCTCTGGAGAAAATGGCCGGTTTGGGAGGTGGACTCTGTGGCATTATACCCTGCTGAGGTCCCTCCCCTCCACAAACCCTACTGGCAACCCTAAATTGGTAGAGGATCTACTGGGCATGCAGAAGGTCCCAGGTTCAGTCCCAAGCATCTCAACAGGGTCAGGAAAGAGGTGATGTGAAAGACCTCTTCCTGAGACCCTGGCGAGCCAATGGTCTTTTATGCATGGGAGTTTTACCTAGGGTTCGAGGCTCTCTTGACCCAAACTTTTCTGTTCCGAATCCCAAAAATGCTACGCATGTTGTTGTTTGCCCTGGAGAAAGTCCTGGGGTTTCCGGAGTCCTGCAGAATCACCAGCAGAAATCCTGAAAGCGTCTGAGTCCTCACCCCTTGAAAACGCTGCTTTGTAATTGGCTGTAGTGCTTACTGTGAGAAAAACATCAACTGCCCCCCAGCTCCCCTCTCCCGCACTTTGGCTTATGCATGGAAATGGGGATGATTTGACCCCGGCTGATCTCAGGGGACATCGAAGAATCATGGTTCAACAGGATCGGGAAGACCCAGACATTGCGAGGGTTGGGTACGAGGTCATCTATAAGAAACGGAAAACTCATGCATAACCCCAATGAAAAACTGGGTCGGACTGGCAGAGAAAGTAAACCAAAGCGCCCTTGCATAAAAGACCAATGTCCGTCAGAGTAGACAACACTGACCTTGATAGACCAGTGGGATGGTCCTGGTTAAGCCAGCTTCATACATAAGCAATTAAATATTAAATCTGTCCTTACCTGGCCGCAGGTGGAGCTCAATCTTCTGTGGGGACATTTGGGTGATGCTCCCCCCAGAGCCTTTGTCACTGAGGGGCCTGGCTTCCAAGATAGTGGTGGTGCTGGTTGGAAACTCCAAATAATCGGCGCAGCCACTTTGAATAAGATTGACTTTCAGGTCACAGCGAGGGACTCCTGAGGGAAGGTTCTGTTGGGGGTGGTGATGGAAAGCATGTTGTTAAAGAAGAGGAACTATAAACAGATTCAGCCTGTTTGTGCGTATGTGCCTGTTCACAATAATTTCTAAAACATAAGGAGCCCCGGACCTCAGGCCTGCCTAAAAAAACCTCACCTTCTCCCCAGGAAGTCCTGCTACTAACCCCAAATTTGTGGAGGCCAGTGGCTGTGGTTACATAGAGATAAGGGAAATTCAGCCATGGAGCTCATTGGGTGACCTTGGGCCAGTCATTCTCTCAGCCTGAACTACCTGGCAAGTTTGTTGTAAGGATAAAATGGAAGAGCGAACCAAGTACCTGACTACATGCATGCATGGGTTAGGGTTGCGAGCTCCACCTTGGGAAATTCCTGGAGATTTGGGGGCCAAGGCTGGGAAGGGGGAAGCTGGGGGAAGGGAGGAAGCTCAACAGGATGAGATTCCATTGAATTTCTCCTCCAAAGCAGCTAGGGTGGAGCTCTCCTGCTATTACAACTGATCTCAGCTGATAGAGATCAGTTCACCTGGAGAAAATGGCCACTTTGGCAATTGGACTCTATGGCATTGAAGTCCCTCCCCTCCCCAAATCCCACCTCAGCCTCCACCCTAAAAAATTCCCAACCCAGAGCTGGCAGCCATTTTCTCCAGGGAAACTGACCTCTGTAGTCTGGAGGTCAGTTGTAATTCCAGGAGAAGGCCAGGCTCCACATGCAGGATAGCAATGCTAATAAATAGTTCAATACTCTCCCTTTAAATATACCCCTGCACCCAGGGAAAAAAAAAGAACATTAGGGTAATACATGGGATGATCTCTTACACCATGCCAGTTTTTCTAGCTGCAAGGTTTTTGCATTCAAACATTCCACTCCTTTTCTCATACACCCTGAAACGGCAACATTTTTTTTTTAAATACGATTTGATTTTTGCTGACTGTATAAACAGGGTTACTGCCGCAACTCCACTTTTATGTTATGAGAAATAACATGTGTAAAAAGCAACCCCAATGGCTGTATCTGAAGTAAAAGCTGCTACATTTTCTCGAATTGCATTCTCTTGCCATAGCACAGAAGACAGAGGCGTTGGACATTTTGCCATAAATGGTCAGCATCATTTGTCATTTTCAACCGTTTTTTGACCACAGAAAAGGATAAAGAACCACAATTTGGTTTTGTGAAAAGATAGTTCCCTTCCGTTATAGAGTCGGGGGTGGGTGGGTGTCAGTGGCCACGATTCAGAGGATTGTGCATTATTCAGGCTCCCTCTGTTCCCTACGTAGCTACTGCTAACCAATGGGCAAGCCATTCGAAAACTTCAGAAGAACTTTAGGATGGGTCTCTAATACAGAGTGCCAAAATCTGAGCAGAAAATTAAAAAGAGAGGACAAATATCTGGGCCTTTAAAATCCCACGATTGAAGGCAAAATGTGAAGATAGTTTTCTACCTAATTTTCTTTGTTTTATCTAGCCAGAAAGGGATGTGATTGACAGGCACTGGAAGCCCAGTGGAATGATCTGCTTCCTTATGAGCTTCTTCCTGTAGTGGAGGGCCTGCAGCAGCAGTTGGTAGCTCTGTCTGTATTTTCTGCTTCCTTGACTTTAACTACCTTCTTGGAAGCTAAGCAAAGTGGGCCCTGGTTAGTACGGTATTTGGATGGGAGACCTCCAAGGAATACCAGGGTCATGATGTGGAGGCAGGCAATGGTAAACCACTCCCAAATGTCTCTTGCCTTAAAAACCCTATGATGGGGGTCCCCAACCTTTTAAGGCCTGCAGGCACATTTGGAATTCTGACAAGGCATGGTAGGGATTTGTGTGCTAAAGGGGATGGAGTGATGCAGGACTTCCAGGGGCAAACCTGGAAGTGACGTAATCACATCGTGAGTGACCACGCATGTGCAACTGACCCAACCCTACCACCTAAAATCTCCCGCCGAAGGAGAAGGGGGACCTGGCAACCCTACCCCACCCTTTTCCTAAAAACACTTGATGGGCACCCAAAAAGGTGTTAGCGGGCAACCAGGCACCCACAAGCACTACGTTGGTGACCCCTGCCCTATAGGGTCGCCATAAGTCAGCTGTGACTTGACAGCACTTTCCACCGCCACCACCATCAAAAGTAAGTTAGTTTAAGGCACAGCATCTCCTCTCCTGCCTTTTTGTGAATTTTCAAATTATTCCCAAAACAACATTGATTGAATAAAAGTAGTCTTCCTTTTTAAAAAATGTCAAAGTGCAGTGTTTTTCTGTCCCTTCCCCATCTCTATCTGTAAAGCTGAGCAGAGGAGAAAACTAAGGAGGTCTTTGTATTTTTAAAAGAAAAAGTCAAAAGAATCAATTGGGTGGCATTATCTAATGGATGGAGGGTATTTAATTAGTCTAGTTTTTTAGGTGCCTGAGACCATACCCATCCCCCCTATATGCTAAAAGGAAAAATATCCTGCTATAAATGTCAAGGTTAGTTCTCAGTTTGGATACCAGAGGGAAGTCAGAAGACACCAACCCCCAGTCCCCTCCCTTCTAGACCAACCCTAAATGAAAAGAGTTGGTTTTTATATGCTGCCTTTCTTTGCCACTTAAGGAAGACTCAACCTGCTTACAATCACTTTCCCTTCCCCTCCCCACAACAGACACCCTTTGAGGTAGGTGGGGCTGAGAGAGCTCTAAGACAGCTGTGACTAGCCCAAGGTCACCCAGCTGGCTTCATGTGGAGGAGTGGGGAAACCAACCTGGTTCACCAGATTAGCCTCTGCCGCTCATGTGGAGGAGTGGGGAATCAAACCCTGTTCTCCAGGTTAGAGTCCACCGCTCCAAACCACCGCTCTTAACCACTACACCACGCTGGCTCTCACCATGCTGGCATGGGGAGGGGGATAAAAATCTGATGTACACAGATCCTCAGTATTAATACAAATGAAGCTCCCAAAATAAGACCAACCTATAAGACTCATTAGCATAAAGTGGTCCAGTTTTCTGGGAAAGGAAACATTGGAATCACCTGCTATGTTTCCTCTACCCTAACCCCCAATTTTAACTGCCCAGATATTGCCTTTCTTGGGATGGGGGCAGGAAGGGGAAAAAAAAACCTGATTCTGTATGATGCTTCATCATTATTATTCAGCTGGAAACAAAACATCAACCAGCCTCCCAAGACTTATCATTTCCTCCGGTAGGGCAAGGGGAAAAAGAAAGGGTGGTCATGCCCCTGAAGTAGGCAGAAAGAAGGGGGAAAAAGAAGCTGTTCAAAGGCTTCAAGATCATGTGGTGATTCTTCAGAAATACTCCCAGCTTCTCCCCTCTGCCCCCCCCCTTGCAATTTGCACTACATGAGACCAGGGTTGCCACCTTTAGAGCACAATCGTATGCAGAGCTACTCCAGTGTAAACCCAGTGTAGCCTTACACTGGAGGAACTCTGCATAGGATTGCAAAATTAGTATTCACAGGCTCTGGTGGTTCTAGCTGCATAGTTTATTGCATATGTGGAGTACCTTCCCCAGCACTGAACAAAGTTTTTTTAAAGACCCTCTGAGCATGGACAGACTTTTGATGGGAAACAGCCTTTTAACAAAATTTATGCAATGATCATGTGCAGGGTGCTCCCCCTGAAGGATCTAAGGTTGCCGACCTCCAGGTGGGGGCTGGTGATCCCCTGGAATTACAACTGATTTCCAGACTACTTATGTAGTATTTATTTATTTATTCATTTGTTTGTTTGTTTGTTTATTCCTCTTCTCTGGAAGAAAATGGCTGCTTTGGAAGGTGGACTGCATGGTATTATACCCTACTGAGGTCTCTCCCTATATCCCACCCTCCCAGGCTCCACCCTGAAACCTCCAGGCATTTCAGAGTTGGCAACCCTAGCAACCATCTGTATTAAAACACACAAACTTCTTATTGAAAGCGTGGAAAAAGTTAACACACTGGTGACATAACCCCCCACCCCCATCTTTGGCCATTTATGCATGGGAGGTTTTGCCTTGGATTTGCCTCTCTAAATGCACATTTCTCCCAAATGAATTCTCATACTCCCAAATAAGCCCCTAATGCAGAGTTTTGAGAATTCAGATGGGAGGAACATTCATTTAGAGAGCAGCAGATCCAAGGCAAAACCTCCCTTGCACAAATGGCTTTTGTGTTCTGACAATGGCAATTCACTAGAAGAATGACATGCTGGATGGGCCTCTAAAGGGGCAATCCTAAAGTCGTCTACAAACTGCTTAGGATAGCAACTAAGCTCCATGATGCGATTCCAACATAGGGACCAGAAACGGGGCTTGCCAGGGGAGGAAAAGGTTTCACTTGATATCCTAGATCTCTTCAGCCCAAGTCCAACCCCCAGAGCCGGTTTAACATTTCACTGTCGAAAATGCTACCATTAAGACTCCCACTGAAGTCAATGGGAGTGGGGAGGGGGGACCCTGTCTGTCTCCCAACATGCCTACAGAAGGCCTGTTCACATCACAGTGAATGCATAAACACTTTTCATGCACACCATATGTTCGCTTCACTTCACAGCATACTTTCACTTCAGGGTCCGATATTGATATATTTAGCTTTTTATTGCTAAAATTGCACTAGCAAACAAACAAAAAGGTGTGTGGGGCAGGGGCTAGCTGATCAGGACAAGAGTTCCCGCTGATCACCGCCCCCTTGGTCAGTTTCATACATTGTGGATCCAACAGAGTGCGCTAATTGCCCCTCCCCATTGGTCAGTTTCATACATTTGGGGATCCAACTGAGCCACGCTGATCCCCCCCCCTCCCCATTGGTCAGTTTCATACATTTGGGGATCCAACTGAGCCACGCTGATCCCCCCCCTCCCCATTGGTCAGTTTCATACATTTGGGGATCCAACTGAGCTGGGCTGATTTCTCCCCCACCCTGGTCAGTTTTATATATGGGGATCCAACTGAGCTGTGCTGATCCCCCCCCCCCCATTGGTCAGTTTCATACGTTGGGGATCTTGTTAACCCAGCTTGCTGTCTCCAAATTTCTTGCCTCAGGTTTCTGCTCAGCCACTCGTAGAAGTGGATCCCGAAAATAAGTGTGCCCGGTGAGGGGGAAAGGAGAGCACCGTCATCTCCATGCTCTTGTTCAAAAAGAAAAAGTCCAGCTTTTTTTGGCGCACAGTACAATACTGAGTTCAGAATAATATATGCAAACTGAGTATTGTACAGACAAAGAGGGCTGTGTTTTAAAATAAGGCAGGGCAGATGACAGAGGACATGGTGATGGGGGAAATCTAATTTTCTGAATTAAGAGAACATCCTTATATCCCTCCAACACTAAATATATGCTGCTCAAGATCAATTGATCAAGGAGCTTCTAAGGCACTGGTTCCCAACAAGGGGTCCATGGACCCCCAGGGGTCCGCGAGAACTAAATTAAGGTCCGCGAAACAAAGTTATAAACCCATAATAAATTAATATTTTCAATTAAAAGTTCTCTATTATAAAATATATATATTCAAATATTATTCTAAGTTTAATGTTTAACTAACAGTTATGATTAAAGTTCATTTTCAAATTCTCTGAATTTTTATTTTGAACCTTGGGGTCCCTGCACCGAACAAAAAAGTCCTAGTGGTCCCTGGTCAAAAAAAGGTTGGGAACCACTGTTCTAAGGGATAAAAGGAAAGGAATTAAGAGAACAAACTAGGAAGTTGCTCGGCTAACAAGGTTGGACCCGAGGGAGCCCGGCTTTTGGCAGGCAGGAGAGATGCCTCCTTCGCTATTTGTTACAACTTTTCTGTAAACAGAGCCCCACCACCGCCCAACTGGGAAAAGTATTGCCATTTTTGGAAAGGCTTGTCAGAGGCGAGGAAAACAGTTCTGCAGTCATAGCCGCTGTCTAGGAACAAGGAAATCGAAAAAGCTCGAGGGGGTGGGGGAGGAGGGAAATGATGACGTGCCGGCCTGAGCCAGCCAGATTCCTTTTGAAAAGCTTCTCAACCATATTACACGCAAAGCTGGCAAGCATTTCTGGCATGGGGCCGGCTTGTGGTCCGGCCATCACACGCCCACAGATATCTCATGTAATAACTGTCTGATGAGCCATTCTAGACCCAAGCCTCTGAGACACAAACTTGAGGTGAGGCTTTAGATAATTACAACAGAACAAGGTGGGATCCTGGGTTTTCCCCACCGGTGCCTAATCGTCATTGAAACCCACCTCCACCCCAGCTGTAGAAGGTATGCTGGCTCTTGTTTAAAATGTGTTTGCTCATGACACCCAGATAGGATTGCCAACCTCCGGGTACTTGATACCTATGCTGAATGCAAGTCTAGTAACTATGCTGAATGCAAGTCTAGTAACTATATAACCAACAGCACGCGGCTCAGAGATCAGTTCACCTGGAGAAAATGGCTGCTTTGGCCATTGGACTCTATGGCATTCAAGTCCCTCCCCTCTCCAAACCCCGCCCTCCTCAGGCTCTGCCCCAAAAACCTCCTGCTGATGGCGAAGAGGGACCTGGCAACCCTACACCCAAATAGGGTTGCCAGTTCGTCCCTGGCCACTGGTGGTGGAGGGGATGAAGGGAGGGTGACCAGATCCAGGTTGGGAAACTCCTGGAGATCTGGGGAGGAGAGGGACCTCAGTGGGCTACAATGCCATAGATTCCACCTTCCAAAGCATTCATTTTCTCCAGGGGAACTCATCTCCGCAGTCTGGAGATGAGCTGTAATTCTGGCGGATCCTCAGGTCCGACCCGGAGGCTGGCATCCTTACAGAGACCTCACAGGCCTCTTTCATATGTTTGCTCCTAGGGTAAGGTTGCCAACCTCCAGGTGGTAGCTGGAGATCTCCTGCTATTACAACTGATCTCCAGATGACAGAGATCAGTTCCCCTGGAGAAAATGGCCGCCTTGGCAATTGGACTCTATGGCATTGAAGTCCCTCCCCTCCCCAAACCCCACCCTCCTCAGGCTCCACCCCAAAAATCTCCAGGTATTTCCCAACCCGGAGCTGGCAACCCTATCCTAGGGACTCAGAAGAGTTTCTGTTTTCTGGTCCCTGTCCTCCACTGTTAGGTCATCTCTCATTATGATTTTTGGTGTGAGTGGCTAGAACTGTGATTCTTCAGCATTCAGGTGTCTCCAGTTCTAGCACATAAATCTCAGAGCAGAAATGAGGGTTACCAGATCCAGGTTGGGGAACTCCTGGAGATTTGGAGGTAGAGCCTGTGGAGGTCAAGGCTCTCAGTTGGGTACAATGCCATAGAGTCCACCCTCCAAAGCATTCATTTTCTCTAGGGGAGCTGATCTCTGTAGTTGGGAGATTACCTGAAATTCTGGGGGATCCCCAAGTCCCCCCAGGAGGCTGGCATCCCTAGAAGGGGTGCTTGTTTCTAATGCACACGTGCATGTAAATGCTTGTTTGTGAACACTAAGGCATCAAGCAAGGCGCAACCTGCAATTTCAAACAGTGCAGATGCCGAGGTACATTTTGAACAATTGTAGGACAGTTATGTTTTTGTTCGTATGTCTTCAAAAAAAAAACACTGTTTGACTTCTTAAGTTCATGAAAGACTTGGTTACTGCAGAGTAATGCATAGGGTTGCCAGGTCCCTCTTCGCCACCGCTGGGAGATTTTTGGAACGGAGCCTGAGAAGGGCATGGTTTGAGGAAGGGAGGGATTTAAATGCCATAGTCCAATTGGGAAAGCAGCTATTTTCTCCAGGTGAACTGATCTCTATAGGCTGGGAATCCGTTGTAATAGAAGGAGATCTCCAGATATTACCTGGAGGCTGGCAACCCTAGTAATGCAACAAATGAAACAGAATCTTCCAAATGTTATAGTTAGCGGAGGTAACAGGACTCAGGCAAGGATCCTTGATATTATAAGAGAAGTGTTGCAAAAATGTCTTTCTTTTCTTCCGTGCAATGTTGTTGTGAGCGACCCAAATGCAGTCCAAAGTGATAGAGGGGAGGCTCAGGTTTACGGCCCCCATGAGAATTAGGCCTTGTCACGTGAGGCACAGTGCTTAATCTGATTTAGGGCTTGCCAGGGCTTGGCTCTGGTGCCTAGGAGGTTAGACGCAGCGAGGGCTGCCAAAATCACCAGGGGAGAAAACCTATTGCTGGCCTGCTTCTGTGGCTTTAGCAGCAGAATGATGGACAGGAACTGGCCCACAAAGTGTTCCTCAGCAAGGAGGTAGTAAACGGTGTGTGTGTGTAAAGTGCCGTCAAGTCACAGCCGACTTATGTCGACCCCTTTTTGGGGTTTTCGTGGCAAGAGACTAACAGAGGTGGTTTGCCAGGGCCTTCCTCTGCACAGCAACCCTGGACTTCTTTGGTGGTCTCCCATCCAAATACTAACCAGGGCTGACCCTGCTTAGCTTCTGAGATCTGATGAGATCAGGCTATCCAGGTCAGGGCTGTAAACGTTATCAACTGCTAGTGTTTGCACAGTGTAGGGTTGTCACCTTTTTGAGTTCTCCGTTGCCCTGGAGAAAATGACAGCTTCAGAGGACAAACTCTATGGCAGGGGTGTCAAACATAAGGCCTACAGGCCCGATACGGTCCCTTGAGATCTCTTATCCAGCCCATGAGCCAGCCGAGGCAGCCACCCCTCCCACTTTCAATCTGGGCTGGCGAGGCATGGCCTGGCCTGACCAAGTAGCATTTATGTCATATCGAACTGATATGGGGCACGCCATATTCGATCTTGAATCAATCCTTTTCTGTATCAGCTTTTGTATTAATCCATGCTTTGATTACACTCTGCCATACTGGGATGGAATATTGGGGGAAAGGAATGCTGACAGGAAAGTTCCTTGAGAACTCGACATTTCCGGTAGAGACGCTGATCTGAGGGGCTCCCGGGGGACCCAAGAAACGTTCGAATTTGGGGTGCACCCAGCACCCCCCCCCCGATTCCTAAATAGTGGACTGGGAAGCAGGAACACCCCTGCAGCCATGAGGAGCGGTTAGACCCCCATTTTTTCTGAGAGAAGGAAGTCTCTCGGGAACATTGGGTGTGGTCCCGCCGGCATAGGGGAATTACATCGCCACGAACGTTTTCTTGAATTAGGCTCAGATCTCCTCTATCTGTTACCATCTAAGCAACTACATGGAAGCAAGAATACCTACTCTTCTAAAATCTGAGTAAGTTACAAGATCTCTTTCGTTTTACCTGGATTTGGAAGCTCTGAAGGATTGTTGAAAACATCTATTAAATCCACGTCTCCCCACCTAATGTATAAAGAACTCTTTAAAAACAAGAAAATATTTGATAAACCGGCAGGTAGGGCTGTTGAAAAAAAAATTCGGAAAAGTTCGGTTTCGGCAAAATTCGGCCCGTTTAAATTGGATGGGCCGAAGTCCGAACTCCTCTGCTTCGGATCCGCGAACTTCGGCGTGAGATCCGGAGTTCGGGGGAAAATTCAGCCCCCCGCAGGCCGTCATGGGGCTTCCATGAAGGAGCACGGGGGGCTCTTTAAACAGATCTGAGTCTTCCAGCTGGAAGGCGCAGATCTGTTTAAAGGCCCCCCCCCGCGCGCCTTCAGGGAAGCCCCCTGAAGGCACGCGCGGGGGGGGGGGGGGAACAGATCTGTGCCTTCCAGCTGGAAGGTGCAGATCTTTTTAAAGCCCCCCCCGCACGCCTTCAGGGAAGCCCCATGAAGGCGCGCACGGGGGGGGGGGGAACAGATGGCGCAGATCTGTTTAAAGGCCCACCCGCGCGCCTTCAGGGAAGCCCCCTGAAGGCGTGCGGGGGGGGGGACAGATCTGCGCCTTCCAGCTGGGAGGCGCAGATCTGTTGAAAGCACCCCCGCCCGGCTTCAGGGAAGCCCCCTGAAGGCACGCGGCGGGGGGAACAGATCTGTGCCTTCCAGCTGGGAGGCGCAGATCTGTTTAAAGCGCCCCCCGCCCGGCTTCATGGAAGCCCTGTGAAAGCGCACACGGGGGGGGGCAAACCCCAAATCTGCCGAATTTATTCTCCGAACACCCCGAAGTCGGCGAATTCAGCTCCCCCGTTTCCCGCCTTTTTTTTAGTTCAGTTCGTCCCGAACTAAAAACCGCCGAATCGGGGGAAATTCGGCTGTTTTTCAGTTCGGGGCGAACCGAATCGACAGCCTTACCAGCAGGAACCTTATCAATTTGATCGGTGGGTAGACATAACAAACAGGATCTTTTGAAAGACTCTACAACTACCAATCAGATACTGCGACGCAGAAAGGGGAGGGAGGAGGAGATACCCCCCCACCCCAGAGGTGACGTCTTTCCGATTTAAGTAGGTCCTCCAGCCACGTTTTCCCCGGAAATGACTTGAGAACCGGAAGACAGTAAACTTGTTGTTTCTTAAGGTGTTTAATACCATCGTAGCATCATCGATCGTAGGGCCAGAAGTGTGTCTCCCTTGTGCAACTGGCAAATATCTCCCAAGTTCCTGGATATCAAGAGGAGGTAACGGAAGGTCCACAACTCTGAAATTTCCTGTGCACACTCTGTTTCCTGCAACATTTTCGTGCTAGAGTGTCTTCAACTCGATGGTATTTTAATTCTAAAGTACTACCCCCAATGTAAGAATCCTTCCAAATTATCTACAAACTTTTTTTATTTATGAGGTCATCACAGCCCCAACTGACATCGATTAGACTCTCCTCCCAATAGGGTTGCCAGGTCTGGGTTGGAAAATACCTGGAGATTTTTGGATTTTGGGGGTGGATCCTGAAGAGGGTGGGACTTCAATAGTGTACAATGCCATAGAGTCCACCTTTCAAAGTGGCCATTTTCTCCAGGTGAACTGATCTCTGTCGCCTGGAGAGCACTTGTAATCCCAGGAGATCTCCAGCCACACCTGGAAGATGGCATCCCTACCTCCCAAGTTACACTCCAGCCGATAGAGATCCATTCCCCTGGAGAAAATGGCTGCTTCGGCAATTGGACTCTATGGCATTGAAGTCCCTTCCCTCCCCAAAACCTTCCCTCCTCAGGCTCTGCCCCAAAAATCTCCAGGTATTTCCCAACCTGGAGCTGGTAACCCCACAGATAACCCATGTGGAAGCCATCTTTGTGGGGAATGTGTGTGTGTCTTTGAAGCTGCCTGCACTAATATGAATCCTCTCAATTGTTGAGTTACAATGTCTGGCTGCAAAGTCAGGCAATATACATTATACTCTTGCTCTCTATACACACACACTACTAGCCAGTCCTTCTGAGAGTAACAAAAAGGGTAGCTCCATACAGGCCTGTGACCCATGATCTACCCAAGGGTCCCAAAACATGGGTTAAAGAACACTGGCCTAGGGTTGCCAACTTCCAGGTGAGGGCTGGAGGTCTCCAGGAATTACGACTGTTCTCCCAAGGACAGTGATCAGTTCCCCTGGAGAAAATGGCTGCTTTGGAGGGTGGACTCTATGGCATTGTACCCCATTGAGGTCCCTCCTCTTCCCAAGCCCTGCCCTCCCCAGGCTCCACCCCCAAATCTCCAGGCATTTCCCAAACCAGAATTGGAAACCTTACCTATAAGGCATCCTGAGGTTCACAGAGGTTTGCCCGCCCTTATGGTACCTCTTAATGATTAGAAGTCACAAGGAGCTTCCAATGAGTTTTCAGGGACCTGTTTTATCTCGAATTTGAAAAAGCGGGCAAAATGCAGGGAAAGGCAGGGAGACAGCGAGGCGACCTCTGATGGTCAGAAACGGCATGCATAATCCAAACAGAGACCCGAAGTCGTCGGAGGGGTGACGGTGAGGGAAACAGCCATGCATATAAGACCAAGAATAACACCCAAACGGCCTTTGGAACGGAATGGAGACTTTCCTTCCAAAACTCACGCATTCCCAGGCATGAATCCACACATGCCAATGACGGCCCTTGATGCCATGTCATTCTTTTTTTAGCAATGTGCTGGACCAACACGGCATCCTTCACCAACTCTGGAGGAAAGCACAGATGGAGCTGGTTAAACGGAAAGGTTTTTAGCTTCTCTGGCAAGATAGCAGTTTGCAGGAAGGAAACCATGCAGAAAAGCGTCGGGTGTCACCCTTCTCGCTGACAGCCCATTGCAGCTCCCAGGCACCAATTAATAAAAAAACCATCGGGGTGGGGGGTATTCAGAAGGATCTAAAGAAGCAGGGGAAGGGTGGGGGCGCTTCTGCTTCTCTTCTAACTGAACCCTCCCTCCTTTCCCGGCAGTCTGGAGCCGGCGGGTCTCCTTGTTTGGGGTTTAACAGCCACTAAAAACATTCTTCAAATACTTTAAGAGGATTCTACTTTTAATTAGGATTTTACTGTTTAAAAGAAACACATCCCTCAACTCCAGTTGCCACGACACCTCCTTTTCTCTGCACCTTCCTCCCAGAATTTCCTGGTCATCAGAATTTCCTGGTCATATTACCTGCGCTTAAGGAAAGAGAAGTGTTTCCTCTTGTACCTCCCCTACATATTAGGGGTGTTCTCTATAGATGCAAGTTTCCTCTCCTATTCCCAGTGTATTAAAGGTAAAGGTGCAGATTTAAACTATTATGAGACCAACATAACCAGTTTGCAGTTATAAATAGTGGCTAATTTTAAACAGAAAATTCCCGAGACTTGAACTTTTCTGGAAAGACCCTTAATCTGAAACCCTATTATTATTTGGCTCCTCTGAGGACTCAGTTTTGAAACGGCAAACAGGCTCCGGGATTCAACCCAGTTTAAAGCTTTGTATTTTTGCTAGGCACAGCGCTTGCTTTGGGGGCCCATTTTAATGTAAGGTTCCTGTGATTGGGAGCTTTCCCCTGCTGTCCTTCAACCCTCACTATCTTGCTACAACTTCTATCCCTTTTAGGGGTTACCAACCTCCAGGTACTAGCTGGAGTTCTCCTGCTATTACTGATCTCCAGCCAATAGAGAAAACGGCCGCATTGGCAATTGGACTCTATGGTTTTGAAGTCCCTCCCCTCTCCAACCCCCCTCCTCAGGCTCCGCCCCAAAAACCTCCCGCCAGTGGCGAAGAGGGACCTGGTAACCCTAATCCCCCTTTTCTGCCAAGAGCACAGAGTCTCTTCTTTTTCCCAGGCCCTATAAAGGTTTCATCCACCAGGTGAAATATCTGTTATCTCACATAAACTGCAGGCTGCCAGCATCTAGAATATGAACATCCTGTGACCTCTCATCTGCTCTGGAGAACTCCAAGCACAACTCAGTTAGTAGGGTTGCCAGCTCTGGACTGGGAAATACCTGGAGACTTTGGGGGTGGAGCCTGAGGAGGGAGGAGTTTGGAGAGGGGCAGGACTTCTATGCCGTAGGAGTATAACTGCCAAAGCGGCCATTTTTTTCCAGGTGAACCAATCACTGTCACCCGGAGATATCTCCAGGTACCACCTGGAGGTTGGCAACCCTAGTTGCCCCAGGTCCTGGCGCAACGCGCTAAGCCACTGCACCACTTTGGCTCAAAATGACACAAGGAAAAGGAAAAGAAAGCAAGTCCCAAGAGGGAACTTGCCCTGGGTTTGGCCTCACCTCGTGGAAGCACCAAGCGCAAAGTGGGCTTACAGCCAAGCACTGTTGACATGAGTTGACCCCTCGCGTGGTACAGATATTACCACCTGAAACAGAAAAGCAAAACCAAGCAGGGATTAGACTGCAGCTTCCAGTTGACGAAACCCGTCCCTCCCCTGCCTGTTTAGTAGAGTTCTTTCAAATCAGGTGGCCATTCAGTGGCAGGTTGTGTTACCGAGGACATGACCACTCGCTCAGTGAGCCCTCCCCCAGTAACCACCTTGGGTTGCCAATAGGGTTGCCTACCTCCAGGTACTAGCTGGAGAGCTCTCGCTATTACAACTGATCTCCAGCCGATACAGGTCAGTTCGTCTGGAGAAAATGGCCGCTTTGGCAATTGGACTCTATTAGCATTGCAGCCCCTCCCCAAACCCCGCCCTCCTCAGGCGCCAACCCAAAACCATCCCGCCGGACCTGGCAACCCTAGTTGCTAATTCCAGCTGGGCAAATTCTTGGAGATTTGGGGATGGAACCTGAAGAGGGAACTCAGTAGGGTACAATGCCATAGAGTCCACCCTCCAATGTGCTATTTCCTCCAGGGGAACTAGGGTTGCCAGCTCCAGGTTGGGAAATACCTGGAGATTTTGGGGTAAAGAGGAGGGTGGGGTTTGGAGAGGGGAGGGGCTTCAATGCCATAGTGTCTAATTGCCAAAGTGACCATTTTCTCCAGGGGAACTGATCTCTGTCAGCTGGAGAACAGTTGTAACAGCAGGCGATCTCCATCCACCACCTGGAGGTTGGCATCCCTAAGGGAAACTGACCTCTGTTGTCTGGAGATAAGTTGTATTTCCAGGAGAACTCCCGGATCCATTCCCTCATTGGCCACCCTAACCATGACATAGCAACCACAATGACAATGACCTTCTTCCCTGGTCTGGTCCTGAAATAGATTCTCCAATTGCCAGTTGCTGGCAATTCTACAAAAACCTCTTAAACATTTAACAAACAAACAAAAAAAAAAGAACATCTGCCACACTCAAGCAGGAAATATGCAAAGATGGCACAAGATTTGGTTTGGTATTAACCCATCAATAGACCCCATCCTAATGCGACAACCAGTTAAAGCTGCAAGCAGGATCTAAAACTTAATAGGGAAGCAGAGGCTGTCTTCTTCAGATAAAAGAGGTTATGCTATTGAGAAGAGGAAAGTTTAATAACTGCATCCCAAGTTTTGAACTGTGGTGTGTAAAGTGTCATGAAGTCACAGCTGACATGGTGATAGGGTTGCCAACCTCCAGGTGGTGGCTGGAGATCTCCCGCTATTACAACTACTCTCCAGCTGGTAGAGATCAGTTCACCTGGAGAAAATGGCTGCTTTGGCCATTGGACTCTATTGCATTGAAGTCCCTCCCCTCCCCAAAGCCCGCCCTCCTCAGGCTGTGCCCCCCAAATCTCCCACTGGTGGCAAAGAAGGACCTGGCAACCCTATATGGCAACCCGGTAGGGTTTTACTTTTCAAGGCAAGATATGTTCAGAGGTGATTTGCCATTCCCTGTTTCCATGTCACAGGGGTGTCCCATTCAAAATTTAACCTTGAGAGCTTATACCCTGGAAATCTTGTGGATGGAAAAAAAGGAGGCATACTGTGCCCTCCCCCAGCTGATCTTCAGGACACCAGTCCTTTAAACTTTAACAGGCCATTATTTTCTACAAGCAGAAAACCTTGCCTCCAGCGTCCACACATAGAAAATAATGGCCATTTAAAGAGTAAAGGCCAGTGTGCCCACAGACCTGGGCCTTTTATGCAGGGATGATTCCCCGCGGTCACCCCCGCCGACTGCTTCGGGGCTTCTTTTTGATTATGAATATCTTTTCCAACTGTCAGAAGTCGTCTCGCTCTTCCCATGCATTTTCCAGATTCTGGCTAAAACAACATCTGGAAAACATGGGCAAAACGTGCAGGGAGAGCAAGATGACCTCTGACAGTTGGAAAATGCATGCATAATCCCGAAGCAGTTGGAGGGGGTGACCACGGGGGGAAATCCCTGCATAAAAGGCCCTCTGCATAAAAGGCCCAGCTCTCTGTCTCCCTCCCTGCTAACTGCTGCTTCCCCAACATAATTCCCAATTGTAAGATATACCGGTATATAAAAAACTGATTAGTGCTGATCTGATCCGATACTAGAAATATTGGTAGAAAAGAGCAAGAGTCCAGGAGCACCTTAAAGACTAACAAAATTTCTGGCAGGGTATGAGATTTCGTGAGCCACAGCTCACTTCTTCAGATACCCGTGGCTCACAAACGTTCACACCCTGCCAGAAATTTTGTTAGTCTTTAACGTGCTATTGGAGTCTTGCTCTTTTCTACTGCTACAGACAGACGAACACAGCTACCCATCGTGATCTATCGGCACAGAAATATTGGGTTGGCAACCTCCGATTGCATACCCCAACTCTGAACCAATTTCCGAGTTTGGAAACTGGTTTAACTTCTGGAATATAAAATAGAGCAGAGAGTTTTTTTCATGTTGCAAATTGGTGAGCAAGCTTTATTTGTTCCCCAGGATTATTCATCAGACCTGATGTTTGGAACAAATATATATATATATAGGAAAGGAGGAAGAGAAAGAAGGATGCTTAAAGGCATGCACTGAAGTGTCTTTTTCTTCGCACGCACCCCCAGCCTTTCCCAATGGGATGTGTGTGTTGATTCAGCTTCTTATAAGCTTGGTGCTTCAGCCCCTAAAAACGTACGATAAATATGACATTCCTTGTTTCACAAAGATCAGCATCCACCAAAGGAATACACTTGCCTAACATCTTGAGTTTTTCTCCCAGATAATAAAGATGATTTGGTAATAATTGAGTGGGTCAAACTGCCAGCAGAAATGTTCGCCTTGTCTAATCTAAATTTCCATTAATAAAAATTTAGTACTCATATCTACTGTGTTTTTTTGGGCTTGTGGATGAGGATTAATTAATTTTGATCGCTGTTGAGTATAGAATGGACAGTGCAAGAGGATGTGATAGACTCCTTCCACCAGTGGCGAACCTACATTTTTTGGGCCCTGAAGCTTGAACTGTTATGGGGGGCCCTTTGCAACCAGCAACAACAGGGCAACATCCAACAAAGTCCAAAGGGCCTTGCTGCCCTTGCAAGGACCTTGAGGCTGAAATGCTGGAGAACAGGGTGGTAGGGTGGAGTCCTTGAAAATGGGCCATACAGTGACGAAATAAAACTACAGAACTATTAAACCGTGCACCAACGAAGGATTTGAGGATCCAGCTGCCAAAATGTAGGTTGGGAATAGATTCTGGCCAGTTCAGTGAGCCCTTACAGCTGGGGGTTCGAGCGCTGCAAGCCCCTGAGAAAATTTTGAAATTTGACCAGTTACAGGGACATTTTCAAGCCATATGAAATGGGTATTAGAACATATTCTAAAGTCAATGTTAAATACTTCAACCCATTGGCTTATGATTCTATCACTAAAAAACTCCATCAGTTTTGTTGAGAAATTCACTCATTTAAAAAAGTTGCTTCAGGGGGGCCCTCTGGGATTAGGGCCCCTGAAGTTTAAGCTTCATTAGTTTCACAGTAGATCTGCCTCTGCCTTCCACACCCACTCCCATGTGCCATATAATACAAGACCAATCTGGAAGCATGCCAAGGGGTTCAGTCTTCAAGTGAAAGTGTGGGATGCTGGTTGCTGAGGGAAATCCCTCTTATAAGAAGGATTTCCACAGACCTGGGCCCTCGGCATTTCTTAGGGAATTATCTTCAGGAGGCCGCCAGCAGTGCAGGCAGAGAGTAATGGATTAACATACCTCCCATATCTGAAACACCCCCTTCAGCTGAAAAGAGGTTTGTTTCAAACTACTCCATGCATTAACCAGCAGCAAACTTGTGTGGGGAGAAAGGTGGCCAACCCCATTTCTCTGTTGAGCATACTTGTATAATTATTTGCATTCAGAAGTATGTTTTTGTCATGCTCACGATATGACATTGGTATGCAGAGAGATTTTTAAACATTGCAGGTAGGCACAAAAACATAAATGTGTAAAGTAGCTGTAGAACTGTGAGCCTAGAAGGTTGTCAGCTGCTAGGATTGCCAGGTCCCCCCGGCCACCAGTGGGGGTAGGGTTGCCAGCTCCAGGTTGGAAAACTCCTGGAGATTCAGGGATGGAGCCTGGAGAGGACAGGGACCTCAGTGAAGTGCAGTGCCATAGAGTCCCCCCTCCAAAACATCAATTTTCTCCAGGGGAACTGATCTCTGCAGTCTGGAGATCAGCTGTAATTCCGGGAGATCTCCAGGCCCCACCTGGAGGCTGGCATCCCTATCAAGTGTTCAGTGCAGTCTTTGCTGGATTCACTAAGTAAGAGCTTGGAAGGGCATTAGAGAGTGATCAAGTGACCAGGGTATGGTAAGGGGCAAACTAGATGATACATCTGCTACAAGTCGGGTTGGGATTTAGGGTTGCCAACCTCCAGGTACTAGCTGGCGATCTCCTGCTATTACAATTGATCTCCAGCCGAGAGAGATCAGTTCACCTGTAGAAAATGGCCGCTTTGGCAATTGGGCTCTATGGCACTGAAGTCCCTCCCCTCCCCAAACCTTGCCCTCCTCAGGCTCCCCCCCAAAAACCTCCCGCCGGTTGCAAAGAGGGACCTGGCAACCCTACCAAAGAGAGGTAGCTTAGGCGGAGAGTGTGTGACTGGCCCGAGGTCACCCAGCAGGCTTCCATGGTAGAGTGGGGATTCGAACCTGGGTCTCCCAGATCCTGGTCTGACACTCTAACCACTACCTGTCTATCCTACCTCCAGTGATTAGCGCACCTCCAGTGATTTGACCAGCCCTACTCTAAAGAAGAACGGCTATCAGGGGAGACTGCTTTTCCTCCCTATAATTTCTCTCCTCTCTCGTGCCACTGCGTTCCCCTCCCTCCCCCGTCTAATAAGCATGTCCATCTGCTGACTCACAGGCTGCGGTTTCTGCAGCTCCCACAAGCCAAGGGTTATGCAGCTCTGAGAAACTGTTGATTAAACGGCTGTGGGTTAGTATTAACCCTGCGCTGCCTCCTCCGTAGGAACCTGCTCCCCCCTCCCCGAATCCTCAGCGAGACATTTCCTTCTTTTTATGGGCTTTGCTGAAAGGTTGCTCACCGGTTTCTGCACAGACCTGTTTTCTTCCCTTCCTCCTTGCTCACAGTGTGGGAAGTGGAAGTGATAACTGTGTGTGCACATATGCATCTTCCCCCCACCCCGATAAGGCAATAACACAGGGGAGTCATGACACATTTGGTAGAGGGAACGATTAAGGGATAAGCGAGGGCCAATGGGTACATACAAATGGGGCAGTAAAATTGGAGGTCATGAGGAAGCCGGGGAGCCCAGCCAGGGACCCATGCGGAACACCTTCGTCTCTTGATTCTTTTGCAAAACCTGTTTTTATAGTGTGAACGTCTGCAAATGGGAAAGCTACAAATACAAGGGCATAAAGCACATCCCATTGCAGTCAAGGGCACAAATATCCCATTTATTTTAAGGGTGTTTGGTTCGACTTGCACCAGGCAGAGGTAGAGAAGCTCCATTCTCCCAGGAACATGCTGAAGTTTCCAAAGCAGCATCACAAGATCTAGAAAACTTGTGGAGGAGGAAAACAATCATAGAATCATAGAGTTGGAAGGGGCCATACAGGCCATCTAGTCCAACCCCCTAGAGCAGTGGTTCTCAACCTGGGGCCATATGGCTACCTTTCCACCAGTAGGACAGGGGGCCACAGGAAGTAAACAAGGTCGGAAGGGGGCCACGGTCGGAAAAAGGTTGAGAACCACTGCCCTAGAGCATCTCTGACAAGTGTTCGACCAGCCTCTGCTTAAAAACTGCCAGTGAAGGGGAGCTCGCCACCTCCCTAGGTAGCTGATTCCACTGTCGAACAACTCTTACTGTAAATCCCCCCCCCTAATATCCAGCCAATACCTCTCCGCCCTCAATTTAAACCCATTATTGTGAGTCCTATCCTCTGCTGCCAAAAGAACAGCTCCCTGCCCTCCTCTTACAGTCTTTGAAATACTTAAAGAGAGCAACCTCCTCTTCTCCAGACTAAACATTCCCAACTCCCTTAGCCTTTCCTCATAGGGCTTGGTCTCCAGGCCCCTGATCAGCCCTATCGCTCTCTTCTGCACCCGCTTGATTCTGTCCACATCTTTTTTGAATTGAGGACCAGCTGCTGTGGTCCCCAGAACTATGGATCAAAAAGCAGCATGGAATTTAGGGTTGCCAGCCTCCAGGTGGTTGTGACAATTATAGTACTTGGCTCAGAGAATAAACAATCAAAGTATGCAAACAACTATATTGTGAGAACTTAAATAACATCAGAGTTACAACAGTGTAGACACATATGTGGTAACATTGACACTACAAAACACACAAGAAAATTCACTAAATCACTATGAGAGTGAGTCCTAATGGAAAACAGGAATTCTTATTTCTGTTTCTTCATAGAGTCCTGGACAAGGAAGACTAATGATGAAGATGGAAAGGTAAACAGTAACGCCGTCCGGATGTTCTGGAGCGTTTTCACTGCTGACAGGCAGCTTCATCAGCTGACATCTTCATATATATCAAAATATTTTTCTTCAAAAATGCAATAATAGCAATCTAATGTAAGTCTGAAAATTATTTTTTCTGTGCCCAATGGCGCCCACAGCCATTTGGAGCAGCCAGTGGGTGCAGAAAAAAATAATTTTCAGACTTACATTAGATTGCTATTATTGCATTTTTGAAGAAAAATATTTTGATATATATGAAGATGTCAGCTGATGAAGCTGCTTGTCAGCAGTGAAAACGCTCCAGAACATCCGGACGGCGTTACTGTTTACCTTTCCATCTTCATCATTAGTCTTCCTTGTCCAGGACTCTATGAAGAAACAGAGATAAGAATTCCTGTTTTCCATTAGGACTCACTCTCATAGTGATTTAGCGAATTTTCTTGTGTGTTTTGTAGTGTCAGTGTTACCACATATGTGTCTACACTGTTGTAACTCTGATGTTATTTAAGTTCTCACAATATAGTTGTTTGCATACTTTGATTGTTTATTCTTTGAGCCAAGTACTATAATTGTCACAACTATCCAGTTAGTACATGTGCATATATTTTCCTCAGCCTCCAGGTGGTGGCAGGGGAGCTCCCACTGATACAACTGATCTCCAGGTGATAGAGATCAGTTCCCCTGGAGAAAATGGCTGCTTTGGCAATTGGACTCTATGGCATTGAAGTCCCTCCCCTCTCCAAACCCTGCCCTCCTCATCTCCACCCCCAAAATTTCCCAACCTGGAGCTGGCAAACCTAGCGGAATTCCCACATGCTCTAATTATTGCTGCAGTTTGAATTTCAAGAGTAGGTGGTAGGGGTAAAGATCTTTGACTGGGAAGGGCGACTTCAGGCTCCCTGTCATTTTTTTTTTTTAAATCTCCATTCAAACTATGGGTAGGGATGTAGATAAAATCCCAGCTGTATTACATACCCCACCTCCACTCCACTGAGGCAACATTTTCCAGTCACCTGGTGATGGAAACCCTCAGGAATCATGGTCTTCTGAGTCCTTTGCTCCACAGGCCAACCCACACGTGGAAATTATAACCAAAGAAGGTTTCTAAACTAAGGTTGGCTCATGATGTGCTGAATCACTTTGCAAGGCTGTGTGACTATCAAGCTGTCTGGAGTCACCATCTCCTCTATCCTTACTCCATGCTGCGTCTTTCCTTGCTTTGCAATAAAATGTAACATGCCCCCCTTTGCAGATATTTGGCACTTGAAAAGGTGTTGGGGGGGAGGTGGGTTAGGTGGTAGCTAGGGTTGCCACGTCCTACCTCTCCTCCGGCGGGAGACTTTTAAGGCACATCTTGGGATCGCGCGGCAATGCGTCGACGCACTGACACTCCTGTTTACAACCACAAGTCCCGCCTCGTGAGAGGCCTTATGCCACTCAAACTCTTAGTGTACACACTGGTCAACGGACAAAGGGGCAATTGCCCAGGGTTTGCCCGCCACCACTGGTAGCTGGAGATCTCCTGCTATTACAACTGATCTCCAGCTGATAGAGTTCCCCGGAGAAAATGGCCGCTTTGGCAATTGGACTCTATGGCATTTAAGTCCCTCCCTTCACCAAACCCCACCCTCCTCAGGCTCTGCCCCAGAAATCTTTAGGTATTTCCTGACTCAGAGCTGGCAACCCTAAGTGGGATCCTTTTCAGAGCAGGGGAGAAGGTCCCAAGGTCAGAGAAAGGAGCACTGAAAGCCCAACTGAACGTAATGGCAAACTTGCGGCCACTATGAGTTTGCCATTGCCATTTGACAGTGACTTTAAAATGCCGCAAGCCCTAACCCAGCATGGGCCTATGGTAGGGTTGCTAGCTCCCCGTTGGGAAATACATGTAGATTTTGAGGGCGGAGCCTGAGGAAGGCAAGGTTTGGAGAGGGGAGGGACTTCAATGCCATAGAGTTAGGGATGCCAACTTCCAGGTACTAGCTGGAGATCTGCTATTACAACTCCAGCCGATAGAGATCAGTTCCCCTGGAGAAAATGGCTGCTTTGGCAGTTGGACCCTATAGCGTCGAAGTCCCTGCCCTCTCCAAACCCCGCCCTCCTCAGCCTCCAACCCCAAAATCTCCAGGCATTTCCCAATCCGGAGTTGGCAACCGTACATAAGAACATAAGAAAGTAAAATCCAGCTGCAAAATGCGATGAAAGTGGATTGAAAGGGCATTATTTGGCATGTGGAAAAGCACCCTTATTAGTGTGTTTCCGCTAGCTGCTCAAAGGGGTGTACATCAGTGTAGACTCCTGGAGCCTGACATCTGGACCACTGGAAAACATGTTTGGCTGGAATTAATCATTACTGTCTTTTTGCATTGTCAGGGGTTCCCAGCCTTGTTGGGACTGCAGACATTTTTTTTTGTTTTTTTTTTTTTGCGGGGGGAACAGATACCATCACAACGTGGCTGTTTTCCAGGGCCTCAACTTCCCTCAAACAAATCTTCTAAATAAAGTTTCAATCATTTAACAGTTCAAGGGGGAGTGCATGAGAGATTTTATTTTTTTGGAGTGGCCCCAGAAAAGTTTCAGCTCGCCGTAAAATTGGGCTTACTAATATTTAATTAAAAGAAATTATGACGGATGGCCTTAAGAACATAAGAAAGGCCCTTCCGGATCAGACCAAGGCCCATCAAGCCCAGCAGTCCGTTCACACAGTGGCCAACCAGGTGCCTTAGTTTCCATCTTTGCAGGATCAAGGGACTGTAAGGAGGAATCGATACCAATATTGGAGAGTCCATGAGCATAGTGAAATGGAGTTTATTTGGAGAGGGAAAGAGAGAGAAAAAGGTATTCCGGATGTGGTAGGTCTAGGAGGTAGGGTGGGTTTCTGTGGTGTTGGTGCTGGAAAGTGGTGGAAAGTGCCGTCAAATCACAGCTGACTTATGGTGACCCCGCAGGAGGAGGTTTGCCATTGCCTTCCTCTGCGTGGGCTGAGAGGGTTCTGAGAGAACTGCGATTAGACCAAGGTCACCCAGCAGGCTTCATGTGGAGGAGTGGGGAATCGAACCCGGTTTTCCAGATTAGTGTCCACTGCTCTTAACTACTACACATCACTGGCTGTCCTGGCTAAGACTGGGGGAATGTAAATCCTCGCTTCTCCTCTGCTTTCCCCAGATGTACCATCACTTCTCCTAGAGAGGGCCCCTGTGGCCCTTTCTTTCTGCCACTCATGAAAGGAAACAGAGCTATACTGGCATCTTCCATTGCCTTCATTAAATTTCCCGGGGAGGGGTGAGAGACTTAAGAGAGAAAGGAAAAGAATAGAGTTGTCAGGTCCCCTCTCTCAATCAGCCGGAGGTTTTAGGGGGCGAGGCTGGGGTGATCACATGTGTGTGCAGCTGCGCGCATGTGATTATGTCACTTCTGGGTGTACCCCCGGAAGCGCCGCATCACTGTGGCTGCTTTAGCACTCAAACCCCCAAATTTTAAAGTGTATTTGTTATGGATTGTGTTTGCACATACGCAGGTAAGCGGCAATACAAAAAATAATAATTGTGAGAACCCTTCCAAAACTAGGCTTGCAGGAACCATGCAACACATCCCAGATGCTAGCCACTTCTTTTTTTGGCCATCAAGTCATAGCTGACTTATGGCTAGGGTTGCCAGGTCCCTCTTTGCCATTGGCGGGAGGTTTTTGGGGTGGAGCCTGAGGAGGGCGGGGTTTGGGGAGGGGAGGGACTTCAATGCCATAGAGTCCAATTGCCAAAGTGGCCATTTTCTCCAGGTGAACTGATCTCTATCAGCTGGAGATCAGTTGTAATAGCAGGAGGTCTCCAGCTAGTACCTGACTTATGGTGACCCCATGACTTATGGTGACCCCATGACTTATGGTGACCCCATGACTCCATAGGATTTTCAAGGCAAGAGATGTTCAGAGGTGGTTTGCTGTTGCCTGCCTCTGCACAACAACCCTGGTATTCCTTGGGAGGTCTCCCATCCAAATATTAGCCAGGGTCAGGGCTGACAGTGTGTGACTGACCAAAGGTCACCCAGCAAGCTTCCATGGCGTGAGTGGGGATTTGAACCTGGGTTTCCCAGGTCCTGGACCGACACCTTAACCGCTACACCAAGCTGTCTGCTAGGCACCTTCAATAGCCATTTGCGCTAGTCATGCTTTGGAGGGAAAGTTTTAGCTTTTCCAGGGTACCACGCAAAGTGTAACAAATGTGATTTCAAATCATAGCAGCACAGGAAAAACCAAACGTGTTCTACCGTGGAGAATAACAATTCTACAATATCACCTCCAAGTCTTTGAAAAGTTAGCATCCATACACAGCTATAGAAACGCTACAGCATGCTCTCAGGCTTTTGGAAAGAGGGAGAAATCCGAGTAATAAAACAGATACATATTGAAAGCACATTTATTAAATACAGTCATTGACCAGCGTAACAACAACAGTAATAAAAAAAACCAAACACAGTAGTACACACACATGAACACATGAAGCTGCCTTATACTGAATCAGACCCTCGGTCCATCAAAGTCAGTATTGTCTACTCAGACTGGCAGCGGCTCTCCAGGGTCTCAGGCAGAGACAGGTAGGTCTCACATCACCTACTTGCCTGGTTCCTTTTTAACTGGAGATGCCGGGGATTGAACCTGGGACCTTCTGCATGCCAAGCAGAAGCTCTACCACTGAGCCACAGCCCCTCCCCACAGTACACAATTAGCGAGCTGTTTCACATGACACCGGCGATCTCTGTATTCTGATATTAATATAACAGAACTTCGCCAGATGTTTTCATGGGAACAGAATGAAGAAGAAGCTCCCTGGAAGAGGTGGACAGGGATAACATCTGTACACCTCTTGCAGAAGGGGGGAACCAGGTTGTGGGGGTGGGGAAGAGCACCAATGTACTGCAACTCAAAAAGGTTGCAAAATTCGGCGGGCTTCTTTGCAATCCAGAATCTAAGCTAGACTCATGGATTCTCTGGGCCCCGCAGACAGCTGCAGAAAAGTGTCAGCAAAACAGCTCCTCCACGCCTCAGACTGCATAAAACGTACGACGAGGAATGCGAAGGCTGTTTGTTACCCCTTGCCCAGGCGTTCCCTCCAAATGCATGTCGCTTTGCCGTAGATTCAACACCCCTCCAAGGACCCACTGTTTTAAAAATGGCTTTCTTCCAAGTGCTAAACACAGCCCCTGAGTCGATCCCCCACATTCTCTCACCGCAGAAAAAAAAGGGTGTCGTTTTCCAAAGTTTTGCCAAAAGCTCCCTTCCTGCCTAGCAAGCAAAAATAAATACCTTAACAACCAAAGCTAAACCACCCAGTATCTTGGAACAGGGGAGGGGGGAAAACAAAGGCCAAATCCGTCCGTCCAAGAGGAGGAGAACCTCCTGTGTGCCTCACTTACCATAGGCTCCGGAGGCAAACAAAATCAGCCGAAACATCTGGAGAGCGAAGGAAAGTTTGCTCATGTTCTCAGAGCACCAGGGAAATGCGCAGCGGTGTGGCCAGTTTTCGGAGCATCCGAGGAGGATTGGATGAGTTGTATCTGTGACAGACCTGTAGTATATGATTTGCATGGGGTGGGGGGGAGCTGGAAAAGGAAACAGCTGCCAGGCCAGGGAGTCATGCAGTGCCCCCGCCTGCAGATCTTTGGTTGGAGCTTTCCGTAGTGCTCTCCTCCCTTCCCAGGAAGAGGCTTAGGAGCGTCACTCTGGGGAGGGGACGGTCATTATGACCCCTGTGACTTATTTCCAGCTGCCTACAGTCGTCCCTCTTTTTCTCTGCCAAAGCTTTTCTTCCACTTTCCAAACTCTAGTATTATTTTGTTTAAAAAAGGCAAAACTGCAAAACAAACTCCAACTTTCTTTCTTTCTTTCTTTCTTTCTTTCTTTCTTTCTTTCTTTCTTTCTTTCTTTCTTTCTTTCTTTCTTTCTTTCTTTCTTTCTTTCTTTCTTTCTTTCTTTCTTTCTTTCTTTCTTTCTTTCTTTCTATTGGAAACATGGAGGCAGTGAGACAGCCTTCACATTGTGGACCAGGAAACCATGTTTCACCAAATTCTTCAGCTTAAGGGAAAAAACTGCAACCCCGTTTAAATGTCTTCAGTTCTCACTAACCCTTCCTGGCCCCCCCTCCCAAATGTAGTGCTGAGAAATACAGAGCTGGGCTCAGTGAATGGAAGGGCAGGGGTCAGAATCCCAGCTCAGTTATGCTTTTGCTTTGGGAACTCACTAGGTGCCAGGTTCTTCCCTCTGTAAAATTGGGATAATAGTGACAAACCTCACACTGTTGTTTGGGGGCGAAGGAGACAAAGAAGGCAGAATAGTTTTGTCTGATCTGTATGTGGAAAGTGTTTATTTTTTACTCTCGGGTCCTTACTTCGTAAAGCCTACCACATTGGAAAAAGAGGAAGAAATGGCATCTGTAACCTCCAAAGACCTACTAAAAGTTTCATGTAGCTACCCTGAGCACATCACCAGACACTACTTTTCTGCTACAAAGTCTAGTCCAGCTTTCCATAGGTTTTCTTCTCTTGACTATTGGCTGTTAAGAGTGCTCACTGCGTCTAGTTAAATGTTTTTTATTTACATCATTCACACCCTAGTTTTCCTCCAATGAGGACCCAAAGTGCCTTAAAATATACTTCTCTCCATCATTTTATCCTCGCAACAACACTGCGAGTAGGGTTGCCAACCTCCAGGTACTAGTTGGAGATCTCCTGCTATTACAACTAATCTCCAGCCAATAGAGATCAGTTCACCTGGAGAAAATGGCGGCTTTAGCCATTGGATTCTATGGCATTGAAGTCTTTCCCCTCCCCAAACCCTGCCCTCCTCAGGCTATACTCCCAAAACCTCCTGCCGGTTGTGAAGAGGGACCTGGCAACCATACCTGTGAGGTAGGGTATGCTAAGAGTATGTCACTGGCCCAGGGTCACCCAGCGATAGGGTTGCCAGCTCTGGGTTGGTAAATACCTGGACACTTTGGGGGTGGAGCCTGAGGAGGGCAGAGTTTGGAGAAGGGAGGGACTTCAATGCCATAGAATCCAATTGCCGAAGGGGCCATTTTCTCTAGGTGAACTGATCTCTATAGCAGATCTCCAGCTAGTACCAGGAGGTTGGCAACCCTACCCAGCGAGCTTCCATGGCAAGAGTAGGGATTCACACCTGGGTCTCCCAGATCCTAGTCTGACCCTGGATTAGGGTTGCCAGCTCTGAGTTGGGAAATACCTGGAGATTCTGGGAAGGAAGGGGTTTGGGGAGGAGAGGGACCTTATCAGGGTACAACACCATACAGCCCACCCTCCAAAGCAGTCGTTTCCCGAGGGGAACTGATCTCTATTGTCTGGAGATCAGTTGTAAAAGCCAGAGACTTCCAGGCTCCACCGGGAGGCTGGCAACCCGCCCTGGAACCACTACACAACACTGGTACGATCAATGAATGAAATCCAAGCTGGGGCTATGCAGATCGAGCAGAGTGTGCCATTTGCAGTTATTCTTTTTGAGCTTCATTGGGACAAATACCCCGGCTGTCATTGGGAAGAGTGATTTTCATTGATTTATTTGGATCGTTGTTTTTGCGCTACCTCAGTCCGTTGCATAGGCAGGCCAGGATTTAAACTGCTATAAAAGGCTTTAGGGTTGCCAGCCCTGGGAGGATTTGGAGTAGGAACGATGGGAGTTGGTGTGAGAAAGCATAGCATCAATTTTCTGCCGCTGCTCCTCTGACTAGCGGCAGGTCGTACGGCTTCCAGCTCCGGGCTGGGAAATTCCTGGAGAGTTGGGGGTGGAGCCAGGGGGATTTGGGGAGGGGCTTCAGCATGGTATAATGCCACAGAGTCCACTCTCCAAAGCAGAACCTATTTCTCTGGTCTGGAGATCAGATGTCGTTCTGGGAGATCTTAAGGCCCTGTTTGGAGGCTGGCAATTCCAAATGGGAGTCTGGGGCACTATGGTGGGCAACCTGGCACCCCTAGTTCTCCTAAAGAAACTCAGGTTTACACAGTTTATATTGTAAACTCAGGAAACTGTTCCATAAAAGCAGAATAGCCACTAAGGTGAGTGTATGTATATGGGATCTCCCCCATTTTATCTTCACAACAATTCTAGTGAGTGACCTAGGGTCATTCCCTCAGTTTCTTGGCAAATGAGGATTTGAACCTGAGTCTTTGTGGACACTATACCAGACTGGTTCTGATTATAGGTCAAATTAGACCATTTGATTAAAATGTCCAGTGCAGAAGTCAGACGGCTCTGCAGCCTAAACAGAAACAGACACACACAGAGAAATATGTCACCTTGTTCTGCAGAAGGCACCTTGTTTCTTTCTTTTTTCCCCCAAGCAAGGACAGTAAGGAAGCTTAATTGGGTTTTTGATACTTAGGCGATTAGAAAGCCAGTGTAGCATAGCAGTTAAGGGAGGTGGTTTGGAGCGGTGGACTCTGATCTGGAGAACCGGGTTTGATTCCCCACTCCTCCACATGAGTGCCGGACTCTAATCTGGTGAACAAGATTGGTTTCCCCACTCCTCCGCATGAAGCCAGCTCGGTGCCCCTGGGCTAGTCACAGCTGTCTTCGAGCTCTCTCAGCCCCACCTACCTCACAGGGTGTCTGTTGTGGGGAGGGGAAGAGAAGGTGATTGTAAGCCAGTTTGATTTTTCCTTAAGTAGTAGAGAAAGTTGGCATATAAAAGCCAACTCTTCTTCTTCTTCTTCTTCTTCTTCTTCTTCTTCTTCTTCTTCTTCTTCTTCTTCTTCTTCTTCTTCTTCTTCTTCTTCTTCTTCTTCTTCTTCTTCTTCTGCGAAGATAGTTAGATGTGGATCATCAACAGGACACAACAGAAATCAAATGGACTCTTGAAGTGTTCTAAGTAGGAAACATCTTTTAAAAAATGTATCCCCCTCAAAACTGCAAAGCAGACACAATAATGTACAATGGATTTTTATTTGTATTTTAATTTGGGGGGAATATATCGAAAGAACAAACCCGGCTCTCACAAATTGCACAAGACCTTCCTTACTGTTCCTTTACTGCCCTCTTGTGCCCAAAAGTGCATAGTTCACAAGAGACGTGACACAAACCCGACTTTCCCCTGAAATTGGGGGTAGGTGGGTTAAATGTGGGTTGAATGTCTCTGTTCAGTCACGTCCTGCTCTGAATCTGATAGCTATTCCAAAATTCAATTTTTCGGACACTGCTTATTCGTTACCTTCACAACACCCAAATTCTTAATACGCCTTAATCATTTCCAAAAAGCATCTGAACTTGTTCTATTTTAAACCTTTTTTTGCACCAGTCTTTTCTCACGAACCAATCCTACTTTGAGAGAATGCCTGCATATACAACTTCAGGAGCACCCAACCATACAGCACAAACTCAAGCGAAATGTCTTAAGACTGTTTTAAGGAATTACAACTCAAAACAGAACTGGGCAGAATTCAAATAGATATGCAAAAACGGAATGGAATGGCAACTGTGAGCTCCAGAAATGTAGACTAGGTACATCTCATGGACATTATTTATGGAAATTTTGGTCCCATATTCCAGCAGTGCTTAAAGAACCCAGAATTTTTTTTTAAAAAAACGTTTTCATTCAACACAATTCATCCTCACAAGACACAAAGCCACTGTGCATTGCATCCCACCCCCCGCCGCCCTCTGCTAGCTGCAGGTAAGACTCTGGGATCCCCCTCAAAACAGAGGCACTAGTTGGAGGGAAAGTCATATAAAGCCTCTCTCTTGACAGAGTTATCTGAGAGAGCCTAAAGAAGAAGAGTTGGTTTTTATAGGCTGATTTTTTCTACCTTTTAAGGAGAGTCAACCCGTTTTAAAATCTCCTTTCCTTCCTCTCCCCGCAACCGACACTTTGTGAGGTAGGTGAGTGGGGAATCAAGCCCGGCTCTCCAAATTAAGAGTCCACCGCTCCAAACCACCACTCTTAACCACTATACGGGTTCCAAAACTGCTTAGCTTGGGTTGATTTCAATGTCAATTTTAATTTCGTATACCGCTTCCCATTTAGCAAGCACTGCATCCTAACAGTTCCACTGAAATATTTCGAGCTTTGCTTCCACCTCTTAGCTGAAGCACAGACGTCCTCCTGAAATCTGTTCTTTGTGCTAAAGCTCAGGTGTGAATTAACAATAATGAACAGAGTGCCTCTAAGCATACGCAGAGTGCCTCACTAATGCAGAGTGAGAACTAGCCTCCACTGATGTGGGATTAGAAAGACTTGGGTCCCACCACCTCTCCTGTTAGAAGAAGAAGTGTTGGTTTTTATATGCCCATTTTCTCTACCTTTTAAGGAGAATAAAACCTGTTTAAAATCTCCTTCCCTTCCTCTCCCCACAACAGACACCTTGTGAGGTAGGTGAGGCTGAGAAAGTTGAGAGAGAACTGTGACTGGCCCAAGGTCACCCAGCTGGACTCATGTGTAGGAGAGGGGAAACCAACCCAGTTCACCAGATTAGAGTCTGCCGCTCATGTGGAGGAGTGGGGAATCGAACCCGGTTCTCCAGATTAGACTCCACCACTCTTAACCATTACACCACGCTAGGTGCAGGGGCCTTTGAACTGCTTCCCTGCTAACTTTTTCAAAAACCCATAAGGGACTATGACAACAAACATTTTGGAGCACATCTGTCAGCGTTTTCTACACGGCATTTGGGAGTGGACTAGATGACCTTCCAACTCGGAGAAAAGGACACATGCCGCTTCTGGTCAGAACTGTAACGAGGGAAACTTATTTTAAAACCTCAAAAGGGAAAATCAAGAGGCCATTATGCTGTGCAGGCAAATCACCACCAAATGAGAGGTGAACATGGATGAATGGAAGAATGAATACGTCCGCATTGCTAGCCACAGGATCCGGGCAGTCGAGGTGTGAGGTAGTTTATCCCTCCAGTTCAGGAGACACTTTAGACAGAAATCAGTCCTTCTGCTTTTTTTTGACGATGCCTGTGCATCTTTTAACTGACTATGGTCATCTGTTTTAGGAGAAGGGGAGGGAGTACGAGCAGACAGCTCACTCCGACTGTAAGGTGGGAGGGATGAAGGCAGTTCTCAGAATCAGCTGTGGTGGGGTTTCTTTTTTTGCAAGAGTTGATTTTTGTCATGCTGCTTAGAGATTTCACAGTGCAACGTGCATCTCCAGAGTTTCCAGCCTGCCTGTCTGTCCACTTTCTCTGCCGTGCCTGGAAATCTGGCGTCTGGGATTGCCTTGTTTTCGGTAAAGGGTTGGTGGAAGACTGACGAGGAAGAGCTTTTATTTCCATCTTTGGACTCTCCAGCGCTTACAAAATGTTTTGGCAGAAAAGAAACAAGGAGTGAACCATACCGGCTACTGGCAGGGAAGACCTTGTCCCTTTGAGATCACCTTTGGGCTCAGTCTTCTGTTTTTAAATTACTACTAAGACAATTTGTCTAGAAAAAGTCTGGTGGATCCAAATATAAAATGAATGGGACCTTATTTAACCAGACACTAGCAGAACAAGGTGTGTATGTCAACCGATCCCAAGACCTCAGCACACTGATTGGCTGCTGCAATGGGACGGGGATCGTGGTGGCCAGTGACGGGGGTGCATCGGTCCTGCTCCCGGACGAAAGGAGCCTCTTTATCAACCGTGTGGTCCAGATTGCAGTTCTCTGCGTGCTCTCGTTGACTGTGGTCTTTGGCGTCTTCTTTTTGGGATGTAATCTGCTCATTAAATCCGAGAGCATGATCAACTTCTTGGTCAAAGACCGGCGGCCGTCCAAAGATGTTGGCATCGCAATCATGGGTCTGTATTGAGAAGCGAGGCTGGGGCGCTTCTCTTTGGGTGACAGACATCAACGAAATTTTGCCGCAAGTACGGAATTCTGTTTTGAGGTTGGAAGAACGGATGCCCGGTGGCTTCAGAGTGCTAGACAGTGCCCCGCAAGAGAGACAGAGAAAGCAAGAGAGGAAAAGGGAAAGATTCATTCTGTGTGCTGCAAATGATAAAGTCCTTGCCTGTAAAAAAAAATTAAAAAGTGAAAAAAGAAAAATTAATGTAGCCAGTTCTATGCGAAGTTAAATTTCTGCTTGCATGTAGGAATGTTGTATGTTTTGCACGAATGCTCCATCTGGGGGAGGGGGGAAGGGAAGATGTTCAAGAATTTTGTGCTGTCTCCCTTGGATACCAGTGGCTGGCCACCAAGCATTTCTTCAGGAGCCAGATGTTTGCATCCAGGTGCTTAAGGCAAAACGCCTTCAGTCATATGTGAGAGAAAGATGCCTCAAAGTCATGCATGCTAAATAACGCAATGCTGTGTTATCCCATCAGACCTCAGGCACAGAGCCTTTTTTTGGGGTGGGGGCAAAAACTTCTGTAAAGTGGCAAGGGTGCCTTTGTATTCTGTCCTCCTCCCAATAAAATGAAATTTCATGCTTTGAATGAGGCTGGACTTGATTTCCTAACTGTAAAGGCCCCCCAAACAACCCCAATTAAAGCATGTTTTTAAACTGTATACAGTGAACTTTTAAAAATGCGATGTGATGTTCTCTTGGAGATGTTATTTTGAAAAACTGCAGGGGGGGGGTAGTAAAAAGTTCTGTTTGAAAATGTTGCCTCTCTTCTTGTTTTGTATCTCTTCCCTGAGAGTATGAACCATTTGTTGCTTCACTGACAGGTTCAAAAGATTGAGGTCTTTTATGCATGGCTGTTTCCCTCGCCGTCACCCCTCCGACGACTTCGAGTCTTTGGTTGATCATACATGCCTTTTCCGACCGTCAGAGTGCGCCTCGCTCTCCCCCTGCGTTTCCCGCGTTTTTGCCTGCATTTTCAGGGACCTGTTTTATCTCAAATTTGAAAACCCGGGCAAAACGTGGGGAGATGCGGGGGGAGAGCGAGGCAACCTCTGATGGTCAGAAACAGCATGCATAACACAAAGACCCGAAGTCGTCGGAGGGGTGACGGCGAGTGAAACAGCCATGCATAAAAGGCCTAAAGAACAAATAGCTTGGAGTTTATTCTTAGGGTGAAAAAGTCTACTTGAAACTAAAGTCAGAGCCAGTGAGTGGGAGGCGGCGCTACTAAACTGCTAACAGCCAGAATTTCATAAAAGAATCTGAAAAGTCATCTCAGACAAAACGCGCCTTTTCTTGACCCAATAAACTGCAAGTCACCTGTTCTGTTAACCTTATTTGGTTTACAAGATACAAAGCATTTGAGCTGAAGAAAACCGATTCAAGGACAAGTGATTTGGCCTCCCTTCTCCAGTGCTGTTGGCCATTTATGCATGGCTGTTTGCCTCACCATCACCCGTCTGATGACTTCATGTCTTTGTTGTAATTATGCATGGTGTTTCCGAAATGTCAGAGGTCTCCTCGCTCTCCCCCTGTGTTTCCCTGTGTTTTGCTGGTGTTTTCAAATTTGAGATAAAACAGGTCCCTCGAAACACAGGCAAAAGGTGGGGAAAAGCAGGGGGAGAGCGAGGCAACCTCTGACGGTCAGAAACGGCAGTCATGATCAACACAAAGACCCAAAGTTGCCAGAGGGGTGACCGCGAGGGAAACAGCCATGCATCAAAGGTCATTGTTGCCAGGCTGGTGAGTGTAGGATCCATTCTTGCTGCTTCCACGTTCCACCAGAAATGTTGCATCGAGAAATGAAGGAAGAAAAAGGCAGGGTCCAGAATCAGATTCAACTAATCTTTTGCCCAGCAACAACACGGTGTTGTGGAGCTGTGCAGTCCTGCCTAAGTGATTACAAAGTATAAATTCACTGAGGGAAGAAGGATGCAAACTGCAAGAAAAAAGAGACTTCCGTTGATTTGTATGGAGCTGGGTGGTTCCATGGCCTGACCAGGATGATCCAGGCTATCCTGATCTCATCCGATCTCAGAAGCTAAGCAAGGTCGGCCCTGGTTAGTAGTTGGATGGGAGACAGGGTTATCAGTCTCCAGGTGGTGGCTGCAGATCTCTCACTATTACAACTGATCTCCTGGCGATAGAGATTAGCTCACCTGGAGGAAATGGCTGCTTTGGAAGGTGGACTCTATGGCATTATACCCTGCTGAGGTCCCTCCCCTCCCAAAACCCTGCCCTCCTCAGGCTACACCTCCAAAATCTCCAGGTATTTCCCAACCTGGACTTGGCAACCCTAATGGGAGATCATCAAGGATTACGAGGGTCATGACATGGAGGCAGGCAATGGCAAATCACCTCTGTTAGTCTCTTGCCTTGAAAACCCTACTGGGTTGATGGTTCCAAATTCTGAAAATATGTTTACTTGGCTTTTGTATCCCTGCCTTGAGAGATTGAAGGCAGCATGGTATAGCCCGATCTGTTAAGGTCTTGGAAGTGAAACAGAGTTGGTACTTGGAAGAGAGACCACCAGGGAAGACTCTTCGGAGGGAAGACAAACCTCCTCTGCTTTTCACTTGCCTTGAAAGCCTTTTGCTGCGGTCCTCGTAAGTCGGCTGTGACTTGGCGGCACTTGACACAAACACATCCTTAAATACCTGGAGGCAGGATGATATTTACACTTTAGTTCCCCCCCCCCATCCAACACATCCTTCAAGGACCTTAGAACAGTATCTATTTTATCTTCACAACACCCCTTTGATGGTCACAAAGAAAAACGTGTTCATTAAAAACAGTTCCCCCAGTGCTCTTCCTTTTTGCCCTGATCTGGATAGCCCAGGCTAGCCTGATTTTGTCTAGATCTGGGGAGCTAAGCAGGGTCAGCCCTGGTTAGTATTTGGCTGGGAGACCACCAAGGAAATCCAGGGTCACTATACAGAGGCAGGTAATGGCAAACCACTTCTGAATGTCTCTGGCCTTGAAAACCCTAAAGGGTTGCCATAAGTTGTTTGCAACTTGATGGCAAAGAGAGAGGGAGGGAGGGAAGGAGAAGGGAAGGAAGGAAAGAGGGAGAGATTTTGCTGTTTATTCTGCCTCTGCTCACCATGCTCATTCCTGGCCCCCTGCCCCTATCAGCCTCTAGACCTTGAAGCATGAAGCTTCTCCTTAGCTTCCAGGCTCCACATCCTCCCCCCACCCTGAATCTAAGAGACTGAGCCTCAGGGTACCTTGCAACTAGGGTTGCCAACTTCCAGGTGGTGGCTGGAGATATCTTGCTATGACAACTGATCTCCGGGCAACAGATCAGTTCCCCTGGAGAAAATAGCTGCTTTGGAAAGTGGATTCTATGGCATTGAAGTCCCTCCCCAAACCATGTCCTCCTCAGTCCCCACTCCCAATATCTCTAGGTATTTCCCAAGCTGGAGCTGGCAACCCTACTTGCAACCCTGTCTGTGCTACCTGACTTCCAGGGTGAAATTTACAGCCAGTCTTCAAATCCAAGTAATGCAAATATTCAATCCCGATTTTTTCCCTTCCATTCCTGGGAGTGTAGGGTTGCTAACCTCCAGGTGGTGGTTGGAGCTCTCCTGCTATTACAACTGATGTCCAGCTGATAGAGAACAGTTCACCTGGAGAAAACAGCTGCTTTGGCAATTGGACTCTGTGGCATTCCCTCCCCTCCCCAAACTCTGCCCTCCTCAGGCTCTGCCCCCCCCCCACAAATCTCCAGGTATTTCCCAACCCGGAGCTGTCAGCCCTACGGGTGGGCAACATAGACCAAGTTCACTCAGTCTTGCAGGTACAAACCCTGCTTCCTTCAGTACTATTTCCTCTGTGGATGGGAGTTGTTTGTGGCTGACCCCATGCTAAACTAGCATATCTAGACTCAGGGAAAGAAGGCGAGAGAAAAACAGGTTTAGGAACAGTCTGGAAGTGATTAATTTCTAGAATCAGAGAGGCGGGCGGTTGCCCATGCCTGCCAAGAAGCTGTTTCCATCAAAACCTTTAAAAAATACTACTAGTCATGGCTGGACTGGAGATGTTGGATGACAGGGTAATAAATGTGAAAGGACGTCTGTAATTCTTCGGTTAGGCAACAGCGCTGATGGGAAATTCAGGCTGTCAAGTTGCATTTCTAGCAGGGGGAGGAGAGGTTTTAGGGTTGCCAGGTCCCCCGCTCCTCCAGTGGGAGGTTTTTTGGGCAGAGCTGGGGCATTGATCATGCATGCGTGGCTGTGCCGACATGATTACGTCACTTCCAGTTTACTTCTGGAAGCGCCACATTGCAAGGGGCCACTTTACAACTCAAAATCCCAAATGCTAGCGTTTTTGGGGGGGCTGAGTGGTAAAGCGGCCCATTGCGATGCGGCGCTTCTGGATGTAAACTGGAAATGAAATAATCACATTGTGCGTGGCCAGGTGCGCCCGCAATCCCCGCTCCTGAGCTGGCTGATGGATTGGTGGGCAATTGCCTGCCAACCCAAGTGACCTGGCAACCCTAGTAGGGTTGCCCGCTCCAGACTGGGAAATTCCTGGAGATTCAGGGGGTGGAGCCTGGGGAGGATGTAGGAGTTTGGGGCATGGAGGGACTTCAATGCCATAGAATCCGCCCTCCAAAGCAGCCATTTTCTTCAGGTGAACGGATGTATATCATCTGGAGGCCAGTTGTAATCCCAGGAAATCACCTGGGCAACCCTAGGGGAGTGCCGTCACAACAGACACAACAGCAGAATTTAGAACCTCCTTTGCAAGAGACTTCCATTAAATAAATGACATTTACACATCCATTCAGATTTCTTTCTTTCTAGAGCAACGCACACCATAAAGCAAAAGAAGGCTTCATTGAAGAGATTCGAGCAAAGATATTAAAAACAGAGGATACAGTTCAGTGGCAGTGAAATGCACAAAATAATAAAACTGGCTAGCTGTCTTACTTTCTGGAGTCGTAATGCAGCGCAATTGGTTCTTAAGAGTTTCCAGAGCATAATACAAATTTCTTGGCAGCAAGGGAGGTGTAGGGAGAAAAGGGTAAAGGGATAAGGATTCCTTTCTCTAACTACACCGATAGAAAATTGCTGGCCATAACCTTCTGACCTTCTGACCTCCTCAACCAATCACTGGACAGTATCCATGGAACTTTCTAGGCTGAGAGTGGGCTCCTCCTCCCATACCCAATTCACAGCTAAATTGTATGAGCTAATTAACAAGCCCAAGAAGATGGCCATGACGAATAACCACCTGTGTGGGAGTGGCTAACACCTGCAGAGAGTCAGGCAACAGTGAACTAAGCTGGGAAATTCCTTTAAGATGGCTTCTCTCTTGACAACACTGTTATGAGGCCAAGACGGAGGACAAGAGAACAATGGAAGCTGCTTTTGGTCCCATGGGGAAAAGGGCTGGATACAAATGAAGTATTTTTTAAATAAAGTACATGCATTTGGGATAGGGTTGCCAATCTCCAGGTACTAGCTTGAGATCTCCTGCTATTCCAACTGATCTCCAGCTAGTACCTAGTCTCCAGCTAGATATCCGTTCACCTGGAGAAAATGGCTGCTTTGGGAACTTCCGGGTTGGAGAGAAACGGCGGCGGTAAGCGTGAGAATCGCACTCCGGTGAAGGGCTGCAGGGGGAAGAGGCAAAAGATCATCTCCCCCCCCGGGCAAAGCAGCACCCCTCGGTGAAAGAGGGTGTGTGGAGAAGGCGGGAGCTAGCGCGCCGTCCTAGAAGCGATCCCTACCGAGAAATCGGCGGGGATCGCTTGGACGTGCAGCAGCTCAGAAGCGGACACCATTACTTCCCTTGCTGACATCCGGGACAAGCTGCGGGGATTCTCCAATCTTAATTCCAATGCAAGTACTTTCACTTCTATTTATATCAGAAATCACAACTGAGGTGTCTGACAGGATTCGTTTAGAAAAAAACTTTTTATAATATCTGCTACAACTCCAGTAACAGGACCTGAGCTGAACCTGGCTTTTTGCCGGCTGGATTGCGCAGCTTAAATTCCAGCTGTGCCAACTACAGAAACCTAACAGATCAGTGAGGGGGAAAACGACTGGAAAGAGATGAAGGTTTAATAAATGCTGCAATCCAGTAACTGATTCTTCTCTAAGGTCTGGACATTATATCAAATTGGAGGTTCCATTTAATACTGAAAAGACACTTATGCTGACTAACTAGTGTGCAGAGCCCATCACCCCCCCTCTTTTTTTGGATTATAAGTATAACAGCTCAGATCTAATGGGAGATAAAAAAAGAAAAACATCCTAAAGAGCTTTTGAAACAACAACAACTGCAGCAGGCTTCACACCAAACAAGGAGAGCTTCTGTTTCTAACATAAATTTGGTGTCAACAGTTTCATCTCCTCCAACAACAGCCTCTGGGATGGCTAAGATGGCACCTAAACCGAAACTGCCTGAAGACACTTTCAACTCACTTCATGAGATGATGACTAAATCTTTACAAGAGAGTGCGGCTATAAAAGAAGCAGTCAACCAAAATGCAGTTGCTATTTCTGCTTTAAAGGACTCAATCACCTCTTTAACCCTAAGACAAGACAAAGTGGAAACCAAACTGCAGAAATGTGTTCAGGACAGCAAAGAAGTCAAAAAGAAGGTGGACACTCTGGAACTTTCAGTGGAATCTATGCAGGAGAGAGAAGAGAAAAGGGAAGACCAAATTGCTATGTTAGAACTTAAGGTCAAAGAAAATTTTATTCGGATACGTGGGCTGAAAAAGTCATCTGAAGGAATGGATTTAAAAGGTTTTTTAAAACTACACCTGGCAGAATTTCTACAAGAAGACCAAGATGTCATTGACGGTATGATTGTGATAGCTTACAGAGTTAACTCAGCTTATGCTAGAAATAATAAGGTCCCAAGAGACTGCCTTATTCAGCTTTTTTCTAGAAGTCATTGGGATCTTATTCTGAATCAACATTATAAAAGCTCATTCACAATAGATGGTGTTTCTTTGAGAATTATGAAGGAGATCCCTACCAGGCTACTCAGAAACAGAAAAGATTTTGGGGAAATTGTGGAAAGACTGAAGCTTAATGGTATTCAACATAGATGGGAGTATCCTCAAGGCATTTCTTTTCTTTTTTTCAAAGCAAGAAGATACAAGATTATTGACACTCTTAAGGCTGAGCAATTCTTGAGAAGATATGACAAAACCTCCCAAAATCTTCAAAACAACCTGTTCCAAGAGACATACCAGAAGAAGACAAATCTGAACAAGCATCTGGAGGTGTCAACCCACCAGAAATACCAGAAGAGGAGTCTCCTTCAGAAGAGAATGATGGCTGAGCTGTTTTCTTTTTAAAGACTACAAGGGGGGAGGGAGGGTGGGGTCTAAATAGATATAAATTGGGGGAAAGTAGGGATGGGAAGAATTGTAAACTGATATGTTAAAAATATTGTCGTGGAACATTAATGGTTTGAATTCTCCCAACAAGAGGAGAAAGGTATTCTACCATTTACAAAAATCAAAGGCCAGTATTTTTTGTTTACAGGAAACACATATGTTACCTAAGGATGTAATAAGATTGGAGAATCTGAAATTAGGGAAACTATTTACATCCTGTAATGAAAAAAGAAAAGTCAATGGAGTGGCTATGTATGTTCCTTTGACATTGGAATCAAAGTTAATTTATAAGGATAAGGAAGATAGAATCTTGATAATAGAAATTATAACTGGATATCAGAAAATATTATTGGTTGGTATTTATGCTCCTAATATGAAACATTTTTTTAAATGATTTAGCTTTGTTATTGGCTGAGTATGGTACTGAGAAAATGATTTGGATGGGGGATTTTAATGGGGTAATAGAACCAAAACTGGATAGATATGTAAAGAAAAAGAAACTGAAATGTGATGGTAGGTTGCCTGGTATTTTTACTAATATGACGAACCAATGGGAAATGTTTGATATCTGGAGACCTCTAAATGGAGAAAAAAAGGATTATACATATTTTTCACACAGACACCTTACCTATTCGAGAACAGATATGATATGGCTTTCTAAAACCTTAATGAATATTTCAGAAAGCCCGGAGATATTACCAAGGGTATTATCGGATCGTAATGCCATTATGATAAAAATTAAGATAGGTGATAAGAAATACAGACCATGGTCAGTAAACAATTATTTATTAAAAAATAGAAAGATTGTAGAAAAAATAAAAAAATAGATATTCAAAACTATTTTATTGAAAATGTTGATAAGGGGGTTATAGATACGACGGTATGGGATGCTGGTAAAGCAGTAATTAGAGGGCTTTTGATTCAACAAAACACAAGGTGGTTTAAGATGAAAGAAAAACAAAAGAAAATTATATTAAAGAAAATTAAGCTAGAAGAAATACAAATAAAGAAAGCTCAAGATAAATTAGTTAAGCAAGAAAAGGTTAACAACCTGAAAAGGTTACAACAACAATATGAGTTATTGATAACAACGGAAATGGAAAATAAAATTATGTTTAATAGGCAAAGATTTTTTGAACACGCTAATAAACCTGGTAAGTTGTTAGCCTGGCAGCTTAAACAAAGGGAGAAAAAGGTGCCAATAGTAAGAATAAGGAAAGAAGGTAAAACAATAATTGATAAACAGAAAATAATGGAGACGTTTGTAGAATATTATACAAATTTATACAGAGAGAAACCAGCCTCAGATAAAGAAATGGAGATCTATTTGAAACAATTTTATTGGAAAGGTATATCGCAGGAACAGAAGGATTTGTTAGATTTACCTATAAACCCTGAGGAATTAAAGAAAGCAATTGGTAAAAGTAAGTTAAATAAATCTCCAGGTTCAGATGGATTTACGGCATTTTATTATAAAACTTTTGAAGAACAGATATCTCCACATTTATTGAAGGTTATGAATTTATGCTTACAGAATGGTTCTATTCCACAAACTTGGAAACAAGCAAATATAGCATTAATACCAAAATTGGATACAGATTTGTTGGAAGTTAAGAATTATAGGCCTATTTCGTTATTAAATAATGACTATAAACTATTTGTTGACATTTTAGCTACGAGATTAAAAAAAGGTATTAAATGATTATATACATGAAGATCAAACTGGTTTTCTACCTGGTAGAATGATCAGTCAAAATGTTAGAACAGTGATAGACTTATTAGAATATTCAGAGTATATTCCAACCCCAATGGCTATGATTTTTTTAGATGCAGAGAAAGCTTTTGATAATGTTAATTGGAATTTTATGAAAAAAATATTGGAACATATGGGTTTGGGTATTGGTTTTAAAACAGCAATTGGGAGTATATACACTCAACAAACAGCCAGACTTATGGTTAATGGAGTACTATCACCACAATTAGAAATCCAAAAGGGCACCAGACAAGGTTGCCCTCTCTCACCTTTATTGTTTATATTAGTTTTAGAAGTTTTATTGAATAAGTTAAGACAAGATGATAATATTAAAGATATAAGAATTGGGAGAAATCATTACAAGGTTAAAGCATATGCGGATGATTTAGTGTGTATTTTGACCAATCCTAATTGTCAAATGGAAAAATGGAACAACATTGTAGAGGTCTATGGAAAGCTTGCAGGATTTAAAATAAACAGGAGCAAAACGAAAATTTTGGTAAAGAATATGACTCTACCACAACAAGCAGACCTATTAGTAAAATAGGGTTTATTATTGATTCTAAAGTTAGGTATCTAGGAATATGATTAACTTCAAATAATCTTAATTTATTTCAGAATAATTATGTAAAAATTTGGCAACAAATTGTTAAAGATCTTAAGCAATGGGAGAAGATACCGTTATCATTATGGGGACGGATTTCAGTAATTAAAATGGTGGTATTAAAACTATGTGGTCAAAAGCCTTCGCATACTGGGATAAGCTGGCAAAAATGAATTTTATTAATATAGTGAACGAGTTGTAGATTCAATTTTTGATAATTCAGATTAATGCTAAAATAATGTATTAATAAACTGTTTAGACACTTCTCCGGAAATTCAACACGGCGGTGGGAGGGATTAAGGGCACACTGGTGGAGGGTGAGGGGAATAAAATGGGTAAGATAAATATAATAAGAATGTAATGATTGTATTTTGGTTTTTTAAATTTTTTATATATATATATATCATTCTTATTATGTAGTTTTCTAAATTGTTATACTTTTTGTTGATTGTTTTATTTTGTTTGAAAATATAATGAAAATATAAATTAAAAAAAGAGAAAATGGCTGCTTTGGCAATTGGACTATATGGCATTGAAGTCCCTCCCCTCCCCAAACCCCACCCTCCTCAGGCTCCGCTCCAAAAACCTCCGCTGGTGGTGAAGAGGGACCTGGCAACCCTAATTTGGGATGGCAGAACAATTAGGCAGCTATTCATACCACATGCTTGCTATTATAGGTCTCCATTGGGGAGAAAGATAGGGTATAAACACAAATAAAACCCAAGCCGGAAGTACAATTTACATTTCATAAGGAGGGGTATCCCTAGAAGACAACCCCGCTCCCCTTTTGTGCCACGTCCCTCTCTCTGTGGGATCTGTCTGTTCCCAAGCCTGCACTTCCCGTCTTCCCTATGCCTAGGGCTTTTCTTGCAATACTGACGCCCATCTTCTAATGAAATACATTCACTTGGGGAATAGAGAGCAAGCCACTTGATTCAAATAAATGGTTAAAGGAGAATATCAGCCACCTTTTACCTCTGTAGGGGGGAAAAAACAGCTCAGACTATGGTTGCCAGATCCAGGTTGGGAAACTCCTGGAGATCTGGGGATGGAGCCTGGGGAGGACAGGGAACTCAGTGGGGTGCAATGCCTCCAAAGCATCCCTTTTCTCCATGGGAACTGATCTCTGTAGTCTGGAGATGAGAGGTGATTCCAGGGGGACCCTAGGTCCCACCTGGAGGCTGGCATCCCTAGCTCGGAGAGACTGAATTTGAACAGAGGAAAGGCAGCAGGAGGAGACCGGGTTGAATCTCCGCCCCACCCCACTCTTCAGAAACCTTTTCAGTTTTGTTTCGTTCACTGCTGCATGGCCCCGAGAGAAGGGAAGAAGCAGCAAGTCTTCAAATGCCGTGAGACATGGTGGCGCACGAATGGATGCTGGTGAGGGAAAGACGGGGCTGGACATAAAGTTCCCCGAAGGAGGGAGGCCAGTGAATGAGAGAAGGCAGCTGATTTGGGATGCCCTAGTGCCAAACACCCCGCAGGCAGCGAAGCAAGACCCGAACTAAGCAGGACTAAAGAATCAGCTTCTCTCTTCTGTTTGCAAGCGGGGGTGGATTATTATAATTGGGTCCTTTCCCCCCACCAAATCCTCACGATGGAAAGACAGAGGTCAGCGGGGGCACAGGGAAGCGAATGTGCGACAGTAACAATGGGGCCTTAATGAAGAGCTTTTATTCAGGACGGATTGTAGTTTCAGTTCAATAATGGGACTAGCATTGCTTCGGCAGATCGAGATTTATTTCTTTACCTTTTTGAGGGAAAACTCAAAACGGATCAGGAGTGCACAGTACAAATTCAATGCTTGTTCGCACTTTTTGCTAACCTCACAGCCGCGGCGAAGGAAGGCAGGGCTCTTCGGTGACTGGCAAACGGTCCCAGCTCGCTTCAGAACCGGACTTGGCAAACCAAACTATTTTTCAAAAGAACTGGGAAATCGGCCCACTGTGCTGTGAGAACCCTCTCAGAAAATCTCACAAATCTTTTCACTAGTTTCCCCCCAGAAAAGGGGGCTTTGAGGCAGATACGGTCTCTTCCTCGAGTTTGCCTGCTTTATCACCAAAAAGAGGTTCGGAGACTTCCAAAATCTCTTGAGGTAGGTTCTCTCCCAAATAATACTCTGGAAATGCAAACCCTATTTCTAAATATTGTCAAAGGCTTTCACGGTCAGAGTTCATTGGTTCTTGTGGGTTATCCGGGCTGCGTGACCGTGGTCTTGGCATTTTCTTTCCTGACGTCTCGCCAGCAGCTGTGGCCGGCATCTTCAGAGGAGCAACACTGAAGGACAGTGTCTCTCAGTGTCAAGTGTGTAGGAAGAGTAATATATAGTCAGAAAGGGGTTGGGTTGAGCTGAATCATTGTCCTGCAAAAAGTAACAAAGGTAATGTGCTGACCATTGTCCTGTAAGTATCAAGATAATGTGCTAATGAGGGTGTGGTATGTTAATATGGAACCATTGTATCCTGAAGTGATCTGTTAATGTGTGAAATCCAAAGCTAAGTTTAAGAATGAATAAGAATAAAGAATGAATAAAGAGAGTTTAAGAACGAATAAGGCTTGGCTTCCTGTCCTGAAAACCTCCAGACTAACAAAGACTACAGTCCACAATAGCCATGCAGATTAGCTTTGGATTTCACACATTAACAGATCCCTTCAGGATACAATGGTTCCATATTAACATACCACACCCTCATTAGCACATTATCTTGATACTTACAGGACAATGGTCAGCCCATTACCTTTGATACTTTTTGCAGGACAATGATTCAGCTCAAACCCAACCCCTTTCTGACTATATATTACTCTTCCTACACCCTTGACACTGAGAGACCCTGTCCTTCAGTGTGACTCCTCTGAAGATGCCTGCCACAGCTGCTGGCGAAACGTCAGGAAAGAAAATACCAAGACCACGGTCACACAGCCCGGATAACCTACAAGAACCTATTTCTAAACATTGACTGGTTTCGCTTGCTTACATACAAGCAGGGCCGGATTTAGGTTTGATGAGGCCCTAAGCTATTGAAGGTAATGGGGCCCTTTGTATGTCCAGCTGTCCTTTGTCAACAACAAATTGTCGCTGTTTTTTGTGTTGAATATATGCTATATGGTAATTTATGGACCTAATAGGTATCTAAAGCCATTTACTGTATGCAGGTTTTATTTTGTGTTTTTATCTTATATTTTGGAAATGTACATCCAGTTTTTTTCCTTTAATTTTTGGGGCCCCCCAAGAGAGTGGGGCCCTAAGCTATAGCTTGTTTAGCTTATACGTAAATCCGGCACTGCATACAAGACAAACTCTGAGACGGGATTCCTCCAGTCTCTCTTTCTCTGAAGGTTCTAAACAAGACTAAGGGGAATTGGTGTTTTTCAGAAAAGGGCAGGACCTTTGCTCATCTGCCACCCCCAAGTCCAGTTCCAAGGTTTGGATCACATTGTGCCAGTTTATCTCCTTCCTCGTTCACCAGTGGCAATCAGGTAGACAATTGATTTGCAGGCTGCTTGGCTGCTCACAATCTGTGTGTCTTTTCACAGGCACAGGCTACATGGCAGCTGTCAGAAACCAACTCCCAGCTAATGAGAGCCACTCAAAGAGGCAATTATTAGTCCGCGACTTAGACCATCCCTACAGAAAAATGATGTGGTCCTTTCTGGTCAAAGTGATTGGGGCCTTTTATGCAGAGATGTTTCCTTGTGGCCATCCCCACTGACTGCTTTGGGGCTTTCTTTTGATTATGCATATGCCTTTTCTGCTCGTCAGAGTGTTTTCCAGCCAGAAAACATGGGCAAAACAAGTGGGGAGAGTGAGGCGACCTCTGACGGGGGGGGGGGGGGGGGAGAAAGGCATGCATAATCAAAAGGAAGCCCCAAAGCAGTCGGTGGGGGTGACTGCAGGGAAACGTCCCTGCATAAAAGGCCGGAGAGAGCAGTAACAAACTAATTCCAAGTCTTCTTGGATAACTCATCTGCTCTAGACCCTTTGCAGTCTGGCTTCAGGCCAGGCTATGAAACAGAGACAGCTCTTCTAGCTTTAGTTGATGACCTCCGTCTGAGTGTAGACAAAGGCGAAACCTCTCTGTCGCTCTTATAAGATTTATCTGCAGTCATTGATACAGTAGCTCATGCCATCTTGTTGAGATGCCTGGAGGCAGAAGTGGGTACCAGGGGATGTGCATTGAACTGGTTCAAATCATTCCTCACAGATTGGACTCAAAGGGTTGCTATTGGAAACCAGTTGTTATTCGTGTAGGGACTATCTTGTGGGGTTCCACAGGGTGCAGTTCTATCCCCAACGCTTTTTAAACTCTACATAAAGCCCTTAGGATTATTCATTCATAGTTTCGGGGTTGGTTGTCCTCAATATGCTGACAATACTCAGCTCTATATATCCTTGTTTAACTCTCCTGGCGATGCGTAGAGGTCCTGAATTGCTGCCTGGCTGCTGCGGCTAACTGGCTAAAAGTGGACATATTGAAACTAAACCCTGAAAAGACAGGGGTAATGCTGGTTGGGAAGCCGGAGCATTGAAGGACACTGTGTTCTCTCCTTTTGATGGAGTTCAGCTGACCCTTGCTGATTCAGTTAAAAGCCTTGGAGTCATACTGGATCCAGCTTTATTACTGGAGAAGCAAGTTAATGCAGCTGCAAAATAAAGGCTTTCCACAAACACAGCCTAGCTTATAAGGTGGCCCCATGCCTTGATACCCCTCAAAATCAACAGAAACTCCAGCTTGTCCAGAATGCTGTAGCTCGGCTATTAGTGGGAGCTAGATGGGGCATGCATATTACTCCCATTCTGCAGACACTCCATTGGCTGCCCATTTGTTACTGAGCTCAGTTTAAAGTACTGCCTATCACATATAAGGTCCTTCATGGCCCTGGCCCCTCTTATTTGCATGACTGCCGCTACACTCCCCCATGACAACTTCGCTCAAGTCAGCAGGGGCTTCTGCAGGTGCCAACCTGCAAATGGGCAAAATCAACAACTCCCCTACACATGTGGTTCCTTCATTGTGGCTCCCACCTTGTGGAACGGAACTGCCAGAGAAGGTCAGGAAAGCTTCCACTCTCCTGGCTATCTGCAAACTATGCAAAACCGAACTATTCAAGAGGGCTTTTCTGCACAGATAATAGGGCTGTACTGTACAAGATGGTTCACAAACTTACTTGAACAAATGATTCAGATTGTGGTCCATGCTGATGCATTTAGGGCTGTTGATTCGGTTCGGCCCGAACTGAAAAACAGCCGAATTTCCCCTGATTCGATGGTTTTTAGTTCGGAACGAACCAAACTCAAAAATGGCGGGCAACCGGGGGAGCCGAATTCAGTGTGTTCGGGAGTTCACGAATAAATCCGGCCAATTCAGGGCGTCAGTAAGCAGCATAACCGTCAGTAAGCAGCATTCTCCTCCCCCGGCAAATCGGTGGCCAAGCTGGGTCTTCTTCTGGCCAATCAGTCAGGATTGAGTACTGGAGGAATCAGCTGATGTGCGGCCCGGCCGGGGGGGGGGGAGAGAGAGAGAGAGGGAAATCCTCGTGTATGTGGGGGGGGGGGTGCTTGTGCACATTCACTCCTTTCTGTGGCTGCAGGGGGCGTATTTTTTGGGGTACAGACACAAAACTTTCAGCAGAGATTCAGACAAGCCTTCTTAAGAGACCACCCAAGTTTTGTAAACATTGGGTCAGGGGGTCCCGAGATATGGGCTCCCCCCTTTTTTCTTTCCATGGCTGCAGGGGGTGCATTTTTGGGGGTACAGACCCCAAACTTTCAGTGGAGCTTCAGATGAGCCTTATTAAGATACCCCCAAGTTTTGTAAACATTGGGTCAGGGGGTCTCGAGATATGGGCTCCACCCCTTTTCCCTCCCCCCTTTTCCATTTCCGTGGCTGCAGGGGGCGCTTTTTTGGGGATACAGTCCCCAAACTTTCAGCATAGCTTCAGACCATCCTTCTTAAGATACCACCCAAGTTTTGTAAAGATGGGTTCAGTGGGGGCAGAAATATTGGTTCCCCCCTTTTCTCTTTCCGTGGCTGCAGGGAGCGCATTTTTGGGGGTGCAGATCCCAAACTTTGAGCGGAGCTTCAGACAAGCCTTCTTAAGAGACCACCCAAGTTTTGTAAACATTGGGTCAGGGGGTCCCGAGATATGGGCTTTCCCCTTTCCCCTTTTCCCTATTGGGATGAATGGGATCCTGTATGCATCTCCAGAGCAAAACGTCCCGTGCCTAAATGGAATCATCTTGGATTACCCAGTCCTCCCCAGCCCCTCCTGATGGAACAAAAGACAGCCACAGTAAGACCCCTTTGGGGGCTTTAATCTATAATTTTTCTCCTGTGTGTGTGGGGGAAGCAGAGTCTGTGTGTGTGTGGGGAGGGAGCAGTTTCTGTGGGTGGGGGGAGAGCCAAAGGGGGCTTTTGCCCGTTCTGCCTGGGGTGTGTGTTCCCCCTCGAGTCTCTCTCTCCCTGGTTTGAGGGGGGGGTTTCAGTTGTGTGTCTTCAGGTTTTCCCTCATTCATAAGAGCGGTTAGGTCTATTTGGATGCTTGCTCAAAACTGGTTTTCAAATGGTGACTTAAAGAATGCATTTAGAGTCCCATTAAAAAGGGGAAATTCCACCCCTCCTGCTCAATATGCATAGCTAGCTGCCTCTGTCCCTTTCCATGGTTTGCAAACCCCCAGGTGTCAGGTGTTGCTTTGCACAGTTGCAAAGGTGTTGCTGTCGTGTTGCTTTGCAGTTGTGTTGCAATGCTTTGCAAACTTCTCAGCTGTTTGTCGGGGCTGGGAGCTTTGTGTGTGGGCGGCACATTGTGTGTGGCGGCACATCAGAGATGCACATTAAGGGTGGGGGGGACCCCTTTCGGGGCCCATATCTCAGCCCCCCCGATCCAATCTTTACAAAACTTGGGGGGGTCTTTCAAGAAATGTCCTTTGAAGCTCTGCTGAAAGTTTGGGACCTCTATCCCCCAAAATGCCCCCCCAGAGCCACGGAAAGGTGCGATTGTGTTTTTAATGGCTTTATTCGGCCGATTTTTTCCCCCCGAACTTTGAATTCCCGCCGAATTGCACGGACCCGAAGCGGGGGAGTTCGGACTTCGGCATATCCCGAATCTAAACGGGCCGAATTCAGCCGAATCCGAACTATACCGAATGTTTTTTAATTCAACAGCCCTAGATGCATTTACTGTATTGTAATCTGCCTTGAGTCCCTGGGAGAAAGGAGGAACAGACAGATATACAGACAGACATATCTGGGAGTTGGCTTCTGATCTCCCGCTGGGGGAAGTTTGCAGTGAACACAGCAGAGTTTTTTTAGGGGTGGGATAGAATCAGGAGCCAACTTCCAGTTGATCAGTTGGAGGATGGGCTCTTCTAGGTCACTTATGCATGGGAGTTTTACCTGAGGTTCACTGCTCACTAGACCCTTTCTTCTTGTGAAACTATGCACCTGCAGTCTCCAAGTGCAAAACAAGAAGCTTTTGAGTGCCCGCCCTCCCTCCTGCCAGTGACAAAGAGGGACCTGACAACCCTAGGAAAGAGGGAAAAGATTTCAAGCCCATTCACAACACAAACAAGTCATGGCTGTTTTTTGTGATATGTGAACGCAACCATAATGTGAATGGAAAATGCTGAGAATCAACATAGAACCTGTCCCTTGGAGTGGTAGCATTCTTAGGGTTAGGTCTCTTTGCCATGACAAGCTAAGCATCTCTCTTACAGTAAAGGCAACTGTCATTACGTCAGTGCCAAAATGTCACCCCTGAACATCCCAGGGCCAAAAGGTGGGGATTTCACTCTCACACAGATTCACACAACATACTTTTTCATACCCAGTTTGTTGCCTTTCCACGGCTACTTCTTTCCACAGCCTGCAGCTTCACAAAACACAACGTGGACATCTTCTTGTGGCAGTCCCAGCCAATCTTGTTCGGCTATATGATGGTGTCATGAAGGCAAATGCAGGTTGCGTATCCCTTATCCGGACTGCTTGGGATCAGAAGTGCTCCGATTTCAGATCTTTCCATATATTGGAATATTTTGGAATTTTTGCCTATACGTAATGAGATATCTTGGGGATGGGACCCAAATTCATTTATGTTTTATATACACTTTATACACATAGCCTGAATGTAATTTGAAGCAATATTTTTAATAATTGTGTGAACATTGCACCATCAAAAAGCAAAGGTGTAACTGTCTCACCAGAATACCTGTATCAGCTGTTAAACAAGAGAAACAACAAATAAACAACGGCAGGCTTTCAGTCTCCACCGACATACCCTGTATTTTATTTTTTTAAGTGAGAGGAAACATTGAAAGCAGGCAGCACGGATCTGCCTGCATGCCAGCTTGAAGGGTCCAGTTTTAGGATCAGTTCAGATATGGGATGTCCAGATAAGGGATACACTATCTGTAATAATAGAGGCAGTTCGATTCGTCCAGTAACACCTTAGTGTGAGGGTCTCTGTGTCTCTGACTCGGTGTCTCTGCTTTCCATCACCTGCTTTGTTATCAGTGAACTCATAAAAGCAGTTCACACCTTCTGGTCCCAGGCGCCTGGCCTGATTGCCCCAAGTATCTCCCCCCCCCGCTGTTCTTCCTGTCAGTACTCCCTCAGGCCGATGCGGCCTTGGAAGTGTGATAGCTTCAGCAGACTTCCTGGGACTCGTTTGATGTTTTGTATTATGCCAAGCTTGTAACTTCCCATAACAATAAGTGTGAACCCCAGTGCCCCAGTGCCCTGGAGTCAATATATTCTGTAAACCCGATAAGCCCCTCACTTGCAACTTTCTACCTGTGCCTGTCTCATCTCCTGATGTCTTCAATAAATCCTTTGTTTCTGTATCAACGCCTGAGCAATTGATTTGGAGAATTGGACTCAGAGAGGGGGAACTCTCACATTAAGTTGCAAGTCATTGCCTCTCGGACTGCAGCTGTACCTGTTGGGACAGAATGTCAGCCGACGAGGAAACCACCCCTACCCCAGAGGTACCGGAGGAACCAGAGGTGCCGGAGAAACCGGACCCCAAGGAGGAGGGCGCCAAGCCAAAGATACCTAGGGGTCCCATCCCCGACCAGGGCCGGGAAGGACGCCCTCGGGGATTCTTCAACAACTGGCCGGACTCTCCCAAAGGTTGGTCTCTCTCACGGACTGCGGCGAAGGAGCGCCGGTTGGCCTTGCCCAGTACGGGACTCGAGGGGGATCCGGCACGCAAGGAGGCCGTAATGGAGGAGGAACGGCGGCAGTGGCAGGAGGACCGCCAAGCTATGCAGGAGCAGATGGAGACCATGCAGCGTGTGATGGGTGAGATGGCAGCGGCCCTCGATGCACTGAAAGTGCAACCGCCCGCCGGCAATCCCCCGGACGGGGCGCCGGCAGCTCCTCCCGCACCTCCCAGCCTCCCGTCCCGTCGGGACCTGAAAGTCACGTATGACGGTTCAGGGGACCAGTTGACCTTTTTTATGGTCCAAGTGGACATTTTTATGCGGGAACAGGGTCGGACCTTCACCTCCGAGGAGTCCCGGGTGCAGTACGTGGCTTCCTTACTGCAAGGGGAGGCGGCCGCCTGGATGGTGTTGCAGTATGAACTCCGCTCGCCGGTGCTGCGAACCCTGGACGAGTTTATGGTAGCACTCCGAAACCGCTTTGAGGACCCGACTCTGGGTGAGCGGGCTAAAGCCTCCCTGATGCAACTGCGCCAAGGGACCAAGTCAGTGGCGCAGTATGCAAGTGAGTTCCAGTCACTGGCTAGCCGAATTCTGGACTGGAGTGAGGCCACTCTGGTACAGTGTTTCAGGGAGGGTCTCAACCCGGACCTCCAACATTGGGCCTTCATGCAAGGGAACCCCCCGGATGTGGAAGGTTGGGTTCGCCACGCCGCGGACATTGAGAATCGTAAACAACTCCTGAATTTGTCTAAGCAGCGCATCGGACGAGACCCGAGACCCCGGAGTGACCGGGGCCGAGACTTCCGACTGGGAGGGAGCGGGGGCCCCTCGGCCGCTGAACGCCGCAAGCGTTTTGAGACCGGTGTCTGTCTGACCTGCGGGGGAAAGGGACACTTTGCGTCGCAATGCCCCTCTCGTTCGGGTCGTCCCAACCCCCCTCGCCAAGCCCCGACCGAACCACAGAAGACGGCTGCCGAGGACCAGCCCCGCCGCAGGAGTGGACCACCGGGCCGACGTTCCGGCGCACCCTCCGCTCTCCATGCGCGCCCCCAGGATGTGGTCTCCACCTCTACAGGCCCAACGGGGTCCCGGATTACAAGTACTACTTTTGATTCGGACGGGTCCCCGAACGCCACCACTCCATCCCCCTCTTCCAGCGAGGAGGAAGAGTGGGAACAGCCGGCAAAAAACGCCGTCGGTCTGCTGTAGAGGGGGCTCCGCAGCAGACCGCCCCTGTCGTTGTGCAAGGAGCTCCACCGATGGTAAGCGCCCAAGAGGACAATGTGTATGTGCGTGTTCACCTGTCCCTACCCAAAGGGGGTCCCAGTTTAGAATTCCCCGCTTTGGTTGACTCGGGGTGTGCCCGCACCATGATTAGTGAGGAAGCTGCCAAGAAACTGGGAGTCCGGCGCAAGCGGCTCCCGGGACCCCTCCGCTTTTCCCAAATGGACGGGAGCGATTTTAAACGGGGCCCAGTGACCCACAGAACGGCAGCCGTGATTATGTCTGTGGGGGAACATTGGGAACGCTTGTATTTTACCATCGCCCCTATTGTAACCCCTGTGGTGTTAGGGATGAACTGGCTACGGGGACACAACCCCTCCATCGACTGGGTTAAACGGGTACTCTCGTTTCCCGAAAGTCCCTGTGGGTTACATGACAAGGAACGGGTACTCAGGACTCCGGCCGCCGCATTGGTAGGGTCCCCCACCCCAGCCCCCGTTCCTCCTCAACTGCCCACCGAATACTCGCAGTTTGCGGATGTCTTTGATGTTAGAGAATGTGACGAACTACCTCCCCACAGAGAAACGGACTGTGCCATCGAAATTGTGGGGGAAGGCAAGCTGTCTAAAGGGAAGGTCTATCCCATGAGCCCCAGTGAGAAGGCGGTGTTACGGGACTATCTGGATGCCAACTTGGCGAGGGGTTTCATACGCCCTTCCAAGGCTCCTTATTCGGCCCCAGCCTTCTTTGTGAAGAAAAAGACGGGAGATCTAAGACTGTGTATTGACTTTCGTAGGCTAAACGCAGTCACCCAGTCTAACGCTTACCCTCTCCCTCTTATTCCCGACCTTCTAGCACAATTAAAGGAGGGCCGAATCTTCACCAAACTGGACTTGGTGGAAGCATACCACCGCATTCGCATTAAAGAGGGAGACGAACCCAAAACGGCCTTTTCCAGCTGTTTTGGAATGTTTGAATACCTAGTCATGCCGTTCGGACTTTCGGGGGCTCCCAGTGTTTTTATGCAGTTGATTAATGAAGTTTTACATGATTTGCTGTTTCGGGGGGTGGTGGTATTTCTCGATGACATCCTTATTTACTCTGAAACCATGGAAGAACATGTGCATCTAGTTCGAGACGTGCTCCAGCGGCTGCGGGAGCACAAACTGTATGCTAAAGTGTCCAAATGTGAATTCCACCAACCTTCCATTACTTTCCTTGGGTACGTGATTTCCCACCAGGGTTTGGAAATGGACCCCGCTAAGGTCCAAGCGGTGCGGGATTGGGAAACCCCCACTACCCGCCGCCAACTTCAGCAGTTTTTGGGGTTCGCCAACTTTTACCGCAACTTCATTCCTAACTTTGCCCAAGTTGCGCTTCCCCTCACTGCCCTGTTGCGTACCAAAGACAAGGGGGCTAGCGCCGCGCTTCCCTCAGCCCGTTTGCAGTGGTCCCCCCAGTGCCAGCAGGCTTTTGAACGTTTAAAGCTACTTTTTTCGTCCGAACCCGTTTTAGCTCACCCTGATTGCACCAAGCCTTTTGTGGTACAAGTGGATGCCTCGGATGTGGCCATGGGCGGGGCCCTATTGCAAAGGGATGAAGGGGGGCGGTTGCGGCCGTGTGCCTACTTCTCCAAAAAGTTTTCCCAGTCCGAAATCAACTGGGCTATTTGGGAGAAGGAGGCGGCAGCGGTCAAACATGCCCTCACCATATGGCGGCACTTCTTAGAAGGGGCCGAACTGCCATTTGAGGTGTGTACCGATCACAAAAATCTTGAGGCTCTCAAGGGAGCTAGAAAGCTCAACGCCAAACAGATTCGGTGGGCCCAATTTTTCACCAAATTCCGGTTCACCCTCAAACATGTTCCTGGCAAAGAAAATGCCCTAGCCGATGCTCTGTCACGACTTCCCCAGTAACGCAATGATTTCGATCGCCCGGTCGACTCCCTGTTCACTCCCGAGCAGCGAGGGGAGGTCCCAAGCTTAGCCGTCACAACCCGGTCCCAGGCCCATCAACCAGGGACCCCCCCTACGCTCAAGGGTATCCCGGAAGCCTTCCAACAGCGGCTCCGGAACGCCTCCTTACAGGAGGAGGAGCACCATCTCCTCCCCACTGGCATGGAACGTACGAACACCTGGTGGGTACAGGGGGGAAAGCTATATGTCCCATCTTCCCTTCGCAAAGAGGTATTGGGACTTGTACATGGTGCCAAGTTGGCGGGTCATTTCGGCTACATAAAGACCCTTCACCTGGTTAGGAGGCAATTCTGGTGGCCCGGTATGAGGTCCGATGTGGAACTGTATGTGCGCAGCTGCCCCACTTGCGCCACAGCTAAGAAACGGATGGGAAAACCCCCCGGGCTTCTCAAACCGCTTGAGAACCTCTCCCGTCCCTGGGAAGTCATAGCCATGGATTTTATCACCGACCTACCTCCCAGTCGGGGAAAGACGGTTCTCTGGGTTATCACGGACCTTTTTTCCAAACAGGTCCACTTCGTTCCATGTGCGGGTCTTCCTTCGGCCCAGGGCTTGGCTAAACTATTTGTCACGCACGTCCTCAGGCTACACTCGGTCCCTAGGAAGGTCCTCTCCGACCGGGGGGTCCAGTTTGTAGCCAAATTCTGGCGAGCCTTCTTAAAATTGATGGGGGTGGAGGAACAGGGCCTTTCTTCCGCCTATCACCCCCAGACTGATGGTCAAACTGAACGTGTAAACGCGGTGGTAGAATGTTATTTGCGTTGCTATGTGAATTTCCACCAAGACGACTGGGTCGACCTGCTGCCATTTGCCGAATATGCGTACAACAATGCGCCCCATTCCTCTACCGGCTTTAGTCCCTTCCAAGTAGTATACGGGACGGAATTTGGTCCTTTCGGTTCCGCCCCCGTCACGCCAGATCTCCAGTCCACCCCCGATCTACAGGAGTGGATTCAGGTAGTTAAATCTACCTGGCCGTGGCTGCTCAAAAACCTTGAGAGGGCAAAAAGCAAGTACAAGGAACAGGCGGACAAACACCGGTCTCCGGGATGGGAACTTAAGGTGGGGGAGCAAGTTTATCTGTCCACCAAAAACCTCCGCTCTCTTCGTCCCTGCAAAAAACTCAGCGACCGTTATGTGGGACCTTTCCCCATCACCAGGGTGATCAACGAGGTTACCGTGGAACTAGACCTCCCAAAGACCCTCAAGGGAGTCCATCCCGTCTTTCATATAAGCCTCCTCAAACCCTATGTGGCAGCTCCCCAGTTCCACCCCCCTCCCGAACACGAGATTCCTACCGTGGTGGGAGGGGATACCCATTTGGAAGTGTCCAAGGTTTTAGATTCCAAATGGAAGAAGGGAAAACTGTATTACTTTGTTCGTTGGAAAAACCTTGGGTCCGCGCACGACGAGTGGGTGGCCGCACCCCACATGGCGGCCCCTCGCTTGATCCGAGAATTCCACCTCGCTTATCCCGATAAGCCTCGTCCTCTCGAGGACGCGGGAGGGGGGCCTTAAGGGGGGCAGAATGTGAGGGTCTCTGTGTCTCTGACTCGGTGTCTCTGCTTTCCATCACCTGCTTTGTTATCAGTGAACTCATAAAAGCAGTTCACACCTTCTGGTCCCAGGCGCCTGGCCTGATTGCCCCAAGTATCTCCCCCCCCCGCTGTTCTTCCTGTCAGTACTCCCTCAGGCCGATGCGGCCTTGGAAGTGTGATAGCTTCAGCAGACTTCCTGGGACTCGTTTGATGTTTTGTATTATGCCAAGCTTGTAACTTCCCATAACAATAAGTGTGAACCCCAGTGCCCCAGTGCCCTGGAGTCAATATATTCTGTAAACCCGATAAGCCCCTCACTTGCAACTTTCTACCTGTGCCTGTCTCATCTCCTGATGTCTTCAATAAATCCTTTGTTTCTGTATCAACGCCTGAGCAATTGATTTGGAGAATTGGACTCAGAGAGGGGGAACTCTCACACTTAGTGGCCAACAAGAGTTTCAGGGTATAAGCTTTCAAGAGTCAAAGCTCTCTTCATTAGACACGAGTAAGAAATGGAGATCTCTGAGTCCTTTCATTCTAGTCAGAAGGTATTGGAGGCAAAACTCTTCCTGAATGGACAAGAGTATACTCAGCCCTCCCCAAAATAAAAGTTGACAAACATGGAAGTATCATTATGTTGGAGGCACCCCCTTGCCATGTTCAGTTCAGCCCTAGCTTTAATTCGGTTAAAATACGTAATGGGCCATATAGAGATCTGAGTTGTGCAGAGGTCAGGGGATCGTGGTTTCTATAAACCTCTAGGTATGCAAGCAAAAAACCAAAAAACAAACTTTGTTTTGTACATTTGCAAAAAGAAAGGGGAGAAATGCCAAATGAGGACTGGGTTTGGCCTAGGAGTGTTGAGAAGTTGTGATTGTGAGCTCACTTTTTTTAATGTGCTTAAATATTCTTGGTTACTGACAGCAGTTGCTTGAATTGAATGTGAGGGGAAGGCCGTTTCATGCAGTTTCCAGCTTTCCTTTCTCTTCCACCTCATTCTCAAAGGCTACCGCTTGGCAGATTTATTATGCGCCGCTTGGCAGATTTAAAGCACAGATGCAGACAAAGAATGGGTGAGATTTAATGAAAGATTAAATACCTCCTTCAGATTAGAGTTATTTTGAGCAGAGCAGGTTTGAAGCAAACTGGAGGCTGGCATGGCCAGGGCATCTGAAGAAAAAGGAAAACTCCCCCTCTGCAGGAGAGAGAGAGAGACTATAGGAGAGCAAGATGGCTTACAGGTGTGCAGATTTTATCTCACCCCCCCCCAATTTTACAGATGCAAACTGTAATGCGCAATTACATTCCATATTAATGTGCTGGCTCTGCTTTGAAAACAGGTTTTGTTGTTTTGGTGAAATAGGGTTGCCAACCACCAGGTACTAGCTGGAGATCTCCTGCTATGACAACTGATCTCCAGCCGATAGAGATCAGTTCACCTGGAGAAAATGGCTGCTTTGGCAATTGAACTCTAAGGCACTAAAGTCCCTCCCTTCCCCAAACCCCTCCCTCCTCAGGCTCCTCCCCAAACCCTCCCACTGGTGAAGAGTGGTGAAGAGGGACCTGGCAATCCTAGGTGAAAGGTGCACCCAGACAAGAACACATTCCCTGTAATATCAGACCCAATTATTCAGAATGATCCCCACAAGTATAATTGCAAGATAAAGGCACATGTTAGCTGTAAGGACAAGAGATATCCACTTCCATTGCTCACCTGTATGGGGAGGGTGCTAAAGTCTGATGATTCGCAGCTCCATCAGCTAGCATGGACTTTTTAAAAAAAGCATCTCAACTGTCCCTTAAATGGAGAATAGAGTCACAATAAGGATAGACATTTGTCAGGCCTGGGGACAAAACAAAAACAAAAACAAACAAACAGGGACTGTCCCTGGCAAAGAGGCATACCTGGGACATTCCCAGAGGGAAATGAGAAGAGGCCTGGCACAGGCATCCTCCCCAAGGGAGCCCACCCTTGCACTGCCATTTGAACACATGAACACGTGAAGCTGCCTTCTACTGAATCAGACCCTCGGTCCATCAAAGTCAGTATTGTCTACTCTGACCGGCAGCAGCTCTCCAGGGTCTTAGGCAGGGGTCTTTCACATCACCTACTTGCCTGGAGATGCTGGGGATTGAACCTGGGACCTTCTTCATGTCAAGCAGATGCTCTACCACTGAGCCACGGCCCCTCCCCATTTATTCAAAGCCGCTAAGCATGTTGAGAAAACAAAGATGGTCAATGCTGTGGGATTCTTTTTATTTGTTGTGAGGATAAAATGGAGCAGAGAGCAGCATACACTACCCTGAGCACTTTGAAGAAAGGGTGTGATAAAAATGTGCTCTATTTATTTGAAGAGTTTTGGATATTCTAGGGTTGCCATCGCTGGGTGGGGAAATTCCTGGAGTTTTGAGGGTAGGGTTGCCAGGTCCCTCTTCGCCACCGGCAGGAGATTTTTGGGGTGGAACCTGAGGAGGGCGGGGTTTGGGGAAGGGAGGGACTTCAATGCCACAGAGTCCAATTGTCAAAGCGGCCATTTTCTCCAGGTGAACTGATCTCTATCGGCTGGAGATCAATTGTAATAGCAGGAGGGACCTCAGTCTTCAGTTATACAGCCTCTGAAACTAGCTACCATCAACAGACCCTTCCTCCATGTCTGTCCAATTATTTCTAAAAAGAATCCATCTTGGAGTTATAAATTCCATGAGTGTGACTGAAACCCTAAAACCTTACTAGGGCTCAAGAAGAGTACCACCTAGAGCATATGGGACCTTGGACCCCTAGTATTTACATTAGAGCAACCCATTCATTTCCATTCCACATTGAGCCACCCTGTGAAATGTAATCATTTTGGTCAAAGAACAAGCCTGGTTTGAACCAGACCACCTATTTGTCACGGCAGTTCAGGGCCATTACCAGATGCTTGAGGGATTTTTTAATAATGTTCTGATTGATATTTCTCTGGGGCATGCCTCTTAATCTCTTTCCTTTGTACTAGATAGCATCAGTGGTACATATTTTGTTATAAGGTATTTTTTCATTTTCTAACCTGTTAACTCATTATTGGTCTAACACTATGCTAGAAGGAAACCTTCTCAGTGGATCAGTCTAAATGTTCTCAGGAGATCCCTGAGTGGTGGTGGCTGGTTATGAGGGTGCTGTCCATGGAGCAGTTGGTCAAAGAGAGTTTCCCCAAGCAAGGAAAGTGATCTTCCCTTTCCTTCCATAACCTTTCCTTTCCTTCCTTCCTTTTATCCTTTAGAAGTTCCTTGATCCATTGCTCTTGAGCAGCATATATCTAGTGTTTGAGGGATATAAGGACTGAAGCAAATCTTGCCACTGACAATGTAGCCTTGGGATCCCTATCGCTTAGTAAAAAAGGCATTATGTCAGACACAGAGGCATTAGATTTGTATGTTAAAAGGGGGAAATATAATGTGATCGAAGTTCCTTGTAAAAGTGGCATTCCAAAAGGGCCTGAACTAGTGAATCGATAGAGCCAGAAGAGCAAGGACAGGTCCTGTCTGAATATGGTATATTCAAAATTCTGCCCTGCATAACCATAGAGGGGTTAGCATTCAATCTAGCTAAACAAAAAGCTCTAGAAAGACGAGGAGTTGTCAAATAATATGTATAAGAAGGCAAACCACGTGGTGGTGGTATTCCGAAGAACTGGGATGAACAAACATGGCGAGCACGAAAAGTAGTGCTGTTATAATCAAGCTCTTTAATGTGCTTTTTAATTTTGGTGAAAGCCTCAGTTTTACCAAGATCTAATAACATATCCTGCGAGAAGCCCAACAATGACAGTTTCTCATCTAGGATTTTTTGCCATGAGGATTTAAAAGGGTCGTGCTTCAGAGAAGCTATTCCTTCCATAACAATGAGCTAGCTTTGCTTTAAGCTGGCTCTGTGCTTTTCCAGGGGCTTAGATAGGGCTGCCAGGTCCCTCCTCAATACCAGCGGAAGGTTTTAAGAGTGGAGCCTGAGAAGGGCGGGGTTTGGGGAGGGACTTCAATGCCATAGAGCCCAATTGCCAAAGCAGCCATTTTCTCCAGGTGAACTGATCTCTATCAACTAGAGGTCAGTTGTAATAGCGGGAGATAGAATCATAGAATCATAGAGTTGGAAGGGATCACCAGGGTCATCTAGTCCAACCCCCTGCACAATGCAGGAAATTAACAACTAACTTCCCCGACATCCCCAGTGAACCCAACCCTCCCCCCACCATGCAGGATCCCACAATCAAAGCACTCCCGACAAATGGCCATCTAGCCTCTGCTTAAAGACCTCCAAGGACAGGGACTCCACCACCCTCCAAGGCAGCACATTCCACCGTCAAACAGCCCTCACCGTCAGAAAGTTCTTCCTAATGTTTAAGAGGAATCGCTTTTCTATTAGTTTAAATCCATTACTCCGTGTCCTAGTCTCTGGAGCAACAGAGAACAAGCTAGTTCCCTCATCAACATGACATCCCTTCAAATATTTAAACATGGCTATCATGTCTCCCCTCAATCTTCTCTTCTCCAAACAAAACGAACCCAACTCCCTAAGTTTCTCCTCATAGGGCATGGATTGCAGACCTTTAACCATTCTGGTCGCCCTCCTCTGGACACGCTGCAACTTGTCAACATCCTTCTTAAATTGTGGAGCCCAAAATTGGCACAGTATTCCAAATGAGGTCTGACCAATGCAGTGGTAGTATTACTTCCCTTGATCTAGACTCAATACTCCTATTGATGCAGCCCAGAATTGCATTGGCCTTCTTAGCCACCATATTACACTGTTGATTCATGTTCAGTTTGTGGTCCACTAAGACTCGCAGATCTCTTTCACATGTACTGTTGTCAAGCCAACTATCTCCCATCCTGTATCTGTGCTTTATGTTGTTTCTGCCTGGGGGAAGTACTTTTCACTTCTCCCTATTGAAATCCATTTTATTGCTTATGGCCCAACTCTCCAGTCTATTGAGGTCATTCTGAACTTTGTCCCTACCCTCCGGGGTATTAACTACCCCTCCTAACTTGGTGTCATCTGCAAATCTGATTAGCATGCTCTCTATTCCATCATCCAAGTCATTTATAAAAATATTAAATAGTACTGGTCCCAGGACAGACCCCTGTGGTACCACCCTGGTCACTCCTCTCCAGGATGAAGTTGTGCCATTAATGAGCACCCTTTGGGTTCGGTTGGTCAACCAATTCCCAATCCAACTAACAGTAGCAGTGTCTAGCCCACATTTTAGTAGCTTTGTTTCAAGAAGATCATGGGGGACTTTATCAAAGGCTTTACTGAAATCAAGGTACACTACATCTACAGCATTCCCTTCATCTACCATACTTGTCACTCTTTCAAAAAAAGATATGAGATTAGTTTGGCATGACCTGTTTTTGAGAAACCCATGTTGACTGTCAGTGAGCACGGCATTTCTTTCTAAGTGCTTACAAACCGTCTGTTTAATTATCTGCTCTAGTATTTTACCTGGTATTGATGTCAGGCTGACTGGGCGATAATTGTTTGGGATTTCTTTTCCCCCCCTTTTAAAGATGGGGACCACATTTGCCCTCCTCCAGTCTGCTGGAACTTCTGCTGTTGTCCAATGAATTCTCAAAGATTATTGCCAGTGGTTCTGAAATCACTTCAGCCAGTTCTTTTAACACCCTTGAATGCAGTTTGTCCAGCCCCGGAGACTTGAATTCATTAAGAATAGCCAGGTATTCCTGTACTATCTCAGTGTCTATACTATGCTGTAATTCCCCTATTGCATACTCTGCTCCATTATCCCCAGGTTGAGCACTATTCCCCTTTTGGGAGAAGACTGATGCAAAAAAGGAGTTAAGTAATTCTGCCTTTTCTGCCTCCCCTAATAATAACTCACCATCCTCTCCACGCAATGACCCGATCGTTACCTTGATCTTCCTTTTGTTATGGACATAACCAAAAAACCCTTTTTTAAACTTCCCTGGCTAGCCAGATCTCATTTTGTGCTTTAGCCTTCCTGACTTTCTCCCTACATGTGCTGGCTACTTGTTTGAATTCCTCTTTGCTGATTTCTCCCTTTTTCCATTTCTTGTACATGCCCTTCTTAAATCCTATCTCAACCAAAAGTTCTTTAGTCATCCACCCTGGTTTCATCAAACCTCTACCTTTTTTTCTCCTCATGGGAATTGATTGAAATTGCACCTTCAATATCTCCCTTTTAAGAATTTCCCATCCTTCATGCACTCCCTTCTCATTCAATATTCTCATCCATGGGATCACACCCAGTAGTTCCCTAAATTTATTGAAATCATCTTTCTTAAAGTCTAGAGTACATGTTTAACTATTTCTTGCTTCTCCTTTCTGCTGTATAACAAACTCCAGGAGAACATGGTCACTCCCACCTAAACATCCCACTCCTTCTACCCCATAAACCAAGTCATCATTATTGGTTAAGATCAGATCCAAAATGATGAGTATAAATCCCTTGGGCTAGATGGTATGCACCCAAGAGTGCTCAAAGAACTTTGTAGAGTGCTTGCAGAGCCTTGGTTCATCATCTTCCAGACCTCTTGGAGGACAGGAGATGTGCCACAAGATTGGAGGAGGGCAAACATTATCCCAATTTTCAAAAAAGTGAGAAAGTATGACCCATGAAACAAAGATACTGGAGCAGATATTAAAGAAATCAATAGGCAAGCATCTCAAGGACAACTTGGTGATCCGGGGAAGTCAGCATGGCTTTGTCCCCAACAGGTCCTGCCAGACCAATCTTGTTTCCTTCTTTGATCGAGAGACGAGCTTACTGGATCAAGGGAATGAAGCTGATGTTGTTTACCTGGATTTCAGTAAGGCTTTTGACAAGGTTCCCCATGATCTTCTGATGGGTAAACTAGAGGACTGTGGACTGGACCCTAGGATAGTTAGGTGGATGAAGAACTGGTTGAAGAACCGCACTCAAAGAGTAGTTGGCAGTGGCATTTCATCTGAATGGAGAGAGGTGTCCAGTGGGGTGCCAGAAGGTTCAGTTCTGGGCCCAGTACTTTGCAATGTGTTTATAAATGATCTGGATAAGGGTGTGGAGGGACTACTCATTAAATTTGCAGATGACACCAAATTGGGAGGAGCAGCGAACACACCAGAAGATAGAGATAGAACTCAACAAGGTTTGAACACACTGGAAAAGTGGGCAGATGTGAACAGGGTGCAATTCAACAAGGATAAGTGCCAAGTTCTACATCTGGATAACAGAAATGAGGGACATGTATACTGGATGGGGGATACACTTCTGAGCAGCAGTGTGTGTGAACAAGATCTTGGGGTATGGGCGGACCGTAAGTTAAATATGAGCAGCCAGTGTGATTCAGCCACAAAAAAGGCTAAAGCGATCTTGGGATGTATCAACAGAGGCATAACATCCAAATTACAAGATGTCATAGTCCCGCTGTACACTGCATTGGTCAGGTTGCACCTGGAGTATTGTGTACAATTCTGGAGGCCTCACTTGGACAGAATCAAGCGGGTGTAGAGGAGAGCAACGAGGATGATCAGGTGCCTGGAGACCAAGCCCTATGAAGAAAGGCTGAAGGAATTGGGAATGTTTAGTCTGGAGAAGAGGAGGTTGAGAAGGGACATGATTGCTCTCTTTAAGTATTTGAAGGGCTGTCACTTAGAGGAGGACAGGGAGCTGTTCCTGCTGGCAGCAGAGGATAGGACTCACAATAATGGGTTTAATTTGTGGGTGGAAAGGTACCGGCTGGATATTAGTAAAAACATTTTTTACATTGAGAGTTGTTTGACAGTGGAATCAGCTACCTAGGGAAGTGGTGAGCCAGTTTGATTCTGCTTAAGTGCTAGAGAAAGTCAGCATATAAAAACCAGCTCTTCTTCTTCTTCTGGTGTCAGGGATGTGCTAAGCTGATCCTGCATTGAGCAGGAGGTTGGACTAGATGGACTGTATGGCCCCTTCCAACTCTATGATTCTGTGATTCTATGAGATCTCCAGCTAGTACCTGGAGGCTGGTAACTTTACTGTTTAGGCAGACTGATGGATGGCAGCATCAAGTGGTGGAGCAGGGTCCGGGCTGGGCTAGGCTGGCTGGAGCATGTCTCTAGTCTGATTTTTTGTGAGCGTGTCTAGTCTGATTTTTTCCAATTATCTGGAAGAATGAGCATGGCTAATTGAGGGTCTAATTACATCCCTCCTGCTACATCAGCTGTCTCAACCCATTAGGCCTGCAATTTGGGACTCGGGGAGGTGGGAGAGGCGATGGAAAGAACCTCCACGAACAGGATACTTCTGGGATCTTGGCCAGACAGTAGGGGCTGGATTTAACCCTGCCCTCACCACAACCATGGGCTGGCTGGGGTCAGAGCTGCCAGCTTCAAACTCTGAAAGGGTTGCCAACCTCCAAGGTGTCAGCAATGTGGACCACTATATCTATACACTTATATTCAAAATGACAAATAAAGATTACATGCAAATCACAAAATGTAACATACACTAATGCAATCCAATACACTAATGCAATCCAATACAAAACAGTATGAGCATTCGAAATAAGTGTGCAATGCCTGATCTTATAAAAGGTGGAGGCTGGCAGAAAATGGTAAGCAAACACAATACATGCCAAAATTATTGCAAAATATTAACAAGAGTGTCCCCTGGAAGGTAAGAAACCAGTTTTGCTGGAGGTAGGAATAAGCTTAGTGTTGGTAACTGTAAAACGCTGATGAAAGTTCCGTTCCAGAGGATTGCTGAGAACCGAAGTGCCCAATGTTAACAGATGTAAATTATGCCGTGGGGGCTTCTGATGCAAAGGACTCAAAATAGCAACAGATAGATTCTTTCAGTCCGTTCCTAACCATGGCTTAAAGTGAAGATGTCTTGGATCACAACAGAATAATGGAGGGGATTTATGGCTCATGAAAACTGCAGCCGGAGGTCCCAATCCAAGTGATTGAAGTTAAGATCACTAAGGAATAATGGCGGGGATGCTTGGCATGTAGAAAACTGCAGTCGAAGGTCCCAATCCAAGCTATTGAAATTGACAAGATTCCAGTATATCTTGTTTCTAGGGCTGTTGAAAAAAATTCGGTAAAATTCGGATTCGGCAAAATTCAGCCCATTTTGATTTGGGAAATGCCGAAGTCCAAACTCCCCCAATTCGGATCTGTGCAATTCGGCACGAGATTCGGAATTCGGGGGGAAATTCAGCCGTTTAAAGCCATTAAAAACACATTTGGGCCTTTCCGCGGCTCCAGGGGGGGCATGTTTGGAGGTAGAGGTCCCAAACTTTCAGAGTAGCTTGAGGGGACCCTTCTTGCAAGAACCCCCAAGTTTTGTTAAGATTGGGTCAGGGGCCCCTGAGATATGGGGCCCGGAAGGGGTTCCCCCAATCTGCCAATTTCAATAAAGCCATTACAAACACATTCATGGCTTTCCGTGGCTTCGGGGGGGGGTGCTTTTTGGAGGTAGAGGCCCCAAACTTTCAGTGTAGCTTGAGGGTACCCTTCTTGCAAGAAACCCCACGTTTGGTGATGATTGGGGCAGGGGGTCCCAAGTTATGGGGCCCGGAAGGGGTCCCCCCTCCGCCCATTGGAATGAATAGAAATAAATAGACCGTTTGGACTCGGAGTTTGCAAAACCATGCAAAGCAACACTTGACGTGACCTTGGGAGTTTGCAAACCATGGAAAGGGACAGAGGTGTGCTAGCTATGCATAAGGAGCAGGGGGGTGGAATTTCCCCTTTTGCATCGGACTCGGGAGTCAGAAGTCTCAGGACCGGCCAAATGCATTGTTTAAGTCACAATTCAAAAAACAGTTTTGAGCGAGCATCAAAATAGACCATGCAAAAATGGCCCCAGAGTATTTTCTGCCCTGCTCCTTTTGTCATGGTGGAGGGAAGCCCCCCTTACGCAAATGACCCCTGTGTGTGTGTGTGTGATTATTTCTGATGCTTCTCTTTATATGCATTTATCATTTTAATGTTTCTATTCTTTAACCTTCATAGGAGGGGTTGTTATTGGCCAACCCCCTGGGAAAAATTAGGGTGGGAGATTTCAGCAGGCTTTTGTACAGCCTGAGAGAACATGGGCCATCAGGACAGCCTTGTGGCATTTGTGCGAAGGTGGGACTCCACTGCCCTTGGATCGCTGAGGTTTCAGACAGTCATCCTGCTCCCTTGGACCCATGCCAGTTGGCTGGGTCAGAATGTAGCGTGGAGCTTGCAGACACTGGAGCCTTCGGCAGGACCCTTTTGCATAATATGGTTGCCCCTTCATCTCCCCCAAACATCCTGCTCCACAGCAGGTTAAAAAAAACCCTGTCTCTCTTATCTCTCCTACCTGTCAAGTCGCAAAGCCGTGCTCTGAGCACCGCTCAGAACGCTTAAAGGTACAATTATCCCAGCATGCTTAGGAACCGGCAGTTTGCATACACCAACCCCTCTGTGGCAGAGCCAGGAGACTTAGAAATCAGCTCTGTCTCTTTAAAAATGAGACCCTCCATGCAAACATGTCCATGTATTTATTTTCTGATGTTTAAGGGTGTTCTATCTTTGTACAAATAAGGGAGAGGTCCCCCCATTGGCGGGGAGACCTCAGGTTAAAAGGAAGGGGACCTTGAGATGGATCCCCCTCCGGAGCACAGGGCTCCTCCCCATATTTTATCCCTAACGGGATGGCACACCCGAAACCTGGGCAAGCCTAGGGCAGTCAGCAGATTGAGAGAACCTGCTGATAGGCACACGTCCTCGGGTGGCTGTACGGATACGCCACCCGGGAGCGCTCCCTCCATCTTGAACCCTAGTGGAACCAGCATAGCCCTGAGCACCGGCCAACTTCCAACTAAAAGTCACCCTCAAACTGTTTTCTTTCTAGCACGTGTGTTGTATGTTCTTGGGAACTAAAATAAGGACGGCCATATAAGCACCTAGAAATAAAAAGAAATTATAACCAAAGGTTTTATGAACCATGAGCCTCTGTATTATAACCATCATGCTTTGCCAGCCCATGCAAATCGCTCCCACGCCCCCTCGGACTGATTTTCTTGTGTCAGCTCCAATGGAAGCAACTGGTAAGAGAGCTGATTAGGACCTTGCCCCTGCCCCCAAGCTCCCCCGAGCTCCCCCAAGCTCCCGTCGCGTCCCGTCCTCCTGCTCCCAAGAGGCCATGCGCGCCTGCTCCGGGGTGGGCATTTTTGGAGGTGGAGGTCCCACACTTTCAGAGTAGCTTGAGGGGACCCTTCTTGCAAGAACCCTCAAGCTTTGTGCAGATTGGGTCAGGGGGTCTGAAGTTATGGGGCCCGGAAGGGGTTCGCCCCACCTGCCCATTGGAATAAAGCCATTTAAAAACACAGTCATGCGTGATTCTGACACCCCGTGCCCCCGTCCTCCTGCTCCCATGAGCCCCCGGGCATTTAAGAGAGCTCACTCAGGGAAAATGGCCTTGAGAAGAAGGTGGTGCAAAGAGGAAATGCACCTCCTCCTCTGCTACCTCGAGGTGCGTGGGCTGGCATTCAGGGTGCTGAGGTACCCCAGGAGTTTTGTCCTGCATACTTTTAGGGAGATTGCCCTGGCCTCGAAGCCTGTGGCCACAGGAGGGATGTTACCAAGGGCTTCATGGTGACAGAGTTCCAGCGCATGTTGACGTCTCCCTTCACACGGTGCTCGGGCACTCCTTCTCGGGCCTGCCTCTCATGCAGTGCGTAGTTGCCCTTCGAACTGCGAGAGAAGTGACTCGCAAGCTGCCGGCATTTCATGATGAGATACCAGAACTCACGGGTCTCGGCATCCAGCCTGGACTCTACTTGGGAGCCCAGCCCCAGGGCATCCTTGACCACGAGGTGGAGAAGGTGGGCCGCACAGTAAATCCATTCCTCCAGGCTCAATGCAGCTGCTGCCGCCCTGATGTTTGTGCCGCCGCCCATCACCATGAAGCCCTTGGTGACATCCCTGCCTACCCAGGACTCTAACTGTGCCCTCAGGGCGGTGGCGATGTTGGTTGCCGTGTGCACCTCTGCGAACTCCTGCTCGTGGAGCATAGCCTGCCTAGCACTGCTCCCCCACCCCCACCCACGAGGTTGTCGGTTTGCCATCAGTGCACGGTGAGGGAGAGGAACCCGTGCTGCACATGCTGGCTGGTCCACAGGTCAGATGTGAAGTGCACAGTCCTCCCGGCAGCGCAGGACAGCTGTGCCTTCACATATGCCCTGGCAGCCCTGTACAACGAGGGCACAATGGATTGTGCCATCGTGGAGCGAGCTGGGAACTTGCACCAGGGCGGCAGGTAGTGGATCAGCCTCCGGAAGGCAACCTTCTCCACTAGACGATAGGGTTCACCGTCCATGGCAATCACCTCGCCGATGAAACGAGTCACCATTCTCGTCGCTGCCCTAACCCCACCTCTTGGTGCCCTACAGACGCCACCCTCACCAAACATCTCGGTAAGAGTAGTTTGGCATCCCTTTTCTACCAGAGCCGCTGCATGGGGAGCACCAGGCGATGGCGGTGTGCTGGCTCCTGGCCCCTTGGCCAATGAAGAACCAGCCTGTCTCTCCCCCTGAAGAAGCACTGCGTTGTGGTGTTTCTGCAGATGGTTCTGGAGTGCGGAGGTCAAGAGATGATGGAGGTCTTTTCCTCGACTGGCCCCCTCGGGAAAGAGCATCCGCTGCTAGATCTTGGAGGGCGCCTCTGGAGCTACTTCCTGCCCAGGTTGGGGGTGAGTCAAAGCCCTCCCCCTCCCCTCCCCCCTCTAGTTTTCTGCTTCGCTTTCCCCACGGGGCCCCTCTTACCTGCACCCCTGCCACTCATTGTTCCCCTGGGCCAAACTCTGGCTACCCATACTGTGGGGAAGTTTAACTGACTAGCTAGCTGTCCTGGAGTAGGATCAGTCCCTGAGCTGAGAACTTTTTACGTACCCTCCCCCAAGATAACTAACTGTTAACAATAGGCCCGCCCCTAACCTAACCTAACTTAAACACCTGCTGATTTGTTTGGTTCGGTACCTGGGGAACCTAGTCTACAGACCTGTCTGGGTTTAACCCTGGAGATGGATTTCCAAATCTTTTTAAAAGGGTGAAGTAATGGCTGGGAGCCTGGGATAAGTTAAACCCTATCTAATTCTGCACTCCAACAATGGTTCCCTCAGCAACCAGGAGAAGTGTTCTCTCTGCAAAGATGGACACTCTTCCCTCACCTTTGACTACATCTACTGGCAGCAGCCGTCCACAAGACAGGCTAGGGGCTACCCAACAACCATTTTACCTAGTTGTAATCTACTTAAAAGTAAAGATCCCTTGTCCTTTTAAAGACCTAGCTGAGCCTAGTTTTTGAGAAGCTGACCGGCCCTACAGTGAGGGTTTAAATGTGAGGGCCCTAGGCCAGACGCCACCTAACTGATCTTATGAATGAGGGAAAACCTGAGGACACACAACTGAACCCCCCCTTAAACCAGGGAGAGAGAGACACGAGCGGGCACACACCCCCAGGCAGATCAGGCGAACCCCCCTCTCAAACCAGTACGGCTTGGCCCCAAATGGGGAAAAAACCAAGGAGGAGGAGGCGCGGGTGCCAAGCGGCGCTGAGGAGAGACTCAAGCAAGCCGCACCGTCACACTCAACCCCAGGCTAGGGACAAAAAACAAAAGCACAGCACAGCACACTTGCAGAGGCGAGTGGGCACACACCCTCTGCAGAATGGGCGAAGACCCCCTCAAACCAGTACTGCTTGGCTCAACCCCAAACGGGAAAAAAACCAAGGAGGAGGAGGCGCGGCCTGGGTGCCAAGCGGAGAGAGACTCGCTAGCAGCTGCACAGATTCAACTTTAAACTTAAAAACTTTAAAAGCAGAACACACTCCCGCAGAGGTATGTGGGCACACACCCCTTGGCAGAACTGGCGAAAGCCCCCTTTGGCTTCCCCCCCACCCACAGAAACTGCTCCCCCACACCCACAGACTCTGCTCCCCCCCCCACACACACAGGAGAAAAGGTATAGAGAAAAACCCCCAAAATCAAACTGTGTGGATGTCTTCCAGCAGGAGCACTGAGGAGAAGTAAATCCAGTCCTATTCCGGTGAGCACCAGCAGCTCGGCCCAGTTGGGAATCAGATCTCTCAGCAGTACCGCCACCAAATTGGAAGACAATGAATACAGTCGGGACAGGAGGGGAGGGATGGGAGTTTTTAAACTCTACTCCTGGCCATTTCAAAAGTGAGAATCCCTGCTCTGATTGGCCAGGAGAAGACCCAGCTTGGCCACCATTGGCCGCGGGAGAATGCTGCTTACTAACTGACGGTTATGCTGCTGATTCTGAGCCCCTGAATTTGCCGAATTTATTTGGTGCGCCCCGAATTCGGCTCGTTGTTTTCCCGCCTTTTTCTGAATTCGGTTCCATCTGAACTGAAAACCGCCGAATCGGGGGAAATTCAGCTGCTTTTCGGTTCGGGACAAACCGAATCGACAACCCTACTTGTTTCGCTCAACCTTCTTCAGATAGACATAATCTTTAGTTATATATTGGACCGCGATCTTGACTGGCTCCTATACTAAAGGACTCATATGTCCATGTTACCATTGCTATTTTGTTCAATATTTTCTATTCCTTGGCTCCATCATCAACCAAAAGGGAGACTGAAACAAGAAATCTGAAGGAAATTGAGACTGGGAAGGGCAGCCATGAAGGAGATAGAAAAGATTCTTAAGTCTAACAGTGCATTCCTGAGCGGAATGCCTGCGCAGGTTGCTGTGGGAGCTGGAGGAAGAGGAGGAGGAGACCAAAGCCATCCCTGCTTCTTTGAATCCCTAGCAGGATTGCCATGTGCCCACCGGGGGTGGGAGATGTCCTGTTCCCAGTGGGCTTTGCCTGCCTGGCACCCTGACAGCCAGTCGTCCACCGCTAGTTGTCAATCTGGGCATGGGCAACCCAAACCCCCCCCCCCAGCTTCTGTTTGATGGATGGTAAATTTATCTTAAGCTAATTGTCTCAAAATTTTACTTATATGGTGAGGACATGAATGTCAAATGTATTTAAATATAATGCGTTTTAAGAAGTGGTATTGTTGATACGAACAATATTTATCCCACCATGTGTAGGGCAGGATTTTATGGACCAGACTGGGAGTCTTACAACATTTTAAATATTTTTCTCATCTTTCTCTAGGTTAAAGTTACCATTGGGGTTCTTTATAAAAAAGCCTCAGAATTAATTACCATGGTAATGATGAACCAAGTTGAGTTGCTATGGTAACTGTGACTTTTTTAAGGTTTGTATTTGGATATAAATATTTTATACGGAGCATATAATTTTCCTCCTTCTAATTCTGTTACCCCATCTACATTTTTTGTTATTGTTTCTTTTGTGGACCAGATTTATGCAACAGAGATGGTTCCCTGAATTGCAAAATAAGATCACAAGACATTGGATGATGGGGTGGGATTTGAATAACACCAGCATTTTGACATATGTTAAATAAGAAGTTGAGGAGTGACAAGGAATCACAGGATGGCGGTGGATAAATTACCAGGAAATTCTCCTGACTACAATACTATAAACTCACATGGTCTTGTACTGGCCAGTTTCACCATAAACCTCAACCTTCCCTTATAGTGGTCTCCCATTTACCAGCCTGGAGTGAGGAATTACCACCCCCAGCTCCAATTTCCTACCCCTGAGTAACTGAGGAGTGGGAGAAAAAATTGCCTCCACATAGTGATGCTCTAGGAATTTCCCCTGGTCTCTGTGATAAAGACCATAGAGACTAGGGAAGGCAGCCTAGATCATCACCTGGAAGTCACATGACATCCTCCCCAAATTCAACCCTTCCCAGGCACTGCTCCCCAAAGAACCCAGCATTTGATGAAGCAATAGAAACCATAGCCATTTAGCTGGCTCATGACTGTTCTCAGTCTTGTCGGTGCAGTGAGCGTATTCACGATACATCAGACTGTTGAAGAAGGTTCTTCCTAGAATCCTCCAGGAATTCTATAAATTCTTAAGGGCTTGAACAGTTCAATTTCCCCATCACCCTCTATTTTTCCCTATCTATTAGGTTTTCCTCCTCTCCTTCCTTCAAGGAGCTCAGGGCAACATACATGAGTCTCCCTTCTCATTTTAATACTTACAACAACTTTGTGAGATAGGTTAGGCTGAGAGAATGATTAAGCCCAAGGTCACCCATAAGATTTCCATGGCCAAGTAGAGACTTGAACCTGGATCTCCCAGATCTTAATCTGCTGCTCTAACCACTGTACAACATTGCAATTTCACTTTGGTTCATTTGAGTAGCCATATTTTCCTGCATACGCATGGAGTCTCCTGAGTATGTAGAAACTTACCTTATCTATAGATGGCCTGGTTTTTCTACCTTCATGCTTGGCATGAGCTCCCCCTTTTATACTAGATGTATTGATAAACGAAGGGTTCATGTGGAATTATGGGAGGGGGAGAAAGTTCTCACCTTCTCCCCTCCACAATTCAGTAAGCTCTCAGAGTTTTTAATAGGCTCATTCCCCCCTCTTCCTTTTTTATACATTGACTATTAGCTGCTCTCAAGATGTGGTGCTCCTTGAGCATATTCAGCCCATCTTATGAGGGGGGAGGGTTCTTTCAATTAATTTTCATTGTATTATTTCTCTGCATATGTAGAGACCTGAGTACATCATGGTCCTTCCCTTTGCCTGTGGCTGGCTTGATTCTGCTGCTTTTGTGGTTGGTTCAAAGCCCAGCCACTATACTGTTAGATAGGTAAAGGTGGTCCCCTGTGCAAGCACCAGGTCATTACTGACTAAGGCTGCCAACCTCCAGGTGATTCAACACCCAGCCACAAAAATTTTTTTTGTTATTTTTATAAATATTTTTCTTATGCTCACATAGACAAGTACTTCCAGTTCACAGAATCATCATTATAAACAAAGTAACCTTGTAATATTACAACTAACACAAGCTTATCAAATAACTATAAAGAGACAGGATCGAATTACTGTTCATCAGAGTCACACAAGTCTCTACAGCAACACATTCACTTGCTGCGATCCTCTGTGTTGTATAAGCACTGGGCTCCTCCGTAGTCAGCTGATGGCGGCTGACCAATAATGTCTCTTTCTCTCTTTCTCAAGGCTGTATCGTTGTCCGTGTGCAGCAAGCACCGTGGTAAAAATCACAGCCAGAAGTTATGTCAACAATATGACAAGCCACCGGTTTAAGCTTTGTTTCGCTGGTGATTGCTTCATCAGATTAATAATTTCTACATCTAAAACACAACATTACAATTATACAACATCACAGTTATGAAAATATTTCTAAACATTAAAATTTAATTTCATATTATAATTCCTCATTAATCTTACCCGACCTCCATTTTGTGGTTCACACATCCAAATCTGTCAGCCTTGTAGGCACCTATAACTGCTAACAAGCATATACCTTATTATAAGGATCACAGAGTAAGTACCAGGTGCTTACATTCAGTTTTTTCAATATCAGGTAAGTATTCTGAAAAACTTATCACTCTTACTATATAAGGCTCCTAAACATTTATACAATCCTAGTGTTTTTGTGCAATACAGTTAATGTTTGATATATTTTTTCTCAGATACAGCAATTACTTATAATCTATACCAAATTATAAAACAGATAAGGTCTAGAGAAGACCTATGACTACTAACAAGCTTATCCCTTATTATAAGGATCACAGAGTAAGCATCAAGTGCCTACATTCAGTTTTTCAATATCAGGTAAGTATTCTGAAAAACTTATCACTCTTACTATAAAGGGCTCCTAATAATTTATACAATCCTAGTGTTCTTGTGCAATACAGCTAATGTTTGGTATCTTTTATTTCAGATACAGCAATAACTCATGATCTATTCCAAATTATAAACAACAGGTAAGGTCCAGGGAAGAGTTTAATCCAAAAGGCTGAACCGAGTTGAACATATGGATAAATCGCGCCTCCTGTTGGCAGATCACCCTCTCTACATCTGTATAGACATCATTGTGTAATTGCCATATGGCAAAAAACTGCAAATCTGTGTCTTTATGTCCCTTTTCAATGAAATGTGAGACCATGGGCGCCTCTAAATTCTGGTTCCATATGCGGGAGCGATTCTCCCCAATCCTATATTTAAGGGACCGTGATGTCTTTCCTATATAGATTAAATTACATGCACATTTGATAATGTAAATGACCCTTTTTGAAGAACAATTAGTAAAAGACTTCAAGGTGAAATGGAAGCCTGTCTGTTTACAAGTAAACTCCTTCACAGGTAAGGGCAGGGCAACGGTTATAATGGACCAGGAAATGTATGTGAGTGAGGTGGAACGATTGTTAGGGGACAATACCTCCTATAGAAGACTGTCAAGAGATCCAACAGGAGAGATTATGCAGGTTATATGCACCGTTATACATGGTGCATTGGCTCAAGAGTTTATTACTAAAAAACTTGCTGATTTTCTTATCAACCTGCATCCTAGGGTACCAGTATTTTATTGCTTGCCAAATATGGGGAAATTAGCTTGAGCAATTTGTAACTATGTATTTATAAAGCGGGATGCACTCAGCTATACCAGAATCCATTTAATGAGACCTTGAATAAAGACAGAGACAAAGGATTCCGAATTAAATAGTGTTTATGTCTTTTTCATTCAAATCAATGATGCATACACACATACAGAGAAATCTAAGAAATAAGAGAGAGGAGTACAGAGACATGTGCCGTAAGGCAGGTAGGAATATTTTTACGGGAATATACGATACCTTCCTGTAGTCCAGAGTTCCATAGGATCAAGATGAATAAATGGGGGGGGGGCCATGGGGAATAAATAGAGGGCAGGGGTAGCCCCCCTGCGTACTCTAGCATGGCTGCTCACTCCGGCAGAGTGGCAGGCTGTATGAAATGGGAAGCCCTAAGGTCAGGTTATGGGTATGGGCTACCCCAGTTATACTGTTTCTCTGGGGGCAGGATGATTGGATTAACCCTGCTAGGTTCCCAGGTGACAAAAGGGTGACAAAAGACCTTAATGGTCTGCTACCTGGGTGGGGTGAGGAGAATTTGGAAATCTATTCTGATTCCAATGGCTTGTGCAACCCCAGGAGAAGTCAGGAGTCTCACTGATTGGCTTAATGGCTTGAAACAAAAGGTGCGAGATCGTTGCTGAAGAGCGAGTCATTGTTATCTCAATGTCTGCTGAATGGCTTTGCTGAACTAGTCCAATGTTGCAAGGGGGGGGGGTGTTGGTGCAGGCTACATGCCTGGATGTATTCCCTGCAATATGGCTTTCACTGGAGCAGGATACAGAGGAACATGGATGCCCTCTGGTTCGCTGGAGGGACTACTTTGGCTGCTGCTCTTTGACTGCCGGTTTTGCAGGATGAAGAGGAGTCCTTTCCATGGTGGCACAGGCTTGCCGCTTGGTCTGGAGAGGCTGCTGCACACATCTGCCAGGGTTGCCATGACCAGTCCAGGAGATTGGCAACCCGTTAGGCTACTCATCCCTAAGGCAGACTGTGTTTACAGGCTGGTTTGCCATTGCCTTCCCAGTCATCTACACTTTACCCCCAGTAAGCTGGGTACTCATTTTATCGACCTCGGGAGGATGGAAGGTTGAGTCAACCTTGAGCAGGGTATAATGCTATAAAGTCCATCATCCAAAGCACCAGTTTCTCCAGGGGAACTGATTTCTGTAGTCTGGCGATCAATCGTAATCCCGGGAAATCTCTAGGCCCTACCTGAAGGTTGGCAGGCTGGCAACCATACCAAGGAAGAAATGTAGAAATGAATGGGTCAGGCTGTGGCTCTCAGATGGCAATCATTGCCCTGTTACCAAATTCTTGATCCAGGCAGTAGCACAAAACGGGCTCCAGCTCATGAAAGCTTATAACACATGACATGTTAGTTTGTTGTGTTCACTGAAACAGGTATGGTTGCCAAGTTGAAAAGTTCCTGGGGATTTGGGGGTGGAGCTGGGAAGGGTGAGGTTTGTGGGGGGGGGGATGACCTCAGAAGGATATAATACCATAGAGTTCACCCGCCAAAGCAGCCATTGCTCCAGGGGAACTGATCTCTGTAGACTGGAGATCAGTAGCAATTCCAGGAGATCTTCAGCCATCACGTAGAGGTTTAAACAAATGACAACAAGCATTGATGGCACACAATTTATATAATAATATAAGTACAATCCCATACAATATGTAACAATGTACAAAAAATCCCGAAGGTCTGTAAGATTTCAACAGAATTTACAATGTTGCGCCAATTGGCGAAGCGGCTCCAGTAGAAACAAAGAAAAAGCGATGAAGTAAATTACTTTACAACTGCGGCTCATATTGATGAACTTGTTTCATTGTTTGCGCTGACACACAGTTCTGTATTTCGCGCCATGCAATTCCCGTCCGGGTTTTCCACTTACCTCTTGGAGCTCGCTTTTTCTTTGTTTCTACTGGAGTCTCTTTGCCAATTGGCGCAACATTATAAATTCTGTTGAAATCTTACAGACCTTCGGGATTTTTTGTACATTGTTACATATTGTATGGGATTGTACTTATATTATTATATAAGTTGTGTGCCACCAGTGCTTGTTGTCATTTGTTTAAACTTCCTACTTAAGCACAAGGTTTTTGCTTTATCTCTCATCATGTAGAGGTTAGCAACCCTAACAACAGGCTAACACATCTTTCTCTAGTGTGGTCAGGGAACAGAACGCACAGCTGGGGAGGTCCCCGTCCACCAAAGCCTCAAGGGGGAGGCCTTGGACAACTCGCTCTTTCTCCGCCAGGGCTCCTCTTTGTGTGAAAGAAGAACTTCAGCCTCTTCCATTGGGCTGTTTCCATGACTAAATGCAAACAGTAAAAATTGCAAAGAATTTGGCAAATTAAAAGAGCTAAAAACAGTATGGTAAGCGACAGAACAGGAGGCAGCCCAAAATAACTTAAGTATTCCTCTAAGAGTTAAAAATGCTCCCTCCTCAGCCCTTCTCTATTTGTGGAAGCAGCAGCAAAGTTTCAACAGATGGTTGGCAGAGGGAAGGGGAGAAAGATTAAAAAAAAAACTTTGCATGCCTTCACATTTGCCTCAGCTGCTTAATTGCACTGTGGGCGAATTTCAAAGCAGGCACCTGTTGTACCTTTGCATGTAGGTTTGCCAGGTCCCTCTTTGCCACCAGCAGGAGGTTTTTGGGGCAGAGCCTGAGGAGGGCAGGGGTTTGGGGAGGGACTTCAATGCAATAGTGTCCAATTGCTAAAGCAGCCATTTTCTCCAGGTGAACTGATCTCTGTCGGCTGGAGATCAGTTATAATAGCAGGAGATCTCCAGATAGTACCTGGAGGTTGGCAATCCTATTTGCACAGCTGGCCTTGGAACCATAGCAATGTCAGGTACAAGACTGGTTGGCCACTGAACATCCACTTTTACTCCAAAATAGACCCTCTCTGAGGTACAAACCAGTTGAGATAGTCTGAGGTCTCGAGATATTGTGTTCAGTTTTGGGCACCTCAATTTAAGAAGGATGTAGACAAGCTGGAACGTGTCCAGAGGAGTGCAATGAAGTTGGTGAGGGGTCTGGAGACCAAGTCCTATGAGGAAAGGTTGAAGAAGCTCGGTATGTTTAGGTTGAAGGAGCTGTTTAGGTTGAAGGAGCTCAGGCTCTGTTTAGGTTGAAGGAGCTGTTTAGGAGCTGTTTAGGTTGAAGGAGCTCAGGCTCTGCCCCCAAAATCTCCAGGTATTTCCCAACCTGGAGCTGGCAACCCTATGGGCAATAGAGTATAAATTGACCCACTTTCCCTTTAGGTATGGCCAAGTTCACAAGTTCACAAGGCTGGAAGAGACCACAAGGGCCATCCAGTTCAACCCCCTGCCATGCAGGATCCCACAATCAAACCACTCCAGACAGATGGCCATCCAGCCTCTGCTTAAAGACCTCCAAAGACGGGGACTCCACCACCCTCCGAGGCAGCGCATTCCCCCATCGAACCGCCCTTCTTCGTCAGAAAGTTCTTCCTAATGTTTAGGTGGAATCGCTTTTCTCTTAGTTTAAATCCATTACTCCGTGTCCTAGTCTCTGGAGCAACAGAGAGCAAGCTAGTTCCCTCATCAACATGACATCCCTTCAAATATTTAAACATGGCTATCATGTCACCCCTTAACCTTCTCTTCTCCAGACTAAACAAACCCAACTCCCTAAGTCTCTCCTCATAGGGCATGGATTCCAGACCTTTGACCATTCTGGTCACCCTCCTCAGGACACGCTCCAACTACACCCCTTCCATTATGGCCAATATCACAATATTAGCCACAAATATTAGACACCAACAATCCATACTTTTCTGTCACCCTGCCTAACACAATGCTTGCAAGACTTTTCTTATTGAATCTGTGACAGAAATAAATTATGCAGTCCAATACGGTTGCTAAGAGAGTTGATCCTTCATTGATTTTAATGGTTGCAAGGTCTCATTGGCCGGTTGGGACACCGCTGCAATTTTTAGCTATTATTGTTGTGTATGCATCAATTTACCCTAGTTTTATTATGTATATTTATTATCAATCTAGCAGTTTTTAACTTAGTATTTTCCTTTTATTATGTGTATGTGATAATGTTGACATGTTTGTAATGGCCTAAGGCTACATGCAAATAAAAGTATTCATTTTTCTTCTAAAAAAATAGGCTTCATGTCCGCTGATTTGCTATTAACAAAGAGAGGGTGTGTGTCATTGTCTGTGAAAATGCTGTCAAGTCGCTTCCAAGTCACAGCAATCCTATGAATCAATGTCCTCCAAAACGTCCTGTTGTCTTATCATTAACAGCCTTGCTCGGGTCTTGCAAATGGAGGGCCTTGGCTTCCTTTATTGAGTCAGTCAATCTAGAGTAGGCAAACTGTCCCTCAGCACTTTGGTGAGAGCTTAGCACTCATAACCATAAAGCAATAAAATTGCTATTTCCCACTTTACTGTGGTGTGAAGTTTGCATTGTGAGAAAAAAAACAATTATTTCACAACAGGGGTGGGCCTTGTAGGTTGCCAGCTCTGGGTTGGGAAATACCTAGAGGATGACAGGGTTGTGAGAGGGGAGGGACTTCAATGCCATAGAGTCCAATTGCCAAAGCGGCCATTTTCTCCAGGGGAACTGATCTCTGTCGCCTGGAGATCAGTTGTAATAGCGGGAGATCTCCAGCCACCACCTGGAGGTTGGCAACCCTAGGGCCTTGGCATCTGCCCCACTCTGTCCACTGCTGACGCCAGCATTGCCCTGCCCTGAGGAACTCCGAATCTAAAATCTGATGGGGGTGGGAGATAGGGTTGCCAACCTCCAGGTGGTGGCTGGAGACCTCCCACTTTTACAACTGATCTCCAGGCGATGTGGCGCTTCCGGGTGTAAACTGAAAGTGACGTAATCATGTTGGCATGGCCACGCATGATTCCTGCCCCAGCTCTGCCCCCAAAACCTCCCACCAGAGGTTCCCATGGCTGCAGTAGGGGAAGGGGAGCCAGGAACATTCTTTTCCACTGAGAGCACTGACACCATGAAGGGAATTTTGAGCCTGACTGCAGCCCACTGTCCCTAATTCTGCATTTGGGCAATGCTACTTCATTCTCAGGTGGCAGCTAGGTTTGCCAGGCCCCTCTTCACCACTGGTGGGAGGTTTTTGCGGTGGAGCTTGAGGAGGGCGGGGTTTGGGGAGGGGAGGGACTTCAGTGCCATAGAGCCCAATTGCCAAAACATAGGGGTGTGCAAAAAAAAAAATCCGGTAAAATTGGGGTTTGGGTTTATTGGGCCCAATTTTTTTTTGGGGGGGGAACCCGAAATAAGCCGAATTCCCATAATGGTAAATATGGGAATTCAGTTTATTTTCAGGTTTCCTGAAAGAAATCAGCTCTGGGGGGCATTTTTTGACGCAGAGCCCCCCCAAATTTCAGGATAGCTTGCAGGGACTCTCCTTGCAAGAACCCCCAGGTTTGGTGAAGATTGGGTTGGGGGGTCCAAAGTTATGGGGTCTGGAAGAGGTCACCACTCCCACCTCCATACACAAGCAGGAAGGTAAGAGTCAGATTCTGTGTTGGTTTGCTAATTGGCTAATGCTTGGGAGAACCCTAAAAAACTTGAAAATTTCACGTTTTTTTTCCCGGAATGGCAATTTGGTGTTGGCTCCCTCCCCCCCCCCCTTTTTGGAATTCAGTAAACCGGAACCCGAAATTTACCAAAATGGCTTTTTGGGGCTTATTTTCAGTTTGGGTTTATCGATATGCACAGCCCTACTCCAGCAAGTACCTGGAGGTTGGCAAGCCTAGTGGCAGCAGTGACTTGATTTTGACCACCTTGTTTAAGTATAATGGCTGCAACCCCCTCCTCTCATGTTGGGACCTTGCTATCATTCTTCAGACATCAGTAACCTAGGGTGGCCACTTGTTTTGCCCATGTGCTTTGTACAGACATACTCTGATGCTAGATGCTTCAGCTGGGGCAGAATTCACTACTCAGTTGCTGACTAGGGTGCATAAACTCCAGCAATGGGACAATCTCATTGACTTTCAAGCCCAATCTAGGTGCTGGGTTGTTCTTATGTTTAAAGACAGAAATTCCTGCTATTACAACTGATCTTCAGCTGATAGAGATCAGTTCACCTGGAGAAAATGGCTGCTTTGGCAATTGGACTCTATGACATTGAAGTCCCTCCCCTCTCCAAACCCTGCTCTCCTCAGGCTCCACCCCAAAAATCTCCAGGTATTTCCCAACACAGAGCTGGCAACCCTAGATTACAACCCTGTCGAGTTCATTCTCCTCCCCAAACCCCACCCTCCCCAAGTTCCACCCCTAAAACTCCAGGAATTTCCCAACCTGCAATTGGCAACCCTACTCCAAATTTGTTCCCTTACATTTATTAGATCTGAACGAACTGGATCGGGGCCTTCTCTGTTGCTCCACTAGTTTTGTAGAGCTCCCTCCCCCAGAAAATTAGGCACGCTCCTCCTTGATTTTTATTCCCAAATGATTTTGTTGAACATATTCAGCTTATTGTATTGCTATAATCATTTATGGATTATTATTATTTTTAAAAAAACCTTTGGTTTTAAGTGGGTTGTTCATCAGCTGAGCATTTATTCTGTTGGAAAAGCAACCAGTAAGTTTCTTAAATAAACAAGCATCCCTTGCCCAGGGATGAGGAGAGGGTATCAGCACCTCCCCCTCACATTCCCACGAAAAATACAGGAGGAGATGGGCACAGATGCTGCCTTGCTAAGGGCTGGTGGGCAGCCTGGAGTGTTTATTTGGAGATGTCATCACTCACCGTGAATCAGACAGTCTGTCTTTATCCATTCGCAAATAAATTCTTCTGCAACAGCCACAACAAGAGAGACATTTTTCCCTCTGCCCTTCCGTTACTGACGAAAATGTCAGACACTTGGTGAAGCACCAAATACGAAAGAGCCAACTGAGCCTCAAGTAAACCTTTAAAGAAGTGATACGTACCAACGTTGGGATCTTCTAAGCAGCGAGTTGCTTTAAACATATCCAGACCAAGTTGCAGATTGGTTGGAGGGGCCTGAAGTTCACATTCAATTGCTGTAATTTTTTAACAAATTGTGTGCTTTGATTGGTTGCTTCCAAATGCTGTTATTTCAGCACAAACTATGCTGCTTAAGATCACTGGATCAAGAAGCTTCTAAGGGATAAAGGAGAGGAAAGGTTATTCCAGCACAACAGTCATAGTTAGGGTGGACCAAAATACAGATAAATAAATAAATAAATAATTGGTTTTTATACCCCGCTTTTCTCTACCATAAGCAGTTTCAAAGCGGCTTACAATTGCCTTCCCCCCCCACAACAAGCAGCTTGTAAGGTAGGTGGGGCAGAGAGAGTTCTGAGAGAACGGTGACCGGCCTAAGGTCACCCAGCAGGCTTCATGTGGAGGAGCAGGGAAACCAACCCGATTCACCAGATTAGAGTCCACCACTGATGTGGAGGAGTGGGGAATCAAACCCAGTTCTCCAGATTAGAGTCCACCGTTCTTAACCGCTACACCACACTGGCTCTCAAAATTCCCACCTTGCCTTGACTACTTTCTAGAAACACTTGGTGGGCGTGGGCCCTAAGAAAGGTGTCTGCAGACACTATGGTGCCCATGGGAGCCATGCTGGAGAACCCTGCTTTAGCCTACAGCAAGAAAACTTTAACAAAAAATTAAAGGAGAGCCAGTGCATTGTAGAACTAGGATCTGGGAGACCTACATTTGAATCCCAGCTAGGGTTGCCCTCCTCCAGGTGGTCTCTTTAACAAACAAAAAACCTATGCTGCTATAGTAGAAACTGTAAACAACAACCAGCATGGGGCTCAATAAATTCTAATGCACATGCAACTATGTCTAACTATTTACATACTTTTATTATAATTTTCTTAAAATACCTTGACAGGATGCTAACTACTCAATCCTTAGGTGCTTATAACATTCTTATTACACATTCAAACAGAAAACAATTGCTTGTAACAAATTCAAAAGGAATCAAATAATTGTCAGCGCAATAAGTTCATTCAGAAAGGCGGGGGTGTGCCTGCGTACAAAGTTCAAAAGGCATAAACTCTCCAAATGGTAACAAGAAATCCCAGACTGGAATTGGCAAAGGCAAGAAATCGCATGTTGGAGGTGACAAGAGAACTCCTGGACTGGGCCAGTCACATACTCTCTATCTGACCTACCCCATGAGGATGGTGGGTGGATAAAATAGAGGAGAAGAGAACAAGGCAAGTCAATTTGGGTCCCCATTGAGGAGAATGGCAGGGTAGAAATAAAGTAAATAAAAATAATATATATTTTCAATATATCTTGATAACTGAGTACTGTGAAAGGAATACTTCTATAGGAGCCTACGATTATAAAGGCAACTCTAGATGAAATATATATAAACGAATTTTAGACTTTACAATTTACAAATGTCGTCTTACTCAGTCTTAGGATTGGAATTTTTTTATACATTCATGCACTTTCAAAATGGCATAGAATTGTATTATTTGGACTACTGAAGAAGGCTTCACAGATGAAAGGTGTGTGGTCTGAGCTGTGATATTATTTGGGTATATTGTCACCCTGTTGCAATTTTGTGTTTTTATGTTTGTTTGGCATGTTCATCACAGATAGATAGAGGCTAGAACAGGGCTACATACAAGTTGTTTATATTTATATTAATTTTGTGTTTGTATTACATATATATTATTCACAAAATCATTTGTATTAATATTAGCCCATGATTTCATGTTGATTCCTTACCTTTAGGGTACAAATGAAGTAAATAAAAATAATAAATTTCAATATGCCTACATAGTGTAGATATTTGCAGAACAGGAGGTGCCTTGCTCAACAGCTGGGACTTTTTTGATACGGGCCATGGGGGTTTAAGAGCAAGCATCTCACCTGGGTTTAAAGCTGCCTTTTGTTGGGTCAGACCCCTGCTCCTCTTACCTAGACCAGATTTCTCTCCTGGCAAGTGATCGTGAGCTTGAAACAGAGATGTTTTACAGCCATGATATCTGAAGTCCCTTTAACCAGAGAGGCCCAAAGTGAGATGAATGGGTCATGGAGGTGGGCCTTTCTCAAGTCTTTGATAGGGTCTCAGAATCATAAAATAATAGAATCATAGAGTTGGAAGGGATCACCAGGGTCATCTAGTCCACCCCCTGCACAATGAGGGAAATTCCAAACTACCCCCCACACCCCCAGTGACCCCTACTCCATGCCCAGAAGATAGCCATCTCCCTCTCATGATCTACCTAAGGTCATAGAATCAGCATTGCTGACAGATGGCCATCTAGCCTCTTCTTAAAAACCTCCAGGGAAGGAGAGCTCACCACCTCCCGAGGAAGCCTGTTCCACTGAGGAACCGCTCTAACTGTTAGATTATTCACCAGCTTGACTGCCTGATCCTATGTAACTGGAGATGCCTGGGACTGAACCTGGGAGCTTCTGAATACGTAGCTGGGGCTGCCAACCTCCAGGAGGGGCATGAAGATCTCCCACCATTACAACTGATCTCCAGACAATAGAGACCAGTTCCTCTGGAGAAAATGGCTGCTTTGGAGGGTGGAGACTATGGCTTTGTACTTTGTTGGGGTCCCTCCTTTCCCAAAACCCCACCCTTTTCAGACTCCACCCCCCAAATCTCCAGGTATTTCCCCACCCAGATCTGGCAGCTCTATGCACAGCAGATGCTGAGCACCACACCACCTTCATTTGCTTTCACAACCCGTTCATCCCCACACGCAAGTTATATAAAGAGAAGCACAAGTGCTAATAATTATTTCCATCCTGGTCTTGGGGAACTGGTTGGTCATGAAACATGAGGCTTGCAGACGTAAGTGTTGTATGTAATCGCACAAACCTCTTTCTCTCCCCTCCATATACCACACCTGCCATCAGAGGTGATGGCTAGGGGGAAACAGAAAAGCACTACTTAAATTGCTATAATTTCATTTCAATGTGTTGCATTCTAAGAATAGCAATGCTTGTCTCAAATGTGTCATCTTGGAACCATTTTCTGTACCCCTCCCTATGCACAGGCAGATGGCTCCCTTTTCTGTAAGCTAAGAGACGGGAAGAGCTGAACCAAACTATTTACATTACCGGGAAGCATTATACGGTGCCTTTTATGTAACGACATACTGCCCATAATTTTCAGGGGAAGACCCTCTTTTCTCACAACTGCTCCTAGTAAATCTTTGCCTCTGTTGTATCCATGGCAGACTTGCTAACAAAATTAATTAAAAAGGCAGAGTTGCTAAGGGGGTCATTCTTCAGACTGTGGTCCCCATACCTGGAAGCTCTGGGAGGAAAAGAGGTAAACATATCTTGCAGCTGGATGAAGATACATATGCAGGCAAAATACCAGAGGCCATTTATGCAGGGCTGTTTCCCCACGCTCACCTGTCGACTGCTCTGCTGTTTCGTTGCGATTATGCATGCCTTTCCTGCCCGTCAGAAGTCACCTCGCTCTCCCCACGCGTTTCCATGCATTTTGCCTGTGTTTTCCAGATTCACATCCGGAAAATGTGGGCAAAAAGCATGGGGAGAGCGGGGCGACCTCTGATGGTCATAATCACAACGAAGCACTGGAACAGTCGGCGGGGTGGCCACGATGGAAACAGCCCTACATAAATGGCCTGAGTTGCATTTACTTTTCACTACCCCCACAACTATTTATTTGGATTGCAAACATTACTAAAAGTTTCTGGGTAGCAGGATAAAGAACAGAAGGGACCCCCCCGCCAGTCTTTGAGGCTAAAAAACTGCCCCCCGTTGTGAGATCCACAGCTGTAGATCATGGGTGAAAATGTCCAAAACATGATGCACATAATGCCCTCTCTTTTCTTGCCATCCCTTCCTCTGTCCCCCCTTTCCCTGACATCTTTTTGACTGAATATTTGAGTCCTCTCTTCTGTAGAAGCCTCAGCAGTCATTCAGTCCTCAAACACCCAATTTCTGTCTGTGAAATGTTTGAGAATATGAACTCAGGCCCTCGCTGAACACAAGAGCAATGGACCAAAAATGCAGTTCTGCTATAGCAACGTGCAGGCAAGGCTGGGATTCTGGGCAACCACATAATCCTCCCCAGAGCCAGAGCAGGTGTGTCCCAAACCACAGTCCCTCCAAGTTGATTGCAGAAGCCAGACTTCGAGCTGTTGGCCTGCAGTGTAAAAGTCACCAGGCAAGAGCAGTGCAGGAAAATGTGGCTTCATGGTTCATGGTACAATTCCAGTGAGCACCCTGATGCATCAGTTGGGAAGATGAAAGGGTAACCCTCAGACCAGAAGCCTGGGTCCTTGGTGCCTTGCCGTGATCTGGGACAGGAACTCCTTGAGGGGTGCCGCTATCCTTGACCTATAGACCATGTGTCTTTGGGGGATTGAAACACCCCCCTCAAGCACTAAAGAAGGCTTGGCAAGGAGGAGCATGGCAAGGAGGCTTGGCAAGGAGGAAAAATGCAATTAGGTGGTCATTTCCTCCTGCACCCTAAGAACTAGGTCACAGTAGATTAGAATTCTCTCACCTATCTGCACAATGAGCCTTTTTGTTTGCGAATCTCCTGGGGGGGGGCATTTTTGCAGGTAGAGGTCCCAATTTTTTGGGGTAGCTGGAAGGGACTCTCCTTGCAAGAACCCCCATGTTTGGTGAAGATTGGGTGAGGGGTTCTGATTTTATGGAGTCTGGAAGGGGTCGCCCCCTTCTCCATTCAAAGCAATGCAAACACTTTGCAATGCATTCCAATGGAGGAAGGGGTGACCTCTTTCAGATCCCATAACTTTGGAACACCTCACCCAATCTTCACCAAACCTGGGCGTTCTTGTATGGAGAGTCTCTTCCAGTTACCCTGAAAATTTGGGACCTCTGCTGGCAAAAATGTGACCCCAGGAGCTTTGTAAAAAAGCCCATTGCCTTAAATTTTCCCAGCCCTCTTAAGGGAGAATCCAACCGGCTTACAATCACCTTCCCTTCCCCTCCCCACAACAGTCACCCTGTGAGGTAGGTGGGGCTAAGAGTGTATGACTAGCCCAAGGTCACCCAGCTGGCTTCATGTGGAGGAGTGAGGAAACCAACCTGGTTCACCAGATTAGCCTCCGCCGATCATATGAAGGAGCAGGGAATCAAACCCGGTTCTCCAGATTAGAGTCCACCGCTCCAAACCACCGCTCTTAACCTCTACACCACATATTGCAGATGTGGATGGAGAGAGCTTGAAACATTGGATCATAATGTCTTGTTTTGCCTGTGGTGTCATCTACATAGAGCAAAATGCCTCTCAGCCACAAGGACTAGCATGCATCAGCCACTCTGGAATTAATGGCTCCGCCACTCTGGAAATGGCAGTACAACAGACGGCAATTCTTCATAATAAGCTACAGTCCTTAAGGGGAAACAGCTCACCTTTGTGGTGCCTTAGAGGTCAGCTTTGTTCTTTAGAGTCACATTTTGCTGGAGGGCCTCCTACTATGCCTCCTTTGTTGGGGGGGGGCTCCCATGTTTTGCATTCACTTTGCATAAGTGCCTCCATGCTCCCACCCGCACCCCATCCCAGTTTCTATGCTTAATTTCTAAACTGGAACGGGACTGGAGCTCAGATCTAGCTGGGAGCCGCAGGCCTTTGAGACCCAGAGCTTTTCCCTCTTACTACAAGATACGTGGGGACTGATTGCAGGTTAGGAGCCAAGGAAAGGCACTCTGCACATGCCCTATTTCCCCTCAATTTACCTCCCCGGACCAGCTGATCCAGGGAACAATACAAGCAAGGGCCTTTTTCCCAAGACTCTTTTCTGTTCTTTCTCCTCTTCTGAGAAAGGGGAAAAAAAAAACCCATAGAAGGCAAACTGTAGTTAGAAGGAAAAGGTAACAAGTCACCAGATTGCCAGGCTAAGAAGACGTCCTAGGGAGAGACAGTTTTCCACTTAACTATTTCCTAGGGTTGCCAGCCTCCAGGGGGTGGCTGGAGATCTCCTGGGATAACAACTGATCTCCAAGAGATAGAGATCAGCTCCCCCGGAGAAAATGGCTGCTTTGAAAGGTGGACTCTGTGGCATTAAACCCCATTGAAGTCCCTCCCTCCTCAAACCCCATCCTCTTCAAGCGCCACCCCAAAATCTTCAGGTATTTCCCAACCCAGAGAGCTCCTGATTTTATGGGCCCTCAAAGGGGTCGCCCCCTATCCTCCATAGGAAACCAGTTTACAATGGTTTCCTATGGAGGATAGGGGTGATCCTTTTGGAGGCCCATAAAATGGGATTCCCTGACTCAAACGTTTCCAAACTTCAGTGTCCATTTGAGGATAGCCCAATGCAGCTATGCTGTGAATTTGGAGATTCTACCTCGAAAATCCCCCCACCCAGAGCCTCAAAAAAATCAATCTCCATAGGATAAAATGGACCTGATTTTTTGGGGTGGGGTGGGGGAACAGAAATAATTTTGGTTTTCCCCAAAAAAACTGGGACCAATAAACCTGTACCCAACTTGTACCCCCCAAAATGCACAGCCCTATTTGGAAGAAATTGAGCTGCTCCCAAGTGACACCAATTCAGAGTTCATAGTAACAGAGGGGAGAGGAAGAGATAGGGATGCCAGCCTCCAGGTGGGACCTGGGTATCCCCTGGAATTACAGCTCATCTCCAGACTACAGAGATCAGTTCCCCTGGAGAAAATGGCTGCTTTGGAGGGTGGACTCTGTGGCATTGTACCCCACTGAGGTCCCTGTCCTCCCCAAGCTCCATTTCCCAACCTGGATCTGGCAACCCATCCCCTGTTGGAGGCCAGGGGGGTCCTGGGAACCCTAGGAACAGATTCTGAACAAACTTTAAGGCGCCAGTTTTACACATATCTGTTGGGATAGAACCCTCTGTGGTCATTTATGCATGGGAGTCAGGGCCGGATTTAGGTTTGATGAGGCCCTAAGCTATTGAAGGTAATGGGGCCCTTTATATGTCCAGCTGTCCTTTGTCAACAACAAATTGTCGCTGTTTTTTGTGTTGAATATATGCTATATGGTAATTTATGGACCTAATAGGTATCTAAAGCCATTTGCACATAACAAAATATGCAGGCGGGGCCCATTACTTTTATCATAGGAGCCTACACAACACAAAACACTGTTGCTGTATGTAGGTTTTATTTTATTTGTTTTTTATCTTATATTTTGGAAATGTACATCCAGTTTTTTTCCTTTAAATTTTTTGGGGGCCCCCAAAAGAGTGGGGCCCTAAGCTATAGCTTGTTTAGCATATGCGTAAATCCGGCACTGATGGGAGTTTTGCCTGAGGTTCGTTGCTTGCTGGACCCACACCTTCCTGTCGGGAATCTATGCACCAGCAGTCTCCAAGCTCAAATCAAGTCCCCGCCCCTTTAAATGCTGCTGTATAATTGGCTTACTTTGTAGTGCTTACTGTGAGAGAAAATCCCCCCAAACCCAATTGCCAAATAAAAAAGCATTTTAAGAAGAAAAAAACAAAAAATGGAGCAACCTGAAAGGGGGAGGGGGAGAAATCCAAACCTCATTTTTAAAAAAGCTCTGAGGAAGCAGGAAGCATTTGAATCCCCGCCTCTTTACATTCTGCTTTGTAATTGGTTGACTGCTTTCTGCGATAGAAACCAGGCTTCTGGGTCCCGCACTTTGTCTTATGCATGGGGATTTAACCCAAGCTGAGCTCAGGGGAGATGGAAGAATCAGGTTAACAGAGGAACGGGAAGTCCCAGGATTTGTGAGGGCTGGCTGTGAGGTCATCTCTAATGGACAGAAAACTCATGCATAACTCCAAGGAACAACCGAGACAGACCGGGAGTAAATGTGAATGAAAGTACCCATGCATAAACGACCTCTCACACACTACTTTCCAGTGTGGTATAGCAGTCAGAGTGTTGGGCCATTTATGCAGGGTCGATTCTGCTCCTCACTCAATGCTGATTTTTTAAATCCGACCTTTAAAATGACTATTCATGGTCCCTAATGCAAGAGGAGAAAGTCAAACAAATTCCAGCCCCCACTCGCCTGCTCCTTCTTTCCTTTGTTTGCATAGCCATTAGCAATACTCATTTGCATAGCTAAGCTATGTGATGCTCCATGCTTCCTTCAGTGAATGTTTCGATGCAGGGGCGGAGCAGATACAAAAGGTCATGTTAAAGGGGCTCTTAAGAAATGCGAAGCAGGTATGCGCCGGCTTCTCAGTGTCATCTGGAATGACAGGGAATAAAAAAAAAAGTGGGGCATTTCAGCCTGGAACACGCTGCTAATTACCAAGTATAAACAGCCTTGGACTAGGATCTGGGAGAGCCAGGCTGGAACTCAACTATGGAAGCTTGCTGAGTCATCTTGGGCAAGCCACATCCTCTCAGTCTAAGCTATTTTGCAGGATTGTTGTGGGATAAAATGGAGGCGATAAGGGTTTTCTCCCCATTGGGGAAAAGAGTGGGGTAGAAAGGACCCATTAATGGGATTAACTGTTTCTCCGTCCACTTTCCCCCCCAGCCCTGCACCCAAAGCTGCATTGTTCCCTGCAGGAAAATAGAATGTTTTCTCCTATAGAATAAACTTCGGGAGGTGGGTGTGTAATTTAAGTTAGGAAAATGGCACAGCAGGGTTACTACCCCCCCGCCCACAATTTTGTTTAAGTAATGACGAGCTGTCTCTTATTTGGGCTCTCAGTTGTCTTGAACCCTAAATGCAATTGAATCGTGATTCATATAATCCAATAAGCAGCTCGACACGGCAAAGTACAAAAGATCCTTCCAATCCCACAAAATCAGACAACCAAGCGATTTCCTAGGAAACAACTGGAGAAAAACAACAGACAAGAGAAGGAATGCGAGGTTGGGGGGTCAGGTGTTCTTTTGCCTGTCACACATACTGTGACCCATAAATACAAACTGTGCCTTTCAAATGAGGATAAGGTCAAAGCAAATCCAACTAAACCACGGCTTAATTTTTAATTTCTAAAGATATCTGAAAGGACTATCTGAAAGTGACTTTTCCCCCAATTTGCCAGCATGGTGTAGTGGTTAAGAGCGGTGGTTTGGAGCGGTGGACTCTGATCTGGAGAACCGGCGGGTTTGATTCCCCACTCCTCCACATGAGCGGCGGACACTAATCTGATGAACTGGATTTGTTTCCCCACTCCTCTGCATGAAGCCAGCTGGGTGACCTTGGGCTAGTCACTGCTATCTTAGAGCTCTCTCAGCCTCACCTACCTCACAGGGTGTCTGTTGTGGGGAGGGGAAGGGAAGGTGATTGTAAGCTGGTTTGATTCTTCCTTAAGTGATAGAAAAAGTCGGCATATAAAAACCATCTCTTCTTCATTAATTTATGTGCAATAAGAACCCATTATTTCAGATGAGGGTGTACAGAGATCCTGATCCCTAGCCAGTTTGAGACTCCTTAAAGGTAGAGAAAATCAGGGTTCTTCTTCTTCTTCTTCTTCTTCTTCTTCTTCTTCTTCTTCTTCTTCTTCTTCTTCTTCTTCTTCTTCTTCTTCTTCTTCTTCTTCTTCTTGTCAGCGGGCAGCCCAGTCGACTGGCAGACAATTGCCCGCCACAACCAGGCAGTTGGGAACCCTATTTCTACAATGGCAAAATATTCATTCCAATTATGATTTATGTGGCATTGCATTAACCACTTATTTTGTCTGTAATTAATGAAAAGGTTTAAACAAACTGTAGAAGACCACTTTTTGAAATGAGTAGAAACTGGGAGCTCATCTTATTTAACTTATATAACCTTCAGATTTAGGTGAGGGGCTGTGGCTCAGTGGTAGAGCATCAGTTTGGCATGCAGAAAGCCCCAGGTTCGATCCCTGGTATCTCCAGTTAAAGGAACCAGGCAAGTAGGTGATGTCAAAAACCTCTGCCTGAGACTCTGGAGAGCAACTGCCAGTCTCAGTAGACAATACTGACTTTGATGGACCGAGGGTCTGATTCAGTATAAGGCAGCTTCATGTGTTCATGTAAAGTGATGTATTTAAGTGGTATTTTTTGATATTGTCACAACCATGGCATGGTTATTATTTAGCCATTCATTACATTTTGAAATGTTGATGGGACATATTTTATGATATCTGACACACACTTTTGGATTTTTGTGATTGTCACATGAATATATGTACATATATTTATGTGTGGTTATTTGTTTATATTTTTAGAGGTCTTAACTTCACAGTTTATTTCGTTCTTATTCCTGGCATAATTAGCAGGCCAAGCAAACCTCATTCTCCTTCTTATCACAAAATGGGTTCAATTCTACCCTGGATTGAATGAAAGGAGACAGGTTTTCACATGGAACAAAATGAGTCCCTGCTGGGCTGATGATGAGCCAGTTTAACAATGTGTGAAAAGGGCCTTTTTATCATTTTACTCCCTCGATGAAACTCTTCCTCCCACCCCGATTCGTACAGATTTCCTCCTCCAAGACTTTGAAACCTATGTAAGGATTTGGGCTTTGGCAGATACAATTATAGCTGCCGTACATTGCTTAAAATACCAATGATTTTTGAAAGTGCCCTAAAAACACACACACACACACAAAAACCCCACACACAGAGAAAAAGGAAGACAATTAAGCAACCAACATCCCAAAGGTTTTCATTAACTGTGACTTGCCAGAGTTATATCCAAGATCATGTTACCATAGATACAGTTGCCAGCTTTAATGTGGTACCAGGTTTGGTCCTCTTTGGGGTTGCGTGCCTGCTCATGGAGAATATAAATATGTACACGAGTGCATATATAGTTCCCTCCTTCTGCAGGCGCCATCTGCCACTACCTGGCTGTGAAATGATGTTTTCAGTATCTTGTCTATCGGAGAGAAGACAAGAGAAGGGAGGGAAGAGATGCTCCATTTGGAGCAGGCCCTGGCAGTTGGGAGCTCTGTTGCTGGACAGATTGTTGTATTATGAAGGGAAAGACACTGTGATCCTGTTGTGTGTTAATAGCCTATTATATTATTTGTTTTATGCCTATTATATTAGGTGCTGTGGAACACAGGCAGGATGCTGCTGCACTCGTCTTGTTTGTGGGCTTCCTAGAGGCACCTGGTTGGCTGCGGTGTGAACAGACTGCTGGACTTGATGGGCTTTGGTCTGATCCAGCAGGGCTTTTCTTATGTTCTTATGTTCTAATAGCTGCCTTGGAAGTTATTTCATTGTTGAAATTTTAAAAGTGTGCCCCGTCAGGGACAGTGTCGTCTGCTGCTGGGCAGACTAAGCTCTTCTAAAGAGAAAGAGAGTAAGGAAAAAAGAAGAAAGATGGAGGAGAAAGTATAGAGAAGCTATAAGAGGAACAGAAGAATAATCCTAACTTGCGATGTCTCCTTGCCTACATTAAGCAATAAAAGGGTCTGCTAATGCAACATGACCTGAGTTCGATCCCGATGGAAGTCGGTTTCAGGTAGCTGGCTGAAGGCTGACTCAGCCTTCCATCCTACCGAGGTCGGTAAAATGAGTACCCAGCTTGCTGGGGGTAAAGGGAAGATGACTGGGGAAGGCACTGGCAAACCACCCCGTAAACAAAGTCTGCCTAGTAAATGTTGGGATGTGACATCACCCCATGGGTCAGGAATGACCCAGTGCTTGCACAGGGGACCTTTACCTTTTTAATGCAACAGAGGGTCTGCTAATGCAAAGCATGTCCAGGCTGGTTGTACAAGCAGAACCTTTCTCCCTGGGACCCACACATCTTGTGGAAGAGATGCCAGGCTGACTTTCTGCAGAACAATCCTTCCACAATTATAATTCCATTTGGCCTACTAGGTGCTATTTCCAGTGAGACTTTCCATTCCAAGAACCACAGCAATTGGACAGCCAGCAAAAGGAATTGCAAATATAAACTGCATGACCTGTTGACAGCAGCACCCTGGTGAAAAATGTGGCTGTTTCCCACTCTGGCTGGGCGGAATTCTATAAGGGTGGGTGGGGAAACAGTCGGGACCCTCTCCTTGCTGCGACTGAACGATGCAGAGGGATGAAATAAGGCTGTATCGAAGCTTCAATTTTTGTCCTCTTCCAAAACTGTCGTTGACGTTGTTGGCTCACTTTCTTTCCGCATCTGTTCTAAAATCAGTGGAGCGCCGAGCTCTCTGTGGAAGACAAAATGCCCTGTCACAAGAGCATTATTTATCATCCCTCAGTTGTCGAGAGTATGGCCAAATGTGGAGGACTGGAGGCTGGCAGTGCAGAATTACCTCCTTGGTGACTTTTTGGCAGTCCCAGACTTCTCTTGAGGCGTAACCAAGACAACTTTGCAGGACTCATCAGGAAAGCGGCCCCGTGTTCTAGAAGGAGCTCTTTCGTCTTTGAAACAACGTCGAACACCCTGTGGAGAGCCGCAGTGGGTCCTGTGGAGGCCTTGTATATTGAGTCAGGATTCAGGTTCGAAAAGAGCCCAGATTTACTTTACTTTACTTTCCACATAATTATTGATCACTTTTTCAATGGACTGACGGGATACCAGTTTTGCATGCCTTGAATTTTCGAGCTGCACCCATTTTCATTGGGAATGGCACATTTTATGTGTTGCTGGACATCAAAAAACAAGCAAACAGAAAAACCTCTGGGGAACAGGATGGTTGTCTGAGGTTGGGACTCTTTCCATTAGTCCTGCATAGGGTTGCCAGCTCCTGGTTGGGATATATCTGGAGATTTTGGGGGTGGAGAACTGAGGAGGGTAGGGTTTGGGGAGGGACCTCAATGCCATAGAGTTCAATTGCCAAAGCAACCATTTTCTCCAGATGAAATGATCTCTATCGGCTGGAGATCAGTTGTAATAGCAGGAGACCCCCCCCCCCTGATTCTGCAATCTCAGGCAGGCAACGAAGGAGGAATTTGCTGACCTGTGTTATGCTGGGTAGGATATGAGTAGTGTAGGTTTATTAAGAACCTAAGAACATAACAGAACTATAGTGTCCAGATCACGTGAAGTGATGGTATCACTTTACTCTGCTCTGGTTAGACCTCACCTAGAGTATTGTATTCAGTTTAGGGCACCACAATTTTCAGAAAGCTGGAACGTGTCCAGAGGAGAGCAACAAAGATGGTGAGGGGTCTGGAGACCAGGTCTTATGAGGAAAGGTTGAAGGAGCTGGTTATGTTTAGCCTGAAGAGGAGAAGACTGAGAGGTGATATGATAATCAACTTCAAGTACTTGAAGGGCTGCCATATAGAGGAGGCTGCCGAGTTTTTTTTTCTGTTGCCCCAGAAGGTCTGACCAGAATCAATTAAATTAAATCAAAAGAGTTGCCATCTAGACATTAGGAAGAAATTTCTAACATCAGTCCCTCAGTGAAACAGGCTTCCTTGGGAGGTGGTAAGTGCTCCTTCCCTGGAGGTTTTTAAGCAGAGACTAGATGGCCATCTGTCAGCAATGCTGATTCTATGAACTTAGGCAGTTCATGGGAGGGAGGGCATCTTGGCCATCTTCTGGGCATGGAGTAGGGGTCGCTGGGTGTGTGTGGGGGAGGTAGTGATGAAATTCCTGCATTGGGCAGGGGGTTGGACTAGATGACCCTGGTGCTCCCTTCCAACTCTATGATTCTATAAGAAAAGCCCTGCTGGATCAGACCAAGGCCCATCAAGTCCAGCAGTCTGTTCATACAGTGGCCAACCAGGTGCCTGTACGAAGCCCCCAAACAAGACAACTGAAGCAGCACCATCCTGCCTGTGTTCCAAAGCACCTAACATATTCGGCATGCTCCTCTGATCCTGAAGAGAATAGGTATGCATCATGACTATGGATATTCTGGTGGCTGTTTGTTTACTAATGTTTGAATATACCTGCCTTTGGACAAGTGTGAGTTAAAAGCTTGTGTTATTTAACCAGTACTGATACTGTACCACCTTTGGGTTTAGGCAGAATGCCCAGGGCAGAGGCAGGGAAGCAGTTGGAAGCTGGTGTATTGAGCCACTTTGCCCCTAGGGGGGATCAGCTGGCCTCGAAGCCACGCTTCTTCTTTGGCATCTGTTTCAAAAGGACACCGTGGCATTGTGGGGCTGCCTGTGCTTGGGAAGGAAATATTCTGCTCGAAGGCAGAGCTGGGAAAGGAGGGGCTGAATTCAGGAAGGTGAGTCAGGGCCAGTGGGCAGAGCCTCCTGCAGGATCCATAAATCAGTTTGTACCAAGGGCACGCATGGCGTCTGCCTGTCTCGTCTTTGTTTGGATGCCACAGCAGTTGCAGAATCCGGCTTGCCCTTCGGCCAGATCGCTCAAAGATGCAGCTAGCCTGGTAGCTGACTGGGACAAAGCTTGAGATTCAAACAGATACCACTGGCGGGAGGTTTTTGGGGCGGAGCCTGAGGAGGGTGGGGTTTGGGAAGGGGAGGGACTTCAATGCCATAGAGTCCAATTGCCAAACAGCCATTTTCTCCAGGGGAACTGATCTCTATTGGCTGGAGATCAGTTGTAATAGCAGATCTCCAGCTACTACCTGGAGGTTAAACCAAAAATGCGCTGGTATTAATTAGACAAGCTGTATAAAGAAATAATACTAAGGGAGAAGGTTGCTATCCAGGCCTTAGCTTCCAGTGATGGTTCTGCAAATTCCAGTCGGATAGCTGGGCCAGAGACACACATGTATTCAAACAAATAAAAAAAATGGCAGCTTTATAACGCTGCAAGTTCTTTGCTCTCCACTGGACTTTGCTCTTGCACTGACAGGTGGCAAAATGTCATTCCTTCTGTATTTCAGCTCAAGGGCAGGCTGAGGCAAACCTGCCAGAGATTATTTGGGAGTGTTGGCTGAGCAGAACTGGAGCTGCCACTGAGCCCTGCACCCACCCCCTCAATGAACAGGGTTGCCAGCTCCAGCTAGGGAAATACCTGGAGATTTTGGGGGCAGAGCCTGAGGAGGGCAGGGTTTGGAGAGGGGAGGGACTTCAATGCCATAGAGTCCAATTGCCCAAACCATTTTTTCCAGGGGAACTGATCTCTGTTGCCTGGAGATCAGTTCGAAGAGCGGGAGATCTCCAGCCACCACTTGGAGGTTGGCAACCCTATCAATGAAGTGCCTCACACAGGAACACACGAAGTTGCCTTGTCCCGACTCAGACTCCATCACACCCAGGACCATTAGCTATAACTAGCAGCTGTGTCCCAAGGTCTCCTAACACCTGTTTCCTGGGCTCCTTTTAACTGGACTGAACCTGGGAACTTCTGCGTGCTAAGCACGTGCCTTGCCACCTAAAGAAACACTCTCTGTGTACGTTCAGAGGCACTCACCTTATTATTTCACACACTGCAGACCAGAGACTTAGAACACTTTGGAGGTTCAGGCCTGACTTCAGTTAAGACCTTTAAAGGGAAAAGAGGAGGGATTTCTAGTGAGCAGGGGCTTAATAAATTTCCCAATCTTTGTTCTTTTCCAAATGTGAATTATTTTTTGCTTCCATGCTGCCCACAATCTTCCTTGGAGTTCTCATCCATTTCTCTTCTGTTATTTTACCATTGTGATTGCATTAAAAAAAAATCATTTGGAGTAACATCAAATGAAACTTGTGCTTGAAAAGATCCAGTTTTGGAGAGCTATTGTGGTGTAGCAGTTACAATATCGGAGTAGGTTCTGGGAGACTTGTGTTCAAATCCTTACCCTGCCATGGGAGCTTGCTGGGTCAGTCACACACTCTCAGCCTAACATACCTCACAGGGTGATGGAGAGGATAAAATAGAGGAAAGGAGACCAAAGTAAGCCCCTTTGTGTCCTCATTGGGGAGAAAGGTGGGGTATAAATGAAATGAAATAAAACAAATAAACTTGATTAGTGGGTCCAAACAATTTAACAGCATGAATTCCATCTGCATAAAGGCATTCCTTTCACAGAGAGAGCACAAAACACACAGACTTTCCAAGAACCATAGAGTTTTGACTTTCTGTAAACCACGTTCCCTGAAGTTAGATAACAAAACGAACATGGGGTGTTTAGAGGAGCAGGTCAGTGTGGGGAAGGAGGTACATCCTTCTCCCCCCACCCCCAAAAAAAGAACCAGGCTGAAGACTTCCTTCTGGAATTGGTGTCTCCTTGACAACACAGCATCTCTCTCAAGTGATTTTCCGTGATGGAGGGAGGGAGGCCTCAGGAAATGAACAGATGTATCATAGAAACATAGAGCTGGAAGGGACCTCGAGGGTCATCTAGTCCAACCCCCTGCACAATGCAGGAAATTCACAACTACCTCCCTTTCCCACTCTCCCAGTGACTCCTGCTCTGTGCTTGGAGGAAGGCAAAAAAACCCTCCAGGATCCCTGGGCCAATTTGGCCTGGAGGAAAGTTCCTTCCTGATCCCAAAGAGGCGATCCCTGATCCCAAAGAGGCATTAACCACGACACCATGCTGGCTTTGGGTTTCCCCCACCCTGTGCCCAAATAATTAATGGAGCCCTTCCCCCCAGCCTGGCAACACTAACCAGGGGTGTTGGCTCAGATTCTCACTTTATCCACCTCAACTTTCCAAAGCTCCCAGCAGCCAGAAGGCCCTAATCAAAAGGCAAGCACCACTGTTCTCTCTTCCATACGTCCATTGTTCATGACAATCCCTCCCACCACCACCCAGCACACCAGCCTGAAAGGGTGCATCAGGTCTCATTAGCAAAGCATGCACACAGACACTGACAATGGAAACAGCACACCAGGGGCCTGCTGAATCCTCCTAATGAGCCATCCCGGATTCCAAGACTGGGTGCCACCCAGCCAGCTTCAAAGGGAAGCAGCTCGCAAACCTTTTGGTAAAAAGAAGTGCTGCAAAATGTCAGTCAAGTCAGTTTCTACAAACCTGCTCAAAGCACCCTGGCTCTGTGCCACTATAGCACTCCAAGCCCCCCCCCCCATGTCATTATGCTTTCCCCACATCCCAGTGGCCCACCTTGACTTTAACGAGGATAGGGTTGCCAGGACCGTCTTCACCACTGGAGGGAGGTTTTTGGGGTGGAGCCTGAAGAGGGGCGGGGTTTGGCGAAGGGGAAGGATTTCAATGTCATAGGGTCCAATTGTCCAAACAGCCCTTTTCTCCAGGCAGGGGAACTGATCTCTATCGGCTGGAGATCAGCTGTAATAGCAGGAGATCTCCAGCTAGTACCTGGAGGTTGGCAGCCCTAAACAAGGAGGACCTGGTGAACACATTTTTTAAAATTGTGTCAGTGTAGGATTGCCAAACTCCAGAGGAAAGTTTTATAGGTTTTATAAGTACTGGTCAATGTTTGTTTGTGAAGACGTTTTTTATAAAGCCAATATAAAACCAACTCTTCTTCTTCTACTAGCTGGAGATCACTTGCTATTACAACTGATCTCCAGCTGACAGAGGGCGAAAACGCATGGGAGTTTTTGCCTTGGATTTGCCACTCTCTAAATGCACATTTCCCCCAGCCAAATTATCCAAACTCAAAAATAAGCCCCCATGCAGAGTTTTGAGAATTCAGATGGGGAAAATGTGCATTAAGAGAGCAGCAAATCCAAGGCAAAACCTCCCATGCGTTTTCACCCAGAGATTGGTTCCCCTGGAGAAAATGGCTGCTTTGGCAATTGGACACTATGGCATTGAAGTCCCTCCCCTCCCCAAACCCCACCCTCCTCAGGCTCCACCCCAAAAACCTCCCACCAGTGGCGAAGAGGGACCGGGCAGTACTATGTCGCTGGTGTATTCACTGGCAGTGAGGGAAAGTGCCTTCAAGTCACAGCCAACTTCTGGTGATCTCGCAGGGTTTTCAAGGCAAGAGATGAAAACAGAGGTGGTTTGCCTCTGCATAGAGACCCTGGCATTCCTTGCTGGTTTCCCATCCAAATACTAACCAGGGCAGACCCTGCTGAGCTTCTGATGAGATCAGGCTAGCCTGAGTCATCTGGACCGCAGTGGTGTATTCGCTACCCCAAGCCGAATTCTAGCATAGTATGGGGTAGAAAAAAATCCCACAAAAAATATTCTGGTTTAAGTGGCCAAAGTCAGTGTGTTTCAAAACCCCCCACAACCTATTTAAGACATTCAATGCTGAGATACACTTTGTTCCTTTTCTTTAGATTCCCCCGACCCTGTTTTAGCATATCGAACAACTCACATGAGGTCTATGGAATGCGATCAGCTCTTCTTGATGTGAAACAAGGGGTGGAGGCTGCATTTTACCAGAGCATTTATCGATGCTTCTGGCATTGTTTTCTCGCAAAACTCATGGGGTATTTGTTCACCCCAGCACATTGCATTGTGTGAGGCAAAAATAACAGCAACACACAACCCTAAGGATCTTCTTCCACTGATTCTTTGTGATACCTTTAGGTCAAAGTGGATAATAGCCATTGAAAACAAACTAAATAACCTGGGTTTTACCCCCCCCCCCCAGCACTACTTCAGTTAGGGTGGGATCAAGCTAAGTCAACTATAAACCAAAGGGTTAAAGATATCGAACGACAAGTAGATTTAGCAAGAGTGCCCCTATTTATGGCTCCCCCCCACTCCAAATTGATCCTTGCACCAGCAGTCTATCTCCATTACTTAGAGATAAACAAATATAGGAGGGCTGTTACCTTGGCTAGGTGCGCAGCCTTACCCTCTGCTATGTTAGAGGGGAAATTCAAGAAGATACCCAGGGCAGAGAGACTATGCCCCTGCAAATCCGGGGATTTAGAAACCACTGAACATGTTCTCCGGAACTGTAACTTTTACACTATACCCCGTTCTAAGTTTATTGAGCCCCTCATACTGAGAATGGGACCCGACAGGGAAAGAGAAAAGATAGAAAAGCTCCTACAAGGAAATAATCCCTCAATTACCTCTCAGGTAGCAAATTTTTGTACGGCAGCAATGAAAATTCATTGCCACAGAGTAGTCTCTTAGTCCAAATGGCAGATGTAACTTGGATGTTATTTATTTTATTATTTTTATTTTTTAAAGTGATTTAAGGCTCGGACTGTAAACCTTTGTCGGTAAGACCATTTTAGTCTATGTATCTTGTTTTATATGGCCAAGGGCCCCAAATAAACAATCATCATCATCAACAACAACACCCCAATCACAAAATCAGTTGCTTTTTCTGGAGCTGTTTTATACCCAAGGTGAATTTTTGTCTTCAGAAAGAGGTAAGTAGCTGTACTTCATAGACTTAGTTTGTGAATGTGCAAGTGATAAGGTCTAAAAACGGACTAAGAGGGCCAGTTGTTTACGCATTCTGCCCCCAAAAGTGCAACTGGGGTGGAAACTCATCCCAGAAAATTAAAATTAAGGAATAGTTCACCAAAGATGGCTCAACAAAACAGCCCCATTTCTGCTGAGACAGACAGAGAGAGATGGAAAGTTGGTTTAATTGAATGGCAGGATTGAGAAAACTCACAGAAAGACCCAGGGACTGAATACTATTGACAGAGAGGGGCAGAAGCAGGAGATCCTATGAAGCTTTCATGTGTCACAGCTCATTTCTTCAGATATCTAAAGAAATGTGTGGTGATGCACAAAAGCTCATGTAGAAGTAAGTGTTAAAAAAGAGCATGAGTCCAGTAGCACCTTAAAGACTAATGAAATTTCTGGCAGGGTATGAGCTTTCGTGAGTTTATTAGGTCCCCCCCCCCAAAAAAAAACCTAATTCCTGCTGGGTTAATGGCCAGTGTCTACTTGAACACATGAACACATGAAGCTGCCTTATACTGAATCAGACCCTCGGTCCATCAAAGTCAGTATTGTCCACTCTGACCGGCAACGGCTCTCCAGGGTCTCAGGCAGAGGTCTTTCACATCACCTACTTACCTAGTCCCCTGGAGATGCCGGGGATTGAACCTGGGACCGTCTACATGCCAAGCAGATGCTCTACCTCTGAGCAACAGCCCCTCCCCAAACATGATACATGTGTATCATATTTCAATCAAAGAAGTAAAGAGTGGTATAACAAGCCTGAACTGTCCCTAGTAGCTACAATGACTAAACTGAGGCTATCATACTTGGACTAAGAACATTATACAAAGACCAGGGTCACTGGAAAAGATAATAATGCTAGGAAAAGTGGAAGGCAGCAGGAAAAGAGGAAGACCCAACATAATATGGATTGAATCAATCCAGGAAGCCACAGCTCTCAGCCTGAGGAAGGCTGTTAACAATAGGACATTTTGGAGGACATTGATTCCTAGGGTCTCCGTGAGTCGGAAGAGGCTTGATAGCACTTAACACACACAACATGGTTCTCCCTTCTTTCATTTTCTCCTCACAACAACCCTGTAAGGTAGGTTTGATTTTAGGTGCGTGACTGTCCCAAGATCGCCCAGCACATTCTGTGGCTGAGTGGGGATGTGAACACAGATCTCCAAGATCCATGCCTAACACTCTAACCAGTATACCGCACTGTCTCAAAGCCAAGTGCTCAAAATGTCTGCCTCTTCTCAAGTTCTGTGAGCAGTTTGGCAGGCCCTCCCTGTCCTGGCTCTTTGAAACAGGAGCCAACATCTCATGTTGAGAGCCAGGGTAGCGTAGCGGTTAAGAGCGGCGGACCCTAACCTGGAGACCTGGGCTTGATTTCCTGCTCTTCCATGTGACTCTAATCTGGAGAACTGGGTTTGATTCTCCATTCCTCCACAGGCAGCCTGTTAGGTGACCTTGTGTTAGTCACAGTTCTCTCAGAACTCTCTCAGCCCCACCTACCTCACAAGATGCCAGTTGTGGGGAGGGGGAAAGCGATTGTAAGCCACCTTGAGTCTCCTTATGGTAGAGAAAAGCAGAGTATAAAAACCAACTCTTCTTCATCAGCAGACAGAGCCATTAACTGTACTAATAATATATCTCTACTCCAAATAGCATTCTGAAATCTCTGGGTCTGCTGACTAGCACATTACTACCCTCTCCTGGGCTCTTTAGTAGCAACAACCTTAGCCGGCTCCATCCCAGAACGCTGTTAAATAAAATTCATGGAGGGATGCTCTTTCCATAAGTCATTCGCCGGCTGGGAGGCGCAGATCTGTTTAAAGGGCACCCTGCGCACCTCCAGGGAAGCTCCCTGGAGGCGCACGGGGTGCCCTTCAAAGAGCCCATTGTGGCATTTCACTCTCTAATGGACTCCAATTTTGAATTACCACATAGGGTTGCCTCACCCCGTTGAAATTCCCGTGATAATACCTTCCTTCTCTAGGAGTTACTGGGGTCGGTAAGCTGAAGAAGACGTCTTTCGAAACGCGTCGCGTCCTTGCGACAGACCCTATCGCGGACCTTTTTTTTGCGTATTGGTAATTGGTCTCTCTATTCTTTCGCTACTCTTTGTGATTGCTTCACGAATTTAAAATTTTTTGAGCCGGAGTGGCTATATTTAGGTTGTTATTACTGATATAAGAATTTGTTCGAATTTATCTTAAGCCCTGCGAGGCATTGTGTGAATTAACATTTTTTGGTTTGGTTTTGAATTCCTTATCTATGTATGTACAATACATATTCTTGCAATTTGATTTTTGATTTTATTATTATTATTTTTGAGCCACGTGCTGCCCTCTCAGACAGTTACTACTAGTTACAGCATAGGTTTCTTATTCTCCAAAACCACCTGGAGGCTGGCAACCCTATTAATTAGAGACCCTGCCTGCTCTTCCCTGGCCGACTGTGGACAGGTGTACTGATGAATGGCGCCAATTAGGTTTGTTTTAATGTCAGATAAGGCTGGTTTTTATCGAATTGAAATTATTTTATATCGTATGCATAGATGATGTATGTACTGATGTTGTATGAATTTTAATGTATGTTAGCTGTTCTGAGCCTGGCCTTGGGCCGGGAAGAGCGGGATATAAGTCTAAAGAATAAGAATATAAGATTAAGAACTCTAGAGCAGACTTGTGGTCAGCTACGGTCTTTAGAGTTTAAGCAACAGGCCAATCAACTTTAGAGTTTAAGCAACAGGCCAATCCACCCACCTAGGGTTACCAACCTCCAGGTACTGGCTGGAGATTGCCTGGTTTTACAACTGATCTCCAGCTGACAGAGATCAGTTCACCTGGAGAAAGCGGCCGCTTTGGCAATTGGACTCTCTGGCATCAAAGTCCCTCCCCAAACCGTGCCCTCCTCTGGCTCTGCCCCAAAAACCTCCTGTTGGTGGCAAAGAGGGACCTGGCAACCCTACTAAGTTGGCCACCTTAGCCTTTCGCTTCATGAGGGAGGCAATTCTTCTGACATTTCCATTACCCTTCACAGTACTCCTGTCTGGCCTTATTAATTTATCTGCAATAAGATCCCATTTTTTCAGATGAGGGTGCACAGAGATCCATGATCTCTAGCAAGGCTTCATAGCCAACCACAGTCTATAGAGGCCTGCAAGGCTTAGCTTCCTTGCTCCCTGCTTCCAAAAGCAAAGAATGCCCCTTTTCTCCCTGCTGACTGGCTAGGGAAGGAACGGACAGTGGAGAGACAGAGCAGCATCCGCTTCCCCAGCAAGCTGCGACTCTGACTCTGCATCTCAACAAAAAAACAGCATGACACCATTCTGAAAGTGATACCTTCTACTGCTGTATGTTGGTAGTTGCTTTATTTAAAAGGTTCCTCCTGTGCTGTATGAGAACAGAGGGTCGCAACACAGAGCCTGCACCGTACCATAGGGCAATTGACTCTTCTAGAAGCTCAAACTTCTTCTGCCAGTCACCTAAATTCCATTTTGAGTTGTTAGTGGCAACTATATGTGAGCCAGCGTGATGTAGTGGTTAAGAACTGTGGACTCTAATCTGGAGAACCAGGTTTGCTTCCTCACTCCTCCACATGAGCCTGCTGGGTGACCTTGGGCTAGTCCCAGTTCTGTCTGAACTCTCTCAGCTCCCCCTACCTCACAAGGTGTCTGTTGTGGAGAGAGGAAGGGAAGGAGATTGTAAGCCAGTTTGAGAAGCCTTGAAGGTAGAGAAAACCAGAGTATAAAAAAACCCAACTCTTCCTCTTCCTCTTCTTCTTCTTTCCAACAGGGAACCAAGTATAGGTTTTTGGGCAGAACGTTTATTTAGATTGCTTTAAAGGCAGAGAGAACAAAATCGGATTCAAAAAAGGTGCATTTATTAGCACTAGAGGGCAGCCTCTGCCAACAAAAGAAGCTACAGGGAATCAGCAGCAACAACAGCAACCAGCCTGAAAAGGAAGCCAGACAGCATGGAGATGTTTTTCTGTTCTGCACCCTGAATTTAAATGGCATTCATAGAGGGGTGTCCCCTATCTTTTGTGCTCTGAATCTACTAACCTTAAAATGATACATGATAAACTTGGGTTCCACACTGTCAACAGCCAGGGTAACTGTTGCTGCAGAGCCTCTGCAGGAGTATATCGTATACCTTGCAGCTGTGGACAAGTTTACATCGGCACAACAAAACGCAGCATACAAACAAGGATAAAAGAACATGAAAGATACTGCAGACTGGGCCAACCTGAGAAATCAGCAGTGGCTGAACATGGACTGACACAAACAGGACACAGGGTCTTATTCCAAGACACTGAAAGACTGGACAATTCTACCAACTATTTTGTCAGATTGCACAGAGAAGCCATTGAAATTCATAAACATCAGCACAACTTTAACAGAAAAGAAGAGAGTTTAAGAATGAATAAGGCTTGGCTTCCTGTCTTGAAAACCTCCAGACTAACAAAGACTACAGTCAACAATAGCCATGCAGATTAGCTTTGGATTTCACACATTAACAGATCACTTCAGGATACAATGGTTCCATATTAACATACCACACCCTCATTAGCACATTATCTTGATACTTACAGGACAATGGTTAGCACATTACCTTTGTTACTTTTTGCAGGACAATGATTCAGCTCAAACCCAACCCCTTTCTGACTATATCTTACTCTTCCTACACCCTTGACACTGAGAGACACTGTCCTTCAGTGTTACTCCTCTGAAGATGCCGGCCACAGCTGCTGGCGAAACGTCAGGAAAGAAAATACCAAGACCACGGTTACACAGCCCGGATAACCTACAAGAACCAATGAACTCTGACCATGAAAGCCTTCAACAATATTTCTATAGTTTACCATTTGGCATTCTGTCCTCATCCATTGCTTTTCTTGGCTGCAGAAAACAAGGAGGCATCCAGATTTCCCACAGGCTACGCAAATATCTGAGCTGCCTTCTTTACTTTGCATGGAACTGGACTTAGAAGAAGAAGAAATAGAGTTGGTTTTTATATGCCGACTTTTTCTACCACTTAAGGCAGAATCAAACTGGCTTACAATCACCTTTCCTGTAGGGTGGGTGGGTCTGAGAGAATGTGACTAGCCCAAGGTCATCCAGCTGGCTTCATGTGTAGGAGTGGGGAAACAAATCCAGTTCACCAGATCAGCCTCCACCGCTCACGTGGAGGAGTGGGGAATCAAACCCGCTTCTCCAGATCAGACTCCACTGCTCCAAACCACCGCACTAGACACTCTGACAAAGAATAATCTTGTGGTTTCAGCTGGGTTGTTTCAGCCTTAACTCCACCAGACCAGAAGTCACCTCTTCAATGTCCCTTTAGGATTGTACATATTGATAAACCCGAACTGAAAATAAACCCAGAATTAGCCGTTTCAGCAATGTTCGGGCTTCAGTTTTACTGAATACCAAAACCTAGGAATAAAGCTGAAGCTGGATAGCCAATCGCCGAATTAGGCGAATATGTATTTGGCTTTTTTTGGCTTCATCATTAACCAAAAGGGAGACTGCTATTAACAAATCAGAAGGAGACTGCAAAGGGCAGCCATGAAGGAGCTAGAAAAGATTTTTAAATATAAGGATGTGTCACTAGCAACCAAGATGTAGTTAATCCAATTTTATTGGCCCCATTTTTTCCTCCATTTTTCTCCTGACCCAACCTTTACCAAACTCAGAGATCCATGTAAGGAGAGTCACCAGCAGCTATGCTGAAAAATTGGTGCCTCTACCTTGAAAAACAGAGCCTCAGAAAGATTTCCCATAGGGTATAATGGACATTTTTGGATTCCTGAACGCACCCCCCCCCCCCCGAAAAAAACCCATACCAGTATGGGGATTGGAGACTTTTCATGAATCCCAAAAAATTTCAGGTCCAATATACCCAAATCTGAATTTTACTGAATGTTTGTTATGTACATCCCTATCACATGGAGGATAGGTCGATCAGTGTCCACTAGCCATAGTGACACTAGCTATAGTGACAGAAGGAGACCTGCAAACCACCAGGAGGCAATACCAGGGGAAGGCCTCATACTCTCTTCCCTCTTTCTGACCCTAGTAAAAGGGTTGGCCACAGTGTGAGGCAGGATGATGGATGAGTTGGACCACTGCTCTGATCCACCAGGGCTCTTCTTGTTTGCTTAAGTTCTCATGATGATCTCTCATGAACACACAGAGGCTCCCATGTGTATCAGGAAGTGTGATTTTCCGCCTTGCCAGTTGTCCTCTCCAAAATGTCTATCCTGCCCAAATACATGTGAAATATATAAACACAATATGAGTATCTATTTCTCCAAGATGGATAAGCACTTCTTCTTGTTAACTGTTTGAATTGCCAAGGATATGGAGAGGGTTGGATTAACTATCCATGCCATGCAATACAGCCCCAATCCAGCCACACTAAACAGTGTCATTAAATTTTAAAACAACAACAACAACCACATTTCACTTATAAAAGTCAAGTGGACTCTTACTGTGAACAAAATACTTTCAAATGTCCAGCAGCTATCTTATCAATCGACCCTTTAAAATCAATATTCAGTTGCAAAAGGTGGGTGGAGCTTGACTATCATGGAGACCTTTTTTGGCATTTACTACATTGTACTAGGAAAGGAGGTACCATATTCTGATACTGTCACATCAATTCCAGTCATGCCCTTCTGCACCTGGATTCCATTGTGAGGGTTACTAACGGTTAATCTGTTAACTTCCTCCCAATGGCTGTCCCACTAGAGAGAAGATGCAGTGAGATCAGAAAAAATATGTTTGCTTCAGCACTTCTGATATCAACTATGCCATTAGTAAAAGACTCACGAAGGTTATTGGTACCCTTATAATTACTGGAATCACTATCATTTATTTTCTCGGTCCAGGCTCCAGATGCCTTCCAGAAGGTACTAGAAAGAAATTCGGACATGACATCTGTAACTTCATGTTATAAATACCCCACTGTGCAATTCACCGTTTGGATTAGGAACTAGATAGAAACAGTTTTCCTAATTCTACTGTCTCTTGATTGGCATGCAAAACATACTGGGATTAATGATAGTGATGAGGGTTGCTGCACTTTCAATGAAGCTATTTGGCAGAGCTGCAATCCCGGCCAGCTTGTCTGAGACTTGCAGATGAGAATGATGCTGCTGAAAATTAACTCAGGAATCCACAGCAAGAAAGAATCAATGCTGCTGCTGATACTTTCCCTGCTTCTTCAAATGGTATGCAAAGTAGATACACTGAAGTACACTCAGACGGAACCTCTTCAGATTCCACATGAGTGGTACCAGCCAGGTGAAGTCATCATTGGTGGGATTGTGTCTCATATTTTCCAGGTCTTCCCAAAAATTCATTTTGTGAAACACCCTTCTGAGACTTCTTCTAACATACCCCTGTAAGGAATCAAATTTCCCCCAATGAAATTATTATTGATTTTAACTCAGTGCTTCTGTATGTTTGTATAACTGCAAATTAATTCTGGCAGATTTATAAAAAGAGGAGAGTAACGTAGGTCAGCAAGTAGATAGATATAAGCATTGGTGAATTAACAAATGAATGTATGGATTCTATACTTTTTTCATTATTGTACCAATACAAAATTTGAATTTCCATATGCACAAAGCGTACAAAACAAGTCATAATTAATAATACACAAGTTGTTGCTGTATGAATAGCTTGCGGGTATCAGTTATATGCTGACAATGGAAAAGGCTTGGGGATCATTGTTAGAGTTTTGTTCCAATGAGCACCCGATCACTGGGATTTTTGATTTTGCATGGGACACCATGGGGGTGGGGGATGAATAACCCTCAATTTGTCTTGTTACGTTAGGGCCTCTCATTAGAATCTCAGATTTTTACATTCAACTTATTTACTTAGATACAAAAATCACACCTCAAACTGCCCGTCCATTTTAGCCAAACAGTAAAGGTTTAAAACGTTCACAGACTTCATGAGAAAGTTGGTACAGGTGCTGGATCCATTTAGTTACAGAAGAACTACTCATCAGAGGCAGATACGTAGATTACTAACCTGGCTGCCAGTGTATCGATAGTTCCTTTTTCTGTGCATTTTTATGAACTCTGTTACAAAAGAAAAAGAAAAATGGCATCATACCCTAGAATCTGAAGAGGGTCTTTCACCACCCACTTATCTTCTTGCCAAGAAAGGGCGAGTTTGAAATTGGCCCCAAATTGGCCAAAAGCCCTTTCTGAAAAGTAGGTTTCTTCAACAGAAGTCTGATGCCTTATTTAGAGACTTAGAAAGATTCTCTCCACCAAGAATGATTTAAATGTCTTAGCACTTGGATGGGACAATTTTTCCCCAACAGGACTATGACCCAGGAAGGGCAGAGAGCTCCTCTGGAAATGGTGACCTCCACTCCAAGGATTCTGTTAACATTGTTTAGGATGACCAATACAATGTTATCTATAGAAACACAACTGCACAGTGTTACCAATACTTCTGGTATACGATCTACACCCAAATTGCTTTATAGAATAATGAGGAAATAAACATTTTCAAAACTCAATAGATATTAACTGTGCCCACACTGGTAATTTAAGGGCCTTTTGAATCATTCACTTATTATTTGCTTGAAATGTTCATGATCTGTTTGTACTCCTAATGTCATGGGACACATGTGCTTAGTCTTCCCTGTTTAGAAGGTTTATTGGGAGGGGAGGTCACAGTAGCTGTGATCTGTAATTGCACTCAGTGTGGCAGTCATGAGTCTCTAATCTATATTTGGATATTGGCAAGAGTCTAGCAAGTTCCCAAAAATTTTGTAAGTGACACCTCAAAAATAGGTTGAGGATGAAAAATATCTGGACTATGAAAGTTACCTGAAATATACGCAAGAACACATGTCGGCACTGTGGCTTTTTTTGGGTGAATTCCTTCTTCTCCGATTTGAAATGCCATTGCATGAAACATTAAGATGGTACTCCGTTTGCTTCCTATAGTATCCATTTTATAAATGTGTATTTTATTCTATGCTTCTGAGTCATGTTTCACACTGTTTTCTGTCTAAATCCCTTCCTTCCATACTAACCAAGACCAACGGCTGGAGTTTATATGGTTGAGTGTCATATTTTCATTTGTCTTACTCTTGCAAAACCACAATCAGTTGAAGCAGCATCTTCCTCTCAAACAGATGTAAAATGTCTGGAAGACCTTAATTTGCAAAAAGGGCCCATGAGGAGAGACATGGAAAGGGTTATACATGGGCTGGAGAATACACACATATCAATCAATCATTTATTTTATGGCCATTTGACCAAAAAAAGAACAGATCTAATCAGGAGTAACATAAATTTACAATAAAAACAGTATCAGTCAAATAATCCACAAAGTAAAATATATCAATAAAATCCCATATCTAAGGAGGCAAATACACTAGTTTCTAAAACGTTTATCAATCAATTTTATCTATTTATAAATTGCATCCTTTCGGGCCTTATATATAGCAACACAAAATTTGGCCACACATCTCGAAGTGTGTGGAGGACTACTATCCTCCAGTAGTCGTCGGATGCAAATTACATACATATTTTCTTCATATTTAGAAATTGGGGTCACATCAGGAACTTCTTGGTGATATGTTTAGCACAGACAAGCAGATTCTCCAGCAAAGGATATAATGATAGCTACTGAACTTGCTTTATTTATTTTTATACCTTGTATCTGTATTTAAATGAATACTCAAGGCTCATTAGTTTGCAATGACATAAAGCTGTGGAACATGCAGAGTATTGGGCCATTGGACTGACCCAGCTAGGTTCTTCCTGCATTCTTACGACTAAGTAAGGCATTTTTTGTGTCTTTGTGTTCTGCTCAAGGCTGTATGAGCAGTAGTAGATGTATGCTCAAGGCTGTATGAGCAGTAGTAGATAGATAGTCTAATGTTATAATAACGTGGTCTCAGGCAGGGCTGATTTCTCCAATGAAACAAACAGTAATTTTATTTGCAGTTTGTACACAAAGCTCTACCAGCACATCCTGGCCTTGGTTTTTGCTATCAAGGAGATCAATGAGGAACCCTCAATCTTACCCAATGTCTCCCTTGGATTCCACATCTATGACAACTACAATGATGCGTGGATGACCTACCGTACTACTATGGACCTACTCTTCAAATTACACACATTCATTCCCAACTATGAATGTGGTGTCCAGAAAGGTCTCTTTGGAATCATTGGAGGACTTAGCTCTGACACCTCCTCACACATGGCAGACCTTTCTAGTCTTTATATGATTCCACAGGTAGGATGAGTGAGTAAGGGATGTTCCCTGATTTCACATGTAATCTGTTTCTGAGAAGACGGACCAGAAATTTCCAGTGATCATGTGTGTGTGTGTGTGTGTGTGTGTGTGTGTGTGTGTGTGTATGTTACTGTTTTCTGAATAAGGAGGCAATGGTAGGCAAATGCCCACAAAAATCTGCATGGCCAACCAGTTCCTTATCTTATCTGGCAGTTTTATGGCAGAGCATTATTCACCATTGCTTACCTAAGCATAGCATTGCCAACCTCCAGATTCTAGCTGGAGATCTCCAGCTATTACAACTTATCTCCAGCCCACAGAGATCAGTTCACCTGGAGAAAATGGCCGCTTTGGCAACTGGACTCTATGGCATTGAAGTACCTCCCCTCCCCTCCCCAAACCCTGCCCTCCCCAGGCTCCACCCCAAAAACCTCCTGCCATTGGCAAAGAGGGCCCTGGCAAACCTGCCTAAGCAGTTGGTTGAAATTTTGGCCTCTGAGAGCATATGCTAAGGGCTGTACGAGGAAGTGGAGCACTGCTTTTGCTACATCATGTCTTACTACATGCTTCCTTAGTTTCAGCTACTTGTTACCATAACTGTAACATACTGTAACATATTGTAACAAACTCAGCATCTCAGTACTATCAGAATTCAAGAATTCGGGAAGAAGGTATAATTTTGTGTGTCATTCAAGGGACCAGTACAGTTCCTGATAAACTACTTGGTACATTTTGTCTGGGGAAGGAGTTGATGAATGTGATGCTCCAGGGGGAAAAAGTATGGAGAGGAAAGTCCGCTCTTGCATCCTAGGTGGAATCTGGAGCCATGGTTCACTACGGAGTTGAGTAATTTGAATAGGGCTGGGAGATACCTAGAACACCGTTAGTGGGAAGTTTGAACCAAACTCACAATGTGTCCTATAAAATCCACTGAAAGGTAAAGAAACTAGGCACTGTTTGGAAGGCCTTGCAAGGAGGCCTAAACTCATAAATCAAACAGTCAGTGTAAACAGGAGTGTTGCTAATAAAAATCCCTCCCACTGCAATTCTGATGGTGCAATGATTGTTTAAAACATTCATAAAAGTTACTGTAATATCCACAAATGAGATGTGGTCAGACTGACTTTGGATTAGTTAGTGCCTTCCTGCTTTCCTTCCCAGTAGTTACCAGTGTAGTGTAGGTATTTGGGTTCTGGATTAGGATCTGGGATACTTCAATTTAAATCCCCTCTTCTCTGAAACTCACCGGGAGATCCTCGGACACTAAGCAGTCTCTCTGTCTAATGAGTGTCACAAATGTGTTGTTTTGATAAAAGAAGAAGAAGAGCTGGTTTTTATATGCTGACTTTCTCTACCACTTAAGGGAGACTCAAACTGGCTTACAATCACCTTCCCTTCCCCTCCCCACAACAGACACCCTGTGAGGTAGGTGAGGCTAAGAGAGCTCTAACAGAGCTGTGACTAGCCCAAGGTTACCCAGCTGGCTTCGTGTGTAGGAGGGAGGAACAAATGATGAAGGAATAAACATATATACAGTTCTAAGTCTCATGGAGGAATGAGTGGATAAAAATCCATTCAACAGAAAGAAAAAGAGAAAAATACACAAATAGATCGATTGATCAATCAATAGATAGATGTTATGCAGCTACTGCTTTTTCCAGGAGCTGCTCTTTTATGAAGGAACATTTAAAAAGTGGGAGAAAATCAGCACATCTCTTCAAAATTTTCCACCAGAAACCCTTTCAGTGCATTCCTCAAATTGCTGGCGGCTGTGGCAAAAGGCTTTAGGAGGCCGACAAAGGCCTCTGCTGGCACAAGGGCCTGCACCACCGGTGCCCAGATGGTGCACACTGGCGTGAGTGGCCCCAGTGCCGGCGTGCAGGCCCAGATGCTGGTCCCTGGTTGCTGCCGTGGCAGCACTGGGTCCAGCCGCCACCGTCTCCAGGCGGCCTCTGGCCGTCAGCACAGGTCACAGTGGCAAGCCGGGAGGCATTCCAGCACCCCAGGAGGCGCTCCTATGAGGTTTTTGGCACCAGGTAGAGGTTTCAGCAGTGCCGAAACCTCCTTAGGAGGCAACGCCGCTGGGTTGCCTCCCAAGCCCGGCGCAGGCATTCCTTTCAGGAATGCGCTGTTTGTCTTGTTGGGAGTATATATAATGACGGAAAATGCTCCTCTTCTAGTCTTACTTTTTAATGGGTGTCCTTTTGGTTTTTAAGATTTCTTATGGATCATTTGAAGCAGTAGTAAAGGAACAGAGTCATTTTCCTTCCTTTTACCGTATGGTCCCCAATGAAGCCCTTCAATACACAGGAATGATCCAGCTGATTTTGCGTTTTCAGTGGAAATGGGTTGGGCTCATCACTAAGAATGATGAAAGTGGAGAACATTTCTTGCAGACATTGGAGCCTATGCTTTCCAGGAATGGAATCTGTGCAGCCTTCACAATGAGGGTGCGAATAGACATATATTTGGATAGTATGTTAGAAACACTCCAAGACGCTTACAGCCGTAGTTCAGATTTACTGGTGAGTAAAGCCAAGGTAGTTGTTGTCTATGGAGAAACAGCCACCGTTATGCATCTGGCAGCACTTATATGGATACCTACCATGATGGAATCACTATCAGAATCTCAATATTTGGAGAGGACCTTTGTAGGAAAGGTGTGGATTATGACTGCCCAGATTGATTTCGCATTCAATACGTATCAAGTGAGTTTTGATATACAGATGTTCCATGGTGCTCTTTCTCTCACCATTCACACAAATAAGATCCCAGGTTTTCAAATATTTCTTCGGAGTATCAGTCCTTCCTCGGCAAATGAGAATGGCTTTATCAAAGACTTTTGGGAACAAACATTCCACTGTGCATTTTCAGATTCCATTAACACCGTTGACTTAAATGAAATGTGTACTGGAGAGGAGATGCTGGAAATGGTTCCAACCCCTTTTTTTGACATGAGCATGACTGGCCACAGCTACAGTATCTATAATGCTGTCTATGCTCTGGCACATGCCTTTCATATGAAGTACTCATCAGGAACCAAGCACAGAACAATGGAAGATGGGAGAAGGCTGGCTTCTCTGAATGTGGAGCCCTGGCAGGTAATTGTTCCCCATTGACCTTGGTTAAAATGTATTAGTATTATATGCATCTGTTGGCCTGTATGATGAATCAATGGGGGAATATTTTTTGGAACCCATGTCATGTCTCACTTCTGACTCCCTTCCTTGCCAGATACACCCCAACCACACTGTTTGTAGCCCATTTGCTCCTATATGGAAATTATTAGGAGTTTCCTGAGCCATACCTGAGAATGATGCCCTTATGTGCCACTTAATATGTCTACAGACATAGACCTTCAAATGCAAAATAATTGCATTCATGGGCTTCTCTTCTAGATGAACACTGAACTCCTATGCAGACTTACTCCAGTCTAAGCCCAGTGAAACCAATTGGCTTAGCCTGGAGTAAGTCTGCACAGGATTGCACTGTAAGTAGGGTTGCCAAGTCCCTCTTCACCACCAGTGAGAGGTTTTGGGGTGGAGCCTGAGGAGGGTAGGGTTTGGAGAGGGGAAGGACTTCAATGCCATCGAGTTCAATTGCCAAAGCGGCCATTTTCTCCAGGGGAACTGATCTCTATTGGCTAGAGACCAGTAATAAAAGCAGAAGATCTCCAGCTAGTATCTGGATGTTGGCAACCCTAACTGTAAGACAATCAAAACCTATACACTATAACCCAACATTTTACAATCTCCTTGACTTACTTTCTCTTTCCATTAAGATTCACAAATTTCTTCAGAAGATCTCTTTTAACAACAGTGCTGGAGATAAAGTGCAGTTTAATGAGAATGGAGAACTAGCAGCTGGGTTTGATGTTACCAACTTGGTCACTTTCCCAAATAAGTCCTATACCCAAGTAAAAGTTGGAAAGCTGGATCCTCAGGCTCCTCCAGGGAAAGAGCTTACCATCGATGAGGACAGAATTGAGTGGCACAAAGTCCTCACTCAGGTGGGATAACTGTATAGTCTCTCAAATGGCAAGATTCATAGTGGCCTCTAGGTTTTTAATTTAAGGAGAACATGCCTTATTCATAATTACATCATTTCATAACACACCATAAAACAGAACACAATTAAAATCCCAATAAAATTAAACAATAATCCAATAAAACCCATAAAACCATTTGGCGCATATAACAACTCACTGGGGCTATAGTGAGCCAGGGGGAATAAGCAATCTGGCCCCACCAGAAATGATGGAATAAAATGGTAGGCCAGCTATGAGACAATATACCATTCCTGTCCTCAACTATAGGCCTGGTGGAACATGTCTCTCTTACAAGCCCTGCGGAACTGTGTTATGTAATACTTTTTGTCATCTGCACTGGGTTTATAATTTATCATGCATCCAGGATGTAGTCAATCTGTTCATACCCTCAGTATGATTTTGTCAACTCTCTGCAGTCCAAAATGCATAAGCCCACAGATTGGTAGGAGTTACTCTGCAATTGCATCAAGCCATTAACAGGATAACATTTTTGGCGGCTTTAGAGGCTTTCATGATTTGGGGCCTCCTTACCTATGGAACAATGCCTCCTGATAAGAAAAGATGTATGAACGTAGATTAAATCAGTAGGCATTTTTGGGCTTTCCTCAGTCAGACAGATCCATTTTGTTGTAGCGTGACCAAGATCCCCTCCTCCCCAACTGCATAACCAATCATTTGGAATGATCTTTGTGGACTTTGTGGAAGGAGGTGTTCCAGAAATAGTGGTGCACACTGTAGTACTGGTTTCTTGTTTCAATTTTTTGGTATTATTTATTATTTTAATTATTTGTCTTATTTATTATGTAGTTTATTGTAAGCAGCTGTCAATTCCAGAGAGTATGGTATCTGTATTTTCAGACTAAGTATCTAAAAAACATATCTCAACTCTGAATTCTTTTGTTCAAGGGTAGGTACCACCCTTCTCTCTGTGCAATGACTTCTGCTATCCAGGTCACAGCAGGAAAAAGAAGGAGGGAGAGAAATTTTGCTGCTATGATTGTGCTCTATGCCCAGAAGGGAAGATATCAAACCAGAAAGGTAATAGATATATTGTTAGAAAATAAGAATCTAATCAAATATCGAGAAATAATTTGGGACTGGAGGCAGGAGTAGTGCTCAGGAGAATATTTTTAATTTCTGTATTTTTGGGCAAAGGGAAAAGTGGCAACATGGTGTTTTAGAACATGTGGTATAAACATTCAAACATATGTCAAGGGCAGAACAGTATTTATGTCTTCTGCACAACAAGAAAGTAATGGTGCAAAATGTGCCACAAGGCATTACATTAAAAGTGAGATTCCTTGTCTTCTGACTGCATACATAGTCAGATGCTAATAGGGTTGTCAGATGCCTGTTAATGGTGGGTGATTTTCTGGGGTAAAACTGGAAGGGACAGGGACGCTCTAGCATATCCCTACAGAAAAAAACCTCTATGGAAAACATAGAGTTTTGGGATGCAGGTGAGGTAAACCATAAAGCAAAGGATATTGGATACAGAATGCCAAAAAGGTTTAGAGGAGGCACCGACTTTACTATCTGCAGAACAGTCTAGATATGTAGCCCCTCTTGCCGCCTAACTCTCCCAACTAGAGATTTTCAGATATAGGAAAGCATTTACCCTTGCTAGATGCCAAGCTCTTCTTTGGCTGTTTTGGATGGGAGATACAGAAAGATTCCTTTGGTGGATAGGGTACGTCCCGGTGTTTTAAGCGAAATCGAAACAACAGAGCATGCTCTACTGCACTGTCAATTATACCAAGAGGTTTGTTTTAAGTTTATCTCCCCCTGGCTTAGAAGGCATCCTGGCCATTCAGGTCTGGGGTATACTAAAATGTTGCTCATAGATGAAAACCCACAGGTTACAGCAGGAAAGGCAAAGTTTTGTGCGCTGGCCTGTAGAATTTGTCAGATGCTGTTGGGAATGCCAGTATGCCAAAAATTTTAATGTATAGTATAACTAGTTTACAGTAGCTGTGTAAATAAATAGTTTATAATTTGTGTAAACCTGTGGTTAGAGTGTAATGCTAAGGTTTTCTGGTGGAAAACTGAAGAGCTGTGTTGGTCTTTGACTGTTTTTAATGAAGAAGAAGAAGAAGAGTTGGGTTTTATATGCCGACTTCTCTACCACTTAAGGGAGACTCAAACTGGTGTACAGTCACCTTCCCCTCCCCTCTCCACCCGATGAGGTGGGTGGGGCTGAAAGAGCTCTAACACAGCTGTGACTAGCCCAAGGTCACGCAGCTGGCTTCATGAGTAGGAGTGGGGAAACAAATCCAGTTCACCAGATTAGCCTCTGCCCCTCAAGGGAGGAGTGGGGAATCAAACCCAGTTCTCCAGCTTAGAGTCCACCGCTCCAACTCACTGCTCTTAACCACTGTTAAGATCTGTGCTGGGCCCTGTGTTGTTCAACATCTTTATAAATGATTTGGATGAAGGAATAGAGGGGATGCTTATTAAATTTGCAGATGATACTAAATTGGGAGGGGTAGCAAATACGGTAGAAGACAGAGCTAAGATGCAGGATGATCTTGACAGGCTGGAGAAATGGGCTAGAACTTATAAAATGCACTTCAGCAAAGACAAATGTAAATATTTGCATTTAGGTAGGAAAAATCAAATGCATAATTATAGGATGGGGGAGACTTGTTTGAGCATTAGTATGTGTGAAAAGGATCTTGGGGTCTTAATAGACCAAACACTGAACATGAGTCAGCAGTGTGATGCTGTAACTAAAGAGGCAAATGCAGTCTTGGGCTGCATCAACAGAAGTATAGTGTCCAGATTACGCCAAGTGATTGTATCACTTTACTCTGCTCTGGTTAGACCTCAACTAGAGTACTGTGTTCAGTTTTGGGCACCACAATTTAAGAAAGATGTAGACAAGCTGGAACGTGTCCAGAGAAGGGCAACAAAGATGGTGAGGGGTCTGGAGACCAAGTCCTATGAGGAAAGGTTGAAGGAGCTGGGTATGTTTAGCCTGAAGAGGAGAAGACTGAGAGAGGATATGATAACCATGTTCAAGTACTTGAAGGGCTGTCATATAGAGGAGGGTGCCGAGTTGTTTTCTGTTGCTCAAGAAGGTTGACCAGAACCAACGGGTTGAAATTAAATCAAAAGAGTTTCCGTCTAGACATTAGGAAGAATTTTCTAACAGTTAGAGCGGTTCCTCAGTGGAACAGGCTTCCTCGGGAGGTGGTAAGCTCTCCTTCCCTGGAGGTTTTTAAGAAGAGGTTAGATGTCCATCTGTCAGCAATGTGATTCTGTGACCTTAGGCAGATGATGAGAGGGAGGGCATCTTGGCCATCTTCTGGTCACTAGGGGTGTGGAGGGGGGAGGTAGTTGTGAATTTGCTGCATTGTGCAGGGGGTTGGACTTGATGGCCCTGGTGGTCCCTTCCAACTCTATGATTCTATGATTCTACTATACCATGCCGGTGTCCCTCTCAAAAAGACTGATTGATTGAGTTTTTGGGTTTAACAGGGTCGCTGTAGCGCATTCCTTCCAAAATTCTATAGTTTCCATAGACTTTTCTGAGGGACATGCTAGAGTGTCCCCGTTGCTTCTGGGTTTACCTTGAAAGGGACATTATTGCACATGCATGCTGTGCACTCGCAAATCCCTCCCCCTGAAGCTCCTGCTGGTGGCAGAGGGGGACATAGCAACCGTACATGGTAAAGATGTAACACAACATAGAGAGGGGAAATTCAAATGTAAAAGATAACATAACTCCTTGGCTAGGGTGGGGAAGAAATGGTAAATTCTCTACTAAAGAGAACTTTGGATGAGGATGACAAGCTCCACTATTATCCCATGTGCAATCCAACAGATCCACTAAAAATACCTCATTTAGTTTGTTTCATGTGGGGTAGCAATTAATTGAGAGTCAAGCTGGAGTAATAAGGAAAATTCTTTATTAAAGAACTCTGCTTGTACAACTCCTGAATTTTCATTCTCTCTGTGTGTGTGCTTCTTTCTTGAAACATGCCCTGTTCCTTCAAAATATGTCTTCCCGTGAGTCCCTTTCTTATTCCTCCTGCCAACTTTGCTAACTCACAAAGTTCCACATACATAATTGTCTCATACCAGTATATATTGGAAGTGCCAATTTTCTAACAGTTTCAGTGCTTGGAATTTCTTCTTACATATTTGTGTTTGAACTTGTTTGAAAACCTTTGGAAGGTGTGTAAGAAGAGTGTTAAGAAAAATCTTGGGAAAGTACTTTTTAGTTGTTGATAACAACTGCAGTAGGTTTGAAATACTCCTGTGTTTCTGTTTCAGACATGGATTACTGTATCACTTGCCAAGAAGGTCACTATTCTAATAAGGGTCAAGATCACTGTATCCCTAAGATTCCAGGATTCCTTTCTTTTCAAGAACCTTTGGGCATCATTTTAGCTTTAGTGGCTATCGTCTTTTCTCTGATTACAGTTCTGGTAGTTGGAACCTTCATTAAGCACCATGACACGCCCATAGTCAAAGCCAACAACCGGAGCCTCACCTATATTCTCCTCGTCTCCCTCTTTCTGTCTTTCTTCTGCTCTTTGCTTTTCATTGGAAAACCCCAAGAGGTGACCTGCCTTCTCCGACAAATAACATTTGGCATCATCTTCGCAGTGGCTCTTTCTTCTTTGTTGGCCAAAACCATGACAGTGGTGGTGGCTTTCATGGCCTCCAAGCCAGGAACTAACCTGAGAAAATGGATGGGGGACAGACTGGCACTTTCCATTGTCTTTTCTTGCTCCCTTGTTCAAGCTTTCATTTGTGCTGTGTGGCTGACAACTTCTCCTCCATTCCCAGAGCAGGATATATTCTCACTAACTGAAGAAATCATAGTGCAATGTAATGAAGGCTCTGTCACTTCTTTTTACTGGGTTTTGGGCTATCTGGGCTTCCTGGCTATTATCAGCTTCATTGTGGCTTTCCTAGCCAGGAAGTTACCTGACAGTTTCAATGAAGCCAAGTTCATCACCTTCAGCATGTTGGTCTTCTGCAGTGTGTGGTTGTCCTTTATCCCCACGTATCTGAGCACCAAGGGAAAATACATGGTGGCTGTGGAGGTCTTCTCTATCTTGGCCTCCACTGGTGGCTTATTGCACTGCATCTTTTGCCCCAAATGCTATATCATTGTACTGAGACCTGAGCTGAACAGCAAAGAGCAGTTGGTGAGGAGAAAACATTCAACTATTTGATAATCAAACTGGTTCTTCTGATGCTCACTTTGTTTCCACTGGAATGTCTAAGGAGCATCCATGGATGTATGCCAAGTGAGGTTACTACAACATCCAATTTATGTTTTTTTATTGTCCAAACCAAAGCAATGACAACATTTTGTTTGTGAAATTATTTGTGGAATGTAGGGTTGCCAGCTCTGGACTGGGAAATCTGGAGATTTGGGGGGTGGAGCCTGAGGAGGGCAGGGTTTGGGAAGGGAAGGGACTTCAATGGTGTTTAATGCCAAAGAGTTCTCCTTTCAAAGCAGCCATTTTCTCCAGGTGATCTGATCTCTGTCACCTGGAAATTAGTTTTAAAAGCATGAGATCTTCAGCTACCACCTGGAGGTTGGCAACCCTAGTGGAATGTCATTCTTATATAAAAAGGGTGCTTTTTAAAACCTGGTTCCCAAATTAAGAATAATTTGTGAGATTTTAGAAATGGACATCTAAATATTGTTCACAGAATGCCTGTGCTGCTTTCTCTGCTTAACTATTCAAATAAAAGACTTTTTCATAAAAAACAATTCATTCTTTTTATTTCTTGAAAGTGAAAATTATGGCTATTGTGTACACTAGAAGAAGAAGCCCGTGGCCTAATCCAGCAGCTCTCTGGCTCTTCCTCTCCGGTCCTATAGCATTTCTGTTGTATTGACGAACATGCAAACTGCTGCAAATAAGTTGCATTAATAAGTTTACAGCTATGTAAAATAAACCAGTATTGCTATTCCATCTTCAGTCCCGTTGTTCTGGACTCATTTCCCTACCAGAAATGTCAGCAATGAATTGGAGGGAGATTCAGAAGTGCCGGGAGTACTGCTAGCCATGCCTCTCTCCCCCCCCCCAACACACAAGGACACCCCCACATTTGTTCACACCTAAAGACCTTAGCTATGCTCATGACCTGCGTTCGATCCCGATGAAAGTCTGTTTCAGGCAGCTGGCTCAAGGTTGACCCATCCTTCCATCCTTCCGAGGTGGGTAAAATGAGTACCCAGCTTGCTGGGGGTAAAGGGAAGGCAATGGCAACACCACCCCATAAACAAAGTCTGCCTAGGAAGTGTCAGGATGTGACATCACCCCATGGGTCAGGAATGCCCTGGTGCTTGCACAGGGGACCTTTACCTTTTTTAAAGACCTTCTGGCTTGACTTTTTGACTTGTATCTTGTTCACTTGTTGCAAATGGGGACCTGATTTTTTTGATGATTGGTTTGATAGTTGGCCAGTCTGTTTATAAGCATTCAACAGGGTGCTTCCCTTTATTCCACTATATTTCTTCCTAACCACACAATACAAAGCATTTTTTTTTGCTCACTTTATTCAGGTCTTACTCCTATTCCCGTCCATGCTTCTCTACTCAGCAGGCATTAAAAAATAGAAAATCTGATCACTCTCAAATTGGTCATAAATAAATGTTGTGTGTTAAGGTTCAACAGGCCTCAGACCAGGGGTACCCTTATGGATGAGCCAGCAGGGCTCTCCATCCCAGGTTCCTCATCTGCCAGAGATTACAATGCTTTGCTTTATTTTCAGAAGGTACCCCAGTTCACCTTATATATTCTCAAGAACTCTGTGCCCACATCAATGGTTGCCAGTTCTGAGCTCGGAAATACCTGGAGATTTGGGGGGTTGATCCTGAGGCGGGTGAGGTTTGGGGAGGGATGGGACTTCAATGGAGTATAATGCCACAGAGTCCTCCTTCCAAAATGGCCATTTTCTCCAGGTGAACTGATCTCTGTTGCCTGGCGATCAGTTGAAACAGTAAGAGATCTCCAGCCACCACCTGGACACATATTGCCATCCACTAGCTACACTTTGCTACATAGGGTACACACCTAATTCCTGGAAAATATGTTTTTAGGAATGCGAATCTCACTATTAAAAAGCTGCCAGAAATTGAAGAAGCATGATGCGAAATGGGGACTAATACCGGAATCCCATTTTTCCTGGCTTTTGGATCCATGAAGAGTTTTCTGGCTTGTCTGTATTTATGAAGAGACTATCTATATTTACAGTGTCTTTATTCTCTTGGACCCAAGAAGTATTGTACCATTACAGCATTGACATTGTGATTTGTCTTATCTTTATTATTGATTCCTACAAGGATTAGTTCTGTATTGCTTGAACTGTACACATTGCCTTGCATTTTTGCATTGTTCTTATAAATTGTTTGGCAATTGTTATATTGGTTACTGCCTGGTATTTCTATGTCCCCCCTTCTGGATGCACACCTTAACGTGGTGAGGGGGTTTGTGTGTGTCAGGGGAGCTGAGAGCAATACCGTAAGGGGTCTAGACTCTATCAAGAGACTAAACTCCTAGCAGAGTCACTCAAGACAGAATGGTCACAGCTGAGACACCAGACGAAGATGCATCCACCCCCTTAAGGGATCAATGGCCACATCCGCAGAAGAGAACAGGCAGTTCCAATAGGGATGGGGGCAGAGGAATCCATGAAGGTTAGCTACTGGGCAGCAGCAGTAGTGCAAGGTGACACTGGCAGAGGATCTTTCATAGACAAAGGCAGTGCCACTACGACTAACCCTGGTTAGTACTGCACAGAAGAAGGCAATGGTAAACCACTTCTGACCAACCTTTACCTTGAAAACCCTATGATGAGACAATCCAAAATGAAAAAAGATATAGTGCTGGAAGATGGGACCCCCAGGTCGGATGACACTCAATCTGCTACTGGGGTAGAGCAGAGGACAAATACAAGTAGCGCTGTTCTTAATGATGCAATTGGACTAAAGCTGACAGGATGTTCAGTGGTTGACATGAATAGATGCAAAAGGAAAGTCTGAAGTTGTTCGACACATATAATAGGAACATGGAATGTGAGAAGCATGAATCAGGGTAAGCTTGAAATAGTTAAACAAGAAATGGAACGTAGGGACATTTCAGTCCTGGGCGTAAGTGAATTAAAATGGACTAGATTAGGACATTTTCAATCAGAAAATTACAAAGTGTTTTATTCAGGGAATGACAAAAAGAGAAGAAATGGAGTTGCTTTAATAGTGAGGCAAGATGTAGCAAAGGCAGTCAGGAGCTATAATGCAAAGTCTGACCAAATAATATCAATCAGACTTCAGGGAAAGCCTATCAACATAAGCATCATTCAAGTTTATGCCCCAACTACAGATGCTGATGAGGAAGAAATTAAAAGTTTTTATGCCAGTGTTCAGGAAGAAATTGATCAGACACCTAAACAAGATATGCTGATAATCATAGGTGATCGGAATGCAAAAGTAGTAAACAAAGCAGTATCAAATGTTGTTGGCAGATTTGGGCTAGGAGCACGGAATGAAGCAGGAGAACGCCTCGTAGAATTCTGTGAAGACAACAATCTGTTCATTGCAAACACATGTTTCAGGCAACCATATTGACGACTGTATACATGGACATCACCAGATGGACAGTATAGAAATCAAATAGATTATATAATTGGAAGCAGAAGATGGAGAAGCTCTATTCTTTCTGCCAAAACAAGACCAGGAGCCAATTGCGGTACAGATCATGAATTGTTAATATCGAAAATCAAGATAAAGCTTAAGAAAAACACCAAAACATTCATAGCACCAAAATACAATCTAAGCAATATTCTGGAAGAGTTCAAAGACCATGTAAGGAACACATTTGCATTACTGAGTTCAAGTGAATGTAAACCTGAAGAACTATGGGTGGAAACTAGAGATATTATCAAGGAAGAATGTGCAAATACTATTCCTGTAGCCAAAAGAAAAGAAAAACCTCGATGGATGTCTGAGGAAACTCTTAAAATTGGCAAAGATAGACGAGAAGCAAAAGTAGAAGATGACAGAAACAGAATCAAAAGTCTAAGTGCAGCTTTCCAGCAACTCGCACGTAGAGACAAAGAGACCTATTATAATAACCAGTGTAAAGAAATAGAAGAACAACAAAAAAGGAAGAACAAGAGATCTGTTCCACAAGATCCAAGAAATCAAAGGGAAATTTAAAGCACGGTTAGGCATGCTGAAAGATCAGCATGGAAATACATTAACTGAACAGGACAAAATAAAGAAAAGGTGGGAACAATACACTGAAGAACTATATAGAAGAGATGAAAGGATAAAAGATTCTTTCCAAGAAGAATCTTTTGAAGAAGAACCTACAGTTTTAGAAAGTGAAGTGAAAGCTGCATTGAGAGCAATCGGGAGAAACAAATCACCAGGAGCAGATGGGATATCAATAGAGCTATTCCAAGCCACAGAAACGGACTCCATCAAAATCTTGACAAGATATGCCAACATATATGGAAAACAAAACAGTGGCCCACAGACTGGAAACGATCCATTTACATTCCAATTCCCAAGAAAGGAGACATTAAAGTTTGCAGCAACTATTGGACCATCGCATTAATTTCTCATGCAAGTAAAGTGATGCTCAAAATCTTACAGCAAAGGCTGTTACCATATATGGAACAAAAAATGCCTGATGTTCTTTTTTATATAATATTTTTTATTATTTTTATATATTTTAAAACACATAAAGAGAGATTTTTAAATAACGTTTGTGTTTTGTTTTGGTTAATCTTAAATCCCGAGACACGGCCAAATGCATTCAATATTTCCATCAGTGTATTCATTGAATGAGTTTGATCTTCCAAGATTAACAGGAGATCATCCGCAAATGCTCTCATTTTAAATTCATGTTTTTTGATTTGTAATCTGCGGGTGTCTTCTGTTTCTCTTATCTTACAACACAGTGTTTCCAAAACCAAAATGAACAATAATGGAGATAATGGGCATCCCTGCCTTGTCTCTTTTTGTATTATACAATTATCTGACATAGATTCATTGACCAAGATTTTCGTTTGTTGTGTCATATATATAGCTGCAATGACTCTCCTGAAACATTCACCAAAGTCCATTTTTTCCAAAACTTGTTTCATAAAATCCCAAGAGACTGTTACCCGAAATGCTGTTTGAATGGGGAATTAGCTAAGCAGATCGGTAACTTTAATATTTTTATAGCAAGATCAACCAACTATACCAGAGCCCATTAACTGTGACCTTAAGAATCAAGACAGACAAGTGAATTCCGAATTAAGAGAGTTTATGTCATTTCCCCATTCAAGTTAATTTCAAAAAAGTTCTTAATGAGGGTATTTAATTCCTTCTGGATTTTTTCATCTTTCAAAAGTTTATCATTTAATCTCCATCTAAATGCTTGCCTATTATTCCATTCAAATGAAATTGGATTATGATCAGAAAAAGTCCTTGGTATTATATGAATTTTACGTAGTTGAGTAAAGATAGATTTGCTTGCCCATATCATATCAATTCTGAAGTGTGAGCCATGTCTTGCTGAATAAAACATGTATTCTTTAGCTGTAGTATTCATTGTCCTCCAAATGTCCTGTAATTCAAATTCTCCATCATACAAAAAAAAAAAAAAAAGATTTTGGTAAACATCCTTCCTTATCATCTTTAGCTCTTGTTTTCTTGTCCAGAATAGGCAGATTAACTCCATTAAAATCTCCCATCAGCAGAATCTGATCACCAGCATATAAATCCCCGCTACCATCATTTTTGTCCTAATATTGTTATTCTAATTATTAAGATTCTGCCATCTTGATCTTTATAAACCAATTCTGGATTTAATTTAGGATGAGCATGTAGGACTACTCCTTTAGTCTTTGTTTTGGATGATGAAATAAAAGTCTGACCTAAGGCTTTTCTTTCCAGATATTTTCTATCTTTCATAGAAATATGTGTTTCCTGTAGGCAAATTAATGAGTATTTTTGTTTTTGCAGATATTTAAAAATCCTTGCTCTTTTAACTTTTTCATTTAGTCCATTCACATTCCATGAGATTACTTTAGCCATGACATTGGAATTATACAAATTAAATTATGATTTAGATCCTCCAACTGCTCCTTGTGATTCAACTTCCTCTTCCTCTTCATCTTGTTGTCACTCTTGTTCCGTGGTGAGACCTACTAATTCTCTCTTGTACCTTCTCATGAACTTGCCAGCATCCACCAGTGAAGTAATAGTTATTCTGACCTCTTTGTAGGTAAAAGTAAGGCCTTGTGGCATTATCCAGCGATACCTTATTCCATTGTTCCTCAGCATCAATATGAAATCTTTGTATTTGTTTCGCTGTGTCAAAAGGTGACGAGGAATATCTTTAAGGATCACCAGTGGTGTCTCTCCTACAACAATGGGATTTTCATAGTGAGTCTTCATCATGACATCTTTAACCCTAATGTCGTAGAAGGAAATCATAACATCTCTTGGTTTGGATTTTTTCAGTCTTGCCGGCAAAGGTATCCTATATATTCTATTTATTGCATGGTCTAGTTCTTGTTCTTGTATATGGAATAGGTCAGCTAATGCTGTAATCAAGGTCTCTTTATTATCCCCTAGATCTTCAGGTAAATTGCATAGGCGAATATTAGGTTCTCTCACCTTCAAGTTCATCATAGCAAGCTGGTCTTTAGTTGTGTCCTCTTGAGAGTGTATTGCGTCAAGTTGTCTGTCATGTCCTTCCAACTTTTTCTTTACTTCTTTTTGGTCTTCCATCACCTTCTTGTCTGAAGTATCCATTGTCTTCATATCTGCTTTTATTGTTGTAACTTGAGCCTTTACATCTTTTATATCTTCTGTAACAGCATCAAGTTTTTGGTTTATAGCTTGAATCAATTGGCTAAGAGTAGTCATCATAGATGTTAGCTGTGTTATTTGACTGGACATTTGTTCATGTTGTTTTGCAAAGACTTCAGATTGTTTGGCTAGCATGTCTTGCACTTTTTTCTCCATAGTTGTATCTTGTGCGGTTTCTTTAAGTTTATGAAATGCAGGACTATGCAAAGAACCAGAGCTTTGATGGGCTCTAGACATTTACAGTGACAGTAAAACATTTTTTAAAAATTTGGCAGGCATCCAAAAGCCAAAGTCTGTAGTATATGGCTTATCAATAGAAGAGATGTATTTTCGCCGCAGAAAATAATGCCAAAATTGTCTTTTTAACTTAAAAACAGGATTTTAAAAGTTCAAATACCAACAAGTTGCAGGGGCCGCTCTAGGTCAGTAGAAGCAGGAAGTACACAGGAAGACGCGGACCTTCTGTTGTCTCCTCTCAATGGTTTCAGGGTGTAGGAACTATTTTGCTGTAACACTAGGGAGATGCACTTCAGACCTTACGACCTTCTTCCTTGAAAGTATGTTCTGCTGACGTGTAGAGCATTGAGGTTTGTAGCTTGCCGTCTTCCGGTTCCAAGATAGATCGCTTCCAGCAAAACGTGGTTGGAGGACCCTCCTAAACTGGAAAGACGTCTTTGATTGTAAGGGAGGGGGGTTAAGTTCTCCCTCCCCTTCTAGCATCGCTGCTTCTAATTGGTAGAGCCCATGCCAATCCAAAAGTCCAGTTTGTTTAGTCTATAAGCCCATCAGCTTGAAAAGGTTCCTGCCTTGTTATCTGATGGATTTTTCATTCAAAATCCTCTTATGCACTGGGCGGAGAGACGCGGAGCCTGAAAATATATTTGTCCACCCACCGTTACTTCTTATTTCGAGTAAGTACGAAAGAGTACTAACAACTCACTTGGATTTCTGGAGATGAGGTTTTGATAGTAGTAGTAGATCTTTGATGGAAGTAGATAGGGGAGGGCTGAGCCTAATGCCAAAGGAGCGTTCGAGGCGATAGCGTATCCCTCTGTGCCGGCGGGACCAGCATCTAAACCTCTGGGGGACTTATAAAAGCTCCCTCAGAGAGTTTAGGGATCAAACCGCTCTTGTCAGCTGCAGGGAAAATTCCTGCTTCCCGGTCCACTTGTTAGAACCAGGTTGGGGTGCTATTTGACACCCCAAATCAAGCGCATCTTGGATTTCCCTGGGAGAAGCCCAGGAAACGTAGCACTCAGTCCAGCTGCCCTATCGGAAGTCGAAAAATGCCTGACGTTCAAGCTGGTTTCAGAAAAGGAAGAGGCACTAGAGATCATATTGCAAATATACGCTGGTTACTGGGGCATATGAGAGAATTTCAGAAGAAAATCAGCTTGTGTTTCATAGATTACAGCAAAGCTTTTGACTGTGTGGATCATGAAAAGCTATGGCTGGTTTTAAAGGAAATGGGTGTGCCACTACATCTGATCGTTTTAATGCGCAACCTGTACTCTGGACAAAAGGCCACAGTTAGAACAGAATATGGAGAAACGGAATGGTTTCCAATTGGCAAAGATGTCAGACAAGGATGTATTTTATCTCCCTATCTCTTCAATCTATATGCAGAACATATAATTAGGAAAGCTGGGTTAGATTTAGATGAAGGTGGAGTGAAAATTGGAGGGAGGAACATTAATAATTTGAGATATGCTGATGACACTACATTATTGGCAGAAAATAGTGAAGATTTGAAACGACTACTGCTGAAAGTTAAAAGAGAAAGTGCCAAAGCAGGACTACAGCTGAACATCAAGAAAACAAAAGTAATGACTACAGGAGAATTACACAACTTTAAGGTTGACAATGAGGAAATTGAAATTGTTCAAGACTTTCTATTCCTTGGCTCCACCATCAACCAAAAGGGAGACTGCAGCCAAGAAATCAGAAGGAGACTGAGACTGGGAAGGGCAGCCATGAAGGAGCTAGAAAAGATTTTGAAGTGTAAGGATGTGTCACTGGCCACCAAGACTAGATTAATTCATGCCATCGTATTCCCTATTACTATGTATGGGTGTGAAAGCTGGACAGTGAAGAAAGCTGATAGGAAGAAAATAGATTCCTTTGAAATGTGGAGGAGAGTGTTACAGATTCCGTGGACTGCCAAAAAAACACATCAGTGGGTTATAGATCAAATCAAGCCTGAACTGACCCTAGAAGCTAAAATGACTAAATTGAGGCTGTCGTATTTTGGTCACGTCATGAGATAACAAGAGTCACTGGAAAAGACAGTCATGCTAGGAAAAGTTGAGGGCAGCAGGAAAAGAGGAAGACCCAATAAGAGATGGATTGACTCAATAAAGGAAGCCACAGCCTTCAATTTGCAAGATCTGAGCAAGGCTGTCAAAGATAGGACATTTTGGAGGACTTTCATTCATAGGGTCGCCATGAGTCGGAAACGACTTGACAGCACGTAACACACACACACACATTTCTAGGTCATATGCCATTAGTGCCTTTTTTCTGTAATCACCACCTGGAAGTTGGCAGTGGCAACCCTAGCCACGTCCCTTCCCTTATTGTCGTCTTCCCTTGGCTGTCAGGCCCTCAGGGAACAGGTCTAGCTCCTCCACAGCTGCGGTAGCTGCTTGCTCTCCTCAGCTTCGCTGTCAGTGCTCTCTTGCCGTCTTTTCCCTGCCCTTTCAGCCTTGTCTGCCACTATCCCCAGCTGTGAGTCCCCTCTCGCCTCAAAGTTGGCCCCAGCCCTCTCACGTCATCATGGGAATGTCCGGCAAATTGCTGAGCCAAATCTAGGTTGACACTTAGGTGTCTTCCACACAGGTTATCTGCCCCAAGTTCACTGATTTAGGGAAGCCCCCCCCCGCTTCTCCACAGCATCATGGTACATTCATGCACCTCCAGGGATTTCTATTTTTCTGCTTTTCTGTTAAGTTTTGGAAAAGATTGCAGTAAATCTTGGATGACTGCTATGTGCATGTTGGGGGGGAGGGTGAGATTTTCTGGCTCACATGGCAGCCGTTTTCTCCACCAGCGGAGGAGGGATGAAATGGCTGCCATGGGGACAGGGAAAATGGCTGCCATTGAAAAAAAATCAGCACTAGAATATTGCTACAGTGATATCAGTCAGTCATTTATTGGAATGGCACATAGCCAGACATATACAAAAATGCTATAGTGATATACTGTTCTAACAAATCAGGTTCTCTGAATTCCAAGCTTTCAATTTAAAAAGGAAGTCTCTGGGTTCTTCCCTTGCAGAGAGACAAGGAAAAGAGCACATTTTCACAAGGTAAGGGGATAGAGAATTACTTTTAAAAAGTAAAGGAAGCCTGCAATTTAGAGAAACTGCTGTACCCATCATTACAATTCCAGTGCCATTTTTAAAAATAAAATAAACCAAGCTGGGGGGTGGCCACTTATGGGGAATTGGGTAGGGAAATCATGGGGAAATCCCACTGCTGCTGTGCTTAACCTGCAGCTGCACCAATGACCTGTGTGTGTGTGTGTGTGTGTGTGTGTGTGTGTGTAAAGTGCCATCAAGTTGCAGCCGACTTATGGTGACCCCTTTTGGGGGGTTTTCATGGCAAGAGATTAACAAAGGTGGTTTGCCAGTGCATTTTTCTGCACAGCAACCCTGGTATTCCTTGGTGGTCTCACCAATAACCTCGAAACCACAAAATCTCATTCTTGTGTGGAAGACACCTTTTTCTACCCAAAAACATGAATTTGCGGATGTGTACTTGATGTCCATTTTCTGTTAAGCAATTAAGATTCAGGCATCAGATGGTGATGCCATCTCATCATATGACCATTGTTAATTTTGTTTCTGGAATTTGCTATTTTTGCCTTGGAGTGAAGGAGCACAATGATCTCATGATCTATTCCAAGCATGTCTGTCCTTGTTGAATTCTACCCTAGGGATTTCTGGGGGGATGGTCAATGTGTCTTCTCAGATTGGCATGGTGATGAGAGGAGACAAACGTGTTTGCTTCAAAAGTTCTGCAACCAGTTACACCAGAAGGTTTTCAAAAGCTATGCAGAAATAATAAACCTAAGATCTCCCCTATAATTAGCTAAATATATGTTATTTACTAATTTAATCAAACCTCCTATTAATTTCCAGAGAGCGGTGAAAAATAATTTAAAAATGAAATCTGAAAGTGCTGGTTATTAAAACCTCATTATGCAATTGATATCTCAGGTTAAGGAACAGATCCAAGGTGTAATCAATGTATCTTTACTAGCAATCAAATCATGCCTTTGTAACATGAAACCATAAGATCCATCCACACACTTTCACAAGCCCAAGAGATCTGCCCACTTGGATGCCAGCGACGATGCTGTAGAGTGACCTGGAACTGTCTATGTGCGGAGAGCTGCCTTCCCATCAGGATGGCGAAGTCTGTATTGCTGCTTCTGCTGCTTCTTCACATGGCAGGCAAAGTGTGTAGTCTGAAGTGCGCTGGGGATAATCCCCTTCAGATTCCCCATCAGTGGTACCAGCCAGGTGAAATCCTAATTGGTGCGATTGCAAATCATATTGGTTACATGTCCTACCAAGTTTCCTTCACAAGACCGCCATCTGAGGACTTTATTCACCTTCCAGTGTAAGGAATTAATTTTGTACCCCCATTGAATGATGATCTAATTTATTTTGCTGATTCCTTACCTTTCTATTAATTGCTTAGATCTGTTTCATTTAAATGTGTAACTGAAAAGAATATACTGAATGAATGGGTACTAAGACTGGTGGTTACAGAAATGAATTGCTTAAGAAACAGAAAATGTGTATTGTGCCCCCCCACTCCATAACAGCAACAAGGGCTGATGTATCATAAAAAATTTCCACTCTCCAGGTTATAGCATGTGTCTGCTAAGTTTTCCCAGTTTAATGGGCATACAGCCGGTCATGAGCCACTGCTCCTAAAGTCAGTAGTGGCAAAAGGATGGCAAGAAAGCAAGGAGGAAATAATACTTGGGGGAAAGGTTAATGTAACGAGGAAGCCAAATATCTGGATGGCATGAGTTTCAGTAGAAAGTCTGCCTTGTGTGACATTTAGGGGCATAATTCACTATGTGCAACATTGTATTTGCATAAGAGAGAGGGTAAAGCAACTTCAGGGAAATATTATGAAAGAGTTTGTACATGATTTGACTTCAAGCACTGTTGTTTTCTGGGGTGAAAAGAGATAATGTTTTTATTTGCAGTCTGAGTACAAAGTTTTACCAGCACATCCTGGCCTTCGTGTTTGCTATTGAGGACATCAATCAGAACCCTAACATCTTGTCCAATATCACCCTTGGATTCCACATCTATGACAGCTACATCGATAAACGGTGGACTTACCGGACCATTCTTGACCTGCTATTCCAATCTAATGGGTTTTCCCCCAACTTCAACTGTGGCATCCCGAAAAATGTGGTAGGAATCATTGGAGGACTTACCTCTGAAACATCCTCATTCTTGGCAGACATCTTAAGTCTTTACAAGATTCCACAGGTAAGCTCAATGCATGGGAGTATGAGATGGTTCTCTCATCACCAACCTCATCCAATCTTTACTTGTCTTTCTGGTACTAATTTCTGGGTCAGAAAAAGAAACAAAGATAACAACGAAAAACAGAAGTGAAATATTTCCAATTATATTGGTTTGGATATGGATCTCTAAAAGTAGTTGTCGGGGAAAGTTCCAGACAATGTGTGTTTAATAAGCGGGTCATGATGTATGAATAGATGGAGAACTGACTGAAAAAAATGTGTGGGTGTTAAAGAGATGAGTTCTTGCACAATTGTTCCTTATTGGATGTTGAGTATATGATGCTGGCACCTGTATAAATGGAAGAACAAGAAGGCAAGGGGAAATATTCAGAAGTCCATTTCATGTTTTGTATTAGTCTTAGGGTATCAGAGTCTGGAGCTATTTCAGCCCAGGTTTTTCCTGATGGTTCTGGGTAAGCTGGTTGGGCGAACTGCTATGAAGGACTTTGGAAGCCTTGGTGACTTTTCTTTCTTAGTTCTGAATAAATTATAGTTGTTTTACTATAATAATTTATTAGGTCTATGACCTCAGTCTTGGGAAGAGGAAAGGAAGGGAGGGGAACACGAGGAAGGATAGGAAACATAACACATAGTAAACATAATAAGGATAAAACAAGCTTAAGTTAACAATGCTAAAAACTAGGTGTCAGCCCAATAAGTAAAATTCCTAACTAAAATAAACTGGGGGCGGAGCAAACTGACTAAAAGTTGCCAGAGGTAGGCGTTGAGAGTTCTTTCTTCTTAATTGCAGCCACTCTGGCCAAAAAAGAGGTTAACATTCGATGTGGCTGCACCATTAGTTGAGTCGCCAAGCAAAAAAGGCAACACCCAGGCATGTGGAGGGAGGTTCAAGCTGGTGAGGATTGGAGCAATAAGAGCATCTCTATCTTGAGTTGTTTTACTCAAGATGTCCTTCAACATATTGCTGAGCAAACATAGCATCCAACACCAGGGTATGCACATACCCAGTAAGAAAATTGCCTTTCCTTTCCTAAGTGGATCTTAGGTGACAGAGACTGAAGGAAGAATGCACCGTCATTTCCCCCACAATTTACTAGGTTCTAGCTGTTTGGACACCATTGTGCAGCTCTGATGATTGCTAGATAAAAGTGATATGTGAGCCAAACCCATGGGTGAACGAGCATTGTTTGGTAAAATTAAAGTAGCTTTATACATAAGAAAGCAATACATAAAGAGGTCCTGACATATTGCTATCACCTCTCTATACCATACTTCTCCCCCCAGATTGCATATGGTTCATTTCAATCAACTGTGCATGATTCAACAAAGCTCCCTTCATTTTATCGCATGGTCCCCAATGAAGCCCTCCAGTATGTGGGAATTGTCCAGTTACTTGTCTATTTCCAATGGAAATGGGTTGGGTTCATCACTCCAAATGATGATGGTGGAGAACGTTTCTTGCAGACATTAGAGCCAATGCTTTCTAGGAAGGGCATCTGTGTAGCCTTCACAGAAAGGACTGTAAGAAAAGTCCATCTGGATAGCATAGAAGAACTGCTGAAGTTTGCTGACAGTAATACAGCAATTTTTCTAGGGAGCAAAGCAACTGCTGTTGTTGTATATGGAGAAAGCCCAACCATTATGTTGCTGGCAAATATGCTTTGGGCACTAGCACAAATGTCCATAACAGATTCTGAACATACAGAGAAAACATCTGAAGGGAAAGTGTGGGTTACAACTGCCCAGATTGATTTTGAAGTAGCTAGTTTTCAAAAGGAATTTGACATACAAATATTCCATGGAGCTCTTTCCTTCACAATTCACTCAAATGCAATCCTAGGATTCCGAGAATTTCTTCAGATGGAAAAACCTTCATGGGCTAATGACAATGGTTTTATCAAGGACTTCTGGGAAGAAGTATTTGACTGTGAATTCCCAGCTTCTATGAATCCAACAAACTCCAATCAAACATGTACTGGAGAGGAGAAACTGGAGACTGTTCCAGATACCATCTTTGAAATGAGAATGACTGGCCACAGCTACAGTATCTATAATGCTGTCTATGCTATAGCACATTCCCTGCATTCCATGCTCTCAGATGGAGCCAAGCACACTGCTGTGGAGGAAGCGGACAGACCGGATTTTCTGACTGTTAAGCCTTGGCAGGTAATCCCTGTGTGGGTGTTAAGTGCCGTCAAGTCGCTTCCGACTCATGGTGACCCTATGAATGAAAGTCCTCCAAAATGTCCTATCTTTGACAGCCCTGCTCAGATCTTGCAAATTGAAGGCCGTGGCTTCCTTTATTGAGTCAATCCACCTCTTGTTGGGTCTTCCTCTTTTCCTGCTGCCCTCAACTTTTCCTATCATGACGGTCTTCTCCAGTGACTCTTGTCGTCTCATGTCGTGACCAAAATACGATAGCCTCAGTTTAGTCATTTTAGCTTCTAGGGTCAGTTCAGGCCTGATTTGATCTATAAATCAATCCCTCCCCTCTCCTAAAGACCCCTATAATATATGGCAATATGTTCAAATCACCAATAGCACATGGGCACTTGCCTTTTAGTGGGCATCACCCTCCCTTCCTTGACAGATATGAATACAACAAAACCACAACATTTTTTGCCTCATTACTCCTATGGGTATCTTACTGGAAGTCTGTTATGCTGAAGAACAAATTGAGAACTCTACACTACCCTGGCAGCTATGGGTTGGAGTGACTCTGAGGCAACTGTCTTCTGTACCGAAAAATGTCCATTCCCCAACACTGGCCTCTCCTATGGATTATTTAAACCCCAATCACTCATAATCAAAGGGGGACACAAGCTTTGCTTAAATGGCAGGTAGAGTGCCAGTCTGCTACGTGCTCCCTAAAAGTATCTTATTCGGGAATCTGCTAGACCAAGACTGAAAATATTGATGAGGTAAATGGAAAATTTCATAGATATTTGAATGGACAGAAAAAAACACAGATGGAGATGAAGAAGAGAGATTTATTTAACAGAAAATAAAGTATTTAACAAGTTAAGGATCTTGTGGGGAAATGTTTCAGTGTCATAAAGTGATCTGCTTCTCAAATTCACCCTTATATATTACAAGCTTTCCCCAATGAGAGAAACCACTTTGTAACCATACCTCAGTGAATATAAAGAAACCCCGAGGAGAGATTTGTTTCCCCTTTCTTCTGACGGATTCCTTCATTGGGTTCAAGACTGCTGTTCCACACAGAACTCCTTTCCACAGAACCTGTACATGTTTAGGAATGTAGGTCTCTTTACAGGATGCTTATTTGCCTCACTAAAACAAGCTTTCTTCCCTAAGCCAACCCCAAACACTGAAAGCCAAATAAAAGCTTGGCTATGCTGACACTCTTATCCAGATCCACCAATCCCTGTCTGAGGGGGAAAAAACTTCAATCTTTTAAAACATTGGCTGTTACCGCACTTGTATTCCCAGCGATGTATTAAGAGTTTGAAAATGTTATAAAAAATACTGTTCACACTTTCTATGTATTCCCACTGATGTATTAAGAGTTTGAAAACGTTATAAAAAATGCTGTTCGCACTTTGTTTGGCCCCTTTAGCTGTGAAGATGTCTTCCAACCATTTAGAAGCTGTGGTATCCAAAAACCCCTTTAAAGCGATGTTTTTTATAACATTTTCAAACTCTTAATACATTGCTGGGAATACAAAGTGCGGTAACCCCCTGAGTCTGGTTAACTCCCTCCCATCCAGTGGAGATTTGCATGAGGCCAAAATCATGAGGATTCGTTCAGAGCCCTGGAGAAGTTGCGGGACTTTTCAGGATGGTTGCCACAATTATCTTCCACTATCTACCACTATTTACAATAGTATCAGCTACATTGCCATCTCTCTTCAAATGTAAAGTAGTTGTCTTCTTAAACCACCACAAAGCTCTGAATCTGAATCCCTCTAGAAACCTTTCTTTTGAATAATTCCACTGCGAATATTCCAACAAAGTGTCATCCCACTTTCACTTTTTCTATCTAGCTCCACCCATTTCTTTAGAGGATTTCATTCAACAACAGCGCTGGAGATCAAATTATGTTCAATGGTCATGGAGAATTAATAGCTGGGTTTGATATTACTAACTTGGCCACTTTCCCAAATAACTCCTACATCCGAGTCAAAGTTGGAAAGTTGGATTCTCAGACTCCTCCAGGAAAAGAGCTCACCATTCATGAACACAGAATTGAATGGCACCGGGACCTCAGTCAGGTGTGAAAGAACCACACTGTCTCTCGAGTGGAGATACATTGACAGTGGGTTGAAGGGAAACAGATAGAACCCCTTCTTCAAGCAGTAGTTTGTTAACCCATAAAATTCACCTACAGGGCATATAATAATGACACCATGGGTCTGGCCAAGAATGGAAAGTTTAATCTAATGGATCTGTACCATGCTTTAGACAGTGAGGTTAACCCCCCGCCCCCAATGAATGTGCCCTCTGTGAGGTCTCAGACATTAGATTCCTATACCATCAGATCTTTTGCTGCAAATGTATACATCAGTTGTGAAGGCAGGTTAAAGTAAGGTCTAAAAGCTGTTGCTAGAAGCAGTGGAAATACCTGGTGAGAATATCAAAGAGAAATCAAGGAAAAAAATTTCAAGGTATTGCTAGAGATGAGTATTTCTGAACACAGCCATTCTTCGCTCAGATCGTTCGGACAAATCTGATGCCAGTTTCTGATATTTAGCTTTCATGCAAGGTGTCACAAGTGTGTGGTGTCAGGATAATTTCCAGGCATCGCTGAATGAGACTCAATCCACTTTACCAATTTCACTGTAATGTCAGTCCTGGTTAGTTGGTGGATGATATTTGCCGTCATGTCTATTAATCAGGTTTGATTTCCCAGTCCCCCACATAAGCAGCAGACTCTAATGTGGTGAACTGGGTTGATTTACCCACTCCTACACATGAAGCCAGCTGGGTAACCTTGGGCTAGTCACAGTTCTCTCAGAACTCTCTCAGCCCCACCTACCTCACAGGGTGTCTGTTGGGGGGAGAGGAAGGGTAGTAAGCCAGTTTGATTCTCCTTAAAAGATAAAGAAAATTGGCATATAAAAACCAACTCTTCTTCTTCTTCTTCTTCTTCTTCTTCCAATTCTGCCTCATTTAATTTGCTTGAAATATTAGTACCAATTCTGCTTTACTATTCAGTGCATTGGACAGGGACTGTAGACCCAGCTCTCCATTGATTTAGATACTTGCTTTTGGTCTGAGAAAACGTTGTGCTCAGTTAGGCAGAATCATCTCTGCTCCCTACATACCCAAGTCGATTTGCACGAGACTGTGCCCTTTCCTTCATGCTTTTGAGTCCTTGTGTTAGTTATCTGAATGAGATCATTCGAAACTTGAAAATGAGATAGAACATTGAGAATGCTCTGGGAATTTCTAGGGCTCCAAATGAATGTTCTGCTGAGGCTGCAGTGGAAATCTGGAAGGTGAAGGTCCTACAAACTATTGATCAGGTTTGCCCCTTGTTGATCTCTCCTGCAGTTGGGGCAGAACACACAATAGTTCAGCATGGATCTGGGAGATCTGTAGAGGGCTGGCAGATGTATAGAAAGATGCTGGGGGGAAACTTATGCTGAATCCAACAGAGCGTGATATAGTGCTCACAGGAAGGCCTGCGAAGCATGCAGGGATAACAGCAAAGAAATGTTATTTCTCTGTTATCATTGTGTCTGCCAGTTCATGATGATCCCAACTGTTAAAGAGAGACTCCTAAATCTGAGACTTACATCCCTTTTACAGTTGTAGCACCCATCCTGTTGCATGATCATTTGAAGGAGGTTTGGAAAGTGCCTTCTGTATTTTTTTGGGTATCTATTATTATGTCGTGCTTTTAATTTGTTTTGTTGTAAACTTTTCTGAAACCATCAAGCAGGTACACACACACAAACCAGTATCTCTTCAAGTCTAAATTCTATCATTGTTCAAGGACAGAAGCCTCCCCTCTCTGTGTGCAATGACAAGTGCTACCACGGCTACAGCAGAAAAATGAAGGAGGGAGAGAAATTCTGCTGTTATGATTGTGCTCCATGTCCACAAGGGAAGATGTCGAACCAAGAAGGTAAGAGATGTCCTGTTAAGAGAGATTAATTCAATCAAATATTGAGCAATGCTGCAAGACAGAAACCATGAGTGGTATCCAAGAGGGTATTTTAATCTCTGCGCTTTTGGGAGATGTGGGAAAGAGGTTAAAAATGGTGTTTCCATATTATTGATTTCACCACTTATTTTCAGTGAGTGAATTGATCTTTTGGAGAAACTTTAATAGGTGTAAAGGATATACCACCACAAAGTACATTTTGAGCCCATTTCTGAGTGGGGGAAAGGTTCCGTTGCAGCTGTCACTGTACCGCCTCTAGAGCAACTTGCTGCCAGCACAGCAAGTTGAAAATTTTTTTTTTATTCAAAAACCCCATGGAACTCCACATAGATTTCCAAAGGGCTGCACTACGATTTTACAGGCATATATTGCCTTTTGCAAAATGGTACTTTTTCAGGATGAAAGGGAAGCTCCTGCCCTAGGAATGCCCTGGGAACACTCCCAGGATGCCGTTGCAAGCATTCACACCAGACATACACTGCCGGGGAGGCAGCGTGGATACAGGAGGCTCATGCTGCTGCATGGTGCCCCAGGGCTGGCGTAAGTCACCCTGTGCCATTGTCCATGCCAATTTGCATGGCACAAGTGGCACTGATGTTGGCTTAGGGGTCACATCATCTCTTATGCAGCTCCAGCTCCCTCCCCAAAGGAATGAATAACACCAGTGTTGTGAAAATGGGTCAAACATTGAGAACCATTGTTATTCCAATAATAAAGGGCACAAACCATCCCTGTTGGGCCCGAGCATAATCAAATGTTCCAGCATCCATATAACTTCGGTAGGAAAATATTTAAATAAAATTTTTAAAAAAATTCTTTGAAATATGGCAGAATATTTAAATTCTTCCTTAAGGAAAAATATGGTTTTGGGAGAGGAGATGAAACACGTCATGATCTTGGGTACTTCAACCCTATTTCTGATTTGAACAGCTTCTTCTTATTCTGTGATGAAAGTTTCTAAATAGTTTTATCTTCTTCTTTCAGACATGGATTACTGCATCACTTGCCAAGAGGGTCAATATCCAAACATGGTCCAAGATCAATGCATTCCCAAGATTCCAAGTTTCCTTTCCTTTGCAGATACATTGAGCATTTTTTTAGCCTTTATGGCTCTGTTCTTTTCTCTGATCACAGCGGTGGTGCTTGCCATCTTCATCAAGTACAAAGATACTCCCATAGTCAAAGCCAACAACCGGAGCCTCACTTATATTCTTCTTGTCTCACTCTTCCTCTGCTTCCTCTGCTCTTTGCTCTTCATCGGACAGCCTAACACATTGACTTGCCTGCTCCGACAAACAGCTTTTGGCATCATCTTCTCCATTGCTGTATCTTCTCTATTGGCAAAAACCATAATAGTTGTGGTGGCCTTCATGGCCTCCAAGCCAGGCAACCTTTTCCAGAAGTGGGTGGGGAAAAGGTTGGCACATTCTATTGTCATTTTCTGCTCCTCGATTCAAATAATCCTTTGTGCTCTTTGGTTGGCTGTTTCTCCTCCTTTCCCAGATTTGGACATGCACTCACTGACTGCAGAAATTATAATGCAGTGTAATGAAGGGTCAATCAGTCTCTTTTATTGTGTTTTGGGCTATATGGGTTTCCTGGCCATTGTCTGCTTCACTGTAGCTTTCCTGGCCAGAAAGTTGCCTGACAGTTTTAATGAAGCCAAGTTCATCACTTTCAGCATGTTGGTCTTCTGCAGTGTTTGGCTTTCCTTCCTGCCAACTTACTTGAGCACAAAAGGGAAAGACATGGTGATTGTGGAGATCTTCTCCATCTTGGCCTCCAGTGCAGGGTTATTAGGCTGCATCTTTTTGCCCAAATGCTACATTCTGATAGTAAGGCCTGAGATGAACAACAGAGAGTATTTGATAAGAAAACAAATTCTAGTCTCTATTAATTAAATGTAAAATCATCCCAGTGATCCAGCATTTTCTCTTGTGAAAAGCAAATGTAATATAAGTAAGCCAGTGAAGTTATTAAAGATGAAAGGCCATACTTCAGAGACTCACATGAAGAATGTCTTTACTATGGCTGACCCAGCTTAGCTCCCAAGCTCTGAGGAACTCAAGCTAACCCAGGCTATTCGGGCTGCTTCCATATGGAAGGAATACAATATTTTGGTGCATCCATTTAAAATAAATACTATTGGACACTAGGAGGATTCAAGTGAATGATTGAGACACTCTTCAAGAGCAAACTGCTATTGTATTGATAATTTAAGTTGTCCCACTTTCCTGTCTGTTATAGCTACCATTTTACTTCTCTTTAGTATGACATATAATATATTTATCTACGTGGTACACTATCTGCCTCCTTTCTCTCTGATCTCCTTTGGGAGACATCTTTCTGCTGTAGCCCAGAGCTGTGAGTACAACAGCTTCAAAAGATCCTCTGGGATCCATGTTCACTTCTACACATGTAGAGGACGTTCACACATGCATGCCCAGACACTGAAACTGACTTGGGTAGTGTTACATGCTTTCAAAAATGTCTTAGAGGTTTCAGATCACGTTGCAGCTTTCATCTCTGCTTCATAGGTCTTCCTTTTTAATGAATTTTATGTAACAATTATCAATAGTTGATCTCTGAGAGGGGATATGATAACCATGTTCAAGCACTTGAAGGGCTGTCACATAGAGGAAGGTGCCAAGTTGTTTCCTGTTGCCCCAGAAGGTCAGACCAGAAACAACGGGTTGAAATTAAATCAAAACAGTTTCCATCTAGACATTAGGAAGAATTTTTTAACAGTCAGAGCGGTTTCTCAGTGGTGTAATGCCTGAAATCATTATATACTATGGGAAATGTATTGGAAATGTATGCTTTTATGTTCCAGTTCGCATACTGGCACTTATAAAGATGCTAAGCCCAAAATATAAGACTTAGCATCTGGCACAGTACCATGTGAAGAGCACATATATGTAATAGACATGCAGCCCCAGGTATAAGGGGTGAAGTATTGATCCTTGAAGCAGATGTCCTAGTGTATAATCATCTAAGTTAGCATAGGTCTGGCAGACACCATTATGAGCTGCCAGAACAAAAGACTGCATCACGTGCCTGGCACAGCAGTGCACCTGTAGAGAAAAGCAATGTCTTAGGAATGTGGTCACAAGACCTGGTGCTTGCCTAGAAACAGCTTCGGCCAATGTGTACACGCTATGCTAATTAAAATGAATTGGACAGCCAATGTGCAGTGAATTGACGTAATTGTAACATCCCCAATCCAAGGTTATAAAAGTTGTTGTAATCCAGGGGTGGGGAACCTCAGGCCCGGGGGCCATATGCAGCCCCCGAGGACATTTTTTGTGGCCCTCGGGAGCTCTGGGACCCTGCTGCAGAGGCGGGGTGCAGGCTGGCCCTCCCAGAGGGTGTTCCTGGCACCACGGCTTACAGCGGTGCCGCGGCGCCCTTTGGACCTCCTCTCGCCGAATGTCGGCTGTTGAGCGAGAGGGAGGGGGAAAGAGGCTGGCGGCTCCCGGCGGCAGAGCATGCATGCAGGAGCCGATTGGGCTTCGGGGGGGGCCTTTTGTGGGCTCTGGGGAGGAGAGGGCATGGAGACTGGGGCCCGGTCGCGTGGGGCTCTGTGCGCTGCTGGGTGTGTGTGGGCAGGGGAGGCTAGGGCCCGGTCGCGTGGGGCCAGCAGGTGTGTGTGTGTGTGGGGGGGAAGGCTTTTCTCTCTTTTCTTCCTCTTTTTCTGTCACTCTTTCTCCTTTCTCTCCCTCTTTCTCCCTCTTTTTCTGTCTCTGTCTTTGTCTCCCTCCGTCCTTTTCTTTGTCTCCCTCCGACCTTTTCTTTCTTTCTCCCTGTCTCTCCATTTCTTTCTCCCTTTCTCTCCCTTTCTCCCTCCCTCCCTTTTCCTCTTTCTGTTTTCCTTCCTCCCTTACCGATCAACTGTGGGCTGCGCCTCCCTGGCACCTCGTTTGCTCAGGCCCACTGCTGGCTGCCCTTCTGCCTGGGAGGGGGGAGGGGGGCACCCCGCAGGCCTTCTCTGTGTGGCCTCCCCTGGGGTTGCCAACCTCCAGGTGGTGGCTGGAGACCTGGCAACCCTCGCCTCTTCCCCCTTGCACCGGGAGATCTACACCTGGTATGGCCCCTGAATGATGTCATAAATGTGCAAATGGCCCTTGGCAGGAAAAAGGTTCCCCACCCCTGCATTACACCATAAGACACATCCACACACTTTCAGCAAGTCCAAAAGATCTGCTGCTTCGATGCCAGTGATGATGCTGTAGAGCAGTGATGGAGAGCCTTTTAGAGACCAAGTGCCCAAACTGCAACCCAAAACCCACTTATTTATCGCAAAGTGCCAACATGGCAATTTAACCTGAATACTGAGGTTTTAGTTTAGAAAAAGCAACTCATATATTAACATCTTTTGTCTTAAAAGAAAAACACAATAACAGAGCTTTCAATGATACAAACAACTTTTTATTGAAAGGTAAAAGTTTGCATTTGGCATGCTTTTGAACAATTAATGTGATTTTTGCTGTTGTATGCATGCTGAAAGATGGGAGGTGTCACAAAGCCCGCACTGTGGCCCAAGCGCTCTGCTCCCCTCCAGCTATGCCACTCTGTGAGCTATGCTCCCCTCCAACCTATCTCCTCTCCATCCCCACCACGGAAATCACCTTCGCCACAGACTCAACAGGCTGCTGTCCATGCCACACCCTCACTCCACATGTGAGCCGCCCTGCCACATGTGACAGGGGAGGGAGGAAGCGCTCCCATTGGGCTGCTGGGCAGAGGGGCGGGTGATGTAAGAAATGCCCTCAGGTGCGCATGGAGAGGGGGAGGGGAGCAGCCTGGCCCCGCGCCCCTCTGGCTTTCTAGTAACGAACTCAGGCGAACTCTGTGCTGGGGCGACGGCGTGCGTGCCCACAGAGAGGGCACTGAGTGCCCCCTCTGGCACACGTGCCATAGGTTCGCCACCACTGCTGTAGAGTGACCTGGAAGAGTCTATGTGCAGAGAGCTGCCTTCCCATCAGGATGGTGAAGTCTGTATTGCTGCTGCTGCTTCTTCACATGGCAGGCAAAGTGTGTAGTCTGAAGTGCACTGGTGATAATCCCCTTCAGATTCCACATGAGTGGTACCAGCCAGGTGAAATCCTTATTGGTGAAATTGTAAATCTTATTGGTTACCGTTTCCTTCACGAGACACCCATCTGAGGACTTTATTGACTTTCCAGTGTAAGGAATTGACCTTGCATCACAATGAATGATGATTGATTTTATTTTGAGAACTGCTTATATTTATATGATACTAATTCCTTTGATCTGCTTTGTGGAAGGGTAAAATTGAAAGAATATGCCCAATGAATGGTTACTTAGAATTGTAGTTACAGAAATGCACTGTTGAAAAACCAGTAGGGTTAGAATTGATAACCTCCAGGTGGTGGCTGGAGATCTCCCACTATTGCAACTGTTCTCCAGGTGACAGAGATCAGTTTACCTGGAGAAAATGGCCCCTTTGGAAGGTGACTTCTATGATATTATACCCCACAGAATTCCCTTCCCTCCCCAAATCCCACCCTCCTCTGACTCCACCCCCAAAATCTCCAGGTACTTCCCAACTCAGAGCCGGCAACCCTATGAACTGTGCCCCACCCATAACTGAAAAAAAGGCTAATGCAATGTAAACCTTTTGTTCTCTCAATGTTCTAATATGTATCTACTGAGTCTTCCCAGTTTAATGGAATCCTACCTGTCATGAGCTACTGTTATTAAGTTAGCTGTTAGCAAACGGATAGCAAGAAAACACAAGGAGGAAATAATATTTGTGGGAAAGGTTTATGTGATGAGGAAGTGAAATATCTGGATGACGTGAATTTCATTACAAATTGTGCCTTGTGAGACATTAGGGGACACCATTATGTACAACATTGTACTTGCATTAGAGAGAGGGCAAAGCAACTAGGGGAAATATTGTGAGGGAAAGAGGCTGTGCATGGTTGGTCTTCTACCAATGTTGTATTCTGCAGTGAAAAGAGAGTGTTTTTATTTGCAGCCTGAATACAAAGTTTTACCAGCACATCCTGGCCTTTGTGTTTACAATTGAGAGATCAATCAGAATCCTAACACCTTGCCCAATGTCACCCTTGGATTCCACATCTATGACAACTACTCAGATAAAATATGGACGTACCAGACCATTCTTGACCTGCTCTTCCATTATAGTGTGTTTTCCCCCAACTTCAACTGCAGCATCCCGAAAAATGTGGTAGGAATCATTGGAGGACTGAACTCTGAAACATCCTCATACATGGCAGATGTCTTAAGTCTTTACAAGATCCCACAGGTAGGATGAATGCTTGGGAGTATGAGATGGTTTTCCCATCACCAACCTCATTCAATCTTTGCTTGTCTTTCTGGGACCAGTTCCTGGGTCAGAAAAAGAGACAAGGAAAACAACTAAAAGCCAAGGTGAAATATGTCCAATTGTATTGTTACATCAAGTCTTCTGAGGACACAACATATTTCCAGATTGTCCTTTGACAGTCTCATTTCAGTCTTCAGCTTGATTCAGCCTGCTGGGCTATGACTGCATTTTGGAGGAGCAGATATCTGCGTAATGTGAAGGGTCAGGATGCCCCTTCAAGTAGAGGCTAGGGCATGTCTTGCTTCGATCTATGTCTGGCTTAAGTTAAACCTAAAACCTCAAGGCCTAACCCCCTTGGTTCTTCTAGATAATTATCAGTCTACATGGCTGATGGCAGTCAGAGGCAAGTTGGCCGAAATGGGCTTCTCCCCTCAATTGGCCCTGGTAATGGGATATGATCAGGCGAGGCAAAGTATAAAACAAAGGATACCGCATATGGAACACCAAAAAGTTCTATAGAAGGCACCAACTTTCCTGTCAGCAGAACAGTCCAGATATGTAGCCTCTCCTGCTGCCTACCTTTCCCAATTAGAGATCTTTAGATATAGGAAAGCATTCACCCTTGCCAGATGCCAAGCTCTTTCCTCGGCGGTTGTGGATGGGAGATACAGAAACGTTCCCCTGGAGGATAGGATATGTCCCTGTGCTTTAAAGGAAATTGAAACAACAGAGCATGTCCTACTACGCTGTCCATTATACCAAGAGGTTAGTTCTAAGTTTATCTCCCCTGGCTTAGTCAGCATTCCAGCCATTCAGGTCAGGAGCAAACTAAAATGTTGCTTATAGACGAAAATCCACAGGTTACAATAGGAATAGCTAAGTGTTGTGCAGCAGCCTGTAGAATCCACCAGACGCTGCTGAGAACACCAATGTGTCAATAATTTTAATGGGTAGTTTATATAGTTTGCAAAGAGTCCAAACAACTTTTTTACTATTTGTATTAACCTGTGGGTAGAGAGTAACACTAAGGGTTTTAATGGTAAATTGTGCTGCGCTGGTCTATGACTGTTTTTAATAAAGATTGATTGATTAATTAACATAGGGTGCACTTGCACACATATGAATGACAAGAAGTTGAGGCCCCTCAAATTCTTGGGTTTTATTATTTCCTTGGTTCAGGCCTGGAGGCCTATGAGTTTTGTGCTGTTGGGATTTTGGAGCAGTGAAATAGTTACACTTTGAAAGCTGCTTCTGGGGAGGGAACAAGATAGGCAACCAGCTGCTTCTCGTTAAACCTTTCCCTCCCCTTTCTGGAATGCAAGGCCGTGCGTGTCACGGTAATTAATCGGTCCGCCATCATGAGGATGTCCAGGTGTAGGTAGTTCTGCAGGCTTCCTCACCTGAACACATCAATTAGGGAGTCAGCATTCTGACCCAGTGATTAATTAACAGCTAATTCCTTTCGTTTTCTCGATTGGCTTCTATGAGCTCATCCCTTTGAGAAAACGGATATAAGGACAGAGCAGCCCTGAGAAAAACTATGCTCATTGGGGGCATGGCAAGAAGGCTGTGCAGGCGGCATCACAACCCATTTGATTTTGGCCCTTGAGGGGGAAACTCTGGTCAAGCTGACCTGTTGGAGGAACTTTACACAATTTGTGAAACTCTTGATTGCTGGAAGCATCTTTGGAAACTGGTAACTATTGGAACATTGTTTTGAAAAGCCTTGCCAAACCTCTTGAATACTGAAATATTGTATGAGTTAGCTATGCTAAATCATTTTGTTATTTTCTTGCTTAAAACTTCATGACTTTTGGTTCTTGTAGGTTATCTGGGCTGTGTGACTGTGGTCTTGGTATTTTCTTTCCTGACGTTTCGCCAGCAGCTGTGGCAGGCATACTGGCGAAACGTCAGGAAAGAAAATACCAAGACCACGGTCACACACCCCGGATAACCTACAAGAACCAATGAACTCTGACTGCGAAAGCCTTCGACAATATTTCATTACTTTTCTTTTCCTGTAACCAACATAAATCTTATAAAATAAATCATTAGCCTTTTAAATTGGCTGTGTCTGTGACTTTGGGATTCCAAGCCTAAATCAAGTGCCTTGTGGGTGTCTGTGTGTGAAACCACCTACCAAAAACCTAAGACAGTGTTGGGAAGTGTGAACAGTCCTGGCTAGGTCTCACCCTGGCAAGAAAGGTGTCACACTGAATTTGAAGCTTGGCTGGGGTTTACTCTGGACCCCTTGCCTGGAGGCTTGCCTTTTGATCCAGAGTTGGTGGCAGCTACTCATTGAACTTGCGGTGAAAGCCTGGAGTTTAATGTTTTGGGAAACGTTTGACCAAACCAAAGCAGCCCAACTGGTGGAGGCTGGTTGGAGCTCTGACATGGTGGGCAGTGGTGTGATCTGGACTGGAATCCTGAAAGTCATTTTACACTTTTGTTTGTGCTGGGTTTACAGCTTGAAGTGGTAAGCGTGTTTGTTATTTTGTGAGGTGCTAGCTAGGATTACTTTCTTTGGCAATGGCAAAGGAAAGACCGTCTTTTGAATGGAGAGGCGACAGCAGCCTTGTGATGGTGGATGTGACTGGCTCCCCGGATGCCTGGTGTGTTTCTGAGAGGGAAAGGAATGAATTCCTAAGAGGAAAAGATAAGCCCCAGCTGTTTCCAGCCGCCCTGGCCGTTCCCCGAGCGAAGGAATTCTTATGCAAACAGGAGGAGACGGAGGAACGGGAGAGAGTGGCCGAGAGGATACTAAAGGAGGCTTTTGCTGATTTGGATGACCGATTTTATGACCTGCCAAAAGGACTGAGATGACAAGACTACAGCCAAGAAGCCTACACGGGTGAGAAATGGAGGGGGAAGAAGGAGATTCCCTGAGAAATTTCCCTTGGAGAATGGCACTGGAGTTTTGTGGAGGGGGGAAAGCCCAGCCATAGAGACTATGCTAGACAACAGGAGAGCGAGCGAAGCCCCCCCCCCCAACTATGGCGAAAGTAGAATGCCCCAGTCCAGAGACTGCCTGACTCTAGAGGAGGAGCGATATCATGCCTGGGCCCGAGCAGAGCGGAGCAGGGCTGGACAGAGAGATGAGTGGGCAGACTGGAAGGAGGATTATAATTCCATGAGACGTTTGAGGCCAAGGAGGGTCCAATGGAGAGAGGACCGGGTGTCTGAAGGTGAGGAAGGTTTCTCCCAATATAGAGACAGACTCCAGAGGGACTTCCTTGCCACTTGGAGAGCTAACAAAGATCTGTTGCCCTCATATCAGGACGGTATGGATATTGTGGCCTATTTTGTGCTTTTTGAAAGGGCTTGTCTGGACTTTTCAATCCCTACTAGACACTGGATGTGGGTGCTGACAGCCCAAATATCTGGACGTCTACTGGACCTTATGGGAAATTTGCTCCCAAGTAAAACAAGGGACTATGTGGCGTTTAAACAGCTGGCCCAACAGCATTTTGGTTTGTCAGCTGAGTCCTACCGCAGAGCATTTCGGAAGGTGGACTGCTCTGAAAGTGAGAGTTACCTGGCAACAGCAGCCCGGTTATCCAGGAACTTTGATGGTTGGCTGGCCGCAGAAGGTGTGCAGACTTTTCAAGATCTGAAGGACATTTTGTTATTAGAACAGTTTTTCCATCTGCTGCCAGGGGAACTTGGAGCTTTGGTGAGAGATTGGAACCCTTTGACTTTAACAAGCACTGCTAAGTGTGCAGAGAAATCGAGAGCGAACCGGCAGAGGGACCAAAAGCAGCCAGACTACTCGGGAGGAGAGCTGCAAGAAACTGCACCTGTCTCAACAGAGGGGGGGCATGGGGCTGTGCAAATGGCTGTGATGGATTATTGTCAAACCTGCTGCTATGACACTGAATGTTTAGAGCAGGATTTAGCAGTTAAACAAAGTATGGAAGAGCGGGTAAGGCAGAAAGAGACAACAGAGAAGGTGGGGGAGATTTCATTTCAATGCTGTCAGTAAAACTTGGGTCACAGACAGCAGCCAGTTTAAATGTCTGCCTTATGGATACAAATGTTGTGCTTGATGGGGGAAGGGGAACAAAGCCGCCCCTGAGATTGGTAAATGATTCTGAGGGGTCCATAAAAGCTCATCAGACTGATGTGGATCTAACTGGTCATAAAAATTTGGCAGACAGTGAATTGAAGAGCTTTGCAGAAAGATGCCTTCACTTGTTTCTTGATAATGAGCCCGTTTAGGAAATTTCACCCTGGGGAGGTGGCAACTGAACCTGCCCCTGGAATAGATTCAGCAGAGACAGAGGTGAAGGAGCAACCATTTGGTATGTCTTCTGCTTGCCAACAACAGGGAGATTTGAGAATGCTGGAACCTGGCCCAGCTTTGAGTGTTAAACAACAGTGTGTGGGGTTGGGAAAATTGGGAAAGGATCTGACCAACCTACCTGGCAAGACTGAGGTGCCCAACCAGGAAACAAATGGAGGGGGTGCCCTGCTGACTGATCCCCTCCCAAGTAATACCTGTTGTCATCTAAGGAAAGAAACCTGTGCTGACCCAAGTGTGTTTCTGGTTTCAAGGGGTGGCGCAGAGTCTTGGGCTGTGGTCATGTGTAAATTTTTCCTTGAAAACGATGATGTTTGTATGAAGAAAACATCAATGAAATGCCTCTTACAGATCACAGGGTCCCATAAGCCACCATAGGAGCTTTAAAGAAGCTATTAGTATTTTTTTGGAGAGCTTGTGCGAATTCAGATACATATCATGGGTTAAAGTATAAGAGCTAACTGTTGATTCTTTTGTTTAAGGATTTTAGGAATGCAATGTGTGTGCTCTAACCGTTTGTTTCCTTTCTGTATTTGATTTTAAAGTTTTTGGGTATCTTGTTAAGGCTAATAAATTTGGAGATAGACTTTTTCTACCTAAGGACTGTCTGATATAATATGTTTTAGGTTGAGGTTTTAGAACAGAGTGATATATAGTTTTAACATTGACTTAGTCACGGTAGAGGAAAGCTTTTAGGTAAAATTAAGGTACCCGTAATTTCACCTGGAAGAAGGGGAAGGATGTCAAGAAGTTGAGGCCCCTCAAATTCTTGGGTTTTATTATTTCCTTGGTTCAGGCCTGGAGGCCTATGAGTTTTGTGCTGTTGGGATTTTGGAGCAGTGAAATAGTTACACTTTGAAAGCTGCTTCTGGGGAGGGAACAAGATAGGCAACCAGCTGCTTCTCGTTAAACCTTTCCCTCCCCTTTCTGGAATGCAAGGCCGTGCGTGTCACGGTAATTAATCGGTCCGCCATCATGAGGATGTCCAGGTGTAGGTAGTTCTGCAGGCTTCCTCACCTGAACACATCAATTAGGGAGTCAGCATTCTGACCCAGTGATTAATTAACAGCTAATTCCTTTCGTTTTCTCGATTGGCTTCTATGAGCTCATCCCTTTGAGAAAACGGATATAAGGACAGAGCAGCCCTGAGAAAAACTATGCTCGTTGGGGGCATGGCAAGAAGGCTGTGCAGGTGGCATCACAACCCATTTGATTTTGGCCCTTGAGGGGGAAACTCTGGTCAAGCTGACCTGTTGGAGGAACTTTACACAATCTGTGAAACTCTTGATTGCTGGAAGCATCTTTGGAAACTGGTAACTATTGGAACATTGTTTTGAAAAGCCTTGCCAAACCTCTTGAATACTGAAATATTGTATGAGTTAGCTATGCTGAATCATTTTGTTATTTTCTTGCTTAAAACTTCATGACTTTTCTTTTCCTGTAACCAACATAAATCTTATAAAATAAATCATTAGCCTTTTAAATTGGCTGTGTCTGTGACTTTGGGATTCCAAGCCTAAATCAAGTGCTTGTGTGTGTGAGTGTGAAACCACCTACCAAAAACCTAAGACAATTTTGGGAAGTGTGAACAGTCCTGGCTAGGTCTCACCCTGGCAAGAAAGGTGTCACACTGAATTTGAAGCTTGGCTGGGGTTTACTCTGGACCCCTTGCCTGGAGGCTTGCCTTTTGATCCAGAGTTGGTGGCAGCTACTCATTGAACTTGGGGTTAAAGCCTGGAGTTTAATGTTTTGGGAAACGTTTGACCAAACCAAAGCAGCCCAACTGGTGGAGGCTGGTTGGAGCTCTTTGACAATTAATGCTCTACTTCTTAACATTCCTGACTTGAGATCTACATTCAGGACAGCCTGTCATGATATGAAGCCATGTGGCCACTTAGGTCAGCCTAGCAGGCTGTTTTGGTGATTCCTTCATTTAGCAGGTCTGTTCTGTGGTAGTAGTAGTAGTAGAAGAAGAAGAAGAGTTGGTTTTTATATGCCAACTTTCTCTACCACTTCAGGGAGACTCAAACCGGCTTACACTCACCTTCCCTCTCCCTCCCCACAACAGACATCCTGTGAGGGAGGTGGGGCTGAGAGAGCTCTAACAGAGCTATAACTTGCCCAAGGTCACCTAGCTGGCTTCATGTGGAGGAGTGGGGAAACAAATCCAGTTCACCAGATCAGCCTCTGCTGCTCATGTGGAGGAATGGGGAATCAAACCCATTTCTCCAGATCAGAGTTCACCTTGCCAAAACAACGCTCTTAACCACGATGTCACGCTGGCTTACACTTTTAGAATGGTACCTTGCTGCAATTGGCATTGGTGGTCTTCTTCCATCAAGTGCATGTCTTTGAGAGGGAGGAACATGCCAACCCTGGTGATGAATGCGGTAGCAGATGTTGCAGCCAGATGGCCCTCATGTTGTAGCACCCACCCTGTTGTATGATTATTAAGAGAAGGTTTGGAAAGTGCCCTCTGTAATTGCTTTTTGAAGAACATGCAAGTCTTTCCACTTCCCAAATGGTACACAGACACCAATACTCAGCACAGTAATATTTTAAATATTTATATTATGATATAGTGTTTTTTATTTTTTCTTTCCATGGTGCATGTTTATATATGAACACACATATACACCAGTATCTTCTTGTGTCTAAATACTTTGGTTATTCAAGGACAGAAGCCTCCCTTCTCTTTGTGCAATGACGTGCTACCCCGGTTACAGCAGGGAAATGAAGGAGGGAGCGAAATTCTGCTGTTATGATTGGGCTCCTTGTCCACAAGGGAAGATGTCGAACCAAGAAGGTAAGAGATGTCCTGTTGGGAGAGATTTATTCAATCATATATCCAGAAATGCTGTGTGACAGAAACCATGAGTGGTATCCAAGAGGGAATTTAAACACTGCGCTTTTGGGAGATGTAAGAAAGACGTTAAAAGTGGTGCTTCCTTATTATCCATTTCAGTACTTCTTTTTCAGTGAGTTCATTAAAACTTTGGAGACATTTTATTAGTTTTAAAGTCCATTTGATGAATAACATGACTGTGGTGAACAACCAAATATGGTTTTGGAAGTGGAGATGAAGCAATTCATGAGCCTCGGTTTTCAACTGTATTTTCAGATCAGGACAGCTTCTTTTTATTGTGTGAGGAAAACCGATAAATAGGCTTATCTTCTTCTTTCAGACATGGATTACTGCATCACTTGCCAGTAGGGTCACTATCCAAACATGGTCCAAGATCAATGCATCCCCAAGATTCAGAGCTTCCTTTCTTTTGCGGACACATAGAGCATAATTTTAGCCTTTATGGCTGTGTTCTTTTCTCTGACCACTGCTGTGGTGCTTGCCATCTTCATCAAGTACAAAGACACTCCCATAGTCAAAGCCAACAATCGGAGCCGCACATATGTCCTTCTTGTCTCTCTCTTCCTCTTCTTCCTCTGCTCTTTGCTCTTCATCGGACAGCCTAACCAAGTGAACCTGCCTCCTCCGACAAACAGCTTTTGGAGTAATCTTTTCCATTGCTGTATCTTCTGTGTTGGCAAAAACCATAATAGTTGTGGTGGCCTTCATGGCCTCCAAGCCAGGCAACCTTTTCCGGAAGTGGGAGGGGAAAAGGTTGGCACATTTGATTGTCATTTCCTGCTCTTCGATTCAAATAATCCTTTGTGCTCTTTGGTTGGCTGATTCTCCTCCATTCCCAGATTTGGACATGCACTCACTGAATGCAGAAATTATAAAGCAGTGTAATGAAGGGTCGGTCCGCCTGTTTTATTGTGTCTTGGGATATATGGGTTTCCTGGCCATTGTCTGCTTCACTGTGGCTTTCCAGGCCAGAAAGTTGCCTGACAGTTTTAATAAAGCCAAGTTCATCACTTTCAGCATGTTGGTCTTTTGCAGTGTTTGGCTTTCCTTCCTGCCAACTTACTTGAGCACAAAAGGGAAAGACATGGTGATCGTGGAGATCTTCTCCATCTTGACCTCCAGTGCATGGTTATTGGGCTGCATCTTTTTGCCCAAATGCTACATTTTAATAGTAAGGCCTGAGATGAACAACAGGGAGTATCTGATAAGAAAACAAATTCTAGTCTGTAATAATTAAATTTATAATCGTCCCAGTGATCCAGCATACCCTCTTGTGAAAACAAATGCAACATAAGGAAGCCAGTGAAGTTATTAATGATCAGAGAACTCCACCAGCCCTGAGAGGCGAAACAATATTCACAAGCCCTGCAGGGCACTCGAGAGCTAATCAGGCCACTGAGATGTTGATGAAGCCCCTAGTGGCGGAAACGCATATAACAATCCAGAAAGCGTTCCTAACTCCCTTTCTGGCTGCGAAGACTTCGTTTGAAGCTATTTCAACTTCACCTGTAGCCTTCTTGGCAGTTTGAAAGATACTATTATTAAGTGAACTTTCATTCCTTGGATTATATTATCCTGTGCAACAGAAGCACAATTTTTTTGGCATTGTACATAGTGTGATATAATTGTTTGTGTTGTTGTCAATTTTTATTTATGCAGTCACTTGGGTGGTAAGCACTTTGTTAATTTATCTTAAATTTGATGTTAATAGAATTTGTTACAATTGTTCATAGAGCCTTATGCTATTTTTTTGCCAGACCCCTGGGAGGGGCCAACTGCCCACCCGATCACGTTCATCTCCATCGTCATCGAGGTGGTTGCCTGGGGGGGGGGGCAGCCCAGGGTGGTGGAGGTGGGGGACAAGAAGCAGAGGAGCTGCTGCTTGGGCCTCCCCCTCCCCAGGACAGCTCCCCCTTTCGGCTTGCATTGACCACACATGCTGGGAGAGCTCGTCTCGCCAGCGCAGCAGCTGGTTGGCCCGCTCGGTGATGCTGTCCTTGATGCGTGGGTCGCACATGCTCACCAACATGTAGACCGTCTCCTGGGTGCCAAGCGCAAGCCGGTTTGCCACACCGTCTTGCAGCCTCTGCACCAGGGCACTCACGGCTGGAACCAACTCTGCTCGTTCTTCAGCTGGCTCCAGAAAGGCGCCCAACCTCGCATGAAGCCTGTTGGTCATGGGGGTGAACAGAGCCAGAGTCGCCATCAGAGGAGATCATGTCTGTTCACTGCTTGAAGGGCTCAAGCACCATCACAGTCTGAGAGACAGCCAGCCACTTGTCATCCCTGAGCTGCCTCTCAGTCCCCAAGGCATTGGTCTCATGGAACAATGCCCAGAGGGCCCTCTTCTGCTCCACCAAACTCCTGAGCATGGCATGGGTGGAGTTCCAGCGCATGTAGATGTCGCCCTTCACATGGTGCTCTGGCATGCCTTCTCGGGTCTGCATCTCACGCAGTGTATAGTTGTCCTTCGTACTGCGTGAGAAGTGACTTACAAGCTACTGGCATTTCATGATGAGAAGCCGGAACTCATGAGTCACGGCATCCTGCCTGGGTTCTTGAGAGCCCAGGCCCAGGGCATCCCTGACCACGAGATGGAGAAGGTGGGCCGCACAGTAAATCCGTGCCTCCAGGCCCAATGATCCTGCTGCTGCCCGGATGTTTGCACCACCGTCTGTCACCATGAAGCCCATGGCTACATCCCTGCCTAGCCAGGCCTCTAACTGTGCCCTCAGGGAAGCGGCAATGTTGGCCAATGTGTGTGCCTCTGCGAACAACTGTATGTGGAGCATAGCCTGGTGATAGCCAGGCCGGCAGCACTCTCCCTGCCTAGCGCTGCTCCCCACACCCCCACCCACGAGCTTGTCGGTTTGCCACCAGTGCGCCGTGAGGGAGAGGAACCCGTGCTGCGTGTGCTGGCTTGTCCACAGGTCGGATGTGAAGTGCACAGTTCCCCTGGCAGCGCGGGACAGCTGTGCCTTCACATATGCCCTGGCAGCCCTGTACAACAAGGGCACAATGGTCTGTGCCATCGTGGAGCAAGCTGGGAACCTGTACCAGGGTGCCAGGTAGTGGATCAGCCTCCAGAAGGAAACCTCTACCAGACGATAGGGTAAATCATCCATGGCAATCACCTCGCTGAGGAGATGAGACACCTTTCTCGTCGCTGCCCTAACCCCACCTCTAGGTGCCCTACGGACACCACGCCCCTCACCAAACATCTCTGAAAAAGTCACTTGGTGTACCTTTTCTGGCTGGCAGAGCACCAGGCAATGGCAGTGTGCTGGCTCCTGGCCCCTTGGCCAAAGAAGAACCAGCCTCTCTCTCCCCTTGAAGAAGCACCGCATTGTGGTGCTTCCGCAGATGGTTTTGGAGTGTGGAGGTCAAGAGATGATGGGCACCTCTCCCTTGACTGACTTGTGCCATACAGAGCTGGCACTCAGCGAGTCGGGGATCATCCTCTGACACCCGGAAGTACTTCCAGGCCGAGCTTGTGAAGTGGCTCCCATGGAGCAGCCTGCCTAGAGGTGCTCGGGGTAGACACGTCATGTCTTGAGAGCGTGGGGGTAGGTGGTGGTGGGGGAAGGGGTTGAGATGGCTGACACACTCTGGGTGCACTTATTCCATCTCTTCCTTTTGAACCTCCTCCACCCCTCCTCCAATGCTCCCATGGAAGAACTGCTCCTGGGGAGTGAAGAAGAAGGCAAAGTCGACGGGGGGGGGGGGGGTCGTCCAGCTACCATGCTAGCTCCTCCACCACCCTCCTTGAAGTGGGGGTGAGCTCCGACAGACCAGCATCAAAGAAGCTCAGCCCCAGTTCCTCCTCAGGCTGCCCCCCTCCTCCTCCACCCGCTCCTGCAGGAAAGGTTCAATAACAGCAACAGGAGGAGGAGCAGGAGGAGGGACAGCCAGAACAGCAGCAGCAGTCCCCTGCCCAGTGCCAGCAGCACCTGTTGTCACCTGTGCAGGGGTGGCAGCTCCAGAGGCCCCCTCAGGAAAGAGGCTCCGCCACTGGATCTTGGAGGGAACCTCCGGAGCTGCTCCCAGCACAGGTGGGGGGTGAGCCAAAGCCCTCCCCCTCCCCCCTCTAGTCTTCTGCTTCGCTTCCCCCCCCGGGGCCCCTCTTGCCTGCACCCCTGCTGCTCATTGTTCCCCTGGGCCAAACTCTGGCTACCTGGAATGTGGGGAAGTTTAACTGGCTAGCTAGTTGCTCTGGAGTAGGATCAGTCCCTGAGCTGAGAACTTTTTATGTACCCTCCCCCAAAGACAACTATGGGATTTTCTCCCAAACAACACAAGAGGTCATAACCTAACCTGAACACCTTCTGGTTTGTTTGTTTGGTTCTTTTGAAGAACTACCTGGGGAGCCTAGTCTACAGACTTGTGTTTAACCTTTCACACTGCCCTGGAGATGGATTTCTAAACCTTTTTAAAAGGGGGAAGTAATGCCTGATATTTTAAAGCCTATCTGAATCTGTGCTCCAACACGGATCCCTCAGAAACCACGAGGAGTGTTCTCTGCACGGATCTCATCTCACCTTGCAAATCTACTGGCAGCAGCCGTCCACAAGACAGGCCAGAGGCTACCCAAAAACTGTTTGACCTAGTTGAAATCTACTTAAAAATCAAGATCCCTTGCCCTTTTAAAGACCTAGCTGAGCCTAGTTAGTGAAAAGCTGACTGGCCCTACAGCTAGGGTTTAGATGTGAGGGCCCTAGGCTAGACACTGCCTAACAGATCTTGTTCATGTGGGAAAACCTTTAGACACACACCTGAAGCCCCCCTGCCCAAAACGAGGGAGAGAGAGAGAGAGACCCATGGGCACCAGTAAAACCAGAATGCAAACTCATGCAGAGGCGAGCGGGCACAGCCCCCCCCCCCGGCAGAACCAGCAAAGGTCCCCCCTGAAACCGGTCCGGCTCGGCTCACCCCCAAACCAAGTAACCAAGCAGGAGGAGAAGGCGCAGTTGCTGAGCAGAGGAAGACTCGCGAGTGGTGCCGCTGCTGCACCGCCCCACTCAACTCCAGGCGAGGGAGGCCCATGGGCACCAGTGCAACCAGAACTCAATCTCCCGCAGAGGTGAGCGGGCACAACAGCCCCGGCAGAACAGGCAAAGCCCCCCTTTGGCTCCCCCCCACCCACAGAAACTGCTTCCCCCCCAAACACACACAGAATCTGCTTTCCCCCCCCACACACACACAGGAGAAAAGGTACAGAGAAAAAACCCCCAAAATCAAACTGTGTGGATGTCTTCCAGCAGGAGCAGGGACGAGAAGTAAATCCAATCCAGTCCTATTCCAGTAAGCAGGAATCGGATCTCTCAGAGTCAGGAGAGTCAGGAATAGAAGCACCACCAAAATGGAAGCAAATGAGTTCCAGAATTCAGAGACTCGTGACGGGATGGGAGGACGGGGGAGTTTTTATACTCTTCTCGTGGCCAATTCAAAAGGGAAAATCCCTGCTCTGATTGGCTACAAGAAGACCCAGCTTGGCCACCATTGGCTGTGGGAGAATGCTGCTAAGTAACTGGTGGTTATGCTGCTGTTTAGGGGCCACAGAAGTTGCTGAATTTGCCCAAATTTATTTGGCGTCCACCCGAACTCGCCGAATTTGGCTCGTCGTTTTCCCACCTTTTTTTGAATCCAGCTCTTTCTTTTCCTTTCCTTTTATCCCTTAGAAGCTCCTTGATCAATTGATCTTGAGCAGCATATATCTAGTGTTGGAGGGATATAAGGACTGAAACAAATTCAGCTCTATCCAAACTGAAAACCGCCGAATCGGGGGAAATTCGGCTGTTTTTCAGCTTGGATGGAACCGAATCGACAGCTCTAGTCTAATATTAGTGAGCAATTCAACCACAAAAGATGACACTACAGTCCTTTGAAACTCCTTTGCAGCACGTTCACACCTTTTCTAGAGGTATTGGAAGTCACGTTCCCCAGAAATGCAATTTTCCCTATGGAGAACCATAGCAATACCATGTGGGTCCCCTTATGTGGCTACAGCAACTCCTGGTAGCACTATCAATGAGGGAAATGACCCTGAGGGAATGAGGGAAATGACCATGTATGGTATCCTGACTCCATGATCCCATCTATGTCATTTTTTAAAATAACAGGAAATCTGACCATGGATTGATGAGTCAAGTACAGGTTGATCGTTGCAAAAATGAATAAAATTAATATGTGGATGCCCAATCAATCTCCCATTTCCTTTTCAAAAATATGAACATTCAGGCATTGGATGGTAGATGATCTTATCATCATTAGTTTTATTTTTGGCAGTTGCTGCTTTTTTCCTGAGAGAGGAGTTTCACAATTGTAACATTGCCTTATCTATTCCAAGCATATCTGCTACTGTTGGAATCTAGCCTAGGAATTTCATGGGGGGGGGGAGACTGTGTTTTCCTAGAGTGACATGGTGGCAAACATGTTTGCCTCAAAAGTTCTGATGAGAATTATGCTGGAAGGTTCTCCAAAGTTCTGCAGAAATGATTGTCTCCCCTGTAATTACCAAAATATCTGTTATTTGTTCATCCAATCAAAGCCGCAACCAATGCCCAGAAGGTATTTGAAAACCATTTCAAAAGAACCAGAGGGATGATGTTTGTGTATGGTAAATCACTGTCTCTTGGCTAGCACTCAAATCATGGTTTTATAACATGGAACCATAAGATTCATCCACACACTTTCAGCAAGTCCAAGAGATGTGCCCACTTGGATGCCAGTGATGATGCTGTAGAATGACCTGGAAGAGTCTATGTGCAGAGAACTGCCTTCCCATCAGGATGGCGAAGTCTGTATTGCTGCTGCTGCTGCTTCTTCACATGGCAGGCAAAGTGCATAGTCCGAAATGCACTGGGAATAATCCCCTTCAGATTCCCCATCAGTGGTACCAGCCAGGTGAAATCCTTATTGGTGAGATTACACATCTTATTGGTTACATGGCCTACCAAGTTTCCTTCACAAGACACCCATCTGAGGACTTTATTGACTTTCCAGTGTAAGGAATTGTCTTGCATCACAATGAATGATGACTGATTTTATTTTGAGAACTGCTTATATTTATGTGATACAAATGTCTACTTTGTGGAAGGGTAAAATTTATATATATATATATATATATATATATATATATATATATATATATATATATATATATATATATATAAAATGAATGGTTATTAAGAATTGTAGTTACAGAAATGAACTGTTGAAAAAACAGTAGGGTTAGAGTTGATAACCTCCAGGTGGTGGCTGGAGATCTCCCACTATTACAGCTGTTGTCCAAGTGACAGAGATCAGCTTACCTGGAGAAAATGGCCACTTTGGAAGGGACTTCTAAGATATTATACCCCATTGAATTCCCTCCCCTCCCAAAATCCCACCTTACTCAGCCTCCACCCCCAAAACCTCCACTTTCCAACTCAGAGCTTGGAACCCTATGGACTGTGCCCCACCCATAACTGAAAAAAGGCTAATGAATTGTAAACCGTTTGTTCTCTCAATATTCTAATATGTATCAAACGAGTCTTCCCAGTTTAACAGGAATCCTTCTTGTCATGAGCTACCATTGTTAAGTTCGCTGTTAGCAAAAGGATGGCCAGAAAATACAAGAAGGAGGAAATAATAGTTGTGGGAAACGTTAATGTGATGTGGAAGTGAAATATCTGGATGACGTGAATTTCATTACAAATTCTGCCTTTGGAACATTATGGGGCACACTTCATTATGTGCAACATTTTACTTGCATTAGAGAGAGGGCAAAGCAACTTGGGGAAACATTGCGAAGGAAGGATGCTGTGCATGTTTCGTCTTCTAGCAGTGTTGTATTCTGCAGTGAAGAGACTGTTTTTATTTGCAGCCTGAATACAAAGTTTTACCAGCACATCCTGGCCTTTGTGTTTGCAATTGAGGAGATCAATCAGAATCCTAACATCTTGCCCAATGTCACCCTTGGATTCCACATCTATGACAACTACTCTAATAGAAGATGGAGTTACCAGACCATTCTCGACCTGCTCTTCCATTATGGTGTGTTTTTCCCCAACTTCAACTGTGGCATCCTGAAAAATGTGGTAGGAATCATTGGAGGACTGAACTCTGAAGCATCCTCATACATGGCAGACGTTATAAGTCTTTACAAGATTCCACAGGTAGGCTCAGTGCATGGGGAGTATGAGATGGTTTTCCCATCACCAACCTTATTCAATCTTTGCTTGTCTTTCTGGGACCAGTTCCTGGGCCAGAAAAAGAGACAAGGAAAACAACTAAAAGCCAAGGTGAAATATGTCCAATTGTATTGTTATATCAAGTCTTCTGAGGACACAACATATTTCCAGATTGTCCTTTGACAGTCTCATTTCAGTCTTCAGCTTGATTCAGCCTGTTGGGCTATGACTGCATTTTGGAGGAGCAGATATCTGCGTAATGTGAAGGATCAGGATGCCCTTTTGTGAGGACTGACCTTCTTGATTGAAATTGTTTTGCCAGCTTGAAGTCAGAGCAACGTTTTGTTCTTGCTCAGGAAATGGATTATATTCTGGAGGGAAACTGTGAGCTTGACATGTTGCCAAAGAGGCTGCTCTGACTTAAGCACCCATGTTCCACAACCTGCAATGTTTTGTTTTGCTTAATTTTAAATAAAATCTTAAAAGAACACATTGTTTTGATTCCTCTTTGTTTTCCCATTAGGCGAATAATCAAATCTAAGGATTCTTACCTTTTTGCATTGATAAAAGACTGGCCAGCTCTTGTAACTGGGCCACTATCGATGTCCTTTCCTTTTTTTCCTTTCCTTTCCTTTCCTTTTATCCCTTAGAAGCTCCTTGATCAATTGATCTTGAGCAGCATATATCTAGTGTTGGAGGGATATAAGGGTTGAAAAAATCTTGCCACTGACAATGTAGCCTTGGGGTCCCTATTGCTTAGTAAAAAAGGCATTATGTCAGTCACAGAGGCATTGGATTTGTATATTAAAAGGAGGGAAATATAGTGCGATCGAAGTTCCTCGTAAAAGCGGCATTCCAAAAGGGCATGGGCTAATGAGTCAATAGAGCCAGAAGAGCAAGGACAGATCCTGTCTGAGTATGGTATATTCAGAATTCTGCCCTGCATTACCATAGAAAGGTTAGCATTCAATCTAGCCAAACAAAAAGCTCTACAGAGACAAGGAGTTGTCAGATAATATGTATAGGCAGGCAGACCACGTGGAGGGGGTATTCCGAAGAACTGGGATGAACAGATGCGACGAGCACGAAAAGTAGTGCTGTTATAATTGAGCTCTTTAATGCACTTTTTAATTTTGGTAAAAGCTCCAGTTTTCCCAAGATCTAATAACATATCCTGCGAGAAGCCCAACAACAACAGTTTTTCATCTAAGATTTTTTTCCATGAGGATTTAAAAGGGTCATGCTTCAGAAAAGCTAGGAACCCTTCAGTGCTAAAACACAGTTTAAGGTGTAGTTTAAAGGCGGCCAACCACGCCCTAGCTTCAAGTGACATTTGGCCAAACTCGGAACAAAGAGTAAGGCCAGCAACACATCGAGGGGCATTTAGGAGTTTTCGTAAGAACTGAAGCAGTGGATGATCTATAGATTCATTGATGACTGTTATCCAGATGGCAACACCAAAGAGGATAATTGGGGTAATTTTCAGGTTAAAAACCTGAATAGCCCCTGGAATATATTTGCCACCTTTGGTGTGAAAAAAGTTGACAATAGCACCAACCCCAGGTTTAATTTTGGTGGACACTGCTTTTTGATGGGCATTCCAATTTAGGTTATGGGAAAACAGAATGCCAAGGTAAACAAACTCCTTGACTTGGTCAACCTCAAAGCCATCTAATACCCAGCGAAAAAGAGGCATTTTTCTCCTCTTAGTGAAGATCATAATCTTAGATTTATGATGGTTTATTTTAAGACCTTCCCTACAGCAGTACTCAGAAAAAGTTTGCAGAGACCTTTTCAAACCAATTCTTGTGTGGGACAGGAGAACTGCATCGTCAGCACAGAGTAGAATTGGGGTGGGATGACTTGCAAGCTTTGGGGTGTGGCAAAACTCTGAGAAATTGGTTGCCATATCATTCAGGTATATCGATGTATACTTTCCTTTTTAGACCATCACATCACCAACATTGTTATCCGGGGCTTAGCCCTTTGATGGCTTCGCTCTTTTCTCCAGGGTTGGGGATGGAGGGTGGTGTTTGGGGATGAGGTATTGCAGCAGCACCCTTTGGTGTGTGGGGTTCCACAGGGAGCGATTCTCTCTCCAATGTTACTTAACATATACATGCACCACCTCACCCAGCTTGTCTGGAGGTTTGGGCTTGCTTGTCACCAGTAATCTGATGACACCCAGCTTTATCTGCTGATGGGTTGCCATCCAGATTCCACCCCGGACACAGGTTTTTGGATGCCATGACTGGGTAGTTGAGACAGAGCCAACTGAAACTGAATCCATTAAAGACGGAGGTCCTGTGACTAAGCTTTGGCGGTCCTGGGGTCCTGGAACAAGCATTCCTTGGTAAAAATAAAGTAGGTTCATCACTAATTTTTTTCTTTTTCTAGATTTCATATGATGGTTCATTTCAATCAACAGTGAATGATTCAGCCCAGTTCCCTTCATTTTATCGCATGGTTCCCAATGAAGCCCTCCAGTATGTGGGAATTGTTCAGCTACTTGTGCATTTCAGATGGAAATGGGTTGGGTTCATCATTCATGATGTTGAAGTTGGAGAACATTTCTTACAGAGATTAGAGCCAATGCTTTCTAGGAATGGCATCTGCATAGCCTTCACAAAAAGGGCCCCCAGAAAGCTTCATCTGAATAGCATAGATGACATGATGAATGCTGAGAGTAATACAGCAGCTATTCTGGAGAGTAAAGCAACTGTTATTGTTGTACATGGAGGAACAACAACCTTTATGTGGTTGGCAACAAATCTCTGGTCAACGGTACAATTGATCTCCATAACAGATGCTGAACATATGGAGAGAACAACTGAAGGGAAAGTGTGGGTTACAACTTCCCAGATTGATTTTGCAGTAATTAATTTTCAGCTATTATTTGATATACGCATATTCCATGGTGCTCTTTCCTTCTCAATTCACTCGAATACAATCATCACATTCCAAAGATTTCTTCAGATGCAGAAACCTTCCTGGAACAATGAGAATGGATTTATCAAGGACTTCTGGGAACAAGTATTTGACTGTGAAGTTCCAGATTCTATGAATCCAACAAATTTTAAGGAAACATGTAATGGAGAGGAGAAACTGGAGAGTCTTCCAGCTACCATCTTTGAAATGAGCATGACTGGCCACAGCTACAGTATCTATAATGCCGTCTATGCTATAGCACATTCCTTGCATAACATGTTCTCAGATGGAGCCAAGCACACAGCCGTGGAGGAAGAGGACAGACATGCTTTTCTAACTGTTAAGCCCTGGCAGGTAATCTCTCCTAAAAACCTCTATAATACATTGCAACATGTTCAAATCACCAATTGCATGTAGGCACTTGCCTTTTAGTGGGCATTTCCTTTTGTTCCTTGCAAGATATGAATACAATAAAACATCTTTCTAAGCCTCATTGCTCTTATGGGTTTTTTACTGGTATTGCTCTAAGCAGATGTAGGAACTGGGGACTTTATACTCTCTTCTTATAAGTGGTGTTTAAAAGAGTATCAGCTACACTTCCATCTTTCTTCAACTGCAAAGTCACTTTATTCATAAAATGCTTCAATTCTCTGTATCTTAATCCTTCTAGATTTTTAAAAAATTCCTGAGGAATATTCCAACAAAATATCATCCTTTGTTCCTTTGTATCTAGCTCCACCCATTTCTTCAGCGAATCTCATTCAACAACAGTGCTGGAGATGAAATTATGTTCAATGATCATGGAGAATTAGTTGCTGGGCTCGACGTTACCAACTTGATCACTTTCCCAAATTATTCTTATGTCCGAGTCAAAGTTGGAAAGCTGGATGCTCAGACTCCTCCAGGGAAAGAGCTCACCATTCATGAGGACATAATCGAGTGGCACAGGGAACTCAGTCAGGTGGGGGAAAGTGCATTGACTCTCAAATGTTGATGCATTGATAGTAGATTTAAGGGAAAGGATTAAAACCCCTTCTTTGTTCTGAGGGTTGGTGACCCATGAAATTGACCTACACTGTGCTTATGAGATCTCTCTTTCAATAAACTGTTATCTACTCCCACAGTATAATCCGCTTTGAGTCACAGTGAGAAAGCTGGACTATTAACAAATGTAAATCAATAAAGAAATATAGTAAATAAACATAAGGTATCAAGTGGCTGAACTTCTATATGTGACCATGATAGGTCCTCCTTCTTCTCATTTTGCCCCATTGGAATGGGTGCAAATAAAGTTTTTGAGAGCAGCTCTCCAACTTCCTTTGCCTTGTGTCCAATGCTATTTTGTGCCTGGAGACTTGCAAGATCTAAGTAGAGGCTAGGGCATGTCTTGCTTCGATCTATCTCTGGCTTAAGTAAAACTTAAAACCAAAAGTCCTAATCCCCTTGGTTCTTCTAGATAATTATCAGACTACATGGCTGATGGCAGTCAGAGACAAGTTGGCCAAAATGGGCTTCTCCCCTCAATCGGCCCTGGAAATGGGATATGATCAGGTGAGGCAAACTATAAAACAAAGGACATTGGATATGGAGCGCCAAAAAGATCTATAGCAGGCACCAGCTTTCCTGTCAGCAGAACAGTCCAGATATGTAGCCTCTCCTGCTGCCTACCTTTCCCAATTAGAGATCTTTAGATATAGGAAAGCATTCACCCTTGCCAGATGCCAAGCTCTTCCCTCGGTGGTTGTGGATGGGAGATACAGAAAGGTTCCCCTGGAGAATAGGATATGTCCCTGTGCTTTAAAGGAAATTGAAACAACAGAGCATGTCCTACTACGCTGTCCATTATACCAAGAGGTTAGTTCTAAGTTTATCTCCCCTGGCTTAGTCAGCATTCCAGCCATTCAGGTCAGGAGCAAACTAAAATGTTGCTTATAGACTAGGGCTGTCAATTCGGTTCATCCTGAACCAAAAAAACAGCCGAATTTCCCCTGATTCGGCGGTTTTTAGTTCGGATGGAACCAAACTCAAAAAAGGCAGGAAAACGGAGAGCCGAATTCAGTGAATTCGGGGTGTTTGGTGAATAAATTCGGCAAATTCGGGGTTCAGCGCAGAAGCATAACTGTCAGTTAGTAAGCAGCATTCTCCCGCGGCCAATCGGTGGCCAAGCTGGGTCTTCTTCTGGCCAATCAGTCGCGATTGAGTGCATGAGCCCAGCTGCTCCGCGGCCCGGGGAGAGAAAGAGAAAGTATCTGTGTGTGAGAGAGATCCCCCTTGCGGGGGGTGCATGTGCACATTCGAACCATTCCGTGGCTGCAGGGGGCGCATTTTTGAGAGTAGAGCCCCCAAACTTTCAGCATTGCTTCAGAGGACCCTTCTTGCAAGAACTGCCAAGTTTTGTAAAGATTGGATGGGGGGGGGTCGAAATATGGGGCAGGGAAGGAGTCCCCCCCCTTAATATGCATTTTTATTCCATTTACAGCACACATTCGCACCATTCCGTGGCTGCAGGGGGCGCATTTTTGGGGGTAGAGCCCCCAAACATTCAGCATAGCTTCAGAGGACCCTTCTTGCAAGAACCCCCAAGTTTTGTAAAGATTGGATCGGGGGGGGAAATATGGGGCCGGGAAGGGGTCCCCCACCCTTAATGTGCATCTCTGACAATGGGGGTTTGCAATTAGCAGAGCTTGCCTCCCACGCCCAAAGCTCCCAGCCCTGACAAACAGCTGAGCCGCAGGGAGCAAGGGCAGGGCAGGTGCGAAGAAGATGGAACAGAAGACATCCACAGTAAGACCCATTTTGGGGCTTATCTCTATAATTTTTCTCCTGTGTGTGTGTGTGTGGGGAAAGCAGAGTCTGTGTGTGTGGGGAGGGAGCAGTTTCTGTGGGTGTGGGGGAAGCCAAAGGGGGCTTTTGCCCATTCTGCCTGGGTGTGTGTGTGCCCCCTCGAGTCTCTCTCTCCCTGTTTTGAGGGGGGGCTTCAATTGTGTGCCCTCAGGTTTTCCCTCATTCATAAGATCGGTTAGGTCTATTTTGATGCTTGCTCAAAACTGGTTTTCAAATTGTGACTTAAAGAATGCATTTTCCTGGTCCTGAGTCCGATACAAAAGGGGAAATTCCACCCCCTCCTGCTCCTTATGCATAGCTAGCTGCCTCTGTCCCTTTCCATGGTTTGAAACTCCCAGGCGTCACGTGTTGCTTTGCATGGTTGTAAACATGTTGCTTTGCATGGTTTGCATGGTTTGCATGGTTGCAAACGTGTTGCTTTGCATGGTTTGCAAACTTCTTCGCACCTGCCCCGCCCTTGCTCCCCCCCAACTCAGCTGTTTGTCGGGGCTGGGAGCTTTGGGAGTAGGCGGCAAGCTCTGCTAATTGCAAACCCCCATTGTCAGAGATGCACATTAAGGAGGGGACCCCTTTCGGGGCCCATATCTCAGCCCCCCCTGACCCAATCTTAACAAAACTTGGGGGTTCTTGCAAGAAGGGTCCCCTCAAGCTACGCTGAAAGTTTGAGACCTCTACCCCCCAAAATGCCCCCCCCCCGAGCCGTGGAAAGGCGCGATTGTGTTTTTAATGGCTTTATTCAGCCGAATTGTTCCACGAACTCCGGATCTCATGTCGAATTGCACAGACCCAAAGCGGGGGAGTTCGGACTTCGGCATTTCCTGAATAAAAACAGGCCAAATTTTGACGAATCCGAATTTTACCGATTCCCCCCCACCCCATTATAGACGAAAATCCACAGGTTACAGTAGGAATGGCTAAGTTTTGTGCAGCAGCCTGTAGAATCCGCCAGACACTGTTGAGAACACAGGTGTTTCAATAATTTTAATGGGTAGTTTATATAGTTTATATAGTTTGCAAAGAGTCCAAACAACTTTTTTACTATTTGTATTAACCTGTGGGTAGAGTGTAACACTAAGGGTTTTAATGGTAAATTGTGCTGTGCTGGTCTATGACTGTTTTTTTTTAATATAGATTGACTGATTGATTAACATAGGGTACCCTTGCACACATCTGAATTCTCTACTTCTTACCATTCCTGACTTGAGATCTACATACAGGATAGCCTGTCATGATATGAAGTCATGTGCCGCTTAGATCAGCCTAGCAGGCTGTTTTGGTGATTCTTTCATTTAGCAGGTCTGTTCTGTGGTAGAAGAAGAAGAGGAGTTGGTTTTTATATGCCGACTTTCTCTACCACGTCAGGGAGACTCAAATCGGCTTACAATCATCCTTCTTTTCCCCTTCCCACAACAGACACCTTGTGAGGGAGTTGGGGCTGAGAGAGCTCTAACAGAGTTGTAAGGGAGGAACACGCCAACCCTGGAGATGAATGAAGTGACAGATGTTGCAGCCAGATGGCCCTCATGTTGTAGCAAGTACCCTGTTGTATGATCATTAGGAGGACATTTGGAAAGTGACCTCTGCAATTGCTTTTTGAAGAACATGCAAGTCTTTCCACTTCCTAAACGGTACACAGAGACCAATACTCAGCACAGTAATATTTTAATTATTTCTATTATTATGTAGTGTTTTTTATTTTTTCTTTCCGAGGTGCATGTTTAGGTATGAACACACATATGCACATACCAGTATCTTCTTAAGTCTAAATTCTTCTGTTGTTCAAGGACAGAAGCCTCCCTTCTCTCTGTGCAATGACAAGTGCTACCCCGGCTACAGCAGGGAAATGAAGGAGGGAGAGAAATTCTGCTGTTATGACTGTGCTCCATGTCCACAAGGGAAGATGTCGAACCAAGAAGGTAAGAGATGTCCTGTTGAGAGAGATTAATTCAATCATATATCCAGAAATGCTGTGTGACAGAAACCATGAGTGGTAACCAGGGGGGTATTTTAATCTCTGTGCTTTTGGGAGATGTGAAAAAGAGGTTAAAAGTGGTGCTTCCTTATTATCTGTTCCAGTACTTATTTTTCAGTGAGTTCATTAAAACTTTGGAGACATTTTAATAGCTTTAAAGCAAAGTCCATTTGATGACTAACACTACTGTGGTGAACAACCAAAATCTGGTTTTGGAAGTGGAGATGAAGCAACTCATGAGCCTTGGTTTTCAACTGTATTTTCAGATTAGGAAAGCTTATTTTTATTGTGTGAGGAAAACTGATAAATAGTTTCATCTTCTTTCAGATATGGATTGTTGCATCACTTGCCAAGAGGGTCAATATCCAAACATGGTCCAAGATCAATGCATCCCCAAGATTCGCACCTTCCTTTCCTTTGCAGATCCTTTGAGTGTTTTTTTAGCCTTTATGGCTGTGTTCTTTTCTCTGACCACAGCTGTGGTGCTTGCCATCTTCATCAAGTACAAAGACACTCCCATAGTCAAAGCCAACAACCGGAGCCTCACATATGTCCTTCTTGTCTCTCTCTTCCTCTGCTTCCTCTGCTCTTTGCTCTTCATCGGACAGCCAAACACGGTGACCTGCCTCCTCCGACAAACAACTTTCAGCATCATATTCTCTGTTGCTGTATCTTCCATGTTGGCAAAAACCATAGTAGTTGTGGTGGCCTTCATGGCCTCCAAGCCAGGCAACCTTTTTCGGAAGTGGGTGGGGAAAAGGTTGGCACATTTGATTGTCATTTTCTGCTCCTCGATTCAAATCATCCTTTGTGCTCTTTGGTTATGTGTTTCTCCTCCTTTCCCAGATTTGGACATGCACTCACAGAATGCAGAAATTATAATGCAGTGTAATGAAGGGTCGGTCCGCCTGTTTTATTGTGTCTTGGGCTATATGGGTTTCCTGGCCATTGTCTGCTTCACTGTGGCTTTCCTGGCCAGAAAGTGGCCTGACAGTTTTAATGAAGCCAAGTTCATCACTTTCAGCATGTTGGTCTTCTGCAGTGTTTGGCTTTCCTTCCTGCCAACTTACTTGAGCACAAAAGGGAAAGACATGGTGGTCGTGGAGATCTTCTCCATCTTGACCTCCAATGCTGGGTTATTAGGCTGTATCTTTTTGCCCAAATGCTACATTTTAATAGTAAGGCCTGAGATGAACAACAGAGAGCACTTGATAAGAAAACAAATTCTAGTCTCTAATAATTAAATGTAAAATCGTCCCAGTGATCCAGCATACCCTCTTGTGTAAACAAATGCAACATAAGGAAGCCAGTGAAGTTATTAATGATGAAAGGCCATACTTCAGAGACTGACATGAAGAATGTCTTTACTATGGCCAGCCCAGCTTAGCTGCCGAGCTTTGAGAGACTCAGGCTAACCCAGGCTATCTGGGCTGCTGCCATATGGAAGGAATACAATATTTTGTGCATCCATTTAAAATAAATACTATCCAAGTGAATGATTGAGACACTCTTCAAGAGCAAACTGCTATTGTATTGATAATTTAAGCTGTCCCACTTTCCTGTCTGTTATAGCTACCATTCTACTTCTCTTTTGTATGATGTACAATATATTTATCTACTGGTAAACTACCTGCCTCTGTGCGCCTGAGCCCCACCTCCAGGGCTTTTCCCCATTGCCTCTGTCCTGTTACCTTCTTCCTCCCTCTGCAGGGTTAGCCTCAGACTGGGCAGCAACACTGGATACATCTTCTGTTGTCTCTTCTGCTCTGGACATCTGCCTGGCAATCTCTCTGGGCTACAAGCTCTCTGTCCATTCTCCTCCTTGGCTGGCCCTTCCCTGCTCTATTTATCCCATTTCCCTAATCTCCACCCTCGTTCCTCTTCCGTCCCCACTCTTTCTCCCAGGTGTTCCCCCTTTCCCATTGCCTTTCCTTTCCAGTTACCTCTGGGGCGGGACCTGGCTCTGCCGCTCACCCCAATGCTCCTTGTGAGTTACTTTCCTGTGTTGTCTCTCCACCTTTCCCTCTTTGCCATTCCACCCAGGAGAATGATGGCATTCCTCTGGTTTCCTCCCCAGCTAGGCAACCGGTGTCCTTGCTGGTTTGACTGCGGGTGGGGGTGGGGTCAGTGTGTGCTCGTTGTGGCCAGGCAGAGAGAGGTGAGAATGGAGTCCTCAGTGTTTGTTCCCCTGTCGCCCTTTCTGGCAGGATGTGCCCCTCCCAGGCTTTTTCAGCTTCTCCCTTGCTCTCCCTTGTTGGCCCTGGGGTCCCTGTGGGGTTAGGGTGACAGATGTCAGATGTCAGATGGAGACTCTCCAACTGTCCCAGGGCCATGGCGGTGTCCTCTGCCTTCAAATCACTTTGCAGTTCTTCATGGTGGATTGGCTCCACCCTGATGCCCCTTTGCTGCTTTCATCCCTGCTTCATAAATCTTATTTTTTTTAATGAATTTTATGATTGCTCCAATCTCCCATTTGGCCTTGATTAGGATAGATTGCATATGCAATTTCCAACATAATTTATTGTCACAAATAACCCCAGATATATATATATATGGATGTGTTTATTCAATTTTATATTCACCAATCATCCGACTAAGAGCCTTATGGAGAGCAGTCCCCAGTTTTTCATATGATAACTTGTCAAGTGAGGCCTTGAAATCAATAAAGGCCATGTGTTGAAGTCATGTAGAACACCACTATGGCCTTAAATATGTTAAGAAAGCCAAAGACGTAACAATTATCAATACTTGATCTACCCTTTATGAATCCTGATTGTGCTTGATTCATTATTGATACATATTCATCCCACAAATGATCAGACAATAGGTGATGGGGTAGAGAGAAAAAGTCTTGTATCAGTCACAAAGTGGGAGGTGGCTCCTGAAATAGGAAGACTCCCAATTCAGTGTTTTGGGGAAATATTTGTTTTCCACAAGGTGTGGGCAAATCTGAGGAGGGAGGAACAAGAGGAGAGGTTGTGGATTCTCCATTCTTTGCTGTTCTCCAGGGAACTGAGATCCGTAGGGTCTTCCTTCCTGTGCTAGGGTAAACCAAGTCCACACTGAATATAACCTATACTGAATAGATTGAAGAGTCTGTGTTGTAACTAGGTGCTGTGCTGTATCTTGTAACCATCGTAGCGTTGTACATCAAGCTGTAACCATTCAAGATCTGAACTGTTCCTAACCAACGTAGCTTTGTGCCTCTCTTGAAGTAAAGCTGTCAATCTATCTAGTAAGGCCTGAGATGAACAACAGGGAGTATTTGATAAGAAAACAAATTCTAGTCTGTAATAATTAAATGTAAAATCGTCCCAGTGATCCAGCATACCCTCTTGTGAAAACAAATGCAACATAAGGAAGCCAGTGAAGTTATTAATTATCAGAGAACTCCACCAGCCCTGAGATGCGAAACAATATTCACAAGCTCTGCAGGGCACTCGAGAGCTAAAGACATTAAGAATGTCTTTACTATGGCCAGCCCAGCTTGGCTGCCGAGCTTTGAGAGGCTCAGGCTAACCCAGGCTATCTGGGCTGCTGCCATATGGAAGGAATACAATATTTTGTGCATCCATTTAAAATAAATACTATTGGACACTAGGAGTATCCAAGTGAATGATTGAGACACTCTTCAAGAGCAAACTGCTATTGTATTGATAATTTAACTTGTTCCACTTTCCTGTATGTTATAGCTACCATTTTACTTCTCTTTAGTATGGCTTATAATATATTTATCTACCTGGTAAACTATCTGCCTCTGTGCACCTGAGCCCCACCTCCAGGGCTTTTCCCCATTGCCTCTGTCCTGTTACCTTCTTCCTCCCAGTTTTTCATATGATAACTTGTCAAGTGAGGCCTTGAAATCAATAAAGGCCATGTGTTGAAGTCATGTAGAACACCACTATGGCCTTAAATATGTTAAGAAAGCCAAAGACGTAACAATTATCAATACTTGATCTACCCTTTATGAATCCTGATTGTGCTTGATTCCTTATTGATACATATTCATCCCACAAATGATCAGACAATAGGTGATGGGGTAGAGAGAAAAAGTCTTGTATCAGTCACAAAGTGGGAGGTGGCTCCTGAAATAGGAAGATTCCCAATTCAGTGTTTTGGGGAAATATTTGTTTTCCACAAGGCGTGGGAAAATCTGAGGAGGGAGGAACAAGGGGAGAGGTTGTGGATAAACCTCCATTGTTTGCTGTTCTCCAGGGAATTGAGATCTGTAGGGTCTTCCTTCCTGTGCTAGGGTAAACCAAGTCCACACTGAGCATAACCTATACTGAATAGATTGAAGAGTCTGTGTTGTAACTAGGTGCTGTGCTGTATCTTGTAACCATCGTAGCGTTGTACATCAAGCTGTAACCATTAAAGATCTGAACTGTTCCAACCAATGGAGCTTTGTGCCTCTCTTGAAGTAAAGCTGTCAATCTATCTACCTCTCTGTACATAATAATCTTCGATTATCTTCATTATTATAATATCAACTACAGCCCTTAAGCCTCTTAATTATATCTGAGAGCAGCCAAGGGAAACGTTCTCCTCACATAACAATGGTGGCAAGCATGTGGGTTCAGGGAAACTAAACTCTCACACCTTTCCACCCATGCTGTCTAATACTAGGGATCAATTAAACCACAAAAGATGACACTACAGTCCTTTGAAACTCCTTTGCAGCACGTTCACACCTTTTACAGAGGTATTGGAAGTCACATTCCCCAGAAATGCAATTTTCCCCATGGAGAACCATACTGATACCACGTGGGTCCCCTTATGTGGATACAGCACCTCCTGGTAGCACTATCAATGAGGGAAATGACCCTGAGGGAATGAGGGAAATGACCATGTATGGTATCCTGACTCCATGATCCCATCTATGTCATTTTTTAAAAATGACAGAAAATATGACCATGGATCGATGAGTCAAGTATAGATTGATGGTTGCCAAAATGAATAAAATTAATATGTGGATACCCAATCAATCTCCCATTCCTTTTTAAAAATATGAGCATTCAGGCATTGGATGGTAGATGATCTTATCATCATTACTTTTATTTTTGGCAGTTGCTGCTTTTTTCCTGAGAGAGGAATTTTACAATTGTAACATTGCCTTCTGTATTCCAAGCATATCTGCTACTGTTGGATTCTAGCCTAGGGATTTCTGGGGGAGGGGCACTGTGTTTTCCCAGAGTGACATGGTGGCAAACATGTTTACCTCAAAAGTTCTGCTGAGAATTATGCTGGAAGGTTCTCAAAAGTTCTGCAGAAATGATTGTCTTCCCTGTAATTACCAAAATAACTGTAATTTTTTAATCCAGTGCCACCAGTGCCCAGAAGGTATATGAAAACAATGTCAAAAGAAACAGAGGCAAGTGGTTTGTGTATGTTTAATGTCCCTTGGCTAGCACTCACATCATGGTTTTATAACATTACACCATAAGACACATCCACACACTTTCAGCAAACCCAAGAGATCTACCCGCTTGGATACCAGTAATGATGCTGTAGAGTGACCTGGAAGAGTCTATTTGCAGAGAGCTGCCTTCCTATCAGGATGGTGAAGTCTGTATTGCTGCTTATGCTGCTTCTTCACATGGCAGGCAAAGTGCGTAGTCTGAAGTGCGCTGGGGATAATCCCCTTCAGATTCCACATGAGTGGTACCAGCCAGGTGAAATCCTTATTGGTGAAATTGTAAATCTTATTGGTTACATGTCCTACCAAGTTTCCTTCACGAGCACCCATCTGAGGACTTTTTTCACTTTCCAGTGTAAGGAAATGATCTTGTATAACAATGAATGATGACTGATTTTATTTTGAGGACTGCTTATATTTGTATGATACAAACTGCTTTGATCTGCTTTGTGGAAGGGTAAAATTGAAAGAGTATGCCAAATGAATGGATACTCAGAATTGTAGTTACAGAAATGAACTGTTGAAAAACCAGTAGGGTTAGAGTTGATAACTTCCAGGTGGTGGCTGGAGATCTCCCACTATTGCAACTGTTCTCCAGGTGGCAGAGATCAGTTCACCTGGAGAAAATGGCCACTTTGGAAGGTGATTTCTATTATATTATAACCCACTGAATTCCCTCCCCTCCCCAAATCCCATTCCCCTCAGTCTCCACCCCCCAAATCTCCACGTACTTCCCAACTCAGAGATGGCAACCCTATGGACTGTGTCCCACCCATAACTGAAAAAAGGTTAATGCATCGTAAACCTTTTGCTCTCTCAATGTTCTAATATGTATCTACTGAGCCATCCCAGTTTAACGGGAAACCTACCTGTCATGAGCTACTGTTGTTAAGTTCGCCGTTAGCAAAGGGCTGGCAAGAAAACAAGAGAAGGAGGAAATAATAGTTGTGGGAAAGGTTAATGTGATGGGGAAGTGAAATATCTGGATGACATGTATTTCATTACAAATTGTGCTATATGAGACATTAGGGGTACACTTCATTATTTGCAACATTGTACTTGCATTAAAGAGAGGGCAAAGCAACTAGGGGAAATATTATGAAAGAAAGAGGCTGTGCATTGTTGGACTGCAAGCAGTGTTGTATTATGCAGTGAAAAGAGAGTGTTTTTATTTGCAGCCTGAATACAAAGTTTTACCAGCACATCCTGGCCTTTGTGTTTGCAATTGAGGAGATCAATCAGAATCCTAACATCTTGCCCAATGTCACCCTTGGATTCCACATCTATGACAACTACTCTGATAGAAGATGGAGTTACCAGACCATTCTTGACCTGCTCTTCCATTATGGTGTGTTTTTCCCCAACTTCAACTGTGGCATTCAGAAAAATGTGGTAGGAATCATTGGAGGACTGAACTCTGAAACATCCTCATACATGGCAGACGTCTTAAGTCTTTACAGGATCCCACAGGTAGGCTGAATGCATGGGAGTATGAGATGGTTTTCCCATCACCAACCTAATTCCATCTTTGCTTGTCTTTCTGGGACCAGTTCCTGGTCAGAAAAAGAGACAAGGATAACAACTAAAAGCCGAGGTGAAATATGTCCAATTGTATTGTTATATCAAGTCTTCTGAGGACACAACATATTTCCAGATTGTCCTTTGACAGACTCATTTCAGCTTTCAGCTTGATTCAGCCTGTTGAAGTATGACTGCTTTTTGGAGGAGCAGATATCAGTGTAAAGTGAAGGGTCAGGATGCCCTTTTGTGAGGACTGACCTTCTTGATTGAAATTGTTTTGCCAGCTTGAAGTCAGAGCAACTTTTTGTTCTTGCTCAGGAAATGGATTATATTCTGGAGGGAGACTGTGAGCTTGACATGTTGTCAAAGAGGCTGCTCTGACTTAAACATCCATGTTCCATATCCTGCAATTTTTTGTTTTGCTTAATTTTAAATAAAATCTTAAAAGTACACATTGCTTTGATTCCTCTTTATTTTCCCATTAGGAGAATAATCCATTCCAAGGATTCTTACCTTTTTGCATTCGACAAAAGACTGGCCAGCTCTTGTAACTGGGCCGCTATCGATGCATAGTTTCCTTTTTAGACCGTCGCCTCACTGACATTGTTATTTGGGGCTTATCCCTTCGATGGCTTCGCTCCTTTCTCTAGGGTTGGGAACTGAGGGTGGTGTTTGGGGATGAGGTATTGCAGTGGCACCCTTTGGTATGTGGGGCTCCACAGGGAGCGATTGTCTCCCCACTGTTATTTAACATCTACACATGCCCCCTTGCCCAGCTTGTCTGCAATTTCGGGCTAGGTTGTCACCAGTATGGAAATGACACCCAGCTTTATCTGCTGATGGATGGCAGATTCCACCCCGGACACACTGGCCAGGTTTTTGGATGCCATGACTGGGTGGTTGAGACAGAGCTGACTGAAACTGAATCCATTGAAGACAGAGGTCCTGTGGCTCAGCTGGGGCGGTCCTGGGATGGGTTACTGGCTCCTGGCTCTTGATGGCGTGCAATTAACACCTATGCCAGCCTTCAGGAGCCTGCTGTGATCCTTGATGCCTTCTTATCAATGGAGGCTCAGGTCAGAGCCATGGCCAGGGCGGCCTTTTTCCATGTCCACTAGGCCTGGCAGCTGGTGCCCTACCTCTCCCATCCTGACCAAGCCAAGGTGATCCATGTGACTGTCAGTTCTAGACTAGATTACTATAACTCACTCTACAGAGGGCTACCTTTGAAACAGATGTGGAAACTCCAACTGGTACAAATCGCCGCAGCAAGTTTCCCTACTGGGACTCTGCTATGGGCCCATATTCAGCCAGTGCTCCAACACCTGTACTGGCCCCTCAGAGAGCACTTCGATCTGAAAACAGTAACTTACTGGTGGTCCCCGGCTCTAAGACTGTCTGGCTGTCCTCAGCTGGAGCCAGGACCTTTTCAGCCCTGGCTCGGGCCTGGTGGAATTCTCTTTCCAATGAGACCAGGGCCCTGTGGGAGCTTAAAGAGTTCTGCAGGGCCTGCAAAACAGAGATATTCCACCAGGTCTAAATTTGAGGGCAGCAACAGTTCTATCAGATCTGGCTTCCCTACCCCTCTCCCATCGCGCCATGGTCTTATTGGGGGATGCTGACTGTGGTTCTGAACTTCTTGGCTACTGCTTCTTATAGGGCACCACTTGTTTTAATGTAATTAATTTTAGAATTGACTATTTATTGAAGTCTTAATAATGTCACTTTATTATGTATGGTTTTATTATTTAACAAATTGTTATGTTTTAGTGCTGTTAGCTGCCCTAAGCCTGGCTAATACCAGGGATTGAGGGTGTGGATGAAATTAATTAATGAAATAATCAATGTCCTGTTGGTTGAAGGGGATGAATAAATGCAGAACTGAGTGAAAAAGGAGTGGGAATTGCAGACAAGAAGTTTTATCCAACTTGAAGGTGCGTTATTCTGAAATTGACCATTGGTCCAACATTATCAGTATTGTCTACTCAGACTGGCAGCAGTTCTCTAAGGTCTCAGAAAGAAGTCTTTCACAACACCATGTGATAAATGCTATAAAAGGAGATGATGAAGACTGAATCTGACTGGGACCTTCTGCGGGCAAATCAGAGGCTCTTCCACTGAGCCACAATTGGTCCCCAGATTGATTGTTGAGAATACGATGCTGACTCTTGCAGAAATGAAAGAACAAGAAGACAAGATATTTAGGAGTTCGTTTCATGTTTTGTAGGAGTTGGCGAGGAAAACTTCTGTGAAGGACTTCAGTATATACTTGAGTCATTGCTGTATCCTGCACAAGGCTAGGTGAATACCCAGAAAGAAAAGTGTCTTTCCATTCCTTGGTCTGGCTGACAGACAATGAAGCTAGAATGTAACTCTCCCTGCACAGACATTTAATTTTTTTAAAACTGTATTCAAGATGTTTGGACTCAGCTGTACAGTGTTGTAAATGTTCAGCTGTAAATGTTGCTACTTGCAATTAGGATGTGAGTGAAACCCATGGTTGAACAAGCATCCCTTGGTAAAAATAAAGTAGTTTAATCACTATTTTTTTTTCTTTTTCTAGATTTCATATGATGGTTCATTTCAATCAACCATGAATGATTCAGCCGAGTTTCCTTCATTTTATCGCATGGTCCCCAATGGAGCCCTCCAGTATGTGGGAATTGTTCAGTTACTTGTGCATTTCAAATGGAAATGGGTTGGGTTTATCATTCATGACGGTGAAGCTGGAGAACATTTCTTACAGAGATTAGAGCCAATGGTTTCTAGGAATGGCATCTGTGTAGCGTTCACAAAAAGGGCTCCAAGAAAGATTCATGTGGATACCATAGATGACATGATGAATGCTGAAAGTAATACAGCAGCTATTCTGGAGAGCAAAGCAACTGCAATTATTGTACATGGAGGAACAACAACCTTTATGTGGTTGGCAACAAATATCTGGTCACCAGTACAATTGATCTCCATAGCAGATGCTGAACATATGGAGAAAACCACTGAAGGGAAAGTGTGGGTTACAACTTCCCAGATTGATTTTGCAGTAATTAATTTTCAACTATTTTTTGATATACGCATATTCCATGGTGCTCTTTCCTTCTCAATTCACTCAAATACAATCATCGCATTCCAAAGATTTCTTCAGATGCAGAAACCTTCCTGGAACAATGAGAATGGTTTTGTCAAGGACTTCTGGGAACAAGTCTTTGACTGTGAAGTTCCAGATTCTATGAATCCAACAAATTCTAAGGAAACATGTACTGGAGAGGAGAAACTGGACAGTCTTCCAGCTACCATCTTTGAAATGAGCATGACTGGCCACAGCTACAGTATCTATAATGCTGTCTATGCTATAGCACATTCCTTGCATACCATGTTCTTACACAGAGCCAAGCACACAGCTGTGGAGGAAGAGGACAGTCAGGCTTTTCTAACTGTTAAGCCCTGGCAGGTAATCTCTCCCCTCTCCTAAAAACCTCCATAATACATTGCAACATGTTCAAATCACCAATGGCACATAGGCACTTGCCTTTTAGTGGGCATCTCCCTTTGTTCCTTGCCAGATATGAATACAACAAAACTACAGCTTTCTAAGCCTCATTGCTCCTACAGTATGTTTGTTAGTGGTATTGCTCTAAGCAGATGCCGGAATTGGGGACTTTATACTCTCTTCTTATAAGTGGTGTTTAAAAGAGTGTCGGCTACACCGCCATCTTTCTTCAACTGCAAAATAATTTCATTCATAAAATGCTTCAATTCTCTGTATCTTAATCCTTCTATATTTTTAAAAAATCCCATGAGGAATATTCCAACAAAATATCATCCTTTGTTCCTTTGTATCTAGCTCCACCCATTTCTTCAGAGAATCTCATTCAACAACAGTGCTGGAGATGAAATTATGTTCAATGATCGTGGAGAATTAGTCGCTGGGTTCGACGTTACCAACTTGGTCACTTTCCCAAATTATTCTTACATCCGAGTCAAAGTTGGAAAGCTGGATGCTCAGACTCCTCCAGGGAAGGAGCTCACCATTCACGAGGACAGAATCGAGTGGCACAGGGAACTCAGTCAGGTAGGGGAAGGTGCATTGACTCTCAAATGGTGATGCATTGATAGTAGATTTAAGGGAAAGAAATAGTACCCCTTCTTTGTTCTGTGGTTGGTGACCCATAAAATTGACCTACACTGTGCTTATGAGATCTCTTTCAATAAACAGTTATCGACTCACACAGTATAATACACTGAGTCGCAGTGAGAAAGCTGGAGTATAAAAAATGTAAATAAATGAAGAAATATAGGGTACCCTTGCACACATCTGAATGCTCTACTTCTTACCATTCCTGACTTGAGATCTACATTCAGGACAGCCTATCTGATGTCTGTCTGATGTGCTGACCAAAGAGCTCTCTTAAGTGCTCCTGGATGAGGGAAGGCGACTTCCAAGTGGGAGTAACTCCTCTGTATCTGTAGATCTGTAAGCAAATCGTATTGGGTTGCAAGGTTAACTTGTATGGCTTCTGTCTCAACCTGCCCCGATCCTGATTCTTCAGAGGGGAGCCCCCAGATTTATTTCCAGCCTGTCATGATATGAACCCATGAGGCCACTTAGGTCAGCCTAGCAGGCTGTTTCAGTGCTCCTTTGATTTAGCAGGTCTGTTCTGTTGTAGCTCTGTCTTATGCTTTTAGAATGGGCGATGGTGGTCCTCTTCCACCAAGTGCATGTCTTTGGGAGGGATGCAAATAGAGCTGTGAGGGAGGAACACGTCAACCCTGGCGATGAATGGTGTAACATATGTTGCCGCCAGATGGCCCTCATGTTATTGCACCCTGTTGTGTGATCATTAGGAGGAGGTTTGGAAAGTTCCCTCTGTAATTTTTTTTTAAGAACATGCAAGTCTTTCCACTTCCCAAATGGTACACAGAGACAATACTCAGCACAGTAATATTTTAATTGTTTCTGTTATTAGTGTTTTTAAATTGTTCTTGCTGTAAGCTTCTCTGAAAGCATTTCAGTGCATGTTTATATATGAACACACACATACGCACACCAGTATTTTCTTAAGTCCAAATTCTTCCATTGTTCAAGGACAGAAGCCTCCCTTCTCTCTGTGCAATGACAAATGCTACCCTGGTTACAGCAAGGAAATGAAGGAGGGAGAGAAATTCTGCTGTTATGATTGTGCTCCTTGTCCACAAGGGAAGATGTCTAACCAAGAAGGTAAGAGGTGTCCTGTTGAGAGAGATTAATTCAATCATATATCCAGAAATGCTGTGTGACAGAAACCATGAGTGGTATCCAAGAGGGTGTTTTAACCTCTGTGCTTTTGGGAGATGTAAGAAAGAGGTTAAAAGTGGTGCTTCCTTATTATCCATTTCAGTACTTATTTTTCTGTGAGTTCATGAAAACGTTGGAGACATTTTAATAGCTTTAAAGCAAAGTCCATTTGATGAATAACACAAGTGTGGTGAACAACCAAATACGGTTTTGGACCTGGAGATGAACTCATGAGCCTCGGTTTTCAACTGTGTTTTCAGATTAGGACAGCTTTTTCTTATAGAGTGAGGAAAGCTGCTAAATAGTTTCATCTTCTTCTTTCAGACATGGATTATTGCATCATTTGCCAAGAGGGTCACTACCCAAACAAGGTCCAAGACGAATGCATTCCCAAGATTCTAAGCTTCCTTTCTTTTGCGGACACATTGAGCATAATTTTAGTTTTTATGGCTGTGTTCTTTTCTCTGACCACAGCTGTGGTGCTTGCCATCTTCATCAAGTACAAAGACACTCCCATAGTCAAAGCCAACAACCGGAGCCTCACATATGTCCTTCTTGTCTCTCTCTTCCTCTGCTTCCTCTGCTCTTTGCTGTTCATCGGACAGCCTAACCCAGTGACCTGCCTCCTCCGACAAACAATTTTTGGCATTGTCTTCACCACTGCTGTATCTTCTGTGTTGGCCAAAACCATAATAGTTGTGGTGGCCTTCATGGCCTCCAAGCCAGGCAACCTTTTCCGGAAGTGGGTGGGGAAAAGACTGGCATATTCTATTGTTATTTCCTGCTCCTCTGTTCAAATGGTCCTTTGTGCTCTTTGGTTATGTGTTTCTCCTCCTTTCCCAGATTTGGACATGCACTCACTGAATGCAGAAATTATAATGCAGTGTAATGAAGGGTCGGTCAGCCTGTTTTATTGTGTCTTGGGCTATATGGGCTTCCTGGCCATTGTCTGCTTTACTGTGGCTTTCCTGGCGAGAAAGTTGCCTGACAGTTTTAATGAAGCCAAGTTCATCACTTTCAGCATGTTGGTCTTCTGCAGTGTTTGGCTTTCCTTCCTGCCAACTTACTTGAGCACAAAAGGGAAAGACATGGTGGTCGTGGAGATCTTCTCCATCTTGGCCTCCAGTGCTGGGTTATTGGGCTGCATCTTTTGGCCCAAATGCTACATTTTAATAGTAAGGCCTGAGATGAACAACAGAGAGCATTTGATAAGAAAACAAATTCTAGTCTCTAATAATTAAATGTAAAATCTTCCCAATGATGTTGCAAATTCTCTTGTAAAAAACAAATACAATATAAGGTAGCCAGTAAAGTTATTAATGATGAAAGGATATAATTTAGAAACAGACATGAAGAATATCTTTACTATGGCCGACCTAGCTTAGCTCCCAAGCTCTGAGGAGCTCAGCCTACCCCCATCTATTTGGACCGCTGCCCTATGGAAGGAATACAATCTTTTGGTGCATCCATTTGAAATCATTTCTTTTTTCATTTCATTAACCTTCATTGGCATACCAAAAGACAGAAATAGAAAACAACAACAATATACCTCCAAAGGGCAATACATATAAGTTACAAGTCGGGTTAATAAAACTTTTTTAAGAACTCCTGTAAGAAATTCAGCCACGGTAGCCGTAATTTTAGGATCATGGTCACTCAAAAGAAATGTGCATTTCACTTCATTACTCCTGTATCTCTTGTACTGGAGCAAAGTAAATAGCAGTTTATCCCGCAGAATCACACAGAAGGGGCAATCTAAAAGGATGTGGTCAATTGTATCTAACAAGTTTAAACCGCATGTGCATAAGCGTTCATGTCTAGGGATCTGGAGGTATCGGCCTAAGAGCATCCTAGATGGGAATGCGTTAACCCTAGCTAATAGAAAAGCGCAGCGTTGAGAAGGTATCGTCCATTTGAAATCAATACTATTGGACACTAGGAGTATCCAAGTGAATGATTTATTCACACTTCAAGAGCTAATTGCTTTTGTATTGATAACTGAAATCGTCTCACTGTCAGGTATGAGTTCATCAGTAAAATTCCAAAAACCAGAAGTCCAGGCAAATGTCCTAAGCAAAAGGTTTATTTAGAAAAACACAGGTTGAAGAGCAAATACTGACAGGGAAGGTTCATGGCGTCTACTGAGGGAAAGCGGGCAAGCTGGAGCAATATATAGTCAAACAGAAAATAACTTTATCAAACAGTCAAACAGAAAGTAACTTTGTTGCCAGGCTAGGCCTGCTTCTCATGGATGATTATAGTTATCGCGCTGGAGTAGACAAAACAGACGTTACACATTTCAGAGCCTTGAAAGGCCATCTGTGCTCCCAGGACTGGAGCTTACACTCACTTTTCTGTCTGTTATAGCTACCATTCTACTTCTCTTTACTATGATGTACAATATATTTATTTACCTGGGAAACTATATGCCTCTTTTGTCTCTGATCCCCCTTGGAAGACTTGTTTCTGCTGAAGCCCAGAAATGGGAGTACAAGAGCTTCGAAAGGTCCACCAGGATCCATGTACAGTTCTACACATGCAGAGGATGTTCACACATGCATGCCCTCACACAAAAAATGACTCAGCAGTGATACATAGTTTCAGGAATGTGTTAGAAGCTTCGAATCACTTTTCAGTTCTTCATGGTGGATTAGATCTACCATGATGATCCCTGCCTGCTGTCATCCCTGCTTCATAAGTCTTCCTTTTTAATGAATTTTATGATTGCTCCAATCTCCCTTTTGGCCTTGACTAGGATAGATTGAATATGCAATTTCCAACATAATTTATTGTCACAAATAACCCCAGATATTTATATGGATGTTCTTGTTCAAATTTATATTCACCTAACACATGACTAAGAACCTTTTGGAGTACTGTTTTTCATATGCCTTGAAATCAATAAAGGCCATGTGTTGAAGTCATGTAGAACACCACCATGGCCTATAACATATTTATGTACAAGAAACTTAGGATGTAACAATTATCAATAGTTGATCTACCCTTTCTGAATCCTGATTGTACTTGATTCATTATTGATACAGATTCATCCCAAAAACGATCAGACAACAGGTGATGTAATAGACCTCCACCTGAGACCCTGGAGAGCTGCTTCAAGAGTTCATAATGCTGAGATAGAGACCAATGATTTTACTCAGGCTAAGGCAGATTCATGTGTCTCATGTGGTTAAACCTGTGATTTAGTTAGAAAACAGCCGTGAGGCATGAGTGTGGAATGATTTCAGTTATATTCACAATAATTGGGAAAGGGAATAGATCTGTGACAATAGGAATACCCTTAATTCCAGTATTATATGTTGTATAATAATGTGTGTGTGTGTGTGTGTGTGTGTAACATGCCTCAAGTCACAGCTGATTTATGGAGACCCCAGGAAAGGGACAACACTGAAGTGCTTTGAAACTCTTTGCATCACATCCACACCCTTTCCAGAGGTTCTGGAAGTCACCTTCCCCAGAAATGCAATTTGCCCTATGGAGAACCATACTGATACCACCTGGGTCCCCTTATGTGGAAACAGCAGCTCCTGGTAGCACTAAAAATGAGGGAAATGACCATGTATGGTATTCTGACCCTAAGATCCCATCTATGTCATTTTTTTAAGATAACAGGAAATCTGACCATGGATTGATGAGCCAAGTATATATTGATATATTGTCGAAGGCTTTCACGGTCAGAGTTCATTGGTTCTTGTAGGTTATCCAGGCTGTGTAACTGTGGTCTTGGTATTGGTATACCAAGACCACGGTTACACAGCCCCTATATATTGATAGTTTCAAACATTAAATAAAGTAACATGTGGATGCCCAATCAATCTCATATTCCTTTTTTAAAATATTAAAATCTAGGCATAGGATGGTAGATAATCTTATCATCATTCATTTTATTTTTTCCTGGGAGAGGAGTTTCCTAATTGTAACATTTCCTCATCTATTCCAAGCATAGGTGCTTCTGTTGGATTCTAGCCTAGGGATTTCGGGGGGGGGGGAGGTGGGGCACTGTGTTTTCCCAAAGTGTAATGGTGGCAAACACGTTTGCCTCAAAATTTCTGCTGAGAATTGTGGTGAAAGGTTCTCAAAAGTTCTGCAGAAATTATTACCTCCCCTGTAATTATCAAAATATCTGTTATTTGTTCATCCAATCAAAGCTGCAACCAGTGCCCAGAAGGTATTTGAAAACCATTTCAAAAGAACCAGAGGGACAATGTTTGTGTATGGTAAATCACTGTCTCTTGGCTAGCACTCAAATAATGGTTTTATAACATGAAACCAAAAGATTCATCCACACACTTTCTGCAAGTCCAAGTGATCTGCCCACTTGGATGCCAGTGATGATGCTGTAGAGTGACCCAGAAGAGTCTATGTGCAGAGAACTGCCTTCCCATCAGGATGGCGAAGTCTGTATCGCTGCTGGTGCTGCTTCTTCACATGGCAGGCAAAGTGCGTAGTCTGAAGTGCACTGGGGATAATCCCCTTCAGATTCCACATCAGTGGTACCAGCCAGGTGAAATCCTTATTGGTGAGATTACAAATCTTATTGGTTACATGGCCTACCACGTTTCCTTCACGAGGCACCCATCTGAGGACTTTATTAACATTCCAGTGTAAGGAATTGATCTTGCATCACAATTAATGGATGACTGATTTTATTTTGAGGACTGCTTATATTTATATGATACAAATTGCTTTGGTCTGCTTTGTGGAAGGGTAAAATTGAAAGAATATGGTGAATGAATGGTTACTAAGAATTTTGGTTACAGAAATGCATTGCTTAAACACTAGTAAAAATGGACTGTTAGGGTTGCTAACTCCAGGCGGTGGCTGGAGATCTCCTGGTATTACAACTGATCTCCAGCTGACAGAGACCAGTTCACCTGGAGAAAATGGCCACTTGGGAAGGTGGCGTCTATGATATTAAAGCCCATTAATGTCCCTCCCCTCCACAAACCCCATCCTCCTTTGGCCCCACCTCCAAAATCTCTGAGTATTTCCCAGCCAGAGCTAGCAACCCTATGGACTGTGCCCCTTCCATAACTGAAAAAAGGATAATGCATCGTAAACCTTTTGCTCTCTCCATGTTCTAATATGTGTTTACTGAGTCTTCCCAGTTTAATGGGAATCCTACCAGTTATGAGCTACTGTTGTTAAATTCTCCATTAGCAAAGAGATAGGAAGAAAACACCAGAAGGAGGAAATAATAGTTGTGTGATGAGGAAGTGAAATATCAGCATGGCATGAGTTTCAGTAGAAATTGGGCCTTGTGAGGCATTAGGGGGCAAACTTCATTATGTGCAACCCTGTCCTTGCATTAGAGAGAGGGCAATGTAACTAGGGGAAATAGTATGAAAGAAAAAGTCTGTGCATGGTTGGACTTCAAGCAGTGTTGTATTGCTCTGTGAAAAGAAAGTGTGTTTTTCTTATTTGCAGTCTGAATACAAAGTTTTACCAGCACATCCTGGCCTTTGTGTTTGCTGTTGAGGAGATCAATCGGAATCCTAACATCTTGCCCAATGTCACCCTTGGATTCCACATCTATGACAACTACTCTGATAGAAGATGGAGTTACCAGACCATTCTCGACCTGCTCTTCCATTATGGTGTGTTTTCCCCCAACTTCAACTGTGGCATCTCAAAAAACGTGGTAGGAATCATTGGAGCACTGAACTCTGAAACATCCTCATACATGGCAGACATCTTAACTCTTTACAAGATTCCACAGGTAGGCTCAATACATTGGAGTATGAGACGGTTTTCCCATCACCAACCTCATTCAATCTTTACTTGTCTTTCTGGGACCAGTTCCAGGGTCAGAAAAGGAGACAAGGATAACAACTAAAAACAGAGATGAAATATGTCTAATTGTATTGTTATATCGTCTTCTAGGACACAAAACATTTCCAGATTGTCCTTTGACAGACTCACTTCAGCCTTAGTTCAGCTTGATTCAGCTTGTTGGGCTATGACTATATTTCGGAGGAGCAGATATCTGTGTAATGTGAATGGTAGGATGCCCTTTTGTGAGGACTGACCTCAGGGCTTCTAAGAGGAATTTTATGAGGTGTTGCAACAACATTTTCAGGCCTCCTTTCTTGCTCCTTTAGCCATCTTTTTTATCCTCAATGGTTTCAACCATAAGGTCAAAAAAGATATAGAGGTGAGATAGTTGTGGAATGGAGTGCTTAATTGGATTTGTTCATTTTAAGCCTTCTGCCCCTATACTCCCTCCTACATAATAGAGTGAAAAGAAAGGTCAGAAAGAAGAATGCACATTTGAACATATTTATATGCTACAATGCATATCAAGAGGGGAAAAAATCAAATTTTAACATCCTTTCACTTATACTACAATTCTGCAACGTGTATAAAATGAAAGAATTATGAATCAAAAGTGAAACAAAATAGGCTTTTTATTTACTTAAATAAGAGCTTTCCTTGCCTTTTTTGTGGAACATTTCTTATGACAGAATCAAAACAAATTGTTCTGGCAATGTTTGATGCAATACTCAGCCTGGCCAAATCTACAAGGCGTTCTTGAGACATTGTAGAGCAGACCTTAAAAAATTCTTAATCAGCTTGAGTTTGCTAAATGATCTCTCTGCAAAATCTACTGTTGCTGGAATTGTTAAAAGAATTTGCAAACTGACACAAACATTTGGAAACAGTTCACTAAGTCTGTATTATGTTAATACGTTCAACAGATCCAATGGTTTTAAGTGTGCATTTCTAAAAATTTGCCTCATGTACTGAAGATAAATGCTGCATTTCTGTCAAAAATCCTCTTCATTAAGGTCATCTGGATATTGTTTTGATAAAAAAAAACCCTTTTCTTTTCAAATCACTTTCAGACATGGTGAGATATTTCCACAAGAAACTGAACTTTTCAACCAATTGCTTCACATCACTGAATCTTACCGTTATTCCTGCTATAACACTGTCTACCAATACATAAAACACAGATTTTCTGAAGTAGGCTTTTTCTGGTGAATCATCTGTGTCATTAATTTCCAGAAAATGAGCATCGGGTCTGTTATCACACAGCCGTGCCCTTTTGTGTGTAACTCCACCCCATTTTTGGCTTCATTCCACATGCATTTCCAGTCATTGAGAAGCCATTGTGACTTCCAGTCATTGAGAGGTCATCTGTGAGGAGTGTTTCAATGTTTTCTGCTTCAACATCCAATGTGGCATTTCTTCTTGAATTAACTATTGCAGTTATCTACTGAAGCTAAGATTTTGTACCACATGTGTGTGTTTATAAAGTGATTTCAAGTCGTAGCCAACTTATGGCGACCCCTTTTGGGGTTTTCATGGCAAGAGACTAACAGAGGTGGTTTGCCAGCACCTTCCTCTGCACAGCAACCCTGGTATTCCTTGGTGGTCTCCCATCCAAATACTAACCAGGGCTGACCCTGCTTAGCTTCTGAGATCTGATGAGATCAGGCTAGCCTGGGCCATCCAGGTCAGGGCTTTGTACCACATAGCTGACATTAACACAGAGACAAAAGATATCACATAGAATAAAACTCCCTGGACTTCATTTCTTGTTTTGGATGTCAAATTTAGTTCTACAAGGTCTTTCAGTGTTAATTTAATTCCAGGGAGGTGAGCTGCAAAAGGCTTTACACTTTCAACACGATCAGACCATCTTGTTTCAGACATACCACGAAGAGAACAGACTATGTAGTTTCCAAGTATTTTCCAGAGCTTGGGACTGGAACGAAAGAAGTGGTAGATAGTTTGGAATTATACCCAAAAAGGTTATTGCCTCAGGTATGCATTCAGCAGCATCATTTCCGCATAAGTTAAGTGTGGAACAATCGCAAGGTGAAACAATGGCTGTTGAGTGCAGTTCTTGTATTTTTGCTTTTGCGCCATTGTATCTTCCAGCCATGTTTGGTCCATTGTCATAAGCTTGAGCTCTACAATCACTGAGAGGAAAAGCATGTTCTTTCAAAGTATCAGTTATCAACTGAGCAATTTCTTCCCCTCTTTTGTTACTACAATCTGCAAACTTTAGAAATCTTTATTGAATTTCATACTGTTTCTTTTAAAATTACGACACTAAAAGAAATGTTGTTTGTTCTCTATTTGAGGAATCTGGTTTGGCATCTACTATTACTGCAAAGTACTTTGCAGACTGCCTCTCAAGCAAATGTGTTGTTTCACAAGATTTGAGCATTCTGCCATAAATTCATTTTGTGAGTCAGAAGACCGATAATGAACTTGAAGTCACTCACCCCTCTTTGGTGACTCCTCTACACTTAGCACATGCTCCTGAAGGATGGGGTCCCACCTGGAGAGTAGTTCTATGAGTCCTAAAACGTTTCCATTATTTGAATCACCAATGCGATGGGATGAACCATTAAAGGCCAGACCACATTCTCGCAAGGAGAGTACAACATTGATCTTGCGCTTTAAAATATTGTACCATTTCACAGCTTCTTTTTTGATTGATGCTTCTAAGATGGTGTCCCAGACACTCCTGTCCCAGACAGCAGGTGCCTTTCTAGTTCTTGGCAAGCTAGGTAACATCTGTGGCTATTGCTTTTTTCATGTTCTGGGATCCTGTTGAATAGTTTCCGCCACTTCCCAGTAGTCATCCAGCCTTCAGCTGATGCCAGTGCAGATTTAGACACAGAGGTGCTCGTGTTGTGCCAAAATAATCGACATGGAAAACAGTATAATGGTTGTTACTGTTGGCTCCAGACAAGCCAGACTCTTACATGCTTTTCTCCACTGGCACTTCAAAATGTCAGTATGCTTTTTGGAAAATTTTGATTGCTGGTGTCTTTTGGGAATATTTCAGGCAATGAGATATGACCATTGGTAACATAATTTTTATTTCTTGTTGAGAAAGAAGCTCAGTTGTGATGCAACCAATGTCAAGGCCTACAGTATTCTTCTCATTTTCCAAATTCACTTCCAGCTGAGCCTGTATTTCTGTTTCTTTCAGTTCATTTTTGTTATTTTATCAGAATCCTGTACATAATTGCCCATTATTATTACCCAAATCAACTGATCCTTGTTTGGAAATGAGATTTTCAAGATTTTTTTTCTTGTTCAGGTTCTATAGGTGGGTTGTGATTTTTTTCAAAGGGGGCCTTAATTAGGATTGCCATGTCCCCTTCACCACCAGCGGGATGTTTTTGGAACGGAGCCTGAGGAAGGCAGGGTTTGGGAAGGGGAGGGACTTCAGTGCCATAGAGTCCAATTGCCAAAATAGCCATTTTCTCCATTTGAACTGATCTCTAGCAGCTGGAGATCATTTGTAATAGCACGAGATCTCCAGCTAGTACCTGAAGGTTGGCAACCCTACCCTTAATCCAACTTGAAAGAGCGTTCTTTGCCCCTATTGTTTTTTCTTTTATTTTCTGGGCTCCTGATTTGTGAGAATATATTTTCAATGGATGATTTATAATTTTATATCTAAAAAGGGGGAAATTAATTCCTGGTCAGTGCTGATCATCTCCATATTGCTTAAAAAATTTCTGAGCTCAAACTTACAAAGTTTTAAAATGAATAAAGCAGAGAAAATGTAGCCTAATGCCACTAAGGCAATTAAGGAAAAGGATTAGAATGTACCTTCAACAACTGTCCAAAGTTGCTCTTTAGAGATGGATATAGAATTTACTAGCACACCAGCCCTTCCCCTACAACAATGGCCATCGGCCTAAACATTCTGTCTGCCTGGCTGAAAAGTGGAGAGTCACGTAGAGTTGCCAGCTCCAGTTTGGAAAGCACCTGGAGATTTTGGAGCTGGAGCCTGAGGAGGGTGGGGTTTGGAGAGAGGAGGGACTTCTCTGTCACCTGGAGATCAGTTGTAATAGCAGAACATCTCCAACCACCACCTGGAAATTGGCAACCCTAGAGTCACGTGATCTTCTAACTGGTACATGTTGCCCCTAGTGGAAGACCTTGAGAATGCAATGTAACAACCATGTTAAGGATATATAAAAATATGTTATGTGGGCCAACAGAAAGTATAAATACTAGTCTTCAAACTTTTTATGGGACTCCAGTAAACTGTTGAGCCCTGGGGCCCACTTTGGGCCTCTTTGGGCCTCCAATGGGCAAAAGGCCCTGGTGTGATACACCTGCTCATAGGTGCATCTGCTCATAGGGCCTGACTGACTTTCTTGATTGAAAATGTTTTGCCAGCTTGAAGTCAAAGCAACTTTTTGCTCTTGCTTAGGAAAAGGACTGCTTTCTGGAGGGAGACTGAGAGCTTCAAATGTTGCCAGAAAGGTTGCTCTGACTGAAACATCCTTATTCCTTTTCCTGGAATTTTTTTGGTTTAATTTATAATGAAATTTTAAAAAAGAACACAGTGCTTTGATTCATCATTATTTTCCTATAAGGAGACTAATCCAGTCCAAGGATTCTCCCCTTTTTGGGTTCGATAAAAGATTGTCCAGCTCTTGTAACTGGGCAGCTACAGATGTATAGTGGCCCTAAGTTGAGAGTGATCGGATCTGCTCAAAAGGGACATCTGTGACAGCATTAGATTGAGATAAAGAACGTCAAAGTTAATTGTGAAGAAAACATTTCAGACAATGTAAGTTTAATAAGGGAGAGCATGATATGTGTTTAATAAGGGAGAGCTCTAATTCTTGCTACTCGCAAGTACGATGTGAGTCAAACCAATGGGTGGACAAGCATCCCTTGGTAAAAATAAAGTTCATAAATATTTTTCTCTTTTTCTAGATTTCATATGATGGTTCATTTCAATCAACAGTGATTGATTCAGCCCAGTTCCCTTCATTTTATCGCATGGTTCCCAATGAAGCCCTCCAGTATGTGGGAATTGTTCAGCTACTTGTGCATTTCAGATGGAAATGGGTTGGGTTCATCATGCATGATGATGAACCTGGAGAACATTTCTTACAGAGATTAGAGCCAATGCTTTCAAGGAATGGCATATGCGTAGCCTTCACAGAAAGGTCTCCAAGAAAACTTCATCTGGATAGCATAGATGACGTGATGAAATTTACTGACAGTGATACGGCAGCTTTTCTGGAGAGCACAGCAACTGTGGTTGTAGTATATGGAGAAACGGTAACCTTTATGTGGCTGGCAAAAACTCTCTGGATGCAAGCACGAATGAGTTCCACAAGAAATGTTGAAGATCCAGACAGAACATCTGAAGGGAAAGTGTGGGTTACAACTTCTCAGGTTGATTTTGCAGTAATTAATTTTCAACTATTTTTTGATATACGCATATTCCATGGTGCTCTTTCCTTCGCAATTCACTCAAATGCAATCCTAGGATTCCAAAGATTTCTTCAGATACAAAAACCTTCCTGGAACAATGAGAATGGTTTTATCAAGGACTTCTGGGAACAAGTATTTGACTGTGAAGTTCCAGATTCTATGAATTCTAAGGAAACATGTACTGGAGAGGAGAAATTGGACAGTTTTCCAGCTACCATCTTTGAAATGAGCATGACTGGCCACAGCTACAGTATCTATAATGCCGTCTATGCTATAGCACATTCCTTGCATACCATGTTCTCACACAGAGCCAAGCACACAGCTGTGGAGGAAGGGGACAGACAGGCTTTTCTAACTGTTAAGCCCTGGCAGGTAATCTCTCCCCTCTCCTAAAGACCTCTGTAATATATTGCAACATGTTCAAATCACCAATGGCACATAGGCACTTGCCTTTTAGTGGGCATCTCCCTCCGTTCATTGCCAGGTATGAATACAACAAAACTGCAGCATTCTAAGCCTCATTGCTCCTACAGTATGTGTTTGTTAGTGGTATTGCTCTAAGCAGATGCCGGAATTGGGGACTTTATACTCTCCTCTTATAAGTGGTATTTAAAAGAGTGTCGGCTACACCGCCATCTTTCTTCAACTGCAAAATAATTTCATTCATAAAATGCTTCAATTCTCTCTATCTTAATCCTGCTATATTTTTAAAAAATCCCATGAGGAATATTCCAACAAAATATCATCCTTTGTTCCTTTGTATCTAGCTCCACCCATTTCTTCAGAGAATCTCATTCAACAACAGTGCTGGAGATGAAATTATGTTCAATGATCGTGGAGAATTAGTCGCTGGGTTCGACGTTACCAACTTGGTCACTTTCCCAAATTATTCTTACATCCGAGTCAAAGTTGGAAAGCTGGATGCTCAGACTCCTCCAGGGAAGGAGCTCACCATTCATGAGGACAGAATCGAGTGGCACAGGGAACTCAGTCAGGTGGGGGAAGGTGCATTGACTCTCAAATGGTGATGCATTGATAGTAGATTTAAGGGAAAGGATTAAAACCCCTTCTTTGTTCTGTGGTTGGTGACGCATAAAATTGACCTACACTGTGCTTATCTGTCCACTTCCCAAATGGTATACAGAGACCAATACTCAGCACAGTAATATTTTAATTGTTTCTGTTATTAGTGTTTTTAAATTGTTCTTGCTGTAAGCTTCTCTGAAAGCATTTCGGTGCATGTTTATATATGAACACACACATACACACACACCAGTCTAAATTCTTCCATTGTTTAAGGACAGAAGCCTCCCTTCTCTCTGTGCAATGACAAATGCTACCCCGGTTACAGCAAGGAAATGAAGGAGGGAGAGAAATTCTGCTGTTATGATTGTGCTCCTTGCCCACAAGGGAAGATGTCAAACCAAGAAGGTAAGAGATGTCCTGTTGAGAGAGATTAATTCAATCATATATCCAGCTGTGTGACAGAAACCATGAGTGGTATCCAAGAGGGTATTTTAGCCTCTGTGATTTTGGGAGACGTTAGAAAGAGGTTAAAAGTGGTGCTTCCTTATTATCCATTTCAGTGTTTATTTTTCAGTGAGTTCATTAAAACTTTGGAGACATTTTAATAGCTTTAAAGCAAAGTCCATTTGATGAATAACACGAGTGTGGTGAACAACCAAATATGGTGTTGGACCTGGAGATGAACTCATGAGCCTCGGTTTTCACCTGTGTTTTCAGATTAGGACAGCTTTTTCTTATAGAGTGAGGAAAGCTGCTAAATAGTTTCATCTTCTTCTTTCAGACATGGATTATTGCATCATTTGCCAAGAGGGTCACTACCCAAACAAGGTCCAAGACGAATGCATTCCCAAGATTCTAATCTTCCTTTCTTTTGCGGACACATTGAGCATAATTTTAGTTTTTATGGCTGTGTTCTTTTCTCTGACCACAGCTGTGGTGCTTGCCATCTTCATCAAGTACAAAGACACTCCCATAGTCAAAGCCAACAACCGGAGCCTCACATATGTCCTTCTTGTCTCTCTCTTCCTCTGCTTCCTCTGCTCTTTGCTCTTCATCAGACAGCCAAACACGGTGACCTGCCTCCTTCGACAAACAATTTTTGGCATCGTCTTCACCACTGCTGTATCTTCTGTGTTGGCAAAAACCATAATAGTTGTGTTGGCCTTCATGGCCTCCAAGCCAGGCAACCTTTTCCGGAAGTGGGTGGGGAAAAGACTGGCATATTCTATTGTCATTTCCTGCTCCTCTGTTCAAATGGTCCTTTGTGCTCTTTGGTCATGTGTTTCTCCTCCTTTCCCAGATTTGGACATGCACTCACTGAATGCAGAAATTATAATGCAGTGTAATGAAGGATCGGTCAGCCTGTTTTATTGTGTCTTGGGCTATATGGGCTTCCTGGCCATTGTCTGCTTTACTGTGGCTTTCCTGGCGAGAAAGTTGCCTGACAGTTTTAATGAAGCCAAGTTCATCACTTTCAGCATGTTGGTCTTCTGCAGTGTTTGGCTTTCCTTCCTGCCAACTTACTTGAGCACAAAAGGGAAAGACATGGTGGTCGTGGAGATCTTCTCCATCTTGGCCTCCAGTGCTGGGTTATTGGGCTGCATCTTTTGGCCCAAATGCTACATTTTAATAGTAAGGCCTGAGATGAACAACAGAGAGCATTTGATAAGAAAATAAATACTAGTCTATAATAATGAAGTGTAAAATCTTCCCAATGATCTAGGTTACTCTCTTGTGAAAACAAATGCAAAATAAGGAAGCCAGTGAAGTTATTAACGATGAAAGGACATACTTTAGAAACTGATATGAAGAATGTCTTTACTATGGCTGACCCAGCTTAGCTCCCAAGCTCTGAGGAGCTCAGGCTTACCCAGACTATTTGGGCTGCTGCCATATGGAAGGAATTCAATATTTTGGTGGGTCCATTTAAAAAAACTACTATTGGACACTAGGAGTATTCAAGTGAATGAGTGAGTGCTTCAAGAGCAAACTGCTATTGCATTGATAATTTAACTTGTTCCACTTTCCTGTATGTTATAGCTACCATTTTACTTCTCTTTAGTATGACATATAATATATTTATCTACGTGGTACACTATCTGCCTCCTTTCTCTCTGATCTCCTTTGGGAGACATGTTTCTGCTGTAGCCCAGAGCTGTGAGTACAACAGCTTCAAATCCTCTTCAGATTCCACATCATTGGTACCAGCCAGGTGAAATCCTTATTGGTGAGATTGCAAATCTTATTGGTTACATGGCCTACCACGTTTCCTTCATGAGGCACCTATCTGAGGACTTTATTAACATTCCAGTGTAAGGAATTGATCTTGCATCACAATGAATGATGACTGATTTTATTTTGAAGAGTCCTTATATTTATATGATACAACTTGCTTTGATATGTTTATGCGAAGGGGAAAATGGAAAGAATATGCTGAATGGTTACTAAGAATTTTGGTTACAGAAATGCATTGCTTAAAAACCAGTAAACATGGACTTTTAGGGTTGCAGTCCTCCAGGTGGTGGCTGGAAATCTCCCGCTATAACAACTGATCTCCAGGTGACAGAGATCAATTATCCTGGAGAAAATGACCACTTTAAAAGGTGGCCTCTATGGTACTATACCCCATTGAAGTCACTCCCCCCAAAAATCCCACCCTCCTCAGGCTCTATCCCCAATATCTCCAAGTACTTCTGAATCCAGAGCTAGCAACATTATAGACTGTGCCACTCCCATAACTGAAACAAGGCTAAAGAAAACACAAGAAGGAGGAAATAATAGCTGTGGGAAAGTTTAATGAGATGAGGAATAAAATATCTGCCTGACATGAATTTCTGTACAAATTGTGCCTTGTGAGACAGTATGGAGTACACTTCATTATGTGCAATATTGTACTTGCATTAGAGAGAGGATAAGCAACTAGGGGAAATATTATGAAAGAAAGAGGCTGTGCATGGTTTGACTTCAAGCAGTGTTGTATTCTGCAGTGAAAAGAGAGTGTTTTTATTTGCAGTCTGAATACAAAGTTTTACCAGCACATCCTGGCCTTTATGTTTGCAATTGAGGAGATCAATCAGAACCCTAACATCTTGCCCAATGTCACCCTTGGATTCCACATCTATGACAACTACTCTGATAAAAGATGGACTTACCGGACCATTCTGGACCTGCTTTTCCATTCTAATGGGGTTTCCCCCAACTTCAACTGTGGCATCCAGAAAAATGTGGTAGGAATCATTGGAGGACTGAACTCTGGAACATGCTCATTCTTGGCAGACATCTTAAGTCTTTACAAGATTCCACAGGTAAGCTCAATGCATGGGAGTATGAGATGGTTTTCCCATCACCAACCTCATCCAATCTTTACTTGTCTTTCTGGCACGAATTCCTGGGTCAGAAAAAGAAACAAAGATAACAACTAAAAACAGAGTGAAATATTTCCAATTATATTGTTATATTAAGTCTTTTAAGGACATAAATGGAACATATGAGTTCTAACTCAGCTTGAGAACCAGCAAAAATATGTTCCACATATATGCAAAATTCGTGTTTCCTGAAGAAGAAAATCTGAAACAGGTGAATCCCTGTCCAGATAACAGATCATGGAATTGAAGAGACTGGCGCAAGAACCACACTTGCAGGTCCCATACAACCAACAAATCAATTATGGACTGTAACATTTATGAGTCCAATATAAGGACCAAACTTGTTAGAATATTACTAAGATTATTGTTTTCTATGTAGGCAAGTGGTTATTGTTATATGAGTCAGCAAACTGTGATAACATTACTTGCAATTTGAATCAATATTATTCATTCTAGCCATTATTTGTCTATATTCATTATTGGCCAGTACTGCTGTGATTTTGTCTGACATCCTCATTCATGGTTGACATCTTAAGTCTTTACAAGATTCCACAGGTAGGCTCAATGCATGGGAGTATGAGATGGTTTTCCCAACACCAACCTCATTCAAGCTTTACTTCTTTATCTGGTACTAATTCCTGGGTCAGAAAAAGAAACAAGGACAATAACTAAAAAAAGAAGTCAAATATGTCCAATTGTGCTGTTATATCAAGTCTTTTAAGGCCACAACGTATTTCCAGATTGTCCTTTGACAGACTCACTTCAACCTTCAGCTTGATTTAGCCTGTTTTACTATGACTGCATTTCGGAGGAGCAGATTTCTGTATAATGTGAAGGGTCACGATGCCCTTTTGTGAGGACTGGCCTTCTTGTTTGAAATTGTTTTGCCAACTTAAAGTCAAAGCAACTTTTTGTTCTTGTTTAGAAGAAGAAGAAGAATTGGTTTTTATACTTGCGTTTCTCTACCTTTAAGGAGTCTCAGAGCAGCTTACAATCTCCTTGCCTTCCCCTCCCCACAACAGACACCTTGTGAGGTAGGTGGGGCTGAGAGAGTTCTGACAGAACTGGTCATCTAGGTCATCTAACAGGCTTCGTGAGTAGGAGTGGGGAAACAATTCCAGTTCTCCAGATTAGAGTCCGCCACTCATGTGGAGGAGTGGGGAATCAAACCTGGTTCTCCAGATTACATTCCGCTGCTCTTAACCACTACACCATGCTGGCTCTTAGGAAAAGGACTGTTTTCCGAAGGGAGACTGAGAACTTACAATGTTGCCAAAGAGGCTGCTCTGACTTTTTTTGTTTTCTTTAATTTTTAATAAAAATATTTAAAAGAACACATTGCTTTGATTCCTCTTTATTTGCTTATTAGGAGAATAATCCAGTCCAAGGATTCTTCCCTTTTTGGGGTTGTCAAAAGTCTGGCCAGCTCTTGTAATTGGACAGCTACTATGTGTAGTTGTCCTAAATTGAGAGGGGTCAGATCTCCCCAAAACAGACATCTGTGACAGTATGAGATTGTGATGCAAATCTCAAAAGTTAATTGTGGAGATTACACATTTCATACAATGTGGGTTTAATAAGGGAGAACATGATATCCCATTCGGTGAAGGGGATGAATAAATGCAGAACTGACTGAAAAATGGTGTGGGTAGTGCAGACAAGAATTTTTATACAGCTAGTCACATGAAAGTGCCTTATACTCAATCAGACCATTGCCCCATCAAGATCAATATTGCCTACTCAGATTGGCAGCAGTCCTCTAAGGTCTCAGAAAGAGATCTTTCACAATCCTTGGTGGTAGATGCCATAATCCACTGAGAGATTGAATTTTGAGACTATAATGCTGTCTCCTGTGTAAATGGAAGAATAAGAGGGCAAGGGGTAATATTTAGAAGTTTGTTTCATGTTTTGTAATAGTTGACAAGGAAAGCTTCTGTGAAGGACTCTGGTAGGCCTTGGGTTCTTCTCTTTGTTCTGAATACAGTTATATGTGGTTTACTCAAGAAAACCTTCAGCATATACTTTAGTCATTGCCTTATCCTACACAAGCCTAAATAAATACCAAGGAAGAAAAGTGTCTTTCCGTTCCTTGGTCTGTCTTAGCTGACAGACACTGAAGGTAGATTGCAACTGTCCCTGTATTCAATATGTTTAGACTCAACTGTACTGTGTTGCAAATGTTCAGTTCTAATTATTGCTATTTGCAAGTAGGATGTCAGTCATTAAATCAGTTATTTTTTTCATTTCCTAGATTTCATATGATGGTTCATTTCAATCAACAGTGAATGATTCGGGCCAGTTCCCTTCATTTTATCGCATGGTCCCCAATGAAGCCCTCCAGTATGTGGGAATTGTCCAATTACTTGTGGGTTTCAAATGGAAATGGGTTGGATTCATAGTTCATGACGATGAATCTGGAGAACATTTCTTACAGAGATTAGAGCCAATGCTTTCTAGGAATGGAATCTGTGTAGCCTTCACAGAAAAAGTTCCAAGAAAACTTCATCTGGATAGCATAGATGATGTAATGGAATTTGCTGAGAGTAATATGGCATCTCTTCTGGAGAGCAAAGCAACTGCAATTGTTGTATATGGAGAAACAGCAACCTTTATGTGGTTGGCAAAAAATCTCTGGATGCAACCACAAATGAGTTCCACAAGAAATGCTGAAGATCCAGACAGAACATCTGAAGGGAAAGTGTGGGTTACAACTTCCCAGATTGATTTTGCAGTAATTAATTTTCAGCTATTATTTGATATACAAATATTCCATGGTGCTCTTTCTTTCACAATTCACTCAAATGCAATCCTAAAATTCCAAAGATTTCTTCAGATGAAAAAACCTTCCTAGACTAATGAGAATGGTTTCATCAAGGACTTCTGGGAACAAGTATTTGACTGTGAATTTCCAGAGTCTATTAATCCAACGAATTCTAATGAAACATGTACTGGAGAGGAGAAACTGGACAGTGTTCCAGCAACCATATTTGAAATGAGCATGACTGGCCACAGCTACAGTATCTATAATGCTGTCTATGCTATAGCACATTCCTTGCATACCATGTTCTCACACAGAGTCAAGCACACAGCTGTGGAGGAAGAGGTCAGACTGGCTTTTCCAACTGTTAAGCCCTGGCAGATAATTTTCTCCTCTCCTAAAGACCCCTATATTATATTGCAACATGCTCAAACCACCAATGGCACGTGGGCTCTTGCGTTTTAGTGGGCATCTCCCTCTGTTCCTTGCCAGATGAATACAAGAAAACTACAGCATCCTTACAGTACATTCCTGAGAGTAATGCTTGACCCGGTCTTTGGAGGCAATGTGGCTATGCTGCTTCCAAAGGAGGTTTTGGCCCAGCCAAAACCTCCCAGCGGTGTAAAAAATTAGTGCAACCCTTCATATGGTTGCATGGGAGATAAGTCTCCTAAAAAGGTGGTGTATTTTGTAAAAATAAAAAAGGGGCATTCCTGGCCTGAAAGGGCTTAGGAGGCCACCTAATGGTGGCTCCTCCCCCTGCCTGGCACTGGTATGCCCCGGGAATGCCTCCCAGGATGCTGGGACGGCCTGGGAATGTCTCTCGGGATGCCGGTGCAGGCTTTGATGACATTTGAATGCCGGTGGAAAACCCTGTAGCAGTGCTAGGCAGATATAGCCTTAAAGAATATATATATTCATGCAATGTATGTTAATTAAAGTTAAATCTCCTTCCAGGAGACTGGCAAGTATGAAAACTCCATGCTTTAGCTTCATTGCTAGCTAGCAGTTAGATGTTTCTAGGCTTGCCGCCAGGACCTTCTTTAAAGTATAAACAGATAAAAAAGGAAAAATGCTCTCCTCTTTGAATCCTGGATGGGGGCATGAATTGAATTCATTGAAATGCCTTATTCTATGTGCCTTAAGCATCCTTTCTGTAATTTTCTCACCATATTATACTTAATTAGCTTGACATTGAAGATCTGATTATCTATCTATGCATATCCATATCAGACCTTGCTAGAAACCTTCCTGATAGATTTGAAGGATAAATGTTGTTATGGGATAGTTTATAGAACGATAAAGTTTTTTATGGGATAGTTTGAAACCCTTGAAAAGATGTAATATAAAGATTGTGATGCATAACCACAGATGAAGATTCCCATGAAAAAAGGTGTAAAAGGGGTTGAAAATTGTAACACGGCAGTCTTTCTTAGACTTCCCGGGCAGTGCATTGGTATGCATAGAAACTTTGTTCTGTGAATGTTATGATCTGTGCACTTTACGCAAATCTGTAAACTAGCCTGTTGTGGTTTAAGCCTATAATTTGTTATACTCTTCTTATTCTTTGAGACTCGCTTTTTCAAATTACTGAGATTAGCAATAAAAGGAATCTCTAAGATTAAATAAGATTGCCTTTTAACTTTGGGTAACTATTTCTACCAAGGAACCATACCTTCCAGCAAGGTATACATCCTATAGATCTAGTCACTGACAATGGTAACTGAGCTTCTTCAACCCCGCCGGCGTTCCGGGGTGGTGCTGCTGCGGCAGCAGCGGGGGACATGTGTCCAGGACTCCCTGCCAGCGTTCAGGCCAATAATGCCAATGTAAGTTGCCCGGACACAGGCACGGGGTGTCCGGATGCTGTCATAGCACCTTCCTGGCCTCCTAAGGGCTTTCGCTTTTAGAGCTCAGGAATGCACTGTTAGCCTCATTGCTTCTATGGGTTTCTTACTGGTATTGCTCTAAGCAGATGCAGGAATTGAGGACTTTATACTCTCTTCTTATAAAAGGTAAAGGTCCTCTGTGCAAGCACTGGGTCATTACTGACCCATGGGGTGATGTCACATCTCGACTTTAACTAGGCAGACTTTGTGTACGGGGTGGTTTGCCAGTGCCTTCTACAGTCATCTTCCCTTTACCCTCCGCAAGCTGGGTACTCATTTTACCGACCTCAGAAGGATGGAAGGCTGAGTCAACCTTGAGCCGGCTACCTGAAACCAACTTCCGTCGGGATCAAACTCAGGTTGTGAGCAGAGCTTGGACTGCAGTACTGCAGCTTACCACTCTGTGCCACGGGGCTCTTCTTATAACTGGTATTTAAAATAGTACCAGTTACACTGCCATCTTTATTCAACTGCAAAGTCGCTTCAGTTATAAAATGCTTCATTCACAAAATTTTGTACGGCTGCAATGAAAATACGTTGCCACAGAGTAGTCGCTTAGTCCAAATGGCAGATGTAACTCGGATGTTATTTATTTTATTATTTTATTTTTTTTAAGTGACTTAAGACTCAGACTGTAAACCTTTGTCGGTAAGACCATTTTAGTCCATATATCTTGTTTTATCTGGCCAAGGGCCTCAAACTATCTATCTATCTATGCTTCATTCTGTATCGTAATCCTAGATTTGTTAAAAATTCCATGAGGAATATTCCAACAAAATATCATCCTTTGTTCTCTTTGCATCTAGCTCCACCCATTTCTTCAGAGAATATCATTCAACAATAGTGCTGGAGATGAAACTATGTTCAATGATCATGGAGAATTAGTCGCTGGGTTCGACGTTACCAACTTGGTCACTTTCCCTAATTATTCCTATATCCGAGTCAAAGTTGGAAAGCTGGGTGCTCAGACTTCTCCAGGGAAGGAGCTCACCATTCACGAGGGCAGAATTGAATGGCACAGGGGACTCAGTCAGGTGGGAGAAATGGTGATACCTTGATAGCATATTTAAGGGAAAGGAATAGAATCCCAACTTTGTGCTGTGATTGGTGACCCATAAAATTGACCTACACTGTGCTTATGACATCTCTTTTTCAATAAACTGTTATCAACTCACACAGTATAATCCACTGAGTCACAGTGAGAAAGTTGGAGTATAAAAAAATGTAAATAAATGAAGAAACATAGGGTACCCTTGCACACATCTGAATGCTTTACTTCTTACCATTCCTGACTTAAGATCTACATTCAGGACAGCCTGTCATGATATGAAGCCATGAGGGCACTGAGGTCAGCCTAGCAAGTTGTTTTAGTGATTCGTTAATTTAGCAGGTGTGTTCCGTTGTAGCTCTGTCTTATGCTTTTAGAATGGTACCCTTCTGCGATTGGGAATGGTGGTCCTCTTCCATCAAGTGCACGGCTTTGAGAAGGATGCAAATGGAGCTGTGAGGGAAGAACATGTCAACCCTGAAGATCAATGGGGTGACAGATTTTGCTGCCAGATGGCCCTCACATCCCTTTTACAGTTGTAGCAACCACCCTGTTGTATGATCATTAGGAGGAGGTTTGGAAAGTGCCCTCTGAAATTGTTTTTTTGAAGAACATGCAAGTCTGTCCACTCCCCAAATGGTACACAGAGACCAATACTCAGCACAGTAATATTTAAACTGTTTCTATTATTATGTTGTGTTTTTAAACGTTTAGTGTTGTTGTAAGTTTCTCTGAAAGCATATAGATGCATGTTTATAAATGCACATCCATAGCTTCTCAAGTCTAAATTTTTCTGTTGTTCAAGGACAGAAGCCTCCCTTCTCTCTGTGTAATGACAAGTGCTACCCCGGTTACAGCAGAAAAATGAAGGAGGGAGAGAAATTCTGCTGTTACGATTGTGCTCCATGTCCGCTAGGGAAGATGTCGAACCAAGAAGGTAAGAGATGTACTTTCATTAAATATGGATTCAATCATATATCCAGTAATTCCAGGGGGCAAAAACCAGGAGTGGTATCCAGAAGGGTATTTTAATAACTGCACTTTTGGGAGATGTGAGAAAGAGGTTAAAAGTGGTGTTATTATCCATCTCACTACTTGTTTTTCAGTGAGTTTTTGCAAAATACGTTTGATGAATAACACCAGCGTAGTGAAAATAAGACATGACACATTTGCAAAGATACTCTTCCATTACTGAAGGGCAAAGCAATCCTTTTGTCTTTAGGGGGAAAGCACAATAAGATGTCAAGGAACCCATATAACTTTGGAGGGAAAGTTATCAACTAGATTTTTAAAAAAGACCTCTTTGATATATGGGAAGATTTAATTCCCCCCTCAGGAAAAAAAGAGGAGATGAAGAATTTCATGATCCCGGGTTGTCAACCCTATTTACAGATTAGGACAGCTTCTTCTTATTGTGTGATGAAAGTTTCTAAATAGTCCTATCTTCTTCTTTCAGATATGGATTATTGCAACACTTGCCAAGAGGGTCACTATCCAAACAAGGTCCAAGATCAATGCATCCCCAAGATTCGCACCTTCCTTTCCTTTGCAGATCCTTTGAGTGTTTTTTTAGCCTTTATGGCTGTGTTCTTTTCTCTGACCACAGCTGTGGTGCTTGCCATCTTCATCAAGTACAAAGACACTCCCATAGTCAAAGTCAACAACCGGAGCCTCACATATACTCTTCTTGTCTCTCTCTTCCTTTGCTTCCTCTGCTCTTTGCTCTTCATCGGACAGCCAAACACGGTGACCTGCCCCCTCCGACAAACAGCTTTTGGAGTAATCTTTTCCATTGCTGTATCTTCTGTGTTGGCAAAAACAATAGTAGTTGTGGTGGCCTTTATGGCCTCCAAGCCAGGCAACCTTTTCCGGAAGTTGGTGGGGAAAAGACTGGCATATTCTATTGTCATTTTCTGCTCCTCCATTCAAATTGTCCTTTGTGCTCTTTGGTTGGGCGCTTCTCCTCCCTTCCCAGATTTGGACATGCATTCACTGAATGCAGAAATTATAATGCAGTGTAATGAAGGGTCAGTCAGCCTGTTTTATTGTGTCTTGGGTTATATGGGCTTCCTGGCCATTGTCTGCTTCACTGTGGCTTTCCTGGCCAGAAAGTTGCCTGACAGTTTTAATGAAGCCAAGTTCATCACTTTCAGCATGTTGGTCTTTTGCAGTGTTTGGCTTTTCTTCCTGCCAACTTACTTGAGCACAAAAGGAAAAGACATGGTGGTCTTGGAGATCTTCTCCATCTTGGCCTCCAGTGCTGGGTTATTAGGCTGCATCTTTTTGCCAAAATGTTACATTTTAATAGTAAGGCCTGAGATGAACAACAGGGAGCATTTGATAAGAAAACAAATTCTAGTCTGTAATAAAAAGGTAAAGGTCCCCTGTGCAAGCACCGGGTCATTCCTGACCCATGGGGTGACGTCACATCCCGACGTTTCCAAGGCAGACTTTGTTTACGGGGTGGTTTGCCAGGGCCTTCCCCAGTCATCTTCCCTTTACCCCCAGCAAGCTGGGTCCTCATTTCACCGACCTCAGAAGGATGGAAGGCTGAGTCAACCTTGAGCCGGCTACCTGAAACCGACTGTAATAATTAAATGTAAAATCGTCCCAGTGATCCAGCATACCCTCTTGTGAAAACAAATGCAACATAAGGAAGCCAGTGAAGTTATTAATGATGATAGGTCATACTTTAGAAACTGACATGAAGAATAGCTTTACTGTGGCTGACCCAGCTTACCTCCCAAGCTTTGAGGAGCTCAGTCTAACCCAGGCTATTTGGGTGGCTTCCGTATGGAAGGAATACAATATTTTGGTGAATCCATTTTAAAAAGTAACTACTATTGGACACTAAGAGTGTCCAAATGAACCATCAACAGCTCTTGAATTGATAATTTAAATTATCCCCCTTTCCTGTCTGTTATAGTTACCATTCTACTTCTCTTTATTATGATGTACAATATATTTATTTACCTGGTAAACTATCTGCCTCCTTTCTCTCTGATTTCCCTTGGGAGACATGTTTCATCTGAAGCCCAGAGATGGGAGTACAACAGTATTGTGTTGCAGGCAAGGAGGGAGGGCTGGAAGCTTAGTCTGGAGAACAGTCCAAGGTCATTCACAGTTCAGGCAGAGTCCAAGATCTCAGTACAGGCAAGGGCAGTTCAAGGCGTTAGTCAGAGTCAGTCCAAGAAGTCAGGATACCAGGACTCCAAAGTATAGTTGGGTAACAAGGCCGGTACATAAGGAGGTTGGTGACAAGTTGCTTGCACAACAGCCACACCAAACTGATGGCTTAAATCCCTTCTCCTGCTGTTGTAGCAGAGCCAGCTGATGCTGATTAGGCTGAGTTCACAGGTGGTGCTTCAGCCCTGCTCTTCCTCACTGCTGCTGAGGAGGTTCCTCTATAAAGCCTTCAGTCTTGCACTCTGCCGTCTCTGCTGCATTGCCAGACGAACCTGTCTTCTTCTCTGATCCAGTGGCCTTGGCGAGGCCTCTGGAGACACTGCATGTTGCAAGGTGTCAGGTCCAACTGGAGTCCTTGAATGGGCATGGTGAGTCCTCTCCTGACTTTGGCTGATCCTCTATTCTGGCAGGCTTTAGACACTGTGGTTGTTCCTGTGGGACTTCTGCCTGAGAATGTCTCTCTGTTCCAGCTTCTATTTCTTCTTCATCAGAGGAAGTGTCTGCAGGCTGACTCATGACAAACAGCTTCGAAAGATCCACCGGGATCCATGTTCTACACATATAGAGGATGTTCACACATGCCAGCCCTGACACAAAACCTGACTTGGGTAGTGGCGCATAGTTTCAGGAATGTATTGGAAGTTTCTAATCACTTTACTGTTCTTCATGGTGGATTGGATCTACCATGATGCTCCTTTGCTGCTGTCATCCCTGCTTCATAGGTATTCCTTTTTTTAATGAATTTTATGATTGCTCTAATCTCCCTTTTGGTCTTGACCAGGATAGACTGAATATGAAATTCCCAACACAATTTATTGTTGAAAATAACCCCGGGTATTTATATGGCTGCACCTTTTCGATTTTATATTCACCTATCACTCAACTAAGAACCTTTTGGAGTATAGACCCCAGTTTCTCATATGATAATTTGTCAAATGCAGCCTGGGAATCAATAAAGGCCATGTGTTGGACTCATGTAGAACACCACCAAGGTCTTTAACATATTTATGTTCATGAAAGCTTAGGATGTAACAATTATCAATAGTTGATCTACCCTTTCTGAATCCTGATTGTGCTTGATTCATTATTGATACAGATTCATCCCACAAATTATCAGACAATAAGGGATGCAATAGATCTATACCTGAAACCATGGAGAGCTGCTGCGAATGTTGATAATGCTGTACTGGATGGAGACCAATGATTTAACTCAGGCTAAGGCAGATTAATGTGTCACATGTGGTTAAACCTGTGATGATAGAAAACAGCCGTGAGGCATGGGTGTGGAATGATTTCAGATATGTTCCCAATAATTGGGGGAGGATAGAATGTGTGACAATAGGAGTACCCTTACCTCCAGTATTTTTATGCTGCATTATATGTGTGTACGTAATGTATGTGTATGCAAAGTGCCTAAAATTGCAGTTGACTTATGGAGGATGGTTTCCCTTCCTCTGCAGAGTCTTGGCGGTCTCTGATCCAAGTACCAACCCTGATTATCTGCTAAGAACTGACCAAAAAAATAGCTCTGCCATGCTGCCTTCCCTCCCATGCTGTCTAATACCAGTGAGCAATTGAACCATAAAAGAAGACAACATTATAGTCCTTTGAAACTCCTTTGGAGGAGATTCACACCCTTTCCAGAGGCATTGGAACTCACATCCCCCAGAACAGCAATTTGCCCTATGGAGAACCATACCAATACCCTTATGTGGAAACAGCAGCTCCTGATAGCACTATAAATGAAGGAAATAACCTGAGGAAATGAGGAAAATTACTAGGTTTGTGCAAAAAAAATGTTTTTTGGTAAGTTTTATGTCTGGGTTTATTGGGCCCTATGTTTTTGGTAAACCCAGAATAAGCTGAATCCCCATACCGGTAAAGGAACATTTCAGCTTTATTTCCAGGTTTACTGAAAAAATTCAGGTCCATTATAGTCTATGAGGATTTTTTCTAAGCCCCTGTGGGGGCATTTTTTGAGGTAGAGTTCCCAAATTTTTAAGGTAGCTTCAAGGGACTCTCCTTGCATGAACTCCTATAAATATAAGTTAAACTGATGGAGGGTTGATGATGATGATGATGATGATGACCAAAAGCAGGTTTGCGCGCATCTCCCTCTGTTCTATACCTTCTGTATGAAACTATATGAAACTACCCATTCACTCTGGTCATCTTGGGAGGCCCTGCATCAGGTACCCCTTGTCAAATGAGGGTAGGTGGGTAGCAGCCTGAGAGAGGGTCTCCTCAATCATGTTGCTAATACTTGGAAATTCCCTCACCAGGGAGATTCTTCCTTCTCCTTCTATCATTGACTTACACCACTGAGTGGATACTGTTTTTTTCTATTGTTTCAGATACCCCACATATCTCTTATTGACCCTACTTTCTGGTTTTTTTTTTGTTATGTTAATAAATCTGTACAGAATTATTTACATTTTAAAATCCTATTTAATATTTTAAATGTTTTTAATGTTTGCCACTTACTGGGGAAAGGGAGAGGCTTTGTTCCTTCTCTTTTCTGCCTTCTCGCATATACAATGAACACAATGAGAGATCACTTGAGTAAATGGTTGTAAAAATGTGATAAATGTTTGTAGGGATGTTGCACATCAAATTGAAGAGACTGTCAACAATCAATTTAGGGAATAAGAAAACAACTCCATGAAAAACGTAAACCAGGTCCACACCAGTTTGACGCTCACAGTTTGCATAAGGAGTCTTAGAAACGATAGATTTCTGCCATATCGCTGAAGTACATATGAACGAGAAATATTAATTGGTGTTGTTTTCATTTTTCCTCTTCTTAAAGAGTTCCCTATTGTTTAGCTCAGGCTTCAGAACAATAATGTAAATTTTGGGGGTAAAAATGCAAACAAGTAACCCAGCACCAGAGACTAAGATAGAGAAGATCTCCACAGCCACCATGTATTTCCCCTTGGTGCTCAGGTAAGTTGGGATAAAGGACAGCCAAACACTACAAAAGAGCAACATGCTGAAAGTGATAAATTTGGCTTCGTTGAAAGTGTCCGGTAACTTCCTGGCTAGAAAAGCAACGATGAAGCTGACTATTGCCAGGAAGCCCATGTAGCCCAAGACACAGTAAAACATGGCTGCTGAGCCCTCATTACATTCCAATATGATTTCCTCATTCCTTGAGAGCATGTCCATATCTGGGAATGGAGGGGAAGTACTTAGCCAAAGAACACAAATGCCCACTTGAACAAGGGCGCAGGAAAGCACAACAGAATATGGCAGTCTTTTCCCCATAAATAGTCTCATCCTAGATCCTGGTTTGGTAGCCATGAAGGCTAAAACAACAGTAATGGTTTTGGCCAGCACAGTAGCAATGGCTACTGAGAAGATGACACCAAAAGTCATTTGTCGGAGAAGGCAGGTCACCTTTCCGGGCTGCCCAATGAACAGCAAAGAGGAGAGGAAGCAATAAACAAGGGAGATTAACAGGATATATGTAAGACTTCGGTTGTTGGCTTTGACTATGGGACTGTCCTGGTGCTTCACAAACATTCCAAACATCAACACCGTGGCCAGAGAGAAGGAAATAGCCAAGGTAGCTAAAGTGATACCTATTGGTTCTTTGTAAGAAAGGAAGCTTGTATTTTTGGGAACACAGTGATTTTGGTGATGGTTGGAATAATGATCTTGTGGACATTTGATACAGGTATCCATGTCTGGAAAAAAAAAAGAACAAAGGAGTTCATATTTAAGTGTTTCAAGACATTTCCTTTATGAACCTTTGTTAAGCTTCATTCTCTTAACCTTTGCCCCCTACTGCAGTATGAGAATTATTTCTAGATAAGAGGGGATCATAACTTCTGGTTAGACTGGAATCAGAGGTCCCGTCCCCATAGCTCATGGCTGTTAAATCTAGGGAAAGGAATGAATGGGATGGAGCTGAGGAAATCTGGTCCTCTTTAACACTGGCTCATTTAGCAGGTTGTGTTAAGGATTTTTGGAGTTAAGCTTGTGCAGCCCATGAAATGCTCAAACAAATGGCATTCAAACAGAACTAGATTTTCAGTTAGTCTCCATAAACCACAACAGTGGCCAATACAACCTGCTGTTGTGAATGGTCCTGAAGTGAAGACCATCCCCAGGACAACAGTCTGGGACCCTCGTATCTTCGGGACCGCCTCTCCTGGTATATCCTTCGGAGGACATTAAGATCGTCTGATGAGAATTTACTGGTGGTCCCTGGCCCTAAGAGTGTGTGGCTGTCCTCAACAAGAGCCAGGGCTTTTTCGGCCCTGTATCCTGCCTTGTGGAATGTTCTGCTGGTAACATCAGGGCCCTGTGGGATCTGAAATTTTTCCGCAGGGACTGCAAGACAGAGCTTTTCCACCAGGCCTACAACTGAGGACAGCTGCTTATATCATCTTTACTAGCCTCCCCACCCTCCCTTGAATGGGAATAATATAGATTGAAGAGTTGCCACCTGTATGGTGCCTACAGCTTATTTAGAATTTGTGCGCCATTCTGTTAGGGTTTTAGAGTTCTATAGTTTGGTTTTATTAAGGATTATATATATTGCTTGTTGTGCTTTTATGATGTTACCTGCCCTGAGTCAGCTTGCTAATAAATAAACAAACAAACAAACAAACAATGAGGGCTGAAGCATATAAGAGTCTGACTAAGGGGTGTCTGTCTGAATCACAGAATCAGTCTAGGTGTGGCATCATGTGCAAAACAAAAGAATAAAATAGAAAAATGGAAATCGGCATGGCCTGGTATTCTTGGATTATTATTTTCTTTGGCCATCAAGTCACAGTTGTCTTATGGTGACCCCTGGTGAAGTCTTCAAGGCAAGAAACATTTGGAGGTGGTTTGTAATTGCCTGTTTCTGATGCCTTGAGAGCAAGTCCATATCTGGGAATGGAGAGGAAGTAATTAGGCCAAAGGACACAAAAGGGAGCAGGAAAGCACAACAGAATATGGCAGTCTCCCATTCAAATACTTGCCGAGGTTGAGGCTGAGTGTGTGTGACTGGCCCAAGGTCAACCCAGCAAGTTTCCACGGCAGAGTGTGGATTCGAACCAGGCTTTCCCCGATCTTAGTTTAACCACTATTTGGGAATCTTATTAATTAAAGAGAAAACCATCATGTGGCAGGTGTTCCCAGATGCTCAAGATCACATAATGTATAGACCATCCTTAACATTGTTCTTCTTGAATGTAGCATATTAGAGTATATGTTTAACATTGGGTCTCCTACCCTTTTTCTCAGAGATCATTCCTTCCGGACATGGAGCACAATCATAACAGCAAAATTTCTCTCCCTCCTTTTTTTTCCTGATGTAGCCAGGACTACAGTTTTCACTGCAGACAGAAAGAGGCACAACCTATTCATATACAGAAAGGGATATTAGCACCTAGTATATTGAGAAGGACAGGTCAGTACATCCTGGGTTATTAACAGTGGAGTGACAGTATGTGTAGTGGTTCTAGTGTTGGACTAAGATCTACAAACTCAAGTTCCAAATCCTTTTCTGCCATAGATGTCATGCAAGAACCATAGATCAATCATCCTTTCTTAGCATACACTACCTCACAGGGTTGTAGTTATTTGGAGAAAAATGCTGAATATAAATATCTAAATAAAAATGAATGGTAAAAAACGTATTTTACTGTTTCTTGACTAATTTCAGATCACCTGTGATGTGTTACTGATGCACACAACAGAGACCGTGATCATCCAAATGAAATGCTGCCTTTCAAGCCCCATATTAATACTTATGGCAAACATTTTCATTTTGAATTGTAATTTGATCAATAAAGTATAAGTTATATTTTTATACTGTATGAAAAATTTGCAAACAAAGACTTGCATCACTGTTAAAAGAACAGCTATGGGTAATCAGTTAAGATACAAAAAATGACACTGAAACACATGAAGAACACCCTGCCCTATAATCAGTTTTTAAGCATAAGAAGTACTGCACTTATAATGAAGAGTGTTCTCATGAATCAAAACATCACACGGAAACATATAATACAGAGGTAACTGAAGGATGTGTTCAGGTGTGCCCAAATAAAAGCAGTCTATTAAAATATGAAAGAATATCATCATGTTCAAAAAGAAGTAAAAAAGAAAATCCGTATTTAAATTCTGAATGCCCATGGCACCTTAGAATGCCAAGTTAGACCCGTCAGAGCATGCAAAAATGCCATAAAAATTGCCAGGTTTGCCAACAGTAATACTACTTATGTTAACATAGCAGATGTTTACAGCAAGATCTGTGTGTGGAGCACTTCCACCTTAGGGTAGTTGTGTAGCAGCCCATTCCTGAGAGCTGACGAGGCCGGGGATGGCTTAGCCGTGGCAGTGCCCAGCTCCTCCAAAGAGGTTTTTCCACTGCAGTGGGGGGGAAAGGGACCTTTTTAAAAATAAAAAACTGGAAAACCCCATTGAAAGCAGTGATGCTGCACCAACAAAAAGGTGGTGCAGCACAGCCATTGCTTCAAGAGGCATTCCTGGGCTGAAAGGGGTTAGAAAAATGCCTAGCGGCAGTTTGGCCCCCAAAACGCCCTGGGAATGGCTCCTGAGATGCCAGCGCGAGGAATCGCACCATGAATATGCTGGTGGGAGGCCAAGCCGCCATCCATGGGCCATGGTGCCACTGCAGTCCAGGGGGGCGGTGTACGTACCCCTATGCTGGCGTCCATGCCAGTTTAGATGGTGCAAGTGGCATGGACACTGGCATGGGGTCATGCCGCCTCCTAAACCCATTCAGCCTCAACTTCAGGAATGTGTTGTTATAGTACCCTGGGATAATGAGGGATTAAATTAATCCAATTGTGAGAAGAAAATTTATTCAACAATATTTAACTATTTGCAACTCTGCAAATTTGATTTATTGTGACACATATTTCTACAATGATTTTTGAGAAGGAAAACCACCAGTATTTTTTTTAAATGTGCAGTTTTATTACAGTGACTATCCTAAGCAGCTGTACTTAGAAGGAAGTCCCATGGTATTAATAGGACTTACTTCCTTGAAAAGGTCCTTAGAACTGCAGCTTTAGAATGGGATCCAACTAGTTTTCAATTGGTGGAAAAGGGAGAAAGGGTCCTCTTTGACCAGTCAGTGCTGGGGATCATGGAACTTCCATGGGTGGGGGGAACCATTTGGGATGGAGGGTATACATAGGAGGAGAATTGAGTGGCCTTGAGCAGCAATGCTAACAGGAACCAACCAATGAAATTAAAAGTTGACTGTGACCTCATCCCATGCTTCAAGTGCTGGTAGAATTCTGGGAGGGGGGGGACAACTTCTTTTGAGTTCTTCACACAAAAGCTTCTACTTCTGAGTCCCACCTGTTTAAAGGTTCTATGCCACACAATTTTATTGTCATCAATTGTTAATTCTTTGCCAGGAGGAGCCCAAGGATCAAGTCTTCCCACTTTTACTCTAATGAAGGAGCCATTTGGGAAAGTGATCCAGTTAGTAACATCGAAACCAGCTCTCAGTTCCCCGTTTTCATTAAAATGCATGGCGTCCCCTGCAGTGTTGTGGAATGTGATGTTTCTTAGAAAATGATGCAGCTAGTGGAGAGAGAGAAAGAAATAAGAATTGTTGTGAGCTTTGCAATACCTTGACTTTGCATGATTCAGATTATTTCATGTAGCCATTGCTTCTTTGGTAAAATGTTGACATTTTCTTCCTTGTGTGTAGAAATTAAGAGAAACGTGATAAATTATAAACTTCAGCTCAGAAACCTGAAATACCCCATTGTAATACAGTACCTGCCATGGCTGCACATTCTGAAGCACCAACTGCTCTCCTTTGAACAGTTGTCTCTGGTTGAATCTGGAAAGGTATACGGCCTGCAAAGCATGTGCCACAGCATAGACGGCATTGTAGACACTGTAGCTGTGGCCAGTCATGCTCATTTCAAAGAAAATCCCAGGAAGAGTCTCCAGCTTCTCCTGTCCTGTGCAAGTGTTCTCGCTATCACCATGAATGCTGGAAACTTTCAAGGAACAGCTGAATGCCTGCTCCCAGAAGTTCTGGATAAAACCATCTCCTTTTGCCCAGGAGGGGTTTATGGCTTGAAGAAATGTATGGAAACTTGGTGGCTGATTGGAGTGAACTGCGAAGGATATGGTACCATGGAAGCTTTCTATATCCCAAATCCTTTGAAAGGACAGGGATTCAAAATCCCATTGCGATGTAACAATCCATACTTTGTGCAAAGGTGGAAGTGAGATAAAGGGTGCTAGAAATAGCAGCAATCTTAAAACATATTTGGATGGATATTCTGCATAAACAAAACATACAGTAGCTTTGTTATCAAAAGCAACCAAAGACATTTCTGCCTGTCTTAAAATTGAGTCTGTCACATCATTCAGATAAGTCAGTTTTGGTAATCTCAGAGTGAAAGCAAAGCAGATGTCATTTTTGGACAGCAGTGGTACCACCGTTTGCAAAAACCTGTCACCCCTGTCATCATCCACAGCTAAGAGCCCAATCCATGTCCAATTGAAATGCCGAAGTAAGCGGATAACTCCCATGTATTGATAGGCTTCCTTTGGGACCATCTGGTACAAGGAAGAGAACTGAGTTTCATCACTCTGTGCTGGGGAAAATGATCCATAAGTGAGCTGAAAGAAAACATGTAGGTATATTTTTTCCAGATGAATTACTACAGATTGTTCAAATGTATGTCAAAAATATGCAAGTTCCCCACTTTATTTTATGCGACCTACTTGTGTCACCTTGAGGTTGGCAATAATGGTGGCCATGTTTACGGACGTTTCAGAATCAAGTCCTCCAATGACAGCTGTCAGAGTTTTAAAAATAGCACACTTGTAGTTGGGGACAAACCGCTGCTGTGTGGAAAGCAAACTCAGGATGGCTTTATTGGTCATCCTTGCATTATAATAGCTGTTGAGGATGCGGACACCCAAAGTAATGTTGGGCAAGATGCGGGGATTCTCATTAATCTCCTTTATAGCAAATGCCAAGGCCAAGATGTGCTGGTAGTTCTTTGGCTCTGATCTGTAATTAGAAGCACAAGCTGTTCAAAGAATCACCCAAAGTTTATCTGGGGTAGTTTGGTAGTGAGAACTGGAAGAGAGGTTTGAGGAGAAATCTCCATACTTCTGCATTTCTCTGGGGAAGAGAAGTTGTTTGATCTCTAACTTTCTTCATAGCTAGGCAGCAGAGTCAGAATAGGAACATATCTCAGAAGTTCTGGGAACTGAAAGGAATTTGTGAAGTTAAGAACTGTAATTCTGTAACACCTTAACCAACTAAAATCTATGCCTTCTCAGAAGTGAAACTTATAAAACAGCTCTAGCTCTATGCTTGTACTACATACAGTTTTCCTTCCAAAACCATCCCTTGTAAAGTGTTTAATAAATCTTTGCTTCTTGTTAACTTAAAAACGCCTCTGTTGTCTCATTTCTACTGAGGTAAAATAAGTAAAGTGGACTAAGGAGAAAAATTAAAACTCCAATCAAACATTTTGGAAAGCAGTTTCTCTCTCTCCCTCTGCACACGCACTCAAGGAATCATAATAACTTACGCTAATTTTTTTTGTAGATTTTGTTTTGGTCCATCTATTGCAAACCAAATGATTACGACTATATACACTCACAAAGGTCATACGGCAACATTTCCTAATTGTATGTGGCTGGAGTACTTTTAATATTGTGATGAAATGAAATATCACCCTGCCTAATGTTGCCAACAACCAGGTGGGCCTGGAGATCTCCCACTATCTCTTTTTTTAAATAAAGTTTTTATTGTTTTCTCATTTTATACATCATAAATCATTTTCCATTAATACTTAACAATATGAAATTGAATCTATAAAAATTTCTAATCTAAAAAATAACAAAATATAATTGACTTCCCCTTCATTCTTTTGTCCATAATTAAATTGTATAATCTTTTGCTAACAGTATAACCCCCCTGCTCACTTTATTAATATCTAATTTTATCTAATTAATATACCTGTAATCATCCTAATATTTTCACTATACCAAATAAATATGAGGGATTAAATCAAAGAGTATCCTTTAAAATGACCCATTGAAAAATATTTTTCACAGTAATGAAATAGATCTCCCACTATCTCAACTGATCTCCAGACAACAGAGATCAGGTCACCTAGAGAAAAAAGCCCCATTGGAAGGTGGACTCTATGGCATTATACCCCATTGAAGTCCCTCCCTTCCCTAAACCCCAACCTCCTCAGGCTCCGCCCCCAAAATCTCCCACTGGTGGCAACCTTACCAATGTGGCCTGAAGGGAAATTCCTTCTTGACTCCAAAGAGGTGATCGGCATTACCCAGGGTATGTAAGAAAGAACCACGAAGGCCAAGCACTGATTCATCCCTTCCTGCCCTCCCTCTCATGATCTGCCTAAGTTGACAGAATCAGTATTGTTGTCTGTTGGCCATCTAGCCTCTGCTTAAAACCCCCCAATAAAGGCCACATCCTCCCAAGGAAGCCTGGTACACTGAATAAATTATGCAAATGGTAGAAGAATACAAAGAGCAGTAATTGATTATAAAATATGAATATGAAGAATTTAAGTAAGAGGCCTTCTATTAAGTGTGCCTATAAGCATGGATTCCCAACTTACCAGGAGTCCTCTTTGCTGCCCGGGCAGGGGAGGAGCATAGATGAAGGCAGGTTGGAGGCAGCTGGTCGCTGGGCGGCAGCGAGCAAGAGCGGTTGAGCCGGCTCTCGCTCTTGCGGTGCTGTTTCCCCGCTGGCCCCGACCAATCGGCTTCCTCGAACAGGTTCAAAATGAACATTTCGGGTTCCGGGGGTGGGAGGGTGGGTGGAGTGACTCAGCAGATCAGACGGAGAAGGGAGGTTTTCCCTTTGGTCTGTCTGCCCTGCATAAAAGCGGGGATTTTGCAGCAACTGGGCTCAGTCGTCGCGACTTTGTCCCATCCCTCCCTCCCTCTATTACGAATTGTTAAGTGTTCTTTGCTTATGTCACAACTGGGCGGTGGCGCATGAGGCTGGATTCTATTTGGGGCCTGCATGCCCCTTTCCCTACTGTGGGGGATCCCACTAAGGGATTTGACGGAGAGGCTTGTGGTGAACCAGTCCCAGCTCGGGGGGCTAATGGTTAGCCTCACTAAGTGGCTGAAGCCCAGGTGAGTCCCAGTATCGCCGTCCCGGCTACCCCCAGTGGGCTCGCTGGGGGTAGGGTTGGCTCTATGGTCCGCATTGGGGTCAGACCATGCCAAGATCCAGCACTCATGCTACGCCAAAAGAGTTTCTCATTGCTGTTGCCAACACAGTTGTGGCCATTTGTCCAATAAAATTTTCCTTCTTAATAAAATGTTCCTTTAGCAATACTAGCGTGTGGCCTGACTCTCTGGTCCTCCCCCATTTCAGCCCTGGGTCAGCAATCCCACAACCTCCAAGCAGCAGGTTAATAGCCAAAACACAGACATATTTTTTTAAAAGATCATGAATAGATAAAACATCCATTGGTTTAAAAGGGCTTTATTTTTACACCAGTGTGGTGTAGTGGTTAAATGTTGGATTAGGATCTGGGAAACGCAGGATCGAATCCTCACTCTTCCAGAGAAGCTTGGTGGGAGACCTTGGGCCAGTCATATACTCTACCTCACCGGGTTGTTGTGAGGATAAAATGGAAGAGAAGAAAAGGATGTAAGCCTCTTCGGGTCCCCATTCTGGAGAAAGACAGGGCATGAATCAAGTAAATCGATAAAAATAAAGTTTAAAAGTGTTTAGCTTTTCTATAGAGGGTCAACAAAGAAGATACTGATTAGTTGCAGAGAGGGAGATTCAGGGCGAAAATGCATGGGAGGTTTTGCCTTGGATTTGCCACTCTCTAAATGCCCATTTTCCCCATCAGAATTCTCAAAACTCTGCATGGGGGCTTATTGTTTAGTTCTGAGAATTTGGCTGGGGAAAATGTACATTTAGAGAGCGGCAAATCCAAGGCAAAACCTCCCATGTGTTTTCGCCCTCAGAATCTGAGGAAAAGCATTCTTGCACGCTGACTTTAGCCTCCAAAGTGCTGTATGCATTGTTTATATAAGTAAAAGGGGGAAATTATAAATTACTTACATAGGTTCATTAATCAACATCTGTGTGGGTTGCTTCTCAAAAGAAGGTGTCTCATGCACTAAGAAGACCTGAGAGACAATCCCACCAACGACAAGGTCACCAGGTTGAGAAAATTCATGAGACAGAGGAAGAGGATCCACTGCTGTGGTGCAATTAATGGAATGCTTCTTGCACACACTACAAGTCAGCAGTACAAGCAGCAACAGTAATACCAGCAGCACTCGAATGACAAATCTTTTCTCCCAGTTATCGGTTTCCATGTCTCTTGACAGCACTGAGTGCTTAATATTCAGTTTAAAAAAATAGCATGGAATGTTGCCTCTGCCCCCAGAAACACACTAAGATCACCTATATAATGCAAGAGAGGAGCACATATTGAAGCTTTGCAGATGAAAACACTGGGGAGAGGGGTGTCTGCCGCTCTAAATGAGAGAGCAAAGTGAGCCATGGGGGAAGAAAACACCTTGCAGCAGAAGAGAGTGTGGACATCTATTTTGCATAGTGAAACTCATCAGGAAATTATTCTGGGTCTGACCCTTGCCAAGACTTTGGTTGTTGACAGGGTATAAGAAGCAGCAGCTGACTTTAAGGATCTGAGGAATTTGCCTCTCTAGTTGCAATTGGAAGAACACTTACCTGGGAGGAAGACCCATCCAATAAAACGGTTCTTTCTTTTAAAGGGACCTGCTTAGGATTGCAGCCTCTGAATTTACCATCATCTCCCTGACAATCACTTTCTGAGCAAACTTTATTCTGAAGTCACTTTATGTGCTTGGAGGCAGTGGTAATTGGTACTTGGTGGAAGTGTGGCAATTTTCTCTAATTGCATAGGCCTGGCTTGACTGATCTTTTGGGGAGATGCCATTTCAGAGGGCTGGCCCTAAGGGGGGAGGGTTGTGTTGAGATAAACAGAAGTTACGAAGCAGTGTAAGGAAATCCTAGAGAAGAAGAGTTGGTTTTTATATGCCGACTTTCTCTACCACTTAGGAGAGAATCAAACTGGCTTACAATCACCTTCCCCTCCCCACAACAGACACTCTGTGAGGTAGGTGGGGCTGAGAGAGCTATGACTAGCCTAAGGTCACCCAGCTGGCTTCATGTGTAGGAGTGGGGAAACAAACCCAGTTCACCAGATCAGCGTCTGCCACCCATGTGGAGGAGTGGGGACTCAAACCCGGTTCTCCAGATCAGACTCCACTGCTCTTAACCACTACACCACACTAAAAGTCATTGTTCAATATGCAGCTCATTTTTGCTCAAACAGTTTGAGCCTGACCTCCAGGTCTCTTGTGCATCTGTGCCTGTACCAAAGACCGCCCCCACCCCACATTCAACGAAGTGAGGGGAGGGGAGCATTTGGCTGCAGTAGCGTGAAAAGAGAGCCAGTCCTCTTGCATCTTCTGGCCTGATGTGGGAAGAGGGCAGGCCTGGGAAAAGGGCTTAATAGCGCCGGGGTGGAGATTTCCTCCTTCTTTTGAAGCGGACGGAGCAGACAGGTGGACAGAGGAACGGAGGAACTCACACTCGGACACGTGGCTGAGTATCTAGGAAGAGGGAGATGGGCAGGGGCCGTCCGTTTGGTACAGTCCTTCCAAGGGGGGGGGGCAAGCATCTGCTTGTGCGCAGAGGGTCTCAACATCTCCTGCTTTCCGCCTCTCCGGACACAGTCCTCTTTTCGTTCCCTGCCGCATGTGCGCGCGGTTTCACTCCTTTTGTTTCCTTTGTCTACGTGCGCTTTCAGGAGTCATATCCTTTGTTCCATTAGCTTGTGCTTAGGAAGCCGGGTTGCGAACTGGCTGCCCGGCGTCAGGGTCCTACTGTCCCCATTGTTCAGTTGCTTGTAGCCTAGCTGTTGCTTCTCTCTCACGCACGTTTTTGGAACAGAAATGTTTCTTTTCTGCAGCATCTACCTCCTGCTTCACGCACGTTTCTGGAACGGAAGCCCCCTTCATTTCTTTTCTGACGCGTCTACCTCTTGCTTCTACCAGCCATGGGACCAAGGAAAGGTGCACAGCCCTCACAGGCCAGAAGGCCCAAGAGGACACGGAGGCCCACCCAAAAAGTACTGGAGGGGCAGGCTGCTGGCCATGTGGCCCGGCACATCCAAGCCACAAGCACGACCACCCAGAAAGGGAAGCGGGCGGTGCTTTTCAAGCAGCGGGTGGAGTGCAAGGAATCATGGGGCAGGGGAGGCTGCCTGCTCAGGGTGGGGCCTCACTGCAGGGGGCTCATGATTTGGAATCCATTTATCAGATTGTGTCCATGATTGCAGGATGTATGGATGCGATTGCAGGGTGTATGGATACGCTGGAACAGGGGAATGCCAGGGAACACAGGGAGGACAGTGAGTCTGCCCCTGCACTGACAAGGGAGAGCTGCTCACCGCCCAGGCTCTCAGAAACAGGTGAATCCCCAGTGCATACACAGTCACGGGCCACAACATCTACTGGGGAGTCTTTAGTTAACAATCAGGCAATGGACTTGCCACCCCCTTACCACTCAAATGAGGCACTGCCTGCCTTGGGGCCCCCGCAGCTCTCCGGGTTGGGGGGGGGCTTCCAGGCTGGGGCAGCAGCCTTTTCGTCAGCCTGCGGCCACTGCCCATGATCAAATGTCAGTGATCAATCAGGTGTGGCAAGGACAGCAAGCCACTGACCCCCGGGGGACACTGGATGGGGGAGCCACAGGGCCCACTCCAGTGGCTGTGCAGCCAACTGCCGCAGCTATGCTTGGCCAGGGCCCTCAGCCTCAGTTGATAACACATGGGGAGGATCCCACCTTCCCCAGGCTCTCACAGACAAAATACTTAGAGGGGAATATGTGGATATCTTTTCACTGCTGAACGGGGATGAGGAGCCAAAAGGGAGAGACAAGGAAGGGCATAGGGATGACGATAAGTGGCGAAGGAAGAAAGTGGACCGCACTTGGCCCAACTGGTTGGTAGGTTACCTTATCTATCAGGGGGTGATTGTGCGTGAACAGCCATCCAGGGCCTCGGCCTTGGTCAAGTATCTGGACATCATTAATCATGCTTATAACGAGTTCATGGGTCAAGCTTGGCTCCAATACGACGAGAATTTCAGACTGCGAGCAGCTCATAACCCAGCCCTTGCTTGGGACGTCCCGCAGGGTGAATTGTGGATGCAGTGCATGATGCCTGCAAGGGCAGTGCAGGGTGAGAGGTCCCACAGTGGACACCTCATCAATTGCTCCCCAAGTTTCAGGCTCCCGGGGGGGGCAGGTGGTTCAACCCCGCTTGCTTTGATGGGATTTCAGTTCCACCGGCCACTGTGATCATAGCACATGCAGATACAGGCACGAATGCCCCATCTGTAGGGAACCCCACCCCGTCACTTCTTGCCCCAAGGGTTGACCCCATAGGCGGGGTCGAGGGGACTAGGGCTGGGGGCAGAAAGGAGGTGGGGGAGCTGCCACAGGTGCTGCTCCAAAAGGCACCCAGTCCAATTAAAGTCCCCGAACTCAGGCGCCTTTTAACTGCCTACCCGAAGAATTTGGACGCGCAATATTTGATTGACGGTTTTACATATGGTTTTCAGATCCCAGCGGTGGGCTCTAGGGTGCATAGCATGGCCAGGAATCTGAAGTCAATAACTGGGATGGATGGTGTAGTTAAAACAAAAATTGATAAGGAATTCAAGGAAGGCAGAGTAGCAGGCCCGTTCAGTGCCTTGCCCCTAAAAAATCTGGTGTATTTCACCACTGGGTATAGTCCCAAAGAAGGCTCCTGGGGAGTTTAGGCTGATACATCATCTATCATTCCTGAAGGGCGGATCGGTGAATGACGCCATTCCCCAGGAGCTTTGTTCGGTCAAATATTCATCCTTTGATAATGCAGTGCGTTTGATACGCACTTTTGGAGAGGGTGCGCTGTTGGGGAAGTGTGACATTAAGTCTGCGTTCTGCCTCCTCCCCATCCACTTGACTTCGATCTCCTGGGTTTCTCATTTCAAGGCAAATTCTATTTTGACAATGCATTGCCTATGGGGTGTTCCATATCTTGTGCGGCATTTGAGAAATTCAGTTCCATGCTAGAGTGGGCAGTTAAGGTGCTTTCTGGTCAACCCAGCGTAACACATTATCTATATGATTTCCTTTTTGCAGCCCCCCCCCCCCCCGAGTCGTATAAGTGTTTGGAGCTCATGCAGCGATTTCATGCATTGTGCAGGGAGCTGGGAGTGCCCCTAGCCCATGAAAAGACCGAGGGCCCATCCACCAAGCTGACCTATCTAGGAATCGAACTGGATACCATGGGGCAGCTTTCGAGGCTGCCAGTCCAAAAGCTTGCTGAGCTCCAGGGCCTCGTGCTTGGTGCTGTGCAGGCAAGGAAAGTCACGCTGCGTGAGCTCCAATCATTGGTGGGACATTTGAATTTCGCATGCAGTGTAGTCACGCCGGGGCATCCCTTTGTGCGTCGCCTCTGCCGGGCCATGGCCGCGTGCGGGCCGCCCACCACAGAATACGGGTCACTAGCACCATGAGGCAGGACCTTTGCATGTGGGCCCCGTTTTTTCAAAAGTTACAATGGGGTATCTTTCTGGAGGGAAGACCTTTTGCTCGAGGCAGAACTTCAGGTGCACTCTGATGCAGCTGGGGCCCATGGGTTTGGCGTTTACTTCCGGGGCAGGTGGTGTGCCGAGCGGTGGCCAGCAGAATGGAAGGCCAGTGACATTATAAGGGACCTCACTTTCCTAGAATTTTTCCCAATGGTAATGGCAGGCTCTAGCCAATCATTCAGTGCGTTTCTGGTGTGACAATAAGGCTGTGGTCCACATCGTTAACACACTGTCCTCCCAATCCCCTAGAGTCATGTCCTTGGTGCGGGCTTTTGTACTACAGTGCCTCAAATTTAGCATCCTTTTTTCAGCTCGCCATGTTCCTGGGATAACAAATAATTGCGCTGATGCACTATCCCGTTTTCAGATAGAGCTCTTCAGGATCCTGGCCCCTCTAGCCCTGGAATCACCAGAGGAGATGCCCGTGGCACTGTGGAGTCTTGGAGGGGTGAGGCCTGGTGTGCCATAGACAACTCTTTGGCCCCACATACTCGGAATGGCTATGCCAGGAGTTTCCAGGCTTTTGAGGAATTTAGGGGGAAGGAGTAGCTGCAGCCAGTTTGGCCTATACCGGTGGACCACCTCATGCAGTACTGCATCCAGCTGCACAACACAGGGTACACGGTTTCCACTATATCTGGCCGCCTGTCAGCTTTGGTATTCTACACAAAGGCTGCCAGGAGGGCAGACATGACAGGCGACTTTAGGGTGAGAAGGATGCTGGAGGGATGGGCCAGAGCAGAGCAAAGGAAGCCAGATGCCAGGGCCCCGGTGTCCCCTGAGTTGGTAGCAGGTTTGTCTCTGGCCTTAGAATCGCACTGCGCCTCAGCTTTCGAGGTCAAACTGTATCGTGCAGCTGCCCTCCTGGCCTTCTTTGGGGCCCTGCAGATTAGTGAATCAGGCAGAGCACTGCATATGCGGGATGTTTCCGTAACTGCCACGGGTTTAGCAGTCAGGCTCCGAGCATCTAAGACTGATCAGAAGGGTAAGGGAGAGGTATTTCAACTGTACCCCTGTGCATCAGTGGCTGTTTGCCCCATGCAAGCCGTGAAGAGCTATGTTGCAACACGGGGACAGGGAACTGGGCCTTTTTTCCAGCATGCCGATGGCAAGCCACTTACTAGGTACCAGTTCTGGGTGGTACCTAGTAATTCAATAATGCTAGGAAAAGTCGAAGGGAGGAAGAAAAGAGGAAGACCCAACAGGAGATGGATTAACTTGATAAAGGAAGCCTCGGTCCTCAGTTTGCAAGACCTGAGCAAGGCTGTTAACAAGAGGACATTTTGTAGGACATCGATTCATAGGGTCACCATGAGTCAGAAGCGACTTGACTGCACTTGACACACACAGGTAGTTTCTGAAGCAAAAAGTAGGGAATAACTGCAGAGCCAGGGTCGAAGGCAACTGGGCAGTTTGCATTGCAATGCTGGGTACCCAAATAGCATGAACAACGTTAAGGAGGATTTCTGTGTTCAGTAGCTAGATAAGTTTATTGTCGCACCCACATGGTCATACAAGCAAAAAAACCAAAAGCAGAATGATAAGCATAAAATAAAAATAAACTGTGCAGCTATAAAAACAAAATGCCAACAGTGGTCACATTCAGAATAGAACCTAAAACTACACTATGGCCAAATGTCCATCAAGGTTAGTGAGTAAAATATATTTTTCCTGGTTTTAAAAGGGTAGGAGCTTAGCATCCTGAGAGAAGGCCTCCTCAATCATGTTGTCAATACTTTGGAATTCCCTTACCAGGGAGATTCATCTGTCACCCTCTATCATTGTCTCCCACCACTGAGTGAATACTGTTTTCTTCCTATTGTTTCTCATACCCCACGTTGCTCTTATTGGCCCACCTCCCTGGGTTTTTTTTTATTGTTGTTGCTATGTTTATAAATCTGTACAGAATTCTTTAATTTTTAATCCTCTTTAATATTTTAAATGTTTTTACTGTTTGCCAATTTCTGGGGAGAGGGAGAGGCTTCATTCCTTCTCTTTTCTGCCCACTCGAATGCTAGAAGGAAGCACATACAATGAGCAGAACGAGAGATTACTTGAGTAAATAGATATAACAATCTTATAAACATTGGTGGGTGTGTTGCACAGCAAATTGAAGAGACTGTCAACGAGTAGCTTAATGAATAAGGAAACAACTCCATGAAAAATGTAAACCAGGTCCACACCAGTTCGACGGTTACAGTTTGCATAAGGAGTCCTAGAAATGATAGATTACTGTCATATTGCTGAAGTACATATGAACAAAGAATATTAATTGGTGTTTTCATTTTTCCTCTTCTTAAAGAGTTCCCTATTGTTTAGCTCAGGTTTCAGAACAATAATGTAAATTTTGGGGGTAAAAATGCAAACCAGTAACCCAGCACCAGAGACTAAGATGGAGAAGATCTCCACGGCCACCATGGATTTCCCCTTGGTGCTCAGGTAAGTTGGGATAAAGGACAGCCAAACACTACAAAAGAGCAACATGCTGAATGTGATAAATTTGGCTTCGTTGAAAGTGTCTGGTAACTTCCTGGCTAGAAAAGCCACAATGAAGCTGACTATCGCCAGGAAGCCCATGTAGCCCAAGACACAGTAAAACACTGCTGCTGAGCCCTCATTACATTCCAGTATGATTTCCTCATTCCTTGAGAGCATATCCATATCTGGGAATGGAGGGGAAGTACTTAGCCAAAGAACACAAATGCCCACTTGAACGAGGGAGCAGGAAAGCACAACAGAATATGGCAGTCTTTTCCCTATAATTAGCCTCATCCTAGATCCTGGTTTGGTAGCCATGAAGGCTAAAACGACAGTAATGGTTTTGGCCAGCACAGTAGAAATGGCTACTGAGAAGATGACGCCAAAAGTCATTTGTCGGAGAAGGCAGGTCACCTTTCCGGGCTGCCCAATGAACAGCAAAGAGGAGAGGAAGCAATAAACAAGGGAGATTAACAGGATATACGTAAGGCTTTGGTTGTTGGCTTTGACTATGGGACTGTCCCGATGCTTCACAAATGTCCCAAACACCAAAACTGTGGCCAAAGAGAAGGAAATAGCCAAGGTAGCTAAGGTGATACCTATTGGTTCTTTGTAAGAAAGGAAGCTTGTATCTTTGGGAACACAGTGATTTTGGTAATTGTTGGAATAATGATCTTGTGGACATTTGATACAGGTATCCATGTCTGGAAGAAAAAACCCAAAAACAAAATAAATGCTATTTAAGTGTTTCAATGCAAGATGACCCTGGTGGTCCCTTACAACTCTATGATTCTATGATTCTAAGACATTTCCTTTATGAACCTTTGTTAAGCTTCATTCTCTCATCCTTAGCCCCCAACTGCAATATGGGAATTATTTCTAGACTACAGAGGAGCCAGCATGGTGTAGTGGTTAAGAGTGGTGGTTTGGAGCAATGGACTCTGATCTGGAGAACGGGGTTTGATTCCCCACTCCTACACATGAGCAGCGGAGGCTAATCTGTTGAACTGGTTGGTTTCCCCACTCCTACACATGAGGCCTGCTGGGTAACCTTGGTCTAGTCATACTCTTTCAGCCTTACCTACCTCACAGGGTGTTTGTTGTGGGGAGGGGAAGACAAAATGATTGTTAGTCGGTCTGAGTCTTCCTTAAGTTGTAGAGAAAGTCAGCATATAAAAAAAAACTCTTCTTCTTCTAACTTCTGGTTAAACTGGAGTTGTTTTTTGAATCAGAGCTCCCGTCCCCATAGTGGGCTCATCATTGGATTGATTCTCAGTCGGTTAAGTACCTAAAGAGAAATTTACCATTCTTTCTTGTTTTTAAACCGTTGTTCGCCCCGAGGAAGCGAGAAACTTAGGATAATATGGGTATTGTTTCAAAAGCTAAGAAAGTCAAGGGAGTTTCCTGTGTACTTTGGTGATTCTGTTTTTCAAAGTTTACCAGTTTTAGTAGAAGATCTTCAAGGGCAACCAGCAATTGCACAGGGGGAGAAAATAATTAATGGGATGGATGTCTGTTTTGTTCAGATCAAATAGACTCCCTAGCCCACATTGTTTTAGCATGTTCACAAAACAATATTGAATGAAATATATGTATCACTCCCTGGATAAAACAGCTAATGACACTTTCTGAGAAGGGGATACTGAGTTATCTGCCTGCCTCTGCATCATGCTCCTGGTATTCCTTGGAGGTCTCCCATCCAAATATTTGCAAGGGTCGAGGCTGAGAGTTTCCATGGCAGAGTGTGGATTCAAACCTGGCTCTCCCAGATCCTAGTCTCCTTAACCACTATTTGGGAATATTATTAAGCAAGGAGAAAACCAACATGTGGCAGGCGTTCCCAGGTGCTCCAGATAACATAATGTATACTACATCCTTAAGATTGTTCTTTTTGAATATATCATATTAGAGTATATGTTTGACACTGGGTCTCCTACCCTTCTTTTCAGAGATCATTCCTTCTGGACATGGAACACAATCATAGCAGCAAAATTTCTCTCCCTCCTTCTTTTTCCTGATGTAGCCAGGACTACAGTTTTCACTGCAGACAGAAAGAGGCACAACCTGTCCATATACAGAAAGGGATATTAGCACCTAGTACATTGAGAAGGGCATGTCAGTCCATCCTGGGTTATTGACAGTGGAGTGACAGTATGTGTAGTGGTTAGAGTGTTGAACTAAGATCTATAAACTCAAATTAAAACTATTTTTCAGCCATAGATGTCATGCAAGAACCATAGATCAGTCATCCTTTCTTAGCATAAACTACCTCACAGAGTTGTAGTTATTTGGAGGAAAAGGCAGAGTATAAATATCGAAATAAAAACAAATGGTAAAAACACATATTTTACTGTTTCTTAACAAATTTCAGATGACCTGGGATGTATTAATGATGCACAAAACAGACCATGATCATCAAAATGAAATGCTGCCTTTCAAGCCCCAAACATATTAATTCTTAGATGCATGATAAAGGTGCTTTTATGGCAAACATCTTCATTTTGAGTTGTGATTAGATCAATAAAGTACAAGTTATCTTTAGATCCTGCATGAAAACTCTGCAACCAAAGATATGCATCATTGTTAAAAGACCAGCTACAGGTAATTGGTTACAATGCAAAAAAATACACTGGAACACATGAAAAATACCTTGCCCTATAAGCAGGTTTTAAGGATAAGAAGCCACTGCGCTTATAATGAAGACTGTTCTCGTGAATCAAAACATCTTAATGAGCAGAACATTAGTGGAATGTTTTGATGCTCACATTGGGGTTTGCAAACGAAGTTCAAGAATGGTCTTTTCTTTGGTCTATGTAATTTTTGTAATCTTTTTTTTTCTTTTGGTCTATGTAAATCTATGTATTGTTTTTTTCATTCTTAATTTCTGACGTTCCTGTTTTGTTCTGTTTTTTGTACTTTCTAACAATAAAACTCTTTAAAAATGAATCAAAACATCACATTGAAACATATTATACAAAGGTGACTGAAGAATGTGTTCAGGTGTGCCTGACTAAAAGCAGTTCATGAAAAAATGGAAAAAACATCATCATGTTCAAGAAAGAAGTAAAAAGGAAAATCCATATTTAAATACTGAATGTCCATGGCATCCGAGAATGCCAATTTAGACCTGTCATAGCATGCAAAAATGCTATAAAAATTGCCAGGTTTGCCAACGGTGATACTTCTTAGGTTAACATAACAGATGTTCAGAGAAAGATTTGTGTGGAGCAATTCCACCTTGGGGTAGTTGTGTTATAGTTCCCTGGATTTCATTGATCCAATTGTAAGAAGAAAATATATACTCCAATATTTAACTATGTGTAATTGCTTGCAAATTTGGTTTATTGTGTCACATATCTCAACAATAATTTTGTGCAGTTTTGTTATAGTGATCCTCCCAAGCAGCTCTACTTAGAAGGAAGCCCCATGGTATTAATGGGACTTACTTCCTAGAAAAGGTCCTTACAAGTAAAGCTTTAGAATGGGGGCCACCCAGCTTTTCAATTGGTGAAAAAGGAAGGAAGGTTTCTTTTTCACCAGTCAGTGCTGAGGATCGTGGAACTTGCATGGGGGGAAAAAACCCATTTGGGATGTAGGGTCTACAAAGGAGGAGAATTGAATGGCCTTGAGCAATAAGGCTAACAGGAACCAGCCAATGAAGTTAAAAGTTGACTGTTCTTCACACAAAAGCATCAACTTCTGAGACCCACCTGGTTAAAGGTTCTATGCCACACAATTTTATTGTCATCAATTGTTAATTCTTTGCCAGGAGGAGCCCAAGGATCAAGTCTTCCTATTTTTACTCTAGTGAAGGAGCCATTTGGGAAAGTGATCCAGTTTGTAACATCAAAACCAGCTCTCAGTTCCCCATTTTCATTAAAATGCATAGTGTCACCCGCACTGTTATTGAATGTGATGTTCCTTAGAAAACGATGCAGCTGGTGGATAGAGAAAAAGAAATAAAAATTGTTATCAGATTCAGATTATTTTATATGGTTATCATATAGTCACTTCTTCCTAGTGAATAGAAATTAAGAGAAACATAATAAATTATAAACTTTAATTTGGAAATCTGAAATACCAGTTTGTAATACAATACCTGCCATGGCTGCAGGTTCCGAAGCACCAACTGCTCTCCTTTCAACAATCGTCTCTGGTTGGATCGGGAAAGGTATACTGCCTGCAAAGCATGTGCCGCAGCGTAGACAGCATTGTAGATATTGTAGCTGTGGCCAGTCATGCTCATTTCAAAGAAAATCCCAGGAAGAGTCTCCAGCTTCTCCTCACCTGTGCAAGTGTTCTTGCTATCACCATGAATGCTGGAAACTTTCAAGGAACAGCTGAATGCCTGCTCCCAGAAGTTCTGGATAAAACCATCTCTTTTTGCCCAGGAGGGGTTTATGGCTTGAAGAAATTTTTGGAAACCTGGTGGCTGATTGGAGTGAACTGCGAAGGATATGGTACCATGGAAACTTTCTATATCCCAAGTCCTTTGTACGGACAGGGATTCAAAATCCCATTGAGATGTAACAATCCATACTTTGTGCACAGGTGGAAATGAGATCAAGGGTGCTAGAAACAGCAGCAATCTCAAAATGAATTGGGATGGATGTTCTGCATAAACAAAGCATACAGTAGCTTTGTTGTCAAAAGCAACCAAAGACATTTCTGCCTGTCTTAAAACAGAGTCTGTCAAATCATTCAGATAAGTCAGTTTTGGTAATCTCAGAGTGAAAGCAAAGCAGATGTCATTTTGAGACAGCAGTGGTACCACCGTTTGCAAAAACCTGTCACCCCTGTCATCATCCACAGCTAAGAGCCCAATCCATGTCCAATTGAAATGCCGAAGTAAGCGGATAACTCCCATGTATTGATAGGCTTCCTTTGGGACCATCTGGTACAAGAAAGAGAACTGAGTTTCATCACTCTGTGCTGGGGAAAATGATCCATAAGTGAGCTGAAAGAAAACATGTAGGTATATTATTTTACAGATGAATTATTACAAATTGTTCAAATGTATGTCAAAAATATGCAAGTTCCCCACTTTATTTTATGTGATCTACCTGTGGCACCTTGTAGTTGGCAGTAATGGTGGCCATGTTAACAGAAGTTTCAGAGTCAAGTCCTCCAATGACGGCTGTCAGATTTTTAAAAATAGCACACTTGTAGTTGGGGACAAACTGCTGCTGCGTGGAAAGCAAACTCAGGGTGGCTTTGTTGGTCATCTTTGCATTATAATAGCTGTTGAGGATGCGGACACCCAAAGTAATGTTGGGCAAGATGTGGGGACTCTCATTAATCTCCTTTATAGCAAAGGCCAAGGCCAAGATGTGCTGGTAGTTCTTTGGCTCTGATCTGTAATTAAAATCACAAGTTCTTCAATGAATCATTCAAAGTTTATCTGTACATTATATTGCAGGCAGCTCTCTTAATCGTGCCTTTAACATCTGCTTATGTTTTAAATTACAAATACGGATTTCTACATATTCAATGCTCTTTTTTGCTCTTTCGTCCAATCTGCCTTACAGCTCTGTAGCTTTTGAAAGCTGCAGTGTATTGAAAACCTCATTTCATATAGATTGACCTTAAAAAGCCTCAATGGCCTCATTTCTGAAGGTAATGTGTTAAAGACAGTTTTGGAGTAACTAAAATAAGGTAGGTTTCCCTAACTTATATTGCCAGATGCCTTTGGTAGCTCTTCTGTGTGATTAATAAACGATTACTGGTTAATTAACCTATCCCGACAGAGTTCTACCACCTCCCCAATCTTGCTGCAAAACTGTTCTGCTCAACAGGCAATTCCATCACTCACAAATAGGATTGCCAGCTCTGGGCTGGGAAATACCTGGAGATTTTTGGGGTGGAGCCTGAGGAGGGCGGGGTTTGTGAAGGGGAGGGACTTCGATGCCATAGTCAATTGCCAAGGTGGCCATTTTCTCCAGGGGAACTGATCTTTATTGGCTGGAAATCAGTTGTAAGAGCAGGAGATCTCCAGCTTGTACCTGGAGAGTGGAAACCCTACTCACAAAAACTAACTTTATGAGCCCCCCTAGAGACAAGTATATGATTGTACAAAATCAATATCTTGTCTGACCATTCCCTGTTTATTAATTAATTAGTTAGAACATTTTTATGCTCCCTCTTCAGGAACATGCTGACGGCTGAGCGTACACGCATGTGATGACCCAAGGCTTAATCTGTGAGAGAAGCTCTGAGAAAGGGAGTGGGCAGAGCTAAGAGGCTTTCGCTCTTCTGAAGAAAGGAACTGTAGTCTGATTTTGGTTATCTGCATGATCAGTAGCTGAGTTTGACTCTGAGAACCTGAGGGTTCAGTTTTGCCAAATCCTGTGGAGTGACAGGCAGAAACTGAGCGGGAAAGGGCCCTTTCTCAAGTCACTAAGGGGAGTAAGCTCTAAGAAAGAGATATTCCAGATACAGGGTTTTGTGAGTGGATCTCTGCCAAAGAAAGGTGGGGTAGTTCTATAGTAGGGTTATCTCCAGGTAATAGCTGTAGATCTCCTGCTATTACAATTGATCACCAGCCAACAGAGATCAGTTCACCTGGAGAAAATGGCCACTTTGGCAATTGGACTCTGTGGCATTGAAGTCCCTCCTCACCCCAAACCCCACCCTCCTCAGGCTCTGCCTCAAATCTATCCCACCAGTGGCGAAGAGGGACCTGGCTACCCTACCAATCTGGCCTGGAGGAAAATTCCTTCTTGACTCCAAAGAGGTGATCAGCATTACCCAGGGTATGTAAGAAAGGGCCACAAAAGGGGTGCATTTTGTCTACGGGCGCGAAAAGAGAGCCAGTCCTCTTGCATCTTTGGCCTGACGTGGGGAAGAGGGCGGGCCTGGGGGAAAGGGCTTAATAGCGCCGGGGTGGAGATTTCCTCCCTCTTTGGAAGCGGACGGAGCAGACATCCCACCCTCCCTCTCCGTGTTTCAGAGTAGGCATAAGCTGGTCGCCCATCTGGGGGCCGGGTAGGAATTTTTTACCCCCCAGGCACCATTGGCAACTAGCCGAAGGGGTTTTTTCGCCTACCCTGCTCTGAAAGTGATAGGTAGCATGCGGGAGCAGTGTGGGAAAAAGGTGGCTTCATGGTTCATTTTACAACTCCGGTGAGCACCCTGAGGCATCACTTGGGAAGATGAAGGAGTAACCCTCAAACCAGGACTGGGGCCTCGGTGCCTGGCAGGGACCTGGGACAGGAACTCCTTGAGGGGTGCTGCTATCCTTTACCTATAGACCTCGCGGCTAGGGTGGATTGGACGCGGCACACCTCCCTCGAGCACTAAAAAGGCTTGGCAAGGAAGAGCGGGAGCCGTACCACGTGTGACGGCTCGGAGCTCAGAGCCAGGGTGGGTCTCACCCTTAGAGCGAGGATGCAAAAGCAAGAGGAGGCCTGACTCTTCAGCATCCCCACAATGGCCCGCACTGCAGTCAGTTATTAGGGATGTTTTGGTTTTGTGCGCTGCAGATCCCTCTTGAATGATTAAATAAAGTTGGCCCTTTTATTATCCCAGCTCTGGTGTCGGCTCTCATTATTTACGCATCTGTGGACAATCAGTATTGCTGTCTGATGGACATCTACCCTCTGCTTAAAAAACCCCAATGAAGGAGAGCCTTCCACCACCCAAGGAAGACTGGTACACTGAATAAATTATGCAAATAGTGAAACAATACAAAGAGCAGTAATAGATTATAAAATATAAATATGAATAATTTAAATGAGAGACCTTCTATGAAGAGTGCCTATAATCCCACAATCCCCAAGCAGCAGATTAATAGCCAAAACACACAGACAATTTTTTAAAAGATCAAGAATACATAAAACATCCATTGCTTTAAAAAGGCTTTCTTTTTTACACCAGTGTGGTGTAGTGGTTAAAATGTTGGATAAGGGTCTGGGAAACTCAGGTTCGAATCCCCTGTCTGCCAGAGAAGCTTGGTGGGTGACCTTGGGCCAGTCATATACTCTCAACCTAACCTACCTCACCGGGTTGTTGTGAGGATAAAATGGAAGAGAAGAGGATGTAAGCCTCTTTGGGTCCCCACTGTGGAGAAAGGCAGAGTATAAATCAAGTAAATCAATAAAAATAAATTTTAAAAGTGTTTTGTTTTTCTATAGAGGCTCAACAAAGAAGATACTGATTAATTGCAGAGAGGGGGTTGCAGAATCTGAGGGAAAGCATTCTTGCACGCTGACTTTAGCCTCCAAAGTGCTGTATGCACTGTTTATATAAATAGAAGGGGGAAATTACAAATTCCTTACATAGGTTCGTTAATCAACATCTGGGCGGGTTGCGTCTCAAAAGAATGTGTCTCATGCACTAAGAAGACCTGAGAAGCAATCCCACCAACGACTAGGCCACCAGGTTGAGAAAACTCATGAGACAGAGGAAGAGGATCCACTTCCGTGGTGCAATTAATGGAATGCTTCTTGCACACACTACAAGTCAGCAGTACAAGCAGCAACAGTAGTACCAGCAGCACTCGAATGACAAATCTTTTCTTCCAGTTATCGGTTTCCATGTCTCTTGACAGCACCGAGTGACCAGCATTCAGTTCAAAAGGAACCGTGGAATGTTGCTTCTGCCCCCAGAAACGCACTAAGATCACCTATATAGTGCAAGAGAGGCTCCTATATTGAAGCTTTGCAAATGAAAACACTGGGGAGGGGGGTGTCTGCAGCGCTAAACGAGAAAACAAAGCGAGCCATGGGGGGAGAAAATACCTTGCCGCAGAAGAAAGTGTGGACGTCTATTTTGCATAGTGCAACTCATCAGGAAATTATTCTGGGTCTGACCCTTGCCAAGACTTTGGTTGTTGACAGGGTATAAGAGGCGGCAGCTGCCTCCTGGGATCAAAGGAATTTGCCTCTCTGGTTGCAATCTGAAGAACACTTTCCTGGGAGTAAGACCCATTCAATAAAACGGTTCGTTCTTCTAAAGGGACCTGCTTATTTTTGGAGCCTCTGAATTTACCATCATCATCCTAACCACCACTTTCTGGCAAACTTTATTCTGAAGTCACTTTACTTGCTTGGAGACAATAGTAATTGGTACTTGGTGGAACTGTGGCAATTATCTCAAATTGAATAGGGCTGGCTTGATAGGTCTTTAGGGGAGATGCCACTTCAGAGTGCTGGCCCTAAGGGGGGAGCATTGTGTTGAGGTTAACAGAAGTTACGTAGCCAGTGTAAGGAAATCCTAGAGGTCATTGTTCAACATGCAGCTCATTTTTGCTCAAACAGCTCGAGCCTGACCTCCAGGTCTCATGTGCATCTGTGCCTGTGCCAAAACAAAGAGGCATACACAGCACTTGAGCTGTGGGTCTGTTTGTCCCAGTCCCATTCCAAATAAAATACAGAAGAACAACGGGATGACTAAAGTAAACCAACCGATGGCTGCAGCACGAATGAACAAGATATAAGCAAGCCTCATCCTCATTGGCCAGGCTTTTCCCACTTGCTGCTAACCTGCCCTCCCTTCCTTTTAGGATTGCCAGCTTCAGGTTGGGAAATACCTCGAGATTTTGGGGGCAGAGCCTGAGGAGGGAGGGACGGACTTCAATGCCATAGAATTCAGTTTTCAAAGAAGCCATTTTCTTCAGATGAACTGATTTCTATCAGCCACGGATTAGTTGCAGCAGTTGGAGATCTCCAGCCACCACACTCTATGTCTGTATTCCCTTTTAGAGGCTCCACCTCATTGCTGTGCCTCTTGTAATGCTTCTGCTAGCAAGCACAGGAGCCACTGACTGTAACTTTGTGATTTAGATCTTTTGTGCTCCAGGGAGAGTGAGCTTCTCTGCTGCCCTTTCCCACTACCACACTTCAGATATCAAGGCCACTAAGGTGTGGTGTTTTTGCAGAGATCAGACTTAGACTCTTTAAAAAGATACAAAAAGTTAATAAATGCTTAAAGGAATACACATGTCCTGTTCAAGCTATCGGGCATAGCAAGAGAACAAAGAAAAAGTGAAATACATAGTCCTCCCTTAATTATCTATGTACTTCCTAAAAGATGTTTAAAGTAGGATAGACTAGCTTTTCTTGTAATCGCAGTAAGAGTTCTTCAATACATTAGATCTCCATGTCAGGACTTGTTACTATAGCCTCCTGCCTTGCGTTCAAGCTGGAGTCCCTTAATGAAAGCTTAGTCCATTGTGGCTTCTGTTATCCAAAGAGCAGCCCAGAATGGAAGAGCACCTCTTCCTTGTGTCCAGAGTTTTTATAATCTCTTCCACCCCTTTTGGAATGATTTCCTGTCTTCCTGCATGGCTTAAATCATCAGGCCATTCTTTATTTATAGCCCATGTGTCTCGCTGAATCAATATTAGATATATGTTATGTACTACTCAGACAAAGATATCTGTATGTTGTATATAGCTATTTTTACAAAGAAAAGAAAAAGAAAGTATCCGTCTGCCCAGGTTATTGCCACACACACATATACCCCATGCATGTCGCATTAGAAACTACAATTGTCTGTGCCAGGCATAAAGCCTCAGACCGTAAAGCTCAGCACCTCACAATTTGCCATTCTCCTCAAGAGGATCCTGGGAGGAGGGGTGTGCATTCAGATACACCTCCGCCAAAAATAAATGTGAAATTAGCAGTTTTAGGTTGGCTAAGGAATAAATAAAACAATGCCCAAATGCTCTCAAGCCTCGGTCCTCAGTTTGCAAGACCTGAGCAAGGCTGCTAACAAGAGGATGTTTCGGAGAATATCGATTCATAGGGTCACCATGAGTCGGAAACAATTTGACAGCAGTTGACACACACTGGTAATTTCTGAAGCAAAAAGTAGGGAATAACTGCAGAGCCAGGGTCGAAGACAACTGGGCAGTTTGCTCTGCAATACTGGGTACCCAAATAGCATGAACAATGTTAGGGAGGATTTTTGTGTTCAGTAGATAGATAGATAAGTTTATTGTTGCGCCCACATGGTCATAATAAGTATAAAATAAAAAGCAAAAAGAGAAGCATAAAATACAAATAAATTGTGCATCTTAAAAAAACAAAATGCCAACAATTGTCACATTCAGAACAGAACCTAAACATACAGTGTGACCAAATGACCATCAAGGTTTGAGTGTCAAAATTTTTTCCTGGTATTAAAAGATAACAAGGCAAAAATAGTCTCTTGATGAGTGACATTAAGAAAGACATCCACCAGAAAAAGCTCAAGAAGTTCCATGTCTGTGAAGTTGATGATAATATGACCCAACCACCTTTCTCTTACCGGTACTCCTTCTTAGAAGGGGAAATGGAAGATAAAATTTTTGAGGTATTCCACTTGATCTTGGCATCACTTTATGGGAACATTGTTAAATCTGCCTGCAAGACGTGGCAAGGGCATGGTCTGGAAACAAAAGCTGGTAAAAGCCTTTCTTAATGGGGGATTGGTGAGGTTGACTAAGTACCGTGAAGTGAATTTGTTTTTCTTAAAGGAAGGGTACTCGAGAGAGAGCTTCGAGTGCTGAACCAGGGCATCTTCTCAGCTGGCATCATGCTTGTGGAGCCAGTCATGGATTTTGTTGTATCCCATGATCTAACATCCTCTACAGAGGGTATGGAATACATTTGCAAAACATGGGACAGCATGTTCATCCACTGATCGGCCTCCTGAAAATGCCAGTAGCAAGATTTAATGAAGAGATCTTCCAGAAGGCTATCAAGTTTCTTAAACTATTTTAGCAACTTCACTTGAGCCTTAATAGTAACTGAGGTCTGTCTCTAGCTTTAAATGTGCAGCTGGAGTACCCTGAGGGAGATCCAACTATTTTCTTAGAAAGTCATTCTGTAGAGTTTTTAAGTGATTGAGCACCTTCTCATTCCAGCCCCAAATGGCTTCCCCGTGCAGACATTGGGTAATACTTTGCCATGGAATATTTTGGTCATTTATGCATGGGAGTTTTACCTGAGGTTCGTTGCTGGCTGGACCCACACTTTCCAGTTGGGAATCTCTGCACCAGCAGTCTCCAAAGTCCATGTGGGCTTGGAGGGGGCGGTGGCGCAGAGCTGAACATGTTTCTCAGACCAATATATTCCAGAAAGGTTTTCAGCATGTCTAATTCCAGCAATGACATATCACAGCACTGCTTGACCTAATCACCTGAAAAAGTCTAATTTCTCCCCCACCCCCGGGTGCAACACAAGGTGAGAAATTCAGTAAGCAGTGCTTCAGTTCTTCAATACATTTGTGACATGGTGTGACATGTCAACCTTCCAGGAGCCCAGGGACAAATTATTTGATATATCTGTACCTTGGACCTCTCATTGGCTTTTTACTCCCTTGACCCTGGGATGGGGAGTTGGTGATATGATATTTCAGTGGTTCTGCTAACACATGTGAAGCAAGAATTGGAAGGTAGTGCTGGTGCCTAATGGTAGCTTCTCTCATTCTTTGAAAAATGAGGCAACTTCTTCAGCTATGTAAACCAATCCATCAAGGATTCAGTTGCTGATATAATAATAATGACAGATTTCACTAGTTAGATGATAACACCACAATAGGAAATCTACATAACAGTAGCAATTCCTGTTTCCTGATGAATTACAGAATATTTTGGACACATGGCACAAAGTCTTCCATTTATTTCTAAAATAAGGGAAATGAATTCTTGAAGTACCTTTAAATTTGTTGTACAACATTTCCTCAAACATATACCAGAACATTATGTAAGCCTTTAGTCAAGTAATCTATCCTCTGGGGATTGTATTCCCCACCTTCTTAGAAATGACCTTAAAATAAGATATTGTTGGGTAGGGCTGTCAATTCGGTTCGGCCCGAACTGAAAATCAGCCGAATTCTCCTTGATTCGGCGATTTTCAGTTCAGACGGATCCGAACTCCAAAATGAGAGTAATCCGGATGGCCGAACTCTTCATGTTCGGCGTGTTCGGCGTGTGAATTCGGTGAATTCGGTGGTTCGGCGGAGACGCATGCGCAGGAGCTGATCCGGCCGCTTTCTCCCACGGCCAATGGTAGCCCAGCAGAATCTTCCCCTGGCCAATCAGAGCTTTGATTTGAAGTTTTGAACTGGCCAAGAGAAAGTTTAAAACGCCTGCCGCCCATCCCTTCCTTCCCCAGTGTTTGCCATTTTGGTGGCGAGATCCAGCCAGCAGAATTGTTGCAGTTGTGAGAGATCCACCTGAGTTCATCTTTTGGAACTGGTTTGAGGGTGTTTTGTGGTGTTTGTGTTGTGCGGGTGCGGGTGGTTGCTTTGCTTGGGGTTCCACGGTCCGGCCTAGCCCCCCCCCCGGTTGCCTTGAGAAGGGCGTGCGGTCTCCGCGCGGAGGCGCACCCTCTCGCCGCCGGCCGGGCCTCCCGCGTTCCCATCCCAACCCCCGGTGCTTGGGTGCCACTTGAGTTCATCCAGCGCCTTCGGATTTTGGTTGTCTCGTGTGGCCTGTGAGTGGTGCGGTGGGTTGCTTTGCTTGGGGTTCCACGGTCCGGCCTAGCCCCCCCCGGTTGCCTTGAGAAGGGCGTGCGGTCTCCGTGCGGAGGCGCACCCTCTTGCCGCCGGCCGGGCCTCCCGCGTTCCCATCCCAACCCCCGGTGCTTGGGTGCCACTTGAGTTCATCCAGCGCCTTCGGATTTTGGTTGTCTCGTGTGGCCTGTGAGTGGTGCGGTGGGTTGCTTTGCTTGGGGTTCCACGGTCCGGCCTAGCCCCCCCCCGGTTGCCTTGAGAAGGGCGTGCGGTCTCCGTGCGGAGGCGCGAGGACCCTCTCGCCGCTGAGGCTCGCGCGACCCCATCCCACCCCCTCCACCGTGCTTGCGTGCCACCTTATCTGACCCAGCAAACCCGCCTCTGGGTTTTGCCAAGGGGAAAGATGAGTGCCAGGCGTCCAGGAAACAGGGGCCCTGGGGGGAAAGCACTGCAGAAGACCAGAGGGGTGGAGGGGAGGGGTAGGGGGAGGGCCTCGGTTCACCCCCGCCCTGTGCGTAGATCAGCTTCGGTGGCACCCTCAGGGGTGCAGCGGCGGATCGATTTTTCAGACGGTGCCTCCGCAGCTGCCAATCCTGCACAGGTGAGAGGTGATGCTCACACTGGTACAGGGACTGCTGCTGATGCTGCTGCTGTCCAGACTGTACCTCCTCCTGCTCCTCCCATTGTTGACGTGGAGGGGCCTGTCACGCGGCAGCGGGAGGAGGAGGAGGGGGTGCTGTCTGGGGAGGAGTTCGGGATGGAATGTTTTGATACCAATGCATTGAGGTATCTCACCCCCACTTCAAGAAGAGTGGTCGAGGAGTTTGCACACTCGATGGACAGCCCGCCGACTTTGCCTGCTTCTCCAACTCCCAGAAGCAGTTTGGGAACTACGGAATGTGAGGAGAGGGTGGAGGAGTCGCAAGAGGAAGAGTTTGTGTTGTTGCTGGAGCCATCTCAAACCCTTACCCCGCCGTCCCCTCCCCGCAAGGTCCCTAGACAGCAAGAGTCTGCCCCGAGCACCTCCAGGCAGGTTGCTCCTGCGGCAACCTCCGCGCACAAGCCGCATGGGAGCCACTTCACATCCTCGGTTTGGAAGCATTTCGAAGTGGCAGAGGATGATACCCGCATTGCCGAATGCCAGCTCTGCAGGGCGCGGGTGAGTCGAGGGAAAGATCTCAAGCATCTCTCGACCACCGCACTCCGGAACCATCTCCGGAAGCACCATAACGCGGTGCTGCTCCAGGAGGAGAGACAGGCTGGTACTTCGCTGGCAAGGGTTCCCGGGGCCAGTGCACTGCCATTTTCTGCTGCTCTCCCCGTCGCGCCCCGTGCTGCGACTCCCCTAGAAAAGACCCGCCAAACCACTCTTTCAGAGATGTTTGGTGTGGGGGATGGCGTCTGTAGGATGCCGAGAGGTGGGGTCAGAGCAGCCACGAAAAAGGCCACTCGTCTGCTCGGCGAAATGATTGCCGTGGACGATATGCCCTATCGTGTTGTTGAGAAGGTTGGATTCCGCAGACTCATCCAATTCTTTGCGCCCTGGTACAAGTTACCATCTCGCAACATGATGGCTACATCCATTGTGCCATCGTTGTACGCGGGCGCAAAGGCGCATGTGAGGACACAGCTGTCGCGCGCTGCCGGCGGCACTGTGCACTTCACATCCGACATTTGGACAAGTCTGAATGCGGAATCTTTCATCTCCCTCACCGCGCATTGGTGGCAACCACAGGACCTCGTGGGTGGGGGAGGGGTGGGCAGCGTTAGGCAGGGAGACTGTCGCCGGCCCGGCTATTGCAAGGCCATGCTACACGCGGAGGAGTTCGTGGAGGCGCACACGGCGGCCAACATCGTCGCCGTCCTGAAGCCACACATACAGAATTGGCTAGGCAGGGAAGTCACCATGGGATTCATGGTGACCGATGGTGGCGCAAACATCAGGGCGGCGGCAGGGCAATTGGGTGTTGAATCACGGATCTACTGTGCGGCCCATCTTCTCCACCTCGTGGTGAAAGATGCCCTGGGCCTCGGATCACAACCTGAATCCAAAATGGATGGGCAGACTCGCAACTTCCGGAAGCTCATGGTAAAATGCCGGCAGCTTGCAAGTCACTTCTCGCGCAGTCCAAAGGACAACTACGCACTGCGTGAGATGCAGGTCCGGGAAGGCGTGCCAGAGCACCGTGTGAAGGGTGATGTCAACACGCGTTGGAACTCCACTTACGCCATGCTCGAGCGTTTGGTGGAGCAGAAGAGGGCCCTCAGAGCATTTTTTCTGGAATCAGAATCCGTGGGGTCTGAGCGGCAGCTCAACCAACGTGAGTGGCAGATTATTGCTCAGACTGTGCAAGTGCTTGAGCCCTTCAAGCATTGCACAGAGATGCTCTCCTCGGACACGGCTACGCTGGCTCTGTTCACCCCCATGGCCCACAGGCTCCGTGTTAGGATGAGGACCTTTCAACAGCAGTTCCAGGAACAGGGAGATGATCAGACAGCCTTGACCGGCCTAGTGACGAGGCTTCTTGAAGGAGTGTCCAACCGTCTGATGCCTGTCGCTCAGGAGCCGGTCTACATGTTGGCGAGCATGTGCGACCCGCGCATCAAGGGCAGCATTGCAGAGCGTTCCAGCGAGCTTCTGCGCTGGAGAGACAAGCTGTCCCAGCGAGTTGAGCGATTGCGGGCCCAACGAGGGATTGACACTGAGGAGGTGGAGAGGGAGGAAGACTCCCTTGTCACCCATCCCACACCTTCAGCATCTTGTGCCGTCCCCCTGCAGGCCACCACCTCGATGGCGATGGAGATGGACGTCATCGGGTGGGCAGTTGGCCCCTCCGAGGCTTTGTCTAAGCGCAGGAGACAGGACACGGGAGAAGCAATGGTAAGGGAGTACCTTTCTGAGCCCTACGAGCCACAGATGACGTGTCCGCTGACCTACTGGGCCGCGAAACAGTCAGTCTGGCCGGACCTCGCAGTCGTGGCCCAGAGGCTCCTCTCCTGCCCTCCTACGAGCGTCCAGAGTGAGCGCCTATTTTCTCATTTGGGTGAAGTTCTTCGCCCACAACGCGCAAGCCTGGCACCCTGGCACGCTGAGCAGTTGGCATTCCTAAAGGTCAACCTGCCCTTGTTTGGCTTCCCCGACCTGGACACTGAGGAAGGATGAGGTTAGAACAAGCGTGTTGTCACCGCATGTCCTCGATGGACTGTGTCGGTGGGAATCTGGTGAGGCGCTCTTTCCCGATTTAAAAAAGGAAAGAGCATCCATTCCCCTCTGCAGACTAATTTGACCACTGACTAGCCAAAACGAGGTATAAAGCTGTATTCAAGACTCAAACTCCGTGTGCTCTCTCCCCTCTCTAATCACCTTCTCTGTATGTTTTTTTGCATCCCGGATGAGCTCTGGTGTTTCTTTCTTCTGGCTGACATCCTGGAGGCTTCTACTGCACCCGAGCTTCAGGCAAAGAAAGGTGAGACTTTATCTGGTTCATGGGCTTCCCCTGCCCGTTTTCTCCCCAAGCATTCATGTGTCTGGTCAGGAATTCTCACTTTAGAACAACACGTAGCAGAAGGGGGACCCCTTCATGCGCAATGCTCATGAGTTGCCATTTTAATGTTCGGGATTGGGCTGTGTGTGGAAGAAAGTCAGTGTAAGAATTAGGCCTGCAGCCACTTCTGCTCTGCTCCCCACCACTGCTCCTGATTCAAGTCCAGAAGCTTGCATCACGAACCGTTCCCCATTCTGATTTGGCTGGAGTAAAAAAACCTGTCAGTGCTGAGGGACTAATTTCTGTAGAGTTGTGGCTGTTTGGCAGTCTGTCTCCCTTCCTCATTTCCCCCTTTTTTCCCCCTTCACAGGTCAGATTGTCCTTTCTGGCGTGAGCCATCCAGGAAGCCTCTACTGTCACTGAGCGCCATGTAATTGAAGTGTGGGCCTGATCTGTCGCGTGAGCTTCCACGCCTCTCATGACCCATTGGTTCTAAAGGAATAATGTTCCGGATTTCCACCCAGGCCCAAAGGCCACACAGCATGGTGTGGGCCGCACCCATAAACGTTCATCACGCTTATGTGGGTGGGGGGGTGGTTCCCTTAACTCGAAGGCCAATGATGACACCTTGGGCACGCACACTGAAAAGCTCCTCCGTCTGCACGCTGCTTGTTGATGTGTCGTGCCGGAGAGGGCTGCCCTGGACACAGGCGCAGTAAAACCCCTCTCCCCCAATTGCTCTGAGGCCTTCCCTTAATGGTGTAAACCTTTGGTTTTTCTTTAAAAAGGAAACATTGGGGAAATGTCTGTAACCTTATGAGTCTTCCTGAGGACACTTGTGTAATGCCAAAGATTAACTTTTCCTTTATTAAAATTTAAAAATTTGAAAAAACCTCAATAAAACAACAGTTTAAACCGAACAAGTATAAATACAAAAACATTATTAAACTTGGTGTTCTCCTCTGGCTCCCCGTGGTTCTGGTTAGCGCCGCTCCTCCTCCAGGAGCGACACGCGTTGCTCGAGGTTTTCCACTGCAGAGGGGGGGGGGAAACAGTGTTGACATGTCAGTTCACAACTTTACTATGTTGAAAGGGGGGGGTTGCAATGCCAGTATCAATGACTCTATGGGCAAAGCGTTGGCTGAGCTGAGCCGCCACCCAAATCCCAGCTCTCCTCCGGTCATAGCTCCCCAAGTAGCTTAAAATTTTCTTAGAAATAGAAAACTTTGAAAGCGTTCAGGAAGAACTGTTGAGCTATGCCTATGTTGCAGGTCATGTGTGGGTGATTTTTTTTTTTTTTGAGATTTGTAGAAGAGAACACAGATAGTTGCAGCCTGGCCACTTCTAAGCGAGTTAAGCAATGTGGGCTTCTACTGTGGTCCCTCATAATACAGAAAAATGGTTCAAATCACTGCAAGGACTCACCGGAGGCACGCAGTTCTCTCACCAACCCCCATATTTCGCACTCTGGCCCATGGCCAGGGTATCTGTAAGAGGAAAAACTTGTTCAGTGAGATCGTTCGCATTGGGCGGCCGCCTTAATTTTCTGGTGGCGGTCAAATAGGGCAATAGTCCAGTGAAAACTGTAAGCCTTACACAAATAAGTGATGGGAGGGCATGAGCTTGAGTGTGCCACGGCTCACCGTCTTATCAGAAGAAGTGAACACTGGCTCACGAGAGATCATCCCCTCCCATCCCCCTTTTTCTCAAGGCTTCAAGGTGCTACTGTAATCTTGGGCTTGTAAATGGATCAAAACTTTAAATTGAAGTTAGGACCAGATGATGACATTGCGACATGTAGAAGCGGCCATTCATGGGGGAAGCATGCTGTGCGGGCAAATGCTCATAGGCTCAGTGAGTCTCCGCTAACTGCAGGCCAGAACACAGTCCGAGACACAGACCGTGTATTTAAAGCTGCTGGAGGGTCGGAGGGTGATGGCAAGGGACACAGAAAGTGGGCCTTTGAGGAGTGTTAAATGATGGCAAACGTGGGGATGGCAACAACTCCTATTACGGTCCTGCCCAGCCTACACTCCATACTCACCGCTCTTGGAGGCACTGCTGAATGCCCTGTTGCCCCGCCATGTCCATTTGGTTTTCCGCCTCTGGGGGGAGAGGGAGATAGAGAAGGAGCATGGTTACAATAACGCAAGGCCACCCAGAAATTGCGCTATGTGCCACTCTTAGACTTAGGCTCCACAAGTGTGAGTAAGCGTTGTGCTGCTGCCCTCCTTGTCAAGTTGTGACGTTGGCTGGGAACCCCTGTTAATTTATCCAATTCAAGAATTTGCCTAAAACTGTTAAGTGATGTGGTATTGTCATTGGAAATTTCAGCAGGGTGGTTATTGTTACCCTGCTGAATCCTTCCATCTTCATTCAAACACTGTGGGAGCAGTTGCCAGGGGAGGGAAATTTATTGGCCGTCCCAACGGAGACCCCACCCACCGCTCAAAATACCAAGCTTTCCATTAAGGGTATGATTTCAGCATCCTGTTTCATGAGATCAGCATTCTGTGATGACGGGCAAATGCTGATGACATGAGAAGGGGCATTAGATGCGAGAGATCCCAAGTCGAGGGAAACATGGCACCCCGGCTTGTGCACGAAAATTGGCCAGGAATGTGATGCCCCCAGAATAAAAATTAAAAAAAAAAATTTCTATGCTTCCCCGTGCTGTCCTCATACCTGGCCCATGATACAAAGCACTGCTTTGACACATTCACCTTTCACTGTTCATACCATGCACTCACTTGGAGAGTGCAATGATTTCAGAAGGGAGAAACCAATTTTTTCTAGCTTATCATGAAGACCAGAGCTCATCTGACACAATAATCAACGATTTGACATGGACGCAGCACCAAAAAACCAGTTAGTGTTGACTTTCAGAAAATTATTACAAAAGGCTTGGATGAAGCTTGGAGGAGAAGCTTGGATCCTCTCTGCCCCTGAGGCGGGGGCAAAAAAAAAAAAAAAAAAAAACCCTTTAATTGACTCGCATCATGGGCCAGCAACCACAATGGGAAGAATGTAATATTTTCTTCCTTTCTAGGCGCTGCTTGAGTGCCTGTGAATTTGATGTTTAGGAATGCAAGGAGGTAGGAACATAATAGAATATCCTGTGCACACTTGAGGTTGGGATGAGAAGGTGACACAGGGAAGGCAATGTGCAGCTGGTGTGAGGGTGCAGGGTCTGGTTTGAAGAGTGCTTGGGTTATTAATCTTGTAGGCGTTAGCTTGAGATATCACATTGGATCTCCAGCACACTTTGAAAACAGTAACCGGTAAAGGTCCTCACATTGGCACATAATCCCAATGAATGCCCATGCACCCCAATCCCCACCCTCCTCATGCTCCACCCCTGAATCTCCAGGGAAACCCTCATCTGCACATTGGCAACCCTAACCGCAGTTTTGCAGAGATGACTGAGGTTCACCAGCATGCAGAGAAGGGGAAGTTAGAGTTGGGAATTCCCCCAAAAAAAGAGCCTTGAATGGGAGAATAAGGGAGGGCAAGGTCATTCAATTGCATTCCATAAGCACCTTAAACTGGAAGACCAACCAGATTTGCAGAGTGTCATGTCTTCATTGTCTTGTGATCCCCCTGGTGTGAGGGTGGGAGCTTGGACTCTTGAAAGCTTACACCCCCGAAAATGGTAAAGGGCTTTCAATGGCAAATCCAAAAGTTAGAAGGAAGGTTGACTCTACCTGGAACTACAAGGTTACCTGAAGTTGGAATTAAAGCCTGAGGCAGGACCAGATGTTCCCATTAAAATCTGAAAATGTACGTTGATGTTCCCTAATGTGTCATTAGGCCAACAAAACAAGCCCATCACCTAAAAACAAAAGGTCTAGGTAAAGCGATTGACTCACCCATACGAACGGCCATCTCTGCGCGGGCCGCATTCCGAACCTCCACCAGCCGGTCGTAGTGGGGTGGTAGTTCCCCCCCCAACAAGTCGAATATCTGGAGGGAGATGTATAGGAGGTTAAACTTCCTGTAGCAGGCGTTGGCGGTCCTCCGCGCATATCCCGCGCGAGAGAGAAGCCGCGCCACCCTGGTAAAGAAGGGGCGTTGGGGGAGGTCGCTGATGGTCACGTCAAAGGCCAGCCCATGATGGACAATGATCCTCAGCATCTCCTCGACCTCAACGCCCCTCCACTGCAGGGCGCGTCTTGCTCTCCCCGCCATGTTCGCGCACGAGGTCGGACTAGTGCTGGGGCGGAGCTACGCGCGGCGTGTTGGGGTGGGGTTGGGTTGGGGAATGACGGGAGTTGCCAGGCGGGAGATTTGAAAGTCTAAAGCACACTGTGAAAACACTTCCTCAGCGGGGGAGAGGGAGAGGGAGGTGGGGGAGCAAAGCTTTCTGTTCTCCCCCTCTTCCTTAACCAACATCGTTTCTCAGAGTTTGGGGCACTGGGGTTAGCGACTGACAGCTGGCCTGGCTGAGCTTCCGTTTCACCCCGCCACAAGGACAATTGTCCATGGTCTAACATTATTCTGCTACCACAACTCCTTGGGTAGGTGTAGGGTACTTCTGCCTCGCCAGACGCCACAGACAGAACAGTCACGAACACCGGTCTGGACCAGAGGGTTTGGCACATGTCATTTAAACGGCCGGGACTCGGGACTCCCGAGTTGGGAGCCCCGCTCGGCCCCTGACCGCGGCCGGCGATTTGACACCTGTCAAAACAATGTAGCTTTCACCTAAGCGAATGCGACCTGGTTTTCGGACTTAAAAAGAAGGTTGGGCTTTGAGTCGGACGTCCGTCTTTTGCGCGGGTGGGGGAAACACCACCACTTGGGGCGGGCAGCTTCTTCACTCAGTTTAGGCTGTCCGTAACGTGGACAGCGAGCTGGAGCGCAGCGCTTGCAGCCTGTGTGTGTGATGATCCATCGTCCCATCAAACGGCTTAGGCAACCACGGACCTCATTCTCAAAAGCTGGGGAAGTCGCGTGTAATGGTCTTGAATCCAGCGTTACTTTCGCCCCCGCCCCCCTCCAAGGCTCTTTGCGACCGGGGCTTGACAAAAGCTGCCGGGCGGCGGCCAAAAAACTAAGTGGAAGATATGGACGGGAGAAAACACACACGGAGAAAAAAGGAAGGGGGGCCACTGGTTTCCCTTCTCAACCACTTTTAGTCGTGCGATCGATGCTTATCTTTCGTGCCTCACCCCGGGCCCGGGGTGCAGTATGTGTGGATTGCGTGTGTGGGCAACAATTTCAGAAGGGAGAAACAAAATATTGCAAGGTTATCAAAAGCCTGCTTAACTATGCTGATAATTTTCCTTGGGTGTTGGTTGAAACGACAGCTCAACAAGCTGAGGGTCGTCAATCGCACAACCAACTAGCATATAAGCCGCTCTAAAAGGAAAGGAGGAGGGGAGGAAATTGAACTCTCTAAGTATCCACCCCCCCCCGCCCTTTTCTTCCTTTCTGTCATCCGATTTTAAAGCGGTTTTTTTTGTTTATTATTTTAATTTTTTGTATTGTGTGTGTGCAAAGGCATCATATGAATTGTAGTCCTCCTCACCAGGGAAGGTGAGACAGCCCCGTCCCAAAGAGACTGCCCCCTCCCAAAGAGACAGCCCCAGCATTCCTAAGTCCCCTCTAGTTAGAAAGAAGGGAGCAACCCCCCCTCCCATCGTTTCAAGATCTATTCTTTAACAGTGAAGGTGGGGTTGTTATTGGCCAAACCCCGAGCACAAAAATTAAAAAGTTTTTTTTTGAGGATTAGCTCCGCTGGCGGCGTGTCGTCGCACCCACCGTAAAGGCGGGAGCCTCCGTGCAACGACCGATTTCAGGCTAATGAAGGATAGCCGTGCAATGGTGGGGGAGAAAAAACTGTGGGAAAACCAATAGGAAAACGCAAGGGTGGGGTGCGTTAACGCTCGGGCCATCCTGGTTTTGGACGGCCCACCCACCAATGCAGGAAAGCCTCCCACCACCACCGCATGGTCTCCCAAAGACACCCACCCTGAGATCACAGGGACCCCTTTCCCTCGACAAACAAAAGCACCCCTGGCAGACCAGCACCTCCCGTGGTCTGAAGAACCTGTCGCTATCTCTTTAACGGACAGCACCTTGACTGGATACCTGTCCAAACACCAGGAGCACTCAGATACCCTTCATGCCCCTGGACATAAAAATTTGCATACACCTAACCCTCTGGTGCAGACCGAGATTGCGCATTTTGAGCATGAAGGGCCCTGGCCCCCTCCCCTGGAGCATACCAAGGCAACTTATAGGAAATGTTGTATATGTTGCTGTGTTTGTGATTCTATCTTTTACCAGTATAGGAGAGGTCCCCCCCCCCCGAGAAGGCGATTCCGGCCCCTGTGGAATCGCCCTGTCAGGAAGAGACCTCAAGGTCCTGGTTACATAGTTAGCCCGCTCAGTGGGCTGACTATCCAAAACCAGAAAGGCCCGAGCGCAATCCAAGAGACCCTCACGGGTCTAGTGGGAGGACCGCATTTACTGGTGGGTGCGAGGACATGCCACCAGGGAGAATTAGCTCACAGCTAATGGAGTGCACCTCGGTCTGACTTGGTGCCCTAGCCCCGGTTACCTTCTGCAGACTGTGTCCACTGTCCAACTAAACCTCTCGTACAATTCTTTTTTCTCATATGTGTAAGAATAAGAAACCAGGAAGCCTCACATGCACATGGATATAGGAATGTTATTAAAAATGCTTTATTAATGGAAGTGTAAATTTATTGTGTACCAGGATGCCTCTCGCCATATGCAAATGCCTCTCCTCCCCCAAAAAACGCCTCCCGGCTCCAACGTGATATCCCTAAAGGAAGGTCCGCAGCTCAAAAGGCCGTGAGAACAGGGAGGATTAACACACCTCCCCTTACGGAGAAGTCCGAGAAAGGCCGATCTCTGCCGAAGGGACTGCACCCTGCCCCTCTCCCTCATCTGTTAAGTCTGTTCTTTGACCTTAATAGGCGGGACTACCATTTTTCGGCTTGCCCCTTTGGAAAAATTGGCTGGGAACAGTCAGGATCAGGAAATTGATGGCATTTTCACTATGGTGCTCGCGGGAATGGAACTGCCAGATCTGGCCTTTGCCCTGGAAGCCCAGGCGAGTTATCGTCAGGCCGGTTTTGGACCACCAGCCCACGGCCAGCACTAGGCCGGCTCGGTAAAGAGTAGGGGCTAGAAAGTCGTCCGGATCAAGGGCACCTGTAGACGCACCTAACATGGCGACCGACAAAAAATTGCAAGCAGCCCACACTAAGAAGGTCAGAGACAGACCCAATCCCCCGCACATGCCCCTGCAGGTCTCCAAACGGAGCACCTGATATGTAGCCGCACTAGGAGTCCCCTCCCCACCACACAGCCACAGGTGCCCCTACCCAGCATGCCAGTATGCTCGCCAATTTGCATACGACAGCCCCTCCAGCCCTAAGACAGTAATTGTGCATAAATGTCTTACTGCATGTGTTGTATGTGTATTTTGTTTGATCTATCTTTTACCAAGTATATTGAGGCCCTTCCCGAGGACGCGATTCCAGCCTGACCAAATGGAATCGCGTCGTTAGTCAGAGCCTCGACGGTTCGCCCGGATTAACCCACACGGCGGGATCATCCGGTCCGAAACCAGAATGGCGCGAGTGTCAGCCAACGAGGTCACCTTTGGTGACTCGCCGGATAGGCGCCACCCCCGAGAGCTCCCATAGTGAAAACTGCGCAAGCGCGAGTCCTCATGATTGATGAATGGCTATGCAAGGCGAGGGCATCCACTACAGTAGATCAGCCCTAAAAGGATATAGTGGACACAAAACCAGTGCACAGGAAGGGTCCCCGGAATCCCGTACAAAGAGACCCCTTGATGACAGGCAGAGGTGCCAGAGTGAAATGATATAGTAATCTTATTGTGCCCCTAGCATGTCCATGGATCCAACCAGATTGCCTTGCAAGGCAGTATGTAAATCACCCCACGCCCCCTTAGCCAGGCCATCCCATTACCAACCCCCGAGACAGGCCAGGCCCCAAAGAGTGCTACCGAAGAAGCCCGAAGATAGCCGAGCCCAGCCGATTGCCAACGGAAGAGGCAAAGAAGTCTTTTTTTTAGGCCCCCTCCCCCTTACTGTGGGGAGGAGCGAATTGCGCTAAATGTGTACCTTACCCTTCTGCTAGGAGGGGAACGAGATTTTCTGCTGAACAAATGCCTGTAAACCAGCGGCATGTCTTCCTAATTTTTTTTTAATATTTGTAACTTTAAAAAGGGTACAAATTTTTTCCTTCTAAATTTTAAAATCTGGCAGCCCCGCGTAAGGTTTTTTCTTTGTATCCTATGCACACTGTTATGACTCCATGTATATTAATGTAGTCTGTTAGTTTAGCAATCTAAGGTTGTCTTTAGAAAAAAAGGAATGTTTTATTTGGTATTGTAAAATTAACCAGATGCTTTGACTTATGCACCCATGCATCCGCCACGGAATACGCTCTAAAATTTAACCATGCACACTTCTTGAGAGGTTGTTGTCCAACCTCCCTAGCCGGCCCACGTTTTTAATCTAAGATTTTAGTATAGTACAAATGGTTCCCATCCCAAAACACCATTGGCCAACACAACCCGACCCCGTTGTCCCCAAGCAAGACTTCAATCAACACGTGTTAAGTGTGCCGCCATGTCAGACGTTGTCTTCAGGCGGCAAGGAGGGGAAATGATAGCATACGGGCCTGCCTAAATCTCCAGGACTGGACCTGGCAACCCGGTATGCAAAAGCACTGCTTTCCAGCCGCGCGCCCGCCTCAAACGCTACTGTGAGTGAAGTCGCGGCGGGCGCGGCTTTTTTGAAACTGACACAGCCGCTCTCACCAGCCCGGTCCGCCATCAGGATGGAACAAGACAAAGACGCCAAGCCAAGGGCCGTTTCTTGTGAGCCTGAGAGGAGCCAGGTTCCAGTAAAACCTCCGTTCCAGTAGCAGCCATTTTGCAGAGAGCTCAGCTGACGTGACACAACCACACGTACTACTCAATGCGAGCTGCTCCCCCTCCCAACTTCCTCCGATGCTCAATGGGTCGTTGCACTGCAGTAATTCTGTCTGTGTCGCCACAGACAGAACTGTCACGATTCTCACGAACACCGGTCTGGACCAGAGGGTTTGGCACATGTCAATTTCACGGCCGGGAGCGCTCGGTCTCTGACCGCGGCCGTCGATTTGACAGCTGTCAAACACTTGTCTTCACCTAAGCGAATGCTGCCTGGTTTTCTGATTTAAACAGAAGGTTGGGCTTTGAGTTGGACGTCCGACTTTTGCGGGGGGGGGGGAAATCACCTTACAGTGATGTTTTAGAAGCCCCCACACTTGGGGCGGGCGGGCAGCTTCTTCACTCAGTTAGGCTGTCCGTAACGTCGTGGACAGCTGAGCTGGAGCGCAGCGCTTGCAGCCTGTGTGTGTGATGATCCATTCCATCGTCCCATCAAACGGCTTAGGCAACCACGGACCTCATTCTCAAATGCTGGGGAAGTCGCGTGTAATGGTCTTGAATCCAGCGTTACTTCCACCCCCGACCCCCGGCTCCAACCTTTGCAACCGGGGCTTGACAAAAGCCGCCGGGCGGCGGCCAAAAAACAAAGTGGGAGTGGGAGATAATAGACGGGGGAGAAAACACACACAGAGAGAGAAAAAAGGAAGGGGGGCCAATCATTTCCTTTCGTTCAACCACTTTTAGTCGTGCGGTGCGATGCTTATCTTTCGCGCCTCACCCCGGGTCCGGGATGCAGTATGTGGATTGCGTGTGTGGGCTCTCAAAGTCCAATGTGTTACAGTGATTTGTGCAAACTTGAAAATGCAGCTGAGCAGCCGAGTAACTTGAGTCACGGACCGTCAATTCTATGCTTTGCGATGGGCAGTGGGGGGGGGGTTTCCCGGATCCATATCTCGACTCCCTGGGAACCCATCGTTACCAAACTTGGCGTTCCTTTCATTTAGGGTCAAAATCAGCCATGCTGAAAGTTTTGGACGTCCCGCTCAAAATATGCCCCTCCCCACGCAGCCGCCGACCGAGACTCTGGTCTGGCAATATTCGGCCGAATTTTTCTCCGAACTTTGAATTCCGGCCGAATTGAACGGATCCGAAGCAGGGGAGTTCGGAATTCGGCACGTACCGAACCCACAAGGGCCGGATTCGGCCGAATCCGAACTGTACCGAATTTTTTTTTTTTGACAGCCCTATTGTTGGGTCATGGGAACTGAAATCTTAAACTTACCGAGGAATCCTAATCAGTTCTACTCAAAATCCTAGTCAATGCTATTCAGTGGGGGTTATTAATCTTAGGAAAGTGTCCTTAGGATTCCACTATGACATACCAAACAGTACCTGCTTTCTAGAATCAGAAGGATCATGACTAAAAGCAGGCTTGTGGTCATCTACCTCTGTTCAATACCTTCTGGATTTCCTTCTCCCATATGAAAATACCCATTCACTCTGATCATCTTGGGAGGCCCTGCTTCAGGTACCCCTTGTCAAATGAAGGTAGGTGGGTAGCAACCTGAGAGAGGCCTCCTCAATCATGTTGCCAATACTTTGGAATTCCCTCTCCGGGGAGTTTCATCTGTTGCCCTCTACCATTGTCTCCCACCACTAAGTGAATACTGTTTTTTTCTGTTGTTTCACATACCCCATGTTTCTCTTATTGGCACTCCTCCCTGGCTTTTGTTGTTGTTATGTTTATAAATCTGTACAGAATTCTTTAAAAAAAATTAATTCTCTTTAATATTTTAAATGTTTTCATTGTTTGTCAATTTCTGGGGAAAGGGAGAGGCTTCATTCCTTCACTTAGCTGTCTACTCGAATGCTAGAAGGAAGCACATACAATGAACACAATGAGATATCACTTGAGTAAACAGATATAACAATCTGATAAATATTGGTAGGTATGTTGCACAGCAAACTGACGAGACTGTCAATAAGTAGTTTAAGCAAGAAGGAAAAAACTCCATGAAAAAAATAAACCAGGTCCACACAAATTCGACAGTCGAAGGCCAAAAACGCATGGTCCTTTAACCCACTTTATTCCCCATTTCAGCCAGGATCAAATTTACCCTGGCTGTGGGAAAACTGTATGCATTACCTTGAAAAGCAGGGACGAAACTGTGTGCAAATCCATCCGTGTAAACAGAAAAAGTGGGAGACGTGCACAGTTCCAGTTTAGCTTGCAACACCCCCGCCCCCGGTGATTGGTCGTTTCCCGGGGCAGGGAAGGCCCTCATTGGTAAATTTGAAATGACCAATCACCGGTGTCATGGGGTGTGTGCCAAACTAAACAGGAACTTCATGTCTCCCGCATTTTCTGCTTACATGGATCGATTGGCACAGTTTTGTCCCTGCCTTTCAAGGTAATGTGTACAGTTTCCCCCCCAGCCCAGATAAATATGATCCTGGCTGAAACGGGGAATGAAGTACGGTAGGTTAAGGGACCATGCATTTTTGGCCACAGTTTGCATAAGGTGTCTTAGAAATGATTTCTGTGATATCGTTGAAGTACATATGAACGAGAAATATTAATTGGTGTTGTTTTCATTTTTCCTCTTCTTAAAGAGTTCCCTATTGTTTAGCTCAGGCTTCAGAACAATAATGTAAATTTTGGGGGTAAAAATGCAAACCAGTAACCCAGCACCAGAGACTAAGATGGAGAAGATCTCCACGGCCACCATGGCTTTCCCCTTGGTGCTCAGGTAAGTTGGGATAAAGGACAGCCAAACACTACAAAAGAGCAACATGCTGAAAGTGATAAATTTGGTTTCGTTGAAAGTGTCTGGTAACTTTCTGGCTAGAAAAGCCACAATGAAGCTGACTATCGCCAGGAAGCCCATGTAGCCCAACACACAGTAAAACACGGCTGCTGATCCCTCATTACATTCCAGTATGATTTCTTCATTCCTTGAGAGCATGTCCATATCTGGGAATGGAGGGGAAGTACTTAGCCAAAGAACACAAATGCCCACTTGAACAAGGGCGCAGGAAAGCACAACAGAATATGGCAGTCTTTTCCCCATAAATAGCTTCATCCTAGATCCTGGTTTGGTAGCCATGAAGGCTAAAACGACAGTAATGGTTTTGGCCAGCACAGTAGAAATGGCTACTGAGAAGATGACGCCAAAAGTCATTTGTCGGAGAAGGCAGGTCACCTTTCCGGGCTGCCCAATGAACAGCAAGGAGGAGAGGAAGCAATAAACAATGGAGATTAGCAGGATATATGTAAGGTTTCGGTTGTTGGCTTTGACTATGGGACTGTCCCGATGCTTCACAAATGTCCCAAACACCAAAACTGTGGCCAAAGAGAAGGAAATAGCCAAGGTAGCTGAGGTGATACCTATTGGTTCTTCGTAAGAAAGGAAGCTTGTGTCTTTGGGAACACAGTTATTTTGGTGATGGTTGGAATAATGATCTTGTGGACATTTGATACAGGTATCCATGTCTGAAAAAACAACAACAAAGGAGATGCTATTTGTTTCAAGACATTTCCTTTATAAACCTTTGTTAAGTTTCATTCTCTCAACCTTATCCCCCAACTGCACTATGGGAGTTATTTCTAGATGCGAGAGGATCATAACTTCTGGTTAGATTGGAATCAGAGGTCCCATCCCCATAGCTCATGGCTGTAAAATCTAGAGAAAGGAATGAATGGGATGGAGCTGAAGAAATCTGGTCCTCTCTAACACTGGCTCATTTAACAGGTTGTGTTAATGATTATTGGAGTTAAGCTTGTGCAGCACATGGAATGGTCAAAAAAGCAGCATTCAAACCGAACTAGATTTTCTGTTAGTCTCAATAAACCACAATAATATTGGCCAATACAAGCTGTTTTCATGGATGATCCTGAAGGCCACCCCCAGGACAACAGTGAGGGCTGTAGCATATAAAGGTCTGACTAAGGGGTGTCTGTCTGCATCACAGAATCAGCCTAGCTTTAGCATTCTGTGCAAAACAAAAGAATAAAATAGAAAAACGGCCATCACCACGGCCTGGTATTCTTGGATTATTATTATTATTGGCTGACAAGCCACAGCTGACTTATGGCAATTCCTGGTGTAGTTTTTAATTCAAGAGACATTCAGAAGGGGTTTGTAATTGCCTGCTTCCGATGCCTGGTCTCTCATCCAAATACTTGCCTTGGTTGAGGCTGAGAGTGTGTGACTGGCCCAAGGTCATCCATCAGGTTTCCATGATCTGTTTAAAGGGGCCCCCGCGCACCTTCAGGGGAGCCCCCTGAAGGCGCGCAGGGGGGCTTGGAATAGATTTGTGCCTCCCGGCCGGGAGGCACAAATCTATTTAAAGGCGCGCGGGGGGGGGGGGCTTTAAATAGATCTGCCGGGAGGCACAGATCTATTACAGGCCGCCCCGTGCGCCTTCAGGGGGCGCGGGGGGCTTGGAATAGATGTGTGTCTCCCGGCCGGGAAATTCAGCTGTTTTTCGGTTCGGGATGAACCAAATCGACAGCCCTACTCCAAACCGCTGCTCTTAGCCATTACACCATGAAGGCAGGTGTTCCCAGATACTCCAGATCACATAATGTGTTCCAGATCACATAATGTATAGACCATCCTTAACATTGTTCTTCTTGAATATATCATATTAGAGTATGTGTTTGACATATGGTCTCCTACCCTTCTTCTCAGAGATCATTCCTTCTGGACATGGAGCACAATCATAGCAGCAAAATTTCTCTCCCTCCTTCTTTTTCCTGATGTAGCCAGGACTACAATTTTCACTGCAGACAGAAAGAGGCACAACCTGTTTATATACAGAAAGAGATATTAGCACCTAGTACACTGAGAAGGGCATGTCAGTCCATCCTGGGTTATTGACAGTGGAGTGACAGTGTGTGTAGTGGTTAGAGTGTTGGACTAAGATCTATAAACTCAAGTTCAAAATCTTTTTCTGCCATAGATGTCATGCAAGAACCAAAGATCAGTTATCCTTTCTTAGCGTAAACTACCTCACAGGCTTGTAGTTATTTGGAGAAATATGCTGAGTATAAATATCTAAATAAAAATGAATGGTAAAAACACATATTTTTCCGTTTCTTAAAAAAATCAGATCACCTGTGATGTGTTACTGACCCACAAAACAGAGACCGCGGTCATCAAAATGGTATGCTGCCTTTCAAGGTCCAAACATATTAATACTTAGATGTATGATAAAGGTGCTTTTATAGCAAACATCTTCATTTTCAGTTGTGATTAGATCAATAAAGTACAAGTTATCTTTAGATCCTATATGAAACATTTGCAACCAAAGAAATGCATCATTGTTAAAAGACCAGCTATGGGTAATCATTTAAGATATAAAAAAAATGACACTGAAACACATGCCGCCCTATAAGCAGTTTTTAAGGATAAGAAGCAACTGCACTTATAATGAAGACTTTCCTCATGAATCAAAACATCTCAGGGAAACATATGATATAGAGGCAACTGAAGGATGTGTTCACGTGTGCCCAAATAAAAGCAGTTCATTAACATAAGGAAGAACATCACCATGTTCAAGAAAGAAGTAAAAAAGGAAAATCCATATTTAAATACTGAATGGCATCCTTGAATGCCAAGTTAGACCCATCAGAGCATGCAAAAATGCCATACAAATTGCCAGGTTTGGCAATGGTGATACTACTTATGTAAACATAACTAATGTTCACAGCAGGATCTGTATGGAGCACTTCCACCTTGGGGTAGTTGTGTTGCAGCCCATTCCTGAGAGATGAAGAGGCTGGGGATGGCATGGCCATGTAAGTCCCCAGCACCTCCAAAGAGGTTTCACCGCTGCACTGGGGGAAAAAAGGGCTTTATTAAAATTAAAAATTGGAAAACCCCATTGAAAATAGTGATGCTGCACCAACAAAAAGGTGGTGCACCACCACCATTGCTTCAGGAGGCATTCCCTGGCTGAAAGGGGTTAGGAAGTTTCCTAATGGCAGCTTGGCCCCCAGAAAACCCCAAGAATGGCTCTTGGGATGCCAGCACAAGGAATTGTGCCAGGAGGATGGCTGCGGGAGGCCAAGCCGGCACCTGCAGACCATGCTGCTGCTACAGTCCAAGGGTGGGGGGTGTAAGTGCCCCTACGCAGACGTCCTTTCCAGTTTAGACCATGCAAGTGGAACAGACACTGGCATAGGGGTCATGTGTGTGTGTGTAAAGTGCCTTCAAGTCGCAGCCGACTTATGGTGACCCCTTTTGGGGGTTTTCATGGCAAGAGACTAACAGAGGTGGTTTGCCAGTGCCTTCCTCTGCACAGCAACCCTGGTATTCCTTGGTGGTCTCCCATCCAAATACTAACCAGGGCTGACCCTGCTTAGCTTCTGAGATCTGACGAGATCAGGCTAGTCTGGGCCATCCAGGTCAGGGCATAGGGGTCATGCCGCCTCCTAAACCCATTCGGACTCAACCTCAGGAATGTGCTGTTATAGAACCCTGGAATAATGAGGGATTACATTGATCCAATTGTGAGAAGAAATATATGCTCTCCAATATTTAACTATTTGTAACTCTGCACATTTGATTTATTATGTCACATATTTCTTCAATGATTTTTGTGAAGGAAAACCACCCGCATTTTTTTAGTGTGCACTTTTATTACAGTGACCATCCTAAGCAGATGTACTTAGAAGGAAGCCCCATGGTATTAATGGGTCTTGCTTCCTGAAAAAGGTTCTTAGAACTAAAGCTTTAGAATGGGGGCCAACCAGCTTTTCAAATGGTGAAAAAGGGAGGAAGGGTCCTCTTTGACCAGTCAGAGCTGAGAATGATGGAACTTGCATGGGGAAAAAAACATGTATGGTATACACGAGAGGAGAACTGAATGATCTTCAGTAGCAATGCTACCAGGAACCAACCAATGAGGTTAAAAGTTGACTGTGACCTCATCCCATGCTTCAAGTGCAAGCAGAGCTCTGGGGGGGGGGGGAGAACTTATTTTGTGTTTTTCACACAAAAGTATCTGCTTCTGAGTCCTACCTGGTTAAAGGTTCTATGCCACACAATTTTATTGTCATCAATCATTAATTCTTTGCCAGGAGGAGCCCAAGGATCGAACCTTCCCACTTTTACTCTAATGAAGGAGCCATTTGGGAAAGTGATCCAGTTTGTAACATCAAACCCAGCTCTCAGTTCCCCTTTTTCATTAAAATGCATGGCATCACCTGCAGTGTTGTGGAATGTGATGTTTCTTAGAAAACGATGCAGCTAGTGGATAGAGAAAAAGAAATAAGAATTGTTATGAACTTTGCAGTATCTTGATTTTGCATGATTCAGATTTCATATACTCATTGCTTTTTTTTGTTAAAATTCTTTCATTTTTCTTCCATGTGAGTAGAAATTCAGAGTAATATGATAAATTATAAACTTCAGCTCAGAAACCCGAGATACCCCATTGTAATACAATACCTGCCATGGCTGCACATTCTGAAGCACCAACTGCTCTCCTTTCAACAGTTGTCTGTGGTTGGATCTGGAAAGGTACATGGCCTGCAAAGCATGTGCCACAGCATAGATGGCATTGTAGACATTGTAGCTGTGGCCAGTCATGCTCATTTCAAAGAAAATCCCAGGAAGAGTCTCCAGCTTCTCCTCACCTGTGCAAGTGTTCTCGCTATCACCATGAATGCTGGAAACTTTCAAGGAACAGCTGAATACCTGCTCCCAGAAGTTCTGGATAAAACCATCTCTTTTTGCCCAGGAGGGGTTTATGGCTTGAAGAAATGTATGGAAACCTGGTGGCTGATTGGAGTGAACTGCGAAGGATATGGTACCATGGAAGCTTTCTATATCCCAAATCCTTTGTACGGACAGGGATTCAAAATCCCATTGCGATGTAACAATCCATACTTTATGCAAAGGTGGAAGTGAGATAAAGGGTGCTAGATACAGCAGCAATTTCAAAATGTATTTGGATGTATATTCTGCATAAACAAAACATACAGTAGCTTTTTCGTCAAAAGCAACCAAAAACATTTCTGCCTGACTCAAAACTGCATCTGTCAAATCATTCAGATAAGTCTGTTTTGGTATTCTCAGAGTGAAAGCAAAGCAGATGTCATTTTTGGACAGCAGTGGTACCACCGTTTGCAAAAACCTGTCACCCCTGTCATCATCCACAGCTAAGAGCCCAATCCATGTCCAATTGAAATGCCGAAGTAAGCGGATAACTCCCATGTATTGATAGGCTTCCTTTGGGACCATCTGGTACAGGGAAGAGAACTGTGTTTCCTCACTCTGTGCTGGGGAAAATGATCCATAAGTGAGCTGAAAGAAAACATGTAGGTAAATTTTTTTGTCCAGATGAATTACTACAGATTGTTCAAATGTATGTTAAAGATATGCAACATCACCGCTTTATTGCATGTGACCTACCTGTGGCATCTTGTAGTTGGCAATAATGGTGGCCATGTTTACGGACGTTTCAGAGTCAAGTCCTCCAATGACAGCTGTCAGAGTTTTAAAAATAGCACACTTGTAGTTGGGGACAAACCGCTGCTGTGTGGAAAGCAAACTCAGGGTGGCTTTATTGGTCATCCTTGCATTATAATAGCTGTTGAGGATGCGGACACCCAAAGTAATGTTGGGCAAGATGTGCGGATTTTCATTAATCTCCTTTAAAGCAAATGCCAAGGCCAAGATGTGCTGGTAGTTCTTTGGCTCTGATCTGTAATTTGAATAACAAGCTGTTCAAAGAATCATCCAAAATTTATCAGTACATTATATTAGAGGCAGCTCTCTTAATGGTGCTTTTAAAATCTGCTTATGTTTTATATTACAAATACTGATTTCTCCATATTGAATACTCTTTTTTGCTCATTTGTCCAACTTGTATCAGAGCTCTATAGCTTTTGAAAGCTGCACTGTATTGAAAAACACATTTCATAAATATTCCCCCCCCCCAAAAAAAAACCCTCAATGACTTATTTCACAAGGTAAAATAATGCTTTAAAGACACTTTGGGAGTAACTAAAATAAGGTAGATTTCCCTGACTTATATTGCCTAATGCTTTTCATAGCCCTTCTGTGTGATTAATAAACTGGTAATAGTTACTATACTCATCCCAACTGAGTGCTACTACCTCCCCAATCTTGCTGCATAACTACTTTGTTCAACAGGCAATTGTTTAAATAAACAATTAAACCACTCACAACTAAGGTTGCCAGCTCCGGGTTCGGAAATACCTGGAGATTTTTGAGGTGGAGCCTGAGGAGGGTGGGGATTTGGGAGGGGAAGGACCTCAATGCCATGTGATTGTACAAAATCAATATCCTATCTGGCCATTCCCTGTTAATTAATTAATTAGAACATTTTTTATGCCACCTTTCCAGGAACATGCCCTAGGTGGCTGACAAAATAAAAACAATAAAAACAAAACATTAAAAGGTTTTGAGCAAACTCCAGCATCAAAAAAGCCCCAGCATAAAATTATATATAATAGACCATAGACAACTTTAAATAAAAGTTTCCAAGATTACCCTGGGTATATAAGAAAGGGCCACGAGAGCTGAGCACTGACTCATCCCTTCCCACCATCTTTCTTATGATCTGCCTAAGTTCACAAAATCAGTATTGCTGTCTGATCTAGCTTAAAAAACCCCAAAGAAGAACCCACCACCTCCCAAGGAAGCCTTGTACACTGAATAAATTATGCAAATGGTAGAACAATACAAAGAGCAGGAATCGATTTAAAATATAAAAAATGAAGACTTTAATTGAGAGGCCTTCTATAAAGAATGCCTACAATCCCACGATCCCCAAGGAGTAGATTAATAGCCAAAACACACATTTTTTTTTAAAAGATCATGAATATATAATCCCCATCTGCCAGGGAAACTTTCTGGTGACCTTGGGCCAGTCATATACTCTCAACCTAACCTACCTCATCAGGTTGTTGTGAGGATAAAATGGAAGAGAAGAAAATGAAGTAAGCCTCCTTGGGTCCCCATTGTGGAGAAAGGCAGGGTATAAATAAAGAAAATCGATAAAAATAAATTCAAAGAGTTTCATTTTTCTATAGATGGTCAACAAAGAAGGTACTGATTAATTGCAGAGATGGGTTTTTAGAATCTGAGCGAAAGCTCTCTTTTACGCTGACTTTAGCATCAAAAGTGCTGTATGCATTGTATATATAAATAAAAGAGGGAAATTACAGATTCCTTACACAGGTTCGTTAATCAATAATTGTGTGGGTTGCATCTCAAAAGAAGGTGTCTCATGCATTAAGAAGACCTGAGAAGCAATCCCACCAACAACTAGGTCACCAGGTTGAGAAAATTCGTGAGACAGAGGAAGAGGATCCACTGCTGTGGTGCAATTAATGAAATGCTTCTTGCACACACTACAAGTCAGCAGTACAAGCAGCAACAGTAGTACCAGCAGCACTCGAACGACAAATCTTTTCTTCCAGTTATCAGCTTCCATGTCTCTTGACAGCACCACGTGCTTAATATTCAGTTCAAAAAGAAACGTGGAATGTTGCCTCTGCCCCCAGAAACACACCAAGATTGCCTATATCATGCAAGAGAGGCATACATATTGAAGCTTTGCAGATGAAAACACTGGGCAGGGGTGGTGGTGTCTGCAGCTCTAAATAAGAGAACTAAGGGGGAGAAAACACCTTGCAGCAGAAGAAAGTGTGGACACTTATTCTGCATAGTGCAACTCATCAGGAAATTATTCTGGGTCTGACCCTTGCCAAGACTTTGGTTGTTGACAGGGTATAAGAGGCAGCAGCTGAATCCTGAGATCTGAGGAATTTGCCTCTCCAGTTGCAATCATAAGAACTCCTGGGAGTAAAATGGTACTTTCCTCTAAGGGGACCTGTTTAGGGTTGCAGCCTCTGAATTTAGCATCCTCTCTCTAACAACCACCTTCCTGGCAAACTTTATTCTGAAGTCACTTTATGTGCTTGGAGAAAATTGGTACTTGGTGGAAGTGTGGCAATTATCTCTAACTGCATAGGCCTGACTTGACTGGTCGGTAGGGGAGATGCCACTTCAGAGTGCTGGCCCTAAGTGGGGAGGTAAACACAAGTTACCTAGTCAGTGTAAGGCAATCCTAGAAGTCATTGTTCAATATGCAGGTCATTTTTGCTCAAACAGCTCGAGCCTGACCTCCAGGTCTCCTGTGTATCTGTGCCTGTGCCAAAACAAAGAGGCATTCACAGCACTTGAGCTGTGGGTCTGTTTGTCTCAGTCCCATTCCAAATAAAATACAGAGGAATAACTGGATGACTAAAGTAAACCAACCAATGGCTGCAGTGCAAATGAGCAAGATATAAGCAGGCCTCACCCCCTTTAAAAAGTTAAAGGTCCCCTGTGCAAGCACTGGGTCATTCCTGACCCATGGGGTGACGTCACATCCTGACATTTACTAGGCAGACTTTGTTTATGGGGTGGTTTGCCAGTGCCTTCCCCAGTCATCTTCCCTTTACCCTCAGCAAGCAGGGTGCTCATTTTACTGACCTTGGAAGGATGGAAGGCTGAGTCAACCTTGAGCCGGCTACCTGAAACTGACTTCCGTCGGGATTGAACTCAGGTTGTGAGCAGAGCTTGGACTGCAGTACAGCAGTTTACCACTCTGCATCACGGGGCTCCTTCACCCCCTTTGGCAAGGCTTTTAACCTGTCCTCCCTCCCTTTTAGGGGTGCTAGCTCCAGATTGGGAAATACCTAGAGATTTTGGGGATACAGCCTTAGGAGGGACTTCATTGGGTATAATGCCATAGAAGCCACCTTCCAAAGTGGCTTTTTTCCTCCAGGGATCTGCTCTCTGTTGCCTGGAGATCCAGTTGTAATTAGGGTTTGCAAATCGTAGAGTTGGAAAGGACCACCAGGACCATCAAGTCCAACCCCCTGCACAATGCAGGAAATTCACAACTACCTCCCCCCTCCACATCCCTAGTGACCAGAAGATGGCCAAGATGCCCTCCCTCTCATCATCTGCCTAAGGTCACAGAATCAGCATTGCTGACAGATGGCCATCTAACCTCTTCTTAAAAACCTCCAGGGAAGGAGAGCTTACCACCTCCCAAGGAAGCTTGTTCCACTGAGGAACTGCTCTAACTTGTTGGAAACTCTTTTGATTTAATTCCAACCCGTTGGTTCTGGTCCGACCTTCTTGAGCAACAGAAAACAACTCGGCACCCTCCTCTATATGTCAGCCCTTCAAGTACTTGAACATGGTTATCATATCCCCTCTCAGTCTTCTTCTCGTCAGGCTAAAAAAACCCAGCTCCTTCAACCTTTCCTCATAGGACTTGGTCTCCAGACCCCTCACCATCTTTGTTGCCCTTCTCTGGAGACGTTCCAGCTTGTCTACATCTTTCTTAAATTGTGGTGCCCAAAACTGAACACAGTACTCTAGTTGAGGTCTAACCAGAGCAGAGTAAAGCGATACCATCACTTCGCGTGATCTGGACACTATACTTCTGTTGATGCAGCCCAAGACTGCATTTGCCTTTTAAGTTACAGCATCACACTGCTGAGTCATGTTCAGTGTTTGGTCTACTAAGACCCCAAGATCCTTTTCTCACACACTACTGTTCAAACAAGTCTCCCCCATCCTATAATTATGCATTTGATTTTTCCTACCTAAATGCAAATATTTACATTTGTCTTTGTTGAAGTGCATTTTATAAGTTCTAGCCCATTTCTCCAGCCTGTCAAGATCATCCTGCATCTTGGCTCTGTCTTCTACCGTATTTGCTACCCCTCCCAATTTAGTATCATCTGCAAATTTAATAAGCATCCCCTCTATTCCTTCATCCAAATCATTTATAAAGTTGTTGAACAACACAGGGCCCAGCACAGATCCCTGAGGAACTCCACTAGTCACTTCTCTCCAAGTGGATGAGGAACCACTAACTAGCACTCTTTGAGTATGATCTGTCAACCAGTGGCAGATCCATCTAACAATAATAGGATCTAACCCACATTTTCACAATTTGTCAGCTGGAATACTATGTGGAACCTTATCAAAAGCCTTACTGAAATCTAGGTAAACTATGTCTACAGCATTCCCCTGATCCAGCAAGGTAGTAACTTTCTCAAAAAAGGAGATAAGATTAGTGTGACATGACTTATTCTTGAGAAACCCATGCTGGCTCTTAGTGATCAGATCCATCCTTTCTAAATTATCAAGGACTGACTGACTGATGATTTGTTAGAACACTTTTCCTGGTACAGAAGTCAAGCTGATGGGTCGGTAGTTACCTGGATCCTCCTTTTCCCCCTTTTTGAAGATGGGGACAACATTTGCCCACCTCCAATCTTCTGGCACCTCACCTGTTTGCCAAGACTTTTCAAAAATAATGGACAGAGGTTCCGAAATTACATCTGCAAGTTCTTTGAGTACCCTTGGGTGCAATTCATCTGGCCCAGAGGATTTTGTTTCATCTAAAGAAACCAGGTGTTTGTGCACTACCCCAATGCCAATTCTAGGCTGCAAATCCCCTCCCTCATCACATGTTCTGTTTATGCCATGTTGAGCGCCACTTCCCTCACGAGAAAAAACTGAGGAAAAGTAGGAATTGAGGAGTTCTGCCCTCTCTTCATCTCCTGTTACAATTTCACTTTCCGGTCCATGCAATGGGCTTATCTTGTCCTTGTTCTTACTCTTACTCTGTACATAGGAAAAGAACCCTTTTTTGTTGTGTTTAGCATCTCTCGCTAGCCTAAGTTCATACTGAGCTTTAACTTTCCTGACACTCTCCCTACAAGCACTAGTTATTTGCTTATATTCCTCTTTGGTTATAAGGCCCTCCTTCCACTTCCTAAATGAGTCTTTTTTTATTTCTCAACTCTTTAAAAAGCTGTTTATAGAGCCACCCTGGCCTCTTTAGGCTCCTCCTATTTTTCCTTCTCATAAGAATGGTTTGGGATTGCGCTTTCAGTATTTTATTTTTAAGAAATGCCCACCCTTCTTGAACTTCCTTCTCCTTAAGTATTTCTGACCATGGGATTCTACCTAGCATAAGTTTAAGTTTGTTAAAATTTGCTCTTTTGAAGTCCAACCTACATGTCTGACTACGTACAGGTTTTCCTCTCCCCAAGATTGTAAATTCCAAGAGTACGTGGTCACTACTACCCAGGGTACCTACTACTTTAACCTCATCGACCAGTTCTTCCCTGTTGGTGAGAATCAAGTCTAAGATAGCAGACCCCCTTGTTTCCCTGTCCACTGTCATGGTCTCTGACATAATTATGGTATTTTGTGTACACGTGCAGAATTCCCTGTAGAGCTTGAACACATCATGTAAACTGAGCCACATACTGCAGAGGTTTGCGTAATGTGTAATGAAAAGCCTGTGTAATGCCTGTGTAATGCAAATGTCCTTAGAACAGGCTGACAGAATTCTCTCAAGGTCAGCTCTTTCAAGAGCTAACTAACTAACTTATCTGGTCTTGTCCTTAAAGGGGGAAGAGCAGAGCACCTTTCGTTATCTGTCAGATGTAACTAAAATCACCTTTCTGACTCAGCTGTCAGCTGTATCTCAAAAACAGAACAGTTTTGCCCTCCTCAAGGTCTACTTGATATCTTAATGTACTGAGAATGCATTAATAGCTTCAACTTTGCTTTTTATAACTTAAAGGCATTAAAGATTCCTGCAGTCTTATCAAGGATATGCTTTCTTTCAATGCCATTCTCCAGGTGAACTGATCTCTATCGGCCTGAGAGCAATTGTAATAGCAGGAGATCTCCAGCTAGTACCTTCAGATTGGCAACCCTATGCTGAGCTCTTTTACATTAACTCATTAAATACGTAATGTGGTCTGCATCTTTATTTGGGGTGCTGGGGCAACGTGTCTTTGAATAATGATCACCTGCCTGCAGCCACTGCTCCTGAATATCCTAGCCAATAGTTTCAATAGGGAAAAAAAATCACAGACACATATAAATAAATATTTCTGAGGGGGAGGAGCCCTGTGCTTTTCAATTCAGCTAAGGAGCAGAAACCTTCTCAAATTAAGCAATAGACTGCTACAGACCACAGTCTGCCACACTTTCTTTTGTCTGCATTGAAGTGCAACTGCTTATTGATAGTGCATAGCACTAACAAGTTATATAGACTCCCTCATAGCTTGTTGTGTTGCTTATGTGATTGCATCAGGTCCTTAAAATGCACAGTTCATTCACTCAGCAACCTATTGATCCCAGTGGACTAGAAAACATCGAATAGATTGGCAGCCATTAGTGTGGTTGTCAGATTCAGACAGATGTCAAACTGGAAAGCACAGTTTTTCCCCTAGAAGTATTTATTTATATGCCTCTTTGACTGTATTTGCCCTGACCTGAATGGCTCAGGCTAGCCTGATCTCGGCAGATCTCATAAGCTAAGCAGGTTCAGCCCTGGTTACTTCTTGGATGTAGGGCTGTCAAAAAAAAAAATTCGGTACAGTTCGGATTCGGCCGAATTTGACCCTTGTGGGTTCGGTACGTGCCGAAGTCCGAACTCCCCCACTTCGGATCCCCGGTAATTCGGGGGGATCCGGAGTTCGGGGGGAAATTCGGCCCCAGCGCGCCTTCAGAGGGATTCCCTGAAGGCACGCGGGGGCCCTTTAAACTGATCTGAGCCTCCCAGCTGGAAGGCGCAGATCAGTTTAAAGGGCAGCCTGCCCCCCTTCAGCAGGCTCCGCTGGAGAGGCTCGGGCTGTCCTTTAAACTGATCTGCGCGGAGGCGCAGATCAGTTTAAAGGGCAGCCCGCACCTTTCAGCGGGCTCCGCTGGAGAGGCTCGGGCTGTCCTTTAAACTGATCTGCGCCTCCCGGCCGGGAGGCGCAGATCAGTTTAAAGGGCAGCCCGCCCCCCTTCAGCGGGCTCCGCTGGAGAGGCTCAGGCTGCCCTTTAAACTGATCTGAGCCTCCCAGCTGGGAGGCGCAGGTCAGTTTAAAGGGCAGCCCATGCCTCTCCAGCGGAGCCCGCTGAAGGGGGGCGGGCTGCCCTTTAAACTGATTTGCGCCTCCCGGCCGGGAGGCACACGTCAGTTTAAAGGGCAGCCCGCGCCTCTCCAGCGGAGCCCGCTGAAGGGGGGCGGGCTGCCCTTTAAACTGATCTGAGCCTCCCGGCCGGGAGGCACAGGTCAGTTTAAAGGGCAGCCCGCGCCTCTCCAGCAGAGCCCGCTAAAGGGGGGCGGGCTGCCCTTTAAACTGATCTGCGCCTCCCAGCTGGGAGGCGCAGGTCAGTTTAAAGGGCAGCCCGTGCCTCTCCAGCGGAGCCCGCTGAAGGGGGGCGGGCTGCCCTTTAAACTGATTTGTGCCTCCTGGCCGGGAGGCACAGGTCAGTTTAAAGGGCAGCCCGCGCCTCTCCAGCGGAGCCTGCTGAAGGGGGGCGGGCTGCCCTTTAAACTGATCTGAGCCTCCCGGCCGGGAGGCACAGGTCAGTTTAAAGGGCAGCCCGCGCCTCTCCAGCGGAGCCCGCTAAAGGGGGGCGGGCTGCCCTTAAACTGATCTGCGCCTCCCAGCTGGGAGGCGCAGGTCAGTTTAAAGGGCAGCCCGCGCCTCTCCAGCGGAGCCCGCTGAAAGGTGCGGGCTGCCCTTTAAACTGACCTGCACCTCCCAGCTGGGAGGCTCAGATCAGTTTAAAGGGGAGCCCGAGCCTCTCCAGCGGGCTCCCCTGAAGGGGGGCCGAATTTGCCGAATTTATTCGCGAACTCCTGAACTCGCTGAATTCGGCCCCCCCGGTTGCCCGCCAGTTTTGAGTTCGGATCCGTCCGAACAGAAAATCACCGAATCAGGGGAAATTCGGTTGATTTTCAGTTCGGACCAAACCGAATTGACAGCCCTACTTGGATGGGAGACCAACAAGGAATACCAGCATCATTCTGCAGAGGAAGGCAATGGCAAATGGCCTCTGTCAGTCTCTTGCCTTGATAACACAACTGGGTTGTCATAGGTTGGCTGCAACTTGATGGCACTTTACACACACATGACTGTATTCTTCCTCTGAAACCTTTGGCAAGGGCATTTAGGAGCAGCAGCTACAGGCAGGATATCATTATACAAAGACATGTTTCTGACAACACATGCAGATTCAGAAAGCAATCCAAAGAACAAATTTACAGCCCATTCCTGAGAAATGGGCTGAAAGTCTTTAGGAGGTGGTGGGACCTTGCTGCCAGCATAAGTACGTGTAATCGAGTGATTACATGCACTTACGGTGGCAGCGAGGCCAGTCCCGCCGGCGGCAGAGCACCGCAAGACCGCATCTCCACTGGAGCGGCCTCTCCGTGGTGCAGGCAATGGCGTAGAGAGGCCGCGCCGGTGCAGGGGGGCATTCCGGGGGGAGGAGCCGCCAGCTAGGTGGCTCCTTAACCCATTTCGGCCTGGTATGCCGGCACCAGGAACGGCGGTGCTGCACCTCCTTTTTAGCAGGCTTTTTTGCAGGCGCAGCTTCGCTGTTCCCTATGGGGAGAAAAGCCCCAGTTGAACAAAAAAAAGCCGTGAAAAAGCTTTTTTTTGTTTAACGGCGTACGGGAATCGGCTTAGGAAGAGGTGCCGCTGCGCCTCTTCCCAGCCGTCCCCGTACGCCTCAGCTCAGGAATGGTCTGTAAAGCTGTTTGTGGAAAAAAAAAATGATCTGCCTACTGAACAATGACCTCTACGATTGCCTCACACTAGTAGGGTTACTTGTGTTTACCTGAGCCCAACCCTCACCACTTAAGGGCAACACTCTGCAGTGGCATCTTCCCAGAACACCAATCAAGCCAGGCCTCTGCAATTAGAGATATTTGTCACCATTCCACCAAGCGCAAGTTAGAATTATCTCCAAGCATGGAATAAAGTTTGCCCAGAAGGTGGTTATTAGCAGAAGCAAGAATCTTAAGCAGGCCTACTTTGAAGAAAGAATCATTTTATGGAACGGGTCTTACTCCCAGGAAAGTGTTCTTCAGATTGTAACCTGAGAGGCAAACTTCTCCCATCCTGGGAGCCAGCTGCTGCCTGCCACATATTGTGACGCAGCCGCATCAACGAACGAAGTCTCAGTAGGTATAAAAGGACAGACCCAGAAGCCTTTACTGCAAAGTTGGACCCTACCGAATAACTGTCTGCACTTTCCTTTGCTGCAGGGCATTCCCCGCCCATGGAACACTTTGTTCCCATTTAGAGCTCCCGCCTCCCTAGTGTTTTCATGTGCAAACCTGCTATATGTGCCACTCTCTTGCACTATGTAGGTGACCGTTGGGTGTTTCTGGGGGCAGAAACACCATTCCCTGCTGTTGAGGGACATGGAAAATAATAATTGGAAAGAAAGATTGGTCATTCAAGTGCTGCTGGTACTACTGTTGCTGCTTGTACTGCTGACTTGTAATGTGTGCAAGAAGCATTCAGTCAATTGCACCTCAGAAGTGGATCCTCTTCCTCTGTCTCATGAATTTTCTCAGCCTGGTGACCTCATCATTGGTGGGATTGCCTCCCAGTTCTTCTTGGTGCATGAGACACCTTCTTTTGAGACAGAACCCTCGCAGATGCTGATTAATGAGCCTATGTAAGGAATTTGTTGTAATTTTTTTAAATTTCTATGATCTATTTTTTAAAATTTTATACATATGTTGTGATTATTAATCTGCTGTTCTGGGACTGTGGGGTAGCATACATTTTTATAGAAGGCTTTTCATTAAAGTCCCCCTATTTATATGTTGCAGTCTATTACAGATTGAGTATCCCTTATCTGGACATCCAAAATAAGAAAAGATCTGAAATACGAACATTTTGAACCAGCATTCAGGCATTACTAACAGACCCTCAAGCTGTTTTCTGATGGTTCAATGTACACAAAATTATTTAAAATGTTGTTTAAAATTACATTCAGGCTATGTGTATAAAATGTATATAAAACATAAATGAATTTTGTGTTTCGACTTGGGTCCCATCCTCAAGATATCTCATTATGTATATGCAAATATTCCAAAATACAGAAAGATCTGAAATACAGAACACTTCTGGTCCCAAGCATTCCGGTTAAGGTGCATTCAACCTGTGGAGTTCTTTGTATTTTGCTACGTTTTGCATAATTTAAAACATTATTTTAAACATTTAAGCCTTTTGTAGCACAACCCAAAACAGTTATACCCTTCTAAGTGCATTGACACCATTAGATTAAGAAGGCTATAATGCTGTTTAAGATTCCATTGTTAGTTCATTTTTAAATTAATATAAATGAAATACAAAGGCAATGAAATAATTTATTTACCATGGCACAGAATTCAGTGGTGAGACTCTTATATTTAAGAGGTGGGTGGCAGTTGGAAGCTGGTGACATAATTATTTGTGTAGCCTCCAGGATCAAAAAACTTGTAAAACAGGGCCTGGTGATAATTCACTGAGGCCATTTTTGCATGGTAATTAGCAGCACATTCCAGGCTGAGTTGTCCAGCATATTTTTTTTTAATTTTGCACGAAAAACCGTCATTCCGGAAGTGACTGTGAAGCCGGCGCATATCTGCTTTGCACTACTAAAGAGTCCCTTTAACATGACCTTTAGTGTTTGCCGCAAAGAATCCCCCTCAAGGAAACATGCAAAACAATAGAGGCATGCTAGCTATGCACATGCTAATGGCTTTTCAAACAGGAACAAAGGATCAGGCGAGTGGGGGTGGTGGAATTTCTCCTTTTGTGTCAGGACCGTGAATAGGCATTTTTAAAGTCACATTTTAAAAAAGAGCTTTGAGCAAGCATCAAAATTGACCATGCAAAAATGACCTGAGTAACAGCATGAAAAGTACTCCAGTCACATACAACTAGGATATGGTACCATATGATGTTTGCGAGCACATATACTGTAATTACAATCATTTGGTTGGGAATCAATGAACCAACAAATGGACCAACAATACAAAAAAATTAAAACGAGTGTATGCTCAGCATACAATGTAGCAGAGCAGTTAGGGCCAGAGCATTACATTTTGTCTCTTAATTGTGGGCAGATAATGGAGGAAGGTCATATGGAAAAAACATGCACGTGGGTTAGCAGTGACATAGCAGTCAAGGGCTTATGCATTTCCCATACATGACAGGACCTGTTACAGTAATGTAGATAAGAATAAATCTCCAGAACATTTATTTGCCAAAAGATTACTTTCCTCATCTCATTTCATAGAAGAAGAAGGAGAAGAGTTGTTTTTTACATGCCAACTTTCTCTACCACTTAAGGAAGAGTCAAACTGTCTTACAATCACCTTCCCCTCCCCACAACAGACACCCTGTGAGGTAGGTGAGGCTGAGAGAGTGTGACTAGCCCAAGGTCACCCAGCTAACTTCATGTGTAGGAGTGGGGAAACCAACCCGGTTCACCAGATTAGAATCCACTGCTCCAAACCACCGCTCTTAACCACTACACCACACTGGCTGGGTGGGCCCTATCCTTTTAGTTATCCAGTGAGTTATGTGAGATCTGTCTCACAAGCCCTGCTTTCTCTCCACTGTCTTCCAAAGTCAGACAAGTGACAACAATAGCCAGGGTCTTTTAAGCAGTGGCACCTTGCTTGTAGGAACCCCTTCACTTTGAGGCTTACCTGGCACCCACATTGCCTTCTGTTTGGTGCCAGGCCAAAATGGCATGTTCACCAAAGGGTTTACCAGCAATGCGTTGATTTTTAGCTTGGAAACTTTTAAGCTGTTTGCGGTCTATTTTTATGATCTATGTTTTTCTGCTGGGTTGGGGCTTTTTTTAATACTGTATTTTAATTCATATCTTCTAAAGTTTTGATTGTAATATTTTTATTTCGTAAGCCACCTCTGGCACAGTCCTGGAGAGGTAGCATAACAATGTTCTAATTAAATAAATAATGAGCAAGGAATAGCCAGATTGGATATTTATTTTTTAACAAATACATAATTGTCTCGAAGAGGAGTTTATTAGTTTAGTTTTTGATCAGAGAAATATGGACTTCATGGTTGTGTGTGTGTGTGTGTTTTACTTCTCCTAATAGGAGTTGTCACCTTATCTCAAAAATGATTTCATTCTAGTATTCTATATGACTATCATGCTGCACTTCAAAATATGCTTCTTAAAATATGCCAAGGTGTGATGTGGACTTCCAAGTGGGCTGGAGAAAGAATGCATGGCCTTTCTCCATGTATTTAAGATCATGTATCTATAGGGAGGGAAGCTGGCATGGAAGGAAGGTGGCATGGCATGGCATGGCATGGTGAGCCAGCGTGGTGTAGTGATTAGGAGCAGTGGACTCTAATCTGGAGAATATGGTTTGATTCCCTGCTCCTCCACATGAGTGGTGGACTCTAATCTGGTGAACTGGGTTGGTTTCCCCACTCCTACACATGAAGCCAGCTGGGTGACCTTGGGCTAGTTCTCTCTGAACTTTCAGCCTCACCTACCTCACAAGGCGCCTGTTGTGTGTGTGGGAGAACCAATGGTAAGCTGCTTAGAGACTCCTTATGGTAAAGAAAAGTGGGGTAATCAAACGAACTCTTCTTCTATATCCAATAGGGCTGTCGATTCAGTTCCATCCAAACTGAAAAACAGCTGAATTTTCCCCGATTCGGCGGTTTTCCATTCGGATGGAACTGAATTCAAAAAAAGGCGGGAAAACGACGAGCCGAATTTGACGAGTTCGGGCGGATGCCGAATAAATTCTGGCAAATTTGGAGCCCCCGAAGCAGCATTCTCCCGCGGCCAATCAGTGGCCACGCTGAGTCTTCTTCCGGCCAATCAGTCATGGTTGAGTGCATGAGCCTACCTGCTGCATGGCCTGGGGAGAGAAAGAGAGAGTGTTTGTGTGTGAGAGAGATCCCTGTGGGGGGGGGTGTGTGTGCACATTTGCGCCTTTCCGCGGCTCTGGGGAGGCATGTTTGGAGGTAGAGGTCCCACACTTTCAGTGTAGCTTGAGGGGAACCTTCTTGCAAGAACCCCCAAGTTTTGTGAAGATTGGGTCAGGGGGTCCCGAGTTATGGGGTCCCCTCATCCACCCATTGGAATGAATGGGAGAAGGCAATCCTTAATGTGCATCTAGAGCAGTGGTTCCCAACCTTTTTTTGACCAGGGACCACTAGGACTTTTTTGTTCGGTGCAGGGACCCCAAGGTTCAAAATAAAAATTCCGAGAATTTGAAAATAAACTTTAATCATAACTGTTAGTTAAACATTAAACTTAGAATAATATTTGAATGTATATTTTTATAATAGAGGACTTTTAATTGAAAATATTAATTTATTGTGGGTTTATAACTTTGTTTCGCGGACCTTAATTTGGTTCTCGTGGACCCCTGGGGGTCCACGGACCCCAGGTTGGGAACCAGTAATCTAGAGAGCGGCAAATCCAAGGCAAAACCTCCTGTGCATAAATGGCCAGAGAGTATGTGTGTGTGAGTCTGCTAGAATCGTATTGGATTACTCCAGTCCCTGCTCCTGATGGAAGAGAAGACATCCACAGTTTGACCCATTTTGGGGCTTTTATCTATAATTTTTTCCTGTGTGTGTGTATGTGTGTGTGGGGGAGATTCTGTGTGTGTGTGTGTGTGTGTGTGTGTGTGTCAGGGGGCAAGCCAAAGGGGAGTGGGTTTACCTTTTCTGCTGGGGAGTGGGCTTGATTGCCTCTGTGTGGGACTGTGCTATCTGCTGTTTTCACTGGTTGCCAACTTCGTGTGGAGTTAACTGTGGGTCAGTGAGTCTCTCTCTGGCTGGTTCCTATTGTTTCCAATGGGCTGTGCAGCCGCTCCTGTTGTTTTAGTACATCCCCTGTAATGTATTTCAATGGATTCAATGCAAGTAAACTGACATTCCCCTCTCCTATTATCTTCAATGGGCTGGGCAGCCTCTCCCATTTCTTCCAATGGGCTGACTTGTCATTCGTTTTAGTACATCCCTTTTAATGGCTTTATTCCGATGGGTAGATGGGGGAAACCCCTTCCGGGCCCCATAACTTGGGACCCCTGACCCAATCTTCACAAAACTTGGGGGTCCTTCAAGCTACACTGAAAGTGTGGGACCTCTACCTCCAAAAATGCCTCTCCCAGAGCTGCGGAAAGCCACAAATGTGTTTTTAAAGGCTTTATTCCAATGGGCAGATGGGGGACCCCTTCCGGGCCCCATAACCCGGGACCCCCTGACCCAATCTTCACAAAACTTGGGGGTTCTTGCAAGAAGGTTCCCCTCAAGCTACACTGAAAGTGCGGGACCTCTACCTCCAAAAATGCCCCCCCCCGGAGCCGTAGAAAGGCACTAATGTGTTTTAATGGCTTTAAATGGCCAAATTTATTTGCGAACTCCGAACTTAGTGCCGAAATCCACGGATCAGAATCGGGGGAGTTTGGACTTCGGCATTTCCCATATAAAAATGGGCTGAATTTTGCCGAATCTGAATTGTACCGATTTTTTTTCAACAAACTTTTTTTCTATATCTCATCAGCTCTTTGAAGCTACATAAAGTTGGTACTTGGATGGGAGCCCACCAAGGAAATCTCTGCAGAGGAAGGTGATGGCAAACCACCTCTGCTTCTCACTTGCCTTGAAAGCCCCTTCCTGGGGTTGCCATTAATCAGTTGCAGCTTGATGACACATAAACACATATCTATGTTTATGCATTTGTACTATATAAGTCTAGGAACTGACAGATGCTCACAGTTACAACCAGACATAGTGTAAAATAACAAAGTCAAAGTGAGATTGACAGATAATTTCATTGTGTTGGATTCAGCCTGCTTTTCTGTTAGTGAAAAATAAAAGAGGGATACACATAGCCAAAAAGGCTTTGCCAAAAAATTCCAAGACCTATGTGAACAACAGACATATGGGATCGGGGCTATAGTAAAGACGGGAATGAGGCAAGGTTTATTAAAACACTGAGTGAATGTAAACTATGGTATATTTTCTGGCACCTTTGAATATGGTTCTTGGAAAGCGAGAAAAGCGTCCCTTCTACAGGACTTACGTGGCTGTCTTATTTCTACATGAACAATAAGGATGCCATGAATTCTGCTGTGAAAATATTTTCTGGTCAAACATACGGTGTTCAAAGCTGGCAATCAGATGATTGAACCATTTTGCATTGGGTTTTCCCAAACATGGGCATGCACAAAGGCACTGTTGATTTAAATTGATTGGTAGCCATTAGCACCACTCCCAAATGGTAGGGTTTTATTGAAACATGGCAATTATTTAAAACTGATTTCCATGATTTATGAGTGATAGTAGAACACAGGTTGTATGAGAGTGGGCATGCATAAAAAGCCAATTCCACTGTACTGAATGCTTAGTAAGGAATACAGTGAAGCAACCTGTTGGATACCCTAAACAGACAAACAAACTGATTATAGAAAATCAGATCTCTGTTCACAACCAGCAAACAGGACATGAGGCAAATAGGCAGATATTCGTGTATCCCTCATGCAAAGCAAATGAGTGGATTGGTTGCCTTCAAACAGTTTATTAATCAAATACAGAAGGGTTACCAAAAGCATTAGGCAATATATATTATATAATGCTTTCTTATTTTAGGTAGTCCCAACGTGACTTTGAAATAAAGTTATTAAGGTTTTTGAAAAAAAATTGAGGTTTCAATACATCTCAGCTTTGAAAAGCTACAGAGCTGTGACACAGGTCAAACAAATGAGCAAAATGAGAGAGCATTCAGTGAGAAACTAGTATTTGTAATTTAAAGATTATCAGAAGTTAAAGGCACAGTTAAAAGAGCTGTCTGTGAAGCTGCAGGTGGAAATGCTCTTTTGACGATGCTTTAACCAGCATGTGTCTCTAATTACAGATCAGAGCCAAAGAACTACCAGCATATCTTGGCCTTGGCATTTGCTATAAAAGAGATTAATGAGAATCCCCACATCTTGCCAAACATTACTTTGGGTTTCCACATCCTCAACAGCTATTATAATGCAAGGATGACCAATAAAGCCACCCTGAGTTTGCTTTCCACACAGCAGCGGTTTGTCCCCAACTACAAGTGTGCTATTTTTAGAAATCTGACAGCTGTTATTGGAGGACTTGATTCTGAAACTTCAATCAATATGGCTACAATTACTGCCCTCTACAAGATGCCTCAGGTAGGACATAGACAATCAACAGCACATTTTTTTGGTATACAATTGAACATCCTTTAGTAATTCAACTGGAAACAGATATACCTACATGTTTTCTTTCAGCTCACTTATGGATCATTTTCCCCAGCACAGAGTGATGAAACTCAGTTCTCTTCCTTGTACCAGATGGTCCCAAAGGAAGCCTATCAATACATGGGAGTTATCCGCTTACTTCGGCATTTCAATTGGACATGGATTGGGCTCTTAGCTGTGGATGATGACAGGGGTGACAGGTTTTTGCAAACGGTGGTACCACTGCTGTCCAAAAATGACATCTGCTTTGCTTTCACTCTGAGATTACCAAAACTGACTTATCTGAATGATTTGACAGACTCAGTTGTAAGACAGAAAGAAATGTTTTTGGTTCTTTTTGAGGACAAAGCCAGTGTATGCTGTGTTTATGCAGAACATCCATCCCAATTTATTTTGAGATTGCTGCTGTTTCTGGCACCTTTGATCTCATTTCCACCTTTGCACAAAGTATGGATTATTACATCTCAGTGGAATTTTGAATCAATGTCCTTTCAAAGGATTTGGGATATAGAAAGCTTCCATGGTACCATATCCTTCGCAGTTCACTCCAATCAGCCACCAGGTTTCCATACATTTCTTCAAGCCATAAACCCCTCCTGGGCAAAAGGAGATGGTTTTATCCTGAGCTTCTGGGAGCAGGCATTCAGCTGTTCCTTGAAAGTTTCCAGCATTCATGGTGATAGTGAGAACACTTGCACAGGTGAGGAAAAGCTGGAGACTCTTCCTGGGATTTTCTTTGAAATGAGCATGACTGGCCACAGCTACAATGTCTACAATGCCATCTATGCTGTGGCACATGCTTTGCAGGCTGTATACCTTTCCAGATCCAACCAGAGAAGACTGTGGAAAGGAGAGCAGTTGGTGCTTCAGAACCTGCAGCCATGTCAGGTATTGTATTACAACCAGGTATTGTATTACAACCTGGTATTTCTGGATGCACACCTTAATGTGGTGAGGGGGGTTGTGTGTCAGGGAAGCTGAGAGCAATACGGTAAGGGGTCTAGACTCCATCAAGAGACTAAACTCCTAGCAGAGTCACTCAAGACGGAATGGTCACAGCTGAGACACCAGATGAACATGCATCCACCCCCTTAAGGGATCAATGGCCACATCTGCTGAAGAGAACAAGCAGTTCAAATGGGGATGGGAGCAGAGGAATCCCTGAAGGTTAGCTACTGGGCAGCAGCAGTAGGGGAAGGTGACACTGGCGGAGGATCTTTCATAGACAATGGCAGTGCCACTATGGCTAACCCTGGTTAGTACTGCACAGAAGAAGGCACTGGTAAACCACTTCTGACCAACCTTTGCCTTGAAAACCCTATGATGAGACAATCCAAAATGAAAAAAGCCACAGCCTTCAATTTTCAAGATCTGAGCAAGGCTGTCAAAGATAGGACATTTTGGAGGACTTTCATTCATAGGGTCGCCATGAGTCGGAAGCGACTTGACGGCACTTAACGCACACATTTCAGGTTTCTGAGCTGAAGTTTATAATTTATCAAGTTTCTCTAAATTTCTATTCACAAGGAAGAAAAATTTCAGCATTTTAACAAAAAAAGCATGAAATAATCTGAATTGTGCGAAGTCAAGATACTGCAAAGCTCACAACAAATCTTATTTCTTTTTTTCTATCCACTAGCTGCATCGTTTTCTAAGGAATATTACATTCAACAACAGTGCGGGTGACACCATGCGTTTTAATGAAAATAGGGAACTGAGAGCTGGTTTCGATGTTACTAACTGGATCACTTTCCCAAATGGCTCCTTCATTAGAGTAAAAGTGGGAAGACTTGATCCTTGGGCTCCTCCAGGCAAAGAATTAACAATTGATGACAATAAAATTGTGTGGCATAGAACATTTAAGCAGGTGGGACTCAGAGTTCTTTTGTGTGAAGGACTCAAAAGAGGTTCTTCCCCACCCCCACCCCCCCGAGTTCTACCAGCACTTGAAGCATGAGGTCATGGTCCACTTTTAACCTCATGGGTTGGTTCATGCTTTCATTGTTGCTCAAGGTTGACCATTTCTCCTCCTGACTATAACCTGCATCTCACATGGGTTTTGTCCATGCAGGTCCCATGATCCCCAGCATTGACTCTTGGGTGATCAAGAAGGACCCTTTCTCTCTTTTTCGCCAATTGAATAATTGGATCTCAATTTAAGGCTGCAGCCCTAAGGACCTTTTCCTGAGAGTAAACTCAATTATATAACACTGGGCTTACTTCTCAGGAGAGCAGCTTTGGGTAATCCCTAAATTGGTAATAGAATTGCACAAAAAAACAAAAACAAAAAAAACTGGTGGTTTTCCTTCATGAAACCTATTATAAGGATATGTGATGGAAATAAACCAAATTTGCAGAGTTTCAAGTTGTGAAATATTTCAGTAGATATTTTCTTTATTCAATTGGACCAATGAAATCCCTCATTCGTCCAGTGAACTGGAAGAAAAAAAATGTCCCTGAGGTGGACTTGATTAATACAGATGTTGTTATGTAATATTAACACAATGTAGTTGGCAATTTTCTTAATGTATGCATGCCATGATAGGGCTAACATGACATCCTGAGATTACATGCACAAAGAAACAGTATTTAAATATAGATTTTCTTTTTACATCTTTCTTGAATATGATGAAGTTCTTCCCTGTTTTCATGGGTTGCTTTAATTCTGACACAACCTGAACACTTCCATGGGTTACCCTCTGTATTGTTATGCTCATAAGAACATTATTCAAAAGAGTGCAGTTGATTTATATCCTTTAAAACTATTTATAGGGCAAGGAATTCTTCGTGTGCTTATGGTATCTGCTATTTAAGATACATTAGCAGACACCATTATCCATAGATGGCCTTTTAACAGTTACACATTCGTTTGGCTACATATTTTTAACACAGGATCTAAACGTGACTTGTACATTATTGTTCTGAACAATGAAGGTGTTTGCCATAAAAACACTTTTTATCATGCATCTAAGTATTAACGCGCCTGGGGCTTGAGAACAGTATATAATTTTGATGACCACAGTCTATGGCTGCTTTCATACATCATTGGTTAAGTGCACAATAGCAGTAGTTTGCATCTGGATTTTCCTGTGTGCAACCAGAAAATTCAAATGCAAACAACTGCTGTAGCACTTCCAGAGTGCACTTCTGACCTGTATGAAAGGAGCCAATGTTGTGTGTGTCAGTAATTTATCACATGTGAAACAACAACCCTGTTAGGTAATGGGCAGGGCAATCCTGAGTGTGGGGGGGAGTTAGGGGATGGCCGGGGTTCCTGGCCCAAAAAGCAAGGGGAAAAAGCAATTTCAACAAATCCCCATGAAACTCCTCCATTGGGTTTCACTGGGCCACACCAGCTGTTTTGGAGGTGTAACTCGATGGCTGCAAAAAGGGGTGTCCCAGGCCAACAGTGCATAGGGAGCTGACTAATGTCAGCTCCGTCCCTGGGAACACCCCCAAACGCCCCCTGGACACTGGTGCATGCATTAATGCAAGAAAAATGCTGCTGGTGAAACAGTGCCAGCACCTGAGCCTCATGCTACCATGCAGCTCAACAGCACTTACACTGGTGTAGGGGTCACACCACCTCCTCAGCAGTTCCTCCTCCTTTTTCAGGATTGCTCATTTAGTCTAAGACAGAATGACTGATCTATGCTCACCCAGTGACCTTCCATGGAAGAACAGGATTTTGAGGCTGGATTTGTAGATCTTTGTCCAGCACTGTAACTACTACACAACACTGGCTCTCCTAATTTAACAGCCCAGGATGTGCTGACCTGCCACTTCTACTGTACCAGGTGGTAATAACCCTTTCTGTCTATGGACAGGAGGTGCCTCTTTCTGTCTGCAATGAAAATTGTCATCCTGGGTATACCAAGCAAAAGAAGGAGGGAAAGAAATTTTGCTGTTATGATTGTGTTCAGTGTCCAGAAGGAATGATCTCTGAAAAGAAGGGTAAGAGACACAATGTCAACTATATTCTCTAAATATGATATATTCAAGAAGAACAAGGATGGTCCATACATTATGTGATCTGGAGTGTTTGGGAACAATGATTGGACTGTTTAAATATTTTAAATGCTGTTTTAATGTTTAACACATTTTAATTTGTTCATGTTTACCACCATGGAGACCCTATTTGGATGGAAAGGCAGTGCAGAAATATTTAAAATAATAAACAGACAAATAAATAAATAGATTTTCAGATCATTTGCCAAAACAGACTACTATGAATATGGCTTATTGAAAATTCAACTCTAGTGTTTTAATTGTACTTTTGAGGGCATACCAAGCATTGGACAATCTTGACCAATAATAATTAGCAAAATCTGTGAAATGGGCCAATATTAGAGGGGATTATATTTCTCTGCTCCACCCAATTAATGATTTTTCCCTCTCTAATCTTTCCTTTTAAATTGGTAAATTTTGAGGGACCGAACCACAGGAGTACACAAGAAAACCCCCAGACTTCCTCAGCTTTTTGAAACAATACCCATATTTCCCTCATTTTCCATCTTCTTCAGGACAGAAATGGCTTTTAAAAAACAAACAAAATTGGTCAGACTGCTCTTTACAACTTTAATCAATTGAAAATCAATCCAATGATGACTCCAGTGTGAGGAAGGGAACTCTGATTTAAACATAAACTCTAGTCCAGGGGTGTCAAACATGCAGCCTGCAGGCCAGATGCAGCCCAAGGAGGGCTTTTCTCTGGCCCGCGGAGCCAACAGCCAGCCCTTCTCACCCAACCCTTGCTGGGTTTCCTGAGGATGGAGCAGCCCCTTGGTCCCAGCCAGCCACCTTCCCCACTGCCATCTTGGGCTTCCCAGGGCTGCTCCGCCCACAGGCCCAGCCCAGCCACCTTCCCCCTGCCTTCCTGGGACTGCAGCAGCCCCACGAGCCCAGCCAGCAGTCTCCCCCCCCCCTTTCTGGGCTTCCTGGGGCCTCTCTGGGCTTGCCAGCCAAGGCACGTCCCCCTCCCAGTTCAGATCTGGGCTGGCGAGCTCCCTGCTGCGAGCTTGCCAGCCAAAGCAGCCCCCTCAATCCAGATATGAGCTGGCGAACCCCCCCCCCATCCATATCTGGGCTGGCAAGTCTGCTGTGGGCTCACCAGCCACGGCAGCCACCCCCACCCCCGTTTAAAAATAAAAAAAAATGTCAGGGACTAGAGATAAAAACTTTATGGATGACACATGCAAAGTCAATTAATATATTATTTTTACTTTATTTTTTACATAAAATAAAAACAAATAAAACAAAAATTTGTTAAATAAAACAAAATACTGTAAGAATGTTATTGTTGTAAGCTTGTTTGTGTTTTAAGTAAAAAATAATATCATTAGTTGACTTTGCTTGTGTCTTTTATAAAGTTTGTATCTCCAGGCATTACATTTTATGGTATTTATTTATTTATTTGGTATTCATAGTCTGGCCCAACCAAGTGACATTTATGTCATATCCGACCCTCCTAACAAATGAGTTTGACGCCTCTGCTCTAGTCTAATCCGATGCCATGATTGTACATAGTCAATATGATACGATACAACACCATTTATTGCATTTAGCCAAAGATCGTTGCAATCAATCACCAAGATATAACATAAATCATAAATAACTTTGTTAAAATAACCAGATCTAAAAGTCAATAAATTATTTCCATATTGCAGTTAGTGGCTAAATTTAAGAGAGTAACGCTTAACAAAATCCACAAAATAAATGTCTTGAAATATTTCAACAACTTTTAATTTTTATTTACTTTCTCTAGACATGGATTCCTGTGTCAAATGTCCACAAGATCACTATTCCAACCATCACCAAAATCAATGTGTTCCCAAACATATAAGCTTCCTTTCTTACAAAGAACCATTGGGTATCACCTTAGCTACCTTAGCTATTCTTTTCTCTCTAGTCACAGTTTTGGTTCTTGGGACATTTGTGAAGCACCAGGATAGTCCCATAGTCAAAGCCAACAACCGAAGCCTAACCTATGTTCTTCTTATATCCCTTGTTCATTGTTTCCTCTCCTCTTTGCTGTTCATTGGGCAGCCCGGAAAGGTGGTCTGCTTCCTCCGACAAGTGACATTTGGTATCATATTCTCAGTAGCCATTTCTAGTCTGTTGGCCAAAACCATTACTGTAGTTTTGGCTTTCATGGCTACAAAACCAGGATCTAGGATGAGGCTATTTATGGGGAAAAGACTGCCGTATTCTGTTGTGCTTTCCTGCTCCCTCGTTCAAGTGGGCATTTGTGTTTTTTGGCTAATTACTTCCCCTCCGTTCCCAGATATGGACATGGTCTCAATGAATGAGGAAATCATACTGGAATGCAATGAAGGTTCAGCAGCTATTTTTTACTGCGTCTTGGGTTACATGGGCTTCCTGGCTATAGTCAGTTTCATTGTAGCTTTTCTAGCCAGGAAGTTACCAGACAGTTTCAACGAAGCCAAATTTATCACTTTCAGCATGTTGCTCTTTTGTAGTGTTTGGCTGTCCTTTATCCCAACTTACCTGAGCACCAAGGGAAAATCCATGGTGGCCGTGGAGATCTTCTCCATCTTAGTATCTGGTGCTGGTTTACTTTTTTGCATTTTCCCCCCAAAATGTTACATCATTGTTCTGAGGCCTGAGCTAAACAACAGGGAACTCTTAATAAAGAGGGGGAAATGGTAATAAAAATTTGTATTTTTCTTTCATATATACTGCAATGAAATGACATCTACCCTTCCTGAGTCCTTCTACAAAACTGTGATGATCAAATTGGTATGGACCTGGTTTACTTTTATCATGGAGTTGTTCCTTATTCTTTAATTTAATGGCTAACAGTCTGTTACATTTTTATTCAACATCCCCATGACTAATTGTCAGACTGTTTTTTTTACAATTTATTCAAGTGTTCATTATTGTATGTTCATTGTATGCACCTCTATCTGGTATAGAGATAGATTTACTTAATAAAGTCCTAGACTAATAAAAAAAATCCATATGATAATTCAAACCAATAACTTCCAGACCTCCTTCTAGTATGTGAGTAGGCAGATCTGTGAATGAATTATGCATCTAAATTTCTCCAGAATTATGTATATGTGTATCAATATATCTAATTGTCAATGTGGCACTGTCTGTGTATACTTAAATCTAGTGACTGGATTCATGAACAGAAGAGACAGATGAACAGCCAAGACAGATCTTTCTTCAGAAAAAACAACAACAACCCAGATTTGCAAAATAAAATAAAATCTGAACCTTAAAAAAATGGGGGTTAATAGAAGAAGAAGAGTTGGTTTTTATATGCCGACTTTCTCTGCCACTTAAGGAAGAATCAAACCGACTTACAATCACCTTCCCCTTCCCACAACAGACACCCTGTGAGGTAGGTGAAGCTGAGAGAGCTGTGACTAGCCCAAGGTCACCCAGCTGGCTTCGTGTGTAGGAGTGGGGAAACAAGTCCAGTTCACCAGATTAGCCTCTGCCACTCATGTGGAGGAATGGGGAATCAAACCCGGTTCTCCAGATCAGACTCCACCGCTCCAAACCACCGTTCTTAACCACTACACCACGCTTCTCATTGGCTGCTGTGGAAGTTGGCAGGCAACCAGGATGGTGGTGTCAGCTTCCAAGCCTTGGTGTCTGTGAGTAAAAGATAGGGTGAGGGGCAGGGCCCTTCCACAACTTTTGAGGGAGGATTAATCAGGGCTGGGTCTGGCAGCAAACACTGCACAACTTGCTATCATGTGACTTCCATGACTCATCCAGGCCTGGCAGTTCATTATTTTCAACAGGAACTACCCCATGAAAGAGTATGTGGTGTGGTAGATAGAGTATCAGACTATGGTTTAGAAGACCTAGGTTGAAATCCACACTCTGCCATGGAAGCTTGCTGGGTGACCCTGGGGTGACCACACACACTCAGCCTAACCTACCTCAAAAGGTTGTTGTGAGGGTACAATGGAGGAGAGGAGAATGAAGCCAGCTGCTTTGGGTCCCTGTTGTGAAGCAAGTTGGGGTACAAATTAAATAAGTAATAATAAACATTGCTGAAGTTGGGTGACAGAGAAAGGTTGCTTGGTGAGTGGAAAGGAGAGATAGGAGCAACGAAAGGTGAGGATATAAGGACTGCCAGGTGGAGAGCTAGGATTTCCGGCTCTGGGTTGGGAAATACCTGGAGATTTTTGGGGTGGAGCCTGAGGAGGGTGGGGTTTGTGGAGGGGAGGAATTTCACTGGGTTATAGAGCCATAAAGCCCACCTTCCAAAGATGCTATTTTCTCCTGGTGAACTGTTCTCGGTTGTCTGGAGATCAGTTGTAATCAGTTGTGGGAGATCTTCAGCCACCACCTGGAGGTTGGCAACCCTATGGAGAGCCCTGACCTGGATAGCCTCAGGCTAGCTTGATCTCATCAGATCTCAGAAGCTAAGTAGGGTCAGCTCTGGTTAGTATTTGGATGGGCGACCTCCAAGGAATACCAGGGTCATGACTCAGAGACAGTCAATGGCAAACTACCTATGAATGTAGAAAAACTCAACCAGATAAGTACAGGGAGCTTTAAAGGTTGAGCTAGAAAATATAAACTATAACAAAATAATTATATTTATTACAAGATGTACACTATAAATTTGTTAAAAATGCAGGTTCTAGAATACAGGCTACAGAAAAAAAACATCAGTTACAAATATATCATACACAGTTGATATACATTCAATATAAATGACCAACTACTCCCTACCTTCGGAGAGCTTATATGCTGGCCCGTTTTAATGTTCTCCCTTCTGCCATTCTGTTTGGGAGATATAAGAAAATTCCATACTCTGCTAGAGCGTGTAATTGTGTTATGGGAGAGATAGAAAGTATTGACCATATTCTTTTGTACTGTCCTTTTTACTACGAAACTCATGCTGCACTTTTAAACCCTTTTGTATCAAACTATGCTAATCAAGCTGATGACAGTAAGATGAACTTGTTGTTATCTTCCCGAAGTCCTGAGATCATCGAATCTGTAGCCAAATTTTTTGATGATGTAATTAAGAGACGAGGTAAAATGTTGTACAGTAGCTAGTTTTATTCTTATTGATTGTACTTAGTATGTCAATAAAGGTATTGAAATTGAAATTGAAATATAAATGACCAATACTGGACCATATGAATTTTGACCTGTGTAGGCCTTACTCAGTGGTCATAAATACAATGGACAGTTGCTCACACTGGTGTAGAATTATCTATATTATTTATTACACCTTATAATAAATATAATTATTTTGCTATCGTTTTTAGTTTGTAGCTCAACCTTTGTAGCTCCCTTTATATCTGATTGAACAGCAGATGTAATCTGTCTATTGAGAAGTGTGGGGTATTTTTTATCATTTCCTTCCATGAGCTTCATGTGCTAGTTTACTGAGAGTTTAAACAGATTTGGAGAAGATACCACATGCATGAGTGACAAGGGGTATGTGCGTGTATGATAATTCAACTCACAAAGCAGTCTTCAGTTAGATATAATTGTCAAGGATTCAGCTTGGTTAGTTAGAGCTGGCACAGAATGAATGGAAAGTAACAAACTTGAATTATTAGCATGGGCTCTTCCTTTCAGTAAAGCATCTGGGTGGTAAAATAGTCCCTGAAATTTTATTCCAATTAGAGGAATAAGATTGTTACAACTGGAAATGCACTTCATAGTGAAGCCAAGAGTTTGCCTTATCATACTTGATTCTCTTTCATACTTTACACCTGTTCTTAATCCTCACTGTGCCCATCCAATATTCTTTATTTTTATCCTTTCCTTTGTAGACAACTCACTCTCCTTCTCAGATGTTATGGAGACTGAGGGGCTAGAGGTTGGAGGATGTCATGTTGAGGAGGAGGGACATGATCCTTTAGATGGGCCCCCTTTCTCAAATGATGGACCAATATTCTCTCATACCCCTCAGGGCTTGGGGGGAGATACACTTTTGGAAGTGGGTGATTCAATTATTAGCAATCCAGAGAGCAGAGTATGTGACAAGCATTTTGGATGCATGGTGATTTAAAAAGTAGTAGAAGAAGAAGAGTAGGTTTTTATACCCTGGTTTTCTCTACCTTTAAGGAGTCTCTAAGTGGTTTATATTCGCCTTCCCTTCCTCTCCCCACAACAGACAATTTGTGAAGTTGGTGGGACTGAGAGAGTTCTGAGAGAACTGTGACTGGCCCAAGGTAACCCAGCAGGCTTCATGTGTAGGAGTGGGGAAACCAACCCGGTTCACCAGATTAGTGTCTACCGCTCATGTGGAGGAGTGGGGAATCAAACCTGGTTCTCCAGATTAGAGTCTATGGCTCTTAAACACTATACCACGCTGGTTTAACTGCTGGGTCTGAAGTTTGTGGACATTACACACATTCTAGATCAGAGTGGAGCTGTGGAGGAGTCAGAGGTTGAGGTGCACATTGGCAACTAGGATATTGGGAAATATAGTCCTGTGGTCCCAGAGGGGGAAAAAAGGGTTATTAGGCAGAACATTAAAGGCCCAATGCACAGATTAGCTAACAGTTCCATGTAGGGTTGCCAGCTCTTGTTGGGAAATACCTGGAGATTTGGGGAGTAGAGCCTGAGTAAGGTGGGGTTTGGGGAGGGGAGGGACTTTAATGGGGTATAATGCCATAGAGTCTACCTTCCAAAGCAGCCATTTTCTCCTGGTAAACTAGTCTCTGTCACCTGGAGATCAGTTGCAATAGCAGGAGATCTCCAGCCACTTGTGGTTGGCAACCCTAGTTCCATGTCCAGGCCTGCCAGACAAATGCAGGTTAGGGGTCTCAGTGAGTGGATGAGAAAGTGGTGCTTGGAGGAAGGGTTTAGATTTGTTAGGCTAGAGGATGTAGTGATGATCCCAGTCATACACAATTTTAAAAGTGGATTAGACAGCTCCACAGAGGATAGTTGTATCAGTGGCTACTAGCCATGGGGAGTAAAGGGAACCCATTCAGAGGCAGTAAACCTCTGAATATCAGAGCACATTAGGGGAAGACCTCATCTTCTTTGCTGTGTTATTGGTCTTCCAGAATAACTGGTTGGCAAGTGTGTGAGACAGGGTGCTGGACTAGAAGAGCCACTTTCTGATCCAGCAAGACTCTTGTTATGTTCTTATGTTCTGTTGTGGTATGCTAATAGCCCTTTAGGCTGCCCTGGTACACCCAGCAAGGTGTTCAGGACTGGAGCTAGTGTGCAAGGATGGAACACTGCTGTATATCCAGAGTCAAAGAGGGGTCTCCTGGCATCCATCTTGTTTGTGCCATGCTGCAGAACCCAACTGGTCAATGTCATTCTGTTTACCGTGTTTCCCCCTTGGGAGGACATCTGGTATTCCTTGGAATATCAAGAGACAAAAACAAATTCTTTAGCATTCCTTTAGTTCTCCTGCAGTAGACCAGTTGCCAGGTCTCATCATCTCCATTCAGTATGGACACAGTAATCTCATCAAGTAGCTAGCCTAGTCTTCTGACTCACCCTGCCAGAACATTTCCAGCCTCACCTTCATTTCCAATTCTATAGCTCTGCTGTGAGGTGCTTAGCCGCAAGTACCTAGATATTGTTTATGATCTGCCTCACCTCCAAGTTCTATTCTCCTTCCCATTCCTAATCCAATCTAGAGCAATCAAGCCTTTGTCACTGGCAATGACCAGTCATTCCCAGACATTGCCAGGAGCAGTGAGACATAGCCAAATTGCTAGTTCTTCTCCTGGATCCAAAGTGTGTGCCATGATACTTGTGTGTATCGTTATTCCTTTCCTTGCAAGTAGCGCAGGGCATTACTTGTCTCCACTCAGCTACCTCTATCTGGACCCTCGTTCCCTGGAAGGTCAATATAATTTCCCCTGGGTACCTTCAATCCTTGTGACCACCCCCTCAAACCTTTACTTTCTGAGTTCTGGGTGTATTGGGCATATTGTGTGTCTGTGCAAACAAATTTGACTGTTTAAATAAAACCCTTAAAATTCACAAAGCGCTTCTTTATTGGGAACCTTTTTCACTGGTGCGCTCATCCGCGTAAAAATTGCTTTTAAAGATCCCCTTGCCAACCTCTTGCAAAGCTTTACCAGTCTCCAGCTAATTTCCCCCAATAAGAGGAGACCCCTCTGCTTGGCGTAACAGTTCTTTATCAACTCCACATTTCAAATTTTAAACTATATTTAGAGAATTACAATGGATGAGAGTACATTGAGAGAATGGAAACATGCTTTATCAAAGCAGATCTTGTACCCATCATATTATCTGCCTGATGACCACTCTTCCTATCACATGAGCCACACCAAATCTTTGTGATAACCAGAGTAACAGTTTTACTCATGGGGCAGATTCATATAAAAAAGAGCACCCACAGACTTCAGTTACACGACGCAGAAAGAAGACCCTACATTTAGACAGAGTTGCTACTCACTACAGAGGTGTATTAGGATGGAGAGCCATTTTTGTCCTCTTGTCCTGTTTTTAGGTGTTATCATATTATTGCCTACTGCAGGAAATGCTGAGGTAAGTACCATATCTCCCGATCCCCAATGACAACCAGCATATGAAGAGTGACTAATAGCTGCATGCCAATAAAGGTCAATTGATTGATTGATTGACTAATAGTGCAATACGAAACAGCATTACACCCTGATACGTTTATGGACCTCAGTGGACTTAAAAGGGTGTAACTGCTTAGAAATGCATTCTAAATTACAGAAAGCCAAACTAGGAGACCACCAAGAGTTTCCTTTGGTTGGAGAGGGCAGCAGGGTCTTTTGGGTTACAGCAGTGGGAATTGATGAGAAACAGAGATCCAAAATGCAGCTTAGAGATGTCCTTTGGGGTAAAACTTTGTCTCATGCTCATAATATGAAAGCTCATAGGTTCATCAATACCTCCATGCCACCTGCCACTACTTCTCAGGCAATGGAGCACTTCGGGTCCATGACTTCCCAATCCTCTTTTACCTACTACTGATCCTTGAGGACTAGTAATATGGAGAAATTAATGGAGCTTTGAAAAAGAATAATAAAAAAAAAAACAATCTGTGAGCTCTCAAGTTATCCAGGAAGCCCACACCTTTTCCTATTAAATGGAATGGTAGTAGTAGTTAGCAATAACACAATACTCTTCTTGAAAAAGTTGTGGCTAGTACGGGAAGTGTGTGTGTATGTGTGTGTGTGTGTGTGCTGATGGTTGACCATTAGGCCAGGAAGTAATTGGATAGATTTAGGGTTGCCAGGTCCCTCTTTTCCACTGGTGGGAGGTTTTTAGGGTGGAGCCTGAGGAGGGCATGGTTTTGGGAGGGGAGGGACTTCAATGCCATAGAGTCCAATTGCCAAAGCAGCCATTTTCTCCAGGTGAACTGATCTCTATCAACTGGAGATCAGTGGTAATAGCAGGAGATCTCCAGCAAGTACCTGGAGGTTGGCAACCCTAGATAGATTCCATTGTGAAGTGTATAGCAAAGCCAGAGACGTACTGGGGAAAAAAAGCAAACTTGTATGTTACAATAGGACCTACAAAAGTCTAGTGTTACAATCGGACATTTATTTTTCATGATATGTAATTATCAATTAGCTTCAGACTGGCTCCCATGAGATGGCAGCAAACACATCCAACCCAGTATTGAACCTGGCTTCTTATGCCCTTGATGACAAATACAAGGGTTGTGTGAAAGCCATGAAGAACAATCTCAAGTCTCTCCTTGAGATGGAGCTGGCAGGATCCTCAACATATAAAGCTACATGGGAAGAAGCCCTGAAAGAATGGTGGCCGAAGAAGGATTCACAGTCTTTACCTCAGAATATAAAAGAGTTTGCTGAAGTGGCAATCTTGACATATGCATCCGAAGTCCCTAAAATCTACCCAGAATTCAATACTGCCACCCGAACTGCAGGAAAAGGCCCCAAAGAATATGAGGCCTACCCTTTCAAATCCCTTCATTTCCTTTTAACATGGGCAGCCAAAGCATTCCAGTCGACAGCGCCCAAATGTGTCCGTGTCTACAGGGGCACCACAGTGGAGTTTTCCGTCGAGAAAATGTTCCGGTTTGGACAGTTCACCTCCACTTCAGAAAGTAAAAAGGAAGCCAATCATTTTGGGAAGACAACCTTCTTCAAGGTGCTCACTTGCAAGGGCTACTCAATAAGCGAGAAGTCCATCTTTGAACACGAAAAGGAAGTCCTAATTCCTCCTTATGAGCTGTTCCGGGTCACCTCAGTTGAAGACACTGCAAAGGGCAAGATCATAAACGCCAAGTCTGTGGGAAGCTGCAGCAACCACAACTGTGCTTTCATGGGGAAAGGTAAGAAAACACAAGCTGGATTTCATTTTATTTTTCTGATTTCTTTTCTGTGATTTTTTTTCAGACTTCCTTGGAGACTTTTGAGAAGTAAGATATAAAGATTTTTAATGCTGGAAAAATACTTGTCCTACTCCTATTTGCATTTGTGTGTGGCAGTGGTGAAGAAGAAGAAGAAGAAGAAGAAGGAGAGAGAGAGAGAGAGAGAGAGAGAGAGAGAGAGAGAGAGAGAGAGAGAGAGAGAGAGAGAGAGAGAGAGAATGGAAGAATAAATCTTATATGAAAATTCATTATGGGGACTTCTTCCTCCATGAGTAGGGTTGCCAGGTCCCTCTTGGCCACCGGTGGGAGATTTTTGGGGTGGAGCCTGAGGAGGGTGGAGTTTGGGGAGAGGCTTCAATGCCATAGAGTCCAATTGCTAAAGCGGCCATTTTCTCCAGGTGAACTGATCTCTATTGGCTGGAGATCAGTTTTAATAGCAGGAGATCGTCAGCCGCTACCTGGAGGTTGGCAGCCCTATCCATGAGGACTAGGCAGATCAGAGAAGAAGTTATGGGATTTTGCACCTTTTAAATAGCAAAAAGGTTGGGTTGGGAAAATGGCTATTTAAAGCAAGTGGGGGGACTAACTAATTTTTCATTTTCTAATATGCAGGGTGGAATGGTACCATGGCCTGTCATGATCACCAAGGTATGTGGGCTAATGAGGTAGAACTTCAGATCTGGTGGGAGGAGTGACCAACTTTTGAATCAGCCCCTTCAAGTCAGTTGGATCTGCAGCCAATAGCGTGTGATACTTATTGGGTCCCATGAAATGAAAAACTCCACTTGATGATTTATGTATATAAAATTTACAATAGGATGAAACACAGGTGGTGCCCAATAGAAACCAAGCCAAACACACGCAGCTGTAATGGCTAGGTTACCAGCTGCAGAAACCATACCAAGGGCGAAAAAGCATGGTCGCTTTATCCTCCTTTATCCCCTGTTTCAGCCAGGATTCAGCCAGGATTGAACGCATGCTTTTCGCCGAACGTGCGTTCAATCCTGGCTGAATTCTGGCTGAAACAGGGAATAAAGGAGGATAAAGTGACCATGTGTTTTCACCCCAACCGTGACTTTTCCTGGTATAGAATCAAATAAGTCTCATTTACGAACAAAGTATAATGATGTGTGTCTGTCAAAATAAAAATATGTTTTCTAGAAACATGAGTCACTGCCTTGCAGTCATGGATTCTGTTTTTTTATGTACATGAGAGTCACAATCCTTTACTGGAGTCTGCATAGCACAGGGAATGTTTAAGGGGAAGGGTAAATAGCAGCAAGATGGGAAGATGACTGGGGAAGGCACTGGCAAACCACCCCGCAAACAAAAGTCTGCCTTGGAAACGTCGGGATGTGACGTCACCCCATGGGTCAGGAATGACCCGGTGCTTGCACAGGGGACCTTTACCTTTTAAAATAGCAGCAAGGCTCTCCTGAGCTGGCCTTGCCAGAAAGTTAAAAAACTATTACTTATCCACTACATTCCAAAAGGGAGGCACTATTTGTGGTGGAAAGGGTCATCAAATCACAGCTGACTTACAGCTACCCAGCTAGGGTTGCCAGCTCTGGGTTGGGAAATACCTGGAGATTTTGGGGGTGGAGCCTGAGGAAGGAGTAGTTTGGAGAGGGAGGGGCTTCAATGCTTCAATGCCATAGAGTTCAATTGCCAAAGCGGGAGAATAGATTTTCTCCGGGAGAATGGATTTTCCTTGGGAGAACAGTTGTACTAGCGGGAGATCTCCAGCCAACACTTGGAGGTTAGCAACCCTATACCCAGCAGGGTTTTCCAGGCGAGATATGTTCAGAGGTGGTTTGCCATTGCCTGCCCTTGCATAGTAACCCTGGGCTTCCATGGTGGCTCATTAAAGTACTAATCAGGGTTGACCCTGCTTAGCTTCTGAGTTCCAACAAGATCAGGCTAGCTTGAACTATCCAGGTCAAGGTAGGCAGTATTTAGATGCCTGAGTGTTAAGCTGCCGTACTGCAGTCAAAAGCTCTGCTCACGACCTGAGTTCAGTCCCGACGGAAGTCGGTTTCAGGTAGCTGGCCCAAGGTTGACTCAGCCTTCCATCCTTCTGAGGTCGGTGAAATGAGTACCCAGCTTGCCGGGGGTAAAGGGAAGATGACTGGGGAAGGCACTGGCAAACCACTCCGCAAACAAAGTCTGCCTTGGAAACGTCGGGATGTGACGTCACCCCATGGGTCAGGAATGACCTGGTGCTTGCACAGGGGACCTTTACCTTTTAATCTCTTTTACTGTGACATTAAAATGAGCTGCTCGCTAGAACAGCCTAATATCATTCTGAGTTTTTGCTAAGGCAAATTGTAAGGCTATCCCTTTTGTAAAAGGGTGCTGCTTATTTGTTAGCAGAGCATAGATGGGGCATTTGCATCCTAGTTGCAGAAAAGTTACTTCCACAAGCAACTACTTAAAAAACAAAAACAATTGGTTCGCACATTTGATTGACAAAATGGAAATGCTTCAAGATCCCCCCTTGAGCCTTTTAGAGGCTGATTACACCATGTACATCAATGCAATCAGTAGGGTGACACACATGATCAGCAAAGTGATAGGACTGGGATCACAGGAATCTAAAACAAACAGAAATCTGAAACAAGAGTAAGTATTTAATATAGCATGCTAATTGACCAGTAAATGGTATTGCATATGAAGAAATGTATGCACTGAGACCACCACTTGAAGTCAATCAATTGTTATATATAGATTACAACATTCCCAGAAAACCCTGTTGTTCAATGTGATGCTGGGGCAGCATTTGTTAACTTTTGACTTTGGTTTCCTCTCCAGTGCTGTATCTGTGAGCCACTGATCAGGGAGAGCAAGCTTCCAGAAAGTACATTTTCCAAGCATTCTGGTGGACTTGTTTCTACATGTTTAAAAAGAATATCAGAAAAGTAACAACAAAAGTTTCTATGTTGTGTATGTATATGGAATGTTAACTTTCAATTCTCCTTATTAGCTTCCTAAGAATGTACTGTTCCCTCATCCAACATTATATTTTGCTTTTCTTCCTTCCCTTCCTCAACTATATTTTCGAATGGATAAGAACAAAAGAAAAGCCCTGCTGGACCAGACCAAGGCCCATCAAGTCTAGCAGTCTGTTCACACAGTTGCCAACCAGGTGCCAAACATATGTTTTCTATAACTTGTGCATATTGTATTTTTTTAAAAAAAATCAAGCTTATTTATGTATGCAAGTCAACAAAAATAAAAGAGCACCTCCATCCATCAAGTTAAATGATTCCAGTCCCTGGTTCCACCCACATTGTATAGCATTAAACAGCAGTCTTATTTAAACATTTCAGTAAGAAGGGGGCAAATGGTAGGAGCAGAGACTCAGTAAGATGAAACGTTTGCCTCTGGATATATTTAATTAGGGTCTTTGCCCCTGTTTGCTCCATTTGCCAATCCTGTAGCACCCTGCACTTGTCAGACTAAGATCTGGGATACTCAGGTTGGAATCCCCATTCTGCCTTGGAAACTTGCTGGGTGACCTTGGGCCACTCACACACTCTCACCTGACCATCATTGGGCATGGCAGCACTGGCTGTTCCCTAACTGACCAGCTGGATGGTAGGGCTACACCTAGGGCTGCCAGATACCTCCACCATTAGCGGGAGGTTTTGGGGGTGGAGCCTGAAGAGGACAGGGGTGTGGGGAAGGGAGGGACTTCAATGCCACAGAGTCCAGTTGCCAAAGCGGCCATTTTCTCCAGGTGAACTGATCTCTATAGGCTGGAGATCAGTTGTAATAACTGGAGATCTCCAGCTACTACCTGGAGGTTGGCAACCCTAGCTACACCTTCAACGTGTGGTAGTGTCCCCATGGAGCCAGAAGACAAAGCGGCAGCTATGGTAGGACCTGGCCATCAGGGACTGCTGGGACAGAGTTGGAGAGAAGCCTCCAAGGGCCATCTGGTCTATGAAGCACGGGGTTGGGAATGCAAGATCTACATGGGCCTGTTTAAAACTTCACAGCTACTGCCAAGGAGGAGGAGGTTGTGGCTGCTCCCTTTCCACACCTACAAAGATGTGGAGGAAGGAACAAGGAACACCTTGACAGGAGGACACATCAAGCTGCCTATACTGAATCAAACCATTGGTCCATCAATGTCAGCATTGCCTGATCAGGCTGGCAGTAGCTCTCTGGGGTATCTGGCAGAGGTCTTTCGCATCACCTACTGCCTCATCATTTGAACTGGAGATTGCGGAGATTGAAGCTGGAACCTTCTGCATGCCAAGCAAATGCTCCACCACTGAGCCATAGGCCCTCCTTAGGTCTCCCACTGCCCTCTATGTTGCTAAAAGACTTAGCCTTCTGTTCTACTGCACTGTTGTGGGGGAGATGGTGAATGCAAATCATGAATCATCATGTTGCTGATAGTCATTAATTCCTCAGGGGTGCCAAAAATCTCCTCCTGAGATAAACAGTCATATCTATTTGGATGCTTAAAGGGAGCGAAGTAGTCCTTTAGCTTCGTTTGCTTGCTCAGAGGAGTTGAACATTCCTAGTATCACAGAATCATAGAATCATAGAGTTGGAAGGGACCACAAGGGTCATCTAGTCCAACCCCCTGCCCAATGCAGGAAACTAACAACTACCTCCCCCCCACATCCCCAGTGACCCCAACCCTCCCCCCACCATGCAGGATCCCACAATCAAAGCACTCCCGACAGATGGCCATCCAGCCTCTTCAAATGAATAAGTTCTTTTCACTCCCATAATTCAGTTCTTGCTTTTACTTTGTCACTCCAAGGCTGTCAAATCAACACCCAACCCAGCTGTTCCAGTTAATTAATACTCAGGCTCAGTTAGTAGCCCCGTGGTGCAGAGTGGTAAGTTGCAGAACTGCAGTCCAAGCTCTGCTCACAACCTGAGTTCGATCCCAACGGAAGTTGGTTTCAGGTAGCTGGCTCAAGGTTGACTCAGCCTTCCATCCTTCCGAGGTTGGTAAAATGAGTACCCAGTTTGCTGGGGGTAAAGAGAAGATGAGTGGGGAAGGCACTGGCAAACCACCCCGTAAACAAAGTCTGCCTAGTAAACATAGGGATGTGACATCACCCCATGGGTCAGGAACGACCCGATGCTTGCACAGGGGACCTTTACCTTTACCTTTTTCCTGGCTTCACAATGAAAATAAGGCTTCAAAGTCAAAACGTTCATCCAGATAAGATAAAGGTTAGCCCCCAACCATCGTCAACTCACATTTAAGGCTCTACATTAAATTCTCCTAGAGAAGAGTCAGAAGTTTTTCTCCCTCTCCCATAATACTAGAACGTGGGGTCATCTGCTGAAGCTGGAGGGTGAGATTCAAAACAGATAAAAGGAAGTATTTTTTCACACAACGCATAGTTAAATTGTGGAACTCCCTGCCCCAGGATGTGGTGATGGCTGCCTGCTTGGAGGACTTTAAGAGGGGAGTGGACATATTCATGAAGGAAAGGGATATTCATGGCTATTAGTTAGAATGGATACTAGTCATGCTGCATACCTATTCTCTCCAGGATCAGAGGAGCATGCCTACTATCTTAGGTGCTGTGGAACACAGTCAGGATTATGCTGCTGCAGTCGTTTTGTTTGTTGGGCTTCCTAGAGGCGCCTGGTTGGCCACTGTGTGAACAGACTGCTGGACTTGATGGGCCTTGGTCTGATCCAGCAGGGCCTTTCTTATGTTCTTAAGTTTATCTAAAGTTAATTAAAATAAATGAAGAGCAGAGCTCTGAGAACACACTTCCAACAGGCAGCCACCATCTTCTCCCCATTTGTGTCTGAAGCTAAAGGGACCTGGAGACCCCAACCTCACTCCCAACTGGGGACCAGTAGGTGACTCCAGCTGTTGGGTCAACCCCTTTCTTCTGTGCACGGCCATCCCATCCAGCCATATCCAGCCACATTTGTATTTGTACTGTGCTTTTCAGAGTTGCACAATCTGCCCACCAATAAATTAGCATTGGTAATGAGACAGGAATCCCAGCTCTCTATTCAGTCCAGGAGAATGCAGTGTCTTGAGCTTCATTATTAATTAAAATTCAGCAGTCTCTCTTTCTAATCTCCCTTTGAAATCCCTTTGTAAGAGAAATGCTACTGTTACATCAGCAACTGAATGTCCTGGAAAGTTAAAATGTTTCCCCAATGGGTTCTGAATGTTGTGGTTTTTGATGTCAGACTTATGTCTGTTCAATCTTTTTTCACCGGGACTGGACTGTTCAATCTTTTTTCACCGGGACTGGATTGTTTGTCCAGTGTAGAGGATGGAAGGGCATTGCTGGCATGTGGTAGCATAAATCACATTAGAAGATGAACAGGAGTATGAACCTGCTATAGTGTGGCTGACGTTGCTGGGCCCAGTGATGGTGTTGCTAAGTTTTATATGAGAGCAAAGTTGGCACCTTGGTTTGTTGCAGGCCTTGGTACTGGAGTCCATGCTACTGTTAAGTAGCTTATCAATGCAGGTGATAAGTTGTTTTAGGTTAGCAGACTGTCTTTAAGCAAAAACGTGTGTCCCCCCCCCCCGCGAGCCTTAGCGAGGAAAATGTCACAATCCAGCATTCTCCATGCTTTCTAACCCCAAATTTATGTCAGTTCTCATCTATAATAAATGATAGGTAATTCAGGTGTTGTCATGTTTTCATAAACCTGAGAAAAAACACTTTATATGGTGGAATTAGAGAAAGTGCTTGGTGATCCAGGTGCTCAGTCCCATTATTACTGGATCTCAAGAATTATGTGAGCTGTCATTTTAGTTTTCACCATAGGCATAGCTGGGGAGCTGGTCAAATTCATAGCAGGGCTCCCATCTTATGGTAAAGCAAACATGAACAATTTTGCTTATGAACTTGGTGGAAAAATAATTCGATTCGGCTGATTTTACTTTTCTTTCAGAGAGTTGAAACTTATCAAGGCTCTCTTCACCTGCTTCTTTCTTCTTCCCAAACTCAGCAAGCTATTGTCCTGGGCCTGCTGGGACCTCCGAGGTGGCTTGTGGGGTTTGGTGCCACAGCAAAATCACCACTTGGAGAATTTATTTTCTCCACTGTAATTATCAGCATCCCTCTGAGTAATTATCCAGCTAGCTAAAGCCCAGTGGATACCTGAAAGGCAAAAGGAAAATAAAGAACAAAGTTAGAATGCAATTATAAGAGTCCATATAACACTCAAAACTGGAATGAGGTGCCAGTCTGATATCAGATAGATTAGTGATGGCCCACTAATGGCACACATGACCATAAACAACTTAAAAAGACATGGGAACTGAAAGTGTTCAAATCAGCAAAACTAACCATTTTTTGATGGGAAATGGGTGTTTGAATGATGTCAATGTATGCCATGTATGGATTGTAGGACAGCCGGGAGAAAGGCTGTAACTTGGCGGACCAATCAAGGGAAGCCAAGAGGGTTGGCGTTGGGGCATCTGTAGGGCTGGACATCTGTAATAGCTATAAAAGAGCAAGCACTGGACCATATGCTTTGAGCAGCTAGAAGCACTTGCATGTGCTAAGCTGTCTCCCATTTATTATGGCCAAATAAATGCTTCAGCAGATCTCTCTGTGTCTGGTCTTCTCTATCCCTAAGTAAGATTGGGTCAGGGGATAAGAGTGTTGATTATTGATTTATTGGTATTACTTCTGACAGTATACATCTTGAAGGGAAAATCTGTCCTCAGAATGGTGTCGCTCTTGGTGTTGCTGCTTGGGCTGCTGCCTTCTGCTGCATGCGAGACATGTTTGGTTCATCACAGCAGGAAGACTTGTGACATTAAATGCCATGTAAGAGACCTCCTCCCTGTTTACCATGAGTTCTATCAGGCGGGAGACCTCGTCCTCGGAGTGCTTGGGCTGTTGCTGTAGCCCATTGGTCCTGAGATAAGAACCTGAAGTTGTAGAGGGCAGACACTATTCGTAGAGAATAATGAACAGAAGTTTTGTTTTTTAAAAACTCATAAGACCAGGACACTGGTACAGAGAAATGGCGGTGAGATAACGTTTTTTTTTTCCTCAGTGTACTGACTGCATTGTCTGACATTCAGGAAAGTGCAGAATAAAATTGCTGCTATCCAGATAACGTTATAAATGGAAACATGGAAATCTGCATGCGGAAGAGAAGGCTTGCTACCAGGATGGTGCTGGTACTGATATTGCTGGTTTTGTTACTGGGTCATGCTGTCTGCAAGACTCATTCAACTAATTGCAGCATATATGAGGATGCCTTCCCTATTTCTCATGAATTTTATCAGGCTGGTAACCTTGTCCTTGGTGCAGTTATCACACACATCTTCTTGTTTTACAGAGCTCCCACTTTCATGGAATATCCCTCACTGAAATTGACTGATAAACCTATGTAAGGATTTTTTTTTCCTTTCTGAAAAACGCTCACAACATAAAAACTGAGGAAAATAATGATTAGGCAGTTGGCTCTCTTCAGACTTGATGTGAAACCATGGTATAGGTAAAGTAACTTTGGTTAGCTGATCATCCAAAAGTGGAACACAATGGTTACTTTGGGTGCCTCAAACCAAAAGAAGCATCTAATTTACTGCTTGTTGAAATGACTTTTTCATACAGTTTTAGGGTTACATTTAAACCTTTAAAAACATGCAAAACTGTGTAGGGCCAAGAAAGGTGGCCTGCCTTTGTCCTCTATCAGTAGCAATATTTTAGGCAGAAGTCAACAAATAAAGCTTTTCATATAAAATTATTATCTGTTGAAATGACTAGAAAGTTTACTGTTCAGCTAACTATTCTGTAACTCTCATTACAGTTCCGTGGTAAAGAATTACCAGAATATCTTGGCTTTGGCATTTGCTGTAGAAGAGATCAACGAGAATCCCTACATTTTACCAAACATCACTTTGGGCTTCCATGTCCTCAGTAATTACTACCTTGCAAAGATTACCTATAAGGTTACCCTAAATCTATTTTCTATACATAGGTTTATACCCAATTTCAAATGTGATACAAAGAAAAATCTTATAACTGCAATTGGAGGGATTGACCCAGAAGCCACTGCTGATATGGTCACCATTTTGTCTATTTACAAGATTCCACAGGTATATCAGGTGCACAAGGTATGAATATTCCACAAGTGTAGTGTAACTGTGTTTTGCAACCGTCTAAAAATAACTTTACTTTGTTCCAGTTCACTTATGGATCATTTTCCCCAGCTCCAAGTAAAAATATGCTGTTCCCTTCCTTGTACCAGATGGTCCCAAGTGAAGCCTATCAGTACAGGGGAATCATGCAGCTCCTTTGCCATTTCAGATGGACATGGATTGGACTCTTTGCTGTGAATGATGACAATGGAGACAGGTTCTTGCAGATGGTGATTCCCATGCTTTCTCTACATAGCATCTGCTCTGCCTTCACATTAAGAACACCAGAACGGAATTACTTGGATGTTGCCCTAGATGCATTTTTCAGACTGCTGGGAAAATATCCAGTTCTTGTGGACAGCAGAGCTAATGCATATTTAGTGTATTCAGAACCCCCATCAATAGAGGCTTTGAAAATGTTGATGACCTTAGCAGAAATATCTTCAGGTCTAACTCTGGGTAAAATATGGATTGCAACATCCCGCTGGGATTTCTCCTCCCTGTCCTTTAAAAAACTGTGGGATACCCAAACCTTCCATGGGGCTATATCCTTCACAGATCACCACAGTCAGCCACCCGGATTCATAAAATTTCTTCAGACCATAAAGCCATCCTGGAGAAAAGGAGATGGGTTTCTCCAGGAATTCTGGGAACAGGCATTTAGCTGTTCATTGGCAGTATCTAGTAAGGATGTGGAGCACGAGAAAACCTGCACTGGGGAAGAGAAGCTAGAGAGTCTTCCTTTGATTCTGTTTGAAATGAGCATGACTAGCCACAGCTACATTATCTACAATGCTGTGTATGCTGTGGCACATGCTTTGAATGCAATATGTACTCCAAGACTGAATCACAGAAGACTGGAGTTTCAGAATTTGCAGCCATGGCAGGTAATGATACCTCAAAGATCTGCATTATAGCTTAAAGCATGCTATCATATGATTTAGAAGCTGTGATAACTCAAGCTATGTAAACCCATTTAAGTAAATTGTGCCAACCATAGGATAACATACCGACTGTGTCTTGAGCCAGAATAACTTTGCAATAGCAAAATAAAATTAGAGTTCAAAATCAGAATAGTCTTCATCTATATAAGCTAATCTATATATCTATTTCCAAGATGTGCCCCGTGCCTGTGGATACTTAAATCCACAGATGGGGGCACACTCATCCCAAACAGATGTTTCTTCAGACTCGGGGTATTTCCCAAGTATGATTATTTCAACAACATCTGCAAATGCTCTTTCAAAATGGCACTGGCTGCCACTGCCGCCAAAACCCGGGTCGGCCACCAGGCCAGGCCAAAGAGGCAGATGCTGAGAGTGGCTCCCAGACTGCGCTACTGCCATGGACACTGCTCCAGGGACGGCTCGGTTTTGCTCTCTGCAGCGGGGGCTGTCTCCAGTGCAGAGAGCTGGGGCTGGCCAAGGGATTCCTCCCTGTGAGGGGGAGATGGGATTCTCCCCCTGCGAGTCTCATGAGCCCCCACTTGTATATTCTAATCTTCTTTGTAAAGATTACACCCATGGTGGATTTTTCTTTTCTCTTCTTTAACACCCTAGCTCAATCACTTTCTAAGGACCATGGTGTTCAACAACAGTGCCGGAGAAACTTCACATTTTGATCACAATGGAGATTTAGTAGCAGGTTTTGATATTATAAACTGGGTAACTTTCCCAAATAACTCATTTGTGAAAGTCAAAATTGGAAGACTGGATCCTCAAGCTCCGCAAGGAAAAGAGTTAACTCTTAATAATGATTTAATTGTTTGGCCTAGAAACTTTAACCAGGTAAGACACATATGACTTAGATGTCTGCAGATGCCCGAGGCTATGAACAGCTTTAACCATTTTCCATTTGAACCATACAATGTCTTACCGACTATTCAGGTGCTATTTTTGCATTCTTTTTTTAAAAAAATGCTAGTTACCTCCCTTCTGTATATGGAGAGTGCTAAAAATATTTACCTGTTTGTACATGTAGAGTCCTTCTGTTCCAAGGATGATGACAGCACTCTTTTGGCCTGAGTTCCTCTCAAAAAACCTGTCTTCCCAACAATGTCAGTTCTAATCTTATCTCACCATATAAGAACAAACTTTTCACATTATCTTAGTGATCCTTCAGTTTTAATGTGGCACCGTCTCTATCATTTTATAAATACACCAGGGCCTCTTTTCTCAAGCACTTTCGTAATATATTTAACTGTCAATATGTTCTGGACATTGGGGCACCAGAAGTGTTCACAGCCACCTGATTCCAGCTAAATTCCAGTCCACTAGGACCTTTGAGACCAACAAGATTTTTTGTAGTAAGAGCTTTCAAGAGTTCAGATAACTTTGACTCTCAAAAAAAAAGTCTCTAAGTTGCTATGAGACTTAAAACTAGCTGTTCGACTGCAGACCAATGCGGAGACCCTCTGAAATGGAATCCGGCTGTAATTTATATCTCTGTGATGCTATTAGTCCAAGGCAACAGCCTCGTTTTGTAGGCATTGGGTTGAAGCTCATCTCTCTTTTTTAAAAGATTTTTTAATTCCATTTCAATAAGAATACAAATAAAGAATAGAAAATAATAAAATACATAAAAAATAGAAAGTAATGCCATATAATACATACATCAAAAAGAAAAAACAAGGTTCTGGGTGATCATATAAAAATGTGAAAACATCACAATAATTTCCCTTAATTATAAACTGTTCTAGACTCTTAATAACAGGTACTCTTAATTTTTGCTTGCTCGTTCATTCTCTATAATGTTGATGCTTTTGCAATTAAATAATAATACTTGTCTTCACTAGTCTACTAATTTTAACATTAGTACTAACTTATTTTTTAAATTAATTGCTATTGTTTTCTTATCTAATCTGAAGTTCATCTTATCTCCCTTTATCTTTGTGGACAGGTCCTGCCTCTTTCTGTGTGTAATGACAACTGTAATCCTGGTTACCACAAGAAAAAAAAGGAAGGAAGCTTTTGCTGCTATGATTGTACTTCATGTCCAGAAGGGATGATCTCTGAACAAAAAGGTAGGAGACAATCAATCAATCAATCAATCAATCAATCAATCTTTAATTTACAGTCATTTGACCAAATCAAAATAACATACGATCACCATAAAACAATGTTAATTGCTCAACAAATCCATAGATAAAAATTATTGACATGATCCCAATAAAATCCCATTTCTGAAATGGACCATATTATAACTTCTAAAAGGTTTATCTAATAGTATTTACTATTTATGACTTACATCTTTCCGTGCCTTATATATAGCGGCACAAAGTTCAGCCACACGTCTCGAGATTAATGGGTTACTATCTTCCAAAAGTCGTTGAGTACGAATTTCATCAGGTAGGAGACATAGTGCACAGATATATCAACCATATCCCATAACAGATATGTTCAACTAAACTAATGGGAGGATGGGCTATGAAACCTGTGACCTGAAGGGAATTGGAACCATTCTGTTAGTGAGAAACTAGGAAGGGTGGACTAGGGTTGCCAGCTCTGGGTTGGGAATTACCAGGAGATTTTGGGGGTGGAGTCTGAGGAGGGCAGGGTTTGGAGAGGGGAGGGACTTCAATGCCATAGAGTCCAATGGCCAAAGCAGCCATTTTCTCCAGAGGAACTGATCTCTACCACCTGGAGATCAGTTATAATAGCATGAGATCTGCAGCAACCACCTGGAGGTTGGCAACCCTAAGGGAGGTGTGTGTGGCCTTTACACATGAGACTCTTATGCCTTCTGGGATCTTAAATCTGTGTATACACAGGCAGAATCTTGGGGGTGATATTTCTGAATAAAGTACATGAGGGGGGAGAGAAAAGGCAACTTTGACATGAACTGTTTGATCTTTATCAAACACAGGAACACAGAATGAAAAGTGAGAAAAGAACCCTGATCAAAAGGCAGTGCAATAAAATACACCAAAGATGGGAAATGCTGTGAAAACCTGGTAAATGACACAAATTGGGGAATGCAGGTCACAAAAACAGGGCGATCAACAAGTTAAGCAATTCCAGGGGAAGCTGTCCTGTTAAGCTCTCTGTAGTCATCCATAGTTAATCCAAATGGACCCCACCTGTAGACACGTGTGCGGTGTCCCCAGGAAAGAACTTCAAGATTCAAGTCCAGTAATACCTTAAAGACCAAACAGATTTCCCTGGTATAAGCTTTCAAGAGTCAAAGCTCCCTTCATCAGCTTTGACTCTCAAAAGGTTATACCCTAGAAATCTGGTTGGTCTTTAAGGTACAACTGGACTTGAATCTTGCTCTTCTACTGCAGACTGCCATGGCTACCCACTTGTAGTACAGAGGGAATACGTTTCTCCATGGCCTGGGTGGGAAAGGGTTAACACTCAGAAGTCTTAGATCCTTCTGAGTTAGAGATCTGCCAGGACCCACAATGGGCCAGACCAAATGATTTAGCCGGCCTTAAATACTATGTTAATGCTAAGTATTATAACTGTAATTAAGAAGGCAATTTCATATGAATCTGGGGGCACATTGGCATATGTAGCATCTCTGTGTAGAACAATCTGCTGCAATGAGGCTTTCAGGTTAGAAACCTGATTAAACGTTTCAATGTCTGAATTGCAGAATCATAAAAGGCACTTATTGAATTTCTGCAAAAGAGGAAAAGAATGAAACAGACAGATTCTCCCTGCAAAGGAATGAGCTGAAGACAAGCCTATGCCTGGGAGTGGGGGGGGGGGGATAAATGGTAGAAAATGGCACCATGCTGATGATGCAACATCACGTCCAGCAATTACTGGACGTGACAACATGGCTCCAATGTAGGGTTGTCAGGTCCCTCTTCTCCTCCAGTGGGAGGCTTTTGTGTGCAAGTGTGTGTGTGCGGCATGCATGCGCGTGCAAGCCGACACATGTGCTTCACTTCCCGTTTAGAACCCTTTGCCACTTTAGAACCCTTTACCACCTGGCCCTTTACCACTCAAACTAAGAGGTATAAGGCCCCTCGCGAGGCAGAACTTCCGGTTCTAAACTGGAAGTGACGCTCGCAGTATGCACGTTCAGTATGCGCTCATGTGTGCACATTTGCCCCTGGCCCTCAGGATGTCGGCGGGCAGAAGTGTCAATTGCCAGGGGTTTGCCTGCCAGCAGCGGGCACCTGACAACCCTACACTGTGATTAAGGTTACCAGCTCCAGGTTGGGAAATAGCTGGAGGCGGATCCTGAGGAGGATGGGGTTTGGGATGGGGACTTCAATGCCATACAGTCCAATTGCCAAAGTGGCCATTTTCTCCATGTGAACTGATCTCTATTGGCTGGAGATCAGTTGTAATAGCGGGAGATCTCCAGCTAGTACCCGGAGGCTGGCAACCCTATTGGCAACCCTAAATGTGATAGCCATGCAATGCTCTAGGATTTGGACAAAACTCTATGGTAGCACAAAAAGCAAGAGCACATTATCAAATTATGGGAATCGATTTCCCTCAATGTTGATTAATGTTTTCACATATTTATAACCTCTTCTCTTTTTTCCAGACATGGATGCCTGTGTCAATTGTCCAGAAGATCAATATTCCAAGAAGGGCCAAAATCAGTGCATTCCAAAGGTTATAACCTACCTTTCTTACGAAGAACCATTAGGGATCACTTTAGCTTTGTTTGATATTTGTTTCGCTCTGACAACAGCTTTGGTGCTTGGGACATTTGTGAAGCATCAGGAAACTCCCTTAGTCAAAGCCAACAACCGGAGCCTCACTTACATTCTCCTCATCTCTCTCCTTCTGTGCTTCCTCTGCTGTTTACTCTTCATTGGGCAGCCAATTAAAATGACCTGCCTTCTCCGACAAATTACCTTTGGCATTGTCTTCTCTGTGGCACTCTCCACTGTATTGGCCAAAACCATCACTGTGGTATTTGCATTCATGGCTACCAAACCAGGATCTAAGATGAAGAACTGGATAGGGAAAAAAATGACGAACTCTATTGTCCTTTCCTCTTCCTTTATTCAAGTTGGCATATGTACTCTTTGGCTAACTTCTTCTCCTCCCTTCCTGGACATGGACAGGCACTCATTCCATGACCAAATCATAGTGGAATGTAACGAGGGCTCAGCTACCCTTTTTTATTGTCTCTTAGGCTATATGGGCCTCCTTGCAATTAGTAGCTTCACCGTTGCTTTCTTCGCTAGGAAGTTGCCAGACAGTTTCAATGAAGCCAAATTGATCACTTTCAGCATGTTGGTCTTTTGCAGTGTTTGGCTATCCTTCATTCCTACTTACCTGAGCACCAAAGGGAAATCCATAGTGGTTGTGGAGATCTTTAGTATCTTAGCCTCTGGTGCTGGCTTACTGGGTTGTATTTTTTTCCCCAAGTGCTACATCATTGTGCTGAAGCCTGAGCTGAACAACAAACAGCAGTTAATAAAGAGAAAAAAGAAATAACGTCTTACAATCTTAACCAGACATACATTGAAGGATCAAATTAATTCATTGTATAATGTCAAAACAGTAGTTGTGTCTTGGGCTGTAATGACCCTTCCCAGAAGCCCCAACACTGGTTCACTGTTCCGCATATGATGTATTTCTTGTGGGAGTACATGGGGCTACATCAATCAGATGTCCGCCATAATTTCAATAGGGGCTATAGTTATTAAGGTTCCCATTAGAGAACCTTTGGTGCCTTAGCCGGAGAAACGAAACCGGCATCGGAAGGTGGGGGGAGCCGGGTTCGCAGGTCATCGGCCGGGGCCGGATAAATGGAACCAGCAGTGGGGGTGGCAGGAGCCAGGTCGGCAGGTCGCTGAGGCTCGGGGGCAAGGCGAACTGGCGCATGCCTCGTCGCGTGCGGGAGCCCTTACAAGGGGCTTGAGGCGGGGTTCCCACTCCGGTCCTCCCCAGGAGCTTAAATTGAGCGTGGCGCACTCAAACTGGCAGTCCGTCCCTGGTTTCGACTCAATAAACTTAGAACGGGGTATAGTGTAAAAGTTACAGTTTAGGAAAACATGTTCAGTGGTTTCTAAATCCCTGGATTTGTAGGGGCATAGGCCAGTAATACCAAAATATTGCTCCTCTTTGACTACATTAACTAAATTCCCCATATGTGCATTTCCATCTTGCAACTTAATGATCTATAATATTATAAGGATCTGTCAGTCTATCCATCAAATTCCCTTCTGGTCAGCACTGCAAACAGCAAAAGTGATTGTGTCTTCTTCTTCTTCTTCTTCTTCTTCTTCTTCTTCTTCTTCTTCTTCTTCTTCTTCTTCTTCTTCTTCTTCTTCTTCTTCTTCTTCTTCTTCTTCTTCTTCTTCTTCTTCTTTTGCAAACTGTAGCCAAAACTGGATTTAAAATAAATGCTTGAATTTTCATTGTCCATTCCCTCCAATCACTCAGGTATTTTATTTTAATTTATTTATTAAAATATTTATATCCAACCTTTCCTTTGGGCTTGAAGCGGCTTCCCAAACACACTTTCCCAAACACATTTTAACAAACTCCAATGAGACAAAATAAGAGTAATACAGAAAACACACAAACTCACACAAACACACATAAATACAGATAAGGATAATTAGGGTTGCCAGGTCCCTCTTCGCCACCAGCAGGAGGTTTTTGGGGCAGAGCCAGAGGAAGGCGGGGTTTCGGGAGGGACTTCAATGCCATAGAGTCCAGTCACCAAAGCGGCCATTTTCTCCAGGTGAACTGATCTCTATCAGCTGGAGATCTGTTGTAATAGCTGGCGATCTCCAGCTAGTACCTGGAAGTTGGCAACCCTAAGGATAACCAGTTCCAGAAAACAGAGAGAAAAGACAAAAGTACCCAGTCTTCCCTTAAAAGGAAAGACTATTGAACTATTGTCACTGATTTATTTAGATATTCATATGGTGCTTTTTTCCCTGATGGGGACCCATAGCCTCTTACAGCATCATTCTTCCTTCCTCTATTTTATCCTCACAACAACAACCTGTAAGGTAGGTCAGACTAAGAAAGAGAGGCAGGCCCAAGGTCACCCAGTGAGCTTCCTTTTTCTAAACAATTTTATAAGAGCTGCACATCAAATTGACTGCATATTGTATATGTGTAAATGTGTCAATCGCCTCCGTTTTCTGATCATGGGTCATATGGAAAGACGTGATGTGGGCTTAACATGACTTTGTATTAGGGTTGCCAGGTCCCCTTTTGCTACCGGCGGGAGGTTTTTGGGATGGAGCCTAAGGGCGGCAGGGTTTGCGGAGGGGAAGGGCTGCAATGCCATAGAGTCCAATGGCCAGGGGAACTGATCTCTTATCGGCTGGAGATAAGTTGTAATAGCAGGAGATCTCCTGGTAGTTGGCAACCCTACTTTGTATGTCTAAGGTGGGGAAAGAATGATGTGAAGAGGAGGAGAACATGATGTGTGTAATGATTGACATCTTGGCAAGTATATAATCTTATGCTGGACTAAAAGTGCTGTCTTCTGCTTTGGGCTGGAGCCTTATTCAGCTGAATAATAAATCTTTAATCCTCCTTTGTCGTCTCCTCTCTGCCTGATTGGCAGGGGCGGGGAGGGGTTCCACTATTTTGGCTAACAACCCTAGCTGGAGCTCAGTTGCAATAGCGGGAGATCTCCAGCCACCACCTGGAGGTTGGCAACCCTAGTGCCTATGTATTGTCTGCCCAGTTTATTAAAGTCACAGTGTTTTTCCTTTGCACAGGATGCTTGTGCACAATGTATTCACAGCATGTATTCACAGCAGAGGCCTATCGAGACATTAACAAGTAAGTTGGAAGGAAGCCCTCGATGAAACTTTCTCATCTGCATTGACTCAGCAGCTCACACACACAAACTCGCGGCTCTGGCTTAATGAATGACATTTACTGTAACCTATGGTTACCTGCACGCCTGGTGAAGGACTGCTCCAAAGAGGCAATCCCCTTAGGCACCAATCCAGGCTGCCCCCTGCAATTAGGTCTAATTGCGCCAGCAACAAGTGCAGTCAGAGCAGGCATCAGGTGTGCCTGCCAACTAACTTTGAAATGAACTTTGCAATTATTAAGCGGGATGGGTGCTGCAGTCGGGGAGAGCCACGTTCCTGTCCCTGGGACGCAGCTGCTGCTTCTCCCGCACTCTGTGTTTATCATATCAATTCACACATGGCCCAGCTGATGGCAGATGCTTAGCTGAATAATGCGGGGGGGGGGGGATCATACTTTCCCCTTGAGTTTAGGGTAGTTTCTTCTTTTTCCACTCTGAGCTGCTAAAAAAAAAAAACCTGTCAAAGTTTTCAGACATGAAGCTTCAAGTCCCTTGCACATTACTTACTTGATCACTGTTGTTGTTGTTTTTTTAAGGAAAATGTCATTTGTAACATAAGGGTTCTGGTCAATGTAGATTCTGCATTAACATTAGAAGAAGTGTCCCTTATAAGAAAAAAAAAACACTTCATCATACAGCTGGCACTGATTGTAATGATAATTTACAATGTCAACTATTCAGATCTCACCACAACCACAACCTCACTAATAGTGCAATCTAATGCAGAGTTGTTTCTGTCTAATAGGCTTAGACTGGAGTATCTCTGCATTTCTTGGCATTGTGAATGGTTTTAGGCAAGTCATGGGTCTCTCATTCTCCCAAAGCCCCATTTAACATTCATCAATATAACTAATTCTCAACATGGCCAGATCTCTGGATACATGAGATTGGAGCCAAGAACAGACAAGACAGATCATTCTACAAACCTCAGGGCTTGCAGAAAAATCTGAAATAAAAAGAGGGTTGAAGCGAAACAGTGCCTGTAGGTTTAAAAAATGAATGCCCTCAGTGGCATACCTAATCCTCACAGTATTGCCAGCCTTCAAGCCTTGGTTTCTGTCAGTAAAAGGCATGGAGGGGAGACAGGGCACTTTTCATGGCTATTTTGGCTTCCCAGTCCACCCATGCTCCCCTCCTTCCAGTCCAGAATTAATTAGGATCTGGCTAGCAATAACCACCAGGCCACTTGCTACATGTAATTTGTGTAACCCACCCAGGTGTGGTGGTGGCTATGATGCCATGCAATTCACCTGGGCCCAGTGGCAACCTCCACACAACCTGTCAGACTTGCGTGGGCCCAGCAGTGGCTACCCCACAAGTAACTGGAGCAACTTGTTGCCATACATCTTTTGCAGTTTGGTCAGACTTTTACCAGGAAGAGGGTGCTGGGGGAAGGAAGGAGGGAAAGCTGAGAGCCAGTGTGGCATAATTGTTAGTGTGTCAGCAGTCAAAGCATCAGAACCACTCAAAACAGCATTCTGGCATGGACGTTTGCTAGATGACCTTGGCATAGGATTGCCAGGTCCTTCTTTACCACTAGCTGGAGGTTTTTGGAGTGGAGCCTGAGGAGGGCAGGGTTTGGAGAGGGGAGGGACTTCAATGCCATAGAGCCCAATTGCCAAAGTGGCCATTTTCTCCTGGTGAATTGATCTCTACCAGCTGGAGATCAGTTGTAATAACAGGAGATCTCCAGCCACCAACCACAGGTTGGCAACCCTACCTTAGGCCAATCTCTCTCTCTCTCTCTCTCTCTCTCTCTCTCTCTCTCTCTCTCTCTCTCTCTCTCTCTCTCTCTCTCTCTCTCTGTCAAATCTACCTTGCAATGTTATTGGGAAGATAAAATGGAGGAGAGGAGAATGATGTAAGTTGCTTTGGTCCACATAGCGGAGAAAAGTGAGGTATAAATTAAGTAAAAAATAAAGCCGAAGACTGGCGGGATAGATAAAAGAAAGGTTGGCTAGTAAGAGGGAAGGAGAGAAGGAAAGAGGAAAGAGGAAGAGTATAAGGAAGGTTGTTATATAATCATGGGGCTGCCACTGAAAAGTCTTTCTGGTATATCCACCAGACGATCATCTTTGATTGGTGAGATTCAGGAAGGATGACCTCTCTCTGTGATATTAATTCTGGGCAGGAACATATGGGAGAAGATGGTCCTTCAGATACATCAGTCCCAAGCCACTTAGGACTTTAACAGCCCATTCCTGAGGTAGGGGGCTGAAAGTGGTCTGGAGGTGGCGTGGCCCTGCTGCCAGCTGGCAGCGGGTGCAGTTCTGTTGGCGCCTGGGTGCCCCGGAGCTACATGCCACTCCTCCGACGCCGCAGTCTCTCTGGGACATAAATCCCAGAAGAGAAATGTGGTGCCAGTGTGTGTGTGTGTGTGGGGGGGGGGGGAAGCATAGTCAGCTTCCAAACCCACTCCAGCCCAGGAACACTCCCTTGAACAACAGCATTGCTGCATCAGGTTTTTCCTGGTGCAGCATGGCTGTTTTCTATGGGGGGAAAAGCCCCATTTTCCTTGTCAACTTTTTAAAAGCCTTGCAGCACCCAGGTAACCTCTTTGGAGGCGCCACGGCAGACCCTCGGCTACGCTGTCCCCAGCTGCCTCAAGGCTCAGGAATGAGCTGTTAATGACAAAACCAACACTTTGAATTGGGCTTGGAAGAAGAACAGTAGCCAGTGTAATTGCGGTAGTATCAGGGTCATCTGTTCATGATGGCTGGCCCAGACCAGGAGTCTAGCCACAGCATTCTGCAGTATCTGCCACCTCAAAACAGTCTTCAAGGATAGCTCCAAGTAGAGTGCATTGCAATAGTCCAGTCTAGCTGTAATTAAGGCATGGATTATTGTGGCTAGATCTGACTGAATGGGTGCAGGAATGGGTGCAGCTGATGCACCAGTTGAAGCTGGACATGAAGTGCCTATAAACTTCATTTATGGGAAAATATATATTCTTTCACATGTATGAATACTCACAGATTTATAAGGTGTTATGCTCAGGTATAAGAGCATAACATCAAGCACATATCTATTCTTTAAAGGCACTGTCCCATGTATAAGGGGTAAAAGAATTAATCTTTGGTTCAGATTCACTAGTGTGTGATCACTGGGTTAGCATAAGCTAACAGCCATTGCTAATCAGATGCCAGTGAGATCATCCTTGCTCGGCTGGTACAGCCAGCCGCCTTAACAAGGCCTAAACCTTTGATTTAAGACACCAGGAGTGTCAGATAAGAATGTTAAGTTTCGGTTTTTCATTAGGGATCATATAGCCACCTAAAGTGAACGCCTTAAAGACCACGCTAACTGAATATGCTAATGATTGTATACACACACACACACACACACACACACACACACACACACACACACACGAATCTAATGTGTATTGGCTCTGATGATTATACGTAACTATGATTATTGCTGTCCATCCTAACGTCTATAAAACACAATGTCTTTCTTTGTTCTGGGTGGAATGCTCTGACACTTTTATGAGCATCTCCACACACGCTGTTCTTTTATTGGCCTAATAAAAGAATCGTTTACTCCTGATAACCTCTCCTGAATTACTTTATTGGGCAACTGAAGGTAATTGAGGCATATCGGACAAAAGCACTCTTAACCACAGCAGCCACCTTTTCAGGGGACTACTTTGGCAAGCAGCGCTCCCAAGTTGTGAACCTAGTTTTTCTACAGGAGTATAACCACGAGTGGAAATGATTGTTGAATCCAACACAGTATATAGGTCACTGCTCATTGTATGAGCATCACCTCACTATCTGTGCAGTGTGAATGTTGCGTGATATGGTTCGAAGCCTGGCATGTTGTCTCTGGTGTGGTTCACATCTTCACGCAGGAGGCCTTTCCTCTCATTTCTTGATAAACTTCAGAAGAACAATTTAAAATTATGCTGGAGTCTCAGAAAAAATAGCTAATTAGTTACATGGGATTCCACAATAAAGGTCAACGCTTCAGAGGTTTTGCTTTTCTCTTCTGGAGTTGTTAAAATTACAGGTTTCCCTCCTCTTCCCAATGGGATTTCAAATGGTCATTATCAAGATTAATAACTCCAGCTGAATGATGATATAAAGATTTTGTATATAGATTGGAAGTGGTTCTAGCAATAGGGAGAGGTCTCTGTCCATCTTTTATATCTTCATTTCCCCTTTATACTTTGAAATATGTTTCCCTCTTTGTTCCCCAAATTGCATATCTGTAACTCTGCTCTTAATCCTGTATCTTTCCCCCTTATTATCCCACTATTTTCCTACCTTAGTGTGGAAACTGGTACCATGTAAAATAGTGAGTATCTAACAATCACACCCACCATTATGCTTTTTAAATCATTGTCCTGCATTCTCCAGAATCGTTGGATTTCTCCCCCTCCTCATTTTTCTCTTTTTTACAAATGAAAACACCCAATGAAGAATTCTCAGGCCTCCTTGGTTTTTATGCACAGAGGCCAAAAGGCTGATCTCTGTCTTGGTTTGTGTAGAGGTAAAGATCAGTAATTGAGAGTACAGAATGAGTTAGTTCCACTCTATTTGGTATTTGATGAGGCTCTTGTTGTAGACATTGAGTATTGATTTTGTGTGAGGAGTGTATGTTGTATGTATGGTGTGTGTGTCTTAAAAAAATATTTTTTAAATACACTGAAACAGACAGATAGGTAACAAAAGGTGACCTTTTAAATTATAAAACAGAGTTATTGGTGCAAAAACTTATTTGTACACCAAATTTTGCAAACACTCCAATGAAAAGCATTTGTTACAAAATTGATGCTAGCCAGACACTGCTGTAGAAGGAAATATGGGGATCTGCATCTGGAAAGAAGGTTTTGTCACGTGGATGTTGGTGATACCATTGCTACAGCTTGCCATCTTGTGTTGTACTGTATTTAAGATGACTCGTTCTAGTCTTTGCATTGTACATAAGGATCCACTTCCCATCCTTCATGAATTCTATCAGCCAGGTGATCTTATCATTGGTGGGATTGTCTCCCAAGTCTTCTTACTACACGAGACTTTCTCTTTCAAGGAACAGCCCCGGAGGATATTGATTGGTGAACCCGTGTAAGGCATTCTTTTTTATTTTCTTTCTCTAGCATGCTCACATCATATAGTTAAGAAAAATGTGTTAATCTGGGTCCTACTTTTATTTTTTTAAAAGGAACTATTCCATAAGATGGGGATGTGGAATGGTATAGAATAACCTGATCTCATCAGAGCTTGTAGGCTAAGCAGGGTTGATACTTGGAGGGGGGAGCACCAAGGAAGATTCTGTAGAGGAAGGCCATGGCAAACATCTCTACTTCTCACTTGCCTTGAAACTCCTGGCTGGGGTCACCATAAGTCGGTTGTCACTTGATGGCACATGCATGCATATTCCACAAGATAGTATACTACCATTTTGCTTGCCATGCAATTTTTTTTTTTTACATTATTTTGTTGGATGAGCAGAAGGAAACTCTCTTGGACAAGCTCCATTGAACTGAAAGGAGTCTGTACCTTTCTGTGGGACTTGTGAAGAAATGCACAATGAAGCATGCCCTTAGTTTTTAAAGTGCCTTTTTGTGAAAACCATACAATGACTGTCGGTTGACTTCAACAAACCACTGCAATTCTTTTAATACTCCATCCCTGCTTGTCTTTTGCATCCATCACTTTTCCCTACTTTTTTAAATAAGTTCATCATCAAGAAAAAGCAGGGATTCCTCTTAAGTTCACATACCAGTTATAAGTGTGTACAGTAACAGAAGAGCTTTTACTTTGGCAAGAACGAATTCCCTTCCTTTGGCAGTTTTGGAGGGCAGATATTAAGAAGTGCCATCAAACAGAACATGTAGCTAATCACATGACAAAGTTGAAACCATTGAACATATGATCTTGGAGTGACCTATATTTAATGAGCTGAGGGCCAGCTTAATTACACCTCTATTTAAAAATATGAAAATGTCCAATGAGGCATCTGGCAGTATGAGGGCGCAGGTGATGTGGCTACTGTCAGATACAAATGATTATGTTACACTGTCTGTGGTAAAATTGATAGGGGCAATAATTAAATACCAAAAGAATAACACAAAATAAGGCACTTTTAGTCCTTTATTTTCTGCTCAAGGCTATAGCTGTATGAACAGTGACAGACAGACAGACAGACAGACAGACAGGTGATAGATAGACAGACAGACTGACACTCAGACAGACAGAGTAGCAGATAAATTCAAGGTAAATATGGTCTTGACTTTCATTTTTCCATATCAATTTTTATTTTATTAGAAATTACATTTCTTAAATGCTGTAATGTATTGACCCTTCTAGACCCGTTGCTTAATCCAAGCCATTTTCACATTTTATTCTCGAAACAAAGGAAACTAGAGCTAATGAAGATTCCCTAATGTGTGTGTGTGTTGCTTATGTTTTTACATACTAGTGGGGTTGATCCAACCAGTTTTTCTGCAAGTTGTTCTGAAACAGAAGTTTATTAAACACAGAAACTATCCCAAAGAGCTCTAAGCATACAGATCTTGAATCAGGGAAGTGAATACTTTACAGCTCTCCTCTTGGTTTACTTGTTTCTGGAAGAGCTGTTCACAAAAGACTGGTACTTTCCCCCTATATAATCCATAATAAATATGCAAAGTTGTGTTGTAAGAAAAGAACCACACCATCTTTTACACCTTTTAGGGGACTGGGTCTGCAGAAACCATCAAGAAACGTTTGTCACACCATGAAGATTTCTGCTGAAGAAACATATTTTAAAGGCTTGCCTATAATTTACAATAACAAGGAAGGGAACATGTGCTTTATTTTTGCATTTTCTGTTGTTTGTCTAAAAATACTTCAACTCTCATTGCAGTTCAGTGCCAAAATACTACCAGAACGTCTTAGCTTTGGTATATGCTGTCAAAGAAATCAATGAGAATTCCAGCATCTTACCAAACATTACTCTGGGTTTCCACATTCTCAATAACTACTACATTTCAAGGATGACATATAAAGCTACCCTGAGCCTGTTTACCACACAACATAGGTTTCTCCCCAACTTCAGGTCTCACACCCAGAAAATGCTGGTAGCTGTCATTGGAGGACTTGTCTCTGAAATTTCAGACAATATCGCTACCATTTTAACCTTATACAAGGTTCCACAGGTAGGCCACATGTACGCATGTATGGAAATTTCAAAAATTTGGCACACAATTGAACATGCTCTTGGGCTACTTCTAAAAAAATGCCACATATTATCTTTCAGCTCACTTACGGATCATTTTCACCGGCAGAGTACCATGAAAATGCATTCCCTTCTTTGTACCAAATGGTCCCAAATGAGGTCTATCAGTACAAGGGGATTGTCCAGTTACTGCACCATTTCAGGTGGACATGGATTGGGCTCTTGGCCGCAGATGATGACAGAGGGGAGATTTTTCTGCAGACAATCATACCGATGCTTTCTCAAAATGGTATCTGTTTTGCCTTCATACAAAAATTGCCAAAGCGGACCTATATGGAAAAGTTGATAGATTTGTTTGTAGAGCAGCTGGAAACGTATCCTCTTCTCACAGAAAGCAAAGCAAATGTGTATTTTGTACTGGGGGAACGTTCATCAGTGTCAGTTTTGAGATGGGTGCTCTTTCTAGCACACATCATGTCCAAGCCCACTCTTGGGAAAGTGTGGATTGTTACATCCCAATGGGAATTTGAATCACTGACCATTCAAAGGAGTTGGGATATAGATGATTTCCATGGTGCCATATCCTTCACAGTTCACTCTAGTCAGCTACCAGAATTCCAAAACTTTCTTCAGATCATAAATCCTTTCTGGGCCAAAGATGACGGTTTTATCCAGAACTTCTGGGAGCAAGCATTTATTTGCTCATTGAGAATGCCTAATGGGCATGATGAAAACCACAAAACCTGCACTGGGGAAGAGAAGCTGGAGAGCCTACCTGGGACTTTGTTTGAAATGAGCATGACTGGCCACAGCTACAATATCTACAATGCCATCTATGCTGTAGCACATGCTTTGCATGCCATTTATGTATACAGACTGAAACACAGAAGGCTGATGGATGGGAGGAATCTAGAGTTTCAGAATATCCAGCCCTGGCAGGTAAGCCTCAAAGACACAGATGCATTTTCTAAAGAAGACCAGTTTATCATCCTGAGATAAATCTGCAGAAAACAAATTGGCAAAAAAATGTGATGTCTGAGCTTTATGAATTCATTTAGTAAAGTATTAGCAGGTACGGGGTAAATTTTAAAACAAACCTGGCTTGTTCATACTTTGCCACCCTTCAATATGGAGCCTAAAAAGGGTAAATCACAGAATTTGTATATATTCAGAGAGAGGGGGGGGTTCTAGCACACAAAAGCTTACGTTACATTTTATTTGTTAGTCTTTATGGTGTCACAAGCCACTTTGATGTCTTGGCTGCAGTGGGGAACCATGGCTTCATTTATGTAATTTATAAATACCTTGCAAATTAAGAATAATCCAGACCTTGGAGACCTTTGTAAAGCTAACTTGAAAGTGTTTAAGATTTTATTTTCCCTTTCCTTCGTTTTCTTGCTAACCAGCTCCATCACTTCCTAAAAAGGATTATCTTCAATAACAGCGCGGGTGATAGTGTGCATTTTGATGAAAAAGGCGAATTGGTTGCGAGTTTTGATGTCACAAACTGGGTAACCTTCCCAAATGGCTCTTTTGTGAGAGTAAAAGTGGGAAATGTGGATCCTCAAGCTCCTCCGGGAAAAGGGTTAAGCCTAAATAATGCTAAAATTGTGTGGCATAGAAGCTTTAACCAGGTGAGACATAGTTACTGATTCTAGGGTCTCTAAAAACAACTGGGGATGGTTCCATTTCATCTGATTCAGAGTTCTACCAGCCTTTCAGTCAAAAAGCAGGTTGGTGTGGTGGCCAAGAGGGCTTTTTATTAGTGGTATCTGCTTTGCTGATGCTCCCTTTTGTTAGACTCATCTGACTCAGCCCATGCTAATCCAAGCTTTTGTAACCAGACAGTTGGAATATCATAACATGTTCCATGTGGGACTGTCCTTGAAGACAACCCAGACACTGCAGCTGTTTCAGAATGAGGCAGCCTTTTTATTGTCAGGAGGTAGCCTGAACAGCTATGTTGGCTGCTGTTGTGTGCCCAAGCTCAATTTAAGTTTCCGGTTCTGGTGTGGAAAGTCCTTCATGGCCTAAGACCTACATCTTTGGAAAACTGTTTCTCCCCGTATGTCCCCACACACCAATTATGGTTCTCTACCTGTCACTTTCTAGCTGTATACCTGCTTAGGATTCCCCACTTGGCATCTACTTGGCATCCAATCAATCTTGCCCAATTCTCCTCCTTGTTACAGCCCCCATCCCACATGAATTTTGTCACAGTAGGGCCTCAGTCCAACCTTTTCTGGTGATTCAGTGGGACCCCTCCCTCCTTTTTCGTCATCAGGAAAGTAGGTTGGATCAAACCCTACAGATGGTTTCAATTTACCATTTTAAGCCAACTTGAGCCACAAAGAAAAAGCAGTGTATAAATATTTTTAAGTAGGTAAATGCATAACCCCCCCATGGCAATAATTTAGCAACAAAATGTTGAAATGTTGATCCATATATGCGGAGTTCTGTGTGGTTGTCATTCCATTTCAAAAGCTTGCTTTTCATTGTGAACGCACATTTGTTCAATGCTTATCTTCCTTTTTGTTTATGGACAGGTGTTGCCTCTTTCTGTGTGCAATGACCACTGCCATCCAGGCTTCAGCAGGAAAAAGAAGGAGGGAGAAAAGTTTTGCTGCTATGATTGCACTCAATGTCCAGATGGAATGATCTCTGATCAGGAAGGTAGGAAACAAAATAGACTGAGATATTAGCAATGCCCTTTAAGAGAACATGCCCTGTCCTGAATGGCCAAGGCTAGACTGATCTCATCAGATCTCAGAAGTTAAGTAGGGTTGGACCTGGTTAGTACTTGGATGGGAGACTACCAAGGAATAGCAGGGTCACTATGCAGAGGAAGGCAATGGCAAACTGCCTTTGTTAGCCTCTTGCCTTGAAAACCCTACTGGGTTGCCATATGTCAGCTGTGATTTGACAGTGCCTTACACACATATAAAAGAACATATTCAACAAAGGTAATTCAGTAGTTGTTCATACAACCTGGAGTATAAAGAGAACAGGAACACCGATTATTCATTCGTTACTGAGATTGCCACAGGTTTTTCTCATGAAATCATCATGAGAGATCAGTTTGTGGCAAAGAGTATCTTCACATGCATTAACAGTATTAATTTCATTATCTGAAAAGCAAATAAAGAGAAGCAAGTGAGAGACCAGAATTGACAAAAGCCTGCTTATAACTCCAGTTCCCTCCTGTCATCAATGAGGTCATGAGATAGAGAATAGGGAGCAGGAATAAGAAACCTTCTATTGGTCCTATATCCAGCGATTACCCTGAACCTACCTTCCTGAGAGATATCATGACTTGAATATTTTCCCCATTGGCATTAGTTTTTAACCCCTGTCACCCTACCAACAGTGCCATCATAAGCAGAGATACAAGTTTCATGCACACTATGAGGCCTCTGCCATGCAGCATCCTTCTTTTCCTCTCACGTGTCCATGTGCACAAGGGCTCATTAAAAGCAATTGCAGAAGAGAATGTGCACTCCACTGCCAAGGTGATCTACTGCACAAGGAAAGTGTGCAGAGGATCCGAGTCACACTCCTCTAAGTCCATTATTGTCAACTCTGCTGAGAAAGGCACTAGCAGAAAGACAATTCGTGGATAAAAGGCTACATAAATATGTAATCATTAAAATAACCCACAGGTGATTCACAAATTCACAATCTCATAATTTATGACAGCTATGTAAAATATTTAATATAAATAATACTAACACCATACAAAAATTTGTAACAAAGTTATATACCACAGGTTTCCAGACAAAGAGATCGATCCATTTAGGTTTTTCACTCAGTCTTGCTCAATTTTCTCTCCTTACTACAGCCCTTCCCTCCTGACTTTTATGCGTGGCAGTGCCGCGGAACCATAAAATATGGTACCCATGGTCCTTTGCATATTTTTTTCCATACTGAATTGTATGGTTCAAACATAGCAACTCCAACTGCATGACTGATTTGGTTTCTTCCGTATAAAGATAGTTCACACAAATCTTTAATGTGGTATAAAAAGCTGTTTTATTTTTTGATGTAGCCTCAAAAGCACATTATTATTTCACACATTGAGAAACAACCATTTATATAGAATGTTTGAGTGTATAAAAGTGCTACAGACATCTCAGAGGAACACTGTGAGGTGGGTCAGTATTACTTTCCACATTATTACTGTTGGGGTGTTAAGACTTGACAGAATTTCTTGCTAGCTGATGTAAATTCTGAATTGGGTAATTTTACAGTGCCAGAACATAAAAAGTTGTGTTCTCATTGGTTGGTACCAATCATGTGACACTATTTCCCAAGACATGGCTTAAAGCACTGCATTATTTCAACAATTTTCAGACATGGATGCCTGTATCCAATGTTCAGAAGATCACCATTCAAATAAGGACAAAAAGCAATGCATTCCCAAGATGAGTACCTACCTTTCCTACAAAGAACCTTTAGGAATCACCTTAGCAACAATGGCTATTTCTTGCTGTGTACTGATAGCTCTGGTGCTTGTCATCTTCATGCAACACCACAGCACTCCCATCGTCAAAGCCAACAACCGAAGCCTCTCCTATGTTCTCCTGGTCTCTCTGTTTCTTTGTTTCCTTTGCTCCTTCCTCTTCATTGGACAGCCCGTAAAAGTGACCTGCCTTCTTCGGCAAATTGCTTTTGGCATTGTTTTCTCCGTGGCCCTCTCAAGTGTGTTGGCTAAAACCATCAATGTGGTTCTGGCCTTCATGGCTAATAAACCAGGATCCTCAATGAGGAAATGGGTGGGATCAAGACTGGCACATTCTATTCTCTTTTCCTGCTCTGTAATTCAGGCAGGACTTTGTACTGTTTGGGTAAGTACCTACCCTCCATTCCCAGATTCAGACATGCATTCAGTGGATGGGAAAATTGTACTGGAATGTAATGAAGGCTCAAATGCCATGTTTTATTGTGTCCTGGGCTATCTGGGCATCCTGGCCATCGCCAGCTTCACTGTGGCTTTTTTTGCTAGGAAGTTACCCGACAGTTTTAATGAAGCCAAATTCATCACCTTCAGCATGTTGGTCTTTTGCAGTGTTTGGCTGTCCTTTGTTCCGACTTATCTGAGCACTAAAGGGAAATACATGGTGGCCGTGGAGATCTTCTCCATCTTGTCCTCCAGTGCTGGTTTATTGGGTTGTATATTTTCCCCCAAATGTTACATAATTGTTTTAAGGCCTGACCTGAATAATAGGAAGCAATTCTTAAGGAGAAAAAAATAAGTTTATGTATATCTGCATTCTGCTCTCATAGCTGTTTCCAGAGCAATGTCAGAATATTTTTATATCATATGTTGGTTTGGGGAATCAATTACACTTTGGAACTAGTTACATTTCTCATGATTCTAAACCAATAATTAAGGATTTTAATCTTTTGTTAAAGAATGCAGAAAAAACTGAGACTAATACAGTTCCACTCCTATGTCACGTGAAGGTCTCAGATGGGGATCTGCTTCATTATTAAAAGATGTCATATATTTTATTTGTAATCTGCCTAAGTCGCTGAGATATTTTGTACAATTGTATGTGTTCTATCTTGTATTGTATTGTATTTGAATGAAAAACTAATAAAACAAAACAACTATTTATTGTCAAGATAAAACAGAACTGTTTTCTTCTTTGGGTTTCTCTCTTGTGTGTTTCTGTTTCCCTCTACTCTGTTAGGACTACTGGCACCTCACCCTCTCCTGGCCTAGCAGAGGATGACATTTAAGTATAGATAATGCTGTAAAGAGAAATGCTCTTAATGCCTCTTTATCCAATTTCTCCCTGAAATCCAGCCATTCATTTATTTCCCCTTTTTAATTTTTTTGACTTAGATCAAAATAGACATTCAAAGAGAGGGAAGAGCAGGAGGTTCTGCAAATTTTCAGAATTCTCTCTGCAGATGCTCTGACAGAGGAAATGTCTGTCCAGCTCTTCCTGTCCTCCTACTAGAGAACCTCCTTAGGACAACAGATTAGCCTGGCTCCCCTTCCGGAAGTTATTTCTAATTATGTAATGGATAGTTAGCTCCCAGTTACAGAATACATTATGGGAATTTGGAAAATGCGTAGAAATAAGCAACAACCTAAAAACCCTAAAAATCTTAAACTACTTGTATAGTCTATCAATACAGTCCTGACCATAGTTACACACTTCTAAGTCCATCAACTTCAGTGTTCTTCAGACAGATGTAAATCTGCTTTGGATTGCATTGTAAATGCCTGGTGTTCACAATTTACAGTACCATTTACAGTACAAGCCTAAAAAGAGTTATTCCAATCTAAGCCCATTCATTTCAAGGGGCTTAGACTGGAGTAACTTTGCATAGGATTGCACGGTCAGTGTTACTTAGGGTTGTATGGCAGTGTCTGGAAACTGGCCAGAGAACTGTGGGTGACTATATGGAGGTATGATGCTGGCTGTGGTGTTACATCGCAGAAGTGACATAGGCAGCTCTAGGAAGAGTCAAAAAGTATATGGTTTCACTGTAGAATTTGTGGTAATTTTTACAGACACCCAGAAGTGATCTAGGAATTACTGGAAACTATGGTAAAACCATAGAGTTTCCAGCAATTCCAATAGCAAACCTTTTGTCACTTTCAGCGTTCTGTCAGAAATGATGCAACACCACTGCTGGCATCAGCATGGTGTCGTGGTTAAGAGTGGAGGAAACAGAGGGAAACAGAGTTCTAAGCTGGAAATCCGGGTTCAATTCCCCACTCCTCCACATGAAGCCTGCTGGAGATCTTGTACTAGTCACAGTTTTCTCAGAACTCTCTCAGCCCCACCTACCTCACATTGTGACATTCGTTGGGGTGGGGGAGGGAGGGAAGGCAATTGTAAGCTTGCCTTGAGACTTTGTCAGTGGAGAAAAGCAGGGTACAACTCACCTTTCTTCTAAAAATATATATTTCCCCATCCATCAGGATGAGAGTCATAATACAAGTTTTCTTTGCTCTTATCTGCCCACTCATGATAACCATGTTCCATAACAACCTTGTTAACATCAGCAGACCCCTAAAGCACTGAAAGTAATGAGCTTATCAAGGTGGACATACCCTTCTCTGCTCCTTAATCACCTTGCAACATCATGGAGGTCACCATTTTCCATTGGGTCTTTCCTTCCAGACAACCCATACTGTCCCTGTCAACTATGGCCACATATATAATTTAATAATAAAGAAAATAATAATGATCCAAGCAGTTTGTGAAAAAGGGAGGAGGAAGTCTCCTTTGTCCTCCAAAATGATTATGCTGCCATGTGGGGCAGTTATAGTGCTCCATTCCATTCCATAAACCTTTAATGGCATAGAGGCAGTTATAGTAAAGGAGGGAACTGGGCAAGCAAGAGTTTTTAAAAAGTTGGATTTTGCCTCAGTTAATTGAAATACTACATATATTTACAAAGAGGAGATCAAAAAAGCCCCCCTTTCTATTGTCAGTGTAGAAATATTATGTATTAATATAGCTCTAATATAGACTATCATAAAAGTGGTTGTATCAATGTATGCATAGAACACATTGGTGCTCTTAAATAGTCATTGTTCTGTCCTTCACAAGGATCAAAGCAAAGTACCATCTCTCCCACAGCATGGAACTGAAGGAAGAGTGCTGTTCAGAAATACATAATCTTATTCCAAATGAGGTAGATTAATCCATATCTACTGTCTAACAGGGTTGTACAAAAACAATTTTTTGGTAAATTTCGGGTTCACGTTTATTGGGCCTGATTTTTTTCACTAAACCCGAAATAAGCCAAATACCCATATTGGTAAATCTCAGTATTCGGCTTATTTTTGGATTTACTGAAAAATTTGGGACCATTATAGTCTATGAGGATTTGTTTCGAAGCTCCTGGGGGGCATTTTTGGAGGTAGGGTCCCCAAATTGGCAGCGTGGCTGCATGCAGGGGACTATTCCTAGATGGACACCAAAGTCTGGTGAACTTTGGAACAGGGAGTCCAATTTCATGGGCCCACAAAGAGGTCGCCCCCATCCTGCAGGCATTTGCGAGCTGAGCTGTCCATCAGTTTTCAGGTTCAAAAGTTCAGTGTGGCCAAGGACTGATGAAAAGAGCCAATTCCAGGCTGGTGCCTCAAAGTCTGGGGGCTGCCTTCATTCCTGGGTCACTTTGCATGATGTCCATGCAAATAAACTTCCAAATGGAGGGGAAAGGCTTAAATGCAAGAGTAATAAGGCACAGAAAACTTTTCTTTTGAAATCAAATGACATCCCGTGAGCAGTCCTTTAATGTGGTCATGAAAAATCTGATTCCAACAGATGGTCACAGTGCAGGGAAACAATATCAGAGCCAGCCAAAGTCATGACCAAGGCAGCTCATGTTAAGAAGATTGCTCATCCACATGGGTGAGGGAGTGTTCTTCAGAAGGCCCATGAGCAGCTGAAGGAAGCTAACTTTCTCCAGACTGGGTAAGCCCCCCTTTTTAAAGTGCAGATCAGTTGGTCAGACAAAGCTGGCTCCGATTACATGACCTGATCTCAAAAGGGCCCCAACTATGGGGCCCTAAGGAAGGAAGGAAGGAAGGAAGGAAGGAAGGAAGGAAGGAAGGAAGGAAGGAAGGAAGGAAGGAAGGAAGGAAGGAAGGAAGGAAGGAAGGAAGGAAGGAAGGAAGGAAGGAAGAGGGGAGAAAGAGGGGAGAAAGCACAGAGCCGTGCCTCTGAGCAAAGGCATACAGCCGAATCTGAAAAGCCGAATACCTATTCGAATTTTTCCGGAATCACCTATTCAGCTTCATTTTTATCTCCAGGTTTTGGTGTCTGGTAAACCTGAATCCCGAAAATTACCAAAATGGCTAATTTTGGGTTTATTTTCAGTTCAGATGTATTGATATGTACAACCCTACTGTCTAGCTTTGTCTCCATAAATGACCTTTCAGTGAAATATTGTTCTACAGAAAACATACAAAACATTGGAAAGTATAAAATATAGAGAGAGATACAAGTGGGGAAATAGTGAAATGCCATAGAACACTGACTTTCCCCACAAATAAAATATAAAATAAAAATAAATTAAATTAAATTAACAAGACAGCAATTTTGTTGTCACTGTTCTTTTAGGACATGGTCAGACAACAGGTATTACACTTGCTCTTAGCCACAAGTCTGAGAAGCAATAGACAACAGGTAACGTCCAAATTTCAAAGAAATATTGTTCATACAAGAGGCTTAAAAGGTTGGGAACTATCCCACCACTATTTCAAACAAATGCTTCTGGGATTATCCCCCCCCCCCATTTCTGTACCAAATATCTTTGCCTTCCTGGACTAATTAATGTGGAATATGCTCATGACTTCTTATCTTCCCTACATTATTTAAGTATCTTGAGGAAAAACTGTTCTCTATCTTTTTAAAACTATTCCTCCTCAATGTCCATCATTTTAGACTACGTTTATTAAGTATGTGTAAGAATTTGCACAACACCCAGTACCAAAGCAGTTCAGAACTTTATTGGAACATAGGCAAGGCCTGGTCTGGGCCTTGAAATATCATAATCACCCATAGCCAGCAACCAATTTAACCAGTGAAACAAGTGAAAAGTGAAGCTAAGCAAAGGCATTTTCCATAAGAGAGCCTGTTAAAATAAATATACAATACAAGAGGGGAACATTATCCAATTCACTGCTCCTCACAAAATATCGTCGTGTCTGTTCATCCCAGTTCTTCGGAATACCCCCTCCACATGGTCTGCCTGCCTATACATATTATCTAACCACTCCTCGTCTCTGTAGAGCTTTTTGCTTGGCTAGATTGAATGCTAACCCTTCTATGGTAATGCAGGGCAGAATTCTGAATATACCATACTCAGACAGGATCTGCCCTTGCTCTTCTGGCTCTATTGACTCATTAGCCCATGCCCTTTTGGAATGCCGCTTTTACGAGGAACTTCGATCGCACTATATTTCCCCCTTTTTAATATACAAATCCAATGCCTCTGTGACTGACATAATGCCTTTTTTACTGATAGGGACCCCAAGGCTACATTGTCAGTGGCAAGATTTGTTTCAGTCCTTATATCCCTCCAACACTAGATATATGCTGCTCAAGATCAATTGATCAAAGAGCTTCTAAGGGATAAAAGGTAAAAGGAAAGGATTATATTAGCAAACAGACATTGTTCTCCCATGTTTCATGGTATTGTCTCAGATTATGGCACTGTAGCTGTTTACTTACATCGCTTGGAATCACTTGACATACACAGACATACACATTCTTCCATCAGCCATTTGGTATGGTAGATTTAAGAGAATTCCCTTTAGTAATAGATGTTGTCCATCTATGATTGGGGTACCTAAAAATTTAATTCACATGTTATTGCACTCTAAGTTTTACTTGAGACTGAGAAATGTTCTTAGACCTCTGTTGTCTTACGCTCAGAGCTTTTTAGACCAGCGGTTGGTGGTGCTTCTTTTAGCAGATGGAAATCTTTTTATTACTCGACAAGTAACCAGATACTTGCTAGCTGCAGTGAGGATACACAAACAGGTTGCATGTGTCCCTAGATAGTATATACCCTGGTTATATACCCTGGTTAGTTTTTGTAATATTACTATGATGTGATAAATGCCTAATAAAAGTGATGATGATGATGATGTACCTATTATTTGAGTGTATGAAATTAGTTTCTTCTGGAAGAAAGTTTGTAGTTGGTATCAGACAGATTCGGCTCCATGACCAGTGTTCACAGCAAGCCAAATCCCTCCCTCATGGCTAGTTAATGTCAACTCTGGACCTACATCTGTTCTCATGCGCAGGTGTGATACAATTTTTTTTCTAGAAATAGTTGGAGTGAATGAAATGAAGCCGTGTAAAGCCTACCAAGATGGTCAAAATTTATCCTATGGGGCTAAAGTTACAGCCATTTGTTTCCATGAGATAGGTTTCAGTCCAGTAGCAACTTAGAGAAAAACAACATTTTGGGGGTATAAGCTTTCACGAAACTGGAGCTATGTGGAGCTACAGACAGTCAGAGGTATTTGACAAAATTGAGCTTTTACTCTCAAATGTTTGTACCTCACAAATGGTATCTAAGAAAACTCTTATATTATCTTTAATTTGCCTTCCTGGAACAAAACCTGCTTGGTCTTCATGTATAAGGTCCTTAATAAAATGCTTTATCCTATTCGATAAGACCGAAGCATAGATCTTATAATCCACATTTAACAGCGAGATAGGTCTATAATTTGAAGTTTTTTCTGGATCTCTTCCTTCCTTAGGTATCAACGATATAAATGCATGTGACCAAGTCTCTGGGGATGCTCCCTTATCCAAAATTGTATTACAAAGTAATACAAAAAAATTCACTAAATTGTCACTGAATGTTTTATAAAATAGTGCAGTAATTCCATCTGGTCCTGGTGTCTTGTCCGTTTTTTGTTTCATTATTGCTTCTTGTATTTCTTCCTTTGTAATTGGAGCATCTATCCATTCTTGTTGGGGCTTTGAAAGGACATTCATCTGTATTGAATTTAAAAACTTGTCTATTTTCTTTTTTGAGATATTTTCTTTCTGATATAACTTAGTACAGAATGAAAAAATTCTTTTTGTATATCCGTAGTTGTATAAACTGGTCCTTTAGCAGATTGAATTTTTGTTATAATCTTCTTTTGAAATGAATCTTTCAGTTGGGTTGCCAAAAAATTTCCAGGTTTATTAGCATGTTCAAAGTATTTTGGTTTATCAGACTTTAAATTTTTGTTCATTTCCTCCATTATTATCAAATTTAGTTGGTGTTTAGATACAGAGATCTTCATTTGTATGTCATTTTTCTCTTCCTCATGTAGAGCCATAACCAGTTTTTGCTCCAAATTTTGTAAATCCCAGAGTATATTATTGGTAAATTGTAGTTGGGTTTTCTTCCACACCGTGTGTTTCTGTATCATAAATCCTCTTAAAGATAATATAAGAGTTTTATTAGACTCATTGGAATATTATGACCAGAATATTCAACAAACGGCGGCCTTTGTATTTTTGGATGCAGAGAAAGCTTTTGATATGGTCTCCTGGGACTTTATGAAAAAGATATTGGAAAAATTAAATTTTGGAGACCGTTTTTTGAGAGGTATATCGGCCATATACACATCCCAACAGGCAAAAATCTTGGTGAACGAATCGATGTCTGATAATTGTTCAATTAAGAAAGGAACCAGACAAGGATGTCCCCTGTCTCCATTATTATTTTTGTTGGTGTTGGAATCACTATGCTGTAAGCTAAGGAGTATGGAGGTCATTCGCGGATTAAAAATTAAAAAACATGAATTCAAATTGAGAGCATTTGCGGATGATCTTCTGTTAATTTTGGAGAACCCAACACAATCAATGAAGATATTGCTGGAAACTTTGGACGATTTTGGAAATGTATCGGGATTTAAAGTTAACCAAGAAAAAACAAAGACAATATTTAAGAACTTATCAGAAACAGAACAACAGGAATTTATATCATATACAGGTTGGGAGAAGGCTAATAAGGTCAAATATTTGGGAATCTGGATCTCTGCAAAGAATAAAGAATTGCTAACTAATAACTATTTTAAATTATGGGACAAAATAAAAACTGACATGATCATTTGGTCAAATAAAAAACTGTCACTTTTGGGACGTATATCAACAGTCCAAATGAATATTTTACCAAGGATGCTTTTCTTATTCCAAAATTTGCCTATAATATCACATGTTAAATACTTTGATACTTGGAGGAAAGACGTATTAAATTTCATCTAGCAAGGGAAAAAGCCGAGGATTGCTTATAAACACTTGGTGGACTCTAAAGTTAGAGGAGGCTTAGCATTACCTAACTTTCAACTCTATGCTGAAGCGGCCGCTTTAGTATGGCTAAAGGACTGGATGAACTTATCTAATTCGCGTTTGTTAGATCTTGAAGGTTTTAACAATATAAGTGGATGGCATGGCTATTTGTGGTATGGTAAAATTAAGATACAAGCATCATTTCGTAACCATATAATCAGGTCCTCCTTATTTCATATTTGGATGAGATATAAACATATTCTTGAACCAGTAACACCGATGTGGATATCACCTCAAAAAATGTTGACATTACGCCCACTTAGACTGGACAAATTTATCACCTACCAAGAGTTAATTAACTGGGAAGGAAAGAAAAGCTCACTAAAAGACTTTCAGTTACTTAAAGACGATTTACAATGGCTCCAATATCATCAAATTAAATCAGTATTTACACAAGACATGAAGAATGGATTCTCTAAAGAAAAATCGCCTTTTCACAGGATGCTATTAGATAATAACACTCAACTGATTTCTAAAATGTATAATCTTCTTTTAACAATTTATTGTGAGCAGGAAATAATCAAACCAACAATGATTAATTGGGCTCAAACTGTGGGACATGATATTGCCCTAAACAAATGGGAAAGACTATGGGTGAAAGACCTGAAAGGAATAAATGTGCAGTCAATTCGAGAAAATATCTACAAAATGATGTACAGATGGCATTTAACACCTAAGAAGATTGCAAGGATTTACAAAGTGACATCCCCTAAATGTTGGAAATGTAATAAAGAAGTTGGTTCTTTTTATCATATGTGGTGGACTTGTGATAAAGCTAAGGATTTTTGGGATATGATTTATAATGAATTAAGACTAATAGTACAAAAAAATATACCCAAAACACCAGAAATGATGCTATTAAGTATGATACCTGATGATTTGTTAATACAAAGGACTTTTTTGATTTATGCGACAACAGCTGCAAGACTGCTTTATGCAGCAAAATGGAAAGGGGCAGACACTCCTGGGAAAAAAGACTGGATTATGAAAATGTTTGAACTGGTGGAAATGGCAAAACTTACAGCTACTTTAAATCAAAAAGACAATGTTCAATTTATGGGGGAATGGGAGGCTTGGATGAAATACTGTGAATATGAATTAGGACTGGGGAAAATGGAAGAGTACCTTTTAATCTGATCTAGATGACATTGCTAACATAAAGAAGTGTAATCAATTATTTTAATAGTATATTGTGATTGAAACTTAATTGAGATATAAGAATAATTAAGATCAGACCATATCACGATGGGATAGAATACTTTATTAAGAGGCGGACGGAGGTGTTGGGGAAGTCAATAAATTTTCCTTTATTTTTTATTTTTATTTAGCATTTAAATAATTATAACAACATTACTTATGATTTAGTTTTTTATATTACTTTTATTGTTGTTTGTTAACGTGGAAAATTTATATTATAAAAACCAATAAAAATTTTCAAAAAAACAAACAAAAAAGGTATCTAAGATGCTTCTGGACTCAAATCTAGCTCTTCTACTGCAGGAGAACGTGACTACACTTCCTGAAGTTGTTTCCAAGAAATTTCCCCAAAGTAACTACCACCTTCAGTATTTAAATAGCTGCTTCCTAGGCCATGTTTGAATACACCCACTCTTCTGAGGAATAATCTATAAATCAGCTATAACACAAGACAAAGTAAAGTTGAGATAAACAATTATTGTGTGAGAAGACAGAAACAAACTGGGAATGAGGATGCAGATCTCTAAACGCCAGAAGAGACTGGCACAAGAAAGCTGATACTGCAATGTCTTGGTGTGTGTTTTTCTAGTGAGATCAACTGCTTGTTTTCTTTTTGGTGGAACAGATTAGCCTGGCTAATCTGAAATGCTAATGAAAAAATGTTTTCTGAAGTAAGCTCATAGTTCAACATCACAATTTGGGGAATGAATAATAGTAAACAATCCAAGTATGTACAAGGCTACTTTTTTCTTTTCATAAGTTGCCCCTTGCTGTTCAAGGCAGGCCTCACAACGATTATATAGCATTTGGGGAAAAAAATAAAACCTGTTAACCCTGCACTAGAGGCCAAAATGGCAAAGATCTCCACGGCCACCATATATTTCCCCTTTGTACTCAGATAAGACGGAACAAAGGAAAACCAAACACTGCAAAAGACCAGCATGCTGAAAGTGATGAACTTGGCTTCGTTGAAAGAATCTGGCAACTTCCTCGCTAGGAAAGCCACAGTGAAGCTGACCATAGCCAGAAATCCCAGGTATCCCAGAACACTATAAAACATAAGTACCGATCCTTCGTTGCATTCTATTATGATTTCTGCAGAGAGAGAACGCATGTCAAGATCTGGGAATGGAGGAGTAGTACACACCCACAGGACACAAATTATGGCCTGAATGAGGGAGCAACAAAGAATAGAGTTTGTGAGTCTTTTCCCTGCCCATTTCCTCAACCTGCTCCCTGGATTGGTGGCCATGAAAGCCAGCACCACAGTGACTGTTTTTGCCAACACGCAAGAAATAGCCACTGAGAAGGTGATGCCAAAAGCAATTTGTCGTAAGCAGCAGGTCACTGGCTGAGGCCTGCCAATGAATAGCAGGGAGCAAAGAAAGCAGAGCACAAGGGAAATTAGTAGAGAATAACTAAGCTCCCGATTGTTGGCTTTGACAATGGGAGTGTCCTGGTTCTTTATGAAAATTCCCAGCACCAAAGACGTCATCAGAGAACAAGACAGTGCCAAGAACACCAAAGTGATCCCTAAAGGTTCTGAGAAAGAGAGGAAGTTTAGAGCTTTTGGAAGGCATTGATCTCTGTTCATATTGGGATACTGATCTTCTGGGCATTTGAAACAGTCATCCATATCTGAAAGAGAGAACATATGATATTATTCATGCAATTGTTTTTCATGCTCCCAGGTACCCAAATGAAGAAGCAGTATTCTAGTTTATTTCTTTACATTGTTTACACGTCTCCTTTCCATCCAATGATGACCCAAAGTGTCTTAGATTGTTCTCCCCCCTTCTCCATTTTATCCTCACAAAAACCCTGTGAGGTACGTTAGGATGCGTGTATGTCCCAAGGTCATCCAGTGAGTTTCCATGGCAGAATGGTGATTTGAACCTGCATCTACCAGACTGTAGTGCTACACTCTAATCCCCACGCAACACTGGTCGATTATTTCTCCTAGACAACCATAAGAACATAAGAAAAGCCATGCTGGATCAGACCAAGGCCCATCAAGTCCAGAAATCTGTTACACAGCGGCCAACCAGGTACCTCCAGGAAGCCCACAAACAAGACAACTGCAGCAGCACCATCCTGCCTGTGTTCCACAGCACCTAATATATTCGGCATGCTCCTCTGATTCTGGAGAGAATAGATATGCATCATGACTAGTTGCCATTTTAACTAGTAGCCATGAATACCCCTCACCTTTCATTAGGACAACTTCATAACAATGCAGTGTAATCAATGGGCCTATCAAGGCCCAAATGAAGGTCCCTCTTTAAGGCCCCCTCCCCTCTTTCATCACTAGGGTTGCCATCTCCAGGTTGGAAAATACCTGGAGATTTTGGGGGTGCAGCCTGTGGAAGGCAGGGTTTGGAGAGGGGAGGGACTTTAATGCTAGTGTTAGTGTGTAACAAAATCGTTTTTGGGACTGGGCCCCTTGCCAGAGTAGGATGGCATAGGTCCATCGGGGTATTTAACGGGTGCGTCAAGATCTTCTGGGCCTGGAGTAGGACCTGGAGTAGGGGTCACTGGGGTGTGGGGGGGGAGTAGTTGTGAATGTCCTGCATTGTGCAGGGGGTTGGACTAGATGACTTTGGGGGTCCCTTCCAGCTCTATGATTCTAGGAGTCTTGCTGGGCGACAAGCCTCCCCACACACTTCGTAATGCCAAAGAGTCCAATTGCCAAGCGGCCATTTTCTCCAGGGGAACTGATCTCTGTCACCTGGAGATCAGTTGTAATAGCAGGAGATCTCCAGCCACCACCTGGTGACTTTGAAGTCTCATGGTGTTCACCACTGTCCATTTTCTTTATCTTTCTATCCAACACTTATTGACCCTGTCCATTGTGTTGTAAAACCAAATTCATTTAATACCACAGAATTGCACAGAGTTATCCAAATGCTTCCCTTCTATAGCCAATGTAAAAAACCTTTATATATAGCTCCATTGGCCAGCTTGTGGGTGGTTTGAATGTACAGAAGTCATAGTTCTCTATAAAAGGCTCTATTATACCTGTTCTTGATTGGCTTGTTACCTTTGCTTATGAATGATTTGTGTCCAATCTTTCCAAGGCAAATCACCACCACCACCCCAGACCACACAGAACTGCCTTGCCTTCTTTAGAATATGTACCCGGATGCCTTAGAAACTGCCATCCTTTTCTGGTGATAGGTGCAACGTTGAGAATTGAGGTGCTTAATTTACGTTCAGATTTACGAGTAACTGTCTAAATTAAACCAATTGTCAGGCTTTTGACATGCTTAGATATTTTTGAGATACACATAAGATTTTCTGAAATGGTCAATAAAGACAATGAATGTTCAACCTGCATATTTTGGACTTTGGAAGTCTGTCAGTCTCTGGGCTGTCATCATCCTAGTTATTTTGAAGAGCTCAAGTGGTGCTAAAACAGGAATGATGAATGCTGTTACACAGTATTTTATGAGAGGTTGCTTCATGTCTCCTACCTTTCTGGTCAGAAATCTTCCCTTCTGGACAAGGAACGCAATTGTAGCAACAAAATTGTTCCTCCTCCTTCATCTGTTTGTAGTAGCCTGTGTGGCAGTTGTCATTACACACAGCAAGGGGCATCACCTAGTCATAAAATTAGGAGAAAATGCATTACTCCTCTGCCTTGATGAAAAGAATACCAATATTGGTTCTCTTCAAGGCCAGGAGAAGAAGGAGCAGAGCTGGTTTTTGTTCCCCAATTTTCACTGCCTTTAAGGAGTCTTAAACCAGCTTACAATCACCTTCCCTTCCACTCCCCAAAACAGACACCTTGTGAGGTAGGTAGGGCTGAGAGAGCTCTAAGAGAACTGTGACTGGCCCAGGGTCACCCAGCAGGCTTCATATGGGGGAGTGGGGAAACAAACCTGGTTCACCAGATTAGAGTCAGCTGCTCTAAACATCTACACCACACTGGGGTTGATGGCCACCGAGGTAGAAAGAAGCTTTACACAGATCATTTTCAGATTAAAAAAAATATTCATTGTCTTAAATATAATAATTCAAATTCCTAATCTTTATTAATTTCCATTGATGCTACTGGTAAATAGAACTTGACCTTAACATTTTGTTTTGGGTATCTAACCAGTTGGAGGTGAACTCTCACAGATGGGAAATATCATCTTAAAATTCAAGCAGCTAGGAGAAAGGGCCTGTAGTTTATCAAGCATTACTTTTTCAAATGCAGAGCTATCATAGTGTGACGTCATGACTTGAAATATGAAGAACTTTTATTACTGTGCAGGGATTTTTAAGTGAGAGGTTTATAGGCAGATCTATATTAAACACAGAAAATGTATAGCACGCTGGCAAGGAGAGATAAACTATCTCTTTCTTTCTCTCTTTCTTTCTCTCTCTCTCTCTCTCTCTCTCTCTCTCTCTCCCCCCCCCCCTCTCTCCCTCTCCCTCTTTTTCTTTTTTTCTTTCTTTTGGAAAAATAATATGCTGCCTCTTCAGGAAAAGAAAAAAAATACCCCATATTGTGAAGCCTAAACAATATATGTTATTTGTATTACTTTACACACCTACATTAATTTGTATGCATTGTGTAATAATATTTGATAATTTCAATATTTGGGATTTTTTTCTTTTCTTTTTCACCCCTCTCCGTCACATTCATATTTATCTTCAGGAAACTGCCTGAAGAGGCTTACAAAATAAAAATAATAAAAAGAAAACATTGAAAGAGATTAATTAAAATCCAGTATTAACAACCCAGCCCTGCATAAACATATGGATTATAAAAATAAATTATTGAAAGCTGAAAATAATATTTCCTAGACGAAAATGTCATTTAAAGATCAACCCTTTAGTTAAACTCCACCACTGCTTGCCCTTTAGCACCCCATACTCTAGCGATAGATACAATTTCCTCCCAGCCAGGGACTGATCATGGCAGACAGATGTGACAGGAGAAAGTACATTAAGAAGAAGTGTTAGGGATGAGATCTGACCTAGATGGCCCAAGCTGGCCTGATCGCATCAGATATTGGCAGCTCAGATCTCAAAAGCTAAGCGGGAGACCACCAAGGAAGTAAAAGGTTGCTTTTCAGAGTCAGGCAATGACAAACTACCTTTCTTTGTGTCTTGCCTTGAGAATCTTACAGGGTTCATCATAGGTTGGCTGTGAGTAGACAGCACTTTACATGTACAAGGGATAAGTTGGTTTAGCTGACCTTACCAATCCTTAATGTGTACATTTTCCACTGTCTGCTGCATCATCTCCCTTTCCATCCAGTTTCCAAGGAGTTTACCTGCACAGTTTCCAGGGAGTTTAACAGCGCAGTCCTAAGTAGGGGGTAGTTAGGGAGCACCCAAGCATGGCACCAGCCTCCTGAGTGGCTTGCCAACCCCAAAAAAGAAGGCAAAATATAATTTTGTAAAAACCCTGTGAACCTCCTCCATAAAGTTTCACGGGGCTATGCCTGCCTTTTCGCAGGTGAAAGTTGCCACCAGCTAAAGAGGGCATTCCTGGGGCAAAAGCGCTTAGGGAATGCCCCAGGAATGCCCCGGAACACCCCCTTTGGTGCTGGCACAAGCCCTTGCACCGGGGAAATGCTGCCAGTGAGGCTGTGCCGGCACCTCAGGCCTTGTGCTGTCCCACCGCTCCACAGAACCGGTGTAAGTGGCCCTGTGCCAGCATCCATGCCAGTTTAGCTGGCGCAAGTAGCACTAACACCAGAGCAGGGATCACACCGGCTCCAAAACCCTTCTGTCCACCCACCCCATTAGGATTGATCTTCCCATAAAGTTTTTCTTCTTCCTCTAAATTTGTGTGATTTGTGTGGTGTTGGGAATGGTGGATGTCTTTCCTCCGTTTCTATGCATTGTACTGCCATGCCTCCATTTTATTCTCCCTTTCCTTTTTTGAATTGCTTTGAGTAAAACACACGGTAAAGAGCCATATAATGACCATTTACATTTCTATTTGACAACCTATATCTCAATCCCACCCTGACCTGGATGGCCCAGGCTAGCCTGATCTCGTCAGATCTCAGAATCTAAGCAGGGTCAGACCTGGTTAGTATTTGGATGGGAGACCACCAAGGATTACCAGGGTTGCTGTGCAGAGGAAGGCACTGGCAAACCACCTCTGTTAGTCTCTTGCCATGAAAACCCCATAAGGGGTCGCCATAGGTCGGCTGCGACTTGACGGCACTTTACACACACACACATCTCAATCCCACCTGATTAAAGGTGTTGTGCCAGGTGATGGCCTCCACGTTAACACTCAACTCATTGCCTGGTAAAGCCTGTGGATCCATCCTGCCTACTTTCACTCTTAAGAAGGACTGATTGGGGAAAGTAACCCAGTTGACAATATCCAATCCAGCTGCTAGTTCACCATTTTCATCAAAAGACACCAGATCCCCAGCACTGTTGTTAAATGAGATACTTCTCAGGAAAGGATGGATCTAAAGAGAAAGAGGAAAATGTTAATTTTGCTAAATGATAAAAGTAAGTGATGTCCTTTTTGTTCCTCTAATATTTAGAAGTAAGAATGAACGTAAATAGTTCATTCCATTCTTAACCTTCAAACAACCAAAAAATACACATATTGCATTTGGGTTACCTATTTCCCCCTAGCTAAATTCCAATCATTCGAAACAACAAACACTCTGTATTGAACCTAAAGGTATTAGAAAACTAACATAGGCCCCTGAACATTAAAGAAACATCTAAAAAAAATGAAAATACCTCATATTAATAACTTTTTGTAGCATTGGGTATATTTTCTACCCTAAGAAAATATCTCTCTGTGGTGAGGTAAATATTTATCAGATAGAGACATTGGTTTATCCTAAACTACTGTATCTCTCAGAGCACTGAAAAAGGTTTTCCTTTGGAAAGAGTTCATGCGGTATTTTTTCCCACCCCAATACATTACATGAGCTGGGTTAACAAACTACCCCAATGAACCCCAAAGACTGGGGTAAAGTGACCACATAAGCCCATCTTTTGACCACTGGAAATGATATACTTACATGGCTGGTATTTGTCTTAAGTCACTAGACCCCAACAAAGAGTTCATCTCTCTCCGGCATTTATCCCAAACAAACCCCTTTTTCCTGTCTCCCTGCTGCCATCACATGCCACTAGTCCAATTGCAGATATAATTGGCCTGAGATCAGTCACTTTATAAGATTTGAATCTCCTCCTCATCTAGGGTTTCCTACTCTGGCTCGGGGTGTTCCTGGAGCTTTGAGGATGGTACCTGGGGTAGACAGGATTTGGAGAGGGCAGGGATCTGACTGAAAATGAGTAATAATAACGTCTACCCTCCAAAGTAGTAATTTCCTCCTGAGGAACTGAGCTGTATAATCTGGAGATCACATAGTCTATAATTCCAGCAGAACTCCAAGTTTTTCCTGGAATTTGTCAATTATATCCATAGTCATATCTCAGGGGTTCTTCACTAAGCATGTGCCAGTTCCATGGTTGCAATGAATCCAGGATTCCAATTTTAGGAGAAAAAAGCACCATTAATTTTCTTGTTGAATATAGCATTCCATTAAAACACAAGAAAAAAATTGAACATTTAGGACTACAAAACTACTTTCGCCTGATCATAGAAAAAGCAAATGTCATACGATAAAACACAGTGCTTCATTCCCCATTCTGAACATCCCTATTCTCAGACTTGGATGTACTGATGAACTGAATATTATCATACTTTAACCCGAAAGCCATGTCAAGAAAACTGCATGGAAATACCTGCCAGTGTTGAGGGTTTGGAAGACTCTCTCTTCCTCTGTTTCTCTTTCCTCCCAATCTTTCCCTGTACACATAAATGTGATGTAAAGCATGTGCTATGGCATAAACTGCATTGTAGACACTGTAGCTGAGGCCTGTCATACTTGTTTCAAAGAAAGCTCCAGGAAGGCTCTCCAGTTTTTCTTCCCCTGTACAGATATCACTGTTCTCTAGCATCTCAATGGAATCATCAAACACACAGTTGAATGCCTGTTCCCAGAAGATTTTGAGAAAGCCGTCTCCATTTGGTGAATTAGGTTGCAGGAACTGAAGGAATTTAGGGAATTCTAGGATTTCATTTGAGTGTATGGCGAAAGATAAGGCCCCATGGAAGACGTTGATATCAAAACCTCTATAAAGTGACAGTGAAGAGAATTCCCAGTGGGCTGTCATAATCCACACCTTAGCTACAGATGTTTCCGGAATCCCTGATAACAACGAATTCATGATTAGCAACAATTTAAAAAATGAAATTGTTTTACGGTCTGCATTTACAATAAATGCTTTGACTGTGGAGTTTATTATGGAATAGTACAGTGGTTTCCAGATCGTTGATATTTCCATCGTTTTTACAACAGAAGTTCCATCTGGTATTTTGACAATATGGGCTACGCAGATGTTTTTCTTGGAAAGCATAGGTACCAAGGTCTGCAGAAACTTATCTCCGAGATCATAGTCTCCCGCCATGATCCCAACCCACGTCCACTGGAGCTGCAAAAGGAGCTGGACCATCCCTGTGTACTGCACTTCTTCGTTGGGGACCATCCGGTAGAAGGAAGAGAACTGGGTTTTAACATTCGTTACCAGAGTGAATACACAGTAAGCAATCTAAACAAAATAAAATACACTGTCAGAACACATTATGCTGTACTGGAATTCTCACTTCCCAAAAGCTGGTGGGAAAATCCAAAATAAACCCACAAGGCTATTTTTACTATCAAAGTTATTTGAAAGAATATGCTTTAAAAATGTGCTTGTATCAATGGCATTCTTTCCCATACAATTAAACCTTTAAGCCAGGGGTCTCCAACATGGAGCCCGTTGGTGCCACGGAGCCCACTGACACCACTCCTGATGCCCGCCAAGGATTTTAGGACAGTGGGTGAAGCCAGATGGCGCTTTTGCCCAGCAAGGCTTCTGATTGGCCCTTGGAGAGCTGATTGGCTGTGCATTGCCAGCAGCTGCCACCACAGCACAAGGACCCTTACTCCATGATGTGTGTAAGCAAGAAAATACTTTTAAGCAACATGTTCATTTGAAAGGGAGAGAGCTTCTGCCTGAATTGTTGTATAGTTATTGTTAGAATTGTCTATATCCTCCCTTCCTGACATTTTGGGGTTGGTTCTGCCTCCTGTTTTTTTTGTGAATTGTTCTACACTGATGGAATGGTCTCTTAATTTAATCCTTTATATCATACTCATAATTTTTGGTTAAGTTTGTGTTTGCATAGTTTGTTTTACATTTTCTGCATTGAATTCTTGTTAGAAATAATGTCACATCATCTGTGCCTCAAAGATATATAAAAATATCATCTCTCTCACCCCCAAACAACGGGTTGAAATGCAGTCAGCAGTTAGCCAGGAGTAAGACACACTTAGCATAGCAGGACTTACTTTTGAGTAGATATGGACAGAATGACACTATTATTGTAAAAGGGATAAACATTACCGCACCCCCTGCAAAGACAGTACTTTCCCTTGGGATGTTTTGTTCTTGCTTGTGGCTAAAGATAAGTATGAATGACACCCTTAAGACATGTGCTTGGTTAATCATATTTTATGCCACTAAAGGTTGTGTGTGTGTTAATCAGATGGCTGAAACTATTAATTAATCTTTCCTGAAGACTGAAACCATTTTCTGATTTTGTGCATTCTCCCTATGTGATCCTATACATAAGAGTGATTTCTTATGTATAGGAACACATAGGGAGAATGCACAAAATCAGAAAGTGATCCTGCCACGTATAAATAATATGACTGGGGTGTAAACATACTCTGATGCAAGGATATTTGCTGGAGAAATGAGCAAGATTTTGGATTCCATCACTCATATCACATGTTCAGACTTTTTATTGTTTGCTCTTCTCAGAACAGAAATGAAGGCCAGAAGACATAGTCAAATTCTGGTTATTAAATTGGGGGCCCTGAAAGGACTTTTGCCCCTCCCCCCTTGGCAGTCAGGACAAGTCTGAAAAGTGCACATCTGGGCTAATTGTGTGGGTTGCAAAACACTGCCATTCCCGACTCCAGTAAGTCTTATTCCATGAAGGGACATAACAGGAGCAGGGCATTCTCTATGAGTGATTTGTCCTTATAGTCCAACTTTTCTCTGTTTTAAAGAAACCAAGGCTTGGGATGCTTGACAATATGGTGGTGGTTTCCTAGCAACAGTCAAAATGACGAGTGAGATCTAACAGAACTTCCTTTTCATAACACTATAGTTTTTAAAATTAATTGGAGACTTTAAATCCGTTTTTTTTCCTTTTTATTTAGATTTCAGATTTTTCTGCAAACCTTGGCCTTCCTTCAGATTTGTAGAGAATCATCCCCCCCCCCGGTCCCTGGATCCATTCTTTGGATTTCTTGATCCACAGTCGATGGCCCTGTTCAGAATAAGGTATAATGTCATAAGACCTGAAATGCTTCCTGGGCCATGCCCATCTTTTTACCTGAGGCACCTTGTAGATTTCTAAGAGATTAGCCATTTGAAGGGATATTTCATAGGTAAGACCACCAATGACAGCAATCAGATTCTTTGACTTGCCACATTTGAAATTGGAGACCATCTTGTTTTGGCAGGTTAGAAGTTTCAGGGTATTCAGAGAAGTCATCCTTATATTCATGTAACTGTCATATATGTGGAAGCCAAGACTGATATTTGGTAGAATGTTGGGGTTCTCATTGACCTCCTTCACAGCAAATATCAAGGATAGAACATGTCGGTAGACCTTTGGTATAGTACTAAAGGAAGAATCACATTATGTATGACACACACATTGAGTACTCATGATACATTTTAAAGAGCATTCCCACTGTACGTATCATCGTGACTACACATATATTTAGGGTGCAAGTTTACATTTCTTCAACCTTATATGTATAAGAAAGAGTTCTTTTAAAAAAACCTTTAGATTACTACAGTTTTTTTGTAGATTTTTGATAATCTTAATATATAGATGGTAGTACTTTCTAGTTGTTGTTTCCAACAATCGCCCAGAAGATATGAAGTTTCTTTAGAGTATTCTGAAACTTTTCAAGTAAAACTGAGCACTCAGTAGAAACATGAGTTCAGGGAAGCGGACAAAACAGATGACTAAGAACAGGGTCTCTCATATCCAACTTGCATTTGGGTGTCAGTCTCTCCATCCTTCATCTCTGGATGGAGATTTACTTTAACTATCATCTTTACTTTAACTGGCAGATAGTTTACAACAAAATAGGACATTTCAAATGACAGGGAATTGGAATGGATCTTCACCAACTGCAACCATCAAAAGATGGATGATGCTTTGGGGGCAAAATAACAGTCATCCTATATGTTCCAGAATTTTCCTAAGGATACAAACAAAATGAAGAGTTGTAGTAAAGGGGGCGTAGACTGATTAGAAAGGGCATGAACAATATTTAATTAGCCTAGTAATAGTCATTAAATCCTGAAATAAGACTTGTATAACCTATTTTTAAGGTTAGAGCTTGACCTTGTCCATATTATTAAAGAAAAAAAAAGTTTTATCTTACATGTCTCCTTCTTCAAGTTTCATACTGGGATAACGCCTAAAAGAAATATCACCAAATAGGCCATCAAAAAATGAACCCATGGCTCCAATTATTTGGTCCCCAAACCGATAATAGTCATAAGTCACCTGGGAAGGGTCTGACATAGTACACAAGTTACTAGCTGTGTCGCTTAGAGTTGAAAGTAACTGCAGCTCGACAATTAAGAGCAACTGGAATACCATTCCCATCTCCAGTTAATCTGAATGCAGCATGTCCAGTTGTTATCATCAGCTTCAACCCAGTTACCAATTTTCAATGCCTTCCCAAAATAAGAAGTAACTGGCAAAGATTGCATTGGTACACTCTGGTCTATTCCCAGTCCATCACCAAAGAATTGAGTGGAAGAGGGATATTTTATATAAAAATTTCAGACCTGAGTTGTTGATTGTGTAAGTGGCCCTGGAATATGCCTACTGGATCTGGCACCACACAGAATGCGCACTTAGTAATTTGGATAATTACAGTATTTAAGTTAACTGTCCAGATCATTGTGCTGCATGGGGCCTCCTTTGTAGCAGAAAGCCAGAAAAAAAAACATGTTTGTTAGTTTTTTGTATATGTCTAATTCAGAAGTCCCCAACTGTTTTGAGCATGTGGGCACCTTGGGAATTCTGAAGGAGGATGGGGGGGTGCAACCTTCTCTGCTCAGTTTCAAGGCAAGTGAGAAGTAGAGGTGTTTGCTTTCCAAAGGTCTTCCTCTACAGAGTCTTCCTTGGTGGTCCCTCCTCCAAGGATCAACCCTGCTTAGTTTAAAAGATCTGATGAGATCAGGGTATTCCATGCCAGTCCACATCCCCATCATGTGGAATACTTCCTTTTTAAAAAAATGAAAGTTGGACCCAGATTAATGCACTCTTCTTCACTATGTGAGCATGCTCGAGAAAGAAAAATAAAATAAAATAAAATGAATGTCTTACACACCGGTTCTCCAATCAACATCCTCTGGGGCTGATCCTTGAAAGAGAAAGTCTTGTGTATTAAGAAGTCTTGGGAGGCAATCCCACCAATGATAAGATTATCTAGCTGATAGAATTTATGAAGAATGGGAAGTGATGAAGCTACAGCACTGGGCAGCCCATTCCTAAAGGGGGGGTAGTTCTGCCTCCTCCGTGGCAAATATCTCAGTCTTCCTGGACTAATTAACCTGGAATATGCTCATGACTTCTTACCTTCCTTACATTATTTAAGTATCTTGAGGAAAAACTATTCTCTATCTTTGTAAAACTATACCTCTTTAATGCACACCATTTTAGTCTACGTTTATTAGGTATGTGAAAGGATTGCACAACACCCAGTACCAAAACTGTTCAGAACTTTATTGGAACATAGGCAAGGCTTGGTCTGGACCCTGAAAGATCATAATCACCCATAGCCAGCAACCAATATAACAAGTGAAAAGTGAAGTTAAGTAAAGGCATTTTCCTTAAGAGAGTCTGTTAAAATAAAAATACAATGCACAAGAATGTTAGCAAATTCACTGCTCCTTACAATATAACAGTATGTACCTGTTACATTAGCATACAGATATTGTTCTCCCATGTTTCATGGTGTTGTCTCAGATTATGGCCCTGTAGACATTTACTTACTTCTCTTGGAATCGCCTGACATACACAGAGCATTTATGCTTGCCAGGCTTAATATTCTTCCATCAGCCATTTTATATGGTAGATTTAAGAGAATTCTCTTTAGTGATAGGTGTTGTCCATGTATGGTTAGGGTACCTAAACATTTAATTCAGGTATTATTGCACTCTAAGTTTTACCTGAGACTGTGGAATGTTCTTTTTCTACCTCTGTTGTCTAACACAGCAGTTAGTGGTGCTTCTTTTAGCGGATAGAAATCCTTTTATTACTCAACAAGTAGCCAGAAACTTACTAGGTGCATCAAGGATATGTAAACAGTTTGTGCATGTCCCTAGATAATGCTACTGCTAATTTTATTTTAACGTTTTATAGCCTGTTTGGTTTTTGAAATCCTGTTTTATAACTACGGTGTGATAAATGCCTAATAAAAGTGATGATGATGGCGTACCAATTATTTGAGGGTTTGAAATTGTTTCTTCTGGAAGAAAGTTTGTAGTTGGTATCAGACAGATCCTGCTCCACAACCAGTGTTCACAACAAGCCATATTTATTTAGTTATTTTTCATATTTGTAGTCTGCCCTCCCCAGCAAGCTGCCTCAGGGCGGATGACATCATTTTATCCCTCCTTCATGGCTAGTGGGCGTCAACACTGGACTTACGTCTGTCCTCATGTACAGGTGTAATACAATTCTTTTCTAGAAATAGTTGGAGTGAATGAAATGAAGCCTTGTAAAGCCTACCAAGATGGTCAAAATTTATCCTTTTGGGCCAAAGTTACAGCTCTTTGTTTGCAAGAGATAGGATTGAGTCCAGCAACAACTTAGAGACCAACAAAATTTTGGGGAGTATAAGCTTTCCAGAGACTGGAGCTATGTTGAGCTACAGACAGACAAAGGTATCTGACAAAGTGGAACTTTGACTCTCAAAAGCTTGTAGCTCAAAAATGATATCTAAGATGCTTCTGGACTCGAATCTAGCTCTTCTACTGCATGTAAACATGGCTACCCTTCCTAATGTTGTTTCCAAGAAATTCCCTCAAAAGTATCTTCTACCTTCAGTATTTAAATAGCTGCTTCCTAGACTTTTTTCAATTTCAGTCGATCTTCTGAGATATAATCCATAAACCAGTAATAATACAAGACAAAGTACAGTTGAAGAAAGTGAGTGTTGTGTGAGTAGAGAGAAACAAACTGGTAACGAGGATGTGGATCTCCAAACACCAGAAGATTCTTCTGGTATAAGAAGCTGATACTAAAATGTGTTGATGTGAGTTTGTCTAGTGACTTCAAATCCACTGCTTGCTTGCTTGCTTGTTTGTTTTTTAGGTGGAACAAATTAGCCTGACTACTCTTTTGGCATTTATTTCAAAAAACATTTTCTGAAATAAGCTCATAGTTCAACATCCTATTTTGGGGAATGAATAATAATAAACAGGCAAAAACATGGAAAAGGCTACTTATTTCTCTTCATAAGTTGGCCCTTGCTGTTCAAGGCAGGCTTCGCAATGATTATATAGCATTTGGGGGAAAAAATAAAAGCTATTAACCCAACACCAGAGGCCAAAATGGCAAAGATCTCCACGGCCACCATATATTTCCCCTTTGTACTCAGATAAGACGGAACAAAGGAAAACCAAACACTGCAAAAGACCAGCATGCTGAAAGTGATGAACTTGGCTTCGTTGAAAGAATCTGGCAACTTCCTCGCTAGGAAAGCCACAGTGAAGCTGACCATAGCCAGAAATCCCAGGTATCCCAGAACACTATAAAACATAAGTACCGACCCTTCGTTGCATTCTATTATGATTTCTGCAGAGAGAGAACGCATGTCAAGATCTGGGAATGGAGGAGTAGTACACACCCACAGGACACAAATTATGGCCTGAATGAGGGAGCAACAAAGAATAGAGTTTGTGAGTCTTTTCCCTGTCCATTTCCTCAACCTGCTCCCCGGATTGGTGGCCAGGAAAGCCAGGACCACAGTGACTGTTTTTGCCAACACGCAAGAAATGGCCACTGAGAAGGTGATGCCAAAAGCAATTTGTCGTAAGCAGCAGGTCACTGGCTGAGGCCTGCCAATGAAGAGCAGGGAGCAAAGAAAGCAGAGCAGAAGGGAAATTAGTAGAGAATAACTAAGCTCCCGATTGTTGGCTTTGACAATGGGAGTGTCCTGGTTCTTTATGAAAATTCCCAGCACCAAAGACGTCATCAGAGAACAAGACAGTGCCAAGAACACCAAAGTGATCCCTAAAGGTTCTGAGAAAGAGAGGAAGTTTAGAGCTTTTGGAAGGCATTGATCTCTCTTCATATTGGGATACTGATCTTCTGGGCATTTGAAACAGTCATCCATATCTGAAAGAGAGAACATATGACTTTTAAAGATGTCAATCATGCAATTGTTTTTCATGCTCTCAGATAAGGTTTCCAACCTCCAGGTACTAGCTGAAGATGTCCTGCTATTCCAACTTATCTCCAGCCAATAGAGACCAGTTCACCTGGAGAAAATGGTAACTTTGGCAATTGGACTCTATGGCATTCAAGTCCCTCCCCTCCCCAAACCCTATCCTGCTCAGGCTTTGCCTCAAAAACCTCCCACCGGTGGCAAAATGGGACCTGGCAACCCTACTTCCAGATAGCCAAATGAAGAAACAGTATTCCAGTTTATTTATTTACATTGTTTACACCCCTCCTTTCTGTCCAATGATGACCCAAAGGGCCCCAGATTGTTCTCCCCCCCCTCCATTTTATCCTCACAAAAACCCTGTGAGGTATATTAGGATGAGTGTATGTCCCAAGGTCATCCAGTGAGTTTCCATGGCAGAGTGGTGATTCGAATCTGCATCTACCAGATTGTAGTCCCATGTTTTAATCACCACACTAAACTAGTTGATTACTTCTCCTAGAGAACCAGATGAAGACCCCATTTGTACATGAACTATCATCTTTTCTAAGCTATTTCAATTAAACTTCCCCTAATTCTATTTATGTACACTTCAAGTTGAGACTTAGTAAAGTATCCTTGCAATTAAAAGCAGAGTTTCACTCTTCTCGTTTCCTTTCATTGACTTCTTAGGTTGTAACTCTGTTTAGGATAGGACTATACATTTTCTGCTGCCCACCATTTTAGTGTAACTCCACCCCAGCATGATAGATGAGTCTATGAATATAGCTTCTCTTTGCTCTTAATTCATCACTTATACTAATGGCTTTCCAAAATAGCTTTTTCATTAGGAGCAACTTTATAAACAATGCAGTGTAATCAATGGGCCTATCGATGCCTAAATGGTGGTCCTTCCACCAAGACCCCCTCCTTCATTACCTTGAAGACTCATAGAGTTCACCATTGTTCATTTTCTTTATCTTTCTGTTCAACTTATATTGACCCTGATGTGTTGTAAAGCCAAATTCAATTAATACCACCGAATTGCAGAGTTGTCATAACGGTTCCCTTCTATAGCTAGGGTTGCCAGACACCAGGTAATGGCTGGCAGTTGCCCACCAATTAAGAGGGCTGTCCACCTCTCCTCAGCTGGTTGGTGGGCAGAAGCAGGCCAGCTGAAGGGGAGGGGTGATTAACCTTTACTTTACCTTTTATCCCTTAGAAGCTCCTTGATCCATTGATCTTGAGCAGCATATATCTAGTGTTTGAGGGATATAAGGACTGAAACAAATCTTGCCACTGACAATGTAGCCTTGGGATCCCTATCGCTTAGTAGAAAAGGCATTATGTCAGACACAGAGGCATTAGAGTTGTATGTTAAAAGGGGGGAGATATAATGTGATCGAAGTTGCTCGTAAAAGCGGCATTCTAAAAGGGCATGAGGTAGGGAATTGATAGAGCCAGAAGAGCAAGGACAGGTCCTGTCTGGATATGGGGGGGGGGGTGATTAACGTCACTTTCTTAATCGTCCCTACCCTTCAGCTGGCCTTCTTCTGCCTACCAGCCAGCTGAGGAGCGGAGGTACTTGGAAGTGACGGCGATGTTCTAGCACATTCCTCCAAAAATATATATATGGAAACCATTTATTCTTTTTTTGGGGGGAGAGGAATGTGCTAGAGCATCCCCATCACTTCTGGGTTGACCTTGGAAGTGACTTTAATCACCGCCCCTTCAGCTGGCCTGCTCCTTTATTCCAGAAGTGATGTTATTGTGTTGATCACCTCCCCAGCCCAACAACAACAAAGCTCCCGCTGGTGGCAAGGGGGGACCTGGCAACCCTATCTCTAGTCTAAGTTAAAAAAGAAAATCTGTAGATATAGCTCCATTGGCCACCATGTGGGCAGTTTGTATGTACACAAGGCATAGTTCTCTTTAAAATGCTCTATTATGCCTGTTCATCATCATCATCATCTTAGACCTTTAATGGCATAACAATTATTACAAAAGAATGGGATCATAAAACATAATAACAATAATTTAAAAGTAGATAAAATAAGGAACAATATGATCAAAGATCAGGACTTCCAAGATTTTGCACTCTCAGCACATCTGCTAAAAAATTGGCAACATCCTCAGTAATCTCAGTAATTCAATAATCAGTAATTATTGAATGGAATCATTCAATAAAAATTGACATTTTATTTTATTAGACGAGATTATAACCAGGTTTTTAACCATTTCCCACGGGATGTTTCATATAAAGAACAATCAAACATTTTATGTTCAATTGTATCTAGGGAGTTGGGACCACAAGGACAAATCCAATCCTGTTTTGGAATTTGATGGTACCTTCCACGAAGCATCCTTGATGGAAAAGCATTAACTCTAGCAAGAGAGACTACTCTACGAAGGATAGGGATATCCAGATTATAAAAATAATGGGGAGTACTGCCAAAATTATTCTTAAGACCCAACATTGCAGAAGAGCAAACATAAGGTTGGATTGGATGCATTTTTTGAATCTCCACATCTAAGAAACATTATTTAATAACTTTAAAAATGTGGGCTTCAGTAGTTAGAACCAAATCCTCCAAACAAACACCAATGGATCTTATTTTGGTTAAAATTGTATGGTCCCAGGAGATATGGTGAATTTCTTTTAACAAAAGTGGTAAGAGGGAGCCATGCTCAGTTCTAAAGTACAATTTGAGCCAATATCGAACAGTTAATAACCAAGCCTTGGTTTCAATCAAATTTTGGCCTAGTTCAGAGCAGTTTGCATGGCAAGAAGCACAATTAGGGAAACCCAAGATTTGTCTAAAAAAATTTGCTTGTACAGATTCTAATTCACGATAAAAAGCATTGATTCAAATAGGAATACCATACAAAGTCTGAGATAAAATTTTTGAGTTGAATACTTTGACTGCAGCGGGAACAAATTGAATGCCCTCAGAAAAAAAGAAAGACTTTAATTGATTTGAAGAAATTCTCCCTAATTTGGCAGTCCTATTTCTATGTATTGCCCATTTGAGATTAAAGGTAAAAGCCAGATATTTATAACTCTTTACCTGTTGAATTTTGACCTTACCAATATGCCAACTAGAGGGCGACCAATTCTTTGAGAAAACTAAGACATTGGTCTTAGAATAATTAATTTTAAGGAGGTTTAGATGGCAATATTTCTCAAAGGCCCCTAGATAACGTTGGAGTCCAATTTTAGAAAAAGATAAAATTGCGGTGTCATCGGCATATAGAAGGATAGGCGCTGCTTTGCCTCCTAATTTTGGTGGGTGACCATTGATAGGTTCCAAAACACAAGCCAAATCTGAGAGATATAAATTAAAGAGAAGGGGGGCAAGGATACATCCTTGCTTCACTCCTTTATTAGATGGAATTTTCCCAGTAAGTCCGCCATTTGAGGAATACTTTACTTGGCTTGTTGTGGATGTGTGTAATTTTTTTAAAAGGAATAAAAGACGTTGATCAATTCCCAATTTAATCAGCTTAGTCCAAAGTTTATCTCTAGTAATTGACTCAAAGGCGCTTTTTAAATCAATAAAGGCGACAAAAAGTTTCTTCTTGCCTAGTTTCATACATTTTTCTGCAAGTGAAGCAAGGATCAAACAATGATCCAGAGTTGATTTATTTTTGGAGAAGCCGATTTGCTCTGGGCCAACAATAGAATTACCCTTTACCCATCTAAGAAGACACTGTTCTAAATGTGTCATGAGTCAGCCTGCAGAGACCTCCTCTGACGAAGGGGAAATAGAAGCTAGGACAGAGGGACATCCTCAGGCAGAAGTCCCACAGGAACAACCACAGGGCCTACAGCCTGCCAGAATAGAGGATCAGCCAAAGTCAGGAGATGACTGCAGTCACCATGCCTGCAGCCTGCCAGCTCAAGGTCTCCAGTTGGACCTGACACCTTGCAACTTGCAGTGTCTCCAGAGCAGAGAAGAAAACAGGTCAGTCTGGCAATGCAGCAGAGACGGCAGAGTGCTAGACTGAAGGCTTTACAGAGGAACCTCCTCAGTAGCAGTGATGAGGAAGAGCAGGGCTGAAGCACCACCTGTGAACTCAGCCTCATCAGCATCAGCTGGCTCTGCTACAGCAGCAGGGGAAGAGATTTAAGCCATCAGTTAGGCTTGGCTATTGTGCAAGCAACTTGTCACCAACCTCCTTGTGTACCGGCCTTGTTTCCCTGCTATCCTTTGGATTCCTGGTATCCTGACTTCTTACTGGCTTTGACTAATGCCTTGGACTTCTTGGTTGGCTGAGAAAAAGCCGATTGAAGTTGAACCCAGCAAAGGTGAATGCCCTGTGGCTAGGTTGGGGTGGTTTGGGATCAGGGTGCCAGCTCCCAGTTCTTGATGGTGTGCAACTAACATTTGCACCTACCGTCAAGAGTCTGGGGGTGATCCTGGATGCCTCCTTATCTATGGAGGTCCAGGTTACAGCCATGATTAAGGTTGCTTTTCTCCATCTGTGCCCTATCCTTTTTCCAGCTGGTGCCCTATCTCTATCTAGCCATGGTGATCCATGCAATGGTCACCTCTAGGCTAGTCTACTGTAACTCGCTCTACATAGGGCTGCCCTTGCAACTGACCCAGTGTCTCCAGCTGGTACAGAATGCAGCAGCGAGACTCCTTACAGGGGTCTTGCCTGAGAGCATATACAACCAGTGCTCTGCCAACTACACTGGCTCCAGTTAGAGTATAGGATCAGGTTAAAGGTACTGGTTTTGACCTTAAAAGCCTTACACGGAATTTGAGGGCAATCTGGCTGCGACATCTGTCACCCCATTGATTGCCAGGGTTGATTTGGCCTTACACGGCCTGGGACCTTTGTATCTTCAGGTTCACCTCTCCTGGTATTCCCCCTGAAGATCTTTATGGTCATCTGATCATAATCTACTGGTGGTCCCTGGCCCTAAGAGTGTGCGGCTGTCCTCGATGAAAGCCAGGGTCCCTGGCTCCGGCCAGGTGGAATGCTCTGTCTGGTGACCTAAAGAGTTCCGCAGGGCCTGCAAGACAGAGCTATTTTGCCAGGCCTATAGTTGAGGGCAGCCACGGGTATCATCTTTGCTGGCCGGCCTACCTTTACCCCCTCCTTTTTATGTTACGTTGTATGTCAACTTGAGAGGTCAACCTGCCGCTTGTCTCGGGCAATATAATTTGGCACCATCTTGAGTTTCGAGACTAGAGTTCTGCATTTGAGGGTTATTTTATCATGCCAATAAAGGTGTCTGAAACTGAACTTGAGGGTTATTTTAATAGGGATTTTACTGTTTTAAAACATACAATTTATTCTTAATTTTATTGTTTACTATTATCAATGTATTTTAAATGATATTACCTGCCCTGAGCCTGGCCTCAGCCGGGGAGAACCGGCTATAAGTCGCAAAATAAATAAATAAAGTGGGCTTTTGGAATCCCAAGTACTTTTGAAGAACTCAAGTGGTAGTAAAGCAAGAATGATGAAAAATGTCACACAATATTTTGTGAGAGGTTGCTTGATGTCTCCTACCCTTCTGGTCAGAAATCTTCCCTTCTGGACATGGAACACAATTGTAGCAACAGAATTGCTCCCCCTCTTTCTTCTGTTTGTAGTAGCCTGGGTGGCAGTTGTCATTACACACAGCAAGGGGCATCACCTAGTCATAAAATTAGGAGAAAATGCATTACTCCTTGATGAAAAGTTTACAAGTATTGCTTCTCTTCAGGGCCAGGAGAAGATTTGGTTTTTTTACTCTACATTTCTATACTTTTAATGAGCCTCAAACCAGCTAACAATTGCCTTCCCTTCCTCTACCCAAAATAGACACCTTGTGATGTAGGTGGGACAGAGAGTTCAGAGAGAACTATGACTAGCCCAAGATAGAATTGTCAAGCATATAGAAGGTCAAGCCCTGCTGAAGAAAAACCTAACATGGTTTCTGTAAAGGAATGTCCTGTCTCACTAACCTTGTAGAGTTTTTTTTTGAAAGTGTATGTGTCAATAAGCATGTGGACAGGAATGAGCCTGTGGACATTGTGTATTTGGATTTCCAAAAGGCTTTTGACAAAGTCCCCCACCAAAGACTGCTAAGCAAACTTCATAGTCACGGGATAAGAGGACAAGTACTCTTATGCATTGAGAGCTGGCTGAAAAATAGGAAGCAGAGAGTAGGAATCAATGGTCAGTTTTCCCAATTCAGGGATGTGAACAGTGGGGTCCCTCAGGGATCTGTGTTGGGACCGGTGATTTTCAAACTGTTCATCAATGCCATGGAGTTGGGGGTGAACACTGAGGTGGCCAGGTTTGCAGGTGACACCAAATTATTTAGGCTGGTTAAAACAAAATTGAAGAGCTCCAAAAGGATCTCTACAAACTGGACAAGTGGGCATTAAAATGGCAAATAAGATTTAATGTGAGCAAGTGTAAAGTGGTGCATATTGAGGCAAAAAATCCCAACTTCACACATACACTGATGGAAGCTGTGCTGACAGCGACAGACCAAGAAAGGATCTTGAGGTGGTAGTGGATCGCTCAATGAAGATGTAACCCAGTGTGTGACTGCTGTGAAAAAGGCAAATTCCATGCTGGCCAAATTAGACGAGGAATAGAGAATAAAACTGCTGCCCTTGTACAAATCTATGGTGAGACCACACTTGGAATACTGTGTACAGTTCTGGTCACCACACCTACAAAAGGATTTCGCGGAGCTTGAGAAAGTGCAGAAAGGAGCAAGCAAAATAATCAGGGGGCTAGAGCTACTGCCCTATGAGGAGCAGCTGAAACGCTTAGGGCTGTTAAGCTTGGAAAGAAGGTATTAAAGGGGAGACATGATAGAGGTCTATAAAATGATGTATGATATGGAGACGGTGGACTGGGAAAAGCTTTTCTCCCTCTCTCATAATACTGGATCGTAGGGTCATCTGCTGAAGCTGGAGGGTGGAGATTCAAAACAGATAAAAGGAAGTATTTCTTCACACAACACATAGTTAAATTGTGGAACACCCTGCCCAGAATGTGGTGATGGTTGCCAACATGGAAGGTTTTAAGAGGGGAGTGGACATATTCATGAAGGAGAGGGGTATTCATGGATACTAGTTGGTAGTGCTGCTGCAGTTGCCTTGTTTGTGGGTTTCCTAGAGGTTCCTGGTTGGCTACTGTGTGAAGAGACTGCTTGACTTGATGGGCCTTGGTCTTATCCAGCAGGGCTTTCCTTATGTTCTTATGATCTCCGGGGGACAGAGATCAGTTCCCCTGGAGAAAATGGCCACTTTGGCAATTGAACTCTCTGGCAATGAAGTCCCTCCCATATTGCGTTCTTAAGGTCACCCAACAGGATTCGTGTGGAGGAGTGGGGAAACAGCTCCGGTTCAGCAGATTAGAGTCTGCCGCTCTTAACCACTACATCACACTTGAGTTGAAGGTCAGAGAAGTACAATGGAACTTTAAACAAATAATTTTCAGGTTTTTAAAAAATCATGCATTGTTATATATATAATAATTCCATTTCCTATTTTTATTAATTTACATTGATGCCAATGGTAAATAGATCTTGAGTGTGAAGGTTTTTTTGTTTGTTTGTTTTCTAACCTTTTGGAGCTGAACTCTCACTGATGGGAAATGTCCTCTGAAAATTCAAGCAGCTAGGAGAAAGTTTATCAAATATTACTTTGTAACATGCAGAGCTATCATGGTATGACATGAATTGAAACATGAGGAAAATTTATCTCCTGTCCTGGGATGTTCAAGTGAGAGGTTTATAGGGAGATCTATTTTAAACATAGGAAAAGTAGAGCACACTGATGAGGAGAGACAAACAGCATGCTGTGGAGTTGTGGATGCCGGACGTCTCTCCTCTGTTTCTATGCATTGTACTGCCATGCCTCCATTTTATTCTCCCTTTCCTTTTTGTATTGCTTCGAGTAAAACACACGGTAAAGAGCCAGATAATGACCATTTACATTTCTATTTGACAACCGATATCTCAATCTCACCTGATTAAAGGTGTAGTGCCAGGTGATGGCCTCCACGTTAACACTCAACTCGTTGCCTGGTAAAGCCTGTGGATCCATCCTGCCTACTTTCACTCTGAAAAAGGACTGATTGGGGAAAGTAACCCAGTTGACAATATCCAATCCAGCTACTAGTTCACCATTTTGATCAAAAGACACCAGATCCGCAGCACTGTTGTTAAATGAGATACTTCTCAGGAAAGGATGGATCTAAAGAGAAAGAGGAAAACGTTAATTTCGCTAAATGATAAAAGTAAGCGCTGTCGTTTTCATTCTCCTCTCTATATTTAGAAGTAAGAATAAACATAATTCTATCCTTACCTTTCAAACTAAAAAATACACATATTGCATTTGGGTTATATATCTCCCCCTAGCAAAATTCCAGTTATTAGAAACAACTAACACACTGTATTGAGCCGAAGGTATTTGAATACTAACATAAACTTTTAAAGAAACATCTGAACAATTTTAAAGATTTTTAAAGAAACATCTGAACAAATCTAAAATAGCTCATGTTAATAACTTCTTGTACCATGAGGTATATTTTCTACTCTAAGAAAATAGCTCTCTGTGGTGAGGTAAATATTTATCAGGAAGAGTCACTGGTTTGTCCTGAAGTACTGTATCTCTCAAGTCACTAGACCCCAACAAGGAGTTCATCTCTCTCCAGCTTTTGTCCCAAACAATCCCCTTTCTCCTGTCTCCCTGCTGCCATCACATGCCACTAGTCCAATTGCAGATATAATTGCAGTCTGATGGCCTGAGATCAGAGTCACTCTATAAGATTTGAATCTCCTCGTCATCTTGGTTTGCCAATACTGGCTTGGGATGTTCCTGGAGCTTTGAAGATGATCCCTGGGGTGGTCAGGATTTGGGGAGGGAGCTCACTGGAAATGAATTATATACAGTCAACCCTCCAAAGTAGTCATTTTCACCAGAGGAACTGAGCTCTGTAGTCTGGAGATCAGTTGTAATTCCAATCAATTAATACACAAGGGGAAAAATGAATACTTGGGACTACAAAACTATTATAGCCTGATCATAGAAAAAACATATGTCATATGCTTAAACACAAAACTTAATTCCCCTTTCGGAACATCAGTTTTCACAGACTTGAATGTATTGATGAACTGAATATTATTGTACATTAACCCAATAGCCATGTCAAGAAAACTGCATGGGATGTTAAAAAAAATACCTGCCAGTGTTGAGGGTTTGGAAGACTCACTCTTCCTCTGTTTGCCTTTCCTCCCAATTTTTCCCGGTACACATAAATCTTATGTAAGGCATGTGCTATGGCATAAACTGCATTGTAGATACTGTAGCTGAGGCCTGTCATACTTGTTTCAAAGAAAGCTCCAGAGAGGCTCTCCAGTTTCTCTTCCCCTGTACAGATATCACTGTTCTCTAGAGTCTCAATGGAATTATCAAACACACAGTTGAATGCCTGTTCCCAGAAGATTTTGAGAAAGCCGTCTCCATTTGGTGAATTAGGTTGCAGGAACTGAAGGAATTTAGGGAATTCCAGGATTTCATTTGAGTGTATGGCAAAAGATAAGGCCCCATGGAAGACGTTGATATCAAAACCTCTATAAAGTGACAGTGAAGAGAATTCCCAGTGGGCTGTCATAATCCACACCTTAGCTACAGATGTTTCCGGAATCCCTGATAACAACGAATTCATGTATAGCAACAATTTAAAAAATGAAATTGTTTTACGGTCTGCATTTACAATAAATGCTTTGACTGTGGAGTTTATTATAGAACTGTACAAAGGTTTCCAGATTGTCGATATTTCCATCATGCTTACAACAGAAGTTACATCTGGTATTTTGATAACATGGGCTATACAGATGTTTTTCTTGGAAAGCATAGGTACCAAGGTCTGCAGAAACCTATCTCCGAGATCATAGTCTCCCGCCATGATCCCAACCCACGTCCACTGGAACTGCAAAAGGAGCTGGACCATCCCTGTGTACTGCACTTCTTCGTTGGGGACCATCCGGTAGAAGGAAGAGAACTGGGTTTTAACATTCGTTACCAGAGTGAATACACAGTAAGCAATCTAAACAAAATAGAATACATTGTCACAACACATCGGAGACATTATGCTGTACTGGAATTCTCACTTCCCAAAAGCTGGTGGGAAAATCCAATGTAAACAAGGATATTTTTACTATCAAAAGTATTTGAAAGAATGTGGTGAAAAAATGGGCTTGTATCAGTGGCATTCCTTCCCAAACAATTGAACTTGTAAACCAGAGGTCTCCAACATGGTACCCATGGATGCCATGGAGCCCACTGACACCACTCCTGATGCCTGCCAAGTGGTTTAGGAAAGTGGGTTAAGCCAGATGGAGTTTTTGCCCAGCAAGGCTTCTGATTGACCCTTGGGGATCTGATTGGCTGTGCAACTCTAGAAAGACATTGCCTACCGGCTGCCACCACATCACAAGGATCCTCACTGCATGATGTGTGCAAGCAAGAAAATATTTTTAAGCAACATGTTCATTTGAAAAGGAGAGCTTCTGCCTGAAATATTGTAAAGTTAAAAATAAATAATAAATAAATAATAAAATGACCCTGTCACATATAAACAATATGATTGGGGTGTAAACATACTCTGAAGCAAGGATATTTGCTGGAGAAATGAGCAAGATTTGGCACCTCCATCACTCATATTACATGTTCAGACTTTTTATTGTTTGCTCTTCTCAGAACAGAAATGAAGGCCAGAGGACATAGTCAAATTCTCGTTATTAAAGTGGGGGACCTGAAAGGGCTGGTGCCCTCTCTTGGCAGTCAACACTAGTTTGAAAAGTTTCACATGGACCCTTCACCTGGGCTAGTTGTGTGGATTGCAAAACACCACTGTGCCTAACTCCAGCAAGTCCTATTCCATAAATGGACATAAAAGGAGCAGGACATTTTCCAGGACTGACTTGTCTATGTAGTCCAACTTCACTCTCCTTTACAGAAACCAAGACTTGGAAAGCTCAACACTATGACTGTGGTTTTATAGCAACCACCAAGATAACCAGTGGGAGCTCACAGAACATTCTTTTCATTACACTACAGGTTTTTAAATTAATTGGCGACTTTTAATCCTGCTTTTTGCTTTTTTGATTTCTGATTTTTCTGCAATCCTTGGACTTCAGATTTGTAAAGAAAGCACCTGCCCCCCCTCCCCACAACTGGTCCCTGGCTCCATTCTTTGGATTTCTTGATCCACAGTCAATAGCACAATTCGGAATACACTATAATGATATAAGACTTGAAATGCTGCCTGGGCTATGCCAGTCTTTTTACCTGAGGTATCTTGTAGATTCCTAAGATACTAGCCATTTGAAGGGATATTTCATAGGTAAGACCACCAATGACAGCAATCAGATTCTTTGACTTGTCACATTTGAAATTGGAGACAATCCTATTTTGACAGGATAGAAGTTTCAGGGTATTCAGAGAAGTCATCCTTATATTCGTGTAACTGTCATACACGTGGAAGCCGAGACTGACATTTGGTAGGATGTTGGGGTTCTCATTTATCTCCTTCACAGCAAATATCAAAGACAGAACATGTCTGTAGAACTTTGGTACAGTACTAAAGGAAGAATCATATTATGTATGACACACACATTCAGCACTCATGATACATTTTAAGAGCATTCCCGCTGTGCTCATGACTACACATATATTAGGATATAAGTTTACAGTTCTTCAAACTTATATGTATATGAAAGAGTTCTTTAAAAATCTTTTTAAAAGTCTACAGTTCCTTGTAGACTTTTGATCATCTTAATATATAGGTTGTTGTACTTCTTATTTGTTGTTTCCAACATTCTCTCAGAAGATATGATGTTTCTTTAGAGCATTCTGCAAATTTTCAAGTAAAACTGAGCTCTGAGTAGAAAAATGAGTTCAGGGAAGGGGACCAGTAGGAACAGTGTCTCATATATTCAACTTGCATTCGGGTGTCAGTCTCCAGGCAGCTGGCCTTGAAGGTTCTCCATCCTTCATCTCTGGATGGAGATTTACTTTACCTTAAAAATAAATAAATCATTGTATATGCTCCAAGATTTGACTAAGGATATAAACAAAATAAAGTGTTGTAGTAAAACAGGGGGGTTGTACTCTAATGTTTTATTGGGGGGTAGTCTGATGTTTTATTGAATCTAACACAAGATGCATAAGTTGGTACACCACTGGAGCATCATAATGGGTGAGGCAGAAAGTGCTCATAACAGGAGATAATGAGGTATGATTGAAAGAATTTGTGGAAGACACAATGGACAACAGGAGTAAGAAAAGCCCAATTTAGAAAGGGCATGAACAATTTTTAATAAGACTAATAATAGTCATTACATCCTGAAATAAGACTTGTATAAGCTATGTTAAAGGCTATGGCTTGACATTGTTTATATTATTAAAGAAAAAAGAAAGTTTTATCTTACATATCTCCTTCAAGTTTCATTTTGGGATAATGCCTGAAAGATATTTCATTAAATAGGCCACCAAGAAATGAACCCATGGCTCCAATGATTTGGTCCCCAAATTGATAATAGCCATAAGTCACCTGGGCAGGGTCTGTCATGGTACACAAGACACGAGGTGTGTGGCTTATACTTGCAAGTAACTGCAGCTTGAAAATGAAGAGCATATGGAATATCTTTGTCATCTCTGGTGAATCTGAATGCAGCATGTCCAGTTGTTATCATCCAGCTTCAACCCAGTTACCAACTGATCATATTCAATGACTTTCCAATATTTTAATAAGGAATAATTGGCAAAGATTACACGGTTACACTCAGATCTATTCCCAGTCCATCACCAAAGAATTGAGTGGAAGAGGGATATTTTATATACAATTTCAAACCTTTGTTGATTGTGGAAGTGACTGTGGAATATGCCTACCGGATCTGGCACCACACTGAATGGGCATTTAGTAATTTGGAATAATTACAGTATTTAAGTCAATGGTCCAGATCATTGTGTTGCATGGGGCCTCATTTGTAGCAGAAAGCCAGAAGAAAACATGTTTGTTAGTTCTTTGCATATGTCTTATTCAGGAGTTCCCAACCTTTTGAACGTGTGGGCACCTTGGTTATTCTGAAAAATGGCTCCAGCCAGTTTCTAGAAACAGTTAGTGGGTGCCAGAAAAGGAGTTGGCAGGAGCCATGGTGCCCACAGGTTCCAATTTGGGAGCCCTACAGCCATCTCCTGAGCTTGGGATGGCATGGCCGTGGCACCTCCAAAGCCATTTCATGGCTGCCAAAAGGTTTTTAAAAAGTCTTTTAAAGGCTTTTTTTTTTAAAGGGCCTTTTTGCTCCTTAAACAATAGTGATGCTGCACCTGCTAAAAAGCAGTTGCAGCAACGCCTTTCTCGACACCTGCGTTCCGGGCCGAAAAGGGACAGGAAGCTGCCTACAGGCAGCTCCACCCCCTGGCATGCCCCAGGAATGCACCCAGGATGTCGGGACGCCCCCTGGAAGGCTGGCTTTGGGATTTATGCCAGTGGGATGCTGGTGGAAGTCCCAGCCAGTGTCCCTGGGTGGTGCTGCCACTGCAGCACCGGAACACCAGCATCCGGGCCTCCTCGCCAGTGTTGGGGCCCCTCACAGAGGCGTAAGTAGCCTGGGTGCTGGCGTGGGGGGGGGCTCTACACCGGCGCAGCCCCTTCCTGGCCTCCTGAGCCAGCGTGGTGTAGCGGTTAAAAGCAGTGGTTTGGAACGATGGAGTCTGATATGGAGAACCAGGTTTAATTCCCCACTCCTCCACATGAGCGGTGGAGGCTAATCTGGTGAACTGGATTTGTTTCCCCACTCCTCCACATGAAGCCAGATGGGTGACCTTGGGCAAGTCACATTCTCTCAGTTTCACCTACCTCACAGGGTGTCTGTTGTGGGGAGGGGAAGGGAAGGTAATTGTAAGCCGGTTTGAGTCTCCCTTAAATGGTAGAAAAAGTCAGCATATAAAAACCAACTCTTCTTCTTCTTCTTTCATCCTCAGAGGTCAGGAATGGGCTGTTACTGTGGTGTAGTGGTTAAGGTGTTGGACTAGGACCTGGGAAAACCAGGTTCACAGCCTTTTGTTGCACCATGGAAGCTTGAAAGATATCTTTGGGCCAGTCGCACACTGACCTTGGCTAGTATTTGGATGGGAGACCTCCAAGGAATAACAGGGTGGCTCGGAGGCAGGCAATGGCAAACCACCTTCGAAGTCTCTTGCCTTAAATACCCTATGGGGTCACCATAAGTCAGCTGTAACATGACATCGTTAAAAAATGTCCCTGAGCCATCTCAAAACAACAAAATTCAGGTATAATTTTGGTTAATTCAAGTTAGATTGCATATACACTCTCACACTGTCCCTTGGAAACAATGGGTTGTTTCCTGTCACACATGGCTTTTGTTTATTCAGATCCCATGATTCCTAGCATAGACTTTTGCTGATCAAAGGAGGCCCCCCTCCTTTCCTTTTCAATAAAGTGTGGGAGAAGAAAAAGATGGAAATGAAATGAAGGTAGAGAAAGACCCCCGTGAGATACAAGCTTTGACAGGCTGTGTGCATTCAAATGCCAGTATTCCTTTCAGTTGTTCTAGAGAAACTGGAATTAAGAAAGAATAGAAGACAAGTAATTTCAACCAGTGGAAAGTGGGGATATCCACTCACTTCTACAGAGAAATCCAAATAAGGTTGCTTACACACCCTCAATATGAAGATGCTACAAAAAACTGAAACTGGGTATAATTTCTTTAAATACCTTACCCCCTCAGTGTTAGTAACCCTATCTACTGTGCTGTTACTGGTTTTCCAGTGCTACAGGAAATCCCATGTGGTCTTCTGTAAGCTCCTGACCCTTCGAACCAGAAATCACCACAGAGTCGTATAGAATCCAAGCAGATGGCTTTTACTGGTCAAAAAGGCAATACAGTGCATACAGGGAACTATGGCAGCTATGAGAGTCTTACTAGCCGAACGATAATATAAGGCAGTAAATGGCGGGAGATTATACAACATCAGCAACTTTCCCAGGAGCAGTATTCCCAGGCCTTGGTATGTGTGGTCGGCCTTGAGGCTAGACAGTACAGTACCGACACAGAAACAATACTGAAACCGAGATAGCAGCCTGACATCCTGCTCCCCTTAAGGCCCCCTCCCAGTCGGCAAGGGGGATGGTCTGTTCGGGTAGGCAGTGTGAAAGGCATCAATTAGTTTGGGGGCGGAGACATCTCGTGCACGAACCCACTCGTCGTAGGCAGGGGGGAAGTGCTTCCAACGGACCAAGTACTGTAGGTTGCCATGGTGAACACGGGAGTCAAGGATTTTGGAGACTTCGAAGTGCTCTTCCCCCCCCACCATAATGGGCTGTTCGGGGGGCGGATCGGGATGCCATTGTGGAGAGGCCGTATGGGGTTTCAGGAGGCTAATGTGGAAAACGGGATGCACACGCCTCAGAGTTTTCGGGAGAGCTAATTCCACCGTGACAGGATTTATGACCCGTGTGATTGGGAAAGGGCCAATGAATTTAGCATTGAGTTTAAGGCACGGACGGGTGGAACGTAGGTTTTTGGTGGAAAGATAGACCAATTTACCCACTCGCAGTTCGCCCCCGGGGGAACGATGCTTATCAGCTTGCGCTTTGTATTTGCGCTTGGCTCGGTCGAGATTGCTAACGAGCCAAGGCCAAGTGGTACGGAGGGTGTGTGCCCAGGAAGCAACGTCAGGATCTCCCTCCCCCTCCACATTATTTTTGGGCGTAACAGGACCGAAATCCTGTCCATACACTGCATAGAATGGGCTAAAACCTGTAGATTGATGTACAGCATTATTGTAGGCATATTCTGCAAAAGGTAACAGTTCTACCCAGTGATCTTGGTGGTAGTTTACATAACAGCGTAAATAACATTCAAGGACAGCATTTACACGTTCAGTTTGACCATCGGTTTGAGGATGGTATGCAGTAGACAATCCTTGTTCAACCCCCACCAACTTGAGGAATGCTTTCCAAAACTTGGAAACAAAGCCACTGCCGCGGTCACAGATTATTTTGCGCGGAAACGAATGTAATTTGAAGATATGTGTAACGAAGAGGCGGGCCATTTTTTGAGCAGAGGGGATCCCTGCGCATGGAACTAAATGGATTTGCTTGGAAAACAAATCAGTAACAACCCATAACACAGTTTTTCCCCCGCTGAGAGGGAGATCAGTCATAAAGTCCATAGCAATCACTTCCCATGGTCTGGTGGGTGTTTCTAGAGGTTGCAGTAGCCCCGGGGGTTTGCCTTGTGATCGCTTCACTGTGGCGCAAACAGGGCAGCTGCGAATAAAAGAGTCAACGTCAGAACGCATTCCCCCCCACCAAAATTGTCTGCGCAATAAGTGGAGAGTTTTTAGGAATCCAAAGTGTCCAGCTGTTTTTACTCCATGAGCTAAGTGTAAGACTTCTTTTCGAAGTGACTTGGGTACATACAATTTAGAGTCTTTGTACCATGAGCCTCCTTGTTCTATTACCCCAGGGGGTAGGGTGTGAGTGGAGCGTTCAGAGAGGCAGTGGTTCCGAAGGGTATTTAAAAAGGATTCGGAGATGGGAATCTTGGCAGGAACCCCCCCCCCCGGCTATAGTAGTCTGAGGACCCGCTATGGGGGTAGTGCTTACGTGCGGTGGTGCGCAGATTGTAGGCGGTAGGGCAGCCGGTGGGGTTGGAGGAGTGGAACCGTCGGTTCGTTGTTGTTGCGAGGGCGGTTGGGTAGCCGCTCGGGTTGGAGGTGCTGGAGAACTGGATCTGGGGTGCTGTTGCTGAGATCGGGTTTGCACGGCCAGTACAGGAAGGGTTCCCCTTTGCGTAGGGGTGAACAGAGAGTCAGTTGGTCTCTCGAGTTTTACCGGGTATTGTGGCAACCGGGAGAGGGCATCTGCGAGAACGTTTTGTTTCCCAGGAACATGTTTTAGGACGAAACGAAACTGAGCGAAGAATTCAGCCCAACGTTGTTGTTTTGCTGATAGTTTGTGGGACCCCGTGAGGGCAGCTAGATTCTTGTGATCGGTCCAAACCTCGAAGGGGATATTGGACCCCTCTAAGAATTGTCTCCATAGAGTCAGGGCATGGTGAACGGCCGCTGCCTCTTTTTCCCAAATGGGCCAGTTCAATTGTGCGTGCGCAAATTTTCTCGAAAAGTAAGCGCACGGGTGAAGGAGGCCATCCGGACCTTTTTGGAGGAGGGCCCCTCCCATAGCTACATCGGAGGCATCGACTTGCACAATAAACATTTGGTTTGGGTCCGGGTGCTGTAGTACGGGTTCGGATGTGAAGAGGCGCTTGAGAGCCACAAACGCGGCTTGGCATTGATCAGTCCACAGGATTTTTGCGGAGGGTAAGGTAGCTGTGTTTGCTTTCCCTTTGGTTTTTAGTAGATCAGTAATGGGTAGGGCCACTTGTGCGAAGTTAGGAATGAATCCTCGATAAAAGTTTGCAAATCCCAAAAACTGTTGCACTTGCTTGCGGTTGGTGGGAGGAGTCCAATCGAGAACGGCTTGGACTTTGACAGGGTCCATGCGAAGACCTTGGTGGGAGATTATGTATCCTAAAAATGTGAGCTGGCTTTGATGAAACTCGCATTTAGCCAGTTTTGCAAAGAGTTGGTGGTCGCGCAGGCGCTGCAGAACTTCTCGGACTAGAGTTACATGCTCTTCCATGGTTTTTGAATAAATAAGAATGTCGTCTAAGTAAACCACCACCCCGCGATACAGCAAGTCATGAAGGATTTCGTTGATGAGTTGCATAAAGACCCCCGGGGCTCCTTTCAATCCGAACGGCATCACGAGGAATTCATACATACCGAAACAGCTAGAGAAGGCAGTGAGGTGCTCATCTCCTTCGCGGATGCGGACTCGGTAGTAGGCTTCCACCAAGTCCAACTTGGAGAACACCCGGCCCTCCTGTAACTGTCCCAAAATATCAGATATTAATGGGATAGGATAGGCGTTGGTTTGGGTAACCGCATTGAGTTTTCTGAAGTCAATGCATAAACGAAGGTCGCCCTCTTTTTTCCGGACAAAAAACGCGGGGGCCGAGTTTGGGGCATTCGATGGGCGAATGAACCCTCTGGCGAGGTTTTTGTCAAGGAAGTCCCGGAGAACAGTGCGCTCGGAAGCGCTCATAGGGTAAATCTTACTTTTGGTTAAGGTGCAGTCCTTGACCACCTCAATTGTACAGTCGGAGGCCCGGTGGGGGGGTAAGGTATCACATTCTTTAAGGTCGAAGACATCCGCAAAGTCTCGATACACATTAGGTAGGACTGGAAGTGCTGGGACATCGGAGGCCAGTGCTGGTACGGGCGGATATAATAGTGCAAAGTTCTGCTGGTGCTGATTGCACATGGGGCTGGCGAAGGAGATAGTGTTTGTTTCCCAGTTAATACTGGGACTATGTCCTTTAATCCAGTTAATACCCAAGACCACTTCAAAACGGATAGGGGCTATAGTGAAGTCTATTTGCTCCCAGTGGGAGCCAATTCCCATTGCTACCCCTACGGTGCGGTGATCAACTGGACCCCCCTGGAAATGGCTCCCGTCCATTTGGGCAAATTGGATGGGGGCGGGTAGAGCTTCAGATTCGGCTCTGAGTGCAGCGAAAGTGGCTTCGCTTATGAGAGTGCGACAGCAACCGGAGTCGATTAGTGCTTTGACGGGTAGTTGTGGGCCACCGTTAGTGTGTTGTAAAACTGCATCTACGTAGACGGTGGAGTCCACTTCTTTGATTTTGGTAGGAGCATTCGGTTTAACAGGAGGATCCTGAGAGGTCTGTGGAGACGCTCCATTCACCACAGACCGGAGCCGTTTTTTGATAAGTCAAGGGGAGATTCCAGGTTTAAGGCTAGAGAATTCCAAGGATTTTCCTCATCCGAAGAGGGAAAGTTGTCCCCCAATGGGGCACTTGTAATCCGAGACCCGGTGGGGTCGTTGGTAGTAGGCAGGGAGGCTGGGTCTCCGGCATGGAGTGCAGAGGGTGTGGGTCTTCCCGGAGCTGCGCTGCGGGTGGCCGCGGTGCCTCTGCGTGGTGGACGACCTCTGGCGCGGGTCGTCGTGCTGGGACGAAATAATTCATGGCGGTGCGGGCAAACAGCTGCAAAGTGGCCCATTTCTCCGCAAGTAAGACAGGCACCCCTCTGAAATCGGACTTCACGTTCCTGGGGCGGACGTGGAGGATTTCGTGGGACAGGCGGTGGTGCCTTGGATTGCGGTTTTTGGGTGCCTTTTTCCTTGTGCTTTTGACAGACTAGGGAAATAAAGCGTCGGCGGCTTTCCATTTCCTCGGCCAATAGAATCCAGTCTTCAAGGGTATCGGGATCGCCCCGCATGTATGACCAGTTCAGAACGTCAGGGTGCAAGGCTTCCCTGAAATGATGAATTAGAGTGGTTTCGGGCCAGCCTACAATTTTGCTTGCCAGTCGTTGAAATTCATCGGCAAATTCTCGAACTGTAGCAGAGCCTTGTTTGAGTTGTAAGAGTTCCGTTTTGGCTCTTTCCCCCAGGAAGGGGTCTTCAAACCTCCTTCTTAGAGCAGTCATGAAGTTGTTGAGGGAACGAATAGCTCGAGAGCGGGTGTCAAACTGGAGGACCATCCAGTCAGCTGCTTTACCTGTCAGAAGGGAAGCTACATAACGCACCCGGCTATCTTCCGTGGGGAAAAGTTGTCCTTGTTCTCGCATATAACTGTCCACTTGATGCAAGAAACAAGGCAAAGTCTCGAGAGATCCGTCATACGTAGTCCTCAATTTAAGTTGCTTCCAAGGGCCGGGCGCAGGTTGGGCCGGTTGCACGGGTGGTCCGGGCGGAGGAACAACGGGAGCTCCGGGAGGCAAGGGTGGAGCAGGCACATTAGCGGGTGGTTGGGGTGGCTGGATGGGCACCCCCTGACCCGGTATCGGAACAGGCTGTGCTTGGGCTATCAGGGTTTGTTGTAATTGCCTGTTATCCTGAAGCATACGTTCCATTAGTTCTTGGAGTTGATCAACACGGTCGGAGAGCTCCCGATTCTGGGCTCGTAAGAGGTGAACCTCCTCACTTGGGCCACCAGTGAGATGAGGCTTACTGGTCCGGAAGCTCGTGGCCCATTGAGAGCTATCTCCATAAAGATCCTCGTCTTCAGACTCTCCTGAGTCTAGACGTCGGTCAGCCAAACGGCGTGCGTGTTGGGTCGCGCGCGACGGGACAAACGCCGGGGAAAAAGACAGACCTGATAGCCCTTGTACAGTGCCCTTGGGGCGCGTATCCGTTCTCGCCCGATCCCTAACCCTTGCTGCTGCCGCCTTGGCTGCGTCAGCAGCCTCTCTCTCTCTGGCGACCTTAGCCGCTTCGGCGGCATCCTTATCCGCAAGAACTTTGGCGTTCTCAAGTCTTAGGGCAGCCTCCGCCGTAATGCGCGGTAAAAGTTCTGTTTCCAGGAGTGAGAGTATGGGGTCGGATTCCCCGCCCAGCAAGGGTTGTATTCGAACCGCCAGTGCAGGTGCATCGGCTCCAAAAGTCGAGGTCAAAGCCTGCGCCAAGGTGGCGACCGGGGTGTCCTTTGTACATTCCACAAGGAGAAGAGCGGTGTGAATAGCGATTCGCTTGGCTTCAGCCTGACAGCTGGCCGCATCCGGGATCAGGGAAAAACCCTCCGGCGGGGCTCCTGTCATGATAGAACTAGAAGAAAGAGTCTCTCGAGAAATAAGATTATCCAAAAGTCCAGTTAGTACTTGTAAATCTTCAGTTGCCAACCGGGCATCGTCCAGTAATTGATCCAAGACCTGAAGATCTAAACGAGTATCAGTATCCTCCGACGTCAACATCCAGAGAGTCCCTTTAAGAGATTGCCACTGCTCCTGTACCAGTTCCCTCAAGCGGCAAACCTCTAGGGTAGTTCTGAAGAGTTCAGCGACTATGTCCTGTAACAGGGTGGGATCCTTCCGAGAGGAATCCAGGATAGTAGGTCACTTGGAGAGCTTCTCAGCTCCCATCCAAGCGGCAGGCGACCCCCCCTGGGCTCCAGCCTGACTAGTAGTATAATAAAGAAGATGAGGGATAGCTGCCATAATGTAAGCTCCTGACCCTTCGAACCAGAAATCACCACAGAGTCGTATAGAATCCAAGCAGATGGCTTTTACTGGTCAAAAAGGCAATACAGTGCATACAGGGAACTATGGCAGCTATGAGAGTCTTACTAGCCGAACGATAATATAAGGCAGTAAATGGCGGGAGATTATACAACATCAGCATACACAGACAGAGGCAACTTTCCCAGGAGCAGTATTCCCAGGCCTTGGTATGTGTGGTCGGCCTTGAGGCTAGACAGTACAGTACCGACACAGAAACAATACTGAAACCGAGATAGCAGCCTGCTAGCTTTCCTAGCCTGCTAGCTTTCCTAGCCTTTATATCAATGGTATGTCTCAAGCAGCTGTTCCACTGCCACAGCGTGCTGATAAATTGTGGAGGTTGAAATGGTGAAGTCCAGCCCTGAGGGGTTCCTTTTCCAACTCCCATGATTATTAAGTCATGGGACTGGCTAGTAAGCTACAAAGTGTACTTGATAAAGCGCTGGGATATCCTCATTGATGAAATCTTCCCCTCCCCAAGAAAACACAAATTATCAGTGATCCTGCATTCTCAATATATTTGTCTCTGCAAATTTTTATTATTTTTAATCTGAACGTAAATATACCCTAGAGGCAAAGAGGATTTGCCTAGAGGCAAATCCCCAGAAGGGGGAAGTAAAATGAAAGTGGTGAGCATTAGGGTTCTAAGGGGTTTGGGATGGGGCTTAATGCACTCCTGTAATTAGTCTGGAAAGTACTGCATACAAGTCAAGTGTCCTACCTCAAAAGAATTCTGCAAGTAAAGAGAAATAAAAAGCAATTGGAACAGTGGCACAATTAGCTTCCTAGGTTTGCTTTAAGAAACAGTTGAAACAATGCAACAGACACAGTAGAAATCATACCCACACTAATAATAATACAAAAATCATTTTCACAGAAACTTCTTTCTTGCTAGTCTGTATCAGCTCATTCTTACTATTCAACCCAGGCCTCAGGATAATTATTTTGGGAGAAAGATGCAACCCAGTAACCCAGCACTAAAGGCCAAGATGGAGAAGTTCTCCACGGTCACCATATATTACCCCTTGGTGCTGATGTAGGCTGGTATAAATGATAGCCAAACACTGCAGTACACCAACATGCTGAAAGTGATGAATTTGTCTTAATTGAAACTGTCTGGCAACTTCCTGGCTAGTAGGGCTGTCAATTCGGTTCAGCCCGAACTGAAAATCAGCCGAATTTCCCTTGATTTGGCGGTTTTTAGTTCGGGAGGAACCGAACTCAAAACTGGCGGGCAACCGGGGGGGCCGAATTCAGCGAGTTCGGGAGTTCGCAAATAAATTCGGCCAATTCGGGGCTGTCATGAGTCAGCCTGAACTCTCCTCGGAAGAAGAGGAGGAAGGAGTGGCAGAGCAGGGTGATGCACCAGTGGAAGTCTTACCAGGGCGACTGGACCATAGGTCTGAACCAGCAAAGACGGCAGTTGCAGAAGAAGGTGGTACATATTGGGAAGGAGCAGAGGAACAGAGAAGGTTATCACCTCCAGACTCACCCAGCCCAGTTAGCCAGCAAAGATCAAAGGTTCGGCTCAGTTTGCAGGAGAGGCGTCGCAGCGCGAGATTGCAGGCAATTGGTCGTAGGTGTTTGCAGGAGTCAACACCAGCGAGTGATGCAGAACAGCTGGTCCGGGAAGGGAGTGAGGAGGAACAGCCATAAATCTTAGGCTGGCCAGTCAGTCAGTGTGGGAACAACTTTGCTAATTACTGCAAGCGCTGCTGCTCGTGCTGAGATCTCTGTGCTCAGTATTATCTCGCGTAGGTGCCAGCTACCAGCTCGTGCCCTTCTGGTACCCCTGCAGAACCTGGGAGGACCGAGCCTAGTCCTTGATTCAAAGGAGCTCGTTCTGGTGAGTAGACCTGTTCCTTGTTTAGAGTGCTGCCTTGGTTACACACTCAGTCCACCCACACTACCGGGAAGAGTAAACTGCGACAGGTTCTGCTCCCCCCAGTACTCTCCATTGCTGGGAGTGGAGTCAGAAGCCAAGCACCTCTGCCTGGTCCCTGCCTGTACGCAACAGGGGCCGCCAGTAAGCAGCATAACCGTCAGTAAGCAGCATTCTCCTCCCCCGGCCAATCGGTGGTCAAGCTGGGTCTTCTTCTGGCCAATCAGTCAGGATTGAGTACTGGAGAAATCAGCTGATGTGCGGCCGGCCGGGGAAAGAGATAGAGAGAGGGAAATCCTCATGTGTGTGTGAGGGGGTGCTTGTGCACATTCGCTCCTTTCCGTGGCTGCAGGGGGCGCATTTTTTGGGGTACAGACCCCAAACTTTCAGGGGATATTCAGACAAGTTTTCTTAAGAGACCACCCAAGTTTTGTAAACATTGGGTCAGGGGGTCCCGAGATATGGGCTCCCCCCCTTTTTCTTTCCATGGCTGCAGAGGGCGCATTTTTGGGTGTGCCGACCCCAAACCTTCAGCGGAGCATCAGACAAGGCTTCTTAAGATACCCCCCAAGTTTTGTAAACATTGGGTCAGGGGGTCCCGAGATATGGGCTCCACCCCTTTTTCCTCTCCCCCCTTTTCCATTTTCGTGGCTGCAGGGGGCGCTTTTTTGGGGGTGCAGCCCCCAAACTTTTATCATAGCTTCAGACAATCCCTCTTAAGAGACCACCCAAGTTTTGTAAAGATGGGTTCAGTGGGGGCTGAAATCTCGGCTCCCCCCTTTTCTCTTTCCGTGGCTGCAGGGGGCACATTTTTGGGTGTGCCGACCCCAAACTTTCAGCGGAGCTTCAGACAAGGCTTTTTAAGAGACCACCCAAGTTTTGTAAACATTGGGTCAGGGCCCCCCGAGATATGGGCTTTCCCCTTTTCCCTATTGGGATGAATGGATCACCCTCGAGAGATGCATACATATGGATCTTATATTGGATACAAATGGAATCATATTGGATTACCCAGCCTCCCAGCCCCTCCTGCTGGAACAGAAGACAGCCACAGTAAGACCCCTTTGGGGGCTTTAATCTATAATTTTTCTTTTCTGTGTGTGTGTCGGGGAAAGCAGAGTCTGTGTGTGTGTGTGGGGGGGCAGTTTCTGTGGGTGGGGGGGAAGCCAAAGGGGGCTTTTGCCGGTTCTGCCTGGGGTGTGTGTTCCCCCTCCAGTCTCTCTCTCCCTGGTTTGAGGGGGGGGGGCTTCATTTTTATTCTTCAGGTTTTTCCTCATTCATAAGATCAGTTAGGTTATTTTGATGCTTGCTCAAAACTGGTTTTCAAATGGTGACTTAAAGAATGCATCTGCCTGGTCCCAAGTCCAATGCAAAAGGAGAAATTCCACCCCCTCCTGCTCATTATGCATAGCTAGCTGCCTCTGTCCCTTTCCATGGTATGCAAACTCCCAGGTGTCAGGTGTTGCTTTGCACTGTTGCAAAGGTGTTGCATTGCGTGCTTGTGTTGCTTTGCAGTTGTATTGTTTTGCAAAATTCTTCACACCTGCCCCGCCCTTTGCATGTTTGCAAAGGTGTTGCTTTTCAGTTGTGTTGCTTTGCAAAGTTCTTAGCACCTGCCCCGCCCTTGCTCTCATCAGCTGTTTGTCGGGGCTGGGAGCTTTGTGCCTGGGCAAAGCTCTGCTGAGAGATGCACATTAAGGGTGGGTGGGACCCCTTTCAGGGCCCATATCTCAGCCCCCCCTGACCCAATCTTTACAAAACTTGGGGAGTCTTTCAATATATGTCCTTTGAAGCTCTGCTGAAAGTTTGGGACCTCTAAGCCCAAAAATGCCCCCCCAGAGCCGCGGAAAGGCACGATTGTGTTTTTAATGGCTTTATTAGGCCGAATTTTTTTTCCGAACTTTGAATTCCCGCCGAATTGAACGGATCCGAAGTGGGGGAGTTCGGACTTCGGCACGTACCGAACCCACAAGGGCCAAATTCGGCCGAATCTGAACTGTACCGAATTTTTTTTTTTTTGACAGCCCTACTGGCTAGGAAAGCCACAGTGAAGCTGAGAATGGCCAGGAATCCCAGCTATCCAAAAACACAATAACACATAACTACTGACCCTTCATTACATTCTACTGTGACTTCTTCAGCCAGGGAATACATGTCAAAATCAGGGAATGGAGGAACAGTACATAGGCATGCAATATATATACTAGCTTGAATAAAAGAACAAGAAAGAATAATTGAGCTCTCTTAGTCCCCCTTAACTGACAGGATGTCTGTTGTGGGGATAGGAAGGGAAGGTGTTTGTAAGCAGGTTTGATTCTTCCTTAAGTGGTAGAGAAGGTCGGCATATAAAAACCAACTACTACTACTACTCCTCCTCCTCCTCCTCCTCCTCCTTCTTCCTTCTCTATCAGTGCTGCTTCAGCAGAGGACAACAAATAGAAAAAGAGGAAGGACAGTTGAACAGTGTTTATCGGTTGTACTTTCAAGATAAACAGCACTATTGAAGGATAATACAAAAGAGGTCATCTCAGTCACCTACCATGCTACTAATATTTCCTTATTAACTGTGCCTTGCAGTTCAACCAAGGCCTAAAAATAATTATGTAGCATTTAGGGAAAAAGATAAAACCCAGTAATCCAGCACTGGAAACCAAGATAGAGAAGATTTCCACAGCTACCATATATTTTCCCTTGGTGCTGAGGTAAGATGGAATGAAGGACAACCAAACACTGAAAAAAACCAACATGCTGAAAGAGATAAACTTGGCTTCATTGAAACTGTCTGGCAATTTCCTGGCTAGGAAAGCCACCATGAAGCTGACCATGGCCAGAAACCCCAGGTAGCCCAGAACACAATAAAACATCATAGATGACCCTTCATTGCATTCCACTATGATTTCTTTATCCATAGAATGCATGTTAAAATTTGGGAATGGGGGAGAAGTACAGAGCCACACAGCACAAACAACTACTTGGATAAAAGAACAAAAGAGAAGGATAGAGTTTGCCAGTCCTTTCCCCACCGATTTCCTCATTCTGGTCCCTGGCTTGGTAGCCATGAAAGCCAAAAGAACAATGATTGTTTTTGCCAAGACACAAGACACCACCATTGAGAAGATGATGCCAAATGCTGTTTGCCTGAAATAGCACGTCACTGTCTGAGGGCGACCAATGAATAACAAGGAGCTGAGGAAGCAGAGCAATAGGAGGATGAGCAGAGTATAAGTGAGGTCCCGATTGTTGGCTTTGACAATGGGAGTGTTCCGGTGCCTAATGAAAATCCCCAGCACCAAAGCTGTGATCAGAGAAAAAGATAGAGCCAAGGACACCAAAGTGATCCCCAAAGGTTCAGAGAAAGAGAGGAAGTTATGGACCTTGGGAAGACATTCATCCCGGTTCTTGTTGGGATATTGATCTTCTGGGCATCGGAAACAATCATCCATGTCTGAAAAATAGAAAAGATGCTGTGTTAATGCCCCAATCATGTCCCCTAAAACTTTTATTTACTGCTTTTCTACTTTATAGGAATCAAGGGGCTTACAATCTAAATAATAATCAAATACAATAAAATACATTAAGATAGTTTCAGAGGGGAGCTCTGTTGATCTACAGTAGAACAGCTAGATTTGAGTCCAGTAGCACTTTAGAGACCAACAAGATTTTCAGGATATAAGCTTTCAAGAGTCAAAGGGAGCTTTTGACTCTGGTGAAGGGAACTTTGACCCTTGAAAGCTTATACCCCGAAAATCTTGTTGGACTCTGATACTTGACTTGAATCTAGCAATAAAATGCATAAAAATACATAAAAACCACTAGGTTAAAATCAATCATTTAAACTATCAGTGGGCAGAAGAACTAACCGACTAATCAAATGAAGCCATGAATAAAACTGTCTTCAGCTGCTTCCTAAAGATCAAGGGTTAGGGTGCCAGGCATACCTCCCTGGGGAGGTTGTTCCTAATTATGGGCCTGCTTACTCTCATGTACCCACCAGATGAGCTTCTTTGGTCAACGGGACAGTCAAGAGGGCCTCTCCCTTTGATCTTAGCTCCCAGACAGGAACATTTGGGAGAAGACGGTCCTTCAGATTCCCCTGTCCGAAGCCATATAGGCCTTTTTATGACATATACAAGCTCATGTCAAGAGAAATGAATGGATTCATCTCAGTAGTCTGCATATTTTCATGATTGTTTAAAAAAATAGGCATGCCACTTTTCTCCTCCCTCCACCCCAGATACTGTTTGCACTGGAAGCTACAGCTGCCTGGGAAGGCATAACTCATTCAAAAATAAAACTAGGATCCTCAAAATCAGATTCTGGGTTCAATATGATGGTGGGTGCTGCAGTGGCAAACATGAAAGGAATGGAGGATCCTACAAAATCCAGAACCCCCCACTCCCTGTGTTTTTGACTTGGAAACAATGCATAATGCATCCGAAACTATAGGTAAAAGTTAGGGGTGTACACCATTTCCCCCCGGTATTTTTCAGGTTTGGGTTTAGTAGACCTGAATTTTTTTGAAAAATCTGGGAAAAGCCGAATCCCCATACCAATATGTGTGCGTGTGTGTGTGCGTGTGTATGGCTTTTTCCAAAATTTTCGGGTCCAATATACCTGAACCTGAAAAATTCCACACCACCTCCAAACTCCATGTGGGTCATCTATAATAATAAAAGGATCTGGCCAGCCATCTGGCATCCATCCGTCTGTCTGTCTAGCTGTGGTATGCACAACTCCTTGGCAAATGAAAGTAGGAGTCTAAAAAATGTTCATCCGCCTCACGATGGTCTTGGGAGTTACAGTGCCAAACATGAAGGGTACTGGAAAATCCTGGCCTGTGTAATCTTCAGACGCCCCCATTCAATGCCTTTTGCTTTGGAAGGCCATATATTAGATATACCATTTTCACATAGATATTGTGGTTGTGGTTTAGGGATCATAGAAACTGTGAAGCATAGAATTCCAAAATTGAAAACCTTATGAGATAAACAAGGGAATATGCATAAAAACAATGCATGATACCTTCATAGTACTTGAATTATCTTCCCTATCTTTCCTACCTTTCCTGTCTGAAATCTTCCCATCTGGACATGAAGCACAGTCATAGCAGCAAAACAACTCCCCCTCCTTCTTTTTCTTGCTGAAACCTGGAGGGCAGTGATCATTGCACACAGCAAGAGGTAGGACCTAGCCACAAACAAAGGAAACTACAATAGTTGGCTACCCATCAAACAAATTACCTCATGCAATTAAGAGAAAAGTTGCTTCTCCAAGAGAGACCCTTATAACTGATAGAAGGAATAATGACCTAGTTGATTTTGGAAAAAGCTTCCAATTTGGTGTCAAATAATACCTTCAAAGAGAATAAAAGCATTTTGAAAACCATGTATAATTGTAGTCTTCCTTTAGTATCTATGAAAAGATATGAAGTGGTTGGATCTAGCCAGGTGTTTTGTTTTGTTTTTACTTAATCTCACCCATTCCCATTCTCTTGGAGTCAATGGATTGTCTAAACCCATTTCAATTGGGATTCAGGCCTGGGTTTGGGATACAAATGGCCTTGGTCACACTGATGGATGATCTTCACTGGGAGAATGACAGGGGGGAGTGCATCCCTGTTGCTTCTCCCACCCAACATTTATCCATGCAGCTCCCATGATCCCCTGCACAACATTTGTGGGAGGTCAAAGGGGCTTCCTCCTTCCCTTTTCACCAGCAGAAAAGCTGGTTGGATCTGACCCAATGTGAGCTGTTCAGTGTTGTTATTTTAGAACCTCTAATTGGATCTTGCCTTGACCTGGATGGCCCAGGCTAGCCTGATCTTGTCAGATCTCAGAAGCTGAGCAGGGTTGGCCCTGGTTAGTAATTGGATGGAAGACCACCAAGGAATATCAGGGTTGTTGTGCAGAGGAAGGTAATGGCAAACCACCTCTGTTAGTCTCTTGCCTTGAAAACCCTACAGGGTTGCCATAGGTTGACAGAGACTTGATGGCACTTTACAGACACACAATGGGATCTCACCTGATTAAAAATGGTGTGCCATGTGATAGCTGCCCCATGAATGGTGAACTGTCTGTCCAATGGAACCTGTGGATCCATCCTTCCTACTTTCACTTGAGAAAAGGTTTGGTTAGGGAAAGTAACCCAGTTTATAATATCAAATCCAGTCGCTAATTCACCGTTATCATCAAGAAACACCTTTTCCCCAGCGCTGTTGTTGAATGAGATTCTCCTCAAGAAAGAATTTAGCTGGATCGAAAGAAGCAAGTGTATGTTTTACAATGTATCCTAGCAAATTGAATAACTTTAAATATTGCAAGCACAATCGTTAGTTTGTTGTGCTCTAGAGAACATGCAATTGGACTAAAGCTGAAAGGACATTCAGTGGTTGACATGAATAGATGCAAAAGGAAAGTTCGAAGCTGTTCGACGCATATAATAGGAACATGGAATGTGAGAAGCATGAATCGGGGTAAGCTTGAAATTGTTAAACAAGAAATGGAACGTATGGACATTTCAGTCCTGGGAGTAAGTGGATTAAAGTGGACTGGATTAGGACATTTTCAATCAGAAAATTACAAAGTGTTTTATTCAGGGAATGACAAAAAGAGAAGAAATGGAGTTGCTTTAATAGTGAGGCAAGATGTAGCAAAGGCAGTCAGGAGCTATAATGCAAAGTCTGACCAAATAATATCAACCAGACTTCAGGGAAAGCCTATCAACATAAGCATCATTCAAGTTTATGCCCCAACTACAGATGCTGATGAGGAAGAAATTGAAAGTTTTTATGCCAGCGTTCAGGAAGAAATTGATCACACAACTAAACAAGATATGCTGATAATCATAGGTGATTGGAATGCAAAAGTAGGAAACAAAGCAGAATCAAATGTTGTTGGCAGATTTGAGCTAGGAGCACAGAATGAAGCAGGAGAATGCCTCATAGAATTCTGTGAAGACTACAATCTGTTCATTGCAAACACATGTTTCAGGCAACCAAATAGATGATTGTATACATGGATATCACCAGATGGCCAGTATAGAAATCAAATAGATTACATAATTGGAAGCAGAAGATGGAGAAGCTCTATTCTCTTGGCCAAAACAAGACCAGGAGCTGACTGAGGTACAGATCATGAATTGATAATATTAAAAATCAAGATAAAGCTTAAGAAAAACACCAAAACATTCATAGCACCAAAATACAATCTAAGCAATATTCCGGAAGAGTTTGAAGACCATGTAAGGAACAGATTTGCATTACTGAGTTCAAGTGAATGTAAACCTGAAGAACTATGGGTGGAAACTAGAGATATTATCAAGGAAGAATGTGCAAAGACTATTCCTGTACTCAAAAGAAATTAAAAACCTCAATGGATGTCTGAGGAAACTATTAAAATTGCCAAAGATAGACGAGAAGCAAAAGTAAAAGGTGACAGAAATAGAATCAAAAGTCTAAGTGCAACATTCCAGCGACTCGCACGTAGAGACAAAGAGACCTATTATAATAACCAGTGTAAAGAAATAGAAGAGAACAACAAAAAAGGAAGAACAAGAGATCTGTTCCACAAGATCCAAGAAATCAAAGGGAAATTTAAAGCAAGGTTAAGCATGCTGTATGATCAGCATGGAAATACATTAACTGAACAGGACAAAATAAAGAAAAGGTGGGAACAATACACTGAAGAACTATACAGAAGAGATGAAAGGATAACAAAATATTTCCAAGAAGAATCTTTTGAAGAAGAACCTACAGTTTTAGAAAGTGAAGTGAAAGCAGCACTGAGAGCAATTGGGAGAAACAAATCACCAGGAGCAGATGGGATATCAATAGAGCTATTCCAAGCCACAGAAACGGAATCCATCAAAATCTTGACAAGAATATGCCAACAGATATGGAAAATAAAAGAATGGCCCACAGACTGGAAACGATCCATTTACATTCCAATTCCCAAGAAAGGTGGCATCAAAGATTGCAGCAACTATCAGACCATCGCATTAATTTCTCACACAAGTAAAGTGATGCTCAAAATCTTACAGCAAAGGCTGTTACCATATATGGAACGAGAAATGCCTGATGTTCAAGCTGGTTTCAGAAAAGGAAGAGGCACTAGAGATCATATTGCAAATATATGCTGGTTACTGGAGTATACGAGAGAATTTCAGAAGAAAATCAGCTTGTGTTTCATAGATTACAGCAAAGCTTTTGACTATGTGGATCACGAAAAGCTATGGCTAGTTTTAAAGGAAATGGGAGGGCCTCTACATCTGATCATTTTGATGTGCAATCTGTACTCTGGACAAGGGGCCACAGTTAGAACAGATTATGGAGAAACGGAATGGTTTCCAATTGGCAAAGGTGTCAGACAAGGAGTATTTTATCTCCCTATCGCTTCACTCTATATGCAGAACATATAATTAGGAAAACTGGATTAGATTTAGATGAAGGTGGAGTGAAAGTTGGAGGGAGGAACATTAATAATTTGAGATATGCCGATGACACTACATTATTCCCCAATCTCTTTCTCCTTCCCTCTTTTTTTGAGATTCCCTTCATTTCTTTTTATCCCCCCTCCCCCTTATTTTTGCAATGTGAAGATGGAGGCATTGTGTTTGGCTCCACCTTTGGTGCAAGTCATCTTGGGTTTGGGTCTGCCACTGGGGCAGGCCATCTTGGGTTTGGCTGTGCCTCTAATGCTGCCATTTGGAGTAGTACTCAGAACCCCCTCTCTAAAATCCAAAGGTTTCTGCAGGTTCAAACATTTTGGGATCCCCTGATCTAAAAGGCAGCTGAAGTCATCAACATGGGGAAGACAGAAGGTTTAAAGGAAACATGTATATACATTTTGACCACTTTGTCGTCTCTCTGTGACTAGCCATAACACGAGATCTGTTTTGGATGTTAAACCTTACTTTCCAGGGCTGCATAGTTGGAAGATGCAGTCTTCTTCTGTTCACCAAGGAGCTAAATGTAGCCCTGGATGTGTACATCTTATGCAAAGCATGTGCCATGGCATAGACTGCATTGTAGATACTGTAGCTTTGGCCAGTCATGCTCATTTCAAAAAGAGCTCCTGGTAGGCTCTCCAGCTTCTCTTGTCCAGTGCAGATTTCTTCATTCTCCTTGCTCTCTTTAAAATCCAAAAACAAACAGCTGAATGCTTGTTCCCAGAAGATTTTGATAAAGCCATCACCATTTGGTGAGTCTGGATGTAGCATCTGAAGGAATTTTGGAAACCCCAGAACTGGTTCGGAGTGGATTGCAAATGACAAGGCCCCATGGAAGTTCTGTATATCAAAATCCCTATGCACTGTCTGTGTTGAGAAATCCCAGTGGGCTGTCATAACCCAAACCTTACCAACAGATCGTAGCATGCCGTGCAAAATTCCCAAGTGTATAAACCATTTTAAACATGAGGTGGTCTGTGGATCTGCATTTACTATGAATACTTGGACTTTGGGGTTATTTAATGAAACGGCCTTGGCCAGAACCTGTTCGAAAGGTTGAGCCATCTCTAAAACTTGAGACAGGGGTGGTGTTTTTTCAATGTGGGCTGTACAGATGCTTTCTTGAGAAAGCATTGGTATCAAGGTCCTCATGAATTGTTCTCCTTTATCATCATCTGCCGCAATGATACCGACCCATGTCCATTGGAAATGCAGAAGCAGAAGGATAATCCCTCTGTACTGAAATGCTTCATTGGGAATCATCCGGTAGAAGGAAGGGAACTGGGTGTTAGCATTAAGCACTGGAGGAAATACACAGTAGGCAATCTGAAATTTAAAAATAAACTACAGTAAGACGCAGACAGCCCTAGCCAGAATAGCCCAATATTGTTAGATCACAGAAGCTAAGCAGGGTTGGCTCTGATTAGTACTTAGATGGGGGACCATCAAGGAAGTCTAGGGTTGCTACATAGAGGTAGGCAATGGCAAACCACCTCTATTCATCTCTTCCCTTGGAAACCCTGTGGGGTCACCATAAGATGATGCTTTCCACCACCACCAATGGAAAATCTTTCATTGTTGTAGGATACTTAATGCCTTTCGGGAGTTAAAGTTTGTTTCTGATTGACCACAAACTATTCCACTCAGAGGAACAGATGCATCAAATAGAAATATTCATGCAGAATTCCTGAACCACAAAAATACCAATACATTGTCCAAATTATTGCTGCCGTTAAAAAATGAAGCATACCAAGCCCAAGCTAGCCCGAACTTGTTAGATTTTGGAAGCTAAGAAGAGTCAGCTCTGATCAGTACTTGGATGGGAGACCACCAAGAAAGTCCAGGGTCATATGCATAGGCAGGAGATGGCAAACTATCTCTGAATGTTTCCTGCTTTGAAAACCTCATGGGGTCATCATAAGTCAAACAATGCTCTACCCTAGGGGCTGTAAAAACCTGCTTTCCTCAGCATAGATATTTTCTTGAAAAATGACCAAAGCTTGTGACATACATCTTGCCATTATGCACTTTTTCTTCAAAAAGCTGGGTGGGGGGGACCTCCTGAGAATATAGCGAAAGAGCAAATATTAATCTTGACTTCAAAATGCTTCATATACCATGAGCTCATTTTACCTGTGGAATTTTGTAGATGCCTAAGATGTTAGATATTTGTAGGGAGATTTCAGAATCAAGTCCCCCAATAACAGCTACCAGATTCATTTGGTTGTTACAGTTGTAGTTGGGGATAATCCTTTCCTGGGTGGACAGAAGTTTCAGGGTATTGTGATGAGTCATCCTTGCATTCAAGTAACTGTCATAGATGTGGAACCCCAGGCTGACATTTGGTACGATCTCAGGGTTTTCATTGATTTCCTTTATAGCGAATACCAAGGATAGAACATGCTGGTAGTTCTTTGGCCTTGCACTAAAGACAGAGTTGTATTATCTATATGCAGTAATACACATCATAACACCTACACATATATTAGAGATTGAGGTTTATATTTCTTTAAACTCATACTAGGGCTGTGCATATCAGGTTTCTCAAACTGAAAATAAACTCGAAAAAAGTCTTTTTGGCTTCTTTCAGCCCTAATTTCATCTGAATAACAAAACTGGGAATCAAGCCTAAGCCAATCGCTGAAAAAACCAAATATGCATTCGGCTTTTTTTTTTGGTTTGTTTTGACTTTCCCCAGGTTTTTCCCGATTGGAAATTCTTTGAGGAGCTCTGGAGGGCCATTTTTTGAGGTTACAAAATTTTCAGCCTAGCTGCAAGGGACTCTCCTTGCATGAACACCAATGTTTGGTAAAGTTTGGGACGGGGGTCCAATTTTATGGGGCCCTAAAGGGGTCACCTCCATTCTCCATAGGAAAGCATTGTCAATTTACCCAAAGTTTACCAAACTTCAGGGTTCATGTAAGCAAAGTCCCTTGCAGCTATGCTGCAAATTTGATGACCCTACCTTGAAAAATGCCCCCCTCCCTGGGAGAATTTTTAAAATACTAACTTTCCATAGTCTGTAATGGCCGCATTCGCATCCAAGAACCGTGGGAAAACTCAGTTTTCCATGAATGCTTGCAATGGGCCTGCACAAAGCTATTGGAGGCTACTCATAGCTTTGCCTGACTGCAATCCTAAAAAAAGAGTTTTACCATCCTAACGTTCATGGGCTTAAAAGGAATTTTTAGCAGATTGCACTGTACTTTTTAAATTTTTAAATTGTTTTAACTTTGAACTGCCTTGAGAAGGTCTGGAGAGGCAGCACACACATGTTCTCGATAAACAGACAAATAGTAAATAAATATGGCTGGAATGTCTCCAACGGTCAAACCTTTATCATTAATTGCAACCAAGCAATGACTTCAAACAAAACAAGAATTATATGAATTTTAAAAATCATATTGAACGCATTGGAATAGATCTTGCCAGTGCAAGCATGAAGAGTACATTATGAGGTTCACACAATCAGACAGAGAAATTGACATTATTTGAAATAAATCCCAATAATTTTGGGGTTAAGTTATATAAAAGTAAAAATGTAGCACAATATCTGAACTTGATAAAGAAGGGAAACATATAGTGGTTAGGAACCATAGAAACTAGAAATGTTGACGTTTTTGAAACAAACATAAAACTGAAAGTAGATGAAAGAACAGAAAGAGGGAAGCTGTTAATGGAATAAGAAGGCAGTGATAGAAGATCTGAAGAGGTTTGATATGGCAGAAAAGAGCGAGGCAAAAGCGAAATGAGAAAAAAATAACAGGGTTGTCATGTAAAAGGATATGAACATGCAATTTTAATAAACCTAAGTGTGTTTTCTAAAAAGATAAATAATAATCACATGGTGGGTATTTCTAAACCTGAGCTGAAATTCAGAAGGTCCCAAATTCAATTAATGGCAATGCCAACTCAAGAAAGATCTCAGAGCTAGGGAAAGTCACCAGGAAGACCATGGGAGGTCAGAATTAATCAAAGGAGACAGGATTCGTTGAAACAGACAAATGGTCTAGTTCAGTAGAATCCTACTTTATTTATCCCGGGGAGTGAGGACGAGCTAGAAATCAAACAAATAAAAAATGATAGAGATAGATAGATAGATAGATAGATAGATAGATAGATAGATAGATAGATAGATAGATAGATGGATGGATGGATGGATGGATGGATGGATGGATGGATCAGAGAGAGAGAGAAATCCCTTACATGAGCTCATCTATAAATTTTGTTTTTGGATGTTCACTGAATGTCATTTGATCAAATAGGCAGTCAAACTGAGTAGCAATTGCTCCAATGGTAGCATCACCTATCTTAGAATATTCATATGGGATGCAGTGGGAATTAGGCATAATACATATATCAGTGGGTGCCCTGCAATCAATTTGTGGTAGCTGTGGTATCAAGAAAAAAAGCAGCAGCCAAACAACTTCCACTTCCATCTCAAGTGCTAATCGTGACAGAGAATATGCCATTTATTATAATCTCAAGATCACCCGCTATGGTCTGATTAAATGGCCTTTCCTTCAATAATGCCAAATTCATCTAATAAAGGGTAATACAAGACCCATGCAACTGCCACAATCCAAAGAACCCCCCTTTAGACTTAAATGGCTAGAGCTATTCTTTAAAACTTTCTGACTCAGCTACCAATTGTGTTAGTACCTGTAGAAAAGCCATGTGGGGATGGCAAAATTGCAAAATAACAAATACTTTGAGATAATTAGAGGATTCCAATGAAGCTCCCCAGACTATGGTGTTGATTATGACATCACCTAAAGTAGAAAGGGTGGGGAAAAACATGTGTGGTCAGTCTTAGCACAATTCTTTCCTGCTCCTTAACAGGGAAGGAGGGGCCCATGGGATCAGTATGACCCAGAGTGAGAAAATAGCAAGTATCTTGGGTCCTGGGATAGAAAGTGAAAAATCAATGTATTTGGGGATAGACATATAAATTCTGCTACTGAACTTTTTCACTTCCCACAGTATACCTAAAGTTATCAGTATATCTAATTCTCAACATGGCTCCGTCTGCAGATTCTTAAATCCATGGATCAGGGACATGAGGACACTAATGAGATATTTCTCCAAACCTGGCAAACCAGGGCAGGCATGTTTTCTTGGTACAGTTAATGGCCTTACAGGGCTTTGGAGGACAGGTCTGGTTTAGAATCTGTCCTCTAGGTTTTGAGAGGGCAGCCATCCCAATGTTCTCGTCATGCACTTAGGTGACAACAACCTAGTGAGGATGAAAGGAATGGCCTTAACAGGGGAATCCTCAGGGATTTAATTAGGGAAAACATTTTCTTGGGACAATCAATGTATGGTCAGAATCATTGTAGAGAAGAGTTTCTGGAGAGGAACTAGGAAGCCAGCATGCGTATTTTGGGCAAGGGCCAATGTGAAATAAGCAATGTACACTTTGATCTTGAAAGAAGGATGGTATGGAGGCAGCTTGATTCCATCAAATATATATAGGGACAGTGGTGCAGATCATTCTGCTGAGGGATGCAATGTCTATTTAGCTGATCTGCATCAGTGCCTGCAGGACATGATAAGCAGCAGGTGGGGAAAGGGGTGTAGAGCTAGCCTAACCTGCTTGTGTGGCAGAGTTTGGGTGGGCTGATCACCATAGATAGGGATGATTGGCAAGCACCCTGAGACATCCATTGTGGTGGAGGAAGTGTTTGGAACAACGTGTCACTGGCTGCGAGGCGGGGTGAAGGTAGGAAGGAGCAACATCTTTCTGACCCTGGTGGTGGCTGTGTGGCAAATCAAGTGAGGGAGATGGGGCTGAACACCTCTCGGCACATTGTGTGCAGGTGATGATAAACAAAGTCAGCAGCAGATGCTGGCTGTGTTTGGAGTCAATGGTGGGTCTGCCAGAAAAAGTAGCCATGAGCAAGCTGCCTTTGCACAGGCCACCCATTAGCATATTTAAATGGTGCAGATCAGTTGAATTAACTAAAACTAATTAAACCCAAACTGTTGCCTCATGTGTTCTTTGATTGGGTGCCTGGGGCAAATGGCACACCATTGCTCAATATGCTTGGATGACTTCATTGGAATTAAACAATATGCTGCTCTTTGTAGACTCTCTGAAAAGGCAATGCTCCGTCCAGTGTAGCCATGGCTGTTCACTGTTCCTTACCTCAACTGTCAACAGGCCAGAGTTGTTGTACAAAATCTTTCTGCCAGTTTCACTGAAGTAGGGCTGTCGATTTGGTTCGGCCCAAACCGAAAAACAGCCGAATTTCCCCCGATTCGGCGGTTTTTAGTTCGGATGGAACCAAACTCAAAAAAGGCTGGAAACCAGGGAGCCGAATTCGGCGAGTTCAGGGTGTTCGGCAAATAAATTCAGCAAATTCGGGGTTCGGCACAGCAGCATAACCGTCAGTTAGTAAGCAGCATTCTCCCACGTCCAATCGGTGGCCAAGCAGGGTCTTCTTCTGGCCAATCAGTTGCGATTGACCACGTGAGCCCAGCTGCTGCATGGCCCGGGGAGAGAAAGAGAGAGTATCTGTTTGTGTGAGAGAGAAATCCCCGTGCGGGGGGTGCGTGTGCACATTCGCTCCTTTCCGTGTCTGAAGGGGGTGCATTTTTGGTGGTGCAGCCCCCAAACTTTCAGCGTAGCTTCAAATGAGGCTTCTTGGAAGAACCCCCAAGTTTTGTAAAGATGGGATCAGGGGGTCCAGAGATATGGGTTCCCCCCCTTTTCCCTATTGGGATGAATGGGATCAGCTGATCCTATGCATCTAGAGAGCGGCAAATCCAAGGCAAAACCTCCTGTGCTTAAATGGAATCATATTGGATTACCCAGTCCCTCCTGATGGAACAGAAGACATCCACAGTAAGACCCCTTTTGGGGCTTTAATCTATAATTTTTCCCGTGTGTATGTAGGGGGGGAAGCAGAGTCTGTGGGGGGCAGTTTCTGTGGGGGGGGAAGCCAAAGGAGGCTTTCGCCCATTCTGCCGACGGGTGTGTGACCACTCACCTCTGTGGGAGTGTGTGTATTGCTTTTAAAGTTAAATTTAAAGTTGAGTCTGTGCAGCGGCTAGAGAGTCTCTCTCCGCTCGGCACCTTTGGTGTCGAGCCTCCTCCTTGGTGTTTTTCACTGTTTTTGCCTCTTGCCTGGTGTTGAGTGCAACGGGGCGGCTTGCGTGAGATCCCCTGCGTCTTGGATTTTTTCACTGTTTGGGGGGTGCACCGTGGCGCCGTATTGGTTGGAGAGGTGGGTGGTGGTGCTGGTGAGACTTGCTTGAGTTTGGTGGGGTCGTTTGCATAAGGGGGGAGCGTCCCTCCACCATGAGAAGAAGGAGCAGGGCAGAAAATACAAACTCTGGGTTTTTTTTTTTTTTTGCACGGTCTGTTTTGCTGCTCACTCAAAAATGTTTTTGCAAAATCTGACTTTCACAATACATTTTCACGGTCCAAGTCACCTGCTCCTTTTTTCCTTTTTGCTATAGCTAGCCTAGTGCACCTCTGTTCCTTTCCATGGTCGCTCGCGTGTTGCTTTGCATTGGTTAGCACGGGAGGTTTTGCCTTGGATTTGCCGCTCTCTAGATGCATAGGATCGGCTGATCCCATTCATCCCAATAGGGAAAAGGGGGGAACCCATATCTCTGGACCCCCTGATCCCATCTTTACAAAACTTGGGGGTTCTTCCAAGAAGCCTCATCTGAAGCTATGCTGAAAGTTTGGGGGCTGCACCCCCCAAAATGTACCCCCCCTCGGAGCCACGGAAAAGCGCCAATGTGCTTTAAGGGGCTTTATTCCTGTCACTCTGGGTGATTTTTTTGGGGGGGCAACCTCTTCCAGGCCCCATATCTCGGGACCCCCTGACCCAATCTTTACAAAACTTGGGGGTTCTTGCAAGAAGCGTCCCCTCAAGCTACCCTGAAAGTTTGAGACCTCCACCCCAAAAATGCCCCCCCAGAGCCCCAGAAAGGCCCGAGTGCATTTAAATGACTTTATTCGGCTGAATTTTCCCCCGAACTCAAACTAGGCGCCGAATTCATGGATTTGAATCGGGGGAGTTCGGACTTCAGCATATCCCGAATCGAGACGGGCCAAATTCTGCCGAATCTGAACTATACTGAATTTTTTTTTTCAACAGCCCTACACTGAAGTCCAGAATGATTCTTTGTTTCCCTCACTTATTTCACCTTACAGAGTTTGGCTGGTATTTCAGCACAAAGCTATCGCTATTAAATAGAAAATGTACAGTGCAGTCATTCAGCACTGGAAGCAATGATCAAAACTATCTCAAAGATTCCAAGGCAGGTTGGAACCAAGGATTTATTCATGGCATTCCAGTACCTGTGGCCATGAACTGAAAGGAAAGGGGGGTTGCAAGACACACAGAACAGAAGGACACTTAAACCTGAGAGCAAGAAAGTATTACTGAGCATAGTAAGGAAGTGCATTCATAGCCAAACAAGGCAACCAGAATCTTGATGAAAGGGTAGCTGTGCTATTTAAAATAGTGATGTTAATGTTTTTAGTGTTGTCTCATAAGAACATATGAAAAGCAATGCAGGATCAGACCAGTCCATCAAATCCACTTTGTTCACAAAGTGGCCAACCAGGTGCCTTCAGGAAGTCCACAAAAAAACCAACCACAGCAGCTGTTTGGAAGCTAATTTGCATGGAAATCATGATATGCACCCCAGATACAAATGGAGCCCCCAGACTTTAAGGTGCCAGCCTGCTAAATAACTCTTTCCACCTGTCCTCGACAATGCTGACCTTCAGAACCTGAACACTGATTGACAGCTTGGCTCTAGCCTCTCACAAATGCCTGAAGGTTGGGGGTGACTCCTTTGAGGGCCCATAAAATTGCACCCCCTGTCCCAAACCTCACCAAACTTCAGTGTCCATAGTGTAAGGAGAGTTCCTTGCAACCATGCTGCAAATTTGTTGACTCTACCTCGGAAAACGCCCCCCCCCGAGCATTTAAAATAAATTTCATAGACTATAATGGACCCAATTTTTGTGGCGGGGGGCGGGGGACGATGATCCAGAAATAAAGCTGAAATACCCATTTACTGGTATGGATATTTGGTGTTTTCACATCTATGACAACTTTGCTGGAGAGACAAGTCTTGCCATAATGGCCCCTTTTTCTCCCAGAAGATTGGATTTCTTCCAAACTACAAGTGTAGCATCCAAAACAATTTTGTATCTGTTACAGAAGGTCTTTCTCCTGCCACCTGCTTCTACCTGGCAATGGTGATGGGCTTCTACAAAGTTCCACAGGTAAGAAGTGTTGATTTACAGCCCATTCCTGAGCTCTTGGAGCGAAAGAGCTCAGGAGGAGCGCATGTGCCCGCTCTGGCATCTGGGCTGCTTGTGCCGGAATCCGGGCCACTTGTGCTGCCAGGAGAGGCAGGGATGCCAGTGTTGGGCCGCTCATGCCGGCCTCCCTGCGCTGCCACAGCAGCATGGCCCAGGGATGCCGGCTTGGCTTCCTGCCAGCATCCAACTGGTGCAAAGCCCCACACTGGTATCCTGGGCAGCTTCCTGACACCTTCCAGATATGTCGTCTACAGCAACAGCGTTGCTGCAATAGCTTTTTGCTGGCACAGCCTCGCTGTTTTCAATGGGGCAAAATGCCCCATATTTATTCAATTTTTAAAGGCTTTTAAAAGCCTTTGAGCAGCCCGGGAACAGCTTTGGAGGCACCATGGCGGCACCTTGTTCATGCTGTCCCTGGCTGCCAAAGGTTCAGGAATGGTCTGCCTGCATGGGAATACAAACAGGTGTTTTAAATATTTTGTGCAACAGTAATTTTATTTTTTAAGCCACCATGAGTCTACCAAAAGGTAGCTAGGATGTCAAGGTAAATATTCCCCATTATATCTTGGAAAGAATAAAATTTTGAATCCTCCTGGTGCATAAATATTCAGTACACAAATCAAAATATACATGGGAATTTAATTGATATGTATTTATTTACTGCAATTCTCACCATCATCCTAAAGCTGGTAGCCAATTATGGTACTCCTCAGTTTATTTTCTGAGTTCTGCCTGGTGATGAATTGTCATTATAACCTGGGGAAAGATGTTCTGTTTCCCTTCATTTTGGCACTGAAATGCCCACGAATATTCTGAAGCCAGTGGCCAGTTTTGAGGGTCCTTATTTTTGCGGGGATGAGTTATTCATGCCTGAGTAAATCATGGCTTTGAAAGGGAAATTACAAAGTTTCTCCCCATTTGAACTTATAGCTCTATTCAGCCATTTGGGATTCTTTCTAACAAGATGAATTTCAGTCAATAGCAGTCAGCTATTCTGCTGCATCCTGGCTCAAGCTTTCTACTTCTGCTATCAGCCAGCACTGACTCTAACTGAACTAATGGCTGTTTATCTGTCAGCCTCTCACCAACATTATTTCAGCTTCTATGGTCCCTCTTAGACAGAGTGGGAACCAAAGCTATCTGTCCAATTGTAGTCCTTCACATTATTGCCCTTTTCTTCTTATCAGTTGTTCCTTGTTGTTCAGCTCAGGCCGCAGCAAAATAATGTAACATTTGGGGGCAAAGATGCAACACAAGAGCCCAGCGCCGGAGGCTAAAATGGAGAAGATCTCCACGGCCACCATGGCTTTTCCCTTGGTGCTGAGGTATGTTGGAACAAAGGACAACCAAACACTGCAAAAGACCAATAGGCTGAAAGTGATAAACTTGGCTTCATTGAAACTGTCAGGTAACTTCCTGGCCAAGAAAGCCACCCCAAAGCTAACAATGGCCAGAAAGCCCATGTAGCCCAGGACACAGTAAAACATGGTGACAGATCCCACGTTACATTCCAGTACACCTGCTTGAGTCTCTGAGTGCACATCAACATCTGGAAAAGGAGGCGAAGTTGCCAGCCACACAAAACAAAAGGCTGCTTGGAAAAGGGAGCAGAAAATCACAATCGAATTGCCCACCCGTTTCCCCACCCATTTCCTCAGGCTGCTTCCTGGACGGACACTCAGGAAAGCCAGAACCACCATGATAGTTTTTGCCAGCACACAAGAAAGGGCAACCGAGAAGACCATGCCAAAAAAGGTTTGTTGGAGGAGACACGACACCAGTTGTGGTTGACCAATGAAGAGCAAAGCACAAAGGAAGCACAGGAGGAGGCAGATCAGGAGAGAATAGGTGAGGTTCCTGTTGTTGGCTTTGACAATGGGGGTGCTGTGGTGCTTCATAAAGATGCCTTGCACCAAGAGTGTGAGGAAAGAAAAGAAAAGGACAAAAGTCACTAAAGTGATCCCCAATGGCTCTTCATAAGACAAGAAAGTGACATCTTTGGGAATGCATCGATTTTGTCCCATGTTTGGATAGTGACCTTCTCTGCAAGTGATACACTCGTCCAAGTCTGTAAAAGAGAGAGAGGGAGAGAGTAGGAAGGAGAGTTTCAGCATTCTCCATATCCCGTAATTGTTCCCATATCTCATGCTTCTAGAGAATCCTTTGATGGGGATCTCAGCATCTGTATTTCACTACACAACCTATCCTTATATGTATGACTTGTGGTGGCTAGGATGGAGAATTCAAACTCAAATTCAAAAACCTTTATTGGCATAACAATTCCAAAGCATTCCAGAATTAGTCAAATGATAAAGCATCAATATCAAAATATATATCAATAAACATGGATGAAAACGGATATGCCAGAATGCAGTGAATATAAGGTATATATAGAAAACGAGAATCTAAAATAACAGAAATAATAGCTATTATATTTTTGTTTGATTTTTATCTTTAAATCTTGCTTCAAAAACATGGCTACTATTTTTGTAGTTTCTGGGTTGTGCCCATTCAGTAGGAATCTAAACAAAGAGTGGGGGGAAGAATTCCTGTCCTGAATTCGTGGCATTAAAAACTTAGTGCGTAGATCCGCTAGCATTACACATTCCATAAAAATAGGATGTATGGAGTCTATCTGATTCAAGCCAGAACCACAAATTCTCCTTTCCAACGGGGTACCACTAAATCTCCCAAATAGAACCGCCGATGGAAAGGCGTTTAATCTAGCTAGCATAAAAGCCCTGCGGAGGGAGGGATCACTTAGAAAACAGAAGTAACCCTGAAGCAATCCAAAATTGGCAGAAAGACCCAATTTGGATGAAGAACAAGATAAAGGAGTTGTAGGCAGAATTGTTTGTCTTTCATGGTCAAGCAGTCTTTGCTTAATAACTCGGAGAATTATTTGGCTGTCCAACATCAATATATTGTCTATATCTAGTCCCAAAGTTTTCAGTTTATGTGAAATAAGCATGAACCACTCTGTATCTGCAGCTTCTTTTAATAAAAAAGGAATAAGGAGATTTTCATTTGGAGAAAAATGAATCTTAATCCAATAATTAAAAGTTAAGAGCCAAGCTTTGGTCTCTAAAGTCATCATTCCAGTTTCACTAAGGATAGATTGGAATGGGACACAACTAGGGAGTCCTAGTATTTGGAGGAGAAAGGAAGTCTGTACAGCTTCCAAATTTTTATTTAGTGCTTCTATCCAGACAGGTATTCCATACAGCTTGCTGGGGGTAAAGTCTCTGGAAGGCCAATAAAAAGAATTTATTACAGTCCACAACCAGCAAATACATCAAAAGTACAAAAATGGGAACATTATACAAATAATCATAGAACACATCAACCAGAAATACAAATACACGTAATTTGTTTTAACGAAAGCTAAAAATAAAGTCACCCCAAGGACTTGAAATCTTTACCACTCTTTAATTTAAGATCACTTTTCAGTGTTTTTTTTTTTTTTTGAGGTTATAGACCTGGGCACAAAACCTGGCAACTCTTTGTGTCATTTGATGGTTTTCATCTGAGATAAGATATTCAATTTTGATTTTATTAGATCTCCCTGGAAATCCATCCAGCAATGGCCCTATGGGATGAGGAACATTAACAATTTGAGAAATGCCTCTTCCACTTCCGTTGCTGATCACCGTGGCAGCACGATTCTCGAGCCCCGATCAAAGTGGCAAGGGAGGGAGGGAATCCCCCCTCCCCCGAACAACAGCCACGGCTCCCCTTGAAGTAGAGGGGAAGCTGAGCAAGCGGCCGGCTCGCGGCTTGCCCTTGATGCGCTCCCTGCCTTGGAAGCGGCGGGGAGCGTTCGGGCGAACCAGCGGAGAAGCAGGCGCCATTGTTCTCAGGCTGATCGGGACGGCGGTTTAAAGGCACGGAAGAAACAACAGGTTTTTTTTTTACTCTTTTGATGTACAACTAGTGATTCACGGGGGTGTCTGGTGGTATAACTCATAGGGAGAAGCAAGCTGGTTTTTTTTTTTCTATACTTGCTAACGAATACAAAAAGAAACTTGGCTTTTTGCCAGACTGTGGCGCAGTTGAATTTCCTGCTCTGTTGACTTTGACAGTTTTAAGAGATATCCAGCAGATTTATGATCACTGAGCTGGCTCTTCAAGATTGACTTTACCAGTTAAATGCTCCATTACTGAGATTCTTTGAACTGATGTTGTGAGACTGTCATCTCTCCCCCCCCCCTCTCCTCTCCTTTGGATTACAAATGTTGCATTTTTGAGCCCTTCAATGGGAGATAAAGAAGGAAAAAATAAAAAGGACTCAGAAAAGCACCCTAAAGTACTTATTAAAGACCCCAAGACCCTTCAGACTCAATTATCTATGCAAACAAAAAGAAGACCATCTCTCACTAGTCCAGCTATTTCTCCAGATTCCTCCCCAGTAACAGGATCAACTTCTTTGGCAAAAATGACTAAGAAAGCTGATGCCACGCTGAACTCTTTGCAAGAGCTGCTAACAAAAACACTTCAGGAAGTGACATCAGTTAAAACTGAAGTGGTTGAAGTCAAAAAAGAAGTGACAGAAGTAAAATCTGAAGTTGTCTCAATGAAGCAAGATATGGACTATGTAAAGCAAGGTCTTAACCAGAATACTGCAGCTATCTCAACATTGCAGGACTCTATCTCAGCTTTGACTGTGAAGCAAGACAAGTTGGAGGCGAAACAGCAAAAACAAGCAAAGGAAAATAAAGAAACCAGAAAAAAGGTTGATACTATGGAACTTGTACTGGAGGCCCGCCAGGAACGTGAAGAACGGCAAGAGGATAATGTGGCGATGTTAGAAATGCGGATAAAGGAGAGCTGGATTCGTATTCGCGGATTTAAAGAACGGACTGAAGGTTCTGACCTGAAAGAATATTTGAAAGTGCTCCTGGCTGATTTTTTGCAAGAAGAAGAAGCAATAGTGGAAGGGATGATAATTACAGCTTATAGAGTCAACTCTGCTTATGCATCCAGAAACAAAGTTCCAAGGGATTGCTTGGTACAGCTTTTTTCAAGATCTCACCGGGACCTGATACTAAATAAACATTACAAAAATCCTTTAACAATAGAAGGTCAACCAGTGAGACTAATGAAGGAGATACCAGGGAGACTACTGAGAAAAAGAAAGGAGTTTGCAGAATTGGTGGCAAGGCTGAGATATAATGGAATACAACATAGATGGGAATACCCTCAAGGAGTCTCATTTATATTCAAAACAAAGAGGTTCAAACTTACTGACATGGCTAAAGTTGATCAGTTCTTTCGGAGATATGAAGGAGAATTAAGTAAACCACCACAACAACCAATTAAAGAACTGGTTGAAAAGAATCTTACAGAGAATGAGAAGGCTGCAGAAGCTTCAGGAGGAAAATCTCTGACGGAAGAAGAGGACACAGACTGAATTAGGGTCTGAGGATTTATGAGAAGGAGATGGGGATACTATTGGGGGAGGAGGGGGGGAAGGGGTATTATACCTGGGGGAAAATTTGAGTTACTAACCAACAAATGATGAAGATACTATCATGGAATGTTAATGGTTTAAACTCTCCAAATAAGAGGAGAAAAATATTCTATCATCTACAGAAATCAAAAGCTAACATTTTTTGTTTACAGGAGACACATATTTTAACAAAAGAGGTTTTAAGATTAGAACAAAATAAATTAGGTAAACTGTTTACTTCATGTAATGATAAGAAAAAGGTTAATGGAATAGCTATGTACATTCCTTTAATATTTGAACCAAAGATGTTGTATAAAGACAGGGAAGGGAGGATTTTGATGGTAGAGGTTCTGTGTGGTTACCAAAAAATAGTATTAGTCGGTATATATGCACCTAATAATAACCAAAAATTATTTTATATGGATCTAATATCGACATTGGCTGAATATGCTACGGAAAATATGTTATGGATGGGTGATTTCAATGGAGTAACAGATCCTCGTTTAGATAGATCAGCAAAAAAAAAACAGGGGAAATTTGAAGGTAAAATACCTGGTATTTTTGATCATTTAACAGAACAATGGGAAATGTTTGATGCGTGGAGAATGAAAAAAGGTAATAAAAAGGGATATACTTTTTACTCTTCAAGACATAAATCTCACTCTAGAATAGATATGATTTGGCTATCTAAAGATATTATATGCAAACTAGATGACCTTGAAATTTTACCGAAGGTTCTTTCAGATCATAATGCACTGTTGTTGCAAATGAATTTGGGAATTAAGAAAAACAAATCTTGGCATATTAATGAATATTTATTAAAAAATAAGAAAATTACAGACAAAATAAAAGTAGAAATACAACATTATTTTCAAGATAACATAAATAAAGGCACATCTGAAGATGTTGTCTGGGATGCGGGGAAAGCAGTGATAAGAGGCATTTTAATACAACAAAACTCGCGGTGGTTTAGAGAAAGAGAGTCAAAAAAGAAAAAAATACTGGAGGAAATTAAACAGGCGGAAATACAGTTAAGAAAAGCACAAACCAAATTACTTAAACAAGAACAGATTGATAAAATAAAAACTTGGCAACAACAATATGAGATTTTATTAACTACCGATATAGAAAGAAAAATATTATATAATAGACAAAGATTTTTTGAACATTCAAATAAACCAGGCAAAATGTTAGCATGGCAACTTAAACATAAAGAGAGGAGAAAGCCAATATTGAAAATAAGGAAGGATGGAAAAATTTTATTAGATAAACAAAAAATTACAGAAACTTTTATAGATTATTATTCTAATCTTTATACACAGGGAATAGTTTTAGAAAAAGAGATAGAAAAATATTTAACACAATTTGTATGGGATAAAATCTCACAGGAACAGAAAGAATTATTAGATGCAGAAATAACATTAGAGGAGTTAAAATCAGTAATAAAGAAAAGTAAATTAAACAAAGCACCAGGAGAAGATGGCTTCACAAATCTTTATTACAAAACTTTTATGGATCAACTATCACCAAATTTATTGAGAGTTATGAATAATTGTATACAGGGAGGATCCATTCCAAATACCTGGAAGAAAGCAAATATAGTTTTAATACCTAAACCAAACGCTGATTTAATGGAAGTTAAAAACTATAGACCAATATCATTATTAAACAATGATTATAAAATGTTTGTGATGATTTTAGCGAATAGATTGAAGAAAATTCTTAATAGTATTATACATGAAGACCAAGCAGGATTCCTTCCGGGGAGGTTAATCAATCAAAATGTTAGAGTTGTGTTAGACTTACTAGAATATGCAGAATTTGATAATACACCTTTTGCAATGATATTTTTAGATGCAGAAAAAGCGTTTGACAATGTAAATTGGAATTTTATGAGGAAAGTGTTAGAATATATGGGTTTTGGTGATAAATTTCAAAAGGTTATTGGAAATATTTATACTTGTCAAACTGCTAAGCTAATAATTAATGGAGAATTATCATCACAATTTGAAATACAAAAGGGCACCAGACAAGGGTGCCCTCTTTCACCACTGTTGTTTATTATTATTTTAGAGGTATTGATGAGAAAAATTAGAATGAATGCAGAGATTGTAGGTTATAAAATAGGGAGAAATCATTATAAAGTTAAGGCATATGCAGATGATTTAGTGTGTTTTTTAACTGATCCTATTACTCAGATAGCTGAATGGAGCAAAATGATTGAGGTTTACGGAAAACTTGCAGGCTTTAAAATAAACAAAAATAAAACTAAAATATTGGTCAAAAATATTACACTCTTGCAGCAGCAGGAATTAGCGAGAGTAACAGGTTTTGGTATAGAACATAAAGTAAAATATCTGGGAATATGGTTAACTCCTAACAACTTTAACCTATTTAAAAATAATTATGAAAAAACATGGCAACAAATAAATACCGATTTGACAAATTGGGAAAAAATACCCTTATCATTGTGGGGTAGAGTATCGGTGATTAAAATGATGGTATTACCCAGGATGCTTTTTTTATTTCAAAATTTACCGATTATTAAGGGGTTCAAAGTTTTTAAAATTTGGAAGAAGGATATTCAAAAAATTTTGTGGGGAAAAGGAAAACATAGAATAGCGTATAAAAATTTGATTCAATTAAGAGAAACAGGAGGATTAGGTTTACCTGACTTGCAACAATATTATGAGGCTTCCTGCTTTCTCTGGTTAAAAACCTGGATTAAATTAGAAAATTATCGATTATTAGAGTTAGAAGGGTATAATCTTCGATATGGCTGGCATGCATATCTGTGGTATGAAAAGGAAAAGGTAAACAGAGATTTTAAAATTCATATTATTAGAGCTGGGTTATTTCAAATTTGGACAAAATATAAGAAGACTTTAGAAAATACGACCCCGGGGTGGATTAATCCAATAGAAGCTTATATGAAGAGGGGAAAACAATTAAACTTAGATATAGAGATATATAGGGGTATTATTGAATGGAAGGAGAGTAAATGGGCTTTAAAAAGCAGGGAAGAGTTAAATATAAAAGACTGGTTTTTATATTATAAACTACAAGATATTTTTAATAAAGATAGTAAACTTGGATTCAGTAAAAATAAATCCGAGTTAGAAAAGATATTAGATAAAGGAAATAAAGGATTGATTGGTAGGATGTATAAATTATTGATGACTATTAATTTAGAACAAGAAAGAATTAAACCAGTCATGATCAAATGGATGCAGGATTTAGGATTCAATATAGACCTGGATAAATGGGAAAATTTATGGAAGAGGGAGTTTAAATTTACAATAACTAATGAAATTAGAGAAAATCTCTATAAAATGTTTTATAGATGGCATATAACCCCATTTATGATATCCAAAATGAACAGTCAAGATAAAGGAATCTGTTGGAAATGTGGAAAAGAAAGAGGAACTTATATGCATGTCTGGTGGACTTGTAAAAAAATCAAAAAATTTTGGAAAAAAATAATAAAAGAAACAAATAATTTGATTAATAGTAAAGTGAAAAGAAAACCATTATTTTGTTTATTGGGAATACCCACAAACGATATTCATGATCGGGATAGGATTATTTGTCAATATAGTTTTGCTGCTGCAAGGATTGTGATAGCGAGAGTATGGAAACAAACAAGTAAACCCTCAATTACAGAATGGAGAGAGAAAGTGTGGTTATATATGAGGATGGCCAGATTAACAGAAATTCTGCATGGAAATGATTTGGAAGAATTTAAGTTAACATGGTTTAAGGCTACCTCATATTGGGATAAGTTGGCAAAAATGGATTTTACTTTGTTATTTAGTGAGCTATAGAAAATTATTCTTTAAGCAATATTAGAATTTAGATAAATAAATAAAGCTACCGGACACTTCTATGGAAGTCATGGTGATGGGTCACTTTTGGTGGGTGGGGGGAAAGGGTATTTTTCTTTTGATGAATGTATTAAAAAATGAAATGTATTCAATATGTTATGTGAATACCCTTTTATATCTATATATGTATTTTTTTTCTTTCTTTTTTTCTTGTTTCTTTTTTCTTTTCTTTTTTTTTATATTGTAAAATTCAATAAAAAATTATAAAAAAAAAAAAAACAATTTGAGAAATGCCAATGATACCACATTACTGGCAGAAAATAGCCTTGAAGTGACTACTTGAAGACTTGAAATGAAAGTTAAAGCAAAAGTGCCAAAGCAGGACTGCAGCTGGACATCAAGAAGGCAAAAGTAATGACTACTGGGCAATTATACAACTTTAAGGTTGACAATAAGGAAATTGAAAATTGTTCAAAACATTCTATTACTTGGATTTGTTATCAACCCAAAAGGAGGCTGCAATAAAGAAATCAGGAGATTGAGACTAGGAAGGACAGCCATGAAGGAGCTAGAAAAGATTATGAAATGTAAGGATGTGACACTGGCAACCAAGATCAAGTTAATTCATGCCATGGTATTCTGTATTACTATGCATCGGTATGAAAGTTGGACAATGAAAAAAGCTGACAGGAACAAAGTAGATTCCTTTGAAATGTGGTGTCTGAGGCATTTAACAGATTCCATGGACCACCAAAAAGACAAATCAAATCAAGCCTGAACTGTTCCTAGAAGCTAAAATGATTAAACTGAGGCTATCGTACTTTGGTCACATTATGAGAAGACAAGAGTCATTGGAACAGACTATAAGGCTAGGGAACACTGAAGGCAGCAGGAAAAGAGGAAGACCCAACATGAGATGGATTGACTCAATCCAGGGAGCCACAGCCCGCAGTTTGCAAGACCTGAGCAAAGGTGTTAACGATAGGACATTTTGGAGGACATTGATTCAGAGGGTCACCATGAGTCAGAAATGACTTGGCAGCACTTAACGCACACACATTCCAGTGGATCACACCTACTCAGTGTATACTGATAATTAGGATTTTCTCCATTACATATATTATTATATAGCGAAACATAAATATTGTTTTAATTAATGGATTTGTTATTTCCTTTACAACCTGCCTTTCTCTCCAAAATTGAGAGTGGCCATAATGTGTATCACCTTATCTCAAACCTTATTTGTTTGTTTATAATCTGCTTTTATCTCCAATGGGGACCCAAAAGAGACATCACTCTTCTCTCTTCCATTGTATTCCCACAACAATCCTGTGAGGCAGTTTTGGTTTGGAATGTATGCCCCTCCCAAAGTCACCCAGTAAGCTTCCATGGCAGAGTGAGGATTTGAAGATGGGTCTTCCAAATCCTTCTCCAATACTCTAACCTCTGTACCAGTGTGACCCCAGCTATGCTTAGAAGGATGCAATCCTGTTTAGGACTAGACTGCATGCCTCTTACCCTTCTGATTAGAAATCTTCCCTTCTGGACACGGAATGCAGTCATAGCAGCAGAATGGCTCCCCCTCCCTCATCTTCTTCCTATGACCAGGGTGACAACTTTCACTGCAGACAGAAAGGGGCTTTGTCTGATGCATAAATGAGAAAGGAAAACCATCAGTCAGTAATAGATCTAAATCGACATTATCTTTGTTTCTCCAAATTATTAATGGCCAATTGGCCAAGACATTATAAAAGTTATTATAAAATCACCACTTATCACCAGTAGTGTATAGGACATTTAATTCTTTTATCACTGAGTGCCTTATGTTTAATTACTGCTGGAGGCCTGTTTCAGGTTATGAAAACGATGGAATATTCCATCCTCCATCTTTCTTCCTTTCCCAGCCTAGGTGAACAAAAGGGTTGTCAACTCTGGATTTCAAAATTCCTGGAGAGTTGAGGTTAGGTTCTAGGTAGGACAAAGTGAAGGAGGGGACTTGGTGTGCGTGATGCTATAGATCTGCCCTCCAAAGCAGCCATTTTCTGCAGAGATCAGTTCTAATTGCAGGAGATCTCCATGTCCCACATTGAGGATCGTAACCCTATTTGAAGAGTTGACATGTTTGACTGTTCCTCCATTTGAAAAGCACCCATGAAATCAGAGAGACATCTCAATGACGCTCTTTTCTGATCACAACTTTCTCACATAATGTGACAAGTGCACTTATTAAAAACAAAACAAACGAACAAAAAACCCACACAACTACTTTGGGTTGGCTGCAGCTAACCTTTTCTCTCAATCCCACTCAGTTCTTCTTGTAGCTCCCAGCCACATGTCCCATGAACTCCCACATTTGATCAACAGGGAAAGTGGACCTTTAGAGAGGAGATGTAGAAAAAGAAGTTTGAAACCTAAACCCTTTTCCTGGCTGCTCTAAGTTAAACACCAGTGGATATTCCTTCTATCATGAGGTTTCAAATGAGTGATTGCACTCAACGTTGTTCTTCTTTTTTAAAAAAAGGAATGAGGCAACACAGTGCCTGTTTACATAACATATTTTCTCAACTAGAAATTTTCCCAGATTGTGTAGACCATTCTTACTTGGTTGAACCAGCTGTCCCATGTGATGCCATTTTCATTAATGGTAAGCATTTGGTCTGCAGGAGCTTCTGGATGAAACTCTCCAATTTTCACTTTAAAGAAAGATTGATTTGGGAAAGCGACAAAGTTGATAATATCATACCCTGTTGAAATTTCTCCACTGGTATCAAATGAAATCCGGTCCCCAGCACTGTTATTAAATGAAACACTTTTTAGAAAGTGGTGAAGCTAGAAGCAAAACACAAATGGAGTACATCTGCTCATTGGATAGAAAAAAACATGTGACTTATCCTTACTAGAATGTTTTGTTCAGGAAAGCTATTAGATATCCTGTACCATATTTTAGGCTTTTTCATTTTATTCTTTAATATATCATTTTATTAAATTTATTAAACACATTCAAATTTTCTTCTGTTTTTGTTTATATGTAGGTCCCATTATCTGAAGCACAGACTTTTTGTGGGGCAAATGGGAGGACTCCTTCTTTTGACACCAAAAGAAAAGCTGGTTGGATGCAGCTCTCAAAATGCCTAATATTAGAATGGAATGAAGGAAAAGACTACAAAAGTAGACCCTTGTCAAAACCCAAAGAAGTTTCCAATCAATAAGTTTCAAGACAACTTCTCTTCTCATTATTCATCACTCTCTTACTTGTTTTCTTCCTCAAATCCAACAGAAATATCAAATGAACTAAATGCATACAAGTGCTTACATAACAAAGAAGAAGAATTTGTTTACGCAGCTGCCATGATGGTTGACTGAAGAAGTTAAATTTATTCCTCTTCATCACTCTTCTATGACCGTAAAGAGTTGAATCCAGGATATGTAAAGCATGTTCCACAGCCCAGATTGCATTGTAGATACTGAAGCTGGGGCCAGTCATAACCATTTCAAAATCCTCTGCAGGAAGGCTCTCCAACTTCTCCTCCGCAGTGCAATCTGTACTAAACCCCTTTTCCACCAGTGAATCTGAGAACTGACAGAGGAATGCCTGTTCCCAGAATTCCCTCATAGAGCCTCTCATCGTTCATCACTCTCTTACTTGTTCTCTTACTCAAATCCAACAGAAATATCAAAAGAACTAAAGGCACACAATGCCTACATGAAGAAGAAGAGTTGGTTTTTATATGCCGACTTTCTCTACCACTTAAGGTAGAATCAAACCGGCTTAAAATCACCTTCCCTTCCCCACAACAGACACCTGTGAGGTAGGTGGGGCTGAGAGTGTTTGGAGTGAACTGTGACTAGCCCAAGGTTACCCAGCTGGCTTCATGTGAAGGAGTGGGGAAACCAACCTGGTTCACCAGATCAGAGTCCGCTGTTCAAGTGGAGGAGTGAGGAATCAAGTGCGGTTCTCCAGATTAGAGTCCACCGCCTTTAACCATATCACCTGAGAATAATATCCAAAGTGAGCAATTTATGCCGTTTGTTCTTGTTCTTGGAACTCCATATTGTGTCTCCTCATCATACTAAAGCAAATTGTTTCAGCGTTAGAATGGAGCAAATGGTGAGCAAGGCTGAAAGCAGGAAGAGCTGTGACATTTCTGGGTGGATGTGAGAATAAAGAAGTGGAAAAGATAAATCCAGATAATGTAACCTGGAGAGATAATGTATAGATTGCATCCTCTTCCATTTCCCACAGACATGGATTTCTTTCTGCTTACTTACCTGCCATGATGGTTGACTGAAGAGATTAAATTTCTTTCTCGTCATCACTCTTCTATGACCGTAAAGAGCTGAATTCAGGTTATGTAAAGCCTGTGCCACAGCATAAACAGCATTGTAGATACTGTAGCTGGGGCCAGTCATAACCATTTCGAAAACATCTGCAGAAAGGCTCTCCAGCTTCTCCTCCCCAGTGCAATCTGTACTAAACCCCTTTTCCACCACTGAATCTGAGAACTGGCAGAGGAATGCCTGTTCCCAGAATTCCCTCATGAAGCCATCTCCTTTAGTCCAAGTAGGCTTTCTGGTATGAAGAAATTCCTGGAATCCCGGTGGTTCATTTGTGTGAACAGTGAAGGCTATAGCACCATGAAGGACTTCTATTTTCCAATCTCTTTGATAAAAATATGATGCTACATCCATCTGAATGGTCATAACATACACTTTTCCTTTTGATGTTGCTGTCATGTAGCCTGTCTCTGAGAATTTCATCAAACATCTCAGATATGAGATAGACCCAGTATCTCCATAAAGGACAATTGCATTGGCCTTACTCTCCATTCTAACATTAAACATTTTCCATCCATATTGCATCATGGCAAAATAATAATCTATGGTTGTGACTTGTTGGATTTTTTCTATGAAGGCCAAACAGATGCCGTTCTGAGAAAACAGAGGAACCATGGCTTGCTGAAATCTTTCTCCACGTTCATCATCTACAACGATTGTCCCAATCCATATCCACCTGAAATGCAGAATTAAGTGGAGGATCCCTTTGTACTGCTGGGCTTCATTTGGGACCATCCGATAGACAGAAAGCCCTGAGAATGTTTCATTCATTAATGAAGTAGAGCCATAGGTGACCTAAAGGAAGTCAACGTAGGAAAGGAAATGTAGAGAGTGTGGTTCAAAGGTTTTCAAAATATGCCTCTTTGTGTGAGTCTATCCATAGTCAGCAGATAAGTGCACACTTTCCTGTTGGGTTGCTAGTAAAAATCAAAGACAAATCTCTGCTTCCCTTTGTGGGTCATGTATAGAGAAGAAATGAACATGGTTTTATTTGCTGGGCTGGGAATGTGAAAGGCATGACAAAGAACCTGATGGATACATCTGATGAAATGAGCTTCATTACTCATGAAGGCTCAGGGCCATCTTAACGCATGGGCAGTTGCCCGGGAGCCCCACGAGCTTTGGGGCCCCATGCTAATCTATGTATGTTGTGAACTGCTGTCAATGAATAAATAAACACCATGCTAAACTATAAATATTTGTTATTGGAAGTGACAATAAATATATATTTAATATTATCGACCATTTACATTTTTATTCCTGTGAGTGGTTGTTTGGGGAAGGGCCCCAGTGCACTGCTTTGCCTGGGGGCCTATAATGCTGTTAAGTCAGCCCTGCCTATGCTGTCATAAATGTTGTTTGTCTGTAACTGCAAACTAAAACAGGAGCCCAGTGGCACTTTACAAAATGATCACAGATATAGAAGAAAGCTAGTGATCTTATGGGTAAGGGAAGACCCTACTTCTACTTTAGGCCATGTCTATATGTTTTTTCTTTAAAGACTTTGGAATGTTTCACTCTATTCTTCTGTTCAATTTGTTAATTTGTTCTGTTCAATTTGTTAATTTGCTATTTTTTTAATATCCAGGACATTATTTTGTATAGAGGAGCATTCAATCAAGTAGCAATTCAAAATTTGACATGACGGTTAGCTCATTCAGACATAGAATGTGCCACCATACTGGGCTTCATTGTCATCCATTTGTGAACTAGACTTTGATACTGAATCTAAAATAATTCCATTACATATCCATAGCTTTAAATAAATCTAAGCATGCACAAATGAGTACTCTTTACCTATGTTTTATCATGTGTGCCCATTCCTGGGGAAGGTATGCCTCATCACAGTCAAACGTGGCTTGGTAACATCCATATTAGACTATTGCAACATGTCATTTGTGGGGGTGAGTTTGCTCAGAATGTTAACAGGAGCCAACTACAGTGAACAAGAGCTAGAACTGAGTCCAAGAGCACCTCAGAGATAAACAAGATTATCAGGATACACAATTTTGAGTGTAAATGCTCCCTTCATCAAATAAAACAACAGATTTGTCAGATACAGTGAACTAAAACTTTCCTTGTATAACCTATGAGACCTCCAAGTTTATTTCCAGTCTGATTTTAATCAGAAGCCCTAAACAGTCTGGAGTGAAAGTAACCTGCCCTCAAGGACTTAATGCTACTGGACATCCTCTGAAATCCAGAGGGTCAGCTATCACTGTCTGCCTCAGATTTAGGAACTCTTTTTCCAATGCTTTAATTGTATTGGATATTTTAGTATATTTCTGTGTTGTTATGAAATGCCTTGGCCAAACATTTTACAGAAAGGCAGCACATAGATACTCAAAAGTAATAAAAATATGAACCATGGACAGACACATTGCAGAAGGTTTTGCATTTTAAAATGACTGATTCTCATGTGGAGATATATTTTAAAAAGAGGTACATCATTAAGATATGTGATTCTCTTAGCTTGGATCTTCCATGATTAGATGAGGTTTACTGTTTTATAGCAATGACAACACTTTTGATAGATTCCCTTCATACTTTGAATATTTAGCCTACCTGTGGAATGTTATAGATGGATAACACCGTTGCTATGTAGAGGGAGGTTTCAGCTTCAAGTCCTCCAACGACTGCTATTAGATTTTTCTGGAAGTCACACTTGTAGTTGGGAATAAGTCTGTTCTTTGTAGAGAGAAGTTCTATTGTGGCACGATAGGTCTCTCTTGCATTGAAGTAGCTGTTACATACGTGGATGCCCAAGGTGACATTGGGTAAGAGCTGAAGGTTTTCATTGATTTCCTTCACAGCAAATGCCATGGCCAAGACATGTTGGTAATGAGTAGTCCGTACACTATGTCAAGAAACACAGAGAGTAACTAAGGAATTATTGTAATATTATTGTGCCTCAGGCTTAATTACTTGCATCTTACTAGAAATATTGACTACGGTATAAGGACACTGGATTTCTTTTAGCAATCATCAGATTCCACTCCATTTAAAATACAATCCCTCTCTAAACCCAGATATTGTTTCTGGGTATTTTAAATTATTATCTGACTTTTTAAATATCCCACTGGAGAGTAAGTGCTGCGAAATTCTGTAATGCAATTAGCATCTAATGTCCACATAAACTGGAAAAATATTTAAAGTGTGGTTACATGAGCAACACCCTTGACCTGCTGTTTGGAATTACCAAGGATTTCTATCCAATCCCATGAGCAATCTAGGAGTGTGGTGTGAATACCACCTTGAATCCAGAGCTATATCCAGTCTACTAAGATTCCATGATCATCTCTTTTTTTCTAAACAATAAGTTTACGATTACAAAACAACTTGTTTCATAGCTGAGGACTATTCAGTGCTTTCTATACAGGATCAAAGTGGACCCTACTCCTTTTCCAGAGAATCATGGAATGGAAATTTGGGGGTTGGGAGGCAAACTTAGAGAGACAAAATTAATCTTTATATTCCTATAATTCAATGAAATCTGAACAGCTTTTCAGCTATTAACATGATATGCACAGATAATAGTTATAAAGGAGAAAAAAAACCTCCTTACAAGGGCATATCATATGCTGTAGAATTGGGTAGTTTGCTGAAATCCATCATTTCAGACATAGCATAGATATGAGAACTAATTCCCCCAATGTGGAGATCTCCTTCTTGAAAATGTTTGTGAAGGCTTGAGAGGGGTTCCCTGAGGGTGCATTTATCATCATGAACCGTGGACATGAGTGGACACAGCAGCATCAGAATGAACACCACGGGTGATACCATCCTGCACTCAGTTCCTCACAATCCAGATCTGTTTTTTCTCATATGACTATTGGAGTTATTCCAGTTTGAAACCACCCGACTTCCGTGATCTTCTGAATATGATTTCACACATTATAGATCGGATTTAGAGAACCCTACCTGTCCTTAGCCTTACCCCCAATGCTATTTATTTCTAAAGACTGCTGAAATGACTTGGGGCTCTCTCAAGAAGTAATCACAAGGGTGTTGATAATTACCGAGGAAATAATGACACTTTACCAAGGTGTCTGTAGAACAGTTGGGGGGAAAACATGTTTGTCGAATTTCAGCAAAGTTTTTCTCCTCTCTTTAGTATGACGGCTAGGCATGGTGAGAAACAAATCCCTGAAAAGAACGCTTTTTGTGTATGGCTGTTTTCCTTGCCATCACCCCTCCGATGACTTTGGGTCTTTGTTTTGATTATGCATGCTGTGTCTGAATGTCAGAGGTTGCCTCACTCTCCCCCTGCATTTCCCCACATTTTGCCTGTGTTGTCAGAGACCTGTTTTATCTCAAATTTGAAAAAGTGAGCAAAAGGCAGGGAAATGCAGGGGGAGAGCGGGACGACCCCTGACAGTCAGAAATGCCATGCATAATAAAAACAAAGACCCAAAGTCATCGGAGGGGTGACAGTGAGGGAAACAGCCATGCATAGAAGGCCAAGGATTCTATTATCCTGTTCCAGTCACAGTGGTTGAAAATGTGTAACACCAACAGCATGATAACTAGGGATGTATGCAGAAAAGTATCTGGATTATCATATCGGTCACCTTGTTAGGAAAGGTTGGAGGCACTAGGATAAGAAGAAAAGCCAACATGAAAGGGATTGACTTAATAGAGGCAGCCACTGTCTTCAGTTTGCCATACCTGAGTGAGGCTGTTATGGACCAAACCTTTTGAAAGTACTAATTCATAGGGTCATCATTAATCGGCAGCAGCTTGATGGCACACAACACATACGTGCAGCTTGATAATTAATATTTTATCAGTTTTAGAATATTCTTTAATTTTATTTTTGACTAGAATGATACAAGTTCAGGATAGTTTCATTCAGAAACATATTTTTACCTGTAATTCTCTTTCCGGGATCCCTAATGGAATAAAATTCTTGGGATTTGTACTACTCATTCTCTACATCTTAGTGAAGTAGGCTCATCCATTTCAGCAGGTTCAGCCATGTGCATACCCATTTGCCTGGACTCTACTGCCTTTGGCTTCTAAGCCTGCTGTTCCTCCTCTCTTTCATAGCCTTCAGCTTCTAGGACTTTGTTTCATTTCATGATTTGGATGGGAGATTTTAATGGGGTAATTGAACCTAAGATGGATAGATCTGCAAAAAGGGGGGGAATTGTGAGGGTAAATTACCTGGTACTTTTAATAATCTTATAGATCAATGGGAAATGTTTGATGTATGGAGATTGTTACATGGAAGTAAAAAGGGATATACTTTTTTTCCAGCTAGACTTCTTACTTATTCAAGAATAGATATGATCTGGCTTTCTAAAGGTTTGATAAACATCTCAGAGGATGCGGAGATTTTACCTAGGGTGTTATCAGACCATAATGCAGTTTCAGCAAAAGTTAAGATAGGTGATAGAAGGAACAAGCAGTGGGTAATAAATGAATTTTTATTAAAAAAAACAAAAAATGTAGACAAATTAAAGATAGATATACAAAACTATTTTTCTGACAATGTAGATAAGGGAATAAAAGAAGAGGTAATATGGGATGCTGGTAAAGCAGTAATTAGAGGACTTTTAATACAACAAAATACAAGATGGTTTAAAGAAAAAGAGGCACAAAAGAAAAATATATTAGGAAACATTAAACAAGGAGAAAGACAGCTTAGAAATTTACTTGATAAATTAGCAAAACAGGAACAGTTAAACAATTTGAAAAAATTACATCAATATGAATTTTTATTAACCACTGAAATCGAAAGGAAAGTAATGTATAATAGACAAAGATTTTTTGAACATGCGAATAAACCAGGTAAACTGTTAGCATGGCAGCTTAAACAGAAAGGGAAAAAATTACCAAATTTGAAAATTAAGAAAGATGGGAAAGTATTAACAGACAAACAAAAAAATATGGAAACATTTGTAGAATATTATACAAATTTGTATAGCAAAAATTCAGCACCAGAAAGAGAAATGGATGTTTATCTTAATCAATTTGACTGGGGAAAAATATCACAAGAAAACAGGAAATTATTAGAATCTAAAATAACTATGGGAGAATTTAAAAAAAATGTATAGGTAAGAGTAAATTAAATAAATCTCCAGGGGCGGATGGATTTACGGCACTTTATTATAAAACATTTCAAGAACAATTATCTCCACATTTATTAAGAGTAATGAACGCTTGTTTGCAGAACGGATCCATTCCCCAAACCTGGAAACAAGCAAATATAGTATTAATACCAAAATCGAACTCAGATTTATTAGACGTTAAGAATTATAGGACTATTTCATTATTGAACAATGATTATAAACTGTTCGCTGAAATTTTAGCATCCAGATTAAAAATTGTTTTAAATCAGACAATACATGAAGATCAAGCGGGGTTTTTATAAGGTAGATTGATTAGTCAAAATGTTAGAGTGGTAATAGATCTTTTAGAATATACAGAACATGTGCCAACTCCGGTAGCTATGATATTTTTAGATGCCGAAAAAGCATTTGATAATGTGAATTGGAATTTTATGAAGAAAATATTAGACTTTATAGATGTGGGAACAAATTTTAAAACAGCTATTGAAAAAATATATAGTTATCAGACGGCTAAACTGTTGATAAATGGTACACTATCATCACAATTTAAAATACAAAAAGGTACCAGACAAGTTGTCCTCTTTCTCCTTTATTGTTTATAGTAGTGTTGGAAGTTTTATTGAAAAGGATTAGACAAACGGAAGATTTACACAGATTTCAAATGGGGAGAAATCACTTTAAGATTAAAGCATATGCAGATGATCTCGTATGTTTTTTGACAAACCCTATCAATCAAGTTGAAAACTGGAATAAAATACTGGAAGTTTATGGAAAACTTGCAGGTAGGGCTGTTGAATTTAAAAAAAATTCAGTATAGTTCGGATTCGGCTGAATTTGGCCCGTTTAGATTTGAGATATGCCGAAGTCCGAACTCCCCCGCTTTGGGTCCGTGCAATTTGGCGGGAATTCAAAGTTCGGAAAAAAAATTCGGCTGAATAAAGCCATTAAAAAACACAACCGTGCCTTTCCATGGCTCTGGGGGGGCATTTTTGGGGGTAAAGGTCCCAAACTTTCAGAGGAGCTTCAAAGGACGCTTCTTGAAAGACCCCCCCAAGTTTTGTAAAGATTGGGTTAGGGGGGCTGAGATATGGACCCTGAAAGGGGTCCCCCCACCCTTAATGTGTATCTCCGAGCAGAGCTTGCCGCCCACGCACAAAGCTCCCAGCCCCGACAAACAGCTGAGAGCAATGGCGGGGCAGGTGTGAAAAAATTTGCAAAGCAATACAACTGCAAAGCAACACAAGCATGCAATGCAACACCTTTGCAACAGTGCAAAGCAACACCTGACACCTGGGAGTTTGCAAACCATGGAAAGGGACAGAGGCAGCTAGCTATGCATAATGAGCAGGAAGGGGTGGAATTTCTCCTTTTGCATTGGACTTGGGACCAGGCAGATGCATTCTTTAAGCCACCATTTGAAAACCAGTTTTGAGCAAGCATCAAAATAACCTAACTGATCTTATGAATGAGGGAAAACCTGAAGACACAAAACTGAAGCCCCCCCTCCAACCAGGGAGAGAGAGACTGGAGGGGGAACACACACCCCAGGCAGAACCGGCAAAAGCCCCCTTTGGCTTCCCCCCACCCACCCACAGAAACTGCTCCCTCCCCACACACACACAGACTCTGCCTCCCCCCCTACACACACACAGAAAGGAAAAATTATAGATTAAAGCCCCCAAAGGGGTCTTACTGTGGCTGTCTTCTGTTCCATCAGGAGGGGCTGGGAGGCTGGGTAATCCAATATGATTCCATTTGTATCCAATATGAGATCCATATGTATGCATCTCTCGAGGGTGATCCATTCATCCCAATAGGGAAAAGGGGAAAGCCCATATCTCGGGTCCCCCTGACCCAATGTTTACAAAACTTGGGTGGTCTCTTAAGAAGCCTTGTCTGAAGCTCCACTGAAAGTTTTGGGTCGGCACACCCAAAAATGCGCCCCCTGCAGCCACGGAAAGAGAAAAGGGGGGAGCCGATATTTCTGCCCCCACTGAACCCATCTTTACAAAACTTGGGTGGTCACTTAAGAAGGATTGCCTGAAGCTATGCTGAAAGTTTGGGGGCTGCACCCCCCAAAAAGCACCCCCTGCAGCCACGGAAATAGAAAAGGGTGAGAGGAAAAAGGGGTGGAGCCCATATCTCGGGGGGCCCTGACCCAATGTTTAAAAAACATGGGGGGTCTCTTAAGAAGGCTCATCTGAAGCTCCGTTGAAAGTTTGGGGTCTGTACCGCTAAAAATGCACCCCCTGCAGCCATGGAAAGAAAAAAGGGGGGAGCCCATATCTCGGGACCCCCTGACCCAATGTTTACAAAACTTGGGTGGTCTCTTAAGAAGGCTTGTCTGAATCTCCGCTGAAAGTTTGGGGTCTGTACCCTCAAAAATGCACCCCCTGCAGCCACGGAAAGGAGCTAATGTGCACAAGCACCCCCCCACACACACACACACAGGAGGATTTCCCTCTCTCTCTCTCTCTCTCCCTGGCTGGGCCGCACATCAGCTGATTCCTCCAGTATTCAATCCTGAATTATTGGCCAGAAGGAGACCCAGCTTGGCCACCGATTGGCCGGGGGAGGAGAATGCTGCTTACTGACGGTTATGCTGCTTACTGATGCCCCGAATTTGCCGGATTTATTCGTGAACTCCCGAACTCGCTGAATTCGGCTCCCCGGTTGCCCACCAGTTTTGAATTCGGTTCGTCCCGAACTAAAAACCGCCGAATCAAGGGAAATTCGGCTGATTTTCAGTTTGGGCCGAACCGAATCAACAGCCCTACTTGCAGGTTTTAAAATAAATAAGAATAAAACCAAAATAGTGGTTAAAATATGTCTCTCACAGCAACAAGAATTAACAAAAAACCGGGCTTCACTATTGAACATAAAATAAAATATTTGGGTATATGGTTATCTCAAAATAATCTTAATTTATTTCAAAATAATTATATTAAACAATGGCAACAGATTGTAACAGATTTTAAAAATTGGGAAAAAATACCACTATCACTATGGGGCAGAATTGTTGTGATTAAAATGATGGTATTACCCAAGATACTTTTTTTGTTTCAAAATTTGCCAATCATAAAAGGAGTACATATATTCAAAAGTTGGAAGAAAGATATTTTAATTTTTTTATGGGGAAAAAATTAAATAGCTTATAATTATTTAATTCAACTAAAGGAAACAGGAGGTTTGGGGTTACCCGATTTAAGAATTTATTATGAAGCATCTTGCTTTAACTGGTTAAAGAATTGGATATTATTAGAAAACATAAAACTTTTAGAATTGGAAGGATTTAACTTACATTTCGGATGGCATGCATACTTGTGGTATGAGAAAGAGAAAGTAAATAAAGAATTTAATTATCATATTATTAGATATGGTTTACTTCAAACTTGGAGAAAATATAAAGGATTTTTTGAAATTAAAACTCCAGGTTGGATTAACCCAATAGAAGCATTTATGAAGAGGGGTATGCAACTTAATTTAGATGTGGATATTTATAGAGAGATTATAGAATGTAAGGAAGGGATTTGGTTATTAAAGAGTAGAGAAGAACTTAAAATAAAAGACTGGTTTATGTATTATAAATTAAAAGATATATTTAATAAGGATAAGTTGAAGGGTTTTAATGAAAATAAATCCAGATTTGAAATCATATTAAACAAGGGAAATAAAGGATTGATAGGACAGATTTATAAATTATTAATTGAAATGAACTTAGAACATGAAAGAATTAAACCAGTGATGGTGAAATGGATGAAGGGGTTAGGATACAATATTGACCTGGAAATATGGGAAAATCTGTGGAAAAAACAATATAAATTTACAATTTCCAATGAAATAAAAGAAAATCTATATAAAATGTTTTACAGATGGTATATTACTCCTGTTATAAGTAAAATGAAAAAGGTGATTCTGATTTATGTTGGAAATGTGGAAAAGATAAAGGAACATTTATGCATGCATGGTGGCTTTGTAAATAAATTTTAAAAAATGGAGAAAAGTATTAAATGAAACTAACAATCCGATTAATTCTAAAGTGAAAATGGACCCTTCCTTTTGTTTATTGAGTATACCTAAAAACAAATTAGATATGTCAATATAGTTTTGCAGCGGCAAGAATTACAATAGCTAAAACCTGGAAGCAAGTAAATAAACCTTCAATCAATGCTTGGAGAGAGAAATTATGTATGTATATGCAAATGGCCAAATTAACAGAGTCCTTACATGGAAAGGACATGGAAGATTTAAAAAACATGGTCAAAGGCAGTCGCATATTGGGACAAACTGGCAAAAATGAATTTTACTAATTTAGTTATTGAGTTGTAGATAATTGATTAATGTTTTTTTATAATTATTTTAATACATCTTTTTTTAAAAAAATTGTCATAACACTTCTCCGGAAGTCCAATGTGGTCATGGGACACTATTACAGGGTGGGTGGTGGTTTTTCAGGGCACTATGAATTTTGTAATTTTTTATTATAATAAGTAGTATCAATTGTTAAGCAAGGGCTCTTTTGTATTTTCTTTTTCTTTTTATTTGTATGTTGCTTTTATGTTATAAAAATAATAATAATAAATTGTTTTTAAAAAAAAAGGTTCTAGGACTTTGTCATCTGAGGAAGCCCCAGCAGGCTGACCCATGACAGGTGGACTTTATGGTATTATACCTGGCTGAGGTCCCTCCCCTCCTCAAACCTCAGGCTCCACCCTTAAAATCTCCAGGTATTTCCCAACAAGAGTCTATAATTGTTGGTAGAACATTGTGGCTCAGACCTGTGCTCAACTTTATTGGGACTATGTTCCCTCCACTGTGTCTACAGAAAGATAACATGTTGAATTACAGCAGAGGTTCTCAACATGGTGCCCACCGACACGTTTCCTGGTACCTACCAGAAAGTGGGTGGGGCTAGATGGAGCTTTTTCCCAGCTGGGCTTTTGATGGGCTGTGCAGATTTAAAAGCACCCTGTTAATCAGAACTTCGGCCTGATATGTTAAAGAGATAATATTAGATTTACATATCCCTGGCATTTTATGGTTGGCTGTGCCTCCTGCAGTTGCCATTTTGTGATTTGCACTACCTCCTGTGGCAGCCATTTTGTGATTGTGCCCACTGCCTTGTGTCAAAATTCCAGAGCAGCCCGCAGGTTCAGAATGGTTGGGGACCCCTGAATTACAGCATTATCATTCAACATTTCTTCATCTCCACTCCACCTTCTTGGCTCCAATTCATGGTCAAGACAGTTCTGAACCAATTCCTCTCTCTCAATGTTTGGCATGCAAGTAGTTAGATCTTAAGGGGGCATCTTCACTTTTAACTTGCAAAAGAGTTGTATAATATGTACCTGGTAACACAACATAAACAGAATATAAAAATTTTACTCAACAAAGATTTCTATTTAATTATTTAATATGTTCATTATAAATCTTAAAAGGAGTTGTTGCTGGGGGTTTTTGCAAAAGAAAAAAATATCAATCTATGGAAATTTTGCCATATGGAAATTTTGCCATCATGCCAAAAGATTGTCAGAGCCAGAACTGTCACAATAAAACCATGGCATAACAATGGCTCACAACTGAAGAAACTTGCCCATTCCAAAATGGGATGTTGAGGGACATAGATGGCATTATTCAAAAGTATAGCCCAAGTTCAGCCTTCCACAGGTGACTGACTCATTCCACACATTTGCTAGAGGAACAAATCTAACAACAGCAAAACATACCGATTCCTAAAAACTTTAATGCTTTCTCCTCATTATTTGCTCTCTCTTGTTCAAATCTTGTCTCAGCAAAATAATGTAGCATTTGGGGAAAAAGATGCATCCAAGTAGCCCAGCACTGGAGGCCAAAATAGAGAAAATCTCCACGGCCACCTTGTGTTTTCCTCTTGTGCTCAGATAGGTTGGGACAAAGGAGAGCCAAACACTACAAAAGACCAACATGCTGAAGGTGATGAACCTGGCTTCATTGAAACTGTCAGGTAATTTCCTGGCGAGGAACGCCACAGTGAAGCTGAGAGTGGCCAGAAATCCCATGTAGCCCAGGACACAGTAAAACATAGTAACTGACCCCTCATTACATTCCATGATGATCTCTTGAGTGAGTGAATGTGTGTCCAAATCTGGGAATGGAGGAGAAGTACTCAACCAGACAGCACAAATGCCAACTTGGACAAAGGAGCAGGACAAGACAATGGAATATGGCCACCTTTTCCCCACCCACTTTCTGAAACTGTTGCTTGGCTTTGAGGCCATGAAAGCCACCACCACTGTCATGGTTTTTGCCAACACAGAAGACACAGCAACAGAGAAGACGGTGCCAAAGGCTGTTTGTTGTAGGAGACAGGTCACTGTGTTAGGCTCTCCAGTGAGCAGCAAAGAGCAGAGGAAGCAAAGAAAGAGAGAGACAAGAAGAATGTAGGTGAGGCTCCGGTTGTTGGCTTTGACTATGGGAGTGTTCCAGTGCTTAATGAAGGCTGCAAGCACCAGAAGCGTTATTAGAGACAAGAAAAGAGCCAAAAAAGATAAACTAATGCCCAAAGGCTCTTTAAAAGATAGGAATGTTGGACTCTTAGGAACACAGTTATCTTGACCAATGTTTGGATAGTGATCTTCTGGGCAGGTGACACAATAATCGATGTCTGAAAGAAGCATATTTACACATGTTAAACATTTTAAAGAATATTTTAACTGTTTCTTTAGGAATAAGAGGCATAATTTCAAGGATCCCTATAAATGAACATTTGACCAGCATCATATTTGTAAATCTGTTCTAGCCTGAGATTCTTTATCAAGAGATTCCAGGTATGCCGCCATATGTTTTGTAAATGAGAACCATAGAGTCTAACTTTGATCCCTTAGGGGTGCATTCACTGGTAAGTGTAGAATCTTTTCCCTCCATTTATGGGTGGCTTTTCACTTTCGCTTTACATTTATGCACAATAATAAGCAGATAATAATTCTGGCCCATCTTTAAAATCTGTTTTAAGAACCACAGTAATAAGGTTTTTTTTACCTTTCCCTAAATTTAATGGCCATTGGCTATTCACCTACCATTTCACACTTTAAAAAAGGGGAAATAAAATTAAATTTTTCCATGACACTATAAAGAGAAAAGTTGCCACATCTCTCAAGCAAATGACCAATCTAATTGACAACAGATAATCCAGTATCCGCTTCTCAGAAAGTGTCCTTAACTGTTTTATCCAGGGAGTGATATATTTATTTCGTGTAGTATTATTTTGTGGACATGCTAAAACAATGTGGGTTAGAAAGTCTACTTGTTCTGGACAAAATGGGCATTTTCATTCTTCTGCAATAATTTTATTGTTTCACTCTTGCATGTTGCCAATTTGCAAGCCGAGCTGTCCATCGGTTTTCAGGTTCAGAAATTCACCATTGCTGAGGACTGGCAAACAGAGCCAATTGACTGGCTGGCACCTCAAAGTCTTGGGGCTCCATTCGTATATGGGGTACATAGCATGATGTCCATGCAAATTAGCTAGCAAACTGAGGGAAAAGGCTTAATTGCAAGAAAAATAAGGCACAGAAATCAATTATTTTGGTTTCAAATGACATCCTGTGAACAGTCCTTTATTATAATCATCAAAAATCTGATTTCAAGAGATGGTTACGGTGTAAGGAAACAAAGCCTCTACTTGGGCAACTTTCAGTTTGACAGCAGGTTTTCGGGGGGTGGGGGTGATATCAGAGCCAGCCAGTCTCAACCACGAGGGCTGTTTGAAGGAGACAGCTCATCCATGTGGATAAGGGAGTCTTCTTTGGAAGCCTGGTGGCGTGAGCAGATGTTGAAGCTGGTTCTTTTTAGTTGGAGGGTATATTCCTCCGACAGGGACTTGGTGAGCCCTGTCTTTTAAAAAACCATTATGCTTTATCCAGATTAACCCATTGAATTGTTGGTCAGACCAAGTTGGCTCCTATTACACAATCCCAACCTCAAAAGGACAAAACCAGTCATTTCCCCACCCCAAAAAAAGATAGAAAAATGGGAGAAAGTTGCAGACCCGTGCATCTGAGCAAAGGTGAATGGCCGAACCTGAAAAGCTGAATAATTATTCAGGTTTTCCGAGAATTACCTATTTGGATTTGGGGATATCCCCAGGTTTTGGCATTTGGTAAAACCGAAACCCCACATATTGCTGAAATGGCTAGTTTTGGGTTTATTTTCAGTTCGGGTATATTGATATGCACAACCCTAAAACACACTGAAGTCACCCTTCCCTCCATTAATCCAACAAAACTGTCAAGACATTTGATTAGATTAATATTTCTGAACCGTGCAACTCCTACCCTCTTGGTTTGACATCTTCCCTTCTGGACACAGAGCACAAGTGTAGCAGCAAAATTTCTCCCCCTCTTTCCTTTTCCTGCTGTATCCTGGCTTGCATTTCTCATTACAGAGAGAGAAAGGAGGCACCTATCCTTGGACAAAGGAAGGATTTAGCATGGAGGTGATACCTGGGGTTTTTTGATTTACAAATTACCTTCTGACAGTCAAAAGGGTAATGGAGTAGCAAAATAAATTATCTGACCTTACAGATGCCACATTCAGTGGGAACTTTTTAGCATGACACAAACTCAAGGAGTTTAAGATGTTCATATTTCATCATAAATGGCCTATTTAGATCAGTTGCCTTAGAGATCCTGCTAAGAAGTGCATAATAATTGGCAACACTACATAAGATGTTAGCCACCAGCCCTCAGTACACCAACCCTTCATCATCTGTATGGAGTTTGCCTCGTTACGGTCATGACTTCTCTCCAATGCACCACATAGCTTCTGCAGTGCAATGTATTATTATTATCGTTGTTGTTGTGAAAAGGCATTTTCTCTAGATACCTTCACAAACAATTTCAATGCTAATACTTCCTCACTTTCCTTTCTGTCTCTAGTTAGACACCAAACCTCTACAAATGCATTGAATCTAATAATAAATGGGCCCTAACCTTGATGGTTTAGGCTAGCGTGATCTTGTCAGAAGCTAAGCAGGGTTGGTTCTAGTTAATACTTGGATGGAAGATCACCAAGGAATGCCAGGGTTGCTATGCAGAGGAAGTCTCTTGCCTTGCAAACCTTCTGGGTCGCCATAAGTCAGCTGCAACTCAGGGCCATAACTAGGGGGGCAAGAAGGGCAGCTGCCCCCCTGTGCCATGCATTGAGGGTGGCAGAACTACCAGGTACAGAGGCACTCACTCCTCCTGCCACCCTCCTGCAGTCCTGCCACCCTCTCTGCATGTCACCGGGGGGGGGGCAGCTGCCCTCCTGCCTCCCCTTCCCCCAGTTACAGCCCTGCTGCAACTTGACAGCACTTTACCCAGACACAATAGTAAATGGGCAAGACCATGTGTAGATGATGAAAGCCACACAGCCTTCAGACATAATAGGGTTTCCTCATACTTGGGGGGGGGTACTGCAGCTATCCAGTAAAACAGGGTTTTGTCAAAGGAAAAGTAAGCCAGAAATTAGTCTGTTGAGTACTGAAGATGGTGTAGGAGCATCAAGCCAATGAATAGTATGTAATGGAAATGGTCAGAGAAGAAATCAGTCTGTTCAAGACAATGTGGCCTGAAAAGGGAATGGGGGTGTGTGTCCCGCACCTCCTTTGGTGCCCTGGAGGCTACCAGCACATAATTTCCTGAGGTATTTACATATGTTCCATCAAGTCGCAACTGAATTACAGTGACACTAGTAACAGGCTTTCAAGGCAAGTGAGAAACAGAGGTGGCTTGCCATCACCTTCCTCTGCAAAGCCTTCCATGATGGCCTCCCATCCAAGTACTGGCTCTGCTTAGCTTCTAAGATTTCACAAGCTAGAGCTATACCTCACCATTCCACATGCCATGTAATTTCCTTACCCACCCACTCCATGCCAAATACACACACACACACACACACACACACACACACTAGTTTTCATGTCAACATCAAGGATGACCATGCATTTCTTCTTTTTAAGACTGAGAAATCAGTGTCCAACCTGAGTCAAGTTTTTATGCCACACCATTCTTTCTATGTGAATTATCATCTCTTTCCCTGAAGGAGCCTGAGGATCCAGCTTTCCAACTTTGACTTTAACATAAGAATTATTTGGGAAAGTGACCAAGTTCATAATATCAAACCCAGCCATGAGTTCTCCACGTTCATTAAAAACAATTTCATCTCCAGCACTGTTATTGAATGAAATCCTTCGAAGAAAGAATTGAAGCTATATGGAGAGAGATCAAAAGCAGGAGATCAATTTAGGCTTCTTTGCTCAAGGAAAAGTAGTTTTTGAATGCAATGTCTTTCAGATGATTAGCTACGGTGGTTATCTGTAAGTAAGTAAATATTTATTATGGTCCTAGACTAGAATGCCATTATATACATAGAATTAAAAGTGTACCATAGGTTGTAAATATAAATATCATGTCTTCAATCAAACTCTGTATGATTGATAACCATTTGTCATCAGTAAAATCTAGAATAAAATAATACTAAAACAAATGAAGATGAATAAAAGGAGATATATAATAATATCTGCTTATGGTCCTTCTTGAACCTGTGCAGACCAAGATTTCCTGATCTTTAATACCAGCCAGCCAAATTTTGCAACTTTAAAAGTCATATCTGGATTCTTATCTGGTAACATACTATAAAGGTAAAACATTCTATTCTTCCCTGAAGATCCCTTGGGTAGTTATCTGTATCCAGCTTTAGATTCATTAGCACGTGTGGGGGGAAATCTCATTTACATAAAGTATAAGACATACTTTATTTACATAAAGTATAAGACATATAAGTATAAGACACAGCCTTCAGTTTGCAAGATCTGAATAAGGCTGTCAAAGATAGGACATTTTGGAGGACTTTCATTCATAGGGTCGCCATGAGTCAGAAGCGACTTGAAGGCACTTAACACACACATCACACACATAGGACACTAGAGCGGCAGATCCCTTTCAAAGTCAGAAAGATATTAGCAGACAGACAGAAAGACATCAGGCCATAGACACTAGCAGTTATAAATATGGTCCACTTTATTCAAAGGACTGCATCCAGATAGCCTTGTTTTACGTGTGCGTATAGCTATCCCATGGTCACTAATAAGTCAGGTGTTTTCTTTAAAGTTATACATTTGTTTTCTTCACTGATGAAAAAATCTATATCCTTTGGATAGTTTCCTCCCACTCCACTGTGCTAAATGTTTCTTCTGCTGGAGGAAGGCTTCACGGAGTAATTGGATACAGCCCCTGATTTAATCCATAGGTTATAAACAGCGCATTCCTAAAAGGAATGCCTGTGCTGGGCTTAGGAGGCAACCCAGCGGCGTTGCCTCCTAAGGAGGTTTTGGCACTGCCAAAACCTCCTCCCAGCGCCAAAAACCCTTGCAACCCTCATAGGGAAACGGCTTAGGAGGCCGACTAACATTGGCCCCGCCCCCTGGCCAGCACCATAATGCCCTGGGAACAGTTCCCGGGGTGCCGGAACGCCTCCCGGCTCACCGCCACAGCCTGAGCCAGAGGCCGGAGGCTCGTGGGAGGCTGCGGTGGCATCCAGGCCTGCATGCCGGCACTGGGGTCACTCACTCCGGCATGTGCCTTCTGGGCGCCGGCGGTGTGGGCCCCTGTGCTGGTGGAGGATTAGGGTTAGTCAGCTTCCTAAGGCCTTTTGCCTTCGTCGGCTTCCTAAGGCCTTTCGCCGCAGCTGCGGCGCATTTCAGGAATGTGCTGTAAGTGTATAACAAAATCTGTTTCACCAGAAGTAAGCTTTGTCAGTACATGCAAATCCAGTGAATAACTCTGGTCTCCAAAGAATTCTTAGGTTCTTGTCCAATCCCTGAGTTTCACTTACTTGGAATCAGATATAGATTATGTTGAAATAAGCATATGTTGGCAATAAATCAGCCATATATTGTCGTATGGCAGACATATATTTAAATACAGATCCATACTTGATTTAAAAAAGTGTTATCATGATTCGGGAAACACAATGAGCACACTTAAATTTTATAGTACCAAAATTTGAAATAGAAGTGTGTAGATCTGAGAAGATGAGTGAGACTAGAAGAGGAGACCATGTCCTAAAGTTGATGGGTGATATATTAATTACTGCAAGCCATACCCCAAGTTATCATAATTATGACACTAGACCTTTATCAGTAGGGCGATATTACCTGCTCCACTTTCAGATGTTCCAGAGTGTTTCTCTTGCCCATTACTGTGTGTTTCAGTCTGGACGAGGCCATGGCATGCAATGCATGCACCATACTGTAGACAGCATTATAGATACTGTAGCTGTGTCCAGTCATACTCATTTCAAACAAAGTACCTGGAAGGCTCCCCAGTCGCTGATCTTCAGTACATGTTCCAGGGAATTGTGTCTGCATATTGGAATCTGGAAATAAACAGTCAAAGGCTTGCTCCCAGAAGTCCTGGAGAAAGCCATCATCTTTTGTCCAAAATGGATTTATTTTCTGAAGAAATTCTCGGAAGGCTAAAAGCTCACTTGAATGGACTGTGAAGGACAGAGCACCATGGAACATTTGTATATCCCAGCCTCTTAGAAATATGTTGACTATGAAATCAACCTGTGCTGTTGTAATCCATACCTTTCCTGGAAAGTTCTTCTCCTTATATTGAGGATCTATTCTAAGTGCTACCATAATAGTAAATGCTACCCATGTAATGGATGTTATTTCACCATGGACAACAATAGCATTGGCTTCACTTTCCATGAACAGTGGATGGATGTTCACACTCTGATCAAAAATTTCTCCTGAAAGAACAGTATAGGAATGTTTTGTAGATCTTTCTATGAAGGCAGAACAGATTCCATTTTTGGAAAACAAAGACTCTAGGGTCTGCAGGAAATGCTCTCCATTTTCATCATTCGCAGCAATGAGCCCTACCCATATCCATCTGAAATGCAGAAGTAATCGGACAATTCCCTGATACTGAAGATATTCGTTTGGAGCCATATGGTAAAAAGGGGGAAACCGGGTTTCATAGTTTGTTGCAAATGAGCCATATGTGATCTAAAAAAATCACAGATTTTGTTAAATATGGCCTGAAACACATTCCTATGAGTGGGAAGTGGGCATTTATTAATACCAAATTCAAATTTTGATTCCAATACAAAATTGTGCATGGGGTAAAGATGGCACAAGATATAGGTAAGATATTTATTAAACATCCCTTATACCTTATATTTCTAAATATACTTTAATGCATAACAAACTCTTTTTGGCTTTTTGTTTGTTTAAGATGGTGTTCAGAGTCCTGTCTGATTTCACCACTGTCCATTCCCTAGAAATATTGTGAACAGTTTTATAAATAAGAAATTCTGATTGTGAAATGATGATAAACCAGTTCTGAGCTGCTATCTGCAATGGAGGAAACAATGGGTTGGATCTAGCCAGTGTTTTCATTCACTCATACCCAGTTCTCCTCTTTAGTACAGCTCCCATCCCACATGGCTTTTGTTCTTGCAAGTCCCAGGGTCACCAGCACAGCTGTTTTGGTTGGTCAGATGGAACCTCGGCATATTCACCAGCAGAAAAGATGGTTGGATCCATCCCAATTCCTGGAATTTCAGTCTGGAATATTATTACTTCCGCAGCCTCTGGGACTTTCCTCCATCCATTCCTGTTGCTTCAGACACATGCATGCTTCCCTTTCCCCCCTCTGCCCTTAAGCAGAATGTACCAAGTGGCTTAGAAGAAATTTTATACTGGTCCCTTTGCTGCTGTAACACTTGGAGTGCATTCCTGAACTGTGGGGAAGAGGTGCAGCCACGCCGCCTCCTAACCCACTCCGCGCACGCCGCCAGGACGAAAAAAGCTTTTTAAAGCAGGTGCAGCAACACTGTCCTGGTCGCTGGCGTCCAGGGCTGAAAGGGCATAGGAACACCCTTGGAATGCCTCCCAGGATGCCAAAACGCCTCCCAAGATGCTGGCATGGGTGTCTACGGCAGCAAGATGCCGTGGAAGGGTCACCGGAGTCCCAGGGTGGCGTAGCCGTGGCAGCAGCTGAAGACTGGTGTCTGGCCCTCCATGCCAGTGTTAGGGCCACTAACAGCAGCGTAAGTGGCCTGGGCGCCAGCGCGGGAGGCCTGGACACCAGCTCAGTGCCTTCCTGGCCTCCTAAGGGCTTTTGCCCTGGATGCTCAAGAATGCATTGTTAGTACCATCTCCCTGACTCTTGGCATAAGATGAAGTCATGTAGGCTGGTTGGGGCTGAGGCAGAATGAACCAAGCAGATCATCAGCAAAAGATGTGAACCAATTTCTCAGGAACTGTTTAACACATTCTGTCTGAGCCCTGTTAAGTCTGAATGGCCCAGGCTAGTCAGATCTTGTCATATCTTGGGAGCTAAGCATGGTCAGCCCTGCTTAGTACTTGGATAGGAGACCACCAAGGAAGAAGAAGAGTTGGTTTTTCTTTTTTTAAAAGGAGAATCAAACCTGCTTAAAATCTTCTTCCCTTCCTCTCCCCACAACAGACACCTTGTAAGGTAGGTGGGAGTGAGAGTTGAGAACTGTGATTAACCCAAGGTCACCCAGCTGGCTTAATGTATAGCATTGGGGAAACAAACCCAGTTCACTAGATTAGAGTCTGCCGCTCATGTGGAGAAGTAGAGAATCAAACTTGGTTCTCCAGATTAGAGTCTGTCGCTTATGTGGAGGAGTGGGGGATCAAACCTGGTTCTCCAGATTAGAGTCCACCACTCTTAACCACTACACCACGCTAGCTCTCAGGAATGCTACTCAAAGGCAGGCACTGGCAAATCAACTCTGTTCGACTCTTGGCTTGAAAACCCTATGGAGTTACTACAAGTCAGCTGTTACTTGACAACGTTTCCCACTACCATTTAACAAATTCTGTCTGAGCTTTGTTCAGCCACTGTATGAGAAAACCACCTGGATAGCAATTAAATTATGTCATGAGCCTCTGCCAAACAAGGCAGGCTAAGGTTGGGCAAAGCAGCTTTCTGAATGGGAATTTGTTCAAAGTTCTACAATTAGTTGGCTATCTCTCCTCAGAAAAGCACCTTCATCCACCATTCTTCTACATTCATTTATTCCCCAGACTCTGCTGCAAATTAATTCCATTTTGAGCAATAGAATTTGAAAGAGAGGAAATTTTCAGCATTTCACTCTGTAAATGCTCAGAGTCAGGCAATGTTCTTGTTAGAACATGTTGGTATCTAACTTCCACTCTTCCCATTGCCAGGGCTGTTTTTTTTTAAAAGGACACACAAAAATGTAACAGAAAACTACAATGAGCAATCAAAGAGAAATTCCTCTTTCAAAAGAGAAAAATAAAATAAGATGAGTCAATAGCTATATCTAAGACATGCATTACAGAAAAAGTAATTCCACTCCCCATAGCAATGTTACTTTTAAGAAACCCTCCTTTTTTTTACAAACACACACCCCTCCTTGTACATTCATTTCCCTCCACAGTGATCCTAACCAAGTTTGGAGCAATCCCTAGCCCTCTTTTGTTTTTGTTTTTTTACTGTCAAGTCATTTCTGACTTATAGTGACCCTGCAGGGTTTTCCAAGGAAGAGACGTTCAAAGGTGGTTTGCCATTGCCTGCCTCTGCATCATGGCCCTGGTATTGCTTGAAGGTCTCCCATCCAAATACTTGCCAAGGTTTACCCTGATTAGCTTCTGAGATATGACAAGATCAGGCCAGCATGGGCCATCCAGTTCAGGTCCCCTACCCCTCTACTAAGGACTAAATGTCTTGAAATACTCTCTGGCTCTCCCAAGTATACAAATTAACATTTAAAGAAATAATGGGCAAGATTACAGAAATCCCAAGAATCCCCATATACAAAAATCCTACCTGTGGAATCTTGTAAACACTCAAGATATCTGCCATGAATGAGGAAGTGTCAGAGCTTATTCCCCCAATGACTCCTATGACATTTTTTTGGATCCCACATTTGTAGTTGGGGACAAACGTATGCCCTTTGAAGAGCAGGTCCAGGGTTGCACGGTAGGTCATCTTTGCATCATGGTAGCTATCATAAATGTGGAACCCAAGGGTGATATTGGGCAAGATTTTAACATTTTCATTTATCTTATTGACAGCAAACACCAAGGCCAGGATGTGCTGGTAAAACTTTGTAAGCACCCTGCAAGCAGAGTTACAAGCCATTTTATAGGAGAATACTGCAGCGTATGAATTTTTTAAATCAAAAATACCATCTAAAGAATCACATCTAACTTCAAATATACAGTTTATATTATATGATGCTAGTATCCACCTGTAAGAAAAATACCCCCCAAAGCCATTGTTAGTCTTAACTAATGCTGCTCTATGCAGAATAAGTCACAATGAAAATAGCAGAACATTTTGGAGTATATGTGCATAGGACTGGGCTACTCTATGGAAAGTAAGACAAATCAGTAATGGCTAGCTGTTTAAAATTGTATCCCAACATGTATATTTAGAAATGGGAACCAACACAGTCTTTATCCCCAGTGAATTAGAAAACACATCCTGGCAAGAATCATTATTTTTCTCTCAATCTCAGTTTCTTCATCGGCAAAATTTCTAACCTAAATTCAATATTTATTTTATTGATTTTAAGGAACAATAGGATTGAATATGTCACTTGTCCCTTATTACTACATTGTAGCATGGAATGAATTAACGTTGTGTTCTAGAGCCTTCATTCATTCATAATTAAAACCCTCAAATATGTCAAGATAACCAAATTGACATAACAGCCATAAAGTCAAAAATATCACTGAAATAATATCTAATTTATCTTTGTAGGAGAAGATATTTCACCCCTTACACTGGAATTTTAGTCCATTCTTGAGACATCGATTCTTGAGAAGGATGGTTGTTAAAGGAAACCATGGGGAAAACATAATTGATATGAGAAACAATCCCACCAACGAGAAGGTCACCTGGTTGGTACCACTGATGTGGAATGGAAAGGGGTTCCTGGGTGATGCATTTAACAGCACTGACTCTGCACACCATGTGTGGCAGCATCAGAAGCAACATCAAACACACCACCATCCTGATGGGGAAACTTTTTTGAAGATACAGATTCTCTGGTCTCTCCTTACAGCATCACCACAAGCACCAATCTAATTTGAGCAAGATGTCTTGGAATGCATTTGGCTCTGCCAATACACTTCTCAAAGGGAACTATGTCTACCTTAACATTCATATCTAAAGGACTACCAAAACATGGATTGAATGCCAGTGGTGATAGACTTAATCGAAGCCTGATCTACGCAATTAAATGTGTGTGTGTGGTGGGGATTCCAGTCAAGCTAACAGAACCCTGCCTGTATCTAGTTTCTAATCTTAGCTCTGAAAGGCACATGACATGTTTTTTATACCTTTTTCAGGTTTCTTGGTTGAAATTTTGTTCCAATGCCTTCTGTAAAGCTACCAGACCTTTGGCCAGGTGCCAGATGTATCAATTATGGTCATTTAGATAATTACAAGAGGGGTTGAGATCATGATTTACGTAAAGGTTTTCATCTTCATGTGGCACCTGTCTAGTAGAACTATTGAAGTAAACATGTTTGCCTGATGTCACTCAAATCAATCGCTGATGACTAGTGAGGTCAGGAAAGTGGCAATGATTTCAAAACGTGGCAAGGATAAGAAAAACCCAGTCGGTTTTGGTGGAACTGTCATAAGTAAATCGCAAGATTATAAAAGTTGTTTCAGACTACGTTTCAGATAGCTCACAGGTTTCCCATTCTTTCCCCATTAGATTCTGGATTTTTTTCCAGGAACATTTTTGCTGTGATCCCCCCCCCCCAATTGTTGTGGAACATAGGCACAATTTTTGTAGTCTGTGTGGTAAAACAGGTCCTGTAGTGACTTGTTTTATCATGGGGAAGTGACATTTACTCAGTTTGGTTTGGAAAAACTTTTTGAATCCTAGCAGCGTAATTGGTAGTAGGAGAACTGATGTAAACATGCTTGAGTGACGTTCTCAGAATTTTCTGGTGCAGCAGAGTAATATGTTCTCCATGATCCATACTGACCCCAAGGGTGGATAGAATCAGGCAGCAAATTAGCATGATTTGGACAAATAATTATGGCTGCCAACTGTTCAACTACAATTATTTAGTTCTAAAACTTAAAAGTTTAGTCTTTGCCACAAAGGGCAATAAAAAAGGCAACCCTTAGGGCACTTTCATGCATGTCAAACAATAAACTTTCAATCCACTTTCAAAGCACTTTGAAGCTGGCTTTTACTGCGTGAAATGGCAAAATCCAGTTGCAAACTATTGTTAGTGCATTGAAAGTGCATTATTCAGCATGTGTGAAAGTGCCCTCTATTAATTATAGGTCCAATGAATCCAATACTGAGATATTCTCCAAGAACTTTGAGCTTGCTTTGGCAGCTCCAAAGGAACTCCAAAGGAACTCAAAGATACCTTTCACACAGAGATGAGACAATTTAGAGATGTAGTATATTTAAGTATGATTGGTCCACCAAGATTGCTTGTAGGTTCTGCAGAGTTAGAAAAAATGTGTTTAATCCACAGTGCTAGATGGACTGGGTATATAATGGGAGGTGTAAACATTAGTAAAGTTAACCCCTCATTTAAAATCCCAAACCCTGACAAAACTGAATCTGTTCCTCCTTTCATGGAATGTAACAAACGGAACAAAAAATTTCTAACTTTAAACATATGTGATGACATTTCAACGGACCAGACTGAAAGGGAGAGTGATCTTTGAATGTGGCAGTAGTAAAAAGTTGTAACAAAAAGTATCTCTATGTTAAGCTATAATAGCAAAAAAACAAACCAACATAGGCAGACCCCCATGTATGATCAGCTATTATTATATAATAATCCATAGCGTGTAAACATTGAGCATCCAAAATGTACAAAAGATGAGAAAGAACCAACCGTATTACAGACTCATTAAAAGAAGAGTAAGAAGAAGAGTTGGTTTTTATATGCCAACTTTCTCTACCACTTAAGGAAGAATCAAACCAGCTTACAATCACCTTCCCTTCCTCTCCATGCAACAGACACCTTGTGAGGTAGGTGAGGCTGAGAGAGCTCTAAGAAAGCTGTGACTAGTCCAAGGTCAACAAGCTGGCAAGATGTATAGGAGTGGGGAAAGCAACCCAGTTCACCAGATTAGCATCCAGTGTTCACATGAAGAAGTGGGGAATCAAACCCGGTTCTCCAGGTAAGAGTCCCCCGATCCAAACCACCGCTCTTAACCACTACACCATGCTGGCAAAAGAGTTATTGGTATACAAATTAAAGCATACTGTGAAAAGGCACTGTAAAAACACAAATGCAATGCTATTTTCATTTGAGGAAATGTTACCTTTATTTAATATGTGTATAAATCACAAAGGATTTTTTTCTTTGCAAAAGACATATATTGTTAACTTTTTATAATATTGGTATCATTCAAAAAGAGAACCAGAGAAGAAATGATCATAATACAAACATGGACTAATAAGGGAGCAGAAATGAAAAAATTGAGCTATTCGATGACAGGATATTTGGGAAAGTTGACATGATCGTTCAGGAGCATAGCCCAAGTTCATCCTTCCACAGGACATCAATATCCCAGAGGAAAAGATCCATGACGCCATGCTAAATTAGAAGATAATTTAATGCTTTCTCCTTATTAGCTGCTCTCTCTTGTTCAGATCTGGTTTCAACAGAATAATGTAGCATTTCGGGGAAAAGATACAAGCCAGTAAGCCAGCACTGGAGGCCAAGATGGAGAAGACCTCCACAGCCACCATGTCTTTTCCTCTTGTGCTCAGATAGGTTGGGACAAAGGAGAGCCAGACGCTGCAAAAGACCAACATGCTGAAGGTGATGAACTTGGCTTCATTGAAACTGTCAGGTAATTTCCTGGCTAGAAAAGCTACAGTGAAGCTGACAATAGCAAGGAATCCCATGTAGCCCAAAACACAGTAAAACATGGCAACTGACCCTTCATTACACTGCACTATAATTTCACCATAATATGAGTTCCTGTCCAATTCGGGGAATGGAGGAGATGTACCTAGCCAAGCAGCACAAATACCCACTTGTACAAGGGAGCAGGAAATGACAATGGAATGCGCCAACCTTTTCCCCACCCATTTCCGGAAAATATTTCCTGGTTTGGAGGCCATGAAAACCACCACCACTGTCACGGTTTTTGCCAGCACAGAAGAAACAGCAATGGAGAAGATGATGCCAAATGTTGTTTGCCGGAGGAAGCAGGTCACCTTGTGAGGCTTTCCAATGAATATAATGGAGCAGAAGAAACAAAGAAGGAGAGAGGCAAGGAGAACGTAGGTGAGGCTCCGGTTGTTGGCTTTGACTATGGGAGTGTCCCGGAGCTTAATGAAGATTCCGAGCACCAGAGCTGTGGTCAGAGAAAGGAAAAGAGCCAAGAAGGCTAAAATGTTGCCCAAGGTTTGATCAAAAGAGAGGAATTGGTAGTTTTGGGGATGCATTGATCTTGTTCCTTGTTTGGAAACTGATCTTCTGAGCAACTGACACATTTCTCCATGTCTGAAAGAGGAAAATAAACACGGCTAAAAGATACTAATTGTTTCTTAAGAATAAAATGCACTTTTGTAAAAAATTATCTAGCCCTGTCCTCTTTGGAGTAGCAGTGGGATGTTTTTCAAATCCATCCTACCTCAGGATGTTTAAAAAGGATTCTCAACTATTGAACATGAAAGTTGTCTGGGGTATACACAGCTCCTTTAACTCTGGTTGAGGCCCAAATGAATCATGGCTTCTATGCCCTTCCTCGTGATATGACTTCTCATCCACTCCAAAATTAGGCATTTTTCTTAGAGGAGTAAAGTCATATCATTTCTGCAAATAATTAAAGAAATGACTGGAAATAATTAGGCATCTGCCCAGCAAAGAAGGAGCTTTTTGAACCTTTTTTTGCAAAGTTGCCAAGAAAGCTTTATGCAACCCACTGCATTTATCCAAGTACCCCACAATTACACTGAATGCCATCTTTCAAAAGAATTTGCTGGACACTAAAGTGCTTGTTTCACATACTTATTTCTTCACTTCTTTTCTGTTTCAGCACATTTCTTACCTTCGTTGTTTGACATCATGCCTTTAGGACATTGTTCGCAATCATAGCAGCAAAATTTCTTTCCCTCTATTTTCTTTCGACTGGAACCAGGATGGCAGAGATCATTGCACTGAGAGACCGGAGGCACCTGTCCTTGGGAAGAGAAAGAATACAGCCATGAGAAAATGTTTATGAAATTGTCTTTACAAGTAATTAACACAGGGCTAGTTGCCTGAAAAATAATAATTCCTGGGGTTTCACAGAAGAAAATTAAAATGGAGAGGGAGATACTTATTAATCTCATTGTGAAAAATTCCCAGTATTAAAAATAACACGCTGGATTAAACTGTTACCCCAATATCCTCTCCCTTTCAGAGAATCTAGATCAAGGCATTATGCAATAATGTGTTCTCTCATGATGACACAGCCATGTTCCAATGGGATCATGTGCCTCAGCCTTTCCCAACCTTTGGGATCCCCCACAACCAGACCAAATTGAATGACCAGTGTTTTTAGTAGTGTAAGTCCCTTCCACTCAGGAGCCCACCTTACAATGGGGACTGGCACAGTAACAGAATTATGTCCTTAAATCAGCAGGACAATGTCTTCCCTTTCTCCATGAGCATCTCCCAACATTTTTGGTTTAGCTTTGACCTAGGTATGTTCCTCACACACCAGACCATCTTCTCCCACCACAATGAGACTGTTTAATTTGTGTCCAGTAGCCCTTGAGTGACAAACAAGAGTTAGAGGGTCTAAGATTTTGAGAGTCAAAGCTCCCTTTATCAGACATAAGTCAGAATGGAAATCTCTGACTCCTTTTATTCACAGACTGTGTATGCTCTTTGTGATTATGATTACTATTTATTATATTTTTATACCACCCTTCCTGACTAAAACCTGGCTCAGAGTGGCTAACAATATAGAATTACAATTAAAACAATAAATATCATAGAAATAAATTAAAACATAAATAAATAAATAAAATTTTAGATTATCAATAAACAATAATGACACCCTGATCATGGCTCTTGGATGATGGTACCCAGTGTGGGAAGCCACAAGGTGTTAAAGGATGGGTATAAGATAGGGTTAGGAAAAAACAGATCAGGAAAAGGGAAAAGAGAAAGAAGAGAAGGGGGAAAGGGGAGGAAGGGAAAGGAAAGGAACAGATTACGATATACTTGATGGACAAAGTATGATATACTTGATGGACAAAGTATGATATACTTGATGGATAGAGTATGATATGCTTTCTCCCATTTTATTTTATTTTATTTATTTATTTTTTTGACTTATATACCACTCTCTGTAACTTCCGGCCAAGGTTGGGCTCAGAGGTTAACCTCAATCAAATTTGATACAATATAATACAATAAAACCATAGTATATACATAAATCACTCTGAATTTAAAACCAGATTCCTATTAAGCAGTTGGCACCCATTTATCAAGGACAGGTCCATGGCAGGCCTGGGGAAGCAGTCAGGACCCCCAACTTAAGTTCAGATGAAAGGAAAGGGGGTAGGGGTAATTCCCATCTTCCACATGCCCTCAGTATCTGGGACTCATTTAGCTAGAGCTTAATTGGGGCCAGAATTGAGGAAAGGATTAAGTCCACTGGAGTGATACTCTAGTTTAAGAGCTGGAGCCTGGTACTGTATCTCTGCTGGGTTGTTTCCTGACAGATCCTACGCTCGCCACCACTGATCCTGCTGGGGGGGTTTAGCAAGGCCTTTAGTGCTGGGGGTCTTGGACCTCTCCCAGCCCAGCTAAGTGCAGGCTCACTGGGGACATAGGTGAGATCTCAACTGCAGGGTCTTGGGGCATAGTTTTGGGAGCCGGGGAATTTAGGTCTGAGGGAAATCTTGTGGTTGTGGGGTTTCTCTAGGCACCCTGATCCAGCTCAGTGTTCCTGTCTCTTCCTTGAGCAACTCTTGTTCCTCCTCTGATAAGTGAGCCTGACTCAGTGGCAGTCACAACTGTCATAAAGTGCCCTCAGAGGTACTCACAGGTATGATGTGACAGCTAACAGTTAAGCTCCAACCTATGGTAATAAGAAATTATCTATATGAAGTTTACCCTTTTCACTATTGTGGCTTGCTCCCAGTTAGATAATAATTTGCTTACCAAAAAGGGGTTAATCATCGGCAAGAATTCTATTTTCCCACTTAACTAATTTATTTATTGCATTTACATAATTCTGTTTAAGAAATAAACATTGGTGGCTAACAGATTACAGCAATAAATCCAAAGAAACAAACGGGAAAAGCTGGTCAGTTCAAGCAGCCTACTTCCTCCACCTTTTGACTATTAAGGGTCAGTTGACCTTTAGCCAGGCCAATGGAAAAGGGCTTGCTTTCTCAGCATCTCTTTAATTGATGCCTGCATATTTCCCTTAATGAACTTCATTTGTTTCCCGTTCATGCGCTGACGTTTGTTCCCACCTGTGTTAAGTTTTTGTGCCACTCGATTCTGTCTTCATGTATGGAGAACTCTTTGCCTTGAGGAGCCTGAGGATCCAGCCAACCAACCTTGACTCTGGCATAGGAGTTGTTTGGAAAAGTAACCAAGTTGGTAATATCAAAGCCAGCCTCTAGTTCTCCGTCTTCATTAAACAGAACTTCATCCCCTGCACTGTTGTTGAATGTAATCTTCCGAAGAACTGAGTGGAGCTAGGTAGATGGCAGTTCACAGAGGATACTAAGTTTAGTAATACTGTTGCTAAGATGTATTATATAACTTTCCTGAATGTATCTGGTGAGTGGCTTTGCATGGCTATTGTTTCTTCTCTTGCATTAAGGTGGGGAGTAAAGTTTTCCAAGCATTCATGGCTTTGTATTTAACTCACCAGGAACACCTTCAAATCCCAGACCTAGGCTTCACCTCAAGAGATGCTGAGATCTGTTTCCTGTCTAAGGTTTATAGGAATAGGAGGCTTAGGCAGACCATGGCCTTTTGTGCACAGGTTGTTTCTGTGGTGATCACCCCCTGACTACTTTGGGGCTTCGTTTTCATTATGCATATCTTTCCCAACCTTTAGATGTCACTTCACTCTCTCCCTATGTTTCCCCATGTTTTCTGAATTCCGCCAGAAACAGCATCCAGAAAATGCGAGGGAAATGTGGGGAGAGAGTGAAATCGGAAAAGAGGTGCATAATGAAAACAAAGCCTCAAAGTAGTCGGGGGGTGATTGCAAAGGAAACAACCCATGAATAAAAGTATTCTTGCTGCTATTACATTAATTATACAGGGTCTAACCTACTGCTGTTAAAATAAATCATCCTCCTATTCCCCATTCCCCCCTGAAATCCATCATTCTTTTTCTTGTCCTCTTTTTTAGGGATTTCTGTTTCTTATCAATTTGATCAAAGAGAAATTAAAAGAGTGGTGGGGCAGAAATGGAAGTCCTGCAAAATTTCAGAATTTCACACTGTACATTTTCAGAAGCAGGCAATGTCTTCCCAAACCACCCTATGCTCCCACTAGACCAGTTGTTCTGTTGCCACATGCACTGCCTGACCTCCCGCCCTGGTCATGGCAACCACACCAGAGACTCACTGTACTGTCTAAGCATTAATAGCCTGCTGCTCTGGGCTAGCGCTCTGCTGCATTACCAGGCAGTCCAGGACAAGAGACCGGGTCACCCCTGCAGAACCAGCCAAAGGGAAGCCATGATCCTGATTGTCTCCTGATCCAAAGGGAAGCCATAACACCGAAGCGAGAGCATCACGTCGCTCTCTCCTGCAGTCCCCCCCCCAAGTATCCTGTGAGAAAAACATCCACCGCAATCTGCGTTAACAACTAAGAAGAACTCCTCTGCCACATCCCTGGAGTGTAGAGATTCACACCGTCCTGAGGTATTGTGAAACATGGGAAGATTGAGTCAAGTCATCTCGAGCGCTATCTGTGGGTTGGCTTTACCCTCTTTCATTCTTTGGTAGCATGATCAAGATGCCCGGTGGAGGCCAGTCTATGAGCCCGAGTCAATGCATATGTGGGTCACGTTTGCCTAATCCTGGGAATCACCTCTCGATCTGACAGCAGATCGGAACTCCTTGTTCGTACGGCTGTCTGGGTTAGGACTGTCATTGTAGGAACGCACCTAGACACTTGCACGTTCTACACGCAGGCTGATATAAAACACCCCACCCCACCCCTTGTCCTGAAAACTCTCTGTAGGAGAACCTTTTGAGATTCTGTGTGTTTAGCTGGTCAACTCTCTTCTTGAGATTCTCTGTGGTGCGCTTATTTTCTGGCCACCACCAGAGCTGAGAAACTGAGAAACTGAATAACTGAGTAACTGAAACTTGCGATCCGGACTCGGATCATAGCCCGGGCGAGCTTTAGGCCCCCGAAGAGGAACTAGGAGCGGGAAACACTGGTATCCTAAAATTAGAAGCACCCGAACGCTTGAAGCCAGGAGCGGCGAGCACTGGTTTGTCAGAAACAGAGTAACTGAGAGGATTGGCCCAGGAGCTAGGTGCACTGGTGTCCTAATCTGAGAGCAACCGAGATTTGGAAGCCGGGAGTGGGAAGCACTGGAATTTTCCAATAGTTTTGCAGAGTTCCACACACCCCTCCCTCCCGGTGACTTGGCTGGCTCAAGGCTCTGATACATCCCTCTCCCATCCCCCGCTATATTTCATTTTGTACCTATATGCCACGGATTTTGGACATCTCCACTTCTAGATCAGTAACGTATTACCCAATCAACAACATCCTCTCCCTTGAGAAACATCTCTAATCCTACCTCCTTTTTATTCTTAGTTTCTTGTATGTATGTATTTGCAACACTGAATGAATGAATATATATATAAACACTTTTAATCTGGAATTCCTTGGTCTGTCGTTATTCTAAGATTCACTGAAAACAACCCTGGTATGCATTGGTGATTCCGCTATATAAATAAATTAGTGCCGCTGCTCATGCTAATTTCCCCAATCAAAGAGCAGTTTTGGTAACAGTTCCCAACCTGGGATACACATACTCCCAGGGGAACAAACCAGGACATTTAGGGGCATGTAAAAACAATTGAATCATGGTAGGGGAAAGCGTTTAAAACAACAGCAGCTATATTAATTACAAACATTTTAGTAAGATGAAGGGTACAATTTATGGAAATGGTACACAAGTGAAAAAAAGTTTGGCAACCTCCATGCTAGACCACCACTCAATGGTGTTGAACAGGATACAACTGCAAGGGCTGAAGTTACAAAAGGGTGTATTGATTTCTCTTCAAAGAAATATGAAAGAGAAAACCCTTGTTCAAAAGAGAATAGCAGGAATTAATAGTGGGATCTAAAAAAGATACTGTTATTTGAACTTCCATGCTGAGCAGCATGAGAAATAATGTTAATGAATAGCATCTCTCAGCAGAATTTGTTGTACGGGCAAGGTGAAAGTGGTGAACAGCAGCACAGACATTCCTAAGGCGCTTTCACATATGCTGAATAATGCACTTTCAATCCACTTTCAATGCACTTTAATTATGGTTTGCCAGTGGAGTTTGCCATTTCACACAGTAAAATCCAGCTACAAAGTGCATTGAAAGTGGATTGAAAGTGCATTATTCAGCATGTGTGAAAGTGTCTCTAGTTTTGAGCCACACCAGAGTTGCCCACTGCTGGTAATCACTACATGTAGCCTAGCAGGGAACCCACATAAAGGGATTGGGAAGAGTTAGTGAATTGCATAGTTCAGTGAGTCAATGCAGTGTAGCTGATAAAATGGCAGAGTAGAATGTGGGAGGCCTAAATTCAAGCCTCCGCATGGTCCACCCATACTTCTCAACCTAACACAGGGAGGAGGAGAGAACAACATCTCTCACCCTGAGCTCCTTGGGAAAAGGGTGGGAATAAAAATGCCTACATCTTGTTTTCATTGCTGATGTGCAGGACAAGACATTTTTTTAATGTAAGTAGAGATTACCTGCCAGGGTTCCACAATTGGACTCTTTAGCCTGTCCATATCCTTCATTGATCTGTGGTTTGATCTCGATGAATACCTGACATGCAGAGCATGTGCCACAGCATAGACAGCATTATAGATAGTGTAGCTATGGCTGGACATGCTCATTTCAAACATTTTCCCTGGAAGGTTCTCCAAGAGCTCCTCTCCAGTACATGCTTTATTGTCTTCTATCCACTCTGTGAAGTCTCCAACAAATGCACACTCAAAAGCACTTTTCCAGAAATCTTTGATAAATCCATTTCCCTTTTCTCTAGAAAAGCTTCTACTCTGAAGAAAGTTTCTGAATCCTGTAAGTTCAGTTGAATGAATTTGGAAAGATAGTGCACCATGGAACAGCTGAACATCATAGTCCATTCTATAAGTATAGAATGTGAAATCGATCTGAGCTGTCGTAATCCACACTCTTGCTACAGATATCTTCTCCTTATGTTCAAAATGTGACAAAGGGGCCAATGTTGTTGCAACCCATAGAATAATCGCCACAAATGTAATGGATGAAGTATCACCATATATAATAAATGCATTCACTTTGGTCTCCAAGGGAATTGTGGTGCTATTCATCAGGTGATTGATAACATTTCCAAAGTCATAAAAATGGAGATACTCAGGAACTTTTTCAATAATGGCTGAACAGATACCACTCTGGGACAGTAGTGGTTCTATGGCCCGCAAGAAATGTTCTCCACTCTCATCACCTGATGTAAGCAATCCAACCCATTTCCATTTAAAGTAGAGCAGTAAGTGAACAATTCCTTGATACTGAAGGGCTTCATTGGGGACCATCCGATAAAAGGAAGGAAAATGGATTCCCTTGTCTACTGCAGGTTCAAATGAACCATAGGATATCTAAAGAGTGACATTTTAGGGAGGAAGTAAATGATTATTTGAATGTGTCTCACACAATTATAAACAAGCACAGAGTAAAGGGTTTGCAAATGCCTTGGAGTCAATAGACATGTGATTCACTGTGTATTGGACTATGGATATTATGGCTTATTCGTTTATTTTGTTCCTTATGTACCAACTTCATTTCTACTGTGCCCTAGAATTATCTCCAAATCAGTTTTAAAAGAATCACACAGTGCATTAAACTCTCCAACTGCATGTTTATATGTTGGTCTGTTTATGCCCAAAGGTCTCCTTCACATATTAAACCTTCCCAAGAATGATCATTTCTATACTTCACCTTCATGCTCCAGCCTTAAATTTAACCAGAAAGGATAATGTCTAACAAATGTGCACTCGAAAAAGTATGATAGACTTTTTAGTTTTTTCCACTTTTTAGTGGAAAGATTTGGCTTTAACAATGTGTTGCAGAAAGTCAAGAAAGGATGAGTACCCCAGCTTGAAGATGAAGAGAGAGAACACAGCATCTACTAAACTTCTTCCCTTTAAAGAGGTGATTAAGGGACAGGAGTGCAGACAGAAGAAATGTTGCTATCACAAAGATAAGACCTTATACTAAATTTTATCCTATTTATAAAAGCATCACTGTAATTGTTGTTATTTTTATTATTTTAAACTGTTCAATAGATAGTGGCAGTGAAGCAAGTAAGGAAATAATGAAAACGGGGGCACATGTTATCCCAATGGAGGAAACATTGCAACTAGAGGGGGGGAAAGATTGAATTTAGTTTGCTTGAATAGACGGGAGGAAATCTACCTCTATATAACTTCACATAACTTGATGTCTATTGAGTCTAGAATAGGACATTATCTAGTTTATTAGACAAAATGTATTTCCCTCTCCTTCTGCATTCACATATTTAGAGACCCTCACAGATTACAGGCAGAAAGAAGAAGATTTGGTTTTTATATGTCAACTTTCTTTACCACTTATAGAAGAATCAAACCAGCTTATAATCACCTTCCCTTCCCCTCCCCACAACAGATACCTTGTAAGGTAGGTGGGGCTGAGAGAGTTCAGAGAACTGTGACTAGCCCAAAGTCACCCAGGTGGCTTCATGTGTAGGAGTGGGAAAACCAACCTGGTTCACCAGATTATGGTCTGCCGCTCATGTGCAGGAGTGGGGAATCAAACGCAGTTCTCCAGATTAGAGTCCACCGCTCTTAACCACTGCTCTAAACCACTACACCGTGCTGAAATAAAAATGAGTGACCAAAGTTCCAACTTCAGAGGCAAAGGGAGACACACTTTCAAGAATTTTAAGAGAGATTATCATTGCCCCCAAAGAAACTGAGGCTTTGTAACCAAAGCTATTTCTTCTACCTCTGTTGCTTCAGAATCAACCCAGGTTTCTAGCCATAAATTGAGATAAACTGAGGCTTTGTAACCAAAGCTATTTCTTCTACCTCTGTTGCTTCAGAATCAACCCAGGTTTCTAGCCATAAATTGAGATAAACTGAGGCTTTGTAACCAAAGCTATTTCTTCTACCTCTGTTGCTTCAGAATCAACCCAGGTTTCTAGCCATAAATTGAGATAAACAGTCATTCATTCATTCATAGACCTTTATTGGCATAAAGAGATAAACAGTCTACATCATTCTGATGTAGACCTGTACCAGCTCAGCTGGCAAAGGGGAGTGCAATGGAAGGGCAGTACTAGTTTCTCCCAAGAATGCAGTGCCAGATCATGAAACTGCCAGAAGTAATTACACTTGAGATGAGCCAAATTTCCATGCCTCCCACCAATTGGACCTACCTGTGGAACCTTGTAAAGAGTTAAGATCTCTGCTATGTGAGAGGAGGTTTCCGAACTAAGTCCACCAATGACTCCCATTAGATACTTGTGCTTGCTACATTTATAATTGGGGAGAAAGTTGTCTGATCTGAAGAGCAGGTCCAGGGTTGTACGATATGCCATTCGTGCATCTGAATAGCTGTCGTAGATGAGGAACCCAAGAGTCACATTGGGCAAGAGTCTGGGATTCTCATTGATCTCTTTGATGGTGAAGACCAAGGCCAGGACATTCTGGTAGAACTTTGGAGCTAAACTGCAAATACAATGACCGGTGACTGATGGGAGAATTCTAAAGCACACTCAATCATTTTAAACAGTAATGATCCTTGCTGTCAAAAAAGGTGTCCAGCTGCCTGACTGTAAGCAGAAATCACAATCCAGGAAAGTTTCCTGCACTTGGACAGGAGGAGTTAATCCTGACCAGAGCATTTTCTGCATGCATAACATTTGTAATTTAAGAAGCTTCTCAGTTGTCAATAGATTTCATTTCTGTTTATTTGAAATATTGTTCCCCTACCCTTCACCAAAAATTCCCTAGAGCACATTAAATATAAAATAAGGTAACAAAGTATTAAAAACATATGACATCAGACATTACAATCAATCAAACCTTTAATTCAAAAATGCATTTTAAAATTGCAATGATATAATTAGCTGTAGTAAAAGCAGTAGAACATAGGCCTTTTATGCACGGGTTGTTTCCAGCTCGATCACCCTCCGACTACTTCGGGGCTTTGTTTTCATTAGTCACATCTTTTCTGACCTTCAGAAGTCACTTCACTCTCTTCCCACTACCAGAAACAGCATCCAGAAATGTGGGGGGGGGGATGCATGGAGAATTCAAAATGTCAGAAAGGACACGCATTATGAAAATGAAGCCCCAAAGTGATCAGGGGGATGACCGCCATGGAAATAACCCATGCATAAAAGGCCATAGAGAAACAGGCAAATTTGCTTTATATGTGAGAATGGTAGAAATTACTCAGACATCTAGAGAATAGTTAAAATGTTTTCTTAAATCTCACTTTCTTCATCAGTATCATTTCAATCCAAATGATCCACAACTGCCATTGTAAACAAAACCTCAGAAGCAGAGGGTAGACCATGCTTAGTACTTTTCAACATTGGAAGTCAATTGGAGATTAGATACATAAACAGTAACGTACCTGGGAGGCATAAAGGCAGGATTATTTTCTGCTAGGACTGTGTACACCTTCAACTACTACCTAGCTGTACACTGAAATCTACATCGAAACTAATGCAGTCAAAAAAAATGTATGTGCAGTGACTGACATTGTTGGCTCCCTGCTTTCCTTGGGAAAATATTTCCAGAAAAGAATGGTCTAAAATTCTGTTCCCTTCTAAAACTCTGGAGTCAACACCTTTCCATTCAACAGTGCATCCCTTTGACAGTAACTGTTTTTTGCTTGGATATATCAAATAAAAACATACCAACAGTTGGTCTGATGTTATTTTCAGTTACTGGCAGGCAGACATATGTTGTGAAGGCTTCCTATTCAAATCGCTGCAACATTTCCCCCATCGTTTATCTTACTTGTTGCTGTTTTCAAAAAGTATTATTATATTATTAAATTTGCCTGGATTGGGGCCACTGATCACAAGGAAAAAATGATTTCAGGAGGTTGTGGTCTCTTTAAAATTTTCTGCTTGATGTGAAATCTTGGTATTCTGATACTGGATAAATTGATATTAGATACAGTTTATTCCCATTCAATTTATCTTTGCTTTTCAGTTCTGTATAACTATCCTGATATAAAACTTTGTAGAAATGGCACATTCTTAGCTGTAAGCACACTGAAACATACAACAAATCGAGTCTCCTTTTCTCTGCTAATATTTCATATGTATTAGCCCCCCTTCCCAACCACATCCTGATTCAATCACTGACTTTTCCTGGAAGAATCAAAACTATTTGACGCAAATGAAACATAAATTATCAATAAAATGAAAATACAGATCACTTTTTAGAGGGGATGTCAAATAACTGCTTACAATAGATCATTCCTTGGTATTTGGGAAGGGGGTTCCTCGAATGAAAGCATGGGGAAGATGAAATTGATATGAGACACAATCCCACCAATGAGGATTTCACTTGGCTGGTACCACTCATGTGGAATCGAGAGGGTCTCAGTCACCGCCTGCTTCACAGCATGGGATTGGCACACCATGTGAAAGAGCATCAGTAGTAGCAGCAGCAATAATAACATTTCAGCATTCAGCAGTGTGAGCTCAAGTCTTTCCTCCCAATGAGTCTCTCTACAGCATAACAACTAACAACCACCTCATCTGAGCATTTGAGTTCAAGTGGTACCAGACTGTGCCCCTGCATATCTTAAATGAAACATATTTGCATTATTGCTGGATCCAAAGCACACTGAATGTCAAAAAGAAAAACATATGGGAGAATGGTTCAACCAGACAGAGCCATGCCTCTCTCTGTCTAATCTTGCCTGTGAATGGCACTGTGGGTTAATTATAACAGTTGCAGATGACCTTGATTTCCCCTCCCCCCTCCTGGCTCCTTGACAGCCATTTCTTCATGTTGAAGTAAATTAATTATAGTCATTTTAATAATTATAGTGGGAGATAATCACCTTGACAAACTTTTTTGAATTCTAGGAGCATAATTGGTAGGAGAAGAGATGTAAAATATATATATCCTTGTGAGACATTGGTAGAACTCTCTGCTGCAACTGGGTAATAAGTTCAGCATGGTCCACATGGACCCCAAGGATAGAATCAAGGAAAGGAGAAGGAGTTGGACAAATTATCAATAGTGCCATTAGTCTCCAACTCTTCAACTACATTTAAAAAGTAACTTGGTGGTAGAAGGTGCCATCACGTTGAAGCCAAAGAAAGTGATAAACAGAGGTGGGTTGCCATTGCCTTTCTCTGAATAGCAACTCAAGACTTCCTTGGTGGCCTCCCACCTAAGTACTAACCAGGCTGACCATGCTTAGCTTCGAAGGATTTATGAGATCAGGCTAGCCTGGGTTATCCAGGTCAGGGCAAAGGAGTGGAAATTGCCATCAAATCATAGCTGATTCACGGTGACCTCTCATGGCATTTTGAAGGCAAGAGAAGCCATGGATGGTTTGTCATTGCTTGCCTCTGTGGGGCAACCTGGACTTCCTTGGTGTTCTCCCATCCAAGTACTAATCAGGGGACTTGACAACAGGGTTATTTTAAAAAATCCCATCTGTTAGGAGATCCATTGATTTCTTTGATTTCCATTGATTTCTTTGAAGCCTCGAAGAAGAAGAAGAAGAGTTAGTTTTTATATGCTGACTTTCTCTGAACATGTCATCACTGATTACCAATGGCTGGTGGATAATTCCGCCTAGAAAGAAAAATCCAGGAGTACAAATAAATAAGATATTTTTAAATTTAAAAACAATATTGACTGATCTGCCAATAATCAAAGCTTCACTTCCATCCTCCTTGTTTCTCTGCTTCTTTGCTTCCTCTGTTCCTCTTTGCTAACAAAGTGACCTGCCTCTAGAGCTGTTGATTCGGTTTGAACTGAAAAACAGCCGGATTTTCCCCGATTCGGCAGTTTCCAGTTCAGGTAGAGCCAAATTCAAAAAAAGGCGGGAAAACAAGGAGCCGAATTTGGCGAGGTTGGGTGAATGCCAAATAAATTCAGCAAATTCGGGGGCTCCGAATCAGCAGCATAACTGTCAGTTAGTAAGCAACTAGCAGCATTCTCACACAGTCAATGGTGGCCAAGCCGGGTCTTCTGGCCAATCAGTCGCGGTTGAGTGCATGAGTCCAGCTGCTGTGCGGCCCGGGGAGAGAAAGAGAGAGTGTCTGTTTGTGTGTGAGAGAGATCCCCGTGGGGGGTGTGTGCACATTCATGCCTTTCTGCGGCTCTGGGGGGGGGGCATTTTTGGAGGTAGAGGTCCCAAACTTTCAGTGTAGCTTGAGGGGACTAGGGCTGTTGAAAAAAAATTCGGTAAAATTCAGATTCAGCAAAATTCAGCCCGTTTTTATTCGGGCCGTGCCGAAGTCCGAACTCCCCCGCTTCGGATCCCCGAAATTCGAGCGAGATCCGGAGTTCGAAGAAAAATTCGCCCCCCCCCCCCCCCGCGTGCCTTCAGGGAATCCCCCTGAAGGCGCGGGGGGGTGGAACAGATTTGCGCCTCCCGGCCGGGAGCCACATACCTTTTTAAAGGGGCCCCCCACGCGCCTTCAGGGAAGCCCCCTGAAGGCGTGCGGGGGGGCCTTTAAGCAAGCCCCTCTGCGCTGTCTGTGCAGGCAGCGCAGAGGGGTTTAAAGACCCCCCCGCCCCCCTTCCCAGGACTCCCAGGAAGGCAGGCGGGGGGCTGTCAAGCCCCTCTGCGCTCTCTGCGCAGGCAGCGCAGAGGGGTTTAAAGACCCCCTGCCCCCCTTCCCGGGACTGCCGGGAAGGCAGGCGGGGGGCTGTCAAGCCCCTCTGCGCTCTCTGTGCAGGCAGCGCAGAGGGGTTTAAAGACCCCCCGCCCCCTTCCCGGGACTCCCGGGAAGGCGGGCGGGGGGCTGTCAAGCCCCCCTGTAATTATCTGTAATTATCAGGAAAAGACTTCACTGAAAATGCCTCACTTGGACAAAGCTCCAGTGGCTTTGAGAATTTTGTTTTGTATACTTCAGCCTTCAAATCTAGCCTATTAAACGCAAGCAGTTACAATATAGTGGTTGCCATGGATAAAACGGATATAACATTTTTGGCAAACAATTTATTTATGGCTTTTACTTATAATTTTTTCTACCCGTATACCTTAGATTTTTCATTTCTGTATGTTTGGCTATTTCTGTATTACTGAACTTATTGAATTTGTTTTGCTCATGATTTATTGGTCCATGAGCATAAAAAAACAGAAATTAGCAAGTGGCTGCCATCCATGTCAGTTCGTTTAACTGAGATTGCTTCTGGTTGGTGATGCAGAACGTGAAAGGGGCAAAACAGAGTCTGTGTAGAAGGAAGCTTTGCTTATTGGTTGAGTGGGGTGTGTTGCAGCAGCAGCAGCAGCAGCTCCCTCACATAGTGTAAAAAGTACTCCGTATGAACTTTGCCATGACTGAACTCCTTCACATTCCACAGGAATGGTACCAGCCAGGTGAAGACCTTATTGTTGGGATCATATCCTATATCTAGGGTTGCCAGGTCCCCTCTTCAACTGGTGGGAGCTTTCTGGGGCTGAGGCGATGCGACCCAGAAGTGACGTGAATGCTCTAGCAATCACCTCTGAAAACTCTATGGTTTCCATTGATTTTTGGAGGGAGTTTGCTACAGGGTCTGCGTCACTTCTGAATAAACCTGGAAGTGATGGGGATTCTCTAGGAAAAGATGACTTCAGCTTGACCAGGCAGGCCCACAGGGTCTTACTTTTCTTCTTTTTTTTCTGTGTAGTAACTGTTCCTTATTATTCAACTCAGGCTTCAGAATCATGATGTATAATTTAGGGGAAAAGATGCAACCTAGCACTCCAGCACTGGAGGTTAAGATGGAGAAGATCTCCACAGCCACCATGTATTTTCCCTTGGTGCTTAAGTAGGTTGGAACAAAGGAGAGCCAAACACTGCAAAAGACCACCATGCTAAAAGTGATGAATTTGGCTTCATTAAAACTGTCTGGTAATTTCCTGGCTAGGAAAGCCACAGTGAAGCTGACAAAGGCCAAGAAGCCCAGAAAGCCCAGGGTACCATAAAACATAGCAACTGACCCTTCATTACATTGCAGTATGATTTCTTCAGTTGCTGAGTGCATGTCAGAATCTGGAAATGGAGGAGAGGTTGCCAGCCATACAATACAAACAGTGGCTTGAATAAGGAGGCAGAAAAGAACCATGCAGATTGTCAGTCGTTTCCCCACCCATTTCCTAATATTTGATCCTGGTTTGGTGGCCATGAATGCTAGAACCACTGTGGTGGTTTTGGCCAACACAGAAGACACAGCTAGAGAGAATATGATGCCAAAAGCTGTTTGTCGAAGGAGGCACATGAACTTTTCAGGTCGGCCAATGAATAGAAAAGCACAAAGGAAAGATAGCAGGAGGGAGATGAGAAGAGTGTAGGTGAGGAGGCGGTTGTTGGCTTTGACGATGGGAGTGTCCTGTTATTTAATGAATATCCCAAGGACCCCAACTGTGATGAGCGATAAAAAAAGGGCAAAAGTAGCCAGACTGGCTCCCAATGTTTCTTCATAAGATAAGAAGCTTGTAACTTTGGGAATGCATAGATTGTGGTCATTATTAGGATAATGACCTTCTGGACATGGAAAACAGTCATCCGTATCTGAAAAAGACAATGTGGTTTATATACATAACAGTCCAATGTATAAATATTTTCAGTAACCTGCCCTCAACATTGAACCACAAAAGACAGTTTCCAGATTGCAAGCTAAGAAAAAAATTGTTATCTTCCAGTGCTATATCCTGTCTGCTTGGTTGATGCACACTGAATGGGATGTCAGCCCGTTTCAGCAAGAAATATTTAGACTGCATTCCTTGGATGCCCTGAAAAACCTCCAGACAAAGACAACATTCAACAATAGCCATACAGATTAGTTTTGGATTACACACATTAACAGATCACTTCAGGATACAATGGTTCCATATTAACATACCATACCCTCATTAGCACATTATCTTGATACTTACAGGACAATACTTTTGCAGGACAATACTCAGCTCAAACCCAACCCCTTTATGACTATATATTACTCTTCCTACACCCTTGACACTGAGAGACACTGTCCTTCAGTGTTACTACTCTGAAGATGCCTGCCACAGTTGCTGGCGAAACGTCAGGAAAGAAAATTCCAAGACCACGGTTACACAGCCCGGATAACCTACAAGAACCAATGTACTTTTACTATTCAAAACATATTTTAGTAACAATTTGATATCATAATCACAAAGTCCATTTGGAATACATCTTAAAATACATACCAGGGCTGATATACAATGGTTCTATTTGTTAATGTATGTTTATGCGCCATCGCAATTAAAATATGCAAAAATGGAGTGGGGAAAAACTGCTAAATTCTTTTATACTTTTAGTAATTTTTAGATGGTAAGCCTACTTTTGTGTTATGCACTAATAGTCTATATTTTACAAATATCAGACTTTTATTAATTTTTGTAATTTGTATCAGTTTTACAGTCTTATCAAGTTAGACAATTTGATGCACTAACTTATGGCTGGTCAAATAGAGTATCAATAAGCTTGACTTGAATGTATGTTTATGTGCGCATAATATGCTTTAGTAGACCACTGATGAAGGTCTGGGGGCTGAAATGCATTTAACACGTAGTTTTAGATTATCAGCCTTGTATTTGCTGCCATAACGGCTTGTTTTTAATATATGCATTTGCACTTTGTAATAAATATATTTCATGGTTTGGGGGATGGGGCCTGGGGAGGGCAAGGGTTGAGGAAAGGAGGGGACCTCAGTACGCTATAACACCCTAGAGTTCATCCTCTAAAGCAGCCATTTTCTTCAGGGGAACTGTCTTCTATAGTCAGTTGAAATTCCTTGAGATCTCTAGGCCCTATGTGGAGGTTGGCAACCCTAGATCCAAGCAAAACAATCACTTCATTAGAAAACACCATCGACACTTTATGAAGAGCTTTTGGAAACATTAGGATAATTAGTATCTGTGAAGTCTGGTGTGCACATGCTTCATCACAGTCAGTATAGCCCAGAAACTCTGCACAGGTCATCTCGTACCTTCAAGGTTAGAAATCTTCCCTTCTGGACATGGAAAGCAATCATAGCAGCAAAATTGCTTCCCTTCCTTCTTCATCCTACTATAACCTGGATGGCAAATACCATTACACATTGAAAGGGGCCGTGCCTGTTCATAAAGGAAAGAGGAGAATGTTTTAATATTCAGATAATACAGTTTGGGAGCTTGTGTCTTGCAGATCAAACTATTTTGGGGTTACGGTACCACTAGAAGGACATATTGGCATCACATTCATGGGTTTTTTATGCTGCCTGGAGTCTTGTGTGCACAGCATATAGGTTTGGGGCACAACTTATTCCCACTATATTGAGTGCAGTGTCTTCATTGAAATGTTGTTTGCCATAATGTTCTGCCTTTTGATCCCGTTTCTTGTTTTTCATCACTTTGTATGTTGTACTTTTAATTTCTTTTTCCTGTGGCCTTTGGATTGGGTAGTAATTCAATGTTTGTAACTGGTGCTGAATAAGATGCCAAAACCCTGTGTGGGATCCATCTTTTCTCATAGCAATCTGCAGATGGTTAAGATCTTTAGAGGCCTTTTGTCTGTGTACCCTCATTGTCAGATGCAAAGCAGATAACCACCAGTGACAGGGCCTGACTCTGGATCTGCTGTATTTTCTGGGCCTTTTTGTAATCCTCCAACCTTGTATTTTTCTAACTTCTTACCTTCTCTGTTCTCTGCTGTTTCACTGATGATTTTAAAGTCAGTTGGTAGTCCTTTTGTGGCCACCATTTTTATGGTCCTATTTTTTTTAGATCTCTGCTTAATGCCACTACCTGACATGTCTGATAGCAGCTGTCTCTTCTGTATGTTCTTATGTGTCTTTTCAAGTGATGTCCATAAGCCATCTTGAATATATTTTCGTTGAATGAATGGAGTATCAGTATTGCAATGAATGTATACAAAATATAGCCCTGACCTGGCTGGCCAAGGCTAGCCGGATCTCGTCAGATCTCAGAAGCTAAGCAGGGTCAGCCCTGGTTAGTACTTGGATGGGAGACCACCAAGGAATACCAGGGTTGCTGCGCAGATGAAGGCACTGGTAAACCACCTCTGTTAGTCTCTTGCCATGAAAATCCCAAAAGGGGTCGCCATAAGTCGGCTGCGACTTGACGGCACTTCACACACACACACATACAAAATATAACAATATATCTTTAAAGATTCACCAAGTTAAATTGGGGTTTAGAAACTGTTTCAGTTGAGCCTCATCTTTTTGAATGCTGGCGAAAGGACTAGTGACGTCCTGAAATAGGTTCGGCCCCTACCTGATTAAATCCACTTGGCCACACGATGGCGTTTTCGCAAATGGTGAATACATTATCAGGAGAAGCCTTTGGGTCTATCCTTCCAACTTTGACTCTCAGAAACGACCGGTTTGGGAAGGTGACCCAATTGATAATATCAAATCCAGCTACCAATTCACCATTTTGGTCAAAGAAAACCTCTTCCCCAGCACTGTTGTTAAATGAGGTGCTTCTCAGAAAATAATGGAGCTAAAGAGAAGGAAGAAAAATGATTCCTGCAACACAGGGCCATCAGTCTGAATGGGTGAACTTTTAGTTCTCTTTTTTATGATTGCTCAAAACATTCTTTTCAAATCAGCACTAGAAGTATTTAGGAAAAATGCAGGGCCCTCCTAAGTACAATAAAATTGTATTGCATAGATGCAAAATGAGCATATAAACTCACAGTGTTCTTGATTTACATTTCAAGCAGATGAAGAATATCTAGGCAATGGAGTTCTCCTATCTATCTAGGACACATTGTCTTGGGTTCTACCCCCAAAAGGCTGAACGATCCTGCATTACCTGCCATGGTGGTTGATTTAGCTTCTGGGTTGCTCTGTCCATCATGCTTCTTTGTCTGAATTTGGATGAACTTCTGCTACAGAGCATGGCATGAACAGCATGCGCCACAGTATAGACTGCATTGTAAACACTGTAGCTGTGGCCAGTCATGCTCATTTCAAAGACGGATCCTGGAAGAGTCTCCAGCTTCTCCTCCCCAGTGCAGATCTTCTTAGCCTTCCTATATGACTCAGAGTCATGGAACCAGCACTTAAATGTATCTTTCCAGAAGTCCTTGATAAAGCCATCTTCTGTGTCCAGTCGAGGGTTTCTCCTCTGAAGAAATTCCTGGAATCCCAGCATCTTTTCTGAGTGAATGGCAAAAGATATAGCACCATGAATGAAGTTGAAGTCCCAATCTCTGTGAAAGGAAAGTGACGTGAATTCCATCTGGGCTGTCATAATCCAGATTTTTTTCTTCACCGGTCTGTTCTCAAATGTTGACCAATGCGCCATCATTCTCAAAATCATCATGCTCTGAATTTCACCATAGACCAACAGCACGTTGGCAGTGCTTCTCATGGCAAAATGGTATAAATCCATCCCCTTCTCTATCACTTCAGCGATGTTATTGGAAGATGCTATTTTGGGCAATCTTTCTACAAAGGCAAAGCAGATCCCTTTCTGGGAAAAGATGGGAAGCATGCTATGTACAAACACCTCTGCACTCTGGACATGCAGATAAATCACCCCAATCCATGTCCACCGGAAATGCAGCAGTAACTCAAGAATCCCATTATAATGATAGTTGCTATTTGGGAACATCCATTGGAAGAAAACAGACTGGCTTCTGTTATTTATCACTGAAGGAGAACCATATGTGAGCTGGATGGAAGTAAAAAAAAGAGGACACAGAAGTTGGATTTCCTAAATAAAAGTAGTCTGAATGAATGGGTAGGCACATCTAAATCTTTAATTTGGCCCGAGAGAATGCAGAGATTCTTTCTGTTCTCACAGAAGTCACCACATGCATCAATAACTCAATACTGATTTTAAAAAATTACTCAATGATAGAGCATCTGCTTGGTGTGCAGGTTGTGTGCAGGTATGCCTGCAAGTAAGCCTGGCACCTCCAGATAAAGGATCAGAGGGTTTCAGAAAGACCCTTCCCTGCCTGAGATCCTGGAGTTGTGCTGCTCTATATGGTAGATAATATTTAACTCGTTAGAACATAGGTGTGACTTAGGATATGGCAATAACATACACTCACATTTTAATTAACAAATCTAGAAGAATCAACAGGTGTTTTCTTCTTTGGTCAGGGTTTGGCCTTTAAGTCTCAAGTAAGCTGTCTCTTTTGATGTCAGCCATGCCACTTTCAAACTCTATGCCTCCAAACCACATCTTTCCTTTTATCCCTTAGAAGCTCCTTGGTCAATTGATCTTGAGCAGCATATATCTAGTGTTGGAGGGATATAAGGACTGAAACAAATCTTGCCACTGGCAATGTAGACTTGGGGTCCCTATCGCTTAGTAAAAAAGGAATTATGTCAGTCACAGAGGCATTGGATTTGTATGTTAAAAGGGGGGAAATATAGTGCAATCGAAGTTCCTCGTAAAATCGGCATTCCAAAAGGGCATGAGCTAATGAGTCAATAGAGCCAGAAGAGCAAGGGCAGATCCTGTCTGAGTATGGTATTTTCAGAATTCTGCCCTGCATTACCATAGAAGGGTTAACATTCAATCTAGCCAAGCAAAAAGCTCTACAAAGACGAGGAGTTGTCAGATAATATGTATAGGCAGGCAGACCACATGGAGGGGGTATTCCGAAGAACTGGGATGAACAGACGTGATGAGCACGAAAAGTAGTGCTGTTATAATCAAGCTCTTTAATGCGCTTTTTAATTTTGGTAAAAGTTTCAGTTTTCCCAAGATCTAATAACATATCCTGCGAGAAGCCCAACAACAGTTTCTCATCCCAAACCACATCTAGGAAGCAAAAGAAGTGTCTCCTTTTCTCGTCTTAAGCCCAGTGTTTTATGCACAGACCTTACTTGTGGGATTTTGTAGTTGCTCAGAATGGTGGCCATATGAAGATCCATGTCAGAGGTTGGTCCCCCAATGACGGCTATTGGAGTTTTCTGTTGGATGTCACACTTGTAGTTAGGGATTAATTTGCTCCATGTAGAGAGAAGGTCTATTGCAGCAAGGTGGGTAAATCTTGCACTGAAATAATTATTATAGATATGAAATCCCAGGGTGATGTTGGGTAAAATGTATGGGTTTTCATTGATCTCCTTGGCAGCAAAGGCCAAGGCCAGGATGTGCTGGTAGTTTTGAGTTATTATCCTGCAACAGAATTACATGCTGTGTATCAGTCATAGAATATAACATTCACCTTACTTCAGTTCAGTAGATAGGTTGCAGAAGTTCTCTTGGACATTTACTCCCCTACATCAGCTCAAGGACCAACGACTATGAAGAAGAGTTGGTTTTTATATGCCAATTTTCTCTACCTTTTAAGGAGAATCAAACCAGCTTACAATCTCCCTCCCTTCCTCTCCCCACAACAGACACCTTGTGAGGTAGGTGGGGCTGAGAGAGCTCTAAGAGAACTGTGACTAGCCCAAGGTCACCCAACAGGCTTCATGTGTAGGAGTGGGGAAACCAGCCTGGTTTACCAGATTAAAGTCTACCACTCATGTTGAGGAGTGGGGACTCAAACCCAGTTCTCCAGATGAGAGTCCACCACTCTTGACTACTATACCATGCTGGCTCTGGTCTATGGACGAGTGGTTGCAGAAAGCAAAACAGATTGACTGCTACTACTTCTAATAATCTACCACCCCTAATAATCTACCACCCCTTTCTCACCTGATAATATCAGATATATAGCAACCCTGGTAGCTTATTTATTCTTTTTGGAATCTAATAAGGCTAGGAGGTCGTTTACACTTGCTGGAAGTAATACTCTTCCCTCTGCAGTACTGGAGGGAAGATTCAAGAAAATCCCTTACAAACAAAGATTATGCATCTGCCCACAAGAAGAAATTGAATCGATAGAGCACATATTTTTTAATGCACCTTATATAACAGTGATGGCGAACCTTTTAGAGACCGAGTGCCCAAACTGCAACCCAAAACCCACTTATTTATCGCCAGGTGCCAACACGGCAATTTAACCTGAATACTGAGGTTTTACTTTAGAAAAAACAACTCATACTTTAACATCTTAAAAGAAAAACACAATAACAGAGCTTTTAATTATACAAATAACTTTTTATTGAAAGGAGGGATGGCTCCATTTCTCCCCGGGGGTAGGGGGGAAAGAGAGAGAAAGAGACAGGTCTATCTACCCTCTTGGATGACCTGGCCTCCAGAGGGTGGCTTTTCCCAGGGGCCAGGTCTACCATCTCGGATGACCTGGCCTCCAGGAGCAGGGATGGCTTGCCTCACTCTCTCCCGGGGGCCAGGTCTACCAGCCTGGATGACCTGGTCTCCTGGAGCAGGGACTGGGTCCGGCACGCGTGCCATAGATTCGCCAACACAGTTATATAACAACATTCGTAGTGAAACTTTCGGACCACTACTAGAAAGGTTTCCCGGAAGATCTAATAAAATTATGCTTGAATATCTTCTGTCAGATAAGAACCACCAAACAACACGATTGGTTGCCCGGTTTTGCATCCTTGTCTGTAATCATAAAAAATGTGGGGGCTTTCAACACTGAAGAGTGGCAGTGATTTTAGTCACTGAAATGACCTAATTTTTAGTATTTGCCAAGGAGAGTGTCCAGGTGCTGATTTGTAGTCAGACATGTGTAGTTTTAGCTGGTATCCATTAGGACTATCCTGTGTTTATTAATGAATTTTGTATATTATTTTTATCTTTTTGTAATTAATGTTTTCTTTATTTATATACTGGTTGTAGACTGTGATAATAAAGAACTTGAACTTGAACACCCCTTTCTACACAAGCCAAAGTTCTGCTCAAGCTGGTCTGGAAATTTCAACTGATGCCACCTTCTCTCTGCAATCCCTTTCATTGCATTGCAAGATATCCCTGAAGGTTGTTTTCAGAGGGAGATGCAGCTTTAAAGATGCAGAAAATCCTGCTGTGTGAGCAGAGCTCTATTTGCACGAATTGTTATCAAGGTAACAGGGCTTTAAGAGAATGGAACGTATCAGGAGGATGCTTTTTTATCCCTGGATTGTAGTTTATTCTAACATACATTTTATCCTGCTCTTACGGCATTGTCTTCTACTTTTGAAATCCAGTTTTCTGCATTGTTTGAAATGGTATTTCTTTACTTTAATGATTCTGCTCTAGTGATCAATAGGTCTTAAGCACGACCACACTAAAGCACAATGGCCGAAATGTTTAATATTTAATATATTCCTCATATCCTTTAAAATAGACATCCAATATATATATATAAATTTTGGAATCCTTACCATCATCTTGATCAGATTGTTTATTTATGGCAGTTAGCCAGATACAGGCAACAGTTTACAGTCCAAGTCTTAATTCACTTAAAATATCAACCAGATTACCTCTACCATTTGGGCTAAGAGAATACTCTATGACAATGTATTTTCATTGCTGCCGTACAAAACTTTGTGACCTGAGAGGTAATAAAGGGTTTATCACCTTACCCTCATCTATTTTTTTTATTTTAAAATATCAGGTTATTTTATTTCTGATACCTTTTGTGTGTTTTATCTAACTTCTGTAATCCTAGTCCTATTGCTTTGTTTATTGGATGTCTTCTGCTGTCTGATTACAGAAGATAGAGTCAAGTCCAGAAGCACATTAGAGACCAATAAGCTTTCAAGTGTCAAAGCGTCTGGTACCTGACAAAGGGAGCTTTGACTCTCAAAAGTTTATACCCTGAAAATCTTGTTGGCCTCCAAGATGCTACTAGACTCAAATCTAGCTCTACTACAGACAAACATGGCCAACCTCCTGAAACTATTTATATCATGTCATCCACCTTGAGTCTAAGCAAGGAAAGTGAGGTATAAATAAAGTAAAGAAATAATAACAATAGACAGTCTTTGTGGAGAAAAAAAGAGAAAGCTTCAGTGACAGTCATTCATCCTCTAAGCATAGCCAAAGCCAATCCATTGTCTCCTTACATCAGTTCCTCAAATTCTTCCTGATGAGGATATCTTGTAAATGTTATCAATTCGGAAGTGATATAGATTTGAGAGATGATGCCACCAATGATGAGGTCACCTAAATGATAATACTGATGAAGAATAGAGAGAGAGTTACTGGGCATGCAGTTAGAAAGGGGAACCTTGTCTACGGCCTGAGGCATCACCATCATTGCCAGCCCCATCAAGAGCAGCATCTTGCATAGAAACCTTCCTTCTTGACTCCAATTCATCTGTGCCTACTTTTTCATATGAACACCTTGTGTAGCGTAGCCTCACTCAAACCTCAAGCTGATTCATAGGATAGGCTGTATTAAATATCTGCAAAAACGCTGTTAAGTTCCTTTCTGCCTTTACATTATAGGCTTTGTTGACAGCATTTTCAATCTTGGTTTGTAATTTTTCTGGGGAATTCCTTAGGGATCTGGAGGAAATAGAATAACTGATGGCCAGTGTGATAATTACAGGAACCAGAATTAACTGCTCTGAGCTTTAGAACTTCAGAGATGAAGTAGAGGAAAATATGTTTATCCCATCTATGTGGAAGTTTCTCAGGTCCTCCCCAGCAGAACAGTGGGGAGCGCAAGGTCTAACAGTGACCTAGAGCAACAGAAGGTCACCAAAAATGAGACCATGGTCATCTTAATTATATATCTGAATATTTATGTCTCACTTTTTCTTATGGATCAAGAAGGCTTAGACATCACAGTTAAAATGTTGCAATGTAGAACTGATAGAATCAAATAGAATAAAGCCCAGATTAGGGTTGCCAACCTCCAGGTACTATCCCCCCCTTCTTTTTCCCATTCACTTTACTGATGGGATTATTGTGGATGATACCAATCATTGGATCATTCTGAGAGCTGTGTTTGTTAATCACCAAGAAGATTATACACCAAGAAGACTGTATTGTTGCATAGAGACTGCATCATACATGTTTTGTATACATTGTATATATTGGTAATTAGGATAGTGATTTAATATTGATGTTTGTAATGTAATGTAATGTATCCCATGTTGTGTCGTTATATATGTCTAGCGTTAATAAGATTTTTGCAATTTTGAATTAATTTCTCCTGTGCTGATTTCCTAACCTCCAGGTACTAGCTGGAGATCTCCTGCTATGACAGCTGATCTTCTGCTGAAAGAGATCAGTTCACCTGGAGAAAATGGTCACTTTAGCAATTGGACTCGATGGCATTGAAGTCCCTCCCCTCCCCAAACCCCACCCTCCTTAAGCTCCACCCAAAAAAACCCTGCTGGTGGCGAAGAGGGATCTGACAACCCTAGGCCAGATATCCCCCCCCCACAAAAAAAAATGCTTGCAGCAGGAAAGGGTAGAACAAAAAAAATGCATTTCTAAGATGACACCCCCAAAAAATGCACTGAAATGCACATTTCAAACTGGGTCAGTTTTCTTTTTCAGATTTGAACACTGCCATGACAGAAAGGATGCCTGCAGCATGGAAAAGAGACATTGGCTTTGCTCATAAATTCCAGCAGCAAGTTAAAAGTGTAAAGATGTTGGAGGGGGGAAGATAAAGGCAGATGTCTTGGCCTGAAGACTCGAGGAAGAGACTGAGGTTAAAGGCTAGAGGTCCCGTTCCCCTTGGGGGTTTCCCTGCTTCTGCAGCCCATAGGAGGATTTTTTTTTTAAGCACAACACCGGCGGCAGTATTGCACCTCTTTCCATAGGGAAACCCCAACAGGGCAGCTCTAGGGATAAGGTAGCTATAGGAATCTCCTAGAAACCTTCTTAAGGTATCTAATTTTTTCATGAGGAAGGAAGGAAGGGCTTTGTACTGACCTTTTGCAGAGTATGCCTACAACAATGCCACACACCAGTCCACAGGTTACAGCCCGTTTCAAGTGGTATATGGTAAAGAATTCGGGCCCTTTGGTAACGTGGATCTCTCAGGGGAGGAGGGGTCCGTTGAGGTGGCAGACTGGGCCAAAGCTGTACTAGATACCTGGTCATGGCTACAAAAGAATCTTGAACGTGCCAAGAACAAGATCCAAGCAGATAAGCGCCGTTCCCCAAGTTGGAACTTCGAGGTGGGGAACCTGGTCTATCTGTCCACAAAGAACCTCCGTTCCTTACGCCCGTGCAAAAAACTGAACGAAAAATACGTAGGACCCTTTCCCGTTGCACGGCTCATAAATGAGGTCACTGTGGAACTCAGTCTTCCTAAATCCCTGAGAGGGATTCATCCGGTGTTTCATGTCAGCCTTCTAAAAAGACATGTACCCTCTCCAGAGTGGCATCCCGAAGCCCCTCCCAAGATCCCAATGCTGGTGGGGAGAGAGGAACATTTTGAAGTGTTTAAAAGCCTCGATGCCCATGTTCGCAAAGGAAAACTCTATTATCTGGTTCTTTGGAAACATTTAGGTCCTGGTCATGATGAGTGGGTGGCCGAGCACCACGTGGCAGCCCCCCAACTGATCCACCAGTTTCACGCCGCCTACCCCGACAAACCTCGCCTGGTTGTAAGAAGCGAGGGGGGGGGGCTTAGGGGGCGCAGAATGTCAGGACTTGCTACTTTGGACCAGGATCTGTGCTTCCAGTCAAGGCCCTGACTGAGTTCCTTTCGCTGTTAAGTTTTAGCATCTGCAGGCCAGAAGCTGGCCTCCTCCAAGACCGGGTGCTGGCTGCTGGTCAAGGTTATGATCTCGTGCTGAATCCTGTTTGTTCTGTGTTGTTAGGACTTTGAGGCTGGGAGAATCGTTATCTTCTAGTACCCATAGTAACCTGAAGGTTCACTTTGTAGTGAGTTTCGTTTTGAATGCTTTTCTACTGCAACCCTGCTGCTTGACTTTCATTAACGCCCTCACTTGCGTTCTTTGACCACCAGTTAATGTAAAATCGACTTGGGCTGTCATGATCCACACCTTTCTCAATGAAATATCTTCCTTGAATTCAGTACTGCCCAAAAACCGGACAGTGTTAAGTACCATAATGGTCATAGATTCTCCATACAGCACAATTGTCCTGGCTTTGCTATTTGTCAAAGGTAGATATACCTTATTTATAAAATTGATTAATTCATCCACGTTATCCCAATGGGCTTGGTTCATGAGTCTTTCTGTAAAGGCCAAGCAGATACCATGCTTGGAAAACAATGGCTTAAGCACCTGCATGAAACGGTCTCCGCTCTCATCGTCCACAGCAAAGAGCCCAATCCACCTCCATCTGAAATGCTGAAGTAACTTGATAATCCCCACATACTGCTGGGCTTCATTTGAGGACATGCGATAAAAGGAAGGGGAATTGCTTGTATCCTTCTTCTCTGGGGCAAATGAGCCATAGGTGAGCTAAAAGGCAATATGCAGATATTTTAGAGATGATCTGAAAGGGTTACAAAGCTGTGTACGTTTGCCTGTCTGGTGGAGGAAGATCCAGGTTTTGTGAAGCTTAAAATCAAGCATCTTTCTCCCTTTAATTTTCACAAGTTTTGGCAGAGCCGTTTCTTGGAAATGACTATAGCAAAGAAATCTACTTAAAGCACTTTACTCCTCTGCCTCTAGCCAAGTAAAGAAAATCATTTCTTTCTGCAATGCTGCAAGAAGGCATTACTTTTCTGCCATCCAGACCTCTCCTTCCCTCTGAACCCTGGAGCAACCCCCACAAAGAAATGAATATTATTTCATAGAATCACAGAGTTGGAAGGGGACATACAGGCCATCTAATCCAACCCCCTGCTTAATTCAGGATCAGCCAAGAGCATCCCTGACAAGTGTTAGTCCAGCCTCTGCTTAAAGACTTTCTTAAAGACTTGTCTTTCTAAAATCATTCGTATTTCCATTCATAGAGCTTACCTGTGGAAATTTGTAGAGACCAAGAGGTGTGCCATGTAGGAAGAGACCTCCAAGCTAAGTCCTCCGATGACAGCTACTAAGTTTTTCTGGAGGTCACATTTATAATTGGGAAAATATCTGTGCAATGTATAGAGGAGATCCAGAGTGGAACGATAGGTCATTCGAACGTCATGGTAGCAGTCATAGATATGGAACCCGAGACTGACATTGGGCAAGATTTTAGGGTTCTCGTTGATCTCTTTCACAGCAAACACCAAGACCAGGAGATGTTGATAGAACTTAGTCACCATTCTTTAAAAGAGTTATATGCTCTTTTATAACAGAATTCTACACAAAACAAGAAAGTGTTTTTGTTGGAGCCTTCTCCAGTGCTTAATGTCATTTTACTAGTAGTCAGGTCCATTCTGGCTCTGATTTAATTATCTCAGTAAAAGGATATTTTTCCATGATTATTGATAGCTCTAAACTGATATTATCTGTTTTTGCCCAATGTAAACCTATTGCCCATCTGAAAACCCAGCATTGGTTACATTCATGGAACAATATTATCAAATGGGATTTGCTGTGTTACCTTGAAAGCTGGGGGTACATGTGAATACTCTTTCATCCCCCTCCAGATTTCTAGGATATGTGTGAGGGAGGGGGATGCCTGAGCAGACCCTGCATGTGAAACAGTACATGCATACCATGCAAATATATAAAATCTGCCATTCCCCAGTCCTATTGATGATTGCCCTCTGCCTTCCTTAACCTCTGGACTGCATTTATTTCTCCTTCCACCAACCTCATAGAGCTCCCACTTTGCTTCACCCCATCCTGGCTCAAAGAGGCTCTTCCCAGTGCTCATCTCTACAGTAGAAGGAATCCAAAGTGATAACGCTCAGGACTGTGGAGTCTCCTTTCCTGGTTAGCAATTCTAGGGAAAGGGTGGTTGACCTCCATTTTACACAATCCTGTCTTTTCACTATGTATATGCCAGTTCTCACACTGACATGCCAAAAGGTTCACACCACTCCTCATTATTCTCATCCTCCCTAGAAAGGGCAAAAACCCTCCAGAATATGGGAATGGTTAGGGCTGGTGTCAGGAGTGGGGCCCATGAGGATTTTACAGGAGGGATTCATGAACACACATGAAGCTGCCTTATACCGAATCAGACCTTATGGTCCGTCAAGGTCGACATCTGAAAGACCTGAAAGGAATAAATGCGCAGTCAATTCGAGAAAATATCTATAAATGATGTATAGATGGCATTTAACGCCTAAGAAGATTGCAAAGATCTACAAAGTGACATCCCCTAAATGTTGGAAATAAGAAATTGGTTCTTTTTATCATATGTGGTGGACTTGTGACAAAGCTAAGGATTTTTGGGATATGATTTATAACGAATTAAGACTAATAGTACAAAAAAACATACCCAAAACACCAGAAATGATGCTATTAAGTATGATATCTGATGATTTGTTAAAACACAGGACTTTTTTGATTTACGCGACTTCAGCTGCAAGACTGCTTTATGCAGCAAAATGGAAAGGGGCAGACACTCCTGGGAAAAAAGACTGGACTATGAAAATGTTTGAACTGGTGGAAATGGCAAAACTTACAGTTATTTTAAATCAAAAAGACAATGTTCAATTTATGGGGGAATGGGAGGCGTGGATGAAATATTGTGAATATGAACTAGGACTGGGGAAAATGGAAGAATACCTTTTAATCTGATCTAGATGACATTGTTAACATAAAGAAACGTAATCAATTATATTGATAGTATAATGTGATTGAAACCTAATTGAGATATAAGAATAATTAAGATCAGACCATATCACGATGGGATGGGGGTGGGGATGGTGAGCAGATGGAGGGCTTTATTGGTGGTGGCGCCTTGCCTTTGGTGTGCTGTCCCTGCTGATGATCCCTAGGTCTTTATTTCATTTGGCCAGTCTTTCCCCCATCCATTTCCTAGCACAGGTGAGAATATTTTTTGTACCCAGGATAGTACTGAGAAATGCAGTCCTTTAAAGTTGTTTTTTATGCTCTGCTTCTAGTCTGAGGACTGTTCTATGAAGGAATGAAGGAATGAGTTTTATTTGCATGTAGCCATAAGCCATTACAAATATGTCAGCGATTACCTCTGATAGTTATAAATATACATGCTAATAAAGGGGCAATATTCTAAGTTAGTAAAATTCACAACAATGTTAACTAAAAATTGCCCTCCGTCCTTCCGAGGTCGGTCAAATGAGTACCCAGCTTGCTGGGGGTAAAGGGAAGATGACTGGGGAAGGCACTGGCAAACCACCCAGTAAACAAAGTCTGCCTAGGAAACGTCGGGATGTGACATCACCCCAATGGTCAGGAATGACTCGGTGCTTGCACAGGGGACCTTTACCTTTACCTTTAGGGAGCTTTAAGATGGTTAATTTAAAAAAAAAATAAACCAGGGGGCAGTTACTGATTTCAGTATCAGTGATCTATAGACGCATTCTTTAAGTTTCAAAATGTCTGCTGATGACTGTAAGAGATCATCTGGGATTGAGTATTGCAATAGTATCTTATTGAGGAAGTCAAGGTGTTGTAAGACTCCAGCACCTCGTTGCGTTTCTCTCATAAGGAAATTTACTCCAGACATAATCGCAAGTTTATAAGTTTTATTTAAGAAAGCCAGCGAGTTCAGTGAGTCCGTTGAGACATAAGGCTAGAATGCAGACATGGGGAAACACCAGTACATTTAAAGGATTCATACAATAGGATTGATTAGTTTCAGGACACAATACCAAAGGGCCGAGTTGAGGCAGAGTTGCCTTGATGGTTTAGGTATAAGGAAACAATACAGAAGGTAACAGCCGGAAACTATTCACAGGAAAAACCATACATGAAACTAATGTGTGAAATAGCTAGGTGATTGCCAGGGCTCCCAGGCATTGTTCCGCGGGACCTGGAAACTCAGTAACAATTAGCCGGGCAGGTCTCCATTGAGGTGTAGATGCCGGGGGTGATGGGCAGAGGCCGAAAGCCAGGAAGCCTTAGCTGACAGGTGTGATGGGTCTTTTGACAGCATAAAAATAAATGTTTGACTGCTAAATGAATTTGTTCTAGCTGTTCTATTCCCCCCCCTAATTTTAATACAGCTAGATGTACGCCTGCCCTGAGCCAGGGGAGGCCATTTTCTGCTCTCATCAGGGCAGCTGGGGTCCCCTTAGGGAGAACTAAAATATGCCTTAGAAAATAGTTTTAGACTAGTGGGTGCTTTCACACATGCTGAATAATGCACTTTCAATCCACTTTTAATGCACTTTGCTGCTGGATTATACTGTGTGAAATGGCAAAATCCACTTTCAAACAATCGTTAAAGTGCATTGAAAGTGGAATGAAAGTGCATTACTCAGCATGTGTGAAAGCGCAGTAGATAAATTGTCCTTTATGTGGCTTTATGTGGCATTTATGCCCTGGCTTTTTTTTTTATGGCTTGGCAACTACTGATCCTTTTTTCTTGTTCTTTTAATGAGTTTATCACTTTACTTCGTGAGGTGCCTTCAGCATGTTTCCGGAAAGGAAGCACATAAGTTATCAACCGCCATTTATGCAAGGCTATTTCCCCTGTCAGAGGTCACCCAGCTCTCCCTGTGCGTTTTCTCGCTAAAACAGCATCTGGAAAATACAGGCAAAACATGTGAAAATGTGTGGGAACCATGAGGCGACCTCTGATGGTCAGGAAAGGCATGCATAATCAAAATGAAGCATTGGAGCAGTTGGAAGGGGTGACCACGGAGAAACAGTCCTGCATAAATGACCTACATAAATATGTATACCTCCTGCTGATGAGCAATTCTGCACTGTGCATTGTCTTTCATCTGAAACCTTAATTTTTCATGTTTATGGATAGATGGTGCCCCTCTCTGTATGCAATAACCCCTGCTACCCTGGTAATGTGAAGAAAAAGAAAGAAGGGGAGAAATTTTGCTGCTATGATTGTGAGGAATGTCCAGAAGAGAAGGTATCAGACAAGAAGGGTAGGTGATGTAATGCACTTGAGTTCAGAGTTAACTCCGCTGTAACTTATCCCAGAGCACCTGCAGTAGCTTTGAAACCTTCTAGCCTGAGGCTGAGCCACCCTATACTAATATGTTCTGAAATCTTCAGAAGGAGCTGAACTCAAAAACAATGTTTCCCCCCTTCAATTATGTTTATTCACGCATTCAGCTGTGCTGATTAGTAATGAGAAATCAAGCAAGACTCATGCACTTGTAAGTTAGTTCTTGAGCTCATTCCTGAGCCCGGGGGCTGAATGGGCTTAGGAGGTGACCAGCCCTACGCCGGCATCTGTGCCACTTGCACCGTGCAAAGTGGCATGGGTGCTGGTGTAGTACCACTTGTGGTGGTGCCCCAGAACTGGTGCAGCAACAGGATAAGCAACAGGATCATGGGAAGAGTGGGAGGGATTAGGCGGATTTGAGCGGTGAGTCATGAGCGGCAGCAGACGTAAGCAGCACAGAGAAGTGCGCTGTTTCTCCCGTGAAAAATTGAAAATGCCTCGGGATGGGGGGAGAATCTGCGCTGCCATGAAAAAGCTATTTAAATCGGTTTATTGTTTGCTCCGATTCGAAACCGAAGCAAAATCCACCGTGAAAAATACCCCAGAGAGACAGAGAGATAAAGAGAGAGAGATAGAGATAGAGATCCTTTGATGCAATACCATGCAGCAAACAATGCAACTGTATGTAGCATCTTCTAGAAATATTTTTTTGTTAATGTACAGGGGGGGGGGGGAATCTGAATTACTTTTCCAGCATATGTTGCAGCTATAGATAAACAGAAATGAAAAACCATGCGAAATCCATTATGTTACACATAGCTGAAGATAAAAATTAAAAATTCTTCAAGCAACTCATCAAAATACAGTAGATATAATGTATTATTATTTTTACAGTTATTAGTAGTAGTGGCGGTGGTAGTAGTAATAGCAGCAGTTTTCACACAAAATATATTAAGTTGCCTTTTCAGAGGAATACTTCCATTCATAGAAACAGCTGCTAAAATGTGCATGAACATGTCAGATTGCTCCCATATTGAACAAAGGGAAGAGAATTGGTCCTGTGCCCCATATTTACTTTTAATGATATGCCTCCTCCACATTTTTTCTAGATATGGATGCCTGTTTCAAATGCCCTGAAGATCAATATCCAAATAGGAACCATGATCAATGTATGCCCAAGAAAGTAAGCGTTCTGTCATATCAAGATCCCTTAGGGATCACTTTGGCTTCAGTTGCTGTCTCTTCATCTTTGATGACTGCTTTGGTATTAGGACTTTTCATTAAGAACAGTGATACCCCCATAGTCAAAGCAAACAACCGGGATATCACATTCACACTCCTGGTCTCCCTCCTACTCTGCTTCCTTTCGTCTTTACTATTTCTTGGGCAGCCTAGGAAGGTTACTTGCTTTCTTCGACAACCTGCTTTCGGCATCATCTTCTCGGTGGCTGTTTCTTGTGTCTTGGCCAAAACCGTCACTGTGGTTGTAGCTTTCATGGCCACAAAACCAGGATCCAGCATGAGGAAGTGGGTGGGGAAAAGGCTGACAATCTCCATTGTCCTTTCCTGTTCTCTTCTTCAAGGCACCATTTGTACAGTGTGGATAGTCAAATCTCCCCCATTCCCAGATACGGATAAAGAATCAGTGATGGGAGAGATTATACTAGAATGCAATGAAGGCTCTGTTCTGATGTTTTATATTGCCCTGGGCTACATGGGATTTCTCTCCCTCATCAGTTTGATTGTGGCGTTCCTAGCCAGGAAACTGCCAGATAGCTTCAACGAAGCCAAGTTCATCACCTTTAGCATGCTCATCTTTTGTAGTGTTTGGTTGTCTTTTGTTCCAACCTACTTGAGCACCAGAGGAAAATTTATGGTTGCAGTGGAGATCTTCTCTATATTGGCCTCCAGTGCTGGGTTACTGACTTGTCTCTTTTCACCCAAATGCTTCATTATTCTTCTGCTGCCTGAGCTGAGCAGCAGAGAGCAACTAATACGGAATAAAACATCAAGAATCTGACTGTCTTCTAATGCCTTCACCATTAATGTCTCCCTTAGAAGCATATTATGATAGATTTGTAATGAAATAGCTCTTCTATTTTCAAATAGTCTCAAGGCTAAAAAAAGATTGCTGATCTTCAAGTGAAGAAATAAGAGACTTGACTAACTTTGAAAACTTCATAATGCAATATAAACATTAACTATTGGGAAATGCCAAAGTCCAAACTCTCCCAATTCGGATCCGTGGAATTCAGCGCCAAGTTCTGAGTTCGGGGAAAAATTCGGCCAAATAAAGCCATTTAAAACACATTCGCGCCTTTCCGTGGCTCGGGGGGGGAGCAATTGTGGAAGTAGAGGTACCAAAATCTCAGTGTAGCTTGAGGGGACCCTTCTTCCAAGAACCCCCAAGTTTTGTAAAGATTGGGTTAGGGGATTCCGAGATATGGGGCCCGGAAAGGGTCCCCTCAAATCGCCCACAGGAATAAAGGCATTAAAAACACATTCACGCCTTTCCGCAGCTCTGGGGGGGGCATGTTTGAAGGTAGAGGTCCCAAGGTCCCAGCGTACCTTGAGGAGACCCTTCTTCCAAGAACCCCCAAGTTTTGTAAAGATTGGGTCAGGGGGTCTCGAGATATGGGGCTCGGAAGGGGTCCCCCAAAAAATCACCCACAGGAATAAAGGCATTAAAAACACCAATGACAAGTCAGCCCTGTGGAAGCAATGGGAGAGGCTGCCCAGCCCATTGAAGATAATGGGAGAGGGGAATGTCGGTTTACTTGCATTGACTCCACTGAAATACGTTTCAGGGGATGTACTAAAACGAATGACAGGCTAGCCCATTCGAAACAACAGGAGCGGCTGCACAGCCCATTGGAAACAATAGGAACCAGCCAGAGAGAGACTCACTGACCCACAGTTAACTCCACACGAAGTTGGCAACCAGTGAAAACAGTAGAAAGCACAGTCCCACACAGAGGCAATCAAGCCCACCCTCCAGCAGAACAGGTAAACCCACCCCCCTTTGGCTTCCCCCCCTCTCTCTCACACACACACAGGGAATCTCCCCGCACCCACATACACACACAGGGAAAAAATTACAGAGAATTATAGAGAAAAGCCCCCCAAATGGGTCTTACTGTGGATGTCTTCTTCTCTTCTATCAGGAGCAGGGACTGGGAGGACTCAGGAGTAATTCTGTCCAATATGATTCTGGCAGACTCACACACACAGACTCTCTGGCACGGGAGGTTTTGCCACTCTCTAGATGCACATTAAGGATTGCCTGCTCCCATTCATTCCAATGGGGGGGACCCCATAACTCGGGATTAATTGCCTTTCTTCAAGGCATTTCATTTAACACCTCAACAGGGGATACTGTGTCTTTTAAGGGTAACAGGGAAATGGGAGATGGATTTGATATCACAAATTTGGTCACATTCCCAAACAAGACTTTTGTCAGAGTGAAGGTTGGAAGTATTAATTCCAGTGCTCCAGAAGGACCAGCATTCATCCTTCATGAAGACAGAATTGTGTGAGAAACAAGTTTTAACAGGGTGCAGATTGTGCGGTCTTCTCAGGGGCCGCTCCATTCTCGATTTGAGTGATTCAGGGAAAGCTATTTACCCAGGAATAACAAGAGGTGTCGCCAAATATCTGGCAAAAGTCCTGGTTTTAAAGTCATGATAAAATTGAATAATTTGCTAAACAGAAATATTATCTATATTGCTCCCTATAAAGATATTTATTTATTCTTATATTTGTAATTGTAAAATAATTTATAAATCCCAAGATTTTAAAGCCATATTATTTATAATATTTTATCACTCTATGATGTAGCAAATTTTGTTTTTATCTTATGTATCTTTTTAATATTTTAACTCTCTATGATGTTGTAAATTTTGTTTTTGTCTTATGTATGTTGCGCTCAAGATCTTTGGTTGGAGGAGCTTCAAATAAAAGAAAGGGAAAAGGGAAAGCTACTTTCCTTTTCTTCCTATCCTCATCCTTTCACTTTTGATCATACCGGTAGTAAAGATAGGAATTCGTTTCACTTTTAAATACTCAAGAGCAGGGATTTAAGGGACCTCAGGAAGGTGTGATGTTGGAAACTCTGCTACTACAAAGAGTAAAATTTATTTAACTTATTCCATTAGCACTTTAAACAGTATAAGAAGACCCCTGCTATATCAGGCCAGTGATAGTAAAATTTCAGAATAGCCCCTATGGATCATAAGACTGTGGCTTTGGTAATTGCCAAATGAGCCCTCCAGGATCATTGCAAGCTGCAAGAAGGAATCAGGCAAGGCCTGTGTCAGTCTGATCGCTCTGATTTTGCTTCGATGAGTCAGGCTTGAGACTGGAGCTTGTACATTTGTGACTGTGTCAATGGCAGAGGTTGACAGACCATTTTTCTTTCCAGAAGTAGACTGGTTCCTGCAGCCTTCATTCAAGTTCACCCATTGTGCCATAAATAGAAATTGGAGAGTCTGCATCTAGAGAGAGGTATTGCTGCCTGGATAATGAGGCTGGTAATGTTACTTTTTCTTGTGCCTCCTAAGACATGGGAGATAAATGGTATGAAGTGTCCTGAGAATGATGCTTTCCCAGTTCCACATGTGTCCGGGGACCTCCTCATTGGTGGGATTGCTTCTCAAATGGCTTATACTCACCACACTTCTGATTTTAAAGAACATCCTTCACAATGCTTGTTTGAGGCTCCAGAGTAAGGATTTTCCTCCTCCCCACTTCCTCTATAATGCAAGCTTGCCAGTGAAAAAACTCCAACAAATGTTTATAGAGCTGTCACAATGCTCAAAGGAAGGAAACTGCAGGCTTGACATTCTGCTTGGGTTGTTTTACACTGGGGATTTTTTTTTTTCATAACCAAGCTCCCTCATTTTGTTTTGGAATTTGGAGGGTTTTAATTATCTCAATCAACATTCAGTCTGATGTATACTGATTTGGAAGGGTGCGAGAAAAAAAAAGAAAATGAAAGAAAACATCGGAAAGCCAACTTTATGAGGTGTTTAAAATATGTGAAGAGTTGATTACAAGTTCATGAGTGAGAAGATCACATTTTAAACAACTCAAAAACACTGGTAAATATTGATAAAGGTGGCTGTTGGAGATAGACCTCAGAATGGAAAACTGAAGGAGCTGTGAAAATGTGTCCCACTGTCTCCTGCTAATTCTGAAGATGTAATTAAACAATTGCTAGCTGATTGTTGGGGATAGTTTCAGAGCATAGTCATGTTCATCTGCAGTTGAACAGCTCAATTCAAGCCAAGTAATGCCTTAGTGACCAACAGGATTTTTGGAGTATGAGCTTTTTGAGAGTCAAAGGTATTTGACAAAAGGAGATTTGACTCTTGAAAACTCATACCCTGAAAATCTCATTGTTATGAAAGGTGCTTCTAGATTTGAATCCAGGGGATTGTTTGGGAGACAGTATTACATTCAGAACAAGTTGCCATGTTTGCTGCATATCTTGCAAGAAAAAAATATATTCACTGGAAAGAGGTCATTGACGATGTTATCCTAAGCAGAGTTAGATCAATGCGTTTAGAAGGTGTAACTCTCCTTAGGATTGTTTCAGGTGGGTAGCCATATTGGTCTGCAGTAGAAGAGCAACGTTCAAGTCCAGTAACACCTTAGAGACCAATAAGATTTCCAGAGGATAAGTTTTTGAGAGTCAAAGCTTCCTTTGTCAGATACAAGCCAGGATGGAAATCCCTCTGCCCTTGCCCTGAAAACCTTGTTGGGCTTTAAGGTGTGACTGAACTCAAATATCGCTCCCCATAGAATGGCACTGATATTTACTGTACTGGACATAATATGGGGATCACATAATAGGTTATGAAAGTTGCACCTGTGTTTACTTGCTGGGCTCTTTATAGAAAGTTTGTTATCAGATTTTCTCTTTCTCCTTTCTGTTCTAATTTTTTGATGTGTACATTTTTCAGAGGTTATCAAATCATCTACACCAGTAATATTTTTTCCTTCCTGCACTTCCTTAAAAAAAATATTTAATTGAATTTTTATAGGATACCGAAAGGAAAAAGGGAATGGGGAAAAAGAAAAAAAGATAGAATAAAACAGCATCGACAAGTCCTGATCTGTGTCCAGAACAACATCCAGAACTAACTATCTTTGTCTTAGTCACTTATATTTCAGAACTTACTATAAGCCTATATATACTCAAAAACTATTATACTAGAAAAACAGTTATCTTCTTATAGTTCTTCTGTTTTCTATAAGAGTAGACATAATATAACCCAAAGCCTGTCCCTTCAATCTAGCATTTCACACAGGGTTTATACACAATTCATACACATATTTCATCACATATATCTATCATGAAAAGGTTGCCATCTTGTTTATAGTCTTCAAACGTCTTTCTTTCTACCTGCACTTCCTTGATAGTCTTCATGACCTTTTTCTAATACTATCAATTGTAATGATTTCTTTAAAAAAAATCTAAAATAATCAAAGCTCACAATTCCTTCTGTGACTTAGATCTGAGTACTGGTGGTCTTACTGAACCTTTCCTAAATTATTTGTGTTCCTCTGTTCACAGATATTCTCAAAGTATTTCTTTTTAAGAAAAGCAGCATCTCATCAGTGCAATGTGTTCTTGACTTCGGAATTCGAAACATCTCCTCATTGATCTGCCATTGAATTTCATAGCTATGGAATGGAAACCTTTTTTTTAGGACAGGATTTTAGAAGGGAACTGTGGTCCTTTAGTGCGATGAAAGATATTGCTCATAAATATCTTGGAAAGTAATTTATAAACCTGGAGAATAAGTTTTCACTAGTATTTTATTGAGCATGTGGTTGGATCAGGGACATCCTGATTCTACAGATAAGCAGATAGTGTATGAAATAGATGCTCTTTCAGGTACAATAGAATATGGTCCTTCTTCCATGACTCTCATCCAAAAAAACCCCACACATAACAATACATAACTTAGCCCATGCCCTTTTGGAATGCCGCTTTTACGAGGAACTTCAATCGTACTATATTTCCCCCCTTTTAATATACAAATCCAATGCCTCTGTGACTAACATAATGCCTTTTTTACTAAGCGATAGGGACCCCAAGGCTACATTGTCAGTGGCAAGATTTGTTTCAGTCCTTATATCCCTCCAGCACTAGATATATGCTGCTCAAGATCAATTGATCAAGGAGCTTCTAAGGGATAAAAGGACAATACATAACACAACACTGTGACTCAACTTGGGTTGCTGACTATGCTGTAATGATGAACAAGCAATATGTTTAGGGTGGGCCTTACTTCATTCTGCTAGATTCAGAGGGTATCCAATATTCCATGAATTTCATACAGGCTAGTATTCTTTTGTGTCATAATTTTTGTTTGGGTTGAAGAGGTTTATTAGATCAGAATGTCAATGAACACCCGAGGATAGCATTAGACTGATACAATAAAATCAGATATGCAATGAAAGAGGATTATGGTCAAATGATATGTACAGACTGCTTTTATAAAAGCCTGTTTAATTCTTTTCAAAGTATGGTGCTAAAGTATTACCATCACATCCTTTCTCTGGCATTTGCTGTAAATGAGATCAACAAGAATCCCCAGATCTTGCCAAATTTCAGCCTCGGGTTCCACATCTATAACAGCTACTTTGACCTAAAAATGACCTACCATACCACTTTGGACCTGCTTTTCAAATCACATCGTTTTCTTCCTAATTACAAATGTGATACTCAGAGAAACCTAGTGGCCGTCATTGGGGGACTTGGTGCTGACATCTCCTTCCATGTGGCAGACATCTTAGGACTCTACAAAATTCCACAGGTAAAAGACATGCACAGATGTTAGTGTGATTTCACAAACTGGACTCTTGCAATCCAGGCAATTATGTGGAAAATGGAGGGGGGTAGAGAAATTTGCTTAACAGAAAAAAAAACCCTCTGATGTTTAAAAAAGAAAGCCACATGGAGAATTGCTTTACATAGGAAGATCAGAAAAGAAGTAGGCAGTAGAAATGGTCTCCACTGTCATCATCCACAGCGAAGAGCCCGACCCATGTCCATCTGAAATGCAGAAGTAACTTGATAATTCCCATGTATTGATGGGCTTCATTTGGGACCATACGGTAAAAGGAAGGGGACTGTTTTGTATTACTCTCTTCTTGGGCAAATGACTCATAGGTGAGCTAAAAGGAAATGCACACATATTTTAAGAAATTTATAGAGAAAACTCTCTGTATGTTCCCATGCCTGTTATGCTATGAATGTTTGCAAAAGGAAGCTTCAGATTTGCACAGAGTAATGTCCAAATCAAGTAACCTACCTCAGAGGTGTGTTCCTTCAACATTTTCAGCATTCTGCCCAATAGAAAATATATACGCAGCTGGCTCTATAGCCTGTCATCCATGTTGTTTTTATGCTACAGCAGGGGTTCCCACCTTTTTGAGTCAAAGACATTTCTAACAAGACCTCCCTCAAGGCCTGGTACTTGCTATTCCCCCTGATCAAATGAAGCAACTCTTCCATGTCTTTTTTTCCTCTTATGCATCAGGCTATATCTTGTATCCTGTCTACATACCTTTCCCTCCTTCTGAACCTCAAAATTACTCCCAGAGAGGAAAGTATAATTTTAAAACACTCCATGCACAAATCTTCCCTGTGGTATCTTGTAAAGACCTAAGATGTCTGCCATGTGGAAGGAGACATCTGAGCTACATTTTTTCTGAATAAGAGATCCAGCGTGGTACGAAAGGTCATTTGGACATTGTAATAGCTATCACATATGTGGAACCCAACAGTGGCATTGGGCAAGACCTTGGGATTCTGGTTGATCTCATCCACAGCATACACCAAGGCCAAGACATGCTGGTAGAATTTTGGCAGCATGCTGTAAACAGAACTGGATGTTCTTTAACGGGAAAAATTCTACAATGGTTTGCAACATTTCTTCCTGTGCTTTAATTACCTCTGTGCAATGTAATTACTATTGCTACTGTTATTTTCTAAGCCAATAAACATATTCTTCGTCAGCCGAAATAGCATTTGTAGTATGCAAGAAATTGTTATAGCATAAATTACATAATTTCAGTACAACACTGCAAATGAATAAACTCTTTTCTGATCAGTCACTATACAATCACAGGTTCAATAATCTTTCTTCAACCATAAAAATTTGTCATATATTACTTTTGTTTCCTTTCAATATGAGTCCCAAGTATGCAAAAACAGACAACATGGATTTGGCAAAACTGAGTCTTATAGCAGTTACACTGTCTCTATTCAGCAGACACCACAAAAGAAATAAATACAAGAAGACATATTCTTTTTAAAAATCTTATAATATAATAATAATACAAAAAGATACATAAGAAAGCACAAAAACATATATACAAAAGAATACAGAAAATAGAAAAACAGCCAAATAAGATAAATATCACTGAGATTACTACTACCTATAAAGTTGATCTCACATGCTTAAACCAAGATATTTGACAACTGCCATCTTTAGCATCATTCATAAACCCAAATTATTACCACTTAGTATCTTAATAAACAATAATCATAATACAAATGTGGTATTAGTTTATATCTATTATAGAATCTTGAACTATCTCTTATTTGAATTATCTTATTTGTAATATCTGAGCATTATACAGCACAGATAATCGTACTTAATCTAACATTTTATCTCTCAGGTCGCATCTTCCCCCTCAACCCATGTTTTGAGGGGAATATATGTAGTAGAGTTTCCATTTATCTTGAAATTCTTTCATTGGTCTTCTGTTCATGAAGTTTGTCAGTTTTGCCATCATCTCATATTCTGCTAATGTACTCTTCTCGTCCTCTATATCTGGGCATTCATCTGACTTCCATTTTGCTGCTACTGTGACTCTAGCTGCATTTGCCAAATATTTAAACAGTTCTTCTAGAGTTTTTGTGATGCCTGTTGGTATGATTCCCAGCAACATGTTCTTCTGGTCCATTGGGAACTCAAAATTTTCTGCATTTCCGCATGTCATTTCTATCCAATACTTATTGACTCATAATCATAATCATAATAAACCTTAATGGTATATAAATTGTTACAATTGATACAAACAATTGTCATACATCTTAAAACCGATAAAATGAAATCATAGCCAGTAACATCAGATATCAGAGGTTGTAAGTTTTTGAACATTTATCACTTCTACTAAAAAAATTGGCAACATCCACAGTAACCTCTGGAGCTGAATCATTCATTAGAAATTGACATTTAACTTTATTAGACAGGTAAAACTTAAACTTGGGATGTAACCAGTTTTTTAACCATTTCTTACGAGGTATTTCTTATAGAGGGCAATCACATAGAATATGTTCGATTGTATCTAAGGAATTTGAATTACAGGGGCAAGTCCATTCTTCTTGTATTGGGATTTGATGGAACCTTCCATACAGTATCCTAGATGGGAAGGCATTGACCCTGGCAAGATAGAAAGCTCTACAGAGCATAGGAATATCCAAATTATACAAATAATGGGGAATACTGTATGTTTTATTCAAAAGGCACAACATTTCTGAGGAGCAAACAGAAGGTTGAGTAGGATGCAACCATTGAAACTCCATATCTAAAAGACGATGTTTGATTATTTTAAAAATGTGTGCCTCTGTAAATGGAACCAAATTGTCAAGAGAGACTCTGATTGATCTTATTTTAGTCAATATCATGTTGTCCCAGGATGTATTATGAAGTTCTTTTAATAATAGAGATAAAAGAACCGTGCTCCGCTCTAAAATATAATTTAAGCCAGTAACGAACAGTTAATAACCAGGCCTTGGTTTCGCACAAATTTTGGCCTAGTTCAGAGACGATTGCATAATAGGACACACAATGAGGGAAACCCAGAATCTGTCTAAAAAAATTGGCTTGAAGAGATTCTAAATTGTGATTAAAAGCATTTACCCAGATAGGGATACCATACAAGATCTCGGGTAAAATTTTAGAGTTAAACACCTTAATTGCAGCAGGGACATATTGGTTGCCCTTATAAAAGAAGAAGGACTTCAATTGACTGGCAGATATTTTCCCTAATTTAGTGATTCTACTTTGTACTGCCGATTTACAGTTATAAATAAAATAAATGCCCAGATATTTGAAACTCTTAACCTGTTGGATTTTGGCCTTCCCAATGCACCAGCTGGAGGGCGACCACTTCTCAGAAAAGACTAAAACATTGGACTTAGAATAATTTATTTTGAGAAAATTTAGCTGGCAATATTTCTCAAAAGCTACTAAATAGCGCTTGAGTCCAATTTTGGTATAGGATAAAATGGCAGTATCATCGGCATATAATAAGATAGGGATTGTTTTGCCACCTAATTTTGGCGGATGTCCATTGATAGGGTCTAAAAAACAAGCCAAGTCTGACAGAAACAAATTAAAAAGAAGGGGAGCAAGAATGCAACCTTGGTTCACACCTTTATTTAATAGAATTTTAACAGTGAGGCTGCCGTTTTAGGAAAATTTAACTTGGCTCGTTGTGGATGAATGTAGTTTCTTTAAAAGGAATAAAAGACACAGATCAATTCCTAAACTCGACAGCTTAGACCAGAGAATGTCTCTTTTTATTGAGTCAAATGCAGTCTTTAGGTCAATAAAGGCGACGTAGAGTTTCTTACTGCCCAGTTTCATGTACTTTTCTGCAAGAGTGGCCAGGATCAGACAATGATCCAAAGTTGATTTATTTTTGGAGAAGCCAATTTGCTCAGGGCTGATGATGGCATTGTCCTTTACCCATCTAAGGAGACGCTGCTCCAAGTACTTATTGACTCTTTTGCAGGACCACCATGTAAGATAAAAGTCCCTTCATTCTCCTTGCATTCCCAGCACAGTCCTCTATGCTCCCTGTTCATTTTCTGAATGTCTTTTGGAGTTATATACCAGCGATAAAACATCTTATACCAGTTTTCTCTCAGCGATTGGCTAGCAATAAATTTTATCACTTTTGTTAGGGCTGTCGATATGGTTCATCCTGAACTGAAAAACAGCCGAATTTTCCCCGATTCGGTGTTTGGATGAAACCGAATTCAAAAAAGGCAGGAAAACGAGCTGAATTTGGCGAGTTTGGGGCGATCGCCGAATAAATTCAGCAAATTTGGGGGCTCTGAATCAGCAGCATAACCATAAAGGCAACTAAAACACATTCACGCCTTTCCTCAAGAACCCCCAAGTTTGGTGATGATTGGGGCAGGGGGTACCGAGTTATGGGGCTCGGAAGGGGTCCCCCCCAAAATCGTCCACAGGAATAAAGGCATTAAAAACACATTTGCACCTTTCCGCAGCTCTGGGGGGCATTTTTAGAGGTAGATGCCCCAAACTTTCAGTGTAGCTTGAGGAGACACGTCTTGCAAGAACCCCCACATTTGGTGATGATTAGGGCAGGAGGTCCCGAGTTATGGGGCTTGGAAGTGGTCCCCCCACCCATCTGCCCATTACAGCCTTTAAAAACACATTCGAGTTGGGCCGTACCATTACCCCGGCTTGGGGGTCTGGTCTGGTGGTTGCCTCAGCAGTTGGGCCATACCATTACCCCGGCCCGGGGGTCTGACTAAAAGGCAATTAATCCCGAGTTATGGGGTCCCCCCCATTGGAATGAATGGGAGCAGGTAATCCTTAATGTGCATCTAGAGAGCGGCAAATCCAAGGCAAAACCTCCCGTGCCAGAGAGTATGTGTGTGTGAGTCTCCTAGAATCGTATTGGATAGAATTACTCCTGAGTCCTCCCAGTCCCTGCTCCTGATTGAAGAGAAGAAGACATCCGCAGTAAGACCCATTTGGGGGCTTTTCTCTATAATTCTCTATAATTTTTTCCCTGTGTGTGTATGTGTGTGGGGGGAGATTCTCTGTGTGTGTGAGAGAGAGAGGAGGGGAGCCAAAGGGGGGTGGGTTTACCTGTTCTGCTGGGAGGTGGGCTTGATTGCCTCTGTGTGGGACTGTGCTTTCTACTGTTTTCACTGGTTGCCAACTTCGTGTGGAGTTAACTGTGGGTCAGTGAGTCTCTCTCTGGCTGGTTCCTATTGTTTCCAATGGGCTGTGCAGCCGCTCCTGTTGTTTCGAATGGGCTAGCCTGTCATTCGTTTTAGTACATCCCCTGTAATGTATTTCAGTGGAGTCAAGGCAAGTAAACCGACATTCCCCTCTCCCATTATCTTCAATGGGCTGGGCAGCCTCTCCCATTGCTTCCAATGGGCTGACTTGTCATTGGTGTTTTTAATGCCTTTATTCCTGTGGGTGATTTTTGGGGGGACCCCTTCCGAGCCCCATATCTCGAGACCCCCTGACCCATTCTTTACAAAACTTGGGGGTTCTTGCAAGAAGGGTCTCCTCAAGGTACGCTGGGACCTTGGGACCTCTACCTTCAAACATGCCCTCCCAGAGCTGCAGAAAGGCGTGAATGTGTTTTTAATGCCTTTATTCCTGTGGGCGATTTGGGGGGACCCTTTCCGGGCCCCATATCTTGGGACCCCCTGACCCAATCTTTACAAAACTTGGGGGTTCTTGCAAGAAGGGTCCCCTCAAGCTATGCTGAGATTTTGGTACCTCTACCTCCACAATTGCTCCCCCCCCGGAGCCACGGAAAAGCGCGAATGTGTTTTTAATGGCTTTATTTGGCTGAATTTTTTCCCAAACTCAGAACCTGGCGCTGAATTCCACGGATCCGAATTGGGAGAGTTTGGACTTCGGCATTTCCCAATAGTTAATGTTTATATTGCATTATGAAGTTTTCAAAGTTAGTCAAGTCTCTTATTTCTTCACTTGAAGATCAGCAATCTTTTTTTAGCCTTGAGACTAATTGAAAATATAAGAGCTATTTCATTACAAATCTATCATAATATGCTTCTATGGGAGACATGAATGGTGAAGGCATTAGAAGACAGTCAGATTCTTGATGTTTTATTCCGTATTAGTTGCTCTCTGCTGTTCAGCTCAGGCCGCAGAAGAATAATGAAGCATTTGGGTGAAAAGAGACAAGTCAGTAACCCAGCACTGGAGGCCAATATAGAGAAGATCTCCACTGCAACCATAAATTTTCCTCTGGTGCTCAAGTAGGTTGGAACAAAAGACAACCAAACACTACAAAAGATGAGCATGCTAAAGGTGATGAACTTGGCTTCGTTGAAGCTATCTGGCAGTTTCCTGGCTAGGAACGCCACAATCAAACTGATGAGGGAGAGAAATCCCATGTAGCCCAGGGCAATATAAAACATCAGAACAGAGCCTTCATTGCATTCTAGTATAATCTCTCCCATCACTGATTCTTTATCCGTATCTGGGAATGGGGGAGATTTGACTATCCACACTGTACAAATGGCGCCTTGAAGAAGGGAACAGGAAAGGACAATGGAGATTGTCAGCCTTTTCCCCACCCACTTCCTCATGCTGGATCCTGGTTTTGTGGCCATGAAAGCTACAACCACAGTGACGGTTTTGGCCAAGACACAAGAAACAGCCACCGAGAAGATGATGCCGAAAGCAGGTTGTCGAAGAAAGCAAGTAACCTTCCTAGGCTGCCCAAGAAATAGTAAAGACGAAAGGAAGCAGAGTAGGAGGGAGACCAGGAGTGTGTATGTGATATCCCGGTTGTTTGCTTTGACTATGGGGGTATCACTGTGCTTAATGAAAAGTCCTAATACCAAAGCAGTCATCAAAGATGAAGAGACAGCAACTGAAGCCAAAGTGATCCCTAAGGGATCTTGATATGACAGAACGCTTACTTTCTTGGGCATACATTGATCATGGTTCCTATTTGGATACTGATCTTCAGGGCATTTGAAACAGGCATCCATATCTAGAAAAAATGTGGAGGAGGCATATCATTAAAAGTAAATATGGGGCACAAGACCAATTCTCTTCCCTTTGTTCAATATGGGAGCAATCTGACATGTTCATGCAGATTTTAGCAGCTGTTTCTATGAATGGAAGTATTCCTCTGAAAAGGCAACTTAATATATTTTGTGTGAAAACTGCTGCTATTACTACTACCACCACCACTACTACTAATAACTGTAAAAATAATAATACATTATATCTACTGTATTTTGATGAGTTGCTTGAAGAATTTTTAATTTTTATCTTCAGCTATCTGTAACATAATGGATTTTGCATGGTTTTTCATTTCTGTTTATCTATAGCTGCAACATATGCTGGAAAAGTAATTCAGATTTCCCCCCTGTACATTAACAAAGAAATATTTCTAGAAGATGCTACATATAGTTGCATTGTTTGCTGCATGGTATTGCATCAAAGGATCTCTCTCTCTCTCTCTTTATCTCTCTCTATATATCTATATATGTATATGCATATGTATATCTATTATATCTATATTGAGACAGACAGACAGACAGACAGACAGACAGACAGACAGACAGACAGACAGACAGATAGATAGATAGATAGATAGATAGATAGATAGATAGATAGATAGATAGATCCCAGTTCTATCATCAACAAAGAGCTCATTCCTGAGCTTTGTGGTGGTCGGGGACGGCATAGCCAAGGCTCCACCACCGCAGCTCCAAAGAGGTTCCCCAGCCATCGAAAGGCTAAAAAAAGCCTTTTTAAATTTACATTCAAAAATGGGGCACTTTTCCCCATAGAGAACAGTGAGGCTGCACCAGGAAAAATCTGGCACAGCAACACTGTACCCAGGCTGGAAGGGGTTAGGAGGCAGCCTACCAGCAGCCCTGCCCCCGGAACACCCCAGGAGCTCCTCCCAGGATGCCGGTGCAAGCCCTTGTACTGGCATGACGCTGGCAGGAGGCCGAGTGTCAGATAGGGTTTCTGACAGCATGGGCCAAACAGGATGGTTCTCTGTAAACAATATGGATCCTTCCGTGCACTCCCCCCTCCCCTCCTGTTTTGCACACGAGCCACAAGCTCCGGTCAGAGATCTATAATTGTATGGAGACCCGCCCGTGTAAATCTTTCATCTGATACCAGGCCTCGCTCACAATGCCAGGAACCCCACCAGCCCCTTCTCTGATTGCCCTTAAGTACCCAGTACTTGGTTTGCTGACGTCGTTACCGGGAGAAAGAAATCTCATTGTTTCCTTTGTATTCCTGTAACTCAATCTCATCCATTGGATCCGTTCTATAAATATAGCAATGCCCCAATGCTCTGTATTCTAACCTTCTCCGTCTTGCTGAAACTACTACCTCATGAATAAACTCTCTGAATCATTGCTCCGTCTGGATTTGAGTTCTATTGCCTGAGACGCCGTAGGCTTGCTGAAACCTGACACCGAGCCAGCATCCATGGGCCGCGCTGCTGCACCAGTTCTGGAGCACCACCACAAGTGGTACTACACCAGCACCCATGCCACTTTGCACGGTGCAAGTGGCACAGATGCCGGCATAGGGCTGGTCACCTCCTAAGCCCATTCAGCCCCCGGGCTCAGGAATGAGCTCAAGAACTAACTTACAAGTGCATGAGTCTTGCTTGATTTCTCATTACTAATCAGCACAGCTGAATGCGTGAATAAACATAATTGAAGGGGGGAAACATTGTTTTTGAGTTCAGCTCCTTCTGAAGATTTCAGAACATATTAGTATAGGGTGGCTCAGCCTCAGGCTAGAAGGTTTCAAAGCTACTGCAGGTGCTCTGGGATAAGTTACAGCGGAGTTAACTCTGAACTCAAGTGCATTACATCACCTACCCTTCTTGTCTGATACCTTCTCTTCTGGACATTCCTCACAATCATAGCAGCAAAATTTCTCCCCTTCTTTCTTTTTCTTCACATTACCAGGGTAGCAGGGGTTATTGCATACAGAGAGGGGTACCATCTATCCATAAACATGAAAAATTAAGGTTTCAGATGAAAGACAATGCACAGTGCAGAATTGCTCATCAGCAGGAGGAATACATATTTATGTAGGTCATTTATGCAGGACTGTTTCTCCGCGGTCACCCCTTCCAACTGCTCCAATGCTTCATTTTGATTATGCATGCCTTTCCTGACCATCAGAGGTCGCCTCAGGTTCCCACACATTTTCACATGTTTTGCCTGTATTTTCAAGATGCTGTTTTAGCGAGAAAACGCACAGGGAGAGCTGGGTGACCTCTGCCAGGGGAAATAGCCTTGCATAAATGGCGTTTGAAAACTTATATGCTTCCTTTCCGGAAACATGCTGAAGGCACCTCACGAAGTAAAGTAATAAACTCATTAAAAGAATAAGAAAAAAGGATCAGTAGTTGCCAAGCCATAAAAAGAAGCCAGGGCATAAATGCCACATAAAGCCACATAAAGGACAATTTATCTACTGCGCTTTCACACATGCTGAATAATGCACTTTCATTCCACTTTCAATGCACTTTAATGATTGCAAGTGGATTTTGCCATTTCACACAGTATAATCCAGCAGCAAAGTGCATTAAAAATGGATTGAAAGTGCATTATTCAGCATGTGTGAAAGCACCCAGTCTAGAAACTATTTTCTAAGGCATATTTTAGTTCTCCCTAAGGGGACCCCAGCTGCCCTGATGAGAGCAGAAAATGGCCTCCCCTGGCTCAGGGCAGGCATACATCTAGCTGTATTAAAATTAGGGGGGAATAGAACAGCTAGAACAAATTCATTTAGCAGTCAAACATCTACTTTTATGCTGTCAAAGGACCCATCACACCTTGACTTCCTCAGTAAGATACTATTACAATACTCAATCCCAGATGATCTTTTAGGGTCATCAGCAGACATTTCCAAACTTAAAGAATGGGTCTTTAGATCACTGATACTGAAATCGGTAACTGCCCCCTGGTTTATATTTTTTAAAACTGACCATCTTAGAGCTCCCTACTTAGTCAATATTTCAAATCCAATGCTTAGAGTAGCCTTTACATCCCTACTCTTTTAATCAATGCCAGGAGCTGTATTGGCTGGGTGCTATTATTGAATACTAAAGATCAACACTTTTGTATTTGTGGATCACCTGCTCTGGAGGATTTACATTACTATATACTTGATTGCCCTCTGTATGTGGAATCTAGGGCTAAATTTATTGCCGGGTTGTTTTCTGGTTTAAATACTTGCTCTGGTGCTGACAAATTAGTATTTTTGCTAACAGACTCTGATGGGTTTGTTTCCTGTAAGACCTCCCTGTTTGCCTTGACAGCAAAGAAAATAAGGTTCAACATAGCTGTTAAGAGTGCTGATCCTGTGAGTTGGTTTTAATGGTCGATAGGTCTTACTGGTTTACTGGGATATCGCTGCAATTTTTAGTTAACATTGTTGTGCATTTTACTAACTTAGAATTTTTCCCCTTTTTTAGCATGTATATTTATAACTATCAGAGGTAATCGCTGACATATTTGAAACGGCTTATGGCTACATGCAAATAAAACTCATTCCTTCATTCCTTCAGAGAACAGTCCTCAGACTAGAAGCAGAGCATAAAAAACAACTTTAAAGGACTGCATTTCTCAGTTACTATCCTGGGTACAAAACAAATATTCTCACCTGTTCTAGGAAATGGATGGGGGAAAGACTGGCCAAATGAAATAAAGACCTAGGGATCATCAGCAGGGACAGCACACCAAAGGCAAGGCGCCACCCCCAATAAAGCTCTCCATCTGCTCACCACCCCCACCCCAACTCTTCAGGCAGGATCACAGGGAGCAGGGCTTGAGAGGAGGGTCTTAACAGGTGAAGAAGAGGCAGCTCTTCAAGTACCCAGTGCCAATCCAGCCTTAAAGGACCAGCACTTTAAAATGTGCATAGAAAGAAATGGCCAGTCCAAAACACATCTTTCAGCACAGGGATGATATAATCCCTGTACACGGTGCCCCAAAAACAGCCTAGTCGCTTTGAGCTGTTGAAATGAAACAAGGTGGGGAGTATTTTTCATTAGTCTTTGAATGTGACGGGTGGCAATAATTTCATTATAGAGCCTGGTCAATTACCAGAATATCACTTTGGTCAGCAAATGAAGTTACTAGTCTGCTGGTCACTTCTGGTGCCACTGTAAGCAGAGTTAACCCTTGATTTCAATGGGTGTAACATTGCTTAGGATTGCACTGCCAGTCTACTTTCCTCTGGTCTGGAGAATGGAGTTCTCTTGAAAGATACCATGGAATCTGCACCTGGTCAAAACGAGATTGCCATACAATCATCTCCTCATTGATGCTGAAGCCTTCTTCTTTGGGAGCACTGGGATCCACCCATCCAACTCTCACTTTGAGGAAAGAATGGTTTGGGAATGTGACCAGGTTTATGAGGTCAAATCTGCCTTCCATTTCCTTCTTCTCATTGAATGACAGCATTTCTCCAGCTGAATTGTTAAATGAAATACCTTGAAGAAATGGGTGGAGCTGGTTGAAGTAAAAACAACAACAATATAACATCATATTGGATTAGTCATACATAGATTCCCTAACACCTTTGAGGTTGATGGTCTTTGATATGATTCCATCTAGAGACAAGTGCAGGTACTTTTGCAGTAGATGACTGCTAAAAAGTTATAGCTAATCTTCTTCATGTTACAAGTATAACAAGAAAAGGGAGCACACACATAAAAAGTAAATAAATAAGGAGGAAAATGCCATTTCATGTGGTTCAAAGATGGATGTCGTCTCAACCTTGTACTAATCTATTCATGACAATAATGCCATTTCACTGTGAGGGCATTACCTGCCAAGGATGGAGATCTTGAAGTTCACCAGTTTTAGCATCTGTTGTTGACCTGTGGTTAGATTTAGTTGTGTACATGGCATGCAAAGCATGTGCTACAGCATAAACAGCATTATAGATACTGTAGCTGTCACAAGTCATGTGCATTTCAAAAACAGGTGCCGGGAGGACTTCCAACCTCTCTTCCCCAGTACACGTCTCCTCAACATTCACTGGTTCCTGAGGATCTGCAAGTGGACAGAAGAAAGCTTGCTCCCAGAATTCCTTGAGAAAATCATCACCTTGAGCTTGATAGGGTTTTATATTCCTGAGAAATTTCCGGAACCCTGGAATCTCATTTGAATGGACTGTGAAGGAAATGGCACCTTGGAAAAACTGGAAATCGATTCCTCTTTGAAGGCCTGATGTTGCAAAATCAATCTGGCCTGTTACAATCCATACCTTTCCAAATAATATATTTTCCTTATAGTCAGGATCTCCTAGATACACAAAAGTGTTGAATGTTATAACAGCCATAGAATCTCCATAGATAATAAACGTATTGGCTTTGGTATCTACAGAAGGTGCATATGTTTCTGTGAAAAAAACATGAAGGTCATCCACAGTATTAAAGTTGGCTTGCTTTGGGATTCGTTTTGTGACGGCCAAACAGATTCCACATTTGGAAAGCAATGGTTCTATGGTCTTTAGGAAATGTTCTCCACTCTCGTCATCCACAGCTAAGAGACCAACCCATATCCATCCAAAATGGAGAAGCAGCTGGATAATCCCCATATGTTGATGGGATTCATTTGGGGCCATGCGGTAAAAGGAAGGGAACTTTGTCACATCCATCTCCTCGGTGGCAAAGGAACCATATGTGAGCTAAGAAGAAAGATACAAAAAAATTAGAGAGCAGCTAGGAGAGTGGATATGAACTCACTGGTTGTAGTATACATGGTCCCAGGTGCAATCTGTGACATCTCCCCTTCAACTTGTAAGGTAAAAGGAAAGGCATTTCTGTGCTTGAGACTCTTGACCTCCAGTGCCAGTAATGGTAATAGTAATAGCTAGATGGACCAATGATTTGACTTGGTACAGATGTGGAATTTCAGAAAAACAAACTCCCGTCCCCATAAAAACAGTTGTAGACAATAGCTAGATGGACCGATAGTCTGAATTGGTCCATACATTGACGGCTTGATTGGGCCTGTTTATGGAGTTAATATTATTACTGAGAAAAATTTCAGCTTCTGCCAAATTTAAGAAGGGTAGATCATGGAGCAGAAACCTGTTAAAAATATTCCAACTACCCTGGATATTCCTACCCTCCCTGTGTGTATTGGAAGAAGCCTTCCATTTTACTGTTTTTCCTTTTAATGAAAGGTCATACCTTCTTCAAAACTACAAAACCACTCACAGGATGGCAAGAATATAAGTTGTAAGAGTATTCATGTCTCAGCCCATACATATAGTACCTGTGGAGTCTTGTAAAGACCTAAGATGTCTGCCATATGGACTGAAGTCTCCAAACCAAGTCCCCCAATAGCGGCTATGAGGTTTTTCTGGGTGTCGCATTTGTAGTTGGGGACAAAACTCTGGGATTTGAAGAGGAGGTATAGAGTAGTATGATAAGTCAACCTAGCGTTGTTGTAGCTATCATAAATGTGAGACCCAAGAGTGACATTGGGCAAGATCTCAGGATTCTCATTGATTTCACTGATAGCAAACGCCATGGCTATGCTGTGCTGGTAGAACTTGGTCACCATTCTGTAAAGAGAGTTACATGCTATTGAATGGAAATATTCTACAATGCAGCAAGGCTTTGTACTATAATGCAGGTCACTCCTGGCCCAAGGAGAGAAATGTGCTTTCTTTTCTTTATAATATTTCAAAGTTAATGAACATCTTCCCCTTCAGCTCACATAACATGGCTGATGATTAAAATTGCCAGTATCTATGTTATTCACACATATGATATGATCAAAATTTGAGTCCAGTGCATCTTACAGAACAACACAATTCCCCAGGGTCTAAGTTTTCATAAGTCGAAGCTCACTTTGTGAGGTACCTCAATACAGGTTTTGTTTCATTTGTTATATTTCAGGGTTGAGGTTCCTCCCCTAAGCATCTATATGTCAAATCTCTGACTGGAGCAGTGGAAACATCTTGGGTTGGATCCAGGCTCAGATTTCCAGCAGCAGAATGGATATTTCCTAATTCCCCCATTCCACTGCGGTCCACTGGTGTCCATGAAATTCAGTGCACTCTCATGAACAATAAGGAATCTCACAGTCAATGAGTTTCTCTTTCACACATATAATCTGCTAAGGTGTATTTTGAACCCTTGAAACATATTGCAGGATAAACAACATAGGTCTCTTCCTACTCTTACCATCACCTGTGTTTTGCAAGAAAAAAAGTACAGTTACTGCAGAACGACTCCAATAACCAATGCAAATAGAACAGAATATACAAGATTCCAACAGATTCTGGGAAGGAGGAGAGGATTGATGATGCAATCCTACACATCCATTTTTGAGCTTTCTGTCACTTCGGCAAACAAGAGATCTCAGTCTGGGCAATTGCTCAGGATGTAGGATGGGGAAAATACCTTACGTTGGAACCTTGAACAAGTTGGATGAAGGATGTTCCCGGAAAGTGAAATCATAAAATACGTAAATGATTTGAGAACCAATCCCACCAACGAGAAGGTCCCCTGACTGGTACCATTCGTGTGGAACTGGGAGAGGATCATTGGCAGGGCACTGAAAAGCATTTATTTTGCATGCCACATGAAGCAAGAGAGATAGCAACACCGCTCGCCTCCCCATCTTGGGAGATAAGCTTCTGCCCAGGCACAGGATCTCCTGGGCCAAACTACAGCAAAACAGGCAGCTTTGGATTATGGCTGCCTGATGCCTTTCTGAAAAGGAAGTGTATCTTCATTAAATGCACAGTCCACACAGATGCAAATGCATGCCTCGTATGCTAAGAGAGATTGCACACAGTATGATTTCAAGGCGAGTTTTATCATAGCAAAAATCAAACACATAAAAATCGGTGTTCAAAGTGACAGAGTCCTGCCTGCCTTTTCCCTCTTCCCCCAGCTCTAAGCAGCACAAGGTGATTTTATAATTTTATTCAGACATCTTTGCTGATTTTTTTTCTGGCACTTGCTCAATTTTATGGCCCTTGTCCAAGCAAGGAAATTACAGTGATTTAAGATAATTCAATGGGAAGATAATTATCACTGCAGAGTTTGAGCTCTGACTGGAAGCATGGCTGGAAAACATGTGTTCCCTGTCCAATCTGACCACTAGCCTCCTGTGGTCATAAGTGGAACAACATACAGCTACAGATGCCAGCCTCCAGGTGGGACCTGGGGATCCCCTGGCATTTCACCATATCTCTAGACCAGTGATGGCGATCCTTTTAGAGACCGAGTGCCCAAACTGCAACCCAAAACCAACTTATTTATCGCAAAGTGCCAACATGACAATTTATCTCAGTGGGGTACAATGCTGTTGAGTCCACCCTCCAAAGCATCCATTTTCTCCAAGGGGAACTGATCTCGGCAGTCTGGAGATGACGTGTAATTCCAGGGGGGTCACCAGGTCCCACCTGGAGGCTGGCATCCCTACTCTCGGGTGCTCAGACCCCGAAAGCATTGCAGGTCTGGAAGGGGACCCCGGGCTTGGATCTGCCTATCCAACTGCAGGTCAGCGCGGCTCCCGAAAAGCTGGCAACCCTCGGTGCCACCCCACGCGGCCAGCCACCCGTTGTCCCTGTTCCCTCACCTGAGGTGAAAGGGGGGGTGTTGTGGGGGCTCCCCCTCCTCCTCATTAAAGCGCCATTACACGCCGGAGCTGGTCGGCCGTGGTGGGGCTAATCCCATTAGGTGGCCTGAAAACGCAGATGGATCCCAGCTCGGCTCCGCTCCAGCTACAGCAGACCCATTGTCCACCGCTTGGCCCCTGCCGCCCGGGAGGCCCCAATCCCTCATGTGATGGCCGGGGGGGGCTGCACGCGAGGGAGCACAAAGGCGCCATTCAGACCAGGCCATTGGGGCACCTCTGGGGGCCGCTAAGCAGCCTGGCCCGGCCCAACCCATCGAGGCACACACAAAGGCCTTTGTTGGGGCTGGTGCCTCCTTCCCTCCCTCCTCGGCACACCCCTTCTGCAGGCCAGAGGCCAGCCCAAGGCCAGGCTGCGGAAGCCGAGCCAGCGCGCTCCATTCACGTGCCGTAACAAACTCAGACGAACTCTGTGCTGGGGCAACGGCGCGCGTGCCCACAGAGAGGGCTCTGAGTGCCTCCTCTGGCATGCGTGCCATAGGTTTGCCACCACTGCTCTAGACTAAAGAAATCAGTTCCCTGGAGAAAATAGAAGCGTTGGAGGGTGAACTCTATGGCATTCTACCCCGCTGCAGGATCCAACCCCAAATTTCCAGGGTTCCCAGCCTGGATCTCTCAACCCTACCCTCCCATCCCCGCCAGTGGCCAGGGGGTCCATGCAACCCTACATACAGCAAATGTATTCCAGATTTCCCTGGGGAGAAACAAATAACAAGGAAGTCAGGACAGTTGCTTGATAGGGGACATGGTATGGTGCTTAATGACTGTAAATCAAAGGCTTTCTGGTTAAACACTAACCAGAAAGATGGACTGGTGGCTTGATCAGGGTCATAGAAAGCAGTCATGAACAAGTCTTCTACTCACAACCTCCTCTGATCAATTCAATGGGCTTACTCTCAGGAACGGGTTCTTAGGATTGGTCACAACTGTAGTTTAATGGCAAGCACAAGAGGTCACTTTTATTTGGGAATAGGATTCTATCTAAATATTGTCGAAGGCTTTCACGGTCAGAGTTCATTGGTTCTTGTAGGTTATCCGGGCTGTGTAACCGTGGTCTTGGAATTTTCTTTCCTGACATTTCGCCAGCAGCTGTGGCAGGCATCTTCAGAGGAGTAACACTGAAGGACAGTGTCTGTGTTACTCCTCTGAAGATGCCTGCCACAGCTGCTGGCGAAACGTCAGGAAAGAAGATAGCAAGACCACGGTTACACAGCCCGGATAACCTACAAGAACCAATGAACTCTGACCGTGAAAGCCTTCGACAACACATTAGTATGTTAGGAATAGACAACCTTTAAAATAAAGGAGTGACTGGATTAAGAAATGGGTAAGAGAAAGCCGGGGGGGGGAGTCAATTTTATTATCTGTGTTTAATGAAGGCATACATTGAGCAAATATTGTTTTTTACTGATATATGGAAAGATAAGCTTTATGAAAAGCCGAATAAGTTGGATTGTATTATTTTTTGAATCCCGCCCCTTTCCCTTTCGTGCGCAGCAGCGAAGTGAGGGGGAGCGCTACTTGGGCAAAATTGGGGATGAAGTTTCGGTAAAAGTTAGCAAAACCCAAAAATTGCTGTAAATGTCTGCGCGAGGTGGGGGGGTCCCATTCCATTACTGCTCGAACCTTTTTGGGATCCATTTCTAAGCCTTGATGGGAGATCACGTACCCCAAGAAGGTAATGGATGGTTGATGAAAATCACATTTAGAGACCTTAGCAAACAGCTTGTGCTCGCGCAGCCGTTGCAGCACTTCGCGTACCAATTGTACATGCTCCTCCTTGGTTTTCGTATAAATGAGAATGTCGTCCAGGAAGACCACCACCCCACGGAACAATAAATCATGAAGCACTTCATTAATTAATTGCATAAACACACTCGGAGCCCCCGAAAGTCCGAACGGCATCACTAAATATTCAAACATTCCAAAACAACTGGAGAAGGCAGTCTTTGGCTCGTCCCCTTCTCGTATGCGAACTCGGTGGTAGGCCTCCACCAAATCCAATTTGGTGAAGATTCGGCCCTCTTTCAGCTGTGCGAGAAGGTCTGGAATGAGAGGGAGGGGGTATGCATTAGACTGAGTGACTGCATTCAGTCTACGGAAATCAATACACAGTCTCAAGTCCCCCGTTTTTTTCTTGACAAAGAAGGCGGGGGCCGAGTATGGAGCTTTAGACGGGCAAATGAAACCCGCGCCAAATTGGTGTCCAAATACTCCCGCAACACTGCCTTTTCATTTGGACTCATGGGGTAAACCTTTCCTTTGGACAATTTGCCATCTCCCACTATCTCAATGGCACAGTCCGTCTCCCGGTGGGGGGGGTAACTCGTCGCATTCTCGCACGTCAAACACATCGGCAAACTGGGAATACTCGTTGGGGAGCTGGGGCAGCGGAGTCCCGACGGAAGGGGCCCCTACGAGGGCGGCTGCGGGGGTGTGCAGTACTCGGTCTCTATCATGAAGTTCACACGGGTTGCGGGGAAAGGTGAGCGTCCGCTCAACCCAGTCTATGGTGGGATTGTGCCCCAGTAACCAATTCATCCCTAACACAATAGGTGCGACGATGGGGGCAATGGTAAAATAAAGGCGCTCCCAATGCTCCCCTATAGCCATGATGACTGCTGTGGTGCGGTGGGTTACGGGTCCCTTCTTAAAGTCACTGCCATCCATCTGGGAAAAGCGGATGGGTTCGGGTAACCGCTTCCGCTTAACGCGCAACTGTTGGGCAGCCTTTCGCTCATCATGGTGCGGGCACAACCCGAATCCACTAGGGCCGTGAATTCTAACGTGGGCCCCCCTTTTGGTAGTGAGAGTTTGACCTTTACATACACATTGTCTTCCTGAGCGCTTACCATTAGTGGAGCTCCTTGCACAACGTTCGGAGCGGTCTGCTGAGGAGCCCCCTTACAGCAGACCGACGGCGTTTTTTGCCGGCAGGTCCCAGTCCTCCTCCTCGCTGGAGGAAGCAGTTGCAGTATTTGTAATCCATGACTCCGATGAGTCAAAGGCTTCATTTGTAATCCGTGACCCCGACGGGCCGGTAGCGTGCTTGCAAGGCTGAGGGTGCGCTTCGTCGGCTCAGTGTGCCACTCCGGCGGCGAGGTTGCCCCTCGGGAGGGGGTTTCTCAGGCTCGGTCGTTGCCGGACGAGGCGGTCCCGGATGTCCGGGTCGTGAAGGGCATTGAGAAGCAAAGTGTCCTTTTCCTCCGCAAACGAGACAGACCCCGCTCTCAAAGCGTTTGCGGCGTTCGGTCATGGAGGGCCCTCCCCCCGAGGGGGGACGAGAGTCCTTCGGACCGCCGGGTCTGTCTCCACGGGGCTTGGTCTCCCGCCCGGTGCGCTGTCGGGACAGGAGCAGCAGTTGCTTTCGGTTTTTTATGTCAGCGGCGTGGCGAACCCAGCCCTCAACATCAGGAGGGTTGCCCTGCATGAAGGCCCAGTGTTGCAAATCCGGGTTCAAACCTTCGCGGAAACACTGCACCCGGGTAGCTTCACTCCAGTCCAAAATGCGGCTTGAGAGCGACTGGAACTCGCTTGCATACTGCGTGACAGATTTAGTCCCTTGGCACAGTTGTTGCAAGGCAGTCTTTGTTCGCTCACCCAAATGCGGGTCCTCGAAGCGGTGTCGAAGGGCGACCATGAAGTCATCGAGGCTTCGCAGGACCGGGGAGCGGAGCTCATACTGCTGTACCATCCAGGCGGCCGCCTCACCTTGTAAGAGAGAAGCCACGTATTGGACCCAGGAGTCTTCCGAGGTAAAAGTCCGGGCCTGTTCGCGCATAAAAATGTCCACTTGCACCATAAAAAACGTTAGCTGGTCACTCGACCCATCGTACGTGATTTTCAAATCTCTGCGAGCCGGTGGAGTGGGACGGATGGGAGGTGCGGGGGCCACGGGTGGCTGTCGTCCTCCGTCCGGCGGGTCCACGGGTGGAGTTTGAACTTTCAGTTCATCCATGGCTCGGGCCATCTCCAGCATCACTGCTTGCATGGTATCCATCCGGTCCAGTAAATCCTGGCGCTCTGTCTGCCAGCGCAGCCGCTCCTCATCCATCTGATGAAGTAGCAGGGCTTCCTTTCGGGCGGGATTGTCCTCGAACCCCAACCCGTGAACCACAGTCCGTCTTGACTGCGCGTCGCTCTTCGGGAGCGACCAATGGCTGGGAGTTTCCAGCCAGCTCTCCAAGCAAGTTTGCTTGGCCTTTGTTCCCAAACCTGATCCAGAGTCGGTTCCACTGGTCGTCTTCCCAGTCGACTTCCCTTCCGAAGGGGGTAGGTCAGGTCTTTTGGGTACAGCGTTGTCCTTCTGGTCGCCGTCGTCCAGCTTGCCATTGTCATCCCCGTTGCCTGCCATAGCTGTCCAGGAACGGTACAGGAGCAGGTCAACGCGGCAGAGACTTGCAACTTAATGTGAGGGTTCCCCACCTCTCTGTGCAAATCCCATAAAGCCACTTGCTCAGACAGTCATGCAGAAACAAGGATCTTTATTGAGAGCTTCAGAAGGTGTAAGCCATACACTGGTAAAGTTGCAAGTGACTATGATTTCACAAAGACAGAATTATAACCCCTACAGGGTAACAGATGTCAAACGTATATTATGGGAAGCATAACTGTGCATGGTACAAACATCAAAGAGCCAGGAAGCTTGTTAGTACTATCTATTGCCGCCAAGGTCAGCGCCGGAGGAAGGGAGTCAGTAAGAGTTTGGGAGGGACGTGGGAAGGAGGGAGAGACATTCCAACCTGGGCCTTGTCAGACGCCACGCCTGAACCAAGGAAAGGCCAGAGGCCTGGACTGCTTTTACGAGTCCAGGGAGAGGGGGGGGGGGAAACCAGACAAATGCAAAGGCAAAGGCAAAGGCCTCACTCAAGGCAAAGACACACAGACCCTCACATCTAGGCAGTAAGCACTCTTCTTTTTAGTACAGATGTTGTGTTCTGGGATCCTTTTAGTTGTAGCAGCACTGGAAATACTTTGTGTGTGTTTGTGCGCATATGTAATTTAGTGTCACTGATATTTACTAAGTAAACACACTTTAGGTTGCTCTCAATATCAATGAACGTCTGCACAGAGTTCCAAATCCAACATTTTCATTTGGCACTTTAGCCTTCCTGTTGGTGTGCCGTAATAATGCCATGGAAATCTGGAGCTTGTTTGTCAGCCCATTATGGAGCAGACAAGACTCTCAGATCTGAGCAAAATCACCCAACACATGTTGGCCACTGAGTACAAACTTCACAGCAGTAATTACATCTCCCTGGAATTACCCTAATCATTATAATCTGTTCACGGGGCAGAAATGCCAGTTGCTCTTCAGGAAGAACCAAAAGGGGAAAAAACTCAATAAGCACATCTGAAATGGTTATTTTTATAAAGGCTGTTACTGAAACTCGAGAGAAAGAAGCAGGCAGGATTCTGCCACTTTGATCTCACACATTGGGTTTGCTAGACTTGCAACCATAGCATTTGCAATCTTGATATTTAAAGCATGCCTTTTTACTCCACTGATACGTTATAAAAAGAGTAACGAACTTCCTTTTGAACAATGTTCTGACAGACTGGGTGACCATCCAAGGTAGCCCATTGAAGTCAGGTAGAGGATATAGATGAACACAGGACAGTTTGCATCTAGAGATCAGCATCACTGCTGGGATGCTGAGGCTGGTGCTCATGTTGATGTTTTTACCTCCCATGGCATTCAGAGCAGACACTACCAAGTGTTCCTTGAAGGATCCCCTCCCTGTGCCATACGAATGTTACCAGCCAGGGGACCTCCTCATTGGCGGGATGGCTTCTCAGATTGTTTACCATTTTCATGCACTAACCTTCCAAGAGCATCCTTCTCAGGAGTTGTTTGAAGTCCCAAAGTAAGGAATCATTTCCTCCTGGCTTCCTATATTCTTTGCCAAACCACCAATCATTCATACAAGTAATTCGATGCCCAAAGAAATGGCATGAAGGCTTGCCCCCTGGCCTTAACATTCCTCCTTTCCAACCACTTTCTGATGCATTCTGCTCAGTTTTCAGTGTCTGGCTTTCTTCTGAGATTTTTCTTTCTAAGTCTTGTCTTATGGCACCACTCAAAAGGCGAAAACCCATGGTCTCTTTAGCCTCCTTTATTCCCTGTTTCAGCCAGGATCAAAAGCATGCGTTTAGCTGAACTGAATCCTGGCTTAATCCTGGCTGAAACAGGGAATAAAGGAGGCTAAAGCAACCATGCATTTTTGCCCAAAGAGTAGGGTTGGATCCTATGGAAGACTTCTACTTGTGCAAAGGTCTTTATGCAAGCAGAAGTGCTCAAAATCACCCCTGAGAAAGAGGCTGTATCCCCACTATCTTTCTGTGTGCACAAAACATACTTTCAGATATCTCTTCTGATAACATTTCAAAAGCAAATCTTAAAAAAACATGCAAACAGTTTGTGGCACTTTTCATTGATCCACTGTTATTCCATTAAATTAAGACTGATGAGTTTTGTGTTGCTGAATCTCGAACACTATTGCATGCAGAAACAGAAGTACATTTTCCTTTCTGATCATGCATCACTGGATTAGAGCCAGCGTGGTGTAGTGGTTAAGAGTGATGGTTTGGAGCTGTGGACTCTAATCTTGAGAACCGGGTTCGAGTCCCCACTTCTCCACATGAGCAGCAGATGCTAATCTGGTGAACCAGGTTGGTTCCCCCACTCCAATACATGAAGCCAGCTGAGTGACCTTGGGCTAGCCACAGCTCTCTTAGAGCTCTCTCAGCTCCACCTACCTCACAGGGTGTCTGTTGTGGGGAGGGGACGGGAAGGTGACCGTAAACCGGTTTAATTCTTCCTTGGGTTGTAGAGAAAGTTGGCCTATAAGAAACAATTCTTCTTCAACCTATGTACCTTGCCCTGAGCTACTTGGAGGAAGGGCATCCTTCTATGTTCTAGATAGGCAGACAGATTTGGTTAACTGTAGCAAAAAGCGAATTCCAATGTATCTTGGGGTATTAAACTTTCACTAAGCAAATCCATGTTTGTGGTAGCAGCAGTGAGTGTTTTACAATATCCAGACACCCAGAAGTTGGATGTACACTTTCCCATGACATATGGAATTTTGCTTTTGAATGTTGTTGGCATTTTAGGTTATTTTATGACCCCAGAAACATACTTACCTGTGGTGAAGTACATGTTCTCTGCTGAAAACTTATTGACCAGATTCACCATTCACTTCAGTGATTCCCTCAAACAGTTATCCTTCAAAAAAATGGAAGGATATTTTGTACCCCAATATGATACATTCCCAATAGATTTTGGGGTTTGGTTTGTGTCACAGGAAAGGTTTTTTGTCCTTGTTTACAGAAAGAAAACTGTAAAAGTGGTAAGTGGCTTTAGTAAGGACTTTGGTGACATTTTTACCAATATGTGGGACTATGCTCTAAATGGATAACATTGTTGCACTATTGATATATGAACTCTGTCCAAAAAAATTCAGAGTTGATGTTTTCGCCCTGGACATATCATAAAGGGTTTTTCACGATCTAGTCTTTTAAGAAATCCCTTTCAACATGTTACCAAGTGTTCCACAAATTTGTCTGTAATTCAATGATTGAGATTCCTGGCTAAGATCTATGTGATGCTCATCCATATGTGCTTTTATTTGGAATCAATTCAGAGAGCAGATGTACCCTTTCACTGAAGTTCTAGATGACCTGGGAAGGGCAGGGAAATGGCAAAGCTGTACTTTAATGGTTCAGCTCAGGATGTGACTTTTATTAAAGATTATGTTTGTCCTGAGTTGATTGTTTTGTTGCCTTAAACAGATATATTTGTCAAAAACCTGGAGAGAAAAAAATGTTTAAAATGTCCCGTCCCTCTAACAGAAGCTTAATAGGATGGGATTTACCAGGTGATGTGATGGAAAACTTTGTCTGCCATTTTCACAGAATAAGCCTCTATGAAAAGGGCAGGACATTTGTCTCCAGATCTGTTGGCAATCCTACACCCAACTGTGTTTTTGTCTTACTAGGAATCTTTGCTGTTCAATTGAAGTATTATCATATCTTGTAATCCATTTACTGATAGGCTAAAATATTTTTTTTATCATACACATGAATATCCATCTTGGGTCCCAATGAGAAGGCAGACTATAAACATAAATAATTATAACATTAATAATTCACACAATACTTTAAAAAAATCTTCACCCAGGCCCTAAAATGGGAAATTGGGGCATATTCTTTCATTGAAGTTCTGCTAAAATGACATAATGCATAGTGACATTTTCCTACAAAAAAAAGAATATAACTGTTTTTAAAGTATGTTGCCAAAGCTCTACCAACATGTCCTGGCCTTGGGGTTTGCCATAAAGGAGATCAATGAGAATCCCAAGATTTTGCCCAATGTCACTCTTGGGTTCCACATCGATGACAGCTACCATGATGTCAGGATGACCTGTCGTACCACTCTGGACCTGCTGTTTAAATTGCACAGATATATTCCAAACTATGAATGTGATGCCCATAAAAATCTAATGGCCATCATTGGAGGACTTAGCTTTGATATCTCCTTCCACATGGGCCACATCTTAGCTCTCTACAAAATTCCACAGGTAGGATCCGGACATAGTGCTGTGAGTGATTTCACAAACGATTTTCTTTTCCAGAAATCACTTTCTGATTCAGAAGGAGGGAGAACTATGCCTGGCTGGGAAAAAAAAAAGTCTTGTCTGAGGCACTGCAGGGTCTTTGTTGTTTGATCTTTTTCTTGTTTGGCCTTTCAATATTAGAAGGAAATACTACTAGGATAGCATTTACTCTAGCTCGATGTTTGGCTCTGCTCTCTGCAGTATTAGAAGGAAAATTTAAAAAGACTCCCCTCTCACAAAGGCTCTGTCCCTGCAACAGTGGTGAGCCAGAAACATTGGAACATGTCCTTCTCAGGTTTACTGTAGGTACTATAAGGAGGACAGAAAGAAGATTCTTGGCCCTCTGTTACGAAAGAGTACTGGTTATCTTGAATTTGTTATGGATGAATGTTCTCAGGTAAAGTTAGTGGCCAAGTTTTGTAGAATAGTATTTAATTATAGGAAATAGAAATGAAAAGTTGTAGAGGGGTCTGATGGTATAAATTTATATTGTTGACCAGCTTTTAAAGAGAGTAATATTTTGTATAGAGTTTTAATCAAATGTACTGTTTTATACTGCCAGTTTGTGTATGCCATGTAACTGCAAACTTTTTATGCTTGGTCTAAGGACAGAGACTGGTAATGGGATGGGTCCTATCCCTATCTGTCCACTCTACTGAGCAAAGTTTGATGCTTTCTTCCAATCAAGGTAGTCCTCCTCCAACTTAACTGGCTCTTTCTCTAAAAAGTTTGATCACAATGGGTAGCCATGTTAGTCTGTCTTTAGCAGTAGAAAAGAGGGAGAGTCCAGTAGCACATTAAAGAATAATAAAATTTCTGGCAGAGTATGAGCATTTGTGAGTCACAGCTCACTTCTTCAGATATCTGAAGAAGTGAGCTGTGACTCACAAAAGCTCATACCCTGCCAGAAATTTTGTTAGTCTTTAAGGTGCTACTGGACTCTTCCTCTTTTCTAATGAATCAGTTCAGTTGGCAGAAAGCTCCTTATCATGGGGGAAGGCTTCTTGGAGGATATTTGAATCCACCCCAGTATCAGCAAGTACAGCATAGCACGGTGGTATTTTAGCAGATTTCCTTCCCATTACCATTTCCCAGAATACACTTCCAAAAAATTCAAGAAGAGGTTTCTTTTGCTTTAACATACCAAATGTACAAGAAAGAAAAACACATTGCATAAAGCATATGAACAGAGTCACCTCTCCCAGCTCATCTCTAAAATGCCTGTGTATTTTGTTCTAGATGGCTTATGGATCATTTGCCCCAGAGCAGAGGGATTCAGTGGAATTCCTTTCTTTTTACCGTATGGCCCCCAATGAAGCCCATCAGTATATGGGCATCATCCAGTTACTGCAACATTTCAGATGGACATGGGTAGGACTCTTTGCTACAGATGATGATAGTGGAGAACATTTCTTGCAGCATCTGGAGCCATTGCTTTCCGAGAATGGGATCTGTTTGGCATTTGCAGAAAGCATCCCCAACCAAGCCCACTGGAGCGATTTGCATGACATTAATGGTTTCATCTTAAATATATATCAACCTTTTGCAGATGGCAAAGCCAGTGTGTGTATCATTTATGGAGAATCCAGGGCCATTTTAGCACTGATCACTTTTATGTTTGTAGGCAGTCCTGGGTATGAGGAACAGACTTCATTTCGAAAGGTGTGGATTATGACAGCCCAGATTGATTTTGCAGTAACAGGACTTCATAAGGGCTGGGATTTCCAATTCTTCCATGGTGCCATTTCTTTCACAATTCACTCACAGGGGTTTTTAGGCTTCCAAAAATTCCTTCATGATATAAAACCTTATGGGGCTCATGGAGATGGCTTTCTCAAGGTCTTCTGGGAACAAGCCTTTGACTGTTTATATCCAGATCCTCTGGATGGGATGACAGATGATGGAACCTGTACTGGGGACGAGAAGCTGGATGTCCTTCCTGGACCTCTTTTTGAAATGACCATGACTGGCCACAGCTACAGCATCTACAATGCAGTCTATGCCATAGCGCATGCTATCCATGCCATGGACAGTCTCAGATCAAAACACAGAGAAAGTGTGGAAGGTAAAAAAATAGAACTTCAAGATTTCCAGCCTTGGCAGGTAGTGTTTCCACAATGCAATGACTTCATATGAATAAACTAATTATACGCAGAGGAGCTGTTGTTTTATCTTCCAGTAACTGGCCAAATGATTTTGTGCATGTTATTAATGGATAATCTGTTGTAGATCTCAGCATAAAGACTTCGTTTAGCATCTCTCTCTCTCTCTCTCTCTCTCTCTCTCTCTTTTTCCTCTTTTGCTCTTTCAAATAGCTCCACAAATTTCTTCAAGGCGTTTCGTTTAATAACTCAGCTGGAGAAACAATGTCTTTTAATCGAGAGAGAGAAATGGGAGTGGGCTTTGACATTACAAACCTGGTCACGTTCCCAAACAAGTCTTTCCTTAGAGTGAAAGTTGGAAGGGTGGATCCAAATGTTTTTGGACGAAAAGAGTTCAACATCCAAGAGGATATGATTGTGTGGCAAAGAACTTTTAACAAGGTTTGCATTGTAAAGCACGTTAGGAAAGATTCCTGCAAACGGTTGTTTTATAGAATGCTCTGTTGACTTCGATGTCAGCTATTCATTTTTTTTGGTACTTATACCTCAGCTGATGAATGATAAAATATAAAATTTCCCCCTTCTGAAGCCTCTTTCATATTTATTGATAGGAGCTGCCCCTTTCAGTGTGCAATAACTACTGCCAGCCTGGTTATCAGAAGAAAAAGAAGGAAGGAGAGAAATTTTGCTGCTATGATTGTGCTCCTTGCCCAGAAGGGAAGATTTCAGACCAGAAGGGTAGGTGATGTTCTTTGCCATCCTAAACAGAGTTATACCCTTCCAAGCACATTTACTTCAATTTATTTAAAAGGGGGTTACTCTTCTTAAAATGATGCTGGTAGTGCACCACATTTTCCAGAATTCAGGGTATTTTCTGATGACCGTTTTCCAAACAATAATTTACCAATGTGTGCAAATATTTCAATGGTCTCTGTCAGCCTTCCAAAAGTTTAGAAGAATTTCTACACAGGATCAGAAACCAAGGATATGATTCCCTCAAACCAAATGCTTCCCAGTGCTATCAGTTGATACATTCAGCTGTGGGTCACCAACAGACGTGAATTTAACTGAGGGAAAACCAACCATTGTTCAAGCAAATGTGAACCAACTTTTTGCTGATAATAGAGTAAGGAAACAAAGAATTCTAATACGTCCATGATTAAAAACACATGAAAACATAATGCCCCATTATGTCAAGTCAGATCATTTCTTATCACAAGAACATATGAAGAGCCCTGCTGGATCAGAACAATGGTTTATGTAACCCAAGATCCTGTTTCACACAGTATAGCCAACCAGTTGTCCTGGAGCAGTGGTGGCGAACCTATGGCACGTATGCCAGAGAGGGCACGCAGAGCCCTCTTTGTGGGCACGCGCGCTGTCACCCCAGCACAGAAAAGCAGCCCCAGCAGCAGCAGCAGGAGAGGTGGTGGGAGGGATCCCCCGAGCCGCCTCATGGCAGTGACCCCTGCCCACAGTCCCGGCTCTCGCACTGAGCAGCCTCTCTCCTCTCCTTTTGGCAGCCACAAGGGGAGGGTGGGGGGAGAAAGTTGAGCTCCCTGGGTCCTCTCGCCGTTGCCGGGGCACCTGCGAGCTTCCCTCTCTCCCCCCCCCAGACGCCAGGACCGGCCGGGATGGCTGGCAGTGTGTCCGGGCTCTCCTTGAGCGGGAGCCACCACGCCGCTCCTGCTTTGAACTGCCAGCGTCTGTCCCGCACGGCTCGAGCGGCGGCAAGACTGGAGCTAGCCCTTGCTTCTCACCCAGAACTGCTGCTGCTTGCGCGGCCTCGCCAACTTCCCCGAGGCTGCAGTAAGTGGGCAATCCTGAGGTAACACGGCAATGTCGCGTTGCTTTCCCGCTGTCACAGGGATTCCTCCCCTGGTACAATTGCCAAAGATAAGACTTTTTGGAGAACTTTGATTCATAGGCACTTAACACACACACACACACACACACACACATGATCTCCAACCTCCAGTTGGGGACTGGGAATCTCCTGGGATTACAACCGACTGCCTCTCTACACAGATCAGTTCCCCTGGAGAAAATGGCAGCTTTGGAGGGTGGACTCTATGGCATTGTGCCCTGCTGAAATCCCTCCCCAAACTCTGCTGTCCCCCAGATCTCCAGGAATTTCCCGGCCTGGAGTTAGCAACGGTATCCCCAGGGCACACTCCTTACAAGCACAGTGCGTTTTTCCCAGGAGAAAACTGTTCCAAAACCTCAGTATTCAGATTAAATTGCCATGTTGGCACTTTGCGATAAATAAGTGGGTTTTGGGTTGCAGTTTGGGCACTCGGTCTCTAAAAGGTTCGCCATCACTGTCCTGGAGGGTCAACAAAGGCAACATAGATGCCAAGGTCTTCCCCAGATGGTGCCTCCTAGCACTGTTATTCCCAGGTTATTCCCAGGTTTACTGCCTGTGAAAATGCAGGCCCCCTTTACAGCCCATTCCTGAGTTGAGGCATACGGGGACGGCGGGGAGAGGCACAGTGGCGCCTCTTCCTAAGCCGATTCCCACACGCCGTTAAACCAAAAAAAGCCGTTTCGTGGCTTTTTTTGGTTTAACTGGGGCTTTTCGCCCCATAGCGAACAGCGAGGCTATGCCTGCTAAAAAGCAGGTGCAGCGCTGCCATTCCCGGCAATGGTGGAAGTGGCCGAAAGGGGATAGGGAGCCGCCTAACCGGCTGCTCCTCCCCCCAGAATGCCCCCCTGCACCAGTGTGGCCTCTCCACACCATTGCTGGCACCATAGAGAGGCCACGCTGGCGGAGGGGGTAGGCATGGTAATGCGGCGCTCGGCCACCGCTGGGTCTGGCCACGCTGTCGGCTTGAATTCTCAGGAATGGGCTGTTAGTCACCATGGCTAGTAGCCACTGATGGGCCTCTCCTCCAAGAAGCTGTCCTCCAAGAAACTCCCTTTAAAAGCCATCCTTCGCATGCTTCTGCTTCAGCAGCCACATGAATGGAAAGAAGTTTTTTTAAAAAAATGTTTTATTTTTAAAATTGAGCAAAGGGGTAAGGAAAATACAGGAAGGGGGGACATGCGAAAAATGGAATGAATGGAAAGAAGTTTTGAGAGATTCAAAACAGATAAAATAAAGTATTTCTTCACACAACACATGGTTAAACTGTGGAACTCCCTGCCCCAGGATGTGGTGATGTCTGCCAACTTGGAAGGCTTTAAGAGGGGAGTGGACATGTTCATGGATAAGAGGGCTATTCATGGCTACTAGTCAAAATGGATACAAATGAAGCACACCTATTCTGTCCAGGATCAGAAGAGCATGCCTATTATATTAGCTGTTTTGGAACACAGGCAGGACAATGCTGCTGCAGTTGTCTTGCTTGTGGGCTTCTTAGAGGCACACAGTGGTTGGCCACTGTGTGAACAGACTGCTAGATTTGACGGACCTTGGTCTGATCCAGCATGGCCTTTCTTACATTCCTATGTCCTTATGTTAAGTTAGGAGGACTAGGAAAAAGCAATTCTCCTATACAGATTACAACATTAGTCAAAAAGGGCAAGAGTCCAGTAGCACCTTAAAGACTAACAAAAATATTTTCTGGTAGGGTATGAGCTTTCGTGAGCCACAGCTCACTTCTTCAGATACAGCTAGAATGTGAATCACATCGGTCTTTAAGTAGAGGAACAGTATGTAAATGTGAATAGCAGGCTTGATTGGATTAGGTGTGATATGCAAAAGAGTCTGTGATGTCCAGGGGAGAGATGGGTGTGGAGAAATCAGCATTGGTAATGGGCCATGAATGCAAGGTCTTTATTCAGCCCAGGTAAATGCATTGACTTTAGTTTGAATATCAACTGTAATTCAGCAGTTTCTCTTTCCAATCTCCCTTTAAAATTCCTTTGTAAGAGAACTGCTACTCTTAAATCTGCAACAGAATGTCCTGGAAGGTTGAAATGTTCACCCACTGGTTTCTGAATATTGTGGTTTCTGATGTCAGACTTATGTCCATTTAATCTTTGTCTAAGAGACTGACCTGTTTGTCCAATGTAGATTGTGGAAGGGCATTGCTGGCATGTGATGGCATAAATCACATTAGAAGATGAGCAGGAATATGAACCTGAGATAGTATGGCTGACATTGGTGGGTCCAGAGATGGTGTTCCTAGAATCTATATGAGGGCAAAGTTGGCACCTTGGTTTGTTGCAGGCCTTGGTGCCAGAGTCCATGTTCTTGTTAAGTAGTTTATCATCATGGGTGAGAAGTTGTTTTAGGTTAGCCGGCTGTCTGTAAGCAAGAAAGGGACATCCCCCCAGTGCTTCAGCGAGGGAAGTGTCACAATCCAGCATTGGTTGTAGGTCCTTAATAATACGTTGGACCTCCCCTGGACATCACAGACTCTTTTGCATATCACACCTAATCCAATCAAGCCTGCTATTCACATTTACATACTGTTCCTCTACTTAAAGACCGATGTGATTCACATTCTAGCTGTATCTGAAGAAGTGAGCTGTGGCTCACGAAAGCTCATACCCTACCAGAAAATATTTTTGTTAGTCTTTAAGGTGCTACTGGACTCTTGCCCTTTTTGACTAATGCAAACAGACTAACACGGCTACCCACTGTAGATTACAACATGATATACAGAAGGATTATTGGGCTCTAATTCTAACCTCAAAGGCAAGAGAAAACACCACATTTCATATTCTGACACTGGCAATTAAGAATTTCAGATGTATCACAACATCTTTAACACCACAAGATTTACTAAGTGGTTCTATGTCCCCTGAAAGCCATGATTAGAATATCACGTATAAGCATCATATTTCATTATTCATTTACGGAAATAAATGGTCTTGTTGCCTTTCCAGTATTCAGTCAAATATATTTATTTGATTAGTTTTGCTAAAAGGAGTTTAAATTATTAAAAAAAACATCCAGTAATTAATAATTATATTGAAATGTGATAATATTAAAATGCCTTTTCGGACAATGACTTTCATGCACATAAGCAGTTGTTAAACATGATTGCTTCCCACACTGATCCCCCTTCAAATGTGAACATAAGGGTGTGTGTTTGGTAAAGCCAAGATATGGGGGTGGGGGAATGGCTTTTTAAACAGTAGCCGGTAATCCCAACCCCCCACCCCCCAAATGACAAATTCCGCTTTTTCCTGGGATCATTTTGGGATTGCCAGCTACAGCAGTTAAGACCGCTTTTAAAACAAAAAAACGTTTCGGCACATTTGCACTAAACTTCGGAGTGCTTTAAAGTATAAACATCCCCACCCCCGTCTTTTTTTCCACATTTTTTTCGTATTGCTGAAAAATCCCACAAAAAAAACCCATACCGGTATGGGGATTCGGGAATATTCGGGAATCTGTAAAATTTTGGGATATAATATACCTGAATCCAAATTTCCCCACATTTTTTACACACCCCTAGTGAACATTCTGATTACCATAAAATCTCATTTGAACTGGCACTGTTTTCTTCCTTCTGTTTCAGATATGCCTGACTGCATGAAATGCGCAACAGATCAATATCCAAGCAAGGACCAAGATCAATGTATTCCCAAGCTGATAAGCTATCTGTCCTATGAAGAGCCTTTAGGAGTTAGTTTAGGCTCCATTGCAGTTTCTTATTCCCTGATCACAGTCTTAGTTCTGGGAATTTTTATTAAGCACAGAGATACCCCCATAGTGAAAGCAAACAACTGGGACATCACTTATGCCCTTCTTGTTTCCCTTCTGCTCTGTTTCCTCTGCTCTTTGTTATTTCTTGGATATCCTAGGAAGATGACCTGCTATCTTCGACAATCTGCTTTTGGCATCATCTTTGTAGTAGCTGTTTCTTGTGTGTTGGCCAAAACCATCACTGTGGTTGTCGCTTTCATGGCCACCAAACCGGGATCCAGGATGAGAAAGTGGGTGGGGAAAAGGCTGACCAATTCCATCGTTCTTTCCTGCTCCCTTCTTCAAGGAGTAATTTGTATGGTGTGGCTAGGAACATCTCCTCCTTTCCCACATTTGGACATGCAGTCACTGAGTGAAGAGATAGTGGCAGAATGTAATGAAGGATCTGTCACGATGTTCTATATTGCTTTAGGCTATATGGGACTTCTGTCCCTCATCAGCTTAACTGTGGCTTTCCCAGCCAGGAAGTTACCTGACAGTTTCAATGAAGCCAAGTTCATCACCTTCAGCATGCTGATCTTTTGTAGTGTTTGGTTGTCTTTTGTTCCAACCTACCTAAGCACCAAAGGGAAGTACATGGTAGCCGTGGAGATCTTCTCTATCTTGTCTTCTAGTGCAGCATTACTGGGTTGTATTTTTTCCCCAAAATGTTACATTATTGTGCTGAGACCTGAGCTGAACACAAAGGAGCAGCTAATAAAGAGAAAGAATTAAAGAATCTAACTGTGGTACTGTATATCTTTAAACACACTACATTTGATGAATTAATTTAAAAGAAAAATAGAAGATACAATCTATGATAATGAGGTCACTGCTCCCAGGATTGTGTTCTCCTAAATATAGTTTGTAACATTTAGGGCACAATCCTAAATAGGTCTAATCAGAAGTAATTTTAGTAAATGGGACTTGCTCCTGGGAAAGGGCTTCCTGGATTGTAGACTAATTCATACTTTGTCCATTGTTAAGAATTTTCTCCCTTAATTCACAGGTCATATCAATTAATTTCGGTCTACATTTCAGTATTTATGTCTTATGTGTTTCACATTTATTGAGACTGTAGAGGAATGAGTTTGAATTTGGTCCATTTGTTAACGAGAACGCTGTCTCTTAAGATAAGCTTGTACTTGTGATGGATGTGTTATGAGTATTGCTTTGGACATTTCCCACGATGTCACTATAAATGTATTTTATTTTCCAAGCAATCCTGATGTGGGGGGGGGGTGAAGCTGCTGAGGACTCAGAGGCAGCGTGACCCAGACACTGGCATGAGTGCCACTCACACTGGCTAAGTGGGCATGGACGCTAGAACAGGGACACTTATGCCGCCTGTAAGAAGGCAGGCATAGCCCCAAGGAACTCTATGAAGAGTTCCATGGAGTTTCTTTGAAAAATGTATTTTCGGTTTGCTGTGCTCTGCCGTTAGGCAGCTCCCTATGCCCTTTCGGCCCTGGCCACCGGCGTCAAGGACGGTGTTGCTGTTTTCAATGGGCATCAAGGACGGTGTTGCTGTTTTCAATGGGGCTTTTAGTTGCGCCTCTTCCCCACCGTCCCCACACGCCAGCAGCTCAGGAATGGGCTGTAAAGGAATTACTGGTAAAGCAGGAATAGGATAGGGCTTCTGCTTTGCATTGGAAGGGGTTTCTGTCCCCTTTCAGCCTTCCCCTTTTCATAGTGTCTTTCACACAGGGATAGGATTTTTGTGGGTTCCCTGTTGCTAGTTCAGCTGAAGCGTAAGGGCAGCAGCAACAGGGCTTCCACACAGCAGGTTTCCCCAGAGTTTCTCTACACCAATCCCCTGGAAGTTGCCACCCCCCCTCCCCTGGGCCAGTAGGGCTTTTGCATTATTTCTGCATATATTTTTTAAAAAGCACTAGAATATTTTTCTATCAAGACACCTTTGGAATGATAAGCACAACAGCTTATCTGAATGCCCAGTCTCTATCCTCTTCCCTTGTGAATATACGGCTTTTTCCTTTTATGTCCACAAGGGAAGAGTCTGGAGACTTACTTTTTTAAAGAAGAAAGCTCACGTTACATTTTTATCTGTGGAACCTATTATTACAATGATATTTTGATATAACAATATTCTAGTGCTGATTTGCTTTTTTAAAATAAAAGCACCCCCATTGGCAGGGGAAAGAATTGGCTTCCACAAGGACAGAGTCTGTGCGGGGGGGAGCTGTCACCTGAGGTGGGTAATCCAAATGCCCACACACACACACACACACACACACACACAGAGAGAGAGAGAGAGAGAGAGAGAGAGAGAGAGAGCAGCCATCCCAGCTCTACTTAATATTTCACAAAACTTTAGATGTTATCAGGGTTGGAAAAGGTCAGAGAAAAGCTGGGAAATTGCCAGAGGTGCACAAATGCACCTCAGTGCTGTGGGAAAGCAGAAAAAAGCTTCCCAAAAGCCTTGAACTCAGTGCAGATATCCCATGTGGAATGCAGGAGGATGAAACTTTCCATGTCAAGCGAGCTGTACAAGCTGTTGTTTTCATGTATGTTATTTTTCCTTAGACCTCAGGGACATAACCGGGGGGGGGGGGGCAGGAGAACAGCCGGCGCCCCTGCTGCATGCAGAGAGAGAGACAGAACTGCTTCTCCTGCAGGCACCTCTGTGCCAGGTAGGCAATGCAATTCTGCCACACTCTCTGCATGCCTCAGGGGTGGCGGCTGCCCTCCTTGCTCCCCTAGCTCCCCTAGGGTTGCCAGGTCCCTCTTCACCACTGGCGGGAGGTTTTTGGGGTGGAGCCTAAGGAGGGCAGGGTTTGGGACTAGGGGAGGAGAGGGACTTCAGTGCCATAGAGTAGGGCTGTCGATTTGGTTCGTCCCGAAGTGAAAAACAGCTGAATTTTCCCCAATTCGGCGGTTTTCAGTTCGGATGAAACTGAATTCAAAAAAAGGTGGAAAACAATGAGCCGAATTCGGCAAGTTCGGGGTGCACCGAATAAATTCAACAAATTCAGGGGCATAACCGTCAGTTAGTAAGCAGCATTCTCCCGCGGCCAATGGTGGCCAAGCTGGGTCTTCTGGACAGTCAGAGCAGAGATTCTCACTTTTGAAATGGCCAGGAGAAGAGTCTAAAAACTCCTGCCCCTCCCCTCCCGTCCCGACTGTATTCATTGCCTTCCAGTTAGGTGGCGGTGCTGCTGAGAGATCCCATTCCTGACTGGGCCAAGCTGCTGGTGCTTACCGGAATAGAATTGGATTTACTTCTCCTCCGTGCTCCTGCTGGAAGACATCCGCAGTTTGATTTTGGGTTTTTTCCTCTATACCTTTTCTCCTGTGTGTGTGTGGGGGGGGGAGGAAAGCAGATTCTGTGTGGGGGCGAGCAGTTTCTGTGGGTGGGAGGAGCCAAAGGGGCTTTCTCCCATTCTGCCGAGGGGTGTGTGCCCGCTCACCTCTGCGGTAGTGTGTGTTCTGCTTTTAAAGTTTTAAAGTTTAAAGCTGAGTCTGTGCGTCGGCTAGCGAGTCTCTCTCTGCTCGGCACCTGAACTTCCTCCTCCTTGGTTTTTTTCCCTTTGGGGTTGAGCCGAGCCGTACTGGTTTGAGGGGGGGACTTCGCCTGTCCTGCTGAGGGGGGTGTGCCCGCTTGTGTCTGCGGGAGTGTGTGTTCTGCTTTTAAAGTTTAAAGTTGAGTCTGTGCGGCAGCTAGCGAGTCTCTCTCCGCTGGGAACCCGCACATCCTCCTCCTTGTTTTTTTTCCTGTTTGGGGTTTAGCCGAGCCATACTGGTTTGAGGGGGGGGGCTTTCACCCATTCTGCCTGTGGGGGGTGCCCACTCGCCTCTGCGGGAGTGTGTGCTGTGCTCTGCTTTTGTTTTTTGCCCCTAGCCTGGGTTTGAGTGTGACGGTGTGGCTTGCTTGAGTCTCTCCCCGGTGCCGCTCGGCACCTGCACCTCCTCCTCCTTGGTTTTTTTTCCTGTTTGGGGCCGAGCCGTACTGGTTTGAGAGGGGGTTTTTTTGCCCGTTCTTCCTGGCGTATGTGCCTGCTCACCTCTGCTGGAGTGTGTGCTGTGCTGTGCTTTTGTTTTTTGCCCTAGCCTGGGGTTGAGTGCAATGGTGCAGCTTGTGTGAGTCTCTCCCCGGCACCCGCGCCTCCTCCTCCTTGGTTTGGGGCTGAGCCGTACTGGTTTGAGAGGGGGGGACCTTTATGGCTTTTTTCCAATGAGGGAATGGAATAAAGATGCACATTAAGGATGGGGGGACCCCATCCGGGCCCCATACTTTCAGACCCCATGACTCAATCTTTACAAAACTTGGGGATTCTTGCAAGAAGGGTCCCCTCAAGCTACGCTGAAATTTTGGGACCTCTGCCTCCAAAAATGTCCCTCCATGGAGCCGTGGAAAGCAGCGACTGTGCTTTATGGCTTTATTCCAATGAGGGAATGGAATAAAGATGCACATTAAGGATGGGGGGACCCCTTCCGGGCCCCATAATTTCAGACCCCGTGACCCAATCTTCACAAAACTTGGGGGTTCTTGCAAGAAGGGTCCCCTCAAGCTACGCTGAAATTTTGGGACCGCTTCCTTCAAAAATGCCCTGCCACGGAGCTGCAGAAAGACACAACTGTACTTTATGGCTTTATTCCAATGAGGGAATGGAATAAAGATGCACATTAAGGATGGGAAGGACCCCTTCCGGGCCCCATAACTCCGGACCCCCTGACCCAATCGTCACCAAACTTGGGGGTTCTTGCAGGAAGGGTCCCCTCAAGCTACAGTGAAAGTTTGGAACCTCTACCTCCAAAAAGCCCCCCCCCCGAGCTGCGGAAAGCCCTGAATGTGTTTGTAATGGCTTTATTGCAATGGGCAGATGGGGGCCACTTCCCGGCCCCATAACTCAGGACCCCCTGCCCCAATCATCACAAAACTTGGGGGTTCTTGCAAGAAGGGTCCCCTCAAGCTATGCTGAAAGTTTGGGACCTCTACCTCCAAACATGCCCTCCCAAAGCCATGGAAAGTCGCAAATGTGTTTTTAATGGCTTTAAACAGCCGAATTTTTTCCCGGAACTCCGAATCTCGCGCCGAATTCCACGGATCCAAATCAGGGGAGTTCGGACTTTGGCATTTCCTGAATCAAAACAGTCGAATTTGGCCGAATCTGAATTTTACTGAATTTTTTTTTCAACAGCCCTACCATAGAGTTCATTTGCCAAAGCAGCCATTTTCTCCAGGGGAACTGATCTCTATCAGCTGGAGATCAGTTGTAATAGCAGGAGATCTCCAGCTAGTACCTGGAGGTTGGCAACCCTAGCTATGGCCCTGTTAGACCCTCCTCTCATTTCATCTTATTCTTCTGAGATGTTTGTTCCCTATCCTGTTGCACCTTTGCCTCCACCCAGCTTATGAAAATCCCCACACACACAAGGTTGTTTTAAACAAGGTTGGAAAAATGGGTGGGGAAGGGAAGAAAGGGAAGGAGGAGGGGTCAGCTTGGTATAGCAGATAAACACTTAATAAATTGGTAGACATATGAAGCTGGTTTATACTGAAATGGTCTGTTTGCCCATTAGCATCATCTGCATGGACTGGCAATAAGGTTTTTCTTAAAGATATGTATATTTAAACTAGGGCTGTTGATTCGGTTTGGCCCGAACTGAAAAACAGCCGAATTTCCCCTGATTCTGTGGTTTTTAGTTCGGGACGAACCGAACTCAAAAATGGTGGGAAACCGAGGAGCCGAATTCAGCGAGTTCGGGAGTTCACGAATAAATCCGGCAAATTCGGGGCCGTCAGTAAGCAGCATTCTCCTCCCTCGGCCAATCGGTGGCCAAGCTGGGTCTTCTTCTGGCCAATCAGTCAGGATTGAGTACTAGAGGAATCAGCTGATGAGCGGCCGGGCCGGGGAGAGAGAGAGAGTGAGAGAAATCCTCCTCTGTGTGTGCTTGTGCACATTCGCTCCTTTCCGTGGCTGCAGGGGGCGCATTTTTGGGGGTAAAAACCCCAAACTTTCAGTGGAGCTTCAGACAAGCCTTCTTAAGAGACCCCCTCCCCAAGTTTTGTAAACATTGGGTCAGGGGGTCCCGAGATATGGGCTCCCCCTTTTCTCTTTCTGTGGCTGCAGGGGGCGCATTTTTAGGGGTACAGACTCCAAACTTTCAGCGGAGCTGTAGACAAGCCTTCTTAAGAGACCCCCGCAAGTTTAGTAGACTTTGGGTCAGGGGGTCCCGAGAAATGGGCTCCACCCCTTTTCCCTCCCCCCTTTTCCATTTCTGTGGCTGCAGGGGGCGCTTTTTTGGGGGTGCAGCCCCCAGACCTTCAGGATATCTTCAGACGAGCCTTCTTAAGAGACCCCCCAAGTTTTGTAAAGATGGGTTCAGTGGGGGCAAAAATATTGCCTCCCCCTTTTCTCTTTCCGTGGCTGCAGGGGGCGCATTTTGGGGGGTACAGACCCCAAACCTTCAGCGGAGCTTCAGAGAAGCCTTCTTAAGAGACCCCCCAAGTTTTGTAAACATTGGGTCAGGGGGCCCCGAGATATGGGCTTTCCCCTTTCCCCTTTTCCCTATTGGGATGAATGGGATCCTGTATGCATCTCCAGAGCAAAACGTCCCCTGCTTAAATGGAATAGTCTTGGATTACCCAGTCCTCCTCCCACCCCTCCTGATGGAACAGAAGACAGCCACAGTAAGACCCCTTTGGGGGCTTTAATCTATACTTTTTCTCCTGTGGGTGTGTGTGGGGGGGAGAAAGCAGAGTCTGTGTGTGTGTGGGGAGAGAGCAGTTTCTGTGGGTGGGGGGGGGGAAGCCAAAGGGGGCTTTCGCCTGTTCTGCCTGGGGGGGTGTGCCCCCTCGAGTCTCTCTCTCCCTGGTTTGAGGGGGGGCTTCAGTATGTCCTCAGGTTTTCCCTCATTCATAAGATCGGTTAGGTCTATTTTGATACTTGCTCAAAACTGGTTTTCAAATGGTGACTTAAATAATGTATTTTCCTGGTCCCAGTCCGATGCAAAAGGGGAAATTCCACCCCCTCCTGCTCCTTATGCATAGCTAGCTGCCTCTGTCCCTTTCCATGCTTTGCACGGTTGCAAAGGTGTTGCTTTGCAGGGTTGTGTTGCTTTCCAGTTGTGTTGCTTTGCAAACTTCTTAGCACCTGCCCCGCCCTTTGCATGTTTGCAAAGGTGTTGCTTTGCAGTTGTGTTGCTTTGCAGTGTTGCCTTGCAGTTGTGTTGCTTTGCAAACTTCTTAGCACCTGCCTCGCCCTTGCTCTCATCAGCTGTTTGTCGGGGCTGGGAGCTTTGTGCGTGGGCGGCAAGCTCTGCTCAGAGATGCACATTAAGGGTGGGGGGACCCCTTTTGGGGCCCATATCTCAGCCCCCCCTGACCCAATCTTTACAAAACTTGGGGGGTTTGGCAAGAAGGGTCCTTTGAAGCTCTGCTGAAAGTTTGGGACCTCTACCCCCAAAAATGCCCCCCCAGAGCCACGGAAAGGCGCAGTTGTGTTTTTAATGGCTTTATTCGGCCGAATTGTTTTCCCGAACTTTGAATTCCCGCCGAATTGCACGGACCCAAAGTGGGGGAGTTTGGACTTCGGCATATCCCAAATCTAAATGAGCTGAATTCAGCCGAATCCGAACTATACCGATTTTTTTTTAATTCAACAGCCCTAATTTAAACCCTAAGCAAGGTTGGGTACCCAAGGGTGGGTGGGATGAAATATACTTCATCCCACCCAACCTTGGGTACCGAACTTCCTTTTTCTAGGTTGGGTTGTATTCCCCTCTTTTTTCTTCTACCCTAAGCAAGGGTGAGATGGGTAAAGGCCTGATCTGGGGAACATCTGCAGAGGCAATTATTTCCCTCCACAATTAGATAAATCACTGCAATTCATTTTCTTTGGCAAGACCCTAGCAAACAATGAATAAGCAGGTCTGAAAATGGTTATAAACACTCCTTTAGCTGCTGAAACCTTGGGGAAGAGAATAGGCAGGGCTCTGTCAGCTCGAGTTTGTACATTTTGCCTTGTGAAGCTGACTTGTGTTCAGAGTATTTGCAATTGCAGCTGTCATTCAAGACCTGCATTTGCATGGCATTGATGCTTTAACTTATAAATTAAGAAGTGTATTGACAGACTCATCCACCATCCAAGGTACCTGGATTAAGTTAGGCTGAAACTGTAGACAGACACAAAAGAGGTTAGATCTAGAATCAAAGGTTGCTTGCAGATGTTGGGGCAGATAGTGTTGCTGCTGCTTCCAATAGTATGCAAAGTGAAATCTAGAAAGTGCCCAGTGGAGGACTCCATCCCTATTACACACAAATGGTACCAGCCAGGGAATCTCCTCATTGGTGGGGTTGCTTCTCTGACCATTTACTATTTTAATGAAGTAACCTTCAATGCTCATCCTTCACAGAAGCTGTTCGAGGTACCACAGTAAGGAATCAACATTTTTCTCCTCTTATCCTCTGGATTCTGAACTATGGTGTGGAGAACCAGGTTTGATTCCCCACTTCTCCACATGAGCGGCAAGTGCTAATCTGGGGAACTGGATTTGTTTCCCCACACCCACACGTAAAGCCAGCTTGGGCCAGTCACAGTTCTCTCGGAACTCACTCAGCCCCACCTACCTCACAAGGTGCCTGCTGTGGGGAGGGGAAGGGAAGGAGATTGTAAGCCAGTATGATTCTTCCTTAAGTCGTATAGAAAATTGGCATATAAAAACCAACTCTTTTTCTTCTTCTTCTTCCTTTGGTCATCTTAATCCCTAATAATCTTTTTAATGCTTCACCACAGATTCCCCTTCTCTAATCTGCTTCCACTCTCACAATGAGGGTTTTGTTGTTGTTGTTGTACTGTTTTAGAGGAGGAGTTGAGAGCATAGGAAGAAGAAGAATAGTTGGTTTTTATATGCCAACTTTCTCTACCTTTTAAGGAGAATCAAACTGTCTTACAATCGCCTTCCTCTCCCCACAACAGACAGCTTGTGAGGTATGTGGGGCTGAGAGAGTTCGGAGAGAACTGGGACTGGCCCAAGGTCACCCAGCAGCCTTCATGTGTAGGAGTGGGGAAACCCACCCAGTTCACCAGATTAGAGTCCATCACTCAAGGAGATAAATGCCGGCAGGACTTGTCACACCAAATGTACATGTAGATCGAAATGCACAAATTCTATATGGAGCATATTTATGAGGTTGTGGAAAATGGGAAACTTTCAAGGCGACAAATCTATGAGAGATTGTGAAGCATGGAGAAAATGACAACGTATTTTCTACATAACTTCACAAATTGGAATTCGTATTGTTTTATAATGCTGAGAAAGGTGATTGGGCCAGGAGACAAACAATGGAAAGAGTTTTTAAAACTCTCTGACAGAACCTTCTATAAACCGATCCAACATGATCCTACCAAGTACATTCTTTCTGTTATTAAAGTTGGAGGATTGCAACAGACAAAAAATAATTCAGAAGATATCAAAATGGTGTCTTAATTAGCTGGCGGACCATCAATTGTTATTCTGGAACTGTTATATTTTAACAGAATTTACTTATTGTCAGGATGTTCAGAAATTGTTAGTGTTTTTGGGGATGGTTTGCAATTTATTTGTTATTAGGACATTCAGAATTGTTTACACTTTACTGGGATTTTTTGTGCTGCGTATAATAACCATTTGTTTTTAAACAATTAAGGATAATTGCTTTTTTTGTTTTCTTTTTGTCCAGCCTCTGATATTCAGGACCTTTTGTGGTTTCTTATGGAGCTCTTTCTTCTTTTTCATTCTTATTCCTTTTGTTTTATAATGATGACAAAGGTGAACAGGCCAGGGAATGAATGAATAATAAAAAGAGTAGTAAAAAATTGGTCCCCGTGGTTGATGTTAGTACTAATGATGATACAGAATAGTCCACAAGACTGCATGCCAGTAGGCTGGAAACAGAGATGAACTCCAGGCAACACCCAGGCTTCTTGGATGCCATGAAAGCAGGCAACAGCCTGGAATAAACAAAACTATCAAAAATGAACACATGAACATATGAAGCTGCCTATATTGAATCAGACCCTTGGTCCATCAAAGTCAGTATTGTCTACTCAGACTGGCATCGGCTCTCCAGGGTCTCAGGTAGAGGTCTTTCACATCACCTGCTTGCCTAGTCCCTTTAACTGGAGATGCCGGGGACTGAACTTGGGACCTTCTGCCTGCCAAACAGAGGCTCTACCACTGAGCCACAGTCCATCCCCACAATGGGGATATAAATGGGAATATACACAGCTGGATTTAAAAGATAGCTCCTGCACAGCAATTAAGTGGCATGCAATTTCAGATGTAATGCTCTTTATGTCAAACTTGCACCTTTTTCCAGTTTCTCACCATCATACTCTTCTTTCTAGTTGGACTTTTCTATCCAGTAAACTCTCTTGATGTCATTTTGTACTGTGTTTTGTCCCTCCCAGTACCTTTTAATATTCTTCATGGTTTTCTTCTCTATATCTCAGCTACCATATTTTCTTCTTCATTGTAATACTAAAATCTGAGGATAGTTTCATGATTTGGCATGAAAGGTAGCTTGTCCTTCAGACCTAATAGTGACCGTCCTCAAACAAAGAAGCTTCAAGAGGAGAATGTGTGTGTGTGTGTTTGTGTGTTTAAAGTGCTGTCAAGTTCCTTTTGACTTATGGAGAACCAATGAATAAACATCCTATTAACAGCCTTGCTCAGGTCTTGCAAACTGAGGGCTTTGGCTTCCTTTATAAAGTCAATCCATCCTTTGTTGGATTTTCCTCTTTTTTGCTGCCTTCAACTTTTCCTCGCATGATTATCTTTTCCAGTGAGTTTTGTCTTCTCATAATGTGATCAAATTATGACAGCCTCAGTTTAGTCGTTTAGCTTCTAGGGAGAGTTTAGACTTGATTTGATTTAGAAGAAGAAGAATCAGAGTTTTTTTTTATATGCCGATTTTCTCTACAACTTAAGGGAGAATCAAACCGGCTTACAATCTCCTTCCCTTCCCCTCCCCACAACAGACACCCTGTGAGGTAGGTGAGGCTGAGTGAGCTCAAGGTGACTAGCCCAAGGTCATCCAGCTGGCTTCATGTGGAGGAGTGGGGAAACAAAATCCAGTTCATGAGATTAGCCACTGCCGCTAATGTGGAGGAGTGGGGGGATCAAACCTGGTTGTCCAGATCAGAGTCCACTGCTCCAAACCACTGCTCATAACCACTAAACACATCCTTACACTTAACAATCTTTTCTAGCTGCTTCATGGCTGCCCTTCCCAGTCTCCATCTCCTTCTGATGTCTTTTTTGCAATTTCCCTTTTGGTTGATGGTGGAGTCAAAGAAAAGAAAAAGCTGAACAATTTCAATTTCTTCATTGTCAACCATAAAGTTATATAATTACCCAAAAGTCATTATTTTTGTCTTCTTGATGTTCAGCTGCAATCCTGCTTTGGCACTTTCTGCTTTAAGTTTCATCAGTAGTTGTTTGAAGTCTTCACTACTTTCTGCCAATAATGTGATATCATCAGCATATCTCAAACTCGGTTCTTGTAGGTTATCCGGGCTGTGTGACCGTGGTCTTGGTATATTCTTTCCTGACGGTTCGCCAGCAGCTGTGGCAGGCATCTTCAGAGGAGTAACACTGAAGAACAGTGTATCTCAAACTGTTCATGTTCCTCCCCTTAATTTTCACTCTACCATCATTTAAATCTAACCCAGCTTTCCTTATGATATGTTCTGCATACAGATTAAATAGACAGAGTGATAAAATACATCCTTGTCTGACACCTTTGCCAATTGGAAGCCATTCAGTTTCTCCACATTCTGTCCAAACAGTAGCCTCTTTTCCAGAGTACAGGTTGTGCATCAAAACAATCACATGCTGTGGCACACCCATTTCTTTTAAAACCAGCCATAGCTTTTCATGATCCACACAGGTAAAAGCTTTTATGTAATCTACGAAACACAAGTTGATTTTCTTCTGAAATTCTCTGGTATGCTCCAGATACCATGGTAAATTTGCAATATGATCTCTATTGCCTCTTTCTTTTCTGAATCCAGCTTGAGCATCTAGCATTTCTTGTTCCGTATATGGTAACGGTCTTTGTTTTATGATTTTGAGCATCACTTTACTAGTGTGAGAAATTAATGTGATGATCCAATAGTTGCTGCAATCTTTGAAGTCTCCATTTTTCAGAATTTGAATGTTAATTTAGTGCTTCCAGTAGGGCTGTCAATTTGGTTCGGCCCGAACTGAAAATCAGCAGAATTTCCCTTGATTTGGCGGTTTTTAGTTCGGGAGGAACCGAACTCAAAACTGGCGGGCAATCGGGGGGGCCGAATTCAGCGAGTTCGAGAGTTCGCGAATAAATTCGGCCAATTCGGCCGTCAGTAAGCAGCATAACCTTCAGTAAGCAGCATTCTCCTCCCCCGGCCAATCGGTGGCCAAGCTGGGTCTTCTTCTGGCCAATCAGTCAGGATTGAGTACTGGAGGAATCAGCTGATGTGCGGCCGGCCGGGGAAAGAGAGAGAGAGAGGGAAATCCTCATGTGTGTGTGAGGGGGTGCTTGTGCACATTCGCTTTTTCCGTGGCTGCAGGCGGCGCATTTTTGGGGTACAGACCCCAAACTTTCAGGGGATATTCAGACAGGTTTTCTTAAGAGACCACCCAAGTTTTGTAAACATTGGGTCAGGGGGTCCCGAGATATGGGCTCCCCCCTTTTTCTTTCCATGGCTGCAGAGGGTGCATTTTTGGGTGTGCCGACCCCAAACTTTCAGCGGAGCATCAGACAAGGCTTCTCAAGATACCCCCCAAGTTTTGTAAACATTGGGTCAGGGGGTCCCGAGATATGGGCTCCACCCCTTTTTCCTCTCCCCCTTTTCCATTTTCGTGGCTGCAGGGGGCGCTTTTTTGGGGGTGCAGCCTCCAAACTTTTATCATAGCTTCAGAGAATCCCTCTTAAGAGACCACCCAAGTTTTGTAAAGATGGGTTCAGTGGGGGCTGAAATATTGGCTCCCCCCTTTTCTCTTTCCGTGGCTGCAGGGGGCGCATTTTTGGGTGTGCCGACCCCAAACTTTCAGCGGAGCTTCAGAAAAGGCTTTTTAAGAGACCACCCAAGTTTTGTAAACATTGGGTCAGGGCCCCCCGAGATATGGGCTTTCCCCTTTTCCCTATTGGGATGAATGGATCACCCTCGAGAGATGCATACATATGGATCTTATATTGGATACAAATGGAATCATATTGGATTACCCAGCCTCCCAGCCCCTCCTGCTGGAACAGAAGACAGCCACAGTAAGACCCCTTTGGGGGCTTTAATCTATAATTTTTCTTTTCTGTGTGTGTGTGTGGGGGGAAAGCAGAGTCTGTGTGTGTGTGTGGGGAGGGAGCAGTTTCTGTGGGTGGGGGGGAAGCCAAAGGGGGCTTTTGCCGGTTCTGCCTGGGGTGTGTGTTCCCCCTCCAGTCTCTCTCTCCCTGGTTTGAGGGGGGGCTTCATTTTTATTCTTCAGGTTTTTCCTCATTCATAAGATCAGTTAGGTTATTTTGATGCTTGCTCAAAACTGGTTTTCAAATGGTGACTTAAAGAATGCATCTGCCTGGTCCCAAGTCCAATGCAAAAGGAGAAATTCCACCCCCTCCTGCTCATTATGCATAGCTAGCTGCCTCTGTCCCTTTCCATGGTATGCAAACTCCCAGGTGTCAGGTGTTGCTTTGCACTGTTGCAAAGGTGTTGCATTGCATGCTTGTGTTGCTTTGCAGTTGTATTGTTTTGCAAAATTCTTCACACCTGCCCCGCCCTTTGCATGTTTGCAAAGGTGTTGCTTTTCAGTTGTGTGGCTTTGCAAAGTTCTTAGCACCTGCCCCGCCCTTGCTCTCATCAGCTGTTTGTCGGGGCTGGGAGCTTTGTGCGTGGGCAGCAAGCTCTGCTGAGAGATATACATTAAGGGTGGGGGGACCCCTTTCAGGGCCCATATCTCAGCCCCCCCTGACCCAATCTTTACAAAACTTGGGGAGTCTTTCAATATACGTCCTTTGAAGCTCTGCTGAAAGTTTGGGACCTCTAAGCCCAAAAATGCCCCCCCCAGAGCCGCAGAAAGGCGCGATTGTGTTTTTAATGGCTTTATTCAGCCGAATTTTTTTTCCGAACTTTGAATTCCCGCCGAATTGAACGGATCCGAAGTGGGGGAGTTCGGACTTCGGCACGTACCGAACCCACAAGGGCCAAATTCGGCCGAATCCGAACTGTACCGAATTTTTTTTTTTTTTGACAGCCCTAGCTTCCAGACTATGGGCCATTGTTTTGTTTTCGTATTTGTTGGCATATTCTTGTTAAGATGTTGATTGATTCCCTTTCTGTGACTTGGAATAGCTCTATTGATATCCCATCTACTGATGATGATTTGTTTCTTCCAATTTCTCTGAGTGCAGCTTTTGTTTCACTTTCTAAAACTGTAGGTTCTTCGTCAACAGATTCTTCCTGGAAGGAATCTGTCAGCCTTTCATCTCTTGTGTATACTTCTTCAGTGTAATTTTCCCATCTTTTCTTTATTTTGTCCTGTTCAGTTAATGTATTTTCATGTTGATCTTTCAGCATGCCTAACCATGCTTGAAATTTCCCTTTGATTTATTGGATCTTGTGGAACAGATCTCTTGTACTTTTGTTTTAGTGGTATTCTATTTTTGTTGTTCTCTTGCATTTTTTTACACTGGATATAATAGTTCTTCTGGTCTGTACATGCCAGTTACTGGAATGTTGCATTTAGACTTTTGATTCTGTTTTTGTCACTGCTTATTTTTGCTTCTCACCTACCTTTAGCAATTTAAGAGTTTTATCAGTCATCCGTTGAGGCATTGTAAACACTAATAAATAATTGCAGCTGAAGCTTTCAGTGGCAAAAGCCCAGTTCCCTAGATGCACAAAACAATTCTCCTATTAAGGACACTGAACTGTCTTTACAGACTGATGACAAAGTTCTACCAACACATCCTAGCCTTGGCGTTTGCAGTCAATGAGATCAATGAGAATCCCAAGATCTTGTCCAATGTCACTCTTGGGTTCCACATCTATGACAGCTACTATGATGCAAAGATGACATATCATGCTACTCTGGAACTGTTGTTCAGATTCCACAGATATTTTCCAAACTATGAATGTGACATGCAGAAAAATGTAATGGCCATCATCGGAGGATTTCACTCTGATATTTCCTTCTATATGGCAAATATCCTACATCTTTACAAGATTCCACAGGTAGGGTCTGTGCATGGGGCTGATTTCATAAACTCTTTTCTTTAGGATTAAGAAGAGCCCTGCTCAAGTAGACAAGTTATCCATCTAGCTTAGCATCCTGTTTCACAAAGTGGCCAGGCATTTGCCTTGGAGAGCCAACAAACTTGGTATAGAAGCTAATGGGTTCCTTTGATGTTGACTACATGATTATTGGCAAAATATATTGTTGCCTGGTAAACCATTGAAGAAAACAAAGATGTCTGTCTGTCCCTTGACTACTGGGCTTACCTGGCCTTGGGGGGGGGGCTTCTGTAGTTGTTGAAATTGACCAGAGGACTGTCACAGTGGATGGAGATCCCACCCACAAATGAGGTAGCTGCACCAAACTTTCAGAATATGGCAAAGACAACAAAAGCATTCCCACAAATGGGAAGTGATGGGAGATAGCAAGAAATGTCACTTGTTGCTCTATCAATTTTGGAAGTCCTGCTATGGTGACCCAGGTGGGCTTCTGGCATGCCCACGGTTGGCTTTATGCCTCACCAAGCAACTGAGGAGGTGACCACAGGGGTGGGGTCCAGAGGGGCTGACATGCCCCTTTGAAGCCTTGGAGAAACATGTTAGCGTTGGCTCCAAATGATGGATGAGCCAATGGGGTTGCTAGGGGTGGGCAGGAGCAGGACAGCCATTCCCATTGGCTTCAACCTCTCACACAGCTTCTGTTGCCCTAACAGTATGGGGCCTATCCCAGATTGTATGCCCTCTTTAAAAGCGGGCCAGAAGACATGCCAGGGAGAAGAGAAAGAGTCTTACCCACAGGCAGACAGTGGGGCTTGCGGACAGGAGGAGTACAAGGGTTCTTACTATCCCCTTTCCTTGTGATTCTGAAACGGGATGCTCCTGAGCAAAAGCCAATATAGAGGCAGAGCAGGTTGTTCAGTATGGCCCCCACTATGCCTCTCCATGTCTCCCCTGATGGGGATGACAGTGACTCGCAATCCCTCAGAAGAGTTTTTATATGGAAGCAGTGGGTCTCAAGAAGCACTGGGTAGTATAATATAGCTTTTTGAAGATTTTTTCCTATGACTTGTTCCCAGAAATTGTACCATATTCCAATGATCGGGGAAAATGTGGCCATAAATGGTGAACATGCTCATCTCTAAAGTATCTTTGCTTGTCTCTTTAGCTCCCATATGGCTCATTTGCCCCTGAGGGAGATGCAAGACAACTGAGCTCCTTTTTTCACATTGTTCCTAATGCATCCCATCAGTATATGGGGATTATCTGGTTGCTTCAGCATTTTGGATGGAAGTGGGTGGGGCTCTTTGCTGCAGATGACGATGGTGGAGAACATTTTCTGCAAGTCCTGGAGCCACTGCTCTCTCAGAATGGAATCTGTTCGGCCTTCACAGAAAGGGTCTTAGACCGAGAACATGTGGATTCCTTTCTTGATCTCATTGGTTTAATCTCAAATATATATGCGCCTCTCACAGATAGCAAAGTCAATGCATTTGTCCTCTATGGAGAATCTTTGACTATTCCAGCACTCAATGCTCTTATGATACTTGGCAATCCTAGATATAAGGAAAATATCTCATTTAGAAAAGTGTGGGTAATGACTGCCCAGATTAATTTTGCAGTAACAGGCGTTCAGAGGGAATTGGATTTTGAATATTTCCACGGTGCTATTGCCTTCAAAATTCACTCAAATAAGCTTCTAGCATTCCACAAATTTCTTCAGGACATACAACCTTCTGGGAAACATAAAGGTGGTTTCTTCAAGGACTTCTGGGAGCAAGCATTTGACTGTACATTTCCAAATGCCTTGGAGCCAACAAATGTTAATGATACATGTACAGGGGAGGAGAGACTGGAGAACCTCCCAGGGCCTGTTTTTGAAATGCGCATTAGTGGCAACAGTTACACCATCTATAATGCTGTCTATGCAGTGGCACATGCTTTGCACTCTATGTATACTTCCAGATCAAACCACAAATCAAAGGTGGACAGGAAAGGAGCTGTATTTCAAGATCTTCAGCCTTGGAAGGTAGTACTTTCTCAATAATTTCTCATTATTGTTATGAAGACGTGTTTAAGTTTTGAGGTTGTTTTGAACAACCTGCATTCATTCAAACTTCTGCATTTATGTTAGAGGAGATGATGTTTCACTGTTAAAAGCCATTGCATATCTTTTTGTCTATGTTGCTGTGCCATAGGGCATACTTTGCAACTGATATACTCATCAGATGAAGCCGGAGATTAATGAGAGGTGTTAAAAGAGCTGAACTTTAAGATGTCCAGCCTTGGCTGGTAATATTTCCACAATCTCACTCTCTCTGTACTGCTCATACAGCTATAGCCTTGAACAGAAAATAAGGGAATAAAAATGCTGTCCTTAGTGTTATTCTTTTGATATTTAATTATTGCCCCTATAAATTTTGCCACAGACTGAGTAACAGAATCATTTGTATCTGATAGTAGCCATGTTACCTGTGCCTTCGTACTGCCAGATGCCTTGTTGGACCTCTCCATATTTTTAATTATAGGATTAATTAAACTGGCCCTCATCTCATTAAATATAGGGCACTCCATGATCATATGTTCAATAGTTTCATATGTTATAGTGAGCATCTACATGTTCTGTGTGCATATCACACTTTTTTATATCTGCCCTCCAAAACTGCCAAAGGAAGGGCATTCATTCTTGCCAAAGTAAATGCTCTTCTGAGTTTTGGTATTGTCAGGTGATAGAAATATTCCAGCAGTTGCATTGGAAGGGCATCCATCCTCTGTTTTATCAGTTCCAGCTGTTTTGTGCCTATTTCTCAGAGAGAAATGCCAAGGTCAAACCCAGGTAATGCTTGTTGTGGGTTCTTTTCTTAGTTTCTCTAACACATTGAATTCTTCTGGTATGTATTCCCTTGGCTTTTTTGTGATCTTGGATTATAGGAGTATTTTCTTGTTCAATAATTATCTTCCCACCCCACCCCTTTTTGGGATATATTTTATTTTATATTTATGTATACAGTCATACACATGAATAAAGGGGGAAATCCTTATGAGGATGATTCCATGTGTTTTACAATATTTTGCCAAATGGGGGGAAAGGCCTTGGCCTCTACTGTATGTCCTGTTATGGGGGCCCCAGAAGAACTGGTTGGGTCAGTGGGATGAACAGGATACTGGACTAGATAGTCCACAAAATATTCCTGATATAGAATTGAAAAATAGTTCAACTGACAGTCTCAGTCCAGATGAAATTACACTGAAGGGAAACATAAAGGAAAAGCCTTTGTAAATCTTGGCATAAAACATCAATATGCTTGTGTCTGTTCTCTCCTTCAACTAGGTCCACCCATTCCTTCAAGGAGTTGTATTTAATAACTCAGCAGGTGAAACAATATCCTTTACTAATGACAGAGGAATGGGAGCTACACTGGACATAATGAATTTGGTCACGTTCCCAAACAAATCCTTTGATTTGGTTAAGATTGGAAGGGTGGATCCCAATGGTGCTGAAGGGAAAGAATTAATGATTCACGAGGATATGATTGTCTGGCCAAGAAGTTTTAACAAGGTGAGGGTTGTCAGGTACAAGCTGGAGAGCTGCAAGGACTTATGGGGGCATCTGCTTTCCCTTCCCCCACTCCACTCATTTCTCCCACACAATATTTTCTCTTTCCCTTCCCCCTAAACCCATATCTTCTCCCCTTTCCCTGCTTCCTTTGCTTCTTTCCACCCAACAGCCAACCTACTTTTATCTGCACCCTGTCTCCAGCTTTCCCTCCTTTCCTCCCTCTGAAGCCTGAATCTGGGGAAACAATGGCTTTGTTATGTGCCAGCCACTTGGCAAGGCCCAGTTGCATGATGGGGAATCCACAAAGAGTTGAAACTCTAAATGCTATACCACACTGACTTTTGTGGATTGGCTGCTGTAGCAAGCAGGCCGACCTTGTGGATTCATGCAAATTATATGATTGCAAATTGTCTAATGGTGGCTGCTGGTGCTGGTCTCAGTGGCCCAAACAGCCCTATAAAGGGTCTCCTCAAAGGACCAAACAGCCCTGTAAATGGCCATATCTTGTCACCCTACTCATAGAAACCAAGGCTTGAAGGCTGGCAATACTGTTGTGTTTACTAAAGCTACAGGCACTGCTACTATTATTTCTGAGGAGGAGAGTTAACTCCTAATGGACTTTATTTAGATTTCAGAGTTGTTTCTGTAAACCTGGGATTTTTTCAGATTTGTACAAATGCCTGTGTTGTCTTTTCATACCTCCAATCTCCACGTTTGAATGTGTGGATCATGAAAAGCTATGGCTGGTTTTAAAGGAAATGGGTGTGCCACTACATCTGATCATTTTGATGTGCAACCTGTACTCTGGACAAGAGGCCACAGAACAGAATATGGAGAAATAGAATGGTTTCCAATTGGCAAAGGACTCAGACAAGGATGTATTTTATCTCCCTATCTCTTCAATCTATATACAGGACATATAATTAAGAAAGCTGGATTAAATTTAGATGAAGGTGGAGTGAAAACTGGAGGAAGGAACATTAATAATTTGAGATATGCTGATGACACTACATTATTGGCAGAAAACAGTGAAGATTTGAAACGACTACTGCTGAAATTTAAAAGAGAAAGTGCCAAAGCAGGACTACAGCTGAACATCAAGAAAACAAAAGTAATGACTACAGGAGAATTACACAATTTTAAGGTTGACAATGAGGAAATTGAAATTGTTCAAGACTTTCTATTCCTTGGCTCCACCATCAACCAAAAGGGAGACTGAAGCCAAGAAATCAGAAGGAGATTGAGAATGGGAAGGGCAGCCATGAAGGAGCTAGAAAAGATTTTGAAGTGTAAGGATGTGTCAATAGCCACCAAGACTAGATTAATTCATGCCATCGTATTCCCTATTACTATGTATGGGTGTGAAAGCTGGACAGTGAAGAAAGCTGCTAGGAAGAAAATAGATTCCTTTGAAATGTGGTGTTGGAGGAGAGTGTTACGGATTCCGTGGACTGCCAAAAAAACAAATCAGTGGGTTATAGATCAAATCAATCCTGAACTGACCCAAGAAGCTAAAATGACTAAACTGAGGCTATCGTATTTTGGTCATGTCATGAGACGACAAGAGTCACTGATAAAGACAGTCATGCTAGGAAAAGTTGAGGGCAGCAGGAAAAGAGGAAGACCCAACAAGAGATGGATTGACTCAATAAAGGAAGCCACAGCCTTCAGTTTGCAAGATCTGACCAAGGCTGTCAAAGATAGGACATTTTGGAGGACTTTCATTCATAGGGTCGCCATGAGTCGGAAGCGACTTGATGGCACTTAACACACACACACACACACAATCTCCACATTATCTACAGATCTGGCCATGTTAAGCATTAGATATATAGATTTGGATGACTGGAGCTGGAAAGGTCCATATTCTGGATCTTTTATGTCAAGAAAGCTCTATCGTTCACATTCAGAAACTAATAAGAGACTGTACTTCAAGCTGCCAAATTATGGTATTCCTGTCAACATCTGAAAACATGTGAAACACTCTGAAATCTTGTCCATGCCTTCCTTAAAATTTGGAGGCTTTGTGAGCGAGCCAGATAACATTTTTACTATGGACTGAGGGCTGAGTAATACATTTCCTTGTTTTCTACGTTATCTCAGAAAAGAGAGATGCTGCAAAAATTATATCGTGAGCAAAAATAGACTAGCAGTTCACTGAACCTCTAATGTTCTGGGAAATTCCATTCCAACTGTCGGCTTGTAACTCTTCATACTTTTGGATAGGGACTACCTCTGTCTTTATGCAATTACCACTGCAAACCTGGCTACCAGAAGAAAAGGAAAGAAGGGGAGAAATTTTGCTGCTATGATTGTGTTCTGTGTCCAGAAGGGAAGATCACAGAACAGGAGGGTAGGTGAGGTGTGGCCACCTGTGCGCATCATTATTTTGATGATCCAGTTAACTCTTTCTTTATTCCAGCACCACACCGTCCCCCCAAAAAAGAATAGGAGAGGCTGTGGCTCAGTGGTAGAGCATCTGCTTGGCATGCAGAAGGTCTCAGGTTCAATCCCTGGCATCTCCAGTTAAAGGGACTAGGCAAGTAGATGATGTGAAAGACCTCTACCTGAGACCCTGGACTGCCACTGCCGGTCTGAGTAGACAATACTGGCTTTGATGGACCAAGGGTCTGACTCAGTATAAGGCAGCTTCATGTGTTCATATGTGTTCAATATACATGATAATGAGATATGGGATAAACTTGAGTTTTTATGAAATGAAATAGCTGATTTGCACCACCAAACTGTCCATTCAAATTGTTAAGTGCTGCCCACAGTGGTGCAATGCCACCCTGGCTTCAAACTTGGCCAACATCTCTTATCCAAACCTGTTAACTGCGACTGGTAGCCATTTCCTCCCACAACCACCCACTGAAGAAGCTGAGGGTTAGTCTGACGATGTTCAGCACTGATGGAGTCTCCTCCACTAGCCATCCAGCCATTCCTATGAACGCCTTTCCTCCTGAGATGTCTCAGGATTCTCACCAATTAGCCCTACATGTTTTATGACAACATAGGTTACGCCTGCCATTCCTAGACACCAAGCCTGTTCATTCTACCTCAACCAAAGTATCACAAAAATCAACCCCCCCCCAAAAAAAAGATCCTTAAGATCAGCCAATTTGAGGAGGATAAAAAGGGTTATTCCTGCACTATTCTAAACTGTGGGAAAGTATACAGCAAATGCCTGAATGGAGAAGGCAAAGTATGTTTATAAGCACCTGTGGTATTTCATACAGCTTAGGGCTGCAGCTAGCTATGGACTAGGGATCCAAGGTCTTCTGCTACAGCAGGATACCTCTCCCTGGTCGCCATGTACCCCCACCGCTGCTTGGCATGGCATTTGGGAAAAATGCAGGGGAAATAGTCATTGTGCCAATGGCGTGATGCTACTTCCAATACTAATTTAGGGTAACCATAGAGCTTTAGTGAATCCTCGATCACCACCTTGCTGTAACGACATCACTTTCAGTTTGTGCTGGAAGTGACATTGCAATGTTGGAGTGGCAGCAGTCTGCATTTCCCTGCCCTCCTGAGACTCCTTCCTGTTGCCAGCTCTCATCTGGCAGTCCTACTATAGACTTCTCTGGATCATGGCCCACTCAGTGCTTGGAGGTTGCAGTCTGCCCTTCAGGGTCACTCTAATCTCTAAAGTCTAGCTCCAACTATCCACTGGCTTGCCCAGGGCTTCAATACCCTGAAAGATGCCCTACCAATTTCAGCTAGGGCTTGACTGAGACCCTCTCCTGCAAGGAACTATAACTACATACACCAGAGCAAGCATCTGGCTCAGTGCAGGAGCCCAGGCTGCAAGCCTGGCACTTCTTCGCCATTGGGCTATCTCCAAGGGTTGCCAACCTCCAGGTGGTGGCTAGAGATCTCCTGCTATTACAACTGATCTCCAACCTATAGAGATCAGTTCACCTGGAGAAAATGGCAATTGGACTCTATGACATTGAAGTCCATCCCCTCCTCAGGCTCCACCCCCAAAATCTCCAGATATTACCCAACCTGGAGCTGGCAACTCTACTACCTTCACTGGTCCTTCCAGGTGTGTGTGTGTGTGGGGGGGGGGAGAATAGGCTCGGGAAGTTCCTGGAGATATAAGGGTGGTGCATGGGAAGAGTGGAGTTTGGGGAGAGTAGGATGCTCAGCAGGGATGGTATGCCATAGAGTCAACCCTCTTAACCTTCTCTTTTCTCTAAGGGAACTGATCTCTCTTGTCTGGAGATCAGCTGTAAAATTGGGAGAACTCCAGACACCACCCAGAGGTTGGCAACCCTAAAGGAGACCTTGGGCCTAGTTTTTTTGGTCTGGCCCTATGAGAGTGAGGGGAAGGAGTTCCAGGGTCTCACAAGTGACAGTGTTTTCTGCTCCTGAGGCTTCAAGAGCAGGCCCCTCAGCCAGGTCCTCGGCTCTGGATGTGGGTCCAGTCTGGTGAACTGGGGCTGCCAAGCTGAAATTCCAGCCTCTGGGATGAACTGAGGACAAGCCTTGGTGCGCACAAGCATCACACTGGTGCATTTATGTCCCTTCTGGTAAAAACTGGAAGTGATATAGGTGACCCTCTAGCATTTTGCAAAAAAAAAAAAGAGAGAATTTTATGAAATGCTAGAACATCCCCTATGTTTCCCTATGACACTTCTAGTTTTTCCCAGAAGTGCCATAAGTGTGCTGGTGCAAAGCTGTTGTGCATTCATTCCCCCATTTAATCTTCCTGGTGCCTGAGACCCTGACAGGCAACAAGAGAGAATGATCGGAGGCCTCCAAATCTGCCCCCACGGTGGTTCCTAGCTCATCCTGTACATCTTCTTAAGAGTGTCTTCCCGTATCTGAGTCCAGTTGAGACCTTCAAGTGTTCCACACAAAAAAAGTTTTTGCAGCATCCCCTATCTCACTTCCATTTTCTATGACAAGTGATGTAAGTGTACTGACTTGAAGCTGGCATGAATTCATGCCCCCCATTTCTTCCCACTGGTGAAAAGTCACCTGCAAGGAATGATGGGAGGCTTCCCAATCTTTCCCCAAGGTGATCCCTAGCTCCTCCTGTTCATCCTTTGAGGAGTAGAGTTGCCAGCTCCAGGTTGGGCAATACCTGGAGATTTTGGGGGTGGAGCATGAGGAAGGTGGGGTCTGAGGAGAGGAGGGACTTCAATGGGGTATGCCAAAGTGGCCATTTTCTCCAGGTGAACTGATCTCTGTTGCCTGGAGATCACTTGTAATAGCGGGAGATCTCCAGCCACCACCTGGAGGTTGGCAATCCTATCTGAGGAGTCTGTTTCCAAGTCTCAGTCTGGCCCAGGAAGGTTCATGACAATTTCTTACTAGCCTCCCTCGGCTGAACAAAATCTAGTGTGACCCATGGTGCCCTATGCATCATTTGAAATGAAAGGGTGGGCACAATAGCATCCCAGCTTCAATAAGGCAATCATAATGCTCTGCCTCACTCATTAATATTAAAAAGAAGAGCGGATGAGAGCATATTAGAATGCTATCTTCAAATATACCAAAGAGTGAGAAATCAACATGAAGAATCCCTCCCTCATTGATTTGACAGCAAAGGTGATAATCAGGGTTGCGCCTGAACTACCGGTCATGTGACCCTGAAATAGGATCTATTCCCTTTCCTTTTTTTAACAGATATGGAGGACTGTATCGAGTGCCCAGAAGATCAGTATCCAAGCATGGAGCATGATCGATGTGTGCCCAAGAGTCTAAGCTTTCTCTCTTACCAAGAACCTTTAGGCATCAGTTTGACTGCCATTGCTTTTACTTTTTCACTGATCACATGTTTGGTTCTAGCAATTTTCATTATGCACAAAGATAGCCCCATAGTTAAGGCCAACAACCGTGATACCACCTACACTCTCCTCGTTTCCCTCTTGCTCTGCTTCCTGTGTTCCTTGCTCTTTATTGGACAGCCCAGGAAGATGACCTGCTTCCTCCGGCAGTCCACTTTCAGCATCGTCTTCTCACTGGCTGTTTCTTGTGTCCTGGCCAAAACTGTCACTGTGGTTGTAGCATTCTTGGCTACCAAACCAGGATCCAACATGAGGAAGTGGGTGGGGAAAAGACTGACCAACTCCATAGTCCTTTCCTGTTCCCTTCTAGAAGCAGCCATTTGTGTCGTGTGGCTAGCAACCTCTCCCCCATTCCCCAATTTTGACACACAGTCCCTGACTAGGGAGATCATAGCCCAGTGCAATGAAGGATCCATCATGCTATTTTATATTTCCTTGGGCTACATGGGATTTCTGTCCATCATAAGTTTGACTGTGGCTTTCCTTGCCAGAAAATTGCCAGACAGCTTTAACGAAGCCAAGTTCATCACCTTCAGTATGCTGGTGTTCTGCAGTGTTTGGTTGTCTTTCATTCCAACCTACCTGAGCACTAAAGGGAAATACATGGTAGCGGTGGAGATCTTCTCGATCTTGGCATCCAGCGCTGGGTTATTGGCCTGTATCTTTTCCCCAAAATGCTACATTATTGTTCTGAGACCTGATCTGAATAACAGGAACCAGCTCATTAGGAGGAAGAATCAATGAAACCATCCAATTATATCTAATGACCATAGGCCTAATGTAAGATCTATCTTGGGCTAAAATGGGTGTCAATTCTAGCCATTCTTCTCAATGGGTACTTCCACACATGCTGAATAATGCACTTTCAATGCACTTTAACGGTAATTTGCAAGCAGATTTTGCCATTTAATACAGTAAAACCCAGCTTCAAAATGCATTAAAAGTGAATTGAGAGTGCATTATTCAGCATGTGTGAAAGTGTCCACTGTTCTATCCATTCTTCTCACACCTCTGAAGGAAACACCACCACTATATGACTGATTCATATAAATTAATCTTTGGATTTTATGACTGCTGAGTATCTTTCTTTAACATGTAAAATTTTAAGTACAGTTCTCCATTGTAACTATGTAGCTTCTTGATCAGTTCTTTATTAAATTAACCATATACCACAAAGGGGTTTATCAGACTGTGAAGGATATAAATGTCCACCAATACCTATTTGCCATACTCCCTTAGTAATCCCATTGATAATTCATGAATAAAGGAACACTGAATTAATTAATCAAGAATAACTTATTTCTGTGGTTCCACAATCACCATTGCAAATCTGTATTCATATCTTAAGTTCATAGCTTTACTTAGGAAGACCCTCAGGATCTTTCTGAATGATTGTTGCATCTTACAAATGGTGGGATATGCTCGTATGTATGCATAAGCTGCTGAGTCAAAATTGACTTATGATACCCCCAACAAGGTCTTTCAAGGCAAGTGAGTTGATTTGCCATTGCCTTCTTCTGCAGTCTTCCTTGGTAATCCCCAGACCATGTACCAACCCTGCTTAGCTTCCAAGATGTGACGAAATTGGGCTATACAATAGTATTCCACACCCCAGTGCTGGGATACAAATGCCATATGCATAAAACAAACTTTTTGACACATTAGAAAACATGGTCAAATAACCGCCCATGTGCATTGGAGCCCTTATAGCCCTCCACAGTTTGACTAGCTACCTCAGGCTCCTCTTTGCTGCAGGTCTTAAAGGGGCACCTCCCCAGGCCCCATCCTTATATTCTGTTATCGTATGTTGGGTAAGCTACCTCCATTGTCATGCAGAAGCAGAGGGTGATAGGACTCTTGCTAATGCGGGCAGGACCTCCTCTGAGGGTTCCATCTCAGGGGAAGCCATCCCAGGGATACCAGCTGGAGGGGGGGGTCTGTATATCACGAAACTCCAGAACCAGAGGGCAAAGCTCAGTAGAAGGGACTGGTACTGGTACATCCAGTATTTGTTCAAACCAATCCCAAGAATGCTTTCCTGGGAGTAAGCCCCATTGAATTGACCAGAGTAGGTTAGAAGTCATACTCATTATTGCTATCTATGACCCTGATCAAGCTGCCGGTCCAACTTGATGGTTGGTGTTTGCTCAAGCAGATCAGGGCCAGCCCAACCACTATGCAAACCTTAGTAATGTCCTAGGGCAGCAGAGATTGTGGGGTGCCAAAGGTTGAGCTGAGATCTATGTGATGCTTATACATATGTGCTTTTATTTGGAATCAATTCAGAGAGCAGATGTACCCTTTCACTGAAGTTTTAGATGACCTGGGAAGGGCAGGGAAATGGCAAAGTTGTACTTTAATGGTTCAGATCAGGATGTGACTTTTATTAAAGATTATGTTTGTCCTAAGTTTATTGTTTTGTTGCCTTAAACAGATATATTTGTCAAAAACCTGGAGAGAAAAAATGTTTAAAATGTCCTGTCCCTCTAACAGAAGCTTAATAGGATGGGATTTACCAGGTGATGTGATGGAAAATTTTGTCTGCCATTTCCACAGAATAAGCCCCTATGAAAAGGGCAGGACATTTGTCTCCAGATCTGTTGGCAATCCTACACCCAAGTGTGTTTTTGTCTTACTAGGAATCTTTGCTGTTCGATTGAAGTATTATCATATCTTGTAATCCATTTACTGATAGGCTAAAATATTTTTTTTATCATACACATGAAAATCCACCTTGGGTCCCAATGAGAAGGCAGACTATAAACGTAAATAATTATAACATTAATAATTCACACAATACTTTAAAAAAAATCTTCACCCAGGCCCTAAAATGGGAAATTGGGGCATATTCTTTCATTGAAGTTCTGCTAAAATGACTTAACACATAGTGACATTTTCCTATAAAAAAAGAATATAACTGTTTTTAAAGTATGTTGCCAAAGCTCTACCAACATGTCCTGGCCTTGGTGTTTGCCATAAAGGAGATCAATGAGAATCCCAAGATTTTGCCCATCTTGGGTTCCACATCGACGACAGCTACCATGATGTCAGGATGACCTGTCGTACCACTCTGGACCTGCTATTTAAATTGCACGGATATATTCCAAACTATGAATGTGATGCCCAAAAAAATCTAATGGCCATCATTGGAGGACTTAGCTTTGATATCTCCTTCCATATGGGCCACATCTTAGCTCTCTACAAAATTCCACAGGTAGGATCCGCACATGGTGCTGTGAGTGATTTCACAAATGATTTTCTTTTCCGGGAATCATTTTGTGATTCAGAAGGAGGGAGAAGTATGCCTGGCTGGAAAAAAAATAAGTCTAGTCTGAGACACTGCAGGGTCTTTGTTGTTTGACCTTTTTGTTGTTTGACCTTTCAATATTAGAAGGAAATACCACTAGGATAGCATTTACTTTAGCTCGATGTTCGGCTCTGCCCTCTGCAGTATTAGAAGGAAAATTTTAAAAGACTCCCCTTTCACAAAGGCTCTGTCCCTGCAACAGTGGTGAACCAGAAAAATTGGAACGTGTCCTTCTCAGGTGTAGGTACTATAAGGAGGACAGAAAGAAGATTCTTGGTCTTCTTTTAAGAAAGAGCACTGGTTATCTTAAATTTGTTAGAGTGAACATCATTCTTACGGATGAATTTTCTCAGGTAAAGTTAGTGGCCAAGTTTTGTAGAATAGTATTTAATTATAGGAAATCTAAATAGAAATGAAAAGTTGTAGAGGGGTCTGACTGTGTAAATTTATATTGTTGACCAGCTTTTAAAGAGAGTAATATTTTGTATAGTGTTTTAATCAAATGTATTGTTTTATACTGCCGGTTTGTGTATGCCATGTAACTGCAAACTTTTTATGTTTGGTCAAAGGATAATAATAATAATAATAATAATAATAATAATAATAATAATAATAATAATAATAATAATAATAATAATAATATAGACAGAGACTGGTAATGGGGTGGGTCCTATCCCTATCATTCCACTCTACTGAGCAAAGTTTGATTCTTTCTTCCAATCAAGATAGTCTTCCTCCAACTTAACTGGCTCTTTCTCTAATGAGTTTGATCACAATGGGTAGCCATGTTAGTCTGTCTGTAGCAGTAGTAAAGAGGAAGAGTCCAGTAGCACATTAAAGACGAATAAAATTTCTGGCAAAGTATGAGCTTTTGTGAGTCACAGCTCACTTCTTCAGATATCTGAAGAAGTGAGCTGTGACTCACAAAAGCTCATACCCTGCCGGAAATTTTGTTAGTCTTTAAGGTGCTACTGGACTCTTCCTCTTTTCTAATGAATCAGTTCAGTTGGCAGAAAGCTCCTTATCATGGGGGGAGGCTGCTTGGAGGATATTTGAATCCACCTCAGTATCAGCAAGTACAGCATAGCGTGGTGGGTATTTTAGCAGATTTCTTTCCCATTACCATTTCCCAGAATAGACTTGCAAAAAATTCAACAAGAGGTTTCTTTTGCTTTAACATACCAAATGTACGAGAAAGAAAAACACATTGCATAATCAAGCATATGCACAGAGTCACCTCTCCCAGCTCATCTCTAAAATGCCTGTGTATTTTGTTCTAGATGGCTTATGAATCATTTGCCCCAGTTGAGAGGGGTTCAGTGGAATTCCTTTCTTTTTACCATATGGCCCCCAATGAAGCCCATCAGTATATGGGCATCATCCAATTACTGCAACATTTCAGATGGACGTGGGTAGGACTCTTTGCTACAGATGATGACAGTGGAGAACATTTCTTGCAGCATCTGGAGCCATTGCTTTCCGAGAATGGGATCTGTTTGGCATTTGCAGAAAGCATCCCCAACCAAGCCCACTGGAGCGATTTGCATGACATTAATGGTTTCGTCTTAAATATATATCAACCTTTTGCAGATGGCAAAGCCAGTGTGTGTATCATTTATGAAGAATCCAGGGCCATTTTAGCACTGATCACTTTTATGTTTGTAGGCAGTCCTGGGTATGAGGAACAGACTCCATTTCAAAAGGTGTGGATGATAGCCCAGATTGATTTTGCAGTGACAGGACTTCATAAGGGCTGGGATTTCCAATTCTTCCATGGTGCCATTTCTTTCACAATTCACTCACAGAGGTTTTTAGGCTTCCAAAAATTCCTTCATGATATAAAACCTTATGGGGCTCATGGAGATGGCTTTCTCAAGGTCTTCTGGGAACAAGCCTTTGATTGTTTATATCCAGATCCTCTGGATGGGATGACAGATGATGGAACCTGTACTGGGGACGAGAAGCTGGATGTCCTTCCTGGACCTCTTTTTGAAATGACCATGACTGGCCACAGCTACAGCATCTACAATGCAGTCTATGCCATAGCGCATGCTATCCATTCCATGGACAGTCTCAGATCAAAACACAGAGAAAGTGTGGAAGGTAAAAAAATAGAACTTCAAGATTTCCAGCCTTGGCAGGTAGTGTTTCCACAATGCAATGACTTCATATGAATAAACTAATTATAGGCAGAGGAGCTGTTGTTTTATCTTCCAGTAACTGGCCAAAAGATTTTGTGCATGTTATTAATGGATAATCTGTTGTAGATCTCAGCATAAAGACTCTGATTAGCATTTTTCTCTTTTTCCTCTTTTGCTCTTTCAAATAGCTTCACAAATTTCTTCAAGGCATTTTGTTTAATAACTCAGCTGGAGAAGCAATGCCTTTTAATCGAGAGAGTGAAATGGGAGTGGGCTTTGACATTACAAACCTAGTCCCGTTCCCAAAAAAGTCTTTCCTTAGAGTGAAAGTTGGAAGGGTGGATCCAAATGTTCTTGGACGAAAAGAGTTCAACATCCAAGAGGATATGATTGTGTGGCAAAGAACTTTTAACAAGGTATGCGTTGTAAAGCACGTTAGGAAAGATTCCTGCAAACGGTTGTTTTATAGAATGTTCTGTTGACTTCCATGTCAGCTATTCATTTTTTTGCACTTATACCTCAGCTGATGAATAACAAAATATAAAATTTCCCCCTTCTGAAGCTTCTTTCATATTTATTGATAGGAGCTGCCCCTTTCAGTGTGCAATAACTACTGCCAGCCTGGTTATCAGAAGAAAAAGAAGGAAGGAGAGAAATTTTGCTGCTACGATTGTGCTCCTTGCCCAGAAGGGAAGATTTCAGACCAGAAGGGTAGGTGATGTTCTTTGCCATCCTAAACAGAGTTATACCCTTCAAAGCACATTTACTTCAATTTATTTAGAAGGGGGTTACTCTGCTTAAAATGATGCTGGTAGTGCACCACATTTTCCAGAATTCAGGGTATTTTCTGATGACCGTTTTCCAAACAATAATTTACCAATGCGTGCAAATAATTCAATGGTCTCTGTCAGCCTTCCAAAAGTTTAGAAGAATTTCTACACAGGATCAGAAACCAAGGATATGATTCCCTCAAACCAAATATTCGGGAAGCTGTAAAATTTTGGGATATAATATACTTGGATCAAAATTTTCCCGCATTTTTACACACCCCTAGTGAACATTCTGATTACCTTAAAATCTCACTTGAACTGGCACTGTGTTCTTCCTTCTGTTTCAGATATGCTTGACTGCATGAAATGCGCAACAGATCAATATCCAAGCAAGGACCAAGATCAATGTATTCCCAAGGTGATAAGCTATCTGTCCTATGAAGAACCTTTAGGAGTTAGTTTAGGCTCCATTGCAGTTTCTTATTCCCTGATCACAGTCTTAGTTCTGGGAATTTTTATTAAGCACAGAGATACCCCCATAGTGAAAGCAAACAACTGGGACATCACTTATGCCCTTCTTGTTTCCCTTCTGCTCTGTTTCCTCTGCTCTTTGTTATTTCTTGGATATCCTAGGAAGATGACGTGGAAGCAAGTGGATTAGGAGTTCCTCCAGGACATAACCACCAGAAGTCTTGCTTTATAAGAAACAGTGTCTTTTATTTACAGTGCGCAGATAAAACATACCATCATGTACACTACTCCACTACTACTTCCAGGCTTCCTCCAAATAGGAAAGGTTAGGTTAGATGTTGTGTGTTACAGAATCACAGTTACATAGCCTTATATACACCCACTGCACCTGATCTGCATTAGGCCACCTGTAGACCTGCCCATAGCATTGCATCAGCCAACTGCCCAGATCCGGATTCCTGCAGTTCCCTTTGGTACCAGCAAGGCTATTGCTTCTGCTTACATCGTCTTTGACCTCCCAGATCTCCCAGATCTGACAGCTATCACACAGCTGTTACTGTCAGATTATTACAACTAACTTGATACTCTGACACTCCTTCTCAAGTTGTTATAATAATTGGACTAATTGTTGAAATCTGTCACTACTCACTGCTTTAGTGAACAGATCAGCCACGTTCCTTTCACCTGCACACTTTACAATATATATATATCCTTTATATTTATTGCATCAGCCACATTTTGATATCTTATCCTTATGTGCTTGCTCTTGCTTCTGAAACATTGCTCATTTCCCAAGCTCATTGCCGCAGCATTGTCACTATATACCTTAACAGGTGCATTTACAGTTACATACAGTTCTTTCAATAGGTACATGAACCACTCCAACTGCGTTACTGTTTCGCTTATTGCACTGTACTCAGCCTCACAAGTACTCATTGCAACGAATGACTGAGTTACTGACTTCCAGTGAATGGGAGCCTTGCCCAGATATAATACATACCCACTGGTGGACTTTGCTTTTGCCTGGTCTGCCCATGAAGCGTCAGAATAGGCAACCAGTTCTCCATCACAAGCTTCCTGTGCATAGATCCTTTCAGGTATCTTAGCACCCTTTTAGCTGCCTTCCAGTCAGTTACTGTTGGTGACATGCATTGTTTACTCAGGCAATGCACAGCCTGATATATGTCTGGTCTAGACCAGGTTGTGAGATACAGCAGGCTTCCTACCAGAGATTGATACATCGTTCTATCACACTCTGCCTGTCCATCTGTTTCTCCACTCACATAACCTGTTACCATGGGAGAGTCTACAACATTAGCTTCTAACATCTTAAACTTCTCCAGAAGCTGTTGTATTTTATCTGGCTGAGATAAAGAAAACTTTCCATCTTCACCTCTGCTTATTTGCACTCCCAGGTAGTTACTTATTCTGCCTAGACATTTTAGCTTAAAACGTTCGCCAAGTAGCTTTTCAAAATGCTCTTTGTCACCTTTATTATTAGTCATTAAACACAGGTTGTCTACCCAAGACATCACAAAGCATTCTTTCTGTCCTGAACACTTGGAAAACAAACAGGAATCAGACACACTCTGCTTGAATCCTAATTTCTTGATAGCATCAGTCAAACAATGGTTCCACTCTCTAGCAGACTGATGGAGACCATACAAAGCTTTGTTTAATTTCAGGACCATGCTTTCCTGCTTTAATTCAAAACCAGGTATTTGCTTCATGAATATTTCTTCCTTTAAAGGTGTGTTCAAATACGCTGTTTGCACATCATAATGGTACACATTTAGACCCTTCAACCCTGCCACAGCCAGAGCTGTTTTGATTGTGGTAGAATAAACCATGGGACTGAAGGTCAGATTGTAATGCAGATATTTGCGCTGGGCGAACCCCTTGCAAACTATCCTTGCCTTACATTTCACAGTACCATCTGCCAGCTGCTTCAGTTTAAAGACCCAACGACAACCTATTGCAGACTGGTCTCTGGGTAATGTAGCAGGAGTAATAACATTATATTCATTCAAAGCATTCATCTCCTCCTGCATCGCCTTTACCCACATGTCTCTTTCTCTCCTTTCCAGAGAAATTACTTCCTCATAACAAGTTGGCTCAATTGCAGACACATTATATATACAGTCACAATCTTCAAATCCAAACTTCACCGACGGCACACCTTTGGTGCTTCTCTCAGATCTCCTGACTGCAGCTTCTCCCCCTGAAGTGTCAGAACTTTATCCTTCTGAGCTGTCTGAACTTTCTACACTCTCCCTTCTGGGAGTACTAGCCGGAGAACCACCGTTACCTCTGGCTCCTTGCTGCTCCTTAATGGGCATAAACACTGTTTCAGGGATCTCATCTGAGCCATGCAATTTTGCCCAATTAAATGACTCGCTGAAGTTGGCAGATTTGCTTATTGTAATCTTGTTATTGGTATCAGCAAAACGGTAGGATTTTGCAGCATTCTGATACCCGAGGAATAAAAGCGGCTTGGACTTTTTTCCTTCCCCCCCCCCCTTAGCTTTAAAGGTATATTAACCCATGCCTTGACACCAAACACTCTCAGATGCTTCAGGGATGGTATTCTCTTATACAAAGCTGTATAGGGGATGTTATCTATGCTGGATGTCCGTAGTCTGTTGATGAGGTAATTTGAGACTTTAATTGCTTGCATAAATGAACAATCTGCTTTTGGCATCATCCTTGTAGTAGCTGTTTCTTGTGTGTTGGCCAAAACCATCACTGTAGTTGTCACTTTCATGGCCACCAAACTGGGATCCAGGATGAGAAAGTGGGTGTGTCACGGTTCATGCTGTTGATGTGACTAGGCTCTTAGAAAAGACCACTTCCTGAGAAGTGATATATTATCTTATTCAGCCAGTCACCAAAGCAAGAATCAATGATTTACTTACTTTTAAGAAGCAAGTCTTTTTCTTGAAGTGTGTCAAATAAATTTATAAATAGTGGGTTTCATTTTACCTTTTATTTCACATAAAATATCTGCATGTGAATATTTACACACTCTTAAAAACATGTCATAAAGTACAAACATTATGATTCTTATTCATGTTCATTTATGTAAGCAATCTTAAACAACCTTAAGCATTTTCTATGTTTCTTTAAATTTCTCTATATGAGAGTTCAAACCTTGAACTTATAATTCCATTTCATTCAGGAATATAACAGTTACAGAAATCCTGTAAAATATGATTTGTACAATGGAAAAAGACCTGTTATAGTTAAAAGCATCTTAATTCAGAGTATCTGAAATATAAAACATAAGTTGTAGTAAACCAAGTACAACCTTATATTATTTCTAAATCTCTCCAGCTCATATGCTTAGCTGACGGAGATTTGTAAAGGTCCTAACTCATGTTTAAGATATTCAAACCTTTCCTGTAAGGACATAGAATCTTTCCAATATTTCTATGTTCTTGCATTATCTTTGGTATATGCAAAGGTCAGAAAATCTCTGGTTCCTAGTTCATATAAGAGCTGAAGTCCAAAGGCTCTTTAAGTATTTCATGCTGGTTTATGAAACCATAGAGAATTCCTACATTATTCTCAGCCTGTGTAAAGGCCTCTGATCCATGTTAGGAACAGGTTTATGTGTATGCAAAGCTGAAGTCAGTCAGTGCTTTGTAGCTATGTGTAGCTTTAATATTCAAGAGTTTTTACTTACAACTCTGTAGTCTCTCTATATGCCAATATTTAGAGAGAACCTTGTATGAACCTCTAGTTCAGTGCAAGAGTTTCTGTATAAGCAATCTGTGTATGCACTATCATTGTCGCTGAGTGCAGAAGCGTCCCCTGCCTGTTGGGGAAACCTCTGACTCATACCCTGAGAGATATCTCTGGTTGTTTAGAGAAATCTCTGAGAGTGTCTCAAAGAACATATTTCCAGTCTCTTCATCTCTTGAAGGACCTGTGTCTTCGAAAGCCAAGTCAGACTATATAGATCTTTGTGAGAACTCATTAATCCTTGCTGGAATTAATGAGATGTCAGTATTCCAAATATGGAAAGATCCCATTACTTTTAGACCCACGTTAAGGTTAGTAGGACTTCTAAGAGTCTCCATCCTATTCATAGGAAGGAATAGTCTGCAAGCATCCATTTCAGACATCCAGCCTTAGCAGGCCATCTGGAAATGAATCTCCTTCAAAAAGGAATCTTCCAATCTCACAAGAAGTTTTGTGAAATATCAGTTACATATCATGCAAGATATGAAATAATAGAATGAGCCATGGCCAGACAACCAGTGTTGCCCTCCAATACCTCAATTCTTACATCTCACGCAAGAGATGAGGAAAGCTAATGGCCAGACAACCAGTGTTGTCCTCCACTAACACTCCTAGGTTTTACATCTTAGAGATGTGGAGAGAGTGAGGCCAGACAGCCGAAGCCGTCCTCCGTCAACCCTCTCTCCCTTCTGCCTGTTCAGCTCTGCCTTATATCCTCTCAAGATCAGTGGTTATCTGATCTAAGGTTAGATACTTCTGCACCACTGGAGCATAGGGTAAAGCACCAGCGGCCTTGAAGTGCTTGTCTTCTGTACCCAGGGAATGTAGGGTTGTGATGCTTCTATACCTGTGGAATGGAGGGTTATAATAGAGTGTCCTTGTCCTTGACAATACTTTAGCACTGCGTCCTAGTCAAGAATACAATAAGGAGAATAGTTTCCTCCTCTAGGTCAGCAGCTGGAGGAAAGGCTGTAGGAACCCATTACACTTATTACATCATACAGCTCACAGTCAGCACTTTCACAGGGAAGCTATATTCCACACTTATCTTATCTGACCTTTAAGAAGAACTCTCTCGCTCCAAAACAAGAAAGACCTTCTAGTTAACGACATTGATACAAGACAGAGAACTGAGTTGCACTAGCTTAACTCATACGAGGAAGAGAATCCCTTTGCCTCTGATAAGTAGTGCTGATGTCTCCTCATATTGTTACTCATTCACATGGCAGGCAACTCTACATCTCATGATCTTGCAGCTGCACCATGCCTATCTCAGAGGAGTACTAAGAACAAGTATTGAATAGCCTTGAATAACATACATCACAGCATGACATTATTATTTATACACTTGAGATTTATATGGGATTCTATGGACATGTTACTATTTGCGTCCTGGCCCATGACAGGTGGGGAAAAGGCTGACCAATTCCATCGTCCTTTCCTGCTCCCTTCTTCAAGGAGTCATTTGTATGGTGTGGCTAGGAACATCTCCTCCTTTCCCACATTTGGACATGCAGTCACTGAGTGAAGAGATAGTGGCAAAATGTAATGAAGGATCTGTCACCATGTTTTATATTGCTTTGGGCTATATGGGACTTCTGTCCCTCATCAGCTTAACTGTGGCTTTCCCAGCCAGGAAGTTACCTGACAGTTTCAATGAAGCCAAGTTCATCACCTTCAGCATGCTGATCTTTTGTAGTGTTTTTGGTTGTCTTTTGTTCCAACCTACTTAAGCACCAAAGGGAAGTACATGGTAGCCGTGGAGATCTTCTCTATCTTGTCTTCAAGTGCAGCATTACTGGGTTGTATTTTTCCCCAAAATGTTATATTATTGTGCTGAGACCTGAGCTGAACACAAAGGAGCAGCTAATAAAGAGAAAGAATTAAAGAATCTAACTGTGGTACTGTACACTACATTTGATGAATTAATTTAAAAGAAAAAATAGAAGATACAATCTATGATAATGAGGTCACTGCTCCCTTCCAGGATTGTGTTCTCCTAACTGTAGTTTGTAACATTTAGGGCATAATCCTAAATAGGTCTAATCAGAACTCATTTAGTAAATGGGACTTGCTCCTGGGAAAGGGCTAATTCATACTTTGTCCATTGTTAAGACTTTTCTCCCTTAATCCACAGGTCATATCAATTAATTTTGGTCTACATTTCAGTATTTATGTCTTATGTATTTCACATTTATTGAGAATGTAGAGGAATGAGTTTGAATTTGGTCCATTTGGTAACGAGAACGCTGTCTCTTAAGATATGATTGTAATTGTGATGGATGTGTCATGAGTATTGCTTTGGACATTTCCCACGACAACAGGGCTTCCACATAGCAGTTTTCCACAGGAAGTTGCCACACACCCCTCCCCTGGACCAGTAGGGCTTTTGCATTATTTCTGCATTTTTTTTTAAAAAGCACTAGAATATTGTTCTATCAATTCACCTTTGGAATGGTAAATGCAACAGCTTATCTGAATGCCCAGTTTTCAATTTTAAAAAAAGAAACGTCTCTATCCTCTTCCCTTATGAAGAGGATATGGCTTTTTCCTTTTATGTCCACAAGGGAAGAGTCTGGAGACTTACTTTTTTAAAGAAGAAAGGTCACATTACATTTTTACCTGCGGAACCCATTATTACAATGATATTTTGATATAACAATATTCTAGTGCTGATTTGCTTTTTTAAAATAAAAGCACCCCCATTGGCAGGGGAAAGAATTGGATGCCACAAGGACAGAGTCTGTGGGGGGGGGGGGAAGCTGTTACCTGAGGTGGGTAATCCAAATGCCCCACACACACACACACACACACAGAGCCACCATCCCAGCTCTACTTAATATTTCACAAAACTTTAGATGTTATCAGGGTTGAAAAAGGTCAGAGAAAAGCTGGGAAACTGCCAGAGGTGCACAAATGCACCTCAGTGCTGTGTGAAAGCAGAAAAAAACTTTCCAATAGCCTTGGACTCGGGGCAGATATCCCATATGGAATGCAGGAGGATCAAACTTCCCATGTCAAGTGAGCTGTACGAGCTGTTGTTTTCATGTATGTTATTTTTCCTTAGACCTCATGGCCATAACTGGGGGGGGGGGGGGCAGGAGAACAGCCGGCGCCCCTGCTGCATGCAAAGAGAGAGACAGAACTGCCTCTCCTGTAGGCACCTCTGTGCTGGGTAGGCAATGCAATTCTGCCACACTCTCTGCATGCCTCAGGGGTGGCAGCTGCCCTCCTTGCTCCCCTAGCTCCCCTAGGGTTGCCAGGTCCCTCTTCACCACTGGCGGGAGGTTTTTGGGGCGGAGCTTAAGGAGGGCAGGGTTTGGGGAGGGGAGGGACTTCAGTGCCATAGAGTTCAATTGCCAAAGCGGCCGTTTTCTCCAGCTGGTCTCTATCAGCTGGAGATCAGTTGTAATAGCAGGAGATCTCCAGCTAATACCTGGAGGTTGTAGGAAACAATAGCACAAGGTTCAAAAAAGATTGCAATAAGTATATTAACACAATAACAGATAAGTGACAAATTGTGAAAAATCACCAAGTGTAACAGTGCAAAAATGACAATGACTACTGTCATTGTACATTGAGAGACAAATTGTTTGTATTTTTGTATTGTAGTCATTGTCATTTTTGCACTGTTACACTTAGTGATTTTTTACAATTTGTCACTTATCTGTTATTGTGTTAATATACTTGTTGCAATCTTTTTTGAGCCTTGTGCTATTGTTTCCTACTACCATTTTGTTATAGCATAGGTGTATTTTTCCTTCCAGTACCTGGAGATTGGCAACCCTAGTTATGGCCCTGTTAGACCCTCCTCTCATTTCATCTTCTTCTGAGATGTTTGTTCCCTATCCTGTTGCACCTTTGCCTCCACCCAGTTTATGAGAAAACAAGGTTGTAAAATGGGTGGGGCTGTGCCATAAGAGAGGCACAGAAGAGACTACAAATGCTGGATCTGCCTCTCAGCCATTGATCTTTGTTTTGGCAGTTGCCCATCTACTTTCTTTTTCTAGGATACAACAATGTGGGAATAACTGGTCACCTTTTAGGGACAAGCAGGAATTTTCAGAATCTCTTTCATATCATTTTTGAAGGGGATGTCTTTTACCAGCTTCACATTGTTCTTAGGGTTTGGGGTTTAGCATTAATATATCTGATCCGATAGGGCTTGTTAGGGCATACCTTGGGGTGTTAACTACAGTATTGGCTGTTAGCGCATAGGTACCGACATCTAGCAAGCCCTCTGAGACAGCAATGGATTAGAGGAAATTTCCTAAGGCAAAACCCTATTGGCTGTCGCAGAAAGGGGAGGGGGAGGGGTCAGCTTGGTATAGCACAGTCATGTCCAAAGTCCGGCCCGGGGGCCAATTGAGGCCCCTGGGCTGGTTTAATACGGCCCCCCAGCCTGTTTTGCAGAGAAAGAAAAGGGAGCGCATGGGGGCTGCGCCTGTGCTTTGCATCCCCGAACGAGGGGGCGACGCTTGGGCGGAGGGTTGCCTCGATTGGCTGTCTCAGCCCCACCCCCCGGAATAAAGGCCAGCGAGTCTGAAACCCTAGAGAGGCCACTTCCTTCTTACCCAGAGCCCGCGCGTGGGGACACGGCCTTTCTTGTTCTGACACATGGAAAAGCAGCAGCACCTCCTCCCGAGTGGGTCAAGGGGGATGCTGAGGATGGGTTGGGGGGGACTCGAGAGTGGGAAAGGTGGGGGGAAGGGAAATGCAAGGGAGGTCAGAGTCTGGCCCCAATCCGGGAGAGGAAAGACAGCCACACACACACACACAAACACCGAAAAGCCTGGGAGTGGGGGGGCTGCTCCATCTGGCTCTCCTCTTTCCTTCTTCCTCTCTGCAGAAGGGTGGGGTGGGGGAGATGCAGCCCCTTCCCTGCATTGCGGATGCCTTGCGAGGAGGAAGAGTTCCTGCTCCCTCCCTACAGAAGGAAGGTTGGAGATTTAGAAGCTGGGGAGCGTCCAGTGAGCTGAAAGGGGCTTTGGGGAAAGGAAGGAATGTAGCCATGGTTTTTGTGGTGCAGTCTGTGGTTATAGGCATAATAAGTATGCCGTTTGCAATAAACTTTGCATAAAATAGTTAATTTGCATTTAATTAATTTAATTAAGAATGTCAGGCAAAATGGTCGGCCCTCACGCATATTCACTTCATCAAATCTGGCTCTCTTTGAAAAAGGTTTGGACACCCCTGGTATAGCAGATGAACACTTAATAAATTGGTGGACTCATGAGGCTGGTTTATACTGAAATGATCCATTTGCCCATTAGCATCATCTGCATGGACTGGCAATAAGGTTTTATATATATGAAAGCACATCCCTAGTGATGATCCCCACCCCCAGGTGCCGGACATCAGCTGGCAACCCTAAGCAAGGTTGGGAACCCAAGGTTGGGTGGGAACCCAAGGTTGGGAACCCAAGGTTCAGGGGAGATGGGTAAAGGCCTGATCTGGGGAACATCTGCAGAGGCAATTACCTCCCTCCACAATTAGATAAATCACTGCAATTCATTTTCTTGGGCAACACACTAGCAAACAATGAATAAGCAAGCCTGAAAATGGTTATAAACACTCCCTTAGCCACTGAAACCTTGGGGAAGAGAATAGGTGGGGCTCTGTCAGCTTGAGCTTGTACATTTTGCCTTGTGAAGCTGACTTGTGTTCAGAGTATTTGTAATTGCAGCTGTCATTCAAGACCTCCATTTGCATGGCATTGATTCTTTAGCTTATAAATTAAGAAGTGTATTGACAGATTCATCCACCATCCAAGGTATCTGGATTAAGTTGGCTGAAACTGTAGACAGACGCAGGGAAGGTTAGATCCAGAATCAAAGGTTGCTTGCAGATGTTGAGGCAGATAGTGTTGCTGCTGCTTCCAATAGTATGCAAAGTGAAATCTAGAAAGTGCCCAGTGGAGGACTCCATCCCTATTCCACATGAATGGTACCAGCCAGGGAATCTCCTCATTGGTGGGGTTGCTTCTCTGACCATTTACTATTTTAATGAAGTAACCTTCAATGGTCATCCTTCACAGAAGTTGTTCGAGGTACCACAGTAAGGAATCAACATTTTTCTCCTCTTATCCTCTGGACTCTGAACTCTGATCTGGAGACCCGGGTTTGTTTCCCCACACCCACATGTGAAGACAGCTGGGTGACCTTGGGCCAGTCACAGTTCTCTCGGAATTCACTCAGCCCCACCTACCTCACAAGGTGCCTGTTGTGGGGAGGGGAAGGGAAGGTGATTGTAAGCCAGTATGATTCTTCCTTAAGTCGTATAGAAAATTGGCATATAAAAACCAATTCTTCTTCTTCTTCCTTGGACATCTTAATCCCTAATAATATTTTTAATGCTTCACCACAGATTCCCCTTCTCTAATCTGCTTCCACTCTCACAATGAGGGGGTTTTTTTTGTACTGTTTTAGAGGAGGAGTTGAGAGCATAGGAAGAAGAAGAATAGTTGGTTTTTATATGCCAACTTTCTCTACCTTTTAAGGAGAATCAAACTGTCTTACAATCGCCTTCCTCTCCCCACAACAGACAGCTTGTGAGGTATGTGGGGCTGAGAGAGTTCGGAGAGAACTGGGACTGGCCCAAGGTCACCCAGCAGGCTTCATGTGTAGGAGTGGGGAAACCCACCCAGTTCACCAGATTAGAGTCCATCACTCAAGGAGATAAATGCCAGCAGGACTTGTCACACCAAATGTACATGTAGTTTGAAATGCACAAATTCTATATGGAGCATATTTATGAGGTTGTGGAAAATGGGAAACTTTCAAGGCGACAAACCTATGAGAGATTGTGAAGCATGGAGAAAATGACAACGTATTTTCTACATAACTTCACAAAATTGGAATTCGTATTGTTTTATAATGCTGAGAAAGGTGAATGGGCCAGGAGACAAACAATGGGAAGAGTTGTTAAAACTCTCTGACAGAACCTTCTATAAACCGATCCAACATGATCCTACCAAGTACATTCTTTCTGTTATTAAAGTTGGAGGATTGCAACAGACAAAAAATAATTCAGAAGATATCAAAATGGTGTCTTAATTAGCTGGCGGACCATCAATTGTTATTCTGGAACTGTTATATTTTAACAGAATTTACTTATTGTCAGGATGTTCAGAAATTGTTAGTCTTTTTGAGGATGGTTTGCAATTTATTTGTTATTAGGACATTCAGAAATGTTTACACTTTACTGGGATTTTTTGTGCTGCATATTATAACCATTTGTTTTTAAACAATTAAGGATAATTTTTTGTCCGGCCTCTGATATTCAGGACCTTTTGTGGTTTCTTATGGAGCTCTTTCTTCTTTTTCATTCTTATTCCTTTTGTTTTATAATGATGACAAAGGTGAACAGGCCAGGGAATGAATGAATAATAAAAAGAGTAGTAAAAAATTGGTCCCCGTGGTTGATGTTAGTACTAATGATGATACAGAATAGTCCACAAGACTGCATGCCAGTAGGCTGGAAACAGAGATGAACTCCAGGCAACACCCAGGCTTCTTGGATGCCATGAAAGCAGGCAACAGCTTGGAATAAACAAAACTATCAAAAATGAACACATGAACATATGAAGCTGCCTATATTGAATCAGACCCTTGGTCCATCAAAGTCAGTATTGTCTACTCAGACTAGCATCGGCTCTCCAGGGTCTCAGGTAGAGGTCTTTCACATCACCTGCTTGCCTAGTCCCTTTAACTGGAGATGCCGGGGACTGAACTTGGGACCTTCTGCCTGCCAAACAGAGGCTCTACCACTGAGCCACAGTCCATCCCCACAATGGGGATATAAATGGGAATATACACAGCTGGATTTAAAAGATAGCTCCTGCACAGCAATTAAGTGGCATGCAATTTCAGATTGTCAAACTTGCAGCCTTTTCCAGTTTCTCACCATCATACTCTCTAGTTGAACTTTTCTATCCAGTAAACTCTCTTGATGTCATTTTGTACTGTGTTTTGTCCCTCCCAGTACCTTTTAATATTCTTCATGGTTTTCTTCTCTATATCTCAGCTACCATATTTTCTTCTTTATTGTAATGCTAAAATCTGAGGATAGTTTCATGATTTGGCATGAAAGTTAGCTTGTCCTTCAGACCTAATAGTGGCCGTCCTCAAACAAAGAAGCTTCAAGAGGAGAATGTGTGTGTGTGTGTTTGTGTGTTTAAAGTGCTGTCGAGTTCCTTTTGACTTATGGAGAACCAATGAATAAACATCCTATTGTTAACAGCCTTGCTCAGGTCTTGCAAACTGAGGGCTTTGGCTTCCTTTATAGAGTCAATCCATCCTATGTTGGATTTTCCTCTTTTTTTGCTGCCTTCAACTTTTCCTCGCATGATTATCTTTTCCAGTGAGTGTTGTCTTCTCATAATGTGATCAAATTATGACAGCCTCAGTTTAGTCATTGTAGCTTCTAGGGAGAGTTTAGACTTGATTTGATTTAGAAGAAGAAGAAGGAGAGTTGTTTTTTATATGCCGATTTTCTCTACCACTTAAGGGAGAATCAAACCGGCTTACAATCTCCTTCCCTTCCCCTCCCCACAACAGACACCCTGTGAGGTAGGTGAGGCTGACTGAGCTCTAAGAGAACTGTGACTAGCCCAAGGTCATCCAGCTGGCTTCATGTGGAGGAGTGGGGAAACAAAATCCAGTTCATTAGATTAGCCTCTGCCGCTCATGTGGAGGAGTGGGGGGATCAAACCTGGTTGTCCAGATCAGAGTCCACCGCTCCAAACCACTGCTCATAACCACTAAACCCACTTATTTGTCTTTTTGGTATTCCACGCTATCTGTAAAACTCTCCTCCAAAACCACATTTCAAATGAATTTCTTCCTCTCAGCATTCTTCATTGTCCAAATTTCATACCCATACATGGCAACAGGGAATAATATGGCATGAATTAACTTAATCTTGGTCACCAGCAACACATCCTTACACTTAACAACCTTTTCTAGCTGCTTCATGGCTGCCCTTCCCAGTCTCCATCTCCTTCTGATGTCTTTTTTGCAATTTCCCTTTTGGTTGATGGTGGAGTCAAAGAAAAGAAAAAGCTGAACAATTTCAATTTCTTCATTGTCAACCATGAAGTTATATAATTACCCAAAAGTCATTATTTTTGTCTTCTTGATGTTCAGCTGCAATCCTGCTTTGGCACTTTCTGCTTTAAGTTTCATCAGTAGTTGTTTGAAGTCTTCACTACTTTCTGCCAATAATGTGATATCATCAGCATATCTCAAACTCGGTTCTTGTAGGTTATCCGGGCTGTGTGACCGTGGTCTTGGTATATTCTTTCCTGACGGTTTGCCAGCAGCTGCGGCAGCCATCTTCAGAGGAGTAACACTGAAGAACAGTGTATCTCAAACTGTTCATGTTCCTCCCCTTAATTTTCACTCTACCATCATTTAAATCTAACCCAGCTTTCCTTATGATATGTTCTGCATACAGATTGAATAGACAAAGTGATAAAATACGACCTTGTCTGACACCTTTGCCAATTGGAAGCCATTCAGTTTCTCCATATTCTGTCCAAACAGTAGCCTCTTCTCAAAACAATCACATGCTGTGGCACACCCATTTCTTTTAAAACCAGCCATAGCTTTTCATGATCCACACAGGTAAAAGCTTTTATGTAATCTACGAAACACAAGTTGATTTTCTTCTGAAATTCTCTGGTATGCTCCAGAAACCATGGTAAATTTGCAATATGATCTCTATTGCCTCTTTCTTTTCTGAATCCAGCTTGAACATCTAACATTTCTTGTTCCATATATGGTAACGGTCTTTGTTTTATGATTTTGAGCATCACTTTACTAGGGTGAGAAATTAATGTGATGATCCAATAGTTGCTGCAATTTTTGAAGTCTCCATTTTTCAGAATTGGAATGTTAATTGAGTGCTTCCAGACTATGGGCCATTGTTTTGTTTTCGTATTTGTTGGAATATTCTTGTTAAGATGTTGATGGATTCCCTTTCTGTGACTTGGAATAGCTCTATTGATATCCCATCTACTGATGATGATTTGTTTCTTCCAATTTCTCTGAGTGCAGCTTTTGTTTCACTTTCTAAAACTGTAGGTTCTTCGTCAACAGATTCTTCCTGGAAGGAATCTGTCAGCCTTTCATCTCTTGTGTATACTTCTTCAGTGTAATTTCCCCATCTTTTCTTTATTTTGTCCTGTACAGTTAATGTATTTTCATGTTGATCTTTCAGCATGCCTAACCATGCTTGAAATTTCCATTTGATTTATTGGATCTTGTGGAACAGATCTCTTGTACTTTTGTTTTAGTGGTATTCTATTTTTGTTGTTCTCTTGCATTTTTTTACACTGGATATAATAGTTCTCCTGGTCTGTACATGCCAGTTACTGGAATGTTGCATTTAGACTTTTGATTCTGTTTTTGTCACTGCTTACTTTTGCTTCTCACCTACCTTTAGCAATTTAAGAGTTTTATCAGTCATCCGTCGAGGCATTGTAAACACTAATAAATAATTGCAGCTGAAGCTTTCAGTGGCAAAAGCCCAGTTCCCTAGATGCACAAAACAATTCTCCTATTAAGGACATTGAACTGTCTTTACAGACTGATGACAAAGTTCTACCAACACATCCTGGCCTTGGCGTTTGCAGTCAATGAGATCAATGAGAATCCCAAGATCTTGTCCAATGTCACTCTTGGGTTCCACATCTATGACAGCTACTATGATGCAAAGATGACGTATCATGCTACTCTGGAACTGTTGTTCAGATTCCACAGATATTTTCCAAACTATGAATGTGACATGCAGAAAAATGTAATGGCCATCATCGGAGGATTTCACTCTGATATTTCCTTCTATATGGCAAATATCCTACATCTTTACAAGATTCCACAGGTAGGGTCTGTGCATGGGGCTGATTTCATAAACTCTTTTCTTTAGGATTAAGAAGAGCCCTGCTCAAGTAGACAAGTTATCCATCTAGTTTAGCATCCTGTTTCACAAAGTGGCCAGGCATTTGCCTTGGAGAGCCAACAAACTTGGTATAGAAGCTAATGGGTTCCCTTGATGTTGACTACATGATTATTGGCAAAATATATTGTTGCCTGGTAAACCATTGAAGAAAACAAAGATGTCTGTCTGTCCCTTGACTACTGGGCTTACCTGGCCTTGGGGGGGGGGGCTTCTGTAGTTGTTGACATTGACCAGAGGACTGTCACAGTGGATGGAGATCCCACCCACAAATGAGGTAGCTGCACCAAACTTTCAGAATATGGCAAAGACAACAAAAGCAGTCCCACAAATGGGAAGTGATGGGAGATAGCAAGAAATGTCACTTGTTGCTCTATCAATTTTGGAAGTCCTGCTATGGTGACCCAGGTGTGCTTCTGGCATGCCCACCGTTGGCTTTATGCCTCACCAAGCAACTGAGGAGGTGACCACAGGGGTGGGGTCCAGAGGGGCTGACATGCCCCTTTGAAGCCTTGGAGAAACATGTTAGCGTTGGCACCAAATGATGGATGAGCCAATGGGGTTGCTAGGGGTGGGCAGGAGCAGGACAGCCATCCCCATTGGCTTCAACCTCTCACACAGCTTCTGTTGCCCTAACAGTCTGGGGCCTATCCCACATTGTATGCCCTCTTTAAAAGCGGGCCAGAAGACATGCCAGGGAGAAGAGAAAGAGTCTTACCCACAGGCAGACAGTGGGGCTTGCGGACAGGAGGAGTACAAGCGTTCTTACTATCCCCTTTCCTTGTGATTCTGAAACTGGATGCTCCTGAGCAAAAGCCAATATAAAGGCAGAGCAGGGTGCTCAGTATGGCCCCCACTATGCCTCTCCATGTCTCCCCTGATAGGGATGACAGTGGCCCACAATCCCTCAGAAGAGTTTTTATATGGAAGCAGTGGGTCTCAAGAAGCACTGGGTAGTACAATATAGCTTTTTGAAGATTTTTTCCTATGACTTGTTCCCAGAAATTGTACCATATTCCAATGATCTGGGAAAATGTGGCCATAAATGGTGAACATTCTCATCTCTAAAGTATCTTTGCTTGTCTCTTTAGCTCCCATATGGCTCATTTGCCCCTGAGGGAGATGCAAGACAACTGAGCTCCTTTTTTCACATTGTTCCTAATGCATCCCATCAGTATATGGGGATTATCTGGTTGCTTCAGCATTTTGGATGGAAGTGGGTGGGGCTCTTTGCTGCAGATGACGATGGTGGAGAACATTTTCTGCAAGTCCTGGAGCCACTGCTCTCTCAGAATGGAATCTGTTCGGCCTTCACAGAAAGGGTCTTAGACCGAGAACATGTGGATTCCTTTCTTGATCTCATTGGTTTAATCTCAAATATATATGCGCCTCTCACAGATAGCAAAGTCAATGCATTTGTCCTCTATGGAGAATCTTTGACTATTCCAGCACTCAATGCTCTTATGATACTTGGCAATCCTAGATATAAGGAAAATATCTCATTTAGAAAGGTGTGGGTAATGACTGCCCAGATTAATTTTGCAGTATCAGGCGTTCAGAGGGAATTGGATTTTGAATATTTCCACTGTGCTATTGCCTTCAAAATTCACTCAAATAAGCTTCTAGCATTCCACAAATTTCTTCAGGACATACAACCTTCTGGGAAACCTGAAGATGGTTTCTTCAAGGACTTCTGGGAGCAAGCATTTGACTGTACATTTCCAAATGCCTTGGAGCCAACAAATGTTAATGATACATGTACTGGGGAGGAGAGGCTGGAGAACCTCCCAGGGCCTGTTTTTGAAATGTGCATGAGTGGCAACAGTTACACCATCTATAATGCTGTCTATGCAGTGGCACATGCTTTGCACTCTGTGTATACTTCCAGATCAAACTGCAAATCAAAGGTGGACAGGAAAGAAGCTGTATTTCAAGATCTTCAGCCTTGGAAGGTAGTACTTTCTCAATAATTTCTCATTGTTATGAAGACGTGTTTAAGTTTTGAGGTTGTTTTGAACAACCTGCATTCATTCAAACTTCTGCATTTATGTTAGAGGAAATTTTCACAATGAAACATCAAGCCATTGCATATCTTTTTGTCTATGTTGCTGTGCCATAGGGCATACTTTGCAACTGATATACTCATCAGATGAAGCCGGAGATTAATGAGAGGTGTTAAAAGAGCTGAACTTTGGGATGTCCAGCCTTGGCTGGTAATATTTCCACAAGCTCACTCTCTCTGTACTGCTCATACAGCTATAGCCTTGAACAGAAAATAAGGGAATAAAAATGCCATCCTTAGTGTTATTCTTTTGATATTTAATTATTGCCCCTATAAATTTTGCCACAGACAGAGTAACAAAATCATTTGTATCTGATAGTAGCCATGTTACCTGTGCCTTCGTACTGCCAGATGCCTCATTGGACCTCTCCATATTTTTAATTATAGGATTAATTAAACTGGCCCTCATCTCGTTAAATATAGGGCACTCCATGATCATATGTTCAATAGTTTCATATGTTATAGTGAGCATCTACATGTTCTGTGTGCATATCGCACTTTTTATATCTGCCCTCCAAAACTGCCAAAGGAAGGGCATTCATTCTTGCCAAAGTAAATGCTCTTCTGAGTTTTGGTATTGTCAGGTGATAGAAATATTCCGTCAGTTGCATCGGAAGGGCATCCATCCTCTGTTTTATCGGTTCCAACTGTTTTGTGCTTATTTCTCAGAGAGAAATGCCAAGGTCACACCCAGGTAATGCTTGTTGTGGGTTCTTTTCTTAGTTTCTCTAACACTTGTTGCTTTCTTCCGGTATGTATTCCCTTGGCTTTTTTGTGATCTTGGATTATACAAGTATTTTCTTATTAAATAATGATCTTCCCACCCCACCCATTTTTTGGATATATTTTATTTTTATATATACAGTCATACACATGAAATAAAGGGGGAAATCCTTACCAGGCTGATTCCATGTGTTTTACAATATTTTGCCAAATGGGGGGAAAGGCCTTGGCCTCTACTGTATGTCCTGTTATGGGGGCCCCAGAAGAACTGGTTGGGTCAGTGGGATGACAGGATAGTGGACTAGATAGTCCACAAGATACTCCTGATATGGAATTGAAAAATAGTTCAACTGAAAGTCTCAGTCCAGATGAAATTACACTGAAGGGAAACATAAAGGAAAAACCTTTGTAAATCTTGGCATGAAACATCAATATGCTTGTGTCTGTTCTCTCCTTCAACTAGGTCCACCCATTCCTTCAAGGAGTTGTATTTAATAACTCAGCAGGTGAAACAATATCCTTTACTAATGACAGAAGAATGGGAGCTACACTGGACATAATGAATTTGGTCACGTTCCCAAACAAATCCTTCGAGTTGGTTAAGATTGGAAGGGTGGATCCCAATGGTGCTGAAGGGAAAGAATTAATTATTCATGAGGATATGATTGTCTGGCCAAGAAGTTTTAACAAGGTGATGGTTTTAAGGTACAAGCTGGAGAGCTGCAAGGACTTATGGGGGCATCTGCTTTCCCTTCCCCCACTCCATTCATTTCTCCCACACAATATTTTCTCTTTCCCTTCCCCCTAAACCCATATCTTCTCCCCTTTCCCTGCTTCCTTTGCTTCTTTCCACCCAACAGCCAACCTACTTTTATCTGCACCCTGTCTCCAGCTTTCCCTCCTTTCCTTCCTCTGAAGCCTGAATCTGGGGAAACAATGGCTTTGTTATGTGCCAGCCACTTGGCAAGGCCCAGTTGCATAATGGGAAATCCACAAAGAGTTGAAACTCTAAATGCTATACCACACTGACTTTTGTGGATTGGCTGCTGTAGCAAGCAGGCCGACCTTGTGGATTCATGCAAATTATGTGATAGCAAATTGTCTAATGGTGGCTGCTGGTGCTGGTCTCAGTGGCCCAAACAGCCCTATAAAGGGCCTCCTCAAAGGCCCAAACAGCCCTGTAAATGGCCATATCTTGTCACCCTACTCATAGAAACCAAGGCTTGAAGGCTGGCAATACTGTTGTGTTTACTAAAGCTACAGGCACTGCTACTATTATTTCTGAGGAGGAGAGTTAACTCCTAATGGACTTTATTTAGATTTCAGAGTTGTTTCTGTAAACCTGGGATTTTTTCAGGTTTGTACAAATGCCTGTGTTGTCTTTTCATACCTCCAATCTCCATGTTTGACTGTGTGGATCATGAAAAGCTATGGCTGGTTTTAAAGGAAATGGGTGTGCCACTACATCTGATCATTTTGATGTGCAACCTGTACTCTGGACAAGAGGCCACAGAACAGAATATGGAGAAATAGAATGGTTTCCAATTGGCAAAGGACTCAGACAAGGATGTATTTTATCTCCCTATCTCTTCAATCTATATGCAGGACATATAATTAGGAAAGCTGGATTAAATTTAGATGAAGGTGGAGTGAAAACTGGAGGAAGGAACATTAATAATTTGAGATATGTTGATGACACTACATTATTGGCAGAAAATAGTGAAGATTTGAAACGACTACTGCTGAAATTTAAAAGAGAAAGTGCCAAAGCAGGACTACAGCTGAACATCAAGAAAACAAAAGTAATGACTACAGGAGAATTACACAATTTTAAGGTTGACAATGAGGAAATTGAAATTGTTCAAGACTTTCTATTCCTTGGCTCCACCATCAACCAAAAGGGAGACTGAAGCCAAGAAATCAGAAGGAGATTGAGAATGGGAAGGGCAGCCATGAAGGAGCTAGAAAAGATTTTGAAGTGTAAGGATGTGTCAATAGCCACCAAGACTAGATTAATTCATGCCATCGTATTCCCTATTACTATGTATGGGTGTGAAAGCTGGACAGTGAAGAAAGCTGCTAGGAAGAAAATAGATTCCTTTGAAATGTGGTGTTGGAGGAGAGTGTTACGGATTCCGTGGACTCCCAAAAAAACAAATCAATGGGTTATAGACCAAATCAATCCTGAACTGACCCAAGAAGCTAAAATGACTAAACTGAGGCTATCGTATTTTGGTCATGTCATGAGACGACAAGAGTCACTGGAAAAGACAGTCATGCTAGGAAAAGTTGAGGGCAGCAGGAAAAGAGGAAGACCCAACAAGAGATGGATTGACTCAATAAAGGAAGCCACAGCCTTCAGTTTGCAAGATCTGACCAAGGCTGTCAAAGATAGGACATTTTGGAGGACTTTCATTCATAGGGTCGCCATGAGTCGGAAGCGACTTGATGGCACTTAACACACACACACACACACACAATCTCCACATTATCTACAGATCTGGCCATGTTAAGCATTAGATATATAGATTTGGATGACTGGAGCTGGAAAGGTCCATATTCTGGATCTTTTATGTCAAGAAAGCTCTATCGTTCACATTCAGAAACTAATAAGAGACTGTACTTCAAACTGCCAAATTATGGTATTCCTGTCAACATCTGAAAACATGTGAAACACTCTGAAATCTTGTCCATGCCTTCCTTAAAATTTGGAGGCTTTGTGAGCGAGCCAGATAACATTTTTACTATGGACTGAGGGCTGAGTAATACATTTCCTTGTTTTCTATGTTATCTCAGAAAAGAGAGATGCTGCAAAAATTATATTGTGAGCAGAAATAGACTAGCAGGTCACTGAACCTCTAATGTTCTGGGAAATTACATTCCAACTGCTGCCTTGTAACTCTTCATACTTTTGGATAGGGACTACCTCTGTCTTTATGCAATTACCACTGCAAACCTGGCTACCAGAAGAAAAGGAAAGAAGGGGAGAAATTTTGCTGCTATGACTGTGTTCTGTGTCCAGAAGGGAAGATCACAGAACAGGAGGGTAGGTGAGGTGTGGCCACCTGTGCGCATCATTATTTTGATGATCCAGTTAACTCTTTCTTTATTCCAGCACCACACCGTCCCCCAAAAAAAGAATAGGAGAGGCTGTGGCTCAGTGGTAGAGCATCTGCTTGGCATGCAGAAGGTCTCAGGTTCAATCCCCGGCATCTCCAGTTAAAGGGACTAGGCAAGTAGATGATGTGAAAGACCTCTACCTGAGACCCTGGACTGCCACTGCCGGTCTGAGTAGACAATACTGGCTTTGATGGACAATGGTCTGACTCAGTATAAGGCAGCTTCATGTGTTCATATGTGTTCAATATACATGATAATGAGATATGGGATAAACTTGAGTTTTTATGAAATGAAATAGCTGATTTGCACCACCAAACTGTCCATTCAAATTATTAAGTGCTGCCCACAGTGGTGCAATGCCACCCTGGCTTCAAACTTGGCCAACATCTCTTATCCAAACCTGTTAACTGCGACTGGTAGCCATTTCCTCCCACAACCACCCACTGAAGAAGCTGAGGGTTAGTCTGACGATGTTCAGCACTGATGGAGTCTCCTCCACTAGCCACCCAGCCATTCCTATGAACGATGGGCTGCTTTATGAACCGCCTTTCTTCCTGAGACATCTCAGGATGCTCACAAATTAGCCCTACATGTTTTATGACAACATAGGTTACGCCTGCCATTCCTAGACACCAAGCCTGTTCATTCTACCTCAACCAAAGTATCACAAAAATCAACCCCCCCAAAAAAAAGATACCCAAGAACAGCCAATTTGAGGAGGATAAAAAGGGTTATTCCTGCACTATTCTAAACTGTGGGTGAGCATACAGCAAATGCCTGAATGGAGAAGGCAAAGTATGTTTATAAGCACCTGTGGTGTTTCATACAGCTTAGTGCTGCAGCTAGCTATGGACGAGGGATCCAAGGTCTTCTGCTACAGCAGGATACCTCTCCCTGGTCGCCATGTACCCACACCACTGCTTGGCATGGCATTTGGGAAAAATGCAGGGGAAATAGTCATTGTGCCAATGGCGTGATGCTACTTCCAGTGCTAATCTGGGGAAACCATAGAGCTTTAGTGAATCCTCGATCACCACCTTGCTGTAATGACATCACTTTCAGTTTGTGCTGGAAGTGACATTGCAATGTTGGAGTGGCAGCAGTCTGCATTCCCCTGCCCCCCTGAGACTCCTTCCTGTTGCCAGCTCTCATCTGGCAGTCCTACTATAGACTTCTCTGGATCATGGCCCCACTCAGTGCTTGGAGGTTGCAGTCTGCCCTTCAGGGTCACTCTAAAGTCTAGCTCCAACTATCCACTGGCTTGCCCAGGGCTTCAATACCCTGAAAGATGCCCTACCAATTTCAGCTAGGGCTTGACTGAGACCCTCTCCTGCAAGGAACTATAACTACATATACCAGAGCAAGCATCTGGCTCAGTGAAGGAGCCCAGGGTGCAAGCCTGGCACTTCTTCGCCATTGGGCTATCTCCAAGGGTTGCCAACCTCCAGGTGGTGGCTAGAGATCTCCTGCTATTACAACTGATCTCCAACCTATAGAGATCAGTTCACCTGGAGAAAATGGCAATTGGACTCTATGACATTGAAGTTCATCCCCTCCTCAGGCTCCACCCCCAGAATCTCCAGATATTACCCAACCTGGAGCTGGCAACCCTACTACCTTCACTGGTCCTTCCAGGTGTGAGTGTGTGTGTGTGGGGGGGTGGAGAATAGGCTCGGGAAGTTCCTGGAGATATAAGGGTGGTGCATGGGAAGGGTGGAGTTTGGTAGGATGCTCAGCAGGGATGGTATGCCATAGTGTCAACCCTCTGAACCTTCTCTTTTCTCTAAGGGAACTGATCTCTCTTGTCTGGAGATCAGCTGTAAAACTGGGAGAACTCCAGACACCACCCAGAGGTTGGCAACTCTAAAGGAGACCTTGGGCCCAGTTTTCTGGGTCTGGCTCTATGAGAGTGAGGGGAAGGAGTTCCTTGGCTCTGGATGTGGGTCCAGTCTGGTGAACTGGGGCTGCCAAGCTGAAATTCCAAGCCTCTGGGATGAACTGAGGACAAGCCTTGGTGCGCACAAGCATCACACTGGGGCATTTATGTCCCTTCTGGGAAAAACTGGAAGTGATATAGGTGACTCTCTAGCATTTTGCAAAAAAAAGAGAGAATTTTATGAAATGCTAGAACATCCCCTATGTTTCCCTATGACACTTCTAGTTTTTCCCAGAAGTGACATAAGTGTGCTGGTGCAAAGCTGTTGTGCATTCATTTCCCCATTTAATCTTCCTGGTGCCTGAGGCACCGACAGGCAACAAGAGAGAATGATCGGAGGCCTCCAAATCTGCCCCCACGGTGGTTCCTAGCTCATCCTGTACATCTTCTTAGGAGTGTCTTCCCATATCTGAGTCCAGTTGAGACCTTCAAGTGTTCCACACAAAAAAAGTTTTTGCAGCATCCCCTATCTCACTTCCATTTTCTATGACAAGTGATGTAAGTGTACTGACTTGAAGCTGGCATGAATTCATGCCCCCCATTTCTTCCCACTGGTGAAAAGTCACCTGCAAAGAATTATGGGAGGCTTCCCAATCTGTCCCCAAGGTGATCCCTACCTCCTCCTGTTCATCCTTTGAGGAGTAGAGTTGCCAGCTCCAGGTTGGGCAATACCTGGAGATTTTGGGGGTGGAGCATGAGGAAGGTGGGGTCTGAGGAGAGGAGGGACTTCAATGGGGTATGCCATAGAGGCCACCTTCCAAAGTGGCCATTTTCTCCAGGTGAACTGATCTCTGTTGCCTGGAGATCACTTGTAATAGCGGAAGATCTCCAGCCACCACCTGGAGGTTGGCAATCCTATCTGAGGAGTCTGTTTCCAAGTCTCAGTCTGGCCCAGGAAGGTTCATGACAATTTCTTACTAGCCTCCCTCGGCTGAACAAAATCTAGTGTGATCCATGGTGCCCTATGCATCATTTGAAATGAAAGGGTGGGCACAATAGCATCCCAGCTTCAATAAGGCAATCATAATGCTCTGCCTCACTCATTAATATTAAAAAGAAGAGCGGATGAGAGCATATTAGAATGCTATCTTCAAATATACCAAAGAGTGAGAAATCAACATGAAGAATCCCTCCCTCATTGATTTTATAGCAAAGGTGATAATAAGGATTGCGCCTGAACTACTGGTCATGTGACCCTGAAATAGGATCTATTCCCTTTCCTTTTTTTAACAGATATGGAGGACTGTATCGAGTGCCCAGAAGATCAGTATCCAAGCATGGAGCATGATCGATGTGTGCCCAAGAGTCTAAGCTTTCTCTCTTACCAAGAACCTTTAGGCATCAGTTTGACTGCCATTGCTTTTACTTTTTCACTGATCACATGTTTGGTTCTAGCAATTTTCATTATGCACAAAGATAGCCCCATAGTTAAGGCCAACAACCGTGATACCACCTACACTCTCCTCGTTTCCCTCTTGCTCTGCTTCCTGTGTTCCTTGCTCTTTATTGGACAGCCCAGGAAGATGACCTGCTTCCTCCGGCAGTCCACTTTCAGCATCGTCTTCTCACTGGCTGTTTCTTGTGTCCTGGCCAAAACTGTCACTGTGGTTGTAGCATTCTTGGCTACCAAACCAGGATCCAACATGAGGAAGTGGGTGGGGAAAAGACTGACCAACTCCATAGTCCTTTCCTGTTCCCTTCTAGAAGCAGCCGTTTGTGTCGTGTGGCTAGCAACCTCTCCCCCATTCCCCAATTTTGACACACAGTCCCTGACTAGGGAGATCATAGCCCAGTGCAATGAAGGATCCATCATGCTATTTTATATTTCCTTGGGCTACATGGGATTTCTGTCCATCATAAGCTTGACTGTGGCTTTCCTTGCCAGAAAATTGCCAGACAGCTTTAACGAAGCCAAGTTCATCACCTTCAGTATGCTGGTGTTCTGCAGTGTTTGGTTGTCTTTCATTCCAACCTACCTGAGCACTAAAGGGAAATACATGGTAGCGGTGGAGATCTTCTCGATCTTGGCATCCAGCGCTGGGTTATTGGCCTGTATCTTTTCCCCAAAATGCTACATTATTGTTCTGAGACCTGATCTGAATAACAGGAACCAGCTAATTAGAAGGATGAATAAATAAAACCCTCCAATTATTCCTAATGATCATAGGCCTAACGTAAGAGCCATCTTGGGCTAAAATCGGTGTCAATTCTAGCAATTCTTCTCAGTGGGCACTTTCACACATGCCAAATAATGCACTTTCAAACCACTTTTAATGCACTTTAATGATAATTTAAAGCAGATTTTGCCATTTATCAGCCCATTCCTGAGCTGACGGTGTAGGGGAATGGTGGGGAAGAGGCGCAGCAGCGCCTCCTCCTAAACCATTTCGCCTATGCCATTAAACAAAAAAAAGCCGTTTTGCAGCTTTTTTTGTTTGTTTGTTTAACTGGGGCTTTTCGCCCCACTGAAAACAGCGAGGCTGCACCTGCTAAATAACAGGAGCAGCAATGCTGTTCCTGCCACCGGCTCAAGTGGCCGAAAGGGGATAGGGAGCCAACTAACCACAGGTTCCTCCCCCCCAACCCGCCCCCAGAACGCCCCCCTGTGCTGGCACGGCCTCTCGACGCCGTTGCCAGCGTCACAGAGAGGCTGCGCTGGTGGAGGGGGGAAGCGCACTCCAGCGGCACTTGGCCGCTGGTGAGACTGGCCTCGCTGCTGGCGTGAATGTGTGTAATCGCATGTTTACACGCATTTACGCTGGCGGTGAGGTCACGCCGCCTCCTATCGACTTTCAGCCCCATTCTCAGGAATGGCCTGTAACACAGTAAAATCCAGCTTCTAAGTGCATTGAAAGTGAATTGAGAGTGCATTATTCAGCATGTGTGAAAGTGTCCACAGTTCTATCCATTCTTCTCACTCCTCTGAAGGAAACACCACCACTATATGACTGATTCATATAAATTAATCTTCGGATTGTATGTTTGCTGAGTATCTTTCTTTAACATGTAAAATTTTAAGGACAGTTCCCTATTATAACTATGTGGCTTTTTGATCAGTTCTTTATTAAATTAACCATATACCACAATGGGATTTATCAGACTGTGAAGGATATAAATGTCCACCAATACCTATTTGCCATACTCCCTTAGTAATTCCATTGATAATTCATGAATAAAGGAACACTGAATTAATTAATCAAGAATAACCTATTTCTGTGGTTCCACAATCACCATTGCAAATCTGTATTCGTATCTTAAGTTCATAGTTTTACTTAGGAAGACCCTCAGCATCTTCCTGAATGATTGTTGCATCTTACAAATGGTGGGATATGCTTGTATGTATGCATGAACCGCTGAGTCAAAATTGACTTATGATACCCCCAACAAGGTCTTTCAAGGCAAGTGAGTTGATTTGCCATTGCCAGTCAATTTTGCAGGGAGCTGCCTGGCACAAATGGCTTACCGAACAAATTTATTTGTCCTGAATGGGTCAACTATGGGGGATTACCCCGGAGAACTTACCTTTATATCTGGGCTCAGAACGAGCTGTATTGATTATATTCTAGTAAGTTGCCATTTCCTCCCATTAATTGAGAGTCTGCATATTGTGCCTCACCTGGAAGGGAATCATCTCCCAATATTGTTATATACTAGCTCACCGTTCAAAGACGCTCACTTAGAATTGGGTTATCTGGCACAGCAGCTAACAACAGAACAGATGGGCTGTACGATTAAGTGGTCTTCAACATTAGATTCCAACATAAAGGAGATGTTTGCACAAGAAAATTTAGATACTTATATATCCGCATTTTTGGCGGATGAAGCAGGGCAAGAAGTAATGGTACTATATGATAGCTTGATTCAGAAACTGAAATATATTATGACTAAAAAGGCCCACTCCACTAGACTAGGGTGTCATAGAACATCCAAGTCTTGGTTCGATCAAGAATGCCAAGCGGCAAAGAGAGAACTAACACAGGCATATGGAAGGTATAAGAGAACAGAAGGAGAAGATAGGTTAGCTGCTCTTCAGGCTCTATCTTCCTTAAAGCAAAAATACAAGAAGCTTTTAGTAATGAAGAAAAAGAAAGAGGTAAGAGCCCTTTGGGAAAGTGTGATCCAAGCAGCTAAAGAGAAGAATTCGAGCCTCTTTTGGAAGTTAACTTCTAGTACAGGTAGGAAACATTCCTCACCTCTGGATCATCTGATTCCACCAGATACCTGGGTCACTTTCTTCCAAAATATGTATGATGACGTCATCCCTGTAAGATCAAAGTCAATGTTAGATGATACTCCCCGCTGGCCCCAAGTTTCAACGAGAGAGGTGAAATCTCTGATTGATCAGTTAAAGAGCAGAAAGGCTCCTGGCTTGGATTGCCTTCCTTCTGAGCTGCTAAAAAATAATCTTGAGTGGTGGGCACCTTTTTTGGCAGCACTATTTACTCATATAGATACTACGGGTAACATTCCCAAGGATTGGGTTGTAGCAGTGGTAGTCCCTCTTTATAAAAAAGGCAAAAGGGACGATCCAGCCAATTATAGACCAATTAGTCTATTGAGTATTATTAGCAAATTATATGCCAAGCACTTGCTAGATATATTTAAGAGCTGGCTGGAAGATGAACAAATTATTGCTGACAAACAAGCTGGTTTTAGAAGTGGTAGATCCACCATTGACCACTGTCTTGTGTTACAACATCTCTTTGAGAAGTATATAGCTAAGAGGTCAACCCCGTTATTTGCCACATTTATTGATTCAATCTCAAGGACCAGGCTATGGCCGAAACTGCAGGAGTCCACAGTGAATAAGAGGCTGTTATACCTTATGAGAGCGCTACATGACAATACATCCTTAAAGGTTAAATGTAGCAGACAAGGACATTTATCTAGATTGGTGTGTACCAAGAAAGGGGTCAAGCAGGGATGCATCTTGGACCCCTCGCTATTTATCTATTATATTGATGGTTTAGTTAGGGAGCTGAATGATTTAGATTTACATCCTCCGAAAATAGCTTATTGCCATATCTCGATCCTTTTATACACGGATGATGCGGTAATTTTATCCAGAACCAGAGTAGGCCTGAAAAGAGCTTTGATAAAATTGAAAAATTATTGTCAGGCTGAACAATTGCAGCTAAACCTTCAAAAAACCAAAATCATGATTTTTGATAAAAGACCACAGACTCAAAACTGGAGCCTAAATGGGCAAGCTATAGAACAAGTTAAAAGTTTCAAATATCTAGGGGTCATAATGCAGGACACAGGCTCAAGGGCCTCTCATTTAAATGGAGTGGCAGCTGTAGGACAGAGGTCGGCCCATATGATAACAAAGTTCGTAAGGACGAAAAGTGGCCATTATGTCCCCGCCGCCCTTAAATTATTCAGAGCAAAATCTTTGGCACAACTTCTATATGGATCATGGCTGGGAGCCTCTCACTGTCAACTTCTGCCATTAGAACGGGTGCAGTCAAAATTTTTGAGAACTGCATTGCAAGTGAAACTGGAGAAATGGAGACTGAGGCCCATGTGTTACTAAGATGCCCCTGATATAAAGAAGAGCATTCTAGATACATTTTACCCTTGTTAAAGGGCAACAGAGAGCTCTCAGATTCAGCAATACTGCAGCTGCTTTTGGAAGGGGAAAAAGAACAAGTTACATTAGCCACAGCTGGGTTCTGTGAAATAGCTTTTAAAATTCGCCCTCTAAAGATTTCCATAAAAACGAGCTCAGTTTTAACTTAAGGAGGAAAGCTAAATCCAATTTGTCGAACTTGTACTGCATTTTGTACCTTTTAATTAAGTTATATTTATGAAATGCAAATAGTTTTATTGTTTTTTAAAAAAATATGGTCTTAATAGGCAGTCCTTTTAGAATTAATATCTCTTTGTTTGTTAAGAAGTGCATGAATTTTAAATAATAGTGGATTTGTACATTTTATATGGGGAAAACTGAATGTTGTAGAGTTTAAAAGTTTGTGTTGAACTGGTCTTTGGACCACAATAAATGATTTTGCTTTGCCATTGCCTTCTTCTGCAGAGTCTTCCTTGGTAATCCCCAGACCATGTACCAACCCTGCTTAGCTTCCAAGATGTGACGAAATTGGGCTATACAATAGTATTCCACATCCCAATGCTGGGATACAAATGCCATATGCATAAAACAAACTTTTTGACACATTAGAAAACATGGTCAAATAACCGCCCATGTGCAATCGAGCGGCCCTTATAGCCCTCCATAGTTTGACTAGCTACCTCAGGTTCCTCTTTGCTGCAGTTCTTAAAGGGGCACCTCCCCAGGCCCCATCCTTATATTCTGTTACCGTATGTTGGGTAAGCTACCTCCATTGTCATGCAGAAGCAGAGGGTGATAGGACTCTTGCTAATGTGGGCAGGACCTCCTCTGAGGGTTCCATCTCAGGGGGAGCCATCCCAGGGATACCAGCTGGAGGGGGGGTCTGTATATCATGGAACTCCAGAACCAGAAGGCAAAGCTCAGTAGAAGGGACTGGTACTGGTACATCCAATATTTGTTCAAACCAATCCCAAGAACGCTTTCCTGGGTGTAAGCCCCATTGAATTGACCAGAGTAGGTTCAAAGTCATACTCATTATTGCTGTCTATGACCTTGATCAATATGCCGGGGACTTTAATGGGGTAATGGAACCAAAATTAGATAGAACTGCCCAAAAGAAAAAAAGTAGATTGTGAGGGAAAGTTGCCTGGTTCGTTTAACACCATTGCAGATCAGTGGGAAATGTTTGATATATGGAGATTATTAAATGGTCTTGAAAAGGGTTTTACATATTTTTCATCCAGGCATTTATCTCACTCTAGAATAGATATGATATGGGCATCTGAAGCATTAATGATTATGTCCAAACTGCCGGAAATATTACCTAGAGTAATAGCTGATCATAATGCTATTAGAATAACACTAAAAATAGGAGACAGGAAAAATAGACCCTGGTCAATTAATGATTTTTTATTAAAAAATAAAAATATCACAGACAAATTGAAATTAGACATTAGAAACTATTTTATGGAGAATATGGATAAAGGAACAGATGATACAATAGTTTGTGATGCAGGGAAAGCAGAGGTTTCCTGACTCAGCAAAATACAAGGTGGTATAAAAAGAAGGAGAAACAAAAGAAAACAATTCTAGAAGAAATTAAATTAGTGGAAAAACAGATGAGAATGGCACAAGATAAAACCCTTAAAACAGAACAGCTTAAAAAGCTTAAAATCCTACAACAACAATATGAGCTATTGTGTCAGGAGCAGGCCATGAGGATGGTATGCGGTAGTGCAATTGTGCTGCTTCCAGGTGCTGTTGTGCTGTTCTGTCCAAGGCCAGTCTGTGCCCCGTGTTTAGTCTTCATAGATTCCCATACTGTGGGAATTGCCAAGTGCTCCTTCCTGCCTCTGGGAGGGGGGTTGCCTAGGTTACCAGTTATCTCCTTTTGCTTTTCCATATATACTATGCACCTTGCCTTTGCCCCTTACTAGTGTCCTTTTGAATATGGCTTCTGAAACCTGTTGATTCTAACCAATAAAACTGCTTTTGTGGATTTGCCATCTGCTGAAATCTGTTTATGGGTTTGCCGCAGGGCCAGAGCTTACATATTGATAACTTCAGAGATCGAAAATAAAATAATGTTTAAAAGACAGAGCTTCTTTGAACATGCAAATAAACCCGGAGAAGCCAATATTAAGAATTAACAAAGGTGGTAGAGCAATAACAGATAAACAAAAGATTATGGAAACTTTTGTAGAGCATTAAACAAAATTATATAAAAGAAATTTGGTTTCAGATAAGGAGATAGAGGCCTATTTAAGGCAATTTCAATGGGAGGGTTTATCTCAGGAGAAGAGATCTCTCTTAGATTCTTCCATATGTACAGAAGAACTAAAGGATGCAATACGCAAGAGTAAGTTGAACAAATCTCCTGGTCCGGATGGTCTTACAACATTATATTATATAACTTTTGAAGGGCAGCTATCGCCATGCTTATTGAAGGTAATGAATTTATGCTTGCAGAAGGGTTCCATTCCTCAAACCTGGAAGCAAGCAAATATAACGTTAACACCCAAACCAGATGTAGACTTATTGGATGTTAAAAATTATAGACCAATTTCATTATTAAATAATGATTATAAACTTTTTGCTGATAGTTTAGCTACAAGATTTAAAAAGGTACTAAATCAGTTCATACATGAAGATCAATTGGGATTCCTGCCTGGCAGAATGATTAATCATAATGTTAGGACAGTGATAGATCTGATTGAATTGGCTGAATATAACCCAAACACCCCAGTTGCTATGATATTTTTAGATTCAGAGAAAGCTTTTGATAATGTCAACTGGAGTTTTTTGAAAAAAATCTTACAATTTATGGAATTTGGGGCTGGCTTTAAAAGAGCTATCGAAAGTATATATACGCAACAGTTGGCCAGATTGCTTATTAATGGTGAATTATCATCACAACTAGAAATTCAGAAGGGAACCAGACAGGGTTGCCCTCTTTCACCTTTATTGTTTATTTTAGTTTTAGAAATATTGTTGAATAAGATTAGACAGGATGATAATTTTGTAGGCATAAGGTTTGGGAGAAATCACTATAAGGTCAAAGCTTATGCAGATGATTTAGTTTGTTTTCTGACTAACCCTAACTGTCAAGTTGCAAAGTGGAATAACATCATTGAGGTCTATGGAAAGCTAGCAGGATTTAAGATAAATAGAAATAAGACAAAAATTCTGGTTAAAAATATGACTCTATCACAACAAAGAGAATTGATTAGTAAAACAGAATTTTGCATTGAAACTAAAATAAGGTATTTAGGAGTTTGGTTAACTTCAAACAATTTGAATCTGTTTCAGAATAATTATGCTAAAATCTGGCAAAATATAGCAAGGGATTTTAAAAAGTGGGAGAAGTTACCTCTATCGCTCTGGGGACGGATTTCAGTAGTCAAAATGATGGTTTTACCCAAAATGCTTTTTTTTATTTCAAAATTTGCCTATTATAAAAGGGGTAAAAAATTCTAAACAATGGAAGGAAGAAATTTTGAATTTTGTTTGGGGTAATGAGAGGCATAGGATAGCTTATAATAATTTAATTGAGCTAAAAGAATTAGGCGGATTAGGTCTCCCAGATTTGAAAATGTACTATGAAGCAGCTTGTTTTGGCTGGTAAAAAAAATGGATTTTATTAGAAAATCCTAGGTTGTTAGAATTGGAAGGATTTGATCTTAGATTTGGTTGGCATGCATATTTGTGGTATGAAAAGGATAAGGTAAATAGGGATTTTAACCAACATATTATTATATCCAGCCTATTACAAGTTTGGAAAAGTTATAAGAGATTTTTAGAATATAAAACCCCAGGCTGGCTCAATCCTAGTGAAGCCTTTATGAAAAGAGGAAATCAACTTAATTTAGACCTGGGTAACTATAGAGATATCATTGACTATATTGGAGAAGACTGGCAACTTAAATCAAGGGAAGAGCTTAAAATTAGAGATTGGTTCATGTATTATAAATTAAATGATATATTTAATAAAGATAAATGTATAGGTTTCAATAGAAGCAAATCTAAATTGGAATTAATATTAGACTTGGGAAATAAAGGATTGATAGCTAAGGTATATACAACTTTAACAGAAATGAATGTAGAGCAAGAAAGGATTAAACCGGTGATGATAAAATGGATGAGAGATTTAGGTTTTAATATTAATCTAGAGGTGTGGGAAGTACTATGGAAAAGAGAATTTAAATTTACAATTTCTAGTGAAATAAGGGAGAACATGTATAAAATGTTCTGCAGATGATATATCATACCAGTGCTGGCAAATAAAATGAAAATAGGAAATACAGATTTATGCTGGAAATGTGGAATTGAAAGTGGAACTTTTATGCATGCTTGGTGGTTTTGTAAAAAGATCAAAAAAAATTGGAGAAAGGTAGTTAAAGAAACCAATAATTTGATTAATATTAAGGTAAAACTTGATCCGGCTTTCTGTTTATTGGGGATTGCAAAGGATAAAATCAGTAGAAGCGACAGAGTCATATGTCAATATAGTTTTGCGGCGGTGAGAATTACAATGGCAAGATCCTGGAAGCTGGTAAATAGACCTGCAATTAAAGACTGGAGAGAGAAACTATGGTTTTATGTGCGAATGGCCAAACTAACAGATTCCCTTCATGGGAAAGACATGGAAGAATTCAAAAAGTCTTGGTCAAAGGCCTTTGCATATTGGGATAAACAGGCAAAGACGAATCTTACTAATACTGTGAATGGGCTATAGATATAATTTTTTAAAAGCTTAATAGTATGGTAAACTGTTGTAATACTAACCTGCTAAGACACTTCTCCGGATGTTCTACATGGTGGTGGGAGGATATGGTGGCGTACACTATTGTGGGTGGTGGGTACTATAGGTACTATATATGGATTTATTTTTTACTTGATTCAACTAACATACTTTAATTTTTTTTACTTTATTATTCTGTATGATAAAATGATATTTTTTCTTTGTTCATGTAAAAATAAAATAAATAAATAAAAAAAAGCTGCCAGTCCAACTTGATGGTTGGTGTTTGCTCAAGCAGATCAGGGCCAGACCAACCACTACGCAAACCTTAGTGATTTCCTAGGGCAGCAGAGATTGTGGGGTGCCAAAAGTTTGTGCTCAGTTGAGCGTTGTCTTATACTGACAGACATTTGGCCTATCTATGGTTGCCAATGACTTGGAAACATTGTCCTATCTCTTCAATAGAAAGTTAATGGTAGGACTTCTCATTTTTCTCTTTTTTGAATGTGTGTGTATGTTGGGGGGGTCATTGTTCACCTAGTGCACCTGAAACACTTGGACCACCCTGGTTCAGATACTGACTATTTCATAATATCCCACTAAGGAGCAGAGGAGGTCTGTGAACATCTTTTTTTTTCCCTGTATTGCTACTGACAACCAGAGGCAAATTTGGCACAGGTAATTATCTCTTCCTGGAATGACTGAAATCACTGTAATTTGTACAGGTAGCCAAAGCTCCACAGCTTTTCAAAAGGAGATCGAAATCAATAAATAAGCAAATCTGTATTGCTTATAAAAACGTCTCCTTTTCTTTTGAGAAATGAAAAGGGTGAAGAGACAGGCAGGGCTCTGTTCCTTTGATCGCTCACATGTTGCTTTGACAATCCAGATTGGAAATCCAAGCTTTCAAAACCTTCTCTGGGAGCAACTCAATTGATTCTGTGCAGCGGATACTGCTATATCTGCTGTCAAATAAATCAGCCAATTGCGTGAGAGATGTGGCAACTTTTCTCTTTATAGTGTCAAGGGAAAAAAATAAATTCCATTTCCCCTTTTTAAAGTGTGAAGTGGTTGATGGATAGCCAGTGGCTGTTAAATCTAGGGAAGGTGGGGGGAGGAAATTTGATGTGTTCCCCCTTGAAGTCATATATTGGCATTATCCATTGACATTCTAGGCAGCCTGTTTAAATGGGAGTAAGAATAAGAATGCACCTTTTAACTTATGACAGAGACCTGCTTACCAGTACAGAACAAGCACACCTGCACATGGCATGGAATACTGAACTGTGGGGGTGAGAATCATAGAATCACAGTTGGAAGGGGGCATCTAGTCCAACCCTTTGCTCAATGCAGGATCAGCCTAGAGCATCCCTGACAAGTGTTTGTCCAGCCGTTGTTTGAAAATTGCCAGTGAGGGGGAGCTCACCACCTCGCCACCTCCCTAGGCAGCCAATTCCACTGCTGAACAACTCTTACATTAAAAAAAAAGTTTTCCTAATCTCTAGCCAGTACCTTTCTGTCCATAATTTAAACCCATTATTTTGAGTCCTATCTTCTGCTGCCAACATCTCCCTGCCCTCCTCTAAGTGATAGCCTTTCAAATACTTAAAGAGAGCAAATCTGGGTTGGGCCATGGCCTTGTGGGACAGCTTGTGCATTGCAGGCAGAAGGTCCCAGATTCAGTCCCCAGCATATGCAGTTAAAGTGATCAGTTTAAGGTGATATGAAAGACCTCTGCATGATACCTCAGAGAATTGCTGCCAGTCAGAGTAGACAATACTGAATATGAGAGACCAATAGTCTGATTCATCATAAAGCAGCTTTATGTATTTATGTGTTGCCCCTTGAATCAACATTGGGATTACCGGTATAATGACTCAACTACACTTGCCGAATGCATGCTGAATTTCATACTAGATCACAAGAAGAATGAGAATGACTACTTATATTAACAAAATAATAATAATACGCAGCATAGGCAGGGTAGGTTGTGCGAGCATGAACACATTAAGCTGGTTTTTGCTGAGTCAACCCTTACAGCTGAGAGTGTAGGGGAATTGCGGGGAAGAGGTGCAGTGGCGCCTCCTCCTAAACCGTTTCACCTACGCCATTAAACAAAAACAAAAAAAGCTGTTTCTTGGCTTTTTTTGTTTGTTTGTTTGTTTTACTGGGGCTTTTCGTGTCATTGAAAACAGTGAGGCTGTGCCTGCTAAATAGCAGGCACAGCAACGCTGTTCCGGCCACTGGTGCAAGTGGCTGAAAGGGGATAGGGAGCCGACTAGCTGCCAGCTCCTCCCCCCAGCCCGCCCCCAGCCTGCCGCCAGAACGCCCTCCTGAGCCAGTGCGGCCTCTCCACGCTGTTGCCGGCACCATGGAAAGGCCACACCAGGGGAGGGGGGAGGCGCAGTCCCACAGCGCTCAGCCGCCGGCGGGACTGGCCTTGCCGCCAGCATGAATGCATGTAATCGCATGATTACACGCATTTTACGCCGGCGGCAAGGTCACGCTGCCTTCTATCGACTTTCAGCCCCATTCTCAGGAATGGGCTGTTAGACTGTCAAGTTTAGTATTGTCAACATTGACTGGCAGCTGCTCTCTAGGAACTCAGGTAGAGGTCTTTTACATTCCAGCAAAGCTGAGGTCTATCTAAAGAACCAAGTGAACTAGGAATCTTATCTGAATATAGGATATCATTCAGAAAAAAGAACCGCACATGAGTTCACCAAACAGTTCCTGAAAGGGATATTTTCCAAATGTCATCTCATCAGAGGTCATGTAGATCTGAGAAATAATTCAGGCAATGATGAGGTCTCCTGGCTGGGAGTATTTGTGAAGAACTGAAAGTGGCTTACAGGCTGTACATTGTGGACCCACGGGCCAGCGGCTCCAAGGGAAGGAGAAATACTTTAAGTAAACACACATACACATGCTCTTTGGGTGTAAATGGCCACAGTTTTTATTGATCACAACAGAACGGAGCATTGGCGGAAAAACATGGGGGCGGATCCAAGATATCAAGTCACCACCCTGTAACTTGATACACGTATCGAAAGCATCAATAAACAGCCCAACCACCAGTGGGCACAACACCGGAGTAGCACTTATGAGGCCCCACCAGGACGGGCATCTCTGTGTGGAGCCAGTGCCACCTGGGATTGGAGTACCCACTGCAGGCCCCTTAGCTGGGCATCGTTGCTGTACTCCATCCCAAGACCCCTTATGGGGGTCTCCATAAACGGGAAGGAAAAGGACATCTTCCCTACTTGGATCAGACCCCATGGAAAAACCTGCCAAAGAGCAGGGGCTACCGCCCTGCTCCCGCCAACGCTCCTACTGCTGTGACCAACAAAGTAGCGAGCCCCGAACCTCATGCAACCACAGATCCTGACCCCAGTCGGACAGGTGCACACCATCAGGGCGATACAGCTCCCACAGCCTGAATGATATCTTCTCGTGTCGAATCACGATGCCGCCGAGCGACTCAATGAAACGGCCCACTGCACGGCACACCTTCTTCCTGGCAAAGTCCACTCTGTCTGGCTCAGCCGCGCCGCACCACACCCGCCGCTCCAACAACTCAGACCAAAACAGCCTTATGCCCGGCCACAGCATGCAAGTCCCCAAAGTCCCGTATAATCGATGACCGTAGATCCAGCCCGTTCCGTCCCGGCAGATCGTTCTCCCCCACTTGACCACTATGGCATCCGGAACTCCAAAACGGTCCACGTTCAATCTCACAGCCGATGAAAAGGAGTCCCAGCGCATCCCCCGGCGACCGATCCAACGCACGGTAACAAACTCCTGCAGTCCCAGCGCTCTGCCCCATCCTGAGGATTTAGCATAGCAGCCAGCCCAGTGCACAATGCTGTGGCCCAGGATCCACACCACCTTCCGATGCCCTAAAGAGGAAGGAAAAAACAAAGACCATTGCCAGGACAAAATTGCAGGGACGTCACTTATGGAGGTGTGTGCGAAAAGCACCAGACTTCCATTGGCCAATCGAGCGAATGATGTCAGGTGACAATCCGCAATCGGCGGCGTAGGATGCCGCTCCAATCCGGAAGGAATGGTACCAAACTCCTTAGGGGGCAAGCCCGCCGACCTGAGACAAGTTTGTAGCACTGCCATGAATTGGTACCTTGTCAGAAAAGCACCGTCAGCATGCAATAAAAGGGGGCCGGCGGCTGAAGGGCGAACCTTTAGGTAAGACTGTAGCGTGGCTACTGGGCAACATGGCCGATCTTTTACCGCATGAAGCACTACCGTGGCTCCGCGGCCAGACTGGTCGGTCTTAGACCGCCTCAACGTGATGGTAAGGGAAGATTCACTGACCGTAACATCCTCCATCTCTATGGCACGACCGGAGCCATCCCGGGCAGAGCCCGGGACAAGCTCACTGCAGCGAAAAGCCCCGTAAAAGGACAATACAAAGGCCGTGGCGAACAATTTTGCCTCAAATTTTGAGTGACATAATGAAGGGAGGAGTGCGGTCAGTTGGCTGAGGACAGGGAACGTAATGGGGCGCCTGGCGTCTGGAGGACGAGGGGAGATCCTCTTCCAGCCCTTTATTGCACGCTGTATGGCAAATCCATGGCAGGGATCCTCGTGGCCATATGCTTTACTAAAGAAGGCCACGGCAGCCATATGCAGAGACATCGTCTTGGGAGCCAGGCCTCGTAGCCTTATCCCAGCCAGGTACTGAAGGATCGTGTCCTGCGCCAAAGGCAAGGTTCCATCACCCCCAATACTCAAATCAAAAAGCATTACCTTATCGAAGGCCCCCGAATTCGCCCTCAGAGTAGCAGATGAGATGGAATTAAATACCCCCTGCAAAATTATATCCCTCCAAGTGCCCACAGCTCGGCCGGGAACGGGTCCGGGTCGTGGTTCGCCTCCGGGGCCAACGTCCAGAATCTCCCCTCCTGAAAGCGAGATAATGCATCTGCGACCTCGTTATTAACGCCTGGGATATGCTTGGCAGAAAAGGAGACATTGTGTGTAAGACAGGTTAAAACAAACCTGCGCACCAGGCGCATCACCCGCTCAGAGCGTGAGGACTGACGATTAATCACCCGAACGATGGCCTGATTATCGCACCAGAAGAGGACCCTGGAATCAGCAAGGGAAGGACCCCAAATGGCCACAGCCACTAATATCGGGAAAAGTTCTAAAAAAGTGAGGTCCCGCAATATCCCTGAGTCCTCCCTATGTTGAGGCCATCGCTGCGCACACCACCGCCCGTTGAAGTAAACGTCGAAACCTGTGCTGCCCGCTGCGTCTGAGTGAACCTGCAAAGTGTGAGGGTCTGGTGCCTTTGATTCCCTTTCTCCCTTGTTCTCTGCTTATCTCTCTGAACTCGTAAAAGCAGTTCACACCTCTCCCCCTTGACCAGGCGCCTTGCCTGTCTTTCCCAGGTGCCCTTCCCCGCTGCGCTTCCTGCCATCCCTCCCCCGGCCGAGCTGTCCTTGAAAGTCTGGTGATCTCTGCAACTCCCTGGGACCCGTTTGATGTTTTGTATTGCACCAATCTATCTTGTAACTTCCCATAACAAGTGTGAACCCCAGTGGCCTGCGTGTCCTGGAGCAAATATATTCTGCTACCCTGGCTTGCCAGTTTACTTGCAACTTTGAACCCGTGTCTGTCTTATCCTGCTGAAGCCTTCAATAAATCTTTTGTTTCTGCATCCCAGCCTGAGCAATTGATTTTAAGAAGTTAGCCCAGCAAGGAGGGAACTCTCACATTAAGTTGCAAGTCCTTACCTTTTCGCTCTGCAACTGTACCCTCGTGGACAGCTATGCAAGGCGATGGGGACTCCACTCCTCCGGTGTCACCGGACAAGGACAAGCCCGGAGCACCGGAGGAGCCTGACTCCAAGGAGGAGGAGGCCAAGCAGAAACCGACCGAGGTCCCTCGTCGGGGACTGGGTCTGGGTACGAAGCCCAAGGGCACCTACAACTCTTGGCTGGACTCCCCCAAGGGCTGGTCGCTCTCCAGAACCGAGTCGAGGGAGCGCCGGCTGGCCTTCCCGAGCACGGGACTCGAGGACGACCCCGCGCGCCGGGAGGCCCTGATGGACAACGAACGGAGACAGTGGCAGGAGGAACGCCAGGACCTGCTAGAACGGATGGAAGTGATGCAAGAGGTAATGAAGGGAATGGCCGATGCCATGGATGCGCTGAAGGTACAGCCTCCCCCTGGCAACCTCCCGGATGGGACGCCAGCGGCTCCCCTCGTTCCTCCCAACCCACCGACCCGCCGCGACCTGAAGATCACGTATGACGGTTCGGCGGACCAGTTGACCTTTTTTATGGTCCAAGTGGACATTTTCATGCGGGAGCAGGGCCGGACTTTCTCATCTGAGGAGTCCCAGGTTCAATATGTGGCCTCCCTGCTCCAGGGTGAAGCGGCGGCGTGGATGGTGTTGCAGTATGAACTCCGCTCACCCGTACTGCGCAGCCTTGACGAATTCATGGTTGCCCTCCGGAACCGCTTCGAGGACCCGAACCTGGGGGAGCGGGCTAAGGCCACCCTGATGCAACTGCGCCAAGGGACTAAGTCGGTGGCGCAGTATGCAAGTGAGTTCCAGTCCCTTTCCAGTAGGATTCTGGATTGGAGCGAAGCAACCCGGGTGCAATGCTTCAGGGAGGGCCTGAATCCGGACCTCCAACACTGGGCGTTCATGCAGGGGAACCCCCCCGATGTAGAGGGTTGGGTCCGCCACGCCGCCGACATCGAAAATCGGAAGCAGCTGCTAACCCTATCCAGACAACGCATCGGGCGCGATCCCAAGGCTCGGAGCGACAGGACCGGCGGCAAGGATGCCCGCCCTGGGGGTGGCCCTTCCACGGCCGAACGCCGCAAGCGCTTTGAGACCGGAGTGTGTCTGACCTGTGGCGGGAAGGGGCATTTTGCATCTCAGTGTCCCTCTCGCTCGGGTCGACCCACGCCCCCGCGCCCAATGCCAGCACCACCAGCGAAGACTCCAGTGGAAAGTCAACCTCGCCGTCGAAGCGCAGCACCAGACCGGCGCGGCGCACCTTCCGCTCTACAGGCGCGCTCCCAGGATGGAGCGTCCACCTCTTCAGGTCCAACGGGACCCAGGATTACAAATGCTACCTTTGACTCTACTGAGTCCCAGATTGCCACCTCCACTTCCCCGTCCTCCAGTGAGGGAGAAGAATGGGAAGTACCGGCAAAAAACGCCTCCGGTCTGCTGTAAAGGGGGCTCCGCAGCAGGCCGTTCCAGTCGTTGTGCGAGGAGCTCCACCGATGGTAAGCGCCCAAGAGGACAATGTTTATATCAGGGCACACCTTTCCCTGCCCAAGGGGGGACCCAGCATAGAATTCCCTGCCTTGGTAGATTCGGGATGCGCCCGGACCATGATCAGCGTAGAGGCAGCCAAGCGGTTGGGCGTTCGCCGCAAACGGCTACCTGGCCCTCTCCGCTTTGCCCAGATGGACGGGAGTGATTTTAAGAAGGGACCGGTCACTCACCGTACCACAGCAGTAATCATGACTGTGGGGGAACATTGGGAACGACTGTATTTCACCATTGCCCCTATTGTTACCCCGATAGTATTGGGGATGAACTGGCTGCAGGGGCACAATCCCTCCATTGACTGGGTCAGACGGGTCCTCACGTTTCCTGAGGACCCTTGTGGGGTGCACGACAAGGAACATGTACTATGCACTCCAGCCGCCGCCTTGGTGGGCCCCCCCCCTTCCATCTCCCCTCCGTCTGACTTGCCCTCAGAGTATTCCCAGTTCGCGGATGTGTTTGATGTCAGGGAGTGCGATGAATTGCCCCCACACCGAGACACGGACTGTGCTATTGAAATCGTGGGGGAAGGCAAACTGTCCAAGGGCAAAGTGTACCCCATGAGCCCCAGTGAAAAGGCGGTGTTAAGGGACTATTTGGACACCAATCTGGCACGGGGCTTCATACGCCCTTCTAAAGCTCCGTACTCCGCTCCTGCTTTCTTTGTGAAGAAAAAGACGGGTGACTTGAGACTTTGTATTGACTTTCGCAGACTCAACGCTGTCACCCAGTCTAACGCTTACCCCCTTCCTCTTATTCCAGACCTTTTAGCGCAATTGAAGGAAGGCCGGATCTTCACCAAATTGGATTTGGTGGAAGCCTACCACCGCATCCGCATTAAGGAGGGGGACGAACCCAAGACGGCCTTTTCAAGCTGTTTTGGAATGTTTGAGTACCTAGTCATGCCATTCGGACTTTCGGGGGCTCCCAGTGTTTTTATGCAATTGATTAATGAAGTATTACATGACCTTTTGTTTCGGGGGGGGTGGTATTTCTGGATGACATCCTCATCTATTCCGATTCTATGGAGGAACACGTTCGCCTTGTCCGCGAAGTGCTCCAGCGGCTGCGGGAACACAAGCTGTATGCTAAAGTGTCTAAATGTGAATTTCACCGCCCCTCCATTACCTTCTTGGGCTATGTCATTTCCCATCAGGGTCTTGAAATGGATCCTGACAAGGTTCTGGCCGTGCGAAATTGGGAAACCCCCACTACGCGTCGCCAATTACAACAGTTTTTGGGGTTTGCCAATTTCTATCGCAATTTCATACCCAATTTCGCACAAGTGGCACTTCCCCTCACTTCCCTTTTGCGTACCAAGGGAAAAGGGGCGAACGCCGCCCTCCCTTCAGCCCATTTGCAATGGTCCCCCTCCTGCCAGCAGGCTTTTGAGAAGCTGAAGCTGCTGTTTTCGTCCGAACCAGTTCTGGCCCATCCGGACTGTACCAAACCTTTTGTAGTCCAGGTGGACGCCTCGGACGTAGCGATGGGGGGGGGCTCTATTGCAAAGAGATGAACAGGGAGACTTGCGACCATGCGCCTACTTCTCCAAAAAAATTTCCCAAGCCGAAATCAACTGGGCAATCTGGGAGAAGGAGGCGGCGGCTGTCAAGCATGCCCTCACCATTTGGAGGCATTTCCTAGAAGGGGCCGATTTCCCCTTTGAGGTGTGTACCGACCACAAAAATCTCGAGGCCCTCAAAGGAGCTAGAAAGCTCAACGCGAAGCAAATTCGGTGGGCTCAATTTTTCGCTAAGTTCCGGTTCACCCTCAAACATGTCCCCGGAAAAGAAAATGCCTTGGCCGACGCCCTCTCCAGGCTCCCCCAGTACCGCAACGATTTCGATCGCCCGATAGACTCCCTGTTCACTCCCGAGCAACGGGGGGAGGTTCTGGGACTAGCCGTCACCACCCGCTCTCAGACCCAACCAGGGAGCGGCTCCCTGCTCAAAGGTATTCCGGAAGCCTTCCAGCAAAGGCTCCGTGACGCATCGCTGAGGGAGGTGGAGCAGAATACGCTTCCTCCAGGCATGGAGCAAAAGGACACTTGGTGGGTACAGGGGGTAAAACTATATGTCCCAGGGGCTCTTCGCAAAGAGGTTCTTGGCTTGGTACACGGCGCCAAACTGGCTGGGCATTTTGGTTTTGTTAAGACTCTACATCTGGTCAGGAGACAATTTTGGTGGCCTGGTATGAGGGCCGATGTGGAATTGTACGTGCGCAGTTGCCCCATCTGCGCCACAGCCAAGAAAAGGATGGGAAAACCCCCTGGGCTATTGAAACCCCTGGAAAACCCCACCCGTCCGTGGGAGGTAATTGCCATGGATTTTATCACCGACCTACCTCCCAGCCGGGGAAAGACGGTTCTCTGGGTTATCACAGACCTTTTCTCCAAGCAGGTCCATTTTGTCCCCTGCGCGGGACTCCCCTCGGCCCAGGGTCTGGCTAAATTGTTCGTCACCCATGTCCTCAGACTACATTCGATCCCCAGGAAGGTCCTCTCCGACAGGGGGGTTCAATTCGTTGCCAAGTTTTGGCGATCCTTCTTAAAGTTGATGGGGGTACAGGAGCAGGGGCTCTCTTCGGCTTATCACCCCCAAACTGATGGTCAAACGGAACGTGTAAATGCTGTAGTGGAATGTTATCTTCGCTGTTATGTCAATTACCACCAGGATGACTGGGTAGACCTGTTGCCTTTTGCAGAATATGCGTACAACAATGCCCCCCATTCCTCTACTGGCTTTAGCCCCTTCCAGGTGGTCTATGGGACCGAGTTCGGCCCCTTCGGTGCCGCGCCCGTCACTCCAGAGCTCCAAGCCGTTCCCGAGGTCCAAGATTGGGTACGGGCGGTACAGTCTACCTGGCCTTGGTTGCTCAAAAACCTCGAGCGGGCTAAACGCAAGTACAAGGAACAAGCCGACAAGCACAGGTCTCCGGGCTGGGAGCTCAAGGTAGGGGAGCAGGTCTATCTTTCCACGAAAAACCTGCGTTCCCTCCGCCCCTGCAAAAAACTGAACGACCGTTTTGTGGGACCCTTTCCCATTTCCCGAGTGATCAACGAAGTCACTGTGGAGCTCAGCCTCCCAAAGACCCTCAGAGGGGTTCATCCTGTCTTTCATATAAGCCTCCTGAAACCCTACGTAGCGGCTCCCCAGTTTCACCCTCCTCCCAAAACTGAGATTCCTACGGTAGTGGGAGGGGATACCCATCTGGAGGTGTCCAAGGTGTTGGATTCTAAATGGAAAAAGGGTAAACTGTTCTACTTTGTACGCTGGAAACATCTCAGTCCTGCACATGACGAGTGGGTGGCTGCCCCCCACATGGCGGCCCCTCGGCTGGTGCAAGAGTTCCACCATGCTTATCCCGATAAGCCTCGTCCGCCCGACCTTGCGGGAGGGGGGCCTTAAGGGGGGCAGAATGTGAGGGTCTGGTGCCTTTGATTCCCTTTCTCCCTTGTTCTCTGCTTATCTCTCTGAACTCGTAAAAGCAGTTCACACCTCTCCCCCTTGACCAGGCGCCTTGCCTGTCTTTCCCAGGTGCCCTTCCCCACTGCGCTTCCTGCCATCCCTCCCCCGGCCGAGCTGTCCTTGAAAGTCTGGTGATCTCTGCAACTCCCTGGGACCCGTTTGATGTTTTGTATTGCACCAATCTATCTTGTAACTTCCCATAACAAGTGTGAACCCCAGTGGCCTGCGTGTCCTGGAGAAAATATATTCTGCTACCCTGGCTTGCCAGTTTACTTGCAACTTTGAACCCGTGTCTGTCTTATCCTGCTGAAGCCTTCAATAAATCTTTTGTTTCTGCATCCCAGCCTGAGCAATTGATTTTAAGAAGTTAGCCCAGCAAGGAGGGAACTCTCACACAAAGAAGGACTGACCTCCTGGGGGGACTGCCACAGAGATATACCATTGTAGTTCGCAAGGAATGACTGCCAAACCTGGAGGTCCGCCTTCATGCCCTTGGTCACCCGGATCCGATGATGAGGGGACTTAACCCCCACCGTGGCCCTGGCGAGCCTGGCGCAAAATGCCCGGCCCGGACGAACTACCCTACAGGCGAAGTTAAGGTGACCCAAAAGAACCTGTATCTCCCGCGAGGTGCACTTCTTCCTTGCTAGAGCCAAGGAGAGGAGCGCCCGAAGGGCGGCCAATTTCTCCTCTGGCAGGCTGGAAGTACCCGCCACCAAATCTAAGAGAATGCCCAAGTACACCAATTTTGTGGTGGGACCCTCCGTCTTCTCGGGAGCCAAGGGGACCCCCAGCTCCTCTGTGAGGTCCCTGAAAAGTTTCAGGCTGTTCGCACAGGCGGCTGCGCCGGCTTAAATAGGCGCAGGGGGGGGTGACGTCAGGACCCCCCCCCCCCCGCATTTGGAAGGGAGGGGGAGAAGCCGAGAGGCAAGCCTGGCCTCGCGAGATGGCGGCAGCCCCACCCAGAGAGACCAACTCCCCTTCCCCTGTCTCCTGCCCGGTAAGTCCACAAGGCGGGGACCTGTTTATTCAGGTCCCCCTTTTTTTTACAAAAAGGAACCCTGCAAGATGCCTGAAGCAGCAGCACCTATACCAACTCCACAAATACCATCGTCTTGCATGAAAGCCTCCTTTCTTGATACCAGTTCCCTTTCTCCTGCATAGTCATTTGAGTGAGTCGCATGACCCAACTTGTGCCTTCACTCTAAGCTTCTCTGTCACCCACACTGGACCATGGAAAGGATGAGCGATCAGACTGGCATTCACCCAAACTGTGAATGGCACACATGCTATTAAGTTAGGGTTGCCAGCTCAAGGTTGGAAAATAGCTGGAGATTTGGGGGGCAGAGCCTGAGGAGACCAGGGTTTGGGGAAGGGACCTTAATGCCATAAATTGCCAAAGTGGCCATTTTCCCCAGGTGAACTGATCTCTATCGGCTGGAGATCAGTTGTAATAGCAGGAGATCCCCAGCTAGTACATGGAGGTCAGAACAAAAATCACAGCAGCTATGATCACTATACAATACAATAGGCACCAAAAATGTATTATATAGTCAAATAATCACAATGTAAAGACAATCAAAATTGCCCCATACTTGAGTTCAAACTAAACGCCTGCAAAAGAACGAAACAACGTAGAGTTCACAGAATGTAGCAATGTTGCTACAAAGAAAGACAAGGTGAGCTGGAGAAAAGCCAAGTGTTTGTGGCTCTATCAAATCAGGTAAGTGTCTGAGGCTGAAATCGCTCTCACAGTCAATACAAGTTGAAAATAAGCCAAGGCGCAATCGGCATCTGTTTCAGGAGCCATGTAGACTGACGTTAAACCCAGCATGGAGGCAAGCTGAAACTTGGGGCACTATCTGCATCTGTTTCAGGAGCTGTGTAGGATGCCGTTGAACCAAGCAATGGGGCAAAATGAAACTAACAAGGATACAGTAATGTTCTTGTTTCAAGATTCTTCTTCAGAGAGTTAACCAAACAAATGTTAAGTGGACCGTAATCTTACAGAAGAACACACGAGTTCAGGAGCTCGTGAGCCCCCTGACGCATCTGAAGATGAAGGACTATTCCCAAAACAGCCTATCGTTTGCAGGAGCAGCCTAGTAGCTTGGGAATTGTGCAAAGCAGTACCAACAAATGTCTTAGTTGATTGCACAGACTGAGTAAAAAGTGAGGCAGATATGAACTGCTGAGAATCTTATGACATTACTTTTGACAGCTTCCTCCAGCAGGAAACATTGACATATTCTTTACTTTATTCTCTTTATTAGTTGCTCTCTCTTGTTCAAATTAGGCCTCAGCAGAATGATGTAACATTTGGGGAGGAAGATACAGCTCAGTAACCCAGCACTGGAGACCACAATGGAGAAGATCTCCACAGCCACCATATACTTCCCTTGGTACTCAAGTAGGTTGGAACAAAGGTCATCCACACACTGCAGAAGACCAACATGCTGAAGGTGATGGATTTGGTTTCATGGAAACTATCGGGTAACTTCCTGGCTAGGAAAGCCACAGTGAAGCTGAGAAGTGCCAGCAACCCCAGAAAGCCCAAGACACAGTAAAACATGGCCACTGACCCTTCATTACATTCTACAATGATTTCTCTAGTTACTGAGTGCATATCAAAATCTGGGAAAGGAGGAAAGGTTGCGAGCCACACTGTACAAATAGTAGCTTGAAAGAAGGAGCAGGAAATAACTATAGAGCTGGCCAATCTTCTTCCCACCCATTTCCTCATTCTGGACCCTGGCTTGGTAGCCATGAAAGCTAGAATCACGGTGATGGTTTTGGCCAACACGCAAGAAACAGCCACGGAGAAAATGATGCCAAATGCAGTTTGACGGATGAGACATGTCCCTTTCTCAGGTCGGCCCAAGAAGAGCAAAGCACAAAGGAAGCACAGGAAGAGAGAGACAAGGAGAGTGTAGGAGAGGCTCTGGTTGTTGGCTTTGACAATGGGGGTGTTCTGGTGCTTCACAAATGTACCTAAGATCAAAGTTGTGATGAAAGAAAAGGAAAGAGCAAAAACAGCAAAACTGATGCCTAAAGGCTCTTCATAAGACAGGTAGCTGATGTCTTTTGGAAGGCATGAATCTTGGTCATTGTTGGAATAGCAATCTTCTGGACACTGGAAACAGTAATTCATATCTGAAAAATAGAATATTTACAATGAATATTAAATAGAATATTTACTAAAAATGGAATAAGTACTATTCATAACTCTACAGGGTAAAGTTATGCATAGTACTTCTGTTTTATTATTGCATTGTGATTTTTAGATTGGTGTTCTTTTTTGGTTTCTATAAGTCACTTGGTGACTTGCTTTACAAAAGAAAAGTGGGGTCAACAATTCCAGTAAATAGCAATTAACAGCCCTCTCTCCTGAATGAGGACTGAGGGTTTGAAATGGGAAAGATGAGTTTGCACTCTACTCATTCAGTTATATTTGCAGAAAGTCATGCTCAAATTGGGTGCAGAAGCTGCCAGAGTTTTACTAGTCAACGCAGCAAGGGAATCCCTACTAAATGAGAGAAGGTGGTCTTCTATGCCTGAATATCAAAATCTGAGAGCTAACACTCCTACTGCAGCCTTTTATAGATTTGCTTTATTTTGTTTCCTTGTCTCCTTCAGAGCAAATGCTGTACACACCAGCACACACTTCAGGGACTGTGTCAAACTTCATTCTCTTATGAGCTATCAGTGTCACCACAGAAAAGTGAATAACATTTCTAAATACTATGGAAATATGTGTCTACATGCTATTCATGATCCAGATATTCATGATTCAGATTAGAATGAACACACTCCATGAAGTTTATAAAATATATAGAAAATAATTTGCCTGTCTGGTTTGAAATCTTCCCTTCTGGACATGGAACACAATCATAGCAGCAAAATGGCTTCCCTTCTTTCTTTGTCCTACTATAACCCAAAAGACACGGTTCATTGCACATGGAAAGAGGCAGCGTCTGACGTAAAGGAAAGAGAAGAATGTTGTAGCATTCAAAACATATACTTTGCATTAGTACCTCAATAGCCAAGTATTCTGTTTCTACCAAAGCATAATGGTGCTATCTCTATGGAACACTAGGTATTGATTGGAAATTCACAACTTCTACAATTCTTGGAGTCTTTTGCGCATACTATACAAGTCCAAGCAATATATAAATTCCCTAGGTTTCATTTTTGGCCTCTGGCTTTCGCAGCTCTAAACCAATTTATGTTATTTGTATGTGCAGGATATGGGACTAAAAAGCATATTTTAAAAATGTACACTCTCTATAAATAATACTATAGGAATAAAGTAATATAAATAGTGTGAACATGAAGACTCACTTCCTTGTTTCACACAAAGGCAAGCAAAGTCCAAATGGGTTTTTCTCCTCAAAACATTAGGGAGAACAGCTTCTAAATCATTTCCAAGCTCAATAGTGTTTTGCCACTTGAACATTTGGCATTGAAAACCATGGACTGAAATTCATTGGCACTTTGTTGGAATTAGCTTTACCAGATTGCCTGTCATGGCAGTCAATCTCCCACCCCTGGCTCCAGACCCCCATTTCAGCTGAAGCAAGCATGTGGGGTATGAAGCAACAATGTTCAATGCTGTGTCATCATTTCTGCCTAAACCTGGAGGTGGCTTCACAAAGCTCTAGATATTCTCTTAATCTGTTTGGGTTTCAATGTAGAATCTGGGGAATTCCCAGACCATTACAATGTCGCTTTGCCCCAACTTTTATTTTTTGCTACCACTGGGGTTAGAAGCCAGGCTGGCAACCCTAGTTGGAAGAGGTCTATTCCAGAATATTAATAATGGACTATTTTAATAGATACTTCTTGAACTGTGTTTAGCCCCTACCTGGTTGAACCTGCTGGGCCATACAATGGCCTCTTCATGGATGGTGAGCACTTTGTGTGAGGGAGCTCCAGGGTCTACCTTCCCAACTTTGACTCTAAGGAAGGACTGGTTTGGGAATGTGATCCAATTGATAATATCAAATCCAGCTATTAACTCTCCATTTTGGTTGAACACAACCTTTTCCCCAGCAGTGCTGTTAAATGAGACATCTCTCAGAAAGAGATGGAGCTAGCAAAGAAGGGAAAGCAGGCATTAGGCTTTAGCAAATGGTGGACATGCACAACAAGGTCTGTGTTGTCTTAAAGGCAAATACAAAGAGAGAAAAAGTTCAAGATGAGAAAAGTCCTTTCAGTTAGGCCTGGAATGAAATTAATATGAAAACCAAAGTGGAAGAAGGAGGTAAATAGCACACTGCAAATAACAAGCAAATGGCTGGTACATACCATATAATATGACTCCTTTGAAACCATTAGGGGTGTGCACCAAAAAAACTTTTGGTATTTTTTGGATTTGGGTTTAATGGTCCCAAATTTTATTGGAGAAACCACACACACACACACACACACACACACACACACACACACACACACACACACAGCCAAATCCCCATACCAACATGGGTTAGAACATAAGAACACAAGAAAGGCCCTGCTGGATCAGACCAAGGCCCATCAAGTCTAGCAGTCTGCTCACACAGTGGCCAACCAGGTGCCTCTAGGAAGCCTCAAACAAGACGACTGCAGCAGCAGCATCCTGCCCGTGTTCCACCGCACCAGAAATAATAGGCATGCTCCTCTGATACTAGAGAGAACAGGTATGCAGCATGACCAGCATCCATTCCAACTAATAGCCATGAATATCCCTTTCCTCCATGAACATGTCCACTCCCCTCTTAAAGCCCCCAAAGCTGGCAGACATCATCACATCCTGGGGCAGGGAGTTCCACAATTTTTTCCTGGCTTCATTCCAAAATATCCAAAAGATTTTGAGTCCATTTTACTCAAAGGGGAATTTTTGTGGGACTCTGGGCAGGTTTTTTTAAGGGTAGAGGGACCAAATTTGCTGGATACGTTTGGGTGATTCTTTTTACAAGCACCTCCAAGTTCAGTAAATATTGGGTCAAGGGGTTCAAGTTTATGGGACCATAAATAGGGTGCCCCCATCCATCCTCAATTATTTCCAATGGAGGAAAAGCAGGGGCTCATAAAACTGGACTTCTGACCCAAACTTAACCAAACTTTGGGGTTCATGTAAAGAGGATCATCAGCAACCATGCTGAAAATTTGGTGTCTCTACCTTGAGAAGCAGCCCCCTTCAGAACCCCACAAAGACTCGCTTTGGCTTCCTATGATGAGAAATTTATCTCTGTGATTCTCGGGTCTGACATTGATTCATCATTTATGGGAATTTGTTTGTTTCCTTTGTAATTTTGTATTTTGACATGCTTTGGGTCCTCATTGCACACCATGTTGCATATAAATAGTTAAATTAAAATACATCCTTATTCATGTTAATCTACTCGGGATTTACTGAAATGGCTTGTGATTCAGAAGCTTCTGTTTCTCTCTAACCCTTATTAATGCACTCTTCATTTACACAGGAGAACAAGGGAACTGGCTGTCAAACTGAAGTTCAGGCTGACCTAGCCAAAATTCAAGCCGTCTGCAAGAGACATCTTTCTGTGATTTCCAGGACATGATGCACCCACATGTATGATGAGGTTTCTGACATTGTTCTACTCAGGATTTTACCTGCAATGGCTTGTGATTCAGAAGCTTCTGTCTTTCTTTATCCCCCATTCTTGAGTGCTTGACTCTCTGTAAATGCATGGCATGTAAGGCATATGCTACAGCATAGACAGCATTATAGACACTGTTGCTGTGGCCAGTCATGCTCATTTCAAAAACAATCTTTGGAAGAATCTCTAGTTTCTCCCTCCCAGTACAAATTTGCCCAGCATTCGTGTCCTCTATGGTTTCAGGGAATGAACAGGCAAATGCATTTTCCCAGAAGTCCCGGATGAAGCCATCTTCATTTTCCACTGTAGGGTTTCTCATCTGAATAAATTTCTGGAATCCTAATGATTTCTTGGCAGGAACTGAGAGAGAGATTGCACCATGAAGGAAGTGTATGCTCCACCCTCTTTGAACGGCAACTGAAGTGAACTCCACCTCGGCATTCATAATCCAAACTTTTGTCTCCACAGGTACATTCTCAAATGCTATGAAGTGCAGCAATGTTGTCATAACTCCTATGGTTGAGGTTTCACCATGAACAACTAATGCATTGGTTGAGCTTCCCATTGCAACACTGAATACTTCCCTTCCTTCTGATATGACATCTGCAATCTCAGTAAAAATTTTAAGCTGGGAAATCTTGCTATGAAGTCAAAGCAGATGTTTCTTTCCGAAAACATGGGAAGCACATCATGTACAAAACTTTCTCCATTGGAATCATCTATATAAATCACTTCAATCCATGTCCAACTGAAATGCAGCAATAATCGAAGAAGCCCCATATATTGATGGGCCCCATTTGGAAACATATGGTGAAAGGAAGCAGGTTGGCTTTGGTCATTCTTAACTGGAGAAGAAGCATATGTAACCTAAGAAAAGAAGAAGATGCAAAGAATCATTAATAAAATAAAAGGGTAAATGAGTTGGGGGGGACTCCCAAAATGTAACATTGGTAACCCAGTTCTGTGTTGGATGCAACCAGCTTTCCCCCTCAATCTTGCCTAATTTCTCTCCATACAACAGCTCCCATTCCACAGAGCTTTGGTCAGTGCAGATCCCATAATACCCAGCAAAGTCTTTCATGGTAGACCTTCCTTTCTCACTAGCAGAACAGCAGGCTAGATACACCTGCCTACTAGGATTTCCATTGGTGACTTCACTGAGTGTTTATGAAGAATTCATGTTGCTCACCTGATATATGGCTGCAGGCTGTTTGCTTCACACTTAGCTAAAAATCATGGATAGTTGGAGTTTGTGATGTACCTGGACCTAGAATTTTATTAGGCAATGGAACGGATAATATAATTGCTGTGAATTCTCCTTCTTTGTTGTTAGCCAGATAGTGGTTCAGCCAGTGAGTGATCCCTTGTACATCCATAGATGGTTGGAAATTTTGAACATATACCGATGGAGGAGATTAGGAGGCATTTCCCATTTTGTCCTGGGAAGCAGAGCTTCAGCTAAAACTCTCATTTATTCTCATTTTATGGGAGGGGGGGGGAGAGTTTAGAAGCCCTAGGATTAGAAGCATCTTCCTCCTAAAAACATTATGCTGCTCAGAAAATCACCTCACAGAAAATGATTGATGTGTGGCTGTGATCCCATGAGGAACCTGTGTGCCATGGAACCTCTATGTCCTGGAAACTATGGGAAGTATCTTAACACTCTGTGTGTAGAAGATGTACTTTCCCCAAGTTCATCCCTTTCTGATGCCAGAAGGGTCATTCCCTGGGCTACCCTGAGGTTTTATATTCCCCCAACAACAATGGCATCTGCATCATTAATAGAGATGTTCTTTAAGGTGGCTGAGAGAATAGAAGCATGTTTGGGTGGACCGCAGCTCAGTAGCACCATGGCAGATCTAGAGTGAAACTAATGAAGCTTAAACTTCAGGGCCCCTAATCCTGATGGGACCCTGAAGAAACTTTTTTTTTTAATGAGTGGATTTTTCAATAAAATCAAGAGTTTTTAAAGTGTTTGTTATTAAAATAAGGCTATTTTAGTGATAGATTCATAAGCCAATGGGTTGAAGTACTTAATATTGACCTTAGAATACGCCCTAATACCCATTTCATACAGCTTCAAAATGTCCCTGTAATTGGTCAAATTTCAAAATTTTCTCAGAGGCTTGCAGCACCTGAACCCCCAGCTGTATGGGCTCACTGAGCTCACCAGAATCTATTCATAGCCTGCATTTGGCAGCTGAATCATCGAATTCTTTGTTGGTGCACAGCTTAATAACTGTATAGCTCAGCCCTTAGGCTACAGCCAATTAGAACCATAAAAGGACATCTGAATTCTCAATTCAGGCTGCACCTTGTTGGATGTTGCCCTATTGATGCTGGTTGCAAAGAGGTCCCCATAACATTTCAAGCTTCAGGGTCCCAAAAATGTAGGTCCACCACTGCAGTAACAGAGGATGCACATGGACCCTGTCCAATCTCTATTTCAAATGAAAAGGTGATATATGTTGGGAAAGACCTCTACCTGGGAGACTGGAAACCTGCTGCCAGTCAGAGTAGATAATACTGACCAAGACTGTGACTTGGTGTAAAGCAGCTTCCTGGGTATTTTACAATAATTTTATTGGTTTTTATAATAAAAATTTTCCATAATAATAAACAACAATAAAGGTAATATGAAATTCAGAATTCTATCTCAATGTTGTTATAGTTTCTTAAATTCTAACAAAAAAACAATTAAAGGAAAATTTATGACTTCCCCATCACCTCTGTCCGCCTCTAATAAAGTATTCATCCCATCGTAATTGGTCTGATCTTAACTATTCATAAACTCATTAAACTTTCATAAAACATCTTCTATTAATATAAATGATTATAATTCTTAATATTAATTATGTCCTCTAGATCAGATTAATAGGTATTCTTCCATTTTCCCCAGTTTTAATTCATATTCACAATATTTCATCCAAGCCTCCCATTCCCCTAAAAATCGAACATTGTCTTTTTCGTTTAAAATGGCTGTAAGTTTTGCCATTTCCACCAATTCAAACATTTTCACAATCCAGTCTTTTTTCCCGGGAGTTTCTGCCCCTTTCCATTTTGCTGCATATAGCAGTCTCGCAGCTGTTGTAGCATAAATCAAAAAAGTTCTTTGTGTTGGTAAATCGTCAGGTATCATGCTTAGTAGCATCATTTCTGGTGTTTTGGGTATATTTTTTTGTACTATTAGTCTCAATTCGTTGTAGATCATATCCCAAAAGTCTTTAGCTTTATCACAAGTCCACCACATATGGTAAAAGGAACCAATTTCCTTGTTGCATTTCCAACATTTAGGGGATGTCACTTTATATATCTTTGCAATCTTCTTGGGTGTTAAATGCCATCTGTACATCATTTTATAAATATTTTCTCGGACTGATTGCGCATTTATTCCTTTCAAGTCTTTTGACCATAGTCTTTCCCATTTATTTAAAGCAATATCGTGACCCATATTCTGAGCCCAGTCAATCATAGTTGGTTTAATTATCTCCTGCTCACAATATATTGTTAAAAGTAGATTATACATTTTAGAAATCAGTTTCATATTATTCTCTAGTAACATCTTGTGAAAAGGGGACTTTTCTTTAGAAAAACCATTTTTCATGTCTTGTACAAAAACTGATTTAATCTGACAGTATTGCAACCATTGTAATTCATCTTTAAGAGATTGGAATTCCTTTAATGAGCATTTTTTCCCTTCCCAGATAATTAATTCCTGGTAAGTTATAAATTTATCCGGTCTGAGTGGGCGTAGTGTTAACATTTCTTGCGGTGAAATCCACACTGGTGTTACTGGTTCCAAAATATGTTTATATCTCATCCAAATGCGGAGTAGAGAGGACCTGATTACATGATTCCTAAATGATGCTTGTATCTTGATTTTATCATACCACAAATAGCCATGCCATCCACTAATATTGTTGAAGCCTTCAAGGTCTAACAAACGTGTATTTGATAAAGTTATCCAGTCTTCCTGGGTATTTTACATTGTTGTATTGGAAGCTAAAGGTAAAGGTCCCCTGTGCAAGCACTGGGTCATTCCTGACCCATGGGGTGATGTCACATCCCGACGTTTCCAAGGCAGACTTTGTTTGCGGGGTGGTTTGCCAGTGCCTTCCCCAGTCATTTTCCCTTTACCCCCAGCAAGCTGGGTACTCATTTCACCGACCTCGGAAGGATGGAAGGCTGAGTCAACCTTGAGCCGGCTACCTGAAACCGACTTCCATCGGGATTGAACTCAGGTTGTGAGAAGAGCTTTTGACTGCAGTACTGCAGCTTAACACTCTGCGCCATGGGGCTTCTCACTGGAAGCTACATACATTTTTTTTTTAAAAAAAACATGAACTAATTTGTTCCATATTCCTAAGCAATCCCAAAGGAAGTTTTTCCTAGGACAAGAGTAGACCTTCAAGTGATAAGCAGGGCATACCTCTATTTCTGTTATGCCTCTTTCTGCCTGGAAAACATAACACTGTATCTAACAGCCAAAAGGAATGGGAATTATTATCCCATGGTTGAAGCATGCATGTTACCTGTGGAATCTTGTAGGTGCTTAGAATGGTTGCCATGTGGTGACAAAAAGAAGCACTCGGTCCCCCAATGACAGCTACAGGATTGCTGTGGGAGCTACACTTGTAGTTGGGGATGAATCTGCCCAGTGCATAGAGAAGTTCCATGGATGCCTGATAGGTCCTGCTTGCACTGAAATAGCTGTTATAGATGTTGAAGCCAAGGGTGATGTTGGGTAAGAGCTGGGGATTCTCATTGATCTCCTGAACGGCAAACACCAAAGCCAGGATGTGCTGATAATTCTGAGTCAGGACTCTGCAATCACAGTTATATTGTGTAGCTGATGCTTTGTGTTGCAACCTGTGTCATTAGCTACATTTCAAATTAATATATGTCTGCTAGCAACTTTGCAATAAAAGGTAATGCACCAAAAGAGAATGTCTATCCCCAGCAAAGTGAACAGGGGAATGTCACTGGCAAATGCCCCTCCCCCCCAAAAAAAAACCAGCTGATTGTCAGCTAGCTGATCTCAATCAGGCTCAAATGTGTATTTTGTTTGTTCGTTTGTTTTGCTTGGGTTTTTTCCCCAGGGATTTGCAATCCCCTTGTGCCTATGAGCTGTAGAAAGGCACTGAATAAATGTTGGGTTTTCTCCTGCCATTTGACCCTACAAAGTGTCACATTGCATTGGAAGACTATGGGCACTTTCACACATCCTGAATAAAGCACTTTAAATCCACTTTCAATGCATGTTAATGAGCGTTTGCAAGTGGATTTTGCCATTTTACACAGTAAAATCCAGCTGCAAAGTGGATTGAAAGTGCATTATTCAGGATATGTGAAAGCACCCTAAGGCCTGTTCATCATCTGAGGCATCAACTGTATTTTGTTAATATGGAAATTGGATTGTTCTATATTTAATTTACATTTCTATATTTACTTATAATGGATTTTTATGATGAAACATTGTTTGGAATAGACACAATTGTGTAGTTAGTTTGATCCTGTATATTTTGTTGATGATGTATTTAGTGATTTCTGTTCTAGACTCTTGTATTGTATTTTGGTTTTTTTGGTTTTAAAGGTGGAAGGTGCACGCTGTGCTGAAACCTCTTTAGGAGGCAATGCCGCCAGTTTGCCTCCTAAGCCCGGCGCGGGCATTCCTTTCAGGAATGGGCTGTTAGATCTCTCTCACATCACAACAGAATATTCTCTGAGTTTGTAAGAGTACTTTCCCTAACCTAGATCAACTGCTCACAGTAATTCAGGAGGCATATGTGAGCTACCTTTTTCACCACACCTGAATTTTCTTTTAAAATAGATTCCCCGCATCCTTACTGAAGGCTTCCTGGGTGGGAGGGAGAAGCTCTCTTGCCCACTCATTTCAAGTTTCCCCAAATCAACTGTGCAAGAGATAATTTTAATTGGCTATATAATACAAAGGGCTTCTTCTCCCTGCCTGAAATTCAGAAGAGGAGATCCTTTGCATGAGAAGTAAAACTGCATGTCAATAGAAAAGGCAAAAAAATAATAATAGACTATATATGCATAGCTATGTGTAAGCATTTAGTGGCTATAGCCTGTATTGGATTACAAATAATTCATTAATCACTTCCAATTCTTTGCATTTGGTGGGTATTTCAGAAAAATGATAAACTATGGATTAAGGTTAAAAATTTAATAATTTAAGCCTAAAGTTGGTGAAGGGTGTATGAATATATTATTATATCATTGCTTGGGCACAGGCATGCTTATATTTCTGTTTTTCCCCCTCATGTTTTTTTTCCTTTTCCTTTTTTCTGTATCCCTTTATATAAAATAAAAATTATTCAAAAAAAGAAAAGGCAAAAAAGAAAGGCTACACCCAAAAACACTGAAATGAGCGGGAACAACAATTTTCCCCTGTTGTGCAAGTACATTTCACTTTGATGCTAAAGAACTCGATTTTTAACTGATGAAAGTATTGTATCCTAATGCAACTTTTTAGTTTGCCAAAGAACTAATGCTGTGGTTCCCAAATATTTTGAGGATGAGGATCCCTTCTCCATGAACCACATAATACTAGTTACAGTATTAGTGTCTGTTTAGCAACTGGGTGTTTAGGATGGATGCCTTAATTGATAAAGCAGTAATCCGAGAATCTAAATTCCCCCCCCCCCCTGGTTCCATACCTATAAGAAAGATCATCTCAGATCCCCCTATTTGGTCAACCTCACTAGGCGGTTGAAAAAAAAATTCGGTAAAATTTGGATTCGGCAAAATTTGGCCTGTTTTGATTCAGGAAATGCCGAAGTCCGAACTCCCCCGATTCAGATCCATGCAATTCAGCACGAGATTCAGAGTTTGGGGGGAAATTCGGCCGTTTAAAGCCATTAAAAACACATTCGCGCCTTTCCGCAGCTCCGGGAGGGGCATGTTTGGAGGTAGAAGTCCCAAACTTTCAGCGTAGCTTCAGGGGACCCTTCTTGCAAAAAACCCCAAGTTTGGTGATGATTGGGGCAGGGGTCCCAAGTTATGGGGCCCAGAAGGGGTCCCCCCCTCCACCCATTGGAATGAATAGAAATAAATAGACCGTTTGGACTCAGAGTTTGCAAAACCATGCAAAGCAACACGTGACGCGACCTTGGGAGTTTGCAAACCATGGAAAGGGACAGAGGTGCGCTAGCTATGCATAAGGAGCAGATGGGGGTGGAATTTCCCCTTTTGTATCGGACTCGGGAGTCGGGAGTCTCGGAACCGAACAAATGCATTGTTAGAGTCACAATTTGAAAACCAGTTTTGAGCGAGCATCAAAATAGACCTAACTGATCTTATGAATGAGGGAAAACCTGAGGACACACAACTGAAGCCCCCCCCAAAAAACAAGGGGGAGAGAGACGCAAACAGGCACCCACATACCCAGGCAGAACGGGCGAAAACCCCCCCTCAAACCAGTACGGCTTGGCCCCAAATGGGGAAAAAACCAAGGAGGAGGAGGCGCACCATGGGTGCCAAGAGGCGCCGGGGAGAGACTCACACAAGCCGCACCTTCGCACTCAACCCCAGGCTAGGGGCAAAAAACAAAAGCAGAGCACAGCACACACTCCCACAGAGGCAAGCGGCACACACCCCCAGGCAGAACGGGCAAAAAAAAAAACTCAAACCAGTACGGCTCAGCTCAACCCCAAACGGGAAAAAAACCAAGGAGGAGGAGGAGCGGCCCGGGTGCCAAGCGGAGAGAGACTTGCTAGCCGCCACACAGACTCAACGTTAAACTTTAAAACTTTAAAAGCAGAACACAAACTCCCGCAGAGGCGAGCGGGCACACCCCACTCGGCAGAATTAGCAAAAGTCCCCTTTGGCTTCCCCCTGCCCACCCACAGAAACTGCTCCCCACACACACACACACAGACTCTGCTTTCCCCACACACACACACACACACACACACACACACACACACAGGAGAAAAGATAGAGGAAAAAAAAACCAAAATCAAACTGTGTGGATGTCTTCCAGCAGGAGCACAGAGGAGAAGTAAATCCAATCCTATTCCGGTAAGCACCAGCAGCTCAGCCCAGTCAGGAATCGGATCTCTCAGCAGCAGCACCACCAAATTGGAAGGCAATGAATACAGTCTGGAGGGGAGGGGAGGGAAGGGGCGGCAGTTTTTAGACTCTCCTGGCTATTTCAAAAGTGAGAATTTCAAAGGCTCTGATTGGCCAGGAGAAGACCCAGCTTGGCCACCATTGGCCGCGGGAGAATGCTGCTTACTAACTGACAGTTATGGTGCTGATTCTGAGCCCCCGAGTTTGCCAAATTTCTTCGGCACGCCCAGAACTGCCAAATTCAGCTCGGCGTTTTCCTGCCTTTTTTTGAATTTGGTTCCATCCAAACTGAAAACCGCCAAATCGGGGGAAATTCGGCTGTTTCTCGGTTCGGGACGAACTGAATCGACAGCCCTAAACCTCACATCCCAGAACCTTAGGGCACCATTCACCTCCCTAAGATTTCAGACTATGCCTTTGGCCCTTCTGACAGGATGGTATAACAAAACCCCAAAGGAACAAATCAAATTTATTTAATACAGTCAAACACCAATAAAAATAGAATCAATATAACAATTCAGACTTCCAGAATATCAATTAACTCATGGTAAAAAAAAACATTTAAAATTGTAGAATCACATAATTATACAATATCTTATAAAACTTATAGCTAAATAGCCTATATATGGCTTACCCAAGATTTCCTAATCTTATAGGCTATCCAACCAAATTTGGCAACCTTAAAAGGGATCTCTTGATACTTATCTGCCAACAGTAGTGAGAGGAGAGTCCTTCTATTTTTACAGGGATGGTGGGAAATTATGGGGGTAATCAGAGTTTCCTTAACATGACTGTAGATCTTACAATCAAAAAAGATATGCTCTAGGGCAGGGGTGTCAAACTCATTTGTTAGGAGGGCCGGATATGACATAAATGTCACTTGGCAGGGCTGGGGCATATGTACCAAATAACATAAATAAATAAATAAATAAATAAATAAATAAATAAATAAATAAATAAATAAATAAATACCATAACAGCCTTGGAAAGCTCTAGTACAGGTTGAGTATCCCTTATCCGGACTGCTTGGGACCAGAAGTAGCCCATATTTTGGATCTTTCCATATATTGGAATATTTTGGAATTTTTGCATATACATAATGAGATATCTTTGGTATGGGACCCAAATTCATTTGTTTTATATACACTTTATACACATAGCCTGAATGCAATTTTAAACAATTTTGTGTACATTGAACCATCAGAAAACAAAGGTGTAACTATCTCACCAGAATACCTGTATCAGCTGTTAAAAGCAACAACAAACAAACAATGGTAGGCTTTCAGTCTCCACCTGCAATGAAGTGTATACTGTATTTTATTTTTTTAAGTGAGAGGAAACATCGAAAGCAGGCAGCACTGATCTGCCGGCATGCCGGTTTTCAGATCAGTCCAGATATGGGATGTCCGGATAAGGGATACTTTACCTGTATTAAAATAAACCACAACATACCTTTCTTCCAGTGTAGGACCCGCCCTTTGGGGGACATACATAGCCTGTAATTGATCATTACTTTGTTTTGCTGGTAGATATCAAATGTTTCACATCACTACCCGTTCAGAAGTCTGATGTCATTTCTCCCCTTTCCCTGTTGTCAAGAAACAAATATGTAGTTGTATACTCAACTGAATTGTTGGGCCATGCCTCCCAGTGTTTGTTTACTTCTTATTTGAGGGCATTTCTACCCTTCTTTATACAGTGAAGGCTACGCTCCTCCCTAGTCTAAAGCTGGCTTGCCCATATGGTTCTCGCCTCCCCTCCTTGCACTGGCATTTTGTTTCCCACATAACTGGGAGCAAAGGGTGCCGTGGCTCTTTCGAGCAAAATGAAAGCAAACCTAAATGAAGGTATTGCAAATGAAAAAGCAATGCCATGCACTCGGAGGGAAGCCTCGCTTTCATTTGGTTTTGCGTAACCCTGCTTCTTTTGCAGCAAGTAGCAATGGGGAAAGGGACTTATTTGGGTGCTGTAAAACTGAAAGGGGAAGACGGAGAAGGGGGCATCTTGTTTCCCTTGTACTGAAAACCTTCCTATTCAATTTTAATTGCAGTGAAGACCAAAAGAGGTATGGGCGGGTAGGGCAAGGTGATGAGGCAACAAACGGCTTCCTTTGAAAATGCCTGACAAATGGGATCCTGGCTGCCTTCATGCTAAATGAGTCAGTCTCCTGCTCCGCTCCGGTTCTTACTTGGAGGGAAGAAGAGATGCAAGGCTCACTGTAGGGGAGAAAGCAGCGAAGGAGGCAGATCAAGACTTTTTCAGAGCAGAAAAGCAGGACATTGCAAGGCGTCTCTTCTGCCACTCAACCTCAACAGCTTCTCCCAGCATCACCAGCTCCCTCCCCCATTCCGCTATCCACAAGTGTGTGCAAGCCCAAACCTGAGTCTTTTACTTTTCTATATCTAAGCAGTCCAGCAATCCCCTGCAGCTGTCCCCGCCACTCTTCTTGCCTTGCTGCTCCCAGGGCGGGGCCACAGCTGTGCTCCCACCTTTCCCCACCAACCATGGGTGAGTGATTCCTACTCCTAATTAAGTGCAGCTCTCCAAGTGGCTGTTAAGAGTCGGGCTCCACCCCCTCCACTACATGTTGAACTCCCTGGCTGTTTAGATCCATGCTGCTTGTTGGCTCCGGCCTCCACACAAGCAGCCTGGATCTGAACACCCCGATGGAGGGGTTACCCCAGCGGGGGACGCTGCCTCGGCTGACTCATGGGCCAGACAACAACCCTCAAGGGGCCAGAACCAGCCCGCGGGCCGTATGTTTGACACCCCTGCTCTAGGGTCTTGATATTTCCATCTCCACATAAGCATGCACATTCTGTAGATGGTAAACCTCTATATCTACCCTCAAGAATTGCTGAGGGCAGCATATCATACATTAATAAGGTGAAAATCCTTCTATGATCAGGGTTATCAAAATGCTTTACATAAGGCATCAAAGCTACCTTGTTTAACATGCCTGGATAATAAAAAGATCTTAATTCTGTTCAAGTCATGCTGCCTTTTAATATCTAGAACCCTCTGTTTAACCATAGCCTTTGCCTGAGCATAGTTCCTTGTCAGGAGAAATTGATGTGATAGACCATAATGTCTCAGTTTTTCCTCCATCATCCTCCCCCATAGAGAAACAATGGAATCCAATAATATGAAATGGAAGAAGAAGAAGAGTTGGTTTTTATATGCCAACTTTTTCTGCCACTTAAGGGAGAATCAAACCTGCTTACAATCACCTTCCCTACCCCTACCCACAACAGACACCCTGTGAGGTAGGTGAGGCTGAGAGAGAATGACTTGCCCAAGGTCACCCAGCTGGCTTCATGTGTAGGAGTGGGGAAACAAATCCAGAGATTCATAGTCAGCCATATAGCAGCGTTTGTGACACCTGTAGGTATTTGGAATATATTTCTTAAAATTTTTGACTGAGTTCTTTCCAGCATAATTTTATTGGCCAAAAAGCAAAGTGGTGCCCCATACAGTAATTGGGCCAAGGATTTCATGCTAAATAATTTGATGGCTGCTGTCAAGAACCCCAAAGGAACATTGCACATGTATCTGTGGATCTTCATCATTGGAGGACATCTTTCACTATGTGTTAATAGGACCACTGTATAGCGAGCCCAGAGCCAAATTTTTGGATGGAATCCTGAAGGGAGTAACTTTCTGTTCTGAATTTGATAAATTGACCTTCTTACTTTCTGACTCTGATTCACATGTAACCTTCAGAATGTCACCATTTGCTATTGCAGCCAGGAAGATTAGAGCTCTTGAAGTTACTAAGAAAAATTCTGCACAGGAAATCAAATAATGTTTTAACAGAGATTGTGTATGTAATTGATTTTACTAGGGCAATGCATACCATTGTAATTTTATCTTTTTCGACGTCATTTTATTTTTTCTGTATTTACATAAGAACGTTTTGTAATGTCCTATGGCTAAACAAATAAATGAATACTACTACTATTAGTGTCTGTTGATGGAGAAATACATAAAGAAAAAACCAAAATAGCAGTGCTTGGAGTGCATATGGATTCCCAGGTCCCTCAGAAAAACTCCATCAACTCCTAGAGTATCCCTGGCTCCCAGGCTGGGAGCCACTGGACTAAGACACCTATGAGGTACAAATACAATAAATCTGCACATTGACACTAAGGTACCTGTGGACTGCAAAAAGGGTGAGGAGCTGCACTTTGGAAGAAAGACAGAACTCCATGAGTGGCATTCATTTAACCCTTAAACCCAACCACTTACATGTGCTCTCCAACTGCTGCCTCGGAAGGATGATTCTTGAAAGTTAACTGATCAAAAGAGATGTAGATTTGGGAAATAATGCCAGCGATGATGATTCCCCCCAACTGGTTATACTTGTGGATTATTGGAAGAGGTTCACGGGTGGTGCATCGAAGAACAGGAGCATCGCACACTGCCCAGGGCAGAAGCTCTAATACTAAATCTAAGAAAACCAATACCTTGCTTGACAACCTTCGTCCTGGACAGCAGTTCACCTGCTCCCACATTGTTATGTAATTGACTCTTCACATCAAATGGTCACTCAAATGGCCCCTGACTTTGTTGCTGCAATAACAGGACCACCCAGTGAAAAGTGCCAATGGCCAGACTGCCTTCAGCCTCAGTAAGGAATATTAGTAGCATCATTCATGTTGCTTTTATCTTCTGGATCTCCCCAGAGAATAGGAGAAAGCAAGAATGGTGGATAATTGCAGAGACCATGATCAGTGACCTAGAATTATGCATTCAGTGTTACATTTCAGAAGAAAACATGTTTACTTCAGCTCAGTAGATGTCTTATGCTGCAACAGTGTAACATCAAGAGATTTAAAAAAAATACAAAACAACCCAGAAGAAATACAACTTTGCCAAATATATAATATAGCATAAGATTTTTCACATATTCTAAAATGAACCAGTTTTTCAAAGTTAGAATGGGTGAAAACTTTAATTGGCAATGAGAAAGTGAAGGTTTTATATTTTGGCATGTTTATACCACACCATTTTATTATGAATTCATCAAAGCGGTCAACTAATGGAAACGCTTCAGCAATAAAAGAATAACATAATCCTACCTGTTATCATCCCATCAAGAACATTGTAGATTCATCAGCACAACCATTGGCCTAAATGATTACACTTCAGCCAGAAGTAATTTAATCGCCCAGAAAACATGTATGTGTGTGTGGGGGGTGGGGTGGGATCCGAGCTCCTAAAGAAGGCCAGTGAAGTAAAAAGAGGAAATACAGAAACTGTAGAACTGCCAAAGAAAATCTCTTTTATTTCAGACTGTAAATGCAAAAGCTACAGGATGAAAAAGTACAAACCAATTTCATGTTTGACTATGGCAATACAGAACTAATACGTATATGGCTTTGTTTAGGGGCTACCACACCAGACTTCATTGGCGTTCTCAGATACCAAACTAGGCATGTCTCAGGCCCAAGGAGGTCTGAGGAAAAACCTTTTAAAGATCCACCCACTGGCCTGCTGGTGGATGAAGACTGGCCCTTTCACTCCCTGAGTCCATTATTAAAGCAATTTGGGATTTGCCACACCCCTGTGGGTCTTTTCAGCAAAGGGAGGTCACTGGATTTGATAGGCTCTTTAAAAAGTATGAGGGAAGTGGTCAAAGAGGACACAAACAGCCCAGTCCTGATATTGGGTGGCGAAATAGCTTAGTAGGGCTGAGTGACCTTGCGCCGGAGTAAAAGGCACTTACTCTGGTGCAAACGGCCTGGGCGCCGGCGTCAGGCCAGTTACTCCGGCGGCGGTAGTGGGCGGAGGGGGTTGGCGCGGACGCACCAGCACAAGGGCTGCGCTAGCACCCAAGGGGCACAGAAGAGGCTGCCAGCAGCCGTGGGGGCATTCCCAGGGACATTCCAGTGGCTAGGAGGCTTCCTAAGGCCCATTCGGCCCAGGAACTTTTTGCCACCAAAAAGTTACGCCAGGTCTCAACCTGGTGAAACCCATTGACCGCCATGCAAACGCTCTGGACCCTTATTTCGTCGCAGTGCCCAAGCACTGCCCATCTCAGCCTGGCGCCTCTGGAACCAGCCTAGAGATTGGCCAATGGGGCCAGGGCAGGAAGTGGTGGCACTCCTCTGGAGGGGGCCTCAGAGCCAGGAATTCCCCTCATAAGCGGCACTTTGCAGCCGGTGCTCACTTTTGCAGGTAAGCCTCGCATGGGCCGGCATGCTGACCATCTGTGCCGGGGGGTCAGGACTTTGCGGTTTTCACGCTCAAACTCTGCTTTCTGTGGGGACTGTGCATAGCACTCCCTAAACTCCCCTGGGTGGAAGCTTGCCACTATGGCTCCTCCAGCTTCCCTCTCCAGGGGGGGCCTTCTGGTGGGGGGAGCACTCTGAAGGCCAGCACCAGACTTTACCCCTCCACTCGAACTGTTGCCGTTGTTGAGGTGCACACCGGACCTCACTCAAGAGAGAGCCTTCGTGGGAGGCCGGCCCGAGGGAGCCTCTCATCCCTCTCTGTGTTGTTTTTTCAGATGCCAGCACAGTTCTGGCCAGCCCGGCGGCTCCATGCCACTCTGCCTCTCCCTCAGCGCTGATGCCCACAGCCCGCCTGCCCACCCGCCACTTATGCCACCCTCACCCTCAGCTGAGCTCCGGCCTCCTCTGACAATGCTGGCGATGCACGCCACAGCCACGGGCTGGGACCACCCCAATGCCATTGGATTGTGACCCCTGGGCACTCACCATGCTGCCAGGAGGTAGCCTGGCTGTCTACCCCCAGACCCTTCTTTCTCGTTGCAGGTCTCTCTGATGGCCACCTGGCCGCCTTCACTCAACCACACACACACAGACACAAGGAGAGAAGCAGGCTGGCAAGGAAGCAGCGCCGTTGCCTCCCAGCACCATGCTGGCTCTCAACCCCCTGGCCCCCACCAATACCCAGTGTGATTCATGAAACTCCAGCCATGCCCTTCTCTCCTGCTCCATTCCTGCCCTCCCACATGCCACTCTCCAACTCGTGTGAAAATAAAGTTGTCTTTTGAAACTGGGCTGCCTGCATAGTGCTTGGGAATGGACACGGGAGGGTCTGGCTGCCCTGGTCCAGGCACCCCAGCCAAGGGATCCAACATCAACCTGCAGATGGCCTCCCAACTCTTGGAACTCAGTCCACATCAACTGGGGGGGAGGTGAGGGATCAAAGGCCATGAACGGGCCAGGAGGCATGTCCAGAGGGTGGAAGCTGGGGACCCTCAGGACTGCTATGAGCCTCGACCGGGTGGGCCACTAGTGATGAGACATGGTGGTGCCCATGAGCCTTTGTGGCCCCCTCATTTACATGGCCAAAGATAGCGACATCTGGCCAGCCATACTGCCCAGACTCTTGTGGAAGACCCCACCCACACATGGCCGCCCCTGTTGGCCCCTCACCTGGGGCCACCCTATGTTCGGTGGCCCTCCCATGCTAGCCACCCTGACACCTCAACCCAATAGAAGGCAGCCGGCTGCGGCTCTTTTGCCATGGCCACCCACATAATTTACATGACCACTGCACAGCAGTGGAAACATGCATCTGTTCAGGTCTGGCTTGCCCTTGGTGGGGGGTCCTGGCCCCCGGCCGCTAGTTTCCAAGTGGTGGTGTAGAGCCAGCCCTAGAGGCTGAATATGTGCTGTCGACTGACATGGGATATCAAATTTCTGGAACTAGGACGGCCACGCCAACAGCACTCCCAAGCCAGCCCCCACCCTACGTTCCTCCATCACTTGCCCCATCACCACCAATGCTCCAATCAGCCCTCATCACAGGAAGGGCGCCCCCTGCATGGTCAACGATTGAGAAGATGCTGCCCTCTGGTAGAGGTGTCAACATCGGCTCTTTGTTGTCACCTGCTCTGCCCGTGGCCTTCACCATCCTTCCAGTGACAGGGACTGGCAGCTATGTACCCCTCCTGCAAACCAGGCCAAGCAAGCAGCGAGGCGACGCGCATATGGCGCCCTCCCGATGAGGCTCGGACTTCCAGTGGCTCTCTGGCTGGGTTGCAGTCCTCGGCGTCCAGAGCAGGCCGCTGCCTCTGAGGACATGGAGGCTGGACGCTCCTTTGCCTTCCGTTCCCCCTCCCTGTATGGGCTCCGATTCCCCAAGGGGACGCGGCCTCCCCAGACAGGGTTGGCTGCCCTGCCAACCCATTGGTGGTATCAGTGTGACAGAAGGATTTGGAGCTTAGAACCTTTTGGCATGCATCCTGCCCTTGAAAACTTCCTATGGTAGAAAACACAGATATAATCATTATTTTTTTCTCTGCATTAGTGGCTCCTTCTTGTTCAAATCAGGTCTCAACACAATGATGTAACATTTTGGAAAAAAGATACATCCCAGTAAGCCAGCACTGGAGGCCAAGATGGAGAAGACTTCCACAGCCACCATATATTTCCCCTTGGTGCTCATATAAGTTGGAACAAAGGTCATCCACACACTGCAGAAGACCAACATGCTGAAGGTGATGGATTTGGTTTCATGGAAACTATCTGGTAACTTCCTGGCTAGGAAAGCCACAATGAAGCTCAGGACTGCCAGCAACCCCATAAAGCCCAGGACACAGTAAAACATGGCCACTGACCCTTCACTACATTCCACAATGATTTCTCTACTTACTGAGTGCATATCAAAATCTGGGAAGGGAGGAAAGGTTGCAAGCCACACAGTACAAATAGTGGCCTGAAAGAGGGTGCATGAAATTACTATAGAACTGGCCAATCTCCTCCCCATCCATTTCCTCATCCTGGACCTTGGCTTGGTAGCCATGAAAGCGAGAATCACAGTGATGGTTTTGGCCAACACGCAAGAAACAGCCACGGAGAAAACGACGCCAAATGCAGCTTGACGGATGAGGCATGTCACTTTCTCAGGTCGACCAAGGAAGAGCAAAGCACAAAGGAAGCACAGGAAGAGAGAGACAAGGAATGTGTAGGAGAGGCTCCGGTTGTTGGCCTTGACAATGGGGGTGTTCTGGTGCTTCACAAACATACGTAAGACCAAAGTTGCAATGAAAGAAAAGGAAAGAGAAAAAATAGCCAAACTAATGCCTAAGGGCTCTTCATAAGACAGGTAGCTGATGTCCTTTGGAAGGCATGAATCTTGGTCATTGTTTGGATAACAATCTTCTGGACACTGGAAACAGTAATCCATGTCTGAAAAATAGAATAAGGGGTTGTTATACAGACTTAGGTATAGTGCTTCTGTTTTATGATTGTACTGCCACTTTGATGTTGATTACTTATGTTTTTGTAAGCCACTTTGAGTCTTGCTTTGCAAGAGGAAAGATGGGTAAACTGTTCCAATAAATACCTAAATTGCTAAACATAGTGCAAAGCAATCAGCAGCCCTCTATCCTGAATGAAGACTGACAGTTTGAAATGGGAATAAAGAGTTTTCACTCTGCTCATTCAATTATAGTTGTAGTAAGTCATGCCCAAATTGGGGCAGAAGTTGCCTGAGTTTTACTAGACAACTCGGCAAAGGAATCCCTACTAAATGAGAGAAGGGGGTCTTTTATCCCTGAATATCAAAATCTGGGAACTACCACTCCTACCACAGCCTTTTATAGGTTTGCTGTATTTTGTTTCCTTGTCTCCATCAAAGCAAATGCTGTACACAACAGCACACACTTCAGGAACTATGTCAAACTTCATCCTCTTATCAGGTTATCAGTGTCATCACAGAATAGTGAGTAACATTTGTAAACATTACAGAAATGTGTTTCTGCATGCTGTAATATTCACGTTCAAGATTACAATTACAGACTCTTTGAAATCTATGAAGTGTATACAATACCTCTTACCTGTCTGGTTTGAAATCTTCCCTTCTGGACATGGAACACAATCATAGCAGCAAAATGGCTTCCCTTCTTTCTTTGCCCTACTGTAACCCCGAAGGCATGGTTCATTACACATGGAAAGGGGCAGCGTCTTTTGTAAACAAAAGAGAAGAATGTTGTAGCATTCAAAACATATACTTTGGAATATTGTTGAAGGCTTTCACGGTCTGAGTTCATTGGTTCTTGTAGGTTATCCGGGCTGTATGACCGTGGTCTTGGTATTTTCTTTCCTGACGTTTCGCCAGCAGCTGTAGCAGGAATCTTCAGAGGAGTAACACTGAAGGACAGTGTCTCTCATGTTCTTTTATCGATGTTTGTAGCATACAAACAAGGATAAAAGAACATGAAAGATACTGCAGACTTGGCCAACCTGAGAAATCAGCAGTGGCTGAACATGGGCTGACCCAAACAGGACACTGGGTCTTATTACAAGACACTGAAAGGCTGGACAATTCTACCAACTATTTTGTCAGATTGCACAGAGAAGCCATTGAAATTCATAAACATCAGCACAACTTTAACAGAAAAGAAGAGAGTTTAAGAATGAATAAGGCTTGGCTTCCTGTCCTGAAAACCTCCAGACTAACAAATACTACAGCCCACAATAGCCATGTGGATTAGCTTTGGATTCCACATGTTAACAGATCACTTCAGGATACAATGGTTCCATATTAACATACCACACCCTCATTAGCACATTATATTGATACTTACAGGTCAATGATTAGCACATTACCTTTGATACTTTTTGCAGGACAATGACTCAGCTCAAACCCAACCCCTTTCTGATTATATATTACTCTTCCTACACCCTTGACACTGAGAGACACTGTCCTTCAGTCTTACTCCTCTGAAGATGCCTGCCACAGCTGCTGGCGAAACGTCAGGAAAGAAAATACCAAGACCACGGTCACACAGCCCGGATAACCTACAAGAACCATATACTTGGGATAACCAAGTAGGGTCGTGCAAATTTTTTTGGTAAATTTCAGGTTCGGGTTTATTGGCCTTGATTATTATTATTTTTTGTAAACCTGGAATAAGCCAAATACCCATACTGGTAAATTTTGGTATTTGGATTATTTCCAGGTTTACCAAAAAATTCAAGCCCATTATATTATATGGGTATAGTCTGGGGATCATTTTTGGAGGTAGAGTCCCCAGTTTGCTGCGTGGCTGCAAGGGACTCTCCTTGGATGGTCACCAAAGTTTGGTGAACTTTGGAACAGGGGGTCCAAATTTATGGGCCCGCAAAATGGTTGCCCCCATCCTCCAGGCATTTGCAAGCTGACCTGTCTATCGATTTTCAGGTTCAGAAGTTAAGTGTTGCCGAGGACTGGCAGAAAGAGCTGATTGGAAGTCTGGTGCCTCAAAGTCTGGAGGCTGCCTTTTATCTGGGGCACATAGCATGATGACCATGCAAATTAGCTTCCAAACTGAGGGAAGACTTAAGGAAACATGTGGGGTATGAAGCAACAATGTTCAATGCTGTGTCATCATTTCTGGCTAAACCCAGAGGTGGTTTCACAAAGCTCTAGATATTTTCCTGATCTGTTTGGGTTTCAACGTAAAGACTGGAGAATTCCTAGATCACTGCAATGTCGCTTTGCCTCATCCTCCATTTTTTGCTACAACTGGGGTGAGAAGCCAGGCTGGCAACCCTAGCTGGAAGAGTTCTATTCCAGAAGATGAATAATGGACCATGCTTCTTGAAATGTGCTTGGACCCTACCTGGTTGAACCTGCTGGGCCATATGATGACCTCTTCGTGGATGGTGAGCACTTTGTGGGAGGGAACTCCAGGGTCTACCTTCCCAACTTTGACTCTAAGGAAGGACTGGTTTGGGAATGTGATCCAATTGATAATATCAAATCCAGCTATTAACTCTCCATTTTGGTTGAAGGCAACCTTTTCCCCAGCACTATCATTAAATGAGACATTTCTCAGAAAGAGGTGGAGCTAAACAAGGAGAGGGAAAGTAAGCATTAGGCTTTAGCAAATGGTAGAAATACACAACAAGATCTGTGTTGTCTTAAAGATAAACACAAAAAGAAACAAGAGCTCATGTTGAGAAAAGCCCTTTCAGTTAGGCCTGGAATCAAATTAACATGAAACCCAAAGTGGAAGGAGAAGAAGGAAAATACCATACTGCATATACATGACTAGCAAAAGGCCGGTTGATAGGGCATGGTATGAATCCCTTGGGACAATACCACCTCACCAGAATTTAGTATTTGTTAATTGGCAAAATTTGTATCCCACCTTTCTGCCTTTAGAGGGGTCCCCACGGAGGCTAACATTTAAACGTGCATAATAAAATCACATTTCAAAACCATTAAAATCATCACCCGCCCCCCAAACACACATTATTAAGCAATTTTTAAAAAACAGAGTTAAAGAGTTAAAACGTTGGTTAGGAAGGAGAAATCATTGATGGAATGCCAAATGAAACAAACATGTCTTCATATGTTGGTGGAAGAAGGGAACAGATGGGGACAGATGAAGCTCCATGCTTCCAGCATAACTGGTAATACTAAGTTGTAGTCACCATGCACGACCAAAATAATCTCAGGAAGCATGTTCTACATGTCTTCTAGCCATAAACTATGGTATACCCAGTACACTGTCATCATAACAGCAGTCGTGGTAGAGACACATTTTACTCTACAGTCTAGAGCATGTTGATGCGCCTTCATATATGATGACCTTTCTGTCAATAGACTTCTCAGGATATTACCTGCAATGGATTTTGTTCCAGAAACTTCCATTTCTCTCTAACCCTTATTGAGTATTTGAACCTCAGTAAATGCATGGCATGTAAGGCATATGCTACAGCATAGACAGCATTATACATACTGTAGCTGTGGCCAGTCATTCTCATTTCAAAAACTGTCTTGGGAAGAATCTCCAGTTTCTCCCTCCCAGTACAGATGTGCACTACATTCTTGTCTACCATAGATGTGGGGAAAGAACAGGCAAATGCATTTTCCCAGAAGTCCCTGATGAAGTGATCTTCATTTTCCTGTGTAGGATTTCTCATCTGAATAAATCTTTGGAATCCAAGGGATTTCTTGGAAGGAACTGAGAGAGAGATTGCACCATGGAGGAAGTGTATGCTCCACCCTCTTTGAAAGGCAAGTGATGTGAACTCCATCTCAGCAGTCATAATCCAAACTTTTCTGTTCACGGGTATATCCTCAAATGCTAAAAAGTGCAGAAATGATCTCATAGCTGCCATGGTTGAAGTTTCACCATGGATCACTAAGGCATTGGCTGAGCTTCTCATGGCAGCCCTGAATATTTCAGTCCCTTCTGATATCCCATCAACAATTTCAGTGGAAAAAGTAATGATGGGAAATCTTTCTATGAAGTCGAAGCAGATATTTCTCTGTGAAAACAAGGGAAGCACATCATGTACAAAACTCGCTCCACTGGGATTATCTACATAAATCACCCCAACCCATGTCCAACCAAAATGCAGCAGCAATCGGAGAATCCCCAAATATTGATGGGCCGCATTTGGAAACATATGGTGAAAGGAAGCATCTTGGGTTTGGCCATTCTTAACTGGAGTAGAAGCATATGTAACCTAAGGAAAGAAGATACAAAGAATCACTACTAAAATAAAAGGCAAAGCATGTGTGAAAGAAAGAGAAATATATAGAGAAGTATAGCTGCTTACCCCTGTGCCCATTCTAGGGGTCTGTGAAGGAATGGGCTTCTTTTCCCTTGAGTTTTAGAGATAACCTTTAAACCATTTTTCCCCTTCCTTTCTGGGCAGGAGGAAGGCTGGAGGCATGGCAAGTGCTTCCTGGCCCCATCTCAGCCACCTTCTTAGAAATGCAGATGGAGGTTTCAGGAGACAAAACAGTGGTCAACCCCCCACCCTTCTCTCCAAGCAGGAATCAGAGACTTGGAGGTTTTAAAATGCCGTAAGGGCTCCAAGAAGCAAGTTCCTGGAGGCACCAGGAAGAGCTTCTTTGACCCAAGTTGACCAGGATAGTGGATGGAGAAAAGGATTAAAACTGCTGAGAGCCAGGAGAGAGCTCTCTTTTGGTTGGGGCACTCAGGGAAGACAGAGCTCATCTGAGGCCTGGAGGAGGCAGCCATTTTGACCATGTGTTGGCCCCAGGCAATGAAGAAGACTTCAGGTAATGGAAACTTGGTGGAGACTTAGAACATCCTAAGCTTAAGAGTCTGTCCTATATTGCATCATCTGTTAGGGCAAGCATAAAGAGAGGGACAGAGGGACTGCATTTTTTCTCAGTTCTTTTGAATCCCTTGCTCAACCTGTTGCTGAGCTAAAAGTATACTTGAAAATGTTTTACTTCTGATAAATACTTTTTAATTTTGACTGCTGACTGTAGTTCTCTGTGCCACATAGACTTCCGCCAGCTTTGAACATGCTACTGTAAAACAGGGGGGCCCAGGAGGGAGGGAGGCTAGCAGGTAACAAGCAGCTGTTTCTCCACTGGCAACCCCAGGCAGTATTTCGTCCCCACGGTGCCCAGAAGTGGGGTACGTGGGAGACACCGAGGTTAGGCCTCAGGGTTTGAAAGGGATCCTGGGAGGGATCCTGACCCCCGCCCAAGTGGGCAAGTCCTATCATGATCAGGTGGTTGCAGCAGATACCTGAAAAGAGAGAGAGGCAACCCCCTCCAGGAGAGGTGGAGAATCCCTGGGAGAGGGCAGAATGGGGACTGCAAGTCTGAGGAAGGCCTGTTCCGCCAAAGGGTCAATAAGAGCTGCGAGAATGCAAAGGGAACTCTCAAACGCATGGCTTGCCTTCCTCACATGGATGGTAGGATACTGCTTGGCCACAAGTCTCAGCTTTTGGTCAGCTAAAAGAAATTTTCCATCCACTATGACTATGATGCCCTGACCTGGATGGCCCAGGCTAGCCTGATCTTGTCAGATCTCAGAAGCTAAGCAGGGTCAGCCCTGGTTAGTATTTGAATGGGAGACCACCAAGGAACACCAGGGTTGCTGTGCAGAGGAAGGCACTGGCAAACCACCTCTGTTAGTCTCTTGCCATGAAAACCCCCCAAAAGGGGTCGCCATAAGTCGGCTGCGACTTGACGGCACTTTACACACACACACACACACACACACACACATGACTATGATAGAGGTGAACTCCCCAGCCACAACAAAAAGCCACAGAATTGAGTGAAGGAATTCTAATATCTTGTACTGCCTGACAGCTTACATACGTGAGAGAGCAGAGGAGAGCAACCCCATTACTGGACTATAAGAACCTAGGAGATAATTTTGAAGGATGTTATATCACATCTAATCAGAGTGAAGCTTTTTTGACCACTGAGGTTTTATATTCCCTCAACTAGAATGCCATCTGCATCACTAATAGAGATGTTCTTTCAATTATATATATATATATATATTCAAAAAATAATACAATCCAACTTATTCGGCTTTTCATAAAGCTTATCTTTCCATATATCAGTAAAAAACAATATTTGCTCAATGTATGCCTTCATTAAACACAGATAATAAAATTGACTCCCCCCCCCCGGCTTTCTCTTACCCATTTCTTAATCCAGTCACTCCTTTATTTTAAAGGTTGTCTATTCCTAACATACTAATGTGTTGTCAAAGGCTTTCACGGTCAGAGTTCATTGGTTCTTGTAGGTTATCCGGGCTGTGTAACCGTGGTCTTGGAATTTTCTTTCCTGACATTTCGCCAGCAACTGTGGCAGGCATCTTCAGAGGAGTATCACTGAAGATGCCTGCCACAGTTTCTGGCGAAACGTCAGGAAAGAAAATTCCAAGACCACGGTTACACAGCCCGGATAACCTACAAGAACCAATACTAATGTGTATTTACTTATGATTTTCTATTTATTTCTGTCATCTATTATATACCCATTTTAATATATCATCCAATCACCTTAATTGAGATGTTCTTTCAATTAAGGTGGCTGAGAATTTGAGTGGAGCCTCAGCCTAGTTGCAGAGCATCTGCTTTGCATGCACAAGGTCCCTGTTCAATCCTTGGCATCTCCACTTCAAACGAACAGGTGATATATGGTGGGAAAGACCTCTACCTGCTGCCAGTCAGAGTAGACAATACTGACCAAGAATCTGACTTGGTATAAGGTAGCTTCCTTGGTATTTTACATTGTTATATAGGAAGCTACATGCATTAAAAACAACAACAACAACCATGAACTACTTTGTTCCTTTTCTTTCTCTGTTAAAAGCTCCTTGATTCATAAATATTGAGCAGCATACTTCTAAATCTATTGTTTAAGGGATATAACAACTGAGATCCATTTTGCCTCTGCCAATTTAACCTTAGGATCTCTGTCACTTAATAAATAGGGTACTAGCTCCAACACAGAGTTACTGGTACAATCTGTTAGAAGAGGAATAATATATCTTGATCTTAGATCCTCATAAAAATGACATTCCAGGAGCACATGTGCTCCTGGAGAATCAATAGAATCAGAAGAACATGGACAGGTTCATATATCTAAGATGCAAAAAAAAACAGAACAGCTAGAACAAATTCATTTAGCAGTCAGTCATTTAATTTTATGCTACTGAAAGATCCATCATCTCTTGACTTCCTCAATAAGATATTATCGCAGCACTCAATCCCAGACAATCTCTTAGGGTCATCAGCAGACATTTTCCACTTTAAAGACAGAGTCTATAGATCTGATGCCCTGATATCAGATCACTGATATTGAAATCGTAGACTGCCCCCTGGTTTACATTTTCCAAAGCTGACCATCTTAGAGCTCCCTACTTAGTCAATATTTCAAATCCAAACCTTACAGCAGCCTTTACATCCCTATGCTTTCAATCAATGCTAACGGCTGTATTGGCCGGGCGCTACGGTCGAATATCAAAAGGTCAGCACTTTTGTATTTGTGGATCAACTGTTCTGTAGGATTTACATCACTATATACTTAATTTCCTTCTGTATGTGGAGCCTAGGGCTAAATTTCTTGCCAGGTTGGTTTCTGGTATAAATACTTGTTCTAGTGTTGAGAAATTAATATTTTTGTTAACAGACTCCCTGTTTGCCTTGGCAGCAAGGAAAATAAGGTCCAACTTTGCTGCTAAGAGAGCCGATCCTGTGAGTTGATTTTAATGGTTGATAGGTCTTACTAGTTTACTGGGGTATCACTGCAATTTTTAGCTAACATTGTTTTGCATTCTACTATTTGAGAATACTTTCCTTTTTATTATTATATATTTATAACTATTATAGATAATTGCTGACCTGTTTGTAATGGCCTATGGCTGCATGCAAATAAAACATTCATTCATATATCTAACTTGCATAACCTTAGAAGGGTTAGCATTCAGTCTAGCAAGGAAAAAAACTCTTAAGACATGAGGAGAAATAGGGATAAGCAGGCAAGCAACGTGGAGGAGAAATTCCAAAAAACTGAGATGAGCAAACACAACTATTTTGTTCCATAGTCCTAAACAGAGTAGACAATACTGACCAAGGATATCACTTGGTATAAGCAGCTTCCTGGGTATTTTATATTGTTGTATTGGAAGCTGCATACTTTTTTAAAGAACCCATGTGAACTATTTTGTTCCATAATTCTAAACAATCCCAAAGAAAGTTTTTTCTAAGACAAGAGTTGACCTTCAAGTGACAAGCAGGGCATACCTCTACTTCTGTTATGCCTCTTTCTACCTGGAAAGCATAATATTATAGCGACCAGCCAAAAGGAATTAACAGCCCATGACAGAAGCACACATGTTACCTGTGGAATCTTGTAGGTGCTTAGAATGGTAGCCATTTCGTCACAAGAAGTAGCACTCGGTCCCCCAATGACAACTACCGGATTGCTGTGGGAGCCACACTTGTAGTTGGGGATGAATCTGCCCAATGTGGAGAGAAGTTCCATGGATGCCTGATAGGTCCTGCTTGCGCTGAAATAACTGTTATAGATGTTGAAGCCAAGGGTGATGTTGGGTAAGAGGTGTGGATTCTCATTGATCTCCTGAATGGCAAACATCAAAGCCAGGATGTGCTGATAATTCTGACTGAAGACTCTGCAATCACAGTTATATTGTGTAGTTGACACTGTGTTGTAACCTGTGTCACTGGCTACATTTCAAATTAGTATATTCCTGCTAGCAACTTTGCACTAAAAGATAATGTTGCGCTAAAAGGTGACATTTGTCCCCAGCTCAGTAAACTGGGGAATATCACTGGCAAATGACCCAACACTTTTGAATCCCCCGAAACTAGCCCATTATCGGCTAGCTATGGTCAATCAGACTCAAGCAGGTGTTTTGTTTGTTCTTTTGAGGGTTCATTTATTTTGCTGGGTTTTGTTTCATGGATTTACAGTCCCCTTGTTCCTATGAGCTATAGAAAGGCACTGAATAAATGTTGGGGTTTTTGCTACCAGTCAACGCTGATAAGTGCCTCTCAGCTTATTTGATGAATTCAGTGTAGGTCACCTTTCATTGGGAGACTAACAGCCCATTCCTGAGCCTTAAGGATGAAAGTCCTTAGGAGGCCAGGAAGGGGCTGCGCCGGCATTTGTGCCTCCTGTGCCGGTATCACTTACATTGTCCAGGGTGGCACGGTCGCCTGTGGGGGGACCCAGACACCATTCTCCCGGCACTGCCACAGCAGCCCTGCCCAGGGACGCTGGCTGGGCCCACGCTGGTGTTCTGGGGCATGCTGTTCCTGGGGCATGCCGGGGGACAGAGTTGCCAATAGGCAGCTTCCTGACCCCTTTCACCCCGGTACACCGTCAGCGAGCACAGCATTGCTTTTTGCTGGCGTGTTTTCAATTGACCCTTACGAAATTCACCGTATGGTTCAAACTGATTTAAAAGGACAGTTTTAGAACCCCCTACATGGCAGACATCACAACATACAGCCTCAGAGCAGCCCTTACATCACTGTGTATCCAAACTATGCCCACAGAGCTACTTAGGATATTCTAAGTCTCCACCAAGTTTCCAGTACCTGAAGTCTTCTTCAGCGCCTGGGGCCAGCACATGGTCAAAATTATCATCAGATATTGACAGATTAATCTATTTTTTTATTAGATAGGGACCCTTATATTTCCTGAAAAATTACACTATTTGGCCTGGCAGCCAAGAAAATCAGGGCGAAGCAAATTTCAAAAGGTGGTAAAGCTGGATAGAGCCAAATGGGTGTATTTTAATTTCTTAATTTCCATATTCTTTTAATGATTCTGGTTTTGTATATTTTAATTTGTTGTTATATTGTTTTAGATTGTAACGGCCTATGGCCTTAAACAAAAAATTTGACCTTGACCATTTAAAAATTAAAAACCCTTCAAAAGGCTTTTTAAAGCCTTTTGGCAGCAGTGGAATGGCTTTAGAGTCAAGTCAAGTTTTATTTCAATACAATATCAGCTCTAGGTAAAAATCAAAGTTAGGTTAAAATAATAAAATAAAATAATAAAAGCTGATGATTCTGGAAGGATGATTTGAAGAAGAGGAGGAAACATTTTCAGTTCGCCGTTTACAAATCCCACTAGACCGGAGGCAGAATTTGGCTACTTGAATGGTTATCTCCCGAGAGGAGTCTGCTAAGAGAAGGGAAACTTTAGCTTCTTCCGTTCTCCCAGGAAAGGATCACAATACGGGGAGAATGTACTGTGATCTTATGGCATTGTAGAAGGGACATTGCAGCAGAACATGTTCTATTGTTTCCACTTTTGTTGTTTTGCATGGGCACAGTCATTGATGAAAGGGAGTATGGAGATACCTGCCTTCCAGGAGAGCTGAAGGTAAGGCACTGAAACACGCAAGAGTAAGGGCCCTTCGATATTTGAATACTTCCAGGAGTCTAAAGTACTCTGCAGGATAGAAAGATTTGATGTATTGCAAGATGATTGAATATTTATGAATCTGAGCTTTAGAGGCTGCCTAGCTCAGGAATGGGCTGCCATGCATGTTCATCATCTGAGGCATCTAATGTATTTTGTTTACTTTGAAAATTAGACTATTCTAAATTTAATTTAAAAAATTTATATTTAGTTATAATGGCTAATGTAAAATAGTTTGGAATAGATTCAATTGTGTAGTTAGTTTGAGCCTGTATTTTTTGTTGTTGATGAATTTAGTAATTTATGTTCTAGACCCTTGTATAGCATTTTGGCTTTTTAAAATAAACCTTATAAAGACCATGGGATCTCTGTCACATCACACAGAATACTCTCTGGGTTTGTAAGAGTACTTCTCCCAACCCAGATCAACTGCTCACAGTAATTCAGGAGGCATGTGTGAGCTACCTTTTGCAGCACGCCTGAGTTTTCTTTTACAATAGATTCCCACAAACCCTTACTGGAGATTTCCAGAATGGGAGGGAGAAGCTCTCACATACTCATTTCAAGCCTCCCCAAATCAACTATGCAAGAGATAATTTTAATTGGCTATAGAATACGAAGGGCTTCTTTTCCCTGCCTGAAATTCAGAAGAGGAGATCCTTTGCATGAGAGGTGAAACTGCATCTCAACAGACAAGACAAAAAAGAAAGGCTACACCCAAAAATGCTGAAATCAGTGGGAAATCAGTGGGAACAACAATCCCCCCATTGTGCAAGTAGAATTCACTTTGATTAAAAAAACCTATTTTTTTAACAGATGAAAGAATCAAATCTTAATACAACTTTTTAGTTTGCCAAAGAATGAATGCAGTAGTTCCCAAATATTTTTGAGGATGAGGACTCCCTTTTGACATCAACAAATTCCATGAACCACATTATACTAGTTACAGTATTAGTATCTGTTTATGGAGAAATAAATAAAGACAAAATCAGTATAGCAATGCTTAGAGCATATATGGATTCCCAGGACCCTCTTAATAATTCCACCGTCTCCTAACGTATCCCTGGCCCTGAGGCTGGGAACTGCTGGACTAAGACATATTGAACACCCATAAAGTGCAAAAAAATTCAATCAATATATTGACCCAAAGGTTGTTGTGGATCGAAAAAAGGGAGAGCATCTGAACTTTGGAAGAAAGACAGAGATCCATGAGTGGCATTCACTTAACCCTTAAATCAAACTACTTACCCCTGCTCTCCAACTGCTGCCTCAGAAGGATGATTCTGGAACATTAACTGATCAGAAGAGATGTAGATTTGAGAAATAATGCCAGCGATGATGAACTCCCCCAACTGGTGATACTTGTGAGTTATTGGAAGAGGGGCACGGATGGTGCATTGAACAACAGGAACATCGCACACTCTGGAGGGCAGAAGCACTAATACAAAATCTAAGAATACCACTATCTTGATTGACAACATTCGACCTGGACAGCACTTCACCTGCTCCCGCATTATTATGAAATTGTCATTTCATATCAAATGGCCACTCAAATGGCTCCTGACTTTGCTTCTGCAATAGCAGGACCACTCAGTGAAAAGTGCCAAAAGCCAGACTGCCTCCAGCCTCAGTACAGAATGCTACAAGGGATATTAGTAGCATCTTTCATGTTGCTTTCATCTTCTGGATCTCCCCCAAGAATTGGAGAAAGGAAGAATGGTGGATAATTGCAGAGCCCATGATCAGTGTCCCCGAATTATGAAATCTCTGTAGCCTTTCAAAAGAAAACATGTTTACTTCAGCTCAGTAGATGTCTTATGCTGGGACAGTGGAACATTAAGAGAAAGTGAAGTTTTAATTATTTACCACATTTATACCACTCCCTTTTCTTATGAATTTCTCAAAGCGGTCAACTTTTATTATTTATTTCTCAAAGCGGTCAACTAATAGAAACACTGCAGCAATATAACAATAACATAATCCTACCTGTTATAATCCAATCAAGAACATTGTAGATGCATCAGCACAACCATTGGCCTAAATGTTTACACCTCAGCAAGAAGAAATTTAATTGCCCAGAAAATTTGCAGGGGCGGGGGAGAGATTGAGCTCCTAAAGAAGGCCAGTGAAGCAAAAAGAGGAGACTCAGAAACTGTAGAACTGCCAAAAAAAATATCTTTTTATTTCAGAATGTAAATGCAAAAGCTACAAGAGTAAAAAGTACAAACCAATTTTATATTAGACTATGGCAATACAGAACTAATATGTATATGACTTTGCTTGGGGTTGACCACACCGACTTCCCCCTCATCATTGGCATCCTCAGGCACTGAACTAGGCATGTCTCAGGCCCAAGGAGGTCTGTGGAAAAACCTTTTAAAGATCCACTCACTGGCCTGGTGGTGGATGAAGACTGGCCCTTTCACTCTCAGAGGCCATTATTAAACCAATTTGGGATTTGCCACACCCCTGTGGGGCTTTTCAGCAAAGGGAAGTCACTGGATGTGATAGGCTCTTTAAAAAGCATGAGGGCAGTGGTCAAGCAGGATCCAAATGCTCCACCAAAGCAGTCCTAGAAAACACGAGCTGGGATAATGTGGGGATAAAGCCCCGCCCATTTCTGGCTGAGTCCAAGGGACATTGCTTCATCCAAGGGGGACCCTTGCACATGGAAGATGTGGTCTGGGACAAGAAAATTATCATGCTTTCCAGAACCTAAATAAAAAATTGTTACAAACACTCAGTTTATTCATACAAACTCAAAAAAGGGAGATGACCAGTCTTCTGTTTCCTAGATGGAGGTGAGACGTGAACAATCACTGGCCAGTGCAAACCTAGGCATTATTTTTGGGGGCCAGAAAGGTCAACAGGAGCTGACGTGATTCAAATTTTTGATTCCCAGGAGAAAATTGTGGGTACAGTTTTTGTCTTGTGCTCTGTAGCAATGGAGGAGGGTGCAGTGCTATTTAAGAAGGTGTTGCCTCCTCTCAGCAGGCTTTTGTGCAGGTGGCCTGACCACAGTCTCCATAGAGTAATGGAGGACTAGGTGGTTATTTTCAAAGGGTCAGATAGAAGAAATGGCATCAACCAAGGTTCTAAAGAGAGATCGTATTTGGCTAGAATAAGTGTAATCCAACGAGTTCTCTCTGCCTTCCAATGTTTGCAAAAGAGAAGCAGGTGATCTAAGGTTTCAATTACACTGTCTCCACAGTCACACAAGTGGTCATTAAAAGTAGTTTTTGAAAAGCAGCCATTTAATACCTGTGCGGGAAAAGTGTTCAACCTTGCCAAGGTGAAAGCATGCCTTTGATTTGGGGAAGTTAAAAGGTTAAAATATATGGGAAGCACTTCTGGAGGGGGAATTCCCATTGCAGCAGTAGAACAAACTCGACAGGCTCTGCACTGGGTACTACTGAAGTCTAAACGAAATAATCTTCGCCTCATTTCATCACTGACTTCCTGTTTATTAAGGCTGGTCAGGAATTTCACGGAAAAACCTAAGAACATTAATTTACTATTTATTAGGTGTTCCCAAGAGCTAGTGAAGTTAACTTTAGCAACAAGGTGCAAATAACCGCTCTGCAAGTTGGGGTTGATGAACATGATTTTGATTTTCATTTTTAGTGCCTCTAGCCAGGCTTTAGATTCAAGGGAGCATTGTGCAAATTCAATTCTAAGTGCAGTACCATCCACATAACCTGGAACACCTGACATGCTTCATAAAAAGTATGAGAGCATTCCATCTAGTTTTTCTGTCACTCCCTTGATCCAAATACTAGCTTCAAATAATAACTGAGGACCTCTTTTGGTGTTAAATGCTTTAAGAGCAGCAGGGACATATCTGGCACCTTTTGCACAATAAAATCTTAATAGTGCCCTTGTAGAGGCTCTACTGCTTGGGACGCTGAGCATATATGGGTGTTCCATGAAAGGTTATAGCCAAATATGATGCCTAAATATCTGAAATGAGAAACCTGCTCTATCCTCCCTCCCAAGACCTGCCATACTTTAGGGGCACGGTTGGAGTTTTAGAGAATCTCATTATTTTGGATTTCTGGTAGTTTACTAAGAGACCTTCTTTGATGCAGTATTCAATAAATACATTGATTACTGTTCAAAGTCCAGACTCAGATCTTGATGATAATGATGCATCGTCAGCATATAACAGGATTGAAATTTCGCGACCTGCTAAAATTGGAGCATGTTTTGCTGTTCCTTTGATGTAGGGCAGTGGTTCTCAACCTGGGGCCATATGGCCCCCCGGGGGCCCCCAGGATATTTCAAGGGGGGCACAGGTGAAAATTGCATAAATGGGGGGCCACGGCATGAGACTAGGGGGCCACAGAAGGAGGTGAGAAGTGAAGAAAGCAGAGAAGTGACCGAGAAAAGAAAACGGAAAAGAAAAAAATAGAGACGTGAAGAAAATATTTTTTGTATTTTTAAAAAAACAGTCGTTCTTGTGTGTGTAAATTTCAGTTTCCCAATAAGAACTTGATGTGTGCATTTTGTGTGGCTGTTTATGCTTCTTTGTTCCTTGGCTATTTACAAACAAAACATTTGAATAGCTACCTTTCTACAGATAGGACGGGGGGGGGCACAGGAAGGAAACAAGGTCGAGAGGGCCACGGACAGAAAAAGGTTGAGAACCACTGATGTAGGAGACCATATCATTTAAATATAGATTAAACAACTGAGGGCTAAAAGTCTTGTAATTAGAATTTGAGTGGATCACTATTGGCTACATGATAACAAAGAGTGGCAAAAATAGTGGGAGATAATACACAACAGGTAGAGCTCTTGGTGAACATCCTGAGGCTTCCTGAGGCACTTGGGAATGAGGGACCATTCCCAACTGCCCCATCAATGACTGGAACAGGTAATTTGGGGAGGAGATCCATTGGTGGTATCAGCATGTGCAGAGAGAGGGAAGAAGAATTTGGAGCTTAGTACCACTTGGCATGCATACTGCTCTTGAAAACTTAATACAGCAGAAAAAATATACATGACCTTTAACTTTTTCTCTTTATTAGTTGCTCTTTCTTATTCAAATCAGGTCTCAGCACAATGATGTAGCATTTTGGGAAGAAGATACATCCCAATAAGCCAGCACTAGAGGCCAAGATGGAGAAGACTTCCACAGCCACCATATATTTCCCTTTGGTGCTCATATAGGTTGGAATAAAGGTTGTCCACACACTGCAGAAGACCAACATGCTGAAGGTGATGGATTTGGTTTCATGGAAACTATCTGGTAACTTCCTGGCTAGGAAAGCCACAGTGAAGCTCAGGACTGCCAGCAACCCCATAAAGCCAAGGACACAGTAAAACATGGCCACTGACCCTTCGTTACATTCTGCAATGATTTCTTTAGGTATTGAATGCATGTCAAAATCTGGGAAGGGAGGAAAGGTTGCAAGCCACACTGTACAAATAGTGGCTTGAAAGAAGGTGCAGGAAATTACTATAGAGCTGGCCAACCTTCTTCCCACCCATCTACTCATCCTGGACCCTGGCTTGGTAGCCATGAAAGCAAGAATCACGGTGATGGTTTTGGCCAACACACAAGAGACAACCACAGAGAAAATGATGGCAAATGCAGTTTGACGGATAAAACATGTCCCTTTCCCTGGACGGCCCAAAAAGAGCAAAGTACAAAGGAAGCACAGGAATAGGGAGATGAGGAGAATGTAGGAGAGGCTCCGGTTATTGGCCTTGACAATGGGGGTGTTCCGGTGCTTCACAAAAATACCTAAGGCCAAAGTTGCAGTGAAAGAAAAGGAAAGAGAAAAAATAGCCAAACTCATGCCTAGGGATTCCTCATAAGACAGGTAGCTGATGACTTTTGGAAGACACACATTCTGGTCATTGTTCGGATATCGATCTTCTGGACACTGGAAACAGTAATCCATATCTGAAAAATAAAATGTGGGTTGTTTTACAGGGTATACTTAGGTATAGTGCTTCTGTTTTATGATTGTATTGCAGTTTTTAGATTAGTGTTCATTAGGGCTGTACACCACTCAGTATTTTTTGGTTTAATAAACCTGAAAACTTTTGAATAATCCATAAAGCCGAAGATAAAGGATTTGCCTTTTCTGAATAATAGAACATTTTTGGGTTTATTAAACATGAACCCCAAAAATACACAAGACAGAGTTGAACACTGGGCTCCACTGAGCCCAGCATTCAGTTCTGCACCACCTGCTACCTCCAAAGCGCTCATGGACTTTGGATGTCCCCCAGCATTCAAATGGTGCTGCCTGCCATCTCCAAAGTTCACATGGATATCGGAGGTGGCAGGCAGCGCCAATCTAGATGCTGGATGGTCAGATCATTGCCACCTCCAGAGTCTACATGGACTCCAGCATTCAGATTGGAGCCTCCCAGTGCCTTGAGAGTCTATTTGGATTCTGGAGGCAGCAGGCAACACATGTCTGACCACCCTACAATTCAGATGAGCCATCTTCAGGGTCTACACAGATTCTGGAGATGGCAGGTGGCATTCAGATCAATGCTGCCGCCTCTAGACTTAACGTGGACTTCACAGGAAGCAGGAAGTGCCGATATGACCACCCCAGCATTCAGATCACAGCCACCTGTGGCCTCCAGAGTCCATGTAGACTTTTGAGGCAGCAGGCAGCGGCAATCTGAATGCTGGGCCGTCTCGGAAGTCCACGTGGACTTCGGAGGTGGCTGGCAGCAAGAACTCAGCCAGCAGATAAGTAAGGGGGGAAGGAAGGGAGGAGGGAAATGGTGGATGGTCCAAAGCAGCCCAAATAATGCCAAAAAAATGGCATTATTTGGAATCCACTGTTTAAGCACCCTTTAATTGCCACCATATTTAACCATTTAAAAAAAACAAACACGAAATACGGAAAAAGTATTTGGGGGGTGTTCTGTCCAGCTTTAGCTGAATGCACACCCTTAGTGTTCATTCTTTATAAGTTTGTAAGCCACTTTTGCTCTGCAAGAGAAAAGTGGAGTAAACCAGTCCAAAAAACACATTAAAGCAATCAGTAACCCTCCATCCGGAATGAGTACGGAGCGTTTGAAGAGGAAAAGTTGAGTTTACACTCTACTCATTCAGTTATATCTGCAGCAAGTTATGCTCAAATTGGGTGCAGAAGCTGCGAGTTTTAGTAGTCAACTCGGCAAGGGAATTCCTACTAAATGAGAACGAGGTCTTCTATTCCTGAATATCAAAATCTGGGAGCTACCTTTCCTACCGCAGCCTTTTATGGGTATGCTTTATTTTGTTTCTTTGTTTCCTTCAAAGTAAATGCTGTGCACAACTGTGCATGACTTCAGGCGCTATGTCAAACCTCTTCCACTTATCAGCAATCACAGTCATCACTGAACTGTGAATAACATTTGTAGATATTAAAGAAATGTGTGTCTATAGGCTGTAATATTCGTAACCCAGATTACAATTAACAGACTCCATATAGTCTATAAAGGTCATAAAAACATCTTACCTGCCTGGTTTGAAATCTTCCCTTCTGGACATGGAACACAATCATAGCAGCAAAATGCTTTCCCTTCTTTCTTTTTCCTACTGTAACCCCAAAGGCATGGTTCATTGCACATGGAAAGGGGCAATGTCTGTCATAAAGGAAAGAGAAGAATGTTGTAGCATTCAAAACATATACTTTGGGGTTCGTATCTCAATAGCCAACTGTTTGGCTATTCTGCCAAAGCCTAATGTTGCTATGTCTCTGTGAAATGCACAGCTTCTACCTTTCTTGGAGTCTCTTGCCAATACCATACAAATCCAGAGCACTATATACATCTGTGATTTCATCTGTGGCCTTTGGCTTTTGCAGATCAAACCTATTTCAGTTGAAATGGTGCATTTGAGAAGATAGAATCCTGATGATAGGGAAACCAAAATTTGGTATGTTCATTTAAATCTTTTAAAAAGTTTGAGTTCTCTTTTGTTGTTCTTGTTGCTGTTTTGCCATTTGTTTTGCAGTTGGGATAGTATTGAGTATTCATGTTGTATGTTGTATTTATTGTACAAAAATTATTTGTATGTTGAAATCATGTTGAAAAAAATATCATCTAAAAAAATTGGCATAAGGAAACATAGTGTGAAATTGAAGACTCACTTGTTTCATGCAAAGGCAAGCAAAATCAAAACAGAATTTTCTAGTCAAAATGGTAAGTAAGACACCTTCTAAATCATCTCCAAGCTCCACAAAATTTAGCCACTTGAATATTTGGAGTTGGGAGTCATGGACTGAAACTCATTGACACTATGTTGGAATTAGGTGGGATGTGAGGCAGTATTATGCAATGTTTTGACATCACTTCTGGTTAAACCCTGAAGTCATATCACAATGCTCTATGAATTCTCCTAGTTTGGGTTTTAGTGCAGAAATTGGGGAATTCCTAGGCCACTGCAATGTCACTATGTCCCATCCTCCGTTTTTTTCTACCACTGGAGTGAGAAGCCAGGTTGGCAACCCTAGTTGGAAGAGTTCTATTCCAGAAGATGAATAATGGACCATACTTCTTGAAATGTGCTTGGACCCTACCTGGTTGAACCTGCTGGGCCACACGATGGCCTCTTCGTAGATGGTGAGCACTTTGTGTGAGAGAGCTCCAGGGTCTACCTTCCCAACTTTGACTCTGAGGAAGGACTGATTTGGGAATGTGATCCAATTAATAATATCAAATCCAGCTATTAACTCTCCATTTTGGTTGAAGGCAACCTTTTCCCCAGCACTATCATTAAATGAGACACTTCTCAGAAAGTGGTGGAGCTAAGCAGGGAGAGGGAAAGTAAGCATTAGGCTTTAGCAAATGGTGGACATACACAACAAGGTCTGTGTTGTGTTAAAGACAAGCACAAAAAGAAACAAGAGCTCATGTTGAGAAAAGCCCTTTCAGTTAGGCCTGGAATCAAATTAACACAAAACCCAAAGTGGAAGGAGAAGGAGGAAAAGAACACACTGCAGGAACATGACTAGCAAATGGCTGGTACATAGCAGATAATATGAATCCCTTGCAACCATCTCAGCAGAATTTATTATTTGTTTACTTGCAGAATTTATATCCCACCTTCTTGCCATTAGAAGGACCACCAAGTTGGCTAACAATTTTAAACTTCCATTATTAAATCACATTTCAAAAACCTTAAAAATCACACCTCCCAGGTCATTAAAACAATGAAAAAGCAGAGTTAAAATATGTAAAAATCATAAAAAGAGCCATTAAAACAGGCTGCATGTGGAGGGGTGGGAAATCAAACCCAGTTCTCCAGATCAGAGTCCACTACACCATGTTACTGATTTGTAATCATTGGGCAGGACTAAACTAATCTCAGGAAGCATGTTCTACATGTCTGCTGGCTGTAAACTATGGCAAACCCAGTACACAGCCATCATAAACCCAGTAGTGTTAGAAAGACATCTTCCTCTGCAGTTTAGAGCATATTGCTGAATGCATGGTGAGTTTTCTGCCAATAGACTGCTCAGGATGTTATCTGTGATGTCTTTTGATTCAGAAGCTTCTGGGTCTCTATAACCCTCATTAGTATTAACCCTTATTAGTATTTAAACGGGAACCTGAGAACTAGCTGTCAAACCAACGCTCAGTCTGACTAAGTCAAAACTCCAGACATCTGAGAGATATATCGGTCTGTGCTGTATAGGACATGTTTGCGCATTGGTTGACTCAGGACATTACCTGCCATGGCTTTTGAGTCAGAAGCTTCTGTCTCGCTCTATCTCCTGTTATTGAGTGCTTGAATCTTAGCAAATGCATGGCGTGTAAGGCATGCGCTACAGCATAGACAGCATCATACACACTCTTGCTGTGGCCAGTCATGGTCATTTCAAACACTGTCTTGGGAAGAATCTCCAGTTTCTCCCTCCCAGTACAAATTTGCCCAACATTTGTGTCTTCCATGGGTTCAGGGAAAGAACAGGCAAATGCACTTTCCCAGAAGTCTCTTATGAAGCCATCTTCATTTTCCACTGTAGGGTTTCTCATCTGAATAAATTTCTGGAATCCTAATGATTTCTTGGAAGGAACTGAGAGAGAGAATGCACCATGGAGGAAGCTTATGCTCCACCCTCGTTGAAAGGAAACTGAGGTGAACTCCATCTCGGCAGTCATAATCCAAACTTTTGTGTTCACGGGTACATTTTCAAATGCTAAGACATGCAGCAATGTTCTCATAACTGCTATGGTTGAAGGATCACCCTGGACAAGTAATGCATTGGCTGAGCTTCTCATGGCAACATGGAATATTTCAGTCCCTTCTGATATCCCATCAGCAATCCCAGTAGAAAAAGTTACGCTGGGAAATCTTTCTATGAAGTCAAAGCAGACATTTCTCTTGGAAAACATGGGAAGCACATCACGTGCAAAACTTTCTCCACTTGGATCATCTGAATAGATCACCCCAATCCATGTCCAACTGAAATGCAACAGTAATTGGAGAATCCCCATATATTGATGGGCTCCATTTGGAAACATATGGTGAAGGGAAACAGGTTGGCTTTGGTCATTCTTAACTGGCGTAGAAGCATATGTAACCTAAGAAAAGAAGGAGATGCAAAGAATCATTACTAAAATAAAAGGTAAAGTAAGGTAGGGGGAGAATTCCAGAATTGTAACATGTGTACCAAACATCTGAGCTAGATGCAACCACCTTTCCCCCCTCAGTCTTGCCTAATTGCTCTCCATAGAACATCTCCCATTCTACATAGCTTTGGTTACTGCAGATCACATAATACCCTGCAGAGTCTTTCTTGGTAGCCCAAGGGGAATCTTTCTTCCTTTCTCACCAGCAGAACAACTGGCTGGATACATCTGCCTACTAATATTTCCATTTGTGACTTCACTGAGCTTTCATGAAGAATTCATGTTGTTGTTCATCTGATACAAAATACATGGTTGCAGGCCAGCTCCTCCATGGGTGTGTTCAGTGCCAGCAAGTCACTTTCAACTTATGGCAACCCTATGAACTAATGTCCTCCATAATGTCCTATTGTTAACAGCCATACTCAGGTCTTGCAGACTGAGGACTGTGGCCTCTTTGAATGACTCAATACATCTCATGTGGGGGCTTCCTCTTTTCTTGCTGCCTTCCATTTTTTCTAGCATTATTCTTTTCCAGTGACTCTTGTCTTCTCATAATGAGGCCAGAGAAAATAGCTCCAGTTTAGTCATTTTAGCTTCTAGGGAAATTCAGGCTTAATTTGATCTAGTACCCACTGATTTGGGGTTTTTTGCTGGTCCACAGTATCTGTAAAAGACTTATTCAATGCCACACTTCAAATGAATCAACTTTCTTCCTGTCAGCTTCCCTCACTATCCAACTTTCACATCCATACACAGTAACGGGGAATACTACTTCATGAATGAATATGATCAAGGTCACCAGTGACACATTTTTACACTTAAGAATCTTTTCTGGATCTTCATAGCTGCCCTTCACAATCTCTGTGTGTGGAAGGTGTATTTTCACAACTTCATTGGCACTGCTGCAACTCTTTCTAACCCCACGAAGGCCATTCCCAGGGTCATAGGTCCAACTCAGAATATGCATGTGGGTAGCAGGTAAGGTGCCAGCCAAGTTTTGGAAAGCCCTGGGAGTTTGTGGGAGCAAGGGCAGGCATAGTGCAACATTACGCAATGTCACAACATCACTTCTGGTTATTCAACTGACAGAGATGGCACAGCATTCAGGAACATCCCTTCTCTTCCCCTGAATTTCTCCTGATCCAGCTCCAGGCAGAATCAGATGACCAGAGGTGGGGGGTAGGAGGTCTTCCACTATAGTGGGTGACCTGGTCTCGCTAAGTGATAGTGCTAGAGCAAGAAAGGACTAAGTGTTGAAATCATTCCTCCTCCTTCTTCCACAAACTCTGCTGAGGAAAGGGACAATTTTGTCCCCTTGGCCCTCCTCATGGCAGCCAGCTGACCCTCATGGCTGTTCCTCTGCAAGAATCCTGTGACCCTAGGAATGATCTTTCTAGGAGTCAGTAAGAGCGGCTAGAATACAAAGGAATTTTGGGAAACTCGGTTTGCCTTCCTCACATGGATGGTAAGATACTGCTTGGCAGTGGTGGACTCTGATCTGGAGAACTGGGTTTGTTTCCCCACTCCTCCACATGAATCCAGCTTGGTGACCTTGGGCTAGTCACAGCTCTTTCAGCCCCACCTAGCTGACAGGGTTTTTGTTGTGGGGATGGGAAGGGAAGGTGATAGTAAGTCGGTTTGATTCTCCCTTAAATGGTAGGGAAAGTCAGCATACAAAAACAAACTCTTCTTCTTCAGATCAGCTTGAAGACATTTTACAATCACTATGAGTATGACGGAGAAAAGATGAACTCCCTGGCCTCAACAAAAAGCCGCTGAATGGAGTGAAAGGATCCTAATATATAGTACTGCCTGGATGGTGCAGGCTAGCCTGATCTCGTCAGATCTCAGAACCTATGCAATGACGTCCTTGCTTAGTATTTGGATGGGAGGCCACCAAGGCAGAACAGGGTCATTTTGCAGAGGAAGACAATGCCAAACCACCTAAGTTTGTCACTTGCCTTGCAAACCTTCCGGGTTGCCATAAGTCTGCTGCAACTTCACGGCACTTTACAGAGGAGGGCAAACCCCGTTCCTGGTCTATAAGAACCTAGGAGTACATTTTGAAGGATTTTATATCACATCTTATGGGAGTACATTTTTTTTATCAGTGAGGTTTTATTTTCCCCTTATTAGGAGTGGGATGCAGATCAATAGCAGAGGAACTGCTTTGTATGGACAAGGTCCATCCCCAATCTCTGGAATTTCCATTTCAAATGAACAGTTGATCTATGGTAGGAAAGGTTTCTACCTGGGAGACTGGAAACCTGCCGCCAGTCATAGTAAGCAATACGGACCAAGAATGTGACTGAGTATAAGCAACTTCCTGGATATTTTACATTGTTATATTGGAAGCTACAAACATTAAAAAACAAATCCATGAACTATTTTGTTCCATATTGCTGAACAATCCCAAAGACAAGTTTTCCTAGGAAAGAAGTTTACTTTAAAATGACAAGCAGGCATACCTCTATTTCTGTTATGCCTCTTTCTACCTGGATACAATAACACAATACCTAATAATGAAAAGGAATGGGAATTAACAGTCCATGACTGAAGACATGTTACCTGTGGATAGGGCTGTCGATTCGGTTCGGCCTGAACTGAAAAACAGCCGAATTTCCCCTGATTCGGCGGTTTTTAGTTCGGGACGAACCAAACTCAAAAATGGCGGGAAACCGGGGAGCCAAATTCAGTGAGTTCGGGAGTTCACAAATAAATCCGGCAAATTCGGGGCCATCAGTAAGCAGCATTCTCCTCCCCCGGCCAATCGGTGGCCAAGCTGGGTCTTCTTCTGGCCAATCAGTCAGGATTGAGTACTGGAGGAATCAGCTGATGCGCATCCGGGCCAGGGAGAGAGAGAAAGTGAGAGAAATCCTCGTGTGTGGGGGGGGTGCTTGTGCACATTTGCTCCTTTCCGTGGCTGCAGGGGGCACATTTTTGGGGGTACAGACCCCAAACTTTCAGTGGAGCTTCAGACAAGTCTTCTCAAGAGACCCCCCCCCAAGTTTTGTAGACTTTGGGTCAGGGGGTCCGGAGATATGGGGTCCCCCCTTTTCCCTCCCCCTTTTCTATTTCCGTGGCTGCAGGGGGCACTTTTTGGGGGGTTCAGCCCCCAAACCTTCAGGATATCTTCAGACGAGCCTTCTTAAGAGACCGCCCAAGTTTTGTAAAGATGGGTTCAGTGGGGGCAGAAATATCGGCTCCCCCCTTTTCTCTTTCCGTGGCTGAAGGGGGTGCATTTTTGGGGGTACAGACCCCAAACTTCCAGCAGAGCTTCAGACAAGCCTTCTTAAGAGACCCCCCAAGTTTTGTAAACATTGGGTCAGGGGCCCCCGAGATATGGGCTTTCCCCTTTTCCCTATTGGGATGAATGGATCACCTGATCCTGTATGCATCTCCAGAGCAAGACGTCCCGTGCTTAAATGGAATCGTCTTGGATTACCCAGTCCTCCTCCTGATGGAACAGAAGACAGCCACAGTAAGACCCCTTTGGGGGCTTTAATCTATACTTTTTCTCCTGTGTGTGTGGGGGGGGGAAGCAGAGTCTGTGTGTGGGGAGGGAGCAGTTTCTGTGGGTGGGGGGGAAGCCAAAGGGCGCTTTCGCCCATTCTGCCTGGGGGGGTGCCCCCTCGAGTCTCTCTCTCCCTGGTTTGAGGGGGGGCTTCAGTGTGTCCTCAGGTTTTCCCTCATTCATAAGATCGGTTAGGTCTATTTTGATACTTGCTCAAAACTGGTTTTCAAATGGTGACTTAACGAATGCATTTTCCTGGTCCCGAGTCCAATGCAAAAGGGGAAATTCCACCCCCTCCTGCTCCTTATGCATAGCTAGCTGCCTCTGTCCCTTTCCATGCTTTGCACGGTTGCAAAGGTGTTGCTTTGCAGGGTTGTGTTGCTTTGCAGTTGGGTTGCTTTGCAAACTTCCCAGCTGTTTGTCGGGGCTGGGAGCTTTGTGTGTGGGCAGCAAGCTCTGCTCAGAGATGCACATTAAGGGTGGGGGGACCCCTTTCAGGGCCCGTATCTAAGCTCCCCTCTGACCCAATCTTTACAAAACTTGGGGGGGTCTGGCAACAAGGGTCCTTTGAAGCTCTGCTGAAAGTTTGGGACCTCTACTCCCAAAAATGCCCCCCCAGAGCCGCAGAAAGGCACGGTTGTGTTTTTAATGGCTTTATTCGGCCGAATTTTTTTCCCGAACTTTGAATTCCCGCCGAATTGCACGGACCCAAAGTGGGGGAGTTCGGACTTCGGCATATCCCGAATCTAAACAGGCGGAATTCAGCCAAATCTAAACTATACCGAATTGTTTTTTAATTCAACAGCCCTACCTGTGGAATCTTGTAGGTGCTCAGAATGATTGCCATGTGGTAGTGACAAAAACTAGAGCTCGGTCCCCCAATGACAGCTACTGGATTGCTGTGGGAGCCACACTTGTAGTTGGGGATGAATCTGCCCAGTGCGGAGAGAAGTTCCATGGATGCCTGATAGGTCCTCCTTGCGCTGAAATAGCTGTCATAGATGTTGAAGCCAAGGGTGATGTTGGGTAACAGTTGGGGGTTTCCATTGATCTCCTGAACGGCAAACACCAAAGCCAGGATATGCTGATAATTCTGAGTCGGGACTCTGCAATCACAGTTATAATGTGTAAATTATGCAGTGTGTCGCAATATGCTCGCTGGCAACTTTGCACTAAGAGACAAGGTTTGTCCCCGATGAAGGGAACTGGAGAATTTCACTGGCAAATATCCGGAGACTTTTAAATCCCCCCAAAACCAGCCTATTACCAGAGGCCAGTTGTCAATAAAGTTAAATGCACATTTTGTTTATTTTGCTTGGTTTTGTTCTATGGATTTGCAATCTCCTTTGTGCCTATGAGCTATAGAAAACTGAATAAATGCTGGTTTTTATTCTGCCACTCCACACTGCAAAGTCCCTCTCAACTTATATGATTAATTCAACAAGTGTCACCATTCATTGGGAAAATAAGGCATATTCATTCATCTTTAGTGGCATCTAATTCATTTTGTTTACTCCTGAAATGACACTATTTTATATTTAATATAAACTTTTATATTTACTTATAATGAATGTTTATTATGTAACACACAATAACATATTAAACTACAAACCTTATGAAGACAATTGAATCTCTCACACATCACAACAGAATACTCTCTGAGTTTGTAAAATTACTTCCCCCAACCTAGATCAACTGCTCAAGTAACTGAAGAGGCATGTGAAAGCTACCTTCTCTGCATACCAATTTTTTCTTTAAAAATATATTCCCCCCCCCATACCCCAAACCCATGTCCAGGATGGGAAGGAGAAGCTGTCTCACCCACCAATTTCAAGCCTCCCCAAATCAACTCTGCAAGCAATAATTTTAATTGGCCGTAGAATATGGCTTCATTACCCTGCCTGAAAGATGGAAGGGAAGATCCTTTGCATAAAAGGTGAAATTGCATTTCAACAGAAAAGACAAAAAAGAAATGCTACACCCAGAAACCCTGAAATGAGTGGGAACAACCACTTTTCCCATTGTGCAAGTAAATTTCAATTTGGTACTAAAGAAACCAGTTTTTAAACTGATGAAAGCATCAGATCTTAATATGATTTTCTGGTTTGCCTAAGAACAAATACTGTAATTCCCTAACAGATTTGAGGAAGTGGATCCCTTTTTTACATAAAAAAATTCTGCAGAACCCCTAACTTGATAGTAGTTGTACAATAAGTATCCATTGCTTGAGAAATACATATTGACAAAAAGATGACAAGGCAATGCTTAGTGCGCATATTGACTGTTGGATCCCTTGGAATAACTCAGTGGCCCCCTGGGATGCCTAGTCCCAGGCTGCGAACAACTGCACTAAGACATATTAACCAAGCATAAGGTATAAATAAAATAAATCTGCACATTAACACAAAGGTTGTTGTGGATTGCAGGTCGGATGAGGAACAGCACTTTGGAAGATAGAGCACCATGTTTGGCATTCATTTAGCCCGTACATCCAACCACTTACACGTGCTCACCAACTATTGCCTTGGAAGGAGGAGTCTTGAACATTAACTGATCAGAAGAGATGTAGATTTGAGAAATAATACCACCTATGATAAAAAACCCTAACTGGTGATACTTGTGAAGTATTAGAAGAGGGTCACGGATGGTGCATTGAACAACAGGAACATCGCACACTACCCAGGGCAGAAGCACCAACACTAAATCTAAGAATACCGCTATCTTGATTGACAACCTTCCTCCTGGACAGCATTTCACCCGCTCCAACATTGTTATGGAAGTGTTTCTTCCCATCAAATGGCCACTTCAAAGGCACCTGACTTTGCTGCTGCAGAAACAGGACCACCCAGTGAAGAGTGCCAAAGGCCAGACTGCCTCCAGCCTCAGTACAGAATGCTACAACGGATATTAGTAGCATCTTTCATGTTGCTTCTGGATGTCCCCAGAGAATTGGAGAAAGCAAGAATGATGGATAATTGTAGAGGCCAGGATCAGTGACCAAGAATTATGAAATCTCTGTAACCTGTCAGAAGAAAACATGTTTACTTCAGCTCAGAAGGTGTCTGCTGCCGCAACAGTAGAACTTCAAGAGATATAAAAAAATAGAAAACAACACAGAAGAAAAAACAACCTATAACGTAGTGAAAGATTTTTCACATATCCTAAAATAAGCCATTTGGAGGTGACCACACCAGACATTCCCCTCATCATTGGCACCCTTAGGCCCAAGGTGGTCAGTAGAAAAACCCTTTAAAGGTCCACTCACTGGCCAACTGATGGACAAACTTGGCCCTTTAACTCTCTGGGGCCATTATTAAACCAATGTGGGTTTCAACCCCTGCGGAGCTTCTCAGCAGAGGGAGGTCCTTTAAAAAACATGAGGACAGTGGTCAAAGAGGACCCAAAGCCTCCAGGAAAGCAGACCTGGAAAACAGGAGGTGGGATAAGGTGGGGATAAACCCCCACCCATTTCTGTCTGTTCAGGGGACAGTGTTTCATCCAAGAGACAGTGTTTCATCCTTGCACATGGAAGATGTGGTCTGGGACACAAAAATTTCCATGCTTTCCAAAATCAAAATACAAAATAGTTATAAACACTCAGTTCAGCGATACCATTCATACACCCTCGAAAAAGGGAGATGACAACTTTTCTTTTCCATTGATGGAAGTGAGACGTGGGCAGTCGCTGGTCAGTAGGGCTGTCGATTTGGTTCGGCCTGAACCGAAAAACAGCCGAATTTCCCCTGATTCGGTGGTTTTTAGTTCGGATGGAACCAAACTCAAAAAAGACGGGAAAACAGGGAGCCGAATTCAGCGAGTTCGGGGTGTTCGGTGAATAAATTCAGCAGATTTGGGGTTCGGCGCAGCAGCATAACCGCCAGTTAGTAAGCAGCATTCTCCCCCGGCCAATCGGTGGCCAAGCTGGGTCTTCTTCTGGCCAATCAGTAGCGATTGAGTGCATGAGCCCAGCTGCTGCGCGGCCTGGCCGGGGAGAGAAAGAGAGAGTATCTGTTTGTGTGAGAGAGAAATCCCTGTGGGGGGGTGCTTGTGCACATTCGCTCCTTTCTGTGGTTGCAGGGGGTGCATTTTTTGGGGTACAGCCCCCAAACTTTCAGCCTAGCTTCAGAGGAGCCTTCTTGAAATAATCCCCAGGTTTTGTAAAGATTGGATCAGGGGGGGCTGAGATATGGGCCCCGAAAGGGGTCCCCCCCTTAATGTGCATTTTTATTCCATTTACAGCACACATTCACTCCTTTCTGTGGCTGCAGGGGGCACATTTTTGGGGGTACAGCCCCCAAACTTTCAGCATAGCTTCAGAGGAGCCTTCTTGAAAGAATCCCCAAGTTTTGTAAAAATTGGATCAGCGGGGGCTGAGATATGGCCCCCCTTTCCCTATTGGGATGAATGGGATCAGCCGATCCTATGTGCATCTCGACAGCGGCAAATCCAAGGCAAAACCTCCCGTGCTTAAATGGAACCGTATTGGATTACCCAGTCCTCCAAGTCCCTCCTGATGGAACAGAAGACATCCTCAGTAAGACCCCTTTTGGGGCTTTAATCTATATTCTTTCTCCTGTGTGTGTGTGTGAGGGGGGGAGCAGAGTTTGTGTGTGTGTGGGGAGGGAGCAATTTCTGTGGGTGGGGGGAATCCAAAGGGGGCTTTCACCCATTCTGTCTGGGTGGGTGCCCCCTCGAGTCTCTCTCTCCCTGGTTTGAGGGGGGGCTTCAGTTGTGTGTCCTCATGTTTTCCCTCATTCATAAGATCGGTTAGGTCTATTTTGATGCTTGCTTAAAAACTGTTTTCAAATTGTGACTTAAAGAATGCATTTGCCTGGTCCCGAGTCCAATGCAAAAGGGGAAATTCCAACCCCTCCTGCTCCTGATGCTTAGCTAGCATGCATCTGTCCCTTTCCATGGTTTGCAAACTCCCAGGCGTCAGGTGTTCCTTTGCATGGTTGCAAACGTGTTGCTTTGCATGATTGTGTTGCTTTGCATGGTTTGCAAACTTCTTCTGTCCCTTTCCATGGTTTGCAAACTCCCAGGCATCAGGTGTTGCTTTGCATGGTTGCAAACGTGATATTTTGCATGGTTGTGTTGCTTTGCATGGTTTGCAAACTTCTTCGCACCTGCCCCACCCTTGCTCCCCGCAGCTCAGCTGTTTGTCGGGGCTGGGAGCTTTGAGTGGGCGGCAAGCTCTGCTAATTGCAAATGCGCATTAAGGAGGGGGACACCTTTCGGGGCCCATATCTCAGCCCCCACTGATCCAATCTTTACAAAACTTGGGGGTTATTGCAAGAAGGGTCCTTTGAAGCTGCGCTAAAAGTTTGGGACCTCTACCCCAAAAAATGCCCCCCCGGAGCCACGGAAAGGTGCGGTTGTGATTTTAATGGCTTTATTAGGCCGAATTTTTCCCCGAACTCCGGACCTCATGCCGAATTGCACGGACCCGAAGCGGGGGAGTTCGGACTTCGGCATTTCCCGAATAAAAACGGGCCGAATTTTGCCGAATCCAAATTTTACCCAAAAAAAATTTCAACAGCCCTACTGGTCAGTGCAAACCTAGGCATCCTTTTTGGGGCCAGAAAGGTCAACAGGAGCTGACATGATTCAGATTTTTGATTCCCAGGAGAAAATTGTGGATACAGTTTTTGTCTTTTTGCTCTGTAGCGATGGAGGAGGGCGCAATGTTATTTGAGAAGGTATTGCCTCCTCTCAGCAGGCTTTTCTGCAGGTTGGCCTGACCACAGTCTCCATAGCGTAATGGAGGACAAGGAGGTTTTCTTTCAAAGGGCCAAGCTACCATTTCTGGGGCTTTCTTCAGATGGATAAGTAAAGGAGGGTTTTTTTTTACTTGATCCACTTTGGTACTGAGCTGGTAGAGTCTTGCAATTAGAATTCGACTGGATCAATATTAGCTAGTTGATAACTAAGAATGGTAAGAATAGTGGGAGTTAATACAGAACAGGTAGAGCTATGGGTGAACATACTGAGAGCTCTTAGTGAACATTCTCAAACATCCTGAGGCACTTGGGAATGAGGGACCATTCCCAAGTGCCCCTTCATTGACGGGAGCAGGTGATTAGGGGAGGCGACCCATTGGTGGTATGAGGAAAGCAGGATTTGGAGCTTAGTACTGTTTGGCATGCTTACTGCTCTTGAAAACTTCCTACAGCAGAAAACACAGACATAACCTTTAATTTTTTCTCTTTATTAGTTGCTCTTTCTTATTCAAATCAGGTCTCAGCATAATGATGTAGCATTTTGGAAAAAAGATGCATCCCAATAGGCCAGCACTGGAGGCCAAGATGGAGAAGACTTCCACAGCCACCATATATTTCCCCTTGGTGCTCATATAGGTTGGAACAAAGGTCATCCACACACTGCAGAAGACCAACATGCTGAAGGTGATGGATTTGGCTTCATGGAAACTATCTGGTAACTTCCTGGCTAGGAAAGCCACAGTGAAGCTCAGGACTGCCAGCAACCCCATAAAGCCCAGGACACAGTAAAACATGGCCAGTGACCCTTCATTACATTCCACAATGATTTCTCTACTTACTGAGTGCATATCAAAATCTGGGAAGGGAGGAAAGGTTGCAAGCCACACAGTACAAATAGTGGCCTGAAAGAGGGCGCATGAAATTACTATAGAGCTGGCCAATCTCCTCCCCATCCATTTCCTCATCCTGGACGTTGGCTTGGTAGCCATGAAAGCGAGAATCACAGTGATGGTTTTGGCCAACACGCAAGAAACAGCCACAGAGAAAATGACACCAAATGCAGCGTGACGGATGAGGCATGTCACTTTCTCAGGTCGGCCAAGGAAGAGCAAAGCACAAAGGAAGCACAGGAAGAGAGAGACAAGGAGCATGTAGGAGAGGCTCCGGTTGTTGGCCTTGACAATGGGGGTGTTCTGGTACTTCACAAACATACGTAAGACCAAGGTTGCAATGAAAGAAAAGGAAAGAGAAAAAATAGCCAAACTGATTCCTATGGGTTCTTCATAAGAGAGGTAGCTGATAGATTTTGGAAGGCATGCATTCTGCTCATTGTTCGGATAACAATCTTCTGGACACTGGAAACAGTAATCCATATCTGAAAAATAAAATATGGGTTGTTATACAGGGTAGACTTAGGTATAGTGTTTTTATTTTATGATTGCATTGCAGTTTTTAGATTAGTGTTCATTAGGACTTGGCACCACTTTTTTGGTATTTTTCGCGATTGGGGTTAAGAAACACAAATTTTTTCAAATAATCTGAAAAGCAGAATATAAAGGAATCGGCTTTTTCAAATATTATAAAATTTTTGTGTTTTTTTAAACACATGGGTGGTCAGATCACAGCCACCTGCCACCGATCTGACTGCTTCAGCATTCAGATTGGAGCCTCCTGCTGCCTTGAGAGTCCATTTGGATTCTGGAGGTGGCATGCAGCACCTGTCTGACCACCCTACCATTCATTCAGATCAGCGGTGGCCACTGTCTTCAGGGTCTACACAGATTCTGCAGGCAACAGGTGGCATTGATCTGACCACCCCAGCAATCAGATCACTGTTGCTGCCCCCAGAATCCATGTGGACTTTAGAGGCAGCAGGAAGTGCTGATATGACCACCCCAGCATTCAGATCACAGCCCCCTGTGGCCTCCAGAGTCCATGTAGACTTTTGAGGCAGCAGGCAGCAATCTGATTGTTGAGCCATCTCGGAAGTCCACATGGACTTCAGAGCTGGCTGGCAGTGACAACTCAGCCAGTAAGTAAGTAAGGGGGAAGGGAGGGGAGGGGGGAAATGGTGGCTGGGCCTAAGCAGCCCAAATAATGCCCCCAAAATGGCATTATTTGGAATTCACTTTTTGGGCTCCCTTTAATTGCCATGATACTTTTAACCGATTAAAAAAAAAATACCAAAAAAATGGGGGGGAGGGCGTTCAGTCCGGCTTTAGCTGAATGTGCACCCTTAGTGTGCATTCTTTCAGATTTTGTAAGCCACTTTACACTTTTCAGATTTACACTGTCGGCAAGGGCAGTCCCGTAGGCGGCCAAGCACCACGGAACAGCGCCTCGCCCCTCTGCCGGCGAGGCATCTCCATGGTGCAGGCCACAGCATAGAGAGGCCGTGCTGGCACAGGGGGGCAGGCCAGGGGAGGGGCAGGGAGGAGCCACCGGTTAGGCAGCTTCCTATCCCAATTCAGCCTGGTAAGCCGGCATTGGGAACAGCAGTGCTGTGCCTGCTTTTTAGCAAGGGCAGCCTCGCTGTTCCCTAAGGGGCGAAAGGCCCCATTTTTAAAAAACAGTGCCACGAAACAGCTTTTTTGTTAGTTAACGGCGTAAGGGAATTGGCTTAGGAAGAGGCCCAGCTGTGCCTCTTCCCCACCATCCCCGTACGCCGTCAGCTCAGGAATGGGCTGTTAGTAGTCAACTCGGCAAGGAAATCCCTACTAAATGCGAGAATGAGGTCTTCTATCCCTGAATATCAAAATCTGGGAGCTACCACTCCGACCGCAGCCTTTTATGTGTATGCTTTATTTTGTTCCTTTGTTTCCTTCAAAGTAAATGCTGTACACAACTGTGCATGACTTCAGGCGCTATGTCAAACCTCTTCCACTTATCAGCAATCACAGTCATCACTGAACTGTGAATAACATTTGTAAATATTAAAGAAATGTGTGTCTATAGGCCCAGGCTAGCCTGATCTCGTCAGATCTCAGAAGCTAAGCAGGGTCAGCCCTGGTTAGTATTTGGATGGGAGACCACCAAGGGATACCAGGGTTGCTGTACAGAGGAAGGCACTGGCAAACCACCTCTGTTAGTCTTTTGCCATGAAAACCTCAAAAGGGGTCGCCATAAGTTGGCTGCGACTTGACAGCACTTTAGACACACACACCTAGGCTGTAATATTTGTGATCCGGATTACAATTAACAGACTCCATGAAGTCTATAAATGTCATACAAACGTCTTACCTGCCTGGTTTGAAATCTTCCCTTCTGGACATGGAACACAATCATAGCAGCAAAATGCTTTCCCTTCTTTCTTTTTCCTACTGTAACCCCAAAGGCATGGTTCATTGCACATGGAAAGGGGCAGTGTCTGTCATAAAGGAAAGAGAAGAGTGTTGTAGTGTTCAAAACATAAACTTTGGGATTCGTATCTCAATAGCCAACTGTTTGGCTATTCTGCCAAAGCATAATGTTGCTATGTCTCTGTGAAATGCACAGCTTCTACCTTTCTTGGAGTCTCTTGCCAATACCATACAAATCCAGAGCACTATATACATCTCCTGTGATTTCATCTATGGCCTTTGGCTTTTGCAGATCAAACCAATTTCAGTTTAAATGATGCTTTGGTGACGATAGAATCCTGAAGATGAATAATGGACCTTACTTCTTGAAATGTGCTTGGACCCTACCTGGTTGAACCTGCTGGGCCACACGATGGCCTCTTTGTGGATGGTGAGCACTTTGTGTGAGAGATCTCCAGGGTCTACCTTCCCAACTTTGACTCTGAGGAAGGAGTGGTTTGGGAATGTGATCCAATTGATAATATCAAATCCAGCTATTAACTCTCCATTTTGATTGAAGGCAACCTTTTCTCCAGCACTGTCATTAAATGAGACAATTCTCAGAAAGTGGTGGAGCTAAGCAAGGAGAGGGAAAGAGCATTTAGCAAATGGTAGAAATACACAACGGTCTGTGTTGTGTTAAAGACAAGCACAAAAAGAAACAAGAGCTCATGTTGAGAAAAGCCCTTTCAGTTAGGCCTGGAATCAAATTAACACAAAACCCAAAGTGGAAGGAGAAGGAGGAAAAGAACACACTGCATGAACATGACTAGCAAATGGCTGGTACATAGCAGATAATATGAATCCCTTGCGACCCTACCACCTCAGCAGAATTTATTATTTGTTTACTTACAGAATTTGTACCCCACCTTTCTGCCCTTAAAAGGACCACTAAGTTAGCTAACTATTTTTAACATCTATTATTAAATCACATTTCAAAAACCTTAAAAATCACACCTCCCAGGTAATACATCATTAAAACAATGAAAAAGCAGAGTTAAAATATGCACAAATCATAAAAAGAGCCATTAAAACAGGCTGCATGTAGAGGAGTGGGGAATCAAACCCAGTTCTGCAGATTAGTCCACTACATCATGTTACTGATTTGTAATCATTGGGCAGGACTAAACTAATCTCAGGAAGCATGTTCTACACGTCTGCTGGCCGTAAACTATGGCAAACCCAGTACACAGCCATCATAAACCCAGTAGTGTTAGAAAGACATCTTCCTCTGCAGTTTAGAGCATATCGCTGAATGCATGGTACATTTTCTGCCAATAGACTGCTCAGGATGTTATCTGTGATGTCTTTTGATTCAGAAGCTTCTGGGTCTCTATAACCCTCATTAGTATTAACCCTTATTAGTATTTAAATGGGAACCTGAGAACTAGCTGTCAAACCAACGCTCAGTCTGACTAAGTCAAAACTCCAGACGTCTGAGAGATATATCGGTCTGTGCTGTATAGGACATGTTTGCGCATTGGTTGACTCAGGACATTACCTGCCATGGCTTTTGAGTCAGAAGCTTCTGTCTCACTCTATCTCCTATTATTGAGTGCTTGAATCTTAGCAAATGCATGGCGTGTAAGGCATGCGCTACAGCATAGACAGCATCATACACACTCTTGCTGTGGCCAGTCATGGTCATTTCAAAAACTGTCTTGGAGAGAATCTCCAGTTTCTCCCTCCCAGTACAAATTTGCCCAACATTCGTGTCCCCCATGGGTTCAGGGAAAGAACAGGCAAATGCACTTTCCCAGAAGTCTCTTATGAAGCCATCATCATTTTCTACTGTAGGGTTTCTCATCTGAATAAATTTCTGGAATCCTAATGATTTTTTGGAAGGAACTGAGAGAGAGATTGCACCATGGAGGAAGCTTATGCTCCACCCTCGTTGAAAGGAAACTGATGTGAACTCCATCTCGGCCGTCATAATCCAAACTTTTGTGTTCACGGGTACATTTTCAAATGCTAAGACGTGCAGCAATGTTCTCATAACTGCTATGGTTGAAGGATCACCCTGGACAAGTAATGCATTGGCTGAGCTTCTCATGGCAACACTGAATACTTCTCTCCCTTCTGATATTATATCAGCAATTTCAGTGGAAAAAGATATGCTGGGAAATCTTTCTATGAAGGCAAAGCAGACGTTTCTCTTTGAAAACATGGGAAGCACATCACGTGCAAAGCTGTCTCCACTTGGATCATCTGAATAGATCACCCCAATCCATGTCCAACTGAAATGCAACAGTAATTGGAGAATCCCCATATACTGATGGGCTCCATTTGGAAACATATGGTGAAGGGAAACAGGTTGGCTTTGGTCGTTCTTAACTGGTGTAGAAGCATATGTAACCTAAGAAAAAAAGGAGATGCAAAGAATCATTACTAAAATAAAAGGTAAAGTAAGGTAGGGGGAGAATTCCCAAATTGTAACATGTGTACCAAAATTCTGAGCTAGGTTCCACCACCTTTCCACCCTCAGCCTTGCCTAATTTTTCTCCATACATCTCCCATTCCACATAGCTTTGGTTACTGCAGTTCACATAATACCCTGCAGAGTCTTTCTTGGTAGCCCAAGGGGAATCTTTCTTCCTTTCTTACCAGCAGAATTACTGGCTGGATACCTCTGCCTATTAATATTTCCATTTGTGACTTCATGTTGTTGTTCACCTGATACAAAATACATGGCTGCAGGCCAGTTCCTCCATGGGTGTGTTCAGTGCCAGCAAGTCACTTTTGACTTATGGTGACCCTATGAACTAATGTCCTCCAAAATGTCCTGTTAACAGCCATGCTCAGTTCTGGCAGACTGAGGACTGTGGCCTCTTTGATTGACTCAATACATCTCATGTGGGGGCTTCCTCTCTTCCTGCTGCCTTCCATTTTTTTCTATCATTATTCTTTTCCAGACAATTTTCATAATGAGTCCAAAGAAAATAGCCCCAGTGGACTCTGATCTGGAGAACCAGGTTTGATTTCCCACTCCTCCATATGAGTGGCAGATGCTAATATAGTGAACAAGGATGGTTTCCCCACTCCTCCATATGAAGCCAGCTGGGTGACCTTGGGCTAGTCACGGCTCTCTTAGGGCTCTCTCAGCTTCACCTAGCTCACAAGGTTTCTGTTGTGGGAAGGGGAAGAGAAGGTGATAGTAAGTGGGTTTAATTCTTCGTTAAATGGTAGAGAAAGTCATTATATAAAACCAGCTCTTCTTCTTCAAATCAGTTTGAAGACATTTTACAATCACTATGACTATGACGGAGAAAAGATGAACTCCCTGGCCTCAACAAAAAGCCACTGAATGGAGTGAAAGGATCCTAATATATAGTACTGCCTGGATGGCGCAGGCTAGCCTGATCTCGTCAGATCTCAGAACCTAAGCAATGATGGCCTTGCTCAGTATTTGGATGGGAGGCCACCAAGGCAGAACAGGGTCATTTTGCAGAGGAAGACAATGCCAAACCACCTAAGTTTGTCACTTGCCTTGCAAACCCTTCCAGGTTGCCATAAGTCGGTTGCAGCTTCACAGCACTTTACAGAGGAGGGAAAACTCCCTCAGTGGTCTATAAGAACCTAGCAGTACATTTTGAAGGATTTTATATCACATGAGAGTATCGAATCGAATTCCTTATTACAGTCCAGGACCAGTACTTGAACCACGTTCAAGTACTTGAAGGGCTGTCATATAGAGGAGGGTGCCGAGTTGTTTTCTGTTGCTCAAGAAGGTCGGACCAGAACCAACAGGTTGAAATTAAATCAAAAGATTGTCGAAGGCTTTCACGGTCAGGGTTCATTGGTTCTTGTAGGTTATCCGGGCTGTGTGACCATGGTCTTGGTATTTACTTTCCTGATGTTTCGCCAGCAGTGTGGCAGGCATCTTCAGAGGAGTAACACTGAAGGACAGTGTCTCTCTGTGTCAAGTGTGTAGGAGGAGTAATATATAGTCAGAAAGGGGGTTGGATTTGAGCTGAGTTATTGTCCTGCAAAGAGACCTCAATATGAAAACAGCAAGTGTTTCTTTCCTTTTCACTTATATCTAAACAATACCACAACTGAGGTGTCTGACAGAATTTTTGGACTCAAAAAGAAAGCATTTTAGTCTCTGTCTATAACTCACTAACAAGATCTAAAGTGAATCTGGGCTTTTTGCCAGCTGTGGCGCACTTAAAATTCATCCTTGCCGGCTTTGCCAGCCATTGCAACAACTCATGCAAGGTGCTTGCAGTGAAAAATAGCTGGCAGGAAACAACAAACTGAAAAAGGTGATGTTTTAAAGTGCTTTCTAAGATCTCTAAGGTCTGGATTATAAATCAATCTTGATTTCCAGCTCTTTTTGCAGACTTTAAACTGATGTTTTAAACAACAAGTGTCACCCCCCCCTCTATGGATTAAAGTTGCAGCCAAATTAGGCTTTTGGGAATGGGAGATAAAGAGAAAAAGGAAAAAGGAAAACATTCTAAAGAATTCCGTAAAGACTCTAGACGGCTGCAGATTCAGCAAACCTCCCAATTCCAGAGAAGGGCTTCTGCCTCCAGTATGTTTCACCAGCCACTTCACCATCTTTGACAGGAACTTCTGTAGTTGCTAAGATGACTCCTAAGCCAAAAACGGAGGTCACTAAATTCTCTCCATGAACTGATTTTAATGTTCATATTATTACATTTGGTCAATTTCAAATATGGAAAAAATATAAAAGGTTTTTGGAAAATAAAACCCCAGGATGGATTAATCCAGTAGAAACATTTATGAAGAGAGGTATACAATTAAATTTAGATATGGATAGTTATAGAGAGATTATGGACTATACGGAAGGGGACTGGATTTTAAGAAGTAGAGAAGAACTCAAAATTAAAGATTGGCTTATGTATTATAAATTAAAGGATATATTTAATAAAGATAAGTTAGTGGGATTTAATAAAAATAAATCTAAATTAGAAACCATATTAATTAAGGGAAATAAAGGATTGATAGGAAGGATATATAGATTACTGATTGAAGTAAATTTGGAGCAAGAAAGAATTAAACCAGTAATGGTGAAATGGATGAAAGAGTTAGGATATAATATTGATTTGGAAATCTGGGAAAATTTATGGAAAAAAGAATTTAAATTTACAATTACCAATGAAATTAGAGAGGATTTATATAAAATGTTTTATAGATGGTATATAACTCCTGTGTTGATAAGTAAAATGAAAAAAGGGGACACAGATTTATGTTGGAAATGTGGAATTGAAAAAGGAAATTTCATGCATGCATGGTGGACATGTAAAAAAATTAAAAGTTTTTGGAAAAAAGTATTGAAAGAAACTAATAATATGATTACTATAAAAGTAAAAAGGAATCCTGCCTTTTGTTTACTGGGAATTCCACAAGATAAAATGGGTAGTAGTGACAGAGTCATATGTCAATATAGTTTTGCAGCCACAAGAATTACAATAGCTAAAATCTGGAAGCAAGTAAATAAACCTTCAATTAATGACTGGAGAGAGAAACTATGGATGTATATGCGGATGGCCAAAATAACTGAATTCCTACATGGAAAAGATATGGCATAATTTAAGAAAACATGGGCGAGGGTGTCACATATTGGGATAAACTGGCATAAATTATTTTTATTACTTTTCTTAATGAGTTATAGAGATAAAGGTTATATTCTTATATTATTGTTAATACTGAAATTTTAAAACTGTTTAGACACTTCTCCGGAAGTCTGGTGATGAGTCACTTTTTTTAAGGGGGGTGGTGGGTTATATGGGTACTTTGTACTTTGTAATTTTGATTGTATTATGTAGTTTAAATAATTGGTACTCTTTTGTATTTTTTTATTTGTATTTGTATTTTTTATTTGTTTTGTTTTATGTCATAAAAATAAATATATATATATATAAAAGGATACAATGGTTCCACATTAACATACCACACCCTCCTTAGCACATTATCTTGATACTTACAGGACAATGCTTAGCACATTACCTTTAATACTTTGCAGGACAATAACTCAGCTCAAACCCAACCCCCTTTCTGACTATATATTACTCTTCCTACACACTTGACACTGAGAGACACTGTCCTTCAGTGTTACTCCTCTGAAGATGCCGGCCACAGCTGCTGGCGAAACGTCAGTAAAGAAAATACCAAGACCACGGTCACACAGCCTGGATAACCTACAAGAACCTATAAATCAAAAGAGTTTCTGTCTAGACATTAGGAAGAATTTTCTAACAGTTAGAGCGTTTCCTCAGTGGAACAGGCTTCCTCGAGAGGTGGTAAGCTCTCCTTCCCTGGAGGTTTTTAAGAAGAGGTTAGATTGTGGGATGTGTAAGATTTTAATTAATTTAATTCTAGCATATTAGAAAAATGTTATTTTTCTATTATATTTGTAAGCTGTGGTTATTTATATAAGTCAGTAGAAAATAGTCCTGTCTAACTTAAACTGAACAAAGCAGGTGATCTTTCGTATCTGGTACAGGATATCACCAAATAACAGATGAGATCATATACATGTGACCACAAAATGAGATCAGAGTTAGGGTAGATTTGAGAGGAGGAGATATTCAAATCCTCTTAGAACAAAGAACTCTGGAAAAGTATAAATATGAGGACTAGGCGGAGTCTGTTAGGAGACTTTCACTTTTGAACCCGAAAAGGGCTGAAATGTCTTCCTCTTTTGCCTGGCAAAATAAAAAAAGCTTTTTTCTCCCTTTGCTTCTTAAACCTGGTGTCGTCTCTACTTTGTGATAATAAATCTGGTCACAGAGGAAAGTGTATATTTACATCCAACAGATTTATGGCACCCCAGATGGGACATCTGGTTGTCAATTGCTCACAGATGACGGGTGTCGAAGTTTTGTAGGACAGGTGCACCCGGCGATTTCGCTGGTCCTCAAGCTTGGCAGACACAGCATCTGGGGGTGAGTGCAATTGCAGAGTCCCACTTTTAAACCGACCCAGGAGAAGCAACGGGCTGGAGGTAAGGAACCGCGGAAAGGAATTACGGGACCTTAATGGTGGGGCAGATCTTAGAGGTAAGCCCTTCTAAGAGGAGAAGGCAGAAGCAACGCCACCATGGATAAGGGGCTCAGTGGGACGCCACTGAGTTGGAATGGTAATGGGGGCTGTAACAGAGGGTTCAGCCAATGGTATTTTATTGTCAGTGTAAAAAGCAAGAGCAGGGATTGTGGAATCCTGTGCTGATCCGGAATTTTTCCAGTTGCCTCCAGGGCACTGGAAGAGGTAAATGCCTAGAAAAGGGAACGTAGCTTTGTCTTTTGTCTTGTCCAGCGTGATTTGTCCTCTCTTATATGTCCTCTCTTTCTGTGAAGTATTTTATAAAGGGTTATGTGATTATTTGACAAATGTTAACGTGTTTATTTTTTTATGGGGCCAGCCTGGGATACTGGACGGCGTCAGCCAAAAGAAATTTCCCTCCTCCCTTCTAACTGTGTTGCCAAAAGGAAATCAAATTGTTTGAGTAGTCTGGTTTTGTTGTGTGTGTTGTTGTTGTTTTCTGTTGAAAATCTGTTCTTTGCTGGGAGAAAAGTAATCTGGTTGTCTTCTTTCTGAGGAAGAGACTGGAAGAGAAAAAATCCCCCATGCCCCTCCTTTCTCCGCTTCAAAGTGTTTCTGTTCTTTCTCTCTCAGACTGGTCGTAAATCAAGGCAAAAATACTGTTTTGTTAACAGAAGATCCTTTCTTTCTCTGAAGTTTAAAATGTGAAACAAAATTAAAAAAAATGGAATTTTAAGTTAACTCTGACTGAACCAGCCCTCTTGCTGAACGCAGGAGGAGGGGTCAAGTCAAAAGTGTTTGGAATTTGGAAAGCAGAGTCTTGTGAACTGTATAAAACTTTATAAGAAAAGAAACAGACTGGAAATGCTTACAAGGTGGAAAGGCAATGTGTATTAATATGAGGGAATAAGTAAGTTATGAGAAAGTTAAAGCATGTTTTGAGTGTGTTGTGAAGGGGCAAGTGTTGTGGCTTAAAAGGGCTGAAGAAAGGTGTTATGTATGGTTGGGAAAGACTTTAAAAGAGGAAAGCAGAAGGGTTTATAAAGAGAGAGGATAGTTATGGTTATTCAATGAGATGGATATTGGTGATGCTAGGTGCCTGTTTTCTCCAGGGACGGAGAAATCATGTTAATATATTAAGTGTTTTAAAACACAGTCAAATTAAAGCCAGGGTATTATTGAAGGCTTTCACGGTCAAAGTTCATTGGTTCTCATAGGTTATCTGGGCTGTGTAACCGTGGTCTTGGAATTTTCTTTCCTGACGTTTCGCCAGCGGCTGTGGCCGGCATCTTCAGAGGAGTAACACTGAAGGACAGTGTCTTTTTATTTTATGTTTTTCTGTTTTTATGTTGTTATAACATAAAAGTGGCATCATTAATAAAAAAAAAAAAGGTATATATATTATTTGTAAACGAATGCTGTAAGTGCAAGATGACAATGCAGGCCAGTTGAACATTTCACCCATATAGGTAACCTTTGACTGGGAGCGTAAATGCCAGTTAAAATTACCAGTAGTACAGCAGTTGCTGACAAATGGAAGACAACATCCCTATTCTGGCATTGCCAAAGCCAGGTAGAAAAGGAAAGAGAAGAGGATGGAGATTAGTTGAGGATTTAAAGGAAATTAATGAGATTGTTCAACATGGGCATCCAATGGTGTCAGATCCTCACACTTTCCTGTACACCCCATCAGGACACCATGTATGGTTTAGTGTGACAAATTTGAAAAATGCCTTTTTAGCATTCCACTGGATGCCAACTCTAAGGACCTGTTTCTCCTGAGGTGAAAGAATCCAGATAATCTCTGCAAAAACAGAGAAGCTGGTGTTAAAGGGAGCGATCTCATTGCTGAATTTCTTAAGACAGAAAGAATATAGGGTCTCAAAAGAAAAACTCCAAGTAGCCCAAAGGGAAGTAATTTATTTGGGACACAAAATAACACAGGGAAGACTATTTATCTCATGCCACTCCCTCAAACTAAGAAACAGCTAAGGTCCTTCTTGGAAATATTAAAATTTTGTCATGAGTAGATAAAAAAATATAGTAAACTAACCAGAGACTTTATAAAAATATGCCATGATGAGGAACCAGAAGTATTGTAGTGGGAACCTAAAAATGCACATAAGTAAAAAGAGCTGAAGCAAGCTTTAATGACAGCACCAGCTCTGGGTATCCCTGACCTGCAAAAAGAGGGTTGCATGGTGGGGGTCCTTACACAAACTTGTGGGCTAACTGAAAGACCTGTAGCTTATTTATCAAAACAGCTGGATCCAGTGGCACAAGAGTGGCCTCCATGCTTGAGGGCAGTAGCTGCAACTGCCCTGGCTGTAAAGGAAGCAAAAAATTGACTATTAAACATCCAATCAGAGTGTTTTGCCCTCATGCAGTGACTATTTTGTTACAACGGAAAGGAGCCAAGTGGCTTACAAAAATCCTGCTAGTCTGCTGCCTGTAACAACTGACTGTCTACAGACTGTAGATATGTGCACCATGGCACGGGTAGATGAGCCTATCCACAACGCAGATCTCGAAATTTGGATTGATGGATCTTCTCGAGTGGTAAGTGGAAAAAGGCAGAGTGGATACAGCCTGGTGACTGAGTGCAAAGTGCTTGAAGCAGAGCCATTACCAGCGTCATTTTCAGCACAAGCAGCCGAATTATATGCATTGAACCAGGCCTTACTTAAAGCAGCAGGTAAGACTGTGAACATTTATACTGACAGCAAAGATGCTTTTGGAGTTGTACAAGCATATAAATACATCTGAAAAAAACAAAGAGTCCTGACAGCTAGTGGGGAGCTGTAAAGCATGGAAATTTGATTTTACAGGTTTTGGACAATATTTAGTTACAGGTGACAATAACATCAAACTGGACATACCAAGGAGGCCAAAGGAAATTGCAGAGCTGATGAAATGGCAAAAGTGACTACAGCAAAATCAACATCCTGTGATATGGTAATGACTTTAACCCCAGTTTTTACACTACCACCTACAGGGCCCTGCACTGAAGAAGAAAAGGAACTGGATGGCAAAAGTAGGGACTACAGAAACAAGAGGGGGGTGGTTAAAAAAAAAAAAAGAGCCTAAGGGTACACATCACACACATCCTCACACAATTACACTAAAATAGTCATCTGGGGAACAGAGTTAACAGAAATATTCTTGCAATCATATAATGGAAAGGACATTTATCAGAAAACAAAACACATAGCAAAAGCATGTAACATATCAAAGGGTATATGTAGACAGAGGGGGTTATTTGTTAGGGAAGTTATAGAACAGTTAAAAAAAATGAAAATAAAATATAGTTTTTACATAGCTTGGCGACCCCAGTTATCAGGAACAGTAAAAAAAATGAATCAGACCCTAAAAAAAAATGTTAATTAAAATTTGTGTAAAAAAACTAATTTAAAATGGTCAGATGTATTGCCTATCACACTGACACGCATCCGTATATTAGCCCGGGGGCCACACAAGTTGTTGCCCTTTGAGGCTCTGTATGAATGTCTCTTTTAGCATTTTTAGAATCAGGGAACACCCAATAAAGAGGTTGGAAACAGATATATAAAAAACTATATAAAAACTTTAAGTGCAGCTTTGAAGGAAACCCAAAAACTGGCTTGTGTTGTACAACCTCTCCCCCTAAACTCTGTTGTCCATTCTTTTTTTAATAGGAGACTGGGTGTTTGTAAATTCTTAAAAGCATACTACTCTCCAGCTCAGGTAGACGGGTCCGTTCCAAATTCTTTTCACCACAGATGTCGCAGTGAAGGTAAATGGAAAGAAAGGCTGGGTCCATTAATCCAGATGCAAGAAAGTGCTACCACCGTGTGAGGCCGAGATCAGAAGGGCAGTAGATGACGTCGTGGCAGCCAAAGCCACTGCAACTGGAGAGAGAGCTCAAGTGCAAAAGGCTCGAAGTGGTTGGTCGAACCTGCAGGCGAACTTAATTTTTTATTCAAAAATCAACAAGACTTATGATTGAAAACTTGAAAACCAAAGCACAATTGTTAGCTAAAGAACAAGAGTAGATGTTTGAGACTCTTTTAGAAAGCCATTTTGATGTATTATTTGGTCCTTTGGGTTAAAAAAAAGTGGCTAGGGAAACATTGTGTCTACATTATAGTTTTAAAATTGCAAGTTAATATAATAAAATGATCAAGATTCAAAATAATTTTGATTTTAATCATGAGGGGGGACTGTGGGATGTGTAAGATTTTAATTAATTTAATTCTAGCATATTAGAAAAATGTTATTTTTCTATTATATTTGTAAGCTGTGGTTATTTATATAAGTCAGTAGAAAATAGTCCTGTCTAACTTAAACTGAACAAAGCAGGTGATCTTTCGTATCTGGTACAGGATATCACCAAATAACAGATGAGATCATATACATGTGACCACAAAATGAGATCAGAGTTAGGGTAGATTTGAGAGGAGGAGATATTCAAATCCTCTTAGAACAAAGAACTCTGGAAAAGTATAAATATGAGGACTAGGCGGAGTCTGTTAGGAGACTTTCACTTTTGAACCCGAAAAGGGCTGAAATGTCTTCCTCTTTTGCCTGGCAAAATAAAAAAAGCTTTTTTCTCCCTTTGCTTCTTAAACCTGGTGTCGTCTCTACTTTGTGATAATAAATCTGGTCACAGAGGAAAGTGTATATTTACATCCAACAAGATGGCCGTCTGTCAGCAATGCTGATTCAGTGACCTTAGGCAGATGATGAGAGGGAGGGCATCTTGGCCATCTTTTGGTCACTAGGGGTGTGCCGGGGGGAGGTAGTTGTGAATTTCCTGCATTGTGCAGGGGGTTGGACTTGATGGCCCTGGTGGTCCCTTCCAACTCTATGATTCTATGATTCTATAAACAAGTACAGGGAATTAACAAAAGGAACAAGATCAGTATACAACCGGACTCAAGTAGCAACTGCCAAAAAATATGGTACATACCAAACACAAACTTCGGGATAAAAATAACCTATAAACCGCTAAACAAATTTACAATTTAAAATTCTTCTTGACAAATACTAAAAATTTAAATTCTACTCTATCACTCTTTATGTCAAATGGCCCTTTTTACATTTTCTAAATTTACAAACTTGGGTACAGAATCGAGCAACCAGCTGAGTAGTTTGATGATTCTTGTCTGAGAGAAGGTATTCAAATTTAATTTTATTAGATCTTCCAGGAAACCCTTCCAGCAATGGCCCAATAGTTTCGCTACAGATGTTATTATATAGTGCACAGTCAAAAAACATGTGCTCAATTGATTCAGTCTCTCTAAGTGGGCAAGCAGATAATCTCTGTTTGTATGGTATTTTCTTAAATTTCCCCTCCAATACTGCAGAGGGTAAGGTGTTACTTCTGGCTAACGTAAACACCCTTCTGGCCCTATTAGATTCCAGAAAATGTAAATAGGCTACCGTAGCTGCTATATATTTAACATTTGCAGGCGAGATAAAGCCTGGAGCAGACGCGATGTCCAGTTGTCTCTCTACATCAGTCAACCTCTGCTTAATTTCTGCTCTTGCATGCTCCAGTCCTAAGTCCAGAAGAGTTTGAGGAGGAAAGCCAAATTTTTGGATGGAGCTTATGACGCCCCTAAGCCAACTGGATTGAAAGTTATCTTGTAAAATTAGAGGGAATAGACCCTGGGGATTTAGACTGCCAGATAACCACTTATAGATTGACAGAAGACAAATTCTGGCCACAACTCTCATCATTCCAGTTTCTAATCTGACCCAAGCATTGAATATGCATGTGGGGACTTGTAAAAGCATTCTTAGAAACTTTGACTGGATTCTGTCAAGAGGGTTAAATGTAGAAGATGGTGGCCCTAAATATGAACCATAAACTAATTGAGATAACGTTTTAGTTTTGAACAGCTTAAGGGTCGCAGGTATATAAAAAAAACCCTTTGGATCTATGAAATTTTAGTATGCTTATTGCTGATCTTACACCTGAAGCTGCTACCATATTATGGTGGGCCATTTTTGCACCTGAGGACTGCAACACAGCCCCAAGATAATTGAAGTTAGAGACTTGTTCTATCTTGTGCCCCTGCAATTTCCAGCATCTTATTTTAGGATTTTTCCCGAAGGTAAGAATCTTAGTTTTTTGATAATTGATTGTGAGCTGTTCCATTTCACAATAATGAGCAAGTTTGTTTAAACCTCTCTGTAACCCTACCGCATCATTGGCATAAAGCTGAACTGATAGGTGCCTGTTTGCTACCTTGGGTGGATGAAAGTCAGGATTATTCAAAATGTCCACCAAGTCATTCAGATAAAAAGTGAATAATGTTGGAGCTAAAATGCATCCCTGCCTAACGCCTTTATATGTTTTGATGGATTCCGTAAGATGCCCTAACCGGCTACACCTAACTCTGAGAGCAGTCAGCTAGCCGTCGGGGCGGGGAACGCCGGCTCGCGCCCTCCTGATGCTCCCAGCTCTGTGCACCCCGCCCGCTTCCCAGCCCAGCTCTGAGCACCTTGCCTGCCTCCCAGCTGGCCGTCAGGGCGGGGAACGCCGGCTCGCGCCCTCCCGACGCGCCCAGCTCTGTGCACCCCACCCGCCTCCCAGCTGGCCGTCGGGGCGGGGAACGCCGGCTCGCGTTGTTCCGGCGCGCCCAGCCGGCTGGCAGGAAGGGCGGTGGTCCCTCCACCCAGCTCTGGGAGTCCCAGATGGACCGGGCTAGGGTCCATAAGACGCACATTCATTCCTAAGACACACAGACATTTCCCCTCACTTTTGAGGAGGAAAAAAGTGTGTCTTATGGAGCGAAAAATATGGTATTCCTTTTATCAAGCCAGTCTGCTAATTTCTCCAGTAAATGCTTTGTGATATGAGAGTAAGTTTTTTTATCACTGAGGTTTTATATTCCCCTTATTAGAATATAATTGCATCACTAATAGAGATGTTCTTTAAATTAAGGTGGCTGAGAGAACAAAGACATATTTGCGTGGGGCACAGATCAATAGCAGAGGATCTGCTTTGTATGGACAAGGTCCCTCTCCAATCTCTGGAATTTCCATTTCAAATGAACAGGTGATATATGGTAGGAAAGGACTCTACCTGGGAGACTGGAAACCTGCTGCCAGTCAGAGTAGGCAATACTGATCAAGAATGTGACTCAGTATAAACAGCTTCCTGGGTATTTTACATTGTTGTGTTGGAAGCTACATACATTAAAAAACAAATCCATGAACTCTTTTGTTCCAATTTGCTAAACAATCCTGAAGGCAGATTTTGCTAGGAAAGAAGTTGACCTTAAAATGACAAGCAGGCATACTTCTATTTCTGTTATGCCTCTTTCTACCTCGATAACATAATGCAGTGGAAAGGAATGGGAGTTAATAGTCCATGATTGAAGCACACATGTTACCTGTGGAATCTTGTAGGTGCTCAGAATGATTGCCATGTGGTAGTGACAAAAACTAGTGCTCGGTCCCCCAATGACAACTACCGGATTGCTGTGGGAGCCACACTTGTAGTTGGGGATGAATCTGCCCAGTGCTGAGAGAAGTTCCATGGATGCCTGATAGGTCCTGCTTGCGCTGAAATAGCTGTTATAGATGTTGAAGCCAAGGGTGATGTTGGGTAAGATTTGGGGATTCTCATTGATCTCCTGAATGGCAAACACCAAAGCCAAGATGTGCTGATAATTCTGAGTCAGGACTCTGCAATCACAGTTATTAATGTGTAAATTATGCAATGTGTTGCAACATGCATCATTGGCTACATTTCAAATTAATATATGCCTTCTAGCAACTTTGCACTGAGAGACAAGGTTTGTCCCCAATGAAGGGAACTGGGGGATTTCACTGGTAAATATCTGGAGACTTTTAAATTTCCCCCCAAACCAGCCTATTACCAGCAGCCAGTTATCAATCAGGTTGAAACACACGTTTTGTTTGTTTGTTTTGCTTGGTTTTGTTCCATGGATTTGCAATCTCCCTTGTGCCTATGAGTTATAGAAGGGCACTGAATAAATGCTGTTTTTTATTCTGCCACTCCACACTGCAAAGTCCCTCTCAGCTTATATGTTTAATTCAACAAGAGTCACCATTCATCAGGAAAATAAGGCATATTCATCGTCCGTGGCATCTAATTCATTTTGTTTACTCATGAAATGATACTATTTTATATTTAATTTAAACTTTTATATTTACTTATAATGAATATTTATTATGTAACATAGTTTGGAAAAGACTCAATTGTTTTAAAAACACAATAACATATTACGCATTATAAACCTTATGAAGACAATTGGATCTCTCCCACATCACAACAGAATACTCTCTGAGTTTGTAAAATTATTTCCCCCAACCTAGATCAACTGCTCAAGTAACTGAAGAGGCATGTGAAAGCTACCTTCTCTGCATACCAATTTTTTCTTTAAAAATATATTTCCCCCCCCCATACCCCAAACCCATGTCCAGGATGGGAAGGAGAAGCCGTCTCACCCACCAATTTCAAGCCTCCCCGAATCAACTCTGCAAGCAATATTTTTAATTGGCTTCATTACCCTGCCTGAAAAATGGAAGGGAAGATCCTTTGCATAAAAGCTGAAACTGCATCGCAACAGAAAAGACAAAAAAGAAATGCTACACCCAGAAACTCTGAAATGAGTGGGAACAACCACTTTTCCCATTGTGCAAGTAAATTTCAATTTGATACTAAAAAAACCAGTTTTTAAACTGATGAAATAATCAGATCTTAATATGACTTTCTGGTTTGCCTAAGAACAAATACTGTAATTCCCTAACGGATTTGAGGAAGAGGACCCCTTTTTTACATTAAAAAATTCTGCAGACCCCTTAACTTGATAGTAGTTGTACAATAAATATCCATTGCTTGAAAAATACATATTGACAAAAAGATGGCAAGGCAATGCTTAGTGCGCATATTGACTGTTGGATCCCTTGGAATAACTCAGTGGCCCCCTGGGATGCCTAGTCCCAGGCTGCGAACAACTGCACTAAGACATATTAACCAAGCATAAGGTATAAATAAAATAAATCTGCACATTGACACAAAGGTTGTTGTGGATTGCAGGTTGGATGAGGAACAGCACTTTGGAAGATAGACAGAGCACCATGTTTGGCATTCATTTAGCCCATACATCCAACCACTTACACGTGCTCACCAACTGTTGCCTTGGAAGGAGGAGTCTTGAACATTAACTGATCAGAAGAGATGTAGATTTGAGAAATAATGCCACCTATGATAAAAAACCCTAACTGGTGGTACTTGTGAAGTATTAGAAGAGGGTCACGGATGGTGCATTGAACAACAGGAACATCGCACACTACCCAGGGCAGAAGCACTAACACTAAATCTAAGAATACCGCTATCTTGATTGACAACCTTCCTCCTGGACAGCATTTCACCCGCTCCGACATTGTTATGGAAGTGTTTCTTCCCATCAAATGGCCACTTCAAAGGCACCTGACTTTGCTGCTGTAGAAACAGGACCACCCAGTGAAGAGTGCCAAAGGCCAGACTGCCTCCAGCCTCAGTACAGAATGCTACAATGGATATTAGTAGCATCTTTCATGTTGCTTCTGGATCTCCCCAGAGAACTGGAGAAAGCAAGAATGATGGATAATTGTAGAGGCCAGGATCAGTGACCAAGAATTATGAAATCTCTGTAACCTGTCAGAAGAAAACATGTTTACTTCAGCTCAGAAGGTGTCTGTTGCCGCAACAGTAGAACTTCAAGCGATATAAAGAAATAGAAAACAACACAGAAGAAAAAACAATCTATAACGTAGTGAAAGATTTTTCACGTATCCTAAAATAAGCCTTTTTTTTTTTCAAAGTTAGACTGGGTAAAACTTTAATCATCAATAAGAAAGTGGAGGTTTTAGAGATTTTTTACCACATTTTTACACACATTCCTATTTTATTACGAATTCCTCAAGGTGGTCAAATAATAGAAACAATGGAGCAATCCAACAATAACATTATCCTATCCCATCAAGAACATTCATAGATTAATTAGCACAACCATTGGCCTAAAAGATGGCTGCTTTGGCAATTGGACTCTATGGCATTGAAGACCCTCCCCTCCCAAAACCCCACCCTCCTCAGGCTTTACCCCCAAAACGTCCCGCCGGTGGTGAAGAGGGACCTGGCAATCTAAAGATGAAGGACCATTCCCAAGTGCCCCATCATTGACTTGAGCAGGTGATATGGACAGGGGACCCATTGGTATCAGCATGAGCAGTGGGAGGAAAGAAGGATTTGGAGCTTAGTACTGTTTGGCATGCTTACTGCACTTGAAAACTCTTGATCTTTATTTATTTTTCTGTTTATTGGTTGCTCTTTCTTATTCAGATCAGGTCTCAGCACAATGATGTAGTATTTTGGAAAAAAGATGCATCCCAATAGGCCAGCACTGGAGGCCAAGATGGAGAAGACTTCCACAGCCACCATATATTTCCCCTTGGTGCTCCAGTAGGTTGGATCAAAGGTCATCCACACACTGCAGAAGACCAACATGCTGAAGGTGATGGATTTGGTTTCATGGAAACTATCTGGTATTCATGGCTATTAGTTAGAATGGATACTAGTTACGCTGCATACCTATTCTCTCTAGTATCAGAGGAGCATGCCTATTATTTTGGGTGTGGTGGAACACAGGCAGGATGGTGCTGCTGCACTCGTCTTGTTTGTGGCTTCCTAGAGGCACCTGGTTGGCCACTGTGTGAGCAGACTGCTGGACTTGATGGGCCTTGGTCTGATCCAGCAGGGCCTTTCTTATGTTCTTATGTTCAGGTAATTTCCTGGTTAGGAAAGCCACAGTGAAGCTCACAACTGCCAGGAACCCCATAAAGCCCAGGACACAGTAAAACATGGCCACTGACCCTTTGTTACATTCTGCAATTATTTCTTTAGGTATTGAATGCATGTCCAAGTCTGGGAAGGGAGGAAAGGTTGTAAGCCACACAGTAGTGGCCTGAAAGAGGATGTAGGGAATTACTATAGAGCTGGCCAGTCTCCTCCCCATCCATTTCCTCATCCTGGACCCTGGCTTGGTAGCCATAAAAGTGAGAATAACGGTGATGGTTTTGGCCAACACGCAAGAAACAGCCACAGAGAAAATGACTCCAAATGCACTTTGATGGATGAGGCATGTCCCCTTCTCAGGTCGGCCCAAAAAGAGCAAAGCACAAAGGAAGCACAGGAATAGGGAGATGAGGAGAATGTAGGAGAGGCTCCGGTTTTTGGCCTTCACAATGGGGGTGTTCTGGTGCTTCCAGTACCTAAGTACTTAGTAGACCAATGATGTCAAGCTCCTCAGACCAATAATGAGGAGCATGGAGGAGATGCTCAGGTTGTTGACTTTGACAATGGGGATTTGGTTTGAAGGATTTTAACCATAATGATTGCATATATAGTTCATAAATTTGTTATATCATGTTTAATTGTTTTGTTGTTAGCCGCCCTGAGCCTGGCTTTTTCTGGGAAAGGGCAGGGTATAAATCAAATTAATGTGTTACTGTGGTTGCTGAAGTTCAAGCTTTCTTTCGTTTCTTAAAATAATAAGTATCTGATACTTTTCACTACAGAGTTATGTGGGGAAAGATGAAGGTAACAACAAAAGGGACTAGAGATTTAGGATTTGTTTTTATTTAATGAAAGTTTGGACTTTAGTGATCAAGGTAATAAATTAGAACAATGTTGGATTGCAATAGTGCAATTGCAATTGATTATTTTTTTAAAAACTCCAGAAGAAGAAGAGTTGGTTTTTATATGCCGACTTTCTCTACTGCTTATGGAAGAATCAAACCTGTTTAAAATCACCTTCCCCTCCCCACAATAGGCACCTTGTGAGTAGGGTTGCCAGGTCCCTCTTTGCCACCGGCGGGAGGTTTTGGGGGTGGGGCCTGAGGAGGGCGGGGTCTGTGTGGAGGCTGGAGCCTTCCAAGCTCACTGTGTGTGCGCTCCAAGCACACACACAGTGGGCTAGGACGGGGAGGAAGGCTCCAGCCTCCCTCTCCACGTTACAAGCCAGATTGGGCTTGTAGCGTGGTGGTGGGGAGGCTGGAACCTTCCCAGCTCGCTGTGCGCACCCCAAGCACGGGCACAGCAGGGCTGAATATAATGCTGCAACTTCCTTTTCCATACTACAAGCCCAATCAGGCTTGCAGCATGGAACAGGAGGCTGGTGCCTTCTCGGCAGAGTGCAGGGGATCTTTCCAATCTTTCTGCTCCTCTTGCCGGCTGTCAGCTGACCAGCGGGCAGCCCGTTTGATTGGCAGGCAATTGCCCGCCACAACCAGGCAGTTGGCAACCCTACTTGTGAGGTAGGTGGGTCTGAGAGAGTTCTGAGAGAACTGTGACTAGCCCAAGGTCACCCACCTGGGTGCATGTGGAGGAGTGGGGTAGTAAATCCAATTCACCAAATTAGCCTCCGCCACTCATGTGGAGGAGTGGGGAATCAAACCCGGTTCTCTAGATTGAAGTCCACCGCTCACGTGGAGGAGTGGGGAATCAAACATGGTTCTCTAGATCAGAATCCAAACCACTGCTCTTAACCACAACACCATGCTGGCTCTCCAGTGGTACAGCAGTCTTCCAGTGGTACAGCAGAGGACAAACGAAAGGAAAATGATGATTCACTGTACGGATGCGGCAATAGTTACATCAATCATAGACAAAAGCTGTGCTTAATGATAAAAATCCTATCTTTGGGTTTTTGTCTAATCAGTCTTTGGTTAATGACTGTCAAACTGCTTGGATGAGTAGCACTTTGCACATGCACAGCTTTAAAAAAAACATGATGTAAACCTATTCAGCAGGCGTTCAGGTAGTTAGCTGCTAATCAATTAGATAGGGCAATTGGCTTCCGTCTGATCATCTCATTTGAACATGGTAAGTTTGATGTCAAACACACTGGACATAAAATCCACAACATCCTTATCCATTTGGTTTTAATCATTGGGAGTATGAACACGGTGCTGCCATTGCTAGAACCTCAACTTAGCAAGGCCGTAAAAAAGGTAAAGGTAAAGGTCCCCTGTGCAAGCACCAGGTCATTCCTGACCCATGGGCTGATGTCACCTCCTGACGTTTCCTAGGCAGACTTTGTTCACGGGGTGGTTTGCCAGTGCCTTCCCCAGTCATCTTCCCTTTACCCCCAGCAAGCTGGGTACTCATTTTACTGACTTCGGAAGGATGGAAGGTTGAGTCGACCTTGAGCAGGCTACCTGAAACCAACTTCCATTGGGATCGAACTCAGGTCGTGAGCAGAGCTTGGATTACAGTACTGCAGCATATCACTCTGCACCATGGGGCTCTTAGCAAGGCAGTAGGCCCCCTAAAATAGATAACTACCTATTATCATCATGGTTATGTACCTGTGATTTGATTTTTCCTTACTGGCTGCTCCCTAGTGTTCAGCTGAGGTTTAAATGTGTTGCATTTGGGGAAGAAGACACAAAATGGAGAAGATTTCCATGACATTTGGTGCTCCAATAAATTGGGATGAAGGAATCATAAGAACATAAGAAAGGCCCTGCTGGATCAGACCAAGGCCCATCAGCAGTCTGTTCACACAGTGGCCAACCAGGTGCCTCTAGGAAGCCACAAACAAGACGACTGCAGCAGCACCATCCTGCCTGTGTTCCACCGCACCCAAAATAATAGGCATGCTCCTCTGATACTAGAGAGAATAGGTATGCAGCATGACCAGTATCCATTCTAACTAATAACCATGAATACCCCTCTCCTCCATGAATATGTCCCCTCCCCTCATGTTATGAATCAAAACACTAAGAGCAACATGTTGCGTGTGATCAGTTTGGCATCATGAAAACTTGTCCTCATGTTATGAATTAAACAACAACAATAAGAATGCATGGGTCCAACTAGGATTTATTAATTAAAATCTACACTCTATTCGTTCTTAATTTATTCACAATATTGTGCTCTGCTTCACTGTCAGCTATTATCTCAGCAGAAGTCTTATTTGGTCTTCAGGAGAACAGCAAGAGACTCATGGGTTTTTCATGACACCCAGTATATGGAGCAAGATGAGGAGGCTAGAGGCAAAAATGTACAACTGACATCCCCACAATTATTATAAGAGTTAACAAAATAATTCACTTCTTAATTTTCAAAACTTGCATCCTGTGGCAAGCCCTGCTTAAAGGAACATTATACCCCACAAAGAGAATAGAAGAAGAAGCAGCAGCGTTGGATTTTATATGCTGAGTATCTCTACCACTTAAGGGAAAATCAAACTGGCTTACAATCACATACCCTTCCCCTCCCCACAACAGACACCTTGTGAGGTAAGTGCTGCTGAGAGACTTCAGAGAACTGTGACTAGCCCAAGGTCACCCAGCTGGCTTCATGTGGAGGAGTGGGGAAACCAACCTGATTCACCAGATTAGAGTCTGCCACTCATGTAGAGGGGAATCAAACCTGGTTCTCCAGATCAGAGTCCACCACTAGGGCTGTTGAAAAAAAAATTCAGTAAAATTCAGATTTGGCAAAATTCGGCCCATTTTTATTTGGGAAATGTCGAAGTCCGAACTCCCCCACTTGGGGTCCGTGCAATTTGGCATGAGATCTGGAGTTCGGGGGGAAATTCGGCCGAATAAAGCCATTAAAAACACAATCGAGCTTTTCCGCGGCTCCGGGGGGGCATTTTTGGGGGTAGAGGTCCGAAACTTTCAGCATAGCTTGAGGGGACCCTTTTTGCAAGCACCCCCAAGTTTTGTAAAGATTGGGTCAGGGGGGCTGAGATATGGGCCCCGAAAGTGGTCCCCCCTCCTTAATGTGCATCTCTGACAATGGGGGTTTGCAATTAGCAGAGCTTGCCCCACTCCCAAAGCTCCCAGCCCCGACAAAGAGCTGAGCTGCTGTTTGTCCCTGCTGCTGCCCCGCAAGGGCGGGGCAGGTGTGAAGAAGTTTGCAAACCATGCAAAGCAACAGGTTTGCAACCATGCAAACCATGCAAAGCAACACGTTTGCAACCATGCAAAGCAACACCTGACACCTGGGAGTTTGCAAACCATGGAAAGGGACAGAGGCACGCTAAAGGAGCAGGAGGGGGTGGAATTTCCCCTTTTGCATCGGACTCGGGACCAGGCAAATGCATTCTTTAAGTCACAATTTGACTAGGGCTGTTTTGAGTAGGGCTGTCGATTCGGTTTGTCCTGAACCAAAAAACAGCCGAATTTCCCCTGATTCGGCGTTTTTTAATTCGGATAGAACCAAACTCAAAAAAGGCGGGAAAACAGGGAGCCGAATTCAGCGAGTTTGGGGTGTTCGGTTAATAAATTCGGCAAATTCGGGGTTCGGTCTCCCGCGGCCAATCAGTGGCCAAGCTGGGTCTTCTTCTGGCCAATCAGTCGCAATTGAGTGCATGAGCCCAGCTGCTGCACGGCCCGGGGAGAGAAAGAGAGAGTATCTGTTTGTGTGAGAGAGAGATCCCCCTTGGGGGGGGTGCATGTGCACATTCGAGCCATTCCGTGGCTGCAGGGGGCACATTTTTGGGGGTAGAGCCCCCAAACTTTCAGCATAGCTTCAGAGGACCCTTCTTGAAAGAACCCCCAAGTTTTGTGAAGATTGGGTCAGGGGGGGCTGAGATATGGGCCCCGAAAGGGGTCCCCCCTCCTTAATGTGCATCTCTGACAATAGGGGTTTGCAATTAGCAGAGCTTGCCGCCCACGCCCAAAGCTCCCAGCCCCGACAAACAGCTGAGCTGCGGGGAGCAAGGGCGGGGCAGGTGCTAAGAAGATGGAACAGAAGACATCCACAGTAAGACCCGTTTTGGGGCTTTTCTCTATAATTTTTCTCCTCTGTGTGTGTGTGTGAGGGGGGAAGCAGAGTCTGTGTGTGGGGGGGGGGAGGGAGCAGTTTCTGTGGGGGGGGAACCAAAGGGGGCTTTTTCTTCATTTTCTTCATTTCCATCTCTTTATCATTTGTTCCTTTTTGTTCAGATCTGGTCTCATCAGAGTGATGTAGCATTTGGGGGAAAAAATCCAGCTCAGGACTCCAGTGCTAGATGCCAAGATGGAGAAGATCTCCACAACAACCATATACTTCCCCTTTGTGCTCAAGTAGGTGGGAAGAAAGGACAACCAAACGGTGCAAAACAACAACATGCTAAAGGTAATAGCCTTGGCTTCCTGGAAAGTGTCTGGTAACTTCCTGGCAAAGAAAGCCACAACAAAACTGACCATGGCCAGCAAGCCCATGTAGCCCAGGACACAATAAAACATGGTGACTGACCCTTCATTGCATTGCACTAGGATTTCTCCCCTTACTGAATGCATGTCAAGATCAGGGAATGGGGGAAATGTGGCCAACCACCCGCCGCAAAGAGTGGCCTGAATAAGGGAGCAGAAAAGAACCATGGAGGTGGTCAGTTTTTTCCCCATCCATTTCCTTATGCTGGATCCTGGCTTGGTAGCCACAAATGCCAAAACTACAGTGAGGGTTTTGGCCAGCATACAAGAAACAGCCACTGAGAAGACAATGCCAAAGGTGATTTGTCGCAGGAGACATGTCACTTTCTCAGGTCGGCCAATGAACAGTAGAGCACAAAGGAAGCAGAAGAGAAGGGAGATGAGAAGAGTATAAGAGAGAGTCCGGTTATTGGCTTTGATGATGGGTGTGTCGTGGTATTTCAGGAATATCCCTAGCACCAAAACTGTGATGACAGAAAAGGAAAAAGAAATAAGGGCCAAACTGGTCCCCAAGGGTTCTTCATAAGACAAAAAGGTTATAACTTTTGGAATACACAGGTCCTGCTTGTCATTTGGGTAATGATCTTCCGGACACTGAAAACAGTCACCCAGATCTGGAAAATAAAACATGTTTTTCCATTGAAGATATATACTTAATAGGCTTGTATAAACATAGTTTCAGCAATCACAACTTTATACTTTGGGTTGCCAGTTCAGGGTTGGGAAATACCTGGAGATTTTGGGGGTAGAGCCTGAGGGGGGGAGGGTTTGGGGAGGGGAGGGACTTCAGTGGGGTATAATGCCATAGAGTCCACATTCCAAAGCAGCCATTTTCTCCAGGTGAACTGATCTCTGTTGCCTGGAGATCAGATTTAATAGATCAGGAGGTTGGCAACCCTATTTATATTTTTAAAAGGTAAAGGTCCCCTGTGCAAGCACCAGGTCATTCCTGACCCATGGGGTGATGTCACATCCCAACGTTTACTAGGCAGACTTTGTTTATCGGAGGTGGGGGGTTCCAGTGCCTTCCCCAGTTATCTTCCCTTTACCCCCAGCAAGCTGGATACTCATTTTACTGACCTTGGAATAATGGAAGGCTGAGTCAACTTTGAGCCGGCTACCTGAAACCAACTTCTATTGGGATCAAACTCAGGTCGTGAGCAGAGCTTAGACTGCAGTAATGCAGCTTGTCACTCTGCGCCACGGGGCTCCTTATTTATATTATTTATATTACAAGGCCTTAAATGAATGTGGCAACCTATTTTTCAGTGGCATCCTATTTTCCTCACCTGATGGATCCAAAACAAAGGAGGGCATATATGTTAGCAAGATTCAACATGCTACCTTCATCAATATTACAGGGGAGATTTCAATCAATACCACTCGCAGCAAGGTTATGCCCTTGTGGAACAAATCATATACGTAGAAGCGGTTGCACATGTCCATTTGCACTGCCCCCTTTATCAGATAATCCATCTTAATCCATCTTAAATTTATCAATCCATTCTTCGCTAGTAAGGAGTGGCATCTGGTTGAGCACAAGTTAGCTTTTCTTATGTCTACCCAGGATGTGGCCACAACTGACTATGTAGCCAAGTTTTTGCGGCAAGCTATGTGGATTCATGAACATTATTGTAAATAGGAACAGGTGAACTCTGTTGAGTGAAATTGTCTGATTACATACTTTTTGAATGTTGTATATGTCAATAAAGGTTTTGAAATAGAAAAAAAAATTGCTAGAGGATGGGCCAACGCCATCCAACATTTTAGGACCCTTGCGATCAAGGTAGTCTTGACACTGAAGGTGTCTTTTCACCCTGGATAGCTCAACTTGGAAGTAATCACTAGCACTACCTTGTCAGGCTATGGTGTAGTACTTGGTTTGGTTCAGTCAGATGAGGCACTATATACACAAGAGTATACCATCTTCCATGCTTATATCAGATTTATCTGAACTGAGGAAAAAACACTTTTGAAACATTAGATGGGGTAGTAGTGCATATATATCTGCCAGGGATGGAGGGCTATACATCCAATGAAATAAATAAATAAATGGCTCCTGACCTCCAAGTGTATAACAGTCGATAGAGTTGATGAACATTACCCACTATGTGTCTTACCATTTTCATTTGAAATCTTCCCTTCTGGACAAGGAAAGCAATCATAGCAGCAGAATGGCTTCCCCTCTTTCTTTCTTTTACTATAACCAGAATGGCACCGCTCATTACACTCAGAAAGGGGCTGCACCTGTCCATGAATTAAAAAAATTAAGTATTTATATTCTTCCACCTCCACCCAGAAGGGAACTCAAGGCACCTTACAAAAAAGCGTTAAACAACTCTCATTAATCATACAAGATGTGTTATGTTCCGTCAAGTTGCTTCTGACTTATAATGACCTACTATAACCCTTAGTAGTTAATTATAAGTCAGAAGCAACTTGACGAAACATAACACATCTAGTATGATTAATGAGAGTTGCTCAGGTCTTGCAAACTGATAGCCATGGCTTCCTTTATTGAGTTAATCCATCTCATGATGGGTTTTCCTCTTTTCCTACTGCCTTCAAATGTTCCTAGCATTATTTTTTCTTATTTTCTTTTCCAGTGAATCTTCTCTTATCATAATGTGACCAAAGTATGGTAGCTTCAGTTTAGTCATATTCATATTAATCATTAATATGATTCACACAAAGTGATGGTATCACTTTGCTCTGGTTAGACACAAGAGCTTTGGAGGGAAAATCCCCATAAACGATAATGGGCCTGAATTTTTTCAGTAAACCCAGAAATAAGCTGAATAACTATATTTATCAGTATGGGTATTCAGCTTATCCTGGGTTTACTGAAAAAATTGTACCCAATAAAGCCAACCCTGAAATTTGCTGATTTTTAAATTTTTGGCCCAATCCTAGGTTTGAGTGTTAAATCATCCCATCGTGATGAGGCACTTCTGGGTTTACCCCCAGAAGTTATGTAATCATGTCACATGTGGCTGCGCATGCAATAGCCACCCCAGCCCCAGCCCCAAAAGCCTCCTCCTGGTGGAGAATGGGACCTGGCAACCCTACTAAAGAGGGAACCATTTTTGAACATAAGAAAAATGCCTGGATGGATGGGCAGGTGTGGCAAGTAAGCTCCAGGTAACATATGTGGGGCCTTTACCTTGTTGAAGCTATGGGGCCACAGGATGGTATCATCACAAATGGTGAATGCTTCTTCTGAGGGAGCATCTGGGTCTATCTGTCCAACTTTGACTCGAAGAAAGGACTGGTTTGGGAATGTCACCCAGTTTACAATATCAAATCCAGATATTAGTTCCCCATTTGGGTCAAACGAAATTGTATCTCCAGCACTGTTGTTGAATGAGATGCTTCTCAGAAAGTGGGGAAGCTAAATTGTGGTGGAGGAAATTAAATTCTTGTATTCAATAAAACCATACAAACATTTATCTTTGGGTGATCATATTTTACATTTTCATACATGACACTTTACAGAACAATACTGGCAAGAAGAGACTCATAAGATAAAATCAAGACAAGGCCCAACCTGGGGACTGTGTTGAGCCACCAGGAAAGGTGGGATATAAATATTTTAATAAATCAATCAAAATAAACAAACAGAACCTAATAAATATGATACCGAAATGGAAGGAGAACATTTAAGAAAAGAATGATCATTTATAGATGCCTAGTAAATAGCTGTACATAGATACATAAATAGCCTGTACATAGACACATGCTCTGTCCTGGATGGCCCAGGCTAGCCTGCTCTTGTCAGATCTCAGAATCTAAGCAGGGTCAGCCATGGTTAGAAATTGGATGGGAGACCACCAATGAAGTCAATGGCAAACCACCTCTGTTAGTTTCTTGCCTTGAAAAACCTACAGGGTTGGTTGCAACTTACACACACATATGCATAGATACATGTTGCAATTTCTGCATCCACTTTTCTCTCAGTACTACTGCAAATTCTTAACTTGGAGAGCTCACATGTCATGTTTTTAGGCTACCTGCAGTAAAGTAGACACCTCACTTTTACAACTTTGCTCCTCTCATTGATCCCATTGTCTGCCCTCCATTCTTGCATTTTGCCCCAAATCAAAGAAGGTGGGCGGAGTTTGGTGAGCTGATAGGAATCTTCTTGGAGGGAGAGAGAAGTTCTTGATCTTTTAGCTCTGAGCTCCTGAACGGTGCAGTTGTGTGTAGAGACTCTTAGAACCTGTGTGTTCAAATTTTACCTAGCTTGTACAAACCAAACTTCAGTGGTGACAAGGGGAAGATTGTGGTAGAGAGAGAAAACCCTTTCTTCAATCACTAAGTGGGAGGTGGCTCCTGAAATAGGGAGACTCCTGATTCAGTGTTTTGGGGAAGAAAGGTTTGTTTTCCACAGTAGGTGGGCAAGTATGAGGAGTGGGAAAGGTTGTGGATAAACCTCCACTCTCTGGTATTCTTTGAGCTAGGGTAAACTGAGTCCACACAGAGTATATTGAGTGTAATGAATATATTGAACAAAGTCTGAATATATTTACTGAATAGCCTGAAGAGACCGTACTGAGAACTAAGTACTGTGCCTGTAACCATTTAAGATTTGAACTGTTCCTAACCAACTAAGCTTTGTGCCTCTATTGAAGAAAAGCAATCAATCTATCTACCTCTCTGTAAATAATAAACTTCAATTTATATTCATAATTATAAAATCAGCTACAGCCTCTCAATTTCATCTGGGGGGAGGAAAGGGAAGCTTTCTCCTCACACAAACAAGGTGTAGGGTTTAAGAAATATTAAAAACTCTTCACAGTTATTGGTAGCAGAAGAAAAATTTGTGAGGGTTCAAAAGGGAAGAAGGACCCTCACATTGAAGGCTTTCAGGATCAGGGTATGAGTGAGACAAAAAAGCCATGACTGCAGCCCTTTTATCACTTTGGTGGCTGAAAAACAGAATGGGTCTCTACCCACAGCATTGAGTCCCCATTTGGAAAAGGTGGGGTACAATGTTTGTTAGAACTCTAATTTTTTTCCTGCTGTTCACCAAAAAGATAAAAACACACAGTGAGTATGGGAGTGGAGAGAGCCGTGTGTGTGTGTGTGTGGGTGTAAAGTGCCATCAAGTCACAGCTGACTTATGGTGGCCTTGTAGGGTTTTCAAGGCAAGAGATGAACAGAGGTGGTTTGCCAGTGCCTGCCTCTGAGAGTCCCTACTACTGAATAATAATGTCCTTGCATGACAAGGAAAATTAAAGTCCACTCTGGTCTTAATCTGAGCTACAACTGCAATGAGTAGACTGTTGTACAGACATAGCTCTTTGAAACCAAATCTTCAGCCTGAGCTGAGGCAATCTTAGAACCTGTTGATGCACCCAGATATACAGAGAGCCCACATTCTCTGGAGCTTACCTGCCACACCTGCCCATTCAGAGGCGTCCTTTCCCATCCATCATTTATAGATACGTGCTTTGATTTAGATGAATGCATGGCATGCACAGCATGTGCCACAGCATATACTGCATTGTAGATGCTGTAGCTGTGGGCAGTCATGTGCATCTCAAAGACAGAGCCAGGAAGGGTCTCCAGCTTCTCCTCTCCAGTGCACATTTCCCCAAAATTCCTTTCTAACACAGTGCAGATTTCCCTAGCCTTTGTGTCAGGAAAGAAACAGTTAAATGCACGTTCCCAGAAGTCCCTAATAAAACCATCTTTGTTTTCAGAGGTAGGGTGTTTGAGACGAAGAAACTTCTGGAATCCTAACATGTCCTTTGAGTGAACTGCCAAGGACAGAGCCCCCTGGATGAAGTCTATATCCCAATGTCTTTGGAAGGCATCTGATGTGAAGTCCATCTGGGCAGTCATGATCCAGACTATACCTTTGGTCTTTATTGGTAATTCCTCAAATTCTGCATAGCGGAGCAAACTTCTCAACCTCATTGTGGTCTGAAATTCACCATGCAAAACCACAACAGTGACAGTGCTTCTCATGATAGTCTGGCATAGCTTGGTTTCTTCTTCCATGTATTTTGCAACATCAATAGAAAACGTTATTTCTGATAATACTTGTATGAAGTCAAAGCAGATACCATTCCGGGAAAACATGGGAAGCACATTGTGTAGAAATGTCTTTTCAATGTCCACATCTAAATAGATCACTCCAACCCACATCCACCTGAAATGCAGTAATAACTGGAGAATGCCATAGTACTGATGAGCCCCATTGGGGAACATCCAGTGAAAGAAAACATCTTGTGTTTTGTTATTCTCTTCTGGAGTAGAGCCATAAATGATCTAAATATGGGAGGGGGAAGGTGAGAGAAAGAAAGGTTTCCCAAATGTTTGTGTGTGTGTGTGTGTGCGCGCGCAGCTATATATTTACAAAATTCAGATGTTTCTCAACTGCAGCTGAGATCAGGGAGATTTCATTTGAACTCTTCAATGAGCATTTAGGAACTTCATTTCTGTAAATGGGATACAATGATAAAGCAGTGAGCCCTCACTGGATATGCCTTATGGGGAATACTGCATCACAATTCTGCTGCCACATCTCAAAAAGTATACTGACAAGCTGGGGAAAGTACTGAAATGGGCCACCAAGGGTTAATGTCGATATTTCTGATTATTTTACCACTTAAAAACCCTCCATGTTCCCAAGAACAAGGCCTATATGAAAGGTAGACTTATTGTCATTGCTTCTAAATTGAAAATAGAGAGATATTTAAAATTGGAGAATTTGTATTTGTAACTAACAGTGCATTCCTGAGAGGAATGCATGCACCTGGTTTAGGAGGCAGCCCAGCGGCATTGCCTCCTAAGGAGGTTTTGGCTGTGCCAAAACCTCTGACCGGCGCAAAAAATCCATGCAATCCTCATAGGGTTTACATACCTTTTAGGTGGCATATCTCGGCAAAAAAGGGGGGCGTTCCTGAGCCGAAACGGCTCAGGAGGCCGACTAATGTCAGCCCCGCCCCCCGGCTGGCACCAGAAGATCCCAGGAATGCCTCCCGGGGCATCAGAACGCCTCCCAGGTTGCCACCACAGCCTATGCCGGTGGCTGGATGCCGGCAGGAGGCTGCAGCGGAGTCCGGGTGTCAGCAGCAGGCCATGAGGATGGTATGTGGTAGTGCTGCTTCCAGGTGCTGTTGTGCTATTCTGTCAAAGGCCAGTCTAAGCCCCATGTTTAGTCTTCATAGATTCCCATACTGTGGGAATCACCGAGTGCTCCTTCCTGCCTGTTGGAGGGGGGTGGGGTTGCCTGGGTAACCGGTTATCTCCTTTTGCTCTCCCATATATGCTATGTGCCTTGCCTTTGACCCTTACTAGTGTCCTTTTGAATATGGCTTCTGAAACCTGTCGATTCTACCCAATAAAACTGCTTTTGTGGATTTGCCGTCTGCTGATGTCTGTTTATGGGTTTGCCGCAGGACTGGAGCTTACACCGGGCCTAGCACTGCCGCGGCGGTGGCCGAGGAACAGTGTCTGGGCCTGCATGCTGGTGCTGGGGCCACTCATGCTGGCGTGCGCCTTCTGGGCGCCAGCGTTGTGGGCCCCTGTGCCGGCGGAGACCTTTGTCAGCCTCCAAAGGCCTTTGGGTTGGGCTGCTGGCTTGGCTCAGGAATGGGCTGTAAGACACCTAGAAGAAGCACACCACAATTCAGGAAATAAACAAGATTTATTAAAGATTTTCAGCTTGAAACATGAAATAGAAGGGCTTGAAGAAGAAGAGATGCAGAAGAAGTTAAGATTTGTAAGACATAAGTATTTTGATTCTTGAACAAGTAAACAAACCAGGCAGATTCCTAGCAAATGTTTTTTAAAAAAAGAGTTGGTGAAAAGAAGAATTCTGGTGGTGTTCAAACTGAACAAGTGACTAACAAGGAAGAAGATATTCAAGAAGTTTTCAGAAATTATTACTCGGAACTTTATCAAAACAATGACACAGCCCAGACAGATCCTGAGTCTTACATACAATCTGCAAATTTAAAAGAGTTTCTAGAAGATCATCACATTTTGAACCAGAAAGTATCAATTCAAGAAATAACAGATGCCTTTAGAAAACTGAAATTAGACAAATTTCCTGGCCCAGATGGATTAACAGCAAGTTATTATAAAAAGATGGACCTTATTATGATTCTCCAATTGCAAAAAGTTTTTAACAATTTACTTTAAGAAGGCAAAATTCCGGAAACATGGAAAGAAGCTCATATTTCTTTAATTCTGAAAGAGGAACAAGATAGGTGTTCTCCATGGGTGTATAGACCAATTTCTCTACTGAATGTTGATTATAAAATCTTTGCACTAATTTTAACTGAAAGGTTGAAGAGATGTATTCTGAAGATAATACATTCTGACCAAACCAGGTTCATTCTGAAGAGACAGCTGAAAGACAATGTTAGAGTGGTACTGGCAGCAATTAATTATATTAAGAAAAATACAGGAAAAGCGACGATGGTATTCTTGGATGCCTTTGACAATGCTTCTTTGAATTTTCTTTTTAAAGTATTACAACAGATAAACTGCAGAAGTCAATTTTTAACCGCTGTAAAGGCCATATGCACCGCTCAAAGTGCAAGATTGTTGATCAATGGGATGTTAACGGACCAACTGAAGATACAAAAAGGAACAAAACAAGGGTGCCATTATCATCTTTATTGTTTAATATGGCTATGGAGATACTCGCAAATAAGATAAGACAGGATCCTAGAATAGAGGGGTTAAAATATGAAGATCAGGAATATATTGTTTGTTTATTGTTGTTACGGTTGTAGACCAGCACAGACCAGGAATATAAAATTCAGAAGCTATGGAGAAGATGTGGTGTTAATGTGTCAAAACCCAAAGACTTCAGTGAAGGAAATAAGGCAACAGATTGATACGTTCAGCTACTATTCTGGATATAAACTGAATAAAACCAAAACAAACATGATTCTTTATAATGTTTCCGATGAAGAAAGATTAGACATTCAAAACATGTTTCAATGTGCAATAGTGAAGAAGTGTTTAATATTTGGGTGTAAAAATTCCCACTGGGTCAGATACACTTTTTGACTTAAATTATAAATAAGTATGGAGAAAAATAGAGGAAGACCTTCAAAGATAGAATAGACTTCAAATTTCTTGGATGGGTCGAATAGCAGTGATTAAAATGAATGTCATGCTGAGACTTAAATTTTTGTTCCAGGCATTACCAATTAACATGTCCCACAAAAATGTCCAAATGGCAACAAATCATTAACAAATTTGTGTGGAATGGCAAGAAACTGAGTTAGATTTGTGGTATTGCAAGACAAGAAAAGCAGAGGCAGAGTCAGCTTGCCAAATCTGAAACTTTATCACCAGGCTGCAACTTTGGTGGCACTGACAGACTGGATTCTACATCCAGAAGACCAGACAATCAGACTTGAAAAGGCTGGCCTTGAATCGGGTTTTCACTCTTGGTTGTGCTCTAAGAAGTCAATGAAACTTTTAAAAAGCATGAATACTGAGAATTTAACAGTTCAGATACTGAAGGTTTGGAATTCATTAAGAAGGATCCTTAGTTCTTCTCCACCTGTCTTGATGTCACCAACAGAGGCATATATGGACTATATATATGGACCAGAAATGACTACCTGACTTATAATGATTTGATTAAGAAAGAAGGACAGATAAAATCCTTACAGGAACTACAGGAAGGAAATTTTAAAATTTCCTGGTTCGCATATCACCAGGTTATACATAGTTTAAGAATGGACTATATACAGAATTCGAAGAATAGGAAACCTATGGATTTCGAACACATGATCACAAAAACACAAGATAATCTTCTGTCTAAAATATACAAGTTGTTGTTGTCAATAGAAACTGCATTGGAACAAGTGAAGACTTGCATGGTGAAGTGGATGCAGAGAGATGATTCCAATGCAAATGTGGGGGAAAATGTGGAAGGTTGAAATTAAATTTTCGTGATCACAGTCAGTAAAAGAGAACTGGTATAAAATGTTTTGTAGATGGCATTATGCTCCGAAAGACCTACAAAAGATGTATAAATCTAATCAAGCCAATTGTTGGAAATGCTCAGAGACTGAAGGAACCTTTTTCCACCAATGGTGGACATGTAAGAAATCTCAAAAATACTGGAAGCTAATACACTAAGAGATACAAGAATTGATGCAAATGAATTTTGAACGAGAAGCTAACTACTTTTTGCTTGGAATAATCCTAACTCAACTGAAGCATCAATATGCTATGACGGCTGTGAGAACTCTGTTTGTGATGAAATGGAAGGATAAGGAGATACCTGAATTAACAGTGTGAATTACAAAAATGCATGAATAAGCGTCTATATCAAGACTACCAGCTTTGCTTCAGAATAAGATGATTGACAAGCATAACCAAAGAAGGCAACCTTTTTATGATAGATATGCGTGACTTAATGTTTTAGATAATGGTGTTAATGATACATAGAACTGCTGGAGTTAGTTCAAATAGATAATCAACGAACTATGACTATCTAGACAATAATAAGACAAAGGTACGGGATGTAGAATAGAGTATGTAAGTGAAATTTGTACCAGTAGTGAACATAAGAACATAAGAAAGGCCCTGCTGGATCAGACCAAGGCCCATCAAGTCCAGCAGTCTGTTCACACAGTGGCCAACCAGGTGCCTCTAGGAAGCCACCAACAAGACGAGTGCAGCAGCACCATCCTGCCTGTGTTCCACCGCACTCAAAATAATAGGCATGCTCCTCTGATACTAGAGAGAATAGGTATGCAGCATGACTAGTATCCATTCTAACTAACAGCCATGAATACCCCTCTCCTCCATGAATATGTCCACTCCCCTCTTAAAGCCCTCCAAGCTGGCAGCCATCGCCACATCCTGGGGCAGGGACTTCCACAATTTAACTATGCGTTGTGTGAAAAAATACTTCCTTTTATCTGTTTTGAATCTCTCACCCTCCAGCTTTAGCAGATGACCCTGTGTTCTAGTATTATGGGAGAGGGAGAAAAATCTCTCCCTGTCCATTCTCTCCAAACCATGCATAATTTTATAGACCTCTATCATATCTCCCCTCAGCCGCCTTCTTTCTAAGCTAAACAGCCCTAAGTGTCTTAACCGCTCCCCATAGGACAGTTACTCTAGTCCCCTAATCATTTTGGTTGCACCTTCTCAGGCTCTGTAATATCCTTTTTTAGGGGTGGTGACCAGAACTGTACACAGTATTCCAAGTGTGGTCCCACCATAGATTTGTACAAGGGCAATATGATATCAGCAGTTTTATTCTCTATTCCTCATCTAATTATGGCCAGCATGGAATTTGCCTTTTTTACAGCAGAAGCACTCTGGCTTGACATCTTCATTGAGCTAGCCACTACCACCCCAAGATCCCTTTCTTGGTCTGTCGCTGCCAGCACAGATCCCATCAGTGTATATGTGAAGTTGGGATTTTTTGCCCCAATATGCATCACTTTACACTTACTCACATTGAAACTCATTTGCCATTGTAATGCCCATTCTTCCAGTATGCAGAGATCCTTCTGGAGCTCTTCACAGTCCTATTTTGTTTTAACCACCCTAAATAATTTGGTGTCATCTGCAAACTTGGCTACTTCACGGTTTAACCCCAACTCCAGGTCATTGATGAACAGGTTGAAAAGCACAGGTCCCAACACAGATCCATGAGGCACCCCACTGCTCACATCCCGCCATTGTGAGAACTGACCATTGATTCCTACTCTCTGCTTCCTATTTTTCAGCCAGCTCTCAATCCATAAGAGGACTTTCCCTCTTATCCTGTGACTATGAAGTTTGCTTAGCAGTCTTTGGTGGGAGACTTTATCAAAAGCTTTTTGGAAATCCAAATACACAATATCCACAGGCTCATTCCTGTCCACATGCTTATTGACTCTTTCAAAAAACTCTAATAGGTTAGTGAGACAGGACCTACCCTTACAGTAGGGAAATATGAACTGGGAAATATGAGTACAATTAGTAATGTTAGTGAATTAAGGGTTATTGTTTTATTCAGGAAAAGGGGGAGGGTGGTGGTTGTACTGGACAAGGATCAAGATGTGATGTTTATTTTCCTATTCTTTTCCCCTTTTTCTCTTTTGTATCCTGAAAATTTCAATTAAAAAAAGGGGGGAAGAAAGAAAGAAAAAACCCTCCATGTTCCCAGTTGTTGCCATTTTCCCTTCTCATTCGTATTTCATTCCTCAGGTCTTTGCTGCCCCCTCAAATTCTCAGAGACAGGTAAAATGAGCCTATGCAATGGACCATCCTGAAAAGCATTGGTTTATTCTCACCACAACATGGAAACCATAATCATACGAGGACAATATGAACAACTGATATTTCTGTATCAATCACATGGAGAAAGATCATTTAATTTTGACTTCTTTTCAATAGGGAGTCCTAACATTTTATTACCATAAAATTAAAAAGTAAATTAATTTTCCTGGTATGATCTATGGGTATAAATTGGAAGCTTACCTGCTTCACAATGGGGGGAGAAAAACTATACAGATAATCTATACAGGGTTTTTTTTTAAAAAACTGGAGAACTATCCCAACATGCAAATTTCTGCTTAATTTGATTCAGTCATAGACTGAAGTGGTATAGTACAGGAATAACACTGCTTGATTTTGATGCACGTGGAAAGTTTCCATTAACCTGAATTCACTCTTTACTTTAAAGTAGCTTGAGAAAATACACAATGGATGCTATCCAATCTCACATTGGTTGCCTATACATGAGTAAAGAAATACACATGAGTTATTTTTCAATCAGAGCTCTGAATGAACCAGTAGAATTGTGCTTCTTCATTTGATTGACTGCAAAGTCAATCCCCCTACATTTAAATCACACAATTTTCAATCATTAGACTTCAAGAAGCATACCTCAAAGCTAAGGGAAGTAAAGATACTTTGTTAGCATAAGCAATGAAGACAGCTTACTTGTGGAATCTTGTAAGGGCACAGTATGGTTGCCATATGGAGATAAATATTTGAGTTTGGTCCTCCAATAACGGCCAATGGATTGCTCTGAACTTCACATTTATAGTTAGGGATGAATCTGTGCCGTGTGGAAAGAAGTTCCATTGAGGCATGAATGGTCTGTATTGGACTGAAATAGTTATTATAAATGTTGAAGCCCAAGGTGATGTTGGGTAACATCTCGTGATTATCATTGATTTCCTTTACCGCAAATATCATGGCGAGGACGTGCTGGTAGATTTGTGTCATTACCCTGCAATGAGAGTTATATTGGGCATCCTAGTCCATCAGATTCAGAAGATGACATTAACAACATTAGGTGCTTGGTTATTACATCACAATAACATATTGCCAGAGCTTTTCCATAGGTGGAAGGATTTCCACTCATGGAATGCAAGGTTTTTGCTTCCCCCTTCCTGTGACCACCTGAAATGACAGCCACTCAGTTCTGGTCTTTGAGGGACCCAGGAACAATATGCAAGAGAGACATTTCAGGCTGTTGTGGGAGGGGCGGAGAGAACATTGCACTCAACTCTGGGGGATCTAAGCCATTCTTTCCCCCCAATCCAGGGACGTATGAAATGAACTTGGAGTGCACACATGGGGTTAGATCCAGACTAAATTTTCCATTGGTGGAATTAAGCTTTCCTGCCTCCTTCATCACACTGCAGCCCTCTAACCTCCACAAAATGGGGGGGGATTGGGGACCCTGAGGAATGCCATGAAGGGGCCTACAGTGGGAAGGGGATCTCAGTGGAAATTGGCAGTTTGGTCAGGATCCAGCTCCTGGACTTTTGACTTCTTCAGACCTCAGCCTAATAGGATTGGTCAGTATGGAAGTTTCTAGTATACAGGCCCTCGAAATCACAGAATTCCAAAGCAGCTCCAAATATGTTTTGTTTTCTTATTCTTGGAGCCAGTCCTGCATTTATGAACTAAACAAAAGCAAATAAGCAATATTATTTATGTTGACACACACATTCAAGCCTTTTTCAAGATAGTATCGTTACAATAAACTTTTTTTAAATGCCAGAAGATGAAGATGAGTCTGACATTTGACCTAGTAAAGGGTACATTCTTGGAACCATGAAAAAACAATAACAAAGGGACTTCAATGCCATAGAGTCCAATTGCCAAAGCAGCCATTTCCTCCAGGTGAACTGATCTCTATTGGCTGTAAATCAGTTGTAATAGCAGGAGATCTCCAGCTAGTACCAGGAGGTTGGCAACCCTACCCACCATGCTATATACCTCCAGCTCCACTCATTCTATTTCTGGGGGTCTCTTATAACACTGGAATGTTATTTAAAGGGACATTTAGGAATTTGATTGAAGGAGGAAGGGACAAAGACTGTTAACTGTTAACACAAAGGCCAGTAGAATTTACCAGTGGGCCAAATCCATAATTTTGCTGAAGTTGAGAAAAATCTGAAACAGGGCCATAGTCTACATTGTAAGTAAGCTCAACACGCAAGACTTCAGAACATGTTTATCATTTACTTGTCTTGGAAGATAAGGGAAGCAGTTGCCATGCTTTTTGGTGCATGGTGAATTCGTAAGCATCTTAAAACTGTACTTCAAGTGAAACTCTTCATGGCTTTTTCAATACTAGAAAATTAGAGGTCTATAAAATTATGCATGGTTTGGAGAGAGTGGACAGGGAGAAGTTTTTCTCTCTCTCCCATAATACTAGAATGCAGGGTCATCTGCTGAAGCTGGAGGGTGAGAGATTCAAAACAGATAAAAGGAAGTATTTTTTCACACAACACATCGTTAACTTGTGGAACTCCCTGCCCCAGGATGTGGTGATGGCTGCCAGCTTGGAGGGCTTTAAGAGGGGAGTGGACATGTTCATGGAGGAAAGGGGTATTCATGGCTATTAGTTAGAATGGATGCTAGTCATGCTGCATTCTCTCTAGTATCAGAGGAGCACGCCTATTATATTGGGTGCTGTGGAACACAGGCAGGACGGTGCTGCTGCAGTCGTCTTGTTTGTGGCTTCCTAGAGGCACCTGGTTGGCCACTGTGAGAACAGACTGCTGGACTTGATGGGCCTTGGTCTGATCCAGCAGGGCCTTTCTTATGTTCTTATGTTCTAGAACAATCTACACACAACTGATTGGCTGCAGTGTTCATTTTACAGCCTGCAATTTGGAGGGCAGTTAGGTTTGTTAGAGATTCCATAGCTGTTTGTGTTATTTTTTTGTATACCACCCTGAGTCTTTACTGAGATAAGTAGTTTATAAAATATTTTAATAATTAAAGTAGGATGCATGTCATTTAAAAGCTGGAATTTAGTTGACATACAGCTGATTTCTAGAGAACTGGGGGGTCTTTCTTTATTTTTTAAACTCTAAAACACAAAAAAAAAATATGACTAAGACTTTTTGCATGGTAGAGGATTCTATTCTAGTTCAGAGACCCAAAATAAATGTAGGCTGTGATGGTGGACACCTTGGAGGGTGGAAGGGTTGTAGAAGGTGGAGGGGCTGTGGCTCAGTTTGCAGAAGGTCCCAGGTTTGATCCTCGGCATCGCCAGTTAAAAGGAACAGGTAGGAGGTGATGTGAAAAACCTCTCCCTGAGATGCTGGAGAGCTGCTGCTGGTCTTGCTAGAAAATACTGACCAGATCGACCAAGGGTCTGATTCAGTAAATATATATTTTTTTTAATTTGCGGCTAGTATGCCAGATAAAACAGGTAAAACAGAAACTGACCATACAGAGTAGAAGGTTTCATTCAGTATAAAGCAGCGTCTTATATTCATATGATTTCTAGTAGATATATGAAGCTAGGTTTGCTTCATGCAAGCTGAATTTCCTGCTATTGATACAATATTGCATCGACTACTATTGCTATGACTATTTACAGTGGTCCTTATTATGAAAATAGCAAAGCATAGACAATAGAGGATTCTTCCCTAACAACATGGACAAAGAGTGCTAGGGATTTCTTACACCACTGAAGCTAAAGCACAGAACCAGTCTGCCTTAGAATGTTACCTGAACAAATGTGTGATACTTTTCTTTAATAGAGCCAGCAGGTAGAGAGTAGCAGTATGAATGTTAGACTAGGATTTGGGGGACCTGGTCTGATCCCTTGTTTAGGGCCATGGAACCTTGATAGGTAACGTGAGGCCATTTACTCTCTCTCTGTCTCTCACACTAACCTACCTCACAGTTGCTGTGATGATGAAATCGAATGTTTCCCTTCTCCTTGCAGACTCTTCTTGGGAGATAAGCATCCAAGTAGCCAAATTCTGTCTCCAGACATGTGGGATTCATAAATGGCTGACTGATAATCTTATTCCATAGATGGCACTACCTCCCCTTTTATAGCTTATTTTTTAACTTAATTTTTTTAAACTTAAATACTGTTAATCTAACTTTAATTTCATTGCCTTATATGGAGCTGATTCTGTACCAAAATACATATTGATTGATTGGTTGGTGGATAAAATGGAAGAGGGGAGGACAATTTTGAAAACTGTTGTGGGTTTCCATTAGGGGAGAAAAGATATTTTATATATATATATCCCATCTTTTTAAAATAGGTTTGTGACACCCCACAGCATTAGAAAGCAAATTCAATCAAATCTAGCCCTAAAAACAAAACATACAAAAGAACATCAGTGTCATTTAAACAAATTGGCAGCAGCAATAGTTCATGAACAACATAACTAATATCACTGTCACAAAATGACAAACGAAAAATGTTAAAACTCAAATTAGAAATGCAAAATAATTTGATTTTGGAAAAAAAACAACCATCCTTACACAATGTCATGAGCGGGTTGGTGGGAAGGATTGTTTTTAAAGGTAATTGTGCTGGAAATAATAAAGATCTGTGAAATAATGCCAGCGATGGTGAAGTCTCCTGAGTCGTAGTACTTGTGACAAATAGGACTGGGACCACCAATGGGACACCGAACAGGAGGAATTTTGCAAACTGCTTGGGGCAGCAGCACTAATACCAACACTAAGAATTTCATCATTTTGCTGTAAAAAAAAATTCATCTAAACACAAATTTGCCTCTTTCCACGTATTGAGTTCCTTGAGAACCATAACATGTCCAGCGTGGTAATTAGGTCTGTACAGTATGAAACAGAAAGCCTGACTGTCTATACATCCTTCTCTCAGTAGGAAAGGGGATATTAATAGACTCCTTCAGTCATGATTTGTTATTTTGCTGATGGTCACTAGAACTCTCTAAGGGTGCAAAGGAGTTGATGCAATCATGGAGAATTGGCTAATTGCAGAGACATGTTAACTCAGTCTTAGATTCTCTGTGGCACGGTGGAAGAAAAAAGATGTTTATTGCATCACCTGAAACGTCTCCTGTAGTCCCCAGGGGGGTTTAGCCAGATGCCCACGTGCTTGTAATAGTCTACAGAAAGAAAGGGTCACTTGAAAAATAAGCCTTTGAGAAATAAACCACAAATTGAACAGGAAAAATATCTGCAAGATAGTTGAAAAGCTAGCCTAAAATTATGCCCCTTTCAATCTGGACCAGATTTGCAAAAAATAAACTTTAAAGGGAAAAACAGTTTAGCATCACAGACAACCAAAGATATTCCAGTTCGTACTGCCATGTGCAGAAGTATACAGAAGTATCATTCAGCCGCACTAAATTAAAACCACTTATTGTAATTTAAACTAATATCTAAATGAGTGGCTGTAGAAGGAAAAAAGCTCCCTAAAATAGCTCAAAACAATGAAAGTTCATAGAAGTGTGTAGACACTGAGTGCAATATATTATAGATGTCATTTATTTATGAAATTTATATCCCACTTTTCTACCCTCACAAGGGCCAATGAGCCAACTAACAAATTAAAGCATACATAATAAAATCACCATTAAAACATTATTAAGACAACTAAAAACAATGCTAAAAATGTACAAAGACAAAAACAATAATTAAAACATTTGGTGAGGAAGGGGGTGAATCACTGAGGGAATGCAAACAAAATAAAAACGTCTTCACACTGGCGGAAATGAAAGTTGAGGATGGACAAATACAAGAAAAAAGTTAATAGCAGGTCATATCAATCATAGTTGCACTCAATTTCCCGTCCAACATCCCATCAAAATGGGATTCTGGTCAGATTATCAATGCTGATTTCTCCACGCTCATTATCCCTATGCATACCACATTAATCTAGTCAAGGCTCCTAATGTCATTTACCTGCTCTAAACGTTTACATGTTATTGCCATTGGGTGTGTGAATTCTTCTCTACTTAAGGATGAATGGACTCACATCCTAGCTGTATCTGAAGAAATGAGCTGTGAATCACAAAAGCTCATACCCTGCCAGAAATTGTGTTAGGGCTCTTTTACACTTTCAGTCCACTTTCAGTGCACTTTGTAGCTGGATTTTACTGTGTGAAATGGCAAAATCCACTTGCAAATGATCGTTAAAGTGCATTGCAAGTGGATTGAAAGTGCATTATTCAGCATGTGTGAAAGAGCCCATAGTCTTTAAAGTGCTACTGGACTCTTGCTCTTTTCTATGGCCATCCAACATTTGAATGTGATAGATGGACCCATCAGTGGTCTAAGTGCTGGTTCAGTTACATTTCTGGATTCTCCCCTCATACTTCAGGCAGACTGTCTCACCTTTCATTTCTTAAAGTACTGTATTCATGCATTTATTTTTTCCCCTGCCTTTTCAAAAGGATTTTTAAAAATTATTTTGGCTCTTTACTGTCTTGTTCCTTTTTTCCAGGAAGTAAAGAGATGGTGTTAGCATCAGTCAGTGTGGACAATGGAAGCCTTCTCCACCAATCACATTCAGAGCCACATGCCAAAAACCAACACCCCACAGCAAACTCCTGCAGGGACAACACAACACTTCTTTATGTAGCTCAAACATTCAGGGTTTGGGCTAACAAAGGCCTTTTAGGCAGGGACATTTCCCACAATTACCCCTGCCGACTGCTTCAGGGATTTCTTTTGATTATGCATGCCTTTTCCGCCCGTCAGAGGTCGCCTCGCTCTCCCCACGCTTTTTGCCCGTGTTTTCCAGGTGCTGTTTTAGCCAGAATCTGGAAAATGTGGGCAAAATGCGCGGGGAGAGCGAGGTGACCTCGGAAAAGGCATGCACAATCAAAAGGAAGCCCCGAAGCAGTTGGCGGGGTGACCACGAGGAAACATCCCTGCCTAAAAGTCTAAAGACAGTTGGGGAGGAGAAGGGGTGTGGGAAAGACTGCATTCAAAAAAAGGGGGGGGACAAAACCCTATAAACAGAATTAGTACCTAGAAGGTCAAGCAAAAAACAGCTAACAATGCCAACAATATAATTAAAAGCTAAACCATTAAAAAGCTAAACCATTAAAAAGTACATATACATTTAATACAAGTTAAAACCGAATGATGCTAATGACTCCTATATGGCCTTGCAAGGAGCCTTCCAAACACATGTATTAAAATAACAAAAATTGGCATAATATACAATAAGACATACAATCATACACAAACCATAAACATACAATCACAAATACATTTTGGCGTATTTGCCTTCTTCCGTGGTCTAAAAGAAACTAGCACACCAGACTGTAAATTATGTGTTTATAGTTTGTGTATGATTGTATATTATGCCAGTTATGCGAGACTTCGGCTGGCTCCGATCTCACTCCCCCCTCAAAAACCTGCTCTGAAACTGAAGGTCGCCCCGAGTAGAGGCTTCATTTCCCCACACCGTAACCATCTCTTGAAATCAGATTTTTGATGACCACAATAATGGACTCTTCACAGGATGTCATTTGCCACCAAAATAAATGTTTTCTGTACCTTATTTCTCTTGCATTTAAGCCTTTTTCCTCAGTTTGGAAGCTAATGTGCATGGGCACCATGATATGCACCCCAGATATGAAAGGAACCCCCAGGCTGGAGAGTCCCTTTCAGCTGCACTGCAAATTTGGGGGGGGGGGCTACCTCCAAAAATGCCGCCAGGAGCTTAAAAAAAAACCCATAGACTATAGTAGGCCCGATGTTTTCAGTAAACTCGATAATAAACCGAATGCCAATATTTAACAGTATAGGTATTCGGCTTAATCTGGATTTAACAAATAAATAAATAAATCAGGCCCAATAAACCCGAACCCAAATTTTTCTGAATTTTCCCCCACATCCCCATATGTTAGTCCAAATAGCACAGGAGGTTCCACAGCTTGACACGCTGTAGCAGGCGAGGAGCTGTGGCTCAATGGAAGAGCCTCTGCTTTGCATGCAGAAGGTCCCAGTATTTCTCACTATTTCTGATCTCTTGTAAGAGACAATCCGTCAGCATTCCTTATCCTTTTCTGGTATGCATGCCCCTTCCCCTGTATCTTGTTCTACTCTGTCTCCTATGTGCTGAACACATTTTACTTAAAGTTAAGCATAATACTATTTACAGAATGTAGTTAAGCTCTGGGATGCCAAACAGTGGGATACTTGAATGGCGGGAAAATACTTGACCCTGATTGCTTGCTGTAATCTGCTGTAATCTGACAACACTCTACTGTATGAATCCCATTGGTTCTATGGAAATGTACTTGTTGATGTAAAATTGTCTATATATTTTGGTTCAGACCCAGAATGATGTGAGTATTTTGGACTCACTAGAAAATATGTATTTCCCATGATCATATTGAATAATAGATAAGAAAAAGCTTGCTTCTACTCTTCAATCTTGATTTTTCTTAGTGGCAGCCCCATGATCCCCAGCATAGACTTTTGGGTAGTCAGAATAGAGCTCTTCTCCCCCTATCTTCAGTCAAAAAAGCTGGTTCAATCCAGCTCATTGTTTTCAAATGGCTGCACATTAGTCTTTAAGGCTGTTGTTACTTTCAGAGCTGTCTCCATGTTATCTGGTTCCTACTATTCAGGTCTGGCCTCAGAAAAATAATATAGCATTTGGGGGGAAAGATACAGCCTAGCAACCCAGCACTGGAGGCCAAAATAGAGAAGATCTCCACAGCCATCATGTATTTTCCCTTGGTGCTCAAATAGGTTGGAACAAAGGACAACCAAACACTGCAAAAGACCAGTATGCTGAAAGTAATGAATTTGGCTTCATTAAAAGTGTCAGGTAACTTCCTAGCTAGGAAAGCCAGAGTGAAGCTGACAATGGCCACGAAGAGAGAGAGATATTTGGGAATGTTATCTAGAAAGCTCGATGAGAAGGTTAAAATGCAAAGTTCTTACATGATATCATCAACGAGTTCCCGAGAAGGGTGTCTTCCAAACGTTATACGTTCAGAAAAGATATAAATCTGAGAAATAATGCCAGCAATGAAAAGGTCTCCTGACTGAAAGGACTTGTGAAAAATAGGAACAGGGTCACCCATGGAACACCTGGCAGCAGGAACCTCGCGTGCCAGTTGAGGTAGTAACACCAAAAGTATTACAACATATGGCACCATCATTCTTCAAAATCTTTTTCTTCGGTAATTCAACTCTTACATGATTTTACGACAATGGTAGAGCATTAGTGATGTGGCCAGTCTCTGGCACCATCTCTGATTAACATAGGGGAAATTAATACTGTCCATTTTAGTTTGTAATTTTGCTAGTGACCACTGGATATCCCTATGGACTTTGGAAGAAAACAAAACTAATCTTGGTTATTTCAATAATTACAAGGGAGATAACCATTACTCAGAGTAATAGATCCTATACAAAATTGTCTTACAAAATGGCTTTATTATTGCCCTATGGGAGTTTTTCCCCCCACAGTGAAACAGACAGAGGCAGTGATTCTTTTTAACTGACCCAAAATTGGAAAAGACCACCCAAAATACTATATCCACAAGCAGAAGCCTACTTTGTTTCATTATAATTTATCCCTTGACTATTAAGAATAAATAACTTTACTTGAAGCAGAGATCCAACTATTTACTGGATCATAGTTACATTGAATTAACACACAGGGTTGTATCCTGCCAACTTTTTCACTCCACCTCACCCGATTCCCCTCCTCACTGTAACCCTTTCCCACATACCTTTTGTCAATGCAGGTCCTATGGCAATCAGCAGAGCCTTTGTGGTGGTCAAAAGGGACTCCTCCCTTTTCCCCAGTGAAAAAGCTGGTTGGATACACACATGAAGCTGCCTCGTACTGAATCAGATCATTGGTCAACCAGTGTCAGTATTGTGTACTCAGAGGTGCAAAGGCTCTCCAGCGTCTCAGGTGGAGGTTTATTACATCACCGACTACCTAACCCTTTTAACTGGAGATGCCAGGGATTGAAACTGAGACCTTCTGCCATGTGGTGTATTGGTTAAGAGAGATGGACTCTAATTTGGAGAACGAGGTTTGATTCCCCATTCTTCCACATGAGCGGAGTACTCTAATCTGGTGAACTGCTGGGTGTCCTTGGGCTAGTCAGCCCCACCTATCTCACAAGGTGCCTGTTGTCAGGGTTAGGGAAGATAAGGCGATTGTATGTCAGTTTGAGATTCCTTAAAGGTAGGCCATTGGGGTGTAAAAACCAACTCTTCTTCTTCTCTGCCACTGAGCTACAGCTCCTTGGATCCAACACACAAACAGGAAAAAAGAAATTGCATTGAGTAGTGCATTGTAGATTGTAAGTATACATGCTGCATGGAAGAAAACACATAGTTAAAGATAGAGACGCATCTCTCTTGGGAAGTCCATTGTCCAAGAAAAATCATGTTCATTTGGAGAGAATTTCCATTGTGAGTTAACAAATCTAGGCAATATTTAAATATTGATTAGACTTGTAGAGCCTTAAAGAAGACTGAAGGGTTTTACTGATCTCCTTTAAGGAAAATTCAGGTCAGGACATGAACAGAAGAACTTAAGAAGAGCACAGATGGATCAGATCAGTGGTGTATTTAGTCCAGCATTCTGTCTCACACAGTGGCCAATTCATTCTTCTGGAGATCCAACAAGAGGGTATAGAGGCTGAGGCCTTCCCCTTATAAGAATGTAAGAAGAGCCCTGCTGGATCAGAGCAGTAGTCCATCTAGTCCAGTATCCTGTATTACATAATGGCCAACAAGTTCCTCTGGAAGGCCAATAACAGGGCATAGTGATGTCAGTGGGTCAGTGATGTCAGTTGTCAGGGCGATGTTCTAGGATTCCACTGAAACTCTATGGTTTTACCTACAGCATTGGCCAACATCAGGTTCATACTCCTGTTCATCTTCTAATATGATTTGTGCCATCACATGCCAGCAATGCCCTTCCACCCTCTACATTGGACAAACAGGCCAGTCACTATGGCAAAGATTAAATGGACATAAGTCTGACATCAGAACCCACAACATTCAGAAACCAGTTGGGGAACATTTTAACCTCCCAGGACATTCAGTTGCTGATTTAAGAGTAGCAGTTCTCTTACAAAGGGATTTCAAACGGAAATTAAAAGAGAGATTAAGGGAGATTAAAAGAGAGAATGCTGAATTACAACTAATAATGAAGCTCAAGACAATGCATTCTCAGGGCCTGAATACAGACCTAGGATTCTTGCCTCATTAACGATGCTTATTTCTCCACACCGACTACTCCTCTGCATATCACACCTAATCCAATCATGCCTGCTAATGTCATTTACCTGCTATTGAAATTTACATGCTATTCCCATTAGGTGTCTGGATTCACTCTTCTCTACTTAAGGATAGATGTACACACATTCTAGCTGTATCTGAAGAAGTGAGCTGTGACTCACGAAAGCTCATACCTCGCCAGAAATATTGTTAGTCTTGAAGTGCAACTGGACTCTTACTCTTTTCTACTACTACAGACAGACTAGCATGGCTACCTATTGTGATCTATCTGCGACAACCAGTTTGTGCTAGTCCAAATGCCAGACATCTTCTTCAGAGACCTCTACATGTCCTTTGGTTTCTTCTTCACTGTGCCACTTGAATTTATGACAATGTGAATGTGACTCTTTCAAAGCAAAACCATTATATTGTCTTTCAGTTGCTGTACATTAGTCTTTAAGTTGTTGTTGAATGTTTTCCCCATAGCAACTGTCTCCTGCTGTTCAAGTCTGGCCTCAGCAAAATGACGTAGCATTTGGGGAAAAAGATAAAGCCTAGTAACCCTGCACTGGAGGTCAAAATAGAGAAGATCTCCACAGCCACCGTGTATTTTCCCTTGGTGCTCAAATAGGTTGGAACAAAGGACACCCAAACACTGCAAAAGACCAGCATGCTGAAAGTAATGAATTTGGCTTCATTAAAAGTGTCAGGTAACTTCCTGGCCAGGAAAGCCACAGTGAAGCAGACAATGGCCAGGGAGCCCAGGAAGCCCAAGACACAATAAAACATGGTGACAGACCCTTCATTACATTGCAGGACAATTGCTTCAGTCATTGAGTGCATGTCAACATCTGGGAATGGTGGATATTTTGCCAGCCAGCCAGTGCACAAGATGACTTGAATAACAAAGCTAAAAAGAACAATGAAGATGGCCAGTTGATTCCCCACCCATTTTCTAGACCCAGGCTTGGTGGCAATGAAAGCAATAATCACGATGATGGTTTTTGCCAACACACAGGAAAGAGCCGCAGAGAAGATGATGCCAAAAGTCATCTGTCGAAGGAGACAGGTCAGCTTCTCAGGTTGTCCGATGAATAAAAACACACATAGGAAGGAGAACAGAAGGAAGACAAGAAGTGTGTAAGTGAGGTTTCGGTTGTTAGCTTTGACAATGGGAGTGTCTTGGTTCTTAATGAAGATCCCAAGCACAAATGTTGTGATGGAAGAAAAGACAAGGGCAAAAATGGTCAGGCTGATTCCCAAAGGTTCTTCATAAGACAAGAAGCTTATATCTTTTGGAAGGCACAAGTTCTGCTCAGGGTTTGGAAAATGATCTTCTGCACATTGAAAACAGTCATCCATATCTGAAAAGGAAGTATTGAAGTTATACACATGTTCCATAACAGTCAGTAAGCATTAATCATCCAAGCATTAATCTTTTGCTAACACCAACAAGGAAGGTATATTCTGCTAAGACCAACAAGGAAGGTATATTCTCTTTTGAATTAACAGACTGGTAGTTATGACTGCAACTGTTTATCCTGGATATGCTGTAATACCTGCCTAATGTCATCAAGTGAGATAATATGCACAATAACACAGGCATTAGAGATTACAAATAGAGGCTTGCAAAGCATCAGGCCATTGTTTTGGCTATTTTATGAAACCATAGGTTTCGATGTTCTTCATGAGTCTCCTGAGCGGAAAGATACACCCTACCTTTTCTGTGGGTTAGTTGGTTTTGTAGCTTTCATCTGTCACACAGGGCCAGCAAGTTTACCATTAAATACAGTGACAAACAATAGAGGATCCGAGATTTTTCACTGTCAAAATTTCCAAGGCCCCCCAGATATGAAATGAAGTCTTGCCTCCCATAGTGTTGCCTGGATCCAACAGCTGTGTAGTTTTACTGTTTTCGTTGTGATCCTTAACAGGCAGATCTCTGGAGAAGTGGCAAATTCATTTTGAAGACATCAATACATATTTTGTAAATGTAATCAGGAGAAGATTTTCTAGAGCTTTGTGGCTATTCAATGAGCCTGTACATGCTCCAAATGCACATTAACATTAAGTATATGCTTGAGAGAGGGGTGGTAAGCCGAGAAATGGTCTGAGGTTTCTTTCTTTCCTTCCCCCTGTTCTTAGACTTAAATAAGACCCATCTCTAAAAACACCTCCCTTCATCTCCTTCTCTGCAGCCTCCAAAAAATAAGCAACCAAATAAGTACACTGATGGTCAGAGTCCACTAAGCAGAACTGAACCTTCTGCTCCAAAGTTGCTCAAGAAGACGTGGACCATTTGTTAAAGCATGGTATAATCCATTTTAGCCTAAGTTGGTATACATAAGGACAATGCAAATGGATATGTACCAAGGAGTCCACTGACTGAAGAGGGCATGGACACAGCTGGTCTGAAAAAGAGATCTTTAGCATATGGCCCAGCAAACCATTGAAAAGGAGCAATTAAATCTTCAGTGCATAAAGATTCTATATAACTTTGGACTAACCAAAGTATCCTGGTCTGACATTTCAGGGAAATGAAGCTATGCAATCCAGGAACTTGCCTAAATTCCAGGCACTGCCTTTACTCCAACTGAGATTCTTCCCCTCCACACCCCCTGTCCCTCTTGGATTTCTTCTCCTTGCTATTTCTGCTTATGGTGAAGAAACAAAAAAAATTCCTCCAAGAAGCATCAGTTTTACATACATTTGTATTATAATTGCTGGCAGACCAAGATAAATAATAGTGCAACATGTTCAGTATGCTCTGGTGCATAGCAGGAATGAAATGATGTATTAGTTGCCAAATTCTTGTCAAGTGTTCCAGCTATTCTAAATCAGCTGCCACAACATAAAGGACTCTTCAGAAAGTTGCAAAATTAGTGTCCATACCTACTGATGTCCAACTACGATCTGGATCACAGCAAGTGTTTTTCAGAAATTCTTTACCCCACATCTTACCCTTCTTATCGGAAATCTTCCCTTCTGGACATGGAAGGCAATCATAGCAACAAAATGGCTTCCCCTCCTTCTTTCTCCTACTATAACCAGAATGACAGTTGGCATTGCACTGAGAAAGAGGTTGTTTCTGTCCACAAATAAAAGAGGAGGGTGTTTTAAAACTCAGAAATGTATGTTTCGCAGCCTGAGTGCAGAACATAAAATTATATTGTAAATCATGAGTAAGAGCAAGAAACATAACAATTCACACTGACAATTGCATAGAATGACAGAAGCTCCAGTCCCTCTCAAAGCTTAAAGGGAAGCTGCCTCCTAGCAGAAAAGTGCTTGGGGATTAGGGTTGCCAGTTCAGATTGGGAAACTCCTAGATTTTTGGGTATAGAGCCTGGGAAGGGAAGGGTTTGCAGAGAGGAGGAACCTCACTGGGGTATAATGACATAGAGTCCACCTCCCAAACAGCCATTTCCTCTAGGGGAATTGATCTCTTTAGTCTGTAAATCAGTTGTTAATCCGGATCTCCAGGCCCCACCTGGAGGCTGGCAACCCTACTGGGAAGAGACAGTTGACATCCAGGGCAGAGCTTTTACCACCTTCTCTGCTCCCTTTCCCTCCCGTGTGGATTAGTTTGTTGATGCCAGGTAGGTTTGTTGTGTTTGATTATCTGTTCTTTTCTCATAGTGTAAGCTGCTTTTGAGTCAACACTCAGTGGAGATACATGGGGTAAAACAATTCAAATTAATTAATTAATTAATCAGATGAACAATTGATTTTATTGGTAGTGAAAATTCCATCAAGTCATTGCATAATAAGTACACCCTAGACATGGTACCTTTTCAGTCTTCAAGCAACTACACATATTTTGACTGCCGTACCACGCACTAAACATATGTGACATTGGTTACCTGCATTATTTTTTAGAAAATCTGAGTGATTCTCATATCCTGTTTACTCAAAAACAAATACCACTAAATCTTCCTAAATGCGGGGGCGGGGGGGTAATATAATTTTAGAATCGAACTCTGGCAGGTATTACAGGTGCCAGGTAAAAATCTGAAGAATGAAATCATGGGCTTCACGATACAGACAGAAGATGGAACTGGGACCTATTATTTGTACAGTGGAGAAATGAGCACATACAGCCCATTCCTGAGCTGGCGGCGTGCGGAGTCGTCGGGGAAGAGGCACCTAAGCCATTTTGCGCATGCCGCAAGAATGAAAAAAGCCTTGAAAAGGCCTTTTTTGTTTTCAACGGGGCTAAAAGCCCCATTGAAAACAGTGTGGCTGTGCCTGCTAAAAAGCAGGCGCAGCAATGCCGTTCCTGGCGCCGGCATAATAGGCCGAATGGGGATAGGAAGCCACCTAACGGGTGGCTCTTCCCCCCGCCCCGGGAACGCCCCCCTGCACCAGCACAGCCATTATGAGGGGGTGCCAGCGGAGGGGCAAGGTGCTTGGGTGCTCCATGGTGCTTGGGTGCCGGCGGAGCTGGCCTCCCCGCCATCATAAGTGCGTGTAATCGCGTGATTACATGCACTTAACGCTGGCTGGGCGGTCACGCCGCCTCCTATTGAGATTCGGCTCGAATCTCAGGAATGTGCTGTAGACCACAAAAATGTGTATGGAGGGTATTATGGGCTTCATTGAGAAGCTGATGGGAAAGTTGTGCTTTTCGGGGTGGCACAGCAGCAGTCAAGAAATAAGTAGTTGTACATATACTTGACTACAACAGCAAGGGCTCTTTCACACTGAATAAAGCACTTTCAGTGCACTTTAACGGTCGCTTGCAAGTGGATTTTGTCATTTCACACACAGTAAAATCCATCTGTAAAGTGCATTGAAAGTGGATTGAAAGTGCTTTATTCAGCATGTGTGAAAGCACCCAAAGAGTGTTGCTGGCTACAAAATGGAAGACAGAAGAATGTCCAGATGCAAAGGAATGGAAGAGTAAACTAGCAGAATATGCAGTGACGGCAAGGCTGACAACCCATTTGAATAAAAGACCAAATGAAGAATTTAAAGACAACTGGAAGCTTTATTATTCATCTCCAGCCACCACTTGGAGGTTGGCAACACTACCTCTTCTTGACTAGCTATCCCCATCATTGCTACTCAGTGTTAGGGTGCCACCTGGGATTTTAAGATAAAAAGATTTTAAGTGAAATGTATATGCTATATAGTATTTTATTTTAATCTGGTGTAGTTTTCGGTTGTTAGCTGCTCTGAGCCTGAAAACAGGCAGGAAAGGGCAGATTAGAAATAAAATAAAACACAATTTTTTTTTAAAGTTTGCTCAGAAAAAAAAATGTTCTTAAAAACTCTTTTGTAAGGGTGCATACGATTATATAGCTTTAGAATCTAACTCTGGCAAATGAAATTCTGGGGACAGAAAGAAGAAGAAGAGTTGGTTTTCATACCCCAATTTTCTCTGTCTTTAGGGAACCTCAAAGCAGCTTACAATCACCTTCCCTTCCCCTCCCCTCCCCACAACAGACACCTTGTGAAATAGGTGGGGCTGAGAAAATTCGGAGAGAGCTGTGACTAGCCCAAGGTCACTCACGTGGAGGAGTGAGGAATCAAACCCAGTTCTCCAGATTAGAGTCCACTGCTCTTAACCACTACACTACACCGGCCTCACCTAAGTGACAGAACACAGAGGTATTACAACATCTGAACTCAGATCAATTATAAACCACAGAAAAAGTTCTACCTGGTTGAACATGCTGGGCCACACAATGGCTTCCTCATGAATGGTGAACAGCTTCTCTGAATGAATGTTTGGGTCTATCCTTCCAACTCTGACTCTAAAGAAGGACTGATTTGGGAATGTGACCCAGTTTACAACATCAAATCCACCTATTAATTCCCCATTTTGGTCAAAGGAAACCCGTTCTTTAGCACTGTTGTTAAAGGAGACAGCTCTCAGAAATTTATGAAGCTACATTAAAAACAAAACAAAACAAGGTTTATAAGATTATCTGAAAGAGACAAATATGCATTGCTTGTGTGTGTGTGTGTGTGTGTGTGTGTGTGTGTGTGTGTGTGTGTGTGTGTGTGAAGTGCCGTCAAGTCATTTTTGACTCATGGACACCCTATGAATCAATGCCCTCCAAAATTTTCTATCTTTGATAGCCTTGCTCAGATCTTGCAAAGTGAGGGCTGTGGCTTCCTTTATTGAGTCAATCCATCTCTTGTTGGGTCTTCCTCTTTTCCTGCTGCCCTCAACTTTTCCTAGCATTATTGTCTTTTTCAGTGACTCTTGTCTTCTCATAATGTGACCAAAATACGATAGCCTCATTGCTTGTATTTGATCCCAAAATGTTTGATGTCTGTTTCCCATTTTTTACAAAAGATCCATCAAAACATATATGGTAGCCTGGAAAATGCACTTTTAGGTTGAAGCAGAGTCATCTTCAGGTTTTGTATTTGTGTAAATCCTGCAAATGGGAGATTGCAACCAAGAAATCAGAAGGAGATTGAGACTGGGAAGGGCAGCCATGAAAGAGCTAGAAAAGATTCTTAAGTTTAAGGATGTGTCACCGGCAACCAAGATCAAGTTAATTCATGCCATAGCATTCCCTATTACTATGTACAGGTGTGTAAGTGGGACAATGAAGAAAGCTGACAGAAAGAAAATAGATTCCTTTGAAAGGTGGTGTTGGAGAAGCGTTTTACGGATACCATGGACCACCAAAAAGACAAATCAGTGGGGTTCTAGATCAAACCAAGCCTGAAATCTCACTAGAAGCTACAATGACAATAAACTGACGCTATCATACTTTGGTCACATTATGAGAAGATAACTCACTGGAAAAGACAATAATGCTAGGGAAAGTTGAATGCAGCAGGAAAAGAGGAAGACCCAACATGAGATGGATTGACTTGATAAAGGAAGCCATGGCCCTCAGTTTGCAAGACCTGAGCAAGGCTGTTAACAATAGGACATTTTGGAGGACACTGATTCATAGGGTCACCATGAGTCAGAAGCGGCACTTGATGACACAACACACACATGCATAAATCCTGCAAGCTGCAAAATGGCCTTCTGCCATCTTCCAACGAGCTCTGTCAATACATTTTCACCTCTGAGTGGTCAGCACTACACTCCTTCTGAACCTGTGATTGGGACTGAAGGCTAACTCCCAGCTACTTCACAACTATTCCCGTTCATCAACATGTTTGGTTATGTGTGGGGGTACCAAACCCCAGCTCACTCAGCTGACTGGCAGCAGCAGGTCTTCCTTCAGCCTTGCCTCTGCAACTCTCCAAACTCACTCTCCTATATCGGCAGCCAGTATCAATAACATCCCATTTCTGTTCTCTCTGTCCACTGTAGCCCACACCAAGCTGCCACCACAGCCCTCCTCGCCCACTTGTTCAGCATGAACTTAACTCTTGGTAGCAGAAGCTCAAGGACAACCTCCTGCCCTGTTGCCAGGAATGGAGAATGGAAAGGTGGCAAAGAGGGTGGCTGGATGTCAGATGAGTGGGCAGTAGAATGACCATCCTCTACACATGTGAAAGACTAAAAGGGACAAGCAGGAAATGATTGGCAAATGAACAATGTTGGCCGAATTTGATTCTTCAGAAAGAAGAGTTGGTTTTTATACCCTGCTTTTCTCTACCATACGGAGTCTCAAAGCAGCTTACAATCACAATCCCTTCTCCTCCCCCCACATCAGGCACCTTGTGAGGAAGGTGGGGCTGAGAGAATTCTGAGGGAACTCTGTGACTGGCCCAAGGTCAACCAGCAGGCTTCATGTGGAGGAATGAGGAATCAAACCCGGTTCTCCAGATTAGAGTCCACCACTCTTAACCACTACACCATGCTGGCATCTGAAATTATTAGTAAGGATTGGGTATATTTAATTCCATCCATTAAATTTAACTTACATGAATCAGATAAGTTCATTGGCAGTTTTAAGTAATCAAAAGGTATATTTTGTTCATTTATGAATATCTTTGTCACCATCATCATATGCCATGTTAAAATTATATTTTTTAATCTGCTGGTCTTGGGCCGTATTAAAGTTATTGATTGATTGACATGTTAAAGAATCTGTCGCATGAATTTCAGTATTGCTGTCATCATCCTTATTTTAGTTCTTATCAAACTTCCTGTCTAACAATCACATGTTTAAGTGACCTTCAGATGGAAATCTCATTGGTTTGTACTTTCCATTTTTCTGTTCTAATGCAATTTGTAGTATATGCATGTTTGTTTATACGAATGAAATGTGAATTATACGTTATTTCAGAATTGATTTGCATGGGGCTAGAGGACTTCATTGCGAGATATAATGAAAACTCCATTCTTTGAGAAGGGGAAGCATTCTGCTCGGTCTATAGCAGGTTGTTGTCCCACAGTTATGGGGAGCTCTTCTTGGACTACATTACCTGCCACAACTGCTCATTTGGAAGATGCCTTCTTCCTCCATCAGGCATTGCTCTGTATCTGAAGTGGGATGTGTGCATGTCATGCAAGGCATGAGCCACCGAATAGACAGCATTGTAGATGCTGTAGCTATGGCCCGTCATCCTCATTTCAAAGACAGATGCAGGGAGAGTCTCCAACTTCTCCTCTCCAGTGCAGATTTCCCCATCTTTGCTTACTGCTGTGGAGCTGAGGAATGTACAGTGGAATGCCTTTTGCCAGAAGGCCTTAATGAAACCATCATCTATCTCCAAAGTAGGATTTCTCATCTGAAGAAATCTGTAGAATCCAAGCACCTCCTCTGAGTGAAGTGCAAAGGATAAGGCCCCATGAATGATCATATCTATGTCCCAGTTTCTCTGGAAGGGAAGTGATGTGAAATCCATTTGGGCTGTCATGATCCAGACTTTGCCTTTTGATTGAATCGGTGCATCCTCACATTCTGCAAACTGGTGCACCGTCCTCAAGGTGATTATTGTCCAAATGTCACCATGAATGACCAGTGCATTAGCAGAGCTTTGCATAGCAGTTTTGTACATCTGTAGCCCCTTTTCCAAAACTTCATTGATCTCAGAAGAAAAAACAGGTGTTGGTAACATCTGGACAAAATCAAAGCAGATACCGTTTTGGGAGAAAGAGGGAAGGCCAATCTGTATGAACTGCGCGGCACTTTCAAGATCCTTGTAAAACACCCCAATCCACATCCATCTGAAATACAGGAGTAAGTGGAGAATTCCCTTATATTGATGGGCCCCATTTGGGAACATCCAATGGAAGAAGGGAACTTGGTTTTTCTCAGTCAGCACCGAAGCAGATCCATATGTCAGCTAAATTTTATAAAGGGGATGGATGCTGTATTCATATTTAATGGAAAACTGTTGTTTGTATTAAGCTTGTATCAGAATACTTCAATGATAATAAGGAAATTTACCACCAAATGAAATATTTATCACAGGCACACACAACACACACACACACACAAAAAAACCTCAAAGGAAGGAGAAGTGTGAATGGCTTATTGATGCCCCATGCTCCATGCATGTATCTTACCTGTGGAACCTTGTAGGTGCTCAAAACATTTGTCATGTGGAGATGTATGTCAGAGCTAGGTCCTCCTATGACTGCTATCAGATTGTTTTGGGTGTCACACTTGTAGTTAGGGATGAACCGTCCCCTAGTCGAGAGAAGTTCCACTGAAGCTTGATAGGTCCCGCTTGCGCTGAAATAGTTATTATAAATGTGGAAGCCCAGGGTGATGTTAGGCAAGATCTGCGGGTTGTCATTGATCTCCTTTACAGCAAATTCCAAAGCCAGGGTGTGCTGATATAGGTGAGTCATTAGCCTGAAATGAAATGTACATGCATGGTCACATTTCTCCTGCTTCTGAAGAGGACATGAGCTACATTTCAGTTCACTTTATCTTTTGTAATCATATTGCACTATAGAGAAGCTTTGGTTCCAAACCACTGAAGAGAGAACAAACATTGTTCTCCAATCCACTGAAGAGAGAACAAAGAGGAGAAGACTGAGAGGGGATATGATAACCATGTTCAAATACTTGAGGGCTGTCATATAGAGGATGGTGCTGAGTTGTTTTCTGTTGCCCAAGAAGGTCGGACCAGAACCAACAGGTTGAAATTAAATCAAGAGTTTCCGTCTAGACATTAGGAAGAATTTTCTAACAGAGTGGTTCCTTAGTGAAACAGGCTTCCTCAGGAGGTGGTAAGCTCTCCTTCCATGGAGGTTTTTAAGAGGTTAGATGGCCATCTGTCAGCAATGCTGATTCTGTGACTTTGGGCAGATGATGAGTGGGAGGGCATCTTGGCCATCTTCTGGTCACTAGGGATGTGGGGGGAGAGGTAGTTGTGAAATTCCTGCCTTGTGCAGGGGGTTGGACTTGATGACCTTGGTGGTCCATTCCAACTCTATGATTCTATGATTCTATGATTGGGACAATAATATGCACTTTTGACTTCTGTGAATATCAGCCCTGAAAGGTGGAAATGATTAGGTAGCCACTGTACACATGCATATTTAAATCAAATTAAACTTTAATCTTTAGATTGCTTTATGGTTATCTGGTGGAATTTTCCCTTTTCATTTGTTAGAAAAAATGATGAATAGGAGCTTTTTAATATATAAAACAGTTGTCCAGGCATCATTCACTCGCAGCGTTCTTCTACATGGCATTGAAAATTGATATTCATGCAGCTTAAGGCAACTTGTTTTAAAAAGAAAATTGTTAAGTGTGCTGAAATTCAGAATGACTTTATGACTCAAAACTCAGAACATTTACTTTATGAGCGGAGATATCTTTGAAGCATAAGCACAATAAGATAAGCTGTGGTTTCAGGAGGGTAGACAAGTTGGTTTGCAGTAGAAGAACTAGATTCACGTCCAGAAGCATTTTCAAGACGATTTTCAGGATAAAAGCTATCAAGAGTCAAAGCACCCAGGCAGAGCAAACCTGAGTGAGGGGGTAGTTACGCAGGCCAGGGGGCAGGGATGGCATCACCGTGCTGCCTCCTTTGCAGTTTGAAACTTCGCACTGAAGCCACAAACTGCCTTTTTCCTTTAAAAAAAACGTAAAGCTGCTCTATTTGGTTTTTAATTTCATAAATTTGTATTTCATAAATGTGAGAAAACAAAATATAACATAAAAACCCATCACCCCACCCACCCCCTCTATATGCAGGGTTTTAATTTTTTCAAATAGTACACAATTTTTTTCTCTTATTTGGGCTATTTAAACCATTAGAATTCCACGTAGAAATTTTCATATTTTAGAACCAATTACCAACAACTCTGAATCCCCTCTTTCACACAACCCTCCCCCCAAAGCCCTTCTTCCAGTCTTTTTTCTTCTCCCACATCCGTGACCTTACATCCAGATTAGTCAGATCCTGAAGCACCACCTCCTCCTTCTAGATCATCATTAGATTGGACATCAGGTTGTTTTCCAAGAGCCTACTGCCTCCATTTGGTTTCACAGGGCTGTGCCACCATTATTCAAGGCTGAGCAAAGGGAGTGATCCCGGGCTGAAAGGGCTGACTAAAATGTGGTGGTGGCAGATGCACTGGCACCTGTGCAGGGCACAGCCCTGCAGCTTCCCTGTGATGGTGTAAGTTTCCCTATGCCAGCGTGTTTGCCCATCTGAACGGTATAAGTGCTATTCCACCACAGGGGACATTCCAGCTCATAACCCCTTTCATTCCCCCCCCCTTTTCAGGATTGCTGTGTCAGTCACATTTGCTATGCAAGGGTGGGTTGTTGAACATTTATCTGCCCTTTCGTATACTCAAATCAGTCTTGGGAGGTAAGCAGGGAAAGAGACATTTTAGATATGTATTATCTAGAAAGCTAGATGAGATCAATTAAAACCCAAAGTTCTTACATGATATCATCAGAAAGTTCCTGAGAGGGATGTCTTTCGAATGTTATGAGGTCAGAAAATATATAAATCTGAGAAATAAGGCCAGCAATGAGGAGGTCCCCTGACTGAAAGGCCTTCTGAGAAACAAGAAGAGAGTCACCCATGGAACATTTGGCAGGAGGAGCCTTGCAGGCCATTTGAGGTCGAAACACCAGTACCAAGGCAGCAAATAGCACCATCCTTCTTCCAAATCTGGACTGGTGCCAATTCACCATTACCAATGTCTTGGCTGACTTGAATCCAGGACCACACGGTGATCAGGCTCATAATATCCAGTCTAGCTCTAGCCCCATTTCTAAACGGCACAGAGCAATATTAATACTATTTGCCAGTCTTGTTTTGTCACTTTGGTGGTGGCAACAGGAAATCCCTGTGGATTTTAAGGAAAAGCAAAACTAATCACACTGAATTTGATGTTTGCTACGGAGATAATGACTGTTCAGAAAAACTGAGGTGCTGTGCATTATTGCACAAGAAAATATGTTTTTCACATTGCAGCCAGAGTTTTTCTTATCCTCCACAGTGAAATTGCCAGTGTCGTATTTTTTTTAATGGTCCATGTTTCGAAAAAGTCACCTGAAATATTGGGCCTAGAAATAACGTATTTATTTGTTGTACTTTGTTTCTATTCCACCTTTCTCCCCATAATCTGCCACTATTGATCAATATTCATTCATATTTTAACTTTTGCTCATTTGGTGTATGCTGATGTAACACAAATTGGAAAGAAAAAAACTTTGGTTGGCAAATCAGAACCAGACAAAGTCAAGCCACTCACACTATGGGTGTATTAGACACACCAAAGGTATCATGTTGGATCTTCCTTTCTGTTTGTTTTCATGCTTTCTTATTGATTGTGTCGGGCAGCCCATTCCTGAGGGGGAGGGCTGAACCGTTGGTTGGAGGCAGTGCAGCCACACCACCTCCGAGGAAGGATTTCCCCCCCCCAAAGCCGAAACCTTGCCCTTACCTGCAAGCCCTGTGGAACCACTCCATAGCGTTCCATGAGGCTACTAACTGCAGGTAAGGGCAAATGGGGCGTTCCCAGCTGAAGGGGAGTTAGGAAGCCGCCTAAAGGCAGCTCTGTCCCCGGAACACCCCGGGAACGCCCTCTGGGATGACGGTGCATGGAGGTGCTCTTTCAGGGCACCAGTGGGAGGCCAAACCGGCATCCCAGTGCTGGGCTGCCATAGCAGCACCGGGAGGCTGGGGTGAGCGCCACAATGGGCAGTGCAAGTGGCCTGGGCTCCAGCACAAGCAGCTTGGATGCCGGCGCAGGTTCTTGCCCGCCTCCTAAGCACTTTCGCCCTTCCAGCCCAGGAATGGGCTTAGTTATTAAACAATGGAATGGATGAAACAGAGCCTTCCTTGCTGCGGATTGGTTTGATTTGATGTTCAGATACTGACACATCAATAAATAAATGATAATTTTTCTCTATTTGAACTCAAACTCCATAAGAACTTGGACTAAAAAGGGATCAGGAGACAGAAGAAGAAAAATTATACCGGCTGGGAATGGATGCCTCCTTCCCCTCTCCCCCACCAGAATCTCAGAGGTTCACTGCCGCTGATTTGGAAGGTCAATCATAAATCTTTCCTTTGGAAATATCCACTGATAGATCTATTCTTCTTAATTAGTTCTAATCCTGTTCCTAAAGCAATCTATCAACTATTAAACCTTGTGGCACTGAATTCCTTAACAGCGTTTTTTAATACATCCTCATAAATATGGAGTGGAGGTGGTGGCCGGATAAACTCAAGCCAAAAGTGACTTTCCATAGGTGGTTTTGGTGGTTTCGGTGGTTTCGGTCCACTCACTAGAGCTTCAGTGATCTGGGAGGCAACAGAGCTGTCAAAAGCAGAACTGGACAACCAGTGGGAGGCTTGGGAGGGGGAATGCAAATCTCCATCACTCCAGCAGTTCAACATCACTTCTCGTGTGAACCCAGAAGTGATGTCAGGGTGATGGTCTAGGATTCTACTGAAACTCTATGGTTTTACCTACAGCATCGCCCAACCTCAGGTTCATACTCCAGCTCATCTTCTAATGTTATTTATGCCATCACATGCCAGCAATGACCTTCCACCCTCTACATTGGACAAACAGGCCAGTCCCTGCAACAAAGACTAAATGGACATAAGTCTGACATCAGAAACCACAACATTCAGAAACCAGTAGGGGGACATTTTAACCTTCCAGGACATTCAGTTGCTGATTTAAGAGTAGTAGTTCTCTTACAAAGGGATTTCAAAGGGAGATTAGAAAGAGAGACTGCTGAATTACAACCCACGAAAGCTCATACCCTGACAGAAACTTTGGTACTCTTTAAGGTGCTACTTGCACTTTTCTACTGCTACAGACAGACTAACAGGGCTACCTAATGTGATCTATCAGCGACAACCAGTTTGTGCTAGTCCAAATGCCAGACATCTTCCTCAGAGACCTCTACATGTCCTTTGGTTGCTTCTTTGCTGGGCCACTTGAGTTTATGACAATGTGACTCTTTCAAAGCAAAACCATTATATTGTCTTTCAGTTGGTGCACAATAGTCTTTAAGTTGTTCTTGAATGTTTTCTCCATAGCAACTGTCTTCTGCTATTCAAGTCTGGTCTCAGCAAAATAATATAGCATTTGGGGGAAAAGATGCAGCCTAGTAACCCAGCACTGAGGTCAAAATAGAGAAGACCTCCACAGCCACCGTGTATTTTCCCCTGGTGCTCAAACAGGTTGGAACAAAGGACACCCAAACACTGCAAAAGACCAGCATGCTGAAAGTAATGAATTTGGCTTCATTAAAAGTGTCAGGTAACTTCCTGGCCAGGAAAGCCACAGTGAAGCTGACAATGGCCAGGGAGCCCAAGAAGCCCAAGACACAATAAAACATGGTGACCAACCCTTCATTGCATTGCAGGACAATTTCTTCAGTCATTGAGTGCATGTCAAAATCTGGGAATGGTAGACATTTTGCCAGCCAGACAGTACATAAGATGGCTTGAATATCAATGCTAAAAAGAACAATGAAGATGGCCAGTTGATTCCCCACGCATTTTCTAGACCCTGGCTTAGTGGCCATGAAAGTGATAATCACGATGATGGTTTTTGCCAACACACAGGAGGGAGAGGTTGGCAGAGGGAGGAACCTCAGTGGGGTATAATTACGGCCATTTATGCAGGGTCAGTTTTGATGCTTACTCAAAGCTGCTTTTTAAAATCCACCCTTTAAAATGACCATTCACAGTCCCGATGCAAAAGGAGAAAGTCAAACAAATTCCACTATCCCCCACTTACCTGCTCCTTTGTTCCTTTGTTTGCATAGCCATTAGCAATGGTCATTTGCATAACTAAGCTGCAGCTGTGACTTTTCGTGGTTCCTTCAGTAAATGCTTCAATGCAGGGGCAGAGTAAATACAAAAGGTCGAGTTAAAGCAGCTCTTAAGAAATGGGAAGCAGGTATGCGCCTGCTTCACAGTGACAGCTGGAATGACGGTTCAGTGTGAAGAAATAAAAAAAATATTTGCGGCCACTTCGGCATGGAACACGCTGCTAATTACCAAGCATAAAAGACCATACAGTCTACCTCCCACTTCCTCTAGGGGAACTGATTGTTAGCCAAAATGCCCGGTTATGAATTGTTATATGGGGGAATTAGCGACTCAATAACCGGCAATGGGCATAACTTGAGCTGGGATGCAACCTTTATCTACCAGAGTCCATACCATGACCAGTAAAGAGGAAGAAGCAATGGAATTAGGTTAAAAGTAATTTACTCAGATTATATGTTCACACGCACATACAAAACTACACATACACATCACACAACATACAGAGTCTAGGAATCAAAGAGAGGAATAAAGGGACTTTTGCCATGTGGCAGGCAGAGGAGAAAATATACTGTACCTCTCTTCAGATTAGTTGTCCGTCCTGAATTCCATGCAGTTTTGGGGGATAAAAAGGGGACGGGGGGGGGCTAGGTGTCCAAGCATGAACACCCACTCTGGCAGAGTGCCAGGCAGTATGGAGGGGAAGGCCCAAGGAGGAGAGAGAGCGAATGGGCTCAGAGCACCCCAGTTATACTGTTTTTCTGGGGGCGGGGAGAGGGGTTTTACCCCTCCTAGGTTCCCAGGTGACAAAGGATTAAGCTGTGGGGTCGTGAGAATTTGGAAATCTATTCTGATTCCAATGGCTTTTGCAACTGGAACTTCTCTGCTGACGAGATTAGCATTCAGAAACAATGGGAGCGATCTGTGCAAACGTCCTGGGGTCGCTGCTGCTGAGGTGGAGGAATGAGTCATCAGGATATCTGGATGGCTGCTGATGATCCATTAAGCGGTGGATGTTGCAAGGGGGGGTGCTTGACACTGATTTCCTGACATTCTGCTTCTCTTGACATGGCTGCAGCTGGAATAGAGCCTATACAGGAACATGGCTTTCACTAGAGCAGGATACACAGGAACATGGTTGCCCTCTGGTTTGCTGGAGGGACTACTTTGGCTGCTGCTCTTTGACTGCTGGTTTCGAGGGATGAAGAGAAGTCCTTTCCATGGCGGCACAGGCTTGCCACTTGGTCTGGAGAGGCTGCTGCACACATCTGCCGGGGTTGCCATGACCAGTCCAGGAGATTGGCAACCCGTTAGGCTACAGTTCCCCCCCTTGTTGACGTCGACACTTCTAGTGGAGATGTCAACACAACTGGAGAAGACGACCTGGATACTTGCTTGAAGACCTTGATTGAAGATGCATAAACCTGAGATGCACAAGCCAAAGGGGTCTGGGAACCATTTGACTAATCTAAAACCAGGCCAGGTTAAAAAGGGGACTGCCTATGGAACTCAGTACACTTTAGAGAGGAATATGAATTCTTGAATTTGCAAGCCTATTTAAAACAACTACATTGGATGGCTCAATGCAGCAGGTTCAATCTTCAATACATTCAATACAGATAAACAGCAAATAAAGCAATGCTCTTACTAAACTCAAATTACATTTCTAAACTATGAAACTAAAATAGTGAGATAGACAGCTCGTGATTTGCTGAAGGTGCCTTGGAAAAGGAAAGAACAAACCAAAACATCACCCCCCCCTGGAGTCCAAAAAGAGCTCAAAGTTCTACAGTCAGGGAAGGGTTAAACAAAATCTTAATGGTTGCTTTCAGCCAGCTGGAATTGGTTCTTCTTCTCGAGGCAGATTGGCTCAGGCACTGCACATCTCATTTTCATTCGTGATCATATGCCTTGCAAGAAAACGATTTTTTTTTTTTGAAAAAATAAAGACTTAAACCTCAAAGAAAATTCACACGGAAAGTGCATGTCTCTAGTTGTAGGGGACTAGGGTCTTATGCTTGAAAGATTACTAAAAACATATGGGAGATTCACAGACTTAAACTAGGCAAAACAAACATAGTGGCTCCAAGGGGCAGTCCCTTGCAGCCTGTATTGTACACATTGAAGAATACACATATGAAATTACCCCTCTCCCTCCTTGGCGAGAGCAATCAAAGCAGTGGCCGCTGGATCTTGGATGTTTTCTTTGGGGCATGTCCAGGTCTGTCCAGGAGGTTGGCACAAGAGAGCCCTGGATATTAATATCAGCGCAGGGTCCCATTTGAACCAGTTACAGCAATGCATAGATACGAGGGTTACACAGAAACTGACTGCTACCCTGGCTATATGGGAGGGGGAGATACTTGGTTTTAAAGCAGAGATCCAGTTTTTAATCATGCCCTGTTAGCAAGGAAAGATTTTGTAGTTGTTCCCTTCCCTGTGCATTCTTGCAAGCCCATTGTTGACTACCCTCCCTCCGTTGGCGACCTTTGGGCACCTTGCCCGCAGGCTGGCTGCAGCAGGATTGTTGCTGACCAGGAGCCTCCTGCCTGGAGATGGCATAGAGGAACAAAGGAGGAGCATACAGCAGGGAGTTCCAGCAGTAGTTGTGGGTGCTCGGGAGCAGAGGCTTGCAAACTTAACAATATTACTTAGACACATTGACGGCTGGGAGGTGCTTTGCGCTAGCATTGCACCTTACAGCAAGGCAAACAATTAAAAAAATCATTGGGGCGGAGAGAGCTGAATGCAGTCAGCTCTTCCGGTAGAAGGGGGCCCTTGCAGGGAGAAATCTAGTCAAAAGGGGCTAGCAGGCATCCATACAGTACCCAGCAGCTGCTGCTGAGAGGAGTGTTGCAAAGCTAAAATAGAGCATGAAGACAGTTTGTTCCTCTTTCCCTTGTTTCCCAAGGGGAGGGAGTACCTGGTTGCTTATTAAGTTCTTACAAAGCAGGCAGCTATTCATATGATAGAGACAAGTGGTGTTTGAGCAAGTTAGATCAGGGAGCAGCCTTATGCAGGCAACCATTAATAACCAAAGACAGTACACACTTTGTAGTAAGCATAAAGCATTGAGGTTTCTTAAAGGAGAGAAAGTTGAACACTGTAAACAGAACAAAATTGGTGGGGGGTTACTCTTCTTCCCGGTTCTCCTGGTTGGTTGGCATGGATCAGAAAACAAGACTGTTAATGAATACAATGCAATGTGTATCACAAGATCACAAGAGGGGAAGGAAGAGACCCTTCCAGTGGCGGTTTGCTTCTCCACCCCCCCTTCATATCCCAGATAGCCTTGTTAGCATACCAGGGAATGAAGGAGCTAGGTTGAAACAAACAAAAATCAGGGGGTTTTCAAAATTCTCAAAAATAACTTAAAAACAGGAAAAAAAGATCAAAATCATACAACAATTCAAAAGAAAATGAACCCAGCTCAAAATCTGATATTTCTCTCTTAAAAAAAAGTCCAAAGTCAAAAACTTCAAATCAACTTCAAATCGAGTAAAAACTTCAACTCGACTTCAAATCAGGTATAAAAACTTCAAAGATTTCTCAACTTTATAATAAAAAATTGATTATATTTCCTTCCTTTAAAGAGTTCCAAATTCAAAAAAATAACAGTGGTTCAAAAATAAAAAGTAGATTGGATATCTTCTCCCCCCCTCCTTTCCTCTGAATGCATGAGGAGGAAAGGATTGTTTCCATGAGGTGTACCCCGCGCCAGAAGGCTTTGCGGCACCACTGGGCATGTGCAGAGTGCACTTTGGAAGCCGGGGTGGGTTCCAGTTTGTCTAAAGAGTGAGGGGAGGGAGAGCAATGGGGCTTCCCCTGTTCATAATGGGGGGGGGGGAAGAAGGGTAGAACACTAGGGGCTCTTCCCTTCATTATTCATTTTTCACACATTCACAAAAGACAGCACCGAAGTTGACAAATATACTATTATTTACTAAAGATAAGACTTTCATTGCGCAATGAAATCAACCTTAAACTTAACTTATTCTATGAGCACATGGAAATAATTTTCTCTTTCTTTCCCAGGTACCTTGGGAAAGCATTCATACAGACACACATGCTAGTTTCACTTGCAAACATACAGGCATTTGGGAGAGCGTGCTCCATTGCATATTTCCATTTGGTGCCCCATGCCAATTTTGGCAAACCGCATTGTACTTTTGGGGAACCAAGGCAGATGTTTCTGTGAGATTGGCCGGATCTTCACAAAAGCATGTACCCTAAATATTGATTTATCATATTTACCACATACACAACTCTATTTCCTGTAGGAGAAAAACACGTTACATAATTATTCTTTTCCTGTGGCAGATAGACTTCTCTGACCCAGGGAGGTTTCATTACAACTGCACACCATGACATACAAGAAAACTGCAAAATCTTCAAATAGAAAAATCATTAAACTAAAGGTGATCACCATGGGGTACCTGATTATAAGAAATATCTGCAGATTGCTAACAATAACACAAACTAGATCAATTAGGTCAAAATAACACAGTCACACTTTACCTGATTATAAGAAATATCTGCAGATTGCTAGCAATAACACAAACTAGATCAATTAGGTCAAAATAACACAGTCACACTTTCAAGAAAGTTACACACTTAGGAAAGAAACACAAAATTAAGAGAAACCAAGAAGCTGTTCCACTAGGGTGCTTGTTTAGAACAGCTCTATAAATTTGTTTGCTGCAAAACAAAGTTGAAAACATTTGAACTATCAACAATAACTTAGAATGAATTTAAAACGTTAGACTCAAAGTAAAAGGATTAAAGCAAAATACAACACATGAGGTATTAGCTTCTTTCAGAACACCTATAAAATAAAAATCATGGCACACGAACTATATTCCTAATGAGGTTGCATCTCTGTGCCTACACAGAGTTCCTTTTAGAAGACAGGCAGAGGAGTCTGTGTATATCCAAGTGAATTCTGTAAAACAAGGGTTAAATAAAACACAAATTCAAGACTTTGCCATGTTTGTGGTGGCTTCTTCCACCAGGGCTGTGGTCCTTTCCATGTATTGAGTGGGTCCAGTAGGAAAAAAGGTGTGTTCTGGACCCGTGCTTTCCAGCCTTTCTCTTGCACTGAGGGCGAATAGCTCTCCCAAATATGCTGCTTCAGTCCTGGGAGGCTCTGAGGCATAGTTTTTGCGTTGGTCCTTGAAGGTTCCACTTTGCATCCTCTCCCATTTAGGCTTGTAAGGTTGGGAAGAGGAAGAGGCTGACTTGAGTCAGAATTCTGGTCTGACTGAATGGCTGGTTTGCACTTAATTTTCTTTTCCAGGGCACTTGGAAGTGAGGAGCCTGCCTGAGATTTGCCAGGCTGTCCTTTTTCTTTCAGGACTACCCCTGCCACTGGAAATCCTGCTTTTGCTTTGCCATCTTGTAACATTTTTGATTCCATTTCCAAGTAGGATTTCTCTAGAGTTTGTAATCTAGCCTCTGTGGTTCTATGGCACTCCAGAACACTTTGCAGTTGAGATTTTAAATTGTTAGTCTCCACTCTGTTCCTTTCTAGTTGGAGGTTCATTTTGCCAAAGTCAGTCTGGAGTTGCTTAGTTTTAAGAGCAGCTTCTGATTCCTGATTCTTCTTGGGGAGACTCTCAGTCTCCAAATCTCGTTCCTTGTTAAACTTTGTCAATTCCTGTATTCTATCTTCCCTATGGGCTAGTTCCAATTTCAGAGCCTTGTTCACTTCCATTAAGGTTTTTAGCTGGTTCTGGGTTTGAATTAGTCTTTTGATTCTGTCCATTCCCTTAAGGGGAAGACCTTTAGTGGTAGGGTCAGTAGTTGGAGCGGGGCTGTCTAGATCAGCAAGAGCGCGGAGTAAGACCGCTGTGGGCTGCATGCAAAAGCTCTCCATGTTTGCCCCTCTGCTTCGCAAGCGACCCCATGCCATTGATCGAAGGGGATCCTGACCTGCAGCGGAGGAGGGCTTATACACAGAAGACCTGCGTTGCTGTGGGAATTCTGCTTTGTGCCCTGTCTCTGCAGGCAAGGAGGGAGCGTTTGGAAAGGAGTTGGCTGGGCGAGAGTCGCCTGTGGTGTAGGGTTTCCGAGAATGGAAGGAAGAAGGCTGCGAATGTTTAAAACGCGAGCCTCTTTCTCTCCAGCCTTGGCTTGCCTTTTTTTCCTGAACTTGGTTCCAACCTCTCCTTCGTGAACTCTGCAGAGCCTGATGTGGGCTGAATTGAGAGTGGGGGCTGTCATTGGAATAGGTGACTACCTGGATTTGTTCTGGAGGGTGCTTTTCTCTCTCGGCACTTCGGGCTTGTTTTATTCTAAGAAGTCTAGCAGCCTCCCAAATTTTCCGTTTTACTCCTTCCCAGGGCGTGTCGCCCACAGATATCAGGCCGGCAATAACTCTGGTGTCGGGGTCCAAATTGTCTACTAATGCCACTGTGAAGTTTTTATCATTGTAGTCCGGCTCCCCATGTTGATTGTTAATGACAATTTTAGCTAAGCGTGCCAGGAGCTGTTTGCGCATTACATATGCCTCAGGTTCCTCTTCTGGGGCTTGGTACTCCTTCCAAAAGAGGGCTGGGAGTGATTCTCCAGGTTTAATGAATTCCAGCACTTCCCTCATCCAGACCAGCACTGGTTTGTTACGCAATCCACGGAAGGCAATGAATGAGAAGAGCCGTGCCTGCTCCTGGAGAGGGGTGCATTGTAGAGCTAACGCTGTTAAGTCGGCCTCATGAGCCGTGGGGTATGAGGCGGAGACTATCGTGAACCAGGAGACTGCTGTATCTTGGTTAAAGGGGCCCACATAGGAGGCTATGGTTTCCAGCTCCTCCTTGGTCCACTGTCTTGTTTCCTTAACCTGCTTTTGGACATGCTCTTCCTCTCCGGTGGTGACTTGGACCACTCGGGACCTGATTGGGTTAACAGGGAGGGGACCCTCTATGGCGGCTTCTTGTGGGGCATGCGCTAAAGTTTCCTGTGTCCCTGCCTCATGGATGATCGAGTGCATGGGGAGAGCGTTCAGTATTTGGGGGTGCACCGTGCTGATCAGTGAATGTTGGAGCTCCAGCTTTTGTTTTAGAGCGTGAATCTCCTTCTGGCATGCTTCATGGGAAGCAGCCTCAAAATTTTGGTTGGCTTGCTCTGCCAGGTACTTTGCGGCCTGGGCTGCACGGGCGTGCTTGTTTTTAATTTCTTCTACCTGGTTCTCCAACTCCCTAATTTGCGATATTAGAGCATCTTTTTCCTTGATGCGTTCTAACATGGCTACAGCTACTGTTTGGTTCTCAGTGGCTAATCTCTGGATTTTATCTTCTTTTTTCTGCAAGAGGACATCCTTTTGTTGTACTTGGGCAAAAACCTTCCTGGTTTCATTTAACATGGATATGCAGTCTTGGAGGGCTGTGTACAGTCCCCAAGCTATATATTTATCTTTCTGTGAAGAGGACGGCTTGTCCTTCTCGCAGAAGGCATTGATCGCGTTATGCAAGGTTGCAATTGGGTTCTCGGTGCAAAAGCTACTTTCTTCCCACGGACAATCACCCTTCTTAGCAAGCCACCTTGCCACACGTGGGAGGCTACTCTGCTGTTTGAACATCTTGTTCGCTAGTTACTTTCTTCCCCGGGCGGAAGTGGCGTGAAAAGTTCAATCCTCTCCTTTCTTCACCCTTTAGGAGCTCTACTCCGGGTGGAGATGGTTCAAAAACAGTTCAGTCCCTTCCTCCTAACCCTTGACGGGGCTTAAAAATGCTCCCCGGGCGGAAATGGCGTAAAAAACCTAAGTCTCTCCTGGCTTTACCCTTAAGGAGCTCTACTCCAGGCGGAGAGTTTCAGGCAGTTTAATCCTTTCCTCCTAACCCTTGGTGGGGCTTAATTTCAAAAATGCACCTTCTGGAAAGCTGAGCCCTCGCTCGCCGGCTATACCCGTCACTTTCCAAGAAGAGGGGGGGGAGGAATCAGGTGACTCGCTTCTCCTGTCCTCGGCTGCAGTCAGGACTCTCCTGTCCGTCTGCTATTTAATTTCCCTTTCTGAGTCAGTGAGCGCAGGCAGTCTAGGTCGCCTGACCCCTCACGTCTTTGGGGAAGTTGGGGCGGTGAGCGCAGGCAGTCTAGCTCGCCTGACCCCTCACGTTTCTGGGGAAGTTGGGGCGGTGAGCGCAGGCAGTCTAGGTCGCCTGACCCCTCACTTATTCGGAAGTTTGCTTTACTCACTCTCTGGAAAATCAGGCAACTCCCTAAAAGGTCTCGGCAGAGAGACGGGCACTTGCACCTCCTCTGGCAAGATCACTAACTTGTGCTGCTGTCTCAGTTGGCACACAGGAAAGTTCACCTCCCTGGTTTCCAGTAAGACTTTATTCTCTCTCTGGGGAGCCTCACCAAGACTGCTAGGATTGTTTTACCTGCGCTCTGGCAAGACTGTTTTAGTCTGCAAAGTCTCTGTACCAAGTGGGGAATTTTTCCTTCCCACTTTTGAAAAGACTGGCCACTCTGGCACTAAAGTCTTGGCAGGGCTTGGGTTATTTATTCTGCCCAGTCCTGAGAAGACTAACTGCACTCTCTGGGAAGTCTTGCCACCCACCAGGATTCCTACCTGTGTTAGGCAAGGCTATTTTAGTCTGGGAGGGGGGGCATAAGCTATGTCCTTTGCTTAGCCTTTTCTGCAAAGTCTCTGCAAAGGGGTTCTGAGTTATATCCTTGGCTCAGCCCTAGAGACTATTTCCTTGGCACCTGGCCAGCACAAAACAGAACAACTACTACTCAGGCTCTCTGGCAGTTTAAAAGGGGTACCCTTGCCTATCTCCTTCAGCTAAGGGTCCCTGACAATTCAAACTGCTCTCCTGGCTCTCCTGGCCAGTTTGAAATGGACTCCTGCTTTATTTACTAAGCAGGCTTCCACTGGGCAGATTCTGTGCTGTTTAGAATCTGGGCTCTCCTGGCCGCTTAAAAGAAACTGGGGGCAGGTATTTTAACCCTAGCAAAATGGGGGGGGGGGAGGTTTTTCCTATCGAGCGATCTTCCAGGAAGGGGATATTATATTTGCCTACGTGTAGGTGCAGAATGTCTACGTGCAAAACCTACTCTGCAGTAACCCATCCCAGATAGCCATTCAAAATGGGGAATCTCAAGAAAGAGATGCGGTTCCCAGGGCGACACACACCCGTCTCCCTGGCATTGCCGGGAAGGTGGCCCGGCGGGCGGCTGAGACGAGTGGTGGGCAGAGATGAAGGGGGGAAAGCCAACCCACAAAACAGTGCTCTCTAGAGCCACACACACATACACACACACGCTTCCTTGCCAAATTTACAAGGTCATGGACTTTCTCCTACGTCTGTGTGCCTGAAATGCTCACAGGGTTGCCCGCATTCTCCACCAATAATCTGTTAGCCAAAATGCCCGGTTATGAATTGTTATATGGGGGAATTAGCGACTCAATAACCGGCAATGGGCATAACTTGAGCTGGGATGCAACCTTTATCTACCAGAGTCCATACCATGACCAGTAAAGAGGCAGAAGCAATGGAATTAGGTTAAAAGTAATTTACTCAGATTATATGTTCACACGCACATACAAAACTACATATACACATCACACAACATACAGAGTCTAGGAATCAAAGAGAGGAATAAAGGGACTTTTGCCATGTGGCAGGCAGAGGAGAAAATATACTGTACCTCTCTTCAGATTAGTTGTCCGTCCTGAATTCCATGCAGTTTTGGGGGATAAAAAGGGGACGGGGGGGGGGGGGGGGCTAGGTGTCCAAGCATGAACACCCACTCTGGCAGAGTGCCAGGCAGTATGGAGGGGAAGGCCCAAGGAGGAGAGAGAGCGAATGGGCTCAGAGCACCCCAGTTATACTGTTTTTCTGGGGGCGGGCAGAGGGGTTTTACCCCTCCTAGGTTCCCAGGTGACAAAGGATTAAGCTGTGGGGTAGTGAGAATTTGGAAATCTATTCTGATTCCAATGGCTTTTGCAACTGGAACTTCTCTGCTGACGAGATTAGCATTCAGAAACAATGGGAGCGATCTGTGCAAACGTCCTGGGGTCGCTGCTGCTGAGGTGGAGGAATGAGTCATCAGGATATCTGGATGGCTGCTGATGATCCATTAAGCGGTGGATGTTGCAAGGGGGGGTGCTTGACACTGATTTCCTGACATTCTGCTTCTCTTGACATGGCTACAGCTGGAATAGAGCCTATACAGGAACATGGCTTTCACTAGAGCAGGATACACAGGAACATGGTTGCCCTCTGGTTTGCTGGAGGGACTACTTTGGCTGCTGCTCTTTGACTGCTGGTTTCGAGGGATGAAGAGAAGTCCTTTCCATGGCGGCACAGGCTTGCCACTTGGTCTGGAGAGGCTGCTGCACACATCTGCCGGGGTTGCCATGACCAGTCCAGGAGATTGGCAACCCGTTAGGCTACATGATCTCTGTAGTCTTTAGAGCCGTTGTTATTCTGAATCTCCAGGCCCCACCTGGAGGCTGGCAACCCTACTGGGAAGAGATGGTTGACATCCGGGGCACAGCTTTTACCAACTTCTCTGTTCCCTTCCCTTGCCCTGTGGATTAGTTTGTTGATGCCAGGTAGGTTTGTTGTGTTTAATGATCTGTTCTTTTCTCATAGTGTTAGCTGCTTTTGATTCAACACTCAGTGGAGACACATGGGGTAAAGTACCGGTATCCAGTTAAATTAATTAATAAATCATATGAACCCTGGATTTCATTGGTAGTGAAAATTCCATCAAGTCATTGCATACCAAGTGATCCCTAGACAGGGTACATTTACAGACTTCAAGCATAGAATAGAATAGAATAGAATAGAATAGAATAGAATAGAATAGAATAGAATAGAATAGAATAGAATAGAATAGAGTTGGAAGGGACCACCAGGGCCATCAAGACCAACCCCCTGCACAATGCAGGAAATTCACAACTACCTTCCCCCCTCCACACCCCTAGTGTGGCCAGAAGATGGCCAAGCTGCCCTCCCTCTCATCATCTGCCTAAGGTCACAGAATCAGCGTTGCTGACAGATGACCATCTAACCTCTTCTTAAAAACCTCCAGGGAAGGAGAGCTTACCACCTCCCGAGGAAGCCTGTTCCACTGAGGAACCGCTCTAATTACTGAAATCTAGATAAACTATGTCTACAGCATTCCCCTGATCCAGCAAGGTAGTAACTTTCTCAAAAAAGGAGATAAGATTAGTCTGACATGACTTATTCTTGAGAAACCCATGCTGGCTTTTAGTGATCAGATCCATCCTTTCTAAATGCTCAAGGACTGACTGTTTGATGATTTGTTTGAACACTTTTCCTGGTATAGAAGTCAAGCTGATGGGTTGGTAGTTACCTGGATCCTCCTTTTTCCCCTTCTTGAAGATGGGGACAACATTTGCCTGCCTCCAATCTTCTGGCACCTCGCCTGTTTGCCAAGACTTTTCAAAAATAATGGACAGAGGTTCCGAAATTACATCTGCAAGTTCTTTGAGTACCCTTGGGTGCAATTCATCTGGCCCAGAGGATTTTGTTTCATCTAAAGAAACCAGGTGTTTGTGCACTACCCCAACGCCAATTCTAGGCTGCAAATCCCTTCCCTCATCACATGTTCTGTTTATGCCATGTTGAGCACCACTTCCCTCACGAGAAAAAACTGAGGAAAAGTAGGAATTGAGGAGTTCTGCCCTCTCTTCATCTCCTGTTACAATTTCACTTTCCAGTCCACACAATGGGCTTATCTTGTCCTTGTTCTTACTCTTACTCTGTACATAGGAAAAGAACCCTTTTTTGTTGCGTTTAGCATCTCTCGCTAGTCTAAGTTCATACTGAGCTTTCGCTTTCCTAACACTCTCCCTACAAGCACTAGTTATTTGCTTATATTCCTCTTTGGTTATAAGGCCCTCCTTCCACTTCCTAAATGAATCTTTTTTATTTCTCAACTCTTTAAAAAGCTGTTTATGGAGCCACCCTGGCCTCTTGAGGCTCCTCTCATTTTTCCTTCTCATAGGAATGGTTTGGGATTGCGCCTTCAGTATTTTATTTTTAAGAAATGCCCACCCTTCCTGAACTCCCTTCTCCTTAAGTATTTCTGACCATGGGATTCTACCTAGCATAAGTTTAAGTTTGTTAAAATTTTCTCTTTTGAAGTCTAACCTACATGTCTGACTACGTACAGGTTTTCCTCTCCCCAAGATGGTAAATTCCAAGAGTACGTGGTCACTACTACCCAGGGTGCCTACTACTTTAACCTCATCGACCAGTTCTTCCCTGTTGGTGAGAATCAAGTCTAAGATAGCAGACCCCCTTGTTTCCCTGTCCACCTTCTGGAATAGGAGGTTGACAGCAAGACAACTACAAAGCAACTACAAAGATCTTGAGTGCCATACCATGCACTAAACATGTTATGTGAAATTGATTACTTGTAAAAAAAAATTTAGAAAATCTGAGTGATTCTCATATCCTGTTTACTCAGAAACAGATGCCACAAAATCCTCCTTACTGGGAGATTATATAGTTTTAGACTCCAACTCTGGCAGGTATTATAGGTGCCAAGTAAAAATCTGAAGAATGAAATCACAGGCTTCACTTCCCAGACAGGAGACAGAATTTTGGACCTGTTATTTGTACATTGGAGAAATGAGCTCATAGACCACACAAATGTGCATGGAGGGTATTTTGGGCTTCATTGAGAAGCAGATGGGAAAGTTGTGCTTTTCAGGATGGCATGGTAGCAATCAAGAAATAAGCAATTGCTCAAAAGCTACAATGTTCTCATTTCAAGAGAGCACTTCAAATGCAATGATGGATTGGAACTTTCACCACTGCTGAAATCCATTTTCCACAGGCTGAATATCTCAAGCAAGCATGTCCACTGTGTCAGGACTTAGTCCAAAATATTCAAGTAGGGTATGCCAAAATTTCTCTGTCATTTGATGCAATTGTGCATTTTTTTTTCATTCTTCATCATGTTGTGTTTTACAGTGCAAGTTATTTTTTTTCTGTTCTGGATCCCCAGGCTCAGTGGTAGAGCATCTGCTTGGCATGCAGAAGGACCCAGGTTCAATCCCCCGGCATCACCAGTTAAAGGGACTAGGTAAGTAGGTGATATGAAAGACCTCTACCTGAGACCCTGGAGAGCCGGTGCCATTCTGAGTAGACAATACTGACTTTGATGGACCAAGGTATTTAGTATTTTAGTATTAGTATTAGTATTTAGTATTAGGCAGCTGATTTAGTATTAGGCAGCTTCATGTGTGTTCAAACCCTCTTCTCCACATTAGAGTCCACCTAACCACTATACCATGCTGACTTTCTAAGAACATAAGAAAAGCCATACTGGATCAGATCAAGGCCCATCACATCCAGCAGTCTGTTCACACAGTGGCCAACCAGGTGCCTCTAGGAAGCCCACAAACAACATGACTGCAGCAGCATCCCGTCTGTGTTTCACAGCACCTAATATAATGGGTATGCTCCTTTGATACTGGAGAGATTAGGTATACATCATGACTAGTATTCATTTTGACTAGCAGCCACTTCCTCAGCATGGTCACACTCTGCAGACAACAGGCAATTGCTCGGAAGCAGGGGTGTTACCAGTGTATTCACGCTTGCTCTAACTCCCCTCACGGTGTCATCAGTATAGGTTGCTGTCTTTAGACTACTCCGAATGCCATATGAGGGACAGTTTGTCAGGCAGTGGCTGTGGCTCAGTAGAAGAGCCTCTGCTTTTCATGCAGAAGGTCCTGGCTTCCATTCCTGGCATCTCCAGTTTAAAGAATCGGGCAATATGTGATGGCAAAGACCTCTAACTAAGACCCTGCAGAACTGCTGGCAGTCTGAGTAGACAATACAGTAGCCTCACAATCTGTTACCGTGTCTATCAGACATTACAGCAGCTTCAAGGAATCAGTGTTCATTTTGTTCCTGTAAGTCTGGGGATGTTATACAATTATTTTTATTATTTTTTATTTGTTTAATTTGTTTTATACCCCCAGGTGAAGCTGAGCTCAGGGCAGCTCACAATAAAATTCCACTAAAAATTGATACAATAAAATCAAGTTCATTTACAACATCAATTAAAAACAGCAATTTCCAGCCCCATAAAGCGTTAATAAATAAAGTCATCAGGTGGCACTCATTTTGGAGTAAAGGGCCACTGTAAGTCCTGAGAACAATTAATGTTTGATAAAACAAGGGTTTTCCCCCCTTCTGTATTTCTTTATTCCTGTATCTATTGCAATCATTATTTCCTACCGGCGGTTGTTATACTCATTGTTACTTTATAGGTTATTTAAAAATTAAAGTTATTTGATATATTAATGGCATTTATCTAACGTGGTTAATATATGACATACTGCAAGGCATATCACACATGATAGTCTCATGATCCCCAGTGCAGCCTCTCTGGGTAGTCAAACTGGACCACTTATAATCAGTAGTAAAACAGATTAGATCCAGCTGATTGTCATTCAGTTGGTGCAGGTTACTCTTAAAGATTTTGTTTGTTTTGTTTGTTTGTTTGTTTTAATTCTTTTGCCATATCATCTATTTAAATCTGGCCTCAGCAAAATGATAAAAGCATTTGGGAAGAAAGATGCAGCCTAGCAACCCAGCACTGGAGGCCAAAATAGAGAAGATCTCCACAGCCACCCTGTATTTTCCCTTGGTGCTCAAATAGGTTGGAGCAAAGGACAACCAAACACTCCAAAAGACCAGCATGCTGAAAGTAATGAATTTGACTTCATTAAAGGTGTCAGGTAACTTCCTGGCTAGGAAAGCCACAGTGAAGCTGACAATGGCCAGGAAGCCCAGGAAGCCCAAGACACAATAAAACATGGTGACCGACCCTTCGTTGCATTGCAGGACAATTGCTTCAGTCATTGAGTGCCTGTCAACATCTGGGAATGGAGGACATGTTGCCAGCCAGCCAGTGCATATAACAGCTTGTATAAGAGAGCTGAAAAGAACGATGAAGAAGGCCAATTGATTCCCCATCCATGTTCTCATTCTGGACCCTGGCTTGGTGCTCATGAAAACCAGAACCACAATGAAGGTTTTGGCCAACACGCAAGAAACGGCCACTGAGAAGATGATGCCAAAAGTCATTTGTTGAAGTTAGACAGACTCTTACTCTTTGCTGCTGCTACAGACAGACTAACATGGCTACTTATTGTGGTCTATCAGCCACAACCAATTTGTGCTAGTTCATACATCTTCCTCAGACACCTCTACATGTCCTTTGGTTGCTTCTTTGCTGTGCCACTTGAGTTGATGAAAATGTGACTTTTTCACAGCAAAACCATTATATTGTCTTTCAGTTGGTGCACATTAGTCTTTAAGTTGTTGTTGCATGTTTTCCCCATAGTAACTGTCTCCTACTATTCAAGTCTGGTCTCAGCAAAACGATATAGCATTTGGGGGGAAAGATGCAGCCTAGTAACTCAGCACTGGAGGTCAAAATAGAGAAGACCTCCACAGCCACCCTCCGGGCAGCTCACAACAAAATTCCATAAATAATAGATACAATAAAATCAAGTTCATTTAAAACCGCAATTAAAAACAAGGCTTTTCCCCCTTCTGTTCTGTATTTCTTTATTCCAGTATCTATTGCATTCATTGTTTTCCACTAGCAGTGCACCCTAGATCACAAGTATAAACATGGCAGTGAAGAGAACTACATTAAAACACATAGGTCAACACACACATGCACAGGGACCAAAAAATCCCTCTCTTGGGAAGGACATTGTCAAAGAATGAACATGCCCAAATGCAGAGAAGTTTCATTATGATGTAGCAAATCTTAACCATATTTCAGTAGCAATTATACATGCAGAGCCTCCAGGAAGATTTCAAAGAAGAGCAAAGGGTATGCTGCCACCTTTCCTATGCCTACCATGAACTGACTATGCCATCCTAAGCAGAGTAACTCCCTTCTAAGTCCACTGAAGTTAAAGGGCATGTAGCTCTCTTCCGGATTGCAGTGTAAATACCCAGTTCCATGTATTCACGACTTAGCCAGGATAATGTCTGAATACTACAACCTTTTCTTTCTGACTTTAAACCAGGCTGTGGGACAGGAGCAGCCCTGGTAGCTTTGGTTGATGACCTCCATCTGAATGGTCATGTTTCTTTGTTGGTTTGTGCACCTCTCAGACTTGGTCAACAGCCTAGGTGTTATACTGCAGCTGACATTACTGCTGGATATACAAACTAAGGCAGCTTTGAAAATTTAGAATTTATCCAACTTAGTTTAGCCTGGAATAAGGTCTCCTACCTGGGATCGACTAATCAGGCCACCTGGGCCTATGTCTCTGTAACATTGAGAATAGATTGCTTTTGTGCATTTTACATAGTTCAATGCTCATAGTCATTTTCCGGCTGCTGGGTGGGCTAAGACAAGCCTCCAGTAGGGACATTGCTAGCATGGAAATTCTGGGACCAATTTGGTCCTTTCTTCTCTAAAAGTTCAAGGGAAGAGAGGTGCCAACAAACAGCCATTTCCCAGGCCTGCTTCCTTTTGGTCTTCCCACTCCTGTGTCTCACCGAAATTTGAAAACACCCCCAAAATTCTGGAAGATAAAATTTGGTTGATTCCAGAATTCTAGGAGTATTTTGCAACCATTCAGGTATTTCCGAGCTGATTTGCAACAGCTAATTCCAGGTATAATTTCAGCAAGGGTATACCTGAACGCACATCCCTGTATAGGACTTTCCATACGAGTTTGGTCTCTGCTTGTTCTTACCCCACAAACCTTTATCAGTTGATTCAGTGAATGCTAGTCCAAATAGCACATGAGATTCCACAGCTTGTCATGCAGTAGCAGGCGAGGAGCTGTGGCTCAATGGAAGAGCCTCTGCTTTGCATGCAGAAGGTCCCAGGTTCATTCGTCAATGCCTTTCTCACTATTTCTGATCTCCTGTAAGAGACAATCCGTCTGCATTCCTTATCCTTTTCTGGTATGCATCCCCTTTCCCCTGTATCTTTTTCTACTTTGTCTCCGATGTGCTGAACATGTTTTACTTAAAGTTAAGCATAAAAGGGTTCACAGAATGTAGTTAAGAGAGAATTGTATAGATAGCAAGCTCTGGGATGCCGAAGAGTGGCATACTTGAATGGCGGAAAAATACTTGACACTGAATGCTTAATGTAATCTACTGCAATCTGATGATACTCTACTGTATGAATCCCATTAGTTCTATAGAAATGTACTTGTTGATGTAAAATTGTCTATATATTTGGTTCAAACACAGAATGGTGTGAGTATCTTGGATTCGCAAGAGAACATGCACATCCCTTGATCATGTTGAATAATAGATAATAAAAAGCTTGCTTCCATCCTTTGGTCATTTGGACCCCTTCAGCTGAACCCTAAATTGAGTTTCTCCATCAGTTTACACTACAACCGGTATTCCACTTGATTTTTCTTAGCGGTTGCCCCAAGATCCCCAGCACAGACTTTTGGGTAGTCAGAGTAGAACTCTCCTCCCTCTATCTTCAGTCAAAAAAGCTGGTTCAGTCCAGCCCATTGTCTTCCGATGGCTGCACATTAGTCTTTAAGGTTGTTCTTGTGTTCAATGCTTTCTCCATATTATCTGGTTCCTACTATTCAGGTCTGGCCTCAGAAAAATAATGTAGCATTTGGGGGGAAAGATACAGCCTAGCAACCCAGCACTGGAGGCCAAAATAGAGAAGATCTCCACAGCTACCATGTATTTTCCCTTGGTGCTCAAATAGGTTGGAACAAAGGACAACCAAACACTGCAAAAGACCAACATGCTGAAAGTAATGAATTTGGCTTCATTAAAAGTGTCAGGTAACTTCCTGGCTAGGAAAGCCAGAGTGAAACTGACAATGGCCAGGAAGCCCAGGAAGCCCAAGACACAATAAAACATGGTGACCAACCCTTCATTGCATTGCAGGACAATTACTTCAGTCATTGAGTGCATGTCAAAATCTGGAAATGGAGGACATGTTGCCAGCCACACAGTGCATATAACAGCTTGTATAAGAGAGCTGAAAAGAACAATGAAGATGGCCAGTTGATTCCCCATCCATGTTCTCATTCTGGACCCTGGCTCGGTGCTCATGAAAACCAGAACCACAGTGATAGTTTTGGCCAACACGGAAGAAACAGCCACCGAGAAGATGATGCCAAAAGTCATCTGTCGAAGGAGACAGGTCACCTTCCCAGGGTGGCCAATGAATAGCAACACACAAAGGAAGGAGAGCAGAAGGGAGATGAGGAGAATGTAGGTCAGATTCCGGTTGTTGGCTTTGACTATGGGAGTGTCCCGGTGCTCAATGAAGACCCTGAGCACCCAAACTGTGATGAACGAGAAGGCAAGGGCAAAGATGGCCAAACTGACCCCCAAAGGTTCTTCATAAGACAAGTAGCTGATATCTTTTGGAAGGCAGTGGTTCTGCTCATTGTTTGGATAATGATCTTCTGCACAAGGAAAACAGTCATCCATATCTGAAAAAGAAAATATGATTTTCATATGTGGAAACTCTATGCATGGTGTACATCCAGTAGTAAGCATTAATTTTGCAGGCCCCTCAGTGAAATTTGCTAGGACAACCTCTGAAAGGAACGCTGGTAACTTTCTCTTGCAATTATATTTGCCAAGAGCAAACAAAGCCTTAATGGCCAAGTGTGGTGTAGTGGTTAACAGCAGTGGTTTGGAGCAGTGGACTCTGATTTGGAGAACCAGGTTTGATTCCCCACTCCTCCACATGAGCGGCGGAGGTTAATCTAGCGAACTGGATTTGTTTCCCTGCTCGTACACATGAAGCCAGCTGGGTGATTTGGGCTAGTCACACTCTCTCAGCCTCACCTGCCTCACAGAGTGTCTGTTGTGGGGAGGGGAAGGGAAGGTGATTGTAAGCCAGTTTGATTCTTTCTTAAATGGCAGAGAAAGTTGGCATATAAAAACCAACTCTTCTTCTTCTTCAAGGAAGATTATAATAGAAGGTAATATTTGCTCTTTGGATTTCATAAGTTGATAGTTATTAGGGGTGTGAGGCAAAAAGCATATCGATATTTTCCAGATCTGAATATATTGAAGCTAAAAACTATAAATATTCTTGGTTTTTCAGTACAAGTATGGTAATTGGATCTGGGATTTTTCAGGTTTCTGATATTTTTCGGTTCCATTATTCCCTATGCAGAATCTTTCGGGGGGGGGGGAGAGGTTTTTTTTTAAAGTACTGGCACCAAAATTGTGAGGCTGCTACTGGTGCCTGTCCTTTAAATAAACCTCCAAATTTCAAGTGAATTGGACCAAGGGGGTCCAATTTTATCAACCAGCAGTCATCCATTGAGTCCTATGGAGGGAAAACTACTGCAAAACACCCAACAATCTTGAACCATCTAAAACACAAGAACCTTAAACTATGTACAACATAAGAATCTCAATGTAAAGCATGTAAATCCATTTTAAAAAAACATACAAACCAACTCCAGCAAAAAACATACTTTCAAAAACAACAATAACACTTGACAGAGACAGAATCCTACTTAAAGATGCCTGGCAAGCTGATACCCTGGGAGGCACAGAAACACGAGGAGGGAGAAAGTGGGGGGGACCATCTTGGGAGCCCGCAAACACCAGTTCCTGAAATTCTTGGTTAATCCCAGGATTTCCAAGATTTTGGGGGACCCATTTTTTGGTATCCCAAAAAATACTGGATATATATGGGGGGCAAATCTATTTTAAAAAATAATTATACTGGATTTTTCAGCTAAATTTTCATCTCGGTCATATGTGAACACAAATCTCAAGTAGTTATGACTGCCCCCATCTTGTTTGGATATGCTATGATACCTCCTGCTCACTGTCTATAGCAGGGAAACCAGAACTCCTGCCTTTTTCCTGGTAACACCATAAAGATTTTGAAAATAATAGTGTGTTCACCATGTGACTTTCATTTGTTACCTGAAGTGCCATAAGCATGCTGTCTTAACACCGGTGTCCCTTGTTCTGTGGTTACTCCCAGGGGGGTTGCCAGCTGAAGACAAGCAACCCTACTCTGCTGTCGATATACTTCCATTTCAGTTCTTTATATTTATGGATATATTTTGTTATTTCCAAAAACATATTGTTCATTATTCACTGACATACCACCACTTTTAAAATACTCAGCATTCATAAATACAAATAAAACAATGAAATTTAGATTCTTTAAAACTTATTTCACAGGATTTAAAAGAAGGGGGGAAATGAAATAAAAAAGCTTTTATCTGGCTTTGGAAGGTCTGCATTGAAAGGGGTGATTGTAATTACAGAGAGAGGGATCTCACAATATTCTACACATTTAATGCATGCAGTATATATGCATCTTGGAAATTATCATTAGGAGGAATTTTTCTAGACCCTGGAATACTTAAAAAGCTTCTGTAAAAACCCAAAATAAACCGATGTCCAGGATCAGGTCACAAAAATCATAGCTATATGGAGCTAAGCAAGCACTCTCCAAACAACAAAATGGTAATATTTGAGAGAAGAATAGGAAGTCCAGTAATGCCCTAAAGTTTCGGGGAGGGGAGGGGAAGCTATGCAATCCAGTGACTTGTCTAACCAAGCTCCAGAAAGCTTCCCTACTCTCATTGGGTTTTTTTCCTTCCTTTTTTCACTTCTCTCCTTACCTCTCCTTTCTCCACTGTTTCTGCTTAGGTCCCTCAAAGTGTCCCTCAAAGAAGCATCAGTATTAAACATATTTGTATTCAAAATTTGAAAGTCTAACATAAACATCAGTGCAACTTGTTCATTTCCTCTGGTGTATGGCAGGAACTGAAAGAGGTATTTTTACCTAACCTGGGTGGCCCAGGCTAGCCGAATCTCGCCAGAACTCAGAAGCTAAGCAGAGGTGGCCCTGGTGAGTATTTGGATGGGAGACCACCAAGGAAGTCTAGGGTTGCTACATAGAAGCAGGCAATGGCAAACCACCTCTGTTAGTCTCTTGCCTTGAAAACCCAATGAGGTTGCCATAAGTTGACACTTTGCACCACCACTTGTTACCAAAACACCAGCAGGTGTGTCAAGTATTCCAAATCAGCTGCCACCACCCATGTGACTCTTCAGATGGTATCAAACTTAGTGCCTATACCCATTGTTGTCCAACTATGATGTGATGTATCCCAGAAAGTATTTTTGAAAAATTCTTTACACCACATTTCTTACCCTTCTTATTTGAAATCTTCCCTTCTGGACATGGAAGGCAATCATAGCAGCAAAACGGTTTCCCTTCCTTCTTTTGCCTACTATAACCAGAATGGCAGTTCTCATTGCACTGAGAAAGTGGTCGTGTCTGTCCACAAATGAAAGAAGATAATGTTCTCAGAAATTACGTTTGAGGGTTTAGTATGGCAGTATATAAGCCTTGTGCAGCAGCTCAAAAAAATACAACATTTTGACTTCTGGGAATACTTGGGATTCAGTGATGTAATGGAACTTTCACCACTGCTAAAATCCAGTTTTCAGACAATGAGGTTCTTGGGCAAGTATGTGCACTGGTTCAAGGCCTAGACCAAAGCCTTATAGTTAAGTACAGTTTGCACAAAATTTTCTGTTGTTTGATGCAGCTATCAATGTCGTGTTCTTCTGTTTCTTGTTCTTCGTGCTGTGTTTCAAAAAGTGGGTGTTGTTGATGCTGTTTGCTCTATGGTCTTCTCAGTTGTTAAACATATTTGTAGGAAATTGTGAAGGTTCTCAGAAAAATCTGAATGACTGACATATCCTATACATGTTTACTCAGAAAAATGCCATAAAATCCTCCTAGACATCAGTGCATATAATTATATAGCTTTAGAATCTAACTCTAAATCTAACTTTTAGAATCTAACTTTTAGAATCTAAGGTACAATATGTGCCAGATAAAGATCTGGAGAATGAAATCATGGCCTTCCCCTAGTGCATATAACACAGAGGTATTACAGCATCTGTACTCAGACCCTTTGACAGTACACTAGAGAAATGTGTACACAGACTACACTAAAGTGCATGGATTGTACCTGGTTGAACTTGCTGGGCCACACAATGGCATCCTCATGAATGATGAACAGGTTCTCTGAGTGGATGTCTGGGTCTATCCTTCCAACTCTGACTCTAAGAAAGGACTGATTTGGGAACGTGACCCAGTTCAGAACATCAAATCCACCCGCTAATTCCCCATTTTGGTCAAAGGAAATGTGTTCTTTGGCAGTGTTGTTAAAGGAGACAGCTCTCAGGAATTTGTGAAGCTACATTCAAAACAAAATAAAGCAAATCAGAGTTTGTAAGATTATTCAAAAGAGGGCAAACATGCATTGCTTTCATTTGGGTCCTTTTTCTTGTTTCAAGAGTCCATGACAGAGTCCATGACTTATGGCAGGTCCCAGTGCCATGGAGCACTTCAACCACATGCTGTCAGGGAACCACCCACAGATGGTGGACAACAGTGGCACTCCACACTGACACAGTGGTCTTATTCCTATCTGCACCCACCACCCAGCACCACTGGGGAAAGGACATACAGTGAGGTGGCCAGGTTTGCAGATGACACCAAATTATTTAGAGTGGTTAAAACAAAATCAGACTGTGAAGAGCTCCAAAAGAATATCTTCAAACTGGAGGAATGGGCATTAAAATAGCAAATGAGATTCAATGTGAGCAAGTGCAAAGTAATGCATATTAGGGCAAAAAATCCCAACTTCACATATACACTGATGGGATCTATGCTGGCAGTGAGAGACTAAGAAAGGGATCTTGGGGTGGGAGTAGATAGCTTGATGAAGATGTCAACCCAATGTGTGGCTGCTGTGAAAAGGGCAAATTCCATGCTGGCCATAATTAGTCGAAGAATAGAGAATAAAACTGTTGCTATCATACTGCCCTTGTACAAATCTATGGTGAGACCACACGTGGAATACTGTGTACTGTTCTGGTCACCACACCTAAAAAAGGATATTGTAGAGCTTGAGAAGGTGCAGAAAAGAGCAACCAAAATGATTAGGGGACTACAGCAACTGCCCTATGAGGAGAGGTTAAAATGCTTAGGGCTGTTTAGCTTGGAAAGGTGGTGGTTAAGGGGGAGACATGATAGAGGTCTACAAAATTATGCATGGTATGGAGAGAGTGGAAAGGGAGAGGCTTTTCTCCCTCTCTCATAATATCATGACAAGGGGTCATCTGCTGAAGTTGGAGGGTGAGAGATTCAAAACAGATAAAAGGAAGAGCTTCTTAACGCATAGTTAAATTGTGGAACTCCCTGCCCCAGGATGTGACTATGACTGCCAACCTGAAAGGCTTTAAGAGGTGAGTGGACATCTTCATGGAGGAGAGGGGTATTCATGGCTACTAGTCAAAAGGGTTAGTACTCATGATACATAGCTATTCTCTCCAGGATCAGAGAAGCATGCCTATTATATTTGGTGCTGTGGAACACAGGCAGGATAATGCTGCTGCAGTTGTCTTGTTTGTGGGCTTCCTAGAAGCACCTGGTTGGCCACTGTGTGAACAGACTGCTGGACTTGATGGACCTTGGTCTGATCCAGCATGGCCTTTCTTATGTCCTTATGTTCTTATGTTCACCCAGCACCACTGGGGAAAAGACATACGATCAGTAGAATGCCTCACAAACAGGCAGGGGAACGAAGGACACACAGGCAGATTAGGATGTGGGTGGGTTGGAAGGAAGTCCTGGTGGTGGTCAGAGAAGGAGAGGGGGTCGCGGGTAGGGCTATTGAAATTTTATTTTTGGTAAAATTTGAATTGGGCAAAATTCAGCCTGTTTTGATTCGGGAAATGCCGAAGTCCGAACTCCCCCAATTCGGATTTGTGGAATTCGGCGCCAAGTTCCTAGTTCGGGGAAAAATTTGGCCAAATAAAGCCATTAAAAACACATTTCTGTGACTCTGGGGGGGGGATTTTTGGAGGTAAAGGTCCCAAAATTTCAGTGTAGCTTGAGGGGACCCTTCTTGCAAGAACCCCCAAGTTTTGTAAAGATTGGGTCAGGGGGTCCCGAGTTATGGGGCCCAGAAGGGGTCCCCCATCTGCCCATTGGAATAGAGCCATTAAAAGGGATGTACTAAAACGAATGACAAGTCAGCCCATTGGAAGCAATGGGAGACGCTGCCCAGCCCACTGAAGATAATGGGGGAGGGGAATGTCAGTTGACATGCATTGACTCCACTGAAATACATTACAGGGGATGTACTAAAACGAATGACAGGCTAGACCATTTGAAACAACAGGAGTCGCTGCACAGCCCATTGGAAACAATAGGAACCTGCCAGAGAGAGACTCACTGACCCACAGTTAACTCCACACGAAGTTGGCAACTGGTGAAAACAGTAGAAAGTACAGTCCCACACAGAGACAATCAAGCCCACCCCCCAGCAGAACAGGTAAACCCACCCCCCTTTGGCTTTCCCCTCACACACACACACACACAGACAGAATCTCCCCCCCCACATACGCACACACACAGGAAAAGAATTATAGAGAATTATAGAGAAAAGCCCCCAAATGGGTCTTACTGTGGATGTCTTCTTCTCTTCTATCAGGAGCAGGGACTGGGAGGACTCAGGAGTAATCCAATACGATTCTAGCAGACTCACACACACATACTCTCTGACACGGGAGGTTTTGCCTTGGATTTGCCGCTCTCTAGATGCACATTAAGGATTGCCTGCTCCCATTCATTCCAATGGGTGGATGGGGGGGACCCCATAACTCGGGATTCATTGCCTTTTAGTCAGACCCCCGGGCTGGGGTAATGGTACGGCCCAACTGCTGAGGAAACCAGACCCCCAGGCCGGGGTAATGGTATGGCCCAACTGCCGAGACAACCACCAGACCAGACCCCCAGGCTGGGGTAATGAGACGGCCCAACTCGAATGTGTTTTTAAAGACTGTAATGGGCAGATGGGTGGGGGACCCCTTCCAGGCCCCATAACTCGGAACCCCCTGCCCCAATAGTCACCAAACTTGGGGGTTCTTGCAAGAAGGGTCACCTGAAGCTACGCTGAATGTTTGGTGCCTCTACCTCCAAAAATGTCTCCCCCCAGAGCCACGGAAAGGTGTGAATGTGTTTTTAATGCCTTTATTCCAGTGGGCGATTTGGGGCGACCCCCATATCTTGGGACCCCCTGACCCAATCTTTACAAAACTTGGGGGTTCTTGCAAGAAAGGTCCCCTGAAGCTACACTGAAATTTTGGGACCTCTACCTCCAAACATGCCCCCCCAGAGCTGCGGAAAGGAGCAAATGAGTTTTTAATGCCTTTATGGTTATGCTGTTGATTCGGAACCCCCTAATTTGCCAAATTTATTCAGCAATCGCCCCGAACTCACCAAATTCTGCTTGTTGTTTTCCCGCCTTTTTTGAATTTAGTTCCATCCGAACTAGAAACCGCCGAATCGGGGAAAATTCGGCTGTTTTTGGTTCCGGACGAACCAAATCGATAGCCCTAGTTGAGGGGTACTTGGCCCAGGGCCGTTTAAGACCTGGAATCATCCCTGAATTTCAGTTATAAACCACACTGGCTTGTGCAAAAGTCGAATATCACTTCAAAGACCAAAAAGATTTCCAGGAAAATCTTGTTGTCTTTAAGGGGAGACTGGATTCCAATCTTGCTCTTCTGGCACACACAACCACAGCTACCCACCTCAAATTACTCACTTTTGCTTCTATTATCCATTATCAAAGAGCAACTGATTTAAATGCATGTTTGTTCATAGGAATAAAAAGTAATCTACATGAACTACTGTATATGTCATTTCCAAGGTGATTTTGCATGCTGAGAAATAGTGAAAGCTGCCGTTTTAAAAGAAGTTAGCATTCTATCTAGTCTACAGCCAGCTGTTGCAGCACAGTTATGGCGAGCTCTTCTCAGACTACATTACCTGCCACAACTGTTGATTTAGAAGCTTCCTTCTTCCTCCATCAGCCCTTGTTCTGTGTCTGAACTGGGATGTGTTCATGTCATGCAAGGCGTGTGCTACAGAATAAACAGCCTTGTAGATGCTGTAGCTATGGCCAGTCATCCTCATTTCAAAGACAGATGCAGGAAGAATGTCCAGCTTCTCCTCTCCAGTGCAGATTTGCCCTTCTTTGCTTACTGCTGTGGAATTGGGGAACGAACAGTGAAATATCTTTAGCCAGAAGGCCTCACTGAAACCATCTTCGATCTCCAAAGTAGGATTTCTCATCTGAAGAAATCTGTAGAACCCAAACACCTCCTCTGAGTGAAGTGCAAACGATAAGGCCCCATGAATGATGATGTCTATGTCCCAGTTTCTTTGGAAGGGCAGTGATGTGAAATCCATTTGGGCTGTCATAATCCAGACTTTGCCTTTTGATTGAACTGGCACATCCTCACATTCTGCAAACTGGTGCACCATCCTCAAAATGATTATTGTCTGAATTTCACCGTGAATGACCAGTGCAGTAGCAGAGCTAGCGATGGCAATCTTGTACATTTCTAGCCCCTTTTCTACAAGTTCAGTGATACCATCAGAAAAACTTATTACTTGTAATGTCTGTATGACATCAAAGCAGACACCCCTTTGGGAGAAAGAAAGAATGACATTCTGTATGAATTGTTCTATACTTTCAGCATCCAGATAAAACAACCCAATCCACATCCAGCTGAAATGCAACAGTAAGTGGAGAATCCCCTGATATTGATGGGCTGCATTTGGGAACATCCAGTGGGAGAAAGGAGACTGGCTTTTCTCAGTCACCACAGAAGCAGATCCATATGTTAGCTAAAGAAAACAAGAAAAATTAGTGACTCTGTATGTATATCAGTATATATTTTTTATTATGATTGGATTGGGAATGCATCATGATATCAGAAGAACTTCAGGATATTTACTACCAAAAAAATCTTTAGCACCAACAAAACATGATAAAGAAAAGAGAAATATGGATGAGCTGTTGATCTCCGTTGTTCAATGAATGCATCGTACCTGTGAAATCTTGTAAATGTTGAACACATTGGCCATGTGAAGATCTATGTCAGAAGTAGGGCCTCCTATGACAGCTACCAGATTTCTCTTTCCATCACACTTGTAATTAGGGATGAACCGATCCCTTGTAGATAGAAGATCCATTGATGCTTGATAGATCCTGTTTTGACTGAAATAGCTATTATAGATGTGGAAGCCCAGGGTGACGTTGGGCAAGATCTGTGGATTGTCATTGATCTCCTTTACAGCAAATGCCAAGGCCAGGATGTGCTGGTAATTGTGAGTCATTAATCTGCAATAAAATTAACATCCAGCATCAAACCACTCCTGCTTCCAAACACGATGTTAACTACACTTCAGTTTAATTTATCTTTCATCAATATATTGCAATGTAACAAGTTTTGTTTCAAATCCACAGAAAAGTCTATAAACATGGACACACAAATATGTACTTTTGACTGCTCTGAATGTAAGTCCTGAACTTTGGAAATTATTAGATAAGACATGCACTCATGTGTATGTAATCTAGATAAAAATGTAAGCCTTATTGTTCTTTATAGCATGAATTTGAAACTTTTCCTTTCTATGTATTTGAAAGATGAATACGAATATTGTATGAAAAAGTTCCTCATTTAATTGACTCATGACAATGTCAACAGTGGTAGAGTATTTTCTGTGAAATAGCCAAAGACACCCTGCTTTTTTCAGTGTACTGGCACTCTGAACTCAAAACATAGTTTCCCTCACGCGAGGAGCACCTCTGAATGACAGAGCAGGTGCAATTTAATATGCTATGGTTGGGGTTTCAGGAGTTAATCAGCTCTTTCACATACTCAAATCAGGCTTGGGAGGCAAGTGGCGAGAGAGATATTTGGGAATGTTATCTAGAAAGCTCGATGAGAAGGTTAGAACCCAAAGTTCTTACATGATATCATCAGATAGTTCCCGAGAAGGGTGTCTTCCAAACGTTATGCGTTCTGAAAAGATATAAATCTGAGAAATAATGCCAGCAATGATGAGGTCTCCTGACTGAAAGGACTTGTGAAAAAGAGGAACAGGGTCACCCATGGAACTCCTGGCAGCAGGAACCTCGCAGGCCAGTTGAGGTAGTAACACCAAAAGTATTGCAACATATGGCACCATCATTCATCAAAATCTTTTTTCTGTGCAGTTCAACTCTTCCACGATTTTACATCAGTAGCACAGCATTAGTGATGTGGCCAGTCACTGAAATCAGAACAACACAATAGAAAGCATCAGGAATTTGACTCATGGTATCGTTCCTACCTCTAGCACCATCTCTGGATAGCATGGGGGAATTTAATACTGTCATTTTTAGTTTGTAATTTTGCTAGTGACCACTGGATATCCCTATGGACTGGAAGAAAACAAAAGTAATCTTGGTTATTTCAGTAATTACAAGGGAGATAACCATTACTCAGAGTAATAGATCCTATACAAAATTGTCTTACAAAATGGCTTTATTATCGCCCTATGGGAGTTTTTATTCTCCACAGTGAAACAGCCAGAGGCAGTGATGTTCCATTGTGACTTAACAAATCTAGGCAATATTTAAATAGCGATTAGACATGTAGAGTACTTAAAGAAGACCAAAAGGTTTTATTGAAGTCTTTTAAGGAAAATTCAGATCAGGACATGAACAGAAGAACACAAGAAGAGCACTGATGCATCAGAACAGAGGTTTATTTAGTCTAGCATTCTGTCTCACACAGTGGCCTATCAGTTCCTCCAGAGATCCAACATGAGGGTAAAGAGGCCGAGGCCTTCCCCCAATGAGTACATAAGAATAGCACTGCTGGATCAGTGCAGTGGTCCATGTAGTCCAGTATCCTGTCTCACACAGTGGCCAAGCAGTTCATATGGAGGGCCAACAGGTCTCATATGGAGGGCCAACAGGCTGAGGCCTTCCCCTAAGAAGAACCTACGAGGGGCCCTGCTGGATCAGACCAGTGGTCCATCTAGTCCAGCATCCCGTTTCACACAATGGCCAACCAATTTTTCTGGAGATCCATCAAGAGGGTATAGAAGCTGAGGCCTTCTCCTGATGTTGCCTCCTGGCTCTGGTATTCAGGGCTTTACTGCTTTGGAATGTGGAGTCACCGGTCACTTTAGTCACCATAGCTTGTAGCCACCGATAGACCTATCTTTCATGAACTTGTCTTATCCCCTTTTAAATCTGTCCATGCCTGTGGACATTACTACATCCTTTGGCAGCAACTTCCACATTTTAATCACTTGTCTAAACAAATATTTCATTTTATCCATCCTGGATCTACTATCCATCAGCTTCATGGGATGTCCTCAAGTTCCAGCATTTGGGGAGAAGGAGAAAAAGTACTGTTGGCCAGCTCTGTTCACCCTATGAATAATTTTATAATCATTTTATCATGCCTCCATGCAATTGCATGGTTTTCTGCAGAGTGCAACCATATGAATTGGGTTGCCAGTTCCAGGTTGGGAAATACCAGGAAATTTTGGGGGTGGCACTTGAGCAGGGCAGGGTTTGGAGAGAGGAGGGGCTTCAATGCACAGAGTCCAATTGCCAAAGCAGCCATTTTTCTCCAAGTGAACTGATTTCATAGAATCATAGCGTTGGAAGGGACCACCAGGGTAATCTAGTCCGACCCCCTGCACAATGCAGGAAATCCACAACTACCTCCCCTCACACCCCCAGTGACCCCCACTACATGCCCGGAAGATGGCCAAGATTCCCTCCCTCTCATCATCGGCTTAAGGTTATAGAATCAGCATTGCTGACAGATGGCCATCTAACCTCTTTTTAAAACCTCCAGGGAAGGACAGCTTACCACCTCCCGAGGAAGCCTGTTCCACTGAGGAACCGCTCTAACGGTTAGAAAATTCTTCCTAATGTCTAGATGGAAACTCTTTTGATTTAATTTCTGGGTCAACAGAAAACAACTTGGCACCCTCCTCTATATGACAGTCCTTCAAGTACTTGAAGATGGTTATCATATCCCCTCTCAGTCTTCTCCTCTTCAGGCTAAACATACCCAGCTCCTTCAACCTTTCCTCATGATTTGGTCTCCATACCCCTCACCATCTTTGTTGCCCTCCTCTGGACATGTTCCAGCTTGTCTACATCACTTAAATTGCTGTGCCCAAAACTGAACACAGTACTCTAGATGAGGTCTAACCAGAGCAGAGTAAAGCAATACCAGCACTTTGCATGATCTGGACACTATACTTCTGTTGATGCAGCCCAAGATCACATTTGCCTTTTTAGCTACCACATCACACTGCTGACTCATGTTCAGTGTTTGGTCTACTAAGACCCCAAGATCCTTTTCGCGCACACTACTGCTCAGACAAGTTTCCCACATCCTATGATTATGCCTTTGGTTTTTTTACCTAAATGTAAAACTTTAAATTTATCTGTGTTGAATTGCATTTTATTAGTTTTAGCCCAGTTCTCCAGCCTGTCAAGATCATCTTGTATCCTGGCTCTGTCTTCTACCCTATTTGCTACCCCTCCCAATTTAGTATCATCTGCAAATTTAATAAGCATCCCCTCTATTCCTTCATCCAAATCATTTATAAAGATGTTGAACAACACAGGGCCCAGCACAGATCCCTGAGGAACTCCACTAGTCACTTCTCTCCAAGTGGATGAGGAACCATTAACAAGCACTCTTTGGGTGTGATCTGTCAACCAGTTATAGATCCACCTAACAATAATAGGATCTAAACCACATTTTCCCAATTTGTCAACTAGAATACTATGTGGAACCTTATCAAAAGCCTTACTGAAATCAAGATAAACTATGTCTACAGCATTCCCCTGATCCAGCAAGGTAGTAACTTTCTCAAAAAAGGAGATAAGATTAGCCTGACATGACTTGTTCTTGAGATACCCGTGCTGGCTCTTAGTGATCAGATCCATCCTTTCTAAACGCTCAAGGACGGACTGTTTGATTATTTGTTTGAAAACTTTTCCCGGTATCTCTGTTGCCTGGAGATCAGTTGCAATAGTGGGAGATCTCCAGCCACCACCTGGAGGTTGGCAACCCTACATATGAAGGAAGTGGATGCCTGCTCACCCCCCCCATAATCTACCACGATTGATGGACTCACATTCTAGCTGTATCTGAAGAAGAGAGCTGCGACTCACAAAACCTCATACCCTGACAGAAATTTTGTTAGTCTTTAAGGTGCAACTGGGCTCTTACTCTTTGCTGCTGCTACAAACAAACTAACATGGCTACCTATTGTGGTCTATCAGCCACAACCAATTTGTGCTAGTCCATACATCTTCCTCAGAGACCTCTACATGTCCTTTGATTGCTTCTTTGCTGTGCCACTTGAGTTGATGAAAATGTGACTCTTTCAAAGCAAAACCATTATATTGTCTTTCAGTTGGTGCACATTAGTCATTAAGTTGTTGTTGAATGTTTTCCCCGTAGTAAATGTCTCCTGCTATTCAAGTCTGGTCTCAGCAAAACGATGTAGCATTTGGGGGAAAAGATAAAACCTAATAACCCAGCACTGGAGGTCAAAATAGAGAAGACCTCCACAGCCACCCTCACAACAAAATTCCATAAATAATAGATACAATAAAATCAAGTTCATTTAAAACCTCAATTAAAAACAGTAATTTCCATCCCCATAAAGCATTAATAATAAAGTCAGCATGTGGCATTCATTTTGAAGTAAAGGGGCACATTAAGGCCTGGGAACAATTAATGTATGATATAACAAGTTTCCCACCACCCTTCTGTATTTCTTTATTCCAGTATCTATTGCATTGATTATTTCCCACTGGCTGTGCACCGTAGATCACAAGTAGGTGTGTGCATATTGATAAACCCGAACTGAAAATAAACCTGCAATTAGCCATTTTGGTAATTTTCAAGCTTAGGTTTACCAAACGCCAAAACCTGGGGGTCTTCCCGAAGCCAAATAAGCTACCTGCCTTTGCTCAGAGGCATGGCTCTGTGCTTTCTCCCCCTTTTTTAATCTTTTTTTTTTTAACTGGTTTTGTCAGGTAGGGATTGTGTAATCAGAGCCAACATGGTCTGCTCAGTCTTCCAACCACACATACATCACCATTCAGTGGGTTGATATGGATCAAACATAAGGGTTTTTAAGAAAATGGGGCTCACCAAGTCCCGTCCAAAGGCATCTTTTTAGTTGGATACCCTCCAACTAAAAAGATGCCTTCTTCAACTCCTGCTACCACCAGGCTTCCGAAGGAGATTTCTTCATCCCTGTCGATGAGCAATCTCCTTCAGGCAGCCCCCATGGTCGAGATTTCAGCTGGCACTGATCTCACCCCCTTCCCCTGAAAATCTGCTCTGAAACTGAAGGTTGCCCTGAGTAGAGGCTTCATTTCCCTGAACCATGACCATCTATTGAAATCAGATTTTTGATTACCACAAGAAAGGACTGTTCACAGGATGTCATTTGCCACCAAAAGAAATGTTTAACATACTTTATTTCTCTTGCATTTAAACCTTTTTCCTCAATTTGGAAGCTAATTTGCATGGGCATCATGCTATGCACACCAGATACGAATGGAGCCCCCAGATTTTGAGGTTCCAGGCTAGCAATCGGCTCTTTCTGCCAGTCCTCAGCAACACTGACCTTCTGAATCTGAAAACCAATGGACAGCTCGGCTCGCAAATGCCTGGAGGATAGGGGCGACCACTTTGCAGGCCCATAAAATTGGACCCCCTGATCCTAAGTTAACCAAACATTGGTGACCATCTAAGGAAAGTCCCTTGCAGTCACACTGCAAATTTGGGCTCTACCTCCAAAAAATGCACCCGAGCTTAAAAAGAATCCCCTTAGACTATAATGGATCTGAATTTTTCGGTAAACTGGGTAATAAGCCGAATGCCGATATTTACCCGCATGGGTATTCAGCTTAATCTGGGTTTACCAAAAAAAATAAAAAATCAGGCACAATAAACCCAAACTAGAAAAAAAATTGCACATCCCCATATGTTAGTCCAAATAGCACATGATGTTCCACAGGTTGACACGCAGCAGCAGGTGAGGAGCTGTGGCTCAATGGAAGAGCCTCTGCTTTGCATACAGAAGGTCCCAGGTTCATTCGTCAATGCCTTTCTCACTATTTCTGATCTCCTGTAAGAGACAATCCGCCTGCATTCCTTATCCTTTTCTGGTATGCATCCGCTTTCGCCGGGATTTTGTTCTACTTTGTCTCCAATGTGCTGAACATGTTTTACTTAAAGTTAAGCATAATAGTATCCACAGAATGTAGTTAAGAGAACAATGTATAGATAAGCAAGCTCTGGGATGCCGAAGAGCGACATACTTGAATGGTGAGAAAATACATGACCCTGATTGCTTGCTGTAACCTGCTGTAATTTGACGACACTCGACTGTATGAATCCCATTGGTTCTATAGAAATGTACTTGTTGATGTAAAATTGTCTATACGTTTTGGTTCAAACACAGAATGGTGTAAGTATCTTGGACTTGCTAGAGAACATGCACATGCCTTGATCATGTTGAATAATACATAATAAAAAGCTTGGTTCTACTCTTTAGACTGCTTGGTTATTTGGACCCCTTCAGCTGAACCCTACATCGAGTTTCCCCATCAGTTTACACTACAGCCTTTAATCTACTTCATTTTTCTTAGTGGTAGCCCCATGATCCCCAGCACTGACTTTTTGGGTAGTCAGAGTAGAGCTCTCCTCCCTCTATCTTCAGTCAAAAAAACCTGGTTCGATCCAGCCCATTGTCTTCCGATGGCTTCCCATTAGTCTTTAAGGTTGTTGTTGCTTTCAGTGCTTTCTCCATATTATCTGGTTCCTACTATTCAGGTCTGGCCTCAGAAAAATAATATAGCATTTGGGGGGAAAGATACAGCCTAGCAACCCAGCACTGGAGGCCAAAATAGAGAAGATCTCCACAGCTACCATGTATTTTCCCTTGGTGCTCAAATAGGTTGGAACAAAGGACAACCAAACACTGCAAAAGACCAACATGCTGAAAGTAATGAATTTGGCTTCATTAAAAGTGTCAGGTAACTTCCTGGCTAGGAAAGCCAGACTGAAACTGACAATGGCCAGGAAGCCCAGGAAGCCCAAGACACAATAAAACATGGTGACTGACCCTTCATTGCATTGCAGGACAATTGTTTCAGTCATTGAGTGAATGTCAAAATCTGGAAATGGAGGACATGTTGCCAGCCACACAGTGCATATAACAGCTTGTATAAGAGAGCTGAAAAGAACAATGAAGATGGCCAGTTGATTCCCCATCCATGTTCTCATTCTGGACCCTGGCTTGGTGGTCATGAAAACCAGAACCACAATGATAGTTTTGGCCAACACGCAAGAAACTGCCACTGAGAAGATGATGCCAAAAGTCATTTGTCGAAGGAGACAGGTCACCTTCCCAGGGTGGCCGATGAATAGCAAAGCACAGAGGAAGGAAAGCAGGAGGGAGATGAGGAGAGTGTAGGTCAGATTCCGGTTGTTGGCTTTGACTATGGGAGTGTCCCGGTGCTTAATGAAGATGCTAAGCACCCAAACTGTGATGAATGAAAAGGCAAGGGCAAAGATGCCCAAACTAATCCCCAAAGGTTCTTCATAAGACAAGTAGCTGATATCTTTTGGAAGGCAGTGATTCTGCTCGTTGTTTGGATAATGATCTTCTGCACATGGAAAACAGTAATCCATATCTGAAAAAATAGACCGCCATCTTTAACTCTTTGGTTCATATCAGCTTGTAAGGAATAATTTTGCCACATCATCAATGAGATATGCTAGGACAACAAAGAAATCCTTGACAATTTCTCTTGCACTTATATTTGCTAAGAGCTAAGAGAGCCCTAATGACCAAACTAAGGTAATACCTAAAGGTATATTCAGTCCTTTGATTTGATAAGCTGGTAGTTATGCAGTATCCATCTTGTTTGAATATGCTGTGATACAAATTTGAACCAGTCAAGTACGATTACATTCACAACAGCAAATATAAATTAGGGATTACATGCTCAGAGATTGCAAAGAATCTTGGTGAAGGGAACTATTTGAGATCCCTCCCAACAACAAAACTGAGAACTCTAGGCTTGTCTAACATCCCCTTCCCCCATTGTCCCATTCAACTGACTCCAAAGTGGTCTCAGCATTCTGTGCCTCATGGAACGCATTCATTCTCCTCATACTAGTTTGTGGTTATGGGATCCTTACTCATTTCCTCTTCTAGTATATGCACAACATCATATTTTTTCTGTACACATGTGAAGATATCCATGTTACTGTATTTTCTATGCGGTGGACATGTTTTGCTGCTTTCATTAACTTAACTTGATCCAGCCATCTAAGTAACAGGCTGGAGTCTTTTGGGGGAGGGGGTTTACATCTTATCCTCCCCAAATCTTCCCCTCTAAAAAAATGACTAAGTTCTCAAGCAGGTATAGATCTCCTTCTGACTACTTTTTTATCGGAGCTACTCTCAATATTCCAATCCTTCATATTCAGTTTTCATCCGTTTATTTGTTGCTTAAGTTACAAAGCCATACTTTTTGACAGACTTGGTGAGTCTCCTGAGTAGAAAGATGCCTCTATGTTGTCTGTGGGTTACTCAGTTGGGTGGCTTTCCTCATCCACACAGGGCCACCCAGTTTACCATTAAATATAGTAATAAGAATTGGATCGGGGATGTTTCATTGTAAAAGTTCCCCAAACCCAGCTGACAGGGTTTCCTTTGGTGCATGGCAAAAATGAAAAGAAGGATTTCTTCCCAAATCCCTGGCTAGTATTCCAAGTATCCTAAATTGACTACCACCTCATAAATGATTCCTCAAACAATAGCAAAATGAGTTTTTTTACCCATTGATATTCAATGTTCTGGATCACAGAAAGTAGTTTTGAGAAATGCGTTACCCCATGGGCCTTACCCTTCTTATTTGAAATTTTCCCTTCTGGGCATGGAAGGCAATCATAGCAGCAAAATGGCTTCCCTTCCTTCTTTCTCCTACTATAACCGGAATGACAGTTGTCATTGCACCGGGAAAGTGGGCAGGTCTGTTCTCAAATGAAAAAAAGACAGGTTAAGTCAGGAGTGTCAAACTCAATTGCTACAAGGTCCGGATATGACATAAATTTCATTTGGTCTGGCTGGGCCATGCCTCGCCAGCCAGATTAAAAGTGTGTGTGGCTTGGTGGACATGTCCTAAATTACAAATGTTCTGGAAAAAGATCCAACGAGAATTACAGACAATAACAAAAACGAAGATAACACTAGACCCTAAATACTATCTGCTTAGTATGGTCCCATCAAATCTGCCTTCGAGATTTCATGATGTTTTAAGTATGCTACAACGGCAGCCAGAGTGGTTCTGGCAAGAACCTGGAAGCAAACACAAATACCCGAAATCGAAGACTGGAAAGAAAAACTGCTAGACTACGCCAGTATGGCCAAAATGACTTTTATACTGAACCCTAATCATAATGAACTTACAGAACAATTTGACGAAAAGTGGGAATCATTCTACACTTATATGATCTCTAGCTAATCAAATGATTGACACATACTGAATAGTACTAGAATGAGTAATAGGCAATGTTTTATTTAATATGTTTCAACTATTCATTAAGTAATTTCTGGTCTTCAAACGGTGCAATATACTTTCAATGTGTAACAGGTAGATAGTCTGAATGATTTTTATATTTTTACAATTACATTTTTAGATATACTATATTGTATTTGATCAATACTCAGGCTTGTTATATGATATTGTACTCGACTAAGCTTATTTTTCTATTGAATCTGCTATATTGTTTTTGTGTATCAAACGATTTTTACCCTTCCCTTTTTTTTCCCTTTTGTATCCCCTAATTATAAAAATAAACCTTAAAAAAAAGTGTGTGGGTGGGTGGATGCCTTGGTTGGTTCATGGGCCAGATAAGAGCTCACAAGGGGCTGGATCCAGCCCGTGGGCCTTATGTTTGATACCACTGGGTTGGGAGATGATGGAATATTGGTGAGAGCCTGATGAGTAAAGCCATTAGTTCAGTTAGAGGGACAGTTAGAAGGAGCAGGAAGCATATGCCCACGAGTGGCAGATCAACAGTCTGATGCTGACTGGAAGAAAGACAACCTGTAATGAAAAATCCTGAATCCCTGAATGGAGTTATGGTTCAAAAGTTCAAATATGGAGAAACTTTGTAATCATCTACTTGAATCACTCTAATTTTTGTTAAGGCTTAAATAAAAGTCAAGTCCTTGTTCGTTTAATCCTGTGGACTGGATGGGTACAGTCCCTGGGATAGAAATTCAGTGTTTAAGTCCCAGCCCCAATAGCTCTGTGAAGTGTCTGAGTAAGGGGTGATTTGTAAGGGGACTGGGCTGCCTTGTCTGGTACTGTCTCTAGGATTGAGAGAGGGGACATGGTGTGGGAAAGGATAAGGGCAGTCTGTATATTAAAAAAGGAGAGAAGACTGGTGGCAGATGGCCTGAACTACCTGTATCCCTCAATCGGCGTTCAAGGGCTTTTGTTTAAAGTGTAGTACAAAATGGGTCACAACAATCTCAGAAATATTATACTGGAGTTTAGTGTGGCAGCAGGCAAGCAATGTGTAGCTGCTCAAAAAGTCAAATAGCTTGAGTTGTACGTATATTGGGGATGTGATAAAACTTTCACCACTGCTAAAATGCAGCTTGCATACAATAAGGTTCTCAGGCAAGTATGTGCATTGTGTCAAAGCTTCATCTATTGCAAAATATTCAAGTACAGTTTCCACAAAATTTCTGTTGTTTGATGGAATGGCCAGCACTAATTATTCTTTGTCATGTTATGTTTCACAATGTAGTTGTGTTTTCCCTGTTCTAGGGGCTTCTCAGTTATTAAACGAATCTATAAGGTATTGTGAGGATTCTCAGAAAAATCTGAATGATTGACATGTACAACATTTATTTACTCAGAAAAAAATGCTACAATTTTTTTTTCTAAATACGAGTGCATAGAATGATATAGCTTTAGAATCTCACTCTGGAAGGAATATGTGTCAGATAAAAATCTGAAACTTGAAATCATGGCCCTTGCCTAGTTCACAGAACACAGAGGTATTATAGCATCTGTTCTCAGACCCATTGGTTGTACACTGGAGAAATGGGTACGTGGACTACACTAAAGTGAATGCATTTTACCTGGTTGAACATGCTTGGCCACACAATGGCATCCTCACGAATGGTGAACAGCTTTTCTGAGTGAATGTTTGGGTCGATCCTTCCAACTTTGACTCTAACGAAGGACTGATTTGGGAATGTCACCCAGTTCAGAACATCAAATCCGCTGATTAATTCCCTATTTTGGTCAAATGCAACTCGTTCCTTGGCACTGTTGTTAAAGGAGACAGCTCTCAGAAATTTATGAACCTAATTTCAAAAGAAAACAAAATTTAGAAAGAGACAAATATGCATTTGTTGTATTTAAACCCAAAATGTTTTGATATTTGATTCCTATTTTAGTAAAAGACCCATGAAAACCTGTATGTTAGCTTGGAAAATGCACTTTTATACTGAAAGCAAGAAGCAGAGTCATGTGATTTCAGAGAAGACTTGCATGGTGAGCTACAAAGAAACTCCAGTTTGGGAAGAAAGCATTCTATCCAGCCTACAGCAGATTGTTGCAGCACAATTATGGTGAGCTCTTCTCAGACTACATTACCTGCCACAACTGTTGATTTACAAGCTGCCTTCTTCCTCCATCAGCCATCATTCTGTGTCTGAACTGGGATGTGTGCATGTCATGCAAGGCATGTGCCACAGCATAGGCAGCATTGTAGATGCTGTAGCTATGGCTAGTCATCCTCATTTCAAAGAGAGATGCAGGAAGAGTCTCCAACTTCTCCTCTCCAGTGCAGATTTCCCCATCCTTGATTTCTGTGGTGGAGCTGAGGAATGTACAGTGAAATACCTTTTGCCAAAAGGCCTTAATGAAACTATCTTTTATCTCCAAATTAGGATTTTTCATCTGAAGGAATCTGTAGAACCCAAATACCTCCTCTGAGTGTATTGCAAAGGATAAGGCCCCATGAATGATGACGTCTATGTCCCATTTTCTTTGGAAGGGAAGTGATGTGAAATCCATTTGGGCTGTCATAATCCAAACTTTGCCTTTTGATTGAATAGGTGCATCCTCACATTCTGCAATCTGGTGCAGTGTCCTCAAGCTCATGATTGTCTGAATTTCACCATGAACGACCAATGCAGTGGCAGAGCTTCCCATAGCCATCTTGTAGAACCCTAGCTCCTTTGCCAAAAATTCAGTGATTCCATCAGAAAAACTTATTCCTTGTAATGTCTGTATGAAATCAAAGCAGACACCAGTTTGAAAGAAAGAGGGAAGGATGCTCTGTATGAATTGTTCTACACTTTCAACAGCCAGATAAAACAACCCAATCCACACCCATCTGAAGTAAAGAAGTAAGTGGAGAATCCCATTGTATTGAAGGGCCACACTTGGGACCATCCAGTAGGAGAAAGGAGACTGGTTTTTCTCAGTCACAACTGAAGCAGATCCATACGTCAGCTAAGAGGAACATAAAACATTTTCACTTTGTCCATATGTTTCTGTCGACAGACAGACAGACAGACAGACAGACAGACAGACAGACAGACAGACAGACAGACAGACAGACAGACAGACAGACAGACAGATAGATAGATAGATAGATAGATAGATAGATAGATAGATAGATAGATAGATAGATAGATAGATATTTGATTCTGATTGGATAAGGAATGTATCAGGACATCGAAACAACATCAGTGAAAAATTAGCACCAAAGAAAACATGCAAAATCAAAGAGAAGTGAAGCTGTTCTGTTTACTTCCCATGCTCTAGGAATACATCTTACCTGTGGAATCTTGTAGATGTTCAACACATTTGCCATGTGGACATCAACATCAGAAGTAGGGCCTCCTATAACAGCTGCCAGATTTCCCATTGCATCACACTTGTAGTTAGGGATGAACTGGTCCTTTGTAGATAGAAGATCGACTGATGCTTGATAGATCCTGCTTGGACTGAAATAGCTATTATAGATATGGAAGCCCAGGGTGATGTTGGGCAAGATTTGTGGATTGTCATTGATCTCCTTCACAGCAAATGCCAAGGTCAAGATGTGCTGGTAGTTGTGAGTCATTAATCTGCAATGAAAATGTATATATGGCACCACAACATCCCGCATCCAAACATAATGTTAACTACATTTCAGTTTGATTTATCTTTTCATACATATATTGCACTATAGGGGAAGTGTTGGTTCCCATCCACAGAACAAACATTGGCACACAAATATGTAATTTTGACTTCTCTCAGCGTAAGCCCTGAACTATTAGACAGCACATGCACTCATGTTTATTTAAATCAAGTTAAAATCTAAACCCTATCTTGCTTAATAGAATGGATTTGGAACTTTCCCTTTCTCTCTATTTGAAAGATGAATAACTATGAAGATGAATAACTATAAAGATGAAAGATGAATGACTATTATATGGAAAGGTGAATCATTTCATTCATTCATGGCAGCGTCGCCATTGGTAGGGTATTTCTCTATATCAGGGGTGGGAAACCTTTTTTCCGCCAAGGGCCATTTGGATATTTATAACATCATTAGCCGACCAAGCCCCAAGCAGGCAGCTGCCCCAGATGACCCCCCCGTAGTGGCAAGCAGGCAGGCATCCAACCAGTGGTGCACTCACCCACCTGGTGGTTCAGGATGGTCTGTTGCACCAGCCAGGCGTAGCTGTCCAGCCACACGCCGGAGTTGCTCCTGCTCCGCATGGTCCTGGCTGGATTCTACAGCTGGCTCCTGCTACCTCCACCTGCAGGGATGTAATGAGGACACACTGGCTAAGAACTCACTCCCCCCCCCCCCACATTCTGGGCCTGCCTCCTTTAACCCTCCATTGTCGCCACTTCCATCCCCAGCCCTCTTGTAGTACAGAGGGAATGTGTTTGTCCATGGCCCGGGTAGGAAAGGGTTAACACAGTTTCTTGGGTGGTCCTAGCAGTTCCATAGCTAATGACTCTTCTTCAAGGGGGGGAAAAGGTTCCTTTTCTCAGCAAAACAAACTCACATCTGCCTTGAATACAGGCTATTCCTGTCCAAGAGAGAGGGTGGATCACCAGTCTTAGATCCTGTCTTAGATCACCAGTCTTAGACCTGCCAGGACTCACAAAGGGCCAGACCAAATGATTTTGTGGGCCTTAAATGGCCCCCACAAATGTTCCCCACCCCTGCTCTATGTCAAGAAAACACTGCATGTTGCAAGGTGTCAGGTCCAACTGGAGTCCTTGAGTTAGCAGGCTGCAGGCATGGGGAGTTATCTCCTGACTTTGGCTGGTCCTCTATTCTGGCAGGCTGTAGGCCCTGTGGTTGTTCCTGTGGGACTTCTGCCTGTGGATGTCCCTCTGTTCTGGCTTCTATTTCCCCTTCGTCAGAGAAGGTCTCTGCAGGCTGACTCATGACACTGTCCAAGAAGAAGCTTTTGAAGAAGAACCTACAGATTTAGAAAGTGAAGTGAAAGCTGCACTGAGAGCAATCGGGAGAGAAAAAAGCACCAGGAGCAGATGGGATATCAATAGAGGTATTCCAAGCCACAAAAACGGAGTCCATCAAAATCTTGACAAGAATATGCCAACAGATATGGAAAACAAAACAATGGCCACAGACTGGAAACAATCCATTTACATTCCAATTTCTAAGAAAGGAGACAGCAACCAATTCCTAAGAAAGGAGAAAGATTGCAGCAACTATCGGACCATCGCATTAATTTCTCACGCAAGTAAAGTGATGCTCAAAAACAGCAAAGGCTGTTACCATATATGGAATGAGAAATGCCTGATGTTCAAGCTGGTTTCAGAAAAGGAAGAGGCACTAGAGATCATATTGCGAATATACGTTGGATACTGGAGCATACGAGAGAATTTCAGAAGAAAATCAGCTTGTGTTTCATAGATTACAGCAAAGCTTTTGACTGTGTAGATTACGAAAAGCTATGGCTGGTTTTAAAGGAAATGGGGGTGTCTCTACATCTGATCGTTTTGATGTGCAACCTGTACTCTAGACAAGAGGCTACAGTTAGAACAGAATATGGAGACACAGAATGGTTTCCAATTGGCAAAGGTGTTAGACAAGGATGTATTTTATCTCCCTATCTCTTCAATCTATATGCAGAACATATAATTAGGAAAGCTGGATTAGATTTAGATGAAGATGGAGTGAAAATTGGAGGGAGGAACATTAACAATTTGAGATATGCCGGTGATACTACATTAATGGCAGAAAATAGCAAAGATTTGAAATGACTACGGCTGAAAGTTAAAAGAGAAAGTGCCAAAACAGGACTACAGCTGGACATCAAGAAGACAAAAGTAATGACTACAGGAGAATTACACAACTTTAAGGTTGACAATGAGGAAACTGAAATTGTTGAAGATTTTCTATTCCTCATATGGGGAAAAGAAAGGCATAGGATAGCTTATAATAATTTAATTGAATTAAAATAAACTGGAGGATTGGTTCTTCCAGATTTAAGAACATATTATGAAGCAGCTCGTTTTGGTTGGTTAAGGAATTGGATATTATTGGAGAATCCTAGATTATTAGAATTGGAAGGATTTAATATAAGATTTGGTTGGCATGCATACTTGTGGTATGACAAAGATAAAATAAATAAAGATTTTAATTCTCATGTTATTAGGAATAGTTTATTACAAATTTGGAAAAGATACAAAAGATGTTGGGAAGTTAAAACACCAGGATGAATTAATCCTATAGAAGCATATATGAAAAGGGGAATGCAGCTTAATTTAGATATAGGTAACTATAGGGATGTTATTGAGGATTGCGGGGATACTTGGATTCTTAAAACAAGAGAAGAACAAGATTGGAGATTGGTTTATGTATTATAAGTTAAAGGATATATTTAATAAAGATAAATTATTAGGGTTTAATAGAAATAAATCTAAATTGGAAGTAATATTAAATTTGGGTAATAAAGGTCAAATAACAAGGATGTATAAATTTATAATAGAAACAAATTTAGAGTAAGAGGATTAAACCAGTCATGATAAAATGGATGAGAGACTTGGGATATAATATTAATCTTGAGGTTTGGGAAAGATTATGGAAAACAGAATTTAAATTTACAATTACTAATGAAATAAGAGAGAATATGTACAAGATGTTTTATAGATGGTATATCACACCAGTGATGGTAAGTAAATTTAAGATGGGAAATTCTGATTTATGATGGAAATGTGGAACTGAAAAAGGAACCTTTATGCATGCTTGGTGGGTTTGTAAAAAAATTAAAAAATTCTGGAGAAAAGTAGTGAGGGAGACAAACAATTTGATTAGTAGCAAAGTAAATATGGACCCAGCTTTTTGTTTATTAGGAATTCCTAGAGAAAATATGAATAAGAATGATAGAGTCATATGCCAATATAGTTTTGCTGCAGCTAGGATGGTTATTGCTAAATCTTGGAAGCTGGTAAATAGACCTCTAATTAAGGACTGGAGGGGAAAACTATGGTTATATATGCGGATGGCTAAATTAACAGACTCCCTACAGGGGAAAGATATGGAAGATTTTAAAAATATTTTAAAATTTAAAAAATATGCATTCGCATATTGGGATAAACTGGCAAAAATGAATTTTATGTGTATAGTGAACAAGTTGTAGATTCAGTTTTGTAATTTTAATTAATGATAAAACGATTTATTAACAAACTGTTTAGACACTTCTCTGGAAGTTCAACACAGTGGTGGGAGGGTTTAAGGGTACATTGGTGGAGGGAGGTGGGAATATAATGGATAAGATAATTGTAATAAGAATGTATTAACTGTATGTTTGGTTAGTTTTTGTGAATTTCTTTATAGATATATTATTCTTATTATGTAGCTATCTATATTGTTATATTTTTCTTTCTTTTTTTATTTCCTCTGATGTTTGTATTTTGTATTTTGTTTTTGTTTTTCTGTTTGAAAATTTATTAAAAATCTTTAATAATAAAAAAAAAAGACTTTCTATTCCTTGGCTCCATCATCAACCAAAAGGGAGACTGCATGGGTTTCTCAAAAACAGGTCATGCCAAACTAATCTCATATCTTTTTTTGATAGAGTGACAAGTATGGTAGATGAAGGGAATGCTGTAGATGTAGTGTACCTTGATTTCAGTAAAGCCTTTGATAAAGTCCCCCATGATCTTCTTGAAACAAAGCTAGTAAAATGTGGGCTGGACACTGCTACTGTTAAGTGGATTGGTAACTGGTTGACCAACTGAACACAAAGGGTGCTCATTAATGGCACAACTTCACCCTGGAGAGGAGTGACTAGTGGGATACCACAGGGTCTGTCCTGGGCCGGTACTATTTAATATTTTTATTAATGATTTAGATGATGGAATAGAGAGCATGCTAATCAATTTTGCAGATGACACCAAGTTAGGAGGGGTAGTTAATACCCCGGAAGATAGGGTCAGAGTTCAGAATGACCTTGATAGACTGGAGAGCTGGGCCATAAGTAATAAAATGGATATCAATAGGGAGAAGTGTAAGGTACTTCACCCAGGCAGAAACAACATAAGGCACAGGTACAGGATGGGAGATAGTTGGCTTGACAACAGTAATGTGAAAGAGATCTGGGAGTCTTAGTGGACCACAAACTGAACATGAGTCAACAGTGTGATATGGCCGCTAAGAAGGCCAATGCAATTCTGGGCTGCATCAATGGGAGTATTGTGTCTAGATCAAGGGAAGTAATACTACCACTGTATTCTGCATTGGTCAGACCTCACTTGGAATACTGTGTCCAGTTTTGGGCTCCACAATTTAAGAAGGATGTTGACAAGTTGGAGCATATCCAGAGGAGGGCGACCAGAATGGTCAAAGGTCTGGAATCCATGCCCTATGAGGAGAGACTTAGGTAGTTGGGTTTGTTTAGTTTGGAGAAGAGAAGGTTGAGGGGAGACATGATAGCCATGTTTAAATATTTGAAGGGATGTCATGTTGATGAGGGAACTAGCTTGTTCTCTGTTGCTCCAGAGACTAGGACACGGAGTAGTGGATTTAAACTAATAGAAAAGCGATTCCACCTAAACATTAGGAAGAACTTTCTAATGGTGAGGGCTGTTCGATGGTGGAATGCACTGCCTTGGAGGGTGGTGAAGTCCCCATCTTTGGAGGTCTTTAAGCAGAGGCTGGATGGCCATCTGTCGGGAGTGCTTTGATTGTGGGATCCTGCATTGCGGGGCGAGGGTTGGGGTCACTGGGGATGTGGGGGGAGGTAGTTGTTAATTTCCTGCATTGTGCAGGGGGGTGGACTAGATGACCCTGGTGGTCCCTTCCAACTCTATGATTCTATGATTCTATAATTCTATGATTCTAAGAAATCAGAAGGAGATTGAGACTGGAAAGGGCAGCCATAAAGGAGCTAGAAAAGATTCTGAAGTGTAAGGACGTGTCACTGGCTACCAAGATTAAGTTAATTCATGCCATTATATTCCCTATTACTATGTATGGGTGTGAAAGCTGGACAATGAAGAAAGCTGGCAGGAAGAAAGTAGACTCCTTTGAAATGTGGTGTTGGAGGAATGTGTTACAGATACCATGGACTGCCAAAAAAACAAATCAGTGGGTTATAGATCAAATCAAGCCTGAACTGACCCTAGAAGCTAAAATGACTAAACTGAGGCTATCGTATTTTGGTCACATTATGAGAAGACAAGAGTCACTAGAAAAGACAGTCATGCTAGGAAAAGTTGAGGGCAGCAGGAAAAGAGGAAGACCCAATAAGAGATGGATTGACTCAATAAAGGAAGCAACAGCCCTCAATTTCCAAGACCTGAGCAAAAGATAGAACATTTTGGAGGACATTGATTCATAGGTTCACCATGAGTCGGAAGTGACTTGACGGCACTTAACACACACACACACACACAGCCCAAGATTACTTGCTTTTTTCAGAATTTTTCATAAGTGTTATGAAACTCGCAAGAAGTGATTTCCTTTGTGTGAGGGGCACCTCTGGATAACAGAGCAGGCTTGCTTAAATATGCAGTGGGTGGGTGGTTGGCAGTTCATCTGCCATTTTCCCATACTCTAATCAGGCTTGGGATGGAAACAGGGAAAGAGCTGCTATAGGCAAATATTATTGAAAGAGCTCAATGCTGAGGTTAAAACCCAAAGTTCTTACATGATATCATCGAAGAGTTCCTGAGAGGGGTGTCTTCCAAATGTCATGCGGTCAGAAAAGATATAAATCTGAGAAATAATGCCAGAGATGATGAGATCCCCTGACTGAAAGGACTGGTGAAATATAGGAACAGGATCACCCACTGAACACCTGGCAGCAGGAACCTTGCAGGCCATTTGAGGTAGAAATACCACTGCTGCTATCACAGCAGATGATACCATCATTCTTTCTGGATGCCAATTCAATTGTTCCCACAATTTCCTATCAAAGTTCCAAGTAGCAGAGCATTAATGGTACAGACAATCTCTTGGCTCACAGCACAGTGGAAAGCATCAGTAATTTGACTCACAGTCTCATCTGAATGGCACAGGGAACCTAATATTATCTGTCAGGTTTGGCTTGTAGCTTTGCTAGTGTCCACCGGAAATCCCTGTAGACTCTAAGAAAAAAAACAACAGAAGTAATGTTGGTGAATTTAATAATTACAAGATAATAATTACTCAGCGTCATACATCCTCAACAAGATGGCATAAGAAAATATTCTATCACATCACAGCAGGAGTTTTCTTCTCCTCAGCCAGAAACATGTTGATACTGTTTTACTGACCCACAGTTAGAGAAGGACACCCAAAATATTCAGCCTACTCATAGGGGCCAACAGTATAATTTCTCCCTTGAGTATTAAGAATAAAAAACAAAACAGATTACTTGAAGGAAGCATAGATTCAAAGATTTTCAAGGTCACGTTTGGAGGTTGAAAGTCATCATTTCATTAAACTTGTATACAGGTTTGGCTCTCACTATTTTTTTAACTCATTCTCAGCCTGTCCTCCCCCTTACTCCAACCCCTTCTCAAATACTTCAATCCAACCACAAACAGGACTGAGGAGTGCACCTTCGATCACAGGTATTAACATGGCAATGAAGAGGAATACATTAAAACATATAGGTCATCACTAGGGCTGCCAAGCTCCAGGAAATGGGATCACCTGCTATTACAACTGATCTCCAGCCAATAGAGATCAGTTCACCTGGAGAAAATAGCCGCATTGGCAATTGGACTCTATGGCATTGAAGCCCCTCCCCATACCACACCCTCTTCTATCAGCTGGAGATCAGTTGTCATAGCAGGAGACATCCAGCTAGTACCTGGAGCTTGGCAACCCTATCTGAACTCCTTTAAGGAAAATGAAGGTCAAGATGTGGTGGAGGTTCTGTCTGAACCCTACAGTGAGAGTTACATTCAATGTCCAAAGGCCCCTGATTCAGAATATAACATCTACTTGGAGTTGCTTGAATGCAACCGGGGCCACCTTCTGCAGTTTAAGGCTACCAACGCAACAAGAGAAGCTTTCATTGTTGCCACTCCTGCCTGCCCCTCCCTGGTCACATTGCTTCCTCTGCCCAGCTACTGTGGGGCAATGAGGTCCCTCGTGATTTAGCAGATGGGAGAGCAAGATGGGTGGTAATGAGAACCTGAGCAAGAGGGAGATGAGCTGGAGGAACTGTATCTGCTCCTGCTGTATCACAATGAATCATGTCTCAGATGAGGCAACTGGGTTTCAAGGTGGCCACCCTAAATTTCATCACACGAATGCATGCATTTCCCTTATCCCATTCTAAATGGTTCTTTCCTAGTGATACATCAAGGGTCCAGGTCCACATCTTTGCAGTGATGCACACTGTTTCACTTGGCCACCAAGGTAGCTCAGATTGACATGGTATATTATGCAGAGAATTGATGACGGGAAAATTCAAAAGTATGCCTATTCATCACTCAAAGTATCCATATTGATCAATTTAGTTTTCCAACATCTTTCTGAAATGCATTCATCAACGTAGAATGTGCATCTCCAAATCAGAAATAGTGATATGCAATTAGGCTTTTGATATTTCCATCCACCAGCCTAACATAGGTAAGGAGCTGAATACATACAGTGGCTCTGCAGATGCACTTTAACTATGTAAGTGTTTTATTGGTAATAGCCATGCTTCTATGGATTTGCTAGCTCTGCCCCGTCCGTCTTTTAAGTGAATGATATAAAACATTCTTGTTTTGCCATGGGTTGTAGGTGCTGTGATCACACTGCATATGTTGCCACCTTTCTTATGCCCACCATGAACTGACTATACCATCCTAAGCAGAGTTACTCCCTTCTAAGTCCATGAAGTCAAAGGGCATGTAGCTCTGTCCAGGATTGCAGTGTGAATACCCAGTTCCATGTGTTCATGGCTTAGCTAGGGTAGTGACGGAATACTACAATCCTTTCATTCTGACTTCAGGCCAGGCTGTGGGACAGGGGCAGCCCTGGTAGCTTTGGTGGATGACCTCCATCTGAATGTAGACAAAAGTCATGTTTCTTTGTTTCTCTAAAGCAGACTTATTCTGAATCACTGCTTGTCCACTATAAAGAAGGAGGAGGAGGAGTTGGTTTGTATACCTCGCTTTATTCTACCTTTAAAGAGTCTCAAAGCGTCTTACAATCACCTTCCCTTCTCCCCCCCTCCCCCACAACAGGCACCTTGTGAGGTAGGTGAGGGTGAGAAAGTTCGGAGAAAAGTCTGACTAGTCTACAGTAGGGACAGTGCCAGCATGGAAATTCTGGGACCAGTTTGGTCCATTCTTTTCTAAAAGTTTAAGGGAAGAGAGATGCCAACAAACAGTATTTATCCAAATTAGTTTAGCCCAGAATAAGGTCCCCTACCTGGACTCAGCTGATCAGACCACCTGGGTCCATGTTTCTGTAACATTGAGAATAGATTGTTTTAGTGCATTTTACATAGGTCAACACTCAAAGGCACCTGGGATGCCGAAGAGTGGCATACTTGGATGGCAGGAAAATACTTGATCCAGATTGCTTGTTGTAATCTGCTGTAATTTGATGACACTCTACTGTATGAATCCCATTGGTTCTGAAGCAGATCAATTGCTGTGATAAGTGGCTATGTTTCTAGATCTTGTATTTCACGAAAAATATGTTATCTTGCTTAACCAGCCACTTCAAGCAATGACACAACTTTGAATTGTGTCAGAATTCCTTTTTATTGTTAATGCTTCAATATAACTAATGAAAAAGTAAGGAACACATTAATATATATGTCAGGAGCAGGCCATGAGGATGGTATGCGGTAGTGCGATTGTGCTGCTTCCAGGTGCTGTTGTGTTATTCTGTCCAAGGCCAGTCTAAGCCCCGTGTTTAGTCTTCATAGATTCCCATACTGTGGGAATCGCCAAGTTCTCCTTCCTGCCTGTTGGAGGGCGGGGCTGCCTGGGTAACCAGTTATCTCCTTTTGCTCTTCCATATATGCTATGTACCTTGCCTTTGACCCTTACTAGTGTCCTTTTGAATATGGCTTCTGAAACCTGTCGATTCTACCCAATAAAACTGCTTTTGTGGATTGGTTGTCTGCTGAAGTCTGTTTAAGGGGGCCGCAGGACTAGAGTTACAATATATGAAATATATGAAAATGAAATTACATGAAAAAAACTAACAGATTCTAACAAATTATAACAGATCTGAATACAGCAATAAAAATACAGTGATACATACCCCTTAATTTGTGTCATGCCTGGAAAATTCTTTAGACAAACAGCATGCGGGCATGCCTGGCAAAGAATTTCCAACCTCTTACATTTTTGAATCTATCCCTATATAATTGACCCTTCCAGAGGTCAATTGTTTTGAGAACCAATGAAAAATTGTTACGAGAATCAGTAGATATTGTTTTGAAAATATTGGAATATTCTCAACCACATGCTGCCAGTGAACTACCCGCAGGTGGTGTACAATGGTGGCACTGCTAGCTGACACAATGGTCTTATTCCTATCTGCACCCACAACCACTGGGGAATGGACATACAGCAAGGTGGCCAAGTTTGCAGATGACACCCAGTTATTTAGGGTGGTTAAAACAAAATCAGACTGTGAAGAGCTCCAAAAGGATCTCTTCAAACTGGAGGAATGGACATTAAAATGACAAATGAGATTCAATGTGAGCAAGTGCAAGGTAATGCATATTGGAGCAAAAAATCCCAACTTCACATATACACTGATGGGATCTGTGCTGGCAGCAACAAACCAAGAAAGGGATCTTGGGGTGGTAGTAGATAGTTTGATGAAGAAGTTAACCCATTATTAGACGTGCTTATAGTGCATTCATATTTGACTTAAAAGCAAGGGAAAATGTTTAAAAAACCACAAAGGCAGATAAACTTGTTTTTCACTACTTGTTTGGCTATAGTCCCAGACTTCAACTGAGTATACAATGTCTGGGAACAGACATTGTATAATGTCTTGCTTTTGTTTTTCCAATAACTGACCTCGCTTTTGTTTTTCCAAAAACTTTCCAGGCTTCCTTTCTCATAAACATTTCACTTTCTCAGGCATCACTCTCCCATGCAGGCCCAAATTTGAAGTCTTAAATCTTCACTTGGAGTTTAAATCAATGCTGTAGTTTGTCAATCTCTATACTTTTAACCATAAATGTATGGAAAACCACAACAGTTCTATAGAAATGTACTTGTTGATGTAAAATTGTCTATATATTTTAGTTCCGACACAGAATGGTGTGAGTATCTTGGAGTCGCTAGAGAAAATGTACTTCCCTTGATTATTGTGAATAAAGGATAATAAAAAGCTTGCTTCTACTCTTTAGTCTGATTGGTAAATTGGACCCCTTCAGCTGAACCCTACATTGAGTTTCCCCATCAGTTTACACTATAACAATTCTATGACTTCATTTTTCTTAGTGGTAGCCCCATGATCCCCAGCACAGACTCTTTGGGTAGTCAGAGTAGAGCTCTCCTCCCTCTATCGTCAGTCAAAAAAGCTGGTTCGATCCAGCCCATTGTCTTCCGATGGCTGCACATTAGTCTTTAAGGTTGTTGTTGCTTACAGTGCTTTCTCCATATTATCTGGTTCCTACTATTCAGGTCTGGCCTCAGAAAAATAATATAGCATTTGGGGGGAAAGATACAGCCTAGCAACCCAGCACTGGAGGCCAAAATAGAGAAGATCTCCACAGCCACCATGTATTTTCCCTTGGTGCTCAAATAGGTTGGAACGAAGGACAACCAAACACTGCAAAAGACCAGCATGCTGAAAGTAATGAATTTGGCTTCATTAAAAGTGTCAGGTAACTTCCTGGCTAGGAAAGCCAGAGTGAAGCTGACAATTGCCAGGAAGCCCAGGAAGCCCAAGACACAATAAAACATGGTGACCGACCCTTCGTTACATTGCAGGACAATTGCTTCAGTCATTGAGTGCATGTCAACATCTGGGAATGGAGGACATGTTGCCAGCCAGACAGTGCATATAATGGCTTGTATAAGAGAGCTGAAAAGAACAATGAAGATGGCCAGTTGATTTCCCATCCATATTCTCATTCTGGACCCTGGCTTGGTGGTCATGAAAACCAGAACCACAATGATAGTTTTGGCCAACAAGCAAGAAACAGCTACTGAGAAGATGATGCCAAAAGTCATTTGTCGAAGGAGACAGGTCACCTTCCCAGGGTGGCCAATGAATAGCAAAGCACAGAGGAAGGAGAGCAGGAGGGAGATGAGGAGAGTGTAGGTCAGACACCGGTTGTTGGCTTTGACTATGGGAGTGTCCTGGTGCTTAATGAAGACCCTGAGCACCCAAACAGTGATGAACGAGAAGGCAAAGACAAAGATAGCCAAACTGACCCCCAAAGGTTCTTCATAAGACAAGTAGTTGATATCTTTTGGAAGGCAGTGGTTCTGCTCGTTGCTTGGATAATGATCTTCTGCACATGGAAAACAGTCATCCATGTCTGAAAAAGAAAATATTATTTTCATATGTGGAAACTCTGCATGGTGTACATCCAGTAGTAAACATTAATTTTTCAGGCCCCTCAGTGAAATTTGCTAGGACAACCTCTGAAAGGCATGCTTGTAACTTTCTCTTGCAATTATATTTGCCAAGAGCAAACAAAGCCTTAATGGCCAAGTGTGGTGTAGTGGTTAAGAGCAGTGGTTTGGAGCAGTAGACTCTGATCTGGAGAACCGGGTTTTATTCCCCACTCCTCTACATGAGTGGTGGAGGCTAATCTGGTGAACTGGATTTGATTCCCTACTCCTACACATGAAGCCACCTGGTTATTTGGGCTGATCACACTCGTTCAGCCCCACCTACCTCACAGGGTGTCTGTTGTGGGGAGCAGAAGGGAAGGTAATGTAAGCCAGCTGGATTCTTCTTTAAGTGGTGGAGAAAGTTGGCATATAAAAAACAACTCTTCTTCTTCTTCAAGGAAGATTATAATAGAAGGTAATACTTCCTCTTTGGATTTCATAAGTTGATAGTTATTAGGGGTGTGCAGCAAAAAGCATATCGGTTTTTTTTCAGTTGTGGATATATTGAAGCTAAAAATATCAGTTTTCTTGGTTTTTCAGTACTAGTATGGTATTTGGATCTGGGATTTTTCAGGCTTCTGATATTTTTCAGGTTTCTGATATTTTTATTCTCCATGCAGAATTTCTGGGGGTGGGTGGGCTGGGAGGTATTTTTAAAAGTACTGGCACCAAAATTGTGAGGCTCCTACTGGAGCCTGTCTTTTAAATAAACATCCAAATTTCAAGTAAATTGGACCAAGGGGTCCAATTTTATGGGCCCCTGAACAAAGTGCCTCCAGCAGTCGTCCATTGTTTCTTATGGAGGGGAAAATACTGCAAAATTGTAAAACCTGAGAATCTTCCTTCATAGGAACAGCCAATGTAACACCCAGGTTAATACCCCAGAATTAGAAACTATGTATCATCCAAGAATCTTGAACATCTACAACATGACCATAAACTATGTACAATGTAAGAATTGCAATGTAAAACATGTGAATCCACACCAAAAAAACCTACAAACCAACTCCAGCAAAGAACACACTTTTAAAAACAATAATAACACTTGAAAGTGACAAAATTCTACCTACTGTAGCCTGGAAAGCCAATACCAAACCCTGGGAGACACAGAAACACAAGGGGGGAGGGGAATGAGGGGAAAACATCCAAGGAGCCTGTAAACAACAGCTCCCGAAAATCCCAGTTAACCCCGATATTTCCATGATTTTTGGGGAGCCATTTTTTTTATATCCCAAAAATACTGAATATATCTGGGGTGGGGGTGAGCTATATGGTTATATGTGAACGCACATCCCAAGTAGTTATGACTGCCCCCATCTTGTTTGGATATGTTATTATACCTCCTGCTCACTCTCTGTAGCAGGGAGACCAGGACTCTTGCCTTGTTCCTAGGAAAACCATAAAGGTTTTGAAAATACTAGGGTGTTTGCCTCAAGGACTACTACCTCGGCTTCAACAGGATAAGTTCCAGTCAACATGGCTAAAGATGGTCCTTAATAAAATGGCCTGCCTGGGCCTTTCTCCACCTACCCTTTTAGCCATGGACGTAGACCAAGCATCAAGTTTCTTGAAGCAAAGGGTGGAAATCCGGGGAATTGTCTAAACAAGCTCCAGACAGCTTCCCTACTCTAGTAGGGGTTTTCTCCTTCCTTTTTCCACTTCTCTCTTTAGCTCTCCTTTCTTCACTATTTCTGCCTATGTCCCTCAAAGTGTCCCTCAAAGAAGCATCAGTTTTAAATATATTTGTATTAAAAATTGGAAAGTCTGACATAAACATCAGTGCAACTTGTTAATTTTCTCTGGTGTATGGCAAAAACTAAAAGAGGTATTTTTACCTAACCTGGATGTCCCAGGCTAGCCAAATCTCACCAGATCTCACAAGCTAAGTAGGGGTGGGAGACCACTAAGGAAGTCCAGGGCTGCTACATAGAGGCAGGCAATGGCAAACCATCGTTGTTCATCTCTTGCCTTGAAAACCCAATTAGGTTAACATAAGTTGGCACTTTGCACCGCCATTTGTTGCCAAAACACTGGCAAATTTTTCAAGTATTCCAAATCAGCTGCCACCACCCAAATGACTCTTCAGATTATATCAAACTTAGTGCCTATACCCACTGTTGTCCAGCAATGATGTGATGCATCCCAGAAAGTATTTTTGAAAAATTCTTTACACCACATTTCTTACCCTTCTTATTTGAAATCTTCCCTTCTGGACATGGAAGGCAATCATAGCAGCAAAACGGTTTTCCTTCCTTCTTTTTCCTGTTATAACCAGAATGGCACTTCTCATTGCACTGAGAAAGGGGTGGTGTCTGTCCACAAAGGAAAGAAGATAATGTTCTCAGAAATTATGTTTTAGGTTTTAGTATGGCAGAAGACAAGCCTTGTGCAGCAGCTCAAAAAATACAACATTTTGACTTCTGGGAATACTTGGGATTCAATGATGTGATGGAACTTTCACCACTGCTGAAATCCAGATTTCAGACAATGAGGCTCTCAGGCAAGTATGTCAGGTCCTAGACCAAAACCTTATCTGTTGCAAGATAGTCAAGTTCGGGATGTTGAATTAAAAAAAATTTGGTATAGTTCGGATTCGGCCGAATTCGGCCCGTTTAGATTCGGGATATGACGAAGTCCGAACTCCCCCACTTCGGATCCGTTCAATTCGGCGGGATTTCAAAGTTCGGGAAAAAAATTCGGCCGAATAAAGCCATTAAAAACACAACCGCGCCTTTCCGCGGCTCTGGGGGGGCATTTTTGGGGTTAGAGGTCCCAAACTTTCAGCGGAGCTTCAAAGGACTCTTCTTGCCAGACCCCCCAAGTTTTGTAAAGATTGGGTCGGGGGGGGGCTGAGATATGGGCTCCGAAAGGGGTCCCCCCCACCCTTAATGTGCATCTCTGAGCAGAGCTTGCCGCCCACGCACAAAGCTCCCAGCCCCGACAAACAGCTGAGAAGTTTGCAAAGCAACCCAGCTGCAAAGCAACACAAACAAGTAAAGCAACACCTTTGCAACTGTGCAAAGCATGGAAAGGGACAGAGGCAGCTAGCTATGCATAAGGAGCAGGAGGGGGTGGAATTTCCCCTTTTGCATCGGACTCGGGACCAGGCAAATGCATTCTTTAAGTCACCATTTGAAAATCAGTTTTGAGCAAGGATCAAAATAGACCTAACCAATCTTATGAATGAGGGAAAACCTGAGGATACACAACTGAAGCCCCCCCTCAAACCAGGGAGAGAGAGACTCGAGGGGGCACACACACACCCAGGCAGAATGGGCAAAAGCCCCCTTTGGCTTCCCCCCCCCACCCACAGAAACTGCTCCCTCCCCACACACACACAGACTCTGCTTTCCCCACACACACACACACACACACACAGAGGAGAAAAAGTATAGATTAAAGCCCCCAAAGGGGTCTTACTGTGGCTGTCTTCTGTTCCATTAGGAGGGGCTGGGAGGAGGACTGGGTAATCCAAGACGATTCCATTTAAGCACGGGACGTTTTGCTCTGGAGATGCATACAGGGTGATCCATTCATCCCAATAGGGAAAAGGGGAAAGGGGAAAGCCCATATCTTGGGGGGCCCTGACCCAATGTTTACAAAACTTGGGGGGGTCTCTTAAGAAGCCTTGTCTGAAGCTCCACTGAAAGTTTGGGGTCTGTATCCCCCAAAATGCGCCCCCTGCAGCCACAGAAAGAGAAAAGGGGGGAGCCGATATTTCTGCCCCCACTGAACCCATCTTTACAAAACTTGGGGGGTCTCTTAAGAAGGCTTGTCTGAAGATATCTTGAAAGTTTTGGGGCTGCACCCCCAAAAAAGCGCCCCCTGCAGCCACGGAAATGGAAAAGGGGGGAGGGAAAAGGGGTGGAGCCCATATCTTGGGACCCCCTGACCCAATATTCACAAAACTTGGGGGGTCTCTTAAGAAGGCTTGTCTAAAGCTCCGCTGAAAGTTTGGGGTCTGTACCCCAAAAAATGTGCCCCCTGCAGCCTCAGAAAGGAGCGAATGTGCACAAGCACCCACACACACACACACGAGGATTTCTCTCACTCTCTCTCTCTCCCCGGCCGGGCCGCACATCAGCTGATTCCTCCAGTATTCAATCCTGACTGATTGGCCAGAAGAAGACCCAGCTTGGCCACCAATTGGCCGGGGGAGGAGAATGCTGCTTACTGACGGTTATGCTGCTTACTGACGGCCCGAATTTACCGGATTTATTCATGAACTCCCGAACTCGCTGAATTCGGGGGGCCCTTTTCCTGCCATTTTTGAGTTCGGTTCGTCCCGAACTAAAAACCGCTGAATCAGGGGAAATTCGGCTGTTTTTCAGTTCAGGCCAAACCGAATCAACAGCCCTAAGTCAAGTACAGTTTGCACAAAATTCTTTGTTGTTTGATGCAGCTGTCAAATTATGTTCTTATGTTTCTTACACTGCAATCCTGAAGGGGGGGGATGAAGCTCCTTAGAATCCAGCATGACCCCATGCTAGCATAAGTGCCCATTTAATCCATGATAAGGGCACTTATACTGTCACAAGTTGCATCCACACCAACACGGGGATACCATGCCGCAGTTCAGGGCTCAGGCACCATTCCAGCAGCACAAGCCCCCACGCTGGCATCCTGGGAGGCATTCCCAGGGCATTCCTGGGGGTAGAGCTGCCTTTAGGCATCTTCCTTACCCCCTTTGTCCAGGGAATGCAGCAGCATATCTACAAAATATTTTTGGTGCCGTAGCCTCGTAGTTTTCAGTGGGGGTATTTTCCTTATTTTATATTGTAAATTCATTTAATTTTATTTTCAGCTGGCTAAATGCCCCCCTTCAGCAATGGGTTGCCCTTCTTCATGCTATGTTTCAAAAAGTAAGTGTTGTTGTTGTTTGCTCTATGGTCTTCTCAGTTGTTAAGCATATTTGTTGGATATTGTGAGAGTTCTCAGAAAAATCGGAATGACTGACATATCCTATACATGTTTACTCAGAAAAATGCCATAGAATCCTCCTAGACATCAGTGCATATAATTATATAGCTTTAGAATCTAACTCTCAAAGGTATAATACATGCCAGATAAAGATCTGGAGAATTAAGTCATGGCCATTTAGTTCATATAACACAGAGGTATTACAGCATCTGTACTCAGACCCATTGGTTGTACACTAGAGAAATGCGTACACAGACTACATTAAAGTGCATGGATTCTACCTGGTTGAACTTGCTGGGCCACACAATGGCATCCTCACGAATGATGAACAGGTTCTCTGAGTGAATGTCTGGGTCTATCCTTCCAACTCTGACTCTAAGAAAAGACTGATTTGGGAACGTGACCCAGTTCAGAACATCAAATCCACCCACTAATTCCCCATTTTGGTCAAAGGAAACATGTTCCATGGCAGTGTTGTTAAAGGAGACAGCTCTTAGGAATTGTTGAAGCTACATTCAAAACAAAACAAACAAAACAGAATTTGTAAGATAATTCAACGGAGGGCAAATATGCATTGCTTTTATTTGGGTCCTTTTTCTTCTTTCAAGAGTCCATGACAGAGTTCATGATTTGTGGCAGGGCCCACTGCCATGGAGCCCTTCAACCACATGCTGCCAGGGAACCATCCACAGGTGGTATACAGTGGTGGCACTGCTAGCTGACACAGTGGTCTTATTCCTATCTGCACCCACCACCCAGCACCACTAGGGAAAGGACATACAGCGAGGTGGCCAAGTTTGCAGATGACACCAATTATTTAGGGTGGTTAAAACAAAATCAGACTGTGAAGAGCTCCAAAGGATCTCTTCAAACTGGAGGAATGGGCATTAAAATGGCAAATGAGATTCAATGTGAGCAAGTGCAAAGTAATGCATATTGGGGCAAAAAATCTCAGCTTTTTAACACAATTTGTATGGGATAAAATCTCACAGGAACAGAAAGAATTATTAGATGCAGAAATAACATTAGAGGAGTTAAAATCAGTAATAAAGAAAAGTAAATTAAACAAAGCACCAGGAGAAGATGGCTTCACAAATCTTTATTACAAAACTTTTATGGATCAACTATCACCAAATTTATTGAGAGTTATGAATAATTGTATACAGGGAGGATCCATTCCAAATACCTGGAAGAAAGCAAATATAGTTTTAATACCTAAACCAAACGCTGATTTAATGGAAGTTAAAAACTATAGACCAATATCATTATTAAACAATGATTATAAAATGTTTGTGATGATTTTAGCGAATAGATTGAAGAAAATTCTTAATAGTATTATACATGAAGACCAAGCAGGATTCCTTCCGGGGAGGTTAATCAATCAAAATGTTAGAGTTGTGTTAGACTTACTAGAATATGCAGAATTTGATAATACACCTTTTGCAATGATATTTTTAGATGCAGAAAAAGCGTTTGACAATGTAAATTGGAATTTTATGAGGAAAGTGTTAGAATATATGGGTTTTGGTGATAAATTTCAAAAGGTTATTGGAAATATTTATACTTGTCAAACTGCTAAGCTAATAATTAATGGAGAATTATCATCACAATTTGAAATACAAAAGGGCACCAGACAAGGGTGCCCTCTTTCACCACTGTTGTTTATTATTATTTTAGAGGTATTGATGAGAAAAATTAGAATGAATGCAGAGATTGTAGGTTATAAAATAGGGAGAAATCATTATAAAGTTAAGGCATATGCAGATGATTTAGTGTGTTTTTTAACTGATCCTATTACTCAGATAGCTGAATGGAGCAAAATGATTGAGGTTTACGGAAAACTTGCAGGCTTTAAAATAAACAAAAATAAAACTAAAATATTGGTCAAAAATATTACACTCTTGCAGCAGCAGGAATTAGCGAGAGTAACAGGTTTTGGTATAGAACATAAAGTAAAATATCTGGGAATATGGTTAACTCCTAACAACTTTAACCTATTTAAAAATAATTATGAAAAAACATGGCAACAAATAAATACCGATTTGACAAATTGGGAAAAAATACCCTTATCATTGTGGGGTAGAGTATCGGTGATTAAAATGATGGTATTACCCAGGATGCTTTTTTTATTTCAAAATTTACCGATTATTAAGGGGTTCAAAGTTTTTAAAATTTGGAAGAAGGATATTCAAAAATTTTTGTGGGGAAAAGGAAAACATAGAATAGCGTATAAAAATTTGATTCAATTAAGAGAAACAGGAGGATTAGGTTTACCTGACTTGCAACAATATTATGAGGCTTCCTGCTTTCTCTGGTTAAAAACCTGGATTAAATTAGAAAATTATCGATTATTAGAGTTAGAAGGGTATAATCTTCGATATGGCTGGCATGCATATCTGTGGTATGAAAAGGAAAAGGTAAACAGAGATTTTAAAATTCATATTATTAGAGCTGGGTTATTTCAAATTTGGACAAAATATAAGAAGACTTTAGAAAATACGACCCCGGGGTGGATTAATCCAATAGAAGCTTATATGAAGAGGGGAAAACAATTAAACTTAGATATAGAGATATATAGGGGTATTATTGAATGGAAGGAGAGTAAATGGGCTTTAAAAAGCAGGGAAGAGTTAAATATAAAAGACTGGTTTTTATATTATAAACTACAAGATATTTTTAATAAAGATAGTAAACTTGGATTCAGTAAAAATAAATCCGAGTTAGAAAAGATATTAGATAAAGGAAATAAAGGATTGATTGGTAGGATGTATAAATTATTGATGACTATTAATTTAGAACAAGAAAGAATTAAACCAGTCATGATCAAATGGATGCAGGATTTAGGATTCAATATAGACCTGGATAAATGGGAAAATTTATGGAAGAGGGAGTTTAAATTTACAATAACTAATGAAATTAGAGAAAATCTCTATAAAATGTTTTATAGATGGCATATAACCCCATTTATGATATCCAAAATGAACAGTCAAGATAAAGGAATCTGTTGGAAATGTGGAAAAGAAAGAGGAACTTATATGCATGTCTGGTGGACTTGTAAAAAAATCAAAAATTTTTGGAAAAAAATAATAAAAGAAACAAATAATTTGATTAATAGTAAAGTGAAAAGAAAACCATTATTTTGTTTATTGGGAATACCCACAAACGATATTCATGATCGGGATAGGATTATTTGTCAATATAGTTTTGCTGCTGCAAGGATTGTGATAGCGAGAGTATGGAAACAAACAAGTAAACCCTCAATTACAGAATGGAGAGAGAAAGTGTGGTTATATATGAGGATGGCCAGATTAACAGAAATTCTGCATGGAAATGATTTGGAAGAATTTAAGTTAACATGGTTTAAGGCTACCTCATATTGGGATAAGTTGGCAAAAATGGATTTTACTTTGTTATTTAGTGAGCTATAGAAAATTATTCTTTAAGCAATATTAGAATTTAGATAAATAAATAAAGCTACCGGACACTTCTATGGAAGTCATGGTGATGGGTCACTTTTGGTGGGTGGGGGGAAAGGGTATTTTTCTTTTGATGAATGTATTAAAAAATGAAATGTATTCAATATGTTATGTGAATACCCTTTTATATCTATATATGTATTTTTTTTCTTTCTTTTTTTCTTGTTTCTTTTTTCTTTTCTTTTTTTTTATATTGTAAAATTCAATAAAAAATTATAAAAAAAAAAAAAAAAAATCTCAGCTTCACATATACACTCACCCCTATAGAGCAATCCAGCACCTTCAAATATCTAGGGATAACGTTCAACGAAACTATAACCTGGAGGGCTCATTTGGCAATTACCAGAGCCACAGTCTTAAGATCCATAGGGGCTATTCTGAAATTTTATTATACAAAAGGAGGATTCTTAATTGACCCAGCTCTGAAACTATATCAAAGTAAGTCAGTTCCCCAACTTTTGTATGGTGTAGAGGTTTGGGGTTGGAAGGATAGTCTGGTCACAAAGCTGGAAACTATTCCAGCTTCTTGAGGAGAATTCTAGCCTTACCCAGAGGCACCCCTGCAGCCCTGATGCCAGCAGAACTAGGTCTGCCCTGCCCTCAATCAGGGCCCATGTTCATTTAGCCCCATTAAGATTTTGGAGAAAGCAAAGCAGTAACACCACCAACTTACACGGCAGGCAGTGTTTTAAATTGATGGTGCAAAATGATGCGGACAAGTTAGCCTGCTATAACAACATCCTGCATTGCTACTCCATATCAAATGACACCCAGGCTGTCCCCATAGCACGTACCAACATTCGGGATTGGGTGTTTAAATGTGATGCTGCATCAGACAGGCAATCAATCTCCCAGTCGAAATTCTCACCATGGTTTAAACAGTTTAAAAGGTATCATGTCAGAACTTCATACCTGGTCAGTATCCCCTTCGATAACCTCAGAATAGCTTTTACCTCTCTCCGGTTTCAAACCATGCCAACAGCTTGGATAGCTGGACGTTACTCCCGAACACCATGGGCCTCTTGCCTATGTATTTGTGGAGCCGCTCCAGAGGACCTAATTCATTACACCTTATTCTGTCCTCTTTACACAGAGCCCAGATCTAAACTTCTCAGAGCATTCCTAAAGGGCCTAAAAAATTTTCCAGATCCAGAGAAGCTGCTCTTTCTCCTATCACACGCCAATCCTGCTGTTTCCTACAAAGTTTCACTCTTAGCTTTAGCAGCCAAGAAAATCCAAGCTAAAGCTGTTTTTAATCAGGGAATTTAACAAATTTAATTACTAGCTTCTTGGGGGTCAGACTGTTCTAATGTTATTTCAGTGTTATTTTATGTTACTTTAATGTTATTTTAATGATTTGTATGATAGATTGTGATGGCCTTCGGCCACAAACAATAAACGTTATCACTATCACTATCATATACACTGATGGAATCTGTGCTGGCAGTGACAGGCCAAGAAAGGGATCTTGGGGTGGTGATAGATAGCTCAATGAATAGGTTAACCCAGTGTGTAGCTGCTGTGAAAAAGGCAATTTCCATGCTGGCCATAACTGGATGAGGAATAGAGAATAAAACTGCTGCTATCATACTGCCCTTGTACAAATCTATGGTGAGACTATACTTGGAATACTGTGTACCGTTCCGGTCACCACTCCTAAAAAAGGATATTGACAAGTTTGAGAAGGTGCAGAAAAGAGCAACCAAAATGATCAGAGGACTAGAGCCACTACCCTTTGAGGAGCAGTTAATATGCTTAAGGCTGTTTAGCTTGGAAAGGAGGAGGTTAAGGGGAGACATGATAGAGGTCTATAAAATTATGCATGGTATTGAGAGAGTGGACAGGGAGAAGGTTTTCTCCCTCTCTCATAATACTAGAACGTGGGGTCATCTGCTGAAGCTGGAGGGTGAAAAATTCAAAACTGATAAAAGGAAGTATTTCTTCACACAACACATAGTTACGTTGTGGAACTCCCTGCCCCAGGATGTGGTGATGGCTGCCCACTTGGAAGGCTTTAAGAGGGGAGTGGACATGTTCATGGAGGAGAGGGCTATTCATGGCTACTAGTCAAAATGAATACTAGTCATGATGCATACCTATTCTCTGTAGGATCAGAGGAGCATGCCTATTATATTAGGTGCTGTGGAACACAGACAGGATAATGCTGCTGCAGTTGTCTTGTGTGTTTCCTAGAGGCACCTGGTTGGCCACTGTGGGAACAGACTGCTGGGCTTGATAGACCTTGGTCTGATCCAGCATGGCCTTTCTTATGTTCTTATGTTCACCCAGCACCATTGGGAAAAGGACATACGATCAGTAGAATGCCTCACAAACAAGCAGGGGAATGAAGGACACACAGGCAGGTTAGGATGTGGGTGGATTGGAAGAAAGTCATGATTGAGAGTCCTGGTGGTGGTCAGAGAGGGGGTCCTGGGCACTTGGCCCAGGGCCCTTAAAGACCTGGGGCCATCCCTGAATTTCAGTTATAAACCACACTGGCTTGTGCAAATGTTGAAAGCACTTCAAAGACCAAAAAGATTTCCAGGAAATCCTGAAAAACTTGTTGCTTTAAGGGGCAACTGGATTACAGTCTCGCTTTTCTACTGTAGACCACCGTGGCTACCCACCTGAAATTACTCACTTTTGCTTCTATTATCCATTATCAAAGTGCAACTCATTTAAATGCATGTTTGTTCATAGGAATGAAAAGTAACCTGCATGAACTATATGTCGTTTCAGAGTTGATTTTGCCTGCTGGTAAATAACGAAAGCTGCTGTTCTGAAGGGAGTAAGTATTCTACTTGATCTACAGCAGGTTATTGAGTAACTGTTAAGGTAAGCTCTTCTTGGACTATGTTACCTGCCACAACTGCCAATTCAAAAGCTGTCTTCTTCCTCCATCAGCCATCGTTCTGTGTCTGAACTGGGATATGTGCATGACATGCAAAGCATGTGCCACAGAATAGACAGCATTGTAGATGCTGTAGCTATGGCCGGTCATCCGCATTTCAAAGACAGATGCTGGAAGCGTCTCCAACTTCTCCTCTCCAGTGCAGACCTGCCCCTCTTTGCTTACTGCTGTGGAATCGGGGAATGAACATTGAAATGCCTTTTGCCAGAAGGCCTTAATGAAACCATCTTCTATCTCCAAATTAGGATTTTCCATTTGAAGAAATCTGTAGAATCCAAACAACTCCTCTGAGTGAAGTGCAAACGATAAGGCCCCATGAATGATGATGTCTGTGTCCCAATTTCTTTGGAAGGGAAGTGATGTGAACTCCATCTGGGCTGTCATAATCCAAACTTTACCTTTTGATTGAATTGGTGCATCCTCACATTCTGCAAATTGGTGCATCGTCCTCAAGCTGATTATTGTCTGAATTTCACCATGAATGACCATTGCAGTAGCAGAGCTTGCAACAGCAGTCTTGTACATTTCTAGTCCCTTTTCTACAAGTTCAGTGATACCATCAGAAAAACATATTGCTTGTAATGACTGTATGACATCAAAGCAGACACCCCTTTGGGAGAAAGAAAGAACAACATTCTGTATGAATTCTTCTATGCTTTCAGCTTCCAGATAAAACAATCCAATCCACATCCAGCTAAAATGCAGCAGTAAGTGGAGAATCCCCTGATATTGATGGGCTGCATTTGGAAACATCCAGTGGGAGAAAGGGGACTGGCTTTTCTCAGTCACCACAGAAGTAGATCCATATATTAGCTAAAGAAAACAAGAAAAATTAGTGACTCTTTCCATATATCAATATACATTTTATTCTGATTGGACTGGGATCATGATATCAGGAGAACTTCAGTGAAAATGAGGATATTTACTACCAAACAAAAATCTAGCACCAAACAAAACATGATAAAGAGAAGAGAAATAAGGATGACCTATTGATCTCCATTGTTCTATGAATGCATTGTACCTGTGGAATCTTGTAAATGTTAAACACATCGGCCATGTGGAGATCTATGTCAGAAGTAGGGCCTCCTATGACAGCTACCAGATTTCTCTTTGCATCACACTTGTAGTTAGGGATGAACCGGTCCCTTGTAGACAGAAGATCCATTGATGCTTGATAGATCCTGATTGAACTGAAATAGCTATTATAGATGTGGAAACCCAGGGTGATGTTGGGCAAGATCTGTGGATTGTCATTCAACTCCTTTACAGCAAATGCCAAAGCTAGGATGTGCTGGTAATTGTGAGTCATTAATCTGCAATGAAATTAACATGCAGCATCAAAACACTCCTACTTCCAAACACGATGTTAACTACACTTCCTTTTAATTTATCTTTCATAAATATATTACACTATAACAGAGGTTTTGGTTCAACTCCACAGAAAAGTCAACAAACCTGGGCACACAAATATGTACTTTTGACTTCTCTGAATATAAGCCCTAAACTTTGGAAATTGTTAGATAGAACATGCAGTCATGTGTATATAATTCAGGTTAAAATATAAGCCTTACATTTATTTCTTATATTTCTTTTTAGCATGGATTTGAAACTTTTCTTTTCTATGTATTTGAAAGATGAATGAGAATATTATATGAAAAGGTTCTTCATTTCATTCAATCATGACGATGTCAACAGTGATAGAGTATTTCTCTGTGTTAAGAAAAAAGAAGTTGGCTATTTATGTAGCCCAAGGGTGCTTGCTTTTTGTCAGCGTACTGGCACTCTGAACTCAAGACGTAATTTGCTTCATGCAAGGGGCACATCTGAATCACAGAGCAGGGACAATTTACTATGCTATGGTTGGGGTGTCTATCTATCTATCTATCTACCTACCTACCTACCTACCTATCTATCTATCTATCACTGCTCATACAGCCTTTAGCAGAAAACAACATAAAATGCCTTACTTAGTGCTATTCTTCTGATATTTAATTATTGCCCCTATAATTTTTGCTACAGAGCAATAGAATAATTTATATCTGATAATAGCCACGTCACCTGTGCCCTTGTACCACCAGATGTCTTGTTGGACATTTTCATTTTTTTTAATAGAGGAGTAACTAAACTGGACCTCATCTCATTGAATATTGGACACTCCATGACAATATGTTCAAAGGCTGGGGTGTCAGGAGTTAATGAGTTCTTCCACATACTTAAATCAGGCTTGGGAGGCAAGTGGCGAGAGATATATTTGGGAATGGTATCTAGAAAGCTCGATGAGAAGGATAAAATGCAAAGTTCTTACATGATATCATCAGATAGTTCCTGAGAAGGGTGTCTTCCAAACGTTATGCGGTCAGAAAAGATATAAATCTGAGAAATAATGCCAGCAATTATGAGGTCTCCTGGCTGAAAGGACTTGTGAAAAAGAGGAACAGGGTCATCCATGGAACACCTGGCAGCAGGAACCATGCAGGCCAGTTGAGGTAGTAACACCAAAAGTATTACAACACACGACGCCATCATTCTTTAAAATCATTTTCTTCGGCAATTCAACTCTTACATGATTTTACGACTATGGAGGAGCATTAGTGATGTGGCCAGTCATTGAAATCAGAACAACACAATAAAAAGCATCAAGAATTTGACTCAGGGTGTCATTCCTACCTCTGGCACCATTTCTGATTAGCATAGGGGAAATTAATACTGTCAGTTTTAGTTTGTAATTTTGCTAGTGTCCCCTGGATATCCCTATGGACTTTGGAAGAAAACAAAAATAATCTTGGTTATTTCAGTAATTACAAGGGAGATAACCACTACTCAGAGTAATAGATCCTATACAAAATTGTCTAAGAAAATGTCTTTATTGTTGCCCTGTGGGAGTTTTTATTCTCCACAGTGAAACAGCCAGAGGCAGTGATTCTTTTTAACTGACCCAAAATTGGAAAAGACCACCCAAAATACTATATCCACAAGCAGAAGCCTACTTTGTTTCATTATAATTTATCCCTTGACTATTAAGAATAAATAACTTTACTTGAAGCAGAGATCCAACTATTTACTGGATCATAGTTACATTGAATTAATACACAGGGTTGTATCCTGCCAACTTTTTCACTCCACCTCACCCGATTCCCCTCCTCACTGTAGCCCTTTCCCACATACCTTTTGTTAATGCAGGTCCTATGGCAATCAGCAGAGCCTTTGTGGTGGTCAAAAGGGACTCCTCCCTTTTCCCCAGTGAAAAAGCTGGTTGGATGCACACATGAAGCTGCCTCATACTGAATAAGCTCATTGGTCAACCAGTGTCAGTATTGTGTACTCAGAGTTGCAAAGGATCTCCAGCATCTCAGGTGGAGGTTTATTACATCACCGACTACCTAATCCTTTTAATTGGAGATGCCAGGGATTGAAACTGAGACCTTCTGCCATGTGGTGTATTGGTTAAGAGAGATGGACTCTAATTTGGAGAATGAGGTTTGATTCCCCATTCTTCCACATGAGCAGTGGACTCATTCCCCATTCCTCCACATGAAGCCTGCTGGGTGACCTTGGGCTAGTCACAGTTCTCCTACAAGCTCTCTCAGCCCCATCTATCTCACAAGGTGCCTGTTGTGAAGGGAGGGGAAGAAAAGGCGATTGTATGTCGGTTTGAGATTCCTTAAAGGTAGAGACAATTGGGGTGTAAAAACCAACTCTTCTTCTTCTCTACCACTGAGCTACAGCTCCTTGGATCCAACACACAAACAGGAAAAAAGAAATTGCATTGAGTAGTGCATTGTAGATCGTAAGCATACATGCGGCACGTAAGAGAACTACATTAAAACACATAGTTCAATATACAGAGACACACCTCTCTTGGGTAGTACATTGTCCAAGAAAAATCATGTTCATTTGGAGACAATTTCCATTGTGAGTTAGCAAATCTAGGCAATATTTAAATAGTGATTAGACTTGTAGAGCCTTAAAGAAGACTGAAGGGTTTTACTGAACTCCTTTAAGGAAAATTCAGGTCAGGACATGAATAGAAGAACATAAGAAGAGCACTGATGGATCAGATCAGTGGTGTATTTAGTCCAGCATTCTGTCTTACACAGTGGCCAATCCATTCTTCTGGAGATCCAACAAGAGGGTACAGAGGCTGAGGCCTTCCCCTTATAAGAATGTAAGAAGAGCCCTGCTGGATCAGTGAGGTAGTCCATCTAGTCCAGTATCCTGTATTACATAATGGCCAACATGTTCCTCTGGAAGGCCAATAACAGGGCATAGTGATGTCAGTGATGTCAGTGTGTCAGTGATGTCAGTTGTCAGGGTAATATTATAGGATTCCACTGAAACTCTATGGTTTTACCTACAGCATCGGCCAGCCTCAGGTTCATACTCCTGTTCATCTTCTAATATGATTTGTGCCATCACATGCCAGCAATGCCCTTCCACCCTCTACATTGGACAAACAGGCCAGTCCCTGCGACAAAGACTGAATAGACGCAAGTCTGACATCAGAAACCACAACATTCAGAAACCAGTTGGGGAACATTTTAACCTTCCAGGACATTCAGTTGCTGATTTAAGAGCAGCAGTTCTCTTACAAAGGGATTTCAAAGGGAGATTAAAAGAGAGATTAAGGGAGATTAAAAGAGAGACGGCTGAATTACAACTAATAATGAAGCTCAAGACAATGCATTCTCAGGGCCTGAATAGAGACCTAGGATTCTTGTCTCATTAACGATGCTGATTTCTCCACACCGACTACTCCTCTGCATATCACACCTAATCCAATCATGACTACTAATGTCATTTACCTGCAATTGAAATTTACATGCTATTGCCGTTGGGTGTCTGGATTCATTCTTCTCTTCCTAAGGATAGATGTACTCATATTCTAGCTGTATCTGAAGAAGTGAGCTGTGACTCATGAAAGCTCTTACCTCGCCAGAAATTTTGTTAGTCTTGAAGGTGCAACTGGACTCTTACTCTTTTCTACTGCTACAGACATACTAACATGGCTACCTATTATGATCTATCAGCGACAACCAGTTTGTGCTAATCCAAATGCCAGACACCTTCCTCAGAGACCTCTACATGTCCTTTGGTTTCTTCTTCGCTGTGCCACTTGAGTGTATGACAATGTGACTCTTTCACAGCAAAACCATTATATTGTCTTTCAGTTGGTGCACATTAGTCTTTAAGTTGTAGTTGAATGTTTTCCCCATAGCAACTGTCTCCTGCTGTTCAAGTCTGGTCTCAGCAAAATGATGTAACATTTGGGGGAAAAGATAAAGCCTAGTAACCCTGCACTGGAGGTCAAAATAGAGAAAATCTCCACAGCCACCGTGTATTTTCCCTTGGTGCTCAAATAGGTTGGAACAAAGGACACCCAAACACTGCAAAAGACCAGCATGCTGAAAGTAATGAATTTGGCTTCATTAAAAGTGTCAGGTAACTTCCTGGCCAGGAAAGCCACAGTGAAGCTGACAATGGCCAGGGAGCCCAGGAAGCCCAAGACACAATAAAACATGGTGACAGACCCTTCATTACATTGCAGGACAATTGCTTCAGTCATTGAGTGCATGTCAACATCTGGGAATGGTGGATATTTTGCCAGCCAGATGGTGCATAGGATGGCTTGAATAACAAAGCTAAAAAGAACAATGAAGATGGCCAGTTGATTCCCCACCCATTTTCTAGACCCAGGCTTGGTGGCCATGAAAGCAATAATCACGATGATGGTTTTGGCCAACACACAGGAAAGAGCTGCAGAGAAGATGATGCCAAAAGTCATCTGTCGAAGGAGACAGGTCAGCTTCTCAGGTTGTCCGATGAATAAAAACACACATAGGAAGGAGAACAGAAGGAAGACGAGAAGTGTGTAAGTGAGGTTTCGGTTGTTAGCTTTGACAATGGGAGTGTCTTGGTTCTTAATGAAGATCCCAAGCACAAATGTTGTGATGAAAGAAAAGGCAAGGGCAAAAATGGTCAGGCTGATTCCCAAAGGTTCTTCATAAGACAAGAAGCTTATATCTTTTGGAAGGCACAAGTTCTGCTCAGGGTTTGGAAAATGATCTTCTGCACATTGAAAACAGTCATCCATATCTGAAAAGGAAGTATGGTTTTCTATACCTTGAAATTCTACACATGTTCCATAACAGTCAGTAAGCATTAATCATCCAAACCCCTCAATTATAGTTGCTGTGTCCAAATCTCAAAAATATGCTTGTCATCTTGTCTTTCAATTACATCTGCCAAGACCTACAAGGAAGGTATATTCTCTTTTGAATTCACAGACTGGTAGTTTTGACTGCTGGGTATTAGATGGCTTTGAGGTTGACCAAGTCAAGGAGTTTGTTTATCTTGGCATTCTTTTTCCCCATAGCCTAAATTGGAATGCTCATCAAAAAGCAGTGTCCACCAAAATTAAACCTGGGGCTGGAGCTATTGTCAGTTTTTTCCATACCAAAGGTGGCAAATATACCCCAGGGGCTATTCAGGTTTTCAACTGAAAAATCATTCCAATTGTCCTTTTTGGTGTTGCCATTTGGATAACTGTTGTCAATGAATCTATAGATCATCCATTGCTTCAGTATTTATGAAAACGCTTAAATGCTCCTCGATGTGTTGCTGGCATTACCCTTCGCTCTGAGTTTGGCCAAATGTTGCTCAAAGCCAGTGCATAGTTGGCCTCCTTTAAGTTACAACTTCAGGTGCACTTTAGTACTGAGGGGCTCCTAGCTTCTCTGAAGCATGACCCTTTAAAATCATCATGGCAAAAAATCTTAGATGAGAAATTGTCATTGTTGGGTTTCTCGCAGGATATGTTATTAGATCTTGGGAAAACTGAAGCTTTCACCAAAATTAAAAAGTGCATTAAAGATCCTGATTATAACAGCACTATTTTCTGTGCTCGCCACGCTTGTTCATCTCAGTTTTTTGGAATACCACCACCTCACGGTTTGTCCACTTATACTTACTATTTGACAACTCATCTTTCTAGAGCCTTCTGTTTATCCAGACTGAATGCTATCCCCTCTATGGTTATGCAGGGCAGGATTCTGAATATACCCAGACAGGACCTGTCCTTGTATTGATTCATTAGCTCATGCCCTCTTGGAATGCTGCTTTTATAAGGAACTTCAATCACATTCTATCTCTCCCCTTTTAACATATAAATCTAATGCCTTTGTGTCTGACATAATGCCTTTTTTATTAAGTGACAGGGATCCCATTGTCAGTGGCAAGATTTATTTCAGTCCTTATATCGCTCAAACATTAGATTTACATTGCTCGAAATCAATGGATCAAGGAGCTTCTAAGGGATAAAGGAAAGGTAGTTATGACTGCATCTGTTTATCCTGGATATTTTGTAATACCTGCCTGATGCCATCAAGTGAGATAATATGCACAAGAGCACAGGCATTAGAGATTACAAATAGAGGCTTGCAAAGCTAATCAGCCATTGTTTTGACTATTTTATGAAACCATAGGTTTTAATGTTCTTCATGAGTCTCCTGAGTGGAAAGATACACCCAACCTTGTCTGTGGGTTAGTTGGTTTTGTAGCTTTCATCTCTCACACAGGGGCAGCCAGTTTACCATTAAATACAGTGACAAACAATAGAGGATTAGAGATTTTTCACTGTAGAAATTTCCAAGGCCCCCCAGATATGATATGAAGTCCTGCCTCCCATAGTGTTGCCCGGATCCAACAGCTGTGTAGTTTTACTGTTTTCATTGTGATCCTTAACAGGCAGATCTCTGGAGAAGTGGCAAATTCATTTTGAAGGCATCAATACATATCTTGTAAGTGTGTAATCAGGAGAAGATTTTCTAGAGCTTTGTGGCTATTCACTGAGCTTCTGTACATGCTCCAAATGCACATTAGCATTAAGTCAATGCTTGAATGAGGAGTGGTGAGCTGAGAAATGGTCTGAAGTTTCAAGGAAATGAGGCTATGGAATCCAGGAACTTTCCTAAGTTCCAGGCACTACCTATACTCCAACTGATATTTTCCCCCTGTTTTTCCTAGATTTCGCACCCCCTGTTTTTCCTAGATTTCTTCTCCTAGCTATTTCTTCTTATGGTGAAGAAACAAACAATATTCCCCTGTGAAGCGTTAGTTTTTTATATATTTGTATTATAACCACTGACAGAGCAAAATAAATAATAGTGCAACATGTTCAGTATGATCTGGTGCATAACAGGAATGAAATGATTTATTCATTACCAGTTTACTGTCAAGTGTTCCAACTATTCTAAATCAGCTGCCACAACATAAATGACTCTTCAGAAAATTGTGAAATTAGTGTCCATACCTACTGATGTCCAACTACGATGAGCTGGATCACAGCAAGTGTTTTTCAGAAGTTCTTTACCCCACGTCTTACCCTTCTTATTTGAAATCTTCCCTTCTGGACATGGAAGGCAATCATAGCAACAAAATGGCTTCCCCTCCTTCTTTCTCCTACTATAACCGGAATGACAGTTGTCATTGCACTGAGAAAGAGGTCGTGTCTGTCCACAAACAAAAGAGGAGGGTGTTTTAAAACTCAGAAATGTATGTTTCACAGCCTGAGTGCAGAACACAAACTACATTGTAAATCATGAGTAAGATCAAGAAACACAATTCCCACTGACAATTGCATAGAATGACAGAAGCTTTGGGGCAAACCCTACTTGAATATCTTTCAAGGGACATGGTGTTGGACTAAGCCTTGACATACTGGACGTAGCTGCTGGAGGCCTTCACCATAATCTTCATACCGGTTTTGGTCCTCCCCTCCCGTCCCTCAAAGCTTTTCTGCCTCCTAGCAGAAAAAGGAGTGCTTGGGGATTAGGGTTGCCAGTTCAGATTGGGAAATTCATACATATTTGGGTGTGGAACCTAGGGAGGGAGAGGTTTGTTGAGGGGGGACCTCAGTGGGGTATAATGACATAGAGTCTTCCTCCCAAGCAACCATTTCCTCTAGAGGAACGTATCTCTGTAGTCTTTAGATCAATTGTTATTCTGGATCTCCAAGCCCCGTCTAGAAGCTGGCAATCCTACTGGGAAGAGATGGTTTTCGGGGTGGCACGGCAGCAGTCAAGAAATAGGTAGTTGTACAGCTACTGTACTGTACTGATAGGAAGAAAGTAGATTCCTTTGAAATGTAGTGTTGGAGGAGAGTGTTATGGATACCCTGGACCCCCAAAAAAACAAATCAGTGGGTTTTAGATCAAATCAAGCCTGAACTGACCCTAGAAGCTAAAATGACTAAACTGAGGCTGCCGTAGTTTGGACATATTATGAGAAGACAAGAGTCACTGGAAAAGACAATCATGCTAGGAAAAGTTGAAGGCAGCAGGAAAAGAGGAAGACCCAACAAGAGATGGATTGACTCTATAAAGGAAGCCACTGCCCTCAATTTGCAAGATCTGAGCAAAGCTGTTAAGGATAGGACACTTTGGAGGACATTGATTCATAGGGTCGCCATGAGTCAGAAATGACTTGATGGCACTTAACACACACACAGAGAGAGATACATGACTACAGCTGCAAGGGCGCTTTCACACATGCCAAATAATGCACTTTCAATCCACTTTCAGTGCACTTTAACGATCGTTGGCAAGTGGATTTTGCTGTTTCACACACAGTAAAATCCATCTGCAAAGTGGATTGAAAGTGGATTGAAAGTGCTTTATTCAGCATGTGTGAAAGCACCCCAAGAGTGGTGCTGGCTACAAAATGGAAGACAGAGGAATGTCCAGATGTAGAGGAATGGAAGAGTAAACTAGCAGAATATGCAGTGACGGCAAGGCTGAAAAACCATTTGAATAAAAGACCAAATGAAGAATTTCAAGACAACTGGAAGCTTAATTACTCATATGTTTGTTAAAATGTTATATAAGCAAACTTGAGTTTGGGTATGTAAAGGAAGAAAACATTAGATATTAAATTAAAAATATGTTAATAATAATGTTAAAAATATTAGCAACATAGAGAATAAGCTAGCAAGTAGAAAACAAAGAGGACCATATGTTAAGAGGGTAGAGATATGACATAATATACTCTCTAAGTAGGACAGGTAATTTTATCACAATTTTGTATTTCCACCCAGAATTATTTTGTAGTTCCACCCTGTATTATTTTCTAAAATAATAAATAGATTTTATTTGTGGCTAGTATGCCAGATAAAACAGGTAAAACAGAAACTGTATTATTTTCTATTTTTCTCTAAACACTGGAACATGTCCTTCTTAGGTGCGGTTACTACAAGGAGGGCAGAGAGAAGATTCTTGGCCCTCTTTTAAGAAAGAGCACTGATTATCCTGAATCTGTTAGTTAACATCCTTCTTAAGGATGAATTTTCTCAGGTAACAAAGTTAGTGGTCAGGTTTTGTAGTGTTTGTAAGTGATAGTAATAGTATTTTGTAGGTGATTGTAATAATATTTAATTATAGGAAATCTAAATAGAAATGAAAAGTTGTAGACTGGATTGATTGTTTAATTTTATATTGCTGACCAGATTTTTAAAGAAAGTAATATTTTGCATAGTGTTTTAACCAAAAGCTATTGTATTATACTGCTGGTTTGGGTAAGGTAATATACCTGCAAACATTTTATGTTTGGTCTAAGGACTCTAACATTAAAAACTGAAAACTAATGGAGCCACTCCAATAATCAGTGGTAAAGCAAAAGATTGGATGTTAATGTAAACCAGATTAAAAGCCTATTTTTCTATTTGTAATTTCTGTTTGTGTGTGTGTGTGTAAATGAAAAATAAAATGTTTTTTAAAAAGAAATAAGCAGTTGTTCAAAGGCTACAACATTCTCATTTCTAGAGAGCACTTCTTATGCAATGATGGGTTGGAACTTTCACCACTGCTGAAATCCATTTCCCACAGGCAGAATGTCTCAAGCAAGCATGTCCACTGTGTCAGGACGTAGTCCAATACTTTATTTTTTGCAAAAGATTCAAGTAGGGTGTGCCAAAATGTTAATTTTGATGCAATTCTGCATATATATTTTTTCATTCATCATATTTTTTTAATTCTTCTCAGTTGTCCAACATGTTTATGTGAAATTGGGTATCCGTGATGATTTTTAGCAAATCTGAGTGATCACCATATTGTGTGTATGCATACACACACACACACACACACACACACACACATAAAGAGTGCTATGCTCAGCTAGTAAGAACCGACTGGTGCTCCCTGGCCCAAAAAGCATATGGCTGTCCTCAAACAGAGCCAGAGCCTTCTCAGCTCTGGCTCCGGCCTGGTGGAACTCTCTATCAAGTGAAACCCGGGTCCTGTGGGTCTTGGCTAAATTCTGCAAGGCCTGCATGACTGAGATGTTCCACCAGGTCTATGGTTGAGGACAGCAATGTTTTCATCCTACCTGCCCTCTCTTCCCCCATTCCCATCCCCATGATACATTTTTGTTGTTTTTGCCCTTCCCTTTCCCTTCCTCCCCCCTCCCCAATTAGGATGGCTAGCTCCGGGTGGGCAAATACCTGGAGATTTGGTGGGGGAGAGAGAGAGAGAGCCTGAAGAGGATTATATAGGTTTAGAATATAACTCTGGCAAGTGAAATTCTGGGGACGGAAAAAAGAAAAGTTGGTTTTCATACCCCAATTTTCACTACCTTTAAGGAATCTCAAAGCAGCTTACAGTCAAGCAGCTTCCCTTCCCCTCCCCACAACAGACAAGTTGTGAGGTAGGTAGGTCTGAGAGAGTTTGGAGAGAACTCTCAAGGTAACCCAGCAGGCTTCGTGTGGAGGAGTGGGGAATCGAACCCGGTTCTCTAGGTTAGAGTCCACCTCTCTTAACCGCTTCATCACGCTGGCCTCACCTAAGTGACAGAACACAGCGGTATTACAACATCTGAACTCAGATCAATTATAAACCACAAAAAATGTTCTACCTGGTTGAACATGCTGGGCCATACAATGGCATCCTCATGAATGGTGAACAGCTTCTCGGAGTGAATTTTTGGGTCTATCCTTCCAACTTTGCTTCTAAAGAAGGACTGATTTGGGAATGTAACCCAGTTTAGAACATCAAATCCACCTATTAATTCCCCATTTTGGTCAAAGCAAACCTGTTCTTCAACGCTGTTGTTAAAGGAGACAGCTCTCAGAAATTTATGAAGCTACGTTAAAAACAAAAGAAAACAAAGTTTTTGAGATTATCTGAAAGAGACAAATATGCACTGCTTCTATTTCATCCCAAAATGTTTGATGTTTGTTTTGTATTTTAACAAACGATCCATGAAAACATGTAAGGTAGCCTGGAAAATGCACTTTTAGGTTGACAGCAAGAAGCAGAGTCATCTTTCGGTTTTGTATTTGTGTAAATCCTGCAAAGGGGAGACTGCAACCAAGAAATCAGGAGATTGAGATTGGGAAGGGCAGCCATGAAAGAGCTAGAAAAGATTCTTAATTGTAAGGATGTGTCACTGGCAACCAAGACCAAGTTAATTCATACCACAATATTTCCTATTAGTGTGTATGGGTGTGAAAGTTGGATAGTGAAGAAAGCTGACAGAAAGGAAGTAGATTCCTTTGAGATGTGGTATTGGAGGAGAGTGCTATGGATACTGTGGACCACCAAAAAGACAAATAAGGGGGTTCTAGATCAAATCAAGCCTGAACTTGCCCTAGAAGCTGAGGCTATCATACTTTGGTCACATTATGAGAAGACAACTGGCAAAGACAATAATGCTAGGAAAAGTGGAAGGTAGCAGAAAAAGAGGAAGACCCAACATGAGATGAATTGACTCAGTAAAGGAAGCCACGGCCTTCAGTTTGCAAGACCTGATCAAGGCTGTTAATGATAGGACATTTTGGAGGACACTGATTCACCATGAGTCAGAAGCAGCACTTGATAATACTTAACGAACACATACACAAATCCACAAGCTGCAAAGGGGCCTTCTGCCAACCTCTAATGAGCTCTGTCGATCCATTTTCACCTCTGAGTGGTCAGCACTACACTTCTTCTGAACCAGTTATTGGGATTGAAGACTACCTCCCGGCTACTTTGCCATGTCCGTTCATCAACATTTTTGTGCATGTGTGGGGGTACCAAACCCTGGCTCACCCAGCTGACTGGTGGCAGCAGCTCTTCCTTCAGCCTTGCCCCTGCAACTCTCCAAACTCACTCTCCTACATCGGCAGCCAGTATCAATAACATCCCATTTCTGTTTGCTCTGGCAAGTGTGGCCCACTCCAAGCTGCCACCACAGCCCTCCTCACCTACTTGTTCAGCGTGAACTTAACTCATGGAAGCAGAAGCTCAAGGACAACTTCCTGCCCTGTTGCCAGGAATGGAGAATGGAAATGGGGCAAAGAAGGGTGGCCGGATGTCAGATGAGTGGGCAGTAGAATGACCATCCTCTACACACATGAAAGAGTAAAAGGGACAAGCAGGAATTGATTGGCAAATGAGCAATGTTGGCAGAATTTGATTCTTCAGAAAGAAGGAGGGTTGGTTTTTATACTCTGCTTTTCTCTACTGTAAGGAGTCTCAAAGCAGCTTACAATCACAAACCCTTCCCCTCCCCCACAACAGGAACCTTGTGAGGTAGGTGGGGCTGAAACAGTCCGGAGAGAACTGTGACTAGCCCAAGGTCACCCAGCAGGCTTCATGTGTAGGAGTGGGGAATCAAACCCGGTTCTCCAGATTAGAGTCCACCACTCTTAACCACTACACCACACTGGCATCTGGAAGTGGAATTATTAGTATGGATTGGGTATATTTAATTCCATCCATTGAAGTTAATTTACATGTATCAGATAAGTTCATTGGCAGTTTTAAGTAATCAAAAGGTATATTTTGTTCCTTTATTAATATCTTTGTCACTGTCATCATCTGACATGTTAAAATTTCAGTATTCCTGTCATCATCTTTATCTTAGTCCTTGTCATATTTCCTGTCAAACAATCACATATTTAAGTGACCTTCAGATGAAAATCTCATTGGTTTGTACTTTCCATTTTTCTGTTCTAATGCAATTTGCAGTATATGCATGTTTTTTTATAGGAATGAAATGTGAACGATAGGTTCTTTCAGAATTGATTTGCATGGGGCTAGAGGACTTCATTGTGAGATATAATGAAAACTCCATTCTTTGAAATGGGAAAACATTCTGCTTGGTCTATAGCAGGTTGTTGTCCCACAGTTACGGGGAGCTCTTCTTGGACTACATTACCTGCCACAACTGCTCATTTGGAAGATGCCTTCTTCCTCCGTCAGCCATTGCTCTATATCTGAAGTGGGACGTGTGCATGTCATGCAAGGCATGAGCCACCGAATAGACAGCATTGTAGATGCTGTAGCTATGGCCCGTCATCCTCATTTCAAAGAGAGTTGCAGGAAGAGTCTCCAACTTCTCCTCTCCAGAGCAGATTTCCCCATCTTTGCTTACTGCTGTGGAATCGTTGAATGAACATTGAAATGCCTTTTGCCAGAAGGCCTTAATGAAACCATCTGCTATCTCCAAAGTAGGATTTCTCATCTGAAGAAATCTGTAGAATCCAAACACCTCCTCTGAGTGAAGTGCAAACGATAAGGCCCCATGAATGATGACGTCTGTGTCCCAGTTTCTTTGGAAGGGAAGTGATGTGAAATCCATTTGGGCTGTCATAATCCAGACTTTGCCTTTTGTTTTAATTGGCACATCCTCACATTTTGCAAACTGGTGTACCGTCCTCAAGGTGATTATTGTCTGAATTTCACCATGAATGACCAATGCAGTAGCAGAGCTTTGCATAGCAGTCTTGTACATTTGTATCCCCTTTTCCACAGCTTCATTGATCTCAGAAGAAAAAGTAATTGCTGGCAACATCTGGATAAAATCAAAGCAGATACCATTTTGGGAGAAAGAGGGAAGGCCAATCTGTATGAACTGATCTGAACTTTCAAGATCCAAGTAAAACACCCCAATCCACATCCATCTGAAATACAGGAGTAAGTGGAGTATTCCCTTATATTGATGGGCCCCATTTGGGAACATCCAAAGGAAGAAAGGAACTTGGTTTTTCTCAGTCAGCACCGAAGCAGATCCATATGTCAGCTAAATTTTAAAAAGGGGACAGATGCTGTATTCATATTTAATGGGAAACTGTTGTTTGTATTAGGCATGTATCAGAATACTTAGAACCTCAGTTATAATTAGGAAATTTACCACCAAATGGAATATTTATCACAGGCACAAACAAACATACATACAAAACCCTCAAAGGAAAGAGAGGCATGAATACGTTATTGATGTCCCATGCTTCATGCATGCATCTTACCTGTGGAACCTTGTAGGTGCTCAAAACATTTGTCATGTGGAGATCTATATCAGAGCTAGGTCCTCCTATGACTGCTATCAGATTGTTCTGGATATCACACTTGTAGTTAGGAATGAACCTTCCCCTAGTCGAGAGAAGTGCCACCGAAGCTTGATAGGTCCTGCTTGTGCTGAAATAGTTATTATAAATGTGGAAGCCCAGGGTGATGTTAGGCAAGAACTGCGGGTTGTCATTGATCTCCTTTACAGCAAATTCCAAAGCCAGGGTGTGCTGGTATAGGTGAGTCATTAGCCTGAAATGAAATGTACATGCATGGTCATACTTCTCCTGCTTCTGAAGAGGACATGAACTACATTTCAGTTCAATTTATCTTTCATAATCATATTGCACTATGGAGAAGGTTTGGTTCCAATCCACTGAAGAGAGAACAAACATTGGGACCGAAATATGCGCTTTTGACTTCTCTGAATGTCAGCCCTGAACGGTGACAATAATTAGGTAGCTGCTGTACACATTCATATTTACATCAAATTAAACTTTAATCTTTAGATTGCTTTATGGTTTTCAGGTGGAATTTTCCCTTTTCATCTGTTAGAAAAAATGATGAATAGGAGCTTTTTAACATATAAAACAGTTGTCCAGGAGTCATTCACTCGCAGCTTCCTTCTACATGGCATTGAAAATTGATATTCATGCAGCTCAAGGAACTTGTTTTAAAAAGAAAATTGTTAAGTGTGCTGAAATTCAGAACTTATGACTCAAAACTCAGAACATTTATGTCATTAGGGGAAAGATCTTTGAAGCATAAGCACAATAAGATAAGCTGTGGTTTCAGGAAGGTAGACATGTTGGTTTGCAGTAGAAAAGCTAGATTCGAGTTCAGAAGCATGTTAGAGACCAAAACAATTTTCAGGGTTAAATATATTACGAGTCATAGCATCTGGGCAGAGCAAACCTGAGTGGGGGGTGGGGTGGTAACATGGCACCTGGGGACAGCACTGCTGCGCCACTGCCCTTTTCCTGAAGACCCTGTGAAACCACTCCATTCGGTTTAATGGAGCTGCACCACCACTATTCGTGGCATAACTCAAGGCCAGGCAAAGGGGGCATTCCCGGGCTGAAAGGGGCTTTGGGAGGTGACTAAAATGTGGCCGTGGCGGATGCTCTGGCACCTGTGTGGGGCACAGTCATGCAGCTCCCAGTGGTGATGTAAGTGCCCCGATGCCGGCATGTTTGCCCATCTGGATGGTGTAAGTGGCACGCCACCACAGGGGTCTCACCGCCTCCTAACCCCTTTCACACACACCCCCTTTTCAGGATTGCACTGTCAGTCAGATATGCTAAGGAAGGGTAGGTTGTTGGACATTTACCTGCACTTTACATACTCAGATCTCAATTTTCAATTCAATTCAAGACCTTTATTGGCATACAATACAATAAGTGATCCATACAAATGATGAATAGCTATAGGAAAACAAGGAATATACTCAGATCAGTTTTCAAAGTGAAGCAGAGAAAGAAGCATTATAGACATGTATCATCTAGAAAGCTAGATGAAAAGATTAACACCCCAAGTTCTTACATGATATCATCAATAAGTTCCTGAGAGGGATGTCTTTCAAAAGTTATGAGGTCAGAAAAGATGTAAATCTGAGAAATAATGCCAGCAAAAAGGAGGTCCCCTGACTGAAAAGCCTTGTGAAAAATAGGAATAGGGTCACCCATGGAACACTTGGCAGGAGGAACCTTGCAGGCCAGCTGAGGTAGAAACACCAGTACCAAGGCAGAAAATACCACCATCTTTCTTCCAAATCTGAACTGGTTCCAATTCACCAGTTCCAATGTCTTGGCTGACTTAAATCAGGACTGCACAGTGATCAGGCTTATGATACCCAGTCTCTCTCTAGCCCCATTTCTAAGTGGCACAGAGGAATATTAATACTATTTGCCAGTCTTACTTTGTCACTTTGGTAGTGGCCTTGGGAAATCCCTGTGGATTTTGAGAAAAAGCAAACCTAATCACACTGAATCTGATGATTGCTAGAGAGATAATGACTATTCAGAGAAACTGAGGTGCTGGGCATTATTTGCACAAAAAATGTTTTTCACATCGCAGCCTGAGTTTTTCTTATCCTCCACAGTGAAATTGCCAGTGTCATATTTTTTTTAATGTTCCATGTTTAGAAAAAGTCACTTGAAATATTGGGCCTATAAGTATGTATTTATTTATTGTACTTCATTTATAGCCCATCTTTCTCCCCAACGAGGACCCGTCGTTTCCTATTTTATTTTCTCAACAACCCTTTGCAGTAAATTAGGCTGAGTGTGTGTGACTGGCCCAGCAAGCTTTCGCGGTAGAAGGAGAATTCAAACCCGGGTCTCCCAGATTTGAATCTGACACTCTAACAACAACACCACACTGGCTTTCAATAGAGGCTTAATTGGTTTCACTATCATTTCTCCTTTGAACCATTAAAATGAAATAGGGGTGGGTATAGGCAGTTTTTTGCTCAGTCTCATGAAATTCTTCCCTTTACCACAGGCCTCATCCCCATGGGGCTTATGTCTATGCAGCTAAGGAGCAGCATAGCTTTTTTGGGGTGGTCAAAGCGGACCTCTCCACTGTTTTTCACCAGTGGGAAACCTGACTGGATCCAGCCCTTATAGGGTTGCCAGGTCCCATGCACATGGCCGTGATCTGGGAGTAAACCCAGAAGTGACGTCATCACGTCATGCGCAGCTGCACGCATGTGTAATCGCCACTCCGAGAAGCCTGGTGGATTGGGGGGAAACTGTCCATCAATCCCAGCAACCTGGCAACCCTATGACCATAGTTTAGGCAGTTGCTTGAAAGAAGTAAAGCTTCTCAGTTTTTTCCAGTTCAAAAGTGGAGGCTGAAAGTTTAACATTCATGGAACCGGAACACAGAGAAGGCAGAAGGAGCTGCACTGCAGATCATAAAGGTATACATCCTCTCTACGAAAGTGGCAGCAAATGAAGTGACTTGCATTACAATGCCTAGTTCAATGTATTTGCCTCCTCAGCCCACCCATTTGCCTTCTGGATAGGCCAATCAAGTCAGGTGACAACTTCACGGGACCTCCACTGCCTCCTCCTGATAGTCCTATCCCATATCCTTGCAATAATCCACGATGAAACCAAAGAGCAGGGAACTGGTTAGGATGATACACCTGGGAAGCTGATGGATCCCAAAGGTTTCCTGGCATCTCTTAGGGATTTTCTGGTCAGCAAGGCTGGCCCTCCTGATATGGCCCTGTTTGAGCTGTGGAGTGCTGAGATGACCAGGGCTATGCCCACGATTGCTCCCAAGGACCTTCTCTCCTCCTGTGGAGTCTAGAATGCCCCACAGTTTACTAAAGATCTTGGAATGATGACACTATTGGGCAGGCAGAGGACAAGTGGAGGAAAATTTCAAAGCAAATGTGAACATTCAAAGGTGAGAGCACAGTAGAATGCCTGCTCTAAGGAGCTGATGACAGTGAAGCAAACTTCCTTCTCCACAAAGCTCTCTGGTTTTCCCCAGTTGTGAAGGAGTCACTAATTCCAGGCCCTGGAGAATGTTGACCCAGAAAATATACAGGCTCACTATGGTCCTTTATGCATGGGTACTTTCACTCATGTTCGCCCCTGGACTGACTTGGTTGTTCCTTGGAGTTATGTACAAGTTTTCTGTCCATTAGAGATGACCTCATGCCCAGCCCTCACAAATCCCAGGTCTTCCCGTTCCTGTTATAACCCGATTCTTCTATCTCCCCTGAGATCAGCCCGGGTAAAATCACCATGCATAAGCCAAAGCACAGGACAGGGGAGCTGTGGGGAGGGGGTGATGTTTTTCTCTCAGTACGCACGACAGCCAATTACAAAGCAGAGTTTCAAGATGCAGGGACTCAAATGCTTCCTGCTTTTTGTCTCCCACACGGAGTTCTATTTTCCGAGCAGACACTGTCACATAAAAATGGGTATTAAAACGACCCTTGGATCCCGTCCCATCCCCCCCACCCTCACCCTGTTCCTTTTAAAGAGCTCCTTTGGTTTTTAAAATGGCACTTGGGTTTCCACCAGAGGGAGAGGGGAACTGGACATTTTTCTCAGAGTAAGCACTACAGCCAATTATAAAGCAGTGTTTCAAGGGGAGGGACTCAAATGCTTCCTCATTTGAGCTTAGTGACTTTGCTGGTCCATAGCAATTTTTGGGATTTGCAACGGGAAAGCATGGGTCGAGTGAGCATCGAACCACAGGTAAAACTGCCATGCATAAACGACCTATGACTCCTTTGCAACGTGTTTTGTGGATGAAATTGTTCGCATCCACTCTGATTTAAATGCCACCGTTTGTTCAGTCTCACAATGCTCTACCACTGGGCCGTGACTCCTGCCCTCAAATCATGCCAGACAGGGTTGGTTAAGTGGTCCAGGAAGTAATAAATGCTTCTCCGCAGGAGGGTGTAGTTCTGACCACTTTGAAAGAGGAGTTTGTGAGACCCTTAATAAAGAAGGCAACCCTGGGACATCTTCAAACCAGGGAAGAAATGCTGATTCACAGAGTTGGGTATTTGATGTTGCCGTCCACCAGCCTAACTCCTAGAACAATTTTGGAAGCCAGCAAATCTGCACCCATACATCAGTTCTGATATGAATGCTCCTATCCATTATCAAGTGATAGAGATTATGAATACCTGAGTCCAGGGAATCTTTTGTGGGCAGAATCAGGTAGATCAGGTAGATGTTGCCAGTTTTGGCAGAGGCCTGTCCCTGCTGAACTTTTCAGGATTCATTTAATAGAAACCATTATGTCACAAATGGAAAAAAGTCTCCTTTTCAAAAATAACAATTAAAAACCCTTTGGTGGGTTGTCTGTGTTCCAGATCAAACCCTTACTAGCTTTACCCTGACTAAAACTACACTGGAAACACCAGTGTATTTTAGTTACTCGCTGCTCTTTGTTTTACTATTTAAACACAAATTCTTGCTGAAAAGTAACAGGGTTTTGTTTTGGTTTTGGTATTTTTTTAATACCTGATTTTATTCAGTATCACATTGAGGCTCTACATATTTAATAACTATCTCAGCATTTGAAGGGCCCATCAAGTCACAGCAGAACATCTCTCCATATGGGCATGATTTCTCTCTTATTCTAGGCGAATTTCTTCTCCAGAGATTAGGGTTGCCAGGTCCCTCTTGGCCACCGGTGGGAGATTTTTTTGGGGCGGAGCCTGAGGAGGGTGGAGTTAGGGGAGGGGCTTCAATGCCATAGAGTCCAATTGCTATAGCGGCCATTTTCTCCAGGTGACCTGATCTCTATCAGCTGGAGATCAGTTGTGATAGCAGTTGTAATAGCAGATCAGTTGTAATAGCTACCTGGAGGTTGGCATCCCTACCAGAGATGTGTGTGTATGTGCATATTCATGGCCACCTCAAGACATTTTATTTCCCACAGCAGGCCAGCAAAACAAAGGCATTACCTGCCTGACTTGCATATCTTGTGGCTGGGACAGGGTTCCCAGCCCTATGCCAGTAAATGCCAGGAGACTGAGGAGTGGTCCCTGGGAAGGGTGGAATTGCAGAAGGATATGACATCACTGCCAGGTAACTATCCAGGAATATCCTCTCATCTTGATGGTAAAGACTATAAAGATGAGGGCAATTTACTGGAGCATCGCCGTTGATGCCATCCCCCCATGTTTTTATCCTGATCCTCAAATTTATTGGTGGGGGGGGGGGATACTGCCAGCAGCCAGTTGCCAGCAGGCAAATGGCAAGGCTAGGCTGGAAGGAAAGCCACACCACTAGAGCTTGCCTTCCTCTTGAGCAGAGCAGGACGAGGAGGAGGTGGATGTCTGTAAAGCCCCCTACTTGCTCTGCACTTGGGGAAGTAGGTGAGCTCCATAAGTATACCAGCAAAACTGGAATTTACCTTGGACCCTGCAGGGGGTGGGGCAGGTCTGACAGGTAGCCATAGGTGTAACCCACGTCTATTTATGCTTCCCTCACCACAGCCTTCCTTGAATTGTGGCACCCCAAGCCGCTTTCTGTGTGGTGAGCTGGCCCTGCGTGGGTGTTGAACGATTCATATCCATGGTAGTTCATTTCACCACTACATTCACAGAAGAGCCCTACAGCGCACTCCACAGTCCAGGATTTGCTGCTCTGTCCTTGCTTCATGAAACAATGACTTTCGGCCTCCGGTTTTGATCTGGAAAAGGGAGGCAGTTCAGATCATTGTATTTGGATTTATGTTTATTACCATTTGTTTGGTTTTTCTTTTCTTTTTTATTCTCTTTTTTTATTATAAAAAAATAATAAAAATTTATATATAAAAAAGATAATTGATCAAGCTACTTTCTCTTTTTTGTTTTTGCTTTAATTCAAGAGAAAGGTTAGAGAAATGAAGTCAGACTCTGTAGGCTTAACATTGCAGGTGAATTTTCTAACTGTTGGTCATCACAAATAAATGTCATTATCTCTCTCACTGGGGGGTGGGGGGGACTCCTTCTGAGAAAAAAACATGTTTTCTTCTGCCTAATTGTTATCCGCTTTCTTTGACTCTGAATAATAATTGTCTACCTCGTAATTACCGAATGAACAAAAATTATTTCTGCTTTTGTTTCCAGCGTCCATAGGGATTGCCTGTGGACACTAACAAACCTCCCCAAAAATGTGACAAATGCTATTTATATCCCCCAAGAAGCTGTTAGAGACAGACAGGGCCAAAGGAGCCTGATCACGGATAGTTGCCACTGTCCTGTCCTGGTTTCCATCGACACAAAAGATTGGTCATTCCAGTGATGGTGAAGCGAGGACATTCAAATGACAGTGAGGGGCAACCAGAGTGATGATGGTAACATTTGCTGTGGTAGTATTGCTGGCCCTACCTCAAATGGCCTGCCAGGTTCCTATCGCTAAATGTTCCATGGGCGACCCCCTTCAAATTTTTCACTCATCTTTCCAGTCAGGAGACCTCATCATTGGTGGCATTATTTCTCAAATTTATATGTTTTCTGACCTTACAACATTTGTAAGACATCCCTCTCAGGACCTCTTAGATGATCTCATGTGAGGGCTTGGGCTTTTAAATTCTATACAGGCATACCTTGTTTTATTGTTCTTTGCTTTGTTGTGTTTCTCAGATATTGGGTGTTCGAGGAAGTTTATCAGCGCCATTTTTCCAACAGCATGTGCTTACTTCGGGTCTCTGGGTCACGTTTTGATAATTCTAGCAATATTTCAAAATTTTCGATTACGGTACATTTTGCAGAAAATGTGATGGTTTTGTTATTGCTTCCCAATAGCAAATCAACCACATTTTCTGCAAAATGTAATGATGTAATGATTGTGGCAGGAAGAGAAGGTGGCATGGTATAGCCTGGTCTCATCAGATCTCAGTAGCTAAGTAAGATTGGTATTGGAAGGGAGAACACCAAGAAAGACTCTACAGAAGAAGACAATGGCAAAGTACCTCTGCTTTTCACTTGCCTTGAAAGTGCGTTTCTTGGGGTCACCAGAAGTTGGTTGCAACTTGTCAGCATATATGTGTGTAATGATTGTGATGATGGTATGCTGAGAGTAAAAACAAGGTAGTGTCCTGCAAGCCACAAATAAGTGAAATTGCGAGTCACTAATCCACTACTTGTCAGGGTCTACTGTATAGCAAATTTCAGGAACTACCTTGTCATTTTAACTCCTCTGTGAGAGAATGAGTATTAAGTATATTTCTCTTTTTACTTTTCTCTAACGTGGAGAACAGTGTTACAAATCCATATAAAAGAGGTCTAATATAAGTTCAAAAATAATGACTTTGGTCTGGTTTTAGTTATGTTTCTATTTATTTGTCTACGCTAACGCATACCTTCCACATCAGTGCAGTTTATGGCTAATACAAAGAGAACTTTAGGGGTGTGACCAAATTTCATGAACTGGTTTGATTCAAAAGTTGGAGTTTTTAAATAGTTCTTTTCCACTTGAAATCTGAGACCAAGCATTCTATGATAGGAAAATATCTTATTTGAATGTATATTATATAGAACAGTGGTGATTATCATAATCCGAAGTAGGGATTTTGCAGCATATAAATTTCATTGCAGGCTAGCGACTCACCTCTACCAGCACATCCTGGCTTTGGAATTTGCTGTAAAGGAGATCAATGACAATCCACAGATCTTGCCTAACATCACCCTGGGCTTCCACATTTATAATAACTATTTCAGCGCAAGCAGGACCTATCAAGCTTCAGTGGAACTTCTCTCAACTAGGAGCAGGTTCATCGCTAACTATAAGTGTGACACCGAGAACAATCTGGTAGCAGTTATAGGAGGACCTAGCACTGACATAGATCTCCACATGACAAATGTTTTGAGCACCTATAAGGTTTTACAGGTAAGATGCATGCATTAAGCATGGGACATCAATAACTTATTCATGCCTCTCCTTCCTTTGAGGGTTTTTTGAGAGGGGGGTTGATAAACTTTCTCTTTGGAGATAAATTCCTTTATTTTCAGTGAGGTTCAATAAATATCCTGATGCATTCCCAATATGACCAAAACGTTCCCATCTCCCCCGCCCCCTTTATTTTCTTTAGCTGACATATGGCTCTTCTTCAGTTATGACCGAGAAAAACCAAGCTCCTTTCTCCCACTGGATGTTCCCAAATGGGGACCATCTGTCTAAGGGGATTCTCCACTTACTCCTGTATTTCAGATGGGTGTGGATTGGGGTATTTTATCTGGATTTTGAAAGTGCAAAGCAATTCCTACAGAACGCCCTTTCCTCTTTCTCCCAAAATGGTGTCTGCTTTGCTTTCATTGAGATGTTACCAATAACATCCTTTCTCAATAATTTCATAGAAATGGCAATTGAAGGCACAGAGGCGTACAAGACTGCCATGAATAGCACTGCTTCTGCCATTGTTGTACATGGTGATATTCAGACCTTGATGATTTTGAGAACAATTGACCACTTTTTAATATTAGAAGACATTTCAATAAAAACAAAAGGCAAAGTCTGGATTTTGGCTGCCCAGATGGATTTCACCTCACTTCCCTTTCAGAGAGATTGGAATGTAGACTTTCTCCATGGGATCCTATCCTTTGCCGTTTACTCAAAAGAGATTTTAGGATTCCATGAATTTGTCCAGATGAGAAAACCCACCATGGAGAAAGAAGATGGCTTTATCAGTGACTTTTGGGAAGAGGCGTTTCAATGTTTATTGCTGAGCTCCATGGGAGATGGGAAAGATGGTGAAATCTGCACTGGACAGGAGAAGCTGGAGACTCTTCCTGAGACCGTCTTTGAAATGAAAATGACTGGCCACAGCTACAGCCTCTACAATGCAGTCTATTCTGTGGCACACGCTTTGTATGCCAGACATTCATCCACATTGAAATATAGAACAAAGGTGGATAAAGGGAGCAGGCAGGTCCTAAGTCAAGAGTTGTGGCAGGTAATGTAGATTAACTGATAAAGTTGTGTCTTATCTATGGGTGCACCATAAACTGAAGATTTCCTGGAGTGCTGTCTCTCTGCCACAGTAGGACTTTCGAGAACTGTATTCAATGCATACCATGCTTTCAGGCTTAGAAGCAGAGACTGTATGCATTGTGACTGTGACTGAACTCCGTTCTTGGGTCATGCCCCATTACCTCTGTACCATGCATGAAAGACATGAGACCTAATGAATGGGTTACAATAGCTAGTCTGCAACACAACTGATTAAATCATTGGACTTTTATTCATGGCTGTTTCACTCGCTGTCACCCCTCTGACAACTTTGGGTCTCCCCCTGCATTTTCCTACATTTTGCCCGTGTTTTTAAATTCAAAATAAAACAGGTCTCTGAAAACCCGAGCAAAACGTGGGGAAATGCAAAACGTGGGGGCATGCATAATCAACACAAAGTTGGAGGGGTGACAGCGAGTGAAACAGCCATGCATAAAAGACCATTAACTTCATTGTGTAACACTGAGAGTTACCCTAGTGTACAGCCCAAGACAATGAACTAATCAGTATACCCTCCCGCTCCAAACCCCAACACAGACATAAAACTTCTTAACCACTACACCATGCCGAGAGCCAGCATGGTGTAGTGATTAACAGCGATGGACTCTAATCTGGAGAACTGGGTTTGATTCCCCACTCCACCACATGAAGCATGCTGAGTGACCTTGGGCCAGTCACAGTTCTCTCAGAACTCTGTCAACCCCACCTACGGCACAAGGAATCTGTTGGGAGGAGGGGAAAAGAACGCAATTGTAAGCCACTTTGAGACTCCTTAAAAGCTAGAGAAAACAGGGTATAAAACAAACTCTTCTTCTTTCATATGCAGATGCAAAGATAAATGTATAGTTTCTGTTTTGAACATTCTTACAAAGTGCTGTTTGTTTGTTTAATTTAGCTCCACCACTTTCTGAGAACTGTCATGTTTAACAACAGTGCTGGTGAAACAGTATCTTTTGACCAAAATGGAGAATTGTTAACTGGATTTGATATTATCAACTGGATCACTTTCCCAAATCAGTCGTTTTTGAGAGTTAAAGTTGGAAAGGTAGACCCAAATGCTCCCTCAGAGAAAAAATTCACCATTCATGAGGATTCAATAATATGGTCAAGAAGGTTTAACCAGGTAGAGTCCTTAAAATATAGTGTTAGATTTAGTCAAGGTATTTGCTTAATCTCATCCAATTCTCCTCCTTTACTACAACCCTCATCCTACATGCCTTTTCTCCATGCATGTGACAATATACTCAACATACACTTTTACAATGGTCAAAGTAGACCTCTGCTCCCATTTCACTAGTGGGAAAAGTTTGCCATGAATGCCACAATTTCCATAAATGCCACAATTGTGCAGGCCCATTGTAAGCATTCATGGGAAACTGAAACTGGAGAGGAAGTAGCCATTACAGACCGTGAAGAGTAAGTTATTTTTAAATTTTCTTGGGAGGTCATTTATCAAGGTAGAGTCACCAATTTTGCAACATAGCTTCAAGGGACTCTCCTTGCATGAACCATGAAGTTTGGTGAAGTTTGCGACAGAGGGTCCGATTTTATGGGGTCTGGAAGGGGTAAAGTTTACAATGCTTCTCTATAGAGGAGGGGGTGACCCCTTCCGGACACCATAAAATTGGACCCCCTGACCCAATCTTCTCCAAACTTCATGGTTCATGCAAGGAGAAAAAATGAAGCTATCCTGAAATTTGGGGACTCTACCTCCAAAAATTAAAAAAAATCCCATAGAGAAAAGCCTGGGAAAGCCAAAGTTGAAAAAAGCCGAATACCTATTCCGCTGATTCGGCTATTGGCTATCTGGCTTTGCCTTTATTCCCAGGTTTTGGTGTTCGGTAAAACTGAAACCCAAATATTGCTGAAACTGCTAATTTCAGGTTAATTTTCAGTTCAGGTTTATCAATATGCACAACCCTACCTTTAAGGCTATAATCTGTTTCACACTTACCAGGAGCTATTGAATCGGTAATTTCTTCTGATTAAATATGTATATATTTATTGCGAGGAGTTCTGCCCATTCTTGCTATATTCACCAATGCCTTAACTGAATGTTCTTGTGCAATTTAACCATCATTAGAATGTTGAATGAGCAGTTCTACCAGAGACAATCATAGCTTCCAATGGAGAAAGTATGGGGGCATGGGTTTTTCTGAACATTAAGTGGGCCTGGATTTTCTCATCCCCTTATGTTTGGCACTGCAACTTCCTTCATCACCCTGAAGTCTGTGACCAATTTGGGGTACCTAGCTTTATTTTCTGAGGAATTATGCTAGCCACAGTTGGACAGAAAGATGGATGGATGGATGGATGGATGGATGGAGTTATGCTTGCCAGAGACAACCATAGCCTCTAATGCAATGAGTAGAGAGTTTCCGGAGATTGTACGGGCCAAGATTTTCTGATCACCTTCATTTTTGAACCTGCAACTCCCACAATCATTCTGAAGCCTGAAGCCAATTTTTAAGTACCCAGCTTTATTTTCTGAGGAATTTTGCCTGCCACAAACAAATGGACAGACATATCTTTTTATTATTTGTTTGTTTGTTCTCTCTCTCTCTCTCTCTCTCTCTAATGGAGAATGAAAGGAGTTTCCAATATTGTTCTCCTCTCCTCCATTTTAGTCTCACAACCACCACCTTGTAAGGTGAGTTACGCTGAAAGAGAGTCATGGGTTCAAGAGAAGCTTCCATGGCAAAGTGGGAAACCTAATCTTGATCTACCAGATCCTAGCATAACACTACAAACTCTACATCGTGATGACTCCCAATGTGTTGGTTTATCGATAATGAGTTTCCTGAATCAAACCTGACAGAATAAATAATTATGAACAAATATGTTTTACAACAGAAAATCTAAAAGACCATAGGGCGGAAATACCAAAAGTACATGCTGAAGCATAAAATCATGATGTAGAACAAGCAATACATACTGACAAATTAGAATATTGGGTGGGTGGGAGTAACATTTTTTATTCTTTCAGTGGATAAGACATTGGACTAAATATTGACACACTGGACATACTTACTTGTGCCAATATTATAAAATGAATGTGGCTAGAGGTGAATGTTCTATCACCTCATTGTGCTCATTAGAAGAGCTAGATCTGATTCTAGTAGCACCTTAGAGACCAACTAGATTTTCAAGGTATAAGCTTTCGAGAGTCAAAGCTCCCTTCATCAGATATCTGATAGCTTTGACTCTGGAAAGCGTATACCCCAAAAAATCGTGGGGGTCTCTAAGGTGCTACTGGATTTCAATCCAACTGTTCTACTGCAAACCAACATGGCTACCCTCTGAAATGAAAGTGCTCATGAGAAGTAGTGGTATTATACCATTTAAGCAGCTATACATGTACAGCTGAACTGATGACACAGATACTTCAAAAATACTTAAAACATGATCCTCTTTCATTTTTGGACAGTCACCCCCCCTTTCAGTGTGTAATGACAACTGCAGTCCGGGTTATAGCAAGACAAAGAAAAAAGGGGAGCCATTTTGCTGCTTTGGTTGCTCACAATGTCCAGAAGGAAAGATTTCAAATGAGACGGGTAAGAACTGTTTCGTAAACAATTACCATGTTTCCCCGAAAATAAGACACTGTCTTGTATTTATTTTTCCTCAAGAAGACACACTATGGCTTATTTTCAGGGGATGTCTTATTCCGAGGGAATCAGAACTGTCCTCCCTCTCGGCTCCCGTTCTCCCCTTACCACCCCCTTCCGGTCCCGCCCCCAGAGGCCCAGGTGCGCTGGTTGCCGGGCCTTTGAAGTGGCGGCGGGAGACTGCATCGGCTCAGCTGGGCTCCTCCTGTCTTCCCCGCCCCCAGAGGCCCGGGCGCGCTGGTTGCAGAGCCTTTGAAGCGGCTGCGGGAGACCGCCTCTGCTGAGCTGGGCTCCTCCTGGTCTTTTCCACCCCAGCCCCGGGCGCGCTGGTTGCCGGGCCTTTGAAGCAACCGCGGGAGACTGCATCTGCTCAGCTGGGCTCCTCCTGATCTTCTCCACACCAGCCCCGGGGTGTCTTATTTTCGGGGTATGGCTTATATTAAGCAAATGCTTAGAAATGCTGCTACGGCTTATTTTATGGCTATGTCTTATTTTCGGGGAAACACGGTATTTATATATTTCATCATTCTTGTAGCCCACCCTTCCCCAGCAAAGCTCAGGGCTCAGGGCAGCTCACACAGCAATAAATATAGAATAAAAGTTCAAATTAAAGCAACAACAATAAATTAAAACAATAGGTTAAAACAGCCCTAACCATTTTAAAATCGCATTTCTCAATGGCACAGTGAATTGCAGTATAAGACCACAGCTGGCCTGAAGGCAGTTCAAACAGATGCATAGTCTGTAGGCGAGATGTAATATTCAGCCAGCGGTGGAGTAAACTAGGGAGGTCAGCATTTATAAGGAAAAACCATAGCTGGCCTCAACCATAGGTCTGGTGGAATAGCTGTTTTAAAGTCCCTGCGGAACTCCATAAGGGTCCACAGGGCCCTGGTCTCATTAGAAAATGATTCCACCAGGCAGGAGCCAGGGCAGAAAAGGCCCTGGCCGAGGCCAGCCGGACACTCTTTGGGCTGGGTCATGCAAAAAAAAAAAAAAATCAGTAAATTTCAGGTTTATTGGGCCTGATTTTTTTTCAGTAAACCCAGAACAAGCTGAATACCCATACCTTTCCTTTCCTTTCCTTTCATCCCTTAGAATACCCATACCAGTAAATATGGGTATTTTGGCTTTATATCTGGGATTACCAAAAAATTCAGGTCCATTATAGTATATGGGTATTTTTTTTTTGTCACTCCTGTGCATTTTTTGAGGTAGAGTCACCAAATTTACAGTGTGGCTGCAAGATACTCTTCTTAGATGGTCACCAAAGTTTAGTGAACTTTGGGACCGGGGGTCCAATTTTATGGGCCAGCAAAGGGGTCACCCCCCATTTTCCAGCATTTGCAAAGTCCATCGATTTTCAGGTTCAGAAGTTCAGCGTTGCCGAGGACTGGCGGGAAGAGTCGATTGGCAGGCTGGCACCTCAAAGTCTGGGGGCTGCCTTCATATCTGGGGTGCATAGCATGATGTCCATGCAAATTAGTTTCCAAACTGAGGAAAAGGCTTAAATGCAAGAAAAATAAGGTATAGAAAACCAGTCAAATATAGAAAAATGGGAGAAAGCACAGAGCTGTGATCTGAGCAAAGGCAAATAGCTGAACCCAAAAAAGCCAAATATTCTGCTTCGGGCAGATTCACAAATGTTGGTATTCAGTCTACCCAAAATCCGAATATTGTCAAAACTGCTAATTTTGGGTTTATTTTCGGTTCGGGTGCAGTGATAGGCACAACCCTAGCCAGGGACCACCAGTAGATTGGTATTTGATTATCTTAACATCCTTTAGGAAACCCACAAGGCCTTTGGGGGCAACTCATTTGCCTCCCCCACTATTTGTTCTTTTCCTTCTCTGAAAGCTCCCATAGCCTCTCCCTTTTTCCTGCTTCCTTCTCTCCTTCCTTCCCACCCACCAGACAACCTAACTTTATCTGTCCCCCTTTCCCTCCTTCCCTTCCCCTGGCAGTTTCTATGGCTATGGTTGAGTTTTGCAATGCCAGTCACTGGGCTGGGCCCAGTTGCACAGTGGGGAACCTGCAAGGACTTGCAGAGGACACTTCACTTTTCCCTGTATCCTCCTCCCCACCAAGGTTTGATGTCTGGAAATACCCTTGTAGTTTTCTAGCAACCCTGACAATGATCACTGGGAGGGCATTCATTTCTTATAGATGCATATGTGGTTTCTATTATTTGGAGGGGGGGTTAACCCTGTGATGTATATTTATTTCAGATTTTACTGTAAACAATTTTAGAAAGATCTGCCTTGTCTGTCCATGGTCCCAATCTCTGGATGTAAGTATCCACAGATGGGGCCACATATAGAATTAGATATACTGATACTTTGTATATTGATATATTTATTGTCCTGTATCTTCAGTTTGAAAGACAATCTTGGTTACCTTTCTTGGCTAAGGGTTTAGGGTATAACTCTATTAAGAAAAATAAATAAATAAGTTGATCCAGTACATCCACTGCATCCTAGTATTTGAATGTCAAGGAGTATAAGACTGTCATGTTAGTGCTATCACTATTATAACTTCTAACCCCTAATCTCTCTCTCTGTGTGTGTGTGTGTGTGCTGTTGTGTATACTACCCCACTTGACTATGTCAAAGAATACCCCAAAATGATGGAGATGGTCCCAGTTTGTAATGTCAGTGGACAAGACATGTTCACTGCTGAGCTTGCCATGGTCAGTGAGGTTCTAGGAGTTCAGCTCCTTCTGCATATCACTGCATAAAAAGGCAACAAAAACGTATTTCTGAAGTTTAACCAACATTATATGATTAGGTGTTGGTTATTGTTTTGTATGCATTAAAATCCTATTTTCTTTTTTTAGATATGGATGACTGTTTTCAATGTCCACGAGATCATTATCCAAACAATGAACAGAACCGATGCCTTCCCAAAGTTATAAGCTTCTTGTCCTATGAGGAACCTTTGGGGTTCAGTTTGGCCATTTTGGCCATTTTCTTCTCTTTCATCACAGCTTTTGTACTAAGAATCTTCATCAAGAACCAGAACACTCCCATTGTCAAAGCCAACAACCGGGACCTCACCTACTCTCTCCTCATTTCCCTCCTGCTCTCCTTCCTTTGTACTTTGCTATTCATTGGCCAACCTGAGAAAATGACCTGTCTCCTTCGACAAATGACTTTTGGCATCATCTTCTCAGTGGCTGTTTCTTGCGTGTTGGCCAAAACTATTGTTGTGGTTCTGGCTTTCCAGGCCACCAAGCCAGGGTCTAGAATGAGAAAATGGGTGGGGAATCAACTGGCCATCTGCATTGTTCTTTTCAGCTCTCTTATTCAAGCCATTATATGTGCTGTCTGGCTAGCAACATGTCCACCATTCCCAAATTTTGACATGCACTCAGTGGACGAGAAAATTGTACTGGAATGCAACGAAGGATCAGTCATCATGTTTAACTGTGTCCTGGGTTTTCTGGGCTTCCTGTCCATTGTCAGCTTCACTATGGCTTTCCTAGCCAGGAAATTACCTGATAGTTTTAATGAAGCCAAATTTATAACCTTTAGCATGTTGGTTTTTTGCAGTGTTTGGGTGACCTTTATTCCAACTTACTTGAGTACCAAGGGAAAGCACATGGTGGCTGTGGAGATTTTCTCTATTCTAACCTCCAGTGCTGGGTTATTGTGCTGTATATTTTTCCCAAAATGCTACATCATCTTGCTGAGGCCAGACTTGAATAAGAGAGGATATCTAATAAGCAGAAAAAACATTACAGAACCTTAGTCTCTGGCTCCAAACAAGTTGTATTAGCGAAGGCTAACAATGCTTAAAGACACTTTCCAGGGAGGAAATCCCATTGAACTTAACTGGATTTGCTTTTGATTTAGCAGTGTTACATTCTCAGAGTACCTCTGAAAATAGTTGGATTTCATTCATTGGTGACAAATTAACTATTTCCGTTTCAGTTAGACATTGCCATGACTACATGGCTCAGAGTCTTTCTCTTCTGATGAGGTGCTAGAGTATTAAAGTAAAGGGTAATGTTGATTTACTGAAAGAATGGACCCCATGTTTATATAATTTTAGTTCAGTTTCCTTACCTTCTTTCAAAATCAAAATTCATCTTAAAAATGTATAAGACATCATAAGATTTACTAGGCATCGGTAATGTTGCTTCTGGGTCTTAGGAAGAAGTAACATCAGCACCTCAATGTCTTCCCCCATTCTCACTCTCTACTGTTTTAAGCAACAGCAGGGGCTGGGAGGCAGCAGAGAGAGAATGCCCCCCATAGTGGGTAAGTTAGCAACCCTACTCTGGGTCTGGGGGTACTTTAGTGATGCTAGGGGGCTCCTGAACACCATACTTTTCCCTGGCTTCTCCTGTTCTTCCTTGGAAGAAGAGTGTGTTCCCAGGGCTGACTCTAGCTCAGGAGGGGTCCCAACAGATCCAGTCTTACACACATACGTTTTCTCAAGGTGGGGCATGGAGTTCTCCTGGAATTACAGAAGATCTCCACAATACAGAGATCAGTTCCCCAAGGAAATGGGAACTTCAGAGGGAGGACTCTATGACATCACATCCCTGCTGATCTCCCTTGTCACCCCAGCCTCTGCCCACATCAGGTACTAACCCCAGATAACCAGGAATTTCCCAAGCCAGAGTGGGCAGCCCTACGCACACTAACCACTATACCACAATGGTTGTCTAAAACAAAGACAGAGTGGTGCCATGGTTAGAGTGTTGGACTATGATCTCGGAGACCAAGGTTCGGAACCCCACTTTGCCATGGAAACTCACTTGATGACCTTAGGCCAATTACATATTCTCAGCCTAACTTACCTGACAGGTTTGTTGTGAGGATAAATTTAAGGGGAAATGCTGTAAGCTCTTTTGAGTCTATTGGGGAGAGAGGCAAGGTATAAATCAAGTTAATAAATAATTAAATCTCTCCTTTTTGAATGGTACTTGGATTTACTTCTTCTGTTGTGTTTACTGGACAAGAGTATTTCTGGTATTTGCAGCAGTTCCGGAGAGCATCTGCAGAAAGAATTCATACTTGTGGTTGTCTTTCTAAATAGAAATATTGGGGAGGGGCCTAGGAGGGAGCAGGATGTGATAAAACCAGAAGTATCACAACCAAGATGGTGAAGGGTCTGGAGACCAAGTCATATGAGGAAAGAATGAAGGATCTTGGTGTGTTTAGCCTGGAGACGACTGAGAAGTGACATGATAACCATCTTCAAGAACTTGAAGGGCTGTCATAGACAGGATGGTGCGGCATTGTTTTATGTTGCCCCAGATGGTCAAACCAGAACCAATGAGCTGAAATTAAATCAAAAGAGTTTTTGGCTATACATTAGGAAGAACTGACAGTTAGAGCCATTCCTCAGTGGAATAGGCTACCTTGGGAGGTGGGAGGTTCTCCGTCTTTGGAGGTTTTTAGGCAGAGGTTAGACGGCCATCTCTCAGCAATGCTGATTCTGTGAACTTAGGCAGATTGTGAGAGGGAGGGCAGGAAGGGTTGTGTCAATGTTCAGCTCTCATGGCCCTCTCGTACATGCCCAGGGAAATGCTGATTGCCATTTTGGGGTCAGGAAGCAATTTTCCTCCAGGCCAGACTGACCAGGGATCCTGGAGGATTTGGGGGGGCATCTTCTGGGCACAGAGTAGGGGTCACTGGGTGTGTGGGGCAGAGGTAGTTGTGAATTTTGTGCATTGTTCAGGGGGCTGGACTAGATGACACTGGTGGTCCCTTCCAACTCTATAATTCTACGGACTAGTGCTCATATACAGTATATGGTATCAAAGCAGTTCACAGGGCTAATAGCAAGTTTCGTCAGTAAATAGCTCGTTGCTTCCAGAATATGTAGATTCTTATAAAAACATAGTTTAAAATGTGGGAAGAGGAGCCTCTGACAGATGCCACAGCTGACTCCTCCTCCAACCTTTTGCAAGGACTGTGCAGGACAAAATGATCCTCTTTTTCAACCTTCTCCCTTCAGTTGACCCCCAATAACTCCCGCTATAGATATCTGTTACGCTAAGCCAAACATTATCCCTCACAGAGGTCGCTTCCTTAGTTGAACCATTACATCACAGCTCACAGCTCAACTACTCTACAAGAATTCCCTCCTTGACAATTCTGTTTTGCACATTTTGAGAAAAGATAGAAGAGTGGGTGAACTTCCTAATTGCCTTCCTAATAGACCGTTCCATAATGTGGGAGCTGCCACACAGAATGTGCATAACATTTTGGTTCCTGTGTTCTTTGTAAAATTGGAGATGGGTGTTGGTCTTTTGTTTGTTTGTCTGTTTTTGCATTTCACTTTACTTTGTGTACCCAGCCATATTAGTGACTTCATCTGTGGGCCTAACTTTCTTCTTGTTCATTGCTCATTTAGGGTTTCCAGCCTTCAGGTGCCAACCTTCAGGTACGGGAATGGCGTTCTCCCAGAATTACAACTGATCTACTGTCAACACAGATCGTTCTCCTGGAGAAAAGGGCAGCTTCAGAGTACAGACTTTGGTATACCATAGATAGGGTTGCCAGTTCTGGGTTGAGAAATACATGGAGATTTTGGGGTGGAGCCTAAGAAGGTGGGGTTTGGGGAGAGGAGGGACTTCAATGCCATAGAGTCCAATTGCCAAGCAGTCATTTCCTCCAGGGGAACAGATCTCTATATCGGCTGGAGATCAGTTGTAATAGTGGGAGATCTCTACCTACTACCTGGAAGTTGGCAAACCTAACCATAGAGTCTAGGAGAAACAGAAGTCCATCCTCAGGTTCTGCTCCAAAATGTCCAGGAGTTTCCCAAGAGTGAATTGGTAACCCTACTTCATGCTAAAAACCTGGAAGTCCACTTTCCACTTTCCCACTAAGAAAACCAGTAAGACATCTAGTTAGATCTGAAAGAAAAGTGCTTTCGATCAAGGACACCACACAGAGGAAACCAACAACACAGTGGCAATTATCACCCCCCGCAGTTATGAAAATTACACTCATTCGTTCACCCAGCCAAAATGCCAGTGGCTTTTCAGAAAACATCAATAAGCAGTCAGAATGTGGTTATAAAACACATATGCCATTTGGGAGCTGGGAGAAAGGACTGGGCAAGACTCTGTCCATTTGAGCTCTCGTATTTGGTTTTGATGTGCCAGAAATCAGAGTATTTGTAAGACGACTGATACAGTTCTCTTTAAGAGGAGCATGGGCAGAGTCAGCCATCATCCAGAAGGATTTGTTTAAGCCAGGCGGGTGCAGTGATGGAGTTATAAATAAGCACAGGAGGGTCTGTGACAAAGCAGTGCTGTTCTCAGATGGTGGTGGTGGTGGTGGTGGTTCTGCTTCTGTTGCCTCACATGGCATGTGAAACAGAGAGGATGAAGGGCCCTGTGAGCAATCCCATCCCAGTTCTTCATGAATGGTATCAGCCAGGAGACCTCCTCATTGGTGGGATTACTTCTCAGTTTATTTGCCATGCAGGCACACAACGGTTCCAAAATCAACCTTCTCAGGAATTGTGTGAGATTCCAGAGTAAGGATTTTTTTTTTTTGCCCTTGCTTGCTCACATCACAAATCCTATCATTTATATATAGGGCAGCAGGATCAAAGAGAGTCGCTTTATGCTTGAGACGCATCATGCAGGTTATAAGGAATTATCTCAATGTGGGCCATATATTTGTTGCATTCAGCATAAGGCTCCCAATTACATTTGTATTTGTGTGTGTGTGCGCGCCATCAAGGCACAGCTGACTTATGGTGACCCCATAGGGTTTCAAGGCAAGAGATGTTCGGAGGTGGTTTGCCACTGCCCGCCTTTGCATGGGCTGAGAGAGTTCTCAGAGAACTGAGACTGAGACTGCCCCAAGATCACCCAGCAGGCTTCATGTGGAGGAATAGGGATCGAATCCAGTTCTCCAGGTGGGAGTCCACCGCTCTTACCCACTAACCACGCTGGCTCTCAACTACATTTGGATTGTTTGTCATGCCCTTGAATTGACTTTGTTGTTCTTTTCCAGTTGTTGTTTTATATATACTTCTATTCTGGAATCAATTTCAACAGCAGATAACTATCTGGTTGCCTGTCACTTATTGTGCTTTGTTCTTTCTGATTTTCTCAGGGATCTTCATGACCTCTCTCTACACTTTCCAGTCATTCTTTTAACCATGATGGAAAGGATGGTGTTTGTATGACTAACCAAAGTTAGATAGCTATATTCAAGGTTTTTTTTAAGTGATTTGTGTTTCCTATTCTGTGCACACTGTTCTTCCTCCCCGTTTTTTACTGAAAGCTACATCTTGTCAGGCCTAACCTGGATGGCCCAAGATAGCCTGAGCTCATCAGATCTCAGAACTAAGGGCCCTCATTAGTACTTGGAAGAGAGACTACGGTCAAAAACGCATGGTCGCTTTATTCCCTGTTGCAGCCAGGATTCAGCCAGGATCGAACACACATGTGTTCGATCCTGTGTTCGATCCTGGCTGAATCCTGGCTGAAACAAGGAATAAAGGAGGCTAACGTGACTGTGCATTTTTGCCCTACCAAAGAAAACCAGGTTTGCTATTCAGAGGCTGGCAATAGCAAACTTCCTCTGTTCATCTCTTGGTTTGAAAAATTATGGGGCTGCAACTTGATGGACCTTTATACACACATATCTTTCCATATCATGAAATCTTGATTTTAGGTTTGCAAAATAATATTTGATCTTAGGATTGCAAAAATAAAATTTCTACTTCTGCAATTGATTAGTTTGTTTCTTTAGAGAAACATGGAAGTGGTTGACTGTCTACTGTATCATATAGAAGAGAAATATTTCTGTCAATGAATTTGTGAAAGGACCAGTAGCATCATGAAATACTGTGCTGAAGGAGAAATGGGAATAACCATTTAAAAGATGTTGCCAGTCTGGTGCATGTCCAGAGGAGGGTGACCAAGATGACTACTAGGGATCTGGAAACCAAGCGCAATCAGGAAAGGTCAAAAGAGCTTGGTATGTTTAGCCTGGAAAAGACAGGATTAAGGGGAGGCATGATCACTGTCTACAAATATCTGAAAGATGTCTTGTAGAAGATGAAGCAGACTTTTTCTCTGTTTCTCCTGAGGGCAAGAATTAGTGGGTGGCAATTACAAGGAAATAGATTTCAACTAAATATGAAGAAAAATGGTAAGAATTGTTCAGCGTAGGCAAGACTGACGGGGAGGAGGTACTTTCCTTCACTGGAAGTGTTTCAGCAAAGGATGGATGGCCACCTGTCGGAGATGTTGTGGTTGCATGTTCCTGCACTAAGTAGGGGTTGGACTAGATACTCTACCAAGGTCCCTAACAGCATATGAATTTTTGATTATTATTTTTTTGCCTTCATGTATTCAGCTGCATGTGATCCAGAGACAGGGTATAGCCATTCAGATCTGCAGACCCTGGGGAGGAACCTAAATCTTGAAAACAGAGAATGCCAACATCTCACTAACAACACTGTAAATATACATCTCCAAAGAAAAAACGTAAAAGACAGATTAGGAAGAATTATGTTATCACACATAGGGAGAGTGTGTGGTAACAGAGAAAACAGGAATGAATTTTGTATGTTCAGGCACCATGAAGACTGCAGATATTAGTGTTGTCGTGTTATTTAGGCTAAAGAGAAAGACGATTACAACATCAGAAATATCAAAAACAAACCAAATTATACTTTAATACTGAAGCGGAGTAAGAGAAGACCAGCACTGTGTTAAAGGACTCAGTGCACAATAAAATTATCCTGTAACAATTTGATTCTCCTTGCAGTATGGTGACTAAATTCTACCAGCATGTAATGGCCTTGGTGTTTGCAGTAAACAAAATCAACGAAAATCCCATGATTCTGCCTAATATCACACTTGGGTCCCTCATCTGTGACAGCTACTATAATGCCAAGCTGACTTATCACAGCACCCTGAACCTCCTCTTCGATTCACAGAGCTTTTCCCCAAACTATGAATGTCATGCCCAGAAAAAAACAATAGCTGTCATCGGGGGACTTGGCTTTGATACCTCCTCCCACATCGCAAATATTTTAGGTATCTACAAGATTCCACAGGTAGGATCTCTGCAGATTGGGATATGTGATTTCACAAAATATGTTGTATACCTGTGAGTCTGTAAATGTAGTTCAGAAGACAGATACCGTATTTTTCGCTCCATAGCACACACCTGACCATAACACGCCCCCCCCCCCAGCTGGCCGTCGGGGCGGGGAAAGCCGGCTCGCGCTGGAACGACGCGAGCCGGCTCTGTGCGCCCCGCCCGCCTCCCAGCTGGGAGGCGGGTAGGGAAAGCCGGCTCGCTGTTCCAGTGCACCCTCTGTGAGTCCCACCCGCCTCCCAGCTGGGAGGCGGGCGGGGAAAGCCGGCTCGTGTTGTTCCAGCGCGCCCAGCTGGCTCTGTGCATCCCACCCGCCTCCCAGCTGGGAGGCGGGCGGGGCGCACAGAGCCAGCTGGGCGCGCTGGAACGGGGCGCACAGAGCCGGCTCGCGTCGTTCCAGCGCACCCAGCCAGCTCTGTGCGCACATTCGCTCCATAACACGCACAGACATTTCCCCTCATTTTTGAGGAGGAAAAAAGTGTGTGTTATGGAGCGAAAAATACGGTAATTATAACTGAAAGAAAAATAAAATATTTTCTGATGCATATAAAATAGAGACAAAAGAACAAGGATGTTACGCAGGCAGGGGGAAAATGATATCTCTAGATCCAAAATAGTATGTATTTGTTGTTTATTGAACCATTTATATTCCACCTTTCCTCAAGGTTCAAGGAGGTTTACAATAACAGTTTAAAATATTTTTTCAGTTTAAGGCCAAAAATAAATTAGCAAAGTCCAAATCTCTCCCCCCTCCACCACCCTCCCTTAAAATGTGCCTGCCATTCAAACCCTCTCCAAAGCCCTGGCAAAGAGGCAGGTCTTGCAGCACCTCTTGAATGCGGCCCCCTCACCTATTCAGGGAGTCCGTTCCTAGGATTGCCTGCTCTGGGTTGGGAAATACCTGGAGATTTTGGGGGGGTTGGAGCCTGAGGATGGCAGGATTTGGGGAGGGGAGGGACTTCAGTGGGGTATAATGCCATAGAGTCCACCTTCCAAAGTGGCCATTTTCTCCAGGTGAACTGATCTCTCTCTGTCGCCTGAAGATCTTCTGTAATAGTGGGAATCTCCAGCCACCACCTGGAAGTTGGCAACCCTATCCATTCCACACAGCCAGCACCTCAATGGATAAGGCTGAGACTCTGGTTAACCCCAGATGGGCCACACTAAGTAGTGAGATAGCCAACAGATACCTGCCTGATTACCATAGTTGGCACATAGGGCTATATGAGAGGAGAAGGTGTTCCAGCTTCCACTGATCATTTCTAAGATGATGTGTCATGCCCCCATGACTTAAAAGCTTCAGCCAGAAGAATTTCACTTTAACTTCCTTCAAACATGCAAACCAATCAATATTAATTGCATTAACGGGTATGTGCACTTATACACTGCTTGCCCCCATGCCTAAGCCATCTGTGTATTTCTTTTTAGTTCGCCTATAGTTCATTTACTACAGAAGAGAGAGATGTGACAGAATTCCCTTCCTTTTACCAAATGGTTCCAAATGAACATGATCAGCGTACGGGAATTATTTGGTTGCTTCGTCATTTCGGATGGACGTGGGTTGGACTCTTTGCTGTGGATAATGACAGCGGAGAACATTTTGTACAGGTGCTTGAACCAGTCCTTGCCCTGAATGGAATCTGTTTGACCTTCTCTGAAAGAATCCCTACCAAAGCTCAGTGGGATACCTTGGCTAACATCAATGATTTTGTCTTTAACCTATATCAAGCTACCATAAATGTCAACACCACTACGCTTATCCTCTATGGAGAAACTAGGACCATTATAACACTCAATATTTTGACACGTTTAGGAGATGTTGTGTATAAGGAAGATACATCTGTTGGAAAAGTATGGATTGTGACAGGCCAGATTGATTTTGCAGTGACAGGCCTTCAAAGGGGTTTTGATTTCCATTTCTTCCATGGTGCCATTTTCTTCTCGCTTCACTCAAATGAGCCTGAGGGCTTCCAGAAATTTCTTCAGATCGTAAAGCCTTGCTGGACTGAAGATGATTTTCTTAAGGACTTCTGGGCTCAGGCGTTTGACTGTTCATACCCTGATTGCCCCATCTCTACAAATCCCAGTGAAACATGTACTGGGCAGGAGAGACTGGAAGCCCTCCCTGACCCTATATTTGAAATGCGCATGTTGGGTCACAGTTATAGCATCTATAATGCTGTCTATGCCATTGCACATGCTTTGCATTCCAGGTATTCATCTAGATCTCCCTGTTTTGCAAAGGAAGGTGGTAGCAGATTTGATGTCCAGAAGTTATATCCTTGGCAGGTAATGCCTCTATGCCCGTACAAATTGGTACAAAGTTGTAAAGCACCTTGGTTTCTCCAGCTTCAGTTACTGCTGAAATTACAGAAAGCAATTCATGTTACTGTATAACAGCAAAAACGTTTGTGACATCCTAAAGGTAAAGGCTTAGATCCACTGGTATTTGGGGGGTTGGGGATCTTGGGGTTTCACTCACCCTCAGAAACAGGATTTGGGGAGGTATTTGAGGCTCCTCCAGGAGGGGAGAACCAAAAAAGTCTCATTCCACAAGCAGAAATCCTTGCAACCCTGGAAAAAGTCCAGTGGATCCAAATTGGTGTCTTTGATTTCACCACCAGTTTAGTTCCATTTTGTCTACAAACCCAAGACACATTTCAATAATTTGATACCATAATATGGCCTCACAATACTTTGTTTGGGGTAAAATATCATACACATTATTTATTGACCAAGTTTTGTGAATTCACTTTTCCCTCTCAAGTTGAAACCCTGAAAAAAGGTGAATTTTCAATCCTCTGACACTTCTGAAGAGTTACCTTGTCAGAGCGGGTTTCAGATGAAACTGCAGAAAGCATATAAGCTAGTAAACATCTTTGTTAATTGTGTTATGAAGACCCCAGTTATGGCATTATCCTTTTGCTTTGATTTGGTTCTAGCTCCACCGGTTTCTGAAAGGTGTTTTGTTTAACAACTCAGCAGGTGAAATTGTATCTTTTAATGATAACAGGGAAATGGGAGCTCGATATGACATCATGAACATGGTCATTTCCCCAAACAAATCCTTTCATAAGATGAAAGTTGGAAGTGTGGATCCTCATGCTATTGAAGGACAACAGTTCATCATCTACAAGGATATCATAGTTTGGCAAAGAGCCTTTAACCAGGTATGAATACTATTCTTGTGACCACTGCTGCAAGTTTGGTGTTGTGGCTCAGTGGTAGAGCACTTGCTTTGCAGGCCAAAGGGCCCAGGCAATCCCAGGCATCTCCAGTTAAAAGGATCAGGTAGTAGGTGACAGGAGGGAAGGCGGCATCTTATAGCCTGATCTCATCAGATCTCGGAAGCTAAGCAGGGTCAGTACTTGGAAGGGAGACCTCCAAGGAAGACTCTGTAGAGGAAGGCAATGGCAAACCACCTCTGCTTCTCGCTTGCCAGGAAAGCCCCTTGCTGGGGTCACCCTAAGTCAGCTGTGACTTTATGGCACTTGGCACCCACACAATAGGTGATATGAAGGACCCTCACCTGAGACCCTAGAGACCCATTGCCAGCTGAAGTAGACAAAATGTTCATGGAGGAAAGGGGTAGACAAAATGTTCATGGAGGAGAGGGGTATGCATGGCTACCAGTTAAAATGGATACTAGTCATGCTGCATACCTATTCTCTCTAGTATCAGAGGAGCATGCCTATTATATTGGGTGCTGTGGAACAAGGGCAGGATAATGCTGCTGCAGTTGTCTTGCTTGTGGGCTTCCTAGAGGCACCTGTTTGGCCACTGTGAGAACAGACTGCTGGACTTGATGGACCTTGGTCTGATCCAGCATGGCCTTTCTTATGTTCTTATGTATTGACCTTGATAGAGCAATGGGATGACTCACTGTTAGACATGTTCATTGTGTGTATTCTTAAGAAGGATGTTTTGGTGATTGGAATTTGCTTCACTGCAAAATCAGACCTTATCCTAGGTAATCAGGTTCTTCTATGAAGCTCCTGACATATATATTAAAAAATAACAATAATGTAACTACACATGCTAATTCACGATATTTGAAAAGAAGTTTGTATTATCCATGTCTCCGTGTGTGTTAGATGACTTTCATGCCTTCATTGAAGTTTGTGGCACATTTGTAAGGGAGACATGTAACATTTCTTCTTGGATAACAACTGGCCACCAATGCACATTCTCACTGTGGTGTATTTATGGTATACATTACAATGGCTTCCCCCCTCTGATATCTGTGTACACTGATTTAGCTTTATGGGGTCGAGTCCCTGCTCCTTAGTTCTGTTGGTTAGTTAGAACTGTTTACTGCATGAGTTCCCTTGTCCTGAAAAAAGGTGTCCCCACCCCTGTGTGTGTGTAAAGTGCTACCAAGTCACAGTTGACTTATGGCAGCCACTGCTGGAGTTTTCAAGGCAAGAGACTACGTAACAGGTGATTTGCCATTGCCTTCCTCTGCATAGAAACCCTGGTATTCCTTGGTGGTCTCCCATCCAAGTATTAGCCAGGACAGACTCTGCTTAGCTTCTGAGATCTGACAAGATCAGGCTAGCCTTGATCATCCAGGTCAGGGCTCTGTTAACAGATGTTCTTGTGAGCATACTTGTCTCTGCTGTATGAACCTGAGAGCAAGCAAGAACCTGAATGAGTACCCTATACCTGACCTGCAAGTTAAAGAGAACATCACACCTGTTTTTGTCAGATGAGGGATGGACAGTTACTTTCTTTTTTCCCTCTGATTTTTCTTAGTCATGGAAAAGTATGACCAGGAAGCAAATGGTTGTTCTTTTTCAACTGTTCACATATTTATTTCTACATCAGCTGGTGAACAATAAAATCATATCTAATCCATGCTATATTAAACTCTATGGTCAGGTGCTGCCCATTTCTCTATGTAATGACTACTGCCATCCTGGTTATCAGAAGAAAAAGAAGGAAGGGAAGAAATTTTGCTGCTACGATTGTGTCCCATGTCCAGAAGGGAAAATGTCAAGCCAAAGGGGTAAGTACGCCAGCATTCAAGGATTTCATTTAGCATTTGGTACCTTACCAAAATGCATTTGAGAAACCAGTAGTCTGTCAGTTCAAGTCTAAGCATAGTTGTACCTTTCTAGGTCCTTGGATGTTAATAAACTTAGATGGCTGTAGTTCTGCCTAGGATTGCATTGCATATCTTCCCACTGCTAATATTGTGCATATGTGCCATGTGCATATTAACTATGACAATAATACATCCATCCAAACCTTTATTGGCATAGAGACAATATTAACAATCATAAGCAAGGATTCATATTTACAAAAGACACATAAAATCAGATAAATACCATTAGGAAAGTATATAAATAAAATTGGCCCATCCACTAAGGGGAGGTCCAGGCAATGTTCAAAATTTAAGGACAGTTCCCAGAAATCAGGCAACCTCCGCTGTGGTGTGCGAGCTAAAATCATTCATCAAATGGCGGACCATCCCCTCATCAGTTCCAGTAGTGAGTTTCTTCAAAAGCGGCTCAATAAATTGCTCACGAGGGTGGAATCCAAATTCACAGTGGAGCAGAACATGTGCTACAGATTCTACTTGTTTAGCAGAACAAGAGCATAGTCTCTTTTCATAAGGAAGCTTGGCATATCTGCCCCTGGTCACCGCTGTGGGTAGTAAATTGAGACGGGCCAGCATGAAGTATCGTCTCAACTGCGGAGAGGTCAGCGTGGAAAAATAGCTTGGGAGGGAGCCTGGGGAAGGGTAAATGCCAAAAGATAGAGGTGAGCAAGTTGTGTGTGACAATAATACAAGATGAACCAATTAATTGTTGCATGCAATGGTATATTAACAATAAATCAATTTCAGTGAATGCCATCAGCCTGCAAATAGTCATCTATTTAGACCATCCTTCATAACATTTATGAGATTTTCTGTATAGGATTGAAATTGGGGAAAATCAGATCCATCCCAACCCAATGCTTTTCAGTTCAAATGTTCATCTGGTTTTGTAACCATTATACATATTATTTATTTCGTTGACGATAGACTTAGGAATTCGAAGGTCCAAAAGTGAATTCTTGAATGTCAGTCAAGAGATAAGGATTACATATTTGCCCTTCTCAGTACCTATGAATGCTAGAGATTTTCCATGCACTTCACATTAGAACTGATTGTCACTACATTCTAGGTATTGGTCTCTTCTTCAGAGGTGGCTGAGTGCAGCCCTATGCATGTTGGCAGTGACCACGTACTTGCAAGCTCCTGAAAAATCTTGTTTGCAGTGGCATTCACAAATCAACGTAGGAAGAGTTCTGTTTATGCCATCTGTCTGCACCTTTACCTACACATTGATAGAAACCTTTGCTGGTTGCCTTTTCATCTCTTGCAATGTACAGAAATGAAAATTCTGAAAAGATTCTTTATCATATGTTGAGAATAATTAAATATCAAAAGTTAACATAAATCATGATAAGCCCGGCAGTGAAATAATATTAAAAAGGTAATATTAAAAAGGTATAATGGACTTCCGGGCGGAGATTGAGCCTGTCAGACGCGATTCCTTTGCGGGTTCTCAATCGCTTCCGAGGAGACCCCCCCCCAGGCCTGGGGGGAGTGGGCCAAATAGGAGGATCGCTCCATAAAGCTCCCCCGTTTTTTTTTCCGGGGGTCCAACAGCCAGCAAAACGCTGATCCTAGCGTCTGGTGACGAAGGAAGCAACTGGGGGTGAGTCTACCGAGACCATGGCGGCCCTCCGTCCAAACTTTCCCTCCCCCCCACTTCCGTTTTTTAAAAAAGACTTATAATATCTTGCATAAAAACAAACTGAACGTCATTATAAGCCCAGGATTTTACAATGCAGCAACTAAAGTTTTAACATAAATCATGATAAGCCCGGCAGTGAAATAATATTAAAAAGGTATTTTCAGTTGACTACTGTGCACACACGGAATTCATACTTAAAAGTCAGTATGAAGAATATCTGCTGCATTGCAGGTGGCCGTGGAACAGAATGAATTGATACTAAGATAGCCTTTCTTACTTTATTTGTCAGACATGGAGGACTGTATCAAATGTCCAGAAGATCAATATCCTAGCAAGGAACAAGATGGCTGCATTCCCAAGATAATAAGTTTTCTGTCTTATGAGGAACCTTTAGGGATCAGTTTAGCCTTGTTTGCAGGTGCCTTTTCCCTGATCACATCCTTTGTTCTGGGAACTTTCATTAAACACAAAGATACTCCCATAGTCAAAGCCAACAACCGGAGCCTCACCTATACTCTTCTAATCTCCCTCCTGCTCTGCTTCCTCTGTTCTTTGCTTTTCCTTGGGCAGCCGAAAAAGGTGACTTGTCTTTTCCGGCAATCTGCATTTGCCATCATCTTCTCAGTGGCTGTTTCTTGTGTGTTGGCTAAAACCATCACAGTGATTCAAGTTTTCATGGCCACCAAGCCAGGATCTAGCATGAGGAAATGGATGGGGGGAAAGCTGGCCAACTCCATTGTTATTTCCTGTTCCCTTATTCAAGGAGGCATTTGCATAGTGTGGCTAGGAACTTCTCCCCCTTCCCCTGATTTGGACATGAAGACCTTTAATGAAAAGATTGTACTAGAATGTAATGAAGGTTCCATAGTGATGTTCTACATTGTCCTGGGCTACATGGGACTTCTCTCCATCATCAGCTTCACTGTGGCTTTCCTAGCCAGGAAGTTGCCTGACACCTTTAATGAAGCCAAATTCATCACCTTCAGCATGTTGGTATTCTGCAGTGTTTGGGTGTCTTTTGTTCCAACCTACCTGAGTACCAAAGGGAAATCCATGGTGGCCGTGGAGCTCTTTTCTATCTTGGCTTCTAATGCTGGGTTATTGATTTGTATCTTTTCTCCAAAATGCTATATTATTTTGCTGAGGCCTGACTTGAACAACAAGAGGCAATTGATGAGGAGAAAGCAATAAATTATTTACCATTTCTATTCTATGTGTTTGTTATTTAGCATAGATCCATCCTTCATGACACGGCAACCTTGCCCAGTTCCCAGTTTCAGCTTGGAAAGTGACTTGGCATTATGGAAGGTTGGGATGGGGAGGAATTCTCCTTTCTTAGAAACTTGTCTCTTGGCTTTATTGTGTAAATGATTAAGTAATACATGCATGGACAAATACAGGTGGAAACAACGGAGAGGATGTAATCCATTGTTTCCTTTTGTCTATTTTAAAGGAAGTTTATGTCAGGCCCTGCCTCTTGGACTTAGCTTGACTTTGCTCCTCGCAGGCTATTGATCGGAGCAGGCCAGAGTTTGGCTCGGTATCAGGGCCCTGGTCACGTGCTCCTGGTTCTCATGCCTTTGTAACAGTAACTGTATCCTGCGTACTATGCCCAGTATGGTATCCTGTTTACCACATCTACCACAGCTGCATAAGCCATGTTGTGTCTTCCTACCCTGAGAAAGCTTATCATGGATTGTATTTGCCTGTTTGCCTTTTGCCTGTCCGTCTTTGAAGTCTGCTATGCATTTTAACCATGCATCCTTGCCTTGATTCCTCATTAGTAGCCTTGTATGCCCAGGAGGCAGCCAGCTTCTTTCTTTGTCTAATTTTGCTCCTAATAAAGTCTAAACTGCTTCAGAGCCTTTGCCTGGATGAGTTTTGCTTGAGGGATGCTAAGGAAAACCCCTGAGCCTGACAGTTTAAAACAATTCCAAGCAAAGTATTTCAAAATAGGGCTGTCAATTTGGTTCGTCCCGAACCAAAAAACAGCCGAATTTCCCCCGATCCAACGGTTTTCAGTTCAGATGGAACCGAATTTTTTAAAAAGGTGGGAAAACGACGAACCAAATTTGGCGAGTTCGGGGCGCGCAGAATAAATTCAGCAAATTCGAGGGCTCAGAATCAGCAGCATAACCATCAGGTAGTAAGCAGCATTCTCCCACTGCCAATGGTGGCCAAGCTGGGTCTTCTCCTGGCCAATCAAAACAGAGATTCTCACTTTTGAAATGGCCAGAAGAGTCTAAAAACTCCCGTCCCTCCCCTCCCGTCCCAAATGTATTCATTGCCTTCCAATTTGGTGGCGGTGCTACTGAGAGATCCAATTCCTGACTAGGCCGAGCTGCTGCTGCTTACCGGAATAGGGTTGGATTTACTTCTCCACCATGCTCCTGCTGGAAGACATCCACACAGTTAGATTTTGGGGTTTTTTCTCTATACCTTTTCTCCTGTGTGTGGGGGGGAGCAGTTTCTGTGGGGGGGAGCCAAAGGGGGCTTTCACCCATTCTGCTAAGGGGGGTGTGCCTGCTCGCCTCTGCGGGAGTGTGTGATCTGCTTTTAAAGTTTTAAAGTTTAAAGTTGAGTCTGTGCGGCGGCTAGCAAGTCTCTTTCCGCTCGGCACCCACGCTTCCACCTCCTTGGTTTTTTCTTATTCGGGGTTGACCCGAGCCGTACTGGTTTGAGGGGGGGCTTCGCCCATTCTGCCGAGGGGGTGTGCCCGCTCACCTCTGTGGGAGTGTGTGTTCTGCTTTTAAAGTTTTAAAGTTTAAAGTTGAGTCTGTGTGGCAGCTAGCGAGTCTCTCTCCGCTCGGCACCCGCACCTCCTCCTCCTTGGTTTTTTTCCCGTTTGGGGCAGAGCTGTACTGGTTTGAGAGGGGGGGGTTTATGGCTTTATTCCAATGAGGGAATGGAATAAAGATGCACATTAAGGATGAGGGACCCCTTCTGGGCCCTATAATTTCAGACCCCGTGACCCAATCTTTACAAAACTTGGGAGTTCTTGCAAGAAGGATCCCCTTAAGCTACACTGAAATTTTGGGACTTCTGCCTCCAAAAATGTCCTGCCACGGAGCCGTGGAAAGCCGCGACTGTGCTTTATGGCTTTATTCCAATGAGGGAATGAAATAAAGATGCACATTAAGAATGAGGGGGACCCCTTCCGAGCCCCATAATTTCAGACCCCGTGACCCAATCTTCACAAAACTTGGGGGTTCTTGCAAGAAGGGTCCCCTCAAGCTACGCTGAAATTTTGGGACCTCTGCCTCCATAAATGCCCCACCAAGAAGCTGCAGAAAGCTGCGACTGTGCTTTATGGCTTTATTCCAATGAGGAAATGAAATAAAGATGCACATTAAGGATGGGGGGACTCCTTCCGGGCCCTATAATTTCGGACCCCGTGACCCAATCTTCACAAAACTTGGGGGTTCTTGCAAGAAGGGTCCCCTCAAGCCACTCTGAAATTTTGGAACCTCTACCTCCAAAAATGCTTCACCACAGAGCCTCAGAAAGCCACGACTGTGCTTTATGGCTTTATTCCAATGAGGGAATGGAATAAAGATGCACATTAAGGATGGGGGGACCCCTTCCGGGCCCCATAACTCCAGACCCCCTGACCCAATCATCACCAAACTTGGAGGTTCTTGCAAGAAGGGTCCCCTCAAGCTACAGTGAAAGTTTGGGACCTCTACCTCCAAAAAGGGCCCCCGAAGCAGCGGAAAGCCATGAATGTGTTTGTAATGGCTTTATTGCAATGGGCAGATGGGGGCCACTTCCGGGCCCCATAACTCGGGACCCCCTGTCCCAATCATCACAAAACTTGGGGGTTCTTGCAAGAAGGGTCCCCTCAAGCTACGCTGAAATTTTGGGACCTCTGCCTCCATAAATGCCCCACCAAGAAGCTGCAGAAATCTGCGACTGTGCTTTATGGCTTTATTCCAATGAGGAAATGAAATAAAGATGCACATTAAGGATGGGGGGACTCCTTCCGGGCCCTATAATTTCGGACCCCGTGACCCAATCTTCACAAAACTTGGGGGTTCTTGCAAGAAGGGTCCCCTCAAGCCACTCTGAAATTTTGGAACCTCTACCTCCAAAAATGCTTCACCACAGAGCCTCAGAAAGCCGCGACTGTGCTTTATGGCTTTATTCCAATGAGGGAATGGAATAAAGATGCACATTAAGGATGGGGGGGACCCCTTCCGGGCCCCATAACTCCAGACCCCCTGACCCAATCATCACCAAACTTGGAGGTTCTTGCAAGAAGGGTCCCCTCAAGCTACAGTGAAAGTTTGGGACCTCTACCTCCAAAAAGGGCCCCCGAAGCAGCGGAAAGCCATGAATGTGTTTGTAATGGCTTTATTGCAATGGGTAGATGGGGGCCACTTCCGGGCCCCATAACTCGGGACCCCCTGTCCCAATCATCACAAAACTTGGGGGTTCTTGCAAGAAGGGTCCCCTCAAGCTACACTGAAAGTTTGGGACCTCTACCTCCAAACATGCCCCCCCTGGAGCCGCGGAAAGGCGCAAATGTGTTTTTAATGGCTTTAAACGGCCAATTTTTTTCCTGAACTCCGAATCTCGCTCTGAATTCCACAGATCCGAATTGGGGGAGTTTGGACTTCAGCATTTCCCAAATCAAAACGGGCTGAATTTTGCCGAATCCGAATTTTACCGATTTTTTTTCAACAGCCCTATTTCAAAAGATAAATACAGATTAATTTAGATGCAGATGCCCGAAAACATAAATTAACATCAAAACTCAAGGGAGAAAATCACTTTGTGGTGCCTTTTCTGTTATCTGCTGATAATCGGCTGAAAATCACTTTGTGGTGCCTTTGTGTGTTATATGTTGATGAATGAAGGTAGGAGGGGTCTCCTTTGACCACTCATAAGGGGTATGCTGGAGGTCATGGGGCCTGCATGGACAAAAGTCATGTGGGATGAAGGTTGTAGTAAGGAAGGCAACTGGGCAAGATTGCATGAAAAATCTGGCAGGATCCACAGGCCATTCTATTCTGGTGGTGCTGTGGAGTGTGTTTTACTACAATGCAGAAAGGAGGCACTATCTCCAATGTCTTTGTTCACCCCTCCCCTCTAAGCCAGTGGTACCTGTTCCATGACTCACAGAGAACCACATTCACAATAACCAGCAACCAAAAGAGCCACATGACTATTGCATGTCTACACCCCCCACCAAATGCGCACACACAATAACATGACTGTCAATATTGCATGTAATTGTAATTACCACTTTTAAAATAACTGGAATACTTCTGTGCATGTGTGGTTGCCTCTCCTTACCACTAGGGGTGTGGACCATTTTTTTGCTATTTTTCTGATTTGGGTTAATTGAACTCAAACATTTTTGGAAAAGCTGAAAAAAGCCAAATACCCATGCTGATAAATGGTTTTTCCAGGTTTTTTTAGATATCCAAAAAAATTTCAGCTTCATTATAGTCTATGGGGAATTTTGGGGGGCTATGGGGGGCTTTTTTTCCAAAGTAGAGGCACCCAGGTTACTCTGCTAAGAAGAACCAGCAAGTTTGGTGAAGTTTGGGTCAGGGGATCCAATGTTATGGGTCCCCAAAGGGGGTGCCCCCATCTATCCAATGGAGTTTTCAGTTGTTTCCAATGGAAGATGGGGGCACCTTTCTTTCCCAAAGCACCAACTGATTCTCTACCATCTTTCCCAAAGTATTGATTTATTCTCTGTAGACCAGTGATGGCGAACCTTTTAGAGATCGAGTGCCCAAACTGCAACCCAAAACCCACTTATTTATCGCCAAGTGCCAATACGGCAATTTAACCTGAATACTGAGGTTTTAGTTTAGAAAAAAACAACTCATACATTCACATATTTTGTGTTAAAGGAAAAACACAATAACAGAGCTTTCAATGATACAAACAACTTTTTATTGAAAGGTAAAAGTTTGCATTTGGCATGCATCTCTCCAGGACTCGTCCTCTGCTCAGCCACCGGACATTATTGTACATAAGTAAACAATCATACTGTGCCTGAACCTCCTCAAGAAGTGCTTGAAACTGTCGACAATTCAGAGCACAAGCCATGATGTAATTTACCATTTTTGTGACATCTTTGAGGATATCGTCAAATTTTTTGAACAGTTAATGTGATTTTTGCTGTTGTGTGCATGATGATCATTTGTCTACACTTGGCTCATACTTTGTAAGTTTGAGAGCAACACATGCAGCACTCAGGTCATCTGTTAGCCTGTTTCTGGTGTCAGATTTGATATAATTCAAAGCTGAAAACAGCTGCTCACAAGCATAAGATGATCCAAACAAAGTAAGGAAAGCAATCCCAAGTGCTTTCATTGACTTAAAATTATTTGGCAGAGAATTCCACACTTTAAGGATTTCATTTTCAGAACTAACTGTGCTGTCCTTTGGCATCCCTTTTATCTTCTCAAGTGTTTCACGCAGGGCATAGAATTTATTTTTCCAGATAGAGCTTTCTTGAAATTCTATTAGCTCCATTTCCAAATTTTCTAAATCTAACCAGTGTAGGCAGGAAAGATCAAGTTCTTCAAATTTGGCTTTATCTGGAGAAGTAAGAAAACACAGGGTTGTCTCCATCTTACGGAACTGTAAAAATCTGTTACTGAAATTCACCTTTGCCGCTGCTACAATGCTAGAAAATTCCTTGTAGATTTCCTGATTGCTTGTAGGATTGTCTGCAAATGTTGTAGAATTTTCTAAATGCTTTTTTAGATGGGCGGGGCCCCAGACAAACTGAACACGGGCGGGGGGCCCGCAGCTCAGCTGAGGGGGGTGTGGCAAGGTGCTCTGCCACAGCCTCTGGGTCCAAACTGAATAAGGGCGGGGTCCGACAAACAGCTGAGCTGCCGCTGAATGCATTTCTTATTGATTCAGAGGTTATTCATGAAAAGGAAAAGAATATTCAGTATGCACAGATATGCAAGTATGTTTACAAAAATGGATCTCAGTCAAATGGGGGGAAAAGAAATAAGTATATCTAGAAATACTGGAGGCAACAATCTAGTTTGTGATACCTAGAGTGGAACAAAAATCAATTTGGCACAATTTGGCTTTGAGGGCACCACTGACCTTAAATTTGTCCTTGTATAGTTATATAGTCAACAAATATACAACTTTGCAGACAGTCAATAATTATACAACTATACAACCTTGTATAGTTGTATGGTCAACAACTTGCTCTGAGGGCATAGCCTGGCACACAGCACCACCTGTCAAAGGAATTGTGATTGGTGAGAGGAAGGGCTCACCCTGACATCCTTCATCCTCTCTATACCATCTCTTCAGGCTCCAGGGATGATAATCCTGGCCGCCACCACCAACAGCTTAATTCATGGGAGAGGGACACAAATTAGGGACTGATTTAGCATATTGCCTGCCTCTCCTTGGACAACCTGGTGAAGAGTGAATCCTGCTGCAATCTATTAATCAGAAAATATTTTGGGAAAGGGAGAATGTTTCCATTTCCTCTGGAAAATCTCAGAAAGAAGTTAAACAACTTCAGAGACTTACCGTATTTTTCACTCCATAAGACGCGCCTGACCATAAGACGCACCTAGTTTTTAGAGGAAACAAAGAAAACAAAAGTAATGACTACAGGAGAATTACACAACTTTAAGGTTGACAATGAGGAAATTGAAATTGTTCAAGACTTTCTATTCCTTGGCTCCACCATCAACCAAAAGGGAGACTGCAGCCAAGAAATTAGAAGGAGATTGAGACTGGGAAGGGCAGCCATGAAGGAGCTAGAAAAGATTTTGAAGTGTAAGGATGTGACTCTGGCCACCAAGACTAGATTAATTCATGCCATCATATTCCCTATTACTATGTATGGGTGTGAAAGCTGGACAATGAAGAAAGCTGATAGGAAGAAAATAGATTCCTTTGAAATGTGGTGTTGGAGGAAAGTGTAACGGATTCCGTGGACTGCCAAAAAAACAAATCAGTGGCTGATCAAATCAAGCCTGAACTGACCCTAGAAGCTAAAATGACTAAACTGAGGCTGTCGTATTTTGGTCACGTCATGAGACAAGAGTCACTGGAAAAGACCGCCATGCTAGGAAAAGTTGAGGGCAGCAGGAAAAGAGGAAGACCCAACAAGAGATGGATTGACTCAATAAAGGAAGCCACAGCCTTCAATTTGCAAGATCTGAGCAAGGCTGTCAAAGATAGGACATTTTGGGAAACCCAGAAGTGATGCCAGTTCTCTGTAGGAATAATCAGAAACCCTACAGTTTTACCATAGTTTCTAGGGTTTCCTAGAGAGGTGTGATGTCACTTCTGGGTTCTCCCAAGAAGTGACATCACACCATAGGCATGGCAGCCATTTTTTTATTTTTATTTTGCTGCCACTCAGAGCAGGGAGATCCCCTGTCCCAGTGGCAGACTGGCAACACTACAGGGATCACTTGCTCCAAATCCATGTATTCGGACATGATACTGTCCATTGCAAGTTCACTGGGGTAAATTCACTTTGCAAATTCCCAAGCATTGTGATGCCATCATACAAGAAAATAATATAATAGCAATTCAAACAAATCCATATGAGGGAAATTGATGTCAGAATTGATGTTTTCCCCAGAGGTGACATCAAACCATAGGCATGAGGGCCATTTTTAAATTTTCTCCCTGCACCACTCAGAGCAGGGAATGGGAGATCCCCTACCTTCAATGGGGGACTAATAACACTACAGGGATAACTTAATCCAAATCAATGTATTTGATCATCTCCGTATCCATTGCAGAGTCATTGGGGCAGAGAGCTGCTTCCTTGTACTTTGTACCCAAGCACTTTGATGGACTAACAACAACAAACAACCCCCAAAAAAATCCATATGAGGGAAATGACATCAGAATTCTTTTTCTCCCTGCAATATGTTGGGGTTGATTACTATCACCCCTGTAATTATCAAATTAACCACAATTACTTCTACATCTGTTCCAAGTCCCCAGAGAGAGCCAGCAGCCCCTGGCGAAACTGTTATCCAAGACTGAGGGATTCTATTAATATTCCCTGAGTCATTCAGAGCAGGGACAGGTGGCAGAGAAAAATTAATCAGTCTGAACCCTGACGCTATGAGATACAAGCTCACTGTCAAAAGGCCAGATCATTCAAGTCAGGATAGTCAGGGACACTTGAAGACATTGTCAGAGTAGCTGAACTGGTGTCCAGAAGGACATTTTTCAACCAAAATGGTGGTGTTCCTGGTGGTGGGATTAGTGCTGTTGCCTCTGGCAATGTGTGAGGTTCCTCTTTTTAAATGCCCCATCAGAGATCCTCTTCCTATCATTCACAAATACTTTAAATCAGGAGACCTCATCATTGCTGCCATTATGTCCCAAATCTACACGTTTTGCAATCCAATAACATTTGAAAATTATCCCTCTGAGGAACTGTTCGATGACCTTTTGTAAGAAACTGGACTTTTCCACCAAATCGTGCACATTGATTTGACTGAGATTTACTGAGGCGGAGAAAGGCTGGTGCTGTGTTTTGTTCTCTCTTCTTTCTTGATTTCCAAGCCTAGGTGCTGGCAATATGCATTGAATTTTTCACCTTCCATACTTTTCAGTATCATTTTACACTTATATTTATTATGTTAGCCACTTTTCAAGATTTGTTCAGTGGAGTTATGTCTGGTCTGTTGTCCTCAATTGTGCCAAGAGACACTCAGCATTCTGATCTAATGGTTAAGGATCAGATATGTAGCTTGGGGAAATTTTTAATCCTATTGCTCTGAATGTATGTGTATCTTCCTTTTTTCTTTGTGTTTTTGCATTATGATGATCCCTGGCAAGGTGATTGTTTATTATTTGGAGAAACTTTTGATGCCTTCTTTCCTGGGGGAAAGAACATTCTTGATCTTGGCAGAGCAATGAGGTACCACGAGGTCTGTTTTGTCAAACATAACTCTCTGTTCTACAGGTGTCATCTTTCTGGTGTCTTGGTTGTAGTTAGTTATTGGTAGCAATTACACTAGGCTGGATTCAGAGAGAAGAAACCTTCACTTTCAGCTTGAAGCCATCTGCTTTCATTGCAGGTTCCTGACTCAGAATTACCAGCACATCCTGGCTTTGGATTTTGCTGTAAAGCAGATCAATGAAAACCCCCAGATCTTACCCAACATCACTCTGGGCTTTGACATCTACAACAGCCATTTCAATCCAAGTAGGACCTATCTTGCCTCAATGGAACTTCTCTCCACACAGGGCAGATTCATTCCCAACTACAAGTGTGATGCCCAGAACAGTCCAGTTGCAGTCATCACAGGACCAAACTCTAACATCTGTCTCCACACAGCAGCCATTCTATGCATCTACAAAATCCCACTGGTAAGGTGTATCTGTCAAAGATAGGACATTTTGGAGGACTTTCATTCATAGGGTCGCCATGAGTCGGAAGCGCCTTGAAGGCACTTAACACACACACACAAGGTGCATCAAGGGAGAATAAAAAGATTAACTCTTTTCTAGACTTTTGCAAGTGGCTCAGAGACAAAACCTTGTGGTTCAGGGACAAAACGTTTCAATCATTGTCAAGATAAATACAGTTCATGGGCAGCTTCCAGGGAAAGTAATCCATTACATTCCTTGGTACTTATGAAATGGAGTGATATATAATTATTCCTTTTTTAATGTGTGCACTGATGATATAAGAATGTAGATCCTCTGTATCCAAGAACCAGTGTGGTGTAGTGGTTAAGAGCGGTGGTTTGGAGCGGTGGAGTCTGATCTGGAGAACCGGGTTTGATACCCCACTCCTTCACATAAGCGGTGGAGGCTAATCTGGTGAACTGGATTTGTTTCCCCACTCCTACACACAAAGCTAGCTGGGTGACCTTGGGCTAGTCACAGTTCTGATAGAGCTCTCTCAGCCCTACCTACCTCACAGGGTGTCTGTTGTGGGGAGGGGAAGGGAAGCTGATTGTGAGCCGGCTTGATTCTTACTTAAATGGTAGAGAAAGTCGGCATATAAAAACCAACTCTTTTTCTTCATCTTGGGCCACATTACTACAAACAGTGACTTTAGTTAACAAGCCAATTTATGCATTCAGTAATATGATGTGGAAACTAAATAGCCCCTAATTTTACTTTTGAAATGTCTTTCCCTCTACTCTTTCTTTAGATCTCTTATGGCTCTGCACCAAGGATGGACAGCAAAACACAATCCGTTTTCTTCCACCAGATGTTCCCAAATCAGGCCCATCAATATATGGGGATTCTCCACATGTTGCTGTATTTCGGGTGGACGTGGATTGGGGTGATATCTCTGAATGATGAGACCGGAGAAAGATTTGTACAGGACTTTATTCCTATGCTATCCCAAAACGGCATCTGCTTTGACTTCATAGTCACAATGCCAGCAATAGCATTTTCCAGTGAAATTATTAAAGCAATGGCTGAAGGGGTTGAAACATACAAAATTGTTATGGGAAGCACTGCCAAGGTTTTGGTCCTACATGGTGAAATTCAGACCATGATAATTATAAGATTGTTCATCCAACTTCCAGAAGGTGAGGATATATCAGTGAAGGCAACAGGGAAAATCTTGATATTGACAGCTCAGATGGACTTCACCTCACTACCACTTCAAAGAAATTGGGACATCAGTTTTATCCATGGAGCCATATCCATTGCAATTCACTCCATGGAGCTCTCGGGATTCCAGAAATTTCTTCAGGAGAAAAATCTCACCTCTGAAAAAGAAGATGGCTTCATCAGACAATTCTGGCAACAGGCATTTGTTTGTTCATTCTCCGACTCCACAGTAGAGAAGGGAGAAACGTGCACTGGGGAGGAGAAACTGAAGGATCTTCCCGGATCTGTTTTTGAAACAATCACAACTGCCCACAGCTACAGCATCTACAATGGACTTTATGCTGTGGCGCATGCTTTGCATGCCATGCATTCCTCCAGATTTAAACATAGAGTAACAGTGAACAGCAGGCAATGGAATCTTCCAGATCAAGAGTGGTGGCAGGTGATGTTCTAATCATACTCACTTATTTGTTAAATGTATTTGTGACTTAAAGCATTTGTCCCTGCTTTTCTCTAGGAACGTAAGATGGCTAGCAAACAAACCACCACAGGCACCACTTACCACAGAATGACTCCTGGCATTTTCAATCACTATAAACCATCCTACTGTAGGCACAGAGTAAACGCCATAGAATCCTTCTCAACCAAATTTCTGGCTTTATATTTTCATCAACCTCCAAGAAGAGCTGATGGAAACACTCTTAATAGCAGTCCTAAAGTGGGGGGTGAAGGGGGCCACATGAACACATGAAGCTGCCTTATACTGAATCGGACCCTTGGTCCATCAAAGTCAGCATTGTCTACTCAGACTGGCAGCGGCTCTCCAGGGTCTCAGGTGGGGTCTTTTGCATCACCTGCTTGCCTAGTCCCTTTAACTGGAGATGCCGGGGATTGAACCTGGGACCTTCTGCATGCCAAGCAGATGCTCTGCCTCAGACCCTCCCCTTGAATGTCCCCTTGAATGAGCTAATTTCCCAGGAATGGGTTGAGGAGGAAAGGACCTCTCTGGGAAAGCATGGTGACAAAGTGAGTGGAGCCGTGGGTTTGTGTGCTTAGTGCTACTGAACCTTCCAAGTCATTTTAATGGCAATCCTGTTTCAATCCCATTTAACCCAAACCAGAGGTTACAGTGGCATGGAGCAGCATAGCTAATTCAGCAGAGTAATCTAGGGGGAAATTATGTGTTACATAGAAGTGAAAGTATCTTAGCATCAGTGCCAACCTTCTTCTCCATCAGCAAGGATGGGTCCAAGAGCATCCCTCAGAGTCATTACCGTATATACTCATGTATAAGCCGACCCGCGTATAAGCCGAGGTGCCTAATTTCACCCCAAAAATGGGGAAAAATTAGGCACCCGTGTATAAGCCGAGGGTCGGCTTATACAACGCCCCTGCCCCGGGTCGCCCTCCCGCTCGGGCCCTCCAGACCCACCCCGACCCCAGCGCCACCCCCACCCGGGCCCTCCAGACCCACCCTGACCCCAGAACCACCCTAGGGGAAGGGGGAAGAGCCCCTGAACCCCCTACTCACCGGGAGAGGCAGGAGGACGAGGCCCGCTGATCAGCTGGAGACGGCGGCGGGGAAGGCAGCGGGGCCCTGCCTGCGCGCAGGAAGGCCCCGCTGGCCACTCCCAGGCCGCAGGGAAGGCGCGCAGGCCGGCAGCGGCGGCGGCGGTGGTAAGTTCCCCCTCCCTCCCTCCCCCCCCCACCGTATTGACCCACGTATAAGCCGGGTTGGGTTTTTTCAGCCCTTTTTGGGGGCTGAAAAACTCGGCTTATACGCGAGTATATACGGTACTTGCTTCCTCAAATATTTCACCCCATCCAAAACTGGCAGACGCATCCACACCAGGACCTCAGCCTCCCCTATGAATTCATCTTCTTCTCTGGATTCCACTTCATCTTGGTTAATCTCAGCCGTTTAAAAAACAGCCTTAAGATACCGGATCAGGATATCCAGAGGAGCCTCTAGAGCTTTAGATGATGATGACAATGATGATGATGAAGAAGAAGAAGAAGCAGAAGCAGAAGCAGAAGAAGAAGAAGAAGAAGAAGAAGAGAAAGAGAAAGAGAAAGAGAAAGAGAAGGAGTTTATTTTTATACCCCACTTTTCTCTACCTTAAAGGAGTCTCAAAGCAGTTTACAATCGCCTTCTCATCCCCTCCCCACAACAGACACCTTCTGAGGTAGGTGAGGCTGAGAGAGTCCTGACAGAACTGTGACTAGGCCATGGTCACCCAGCAGGCTTCATGTGGAGGAGCGGGGAAACAAATCTGGTTCATCAGATTAGAGGTGGGAATATCATCTAAGTACGGATGACACCATCTCCAAAACTGCACATGATCTCTTCCAATTGTTTGATCTAAATATTAAAGAAAAGAGGGGACATGATGGGCCCTTGAGGGTCTCTACATATTTGTCCCAATCACCTCACCCTTCTTCTCTGAAAGAAATTCTTTGAGTGCTCTTCAGGAAGCATCAGAGCCCCCAGAGAGCTGTACACATCATGCCTACTGAAGTTTGTGTTCCATGACACTATGATTGACTTGTCAAACACTGATGACAACTCTAAGGCCATTTTTGCATGGTAATTAGCAACGCATTCCAGGCTGAATTGACCCGCATATGTTTTTGAATTTTGCACAGAGAACCGTCATTTCGGAAGTGACTGTGAAGCCGGTGCATACCTGCTTCGCATTACTAAAGAACCCATTTAACGCGAGCTTTGGTGTTTGCCCCGAAGAATCTCCCTCAAGGAACCATGCAAAACAACAGAGGTGTGTTAGCTATGCACATGCTAATGGCTATGCAAACAGGAACAAAGGAGCAGGCGAGTAGGGGTGGAATTTCTCCTTTTGCGTCGGGACAGTGAATAGGCATTTTTAAAGTCGCAGTTTAAAAAGAGCTTTGAGCGAGCATCAAAATTGACCATGCAAAAATGGCCCAAGTAAATCAATACATTCATGTTGCACTTATCCATTTGGTGGTTGGACATAACAGCAGCTTTTCTGTAGTATTTATGTCTGAAGCACCATTCAAGGACAGATGTGCCACCCTGAGCTCCTTTACCACACCCTGCTTTATCACGTAATGCAAAACGTGATGTTTCAGCTATGGTTGCCCGTATTTTCTTTAGTGCAAAACATGTTATATATCCAATCCTTTCTTTAGCACAGCTGTTTTACATTTGTTCTCTTCTATAGATTCACCAGTTCTGTTATTGGAAAGCTTTATTGGTGTTATGTTAGATTTTTGTTTTAATTATCTAACAGTCCATCCCTGACCTTTGGAGCCAAAAGTACTCAGGAGATGTGCAAGGGCCCGCTCCAGCATCCATGCCTCTTGTACTAGCGCACGTACCACTCACACCGGCCTCCCTGCACTGCCGTGGGACACCGACCTTGCCTCCCGCCAGCGTCCTAACGTGTAAGGTCTGAGTTCACCTGTTGAATCCCAATCACCAGACGTCCGAACAGAGTCATCTAAGAAGCAGTTTATTTGGGAAGCATAAGGTGTATCGCAGCAACTTACAGGAAAAGGTACGAGGACTCTAATGGAGGGGAAGCGGGCAGGTTGGAACATATACATCACAAAGGCACAGTTGGATACCAGGCCAAGCCTGGTTCCCATGATAAATTACAGTTATCACACAAACGGAGCGCAAGCAGTCATAAAAAAATTCTGAGCAACTTAACCTTGGAGCCAGCTGCGCTCCCAAGCCTGGAGCTCACATTCTGCCCCCCCCAGGGCTCCCCCCTCCCCTCCTCATCCGATGGGGCGGGTTTATCTGGATACGAGGCATGGAATTGATGTAGTAGGTGAGGGGCGGAGACATGACGATGCTTAACCCATTCATCGTGGGCGGGACTGAAATGCTTCCAACGGACTAGGTACTCCAGCCCCCCCCATCAATGCAGGAATCTTGGAAACTACACAGTATTCCTCCCCACCACCACCATTTTGGGAACCTCTGGAGGCTCTTCTGGATGCCACTGAGGTGCTGGCACATACTGTTTTAGTAAACTGACATGAAACACTGGATGGATTCTTTTTAACGTCTTAGGAAGTTGCAATTCCACCGTTACCTCGTTAATAATTCGGGTGATAGGAAATGGCCCAATGTACTTCTCACACAGTTTTCTGGAGGGTCGCAGAGACTGCAGATTTTTGGTGGAGAGATATACCAAATCACCCACCATGAGTGTCCAGCCAGGGGTCCGATGCTTGTCAGCTTGGGCTCTATACTTCCTTTTGGCCCGTTCTAAGTTTTTGGTTAACCAAGGCCACGTAGACTGGATGGTTTGAATCCAGTCCGATATCTCTGCCCCCCCTCCTCCCCCGATACATCCACCTGACCGACAGGGCCAAAATCCTTGCCATGCACAATGCGGAAGGGGCTGAAGCCTGTGGATTGATGAACAGAATTATTATATGCGTACTCTGCAAAAGGCAATAGATCAACCCAATCATCTTGGTGATAATTCACATAACACCGGAGATAGCATTCTAGTACAGCATTAACTCTTTCAGTCTGTCCATCCGTTTGGTGGTGGAAGGCACTTGACAAACCTTGTTCTACTCCAACTAGTTTGAGGACTGCTTTCCAGAATTTGGCAACGAATATAGATCCGCAGTCCAAAATTATCTTGCGCGGGAACGAATGATATTTGAAAACATGTGAACAAACAAATGAGCCAGTCTTTCAGCAGAGGGCATGCCTGCGCAAGGGACTAGATGCACCAGTTTGGAAAAAAGATCAGTAACCACCCACAGGACGGTTTCCCCCCAACTCAATGGTAAATCAGTTATGAAATCCATAGCAATTACTTCCCATGGACCTTGAGGCACTTCTAACGGTTTTAGTAGCCCGGTGGGCTTGCTCATCAGGCATTTCGCGGTGGCGCATATTGGACAGCTGCGGATGAAGGAGTCCAGGTCAGAACACATACCCGCCCACCAGAACTGACGACGAAGCAAATGCAACGTTTTAACAAACCCAAAGTGTCCAGCGGTTTTTGCTCCATGAGCCAGTTCTAACACTTCTGCTCGCAAAGTTTTAGGCACGTATAACTTGGTGTCTTTAACCCACATTTTCCCCCGTCGCTCAAGACCAGAAGGCAGGACATTGTTATTCATCTCGGCTAGGCATTCGCATATCAAAGTATCATGGAAAGAATTGGGTAGTCCTTCCGGGACGACAGGGTCGCTCTCTGCTAGGGGCTGGGCTGAAGTGTCACCGCTAGCATCTCCGAGCGACGGTGGAGGAACAGGAGGGAAAACCCCCTTGGGGGGTTGAGGGGAGTCGCTCCCGGCCTGAGCTTGCCGCGCCTGAACACGTGTTTGAACTGCCAAGGTGGGTAGGATACCTCTTTGCTCTGAAGTAAACAGGGACTCGGTGGGCTTGAGGGGAGTCGCTCCTGGCCTGAGCTTGCCGCGCCTGAGCACGTGTTTGAACTGCCAAGGTGGGTAGGATACCTCTTTGCTCTGGAGTAAACAGGGACTCGGTGGGCAACGCCTCAGCCACACCGTCCCTGGCCACTGCAAGGCTAAGGAATGGGCTGTTATTCATTAAAATAGTTCTAACTCCTTTCTTACCAACTAGGGTGGTTCAAAACAGCTTAAAGATTTGTTTAGCTTTACAGCTATGGTTGGGAGGAAGGCATACGGGGCTCGCTCTGACCTTGATGGCCCAGTCTAGCCAGATCTAATCAGATCTAAGCAGCTAAGCAGGTTGGCCTTTGTTAGTACTTGGATGGGAAACTACCAAGGAAGTAAAGGGTTGTTGCTACATATAGGGAGGCAATTGCGAAGCAGTTCTGTTCATCTCTTGCCTTAAAAACCCTGTGGGGTCCCCATAAGTCATCTGCAAATTGATAGCACATTGCAAAGCATATGAGGCTCCAATATGGAGGTTGTGCCTATGGCAGTAGCTCTCCCAAGACACTATGATAGACTTGCTGTATACTAATGACAAGTCTAACTAAACTAATAGCTACACATTGCTCTTATCCATTTACCTCTTGGACATAATAGCTGCTGAAGCACATTTTGTACCATTTCTAACTCTGAAGCTCAATTCAAAGGCAGATGTGCCATCCACCCCACTTCATCACCATACCTAGAACATGGGTAGGATTGCCCCTATTCTTTTTAGCCAAAAAACAGGTGGTACAACCAATCCTTTCTATAGCACAGCTGCTTTATATTTGTTGATTCTACAGATTCACAGGTCCTGTTCTTTGAAACCTTTTATTTGTTTTATGTTAGATTCTTAGGAAGGTTCAAGATAGCTTAAACATTTGTTTTGCTTTACAGCTATATTTGGGGGTGGCATATATCACTCGCCCTGATCTGGATGGCTCAGGGCAGCCAGATCTTATCAGATCTCAGCAACTCAACAGGTTGGCCTTGGTTAGTACTTAGATGGGAGACAACCAAGGAAGTTGAGGGTTGCTACACAGAAGCAGGCAACTATAAACCATTTCTGTTTGTCTCATGCCTTGAAAACCCTACAGACTCACCATAAGTCAGGTGTCACTTGACAGAACATTCCAGAGAAATATGGGGGTTCAATATGACAGCTTTTTGGTTGTCATTAGTGTTTTCTGGCTTGCATCTGTTTCTTATTCTGTCTTTTAATTTATTAAATCTTCTACAGTTCCCAGTAGTGAGTATGAACATAGCACTAAAGGGAACAATAACACAAGCCCTCTTATGTGAAAATGTATCATTCTGTTCTACTCGTCCTTATCCTTGGTGTTTTGCTTCCCTCCCCCTCCCTCCCGTTTAGCTTCACCATTTTCTGAAAAGTGTTTCCTTCAACAACAGCGCTGGGGAAAGGATTTTGTTTGACCAAAATGGGGAATTAGTAACTGAATTTGATATTGTCAATTGGGTCACATTCCCAAACCAGTCCTTTCTTAGAGTCAAAGTTGGAAAGATGGACTCAAAGGCTCCCCCAGACAAAATGGTCATCATTCGTGACAATGCCGTTGCATGGCCTGCTGCGTTCAACCAGGTATAATTTTTGAATGCTCTGGGATACACCAAGTAATTTTCCCAGTGTTGAAATAGGAGTAAAATGTTCATACATGAAAATTGTTCTCTGTGTTCATTCTGTACGTTAGGTGAGAATCATTCGAGCAATTGTTTTCTCCTTAAATTTTGTTTGGCAAAGCTTTGGAAAAAATTACTTTTCTTTGTTTTGGTTGTTACGTCAACAAGATTATTTGTGTGCCTTCAAGGGGAAAAGGATTGTGTGTGTGTGAAGTGCCTTCAGGTGCTTCCGATTCATGGCAACTCTATGAATTAACATCCTCCAAACATTCTAACTTAAACAGCTTTGCTCAGGTTTTGCAAACTGAGGGTTGTGGCTTTCTTGATTGAGTTAATCCATCCCCTGCAAATCAGGGAACTTAGAAACTATTGAGCATGCCCTCCTGAGCTGCAATTTTTATACATTACCCCGTTCGAAGATTATTGAGCCCCTCTTATCAAGAATGGGACCTGACAGAGCAGGAGAAAGGATTGAGATGCTCCTACAAGGGGATAATCCCTCAGTCACTCTTCAGGTTGCAAAATTTTGCATGGCAGCAATGAAAATTTGACGCCATAGAAAAGCCTCTTAGCGCAATTGACAGATGTGTCTCGGTTGTAATTTTCTTTTTAAGTGTTATAAGACTCAGAGTATAATTCTTTGCTTGTAAGAATTTATTAGTCCATGTTTCCTGTTTTATCTTGTTTTATCTGGCTAAGGGCCGTAAATAAATTATCTGTCTATCAAGTTAATCCATCTCATGTTGGGTCTTCCTCTTTTCCTGCTGCCTTCAACTTTCCCTAGCATTATTGTCTTTTCCAGAGACTCTTCTCTTCTCATTGTGACCAATGTGACCAAACTATGATAGCCTCTTTTTAGTCGTTTTAGGTTCTACGAGAGTTCAAGATTGATTTGATCTATAACCCAATGATTTGTCATTTTGGAGGGGAGGATTACAAATGCATTAATTCAAGTATATGGGAGGAGCACAGAAAACATATTTTTATTTTTTAAGTTAAAAACCCTGTTTGTCCCACTCATCAAAGTATGGCTTACAAAATAACAACAAAATGACAGAAACAACAAATAAACAAATTAAAATAATTGCAACTTAAAATAGTAGAGCCCCATGGCGCAGAATGGTAAGCTGCAGTACTGCAGTCCAAGCTCTGCTCACGACCTGAGTTCGATCCCGACAGAAGTTCGGCTCAAGGTTTACTCAAGGTTGGGGTCACTGGGATTGTTGGGGGGAGGTAGTTGTTAATTTCCTGCATTGGGCAGGGAGTTGGACTAGATGACCCTGGTGGTCCCTTCCAACTCTATGATTCTATGATTCCATCCTTCCAAGGTCAGTAAAATGAGTACCCAGCTTGCTGGAGGTAAAGGGAAGATTACTGGGGAAAACACTGGCAAACCACCCCACAAACAAAGTGTGCCTAGGAAACGTCGGGATGTGACACCGCCCCATGGGTCAGGAATGACCCGGTGCTTGCACAGGGGACCTTTACCTTTTAACTACTTAAATAATCGCAACTACTTAAAACCATTCTATTGCTATTTCCAATTAACACAGTAGACATTGAAACTCTTCAAACACCTCCCCACACACACACATACACACACCTCCACTCAGATAGCATTTCGGATATCTATAAGATTCACAAATCCGTGGAGTGTATCATCTTAACAGATCAAGCACTTGTGTAGATTGGTACAACTAACTGCACCCAGGTGTTCCAATACATAATGATATATCCACAACAGAACTTATCATTTGCAGCTTCCCACCAGATCACCAGGGTGCTGCCCAATGCAGTTGAGTAAATCCAACAGATATCCCTTTTTTAATTAGTGGGGCTTAGTATGGTGCTTCTTCTTCTTCTGTAACCTAGGACAGTCCTCTAGATGCTGCCGAGGTGGCCCAACAAGGCAGATATACTATAAACATTGGCATCCTCTAGCACACTGACACTTAGCAGTATCCACTACAAAATTCAGATCACATAAACCACCTGACCCAGAGAGCATATTGGTGAGCTAGAAGAATTGTAGACCAGGACGATCTCTTTACTGTCCTTCAAACCCACAGCTAGAAACATACTATCAAAGGTGAGCATAGTCTTGCACTGTGGAAAAACAAAGACTCCCAAACACTCCACCCATCCCAAGACATTGCTAAAAGGTTCTAAGAACTGCAGAGCTTTCACCCATCCATTGCACTGTAAATGTTCTCTAGAAGTCATGCTAGCATGACATACCAACCAAATCCATTTATCTTCCATTTGGCTAGGTGCAGCCTCTTTCTGTTTGCAATGAGAATTGTACTGCTGGTTATAGCAGGAGAAAGAAGGAAGGAAAGCCTTTTTGCTGCTATGATTGCCTTGCATGTCCACCAGGGAAGATTTCAAATGAAAAAGGTAAGAGATTCAAATATTGGATATATTGGTTCTAATTCAATATGTACAAATGCATATAGATCCTTGGAGCAGACCAAAACAGGTCTACCCAACAGCAAGCCCCATGTTATTCAACTGTGCTTACTTCCAGGAAACTGTTGCATGACAACCTAAACTTTTTAAAGCTGAAGGCACTTCAGTGATTCAATATGCTCAGATACGCAATTGCTGTTAGAAAAGTGTACCTCAGTTGACAGGGTGGAAAAGAAGTTACAGAATATCCAGATGTGTTGAAGTCCACCATCTAGATCAGTGGCTCTCAAACTTTTTCAGGTTGCCGCCCCCTTCAGTACATAAACTCATCTCCACTGCCTCCATCCTACCCTTTAAAAAGCATTATTTAAAATAGTGGTTTGCATGACTCACTAAGGAAGATAATAACAAAATTCAAAACAGTAACAATTAATTGCACATGTATTCAAAATCAGATTAAAATGTTTTTGTTTAATTTATGCAATTAAGTTTAATTCAATTCAATTCAATATATAAATAATTGGAATTGATTTTAATAATTTTAAGGCTTTTTGTATTTTATGGTTGTTTATTGTTATGTTGTTTGTTGACTTGATGATGTAGGTTGAGCTGGGGATAGAGGGTGGGGTATAAATTGGAAAAGAAAAGAAAGAATTTATTCGACAAAATTGATTAACTTGATCAAATGATACCAGCTTTTCAAAGCTGGTGGGGGGGAATTCGGATAGTTTCCACCAGATTTCCCAGCATGGTGCATAGCTCGAGCTCATGCAAAGAAGTGAACAACACAACTGAAGAAGCCCACCTTGAGTACCCCGCTGCCGCCCTCTTGCCTTTTAGTGCTCCTCTTGGTAATCCCACCACTTTTAGGAACTACTGGTCTAGACTGTGATACCTTGAGTGGACCAAAAGGCATGACAGCAGAATCTAAGTGTCAGGATCAGGCGTCTGTCCCTAGCATCCCATAAGCAAACTCATCCAGGCAGGTAGCTCTGAAGCAGTAATACTTTATTAGGAGCAAAAAGACAGATTAAAGAACTGACTGCCTACACGCAGGTGAGGCCATTAATGGTGAATACAGGCAGGTTACATGTTTAAGTCACTACGGACTGGTAAAGTAAACACTGCTAGGCAACCCTGAGATAAGCAGTTGACAGGAAGGCAGACTAAACATTCTCACAGCTGCAGAAAACAGGATGAGCGAAACTATACACAGACGTTCAGAAGCATGAGAACCAAGGACTTGACGTGTGGCCAGAACCTGGCCTAACTCATGTCAAGAGCCTTTGCTCCAGCTAAAAGGCAAAGACCTGACACTAGGACAGGGGTTGGCAAACAGTGGCTCCCGAGCCGCATGCAGCTATTTGGCCCGTTGAGTGCGGCTCTCCGAACTTGGTTCGGAGCCCCTGCTCTCGCACCCACTCGCGCCGGCAGCCGGGTTGCAGAGCCGACGCGCCTGAGAGAGAGAGCAAGCGCGAGAGAGCAGGCGAGCCGGCGCGCTGTCTTCCCCCCCCCCCGCCATGGAGAATGGCCGGGTCCCCCTTTCCCTTGCCCTCAATGGTTGGGAGGCTAAAGCCTCCCCTCCCCTCTAGCCGCATGATTGCTGGGCGGGCGGCTCGGCGGTTCCTGGCCCGCCCCGCCCGCCTATCAGCTGTTGGGCAGGGTGGGCTTCCTTTGGTAGACCTGGCCTCTGGCGGAGTCCCATTGGAAGGCCATGTCTACCCCCTGGCTTTCTTGGCGGTAGACCTGGACTCCGAGGAGGGGAAAAAGTCCCTCTACAGAAGCCAGGTCTACCAATTGGCTTCTATGGGCCTCCGGAGGCCAGGTCTACTGCCAAGAAAGCCAATGGGTAGACCTGGCCTCCCAATGGGACTCAGCCGTAGGCCAGGTCTACCAATAGGCTTTGATGGCAGTAGACTAGGCCTCCGGATGGGGAGGGGGAAATGGCAGGGACTTACAATTTAATTTTTATCAATAAATAAGATCACTATTATGTAGGACATCAAGTTTTATTCAGCGTACCTATAGTTTAATTAAGACTTAAAACTTTAATTAAAGTTTATTAAGTTAATAAACAGTGTACCTACCTATATAGTTTAAGTTTAAGAAATTTGGCTCTCAAAAGAAATCTCAATCGTTGTACTGTTGATATTTGGCTCTTTTGACTAATGAGTTTGCCAACCCCTGCACTAGGACAATCTCGTGTGCTTTGGGAGCAGCACCGAACCTAAATTCTTCCTTGTATTATTAAAGGTGAAGCCAGAAAGCTTTGCTGTCTGATTTCAATTGAGCAGCACTTTTTGTATACTTTGTCCTATCGCTAGGAACTCTGCATGGCACTTCCCTTTACCAAAACAGGTGCTTTGTTTTCCAGACATGAATGAATGTTCTCAGTGTCCTGCAGGTCAGTATCCCAACAAAGACCAGAATTTATGCCTGCCAAAAGATATAAGCTTTTTGTCTTACGGAGAAGCTCTGGGGATCAGCTTGGCCACTGTTGCTCTTTCCTTCTCTTTCATCACAGCTTTGGTGCTCGGGGTTTTTATTAAGCACCGGGGCACTCCCATAGTCAAAGCCAACAACAGGGATATCACCTACACTCTGCTCATCTCCCTCATGCTCTCCTTCCTTTCTGCATTGCTGTTCATTGGCCAGCCTGAGAAGTGGACCTGTCTCCTTCGACAAACGGCTGTTGGCATCATCTTCTCAGTGGCTGTTTCTTGTGTATTAGCCAAAACCGTGACTGTGGTTCTGGCTTTCATGGCCACGAAGCCAGAATCCAGAATGAGGAGATGGGTAGGGAAAAAACTGTCCAGTTTCATGGTCCTTTCATGTTCCCTTTTACAAGCTACTATTTGTACTGTGTGGCTTGCAACTTCACCCCCATTCCCAGATTTTGACATGCATTCAGTGACTGAGACAATTGTTCTTGAGTGCAACGAAGGGTCAGTCACCATGTTTTACTGTGTCCTGGGGTTTTTGGGCTTCCTGGCCACCATCAGCTTCATTGTGGCTTTTCTAGCCAGGAAGTTACCCGACAGTTTCAATGAAGCCAAGTTCATCACCTTCAGCATGTTGGTCTTTTGCAGTGTGTGGGTCTCCTTCATTCCAACCTACTTGAGCACCAAGGGAAAATCCATGGTGGCTGTGGAGATCTTCTGCATCTTAGCCTCCAGTGCTGGGCTACTGGGCTGCATCTTTTTCCCGAAATGCTACATCATTTTACTGAGACCTGAGCTAAACAATAAAGGACAGCTAATAAAAACAAAGAATTAAATCTTATGACCTACCTCCCCCCATTTTATTTTAGTTATGTTTATGATCAATGGGGGAATGTCTGCTTGCAATATTTTTCAGAAGTAACCTACTTTCCTAGGTGCCATCTGTTGTTTTATTATTATTTATGACTGATTTTATTGTTATAATGAATATTATTAATGTGCCTGTAGGCTGTTGTTACCCACCCCGATCCTGGCTTCGATTGGGGAGGGCGGGACAGAAATTGGAATAAATAAATAAATACATAAATAAATAAATAAATAAATAAATAAATAAACAAACAACTAGATCCCAATGATATACCTCTTCTAGTCTACGTCCTCTTCAGGGTCTATGTTCTCTTCCAGGGCATTTGTTTCCTCATTACAATAATCATTTATACATGGTCGCTTTAACTTCCTTTATTTCCCGTTTCAGTCAGGATCAAAGTAACCCAGGTTGGGGAAACTGTATGCATTGGCTTGAATGATCAGGGACGAAACTGTGTGCTAATGGAGGCATGAATACAAAAAAGCACTCTCCCAAGCTCAAATCAAGTCCCACCCCTTTAAATGCTGCTCTGTAATTGGCTGACTTCACCGTACTCACCCTGAGAGAAGACTTCCTTCCCCCCAGACCCAACTGCCACATAAAAAAGCATTTTAAGAACAAAAAACGGAGCACTATGAAAGAAGGGGGGGGTGAAATCCAAGCCTCGTTTTAAAAAAGCCTTTCTTTTGCTCAGAAAAAGCTCCGAGGTAGCAGGAAGCACTTGAATCCCTGTCTCTTTACACACTGCTTCGGGATTGGCTGTGAGAGAAGCCAATCTTCTGTGCTTCCCCTGTTTGGCTGCCTTAAAGAAATATTTGGAAAAGGGTGGGGCAAAGCTCAACCCAAGAAAGGTGTACGATCACTTTGTGGCTCTGGAATGAGCCAAGAAGAACGGTTTGACTCAGTCCAGAAGAGGAATGGGAAAAGCTGGGTTCGTTTTGCATTGAAGCAGCGTTGAGCTTCCAAGGAATGAGGTAATGAGCGCATTCCCAAAAATTTGATCCTGGCTGAAACAGGGAATAAAGGAGGGTTAAGCGACCATGCATAAAACACCAATGTGTACTAAAAGTGTAAGTGGTGTATTAAGTCTGGGAATGAGGGAACACATTCACACTGGGCTTGCAAAAATGTGTCAGTTATCCATTCTGTTTGTGTTTAAAGTGGCCAAAATCTTTCCCAAATATCTGTGTTCGATCATTTCTCGATTCTTAACTGACTTTTTAATGAGGGTTTTACTTCTTATTAATGCCTATAATGTTGAGTGTTTTCTGGTTTCTTTCTGACTATACTATTATTATGGCTGTTCTGGCTGTTCAGGGTATGGAGATTATGCCACTTTTCTGCTGATCTACTGGTTGATCATAGTTTTCTGATGCTTATTTTTAAAAAAAAATTTCACGGTTGTAAAACAGGAGTAAAAAAGATCGCACTAGGAAGGCTCCAGGAATGCAAAGTATCCATTGTGCATTTGGAAATGTTGATTTCAAAGGAAATCACTTTGCAATCATTTTGGGACTGACAAAATCATGTATTTCCATGTAGTGAAATCATTTACTATACAACAATTGATACAATCCAAACATCTGTTGATATTAAAAAGTAAAGATAATTCCCTGTGCAAGTACTGACCCATAGGGTGACATCACATCACGACATTTACTAGGCAAACTATGTTTATGGGGTGGTTTGCCATAGCCTTCCCCAGTCGTCTGCACTTTACCCCCATCAAGCTGGGTACTCATTTTTCCAACCTTGGAAGGATGGAAGGGTGAGTTTGTGCCAGCTATCTGAAACTGACTTCCTTTTGGATCGAACTCAGGTCGTCATGAGCAGAGCTTGGACTGCAGTATTGCAGCTTACCACTCTGCACCATGGGGCTCCAATATGTGTATTAAAAGTAACATTAATAAGTTAGCATAACACATGTCACATTTCTCATAAATCTGATGTCAGTTTCTTTCAGATGTACAAATTCCATAGCTGGTATTACAGACTGAAAAGTCCTGAATTGGTTTCTTTCGTGTTTGCAAAGGTACGACACATCCTAGAAAAATATTTCAGCAATGAAGAAAGGACGCTTATTATAGATACCCAGAAAGTCTCTCCTGTCATCAAAGATCAGCTGGACATTACTGAGGCCATGATCAAATTACGTGGAGTAGCAGTCCCAAAAAGCTGAGTCAGTCTTGCTATGACTGGGAAATCTGATGCTTTTTTAGCTTTTTTTTCCAGCTTGTCTACATCTTTCTTAAATTGTGGTGCCCAAAACTGAACACAGTACTCTAGTTGAGGTCTAACCAGAGCAGAGTAAAGCGATACCATCACTTCGCGTGATCTGGACACTATACTTCTGATGATGCAGCCCAACACTGCGTTTGCCTTTTTAGTTACAGCATCACACTGCTGACTCATGTTCAGTGTTTGGTCTACTAAGACCCCAAGATCCTTTTCACACACACTACTGCTCATACAAGTCTCCCCCATCCTATAATTTATGCATTTGATTTTTCCTTCCTAAATGCAGAACTTTACATTTGTCTTTGTTGAAGTGCATTTTATTAGTTCTAGCCCATTTATCCAGCCTGTCAAGATCATCCTGCATCTTGGCTCTGTCTTCTATCGTATTTGCTACCCCTCCCAATTTAGTATCATCTGCAAATTTAATAAGCATCCCCTCTATTCCTTCATCCAAATCATTTATAAAGATGTTGAACAACACAGGGCCCAGCACAGATCCCTGAGGAACTCCACTAGTCTCTTCTCTCCAAGTGAACGAGGAACCATTAACTAGCACTCTTTGGGTATGATCTGTCAACCAGTTGCAGATCCATCTAACAATAATAGGATCTAACTCACATTTTCCCAATTTGTCAACTAGAATACTATGCGGAACCTTATCAAAAGCCTTACTGAAATCTAGATAAACTATGTCTACAGCATTCCCCTGATCCAGCAAGGTAGTAACTTTCTCAAAAAAGGAGATAAGATTAGTCTGACATGACTTATCCTTGAGAAACCCATGCTGGCTCTTAGTGATCAGATCCATCCTTTCTAAATGCTCAAGGACTGACTGTTAGATGATTTGTTCGAACACTTTTCCTGGTATAGAAGTCAAGCTGATGGGTCGGTAGTTACCTGGATCCTCCTTTTTCCCCTTCTTGAAGATGGGGACAACATTTGCCTGCACATCCCGACGTTTTCTAGGCAAACTTTGTTTTGTGGGGTGGTTTGCCAGTGCCTTCCCCAGTCATCTTCCTTTTACCCCCAGCAAGCTGGGTACTCATTTTCCTGACCTCGGAAGGATGGAAGGCTGAGTCAACCTTGAGCCGGCTACCTGAAACCAATGTCCGTTAGGATCGAACTCAGGTCGTGAGCAGAGCTTTGGACTGCAGTACTGCAGCTTAACACTCTGCGCCACGGGGCTCCTCAGGGCTGATAACACTCTATAAAATCACATAAAACCATAAAAAAACCATTAAAAAACATAACATCACACTAATTAAAACAACAGCAAGATGGCATAAAAATAAACCAATCACCACTAAGGGACTGGAGTACAGCAGATCATCCCCCACCTATGACAGAAGTGGGGGGAGGATGGGGAGGCCAGCAAAGATGGATAACTAGCGGCTGTCCTCAGTTGAAGGCCTGGCAGAATAGTTCTTGTTTTACAGGCCCTGCGGAACTCCATAAGGTCCCACAAGGCCCTGATGTCACTGGGAAGACTATTCCCCCAGGCTGGGGCCAGGGCCAAAAAAGCCCTAGCCCTTGTTGAGGACAGCCGCACATTCTTCGGGCCGGGGACCACTAGCAAATTGCTGTTCGTGGAGCGCAAAGCTCTCCGAGGGCCATACCAGAAGAGGTGGTCCTTCAGGTATGATGGTCCCAGACCGCGTAAGGCTTTAGAGGTCAAAACCAGCACCTTGAACCTGATCCGATACTCCAGTTGGAGCCAGTGCAGTTGTTTCAGCACTGGTGTTATATGTTCTCACGGTGAAGACCATGCAAGGAGCCTCACCGCAGCATTTTGCACCAACTGGAGCCTTTGGAGCCTTCCTCCCCCCGAAATGGCACCCTTTATGCGGGTTTTATGGATCTTAAGGAAGCTTTTGATACCATCCCGAGGGAGAGGCTATGGTTGAAACTATCACATTCAACTATGGATAGGAGGTTACTATGGCTTATTCAGCAATTTCATACTGACCTCACAGCTCAGGTTCGCTGTGGCAACCAAGGAGAACTAACCGAGCCTTTTGAACTGGCCAAGGGAGTTAGACAAGGTTGCCTCCTTGCTCCTCTCTTGTTTAATCTATACCTGAATGATATGGCAACCAATTTCTCAGAGTTTTGCCACCCCCCAAAGCTTGCAAGCCATTCCACGCCGATTCTACTCTATGCTGACGATGCAGTTCTCCTGTCCCGCACAAGAATTGGTTTGAAAAGATCTTTGCAAACTTTTTCTGAGTACTGCTCTAGGGAAGGTCTTAAAATAAACCATCATAAATCTAAGATCATGATCTTCACTAAGAGGAGGAAAATGCCTCTTTTTCGCTGGGTATTAGATGGCTTTTTTTCGCTGGGAGCCTTTGGATCAGTCTCGAGGGCAGCCCTATGTAGAGCGAGTTACCAGCCTAGTGGTGACCGCCTTGTGGATCACTGTGGCTAGGTCGGGACAGGAGAGATAAGGCACCAGCTTCTGGGCCCAGCGGAGATGGAAAAAGGCCGTCTGGACCACAGCTGTGACCTGAGCCTCCATTGATAGGGAGGCATTAAGGATCACACCCAGGCTCTCGACAGCAGGTGCAGATGTTAATTGCACGCCGTCAAGAGCCGGGAGGCGGCACCCCACCCCAGAGCTGCCCCGACTGAGCCAAAGGACAGCCATCACATAGCAAGATATGTTGATAAGCCACTGTTTAGGCCTGGATCAGGCTCTTAAACCCCTGGCCTCATGCTTGTTTGTTTTTATGAAGCAGATACTAAGAGCTTGACCCTTGCACTTCCAAATGGTGGGACACCCCAATGCTCTGCTGCAGTTTAGATCTCACGTAGCAACATTAGCAGCAGTGGACAAACTGTCTGTCAAAGAAATTTGTCAACCATTACAGATCTTCTAACTCAGGAAACCCTGATAGGGTTGCCAACTCTGGCCTGGCCTGGGAAATTTCTGGAGATTTGGGGGCAGAACAAGGAGGGAGCATGGTTTGGGGAGGGAGCTCAGCAGCATATAACCGCTCCACCCTCCAAAGCTGACATTTTCTCCTGTCAAACTGATCTCTGTGTTCTGGAGATAAGCTGTATTTCCAAGAAATCTCCAGCCCTCCACCTGGAGTTGGAAACCCTACCTGATAATCATCCAACAAGCCCCCGAGTTTCCAAAATGCATCTTGAAACCCATTTAAATATACAGCATAGCCCTCCACTGACTCCACAAATTGAAGATCAGGAATATCAGAAATAAGAGCCTAATATGGATGGAATCCTGTGTGTGTGAAAGAATCTAGTTTAGTGGCTACTTGGGGAAAGCCTACAAGATGCTTGTGGCTAATAAGCTACCATTTCTTCTGGGTGGTTGTGATCCAGCTATCACAGTTCCAGAAGTGAAATTTATTTTGGGTTTATTTGAATTTAAGAGACATGAGGAAAGCGTACAAGCACTAAATTCAAACCACACTCTGAAGCCATAACTAGTTTGAATTTATGTGCCTCAGCCAGGCTTCTCCTTTGACTTCCTAGAGACTTGTGCTGCTGATCTCTTCTTTTGAACCTGTAAATAAATACATCTTTATTATTTGCCTACAGCTCCTGCCTCAGTGATCTCTGTGTTCTTGCTAACTACGAAATTTAACTCACAGCAGAGAACCCACATCCTTTACACTTGCTACCCTAAGAACATTTTGCAACTGAGGGAAGGGTTTAAAGTTCAGAACAAACCTTGTTTCCCAAAATCGTAAGAGGCTACGTGGGTCCCCTTGGTTGGTAGAAAGGGCTTGTCACAATGAACCATAATCAGAATACTGAGAATATGTGTGCATCAGATATTGTGAATGAAACTGTCACAGCTGTTACTAGAATGTGGAGTCTGCATACTCAATGCAGATATTGCCATCTGGTGTTTGTACTCTGAATCTCAGTTATTAAAAAAAAACAAGTCTCAGTAAAATCAGCAGTTCTACCATAAGAAACTTTTACTTTAAATGCGACCTTTAAAATGCCTATTCATGGTCCCGACACAAAAGGAGAAATTGACCCTGCATAAATGGTGGGGGCGGATCATGCAAAATCACAGCCGCGCGTTAGCTATGCAAATGGCGGTTGCTAATGGAAGGAATGAAGGAGCAGGCGAGTGTGTGTGTGAAATTTCTCCTTTTGTGAGCATAAGAAAAATAATTTATAAAAATAACAAAAGAAAATTTGTGGCTGCGTGTTGGAATACTGTTTGATAACAGGAGATTTAGCTGGCTATTATATGCAACCTCCAGGTGGTGGCTGGAGATCTCCTGCTAATTCAACTGATCTCCAGCCGATAGAGCTCGGTTCACCTGGAGAAAATGGGCGCTTTGGCCATTGGACTCAATGGCATTGAAGTCCCTCCCCTCCCCAAACCCCGCCCTCCTCAGGCTCCGCCCCAAAAACCTCCCACCAGTGGCGAAGAGGGACCTGGCAACCCTCCGTATTAGTCTGTCACTAGCACTAGAAAAGAGCAGGAGTCCAGTAGCACTTTAAAGACTAACAAAATTTCTGGCAGGGGGATGAGCTTTCGTGAGCCACAGCTCACTTCTTCGGGTATTTTAGGCAAAAAAGCTCATCACGTTAATATTTTAAATACACAAATTCCCACCCCTGACACTCTGGCCATGACAAGCTAGCTCAAGCTAATATGTCTGTATTATTGTATTAATTCCCAATGACAATAACACAGTAGGAGGTTAGATGCTGGAATTGACTGAGAAGATGTTGGAATTGACTGAGAAGCTGCTGGAATTGACTGAGATGGCAAAACTTACAGCTTTGATAAATCACAATGATAATGTACAATTTTGGGGGGTATGGGAGGTGTGGAGAACTTACTGCGAAAATCAATTTTTAATGGGATCATTTAAAGGATACTCGTTGATCTAATCCCACATATACAGTTTGCTTAAAGTAAGATAAATGTAGGTTTAATAATAGTGGGATTAGTTCCTTTAGCAAAAGATTATACAATTTATTTTAAGATGGAAGAGGGTGAGGGGGAAGTCATATTATTGTTGAATTGTATTACTATTTTTTTATTTTATTACTATTGCTATTAATTTTATAGTATTGGATAATGTCATATAAGATGTTATAATTGGAAAAATAATAAAAATTATTTAAAAAACAACAACACAGTAGGAGGTTGAGAGTTCAAAGCAGTTTGTTTATTAGGCCCAATATACACACCGGACGAGAACTGCCCCAAATGCGCAGGACAATTCACACCCCAGAACAAAGGATTGGATTGCAACAATGTTTATAACTTTGGGTCAGGGGTGTTACCATTACGTCTATTTACTGCACATTGGTTGTCTACTTCACTTTAATTAGCATAGCGTATTAGATATTGGCCGAAGCTGTCTCTAAGGAAGCACTAGGTCTAGAAACACCTTCCTTTTATTTATATATATATATATATATATATATATATATATATATATATATATATATATATATATATATATATATATAATGTTTATATTTATATTTATATATATATATAATGTTTATATATATATATAAATTTTATTATTTTTATAATAATTAAAAAAGAAATTATATGTTTAAATCAAAACATAAAAAAGAAAACATACAAAATATAAAAATACAAAAAAGAGCACTTATAAAGCCATCATAATTACAATTATATAATATGAAATTGCAAAATACAGTGCTCCATTACCCACCACCACCCCCAAACAGTAGAAACACATTCCTAAGGGTGTAGGTAAGATACTGTTTTTCTCTACTGGTGAACGGCCGTACCAGGCAAGCCATGTAGTCTTTCATTCTGGCAGTTTATTATGGTGTCTGCCAGACTCCTGCTAACTTAAATGATTACACATTAGGGCATCTGTTTCAAGGATCACTACTTTACCCCTTATACCTGGGGCTGCATGTCAATTACATATACGTGCTCTCACATAGTATTGTGCTACTCAGTGGTTCCCAACCTTTTTTTGACCAGGGACCACTAGGACTTTTTTGTTCGGTGCAGGGACCCCAAGGTTCAAAATAAAAATTCCGAGAATTTTAAAAATAAACTTTAATCATAACTGTTAGTTAAACATTAAACTTAGAATAATATTTGAATATATATATATTTTTATAATAGAGAGCTTTTAATTGAAAATATTAATTTATTATGGGTTTATAACTTTGTTTCGCGGACCTTAATTTAGTTCTCATGGACCCCCGGTTGGGAACCAGATGCTAACCCTTATATCCTGGGCTTAGCATCTTTACAAGCGCGAGTATGCGGACTGAGCATAAAGCATACATTTCCAATACATTTCCCATAGCACATAATGATTTCAGGCATTACAAAGCAAAAGCTGCCTTTTTATTGCTTTGCTTCTGCAAGCATCTCTCCGAGCAGAGCCGACAGAACGACGACGAAAATCCTCAAAGGGCGACGGAAGGACCCGAGCGAAAAGGGCGGAGGCGGAAACACCCGAATCCTCAAAACGGAGAATCCCGACCACTTCCGAAAACTGCCGAAGGGCGATCCCGATGAGTCAGCCGAGTTCTCGCGAGAGAGAACGGGAGGGGGGGAGAGAGAGAAACCCACCCGATCCGTTCTCTCTGCCCGCCTCTTTCGGGCTCGCTTCTCGGCGCTCGGCTGATCGGGCCTGCCCCCGTCTTCCCGTCGCCCCTTGCGGTAGTTGCTCTGTCACGGCCGTAGCCGGTCTGAAGGAAGGCGAAGCCATGAAGCAGGAAGGCGGCTCCCGCCGCCGCGCCGGGGCCGAGAAGGCCAAGCCCCCGCCCGCCGAGCCCACCCAGCCGCCCCCTCCGCCCGCCGACGTCGAGATGCACGAGGAGGCCGCGGCCGCCGAAACGACTTCGGGGGAGAAGTCGCAGCGCGAGCTGGACGCCGTCACGCTGGAAGGTGAGGGGACGACAAGCGCCCCGGGGGGGTGGGGGGTGGGGGGTGGGGTGAAAATAGAACCCACGGGTTGTGAGGAAGGGGCGGGGCCTGGATCGCGGGGGGGCGGGGCCACAGCCCCCTCCTCAACGGCCCTCCTCCCGAAGGCCAGGTAAGGGCGGGGCTAAGGGTGCCTTGAGGAGGACCATGCTCTCTCCGCGGCTCCCCATTGGCTGGTGGAGACTGCGGGGGCGGGACGTGCTCCTAGGCTGGGGATAACGGCTGGGGCCCAACTGGGGAGGAGTTAATAACGGGGTGGAGCTAAACTAGTCACTCCCCCTTGTGGGCGGGGCTCCTTTTCTCATTCCCAGTGAGGGGTGTGTGGCTATCTGGTAGGGGTGGGACGAATCAGGACTCGTTTCAGTAATTAAAAAGATTTGGCTGGGGCAAAAGAAATCGGAGGTTTAAATCAAATTTGGTGGTTCTTTAATGACTAATAAAGTTTTTATTTATTGTTTGGTGGGCTGGAGCCCAGGTTATAGCAGAGTGAAATCTTGTTGGTTTTTAAGATGAACGCATGAAGCTGCCTTATACTGAATCAGACCCTTGGTCCCTCAAAGTCAGTATTGTCTGCTCAGACTGGCAGCGGCTCACCAGGGTCTCAGGCAGAGGACTTTCACATCACCTTTAACGGGAGATGCTGGGGATTGAACCTGGGACCTTATGCATGCCAAGTAGATGCTCCATTACTGAGCCAAAGCCGCCCCTCCCCATAAGATGCTATTAGACCTCTGTCTATTTTTACTTTTTTGGTACAGCTTCCTCTGGAATTACTGCTGTGGTTTAAATGTTCGCCCATATGTGAAACCGGAGCTGGGTCAGGTGCTGCTACCTAGTCTGGGTGTTTACAGCAGTCAAGGGTGGGTTTGGCTGTTAAACAACCCTGGAGCAAGCTGGTTCAGATGGTCCTTGTGGTGTAGCCCACATTATTGGGACTACTTGGCGCAGTTTCCTCCTGGTTGCCTGTTGTGCTCCCAGGTGGTGTAGTGGTTAGAGTGTCAGTCTAGGATCTGGGAGGCCCATGTTAAAATCCCCAGTCTGCCCTGGATGGAAACCTTGGACAAATCATGCATTCTCAACCTAAACTACCTCCCAAGGTTCTTACAGGCAAGTGTGGTTAGGAATGCACTCTTAGTTGTGTTCACTTGATCTTTTTTTATGCCCTCTTGAAATCAGTGAGTTGAGTATATATGCATGGGATCAGGGTGCTGTACAGCTGTGTGAAGTTCTTGGTAGAACAGTGAGCATGTACAAAACTTACTAAGATCAACTGGTAATATTCTGCTACAGGTTCCATCTTCCAGTTAATATATGCTAGTGAGTACATAGAGCAAAACATCTTAATATGGCATTGCGGCTCTGGAATTCATTTCCAAAGAACAGTGGCCAGAGTCCAATCTTGCATAGTTTAAAAGATGTCTTATTTACATGGGTTTCTGGTTGCTGATGCTGGATTTGTAACATAGTATTTATAGGGATGGTTTCATTCTCTTTTAAAGTCTTGTGTTTATTGATCTGTTTTGCCTGAGAAAAGTGCAATCCACTAGTGTGATCATATGCAATCAAAACACTTGCATACTTCTTAAAAGTTAAGGGATAACTCATCTAATCCGTAATCTTACTGGATCTGAGGACCACCAGAAGGCCAGTAAATCGTAGGTAGTCCGCAGGAAATTGGCCGGTGGATCATGGTCTGCCTTTGCCCCTTCCTAGCTGTTAAGGAACATAGAAATAGCACAGTGTCATTGTAGATATTTTCAAGATGGAGGAGGTTGCAATTTTGCAGATGATGGGGGAGGTAGCACATAATTAATTGCTCTTTGTTGCTTCAGAGGGTCAGTGAGGAGGCAGGGACATGCGCCTGGGCACTTGTAATGAAGAAGTACAGCAGCATCTTAGTGTGGCTTATTCCCTGTGGTAGGAGTTTTTGTAGCATTGTTGAGACATACCACCTGCTTCCAACAGACTGGTGAAGTAAACCCAGAACTGTCTGCAGTCCATGGCATGATATTGCAACTTTATGCATTCCATCCTTTTCCACTGACCACTTCATTGCTACAATGGATTGGTACCCACAGTTCATTTCTAAGCCTGCAACGAAATAGTAGGAAATAATCCACATTGCCCACCCTGCAGGTACAACAAAGCAGGATAAGGGTATAAAGAAGTAACTAATTGGCAGCAAGTGATCTTGAACATGCAACCCAAAATAAGGTCTTGCCACAGTAAGCTACTTGGTGTCTAAAGTACTGCACTGGTTTTTGTCTTGTAATGTCTACAGAACACAGCTCCTTGTCTGTAACTGCTCATGGCTATTTTGATAAAATCCCAGAGTCTAGCCACCTTTTCCTACTCTATTAGATTTGCCTGTAGTTTTATCAAACAGCATGTGGTGGAACTTGCTAACAGTCAAATGGTTCTTTGCCCAGCTTTTTCTTTTCAACATAAATGTGTGTGCTTCATTGTGGTGAGTGTTCTGTTGCCAAGAGAAACTTCCTTCTTTCCTATCATCCCTCCTTGGGCCAAATCCCCACCTCTTTCAGCCATGTAATTCTGTCTATACTTTTCTGTACTGTAGCAGTACTGTACCTTGGTAATTGTCTCAGTGCATGTTTTGGGTGGAAAAGAGTAGAAATCCAAAGAAGCACAGCAAAAGAATTGCAAGCCTACTCAGGAGTTATCAAAATGCTAGCTTCTTTGCTCGATTTATAATCCTACCTGTGTTCTGAAGGTTCCAAACACCTAATGACCTGTAAAATTAGGAACGTCTGCCTGAAATTTGGCAAGGAAGATCCCTTGGGTAAGGGATATCACCACTGAAAATGTCATGCCGTTGAAAGCAATAGAAAATAAATATAATAATGAATGGGATAAACAAGATTAAAGGAATTATTTTGAAAAATTACACCTTTTCTAACTGTGTACTAGTATACTTAGAACATTACTTAGCTTTTTCCTATAGTTTGTATCATGTGGTCCTCATTGTTACTTGTAAAATTTAGTTGTGTGGGTGATATGGACTTTGGTCCTCTGGAACTGGAGAGGCTTGACTCTCGCTACCATGGAGAATCCTTCAAGGAGCAGCTGTTCTAAATGTCTTGCATTTTGTCATTGGGTGCTGTTAACACCCCACCAGTTGGTTACACATCAAAATAAGCACTATAAACATTGCTGACCTCAATGACAAAATAAAATCCAGTACAATGTTGTTTTTAAGCTAAGCAGAACACCTAGGTGAAAGTATCATAAGAGAATATTTGAACAAGTCTGCATCATAACCCAGGTAGCTAACTGCACTGCACATGTTACTTATGTGAATGCATACTGACTTTTACAAGCTCTTGGTACCCCTGTAAGTACACCTTACTTCCACCATTGTGCAGAGGACATGTGGGGGCCATGGTTTAGGATCCAGAGATGGCCTGGGATAACCGCAGGGGTTTCTTGGGTTTTGTAGTTTCGGTTTAATTTTGTTCTGGTGTTTGGGGTTGGCCTGCTGACTAAGTGTTCAGTCTTCACCCACCCCTGCTATCCAGTCTGTTCCTCTGTTTGAGCTTTGATGGTTTTGCCTTTCTCCTTGGCCATTGCAGATATCAAAGAGCACGTGAAGCAGCTGGAGAAAGCCATCTCTGGGAAGGAGCCCCGTTACGTCCTTCGTGCCCTGAGAGCACTGCCCTCCACCTCCCGCCGTCTCAATCCCAATGTGCTCCAGAAAGCCATCAATGGTTTTTTCACATCCAACAGTGCTGTGCGAGACTTCCTCATCGGCTTCTTGGAGGAGGCAAGTCCAAAAGGAATTTAGTGAGGCAGTGTTACGTAGCAGTTAGAGTGGTGGATTAGGACTGGGCAGTCAGGAAGCTCACCTGAGACAGTCTCTATCTCTCTCTCCCAGCCTCATCCAACTCACTGGGTTGTTGTGAGGACAAAGTGGAGTTGCATCTCTGAGCTCCCTTGGAGGAAGCACAGGATAAAAATGTAATCGCTTGGCAGAAGCTGCATACTGTCACCCTAGACTGGGTACCTGATTCAGAAAATTCCTGTGTTTCCCCCACAAGAGGCTCTTTAGGTCCAGTTAAAACAGGGCAACAACACTCAGTAATCACCTATGATTAAAATTGTTATCACTAGCTGTAGTCCCTAATGCTCTGGTATTGAAGAGTCCTTGGGGTGGAGGGAGAATTACAGCCTCCCACTGTCCTAATGCACTTCTCTTTCCCACCTGTTTGTAGCCTATGGACACAGAAGCGGATCTGCAGTTCCGGCCCCGCACTGGCAAGGCAGCTGCCACTCCTCTCCTTCCAGAAGTTGAAGCGTATCTCCAGCTGCTCCTGGTCATCTACCTGATGAATAGCAAACGCTACCAAGAGGTAACACAGTGCCACCCATCCTGTGTCTTGGCCCCTGTTGAAAGCAGAGAACTGCCTGAAGTTGGCATAGGGAGGGCGGACAGCAAAATAGACCAGCAACATTAGTCACCATTCTTGATCTCTTTCCACGTATACCCAGCTAGAGGATAAAAGTTGTGGCTGTAAATAACATGCCATGCAGATCTAGAGTATTGGCACGAGGAGGGAGGTGGCGCAATTAGTAGCCAAGCTGGAACGTGTCCAGAGGAGGGCAACAAAGATGGTGAGGGGTCTGGAGACCAAGTCCTACAAGGAAAGGTTGAAGGAGCTGGGTATGTTTAGCCTGAAGAGAAGACAGAGGGGATATGATAACCATCTTCAAGTACTTGAAGGGCTGTCATATAGAGGATGGTGCCGAGTTGTTTTCTTTTGCCCCAGAAGGTCGGGCCAGAACCAGCGGGTTGAAATTAAATCAAAAGAGTTTCCGTCTAGACAGTAGGTAGAATTTTCTAACAGAGCAGTTCCTCAGTGGAACAGGCTTCCTCTGGAGGTGGTAAGCTCAGGAGGTTTTTAAGAAGAGGTTAGATGGCCATCTGTCAGCAATGCTGATTCTATGACCTTAAGCAGATGATGAGAGGGAGGGCATCTTGGCCAACTTCTGGGCATGGCGTAGGAGTCACTGGGGGTGTGGGGGGGAGGTAGTTGTAAATTTCCTGCATCGTGCAGGGGGTTGACTCGATGACCCTGGTGGTACCTTCCAACTCTGTGATTCTTTGTGCTGTCCTGGGCTCTGCAGGCAGGCTCAGTCAGGGCTCCTCTGGAATAATTCACTCAGGACTAGATAGCGAGACTCGAAAGGTGTTAACAGGAGCTGGAACTAGAGGGGAGGAGTTGGAACACAGGCTTGCGCCTAGTAGACCCATTGATTCACCAAGGCAGCCTTCCCAAGCCTCACCCTAAATAGGCTAGAAGGTAATGAGGCTCATCTGCTCTGCTGTCAGGTATTGAAGCTCCTGTGTTTGGACCCAGATCTTGTAATGGAGTATCACTTCCACCATGCTACTCTGGGATGGGTGGCCTGCTGCTAGTCTGGCACTTCGCCTCCTTTGGATCGCCTCGGCCCGGGCCTTCTGTTCTTGCAGAAGGGTGAAACAAAGTGACCCAATAACATATGCCACGTCAAACTCAAAGGGGTGGCTCTGAAATGAAGCCTCAACCAGAACTGAAAAATAAGTAACCAGGCCCTAGTTTCTAGTAGACCTAGTCCTGTCTCTAAACAAAAAGCGGGGTAAGGGACACAGTTGGGAATTCCCAATATTTGCCGCAGAAAAATAGACTGGGCTGACTCTAACTTCTGGTTGGACACTAGAGGTGGCTTTTGGCAGGGTGGCACTAATCAGTGCCTCTCCTCGCTAGCTGTCCTCCAGTTCCAAGAGCCAGTGTGGGGTAGTGATTGGAGTGTTGGGCTAAGGTCTGGCAGACCCAGGTTCAAAGCTCTACTCTACGATGGAAGCTTGCTGAATGACTTGGGCACATTAATCACATCATCTTCAGATGTGACAAAGGGAGCTTTGACTCTTGAAAGCCTATACCCTGGAAATCTTGTTGCTCTCTAAGGTGTTACTGGTCTCGAACCTGGCTGTTCTACTGCCGACCAACATGGCTACCCTCGGAAACTTGCTGAGCAAAGTGATTGAATACAAACGTGCACACCCGTTTCCTATGTCTGACCCAGCAGGCTTTTTTTGGTCTTGACTTAAAGAACTCTGGCAGCCCAGGCAGAAAGTCCAGGAGTTGAGATGTAGGCTAAAGTGGAATAAACAAATACTGTCTACAAGCCCTGCATGTCAGCATTTGGAACCCAAGTTCTCTGCTTAAAGTGTGTCTCCCCTTTTCCCAGGCCCAGAAAGTATCAGATGATCTTATGCAAAAGACGAGTCCCCAAAACCGCCGAGCCCTGGATCTAGTGATGGCCAAGTGTTACTATTACCACGCACGCATCTACGAGTTTTTGAACAAGCTTGATGTGGTCCGGAGGTAAGTCCAGCATCCGTGTCCTCTTTATGATATTCTTCCAAATTTCTTAGTGACTCACCCTCTTTCCCTTTCTTCTTTTTATCCCCAAAAGCTTCCTTCATGCTCGCTTAAGGACAGCAACCCTCCGCCACGATGCAGATGGCCAGGCCACCCTCTTGAATCTGCTGCTGAGGAATTACCTTCACTATAACCTCTATGACCAGGCAGAAAAGCTGGTCTCCAAATCAGTGTTTCCTGAACAGGCGAACAATAATGAGTGGGCCAGGTACCTCTACTACACAGGTGAGGAGCAGCAATCTTAGAAGCCGCTTTATATAGCTCTGACCTGTGCTTGCGAATCCCATTTGGTCTGGGATTAAATGTGAGACTGAAAATTTTGTGTGAAAATTGTGTCGTATTTTCTGCTTTTTGTGAACTGTTTTGGTCCCAGGAAAGCATCGGGCCATCTGAATAATTTATGAAATTAGCCTTTCACTTTTTCCCCTACTGCTACTAACCATGAGGAAGGAACCATTTTTCTACCCTGAGAGAAGAAACCCCTCTGTCTACTTTGCAACTCCTGGTCACTGCCACTCCAACTTTCATGATCTCCCAAGCATTGCCCTCAAGGGCAGGAAACTGGTGTTTTGGGTTGAGAAATGCCAAATTCCACACTTAAGCTGCTGTTTACAGCTGTGTTGGTTTCAAAAGTAAAAGCCAATAATACCTATTACGTAATACCTTTATTAGAATCAGTTCAATAGTACATAACGCTGTGCAAGCTTTCATGTTTCCAGTACTCTTCAAAATCCATATATAGCACTGCTAAGCAGCCCTTGATTAAAGTTAGTGGGATCAGATTCCTGGTCATAGAAAAACAGATGTGAAATGTTTGTTTGTTACTGGGGGGAGGAGGGAAAATCCTGCCCACTTCTTTCTGTATGCTGATGGCTGGAGCAGTTGTCGGTAGGCACATTTGATTTATCTTTAAGTGTGTATTGTGCTGTCTTCATAATGACAAATTCAAAGCAAGTGATGATAAAACACTAAAGGGCGAAATAAATGCTTAAAATCAGATAGATAGATAGATAGATAGATAGATAGATAGATAGATATAAAAATTAGGCTTAAGTGGTTAAAGGGCAAACCTCATTGTTGTGGATTAATTTCTTTGTGGACCCCTCCATATCAAATGGAATTTATCCTACCCTCATGCTTGTTGGGAGGGCTGCACTGCTAAAGGCAACTGTTTCCTTTTATCTGTTTTGAATCTCTTGCCCTCCAGCTTTAGCAGATGACCCCATGTTCTAGTATTATGGGAGAGGGAGAAAAACGTCGCCCTGTCCACTCTCTCCAAACCATGCATAATTTTATAGACCTCTATCATGTCTCCCCTTAGCCGCCTTCTTTCCAAGCTAAACAGCCCTAAGCGTCTACCTTTTCTCTACCTTTAAGGAGTTTAAGGGAGTTTAATTCCCTTCCCCTCCTGACAACAGACACATTTTGAGGTAGGTGGGGCTGAGAGAGTACGGAGAGAACTGTGACTAGCCCAAGGTCACCCAGCAGGCTTCATGTGGAGGATAGGGGAATCAAACCTGGTTCTCCAGATTAGAGTCCGCCGCTCTTAGCCCCTACGCCACGTTCTAGAAGTTGCTTTTTTTTTTAAGCCCACAGAGGAAGTTGATGCCAGTGTTCTGGGTCAGCTTTCCATGGGGATACAGTTTTTAGCTCTGAGGACTGGCCCTTTGAAGTGAAAGTTTTGCTCATGCTTTGTGGTAAAATTTTGATTTCTTGTCATTGTTGGATGAATAATAATTGCCGAGACAATTTTGCAGGGCTGTACTGGGTCCCCAGGGCATAGGTGACATTGTTAAAGGGAGAAAGTAACAGACATGACCTCTGGACAGTGTGATGCCCTGCTGGTGTGCTGTTTAATCGACCTGGGGTAGCACAAACCCTTGAGCCAGGCCTGCCATTGGTCATCTGCACATGAGCTGGGCGAGGCTGCATTGGGTTGCAGGTTGTCCTCCTGTGATTCCCATGAACTGCTTTTTTAGGGTTCTCCCAGGCAGGAGGGTTACAGATGTGTCTCTGTAGATGCATCACACCTGACATTCACAGGCTGTATGGGGACCAGAGACAGGAGCAGCCCGGCTGGTATAGAACCCAAGAGTGACCGCAACACACAACCCTGCTTCTTGTAGCCACCCTCTCTTTGAGGTCTCTTCCCTTCTGGTCTCCAGAGAGCACTAGATTTGCAGTGGTGCATAGCAGAAATTGTCCATTAGTTGCAGTCTTAGCTGGTCAGGCCCCCGCCAGCCCTTCTGAGCTCCTCCTCCCTTCCAGGCCGCATCAAGGCCATTCAGCTGGAATATTCCGAAGCCCGTAGAACCATGACGAACGCCCTTCGGAAAGCACCACAGCACACAGCGGTTGGCTTCAAGCAGACGGTAAGCGAGTGGAGGGGATTCATCCAGGGGAGAGGGCTGGTTGTACAGAGCCTTTTGCACAGAGCTGTTTGGCAGTCTGCTGGCAGTAACATGACAAATGGATGGGGATTCCTCCCCCCCTTTTGGTGCCCTAGGTCCATAAGCTGCTGATCGTGGTGGAGCTCCTGCTGGGCGAGATCCCGGACAGACTGCAGTTTCGCCAGCCATCTTTGAAGAGGTCACTCATGCCCTACTTCCTCTTGACACAGGGTAAGCAATGCAGCCAAGGGTCCTTCTTAACAGATCCTGGAAGATAGTGGCCGATGGGACTGTAGCGCTAGCAAACCTGAGCCAAAATACCATATCTCACAATGGTCTTTATCAATAACTGTTTCAGAATCTTCTCCTACAGAACTGACTATTTGAAATATTCTTCTTACACCTGGTAGTCTGTTTGAAAAGATATAAATACATGCATTATGCGTATCATATTCAGTATGTGAGATTGAACTTTAATCTGCTTGGTATATGGGACATAATGCATCCTCTTCTAGTAGAATAAGCCAGTGATGTGTACTTCCTATTTCGTCCCCTTCCCCATCTCCCAGATATCCCCAGTAAACCAAAGCTGTTGGAGACAAGATACACACAGAAGTACTTAGAGACAAAGACCATTTGCTTGAGCACTTGATAGCTCTGTTTTGTAAACTGCTTCATTGGCTCTATCAGCAAATGCCAAGAAGAGAGTAAAGTTTAACAGTACTTTAAGAAACTTCCTTTTCAAGGGTCAAAAAGGGCAAGAGTCCAGTAGCACCTTAAAGACTAACAGATCTGAAGAAGTGAGCTGTGCCTCACAAAAGCTCATACCCTACCAGAAAATATTTTTGTTAGTCTTTAAGGTGCTACTGGACTCTTGCCCTTTTTGACTACTGCAAACAGACTAACACGGCTACCCACTGTGAATTTCCTTTTCAAGGGATAGTTTTTAAATGGAAAGTTAATAGTGCCATCCACAGCTGAGAGTTATACTCTTCTAAGCTCACTGACTTCAGTGGACTTAGAAAGGTGTAACTGCTTAGGATTGCACAGTAAATTTCACTGTAAATTTCCCAACTCCCCTAAATCACCGCCTAAGCAAACCCTGTTCAAGTGATGAAGTTTACCACTGGTCACAAGTTAAAATCCAAGAGGACTTTCTGTCTTGGAATCCTGAAAAGTTTCACCAAAAGGTTAAGTGTCAGATTGGGTGTTGTTGTTTTCTCTCTCTTTACAACAAAATTTACTGCTCTTCAGACTTGCTTTCTGAGACAGTGGAGTGTGCTTCCACTATTGCAACATCTTAGCACTCGTAAGTAATGGAGTGCATTCCACCTGAGGGTGTGGTTATACTCCACTATCCATGTCCCACGCCCTAGAGGTCAGGTGTCAAAAGGTAGAGGTTTTAGCTGCTGCATCAATGAGGTACAGGACTTGCTTGAAGAGTAGACCCCACCACAAAATGTGATACGCAAACAACAGAACAATGTAAAGAAACCACAGTTCATTTTGCAGAATATCATGATTGTGTCCATGAGAACCTTCAAATTATTTTTTTCATGGGAAAAGCCAATCAGAAAAGCAAAACCCCTGACCTGTGTCCTATGCAAATGCTGCAGGTCAGCTCCAGCTGAGTGCTTACACCAGCATCACTGCATGCCTTTGGAGAAGGCCACATGTGTCGCTGATGATGGAGACTGTCCTTGGTAGCCATGTATTCATGTTGTGAAACAAAATGTCTCACACTAACATGTTGGTCCAAAGCATTTGTTTAAAAGACTTTTATCCTGCCTGTCAACGCACAGCACTCCCAAGGTGGTCTGGAACAGTACAAAAAACCATTAGTGAAAATTAATTACCTTCATAGAATTAAGTTAAATAAAGAGTAATGTATGAGGCAGCATCAGAAATACCACTTAAATGCACATTTAAGTGCATTTAAGGTAACATAAGTTGCATAAATAAATTGCTGCTGTCACATACTACATACGGCAGGGTTATTATTTAGCCATGGATTACATTTTTGAAGTGTTGATGGGACATATGATATTTGATACACACTTCTGGAGTTTTGTATTTGTCATATGCTCATGTAAATATATTCATTTATGTGTGGTTATTTTGTAGCTTTTCTTGCTTGCTTTTGTATTGGGATCTCTTTTTCTGTCTTTGGAGTAACACAGTCCAACATTGAAGTGCAAGAGAATTCCCAAGCTGCAGGTTTTCCCTTTCCAGTTACATTTCCCTATCCCCTATCCTGTCAGTCCTCACACACCCCTTTTTGGTTTTACAGCTGTTCGGACAGGAAACCTGGCCAAGTTCAACCAGGTCCTGGATCAGTTTGCTGACAAGTTCCAGACTGACGGGACCTACACCCTTATTATCCGACTGAGGCACAATGTGATCAAGACAGGTGAGGAACCAGACATCTCCAGGTATCCATCATCTGTTTCAGCAATGAGGACTGGGCCTGGTCCTGCATTTCGAAGTCCCAGCTCAGCCAGGCATCTCTTTTCAGAGATCCTGGCTGTTCCCCTTCTCTTTTCCTTTCTGAGGCTTTTGAGGGTATGGGTGTGAAGTTTCCCCTTGAGCAGAAAGAGCTTGTACGTATCTGGTAGATATCCCCGAGTGCATCCACCCCCTTTTGTGCTCTGAACTCTCTTTCTGTCTCTTGCACAGGGGTTCGCATGATTAGCCTTTCATACTCGCGCATCTCCTTGGCTGACATCGCCCAGAAGTTGCAGCTGGATAGTCCAGAAGATGCTGAGTTCATTGTCGCCAAGGTGAGCTGCTGGGATGGGGAGAGAACAGGAATCCCCCAGTCCCATGCTCTCCTTTTACAAAGTTAGTAAAGCACAGTGATCATCTGGCTCTCAAACAGACGCTCTTCATTTGTTGGGGGATCTTGTCCATCTCAAGAGCTGTGGAAGACCAGGATCTGAAGCATCTTAATCCAGATAAAACGTCCCCCTTCATGCTCTGATTTCCTCACCCCAAGTCTTAAGTGTCAGATTCAGATTTATTAATATGGCAGAGCCATTAAAATATTCATATCAATTACAAGATAGAATTAAAAGATACAGTATCTAAAACAAATCTTAAATGTGTGAGCAGGATTTTGTGGGATGAAGCTTGAGCCACGTGGTGTCTGAGCCACTCTTTGACACTACAAGCTCTGTGGGATGAAGTCTTGCACCACACCTTCCATCCATCATCCCCGTCCTGCTCTGTTTTACTGAGGGCCTCCCATTTCCATCCTCAGACTTCTTCCAGGTAGCTTCACACCAGCTTTGGAGATAGCATAAGCTCCTGTCGGGGGGGTAGTATTGAACCAGTACTTTTCTCCTGAACTTCCTTCTCTTTCTCTGTCTTGGAATGTTCCATTTAATGGTAGTCCCCTGTGCAATCACCAGGTCATTACTGACCCATCGGGTGATGTCACATCACAACATTTACTAGGCAGACTATGTTAACGGGTTAGTTTGCCATTGCCTTCCCCAGTCATCTACGCTTTACCATCAGAAAGCCAGGTACTCATTTTACTGACCTGGGAAGGATGGAAGGCTGAGTCAACCTTGAACTGGCTATCTGAAACCAGCTTCCATCGGGATCGAACTCAGGTCGTGAACAGAGCTTGAACTGCAGTACTGCAGCTTACCACTCTGTGCCATGTGTGGGCTAGTATTATATAAAGCAACATTGAATGCACAGGGAATTCCTCTCCCAAATAACCCCAACCTGCCTTCATATATCTGGAAAGAGTAGATAATGGCTGTCAGGAAGGCTGGTGCCCTTTTTGGAATTAACTTCCCAGTAAAGCCTTAACTGCCTGCCTGCAGTGTGATCTTACAGATCTTACTGTTAGGGGGCAACTATGTTTGTCTCTGGTTCTCAGGCCATCCGGGACGGTGTGATAGAAGCCAGCATCAACCACGAGAAGGGCTACGTCCAGTCCAAAGAGATGACTGACATCTACTCGACACGGGAGCCCCAGCTGGCCTTCCACCAGCGTATCTCCTTCTGCCTAGACATTCACAACATGTCTGTCAAGGTAATGTAGATCAGTTATCTCTCATGGGGGGCGGGGGAATCCTGCAAGCACTCTCAGGCATGTACCACATTCACAGTGGCAAGAAAAAGGGGGTGTTTCAGTTCTGCAATCAGGATCCTGCACTGGCATCCTGCACTGGAGCACTGTTGCCTTTCAGATGTGGGCCACCCTAGAGTGTCGATGCCGGTTTGTCCCACATGGAGGATGAGGCCCCCAGGGATATCGACAATTAAAGCCGGGGGTGGTTGGGAATGGATTTCTGTGTGGTTTCTTCAGTGAATGCAGGTGAATAGCCATTGAGAGGACCAACTGGTACCTGAACTGAGGAAGCCTCCAGTTCAAATCTCACAGGCAGTATGAGCTCACTGGGTACTTTTGGGGAGCCTGCACTCCACCTCAGCCCCCCATTTGCAGGATGGGATTGATAGTACCGCATGATCTTGCAAGATGGCCATAAAGGTCACTGAGCACTCTAAGTACAACATCAACGTTAATATTGTTAGCTCAAAGGCAAGTTATAGGTGTGTAGTGGTTAGAGTGCTGAACATCTTGAAGAACCAGGATTGAGTTCCCACCCTGCCAAGATGATTACTGAGTGGCCATTCGTATGTCTCTTTCCTTCAGCGCAGTATTTTTTTTCCCAGGGTTGTTGTGGGGATAAAACAGGGAAGGGGGAATATGTGCTGTTCGGAGCTCCTTGAGGGAAGGTCGGGCTAAAAAGGGACTAGATTGATAGGTAGGATCTGGAGAGCTAGAGTCTCCCTAGCTCTAGTTCGGGGCGGGGGAGGTGGAAATCTAGGTGGTTTGTTCAAGAGAGGGATCCTGGGATATGGGGCACGTGGATTTGATTCCCATCACCCTAGTCAAGCTATAGAGCATGGGATCTAGGAACCTTCTGGCTGGGCTTCTTGCTGTAAGACTTTTCCCATTCATTTTTAGGCAATGAGGTTCCCTCCGAAGTCTTATAACAAGGACCTGGAGTCTGCAGAGGTGAGTGTCCACTGGACAACTGCTGGAGAAACAGGCGTGGGTTGAGGGCATGTATTCGCACAACCCCATGGTTCTAGACCTCCCGTTGCTCAATAGGCGATCCACAAGTCTGTCAAGGCCTACAGTCTTTCTCCTCCATTCTCTGTTTCACCTCACTTCATAGCGGTTTAACAATCCCTCCCTTGGGTTGCTCGACCTTTGTTCCTCACTCAGGAATAACATTCCACCTGTCTCATTGTATCTGTGTAACAGTAGCATAACACTTCATGCACCTGATGAAATAGGTTGTGACTTCTAAAAGCTTACGCACCAACAAACAGGCCAGTCTTTGGGGAGTCTGACTTTATATGTTTATGCAGGAAAGCGCACAGGCAAAAGGGGGTGCAGTTCCTGAGTGTGAGGGAAGGGGGCAGTGCTGGCCATCCCAAAAACTTAGCTGAATATCAGTTCAGGAGCAAATGTAGGAGCATGAATTCTCCACTGAACAAGGGGTTGGGGTTAAACCAGAGCTGTAGTTCCATATCTGAAGCGATGTGCACTTCATGGTTTGTCTGCTTTTTATTTTAATGTTGCACAAACACATTTCAAATTCTGTGCTAAGGAAAGTTGGATTCTGTGAGCTGTACAAATCATGCTAACTGCAACTTTGCCTAATTTTTCTTGCTTACCATCATTTATTTTTTTCCTTTTAATAGTTCTGAGAGAGGCAAGTACATTGAATACCTGTCCCTCCCCTTCCCTGAAAAAACCTGTTCAGTTGCCTCTGTCTTTTGAGATTGCAGCAAGCATGAGCCTCATACTTTCAAGCATATTTTAGTATTTATAGGGCTAGAAAGTTGCTTTGTTTTTTATTCAAAAGCCGCGATGCTTCCATAGCTGAATTATGGGCTCAGTTTCATGTTGTGGAAGGGGGCTCTTTGGGGCTAAAATGCTAAATAACTAGCTTTGAAGGGCCCCTTTTAAAGACAACTTTTTTTGTTGTTCTGCAGAGCAGGAAAAATGCATCTCTTAATGTCACACAGATTGCCCCAGAAACATGTCAGTCAGTTTGAAATCTCTTTCGCCACTGAATTTGGAAAAGTTGAGAAGAATGCGTCCTTACAATCTCTTTGCAAACATACATTCCAGGATATATCTGTACCTAACCAAGTGTGAGAAGATATCGTTTCTCATCTGAGAAAGTGCAGAGCCCAGACCCCAAAGTCCAGCCTCGCCCCACATCAATCACATTGTCACTTTTGTTCCACAGGAGCGCCGGGAGCGTGAGCAGCAAGATCTAGAATTTGCCAAGGAAATGGCCGAGGATGATGATGACGGTTTCCCTTGATGCCCTGGGGATGGCTGCATTTATTTTTTTGTTTCTTGCCCAATACAAACCATTGTCTACTGGCTGAAACCCAGAACTCGCCTTTCTTTCTTATATTCTGCATGTCAGGGGTGGAACAGAGAAACTCACATCCTCTTATGTGCCGCAGTAGAGGGAACAGCAGGCCCTCTCCCAGGAAAGGGGTATAGGGCCCCCTCTCAACTCCAGGTCACTTTGTGGCTTTCAGCCCCACAAGACGCTAAAAGAATCCACTGTCATTCTTACCAGTTTTTAGGTGAACACAGGGATGGGGTGGGGAACACCGATGGTGACACCGTGGACACCTCTTCAGCTCCAGCTGGTGGAGTAATTTCAGTTAGAGACTTTTGTCCAACTTTATTTAGGGCTTTTAAATAAAAGTTTGGGAAAAACAAAGCCTTTTGCCTGCAATGTTGTACAGGAAAGTAGTACTGGGTTTAATGGGGTGGAGGGTCTTCAGAAGCACAGTCCTTCTTCCTGACAGCAAAGTGTACTTGCAGACATGGTCCCATCCTGCTAGGTCCTTCATCTTCAGCAGGATCAGAACTCGGTCCCCTGCAGGCAAACTCAAACGGTAGACAATAAGCAGAATGTTGCCACAATCCCAACAAACACCTTTCAGATGCTGGCTTTAATTTTTAAGTGGGGAAAAGATCCAAATCCATAAACAGTTGATTTAAAGAAGATGGGTATACCAGTTCACGTCTGAGAGCTCTCGCAAATGATTGCATGAAGGAAGGTGAGTATCCATTCACTTTTGAAGGCTTAAATTACAGTGGCAAGACTGTGTAAATCTTTGTTAAGGGGTGCCGTGAGCCTTGTCTTGCTGGAAGGTTTTAAAATGAGGCTAGACTGGCATTTGCTTAGATTTTTTTTCAGGTGGTCTTCCTGCCACTGGAGATGAGAGGGCATCATATTTTGGCAAGGGACACCTTTGAGTATGGTGCCCACTTCTGACTAGGTGCCTAAAGAAGGTGGCACTTCTATTTTCACTACAGGGCCACAAGAGGGAGCTACTTAACTGAACAACCTTTACCACTGTGGAGGGAGCTGGAGGGGGAATCTGCACTGAGTTGGAAATGCCTAATGAAAACAATGTTTCATACTTCGTGGTGTAGTGGTTAAGAGCGGTGGTTTGGAGCGGTGGAGTCTGATCTGGAGAACCAGGTTTGATTCCCCTCTCCTCCACATGAGCGGCGGAGGCTAATCTGGTGAACTGGATTTGTTTCCCCACTCTTCCACATGAAGCCAGCTGGGTGATCTTGGCCTACTCACAGCTCTCTGAACTCTCTCAGCCCCACCTACCTCACAGGGTCTCTGTTGTGGGGAGGGGAAGGGAAAGTGATTGTAAGCCAGTTTCATTCTCCCTTAAGTGGCAGAGAAAGTCGGTATATAAAAACCAACTTCTACTATTGAATGATACTTAACGTCAATAGTAAGAACTGCAATCAAGTACAAGTCATAGCTAAGTCATGTTGATTGAAGTAGAAAGAAGGGACATGATTTTAAAAAACATTAAAACGTTTGTATGTTGCCTATCTTTAACAGTCCACACATGTACAGATAATAACCAGAAAACATATCGCAAAACAATAACACTGTCCCGACAAAGCATTATACACAACAACCCTCCACAATTAGGAAGACATTAAAAAAAGTTCATGCCATTTCCTTAAGGAAAATAATGAAAGTAACAGTTTGACTGCCTTTCTAAAGCCCTGCAACAAAGAGATTGCATATGGCTTAGCTGGTAGCTCGCTGCAGTATACAGTGGCTACTATCCAAAAGGCATAGAAGTGAGTAACTGCAGTTTATGCCTTTATTAGTGGCCCTGGCAGCAGTTTTTGATGGACTGGAGTCATTGTCAGTCAATGGTCAGTCTTCCCACAGATCCTGTGCCTTTCCCATCAACCACCAGCTTCCACTTTTTACTGTCACCAGGGAGTCAATTCTTCCTCCTTGTTTAGACTTGCAAATGCCTACACCAAGCATTGCATTTTAACTTAGAAAAAGATCACAGGTTTTTCGTTTTGCAGATTGTTATGGGGATGTTTCTGCTGTCTTGATCTGAAGGGCAGAAAAGCAAAGACACAACATAATGTGGTTGCAGCTTTTCATTTGGAGGAGAAAACGCAGAAGATCTTTGTGGCTGGGCAGGTACTCTGGGTACAAGAGGGCAGGGAGGAAGTGCTCAGCCTCGTCTTCCGAAATCCACTCTCCAGAAAACTTTTCATTGCTGTGCCAGTGGGAGCTAAACATCCAACTGACTGAACCCCTCTGTTCCTGTTTCCTCCCACTCTGCAGGCTCTCAAGGCACATTCCAAGCTACTTTTCAATTAAGCATGGCTCAAAATGAAAGGAGCCGGCATTGTGAAGAAATACGCAAAGTTTCAGGTTGCACAGGATGCTTCAGGCAAAAAATAGCTTTTATTGGTGCAGGGCTGCAGAGAGTGCTGATAAAAATGTGAACAAGCTGCTCATTTATCGCGTATAGCAAAAGCTGAACATTCAGCGGATCCAAGGAGCTCTCTTTCAGTGGGCTGTTGGTTTGCTGTTGCCAACTTTCAAGTTCTACTGAATGAGGATTTTTGACCCTTATCTAACAAGCAATTCCCCTAATACAAAACAACTTGAGCTGGGCAGTGTTGAGAATTGGAGAAGGGTGGATTCGGGGAACGCAAACCTTTCCAAACAGCACTTTCTGACCGGGTAATGCTGTGACACATTCTGGAACCGAGGACTGACCGTGGCGGCTTAGTAGAGTGGCAAAGGTGTTCTTACTCTGTTCAGAAGCACTATTGCTGATGTTGTTTCAGAGCTTACCTGCCGTTTCTCGGCTGAGTTACATCTTTCAAGTTCAGTGTAGTCACTGGACTTAAGAAAGGTTTAGGAATGGCACAGGATTATCCAAAGGGTTTGGAGACCTAACTCAGATCCAGTTCTGTGGAAGAAAGTGACACTGGATCTACTGAGGAAGCGTGGCAGTACTTTCCCGCTCTGAAGGAAGGGCATCTTGATCTTTGGGTGTTTCTCGCCCATTGCTAGGGGTGGGCAGGACTAAACTAACAACTCCCTGGAGAGGAACACCTCCCCTTTCAGTTCTTCTCCTGCCTTCGCTGGGGTGAGAGCGTTGCAGCCATAGCTGCTGCCGAGGTCTAGTGAAATTAGGTTAGAATAGATTCTTTTCCTTACCTTGCCGTATCCAATTGTTTTCCCTCCCTACCCTCCCTCTCGTTTGGGTACGTTTATTTTTTAAATTGAAGCTCCCGGCTCTGCCGACCATCAGCTGAGCCGCGGGAAAAACAGCTAAGCCGTGGGAAAGAGGCGGCAAACGAAATGGCTGCTGGAGAAGCTGCATCGGAGGACATCGAGCTCCTTTCCGATGCAGATCAAGAATTGGCCTTAAAATCAGATCCCGCCGTTAGCCGCCCTGGCGGACTATCGGAGAGGGAGACCGGAAAGTCGCCGCCGCCGCCATCTACTTTGGCTGGAAAATGGCTGCAGAAAAACAAGTCTAATGGTAGGGGGAAAAGGCGGCAGCCGCAAGCACCAGCTTAAGCAGAGTTCCGCTTCGACCTCTATGGTCCCCCGCCGGATCCTCTGCTGCACCTTTGGATGTGGAGCCCAGGATACCTACAGAGGGTAAAGTAACCCATCCTTCTGAGGAAGGGGGATCCCCCAAGAACCCCACGTTTGAACAGGTACATAATATGATAGAGGGCTCCATGGAAAGACATTTTCAGAGGCTCCAATCTCTTATCCTACCCTTCCAGCAGGGTTACCCTCCTCAAAGACTTCCTCAGCCACTTCTTCAAGGGTTTTCATATAGTTGGACATCTTCCTCTGGGTCCTCAGTCATATCTGAACCCATGCAGGAGGAGCCTGGCTACAGCCAAAGCGCCCACTAAGGCAGCTATTAAAGCAGTGCCAATTATCCAAGAGCAGAGAAATGAAACCTACCCTGTGGATAGGGATTCTGGGGATGACAATAAGGAGGAAGAGTTCGTTTCAGACAAAGAACTCCCCATTGTGCAGGAACAGCAGCCTTGGCTGTTCTGTTCTGATGATTTCCAGCCTCCTTTGGCCAAGGCACTTTTTGCTTTAGACCTATCTGATGAAGCTGAATCTCCTGAGGAATCTAAGCCTAAATCCAGACATAAAGGTTACAAGGAATATTTCCCTCAATGTGAGGCCCAGACTATTAAGGTCCCTTTACCAGAATACTTTGAGAAAGTTATTAGAGCTGAATGGGGCAAACCCCTACATAGAATCATAGAGTTGGAAGGGACCACCAGGGCCATCAAGTCCAACCCCCTGCACAATGCAGGAAATTCACAACTACCTCCCCTCTCCACACCCCTAGTGACCAGAAGATGGCCAAGATGCCCTCCCTCTCATCATCTGCCTAAGGTCACAGAATCAGCATTGCTGACAGATGGCCATCTAACCTCTTCTTAAAAACCTCCAGGGAAGGAGAGCTTACCACCTCCCGAGGAAGCCTGTTCCACTGAGGAACCGCTCTAACTGTTAGAAAATTCTTCCTAATGTCTAGACGGAAACTCTTTTGATTTAATTGCAACCCATTGGTTCTGGCCGACCTTCTTGAGCAACAGAAAACAACTCAGCACCCTCCTCTATATGACAGCCCTTCAAGTACTTGAACATGGTTATCATAATAAACAGTTCTCTGGCAATGCCAAGAAACTATATGATATGGCCTCATATGCAATGGATATGTTGGAATTGCCTGTGGTAGATGCTCCTATCTCTGCCCTTCAATCCTCTGACTTCCTGGCAGAGGATGGAGTGGGCTTTATTAAAGATCAGCTTGATACGAAAATGGAATTTCTTTCCAGAAAGGTGCATGAGGCAGCTGCACTGTCTATTCAGGCCAATACCACAATAGCACTGATAGCTAGGACTTCAAATGCCTGGATAAAGAAGCTCACTCAGCTTCTACCCACCGCAGATTTTTTTAAAAAATAGCCAAGGGCCTGTCTCGAGTGCTAAAGGCGTCCTCCTTTATGGCAGATGCCTCCTTGGATGCAATGATCTTCGCTGCTAGAGCGGTCGCCTCCAATACAGCCATTCGCAGGGCCCTATGGGTAAGGCCATGGTCGGCTGAGTACAGCTCCAAGACCATGTTAATGGGTCACCATACAAGGGTGGAAAGTTACTTAGAGAGAGACTAGATAAGATGCTCTCTGAAATTAAGAATAAAAATAAGGCGATCCTTAAATCCCATAAAAAGGAACCCTGTCCTGGCCAATACTCTGTCTTTTCGATCCTACCATACCTTATCCAGGTTCAGACAAGATCAGAGACGCCCACACTGGGCTCCTCAGAGAGGGTCCTTTCGGCGTTTCAACAGATTCAACCGCCCCTCACAACCACAGTCCTTTAGGGCGGACAAACTTGACAAATTCTTCAAAGGAAATAAGCAGTGACGCCAGGGATCCAATGGTGGGGGGAAGGTTACAACTTTTCCTTCCACAGTGGCGCCACTGCCAGACGGATGCCTGGGTACTACAAATAATTCAGCAGGGATATCTAATAGAATTTCACCACAAGCCTCCAGATCGCTTTGTCGCATCGCCATGCTACCGCAGTGCTGTAAAACATCAGAGAACAATGAAAGCCATTTCTCACTTGATTCGGATCGGGGCCATAGAGGAAGTACCTATTCAGGAACATCTCCAGGGAGTTTACTCCATATTTTTCACAGTCCCCAAAAAGAATGGGGACTGGAGGGCTATCCTGGATCTCAAATTTCTCAATCGATTCATCCAGGCCAAACATTTTCACATGGAGACACTGCGAACCATCATAGAGGCGCTGCATCCAAACACCTTCATGGCATCCATAGATCTCACAGAGGTTTATATACATATCCCCATCCATCAGTCCCACCGGCGCTTTCTGAGATTCAACTATAAACTCATTTTCAGTTCAGGGAACTACCATTCGGGTTGACATCTGCCCCCTGAGTTTTTTCCAAAGTGATGGTGGCTTTTGTGGCAATGTTAAAGAAGGAAGGAATCCAAGTATATCCCTACCTAGACGACCTACTCACATGCGCCCCCTCATACAACCTGGCACTTCAGCACACCACTCGAGTCATCACGGCACTCGAAACGCACAGCTTTCTTATAAACAAAGCCAAAAGCTTGCTAAGCCCATCGCAGAGGATCCTACATCTGGGAATGGTCATAGATTCCACCACCAATTCAGTATTCCTCCCAACAGACAAGGCCCGCAAAATTGCTGCGGTGGCCAAGTCCACGGTAAAGTCGTCACAACATCGACTGATGGCTCTGACAAGGCTCCTAGGCCTCATGGTATCATGTCTAGACCTGATTCCTTGGGCTCCCAACCACTTTAAGCAGCAGACAATGTGCCGACCAAGGCCCACATCAACAAGCAGGGTGGGTCTCGCTCCTCTCGCCTGCACCAGGAGTCATCGACCATCATGATCTGGGCAGAAAAACACCTTTTGTCTCTGAGGGCAGAACATGTATGGGGCATCCACAACACTCAGGCAGATTGGTTAAGCCGTCAGACCCTCCAGGAAGGGGAATGGATGATGAATACGCAAGTCTTTCAAGCCATCACCAGCTGGTTTGGAACGCCCATGGTGGATCTGTTTGCCTCAGTCCAGAATCGTCAGGTGGAAAGGTTCTTTTCCCGGTTCTACCATCCGGAAGCAGAGCAAGTGGATGCTCTTCTGACTCAGTGGCCTCCGGGTCCCCTATATGCGTTTCCACCACTGCTTATCCTTCCAAAAGTCATCAGGAAGATAAAGGGGGAGAGAGCTGAAGTCATCCTGATCGCTCCCAATTGGCCATGCCGGCTGTGGTTTCTGGCACTCATGGAGCTCTCCACCAGGGCACCTTGGCAGATTCCGACATCCTCGGATCTCCTTCAACAAGGACCAATGATTCATCCAGATCCTGGATGGTTTCAATTGACCGCTTGGAGGTTGAAAGGGCAAGGCTCTTAGCCCTTGGTCTTTCCGTGGAGGTGGTGGGCACCATCCTTAAAGCCAGACGTCCTTCTACTACAAGGATATATCAATACACCTGGAAAGCCTTCTCCAGGTGGTGTCACCGGAAGACGATCAACCCTAATTCTCCTAAGCTACCTCAGTTACTGGACTTTTTACAGAACGGTGCACAGCAGGGCCTTAGAGCGGCAACCTTACGAAAGCAAGTGTCTGCTATTGCCTCAGTCTGTCCGGATATTGATGGGATTCCTCTGTCATCACACCCTCAGGTTAAGGCTTTTATTAAAGGAGTAGCTCAATCTACCCCTCCGTGACTCACCTCTTCCCTACCTGGAGACTGAACACTGTACTTTCTGCTCTAACCAAAAGTCCCTTTGAACCTATGAGAGAAGTTCCTTTACGATTAGTAAGGATGAAGACCTTATTTTTAGTTGCCATAACCTCTGCCAGGAGGGTTTCAGAATTGGGTGCCCTCTCTATGCACAAAGACTTATGTATCTTTCACAAAGATAAAGTCGTACTACGTACTGATCCCTTGTTCACCCCCAAAGTGGGTTCCCGGTTTCATCAGTCTCAGGAACTTCACCTCCCTTCCTTTTGTCCTAATTCTTCTACTCCCAGAGAGCTGAGTTGGCACACCTTGGACCTGCTTAGAGCTATTCATATATCTAGAACTGAATCCATTAGGAGAACGGAATTTATGTTTATCTCCATTTCTGCACCCAACAAGGGACTTCGCATGTCCCGACAGTCTATCAGCACATCCATTAGACAATGCATCAGAGAAGCCTACCTAGCCAGTGGTCTCCAAGTTCCGAATGGGATCACAGCCCATTCACTGCGAAGCGCAGCCACGTCGGCCGCATTTTTCAAACAAGCCTCGACTGAAGAGATCTGTAAAATGGCTATTTGGTCCAATGTGACTACCTTCATTAGACATTATCAAGTCAATACTAAGGCATCCTCCAAAGCGGCATTCGGCAGACGTATTTTACAGCATGTGGTGGAAGATGATGAGGACTGAATTCCCACCCGTTATTTCATTGCTCTTGGAGATCCCAAAGATCAAGATGCCCTTCCTTCAGAACGGGAAAGGTACATTGTTTACTCACCGAGAAGGTCCTTTCTGCTCTGAAGTAGAAGGGCATCTTGCCCACCCAGAGATGGCAACATCATCTTACAAGAGTGGACTGAAGCACACCAAACTGGCCTACGGATTTGATCGGCCTAATAATATTGTAGCAATACATATAGAATGGTTCTAAGTTTATCGTTCAGTTTATTGTTGTTTGTACTGCTTGTTTGTGAGTGCCTTTCCCTGTCTCTTGAGCTTGCTGTAGAATAACTGGAAGGGGAGGTGTTCCTTGCCAGGAGACAGGAAGTTGTTAGTTTAGTCCTGCCTACCCCTAGCAATGGGCGAGAAACACCCAAAGATCAAGATGCCCTTCTACTTCAGTGCGGAAAGGACCTTCTCGGTGAGTAAACAATCTACCTTTTCCTACAATGCATCCTCTCTGTGTTGTGAATGCATGAGGAAGGGACATGGCTCAGTGGTAGAGCATCTGCTTTGTATGCAGAAGGGACCACGTTCAATTCCCAGCATCTCCAGCTGAGAAGATGAAGAGTAGATTTTTATACTCCATTTTTCTCTACTTAAGGAGTCTGAAAGCAGCTTTTAATCACATTCCCTTCCTCTCCCCATAACGGGCACTTTGTGAAGTAGAGTTCTGAGAGAACTATGACTGAGCCAAGGTCCCCCAGCAGCCTTCATGGGGAGGAGTGGGGAATCAAACCCGGTTCTCCACACTAGAGATAGCCGCTTTTAACTACTACATGACGCTGGCTAGTAGTAGGTGATGGGAAAGACCTCCGCCTGACATCCTGGAGAGCCATTGATACTCTTGAGTAGACAAGACTGACCTTGATGGACCAGTGGCCTGATTCAGTATAAGGCAGCTTCGTGTTTTCATGGCTTTTCCTTTCTTATGAAATAAGTATAAGTGTCCAAGCGGGGGTCATAGTTATTTGTTTAGAGCTGTGTTGAATTACTTCCAGCGGTTACTTTCGAAGCTGGACCCAATACACTGGATACACCAGATCAGAGCAAAGCTGAAGAGGGGAATTCCACCAAGATTAGGAAAGGCAAACTATGTCGCCATCTGCCATCCAACGGAAAGTTTCCTTGACAGCTGCAGCAGAGATTCAGAGGCATTGTTCTCGAAGTGCGTCTCTTGTGGGGTGGAGTTAGGAAGTGTGAAGCGATGTTGTGACGGTTATGGACTGAAACGGGTTTCCCCAGTTTATGGGCAGCTGGAGGAGAAATACCTACACAACAGGTGGCTCAAGACTGGCCACTTTTGACCCTTGAGCATGAATTCATCATGAAAATAAGAGCAAAAGCCGATGCTTTGCTCAGTGGTGAAGGATCTGTTTTGCATGCAAGGAGGCAGGGGAAAGCAGGGTGAGACCACCCTTGGAATACTGCATACAGTTCTGGTCACCACGCCAAAAAAAAAAGGATGTTGCAGGGCTTGAGAAGGTGCAGAAAAGAGCAACCAAAATGATCATGGGGCTAGAGCCCTATGAGGAGCAGTTAAAACGCTTAGGGCTGTTAAGCTTGGAAAGAAGGCGGTTAAGACATGGTAGAGGTCTATAAAATTATGCAGGATATGGAGAGTATGGAGAGACTGGACAAAGAGAAGCTTTTATCCCTCATAAAATTAGAACGCGGGGTCATCTGAAGCTGGAGGGTGAGAGAGTCAAAACAGATGAAGTGCTTCTTCACACGACGTATGGTTAAATATATGGAACTCCCTGCCCCAGGACGTGGTGATGGCTGCCAACTTGGAAGGCTTTAAGAGGAGAGTGGACATGTTAATGGAGGAGAGGGGTATCCATGGCTATTAGTCAAAATGAATACTAGTCATGATGCATACCTATCCTCTACAGTCCCAGAGGAGCGTGCCTATTATATTAGGTGCTGTGGAATATAGGCAGGACAATGCTGCTGCAGTCGTCTTGTTCATGGGCTTCCTCAAGGCACCTGGTTGGCAGCTGTGTGAACAGACTGCTGGCCTTGATGGGCCTTGGTCTGGTCCAGCAGGGCTTTTCTTATGTTCTTATGGGGATTGTAAAACAGTCTTGGAGGAAGCTGAGCCAAGCGGCCCCTTTGTCGGCAGCACTGCGGGGTTCGCCTGGCTTGGCTACAAAGACAATAGATTTGCTTTGTGTACCTTACAAGCCTGTACCTGTTGCCACAGCCCAAATCCAAACCAAGCAGCCCCCGTATGGCTGTACCAGTACCACAAAGGCTACTTGGGTCAGCTTGTTCCTGGCTGCCACTGGCCTTCCAGGACAGGGCCCCCCAAGGAATTTTCCTGGTCTGCCCCCATCAGACCAGATTTGGTTCCTAGCATCTCCAAAGATGCCAGGTAGCCAGGCTTGGAGAGAGATCCCCGGCAGCTTGAGAACGGCTATCTGGGGGTTAAATAAGGCAGCTTCACATATTTCTTTAAAGGGAGCTGGTACATTTTTAAAGGGCAGTTTTAAAAGGGTCCTGTGCAAAAACCTATGCTTTGGTGAGAGCCAGCGGGTTGTAGTGGTTAAGAGAGGTGGTTTGGAGCCGTGGACTCTAATCAGGAGAACCGGGTTTGATTCCCCACTTGTGAGGGTCTCTGTGTCTGTGTCTCTGCTTCCCATCACCTGCTATCAGTGAACTCATAAAAGCAGTTCACACCTTCTGGTCTCAGGCGCCAGGCCTGATTGCCCCATGTATCTTCCCCCCCCGCTGTTCTTCCTGTCAGTACTCCCTCAGGCCGATGCGGCCTTGGAAGTGTGATAGCTTCACCAGACTTCCTGGGACTCGTCTGATGTTTTGTATTATGCCAAGCTTGTAACTTCCCATAACAATAGTGTGAACCCCAGTGCCCCGGTGCCCTGGAGTCAATATATTCTGTAAACCCGATTAGCCCCTCACTTGCAACTCGCTATCTGTGCCTGTCTCAGCTCCTGATGTCTTCAATAAATCCTTTGTTTCTTTATCAACGTCTGAACATTTGATTTTGAGAAGTAAACTCAGAGAGAGGGGATCTCTCACACCACTCCTCCACATGAGCAGCGGACGCTAATCTGGTGAACCAGACTGGTTTCTCTGCTCCTACACATGAAGGCAGCTGGGTGACCTTGGGCTAGTCACAGCTATCTTAGAGCTCTCTCAGCCTCACCTACCTCACCAGGTGTCTGTTGTGGGGAAGGGAAGGTGTTTGTAAGCCAATTTTATTTTTCATTAAGGAGTAGAGGAAGTCGGCATATAAAAACCAACTCTTCTTCTTTGCAGGGAAATTTCTGCATTTGTCAGAAAGGTACTTCATAAGGGCATTTGAAAAGTGTGCTTCGGAGCGTCATGGGAATGAGACATACCTTTTTCTTGAGGTGGGAGATTTACAGCAGCGTGAGAGGGGGTGATGCAAGAGGGCTTTGAACAAGTTACGTAGTTTAGAAATAGTCCCCAAGTCGAGCAACACATCCAGAGAGCCCTTTCAGAGCCATTCGGTGTCTGTTTCTAATTTAAAAGATGTTGAGGCTCAAGCCCTCTGCCTTGGAAAGCCTGGTCCCTAACCTCAGGAGTGAGTTTATTTTGTGTAGTAGGTCAGGAAAAGCACAGAAACTGGTACTGTATGCAAAATTCAACTTCCTAAGAGTCTCCGCTTTCTTTTCCTTTTTTTACAAAGCAACTTTCTAGTCCATATGGCTGCCCATATATGCTTAAAAGTGGCCCTTGCCTATAAAAATCTTATTAAACCGAAGAAATTGATCCAAATTATAAATAACACTCGAAATAAATATTCCAGCAAATCCTGAGACCGTTGTACTAAATTATATACCAGATATACAAAAAGATCTACGAGACATATCCCTTCATATGTTAACAACAGCTAAAATTAACTTTGCAAGTTATTGGAAAGGAAACAAATTCCCAGATATAAACAGTTGGATAGATAAGGTAAAAGTCCACCACTCTTAACCACCGTTCTTAACCACTACACCACGCTAGCTCTCTCCACTAGGAGTTCCACTAGGCGGGGCATCTGTATTCAACATAGCCCTTTATTCTGCTCTACAATTAACAGAACCATAATTACATTTTACAAAAGAATACAAATTATGTACAGCACTATGCATAATCTAGGAAGGTTGCAGAATTCTGCTTGTCTTTGCAGAATGTTGCATGAGAGGCATTGTAGTGTATTGTTCAGAACAGGGGTGGGGAACCTTTTTTCCGCCAAGGGCCATTTGGATATTTATAACATCATTCACGGGCCATACAAAATTATCAACTTAAAAATTAGCCGACCAATACGTTTCTCCATGGCCCAGGTGGGAAAGGGTTAACAGTTTCTTGGGTGGTCCTAGCAGCTCCATAGCTAACAACTCTTCTGCAAGGGGGAAAAAAGGTTCCTTTTCTTGGCAAAAGAAACACACATCTGCCTTGAACAGAGGCTATTCTTTTCCGCGGGCAGGGGCGGATCGCCAGTCCTAGATCCTTATGAGCTAGAGATCTGCCAGGACCCACGAAGGGCCAGACCAAATGATTTAGCGGGCCTTAAACGGCCCCCGGGCCTGATGTTCCCCACCCCTGGTTTAGAATAAGACTAGGCATGGGAGACCTGGATTCAAATCCCCACTCCATTTTGAAGTACACAGGATGACTTTGAGCTAGTTCACCAGATTAGCCTCCACCACTCATGTGGAGGAGTGGGGAATCAAACCCAGTTCTCCAGATCAGAGTCCACCGCTCCAAACCACCACTCTTAACCACTACACCACGCTGGCTTTCAATTGACCCTTGGGGAGGACAGGGACCTCTGCAGGGTATAATGCCCTAGAGTCCACCCTCCAAAGCATCCATTTTCTGCAGGGGAACTAATCTCTGTAGTCTGTAGATGAGCTGTAATTCTGGAAACGGATTTGCAGGGGAAAGCGGTTATGCAGGCAGTGATATGGCCCGAGGCCAGCATATTTCAAGAATTTCTCTGCAAAACAGCACAACCTCGGCACTTCTGAACACTCTGCAGTGACGTCACCCTGCTTCCACTCGCCACATCTAGGATTCCGTTATGCCATCAGCATTTCACAGTATAGCTTTATGTCATACATGACTTCTCACACCCACATCACCAGCATCCTGGGGAATGGGGGAGGAAAGATACTCAGAATGCCCTATATTTCTCAAGAAGGTCTGAGGGGCAAGTCTCTTCTCAGTAACCAGAAAGGCTTTTCCTGCACAATTAACGCACATCTGTTGGGAATTTGTTGTAAAGGACATCTGGACATTTTTGTACCAAGCAGCCCTTGCATTACAAGGAATTATTTCATATTTCTTTTAACTCGATATTTTCATCACTGATGAAACCTCTTCACCCCCACCGCCCTTACTTTTTGCCCCGCTTGGTTCACCTTTGCAAATTCATACGCTTATAAAGAATAAGGCCTTTTCACTTATATTTTTGAGGCATATGCCTGTTTTTCATGCACACGTAAAACTTCAGAAATAACAAACATGCACATGTAAGATTACTCTCCACTTGGTGGGCAGAAATTGCGGGTGTGTACTCAGTTCAAAGAGAGCCAGCATGGTTTAGTGGTTAAGGTGTCGGACTAGAATATGGGAAACCCAGGTTCAAATCCCCACTCGCGCCATGGAAGCTTGCTGTGTGACCTTGGGCCGGTCCCACACTCTCAGCCACCACCCTGCTTAGTATTTGGATGGGAGTCCTCCAAGGAATACCAGGGTCATGATGTGGAGGCAGGCAATGGCAAGCCACCTCTGAATGCCTCTTGCCTTGCCTAAGGGGTCGCCTTAAGTCAGCTGTGACTTGTCTGCAAAAAAAATTAAAAAAGCTCAGTTCAAGGAGCTCCTGGCTGTCAGGAAACAAATTCATTCCATTGAGTTGCTAGCCAGAAGACGTTTACAGAGGGACATTAGTGCTGTTTATCACCAGTAAATCCCACCTTTCACTCATGAACACACAAGAAGCTGTCTTATACTGAATCAGACCCTTGGTCCATCGAAGTCAGTATTGTCTATTCAGACCAGCAGTGGCTCTGCAGGGTCTCAGGCAGAGGTCTTTCACATCACCTACTTGCCTAGTCCCTTTAACTAGAGATGCTGGGGATTGAACCTGGGACCACCTGCACGCCAAGCAGATGCTCTACCAACTAAGCCACAGCCACTCCCCATCATGAACCTCACAGTGACATACAGAGGGTTCGCAGGATATCCAGCTACAGGATATCCCATCCTGCTTCTGACCAGATCCAGACCTTCCTAGTTCCATCAAGGGTGAGGCATTCTCCCACTACATCCTGGGACCCACACTAGAGGCACCCGTCCCCATGTTAACAAACTTGATGGCCATGAAGATTGAGGGTCATAGGGCAGGAGCACATAGGAAGAGAGATCTGTTTTTTTATGAGAGATCCATTCCTCAGGTAATGAACCAATATCTCCTTGGTGAGGGTGGTTTTTGGTTGCAGTGATTCAGGTCTTTTATGCATAACATCACCCCTCTGACGACTTCAGGATTATGAAGGACCTGTTTTAACTCAAATTTTTGAGGGACCTGTTTTATCTCAAATTTAAAATGTGGGCAAAACGCGATGAAACGCAGGGGGAGAGCGAGGCAACGTCTGACGGTCGGAAATGGCATGCATAATCCAAAGATCCCAAGCTGTTGGAGGGGTGACAGTGAGTGAAATAGCCATGCATGAAAGACCTCAGTAATCAGATATGGAGAGTAATGGGTTTGTGATGGGCGTTTTGGCCACGTGGTAACCTGCTCACCTCGTGCAAAGAATATGGGTATCATGCATAGTGTTGAAGGAGAAGAAGTGGTTTTTATATGCCAACTTTCTCTACCACTTAAGGAAGAATTAAACCGGCTTGCAATCACTTTCCTTTCACCTCCCTACAACAGACACCCTGTGAGGAAGGTGGGGCTGAGAGAGTGTGACTAGCCCAAGGTCACCCAGCTGGCTTCATGTGTAGGAGAACAAATCCAGTTCACCAGATTAGCGTCTGCCACTCGTGGAGGAGGGGGGAATCAAACCAGGTTCTCCAGATCAGAGTCCACCGCTCCAAACCACAGCTCTTAACCACTACACTACACTGGCTCAACTGATAGGTAGGTGTAGATCAACTGGTAGGTAGTGTGAAGGGGGGAGTCATCTGCACCAGGAACGTTTGAATATGTCCAGTCCTAGAAGTCCAGTTTAGTTTGCTGGAGAGAACCTCCAGAACCTCCAAGGTAACATTTTCAAAAATGTGTTCAGGGTCAGGTAAATAAACAGAGGTTAGGGGTCTCAATGTGGGTCTGATTGAGCCAAGTTCAGACATTATAAGAAGAAGAGTTGTTTTTTATATGCCGACCACTTAAGGAAGAATCAAACCAGCTTAAAAACACCTTCCCTTCCCCTCCCCACAAGAGACACCCTGTGAGGTAGGTGGGGCTGAGAGAGCTCTTAAGAGAACTGTGACTGGCCCAAGGTCACCCAGCTGGCTTCATGTGGAGGAATGGGGAATCAACCCCAGTCCAAACCATAGCTCCAAACCACCGCTCTTAACCACTACACCACACTGGCTCTACATTACAAGAAGCTGGTCCAAAGCAAATGGGCTCCCACTTGAATCAAACTGGAAGAACGCAAGTTGTGGTGGTTATCAATATCAAAAAGGTTGCAGGGCAGCTTTTCAACTAACTCCTGGGGGAACTCTGACAGAAGGCGCCGAGCATCCCGTTTGTGAAGACTCTTCCTGAACAGATAATGATGACAATGATCCATCATCCAGGTCTTTTAAACGGGGACAACTTGGTAGGACTTGACAAGGAAGTTATGAAAGGAATTGGTAGCCATTTGAAGAAAACAAAAGAGGTATGTTGGGCATGTTAAGCCTTGGCGGAGAAAATAATACTCCTGTGCAAATTACAGAGGCTTCCAAACCAAGATGGGAAAACAGGAGCTGTTGGCAGAGTGGGGATTCGAACTTAGATTTCCCAGATCTTAGTCCAACACCTTAACCCAGGGGTGTCGAACTCATTTGTTACGAGGGCCGGATATGACATAAATTTCACTTGGTCGGGCCGGGCCATGTGTACCATAAAATTTAATGCCAGATACCAGGGATACAAACTTTGTAGAAGACACAGGCAAAGTCAATCCTTAAAACAATCTACAAACATTCTTAAAACAATAACACTCTTACAGTATTCTCTTTTATTTAACAAGTCTTTGATAAATGACATGTCAGGAACTGGGGGGGCGGGGGCTGCCCTGGCTGGCGAGCCCACAGCAGGCTCACCAGCCCAGATCACGAAAGGGGGGTGGCTACCAACGGGTTGAAATTAAATTGAAAGAGTTTCCGTCTAGACATTAGGAGGAATTTTAGAGCGGTTCCTCAGTGGAACAGGCTTCCTCGGGAGGTGGTGAGCTCTCCTTCCCTGGAAGTTTTTAAGCAGAGGTTAAATGGCCATCTGTCAGAAATGCTGATTCTATGACCCCAAAATGTAATGTAAATTGGAGACGATTTGCTTTTTTAAATTTTTCCAGGAAAAAAGCAATTTTGGTATGTGCAAGTTCTTTCCTAGTAACATGTTCCTCTCCTTCCTCCTTTCCCCTTTTATCACTGAATCACCCGCTTTCTGCAGAAACTTGCTTTTCCATGGCCAGCAGAGGACTTCTTTGCCTCTGAACTTTTCATAATCAGCAGTTTTCTAGTTTCCCCTTTTGAGAGTGCTGAGCAGGTATTTGTTTAAAAAAATTGGACATGTTCTTGCATAAGACTAAAAAAAAAGCATGCTTCTGGATGTTTGTAATAGGAAAGTACATTGGCCAGAATGCTCAATCGCATGACAAACACCTCTCCGTTCTGCACGGGCATTTCTGGCATTTACCTAAACAGCACTCAGAATAAATTGCTCAGAATATCATTTATCTAACATTGGCTCGGGAAAGTCTCAGTCACAATTTAAATTGGATGTGCAAATCAAAATGGTCTTGATGGGAAAGCAGCAAACTGGTGCATCTAGAATAGATTACTACAATGCACTCTGCAAAGTGCTGCCCTTGAGTGTTCAGAAACTTCCGTTAGTGCAGAATACTCAGGGTTGCCAGATCAGGATTGGGAAATACCTGGAGATTTGTGGGGTGGGGCCTGGAGAGGGTGGGGTTTGGGGAGGGGAGGGACTTACATTGGGTATAATTCACAGTGGGTAGCCGTGTTAGTCTGTTTGCAGTAGTCAAAAAGGGCAAGAGTCCAGTAGCACCTTAAAGACTAACAAAAATATTTTCTGGTAGGGTGTAAGCTTTCGTGAGCCACAGCTCACTTCTTCAGATACCAGATATCTGATACCAGACTTCTTCAGATACCAGATATTTCGTGTGGCTCACGAAAGCTCATACCCTACCAGAAAATATTTTTGTTAAGTCTTTAAGGTGCTACTGGACTCTTGCCCTTTTTGACTATTGGGTATAATGCCATACAGTCCACTTTCCAAAGTGGCCATTTTCTCCAGATGAACCAATCTGTCGCCTGGAGATCAGTTGTAATCCCAGGAGATCTCCAGCCACCACCTGGAGATTGGCAACCCTACGAATACTGCCACCTGGCTGTTGACTGGAGTAGGTTATAGGGACCCTATCATTCCAGTCTTGGCCCATCTACTCTGGCTCCCAATCCATTTCTGGGCACAATTCAAGGTGTTGACCTTTAAAGCCCTTACATGGCTTGAGACCAGCATACCTGAAGGACTGCCTGCTCACTTATGAATAGGCTTACCAAGCCCCCACTGGTGGTGTGTGATCCCTGCCACCAGCTGGTGCTTCCCGCCATTGCTCAGATGACCAGAAAGGGGTGGGGGGAAATGGCAGGAAACCATGGGGGGACAACAGCAGTATCCCCGACATGCATGCTGATGTCACTCCCCATGCTCCTGGAAGTGATGTCAGTGCATCAGGAGGATGCCAGGGATGTTCTGGCATTTCAGCAAAATTCCAGTTAAACCTACCCAACCGCTATGGTCAGCTTTGGAGGCCCGGCCTTGGGTGCCCAAGCCTTTTGAGATTAGTAGGATTGTCACCAGGTCCTTCTTCACCACAGGTGGGAGCTTTTTGGGGCGGAGCCTGAGGAGGGTGGGGTTAGGGGAGGGGAGGGACTTCAATGCCATAAAGTCCAATTGCCAAAGCGGCCGTTTTCTCCAGGTGAACTGCTCTCTATCGGCTGGAGATCAGTTGTAATAGCAGGAGATCTCCAGCTAGTACCTGGCGTTTGGCAACCTTAGAGATTAGGCAGCTGTCAACCCGGGAGGAGGCCTTCTCAGTCGTGGCAGTAAAACTTTGCAGTGAGACCTGCCTGTCCCTTTCTGTTGCCATCCTCCACCAGCGAGTGAAGACTTTTTTGTTTCACCTGGCGTACCCTCAGTGATCCTTCCTTACCTATTTTCTATTTTTTTTAAAAAATACATGTATGTTTTATTGTATTGTATATGTATTTCAGGTTCACCGTGGCGCAGAGTGGTAAGCTGCAGTACAAGCTCTGCTCACAACCTGAGTTCGATCCCGACGGAAGTCGGTTCCAGGTAGCCGGCTCAAGGTTGACTCAGCCTTCCCTCCTTCCGAGGTCGATCAAATGAGTACCCAGCTTGCTGGGGATAAAGGGAAGATGACTGGGGAAGGCACTGGCAAACCACCCTGTAAAACAAAGTCTGCCTAGTAAACGTCGGGATGTGACGTCACCCCGTGGGTCAGAATGACCCGGTGCTTGCATAGGGGACCTTTACCTTTATATGTATTTTAGCTAGGTTTTTAATTATCTGAATGATGTGCTTTGGTTTAGTTTTAGTGGTTTCTAAGGTGTGTTTTTATTATGTATGTTTTCGATCTGTTAGCCGCCTTGGGGCAGAAAGGCAGGATGCAAATTCTGTAAACCTTATCAATAAATCTTCTGTGCAAAAAAGATGGGCAGGGTTAAAAAGCATATATACCAGATAATTTTTTTCCTAAATATGCCACTACAATATTTAATTTTTAATAGAAAATATTAAAAATGTTTTTAAAAAGCCCTGAATGATCATCCAAAGTAAATGCTGAAAATATCAAGAGACTAGGTTGGCACCAGAAGCACTCCATTAAAAACCCTTTGAATGATTAAAATGGTGTCCGTAATTAATTGGAGAACAATTTTTTTTAAGGTTGAGTTAGTTTTAACACAAAATCATTACAAAAAGAGTGATTGGCAGTCCCCCTTATGGAAGCAGCATTACAGAATTCCTGCCACAGAAGTTGAGCTCCATCCAAGAACAAAGGAAGCATGTTATTTTCACGGGAATCCTTGCAGTTATAACCAATAAGTTAATCGATTGGGACCCATACAACTTTCATTCTTTTGTAAACCTCCTTGAGTGTCCGCAAGAAAGGTGGACTGCAAAAATAAGTAAACAGATGACTTCTGCGTGTGGTGAGTAGTCCTTATGCTCAGTTTTTGACACACACACCCCATCCCCAGCTTCTTCTACTTGCAGGAGAAACGTTGAGAATGACTTCCCATGTAACCGGGAATGTTTAGGCAAAGAAAAGTGTGGTATGTTGAGAATGACTTTCACCCTTCCAGGCATTTCTTTTCATAGGCATTCCCAGGAATACACAGGAGGCCCACTATAGCCAGTGACACAAGCCACACCACCGAAACACAAGGATTTGTGCCTTTTGTGTGCCTAGAATCTAAGCCATTATAATAGTCACTTAGGGTCAAACTAGGCATTCTGCAAAGTGTCTGGGCTGCTGATAAACCAGCCGCTGCTTGTCCCCCTCCCCACAATGCCTAGCAGAAGTTGCTGTTATCCGGATGTTGCAGCATTCTGGATTTCCCTCCGCGCACATCATTGTCAAGAGATGGGAAAACACAGAATGCTGCAATATCCTAGAGCCAGGTAAGTTTTCCCCGATATTTTGGAAGGGGAGGTACATCTTCCACAGGAGCAGTGCAATACCACGCAGGGAGTCACCCTTCTAAGCCCAGGGACTTCCATCGATTATGAAGGTTGTCACTCAGATTAGGACCGTACTGCTAGTGGGACATCTGCCTGGTTGGGTGTACCTTTCTTGGGACAACAAACTAATAGGGTTGCCAGCTTTTAAACTGGTCCCTGGAATCATAGAATTGGAAGGGACTGCCAGGGTCATCTAGTCCAACCCCCTGCACAATGCAGGAAATTTACAACTACGTCCCCCCACACACCTCCAGTGACCCCCTGCTCCATGCTCAGAAGATGCCTCCATGCCTAGGGTTGCCAGGTCCCGCTTCGCCACTGATGGGAGGTTTTTGGGACGGAGCCTGAGGACAGCGAGGTTTGGGGAGGGGAGGGACTTCCATGCCATAGAATCCAATTGACAGAGCAGCCATTTTCTCCAGGTGAACTTATTTCTATCAGCTGGAGGTCAGTTGGAAATAGCAGGAGATCGCCCGTTAGTACCTGGAGGTTGGCAACCCTAGCCATGCCTCTAGCTGTCCCTTTAAGATCAGTTTGATCTCTAGCAATTTTCAGTTGATATAATTTAGCTTCATGCCATGGAAAGCTTCAATGGCCCACTTTCTCACATCAAGCCTCTATTAAAAGGCCAGGCCTTTTTTTTTTCACCTGGCAACTTGGCAGGCTTAGAGCCAAACTAGATGTTGGCTATTAAAAAAATAAAGCACAGCCTATTTGGCCGCAGATAGGGTTGCCAGGTCCCTCTTCGCCACCAGCGGGAGGTTTTTGGGGTGGAGCTTGAGGAGGGCAGGGACTTCAATGCCATAGAGTCCAATTGCCAAATCAGCCATTTTCTCCAGGGGAACTGATCTCTGTCGGCTGGAGATCAGTTGTAATAGCAGGAGATCTCCAGCTAGTAGCTGGAGGTTGGCTACCCTAGCCGCAGAACACCACCGTGGGGAGAGGACTCCTGCCCCACCAAAACAGCTCTGGGGGGGTATTTTCCTAATTTTGCTGCTCATGTGCGCAGAATACTCCACGTGGACCACAAATTCAGCTCTTAAAAAAGAAAAGAAAAAAGAACACTGAGTTTGGCTTTTACTTCAACCGGCTGGCAACAGCTGACAAACGTATACGCCTCCCTGACTCTTTCTTGCCAGCCTGCACTAAAACTAGGGTTGCCAGCTCCAGGTTGGGCAATACCTGGACAATTTGGGGGTGGAGCCTGAGGAGGGTGGGGTTTGGAGAGGGGAGGGACTCCAATGCCATAGAGTCCAATTGCCTAAGTGGCCATTTTTCTCCTGGAAAACTGATCTCTGTTGCCTGGAGATCAGTTGTAATAGCAGGAGATCTCCAGCCACCACCTGGAGGCTTAGGAAATCAGTACAGGAGCGAAGAATACTTATAAGTGCAAAAACTATTTATATGCTACCGTGTCTAATATAATACGCACTCATAAATACACAAAATGAACCATTCATACAGTTATATCAAATATACAAAACCATCTCTAGGATGGTAATGAATAGAAACAGTTCAGTTCAAAGGTGCAGTCTCTCTCAAAATATGCACAACAATCTTCTGTATTCATCTCATGCAGGTAAGTAAGCAGATGTAATAGATATTAATTCAGGAGGAATAACTTCATGGAGGATACGGCCGTTTCAAATTCTTTGCGATTTGAATTCTTCATCAGTCCTTCCTATTATAATTTACAATAATTTAAAATACAAATTGATTATATTTCTATGCCTTTACAATATTGATATACAAAAATAATTGTATTCATCTCTGCATGAGATGAAGATTGATGTGCATATTTTGAGAGAGACTGCACCTTTGAACTGAACTGTTTCTATTCATTACCATCCTAGAGATGGTTTTGTATATTTGATATAACTGCATGAATGGTTCATTTTGTGTATTTATGAGTGCGTATTATATTAGACACGGTAGCATATAAATAGTTTTTGCACTTATAAGTATTCTTCACTCCTGTACTGATTTCCTAATCCTCGATACTAGTACAGTGGTGTCTATTTTCTCCCCCACCACCTGGAGGCTGGCAACCCTATCTAAAACGCAGCCTTGCCTCTCTTTCATTATGTTCCTTGCTGCCCCAACACAAGCAGATGGTACAGACTCCAGCTGTTTAGAGTAGCCCTCTGTATAAAGCCTGTTCCTCACCCAGGGTGAGGAACAGGGTTTATGCAGTGGCTTGATGTGAGAACGTGGGCTGGAGAGGGGAAGGGCCTCAGCAGGGATATAACGTCATGGTGCCTGCCCTCCAAATCTGCCGTTTTCTCCAGGAGAACTGATCTTGGTCTCCTGGAGATCGATTGTAATCATGGGAGATCTCCAGGTGCCACCTGGAGGTTGGAAACCCTTGCTATCAGCCTGATACAAAAGCACAGATCATTTCTTGGCTTTGCAAGAGACAGTAACATGCCCCATGAAGAAGTCAACTACACCTACATCCCGGGATTGCCCCTTATTATTACACAGGTGGAACAACTCACATTAACCAGGCAAGTTGTCAAACTCCAATTAATCCCTGTTCCCGGCAGCTTGTTAATCCCTTCTCTGGTTTTCCTGCTTCTTTGCTTTTCCATTTTTAGACTGATGGGAACATCTGCTTCCTCCTTCCTCTAAAGAGAAACCTGGCTCCAGACCAGTGAAGAAATTTCCCATTCCCAGCCTAGCCCTACTAGCCACTGAGACTACCTACGGCCTTCTGGCAAACCCTTCTGTGTACAGCAGGGATCAACAGCCTTCTACAACTAAAAAGCCAGACCGCGTCAAAATTCAGAGCAAGAGATCAACAATGAGCAAGTATAAGAAAGCCCAATTTATATGCCAAGTTTGCAGATGACACCAAATTATTTCGGGTGGTTAAAACAAAATCGGACTGTGAAGAGCTCCAGAAGGATCTCTGCGTACTGGAAGAATGGGCATTAAAATGGCAAATGAGATTCAATGTGAGCAAGTGTAAAGTGATGCATATTGGGGCAAAAAATCCCAACTTCACATATACACTGATGGGATCTGTGCTGGCAGCGACAGATCAAGAAAGGGATCTTGGGGTGGTAGTGGATAGCTCAATGAAGATGTCAACCCAGTGTGCGGCTGCTGTAAAAAAGGCAAATTCCATGCTGCCCATAATTAGACGAGGAATAGAGAATAAAACTGCTGATATCATACTGCCTTTGTACAAATCTATGGTGAGACCACACTTGGAATACTGTGTACAGTTCTGGTCACCACACCTAAAAAAGGATATTACAGAGCTTGAGAAGGTGCAGAAAAGAGCAACCAAAATGATTAAGGGACTAGAGCAACTGTCCTATGGGGAGCGGTTTGGACGCTTAGGGCTGTTTAGCTTGGAAAGAAGGCGGCTAAAGGGAGACATGATAGAGGTCTATAAAATTATGCATGGTTTGGAGAGAGTGGACAGGGAGAAGTTTTTCTCCCTCTCCCACAATACTAGAACACGGTGTCATCTACTAAAGCTGGAGAGTGAGAGATTCAAAACAGATAAAAGGAAATATTTTTTTCACACAACGCATAGTTAAATTGTGGAACTCCCTGCCCCAGGATGTGGTGATGGCTGCCCACTTGGAGAGCTTTAAGAGGGGAGTGGACATGTTCATGGAGGAGGGGGGTATTAATGGCTATTAGTTGGAATGGATGCTGGTCATGCTGCACACCTGTTCTTTCTAGTATCAGAGGAGCATGCCTATTATTTTGGGTGCGGTGGAACATGGGCAGGATGCTGCTGCTGCTATGGCTTCCTAGAGGCACCTGGTTGGCCACTGTGAGAGCAGACTGCTGGACTTGATGGGCCTTGGTCTGATCCAGCAGGGCGTTTCTTATGTTCTTAACATTTTTAATGTTTGCCACCTTGGGAACCCTATTTGGGTGGGAAGAAAGCTTAGGAATGGAGGAGAGGGGTATTCATGGTTATTAGTTAGAATGGATACTGGTCATGCTGCATACCTATTATCTCTAGTATCAGAGGAGCATGCCTATTATTTTGGGTGCGGTGGAACACAGGCAGGATGGTGCTGCTGCAGTCGTCTTGTTTGTGGCTTCCTAGAGGCACCTGGTTCGCCACTGTGTGAACAGATTGCTGGACTTGATGGGCCTTGGTCTGATCCAGCAGAGCCTTTGTTATGTTCAGTGGCCAAACAGGTGCCTCTAGGAAGCCCACAAGCAAGATGACTACAGCAGCATTATCCTGCCTGTGTTACAAAGCACCTAATATAATAGGCCTGCTCCTCTGATCCTGGAGAGAATAAGGATGCATCATGACTACCCAGAAGACTACCCAGAAGTAAGCCAAAGACTACCCAGATGTAACTGAATGGACAAATAAAGTAGCAGAATATGCGACCATGGCTAAGTTAACATCTTTAGTGAATAATAGATCAACCTCTGTCTTTTAGGAAAAGTGGAAAGTATTTCTTGAGAATATAGTTGTTAAATGATAAATGATAAAAATAATAGAATACAAAAATTTAAGTAAGAAATATGCCATTGAATATGCAATTATAATATTCAAAGAAGGTATAACAGAAAAGAGTAAGTTCCATTATAATCGGGTGTATGTATTTATATGTTTGTTTATATGTTTGTATGTCTGTATGTTTGGTAATATTTGTTTGAAAAATAAAAATAAAAACGTTTAAAAACTGTTTGCAGCCCAAATATTGGTTGTTGTGAGTCCTTTCATAGGAAGCAGTACACATGAGCCATCACAATAAGTGATAAATATACACAGGAGCACCCTTTGTGACGGTTTTAATTCCCTGGCATACATCTACACATGGTTCATATTTGGATTTCTGGCAACAGATCCCCTTGGAGAGCCAGTGTGGTGTAGTGGTTAAGTGGCGGATTCTAATGCGGATAACCAGGTTTGATTCCCCACTCCTGCACATGAGTGGCAGACTCTAATCTAGTGAACTGGTTGGTTTACCCACTCCTCCACGTGAATCCTGCTGGGAGACATTGGTCCAGTCACAGTTCTCTCCAAACTCTCTCAGCCCCACCTACCTCACAAAGTGCCTGTTGTGGGGAGAGGAAGCGAAGGAGATTGAAAACCGGTTTGGTTCTCCATAAAAGGCAGAGAAAGTCGGCATATAAAATCCAACTCTTCTTCTTCTATCGCTTCCCCTTTCTGTAAAGCATCTCTAAGAAGCCCTCGAGTCCCATCAAAATCTTTTCCTACCATTCCCTTCACATCCTGCTTATTCTAGCACCCCACCTAATCCCTCTGATGTATCTCAATTTACAGGCTTGGTTTTCTTTTTTACAAGAGCCACATTTGGTTCTATCCTCAGCCACCTTTGGCTGCAGAACATTAGGGTGCAGACCCCAATGTAGAGAATAGTGTTGCCAGATTCTCCCTGGCCACTGCCGGGGGGGTAGGGTTGCCAGCTCCAGGTTGGGAAACTCCTGGACATTTGGAGGGGCAGGGTCCTCAGTGGGGCACAATGCCATACAGTCCACCCTCCAACGCATTCATTTTCTCCATGGGGACTGAGCTCCTTAGTCCAGATCCCACCTGGAAGCTGTCATTCCCTAGGAGAATTCCATGGAAGTCTCTCCTCTAGCTACAGAAAGGGCTTGCCTTTAGTAATAAGGCGGCCATATAATTGTAATAATAACATTGATGCTGTTTCTCTCTACTACATCTGAACAAAACCCAGTGTATCCTGAAGAAATATGTTAGTCTTTGGACTGAGGTATTTAAGGTATTAAATACAATTTTGGGCTTTAGGGCACCTTGTGATCCTAAGGTAGCTCTTAATATTTTCCCTACAGATATGCAGGTAAAAAACAAAATACCCACACAAAAGACCTCCTGATGGCAGTAAGATGGTTATTAGCACAAGCTTGGAGGCAGGGAAAGTTACCTAAGATAGATATATGGTCTTGCAAAATATGTACATCATATTAATGGATAAAATCTCCCTGTACAAGAAAATGCAAGAAGGAAAAAAGTGGGGAACAGGAAAAATTTATGGAGAAATGGTACTCCTTCATTGTATATTGGAACAGAAACAAATCTGATAAAAAAAGGTAAAAGAGACTCTATAATACATTTGAATCAGGGTTTATTAATTGTACAAATAATAGAATCATGGGCTGATTTCTAGTTAATATTGGTAGTACATAGTTTTGATTGTTACAAATTGGTAGGGTTAATTAAAATTTGTAGCTGAATTCCTTTATTTTGTACAAGTTATTCATAATTATGATATGCACAATAAAAGTTTTTTTAAAATAAGAAATACAGTAACCTTGTTATCATCAGCATAAATTATTCTCTCTAGTTCTCATGGAGGCAGCAGGCCTGTGTCTAGGCTTCAGGCCAGCTCCTGGGGAGGGGTGGAGGGCACAGAGGTTTCAATGCTCCTCCAATGCAAAAAGGTCCCTGCTCTCAGGGAGAAGGTTAGGTTATAGCACTTCCCCCTGACATCTAATCTTCTATGAACAGGGATTTTGTCTCTTTTGTATGAGGGAGTATTCTCGAGGGTTGCCAGGTCCCTCTTCACCATCAGCGGGAGGTTTTGGGGGCGGAACCCAAGGAGGGCGGGGTTTGGGGAGGGGAGGGTCTTCAATGCCATAGAGTCCAATTTCCAAAGCGGCCATTTTCTCTAGGTGAACTGATCTCTATCGGCTGGAGATCAGTTGTAATAGCAGGCGATCTCCAGCTAGTACCTGGTGGTTGGCATCCCTCCAGGTGGTGTCTGGATATCTCCTGGGATGACAACTGATCTCCAGGTGAAATCGGTTCACCTGGAGAAAATGGCCCCTTCTGAAGGTGGACTCTATGGCATTATACCCCAGTGAAGTCCCTCCACCCCCCAAATCCCACCTTCTTCAGCCCCCCCCCCAACTCTCCAGGTATTTCCCAACCTGGAGTTGGCAACCCTAGTATTCTCTCAGGCTGAGAGACCTACTATCTCAGTGGCAGCTAGGCCTAAATTTAGGGTTGCCAACCTCCAGGTGGTGGCTGGAGAGATCTCACTATTACAACTGATCTCCAGGCAACAGGGATCATTTCACTTGGGAAAAAATGGCCGTTTTGGTAATTGGACTCTATAGCATTGAAATCCCTCTCCAAACCCCACCCTCCTCAGGCTGTCCACCCCAGATTCCATCCCCAAATCGCCAGGTGTTTCCCAATCTGGATCTGGCAACTCTACACCACAACCTCCACCAGTGGACCAGGGGGACCTAGCAACCCTAGGTAACGCTGATCGCCACTTTGGGGTCAGGAAGGAATTTTCCTCCAGGCCTGATTGGTCAAGGATCCTGGAGGTTTTTCGCCTTCCTCTGGGCATAGAGCAGGGGTCAATAGGGGAGTGGGGAGGTAGTTATGAATTTTCTGCATTCTGCAGGGGATTGGACTAAATGACCCTTGAGGTCCCTTCCAGCTCTATGTTCCTCTGTTTCTATGTTCTCACCAGCATTCTTGATCACCTTCTCTGCCTAAGCCCGCTTTCCCCATACACACACACCTCATGTCTCTCTTTGGTTGGTTCTCTTTAGGGTTGCCAGGTCCTCCTGGCCATCAGCAGGGGATGGGGGGGGGGGTAGGGTGGTCAGACCAAGGTTGGGAAACTCCTGGAGATTTAGGGATGGAGCCTGAGTAGGACTGGGACCTCAATGGGGTACAATGCCATAGCACCCACCCTTCAACTGCTTTGGAAGGTGGACTCTATGGCATGGTACCCCACTGAGGCCTCTTTCCTCCCCAGGTTCCAACCCGAACTCTCTAGGAATATCCCATACTGGATCTGGCAACCCTACCCCCCATCCCCCGCCGGTGTCCAGGGGGAACCTGGTAACCCTACCTCCAAAGCAACCATTTTCTCCAGGGAAACTGATCTCTGTAGCTTGGAAATGAGCTGTCATTCCGGGGGATTGCCAGTTCCCACCTGGAGGCTGGAATCCCAAATTCTGTTCCTTCCGTCTCAACCTAGCACTAAGGTAGGGGATGCTGAAAGCCACCAGGTAATATTTGATCCAGGGGAGAGTTTAGTTCCCCCTGATCCAAATGGAGGACATATCAGGCCAGACTGCAGCTAACAAAGATCTCCTGTGCCCCCCCCCCCCAAGAATTTAATTTCAGCACTGAATTACTCAGCTGGGTTGTTGTTTTTCTGGACCCTCCAAAGTAGGAAATTCCACAGATTCCTTGAGAAAGCCGCTCTGTGGCTCAGTAATGATGGCCCTCAAATCAAGACTCAGCCTGCCCAGCAGTGACCTCATCTCCTTGTCTTTGGCTTTTTCCCTTGAAAAAGTCAGCTCTCCTCTCAAAGACAGTATGGTGTAGTGGTTAAGCTGCTGAACCAGTAGACCCAGGACACGTTCTGGCTGACGTTGATCCATTCCTCCTTCAGCCTAACCTATTTGTTCATTTATTTAGATATTTATACCCTACTTTTCTCTCATTTCTCTGATTTCAGTCTAGTTAATTATTTCCCATTAGCACTTGACTGACATTCTGGGGGATTGATTCTCTGGCATGAACATTTATTGCAGCTCTGGAGGTGGGGGTGGATGCTCAAGTACTGCTTTTTATTTTGTAGCCAGCCAAATATTTTTTGCTGTTGTTCATAATTTTTGCTGTTGTTTATGCTTGTATTAGAGCAATTGAAAAATAACAATAATATGTTTTTAATGGCTGAATGCAAAGTTCAAAATAGTACTTAAGCGCCCTCACCCAGCTGATAACTTACAATTGATTCATGAAGGCCTGAGAGAACCAGCCAGCCATGGGGGAGGACAAGAATTAATTGCCTGATCGTGAAAGAGAAGGAAGAAATCAAACTTTAAGAAGACAGGAGCCTGGGGAAGATTCACTAGCACTTTGGCTATTCCACAAATGATGGACAGCATCTGCAATTAGGTATAAGCTTTTTAAAATCATCACACATTATGTCTGGAAAAGATGGGGAAATAATACAGATGGTACTGGAATGCAATGAGGTGACTGAATTATTTGTAAAAATTGAGTGACGGAGTCACAATGAATCCAGACTAAATGGCTGGTGTGGAACAAATTCAGCTCTAGTCCATTTTTTTATCCTACTCTCCAGATCTGCATGGCAGACACAGAAATATAGAAACATAGAGCTGGAAGGGATCCTTAAGGGTCATCTAGTCCAACCTCCTGTACAACGCAGGAAATTCACAACTACCTCTCATCCACTCCCCCAGTGACCCCTGCTCTATACCCAGAGGAAGGCAAAACACCTCCAGGATCCCAGGCCAATCTGCCCTGGAGGAAAATTCCTTCCTGTTCCCAAACCAACAATTGGCATTTCCCTGGGCATGCAAGAAAGGGTCATGAGAGCCGAGCACTGACTCATCCCTTCCTGCCCATGATCTGCCTAAGATCTCATGATCTGCCTAAGTTCACAGAATCAGCCTTGCTATCAAATGGCCATCTAGCCTCTCCTAAAAACCTCCCAAAAAGGAGAGCCCACCACCTCCCGAGGTTCCACTGAGCAACCATTCCAACGGTCAGGAAGTTCTTCTCAATGTTGGTTGGTCTGTGGAAAGAAATCTGTGGCTTCAAAATAGTCCTTCGCCCAAAGACAGTTACATATTCGGTTTGGGAACAGGGAATGCTCCTCATTCTCAGAGGTCCCACCATCATAACAATGTGAAATTATTATTGTTGTTGTTGGTGGTGGTGGTGGAGGAGGAGGAGGAAGAGGAGGAGGAAGAGGAAAGTGCCATCAAGTCGCAGCCAACTTATGGTGACCCCTAAGGCTTTTCAAGGCAAGAGTCCAAGGCAAGAGATGTTCTGCCTCTGTGTAGCGACCCTAGACTTTCTAGGTGGTCTCCCATGCAAATACTAACCTGGGACAACCCTGCTTAGCTTCCAAGATCTAGCTAGCCAGGGCCATCCAGGTCAGGGCATGATGATGATGATGAAAGTCAGACCCTGCCAGGATGACACCCAGAAGAATGGAGCCATCCTAACCAGAGTGAGACCCTTCCAGATCCATTGAGCCGGCCTAGAAGGGGAGGTCACTATTTTTGGGAGGGTGCTTGGAGGGGTGGAGAGCCCAACATTTTAAGGATGGTTGGTATTGGGCCACAGATTGTCTTCTGAAATATCAAACTTCCCAGCCCGTCTGCTAATCCACTTTTGCTTTTGGGTGCTGCTGATGTGCTCATGACTTGATACAGAGCAATACAGGAATCTTCGTTCCAACATCCTCTTCTTCTCCACATTCCCACCAATTTAAACCAATAGAGGACATTTCAAAGGGGAGGAGAAGGGTCACACCAGAAGGTTCACTCCTCCCACACACACACACTGTTGTTCAAACCTCAACACGCACACCCTCCAGGTGCCCTTTGCCTCATTGGGGGAAACATCCAGGGTTAAGCTGTCTATTGTGTGTATGTTTCCCCTAATGGAGCAAACAAAGGTTCTGGGGGTTCATTTGGGGAAACGGCATTGGGGGGGGAGTGTCAGCAGTCACTCACCCTCACACACTGTAACTCATGGAATCTCCCAAAAGAAACCCAGGAGGGAAATGAAATCATGGATCTACGTGGGACGATCAGGTGGATTTTTTAAAAGCCTTAAGAATTTAAGAAGGGCACTGCCGGATCAGACCAGTGGTCCATCTAGTCCAGCTTCTTGTCTAGTCTCACACTGTGGCAAATGAATTCCTCCAGAGGACCAACAACAGGGCATAGATACAGAGGTCTTCCCCAATGTTGCCTCCTGGCACTGGGATTCAGAATTTGACTGCCTCTGAATATGGAGGTTCCCTTTAGTCACCATGACTAGTAGCCGCTGATAGAATCTGTCTAATCCCCTTTTAAAGCCATTTATGTCTGTGGCCCTCACTACATCCACTGGCAGCAAATTCTACATTTTAATCACTTGCTGTGTGAAGACATATTTCCTTTTGTCCTTTCTGAATCTACTGCCCATCAGCTTCGTTGGATGCCCTCAAGTTCTAGTATTTTGGGAAGGGGAGAAAAAAATTCCCTCTGACAACTCTCTCCACCCCGTGCATAACTTTATAAACCTCGAACATGTCCCCCCCCCCCTTAGTTGTGTCTTTTTTAAAAAAAACATTTTATTAATAAAAATGGACAGTAAACAATAGATATATAAACTAAAAACAAATAATCACATAAGATCACATAAAGTACTTTACAGCTCTGCATCCGTAACCCATTCTCACTTAACCAAGACTAAATCTTCTTATAAAATGGACATCTCCATTCTTTGAATCATTCTTGTCCATAAAAGATCTACATTGTTAATATCATTATTTTGGGGGCAAGCAGTTAACGTCACTAAAATATAGACCTCTTTTATTTTCTATATCCAATCATGTATCTTAGGGGAGGCTTTCTGATTCCACTGCCTAGCAAAGACCATTCTGGCTGCAGTTTTCATATGTAACACAACTATCCACTGGTCTCTCGGGATATCAGGAAGAGAGTCCCTAAACAAAGTTTCTGGCTTAAAAGGAATTTGCTTCCCCAACCCGACTGACATAATTTTAACAACCTGTTTCCACATTTGGAAAAAAATTGCATTGTCTTCATTACAGAACCAACATCTGCTGGCACCTGTCTTATAAATCTTTGCTGTCCTTAAAGGTGGTAGATGCCATCTATACATCATTTTCACCAAATTTTCTTTGAATAAAAGGCTAACTGTAAAGATTGTACCGTGATTAAAGATGAATTCCCATTTTGAATCATCTACCTTATAACCTATATTTTTACACCACCTATTACGAAAGTTTAAATCGGGTTTAAACATCACTTTTGACAAAATCAGGTATATACTGGAAACTGAGATTTTACCATCTGATATCAACAGTTTTTCAAATTCTGTTAAAGTTCTTATAATAGAGTTAACACACCTTAGCAATTTACCTAGGTATCCTCTTACCTGAAGGTACTCGAAAATTGCAACATTGCACTTCCAACAGTCTTTAATCTGACTATATGGTATTATTTGCTTTCTAAACTGAAAAGTTCCAGACTCTTCATCTTTTCCTGGAAGCCAGCGTGGTATAGTGGTTAAGAGCAGTGGTTTGGAGAGGTGGAGTCTGCCAGCTGGGTGACCTTGGGCTAGTCACAGCTCTCTCTGAACTCTCTCAGCCTCACCTACCTCACGGGGTGTCTGATATGGGGAGAGGAAGGGAAGGTTATAAGCCGGTCTGAGGTTCTCTACCTCTTCCTTAAGTAGTAGAAAAGGGCAAGAGTCCAGTAGCACCTTAAAGACTAACAAAAGTATTTTCTGGTAGGGTATGAGCTTTCGTGAGCCTCAGCTGACTTCTTCAGAGACCTGGCTGGGAGGCAGGGACTATGTGCAGCTTCCTGGAGATAAGATCTCGGCCGGCGAAAGGGCCCCAGCGTATCTGAAGAAGTGAGCTGTGGCTCACGAAAGCTCATACCCTACCAGAAAATATTTTTGTTAGTTTTTAAGGTGCTAATGGACTCTTGCCCTTTTCTACTATTGCAGGCAGACTGACACGGCTACCCACTGTGAATTATCTTCCTTAAGTGGTAGAGGACATTGGCATATAAAACTCAACTCTTCTTCTTCATATGCCTACCATGACCCCAAGATCTTTTCCCCTGTTCGGCCTTTTGTGCATGGCTGGTACCTCGCAGTCACGCCCCTGGCTGCTTCGGGGCTCTGCTTTGATCATGCATGCCTTTTCCACCGGTCAACCCTCGCTCTCCCTGCGCATTTCCACACATTTTGCCCGCGTTTTCTGGATGCTGGGTGAAACAGTTCCTTCCTCCTCCTCCTCCCCCCACCCTTCACCGGTTTAGTAATAGTTGCACATCACAATGGGGTTTCCTCAAGGCTCCTTATAAATACTTCTAAAGATGGGGCAACCTTTCACAGCCTCACTTGGAAGCAACCCTGCTCCACCTCGCCCGCCAGCCCATCCTCAGCAGAGGGGAGGAGCGACGCGATCCATCCCAGGCGACGACGCGAGGATGAGCTCAGTACGAAGTAAGTAGATCCCAGCCCGCCGCCGCCTCCCAGCTGCAAAACAGCTGGCTGCTCTGAGCGAGGCGCGCCGGAGCAGGTAAGTGGCAGCGCCGGGCGCCTCGGAGGACTTTCCTTCTGCTTCTTCTTCTTCTTCTTCTTCTTCTGCTTCTTCTTCTGCTTCTGCTTCTGCTTCTGCTTCTTCTTCTTCTTCTTCTTCTTCTTCTTCTTCTTCTTCCTCCTCCTCCTCCTCGATGGCCATTTATTCATGGAAGGTTTTGCATTGGATTTGCCGCTCTTTAGATGCACTTTTCCCCCCCATCCGTATTCTCAAAACTCAACAATAAGCCCCCCCTGCAGAGTTTTGAGAATTCAGATGGAGAGCTCGAAGTTCCTAATGTAGGGAGGGGGCCGTGGCTCCGCGGTAGGGCCTCTGCTTGGCATGCAGGTGGTCCCGGGTTCAATCCCAGGCATCTCCAGTGAAAGGGACCAGGCAGGTAGGTGATGGGAAAGACCTCAGTCTGAGACCCCAGCTTCATGTGTTCACTAAAGGACAGATTCAGAGAACTTTGGGGAAGGGGCTGTGGCTCAGTGGTAGAGCGTCTGCTTGGCATATGGAAGGTCCCAGGTTCAGTCCCCGGCATCTCCAGTTAAAGGGACCAGGCAGGTAGGTGATGTGAAAGACCTCAGCCTGAGACCCTGGAGAGCCGCTGCCGGTCTGAGTAGACAATACTGACTTCGATGGACCGAGGGTCTGATTCAGTAGAAGGCAGCTTCATGTGTTCACTAAAGGACAGATTCAGAGAACTTTTGGGGAAGGGGCTGTGGCTCAGTGGTAGAGCGTCTGCTTGGCATATGGAAGGTCCCAGGTTCAGTCCCCGGCATCTCCAGTTAAAGGGACCAGGCAGGTAGGTGATGTGAAAGACCCCTGCCTGAGACCCTGGAGAGCTGCTGCCAGTCTGAGTAGACAATGCTGACTTCGATGGACCGAGGGTTGACTCAGTATAAGGCAGCTTCATGTGTACTAGTGTGTCTCAGGGAATTCAGTGATAAATTTTGAGTGTTCAGCTGATTTTTTTTTTTAAAAAAACTTGTCCAACTCTGTTGATTTTTGTCTCGGGATTCGGTGATAAGTATTGAGTGGTCAGCTGATTTTTTTTAAAACATGTTTAACTCTGTTGATTTTTAAACTTTTGGGTAACTTCTCTTATTATCCTTACCTGTCTACCAATAAAATGGTGTGAGAAAGGAAAAATAGGGTTTCCTTCCCCCACAAGACTACAGAGTAGAGAAAATGAGACTTCTAAACAAGTTAAAACTGTCTCTTTTGTACTTTTCCTACCTAAGGAGATCAAACTTGCACTTTACATCTACAACAACCCTTTGAGGTTGGCTAGGTATGGAACAAAGCTTGCCCAAGACAAAGGAAACCATTTAAAGAAATAGTTAAACTCTGGAACAATCTCAGGTTAGGGTGAAATTTAGAGGTTTCCCAATACTTGTAATTCCTATCAACTTTTTAAAAATGTTTGTCTTGTGCTTTATCATTCTAACCCCTCCCAGGTGTGTAAGACACATCAGGTTTAAAGTAAGTGGATGGATCTTGGTCCACCTATCTGGTCTGGGGTAGCTTTCAATGGAGGAGTCTGCCTGTTGTGGCTCTGTATGATTGACTGTTCTGTCATTGCCTCTTGCCGCCCATCTTCATTGGGCATGGGAACTCATCATTGGGAATGACTAGAGCATTCAGTCACTCCTTTTTTAAAAAATAATTTTATTTAACTTATACCCTTCCTTTTCTTGGCAAAGCCAGGCTCAGGACAGCTTCCAACAATACAACTCACAACGTATTACAATATACCGTAAATGTAAGATTAAAACGTACAATTTTAAACCAATTGTCCAGTTTAGATTAACAAGATGGCGTCCTAACTTCATAATCACTTCTTAGAAATGACAAGAATATCCTTGATGGTGAGGATGGTCTAAGGTGATACCCAGGAGACCAACATCGACCCAGAAAGTCCCAGGTCCTCCAAGGAATAGGGACAGGAAGAGGGAACAAGGAGAAGGGGAAAGGTCAAAGAAGGGAAGGGGGGAAAGGAAGGGAAGAACAAAGAGGGAAGTGAAAGGAAGCAAAAGGAAAGCATTCAGTCACTCTTGATTCAGAGAGATGTGAGAGCCACTCATCCTCAGAAGAATCTGTTTCTCTGGTACATGAATCACTGCTCTGGGATTGTCTCACTCTTTTCAAAACCATGCCTGGAACAATTGCTTTGAGGTGGGGGCCTCAACCTATAATTCTTGCTGTTATAACTGCTGAAAGGAAACTTCTTCAGGTTTCAGTAGACCCCCTCTAATACAATTTTTAAACATAAACAAGGGTTGCCAACCTCCAGGTGGTGGCTGGAGATCTCCTGGAATTACAACTGCTCTCCAGGCGATAGAAATCAGTTCACCTGGAGAAAATGGTCACTTTGGAAGACTCTTGGCATTATATGCCATTGAAGTCCTTCTCTTCCCCAAAACCTGGCCTCCTCAAGCTCCACCCCCAAATCTCCCAGGTATTTCCCAAACTTGAGCTGACAACCCTAACTGTAAGCCAATAGTCTACTTCCTGGTCATAAATCACACACACACACCCTGGTTTCCTGCCTTCAATTTTTTAATCTCCCGCATATCAAAATTGTTTCTCTTTAGAAAGGGAAGGATGATTTTCTTGCAAAAGAACTTTCATGAATGATACAGACCAGTGAAAGGATTGCTGCATTCGATGCTACTTAATAAATCATATCCTGGAAGTTCCCTTTTTGGGGGGGGGGGGATTAACTATGCCACTGACTAAACTTTCAGGTCATGACCTTCTGTGAGCTTGCTGCAGAAAGAGATTAACCGAGACTGGCACAGACCAAATGTGCTCTCCATGGAGGTACCCCCTTGCCTTATTGATGGGAGGGAACAAGTGGTGGCTTTTGGGTACCATTAAAGGTGCCAGATGGAGAGAGACAGCTGGGAACTTCTCTTGAGAGCCAGTGTGGTGTAGTGGTTAAGAGCGGTGGACTCTAATTTGGAGAACCAGGTTTGAATCCCCGCTGCTAAGCATGAAGCCAACTGGGTGACCTTGGGCCAGTCCCAGTTCTCTCCAAGCTCTCTCAGCCCCACCTGCCTCACAAAGTGTCTATTGTGGGGAGAGGAAGGGAAGGCCGGTTTGATTCTCCTTAAAAGGTAGAGAAAGTCAGCCTATAAAAACCAACTCTTCTTCTTGTGCAAGAGAACTTTTTCAATGAGTTCCATTTCATAAATTTTCAGCTGCAGCAATCCCTAATTTCCTGGGCTGGCTGCCTTGGGGACCCTGTTTGAGTGGACGGGCAGCAGAGATTTCTTTAAAAGAAAAAAAAACTGCTGCAGCTGTCTTTAGCTTACTCCGGTTGAAACTGATGTCCGCACCTGTCTTTCTCTCCAGGTGTTCTTTCTCTACTAAGTATCGCATTGTCCTGGGCAATGAGCGCTTCCGCACCCCTGCCGGAGTCTTCTGGAGATCCAGAACTGCACCAGTTTATCCAGAAAAACCGGGAATTTGTCTTCAGGATAAAAGAGGATGTTGCTAAGATCAGAAAGCTCATGGTGAGTTGGCAGGTGAAAGGTAAATATTGTGGGAGGGAGCAAAAAACACAAAAAGGATGTGACTTGCCTAAGGAGCATCTAAATCTGTGGCTGTATTAGGCTTGCCAGGTCCCTCTTTGCTACCGGTGGCAGGTTTCCGGGGCAGAGCCTGAAAAGGGCAGGGTTTGGGGAGAGGAGGGACTCCAACGCCATATAGTGCAATTGCCAAAGTGGCCATTTTCTCCAGGTGAACTCATCTCTGTCACCTGGAGATCAGTTGTAATAGCAGGAGATCTCCAGCTAGTACCTGGTGGTTGGCAACCCTAGGCCATATGCATACTTGGGAATAAGCTTACTGGGATGTAATGGTTATAGAGCAGGGGTCCCCAACATTTTTGAGCCTATGGGCGTATTTTTGACACGGCATGGTGGAACAGCAACAAAATGGCTGCCATGAAATGGCTGCCGCAGGAGGCGGAGCCAGCCACAAAATGATTGCCACAGCTTAACTTCAGTAACGCAGTGCAGATCCTTGGGCTGTGGTGGCAGTTGCTGCCAAAGCCACATTTAAAAAACCTGCACGGCCAATAAAATCTCCAATAGTCACTCTCATCGCCTGCAACAAACTGACCTGGTTCCGCCTCTGGAATGAAATACCTTATAACCATCGCTTTCGATCCCAAAGGACAAATCAGTGCCTCTCCCCAATATCTCTAGTCTTGGTTTGATCTTGCAGCATTCTGCCAGTATCCTTGTCTGCCAAATGTAGCCTGCAACCAGTTCTCTCCCTATAATAATAAAGCCATTGCACCTTGTAAAGTACAATGGGAATAATTAAGGGTGCAGTATTAGATTATGTGCCTTGGCAAGCTCAGAACTATCCAGAGGTGAATTATTCCCAACAGGCTGAGTTCAAGGATAAACAAAATAGTTGGCAAGCTGTTTTTATGGGAGTTTTTACTATTTCCTGTAAAATTACAGGCTGTCCCTCCATGGAAGTTAACCCCTATACAAAGGAGTGCTTCCTCTCCTGTTCTCAGCACTGTGAACTTGGTCCAGGTTGTGTTACTCACAGGACCGATCTCCCCTTCTAAGCCAACAACAGAAGGTCATCCAGTGGCAAAATGGGAGGAGAGTCCCTTCTCCTCAGCTGCTTTTTTGGAGACAAGTTTTGAGTGGACTTGCCAAAGTGAGATGAGTGTTTATTCCCGTTTCAGTGAACATTGGATAGGAGCACAGGATTGACACTGCATTTCAGTGGATGCCAAGACTCATTTGCCCACTTTAATAACAACCAGATTTGCTGGCTGATCAATCCACAATCACAAGGATTGATCTCTGTGTGGTGATGGGGAAGGAGAATGTGCTAGCTGGCCTATAAGCGAGGAGGGATGAATTCCATGCTCAACATTAACTCTGTGCCAGGGCTATCCAGATTCTGCTCAAGAAAAGAAGAGTTGTGCAAACATATTTTGTTTGCATATGTTTCTTATTTTGCCCAACTTATTATTAGAGTTGCCACCCTCCAGGTGGTGGCTGCAGATCTCCTGGGATTACAATTGATCTTTAGGCAACAGTGATGAGTTGACCTGGAGAAAATGGCTGCTTTGGAAGATCGACTCTATGGCATTCTGCTCCACTTCCCAAATCTGCAGGTATTTCCCAACCCAGAGCTGGCAACTCTATTTATGGTTCGCTAGCCATGAGGATGGGTATAGAGCTACAGATGGCTGTGAGGATTGTCCCTCCCCAGTAGGGTTGCCAACTTCCAGGGACAACTGATCTCCAGCTGACAGAGGTCAGTTCACCTGGAGAGAATGGCCACTTAGGAAGGTGAACTCTATGACATTATGCCTTATTGAAGTCCTACCCCTCCCCAAACCCCACCCTCCTCAGGCTTCACCCCCAAAATCTCCAGGTATTTTCCAAGCCGGAGCTGGCAACCCTACTCCCCATGCTAGAAATCACAACTGTATGCCCCCTCTGGGCTTTTACATGCATGGGCAATGCAGTGTCTTAAAAGGTTAACTTCCAGATAAAAGGACTAGAAACTTTTTATGGAAGATGAGATTTTCATAACTGAATTCTGCTCCCATGGCTGTTTGTTTCTCCCTATGTAAATGTCATGCCCTGTTTCTGTAGAAATCCAATACTGGTACATGCCCAACATTTCATAGAAGGAAATAAATCACTTGTCGGACTGTGGCTCACTCCTCTGGGTGAGGCGGCCCTAACAACTCTATTGTCAGCAGCAGGACAAGTCTGCACTGGCATGGGTGGGTGGGAAATTTGTCTGGACCAGGAATGAAGCCCTTGTTCCATTGAGAACAGACCTGCTTCTTGTCAGAGGGCAAGTTGAGATAACAGAAAATGCTGGAGTGCTGCTTGATCAGCAGGTGGGGGCGAATGGAGACACAGCAAACAGGAGAGAGCAATTGCAAATCCTTCTCTGTAATACCAGACCTTGTTCAAGTCCGGTCAAATGCATTAGGGTGATCAGGAAGTTAATGTACTGCTGGATGCGATGTTCTGGGCTATGACCCACAAGCCTGCGGCAAGGGGTGTTGGCTGAATGATTAACGCAACAGAGACTCAGTTTGTGCACCTGTGTTGCATTAATCACTCAAAGAGAAATAAATTATGCTCATTTGAAGGACTACTGCAATAACTATAGATTCCCCTGAAGAAGCCCCTTGGGCAAAACGCGTAGGGAATTTTTTATTCTGAGTAATAAAAAATCTTTTTTACTTATTTTGCACCATTGGCCTTGGCCCTATTTTTGCCTTGCATTAATCACTCAGCCAACAGGGTTATGGGCCCAGAGCACTTCTGCAGTGCAAACAAGGGAGAGGCCCAGGAGTGTTGTGGCTGATGCAGGAATGGACTGGGAAGTGAAAATGGCCCTGGAACAAGCCCAGCTGAGCAGGCCCTGCAGCTCCGAACTCAGTAGCACCAACAATAAACATTGGTTCACCCTTTGCTTTATCCCACAAAATGGTTGTTCCTTCCCTCGTCCTTTCTTGCTGAACCCTTTTGGATCTTTTAGATCTTGTCCTTTGTTGTCACTTAGGTTTCCTGCTATGGCTCCCTGGGACTAACTTCACCCACACTAAGGATCCGTTTTACATTGTATACAATGCTTTAAAACTGTATACAATTATGTAATTATTATTAGGGTGCCATTTTTTAATTAATATAGAGTTTTAAAATTAAAGTTATTGATAAGTATATATTTATAATTATATATATTTCATGTTCTATGTTTTTAATTGATATATGATGTGATATGATAACCATCTTCAAGTACTTGAAGGGCTGTCATATAAAGGATGGTGCAGAGTTGTTTTCAGTTGCCACACAAGGTCGGACTAGAACCAATGGGTTGAAATTAAATCAAAAGATTTTCTGGCGAAACATTAGGAAGAACTTTGTGACAGTTAGAGCAGTTCCTCAGTAAAACAGGCTTCCACGGGAGGTGGTAGGCTCTCCTTCTTTGGAGGTTTTTAAGTAGAGGCTAGATGGCCATCTGACAGCCATGCTGATTGTATGAACTTAGGCAGTTCATGAGAGGGAGGGCAGGAAGGGTTGCGTTAGTGTTTGGCTCTCGTGGCCTATCTTGCATGTCCAGGGTAATGCAGATCACTATTTTGGGTCAAGAAGGAATTTTCCTCCAGGCCGGATTGGCTAGGGATCCTGGAAGGTGGTTTTTTTGGCCATCTTCTGGACATGAAGTAGGGGTCACTGGAAGTGTGAGGGGGGAGGCAGTTGTGAATTTCCTGCATTGTGCAGGGGGTTGGACTAGATGACCCTGGTGGTCCCTTCCAACTCTATGATTCTATGTAAATTATGTCATTGTTAGCCACCCGGAGACCAGCTTAGAGTGAAGTAAAAATTAAATAAAATTAAAGATGACATTTAAAAATGGCAGCCAAGCATGGGGAGGCAATTGGTGCATTTATGCAGATTACCAGTGACAGGTCTGAGCCTAGTAGCTCCTGAGGTGCTGACAGAGTGGTTAGGGCTTAGCTCTGCTTTAGGGTTGCCAGCTCTGGGTTAGGAAAACCCTGGAGATTTGGGGGGTGAAGCCTGGGGAGGGCGGAGTTTGGGAGAGGGACCTCAGTGGGGTATAATGCCGTCGAGTCCATGTTCCAAAGCAGCCACTATCTCCAAGGGAAATGATCCCTGTCATTCAGGGGCCAGTTGTAGTTCTGGGAGACCTACAGCCACCACCTGGGGAACAGCAACCCTACTCTGGTTGTCCTTGACCACCAGTGCCCCTCTAAGGCAGTGGCCTACCAGGAAATTTCCCTGTAGTTAAAAGGGAGTTCTGCCTGGGCATGGTGTTCAAATGCATTGTGTATCCCTGCCAAAGAAACTCTCTCCTAACCCTGTCTTCTCTATCTGCAAACCCTCAGCGTAAAGAGTTTAAGCTTGGCAGCGACGATGAGCTGATGCTGATGCAGGAATTCCTGGCCATTCCACAAGTGGATCTCTCCCAGTGCCACTCCGACCCCTGCGACATGGTGAGTGACGGCCATCCCCTCCTAACTCCAAGTTGTATTGTTGAAGAGTCCACCACCTGTTTAGTGAGTGGCCATATGCACGGCAGTAGCCATGCGTATCAAGAAGGATGTTGCATGAGCAACGAAAATAGCTCTTTTCTGGTTTCGGGGGAGTTATCTGACTCAGCCCATTCAGAGAACATGCATTTCCCAACAGCTCCATCACCATCAGACTTGCAAAGGGGAGGATCTGAATTTTTGTTTCATTTGCAAGCCTTACTCATTACTCAAACTAAAAACTCTTGGGAAATATCAGAGGGTCCCCCCCCCCCTTTCCAAGAGCTACTTGACCATCACAGCTAGTTGCCGAAAATAAATCAGCGGAAGATACCGTGATGATTTTAGTAATGTGAACCACAGGGAAGAAAGATGTCATCCTGTCCTTCTGGTTTCACAATCCTGACTCGGCACTTCTGGGGATCGGGCAGTTTGCAAGATAAGGGGACAATGTAACCTCCAAGGTTACATAATGGAAGAGCTTGGTTTAGAGTAAGGATCCAGATCTCTTCTGCCTAAAGTGTAGGGTTGCCAACCTCCAGGTACTAGCTGCAGATCCCCTGCTATTACAACTGATCTCCAGGCGACAGAGATCAGTTCACCTGGAGAAAATGGCTGCTTTGGCAATTGGACTCTATGGAATTGAAATCCCTCCCCAAACCCCACCCTCCTCAGGCTCCGCCCCAAAACCTCCCACCAGCAGTAAAGAGGGACCAGGCAACCCTACTGAAGTGTGCATGTTGGGGCTATCTAGGCATTGCATTAGCCATGAGAAACTCCTGAGGCTACGTTGAACTGTTAATCTGCTAGGCACAGCTCAGGGTCCCCAACTTTTTTAAGCCTGCAGGCACCTTTTAATTCTGACACAGTATGGTGGCCACAGCCACAAAAGTGGCTGCCACAAAATGGCTGCTGCAGCTTACTTTCAGTCACACAGTGAACACTTTTGTGCTGTAGTGGCAGCTGCTGCCAAAACCACATTTTAAAAAACCTGCATAGCTAATAAAATCTCCAGTGGTCAGTCAGAAGCCTTGCTGGGCAAAAGCCCCATCTGGCCCCATCCACTGTCCAGGTACTAGCTGGAGATCTCCTGCTATTACGAGTGGTCTCCAGCTGATAGAGATCAGTTCACCTGGAGGAAATGGCCGCTTTGGCAATTGGACTCTATGGCATTGGAGTCCCTCCCCTCCCCAAACCCCACTCTCCTCAAACTCCGCCCCAAAAACCTCCCACCAGTGGTGAAGAGGGACCTGGAAACCCTAGGTGCCAGTCCAGGAAAGGTGTTGGCGGGCAACATGGCGCCCACGTTGGGGACCCTTGGAATAACTGGCCATCTGGTGATTTAATCAAGTATTTGCTAAAACTATGTAGGTGACAGATGATATCTTAGGAGCCGTCTCTCCACACACTCAAATAAACAAAATGTTGTACTTGTTTAACAAAAAGCAGAGAATCTTCAACTGAACCCTTGAGGTTACTTTTGAGTGGGAGCCTTCAAAATAAGGATAGATTTGGGTGGTGGTGAATGCTCTAATTTGGAAGCTTGCAGTCCATATGTGGTGAAAGGAAGAACTTTGTATTCATACCACACATTTTCCTATGCAAAAAAATCTTAAAGTTCAAGAAACATAGCCTGGAGCTGATCCCTGGAATCTAGGCCCGATTTCCAGCAGATGCTTGGCTCGACCTTCCCGAGTGCAAAGTATCTTAAGTTCACCAAATTAAGAATAGAGGAATTATTTAATAGGGCCACATTTAAACATTATTGGTTGCCTGTCTTTGTAGGTCATTGCCAAATAATCCCAGATAAATTGAATTGTGTGTTCTGTCCCCAAAAATATTAATCAGCTGAGCAGCTAGAAGCCCCAGGTGGTGGCTGGAGATCTCCTGCTATTACAACTGATCTCTACCCGACAGGGATCAGTTCCCCTGGAGAAAATGGCCACTTTGGGAATTGGACTCTATGGCATTGAAGTCCCTCCCCTCCCCAAAACCCACCCTCCTCAGGCTCTGCCCCTAAAACCTCCCGCCGGCGGCAAAGAGGGGCCTGGCAACCCTACCTATGGAAGAGAGTGGTTTGCTCCAGCCTAGACCTCAAACTGTGCCATACCACCACCCACCCTTGTTGCTATTTCTAGCTTACTCCAAGCCTTTAACGCCATCTCCTTTCTCCACCTTTCAGGCTGGCTGTTTCAACCAGATAAGGGCAGGCCTTCACACCTACCATGGCTACTTTGCCCACATAAAAGAGATCCTGCCGAGTTTCGCTGCCCAGATGGAGGGTCTCCAGGTGGATGTGTCAAACCTGTCGTCCAACCTCCAACAACAGGTAAGAGGAAGCTGGTTTACAGGTTGCTCAGATCTTCATCTGAGGGTTAAATTCGTTCCAGGGCCACTTCATGCTGACCAGGCTGTTCAGAAGCCATAACACTTCCTTGTGGCAATTGTATACGAAGAAATACTGCAATTGATCCTATTTGTGTGGGACTCTTGCCACCTCTGTTCTCTCTTCTAGCTGGTAACAATCGGCCCTTCTCACATGGCAGCAACCGTAGCATATGTGGAGAGGCAGCATGGTGTAGGGATAAGGGCAGGGGTGTCAAACATGCGGCCCGGGAGCCAAATCCGGCCCCTTGAGAGCTCTCATCTGGCCCACGAGCCCGCCAAGGCAGTAACACACACCCCAGTCCTGAGGTGTCAATGATCACAGACTGCTAAATAAAAGAAAATACTGTAAGAGTGTTATTGTTTTAAGTATGTTTGTATTTTAGTAAAAAGGCAAAGTAAAAATAATATCACTAATTGGCTTTGTCGTCGATAAAGTTTGTATCGCCGATGCCTGGCATTAAATTTTGTGGTACACATAGGGTTGCTAACCTCCATGTACTAGCTGGACATCTCCAGCTATTACAACCAATCTCCAGCCTATAGAGAGCAGTTCACCTGGAGAAAATGGCTGCTTTGGGAATTGGACTCTATAGCATTGAAGTCCCTCCCCTCCTTAAACCCCGCCCTCCTCAGGCTCCACCCAAAAAACCTCCCGCCGGAGTCAAAGAGGGACCTGGCAACCCTAGGTACACATGGCCCAGCCCGATCAAGTGACATTTATGTCATATCCGGCCCTCGTAACCTACCTCACAAGGTGTTTGTTGTGGGGAGAGGAAAGGAAGGGGATTGTAAGCCACTTTGAGACTCCTTAAAGGTACTAAAAAGTGGGGTATAAAAATCAGCGGTTCTAAAAAAACTTGATTTTCAACCTTCTGTAAAGATCACTTGCTTGTCTGCTGTGGCTCTCACAACTGTTCAGGCCTCAAGAACTAATGGATTTCTCTTATCTTCCTTCAGATGCAAGAAAGTGGGATGACAGTAGTCGCCTACCCCCATTTGGAAGGCCAGGCCCTGCCTTCCTTTCTGCAAAGTGAAAGGCAAGTTGGAAGCTATCTTGTCCTCAGACACTTCCAGAAATTCCTTGAGATGACCCTCCGGGCCCTGCGGCATTGCAGTTCATAAATGAGGAAGGTATGAAGATCTTGGGAAGAGGATCATAAATCTCCTTGCAGGATGCAATGAGCTTCTCCCTCTATGAAGATGGACAAAGATTTGCCTTTTTAATCTACAGATTTCTGTTTTTATACATTTTATGGTCCTCCAGTGTTGGCATTTTTCCTCAACAGACCAACACATCATTTCTGCTACAGAGTGAACACAACTTTTTTACAATACTTAAGCAAAAGTCAGAACGAGTTCCAAGGCCCTCACTCAATTTTACCAAATGTTTTAAATGCACAGAATTAAGTTCCCCATCCTTGGAATCCTTAAACCACCTTTGCCAAGTGGCTTGTGCTCAATAGTCTTGGGCAAACTGGTTTGATTGTGGAATGTTGTCAGAGAAGCCACGGGCTACCAGTCCATTAATATGGTGGCTGAAATCTAGCCAACGAAGACTGGCTCATCTCCGACTTCATAACTTCTACACAGTTAAGAAGATGTCAAGAACTTTGGTAGAGGCTTCTTGGAACTGCGCTCTATCCACGACAAACTTGAGGGCTTGCATGGGATTATTCTTATGCCTGTTTTGACGATTTTATTTATTGGAATTTTATTTATTAATATTAATATTTAAAATATTTTTGTTGCATCTTAATTTTGTTGCTTTTTTAATCAAACTATTTAGGGTATTTATATTGTATTTAATATTTATATAAGGCTAAGACTACATGGTTGAAGAGGCTATTACGAATGATAGGATATCGAGTCTTGGGTATGCAAGCTTGCAGCCTGCGCGGCCTTGCTGTGGTACGTGTTGAGAGACAAACAATGTTTATCCACTGTTTAATATTTAAACATTGAGTACCAGCTATTGGTAGCTGGACGAAACTGGGAGAGCTTCTAGTTCCTCCGCTAGCTGTGTTCTTTTGGGTGCCCCTGGCCAAATATATTTCTCATCTGTAAAGTGTAACATGGACCATAAGTACAACAGTTTTTTAAATGCATGTTTTAAAAGAGTCATATAGGAACTAATTACTCCTACCATTGCTGCATACTGGCAGTTATTAATTGGCATACACCCCCAGCAGTAGAGAAACCCTCATACGTACATCTCAAACAATGAAATACTTAGGTGGCACTGACTAATTTCTAGATGCTATGTGATTATTCAGTTCTCTGGTGCATTGCTCTAGATCTCTATTTCTTTGCAGGTGTAGTTTTAACTTACTGTGATTTTTAAGTATTTTTATTTAAAAATGACTTAAATCAATGGCTTACTCTTCTCTCCTTCAAGTCTGCATGATATTCTGTTAGGTGCCGATTCTCTTCTACCCTGGCATATGCAAGAGAATATCTGGCTGTACTGCTTGAGTTTGTGTAATCCTAAATCTCCTCTGTGCCGTAAGACTTCTCAACTATCTGGCATTGCGCTTCAACAACATCTGAGCTAAAAGGATTTCACAATCATTTGTAACCGTTACATTTTTTTTTTCCTAATGGAATGTTGTGATTACTAAATGAGCATGGTTCCAATTTTTATGAATTTTTAAATGAATTTTTTATGGAAGTTGAAATAAAAAATAAATTAATGTAATCAAATGTGCTGCGGATGTTTGCAACATGGGTTGATAAAAGCTAAAGCAGGAATGAAGGAACCCAACAACAGTTAAAGGTGGAATATAGGGTTGACAGCTCCAGGAGATCTCCAGTTATTACCTGGAGGTTGGCAACCCTATTCCCATCCGCCTTGCACCGGGCCACCCTGTGAGAGGTGAATAGGGTTGCCAACCTCCAGGTACTAGCTGGCGATCTGTTATTACAACTGATCTCCAGCCGATAGAGATCAGTTCACCTGGAGAAATTGGCCACTTTGGCAGCTGGACTCTATGGCATTGAAATCCCTCCCCTCCCCCAAACGCCCCTCCTCAGGTTGCACCCCCAAAATCTCCTGGTATTTCCCAACCTGGAGTTGGCAACCCTAGAGATCAGTCTTGCCTTCCGTGAGGCCAAGTAGCCTCCCAGGCTATCACACTTTTCCCAGCAGCTTTACTGGTCAATCCACCTCGGCTGGAGCATTGCTGTCTTGCAGTCAGATGGAAACAGAATTAAAAAGATGGGATTGCACAGCACTTCATATAGCAAGCATGTAAGGCTAGGGTTGCCAACCTCCAGGTGGGGCCTGGAGATCTCCCGTATTACAATCAATGTCCAGATGACTAAGATCAGTTCACCTGGAGACAATGACTGCTTTGGAGGGTGGACTCTATGGCATTATACCCTGCCTTTCCCAGACTCCACCCCCAAATCTTCAGGAATTGTCTAACCTGGAGCTGGCAATCCTACTTAGTACTGAATCTAGACAGTAGCAACATGAACACATGAAGCTGCCTTCTACTGGATCAGACCCTTGGTCCATCAAAGTCAGTATTGTCTACTCAGATCGGCGGCAGCTCTCCAGGGTCCCAGGTACAGGTCTTTCACATCACCTACTTGCCTGGTATAAGAGCCCCATGGCAATAAGAGCCCTGTGGTGCAGAGTGGTAAGCTGCAGTACTGCAGTCCAAGTTCTGCTCACGACCTGAGTTCAATCCCAACGGAAGTTAGTTTCAGGTAGACGGCTCAAGGTTGACTCAAAGTCTGCTGAGAAAACATCGGGATGTGACCTCACCCCATGGGTCAAGAATGACCCGGTGCTTGCACAGGGACTACTTTTACTTTTTTATACTTGCCTGGTCCCTTTAACTGGAGATGAACCTGGGGATTGAACCTGGGACCTTCTGCATGCCAAGCAGATGCTCTACCACTGAGCCACAGCCCCTCCCCAACATAATCCTCTCCCTCCCTTGAAATGCATCAGGTAAACAGACGGGGGTCTGCAAGCCACAGTTTGCAGTCATCTTCTGTTGATCCAAACAGTCAATTGGCAGGCTGTCTGGAAAACTTGTTTCACAGACTGGCTGTTATTACCCAATAGGGTTGGCCATCCTGGAATCTCTGGCATTTCTTTATTCATACAGAGAGCATCAGTGAACTCCCATGGCTAAAGTGCTGGGCTAGGATTTGCTGGTCCCGGGTTCAAATCCACTGCCTTCTCCCCCTCGTCAAAGGTGTCTGGCTGAACCCGACACGTTGAGGAAGGGAGAGCCAAGTATGCAGCCCTGGGCTCCTTGGCAGAAGGGAGAGAGGAAAATTGACTCGATAAACATATATTCTCAAGATGCTACAAAAATCGAACACACACACACACATTCATTACACCCTCAGGAGCGGTAAAGGGGGGAAAGTTGGCATTCCTTAGCATTCTGTTTTATTTATTTTATTTTAAAAAACATTCCTAAGCTGTCTTCCCACCCAAATAGAGTCCCCAAGGTGGCAAACATTAAAAATGTTAAGAACATAAGAAACGCTCTGCTGGATCAGACCAAGGCTCATCAAGTCCAGCAGTCTGCTCTTACAATGGCCAACCAGGTACCTCTAGGAAGCCACAGCAGCAGCAGCATCCTGCCCATGTTCCACCGCACCCAAAATAATAGGCATGCTCCTCTGATACTAGAAAGAACAGGTGTGCAGCATGACCAGCATCCATTAATAGCCATGATGAATACCCCCTCCTCCATGAACTCTTCCTTAAAGCCCTCCAAGTTGGCAGCCATCACCACATTTTGGGGCAGGGAGTTCCACAATTTAACTATGTGTTGTGTGAAAAAATACTTCCTTTTATCTGTTTTGAATCTCTCACCCTCCAGCTTCAGCAGATGACCCTGTGTTCTAGTATTATGGGAGAGGGAGAAAAACCTCTCCCTGTCCACTCTCTCCAAACCATGCATAATTTTATAGACCTCTATCATGTCTCCCCTTTGCCACCTTCTTTCCAAGCTAAACAGCCCTAAGCGTCCTAACCGCTCCCCATAGGACAGTTGCTCTAGTCCCCTAATCATTTTGTTTGCTCTTTTCTGCACCTTCTCAAGCTCTGTAATATCCTTTTTTAGGTGTGGTGACCAGAACTGTACACAGTATTCCAAGTGTGGTCTCGCCACAGATTTGTACAAGGGCAGTATGATATCAGCAGTTTTATTCTCTATTCCTCGTCTAATTATGGCCAGCATGGAATTTGCCTTTTTTACAGCAGCCGCACACTGGGTTGACATCTTCATTGAGCTATCCACTACCACCCCAAGATCCCTTTCTTGGTCTGTCGCTGCCAGCACAGATCCCATCAGTGTATATGTGAAGTTGGGATTTTTTGCCCCAATATGCATCACTTTACACTTACTCACATTGAAACTCATTTGCCATTTTAATGCCCATTCTTCCAGTATGTAGAAATCCTTCTGGAGCTCTTCACAGTCCAATTTTGTTTTAACCACTCTAAATCATTTGGTGTCATCTGCAGACTTGGCTACTTTACTGTTTAACCCCAACTCCAGGTCATTGATGAACAGGTTGAAAAGCACCGGTCCCAACACAGATCCCTGAGGCACCCCACTGCTCACATCCCACCATTGTGAGAACTGACCATTGATTCCTACTCTCTGCTTCCTATTTTTCAGCCAGCTCTCAATCCATAAGAGGACTTGTCCTCTTATCCCGGTGACTATGAAGTTTGCTTAGCAGTCTTTGGTGGGGGACCTTGTCAAAAGCTTAAACGTTGCAACTTTAAAACAGCATCAAAATAAAGTATGTATGAAACAATTAAACTGATCTCCAGCTGATAGAGATCAGTTCCCCTGGAGAAAATGGCCACTTTGGCAATTGGACTCTATGGCACTGAAGTCCCTCCCCTCTCCAAATCCCACCCTCCTCAGGCTTCAAAAATCTCCAGGCATTTCCCAACTCAGAGCTGGCAACCCTAGTTATTTTGGTTAGTCAAAAGAAGGTATTCTATACTTGGTTTCATTGCTTGCTACAGTCTGAAAGCTTTCCTTTAATGATCGACTCATTAGACCTAAAGTATCAAGTCAGGCCACACTAAATTATGTTTATTCTTTGTTTTGTTGTCGTTGTTGTTAATGTATATATTTCTATTCTTTTAAACTCCACTTTATTTCTAAATTTGAAATTAACCCTATAAATTTTCTTCACCCCATCATAAAAAAGTTCATCTTTTCCTACCATGTAATCACCACCGAGAAGAATTTTGCCATGGCTAAAGTAATCCTTGGATCCTCATCCAATAACAATAAGAAGGAGGAGGAGGGTTGGTTTTTATATGCTGACTTTCTCTACCACTTAAAGAAGAATCAAACTGGCTTACAATCACCTTCCCGTCCCCTCCTCACAACAGAGACCCTGTAAGACAGGTGGGGCTGAGAGAGTGTGACTAACCCAAGGTCACCCAGCTGGTTTCATGTGTAAGAGTGGGGAAACAAATCCAGTTCACCAGATTAGCCTCCGCCGCTCATGTGGAGGAGTGGGGAATCAAACCCAGTTTTCCAGATCAGACTCCACCACTTCAAACCACCACTCTTAACCACTACACCACACTGATACAATCTTAGTTCTATCAACAAATACTAAAGTCTTCAGGATTGGATCCCATTGTTTCATTCTATATACATCGGAGGTGTCAAACATAAGGCCCACAGGCCGGTTCCGGCCCCTTGAGAGCTTTTATCCGGCCAGCAAGCCAACCGAGGAAGCCACCCTCCCCTCACTCCGGCCAAGTGACATTTATGTCATATCTTGCCCTCGTAACAATTGATTCAGACACCCCTGATATAGATCATACTACGGGCAAAACAAGGTCATATGATCCAATGTTTCAGGCTCTCTCCATCCACACCTGCAATCTATGTCCTGAAATGCGATCTTCATATATCGGCCCCTCAGAACGGCTGATGGGAGAGAGCTTGAAAGCTAAGCAGGGGAGGTCACAGTTAGGATTTGGATGGGGGAGCACCAAGGTGTTGTTATGTAGAGGCAGGCACTGGCAAACCACCTCTGTTTATTTCCTGCCTTGAAACCCCATGAGGGGTCTGTTTAGCTTGGAAAGAAGATGGTTAAGGGGAGACATGATAGAGGTCTATAAAATTATGCATGGGTATGGAGGGAGTGGGCAGGGAGAAGCTTTTCTCCCTCTCTCATAATACCAGAATGTGGGGTCATCTGCTGAAGCTGGAGGGTGAGAGATTCAAAACAGATAAAAGGAAGTATTTCTTCACACAACGCATAGTTAAATTGTGGAACGCTCTGCCCCAGGATGCAGCAATGGCTGCCAACTTGGAAGGCTTTAAGAGGGGAGTGGATGTGTTATTCATGGCTACTAGTAAAAATGCATACTAGCCATGATGCGTACTTATTCTCTCCAGGATCAGATGAGCATGCCTATTATTTTAGGTGCTGTGAAGCGCAGGCAGGACGGTGCTGCTGCAGTCGTCTTGTTTGTGGGCTTCCTAGAGGCACCTGGCTGGCCACTGTGTGAACTGACTGCTGGACTTGATGGGCCTTGGTCTGATCCAGCAGGGCCTTTCTTATGTTCTTATGGGTTTGCCACAATTCAGTTGTGACTTGATGGCACTTTTAAAAGAATAGTTGGTTTTAAACTTGTAAGGAGAGCGATTCTTTCCTGCCATCAAATAGAGGGCAGCTGCAGCATTAGGAAGCTCCAGATGTGGAACAGCTGCCCTTTCCACGGAGTGCAGAAAGACAGAAATTACGATATAATTACTCTAGCGACAAAACACCTCCTGTTTCAGTACTTGAGTGCAGTGCATATGGAAACAGCACGGGGAAGAACTTCAAGCAATTAGTAATGTAGGCGGGGTGGGAGATTAAATCCGGTTTCGCAGTCCTTGAGTGAGAACTGGGGATGTAACAAGCACGGGTGAACATTTCACTTCTGCCAGAGGCTTTGGAGCCGGGCAGGCACTCAAATGTTGTTTACTAGTCATCTTTTAATTAATGTACTCATTGCCTTTATCTTTGTTATTACACATGTTTAGATTCTTTATTCATTTCTACTGATGCTGGTGGGGAAATACAGCTGTAATCTCTCCCCCCCTCTCCACCTAACTGGAACTAAATCCCTAGGGTCTGAGATTCCCACCTATGGTATCGGGCTTGCCAACGACCAGTAAGATAATATAAGAAAACAGCCCTGTTTTATATCTACTTCTGCTCCTAAAGGAGGAGGTGGCAGATGAAGCCCTTTGAGGAAAACAGGGACAGGTGCCAAAAAGTGTTTGAGTATGCACCATGTAAGGCCCGCAATGTAGTTGAGTGTGCCTTTGGCTAAAGTCTTGTTGGAGGTGTCTTTCAGTATGATTTACGGTTTGTAAGAAAAATGTAACCGCTGTGGTCACAGCATTATTATACCATATAACATCTACAAAGCTAAGGGATGTGCTGTTTTGGTGGACTGCCATGAACCTATCTCTTGGTGCCCAGTGAGGGGGAAGAATATGTAGGGTTGCCAGGACCCTCTTCACCACCGGTGGGTTATTTTGGGGGTGGAGCCTGAGGAGGGCAGGGTTTGGGGAGAGGAGGGGCTTCAATGCCATAGAGTCCAATTGCCAAAACTGCCATTTTCTCCAGGTGAACTGATCTCTATCGGCTGGAGATCAGTTGTAATAGCAAGACTAGCTAGTACCTGGCGGTTGGCAACCCTAAGAAATGACAGAAATGACAACCAACATCTAGACAAAGGGAAGTTTGTGCGAGAAGGGCTCCAAACCTTAGGGTGCAAAGCCTAGGTCAATAAACTGGGGTGTGTTTGCAAGTTTTCTTTTCCTCCTGTAAACTCATTTGAAAAGAAACATAATGCTTTCCACCTTATGTTGTGGGGTTGATACTGCAATGCCACCAATGAGGACACGGATGATAAGAGCACCCTTGCTCTAGTATCCTGATTATTTAAGGCACATCTGGAAGAAAATAAACTGACTCCACAGCTGGAAAAATGTAGAGGGAGGGTAGATGGGTGGAAGGCCTGTGCCCCCAAACGATTCTGACGCTTGTGGATCGACTGCTAAGAATACCGGGAATAATGCTGTACACAGAAACAGAGCAACACAATCCTTTGGTGGTGAGATCAATAATACACTGCTGGTTGGTTAATGTACCTGCCAGTCCCTTTCAATACCCACTGGTTTGCTCTCTCGCTCCCATCTGCCTTTTCTGTCTCTCACTGACCTTGACAACCTAAAACAGCATCAGTGAGGTAACAGAATACAGAGGCTTAAGAACCTTGGTTATCTTTTTGTCTAATAGCCAAGAGCTGTTCCTTTGCAGATCAAAAAACCCATACAGTGGGGTCAGCTGTTGCTACAATTTAAGGCTCTGCAAACCCAGGGGAACCTACATGGTTTAAAAAAAAAAAAAAAAGAACTTCAAATGTTTTAACAATGGGAGGTCAGAAACCTTAAGTGGAATTAAAAAAAAATACCTTAAGAGTAACATTTGCATGTCATTTGGGGTTACCATAGCAATCCCAAAATGGCACCCAACACTGAAGCAATGGTGCCCATAACCAGTACCAAGAAGAAGAGTAGATATGTGGTGGTGGGGGGGGTTTACATGGATCCAGCAGGGTGTGGGGAGCAGATGGAAGGCAATGTTTTCTTGTGCATCTCCCATGTGTAGGGTTGCCAGCACCAGGTTGGGAAATTCCTGGAGATTTGGGGGGGCAGAGCCTGAGGAGGGCAGGGTTTGGGGAGGGGAAGGACTTCAGTGCCATAGAGTCCAATTGCAAAAGCGACCATTTTCTCCAGGTGAACTGATCTCTATCGGCTGGAGATCAGTTGTAATAACATCAGATCTCTGGGTAGTGCCTAGAGGCTGGGAACCCTACCCATGTGTCTTAAATGAAGCAAGAGAAATTCCTGGTGGATTGTGCCCAGTTTAATGAGTGGAAAGGAAGTAGGTGACATTTGGATTTTCCACCACATGCACCAAAATAGCTTAGTCAGGGCGCTGCTTGGATTACACATTTGGTCAGTCCAAATTGCTGAATACCCCACATATCAAACACAGGTAAATCAGAGTCTATTTTTCATGCTCTGTCATTTCCCCACCACCACACTGCTTTGTTATTTCACTTTGGTTTCTTCCTCCCCCTTTTCCCCAGTTCTCAGTTTCCTGGCACTTGTTATTTTTTGACAAATAGGTTTGTAGATCTTATCTCTGGCTTACAACACCTTGCTCTCCCCCCCCTCCCCAGGCCCTGCTTTTCATCAGGATGACAAACAGGAAGTGCTACCATGCAATTTGGCAATTTTGGAAAATTGTCTGGGCTTGCCTCTGAATAATGCCTGATGCTCAATCTTGACAATACATTTTATTAAGAGCTCATATATCACAGCACACTGCTGGGGAAAGCAGGAAAAAAACCAGATGTGAACCAACAAGCCCAGACCTCAGGACCACATATCTGCAGCTAGATGTTTCTATAATGCCCAGCCAAGTTTTCATTTGGACACTCAAGGTGAGAAATTTTCTTGCCTTCAGAGGGTGTCCATAAATAGGGTTGCCAACCTCCAGGTACTGAGCAGAAAAAAACAGCAATTATGGCTAAACAGTAAATAACAATTCTCCAGTAGCAATTTGCATGCAGGAAACAATTCACTGATTAATAAACAATGACCTTTTATATATCTATATATCTCAATTCAAAACACTGCATGGAACATACTATATGCAACTCCATATGAATTGCACAATGGAAGCCCATGCAATTCCAATCACAGTTAAAAAATAAGTGCCAGAATGTCCAAAATCCAATGCGGTGGTCTGAAGACAATACTGTGTGATTCCAACCATTAAGCAAAGTGAGATAGGATCCCGGTAAGTTCCTATTTCAGAAAGCTTCATCAGTCGCAGTTAAATCTCTGTGTATATGTTGCGCTGAGTGTCTGCTGTGCTGTCTGCAATTCACAACGCTTCAATAGGTATGCTCTTCCGAACCACCCAGCTTTCAGAGTTGATCATCTGGACCAACCAGGTTCCAATTATTCTGCATGCCCTTTCTTTGGAGATGCTACTAGCAAACTTCCGTCTCCAATCAAAACAGCGCATATCATATACTAGCTTCCAGGTGGTGGCTGGAGATCTCCTGCTATTACAACTGATCTCCAGCTGATAGAGATCAGTTCACCTGGAGAAAATGGCCACTCTGGCAATTGGACCTTATAGCATTGAAGTCATCTGCTGAAGCTGGAGGGTGAGAGATTCAAAATGGATAAAAGGAAGTATTTCTTCACACAATGCATAGTTAAATTGTGGAACTCCCTGCCCCGAGATGTGATGATAGCTGCCACCTTGGAAGGCTTTAAGAGGGGAGTGGACATGTTCATGGAGGAGAGGGGTATTCATGGCTACTAGTTAAAATGGATACTGGTTATGATGTATACCTATTCTCTCCAGGATCAGAGGAGCATGCCTATTATATTAGGTGCTTTGGAACAAAAGCAGGAGAATGCTGCTGCAGTCTTCTTGTTATGGGCTTCCTAGAGGCACCTGGTTGGCCACTGTGTGAACAGACTGCTGGACTTGATGGGCCTTGGTCTGATCCAGCATGGCTTTTCTTATGTTCTTAATGTTTATTTATTACTTGCTCCCTAATTGACTAGCTGCCAGGTGGCAATCAGTGAAGACAGGTTGGGGGGAAAGGGGGCTAGGCTATGTGAAATGCTGCCAGATGCATTCTGCTCTAGTCTTAGGATTGCCAACCTCCAGGTACTAACTGGAGATCTCTTGCTATTACAACAAATCTCCAGCCGATAGAGATCAGTTCCCCTGGAGAAAACGGCCGCTTTGGCCATTGGACTCTGTGGCATTGAAGTCCCTTCCCTCCCCAAACCCCGCCCTCCTCAGGCTCTGCCCCAAAAACCTCCCGCCGGTGGCGAAGACGGACCTGGCAACCCTATCTAGTGTTAGGGTTGCCCAGTGAATGGTTTTGGCGGGCAATTGCCTGCCAATCTACCAAGCTGCTCCAGAGCAGGGCTTGCATGCACACGCAGCCTATCTGACCATGATCTGCAACCATGGTTTGAAAGGGTTTATAAACAACAGTTCATCTTGATTATAGTTTTGCATGGTGTACAAATGCAGAACAACCTTGCGTCTTCCCATCAAAGAGGAGGCACTTTCCGTCGCGAAAGTAGCCTGCAGCCAGGAGTGTGCCAATTCGCCTTGCCCCGAGGCTGGCTGACGGCTGTGGCCTTCTGCATTCTTGTCATGCTGCAACACAGCAGACCGAATTCTTAGAAAGCAAAGAGAGCTTCCTTCTGCTTTTGGCTGTCTCAGATGGCCCCTGCGGAAGCTGCATTTCCTTGATTCCATTTTCCATCGTGTGGGCTGGGTGCAAGATGAGCCATCTCTTGACAAGCTGCAACAGGCGAGACATCGTAGGAAAGTCCAAACTGCCAAAAGGACAGGAAGGATTGTGGCTACCCACAGGAAGGGACACATCTCCCATCCCTACAGAAGAGCTTCCCTGCAGCCTCACCCTTTGCTTTCAGTTTTGGCTCGCAGGTCATTAGGGACGAGCTTGTGACTCTTATTTTGGAAAGGCAAAGTGAGGGGGGATTTTTTAGATGAGTGCCACCAAGGCGAAAAAATTACATGTTTTTCAAAATCCCTACAGTGGGGTTTCGATCCTCTACGATTGACTGGTTGTGTAATAATGATACACATTCTACAGACCCCTCCTTTGAGAAGGAAAGAACCAGACTAAGATGAGTAGGAGGAAGAAAATGAAAGCGATCAAAAGAAACCCCTTTGCCTATAAGCAGTGCAATCCTATGCAGAGTTCTAGTGTTAGGACTGCCAACCTCCAGGTACTAGCTGGAGATCTCCTGTTATTACAACTGATCTCCAGCCCATTGAAATGAGCTGGCTTAGACGTAGGGTTGCCAGGTTCCTGTTCGCCACCGACGGGAGGTTTTTGGGGCGGAGCCTGAGGAGGGCAGAGTTTGGGAAGGGACTTCAATGCCATAGAGTCCAATTGCCAAAGCAGCCATTTTCTCCAGGGGAACTGATCTCCATTGATGTAATGGTTATCACCAAATCTAATCTGGAGAACTAGATTTGATTCCCCGCTCCTCCACATGAGCAGCAGACACTAATCTGGAGAACCAGGTTCGATTCCCCACTCCTGGGTATGAAGCCTTCTGGCGGACCTTGAGTTAGTCACAGTTCTCTCAGTACTCTCTCAGCTTCACGTACCTCACAAGATGCCTGTTGTAGGGCGGGGGGAGGCAATTGTAGGCCACTTTGAGACTCTTTCGGTAGAGAAAAGCAGAGTATAAAAACCAAGTTTTCTTCTTTTTCTTGTTCCCCCTTGAAATGGGTTTTAAATGTTTTGACAGGCAAATTGGCAGCAAGAAGGAAAACAGAAGACTGGAAATAAAAGTAAGATTCTGGAATTTGGCATTAAAAATCTAGTAGTAAAAAAGACAATCCTATTGACTCCTCTTAAACTAGATATCCTGGGGACCAGTAAAAATCAAGAGACATTTCTGCTTCTAATCCAAAGTAATCATGAAAAGGGTGGTGGATTTGACAGCATTTAGCTGAACCGCCTTCCTCATAACTTTTGCATGTGGTAGCATTCCTGTAATAAGAGTGCTTCTCACCAAATATCTGTGCTGACCTTCAGACAAGTTATCTTCTTTGGGCATACCATATGTGTGTGTGTTAAGTTTAAACATTCTATTTCTCATTTTATGATTTCAAGCTTACCTTGATTCATGATTTTCATGTTCCATATTCCTATTATCTGTGTCAAACAGCTTTGGACTTTCCTTTTGCATCCATTCGAGACAACAACTGAATATCCTTTTGGCTTTAGTCTAGTTGCGTCATTAAGGACAGCGCTACTCAGACTCATCCTCCACTCTTCCCCAGTAGCTGATTGGGGAGGGGCTGTGGCTCAGTTTGTAGTGCATCAGCTTGGCATGCAGAAGGTCCCAAGTTCAGTCCCCGGCATCTCCAGATAAATGGACTAGCAAGTATGGATGTGAAAGACCTCTACCTGACACCCTGGAGAGCCACTGCCCATCTGAGTAGACAAGACTGACTTTGATGGACCAAGGGTCTCGTTCAGTATAAGGTAGCTTCATGTGTTCATGTGAGTGCCATCCAAGTTAGGGGTATCATCTTTTTAAGTTTTGGTTTGTCCCATTATAGGGTTTTCGAGGTAAGGGTTGGTCAGAAGTGGTTTACCATTGCCGTCTTCAATGCAGTACTAACCAGGGTTAGCTGTAGTGGCACTGCCATTGTCTACAAAAGATCCTTCACCACTGTCACCTTCTGCTACTGCCCAGGGTATACCATAATACCAACTAATTTTAACCAAGTATCTTAAAGCAGAACATGGTACTTTCCCTGACCTTAAAATTACAATAAACCAGATTAAAGCAAGTATTAAAATGTTGAATAAACCACCACCAAACCCCAGACAAGAACAGTTTCCCAGGCAAATTCTATTAAATTCAAGATTGGCTGATCTTGTAAAAAAAAGTGTTGCTGGAAGATTTAACTCTGTCTCTGTCTACAAGGAAAGGCACATGAAAAACTGAAACCAGAGAACATTTCCCTGGTGGGATTCATACCACCCCATTTCCCTCCTGAACTAGGATGACAACATTTTCATTGCAATCATGGCAAGCAGACGGAGCAAAATTATAGGCTCTTTTATTTCACTGTGTCAAGAACTTATTTATTCCAAGTCCTTAGTTAGCCAACAATGTAAGGAAGCCCCTGAACATCATGAACATCAGAAAATCCAAAAATATCTGTACTATTGCCATCCCAACATAACTCTGTTTACTGTTTAGAGCAGGGGTCTTATCCCCATTTGAGTGATAAGTAGGGCTACCAATTTCCATATGGCAGTTGGAGATCTCCTGGAATTACAACTGATCTCCAGACTACATAAATCACTTATTTATTTATGATTTGTTTAAAACAGTCATTCCACTTCTCCTGAAGAAAATGGCTGCTTTGGAAGGCCGACTGCATGGCATTACACCCTGCCAAGATGTCTCCCCTCCCTAAACCTCATTCTCCCAGGCTCCACCCTCAAATCTCCAGGTATTTTCCAACTTAGAATTGGCAGCCCTGGTGACAGGAGTTTTCTATGCATGTGCAGGGGGTGGGGAAGAGAGTGGTAATGTTACACAACGTCATTCTCCAGTCATGGATGAATCGTGCCCCACTTCATGTTTCCTCAAATTCTTTGTTCTTTTTTAAAACTCAAAACATACGATCTTACCAGAGAAGATATGGGTAACAGTGTGAGTTATCACTTTGAGTATAAGGGAAGGTCTTGCCCTGTCCTTTATGGAAAGGCCATGTGCCTGCCTGGCGGCCATTTTGTTGTCAACATGGCACCCGCACCACTTCCCTGTTAACCCCTGTCATGCATGGTAGGCCTCTTCAATATTTAAAACTCTTGTTAATGTGGCAGCACTATATCAAAATAACAAAGGTATTGGAACGATGAAATCCAGTTTTCCAGCACTGATTTTTTAAGGTCATCCTTGAACTGCTATCCTCTTTGCCTTCTAAACATTTTTTTTTACTCTTACCAATATGGCAGCACTATACCACTGAACTTTATGGCGCATAGCATAGCAATAACATGCCTTTTTTCATTTCTGATTTTGAACGTCAATCTACTACATGCACACAGCTCCAAGAGGCAACTGATGGACAGCCGTCAAAGGGGGCAGCCCTAGTTCTCCATCATCTTAGGTCAGCAAGGCAACCATTAATGGCCAGAAATTGAATCCATTAGGGTTTTTTTTACCCCAAGAAATAGGGCAGCTTTTATCAGTTGTTGCAACTAATGGCACAAAGAAGAAGAGTTGGTTTTTATATGCCAATTTTCTCTACCTTTTAAGGAGAATCAAACCATTTTATGATCTCCAAGTTGGGAAACTCCTGGCAATTTGGGTGTGGAGCCTGGGGAGGACAGGAACCTCAGTTGGGTACAATGCCATAGAGTCCACTCTCCAAAGCTGCCATTTTCTCTAGGGGAACCAATCTCTGTAGTCTAGAGATGAGCTGTAATTCCGGAGGATTCCCAGATCCCACCCAGTGGCTGGCATCTCTACCTGGCAGTCATTAATAAATATATGTGTAAAAGAAAAGGCTTGGAAACAGAACATGCTTGGGAGCCATCTGTGTTCTTATCCACGGTGCCACTTCACCCCCAGGTGCCAACCGCCAGATCAAGAGTGGTTTAATCATCTGATTTGTACTAACATAGAGTAGCAATGTCGCAATTCAAAAGTCAGTGACGGTGAACCTTTGAACTACTTTTGTCGTCATCTCCTTCAAGGTAGAGAGCAGGCCCTTTATTACAGGATTCAGTCCTCGAGCCTTTGAACTGCGTATTTGCATTGCTCATTCTTCAAGAAGTACTAGAGCATTCAGTTTGTGAGTCCATGTAGATCAGCAACGAACGCATGAAGCACTTCCTGCGAGTCACTTGTTTGAGTGCATACTCAGCCTCGAAGGACTGGGTAGCCCTCCAAAGTATTCGATGCCCGCTCAAATTCTGATAGACAGCATGTGGGTCACCCAATTCAGCCCGCCCAATTCAGCACCGCAGAGCCAGCATGGTATAGTGGTTAAGAGGGGCTGTGGCTCAGTGGTAGAGCATCTGCTTGGCTTGCAGAAGGTCCCAGATTCAATCCCTGGCATCTCCAGTTAAAGGGGCCAGGCAAGTAGGTGATGTGAAAGACCCCTGCCTGGGACCCTGGAGAGCTGCTGCCGGTCTGAGTAGACAATACTGACTTTGACGGACCAAGGGTCTGATTCAGTATAAGGTAGCTTCATATGTTCACAATAAATAAATTAAAAAGAGGAGTGGTTTGGAGCGGTGGACTCTGATCTGGAGAATCGGGTTTGATTCCCCACTCCTCCACATGAGCGGTGGATGCTTATCTGGTGAACCAAGTTGGTTTCCAGACAGACAGACAGACAGACAGGCCTGGCTCTGGCGAGACCAGGGGATGTGTGAGGGGAGGGGGGGTGCCCATTCCGTGACTGTTTTGTCTATATTATAACAAAATTATTCAGGAAAATGCTTTTTTAAATAAAGGGAACAGGACTGCAATTTATACCATATATTAGCATATATATGGTATATACTGTAATATAGCATATATTATCAGTTCGCTGTATGTATTATCCAACTCTTACTGCTTTGTTTTTATGCCTATGTAATACCATTCGCTGCATTGCTTAATATATCATGTCTAATATTTTACACCCTGACGTGGTTAGCCCACAGTAGCCCAATCTTGTGAGATCTCGGAAGCTTAGCAGGGTCAGCCCTGGTTAGTATTCGGATGGGAGACCTCCAAGGAATACCAGGGTCGCTACACAGAGACAGGCCACGGCCAACCACTTCTGAATGTCTCTTGCCTTTAAAACCCTACAGGGTTGCCATAAGTCAGCTGCGACTTGACAGCAAAAACAAAACAAAAACACTTTGGCCATTTATGCATGGGAGGTTTTGCCTTGGACGGGGGCTTATGTTTGAGGTTTGAGAATTCGGATGGGAAAAATGTGCAGCTAGCGAGCAGCAAATCCAAGGCAAATCCTCCCTTGCATAAATGGCCTTTATGCTTTGCTTCAAATAGCTGTAATCCTAGTCCTGTTATATTGCCTATCAGATGTCTCATCCTATTGACTGCTCTGATTTACATCTGTGTAATCCACCTTGAGTCCCAGTGAGAAACATGGGCTATAAAGTAAAATAAAATAAATTTTAAAATGTTTATTATGTATTGTACTGGGAATATATGTCAAAGGTGACATCATTAACTAGCAAATAGCAGTCAGAGTAGGGTTGCCAGCTCTGGGTTGGGAAATACTTGGGGATTTGTGGGTGGAGACTGAGAAGGGTGGAGTTTGGGGAGGGGAGGGACTTCCATGGGGTACGTTGCCATAGAGTCCACTTTCCAAAGCTGCCATTTTCTCCAGGTGAACTGATCTCTGTCACCTGGAGACCTGTTGTAATCCCAAGAGATCTCCAGCCACCACCTGCAGGTTGGCAACCCTAGGATAACATCATTACATACTAACTGGCCCAGATTGCTGCCCACGTTTTTCTTGGGAAAAAGAAGCATACGTAGAGAGCATAGAACTGCCCCCTGATGCTGTATCAGTTCCTTCTAATCCTTGCAAAAAACATACCGTTCCATTAGAACACTTCGGCCCTAAACCTTCAGTCTTAATCCCATACTGGAAGGAAACGAAGACTGTTTTTCCTCTCTCATTCTTTCCCTCTCTGGTTTTATCCTTGTTTCTTCTCCTTTTTCTCCTCCACTGCTGCAGCCAGGATTGCAAGCTCCTCGGGGCAGGGAACCCGTCCTTTTCTTGTCGTGCTTATTACTCTGTGAAAAGCCATGTCCATTGCAATACGAATAACAAACAATCCTAACTTAAGACTCATGTGTGGAGACAGCCCAACACATTTGATTCATTGATAGGTCACTATTGAACACATGAACACACATGAAGCTGCCTTATATTGAATCAGACCTTTGGTCCGTCAAAGTCAGTATTGTCTACTCAGACCGGCAGTGGCTCTCCAGGGTCTCAGGCAGGGGTCTTTCACATCACCTACCTGCCTGGTCCCTGGAGGTGCCGGGGATTGAACCTGGGACCTTCCTCATGCCAAGCAGATGCTCTACCACTGAGCCACAGCCCCTCCCGTTGTTGGGCAACGTCCAGCAAGAGGGCCTCCTGTCCAGTTGGCCGCATATTGCTATCAAGGATATTTCCATTCTCCCGCACTCCCTTATGGGAAGAACAAGAAACAGCGTTCTGATGGTGTTGCTTGTGTGAAGTTTCTTGGACATTCGTATCAGACCCTGTCACTCTGGACTCTCAGCTCTGCAGACGTACTTTACACATGCCAAAGGCCTCCACATCATATCCCACCCCAGTTTTACAACTCTGGAGTCTTTCTCCCATTTCCCTAAAGGACGTCAGTCAGCTATTGTGTTAGACAACGATCATCTCCTGGCTGCAGTCTTGCAGGATTTATGACCCCCTCCTTTGAAAGCCAGTTCAAGGAGGTGAAGTTACCTAAGCAGGAATATCACCAGCCTTTCTTGCTATTTTTTATCTATTTGCACAACAGGAAAAGGGGAGGAGAGAGAAGCAAAAATAACCCTTTTAAGTTCAGCTGCCTTGGCCGAGTGAGCCAAAGAATATCCCATAGGTATCCTAACAGTGCAAAAACTGCCAACAATGTTTTTTTCCCTGGTTTGCACAATGGTTTTGGGCTGGCCACTCCCCTTTTGGCAGCCAAGCAGGAAGGGAAACAGAAGTCAAGCTACGAGGTCAGTGTATTTTCTGTGTCAACCAGGGGACCTTAAAATGTTTTTGCTGAAGCCCAACCGGGCAAAAAGATCTCAATCACATCAGGCTCTTACGAGAATTCTCGCCAACTTCCTACTCTGGAAATGATGTTTGAAAAGCCACCGTTTGCCGAGATGGGTCAATCTTTCCAGGAATAGCCTCCTGCTGGCTAGCCACTTCTAGGAGACATGGGAATGTCGCTACGCACGGCCAAACAAATATTCTAGAATCCGATTGGAAATCCAGACAGTTCCCAGTTTCTCTGGTGTCGGCACAGACAATTCCAAGGAGAGATCGAGGTGGTTTCCCTGCTCCATCCCTACCATCTGAAGGCTTCGTCATGTACAAAATGCATACGGCTCATATGAGATGTGGGGCAGAGGGTTGTGATTCATACGGGCAAAAGCATTTGACTCAAATAACCAAGGGACGCCCCGGGACATTCTGAACAAAACTGTTTTAGGGTTGTGCCTAAAAAATAACACTCATACATTAGTCCCAACACATATTGGCCTGTTTGGGGATTAGTGTACTCCACATACGATCTTAGGAATTCTCTGCTCATGGTGACTTTGGATGGTCTCTGGAAGGACCGGAGGGAAAGAAAACCTAACAGCCAGAAAATAAAGTCTGATGAAGTCCGAAGCAATGACTTGGCTTCTTAGCTGTGAACCAACGTGAACCAGTTATTCAATGGGAGAAAATGCATGGTCGCGTTAGCCTCCTTTATTCCCTGTTTCAGCCAGGATTCAGCCAGGATCGAACGCACGTTCAGCGAAATGCATGCGTTCGATCCTGGCTGAATCCCGGCTGAAACAGGGAATAAAGGAGGCTAAAGCAACCATGTGTTTTCGCCCAGTCTTTACTCCACTCCTAAACCCCATTGTTCAGATGTATATGCATGAGGGTGGGGGAGAGAGAACTGAGGTTGGAGAAGAAATGGGCTCAACTCTTGATGAGTTGTTAGCAGACGGGAGATCTGAACAGGAAAGGGGCTCATAGAGTCCCAGTTCTTCATCACTACACTATAGCTGTGCTCTTTCCTTCTTTTAAGAGACGCAAAAGTATTATGGAGGTAACCACAAGAGCAGAACCAGATGGGATGGCTCTCAGTGACCAAAGAACTAATTGAAAAGAGAGCCAGCGTGGCGTACTGGTTAAGAGCGGTGAACTCTGATCTGGAGAACTGGGTTTGATTCCCACTCCTCCACATGAACAGTGGAGGCTAATCTGGTGAAGTGGGTTGGTTTCCTGACTCCTGTACATGAAGCCAGCTGGGTGATCTTAGGCCAGTCACAGCTCTCTCAGCCCCACCTACCTCACAGGGTGTCTGTTGTGGGGAGGGGAAAGGAAGGTGATTGTAAGCCAGTTTGAGTCTTCCTTAAGTGGTAGAGAAAGTCGGCATATAAAAACCAACTCCTCCTCTTCTTCTTGAAAACGCCCCTCTATTAGGGGAACAGGATCACTCTGGCTTTCCAACCTCAAAAAGAGAAAGCTCCATAGTATAACTCCACCAAGCAGCTGATGAAACGCACGCATGTGTCTGTGCATGTATTTTGTAAAAGGTCAAGAGAGAAAGCCCTGTCATAAAAGATTTGTTCATGCTTGTCATTATTGGCTTAACAAACCAAACGACTTTTAAAAAAAGGAAACCCACAAAGGATTCCCTCCTGAGCCACCCCCACAAGGTTTTGTTTGGAAACCAAGAGATTTCCCACCGCTCAGCTGAGCTCAGCTTCTCTGATCTGTCTTCAAGACCAACTGCATAAGGCAGGACCAACCTTTGTCCCATCCACACAACCCAGCCTGTGTTCTGTTTGCATACAAAAAGGGGCCTGCAGGTGGGAACCTTTGCACAGCAAAAGCTTAACCCTCAGTGAGAAGAGAAACAGTGTCGTCTGCAGGCAAAAAACACTCCTCTCTTCTCCTCCCCCCCCCCATTTCTTTAGCCAATATGATCCAAAGACTCCTTCAACCCAAATATGGCAATTAGACAGCAACTCTCCAAGACGGCGAGCAAAATCCGTCTGTAGTCATCCCTATGCCTGGCTATTGTGCAACCCCCTTACCCCCCAACAAACCAGGGCTAGCATCCCTTTCTCACTGCAACATCCTCCACCTTTGCAACCCCTTTTCCCCATTATGGTATGTCTTGTCTCCAGACAGGTTTGGTTTTGGAGGCAGGGGTTGTTTTTTGGCTTGCATTGTCTTCTAGTTCTGCAATGCATTGCTTCTTGGAGGTCTCTGCTGTCTGATTGAATTTCTTTTCCTATTTTGTAATCTGCCAGGAGACTCAATGAAAGGTGGGCTATAAATAAATAACAATAGTTTCAGGTGGGTGGCCCTGCTGGTCTGCAGAAGAGCAAGACATAATCCCAGTAACACCTCAGAGACTTAACAAGTCTTCTAGGGCATGGGTTCTCAACAAGGGCGGAATTCCCCGCTGGGGGTAATTTTAGTGTTCCAAGGGGGAAGCCCTGTGGCACAGAGTGGTAAGCTGCAGTACTGCAGTCCAAGCTCTGCTCACGACCTGAGTTCGATCTCAACGGAAGTTGGTTTCAGGTAGCTGGCTCGAGGTTGACTCAGCCTTCCATCCTTCCGAGGTCTGTAAAATGAGTACCCAGCTTGCTGGGGGTAAAAGGAAGATGACTGGGGATGGCACTGGCGAACCACTCCGTAAATAAAATCTGCCTAGGAAACGTTGGGATGTGACGTCACCTCATGGGTCAGGAATGCCCCGGTGCTTGCACAGGGGACCTTTACCTTTTTAGGGGAGAATTGGGATCACTATTCAGCAAAGTGTGATGTCCTGTAGATTATGTACAATCTGTACAATTGTTGTTTGCTTTTAATTTAATCGACATTCAATAAAGTTTATGACTATCTTGGGAAGGGGAAATTATATTCTGAACAATGGTGAAAGTGGGGAATAGAGCAAAAAAGGTTGAGAACCACTGTTCTAGAATATGAATTTTCAAGAGTCAAAGCTCCCAGGGAGCTACTGGACTTGAATAAATGACAATCACAATAACGAAGTGAGGCATTAGCAGCCATAGCTGGAGTTTTGACAGAGGCAGTGCAAGAGCCAGTGTGGTGTAGTGGTTAAGAGCGGCGGACTCTAATCTGGAGAACCGGGTTTGATTCCCCACTCCTCCACGAGTGGGGGACTCTAATCTGGTGAACCTGGTTGGTTTCCTGGCTCCTACACATGAAGCCTGCTGGGTGACCGTGGGCCAGTCACAGTTCTCTTAGAGCTCTCTCAACCCCACCTACCTCACAGGGTGTCTGTTGTGGGGAAGGGAAAGTGATTGTAAGACGGTTTCATTCTCCTTAAAAAGGCAGAGAAAGTCGGCATATAAAAAGCAACTTTTCTTCTTCCTGAAGTGTGCTGAAGAGAGTAGTGTGGGGCCAATCATGCCATTAAAAAGGCCCCGCATATTTTCCCACTTTGGGGTCTTTTCAGCATGATGCACACTTGGATGTGAGCGGAATCAGAGTGCGGCCCTGCCCAGTTTCACCAGAAAGCTCTGCCTGAATTCCATGATGCAAAGCAGGAGCCTTTGATATCTGCTTGCCAGACTTCCGCTCCCCAACCTGCAAATGCTTCCTGCTACTCAGGAGCAGCCAAGTCCTGCTTCAGCCCATAGCAAAAGCAGCCCGACGGATTATCCTCATGTCCTCTTTATCTCTCTTGCACAGAGCTCCATGTTTTGGCACATGAGTCAGGCTTGAATTATAAATTCCAGCAAATGATTTTAGTAACAATAAAAATGTCTTCCTCTTAATATCAATAGAGGGATTAGAGGGAACGCCTATTACTCACACATGCTGCGAAAGAGACTCGGTGTTTAACCCTCACTCACAAATTCTGGAATTTCCAGAGATCAACAGGGGCTGGAGACATCAACAAAAAATGAAAACTGGGTCAAACGCTGTCAGCAAGCCCTGACCAGAAAAACAGAGTAGAGGACAGCCAGATTTGTTGATGTATATTCTCAGGGCCTGCATTTTCTCCCTGGTCTTTTATGCATGGGCTGGATCTCCCTGCTTGGACCTGGGTTCATCGCACGTTAAAGTAACCCGATTTGGGGAAAACTGTATGCATTGGCTTGAATGATCAGGGACGAAACTGTGTGCTAATGGAGGCATGAATACAGAAAAGCACTCTCCCAAGCTCAAATCAAGTCCCACCCCTTTAAATGCTGCTCTGCAATTGGCTTACCTCACAGTGCTCCCCTTGAGAGAAGATTTCCTTCCCCCTAGACCCAACTGCCGCATAAAAAAGCTTTCTATTGCTCAGAAAGAGCTCAGAGGTAGCAGGAAGTACTTGAATCCCTGCCTTTACACACTGCTTTGTGATTGGCTGTGAGAGAAGCCAATCTTCTGTTTTCCCCTTGAAGAGGGGGTTGGAAAGGGTGGGGCGTGATGGTGCGGGGAAGCTCAACCTGAGAACGGAGTATGCCAGCTCTGTGACTCCAGAATGAGCCAGGATGAACGGTTTAATTTGAGCCAGAAGAGGAATGGGAAAAGCCGGGTTCGTTTTGCGTCGAAACAGTGTTGAGTTTCCAAGGAATGAGATATTGTGCATACTGAAAAATTTGATCCGACTGAAACGGGTAATAGAGGAGGTTAAAGCGACCATGCATAAAACATCCCTGACTATTTTCAGCCCCAAAAAGAAAAAGAGTTGGTTTTTATACCCCGATTTTCTCTACCTTTAAGGAGTCTCAAAGTTGTTTACAATTGCCTTTCCTTCCCCTCCCCACAACAGGCACCTTGTGACATAGGTGGGGCTGAGAGGGTTCGGACAGAACGGTGACTAGCCCAAGGTCACCCAGCAGGCTGCATGAGGAGGAGCGGGGAATTGAACCTGGTTCTCCAGATTAGTTCGCCGCTCATGCGAAGGAGCGGGGAATCAAACTGGTTCTCCAGATTAGTCCGCCACTCTTAACCACTACACCACGCTGGAGCAAAAATGTCCACTCCACGGCTGATGTTTCTTAGCCCATGCACATGAACCTGCAAAAAGGCTTGCTAGAGCCAAAACAGATCTAATAACAATATCTCAGACCCCCACTGCTTACTTTCCATGCCTGTCCGTAAGAACTTGCTGAGATTCTCAGGATGCTGAGTTTTGTGCCCAGCATCACATACGTTGCCCCATGCAGTGTAATTACGGAATGTATCTGTATTTAACCTCAATCAACTCACCATGTGAGGGTAAGCAAACCAACCAACCAATTTTTCAGTATTTATTTTTTTTAGAAAAGTATATTCACAAAAGCCAAGGAAAGTAATGCAAAATCTGTACACAAGAAGGTGAGGATAGAAAAAACATGATGGAATCAGATTGATCATGCTTGCTTTGTGAAATTCAATCCTTTGAGAAAATTAGCTTCTGTTAAGGAGTACAGTGTTTCCCTTATTTTCTTGTCCAAAAGTTTGTGCAGCTTTTTTTTTAAATACGAAGGAGAAATTGATCTTAAAAAATTGTCCCATGAACTGTTTGCTTAGCAAAGCAGCTCTTTGCAGATTCCCCCCCTGCCCCGCAAAATGGGATAAGAGAACCCAGATTTTTCTTCTTAAAAATCAAAGACAAACTGAAGGAAAAGCATCCACAAAATCTGGAGGACACTGTCAGATGACAGCCAGCGGTGCTGAGAAGCAGTCATGCTGCTAGATGAAGGAAAATCCCCCATGATCCTTGGTGACGCTTAAGCGTGACAGCCACTATGCCGTTTAAGCAACTAGCAGGGATGCTCTCGAGATGCATTCAAGACCAGCTTGGCAATCTTCTCCCGTCGCTGCAATCCGGGCTGCTCCTGTGGCACTCCTGCGCTGCTTTCGAGAAGCCCTGCGGCACCTTTCAGAGGAGACCCGTGCTTCCATTACCTTGCCACTGCGATTGCGCTCTCAGGATCTGCCGGCGCCTGCAGCGGGGGCCCTCTGTGATGCTCACAAGGCGGCAATGGCTTTGGCAGCCACCCGGCGGCCCAGGGGCAAGCTGAGGTCCGTGATGGCCAGTACGATTTTGGGGCTGGACATGGTAGATGCTTTCACCAGCTCCGAGACCTGCCCAGAGGGGGGGAAAGGAGGAGAAAGAGGTCAAGGGGGGATCATACTGACAGACAGATGCTAGCAGGAAAAGGGGACACGACAGATTCATGGACTGGTCCATCAGAGGGAATGGGAATAACAGCCGCTGAAGAGATACTGCGATCTCTGTAACTGTGGGTCTAAATTCTCACAAGATGTCAAGCTCCTAAGGGGGCAATTAAAAAAGCTGACTGCAAAAACCCCTCCCTGAATTTTCTCTTTCAATTATTCTGATTCTATCCCTTTCCCAGCCAGCGTGGTGTAGTGGTTAAGAGCCATGGTTTGGAGCGGTGGGCTCTGATCTGGAGAACCGGGTTTGATTCCCTACTCCTCCACATGAGCGGCGGAGGCTAATCTGGTGAACAGGGTTGGTTTCCCCACTCCTACACATGAAGCCAGTTGGGTTACCTTGGGCTAGTGACAGTTCTCTCCGAACTCTCTCAGCCTCACCTACCTCACAAGGTGTCTGTTGTGGGGAGGAGAAAGGAAGGCGATTGTAAACCGGTTTGATTCTTCCTTAAGTGGTAGAGAAAGTCGGCATATAAAAACCAACTCTTCTTCTTCTGCTTCACTACCAGTATAAGTTTCCTTGTATTTATTCCTGCGTGTATGCATACGCTTTCACGTATATAAAATGAGGGATCGCATCAAGCCAAGTCTACTTATATATATTATTTAACAGCTCAAAAAGAAGTAACATTCAGCATCGGCAATCCAAATATTAAAAAGTTTGCTTCTTTCCCTTCTTTGCATTGCTCATCCAAGATGTAACTTGCAAGCTGAGTGAGTGAACGGCTTCTGTGGTAGAGCAGAACTTGGCTCTCCCCAGCTTGGCCCGGAAGACGTTACGAGATCTCAGGTCCCGGGAGGAGGGGGCTGCAGCGCACCCCAGGCAAGCAGTTGCCTGTCTGAGCCCACCCACAGGGGCTGAGTACCGGGAGTGCTGCCGTATCAGAAAGGGGAGAGGGGAAGGAGCATTATTTTGAAATGCTGCAAGCCGCTTTTAGGACAGAATAATTGTAAAGTGTGATTAGAAACAAATAAATGAAATATAAATGGAAGCAATAGGTTTAATTTAGTTTAGTTTAACCATTGCACCCAAATAAATGAAATATAAATAGAATCATAGAGCTGGAAGGGGCCATACAGATCCTCTAGTCCAACCCCCTGCTTAATGCAGGATCAGTCTACAGCATCCCTGACAAGTGCTTTTCCAGCCTCTGCTTAGACTGCCAGTGAGGGGGGAGCTCACCACCTCCCTAGGCAGCCAATTCCCAGAAAATAGAAGTGACAGGTTTAATTTATAGTTTAATCATTGCACCCAACTAGAAGGGACAGGTTGTCATGAACACATGAGGCTGCCTTATACTGAATCAGACCATCAAGGTCCATCGAAGTCAGTATTATCTACTCAGACCGGCAGCGGCTCTCCAGGATCTCAGGCAGAGGTCTTTCACATCACCTACTTGCCTGGTCCCTTTAACTGGAGATGCCAGGGATTGAACCTGGGACTTTCTGAATGCCAAGCAGATGCTCTACCATTGGGCCACAGCCCCCCTCCACTGTGGGTTCAGGAGGAAATGTACATGAAACGACCTTATACTAAATCAGACCCTTGGTTCATCAAGGTCAGTATTGTCTACTCAGACTGACAGCGGCTGTCCAGGGTCTTAGGTAGAGGTCTATCACATCACCTACTGCCAGCTTCTTTAATTGGATATGCCGGGGATTGAACCTGGGACCTTCTGCATGCCAAGCAGATGCTCTACCACTGAGCCCACCCCTGCCATTCAGCTTTTGATACCAACATCCTGTCATTTGCAGACACACGATAAAGCTTCAGAGAGACAACAAAAGAGGCGATTAATTAATAATAATTAATAATTAATTCATACCACTTAGCCACCTCCCCACTGCCCCCATGAAAAGCTGGTGGCAATCCCCCTCCCCAAAGGTACCTTTCAATGTATAAAAAAGTTCACACATCTAAGAGGAGCATATTTGAATGGGTGAGTCTGAGGACCCCAATTTGGATTGGGACTTATGTGAAGAAGCCCCTGTCCCACCCCAAAGGGTTTTGTTTAATTGACCCCAAAACCTTCCACTACGTAATAAACCATTAAGGAGATAATAAAGAGGTACGCAAGCAAGCAAGCATCCTTACAGCCTTAAAAAAAAAAAAAAAAAAGTACTAGCAATCCTCCCAGCATTTGTTCTGTTTTGATTCTGAATATCTCTGGGGGGAAGTATTTCACTTAAGACTTCTGCAATTTTCTTTGGTATTTCCATTTCCTGCCGATGGACTCCCTCTGGTGGCAGGAAAGCTAAAGGTCTGAGGAGCAAAGAGCCTTTTCTTCCGTAATTGTTTTGAAAAGCAGACCCCGTGGTTGCAATTAGAAAAGGGGAATATCTCCCCTTTCTAATGGCAAGCACAGGGGCTGCTGTTCAAGGGGAAGAACTGCATTCAAGAAGAGGGACTTCTTGAAACCTTCTCTGCCTGTGCCGTTTTCCCACTGGAAAAAGCCACCCTTGAGCTCATTTTACTCTCAAGAATATTTTTTCTACAGGTACTCTTTATTTTCCCCGCCAGAACGGGTATAAGTAGCTTCGGAAAAGCAACATTCCTGTCGCTTTAAACTCTGAGTGTAAACTTATCTCCTATGGATACTTCATGCATTTGATGAACTGAGCTCCAACTCAATGAATGTTGTTACTCTTTAGGGCAGAAGTCCCTAGCTTTTTTCAGGCTGTAGGCACTTTGGGGGTTTTGATACGGCCTAGTGGGTGCAGCCCCAAAATGGCTGCCACAGGAGGCGGAACCAGCCACAAAATGGCTGCAGCAGCTGATCTTCAGGCACACTGTGTAGATCCTTGTGTTGGGGTAGCAGCTGCTGCCAAAGCAACATTTTCACAAATCTACCCATCCAACTAAATCTTCAATGGTCAATCAGAAGTCCTGCAAGGGCAAAAGCCCTACCTGGCCCCACCCTCCTTCTAAAACACTTGGTGGGCACCAGGAAAGAAGAAGAAAAGTTGGTTTTCATATGCTGATTTTCTCTACCACTTAAGGGAAAATCAAACCAGCTTACAATCACCTTCCCTTCCTTTCCCCACAATATACTCCCTGTGAGGTAGGTAGGGCTGAGAGAGCTCTAAGAGGTGTGACTAGCTCAACGTTACCTAGTTGGCTTCATGTGTAGGAGTGGGAAACCAACCCGGTTCACCTGATTAGGGTCCGCCGCTCACATGGAGGAGTGGGGAATCAAACCCTGTTCTCCAGATCAGAGTCCGCTGCTCCAAGCCACTGCTCTTGACCACTACACCACGCTAGTAATGCCAGCGGGTGCCATGGCACCCACAGGCGCCACGGTGGAGAAAAACAGTGTTGCACTTACCTGTAACTGTTGTTCATTGAATGGTCTTCTGTGCAGGCACACATGGGACTGCGCAGGCGCAGGCCAGCCACGGAGAAGATTAGAAAGCTTCTGGAAGGTGGGAACCACTCTTCGGGGGGTGGGGAGCACTCTTCCCTCAGTTCTCCAGTCGCCGCCGCGGGGAGTACACTCTTTTACGGTGACCACCCACAGCGGGGAAGGAGGGAGGGATGTGTGCCTGCACAGAAAACCATTCAACGAACAACAGTTACAGGTAAGTGCAACACTGTTTTTTGTTAACATGGCTTCTGTGCAGTCCCACATGGGAGAATAGCAAGCTCACTTACTGTGGAGGTGGGTGTGTGGTGCTCAACGAAATAACGTGTTCAACACTGCTTTTCCCACAGCTGCGTCAGCTCTTGAATCGACTTCCATGGCATAGTGCTGGATGAAGGTCATCGGCGTGGACCACGTCGCAGCTTTGCAGATCTCCACGATGTCACCCATCGAGCTGAAAGCCGTTGACGTTGCCTGGGCCCTAGTGGAGTGTGAATGCAGGTGATTGGTATGCCAATCTGATGGCCGAAACAACCCAACGCGAGAGGGTCTGTGTGGATACTACCTTCCCTTTATTTGGGCCACTAAAACAAATAAATTGTTATCTTGTCGAAACGATCTGGTTGCTTGTAAATAAAAAAGTAGAGCTCTGCATAAGTCTAGTGAATGGAATTGTCTCTCAGCTGGAGAGGTAGGGTCGGGAAAAAACACTGGTAAGGTGATGTCTTGGGAAAGGTGGAACTTGGAAACCACCTTCGGGAGATAGGACAAACTAGGTCGTAGGACTACCCTATTCGGAAAGAACTTAGTGAAAGGGGGATCCGCTCTCAGGGCTCTGAGATCACTGACTCTCCTAGCGGATGTGACAGCCAAAAGGAAAGCAATTTTATAAGACACCAGTGAGAGATCCACTGAGGCCATCGGCTCGAAAGGTTTAGAAGTAAGGTGGGAAAGGACTAAAGAGAGACTCCATGATGGACTGGAGCCTGAACTGGAGGAAATACATTGTCCAGTCATTTAAGAAACTTTTTACAAAGTTTATTGGAAAATAAAGTAGCACAATCTATACCATCATGGAAAGCTGAAATAGTTGCTAGGTGACATTTTATCAAAGAGTTCGATAACCCATCGTCCTTTAGGGATAAAAGGTAGTCAAAAACAACAGGTAGTATAGCCCTTTGGGCAATGGGTATATTCCTATACCCATTGCCCAAGTGGAGAACCTTGTCCACTTGAGAGCATAGGCTCTTCTGGTGGAAGGTTTGCGGGAAGAAAGGAGGATGTGGGCTACTCTATCTGACCAGGAGGTCACACTGTGATCCTCCAGGCTACAAGGTGGAGTGATGCAGGGTTGTGATGCAGCACTGATCCCCTTTCTAGGAGGTACGGGGTGTCTGGAAGTTCCCTGTACCAGTGCAATGACATGTCCCAGAGGGTGGCGAACCATGGTCTCTTTGGCCAAAAAGGCGTTATCAGGATCATGTCTGCCCCGTCCTGCAGCACTTTCCCCACTACCCTGTGAATTAGGGGGATTGGAGTAAAAGCGTACAGCAACTTCCCTACCCAGAGCATTTGAAAAGCGTCCCCCAAGGAACCGGGCTCTGTCGCTGCTCTGAAGCAGAACAGTCCGCACTTTGCATTTTCTGCCGAGGCAAAAAGGTCTATCTCCGGCCAGCCCCACTCTAAGAAAATGGGTTGAAGGAAAAAAAGAGGGATAGCCCACTCGTGATCTCGGAGGTATCTCTGCTTAGGGCGTCTGCCGTTATATTGGAGCACCCCGCCACGTGGATGGCTGAGAGGGACACCTGATGCTCTATCGCCCATTCCCAAATAAGGGTAGCCTCCTTGCAAAGAGCTGGGAATTGGTTCCACCCTGTTTGTTTAGGTAGAATGATCAACGGCGATATGACATGAATAGTCGCCCTCCATATGGCGTCGAAACCCGAAGTCAGCATGGCGCCGATGGTCCCCATAGGCGTATGGGTGACCTCCGTACGGGAACGGCGGATACCAGGGTGGCGGGCAAAAACCGTAAGGGCTCCAGTCCTGGAACTGAGGGCGATACTCCATACGGAGGGGTTCCCTCTCGGGTAGGTCTTCTGGGTCGGAAGTGAAGACTTCATCCACCTCTAAGATGTCTTCTTCCAAAGACGATAAATCAACCTCTACCCCCAAGGGTGAGGGGGTGAGAGGACGCCCTGTAGCAGGTGCTACCGCACTCTGCAGGCGCTTGTGAGGGCTACGGCCTCGCTCACCAGGAAACCTAGACTGGGGAGACTTTGATCTATCCCGTGGTGATCTGGAGCCTCTTCTGGAGGGTGCCCTATGTCTTGGCGAAGAAGCTGTCGACGCCGGTATCGGGGGCGGAGGTGAGTAAGAGGACGCTCGTTTCTGTGTCTAAGTCGACGCTGAGCCCGGAGTCGACACTGCCACAGCTGAAGTCAATGCTGTCGGCGCCGAGGGTGCGCAGCCCTCTCCTTTGGAGCCCGAGCGTTTCTTGGGGGAAGAAAGATGCTTCTTCTTCTCCTTATGCTTTTTAGCAGGCGGCTCCGACGACACTCTGGGTACATCGGGGATGTCTTTGGATCTCTTGGTAGTGGACAGAGATCCACTTGCCGTCCCCATATCGGGCCGAAAGGCCTTTTCGTACAAGGCCACCTTAAGTTTTCTGGCACGATCCCGGCGGCCCTTGTCTGTAAACAAGAAGCAGGGCCTACAGGAGGCTACGATGTGGCCCTCTCCCAAACAAAAAAGGCAATCATGATGCTCATCAGACGCTGCCATTTTCAAGCCACAAGAGCGACATTTTTTAAAGGGCGGCGTATCCATAAAATAGAAAAAAACTCTTCCGAAAAAAGTCTTCCCAACGCGGGTAAGAGAAAAGAAAATTGAATTGTAAAACGATTCACTTTACCTCAGGCGACCGCAAGGAAAATGTCGAAATCGCTGTTCGCGGCAGCAGAATGAGAACTGAGGGAAGAGTGCTCCCCACTCCCCGTCATGACCCATGGGCGGGAAAAGTTGTTAAGGCTTGGTCACGGATGGGGGGAGGAGAGCGCTCCTAGGGAGCTAACTCTTCCAGAAGCTTTCTAATCTTCTCCGTGGCTGGACTGCACAGAAGCCATGATAACGAACCCTGATTTAGGGTACCATTGGACGCATTTAATATTGCTGCGACTGACTAACTGGGATTAAAGGTGGGAAAATGCAGTCAATCAAAATGGGGGAACACTGGCAGCATTGTAGCTGCAGCTATCCAATGAATGGGGGGGGGAATTGGCCCAGAAAATAAATAAAAAGGACCCCCAAAGGCTCAAGTCACACTGCAAGGATCTCTAAGAGGAGGCCAGTTGCCTGGAGGACGACTCAAGGAGCACCCGGAAGGGACTACGCAAACAGAGGAGTTAACTGACCATGGTGAAAGGCATGAACTGTAGGATGCTGCCACGGCTACCCTGTTCCAAGCATTCCACACACTCCTCCATGAACCACTGGACAAACTGGGTGTGTGTCCCGGCTGTCTTGGCGCCCAAAATGGAGGAGATCAGCAGGAAGAGGTTGGCTGAGGAACAGACAAGGGAAGAACGTGAGCAAAGCCTGGCCCCTGGGCCAGAAAACTATTTCAAACATGCTTAAACTAAAACAAGAAATGGCAAATAGCACTTCACATTTCTATAGCAGTTCTGAGCATTCAGAACACTCCACACACATTACCTCACTGTTCTCCTTACAACGACCCTACAAGGTTGCTGTTGTTATCCTCATATTGTGGGGAAGGGGGGCCTGAAGCTAAAAAAGGACCATCTTGTCTAAAGCCACCAAGTGAGCTCAGGGTGGAAAGGAGAGTTCTGCATCACATCTCATTCTCCCAACCACAATACTAAACCAACTCTCACCCTATAGCTGTTAAACTGCAGCCAGGGACAGTATGGGAGAAAATGTTGAAAGTTATTAGCGGCCAGCACAAAAATAGAAGGAGCACAAGAAACAACATGAGCCAGCATGGATGGTGGGAAAGGTGGGGTATAAGTATTTTAATTAATAAATGGAAAATAAATTATAACTAGCACTTTTCTAGCCAACAGAGATAAGACACCACCACAAGAAGAGTTGAGTTGGCTTTTTTATATGCCGACTTTCTCTGCCACTTAAAGGAGAATCAAACTGGCTTACAATCACCTTCTCCTTCCCTCCCCACAACAGACCCTGTGAGGTAGGTGGGGCTGAGAGAGAGTGACTTGCTCAAGGTCACCCAGCTGGCTTCGTGTGTAGGAGTGGGGAAACCAACCCAGTTTGCCACTCATGAGGAGTGGGGAATCAAACCTGGTTCTCCAGATCAGACTCCACTGCTCCAAACCACCGTTCTTAACCACTACACCATATTTCTTCTCTGGGGGGGGAACGTCTGAGGCAACACTCAGAGTTTTCTTCATGAATCAAAATGGCCGTAAAGGTTGTGAACTCCTGATAAACTGATGTGTGTGTAAAGTACCATCAAGTCGCAGCCGACTTATGGCAACCCCTTTTGGGGTTTTCATGGCAAGAGACTAACAGAGGTGGTTTGCCAGTGCCTTCCTCTGCACAGCAACCCTGGTATTCCTTGGTGGTCTCCCATCCAAATACTAACCAGGGCTGACCCTGCTTAGATTCTGAGATCTGACGAGATCAGGCTAGCCTGGGCCATCCAGGTCAGGGCGATAAACTGATACTGGCAGTTAATATGCAAAATGAGAGCCCCACGTAGACAGCCACACACTATAAAAAACAATCATGCTTCTGCTCCTGAAATCCAGTCACAGGTTAAGGGCTCTGGTGATTTCCCAGGACAGAACAGCAAACCCCTGTACTTGAGAGAGACACTTCTTTTCTTTAAATCCCAGGAACAAACTGCAGCAATCTGAGAACAAGTTTCACAGTGGAGCCCTTCGTGATCTCAAAATCGAACAAAAACTCAACATAATTTGGACCTGGGTTTAAAGGTCCTGTCAGGAAAGCCTCCAATCGTGTTCTGGAACGTTCCCCACAGCCTGGCCAGAACTGTGAAAGGCTTACCTAACACTCTGTTGAGGGGGTCTCTCATGCTGACCGTGTGGAGCTGCGAGGCAGAGAGCGAACTGCTCATGGTCCGATCTGCTAAAGAAAGAGAAAACGTCCAAGTTTGAGAATTAAATTGGGAGTGGGGAGGCTCAGTAAAGTTCCTCGAGGGACCCAAGATGGCAAGAGGGGAATGGCCAAACCCATGACTGCGGCCTGCCACCTTCAACGTTTGGTATCATTCTTCATTGAGGCTGTAAAAATTATAACCATCACGTTTAATAGTTTCGCCTCACAACACACTGCATCTCGGTCTAATTGGTCTCAGCACCACCAGTTTGCCTGCTCTCAAAACTGGCTTCATTGGCAACTGTCCCCCTAACTCCAGCCTTCCAGCAAACCTTGAACGGGTGGCCCGACAGGCGTGTATCAAGGGGGGGGGGGGCTCAGCAACTGTGCAACACAGCCCAGCTCTGAGCAAAAAGACACAGCAGGGAGACGAGCCAATCCACCCAAAGAAGCCTACTGCGACCAATAAGGAACAAGAACGTCACAACCACCTGTGGAGACCCAGACCCAGAGCTACTCCATAATTGAAGCCAGCAGCTGTATTCTGTTGCCCTCGGCCCTGCAGCCTCCTTTTGCCAATAAGCTGGAGTGGAACCAGTGATGTACCCTGGTCCTTAAAATGGCTCCTAGGTTAGGAATTCACATGATTAGGCTATGCTGGACACTTTCCTGCTTATATTTCTAAAGCCTAAGAGCCCCGTGGCACAGAGTGGTAAAGCTGCAGTACTGCAGTCAAAAGCTCTGCTCACGACCTGAGTTGATTCCGATGGAAGATGGTTTCAGGTAGCCGGCTCAAGGTCGACTCGGCCTTCCATCCTTCCGAGGTCAGTAAAATGAGCACCCAGCTTGCTGGGGGTAAAGGGAAGATGACTGGGGAAGGCACTGGCAAACCACCCTGTAAACACAGTCTGCCTGGTAAACGTCGGGATGTGAAGTCACCCCGTGGGTCAGGAATGACCCAGTGCTTGCACAGGGGACGACTTTTACCTTTTATTTCTAAAGCCCAGCCTTGGCTGGTGGGCTTCATGTGAGGTTGGACTAAATGCAGGGTGTTTTTTTAAAAAAAAATCCTAGTCCTATTACGTTGCTTATTAGATGCCTTATCCTATCAATTGCATTGGCTTACAGTGCGCAATCCCGCCTCGAGTCTCAGCGATAAAGGCGGACTCTAAATAATGTAAATAAATGAAAAGAAAGGGGTTTCTGTCTCTTCCCAGATCTCTAGTAGAATGAGAAGCAATGACTCCAGGAATTATGCCCTGGATCCTAAACTGCGGTTCCATCAGCATAACAGCAATCCTGCCAATGGAAGAGCAGGAAAGGATGGCTTCTGCTCATCTCCCCCCCCCCCCATATTGCAGGCCCACTTGCCCCCCACACGGTTCCTGGAGGTCATTCACTGATCCACAGAAGGATGGCGGGGAGGGGGCAGAGAAGGCTGCAGTGGGAAGGGGGAGGCAGGAGAATGGGCTTCTTCCAGCACAACTCTGCTTGTGCAACTTGGGACCCAAACCTCCCACTGAGTCACAGCTAGATCAAGGAAGATGTCAGGCTTTTGTGGCTGTTGCAATTCATCCATGTGCAAATTATTCCAACGGAAGAGGAAATGGCCCCTGCCAACTAACTGCTAGGGAATCAGGCCGGAAGAAAAAGTCCCAAATGTCATCACTACCAGGGGAGGGTGGAGAAAAGTGAAACTACAGACAAAGGATAATGAAATATGGGGAAATCAAATCTTTAAACAATGGAAAAACATGCAAACGGAATGGAGCCAAGACATGATTCTCTGAATTACTGGGCATGGATCCAAGGTGAGAAGCGGCAATGTTCCCCATTCCCATAAACCACCGGTCATCTGTTTATCACTCAGCTCTACTAACACAGCTCCTGCTCACTCACGTCTCTGGGTTGATAACTGGGGCAATGGTGGAAATGCTTGCATTTCATCCATATCTGCTGTCAACCCCTTTCCATAAACATTTTCTGCCGCAGCAGAACGCTAGAAAGTGGGACACACAGTATGGCCATCTTGACCGTTGAAAGGCATTTTTAAGGTTAAAACACATGTAACTTTTTTACAGCAGGGAGTCTAGCTGCAAGCGCCCTCGCCACATTCAGCGCAAATGTTCTTATAGAATCATAGAGTTGAAGGGGCCATACAGGCCATCTAGTCCAACCCCCAGCTTAATGAAATCAATATCAATATCAAAACCTTTATTGGCATAAAATAAATATATACTTATTTAGGTTAAAAGAAGGTTTTAAAACTAGAGCGGGACTCTTACTTAAAATCATAAACGTGGATTAGAGTAATTTAAAATAAGTCCCAGGAAACTGGCAACCCCTGCAGTAACCTGAGAATGACTATCGCTTAAGAGAAATCTGACTAGCTCCTTTCAGTGCCGCTGGGGCTGTCTTTCAAGAGGGGTTCAATGATCTGTTCGCGAAAGGGTAAGCAATGCTCACAGTGTAGCAAAACATGGGCCACTGTTTCGGCTTGGCCATGAGCACAAGAACATAGCCTTTTCGCGTGGGGGATCTTAGCATATCTGCCCCTGGTCCAGGCCATGGGAAGGATATTTAAGCAGGCCTGCATAAAAAGGCGTCTGAGGGAGGGGAAGGTCAGAGTGTAGAAGTAACCAGGTAGAGAGCTCGGGGTCATGGAGATACCATAGAGTAGAGGCGAGCAAGAGCTTACGGCACTAGCAAGAAGAGATTGTTTCCCAATGTCTGTGATCCTTCGTTTTAGGATTCTAAAGGCTTGCGCCTTGGTTAAGGGAAGTAACGCCGCAAAGGAGGCTTAATGCTGGATCAGCCTAGAGCATCCCTGACAGGTGTTTGTCCAGACTCTGCTTAAAGATTGCCAGTGAAGGGGAGCTCAGCACCTCCCTGGGTAGCTGATTCCACCGCCGAACAACTCTTACTGTAAAAAATTTTTTCCTAATATCCAGCTGGTACCTTTTCACCCGCAATTCATACCCATTATTGTGAGTCCTATCCTCTGCTGCCAACAGGAACAACTCTCTGCCCTCCTCTACATGACAGCCTTTCAAATACTTAAAACAAGCAATCATGCCCCCCCCCCCCCTCAACCTCCTCTTCTGCAGACTAAACATTCCCAGCCTTTCCTCATAGGGCTTGGTCTCCAGGCCCTGGATCATCCTCATCGCTCTCCTTTGCACCTGCTCAATTCTGTCCACATCCTTTCTGAAGTGAGGCCTCCAGAACTGCACACAGTACTCCAGGTGCAGCCTGACTAATGCAGTGTACATCGAAACTTTTTCCTTTCCCAGGGCACGCTTGGGGGGGATGGAGAACCCTACTTCTCAAGTGGATGGCCAAAAAGAACAAATCAGTGTGTTCTAGATCAAATCAAGCCTGAACTCTCCCTAGAAGCTAAAATGACTAAACTGAGGCTATTGAACTTTGGTCGCATTATGAGAAGACAAAGAGTCACTGGAAAAGACAATAATGCTAGCAAAAGTTGAAGGCAGCAGGTAAAGAGGAAGGCTCAACATGAGATGGATTGGCTCAATAAAGGAAGCCACGACTCTCAGTTTGCAAAAACTGAGCAAGGACATTTTGGAGGACATTAATTCATAGGGTTGCCGTAAGTCGGAAGCGACTTGACAGCACTTAACACGCATACACTTCTAAAGTCTGCAAGACAGTTTAAAGTTTGAACCATGGAAAAGTCACCTATGGAAGGCACCAACTGGCTCATGCCCGTAATGTCACCCATCTCTCTCCTAAATCCTGAAAGCAGTTTTACATTTATTTTGGTTGTGTGTTTTTTAAAGGATAAATGTATGAAGAAATAAATGTAGATGTGTCTTTTTTCCCAAAAGTGTGGGGGGGGGAGTGTTCCCAAATCACTGGAAGCAAAGAAAAACTGAAGGCTGGTGATTTGATTTGTTAGTGACTAGCCAAAGCCAAATTCACAGCGCTGGCAACTAATTCACTGTAAATGCTCTTTAAAGAGGACATTGGTCTTCATCTCAAGCCAGACAAAAACACTCCCCATCTTCATTCATTCCTTGTTTATTATAATAGTGAACCCTTGTAATTTATGGGGGATCCATTCATGGGACCACCACAAATAACAAAATCCATGAATATTGGAAGGTCTGCTACTTCTGGTAGGAAAACAACTACATTTCACACAAAATATAACTATTTAATGCCTACAGTTATGGAGATAAAAACAGGCTTGAGACCGTGTCACATGACCAAACCATGGAGTTCTCAGAAGGCAAGAGAAGTTATTTTGGAATGTAAAGGGAAGTTTGGGTCGAATCTCCAGTCTGCCGTGGAAACTTGCTGGGTGACCTTGGGCCAGTCACATACTCTCAGCCTCGACCCTGGAAAGTATTTGGATGGGAGACCTCCAAGGAACACCAGGGCTGAGACGCAGAGGGAGGCAATGGCACACCAACTCTGAGCCATCTCTTGCCTTGAAAACCCTATGGGGTCGCCATAAATCAGCTGTGACTTGACAGCAAAAAAAAAGAGGAACTTTACCAGGATCAGAACTCAGGATTTTCCCCCACCCCCACCCCAAACACTAGCCAGTTTCTTCCAGAGAACTTGTCAGGGCCCATCTCAATTCCAGGAAAGGTTCCTCACCAGGATTCCACTTACTAGGGCTGGACAAGATGCTGGTCTCTTCCTCGTTGGAGCTGAGCAGGCGCATGAGTTTGGATGGTTGGGTATCATCCAGTGGGAAGAGGCTGATGTAATCCTGGAGGAGGGACCAAAACAAAAGCAACAGCCAATTAGCAGCCACTGATATTCACAATGCAAACATTCTGGGCCTGATCCTTTCAGTCACCTATGAACTTGAATCAAATAAGAACATAAGAAAAGCCGTGCTGGATCAGACCAAGGCCCATCAAGTCCAGCAGTCTGTTCTCACAGTGGCCAACCAGGTGCATCTAGGAAGCCCACAAACAAGACGACTGCAGCAGCAGCATCTTGCTTGTGCTCCACAGCACCTAATATAAGAGGCATGCTCCTCTGATCCTGGAGAGAATAGGTGTGCATACGACCAGCAACCATCCCTACCAGGAGCCCTGAATACCCCTCTCCTCCATGAATATGTCCACTCCCCTCTTAAAGCCTTCCAAGTTGGCAGCCATCACCATATCCTGGGTCTGACTCAGCTTCAGGGACCATGGCTCAGTGGTAGAGCATCTGCTTTGCAGGCACATCCCGGGCTCAATCTGCAGCAACTCCAGCTAAAAGAGTCAGGTAGCAGGTAATGTGAACGACCTCTGCCTGAGACCCTGGAGAACCGTGGCCAGCCTCGGCAAGGGGGTGACTCAGTATTAAGCAGCTTCCTCGTGCTTGAGTGACACAAACTGGCCAACATTTCCACAGAGAACTTCAACGAATATGAGAGCTTACCTCGATATCTTCCCTGTGTCTCTTCCGTTGCCAGGCAGATGCCTGTCCTTTGTTGTGGGAGGTGTAGGAACTGGAGGCACACCAGACAGACAGCCTGAAGGATGCAAGAAAGGCACATCAGACCCAAGGGATGATAAAAGGTTGTCTAGCCTGGCTGTCTTGTCCTTGAAAGCCAGCATGGTGTAGTGGTTAAGAGTGGTAGACTCTCATCTGGACAACTGGGTTTGATTCCCCACCCCTCCACATGAGCGGCAGACTCTAATCTGGTGAACCAGGTTGGTTTCCCCACTCCTACACATGAAGCCAGCTGGGTGACCTTGGAATAGCCACAGCTCTCTTAGAGCTCTCTCAGCCTCACCTACCTCACAAGGTACCTGCTATGGGGGGATGGGGGAGAGGGAAGGGAAGGAAACAGTAAGCTGGTTTGATTCTCCTTAAAAGGTCAAGAAAGTCAGCATATAAAAACCAACTTCTTCCTTTTCGCACAAAACAAGAACCTTACAGGCTCAGGCCTGGTCTGCACACATGGCAGAAGGAAACAGCAGAAGAGGCTGTCTCTCTGCAGACTGCAGGCGGGATCACATTCCTATAGTTCCCCAAAAGCCGCAGAAAGACAGATAGAAGCTTTTGCACGCTGAGTCAGATCTCTGATTACAGGGAAGTATTAACGTAGGGGAATCCGTTCTGCCACCTGGTTTGGCTGCACTTGTAGCCAAGACCTCAGGGGAACAAGAACATCACAACCTCCACTGAGGAGACACATACTCAGAGCAATTCCTTAATTCCAACCACCAACTGTATTCTGTTGCCCCCTACTAGGGATTGAGCCCCACTGGCCTCAAGGGGACTTACTTCTCAGTAAACACGCTTAGAATGGCATGGCGGGCTTTCCAGAAAACAGAAACTCAGAACTGGAAGGGACTTCAAAGGTCATCTAATTCAACTCCCTGCACAAAGCATGAAATTTACAACTACCTCCCCCCCCCCCGCATTCCCCCAGTGACCCCTGCTCTATGACCAAAGGAAAGCAAAAAAACCTCCAGGATCCCTGGCCAATCTGGCCTGGAGGAAAATGCCTTCCTGGCCCCAAAGTGGTGATCGTCATTACACTGGGCATTTAAGAAAGGGAAGACTTAGGCCTCCTGCCTTCTGTGATGAGAAACTTGTGACCAAAGCAATCCCCTCTGCAAAGGAGGGGAAGGATCCCGGCCAAGTCTCTCTTTCTCATGATGGTTTTTCTGCATTGAGAGGAACTGTTTTGTACGGAGTAGCAATCAGTCATGTGCGCACACACCCCACATTGTGAAGTGATGTAACCCAGACATGGGTCTAACAATCCCTTGGCAAACAGTTGGCCAAAGATATCACACTGAGCACGGATAAGAAGAAAGGCATATTTATAGCTTCTCCTGATGGCTCTAGAGCTGGGGGTAGCCAACCTTTCTGAGCCTTTGGGCACATTTAGAATTTTGACATGGCACGGTGGGCGCAGCAACAAAATAGCAGCCACAAAATGGCTGCCACAGCATAACTTCAGTAACACAGCGCGGATCCTTGTGCTGTGGTGGCAGCTGCTGCCTAAACAACATTTTTTACAATCTGCACATCCAATCAGATCTCCAATAGTCAATCAGAAGCCTTGCTGGGCAAAAGCCCTACCTGGCCCCATCCACTTCCTATAAACATTTGTCGGGCACCAGAAAAGGTATCGGTGGGCACCATGGCTCTAGAGGGTAGTTGGGTTAAGGGTTTACGGGGGGGGGGGGGGGGAGCCACCAACAGCCAAGTATTAGCTGTGAAACAATACCCTTTATTCCACTGATGGTTGAAACAGAGACTCTTCTAAATGACAGAAAAGAGCCAGAGTCCAGCAGCACCTGAAAGACTAACAAAATTTCTGGCAGGGTATGAGCTTTCGTGAGCCACAGCTCACTTCTTCAGATCCCTGTGGCTCACGAAAGCTCATAGCCTGCCAGAAACTGTGTCAGCCTTTAACGTGCTACTGGACTCCTACTCTTTTCTACTGCTAGTGACAGACTAACACGGTTACCCATCGTGATCTATCTTCTAAATGACAGCAGTGATTGTGAGCTCGCAGCCTCAAAGGCAAGAGGGCAAATGACAGCTTGGGACTCCAGTTCCAGGAGGATATGGCAGTTGGAGGGGTGGAAGACAGAAAGGGCTCCTGGTACTAATCAAACTGCTGCTACTAATCAAACTGGTGATTCACAAACACCTTTTATACTCCTACATCTTGCTTCATTCTCTCTTCCTTTCTTTCGCTCATCTTTCAACCTCCGCTCTGCAGCCCTCAACAGAACGCTTCCTTTTCAAAAATGGAAGAAAGTTTCCAGTTCTCATGGCCCAACAGCAAATTTGTCTGGTGAAAGGAGGAGGCACAACATGATTTCTGGCGGAGAGGGGTCAGGGCTTTAGTGCTCCGAACTCCCACAATTTCCCCCTTCTCTTTGAGGGAAAAAACAGAACGATTACACAGTGATAAAGGCGAGGGAACGGTGCTGAGGTGCTTCATTTACAGTGGTAGAATTCAGCTTCTTAGGCAGAGAATTTTGGATCTCGCATCCCTTCCTTACTTGGCGAGGGCCTTGCCCGGCGGGTCCATGAGCATGTGCCACTTGGAGGAGTCCGTCAGCAGGTTGGGCAGGATGTGCCCCAGGAGGGTGAGCGTCAGCTGCGGCATATCGAGGCAGAAGATGGAGTACAGCAACTCCACCGCCCGCATGGCGTGCTCTTTCCGGGTCTCCTTCAGCAGTTCCTAAGAGACGGGAGGGTAGAAGAAGCAACACGACAGAGGTGGATTGTTTAGTATCCATTCCCTCTTGCTTAACATTGCAGGGGCTGAGCTATTCTCCAGTTCCAGTGCAAAAATAGCACCTGTATGCAAATAACTTGCTTATAACTTTCGGCATTTCTTCAAAGCGGCCATTACATAATAAACTATAGATAAAGTAGTGTGCAGCTGTCCTCGATTAGAGCCAGGGCCTTTTTGGCCCTGGCTACAGCCTGGTGGAATGCTCTGCATAGTGACATCAGGGCTCTGTGGGACCTTAAAGGGTTCCACAGGGCCTGCAAGACAGAGCTTTTCCACCAGGCCTACAACTGAGGGCAGCCGTAGATTATATCAATGCTGGCTTACTCCTCCCCGCTCCCTTTTACAACGACTGTTATAGGGGGGTGGGTTGCCGACTTGGTTCAACCAGCGTTTGGTATCTCTTGCTGCAGCAGGTACTACACTAAATGGTGACCATCTGGATATTTCACCATTGAAATTGGCTCACACAAAAGTATTGTAATGTATTTCTAACTGTCAGCTCAGGCGTCTATCCCTAGGTTCCCATAAACAGACAAGCTCAGGCAGGTGAACCTAAGCAATGCTAATTTATTAGGAGCAAAAAAGACAGATTTCAGAGGTTGACTGCCTCTCACGCAGGAGAGGGTGCTAATGGGGTCTAAGCAGGTGGGTTACAGTTTAAAAGCAGTCTACGCAAAAAGCATTACAAAGCAAAACCACAGTGCTGTACTAAAAGATAACGATTCAAAGACATAACAGGATTTGCGGCATGAGAACAAAACCTTGACCAGCAGCCAGAGCCTGGCCTTGACAGGAAGCCAGCCTCTGGCCTGTAGCTGCCAAACTCCCAACTTCAAAGGAAGCAAAGGCCTGACACTAACGTTGTATGGATGCGTACACCATCAACCAGTGATAAGGCATATTTCTGGATGTGCTTTTATAATAATTGCAATTGTATATATGAACACTAAAGAAGGCAATACAGGCCAAAATGCATCTGGTTTATTATTGGTCATTAACAATATCTTTTTATCATCAACAATGTTGGAAAGTTAGTAACTCACTGGCTCAGTGGTAGAGCATCTGCTGGGCATGCAGAAGGTCCCAGGTTCAATCCCTGGCATCTCTGGTTAAAGGGACTAGGCAAGCAGGTGATGTGAAAAACCTCTGCCTGAGACCCTGGAGAGCCTCTGCCGGTCTGGATAGGCAATACTGACTTTGATGGACCAAGGATCTGATTCAGTATAAGGCAGCTTCATGGGGATAGGCCATGGCTCAGTGGTAGAGCATCTGCTTGGCATGCAGAAGGTCCCAGGTTCAATCCCCGCCATCTCCAGTTAAAGGGACTAGGCAAGTAGGTGATGTGAAAGACCCCTGCCTGAGACCCTGGAGAGCCACTGCTGGTCTGAGTAGACAATACTGACTTTGATGGACCAAGGGTCTGATTCAGTATAAGGCAGCTTCATGTGTTCATATACACACCTATTCTTTTTATTGATTAGGCTATATAAGGCCAAATGTTTTTATTTCTGTGTACACCGAATAATAATAATAATTTTGTTATAATTTGTAGCTCAGCTTTAAGGTTCTGAGTGGGGGGAGGGATGGCAGCTCCCCCTCAGTCCCTCGTAACAAACATTAGAAAATGGATTTTGCTGTGAATACTCAATCAGACCTGCCAATCTGACATTTGACCATTCGTTGGTATGCTCTGAACGTAATTTTAATATTTTTTTCCCTGGGTCAATTTCTAAATACACGCACCCACACGCAAGTGGCACAGCGTCTTTTTGCAACTGGTGCAGCCAGTTAAAAAAAAAAGATGCAAACTTTACTTTGCACGTTTAAAAAACAATTCCAGATTGTGTAGGTTGACACATGTGACAGTATATTAGGGAAAGCTGCTGGGATTGGCAGTTCCTCTTGTGTACTGTTAACAGCATGTGCTATGAGAAGCAGCTAAACTAAACTGAGGCTATTGTGAATTTAGGCAGATCATGAGAGGGAAAGAAGGAAGTGATATGTCAGTTTTTGGCCCTCATGGCCCTTTCTTCCATGCCCAGGGTAATGCTGATTGCTACTTTGGGTCAGGAAGCCATTTTCCTCCAGGCCAGATTGGCCAGGGATCCTGGAGGTTTTTTCCCCATCTTCTGGCCATGGAGTAGAGGTCACTGGGGGTGTTGGGGGGAGGTAGTTGTGAATTTCCTGCATTCTGCAGGGGGTTGGACTAGATGACACCTGGTGGTTCCTTCCAACTCTAGGATTCTATTATTCTACTTTGGCCACATTATGAGAAGAAAAGGGTCACTGGAAAAGACAATAATACTAGGGAAGTGGAAGCAGCAGGAAAAAAGGAAGACCCAACAGGAGATGGATTGACTGTATAAAGGAAGCCGCAACCCTCAGTCTGCAAGACCTGGGCCACCATAGGTCAGAAGTGACTTGACGGCACTTAACGCACACATGAGAAGCCGGAGATTCAAACAGAAACTTTGCAATCAGAACTTCGAGGGAGGTCTTAGGCAAACCTCCTTTGTCTCTCTCTCCCCTACTTTCTCCTCACCTCCCACCACTGGCGGCAATACAGAAATAACCAGGCGGCTGGTCTACTTTAAAGGAAGCTGCAAGGATTACCAAAAAGTGCTATAAAAATGTAACATCATGTCAACTTTCTTTGATTTATTTAAAGCATTCGCAAGCCATGATCTCAGGGGAAGAACAGCAAACGAAGCAATGCATGCATGAGCCAAATTTGCTCCCATAGAAGTCAGCGAGACCATTTCGCGTTTTTAACGCTTCCAGTAGGTGAAAACCTCCTTCTGCTTTCCATGCTACGTGTTTTAAATGAGTCGAGATGAGCACGTCTGTCCAAAAAGCACAGCCCTCCTCTCCCAACCCCAACCCAGACTTGCCCCTACCTTGACGAGGTTGTTGCAGAACCAGTAGACGCCCCCCATGTGCAGGAGGGTGTCGAAGATGTGGATGGAGCGGCTGTCCACCCAGCCTTTCTCCAGCACCTTGGAGAAGACGCTCATCAGCACTTCCTTGATGGGCTTCTTGGCAGGGAGGAGGTTCCAGTAGGGCATGGTGTCCACCCCAGTGGATGGGAACTTGACCTGAGCGGCTGTCTGTTGCAACACGTCGGCACACATGTGTTCAAGGATGGAGCTCATGATCACCACTCTGGAAGAGGGAGGAGGAGGAGAAAGAGGGATGAAAACAAGGATGTCACCGGACTTGCCTACTTCTTAAGGCTGGTCTGACTGCTGCCAAGATGCTACTGGCCCCAAACTCCCAGAAGCCCCTGTAAAAGGGAACAGGAAGAGGCTCCTGGGATGGGCCATGGACAATGAGGTCTGCAGCAATCAAACTAGCTCCAATTGTGCCTCATTTCTAGGTACAACTGAGGCGGGGATTTTTTGGCTTTTTGCAGTGCAGAGGAGAGGAAGGACAAATGCTGACGTCCTGCTCAACTATGCCCTGGTTGCACTGTGTAATGAATTTTCAAAATCCATAGGGAACATAAAGTCCAGACATTTTACACTTTTTTTTTTTAAGGCTGCACATCAACACGACTGTCACACCAATGAGCAGCGTGTGCACAGACAACTGCAAAGCAGCCCAGAACAGAACTGGGATACACTGCAATGCAGGTTCGGTGTCTTGGGACTCACCCGCTTCTCAAGGCTCCTTCGATGACCGCCACGGTACTAACGGCCCCAAACCCCGAGCAGCTCCCCCCACAGCCAAAGGAAGCAAGGCTCCGCTTTCAAGTCTCTTGCTGCAGCCGCCATCCCCCCACTCACCGCTCGCTGTAGAACTGCAGGGTGTTCTCCCCGAAGAGGGGCGTGGCCAGCTGCCGTATCATCTGCAACGACTTCTCCCGCTCGTCCAAGCCCAGCATGCGGACATGGGCCACCAGCCAGGCCACGGCACACACGGCCATGCTGCACACCTTCCCCTTGATATTGTCGGTGATTTTCTTTGGATGCAAGGAGGGAGAGACAGGCGAGAAAGGAGACAGCGGCTTAACACCCGCATTACGGAACAATTTTGCTCTCTGCTTCTATTATTTCTTTTCAATGCCATATCCATCTTCACGTATTATGTTTTATTCCTGGAGCTCATTTGCTCAGCAATTTTATCCTAGTTGCTTTGTCTAAAATGCATTAGAAGTCTGTGCACGGTTCCGCTGCCCTATGCATTATGTATTGGCTTGCGTTTTTGTGCCTGCTCATTTTATTTTACTGCATTGGCCTTAATAAATTGTTTTCATTTATTTTAGTCAAACTATTCAGTCTCTGCATGTTCCTTACTGATCAGTATTCACCCACTGGGACAAATTAGGACCTAGGTTTTCACAGATTTTGGGTGCAGAGAAAGTTTGCTTGTGGGGGGGGACTGTTCAAGAATGAAACTCAGCCCCTTTAGTCTGAAATGGTACAGCCCTACATCAGCTGGATCTCACGATTCGATTGATTCAGTGGTGGCGCGTCATCCTTGTTTCCAAGAGGAAGATGCTCTGTGGCATTACCTGGACTGATTCAAAGGTGAGAACGCCATTCTCCCAGGCATTCAAGATCTCCAAGATGGCAGCAGAGATGCTCAGGCAGGCTTCTTGCCACTTCATCTGTCTGCAGGTTGATGTGGGCAGGCAAAGAAACAACCAAAAAAAAAGGTGGGGAAGTCGGAAACACAGAAAAGCATTCAAGCAGTTTCATCCACCCAAGTCAAGGGCAATCCACAAAACACACAGGAACAGAGCAATAAGCCTATCTGTATGTATTTGGCAATAGGGGTGTGCATATCAATATGCCAATTTTTTTTAAATCCGAAAAATATATCTTTGGTATGCATTAAAAAGGTGGCAAAAAAGGAGGGGGTGAAAAAAGCAGACCCGAATAATGCCACATGAACACATGAAGCTGCCTTATACTGAATCAGACCCTTGGTCCATCAAAGTCAATATTGTCTGCTCAGACCGGCAGCGGCTCTCCAGGGTCTCAGGCAGAGGTCTTTCACATCACCTACCTGCCTAGTCCCTTTAACTGGAGATGCCGGGGATTGAACCTGGGACCTTCTGCATGCCAAGCAGATACTCTACCACTGAGCCACACCCCTCCCCAAATTATTTGGCATTATTCGGGTTGCTTCTGCCCCTGCAGCCATTTCCCACCCCTTCCCTCCCCCCTTTACTTACCTGTGGAACGCGGCTGCCTTCCTCCTATCCAAGCCAATTACCACCTCCACATGGAGGCCTGATTCGGCAATCGGCTCAAACAGGAGGAAGGCAGGTGTGTTGCTTTCGCCATTGCCTGCATGCTCCAGTCGGAGCGGGCAGGCAGCAGCAAAATGCAACAATGCCTGCCTTCCTATTTAAGCCAAATTTCTTTTTTTAAAAAATAAAACTTTTATTATTTTCTCATTTATTACAAACTAAATCAGTTTTCATCATATAATTCTTATAAATTTAAACAGAGTAGAAAACAAAGACAATTATCTATTACAAAAAAGGGGACTTCCCCTTCACTCTATTCTGTCTAGCATTTAATTTGTATATACTTTTGCCAAAATGTAATCCTCATTTGTAGATTTACATTATATTTATCTTATTTATCTTATATTATCAAATCCAGTTCGTATAATATTCTAAAATATCTATAATAAGAAGTTCAAATTAGGGATTATATTAAGGAATAACCTTTAAATTGACCTATTGAGAAATAACTTTCACAGTATATTCTCCACGCCTCCCACTCCCCCAAAAATTGTTCATTATCACTTTCATTTATAAAAGCTGTAAGTTTAGCCATCTGCATCATTTCCAGCATTTTACTTATCCAGTCTTTTTTTTCTGGTATCTCGTCAGACTTCCATTTAGCTGCATATATCAGTCTAGCCACTGTTGTGGCATATATCAAAAATGTTCTATAAGTAAAGATTTGGTCTGGCACCATACTAAGAAGCATCATTTCAGGTGTTTTAGGTATATTCTGTTGTAAAACCACCCTTATTTCATTATATATCATTTCCCAATTTTTTTTAGCTTTTTCACAAGCCCACCAAGCATGATAAAAGAACCAATTTCCTATTTAAGTTAAATTTCTTCGGCATTTTCTGGGATGGGTGTATTAACCCGAAATTTTTGAAAAATCCGGGTATTCCGAATTGTTTGAAAATTTTCAGGTTTAATAAACCCAAACCCAAAAAATACCGCAAAAAACCCTCGGTGCACACCTCTATTTGGCAAGAACAAGCTTAGCACAATGCCAAATTTAGCATCCTTAGACTCTCACTTTTCATCCCCTCCCCCATCAAATGTATAGCTTCATGTCATCAAAGCGCATCAGAAATGCGTGGTGAAAGCTCTAGAGACAGGGGTTGAGCAAGATCAGAAGGCAGGTTCCCTGCTTTCCCCCAGAACTGACCAGACTATTCACAAGGAGGATAAATACACAATGATGCATAATGCATACCATATTGCAGATTCTTGGCACAGAACTCCGTTTGCATTAACACAGCCCTGTATGGGAGTAAGGGGGGTGAGGAAGGCGTAGGGCACAGTCAGAGGCCATGGAGGAGGGTTTGCAGAGCACGCAAAAACCCCACACTTTAAAAAGTGGAAACCCTTGCAGACACCACCTGCTGTGTATTCAACCATGTAGAAGCTTGCTTTCAAAAACTGGAAGCCCATAGTCCTCTTTCCCCCTTCCCGCTGCTGAGCCCTTCCCCCCATTTTGGGGGGAGGTCAATTCCATCTAGCGAACTGCAGAGAATCAATTAGATGATTTTAGCGCCCTTGGGGGGAGTACTGATCCCCTATTTGTTGAAATTATTTGGGTAATTTTAAAATGTATTTAAATTATAACTTAAGGTTTTATTGATTTTATTGTTCTAAACTTTGTAAGCTGCCCTGAGCCCGGCCTTTGGACCAGGGGAAACCAACAAACCAATAATAGGCTTAGAGCACAACTTCTATGGCACGGGATTGGAGAGGGAGAGAGGAAACAATGAAAGCTCCATGTCATGCAAGTGAACTTGCATCTTTCATTTGTCTGCCTTAACCAGTCAACCATCAGTCTAGATCATCTTAGAACACCCATTCCCTGCTCAAAACAGAGCACCGCGGCAGCCCACTTACACTAACTTCATTTCAGAGGAGTTGTTGAGCAAAGCAACCAGCGACTCCACCTTGGTGGAATCCGGCCGGAAGCAAGGATGGTCGGGGTTGAGGATCTTTCCTTCTTCCGGCATGCAGGTCTGCATCCAAGTCTCGAAGAAAGGGACCTCCCCGGGGGGACCCGCTTCCCAAACGATCACCTGGAAAGATCAAGAGTCACTCACCATTCAACCTTAGGCCAAGGAAATCGTGCCCTCTAGTGAGCAGTTTGGGGAGCGGCTAAGTAATCCAGGAAGCATGCTGAACAGGGTAGTTCCTTTAATTTCCAAACACTAAACGCTTGTGGGAGCCAGTGTGGTGAAGTGATTAAGAGCGGCGGGACTCCAATCTGCAGAACTGAGTTCGATTCCCCACTCCTCCATGTGAAGCCTCCCCACTCCTCCAGTCACAGATCAGATGGGAAGGAGAGCATCTACCTCACGCTTTTGAGAACCACACACTAAATCAGGGTTGGGGCAAGGCAGGGAGAAACAGGCACAAAAAAGGATTGTAATGCTAGCACCAAAGGAGCCCCATGGCGCAGAGTGGTAAGCTGCAGTATTGCAGTCAAAGCTCTGCTCACGACCCGAGTTCGATCCCGACAGAAGTTGGTTTCAGGTAGCCGGCTCAAGGTTGACTCAGCCTTCCATCCTTCCGAGGTCAATAAAGAGTACACAGCTTGCTTGGGGGGGGGGTAAAGTGTAGACGAGTGGGGACGGCAATGGCAAGCCACCCCGTAAACACAGTCTGCCTGGTAAACGTCTGGATGTGAAGTCACCTCATATGTCAGTAGTGACCCGGTGCTTGCACAGGGGACTCCCTTTACCTTTAATACTAGCACCAAACCTTTAGGTGTCCACCCAGATCTCTGTACAGGCCTGGCGCCTTTGATGCTAGATCCTGAAATATTCCACTCTGGTGCAGAAGCATTCGAAAATGTTTTTCCAGCTCCACCCCAAAAGAACAGGAGAAAATTCCCTGGATTCCCATCTGTCCCCACCAAGGTCAGAAGCCCCAGAGACCCTACCTCAGAGCCATAGGTCTGGGCGACGTGACACAACATGAGGAAGGAGATATCGAAGAGAAGCGCTCTGACCGAAGCGGATTTTGCTAGAGGGGAGGAGCAGAAACCCAGGCCAAAAAGAAGAGAAAACCCAATTAGTTTCTGTAACAAGGAGAAAGAGGTTGGTATTTTTATTTTAATACTGTTACTTTTTTTAGCTTTCAATTTGAAATCATAATACATGTAGAGCAACAGAAAATCCAGGGTGTGTGTGGAACAGCAAGTATTTTACGAAGCGCAAGGACCGGATCCAACTCAGTTGGACACAAGGACTTACGCCAAGAAGCATGATTTCCTCGGCTCCCCCCCCCTTTTCTGCAACAGTTGGGGGGAGCTAAAAAGGTTATGCTTCGTGGGCAGGAATCCTCGCAGCTGTAGAAATACTGAGCTGGACCCAATCTGTGAATTTATGATTAAACGGCAACCTATATATGATTACTATCCACGTGCCATGAACATTTATTAGAAACAAAGGGTTTAGAGAATTACTTTAGAAACTATTCAGTGAACGCTTATAACAATGTTAGGCCGGACCAGAACCAACGGGTTGAAATTAAATCAAAAGAGTTTCCATCTAGACATTAGGAAGAATTTTCTAACAGTTAGAGTGGTTCCTCAGTGGAACAGGCTTCCTCGGGAGGTGGTGAGCTCTCCTTCCCTGGAGGTTTTTAAGAAGAGGTTAGATGGCCATCTGTCAGCAATGCTGATTCTGTGACCTTAGGCAGATGATGAGAGGGAGGGCATCTTGGCCATCTTCTGGTCACTAGGGGTGTGTGGGGTAGTTGTGAATTTCCTGCATTGTGCAGGGGGTTGGACTTGATGACCCTGGTGGTCCCTTCCAACTCTATGATTAATGTTTGCATGTTTAAGGTGAACGATGTTATTTTGATATGATGATATTTAAGACTGTGTAAAGCTAGGAAGACTAAATAGGTTTGATATTTTCCCCTTTTATCCCTTCTTTTTACTTTCTGTATCCCTTTATAAAAACAATAAAGAAAAGAAAAGCAGATAACAGCACCCACACAGGGACATAAAAATTCAGCTGGCTGGGAGCGCCCTCTCCCAATTGTCCAGTGGAAGGTCAGAAGGCCTTTGTCTAATCACATGCAAATGCATTCAGAATCCTTATCTTGGGGGGGAGAGAGACGTGTGGATTCAAACATCACTCCATCCAAAGGACGCCAGCGATATGTGGGTGCTGGGAAACCGCTGGGAAAAGTCCACAGCTGCAAATAAACCCTTTCCCTCCTGGGGCTGAAATCCCCCCACCCCGAAGCTACAAATTAAGCATTAATCGCAGGAGAATGGCCGGTGCAAAAAAACCACAAAGAGACCCCAGTGGTGACTTCAATACCACCCTTGTTGCCTTGGGAATGCCAGGCTGGCACTGCCTACGCTGCCAGGCACTGGGGCTTATTTTCAAGTCTCCACCCCCCCACCCGCCCCACAGATCTTGCTAGTTAACCCCTGAATGCCTGGAATCCAAAGGGAGCAGCAGAAACACTTGAACTTACAGCTCTCGGCGTTTATCTGCTTGGTAAATTCATTGAGCCTAAAACAAGGGGGGGGGGAGAAAGGCAGTTACTTTTGACACAAGAAAGCAAACCAGATACCCCAAATTGCTTCTCAGGGGTGTTTTTTCAAAGAATCGCTGCAGGACTTTTTAACATGCAAAGTGCAACCTCAGTTAGGCCTGAATTATTTCCATTTTACAGAGGAGTTTTGTTTTTTTAGAATAAGATCCAAAAGCAGTGTTTTGACTAAGGGTGCATTTACAGTTTGAGCTGGGCCTTGAACTCAGGTGCTGCTCCAAGCTAGCGAACTCTAATCTGGAGAACCGGGTTCGATTCCTCACTCCTCCACATGAAGCCTGCTGGGTGACCTTGGGCCAGTCACAGTTCTCTCAGAACTCTCTCAGCCCACGCAGAGGCAGGCAATGGCAAACCACCTCCGAATGTCCCTTGTCTTGAAAACCCTATGGGGTCGCCATAAATCAGCTATGACTTGACGGCACACACACATATAGAGCCGATATTATATTATATCACTAAGTCCTGCATGTTGGTAAGTCCTGACATGGCTTTCTTTGGACAGAAATATACCAACAACATGGCTTCAAAAATTATTCCAGCATTCTTCAGTTCCCTCTCCTAGCGGCAATACTTTAAAAAAAAAAAAAAATTAAAAAATCCACCTCCTTCCTAGAGGAGAAACATTTGCTTGAGAGCCAGCATAGTGTAGTGGTTAAGAGTGGCAGACTCTAATCTGGTGAACTGGGATGGTTTCCCCACTCCTGAACATGAAGCCAGCTGGGTGATCTTGGGCCAGTCACAGTTTTCTCTGAATTCTCTCAGCCCCACCTACCTCACAGGGTGTTTGTTGTGGGGAGGGGAAGGGGATTGTAAGCCGGTTTGATGCTCTCTTAAGTGGTAGAGAGAGTTGGCATATAAAACCAACTCCTCTTCTTCTTGGTGTAGTGGTTAAGAGCGGTGGTTTGGACCTGTGGACTCTGATCTGGAGAACTGGGTTTGATTCCCCACTCCTCCACATGAAGCCAGTTGGGTGACCTTGGGCTACTCACATTTCTCTCTGAACTCTCTCAGCCCCACCTACCTCACAGGGTGTCTGTTTTGGGGAGGAGAGGGGAAGGTAATTGTAAGCCGGTTTGATTCCTCCTTAAGTGGTGGAGAAAGTTGGCATATAAAAACCAATTCCTCTTCTTCTTTTAAGAGCGCATAGGAGGTCCCTGTCTTGATTGATGGGCTCTAAACCAAGGCCTGCAGAGAGCCGCTTGTGAGAGGCTTAATAGCCCCGAGTGGCTCTCTTAATAGCTCTTTCAGTGAAGCAAAGGCACAAATGGGTTTAAAGGAGACATAGCAGGAATTGGCAGGGGAGGAGAGGGAGGACTATGCATCAACACCCCCCACCCTTTGAAAAGAAAGAAGACTGCATGACTTGCTGTCTCTCATCAATCCTGGAGGGTTTGTTTCCCATCTTCTGGGCATGGAGTAGGGGTCCCTGGGGGTGTACAGGAGGGGTAGTTGTGAATTTCCTGCATTGCGCCGGGGATTGGACTAGATGTCCCTGGTGGTCCCTTCCAATTCTAGGATTCTATGGTTAGGAACGGGGAAATCAACCCCTTTTTGCTGTTTCTTCAGTGCCTGCAGCCTGCTGGCATTATAACAGCGCAATCTCCAGGCAGCCTGGCCGGCTAGCCCAAAAAGGAACCGTCCCACACCTTCTCCTTCTCCCAGGGCCGGCGCAAGCTATTCAGCCGCCCCCAGCAAAGTGCTCCCCCCCTCTTCTAGGCCTGAGCTGCTGTCACCCGAGCAAATCCAAACTGCAGCGGCCCAGGCGGGGCTGCTAGGCACCTCCTACATGGCTGTTGACCAGGAATGAGCCATGTCCCTGCAGCACATTTTCCACTGCCGGGCTGCCCCAAGTGGCCGTTTGGGGGGCTTGGCTGAAGAGCCCTGCCCCCCTCTCTGGCCATCCAAGTAGGGATGCCAGCCTCCAGGTGGGACCTGGGGATCCCCCGCAATTACAGCTCATCTCGAGACTACACCTCTATTTATTTTAATTGCCTTAGTCAACTGGCCCTCTTTCCCGCATCTTATCTGTGCAGTATTATTTTGATATAGTTTATAAATTGACCAGAGAAGCCAGCAAGGTCCATCGAGGTCACAGCTCATTTCCCCCACAATCTGGCTCGAGGAATACTGTCAAGGGCCTTTTTTAGGCCGATAAGAGTCACATACAGCTTCCCACCATGTGGTTTAGTATATTTTTCGATCTAATGAGCAAGTACCATGCAATGATCAATGGTGGACGCCCCTCTTCCGAAACTGATCTGGGAAAGTATAAGCACTTGATTTTCTGTCAGCCCGGTTCATAGCTTGATAAGTAAATAAGATGTCAATTATTTGCCTAAGCAGGAAAGCAGACTAATTGGTCTACAGTTTTCTGGTAAAGAGTAATCTCCTTTTTTATAAATTGGAACAATTATCAAACAAAGCCATGATTTTGGGAAAAGGCCGGAGTTACAGATATTTCAGGGAAAAGGGGCTAGAATCTTACTCCAGCCCATGGTGTTACTCTTAAAAAGTCCATTAACAACAAAATCTGTGCCAGGGGCCTTGCCCACTTTAACCTTTCTAATGAGGTTAGTTATCTCATTTTCTGTTATTTGGGGCAAGGAGGATCTCCAGACAACAGAGATCAGCTCCTATGGAGAAATTGGATGCTTTGGAGGGTGGCCTCTGTAGCATCGTACCCCAATGAGGTAGGGTCCCTGTTCTCTCCAGACTCCACCCCCAAATCTCCAGGGGTTTCCCAACCTGAAGTTGGCAACCCTATACCCCCCATCCCTGCCGGGGCCAGGTGGACCTAACAACCCTACATGCCAGTCTCGTAATAAACAAAAAACGAAGGTGACAAATATTTGCAAGTTGCTCTCGCTGCACTTCATCAGGGTGGGGAGGGGGGAGGGGGTCACGGCTAACGCAGTGATATTGCATCAGGCATTTGGTTTTGCTGTGAGCTAACTGGTAGGCTCTTTGCTACATCAGTGTGGTGTAGTGGTTAAGAGCGGTGGTTTGGAGTGGTGGACTCTAATCTGGAGAACTGGGTTTGATTCCCCACTGAGTGGCAAATGTTAATCTGGTGAACTGGGGTGGTTTCCACACTCCTACACACGAAGCCAGCTGGGTGACCTTGGGCTAGTCACACAGGGTGTCTGTTGTGGGGAGGGGAAGGGAAGATGATTGTAAGCCGGTTTGATTCTCCCTTACGTGGTAGAGAAAGTCGGCATATAAAAACCAACTCTTCTTCTAGGTTGCTGTTTGGTGAGTTCCCAGAGGCTCCTGCAACGGCCAACTCCAACCGAGCATCCCACTGAAACTTCCAACCCTATTTTACAACCTCAGTTTCCACACCAGTGCGGCGGGAACTCTAATGCATAGGACCGGGGGATGGGGAGAATGCAAAAAAGAAAAAAGAAAAGAAGGAACCCCAGAGCTGTCCTTTGCTCATTTGAGTGCTATTTAAATGATTAATGACAGAGAGTGCATTTATTCCAGCCTCTTACAGTGGTTCCCTGTTGAATTGGGTATGGAAGGCGAAGGGCCAGTTCAGAGCGCTGAAGAAGAGTTGGTTTTTATATGCCGACTTTCTCTACCACTTAAGGAAGAATCAAATGGCTTACAATCTCCTTCCCTTCCCCTCCCCACAACAGACACCCTGTGAGGTAGGTGGGGCTGAGAGTGTGTGACTAGCCCAAGGTCACCCAGCTGGCTTCATGTGTAGGAGTGGGGGAACCAACCTGGTTTACCAGATTAGCCTCCGCTGCTCAAGTGGAGGAGTGGGGAATCAAACCCGGTTCGCCAGATCACCGCTCCAAACCACTGCTCTTAACCGCTACACCACGCTGACTCTCAACCGAACAGATTGAGCGTCACGCGTACAATGGTGGTGGGGAGAGACTATCTCACTACAGATGGTCCTCATAAGGTTTATATATACAGACGCATCCTACTTCAGGGATTCAGCAACGAATGGGAGAAGTCCACATCCACTCCAACAGGATCATGCATGTTTTCTGATCTTGCTGTGACAGATACACCTTGTCCTGGGAAACTGGGCCTTCCAGCTTCTGTCTGTAACAATACACACGTACCCCCATTTCTGCCTGTAGCTTCGGAGGTTCTTCGCTAATCGTGGGAAGAACTCTTCCTCCTAGATTTCAGCAGGGGTGCAGCCCATTCAAATATACATAAACTCACTTGATAAACTTCTGAGCGAAGGATTTCAGCTTCCCCGTAGCTGCAGCTGCTGCCAGCAATAAATCCAAGCTCTTCCCAGACAACATGTGCCCCAAAACTCCCAGCAGTCCTTCGGGTGATTTTGAGTGGTCCGAATCCATAGTCTGAAAGATGAGAGCGGCAGAGAAGTAACATAAAAGCAGAGGCGGGGAAGAGACGTCACTGGGGATGAGTCCTGATCAGCTGCCAGCAATGTTGCTCAGAACACCATGGGCAGAAGTCACTGGGATCTGGGGAAGGGGGTTCCTAGCTCCCCAACAATACGGCCACATGCAACTGTGGCCATTGAGAAATCCGTAAATTGTATACTCTCTTGTATCCGTAAAGTGTATGCTCTCTTTCTTTTCCTCCTCCAGATAATTTTTTGAGTACAGTATCTGAAGACTGGTTTTCCTTTGGAAACCAGAGGACCCCAATCTTTTTCAGCCTGTGGACATTTTTGGAATCCCGACACTGGGTGGTGGATGCAACCACAAAATAGCCACCATGGGAGATGGAGACAGCCACAAAATGGCTGCCTTGGGAGGAGGAGCCAGACACAAAATGGCCACCGTGGGAGGTGGAGCCAGACACAAAATGGCCACTGTGGGAGGTGGAGAGCAGCAGGAGAGGACCTACTTTTAGGATGTTGGTAACTGTGGGCTCCGCTCGCAGGATGAGGCCTGGGTTGGGCTGAATGTTGGCATTCTCGGCAGACTTTAAGCGCGGTGCGTGTTCTCTGTCGGCGGTCCTGGGCGAAGCGTGAAGAAAACCAGCCGTGGTTTGCCATAGGATGGATAATTTGTTAGACAAAGACACAACACTCCGTCTGTGCCGCACACACCCCTCCAGGAAGAGAGTGTTCCTTATGATGAAATTCAAGCCAATCAATTTTCAGTAGCCTGATGTCTTGGCATTTCAACATTGGACCCAGGTCACTGTTTGCAAATCTGGGCCAAATACTTTTGTCTTCTTAGAATGTCAACCAGTTAGAGAACATGGATTTCTAGTCCTCATGGATGTAAAGAAAATGGGGGAGGGGGAAGATGGTTAATGGAGGAGCTAAGTAGAGTGTCGGCCCATGATTTTCCAGGAGACAAATGCCCCCTTCTCCACAGTGCGCATAGTCAGAGCTGAGCAAACTCTGAATATGGCAGCCCAGACACTGCTTATTGCAAACCACTCTGGATAATTTTTCTTTCCCTGTCTCAAACCCCACATGCCTTTTAAAGCAAAGCTTACCGTTTGGCTATGAGGTTGTTCATGTTGGCTTCGGAGAGCAGGCCCTGCTTGCTGCATTCCTGGACAAGAAAGTTGATGCAGTCACAGCTGAAACAACAACAAAAAGAGAATAAAAAAAGATAGGTACAAATATTTATTTTATTTTATTGGATTTTTATCCTGCCTTCATCTTGGCCATAGCCGGGCTCAAGGTGGCTACCGACAAGTGTTATTATAAATACAATAAAACCATAAAACGTGAAATCCAATAAATATACATTTAACAATTCTAAAAACAACAATAATCGAACAATAGTTTAATAATTCCAGAGATGGTGCTCGCCACAAGAGTGTAGCCGCATAACATGACATAATAAGGCAGTCAGGGCCCCAAAAAAGGGAGGGGGAGGAATAGGGACACCAACACGGATGAAGCTCCCTTCTACTGAATCAGACCCTCGGTCCATCAAAGTCAGTATTGTCTCCTCAGATGGGCAGTGGCTCTCCAGGGTCTCAGGCAGAAGTCTTTCACATCACCTTTAGTCCCTTTAACTGGAGATGACGGGGAATGAACCTGGGACCTTCTGCATGCCAGGCAGATGCTCTACCACTGAGCCACAGCCCCACCCCTACCATCCCCATGCTGGGGACTGAACCTGGGACCTTCTGCATGCCAAGCACATGTTCTTCCACTGAGCCACAGCCCCACCACCATCAGGTTGATCCCAAAGATCGGTTCTGCTCGCAGAGGTGCTTTCTTCCAGTTGAAGAAGATTTCCCCTGTACAAGGGGGTCTTGAATCACAGGACAGCTCCCTTCTGCTGGAGGAAAGACACACACCCCTCTCACTAGCAGAATGTATCCATGAGATCTCACCCACTGTTCTTTCTGTTGAAAGTCACCTTGAGTCGGGGCAGGCAGACTCTGCTACTCTGGCCTTACCACGGCTCTCAGGAGTAAAAGCACCACAACCCAGGTTTGTTAAACCGTCAGCACATCCAACAGTACAGCTGAGGCAAGCAAGGATCTCCAATGGGGAGTTGGAGAAAAGAAGCAGCAGGGCTCTGCTGAAGCCAAGCCAACACATGGCCAACAGATACAGACTCCTGAAATTCCTGGGCCTATGAACTTAATGCAATTCAAAACAAGTTACACTGCAAAAGCTTTGGCGGAATACATGGACAATTTGGTTTCTTGCTATCATCCGTGGTCCTGAGACTTAGAACCATCTGGAGAAAAAAACTGCTGCACAATCCGTGAGCAGAACCATGTTTTAGGAATAACTGTTGGCATGGTTACATAAGAACATAAGAAAAGCCGTGCTGGATCAGACCAAGGTCCATCTAGTCCAGCAGTCTGTTCACACAGTGGCCAACCAGGTGCCTCTAGGAAGCCCACAAACAAGACGACTGCAGCAGCACCATCCTGCCTGTGTTCCACAGCACCTAATATAATAGGCATGCTCCTCTGATACTAGAGAGAATAGGTATGCCACATGACTACTATCCATTTTTACTAGTAGCAATTAATCGCTTTTACTAGCATTCACTTTTTCAGATGCTATGAAAAGGAAATCACATTCCACACTTTATGCTGGGTTAAACGTTGTTTGTCTTTAAGGTACCACTGCACTTCCATTGAATTCTTCCACGCAGGCATTTAACAACCACGTGCTCGAACGGTAGAGCTTGGCAAGGCTGCCAGCCAATCTGCCCTCCCCCACTTCGGCACGGAAGGTCCCTCCCCATCTTTTGACAACAGTACTTCTTTCAAAAACCTACTTATTCCGCATTGCGTGGTCTTCTAGAAAATTGTAAGTTGGTCTAGTGTTTGGGTTCAAGGTGAGGATCGGCCGGAGGGCAAGCGGGCTGGGGATGGGTGTGTTGTGCTTGTCCCGTCTCTACCTAAACAATGCCAGTGAGGGGAAGCTCACTACCTCCCTAGGTAGCCAATTCCACTGCTGAACAACATTTACTGTAAAAAAAGAAAAAATTCTAATATCCAGCCGGTACCTTTCTGCCCGCAATTTCAACCCATCATTGCGAGTCCTATCCTCTGCTGCCAACAGGAACAGCTCCCTGCCCTCCTCTAAGTGACAGCCTTTCAAATACTTAAGAGAGCAATCATATCCCCCCCTCAACCTCCTCTTCTCCAGACTGAACATTCCCAGTTCCCTCAGCCTTTTCCACACTTCTCCACACGAGCGGCCAACTCTAATCCGGAGAACAGGGTTCAATTCCCCACTCCTCCACCTGAAGCCTTCTGGTGACCTTGGGCCAGTCACAGTTCTCTCAGGACTCTCTCTGCCCCACCTACCTCACAAAGTGCCTGTTGTGGGGGAGGGGAAGGGGCCACGGCTCAGTGGTAGAGCATCTGCTTGGCATGCAGGCCCCAGGTTCAATCCCCGGCATCTCCAGTTAAAGGGACTAGCAAGTATGTATGTGAAAGACTTCTCTGCCTGAGACCCTGGAGAGCTGCTGCCAGTCTGAGTAGACAATACTGACTTTGATGGACCAAAGGTCTGATTCAGTATAAGGCAGCTTCATGTGTGTTCATGTGTGTGTTCAAGGGAAGGCGACTGTAAGCCACTTTGAGATTCCTTAAAGGTTGAAAAACAGCAGGGTATAAAAACCAACTCTTCTTCTTGCCCAAGGCGTCCTCAGCAGTTTCAAGACTGAAGAACAGGAACGGGCTGGGGACACAGATGTCCCAATCCACATACAACACCCACACCTGCAAACTATGCAAGTTGTATGAACTGCTGAGTTCTGCACATTTCCATCTGTCCGCTTTGCATAATGTATTCCGCTTCTGCTGGGCATGGCGGGGAAGGAACCTTGGACCCGCACCGATACTGTTGGGCTTCTGCCCACACATTTTCAAGGTTATCTACAAAGCATCCGGGGCAGACATCTTTTAAAATTAAAACACACGCAGAAACAAAAGTCAGGATTCGTAGCACACTGAACCCTATGCCTGACAATCTCAGCGCTTGCGAAGACAAATCGCAGAGGCCGTAACATACCACAAACCTCATTCCTCCCTCAGGGATCCTTCACAGAGAACCTGTCTGTGTGTAGTCTGCGCACACAGCTCTGGCTATGGGCTTAAGCAAGTGAATGGGGGGGACCCACCAAACGCCCGTGCTCACGTCACCATGATGGAACACAGCGTTCATGAGCCGGGCACAAGAAAATTGGACCCAACTGATTCAAATGCAGTCTTATGCCAGAGCAACACTGACTGCTGTATGCACTGGGGACTTTTGTTATGCAGAACAAACAGTTCTGCTTGCGAGGGGCAGCGGCCAACCAGCCAGCGACAGACTCTGTTTCCAAGGCTTCCTGTTATTCTGAGCCCCCTCCCCATGGACTCACGTCTGCGGTATCCTTGACCAGCAGGAAAAAGAAATGCATCAAGAAACCCTATTCGAGGACAAAGGTTGCTACCTTCAGTTTTCAGTGAGGGCCAACATGGGGTGATGCATGGTGGATCAGGAACCAGAAGATCCAACTACCATATTTTCCCATGTATAAGACAATGGATTTTTCTTTTAAAATTTGGTCAAAAATTGGGGGTCATCTTATATATGGAAGCCAGTCCTGAAGACGCTGCCACTGGCCCTGCTTGTCAGCTGTTGGGCAGGGTGGGCGGCGACCAGTTTGAACGCCGGATGGCCAGGGCCACAGGCCTCTTGCTCACTCTCTTCCCTGTCCGTCAGCTGTCGGGCCGGGAAGAGAGAGAGCGGCGAAAGAGGCTGGCCGGCGTCCGGCATTCAAACAGGTTGCCATCTACCCCGCCCAACAATAGGGGTCATCTTATACATGGGGGTGTCTTATACACGGAAAAATACAGTAACTGGCATCACCCGTTGAAAGGATCAGATAGGAGGTGTTGTGAAAGATCTCACCCTGAGGCCCTGAACTACAGCTGCCAGTCAGAGTAGACGATACTGATCTTGACAGACCAAGGCTCCAGCTAAGCATAAGGCAACTTCAAGTATTCAATGAATCCTTCAAGCACAAAATTCAGCCACCCGCCTGAGGTTTTGATCCCATGGGACCCAGAGAAAGGGGCTAAAACTCTGAAAAGTTAGGTCCAACCCTGAGACTCAACAACAATGGCTAACGGTTACCCCAGCCGGCTAGGGTGCATCTGGGCACAAGCCACCAGGAAGAGAGACCTACTTGCAGCGTTGATCAGCCTTGTCCAGCAGCGGCGTCAGCTTCAGAAGGAACTCGAAAGCGCAATTCACATCTTCTGTAAAATCCTGCAATTTCAACAACAAAATATTTCCACCCCTAGACCATAAGAACATATGAATTCTACAGTGGAAGTTTCCTTTCCCTCCAACTCCCACCCCAGTTCTCTATAGCCCGGGTCACATGTTTCAGTGAATGCATGTACATCCTGCCTGTTTGCGCATACATCGGTTTGGTAAGCAAGAGCCAAGGTGCGTTCACTTTATGAATGAAACTGGGGACCAGCACTTGGATAAATGGGGAGCTTGTTATTACACATTCAGCTGTACATGTGTCAAACATAACATGAGAATTACTCAGTGCACATTCCATGAACAATCCAATGTACACTGTACATGGATTGTATGTGTGCTCACTGGACCTTGGGAAGAGGGCTTTTAAAAACAGGCCAAGGCTCTGCATCCCAAAAAAGCACCAAGCAAATTGGTTAATCTCAAGTCTGCACACTCTGCATTGGTCAATGACTGCCATGAACGAGGCTAGAAGACAATCATCCCTTGACAAATTGGTAACTTTTTTGGGTGCTTTCTGTAACGCGTGGCCTGGTTCACTTGCCAAACCAAAGCCAGTGTGGTGTAGTGGTTAAGAATGGCGGACTCTAATCTGGAGAGCCGAGTTTGAGTCCCCATTCCTCCACATGAAGCCTGCTGGGTGACTCTGGGCTAGTCACAGTTCTCTCCGAACTCTCTTGGCCCATGTGGAGGCAGGCAATGGCAAACCACCTCTCTTGCCTTGAAAACACTATGGGGTCACCGTAATTCGTCTGTGACTTGATGGAACTTTCTTCCACCACGTTAAAGAGAAATATGAACATCAGGCAATAAATGTAGGGACACCCCTCCCCCCGGTAAAAACCCTGGAACCAATAAATGATTTCAGGAAAAACCTGGATGTGAATACCCACCTTAGCTACAGACTCACTGGGTAGCTTTTGACAAGTCACAAGCATGTAAGAATGATCTCTATTCAACAGAGTTGCCAGCTTTGGGTTGGGAAATACCTGGAAATTTTGGGGGTGAACCCTGAGAAGGGGAGTTTGGGGAAGGGAGGGACCTCAGCAGGGGACAATGCCATAAAGTCCACCCTCCAAAGCAGCCATTTTCTCCAGGGAAACTGAACTTGGTCATCTGGAGTTCAACTGTAAGAGTGGGAGATCTCCAGGTGCCACATGGAGATTGGCAACCCTACTATTCTAGCACATTTTTACCGTCTCCTTTCCAAGGGGCTCAGAACGAGAGCCCTGTAAGGTAGGCTACGTTGAGAGATGGCGACTGCCCAAGGTCACCCAGCAAGCTTCCATGGCAGAGGGGGGATTTGAATCCAGCTCCAGGGTGGTTTGAGAATCTAACCACTACACTTCATTGGCTCTTTGTACCTTTAGCTCAGAGTCTCCAACAGGAGGCAGCCAATCTTCCCAGAAAGGTCACAGGTGGAGCACAGCAGAGGAAACAATCTCCTGGTGTCTGCTCTCAACATCTAGCAATTAAAGGCATCCTGCCTGCGGATGTGGAGGTTCTATTTTTTACCATCATGGCTAGTAGCAACTGGCAAACCTAACCAGTTTGAATTTGTCCAGCCTCATAATAATCACCCTTAGTCTTGATACTTAATTATAAAACAGGTATGGTAATTAATTACTTCTGGTTCTTTTATTCTCTCTAGAACTACTTAAAATGCACAACTTAAAAAAAAATACATAAACACATCTCTGGCACATTCTCACCTTTTCTCCTTGCGAATATTTTTTCAGTTTTACCAGTACTTGTGGGATCTGGAAAAAAAATAATACAAACCAAATCATGAATCCAAACAATGTCTCTCGCTGGTCTTGGCCCCCTGCATCACATATGCGAAGCCCCTAAAGCCCCCACCCCCTCTTAATTTTTGTCCTTCTACAAGTAGCCCCTCTTCCTACACTTGCGTGAGGCTTTGCCCTGGCTTCCCCTCCGCCCTTCCTTAGCTCAGTTTTCTGCCTCTTCCACCTGTGCTTCTATCAGGTTCTGCTTCTCAGCCCACACTGACTGCAATAACCCCTTGCTTTATCCATCCTGATCTACAATACCCATTGGTGCTTAACTCTGCCTCCAGAGCCTGCTTTCCAATAGGCCTTCCTGCCTCTCTTCCCCATTCACAGAACCACTTGTAGCCCTGTCCTTATGCTTCAACTAGAGTCTTTTCCGTGCACACCGATCTGCACTTTCCATACAAACGCTTTTCACCTTGAAAGAATATTTATGAACATCCCATGACATCAAACTAATTCAGCCAATACCTTAGGAAGGGCTCATGGATAGGGTACCCAGAACGGGATACTCAGACTATCATACAAAAACAAAATTGTAAATCAGCTTAGCTTCCCACAACGACTTTGAAGGGAAGACCCCCCCTCCAACACATAAATGCAACTCTGGGGGTGGAAAGGATGGAGTGTTAGATCTGAATGTGAGAGACCCGGGGTCCAAGTCCCTATTCTGCTACAAAATAGCTGCTTTTCTAGATAGAAAACAGTGACGCCTTTTGCGCACAAAAGTGAAAGGGCAAAGATGAAAAGAAAGAATTTTACCTCTGGAACTCGCTGCCACATGACAATGAGAAGGTGCTGCGAACTATCATGTGGTGGAAAGTTCCCAAGGCAAAGTGACCGTAACTTTTTGTTGTTCTTCAGCATTACAAATTGTTGTGGGTCTGTTTGCCTCTCTCATCCTTCTTGCTTTAATGTATTCCTCTCCATGTGGACAGCAGGCTACATGATGTACTCAAGAAGGAATGGAGATTGACTTGAGCAGGCAAGGAATGCTAAGTTGCAATTTGCCGAGTCTCTTTTGGGGAATCCAGCCGCATCAGAGTATGTTTATCAAGAGAACCGACGAGAAGAAAGACAGAGCCATCTGGCTTGTGCTTACATTTGCACATGCACAGAAATTAGAGCTAAACGCAGAGACTCCTCCAGGCTGTATGAAGGACGCCAGCCCGGAAAGAAAGAATGCAAGAGCAGCTTGGAAAGATTTGTAAGTGCTTCAGGTCATTGTACGTGGCTGCTCACAGTACTGGGAACCCAGACACAGGGCAGAGCTGGGCACGGGGGGAGGGCTGCAAGTTAGGAAGGATAGCAACTGGCACAGCCAAGTTTATAGCAACGTGGGCAGTACCCAACCGTCTACGTATGGAGGTTTTCCCAAGATCCCCTCCGTTCCTGCAGCCCTTTCCAATCCCCAGAAAAGATTGTTCCTGAGGTCACGGTATATGTGCAGAAATACAACCCTTGTGGGGCAGAGGGCTGGAGTGAGGAAGGGGACAAATTCAACCCCTCTCCTTGGAGGAACTGCTCTTGTGGCAGCAGAAGAATTTCACCCCCTTGTCTTTCCTCCTTTCACCCACCAAACCCACACAGCCATTCTTGTGCCCAGGTCCCTGGGAACGATCTATCTGGGCAGTCTGAAGGGGCAGGAGGAGGAAGAAGAGGAGGAGAAAGAGTAAGAAGAGGAAGAGTTGGTTTTTATATGCCCGTTTTCTCCACCTTTTTTTAAAAGGAGACTCAAACCAGCTTACAATCTCCTTCCCTTCCTCTCCCCACAACAGACACCTTGTGAAGTAGGTGGGGCTGAGAGAGCTCTAAGAGAACTGTGACTGGCCCAAGGTCACCCAGCTGGCTTCATGTGGAGAAGTGGGGAAACTAACCCGGTTCTTCAGGTTAGAATCCGCCACTCATGTGGAGGAGTGGGGAATTGAACCCAGTTCTCCCAATTAGAGTCCGCCACTCTTAACCATGACACCACACTGGTCTGACTCAGGAGCAAAGGGAGGAAAAGAGATGGCTGTGAAACCATAAGGCCTAGAGAGAAGCAGGGGTAGGAGGGGCGCTTGCCCCTCACACGGAGCTTTTAAGGGATGCTTGGCCCTCACAAAGAGGTAGAGACAAGACCCCAAGCCCCATTCCTGTCTAACGCCAATACTAGTTCAGCCTGTGCCAAACCGATTCCCAGCTCCAGGGGTGGGGATTCTGACACACAATTGCTGCCCGGGCCCTTCAACCCTCACAGCCTCCCACAATCCCCTTCGGCATCTGCCGCCGAGCAAGCGTAGAGGCCACAAAGGGTCAACAGAGAGCCCCCGCTCACCTTGAGGAAAGTGAAGGCTGTCCACTTCAGCTCTCCTGTCCCTTCGGGAGACTCGATCAATCCCACAAAGCAGGCTTTCCAGATTTCCAGGATGAAAAGAGGCGATGGTATCCTCTAACAGGGAAAAAAGAGGGCACAGAAACAAGGCCTCGGGATCTCAAAGGTAGGGTGGTCCGGCCTCGATGGCAGGCCAGGTAAAACCTGTTTGCCACACAGACATGGGTTTTTCTAGGAAGGCCCTGTCTAAAAGCCCTGTCTCTTCATCAGCTATACAACTTTCATTTAAAAAACAACAACACAGCCTCCCTCTCTCTTGAGATGTTTCTCACCCTTACTCAATTCATCCCTGCAAAAGAGAGCTAGAAAAAGAAGAGTTGGTTTTTATATGCCAATTTTCTCTACCTTTTAAGGAGAATCAAACCAGCTTACAATCTCCTTCCCTTCCTCTCCCCACAACAGACACCTGGCGGACGGAAGCACAAAATGGCTGCTGGAAGAGGCGCAGCCAACCACAAAATGGCTGCCGGAAGAGGTGCAGCCAACCACAAGCTAGTTTGATATTCCATCCTAATGACTGTATCAATTTACACTGTGTAATCCATCTTGAGTCTTAGGTCATTTAGGCATGGTCGCTTTAACCTCCTTTATTCCCCCTTTCAGCCAGGATCAAAGTAACCCGGGTGGGGGGAAACTGTTTGCTTTGGCTGGAATGATCAGGGAAGAAACTGTGTGCTAATGGAGGCATGAATACAGAAAAGCAGTCTCCAAAGTTCAAATCAAGTCCCACCCCTTTAAATGCTGCTCTGTAATTGGCTGACTTTGCAGTACTCACCCTGAGAGAAGATTTCCTTCCCCCCAGACCCAACTGCAGCATAAAAAAGCATTTTAAGAACAAAAAACGGAGCAAGCTGAAAGAAGGGAGGGAGAAATCCAAGCCTCGTTTTGAAAAAGCCTTTCTTTTGCTCAGAAAGAGCTCAGAGGTAGCAGGAAGACTTGAATCCCTGCCTCTTTACACACTGCTTCGTGATTGGCTGTGAGAGAAGACAATCTTCTGTGCGTCCCCTGTTTGGCTATCTGCATACTGCCTTGAAGAGGGATTTGGAAAAGGGTGGGGCGAAGCTCAACCAGAGAACAGAGTACGCATGCTCTGTGACTCCGGAATGAGCCAGGATGAACGGTTTAATTCGGGCCAGAAGAAAAATGGGATAAGCCGGGTTCATTTTGTGTTGAAACAGCATTGAGCTTCCAAGGAATAGCGTGCATACTGAAAAAATTGATCCTGGCTGAAACGGGGAATAAAGGAGGGTAAAGCGACCGTGCGTAAATGACCTCAGTGAGAAAGGCAGACTATAAATAAGGTGAGTAAATAAAAATAAAGGGAGCCACAGCATCATTTTGTCTGGTCCAGCCATACCTGCATTCTTTTCACCATCATAAGCTGCTCCACCAGGGGCTGAGGCTCCCCTGTTAAGTTCATTGTCCCCTCTAACAGGACCACGGCATGGACAGTGGGGAAGCCCGTTTTGTTCAGCTGCTCCGAATGCACTGAAAGCATGGTGGGGATACTGGGCAGAAAGTTAGGGGCAGGGAGGAAGAGAAGATAATAAGTGTCTGGTGTTATTGGCTTCTGGTGGGAGAACTCTGTATTCCTCACGTCACAATTGCTCTTCACTCACCTCTTGACAAGGCCAATGCACTCCTCCGCCTGGTTCTGTAACACGTTGTTGCCAATGTGCCCTAAACTGTCTCCCAGTTTGGCCAGGGACTGCTCAACGGCACCCCAGGAAGCTAGCAAGGAAAGGCAGAGATTTAAGTTCCAGGTAACTGCTTCATTTGAACCAAGGCTGACCCTAGACAAAGAGCATAAATGAATACATGAAGCTGCCTTCTACTGAATCAGACCCCTGGTCCATCCAAGTCAGTATTGTCTACTCTGACCGGCATCGGCTCTCCAGGGTCTCAGGCAGGGGTCTTTCGCATCACCTACTTCCCTGGTTTCTTTAACTGAAGATGCTGGGGATTGAACCTGGGACTCTTCTGCATGCCAAGCAGATGCTCTACCACTGAGCCATGGCCCTTCCCAATCAGTTTCTTGCATCTACAATGAAAGGATCAGGTGATGGGAAAGAGGGTTACCTGAGACTCACAGCTAGTCCAAGTAGACAGTGCTCAGTTTGGTAGACTAATGGTTTTTTTTAGAAAACATATTGCCTTTGTCTTCATTTTTATCCTATGTGAACCATACACAGAAGAAGAGCTGAAGAAGAACACATGAAGCTGCCTTATATTGAATTAGACCCTTGGTCCATCAAAGTCAGTACTGTCTACTCAGACTGGCAGCAGCTCTCCAGGGTCTCAGGAGATTCAGGCTCTCCAGGGTCTCACAGATTTAGTATAAAGCAGTAGGCCTTTCACACCACCTACTTGCCTAGACCCTTTAACTGGAGATGCTGGGAATTGAACCTGGGACCTTCTGCATGCCAAGCAGATGCTCTACCACTGAGCCACAGCCCCTCCCCAATTCCCCATTCCTCCACTGAGCCACAGCCCCTCTCATCAACACAAGCCAGTGAGCGCCAGTGTGGTGAAGTGGTAAGAGTGTTAGGCTAGGATCTGGGGGACTCCTTCCCCACCACAGAAGCTTGCTGGGTGACCTCGGGCCAGTTGTATGCTCTCAGCCTAACCTACCTCACAGAGCTGGCATGAGGATAAAGGGGAGGAGAGGAGAACAATGTATGCCACTTTAGGACCCCTTTGGGGAGAAAGACAGAGTCTACTTTAAGTAAAAAAAATTTTTTCCTGCATTTAGGTAGGAAAAATCAAATGCATAATTATAGGATGGGGGAGACTTGTCTGAGCTGTAGTGTGTGTGAAAAGGATCTTGGGGTCTTAGTAGACCAAACACTGAACATGAGTCAGCAGTGTGATGCTGTAACTAAAAAGGCAAACGCAGTCTTGGGCTGCATCAACAGAAGTATACTGTCCAGATCACGCAAAGTGATGGTATCGCTTTACTCTGCTCTGGTTAGACCTCAACTAGACTACTGTGTTCAGTTTTGGGCACCACAATTTAAGAAAGATGTAGACAAGCTGGAACGTGTCCAGAGAAGGGCAACAAAGATGGTGAGGGGTCTGGAGACCAAGTCCTATGAGGAAAGGTTGAAGGAGCTGGGTATGTTTAGCCTGAAGAGGAGAAGACTGAGAGGGGATATGATAACCATGTTCAAGTACTTGAAGGGCTGTCATATAGAGGAGGGCGCCGAGTTGTTTTCTGTTGCTCAGGACCAGAACCAACGGGTTGAAATTAAATCAAAAGAGTTTCCGTCTAGACATTAGGAAGAATTTTCTAACAGTTAGAGCGGTTCCTCAGTGGAACAGGCTTCCTCGGGAGATGGTAAGCTCTCCTTCCCTGGAGGTTTTTAAGAAGAGGTTAGATGGCCATCTGTCAGCAATGCTGATTCTGTGACCTTAGGCAGATGATGAGAGGAAGGGCATCTTGGCCATCTTCTGGTCACTAGGGGTGTGGAGGGGGGAGGTAGTTGTGAATTTCCTGCATTGTGCAGGGGGTTAGACTTGATGGCCCTGGTGGTCCCTTCCAACTCTATGATTCTATGAAATAAATACATAAGCCCTGCTAACAGGGCCCCTCGCAAGCCAAAGCAAGACGAGTGGCAGCTGGGAACAGGGCCTTCTCAGTGTTGGCTCCTGGTTTGCGGAATGTCCCTCCCCTTCAAACGCTGCCTGGTGCCTAGCTTACTGGCTTTTAGGCACCAGGTGGAAACATCTCTCTTCACCCAGGTTTTCAGCTCACTTTTCACCCACATTTGACACATGAACATCCTCTCCAGGGCCTACTTTGCTGATAGATTTTTTTTCTATACTTCTGATTTTATGGGGGAGGATGGGAATTCTGTTAATTGTTTACAATGAATTTACTGTGGCTAGCTGCCTCCACCAAGATTTGTTTTTTGAGAGACAGGAAAAGGAGGAGGAGAAGGAGAAGAATAGTTTTTATATGTTGACTTTCTCTACCATTTAAGGAAAAATCAAACTGGCTTACAATCTCCTTCCCTTCCCCTCCCCACAACAGACACCCTGTGAAGTAGGTGGGGCTGAGAGAGCTCGAACAGAGCTGTGACTAGCCCAAGTTCACCCAGCTGGCTTCATGTGAGGAGTGGGGAAACCAGCCCGGTTCCCCAGATTAGCCTCCGTCGCTCCAAACCACCGCTCTTAACCACTACACCACACTGGCTTGATAAAAATATTCTAACTAAATAAATAGAACAGGTAGCCAAAAACGTAGCAATGTACGTTTATTAGAATGTTTTTCTTCCTGCCACTCTTTCGTGCCATTCGCCTTCAGCTTTTCGTAGCACACACAGATGCACATACTAAAATCTAGAAAATAGTTTTTGAGGATCAGTAGAATGAACCCTAGGAGGGGGGAAAGGATGAGTGACCCACAGTCGATTATTGTTTGGGCTCACCAACAGCACTTGGCCAGATGTGAAGCCAGGAGAGACACGGTCCTGCCCCCAACAGCATCCACACCTGCCTGGAGCAAAAACAGGGCTTGGCTCGTTATCTGAAGAGGTTCCTAAAGCAGCTGCTTTATTCCCGTTCACACTGCTGACCCCGCTAGCGCAGGACTGCAAACGCTCGGCATGACTCCTCCAAGACACCTTTCCCCAGTCCTGCGACAAGAGATCCTCCCAAGAGAAGAAGCTAGGAGATTAATCCAGGGATTTTTAGGATGGGGGGGGAACAGCTAAGAGGGGACATGATAGAGGTTTATAAAATTATGTATGGGCTGGAGAAAGCAGATCGAGAAAGCTTTTCCTTTCGCATAATTCTAGCACTCAGGCATACCCAATGAAGTTGGCAAGCAATAGAGTCAGGAAAGGGGGAAAAAAGGAAATACTTCTTTACTCAATGTGTAATTAAAGCATGGAACGGAACCTCCATGCTCAGAGTAAACCTCTAAAATCCAGTTCAAGAAGGCAACATCAGGGGAAGTCCTTGGTGTAGTGGGGTTAAGAGTGCGGACTCTAATCTGGAGAACTGGATTGGTTTCCCCACTCCTACACATTAAGCCAGCTGGGTGACTTTGGGCTAGTCACAGTTCACTTTGAACTCTCTCAATCATGGCTCAGTGGTAGAGCATCTGCTTGGCATGCAGAAGGTCCCAGGTTCAATCCCCGGCATCTCCAGTTAAAGGGACTAGGCAAGCAGATGATGTGAAAGACTCTGCCTGAGACCCTGGAGAGCCACTGCCGGTCTGAGCAAACAATGCTGGCTTTGATGGACCCAGGGTCTGATTCAGTATAAGGCAGCTTCGTGTGTACCTCACAAGGTGTCCATTGTGGGGACGGGAAGGGGGTTGCGAGCTGGTTTGATTCTCCTTAAAAGGTAGAGAAAGTCGGCATATAAAAACCAACTCTTCTTCTTCATGTCCTGTTTGTTTGTTCCTCCAGGGCAACTGGTTGGCCAATGTGCGAAACACGACGCTGGACCAGATGGACCACTGGTCTGTTTCAGCAGGGCTCTTATGTTCTGATTAAATGTAAAGGTAGTCCCCCTGCAGAAGCACCGGGTCATTGCCAATCCATGGGGTGATGTCACATCACGATGTTTACCAGGCAGACTATGTTTTTACAGGGTGGTTTGCCATCGCCTTCCCCAGTCGTCTACGCTTTGCCCCCAGCAAGCTGGGTACTCGTTTTACCGACCTCGGAAGGATGGAAGGCTGAGTCAACCTTGAGCCGGCTACCTGAAACCCACTTCCGTTGGGATCAAACTCAGGTTGTGAGCAGAGCTTGGACTGCAGTACTGCAGCTTACCACTCTGCGTCATGGGGCTCCTTTGGTGCTAGCATTACAATCCACGGGGCTCTTATGTTCTTATTTATCTGTGTGCAAAGCACACACGCTAAATCCGGTGGCACAGCCCTCCTCAAATATGTACCTTTTTGTCACCACTCACAATGCACTAATTTATAGGCAGGATCACGCCTAAAGCTTTACTTACATTTAGGATTACTCTTTCTGCTGCAAGTCACTATGGAACTTTATGAAAAGCAGCAAAGAAACCGCATGAGAATAAATAAAGCATGAAGTACATCTGTCTTTTTTCCTTAAAATGTTTTTTTTTTTTTTAAAGGAATAAGAATATTTGCAACTATGAGTTATTTGGAGAGAGAATTTGGAGAGAGTAGGCTTGCCTTCTGGGGGAGAGGACACTAGAATCAAGGCCACGGGAAACCCAGACAACAGAGAAAGCTGTGGCCAGAACTGTCCTCCTGGAATAATTCCCAGTCATGACAGGTCCTAGGAGCCCGGTGGCACAGTAAGCGTACCTATTCTCTCTAGGATCAGAGGAGCATGCCTACTATATTAGGTGTTGTGAAACACAGCCGGGATAATGCTGCTGGCAGTAGTCTTGTTTGTGGGCTTCCTAGAGGCACCTGGTTGGCTACTGTGTGACTGCTGGACTTGGTGGATCTTGGTCTGATCCAGCATGGCTTTTCTTATGTTCTTAAGCTGCAGTACTGCAGTCAAAAGATCTGCTCACGGCCTGAGTTTGATCCTGACGGAAGTCGGTTTCAGGTAGCCAGCTCAAGGTTGACTCAGCCTTCCATCCTTCCGAGGTCGGTAAAATGAGTACCCAGCTTGCTGGGGGTAAAGGGAAGAGGACTGGGGAAGGCCCTGGCCAACCACCCTGTAAACATAGTCTGCCTAAGGAGGGATGAACTCTAATCTAGAGAACTGGGTTTGATTCCCCACTCCTCCATATGAGCAGCGGATGCTAATCTGGTGAACAGGGTTGGTTTCCCCACTCCTACACATGAAGCCAGCTGGGTGACTTTGGGCTAGTCACAGCTCTTACAGCTCTCTCAGCCCCACATACCTCACAGGGTGTCTGTTGTGGGGAGGGGAAGGGAAGGAGTTTGTAAGCCAGTTTGATTCTTCCTTAAGTGGTAGAGAAAGTCGGCATATAAAAACCAACTCTTTGTCTTCTTCTTCTAGTATATGTCATGATGTGACGTCACCCCACGGGTCAGTAATGACCCGGTGCTTGCGCAGGGGACTACCCTTACCTTCTTTACCATGACAGGCGAGTTGTGAGCTCCGGGTTGAAACCAAGACCTGCAGCTCCCAATTTCTCACTCTCCCACATGCATGCACTCTCTCCGTCATGCGCATGCACTGGCCACATACTTGTTTCTTCCAGTTTGGCGATGTGAATCAGAGCCCGGTTCTTGGTGCTGCCCAGGATTTTTGCCAGCCGCTGCAAGCACATCTCAAGCTGGCTTTCGGCCGCTCCCTGCTCCAGCGGCTCCTTCATCTTCTCCGCGTAGAAGGCGGCGCAGCGCAGCATCCAGCTGAGGGAGCTCATCAGAGCGCGGCACAGGCCGATGCACTCCTCGGCCTTGCCGCGGCAGCTGTGGAAAGAGAAGGAGACATCTCCAATCACAAGACACCCTTCCTTCACTCAATGGCTCAACGGCATGGGTCCACCAGAAGGCTTCTATGCATGTTGGGGACCTTGCGCAAGCGGAAGCATTGGGGGGGGGAAGCGTCACTGGGAGTGTTGGGGGGGGTGCAGAGGTTTTGGGGTCTCACCTAGGTTGCCTGAGCAAAGAACCAGCCCCACTGACCAAACAAAGCATTGCTGTGCCACTGTCCCGCATGCTGCCAGGCATTGTCTACCCCTGCGCTATGGTGTTAGGTCCAGAGAAGACTCCATGGGCAAGAAGCCCTCCCTTCCACCCATCCTACAGAGGCGAGGAAGGATCTTCACCCTCCCTTCTCGCGGTACGGTTTCAGAGCAACCCGAAGAAGGGATCAGCCCACAAGAGATTTCTCTTGCCCACCAAAGGACTCTAAAAACTACAAGTGGAAGAAAATCAAGCATCTGTGACTTGTGTCCTGCAGTACGACTTAGGTATACTGGAGCATTCACAGTCACAGAGAGCCAGTGTGGTGTAGTGGTTAAGAGCGGTGCTGTGGAGAAGTGGACTCTAATCTGGAGATCCGGGTTGGTTTCCCCACTCCCACACATGAAGCCAGCTGGGTGACCTTGGGCTAGTCACAGTTCTCTCTGAACTCTCTCCGCCCCACCTACCTCACCGGGTGTCTGTTGTGGGGAGGGGAAGGGAAGGTGATTGTAAGCCGGTTTGATTCTTCCTTAAGTGGTAGAGAAAGTCAGCATATAAAAACGAACTCTTCTTCTACTTCTCTTCGTTTATATAAATTTTAAAAGGAAAGGAGGGGAAAGAAACAAGCGACCCAGCCTGTGATTAAAACGGCCCGGCTCCAAAAAATGATCAAGGATTGAGAAAGAGACCCTTTCGATAGGACGAGCGCTACCGTGGCCGGCACAAATAATCCCAGACCTGAAGGGTTTTGATCAAATTAAAAACCAGAAGATCGAATTAACCGGGGAGGGGATTAAGCCGAGGGCTTCGTATCTGGCCGAGAACAGCTGTTTATCAGCATTCTGGTGACAGGTTAATATTCATTGTTTCTATTTTTCTTCCAGGAAGGAAGAGAGCGTTCCTTTCTCTCCCTCCCTCTCGGTCTCCGCCAACATACTCACCTGTCAGCTCTAGCTTAAATGCTTTTAAGAACACACAGGTTGTTGCTGTTTTTTTGGCTTGTTTGGTTTTCAGAAAGGTGAGGTCCATGATCCATTCGGTCCATTCAAAACCGAAACGGCAAAGCCAGAGACAAACGTTATGTGCCAGGGTGTGTGTCTCTCAAGAAGCCGTGTGGCGTCTTGGCGAGGCCCTGGATAATTAGGATCTGCTCATTTTGTACATGAAACAAAAGAAGCAGGTTTCTAGCTCTCATGGTTGTGAAGGCAACGACAGAGGAATTACGATCGCTGCACATAACCCAGGATCACGCAGTTTACTCGGTTGGTTATTTGGCTCTTTTGACTACAGACACGGTGTGGGGGCGGGGTTGGAGCCTGTATTCATTTTGTCTCTATTGCTAAAGTAATTGACAAACAGAACAGAAACAAAGCCAATTATCACAGGCAGGGAAGCAGCCTTTCTAGGGTTTCCTGTTGCCTGACTAACCAATTCAAGTTACTGGTTCAGAGTTAGAAAAACCGTAGTCCTCCATACTAGAAATTCATCACAATTTCAAGGAATGATCAAGACCAATCAAGAGTTCTGACCACCAAGTTGGTCAGATCCATCCCCACAGTTGACAGTCAGAACTCTTGACTGGTCTTGACCATTCCTTGAGATTGTGATGGGTTTCTGGTGTGGAGGACTACGGTTTTTCTAACTCTGAACCGGTAACTTCAATTGGTTAGTCAGGCAACAGGAAGCCCTAGAAAACTGCTTCCCTGCCTATGATAATTGGCTTTGTTTCTGTTCTGTTTGTCAGTTGGAGAAAAAAGTGTTGGAGAAAAGGGGAAGTGAGACCAATCAGAGTTCTGACCATCAGCCATGGGTTGGATTCGACCAACTTTAGTGTTGGAGAAAAGGGGAAGCAAGACCAATCAGAGGTCTGACAGTTAGCCATGGGGTTGGATCTGACTGACTTTAGTGCTGAAGAAAAGGAGAAGCAGGGGTACCCTTGACCACCCAAAAGACTATGCGGGGGATCAAGGGACCTTCATAGACAAAAGCCACGTGGGATGAAGTCTGCAATAAAGAGAATAGAGCCCAGAAAGCTGGCTCCATCCAGCCCGTGGCTCAAGGGGTAATTTCAGTCTTATCTGGCCCACTTGTTATATTTTTTTCCCTTTAGCAGAATTCCGGTGGTCAAAGAGGTTTGAAATGCATGAAGCGAAAGCGGATAATCAGTTTCCCTTCACAGCGGAAGTGGGCCTAATATGTGTTAACGGATTCTGAAGGCATACTCTCGTTTACAAGGATACAAGTCGTACCATCTTGCAAGACTGGGCTAAGGACCACTTAATTGAGCATTATTTACAAGAAACCTAGCAACCGGCCGGCACGAAAGAGTCCACTGTTTGCCCAGGATGTACCTTCCTCTGCCCACTCTGGCTTGAATTATGCTATGCACACACATAAATGTAAGGTTTTACCCATTTCCTACCTTAACCGGTCACAGAACATATCCATGATTTCCAGCAAGGACTGGACACAGAGGTTTCGAGAGAAGTCATCAAACTGAACATGGAAACACCAAAAGACAAAGAAAGAAAACAGCTGGTCTGAACAAGGTATCCAAAAACCAACATCAACACAACATGCAAAGGACACTTATACTTCACATATTTCTAACACTGCACATATATCCAATGCAATTAGCTCTGGCAGCTCTGGGTTGGGAAATACCTGGAGATTGGGGGGGGGGGGGAGCCTGAGGACGTTGGGGTTTGGAGAGGGGAGGGACTTCAATGCCATAGAGTCCAATTGCCGAAGTGGCTATTTTCTCCAGGTGAACTGATCTCTGTCGCCTGGAGATCAGTTGGGGTATAAGCATTTTAATTAATAAATAAACTTTGCTCAGTGATGTGGCAGAATAGAGGTAGGATCTACCCCACAGTGCAGGCAGCTATAACGATTTCCAGAGCACAATTCTGCGCAGAGTTACTCAACAGCCTGTCGTAACTGCACAGGACTGTACCATAAACCTCTTCACTGTGTTTAGAAGACTGATCACTCCTTCGGATAACTTCTTCCCTCTCCTCCCCACCCTTCTCCTTGTCACTACTACGCTGAAGGTAAAACCAGGGTTAACTGGCATTTTAACCAGAGCTGGCAAACCAGCTCCAAACCTTGGTTGAAAGCCATCCATGGTTGGTGTTCACCTTGGAGCAAACACAGCTAATGAAGAAGAATGGCCTATTTCTAGAATATAAGGGGAGGGAAAGCTATTCTTAAGAGTGAAACTGGGACGAAATCAGCATGCAACGAATGTTCCGAGAAGCTCCCAGACTATGGTTGAGCTGAAATTTTAACTGTGAGTGCATGCCGCTGCCTTAAGCTAAGCCAGACCCTTGGTCTGTCAAGGTCAGCACTCACCACCTTGACTGGCAGTGGCTCTCCAGGATATTTCACGTCACCCGCCACCTGAGAACTGGAGATGCCCGGGGCTGAACTCAGGACATCCTGCATGCAAAGCTGATGCTCTACCACTGAGAAGCAGCCCCCTCACTTGTCTAAGCTAAATATGGCAAATAGTGGCTGCCGGTTTCCGTGTGACATTCAGCATTGCCTCTTCCTTGCGGGTTAAGCTACAAACCCATCTAACCCTGTAGGTTAGATTTAAATTTTATAATCACCAGCCAGCCAAGTCTAACAGCTAATAAGAACATAAGAAAGGCCATGCTGGATCAGACCAAGGCCCATCCAGTCCAGCAGTCTGTTTACACAGTGGCCAACTAGGAGCCTTCTAGGAAGCCCACAAACAAGACGACTGCAGCATCATTATTTTGCCTGTGTTCCACAGCACCTAATATCATAGGCATGCTCCTATGATCCTGGAGAGAATAGGTATGCATTATGACTGATATCCATTTTAACTAGTAGCCATGAACAGCCCTCTCCTCCATGAACATGCCCACTCCCCTCTTAAAGCCTTCCAAGTTGACCCCCACCCCCCTGCTTGCAATTTCTTTGATCGCTGGCAAAGAAAACTCTGACGAGGAAAACAATCAGCTCTGCATTCTTGGCTGTGCCTTTTGCTGGACCAAAGCCTGCCAGTCTCCCTGAGGCCTATAACTCAGGAAGATTCAATAAGCTACAATGAAGAGGATGCTTTTACATATGAAATCTGAAGTTCAAGACCTAGAACAGGGGTGTCGAGCTCATTTGTTACGAGGGCTAGATATGACGTAAATGTTACTTGGTAGGGCTGGGCCATGCCTTGCCAGCTCACATTGGGAAGAAGAATAATTGGTTTTTATACACCACTTTGCTCTACCTTTTAAGGAGTCTCAAAGCAGTTTACAATCCCCTTCCCTTCCTCTCCCCACAACAGACACATTGTGAGGTAGATGAGGCTGAGAGAGTTCTGACAGAACTCTGACTAACCCAAAGTGGAGTTACACCCATGTGTAGAAGTGGGGAAACCAACCCGGTTCACCAGATTAGAGTCTGCTGCTCATTTGGAGGAGTGGGGAATCAAACGCAGCTCTCCAGATTAGTCTGCCGTTCTTAAGAATGGACTCTGATCTGGAGAACCAGGTTTGATTCCCCACTCCTCAACATGAGCAGCACATGCTAATCCGGTGAACTGGATTTGTTTCCCCACTCGTCCACATGAAGCCAGCTGGGTGACCTTGGGCTAGTCACACTCTCTCAGCCCCACCTACTTCACAGGGTGTCTGTTATGGGGAGAGGAAGGGAAGGTGATTGTAGGCCGATTTGATTCTTCCTTAAATGTAAGAGAAAGTCAGAATGAAAACCAACTCTTCTTCTTCTTCTACACCACTGGCTCTAGGGGGCATGGCTGCCTTGGCTAGCTCACTGGCTGGATAAGAGCTTCTAGGGGCTGGATCTGGCCCATGGGCCATATGTTTGACACCCCTAACCTAGTATCTTCAGGTAAGGGATCTCAGTCTGGGGACCCTGGGAACTGCCCTTTCAAAGCAGTGGTCTAGAGAGAGCCTTTCCCAATCCAGAAAAAACAAAAGAATCTTGTATTTTCACCTTTTCTTTTAAATTTGAAACCAATCCCACAAACTGGGTACGTTTCCGTTTTTAGCTTTTAAATTTGATTTTTGAGCGAATTAGAAAGTGCATGCTCATTCTTTTTCTGAAACATTGGGAAATAAGTGAAAACACACCATGGAAACCAATAACTTGGTAAGTGGGGTTGCCAGGTCCCCCCCTGACCACAGACAGGGGCTGTGGGGGCAGGGTTGCCAGATTCAGGTTGAGAAACTCTTGGAGATTTAGGGATGGAGCCTGGGGAGGACAGGGACCTCAGTGGGGTACAATGCCACAGAGGTCCACCCTCCAAAGCATCCATTTTCTCCAGGGGAATGGATCTCTGTAGTCTGGAGAGGAGCTGTAATTCTGGGGGATCCCCAGGTCCCACCTAGAGGTTGGCATCCCTATTGGTAAGATCAGGCAGACATGAATTGGGAGAACACCCCATCTTCTCACAAACCTTCAGTTTCTTCTGCAGCAAAAAACTTGTACAGTCAACAAGAAAAAAAATTAAATAGGTTGGATTCTCCCAGCTTTTCATCTTAGCTTTGCATGATTCCCCTCTGTACCACAGCCCTGTCCAGTGTGGCTTTTGTCCATGTGGGTCTGTGATCCCAGCGTGGTGCAGTGGTTAAGAGTGATGGTTCTGAGTGGTGGACTCTAATCTGGAGAACCGGGTTTGATTCCCCACTCCTCCACATGAGCAGCAGCCACTAATCTGGTGAACCGGGTTGGTTTTCCTACTCCTACATATGCAGTCAGCTGGGTGACCTTGGGCTAGTCACAGCTCTCTCAGCCTCACCTACCTCACAGAGTGTCTGTTGTGAGGAGGGGAAGGGAAGGTGATTGTATGCCGGTTTAATTCTTCCTTAAGCAGTAGAGAAAGTTGGCATATAAAAACCAACTCTTCTTCTTCTATAGCCTATTGTTGGTGGCCAAGACAAGCCATTTTTAACTCTTACACACACAGAAAAGCTGGTAGGATCCACACACACCTGTCTACCTTGTGCATAGCCACGAGAACTCTCTCTCTGTGTTAAGTGCCATCGAGTCACTTCTATTTATGGCAACCCTACGAATTAATGTCCTCCTAGATGTTCTATCGTTAATAGCCTTGCTCAGGTCTTGCAAATTGAGGGCCGTGGCTTCCTTGTTAAGAGTCAATCCATCTCATGCTGGGTCTTCCTCTTTTCCTGCTGCTCTTGACTTTTCCTAGCATTATTGTCTTTTCCAGTGACATTTGTCTTTTCATAATGTAGCCAAAGTACAATAGCCTCAGTTTATTCATTTTACGAGAGCTAGAAACTTAGTACTGTTTCAACAACACTTGAGATTCTGCCAAGTTCATATAAGAAGAGTTGGTTTTTATACTCCACTTTTCTCTACCTTTAAGGAGTCTCTGAACAGCTTACAATCACCTTCCCTTCCCCTCCCCACAACAGACACCTTGTGAGGCAGGTGGGGCTGAGAGAGTTCGGACAGAACTGTGACTAACCTAAGGTCACCCAGCAGGCTGCATGTGGAGGAGTGGGGAATCAGTTTAGAGTCTGCCACTCATGTGGAGGGATGGGGAATCGAACCCGATTCTCCAGATTAGAATCCATGGCTCTTAACCACTATGCCATTCTGGCTCTCTGCTAGGTTCTCCATCAGAAGCAAGAGACTATGTTCTGCAGTGGACCATCTTGGTTCCTCCTGGCTTGGGATACCACAGGGAGGGTGGCAGCAGGGCGATCAAGATTTCGGGAAGGAAGAGAGAGAAATGTTAAAGGCTACCTTGCTAATGGCCATCAGAACACTGGCATACGACACCATCTGGAAACAAAAACAAAACATAAGAAAGTTTCAAGCAAAGCTAACATTTAAACGGGGGGGGGGGGGGAACGGCATGCACAAACACACAAACCCTGCCGTTTCAGCCGCCAAGGGGGGGACAAGGTCACTTAATAGCAACGGCAGCTTGTTGGTCGGGCGATGGTCTGGCACAAATTTAAACAGACATTTTTAGGTGAGGGCATATTTGCTTCGCATCAGCTTTGCAGCAAGCAACTGCAAAAGGGGGGGGGGAGGATGGCTTTAAAAGAACGCAACCGAAAAGGCTTCTTTCCACGGCAAGAATCTCGCACTAACAAGGCCCGGCTCTGCTCACAGTGCTGGAAGAGGAAGGGGGAGAAAAGCCGCCCGTCCTCCTCACTCGGGAAAAACGTCAGAACCAAAAATTCAACATCATCTGCTTGGCAGAAAATGAACAAGAAACCTAAGATTCTCTTTCATAGCCACAGATGCTTAGCAGTTTTACTGCTGAGGAACAACAGAGCTTGGGAGCCATCTAAGCAGGTCTACTCAGAAGTAAGTCCAACTTTATTCGATGGGACCGCAGTCTCTGAATCGTAATGAACCTACACCAAGGGTAACTAACAGCCCTTTGTAGAAATACTCCCCTTAATAAAATTAAAAGCACAATACCCCAAGCCGTGTGTCTGCCACATTTCTACAGACATGCAGAATATGGTATCACACACAGAATTTAGCTTCCTGAGAACCACAATTTTTACCTTAAAAAAAAGTTTCTAGCGCTTAGGGTTCCCATAATAAGCTTGAAAACATGTGGGTGATGCAGTGCATATTTTGGAAGCCAGAGAGATGGCTAAGGTTTCCAATTCGTTTACAGTTTCTTACCCTCCCCAGCGATTTAACAAACTGAAAACAAATTACGCAAAAAAGAGTAAAAACTGCCAATTAATGCAAAGTTTCAAAAAATACCCAGAAATTCACTCAACTGGAATAACTGATGCAAATCTGCCAAGCATTTCAGAGAATTAAGAACTTTGTAGGGAAGGCAGGAAAACTTTGGCGGAAGTTACTTAAATTCAGGCACTTGATTCAGTTATGGCTGCCAGTTCTGGGTTGGGAAATACCTGGAGATTTGGGGGTGGCGTCTGGGGACAGTGGGGTCTGGGGAGGCGAGGGACCTCAGCAGGGTACAATGCCATAGAGTCCACCTTCCAAAGCAGCCATTTTCTTCAGGGGAACTGATCTCTGTCACCTGGAGATCAACTGTAATAGCAGTCTGCAGGTCCCACCTGGAGGTTGGCAACGCTACTTGATTCTGTCATATTTTAAAGTCTTTGTGTGTGAGTGTGTGTGTGTGTGTGTTTGGGGAAAAAAAACCCTAATTGGAAGACATCACCCAATCCATTAGCAACTGCTAACACCGTCCAAAAACGAAGCAGCCTACAACGGGATTGTTACCTGTGAACTGATGGCATATTTCAAGTAAGACAGAATTAGTGGGTTTGGCGACGGGCCGATCATGGCTTGATCAAGAAGGGCTTCTGCAATTTAAAAAAAAAAGGAAAAGGGGAGAGGAATTCAGCCTGAGAAACATGCAGAGACTCTTGTGAAGAATTAAGACGAGCACAGGATTTGTAAAGGCGGTGCAGGAAATCTGGGACACTCCCAGGAACGGTTGAGGTCCTATAATTTTGGATTCTCCTCATCGTAAGAGAAGTAAATAACTCAAGATGGGGGGGGGGATTGAAGAGCTAGCTCATCATGGCATCGGGAATTCTGGGTAAGAAATGGACACCACGGCCCCCTCCCCATCAGCTGAATCTGCGGCAATCGATGCACATGACCTCTGCATGACCTCTGTCGCCTCTGATGGAACAGGACGTGCACACATGTTCTGCTTGACATCCTCTTTGCTAGCCGGCAGTGCGCGCGCTCACCCCTTCCTCCCGCTCAGGGGAGAGGAGAACCGGAGCGGAGAAGACTCTTGAAAACCAGCGCACAGATCTCCCCGACGGAGTGCGTGCCAACGGCTGGCATGCGCTTCCCGGTGGCAGCCTGCCACGCCACCGGATTTGGCAAGGGCAGCGCATACCCTTCCTGTGCAGCCAGCCTTTTAATTGACCGTTGGAAAAGCTACAGATGAGTGCAGGGGAATTCTCCGAGACAGCCTCCCGTTTCGCGGCAGTCATCTGAATTATGTCTCCCTCTCTCGTGTACACATACCCCTCTTTATATACCAGGCAAAAAAGGACGAAAGAAACCTCCATAACCCCTTGTTCCAAAGGCAGATTGTGAACCCTCTCGTTATTTATAAAATACTTAAGAAAAATTTTTTTTGCAGTTGTATTTATCATAACCCCCCAAAGTTATATACAAAAGCGACTGTGGGAGTTCTATAAATAAACACAACCACCTACTACCACCAACCATCTAAAATATTACACACCTTCACAGTTTCCTCGGGGGGGGGCTAAGTAACCATTTAGCAGGGTCGCCCTTACCAACAACAATTAGGTCTAATGATAAAAATCAAACAAAAAATACAATAGCTGCTATTCCGGTTACTTGTAGACACTAGTTTTCTATATATACCTTATATCCACTGTACTCCGGCATAACTCATTTTATTCATATCTATTGCTACAGATTGCGATATTGATGTTTTATCATTTGCCAAATTCTGGAATACCTTGTACGATTTGTTATGCCAATAAAGGTTTTTGAATTTGAATTAGGTTCTCTCTTCCAGGTACCCGCCATTAAGCCCCTTCCTGCAGCAGGTGGGGGCCGCCCCCCCCCCACCTTAGCATCCAACAATCCCATCTCTCATTCCATTCCTTAGAGAGGTTTGCACATTATCTGCATCTTGGGGTTGCCCATAGCAACAGTGACCATCGCACACACTAACGTTGGCCAAGCAACCACCAGGCCCATCCATCAAGCCCAACTTTTCTCAGCGTCTCTGCTTGGGATCGCCATAGCAACCTCTGGACCTGCTCAAAGGACCACCCGCTGCTTACAGCTTCATCATCTGGGCTGCCCTCCCATCACCTATGGATGTTTATCGCGTAGTACATTTTTCTTCTGCCCTTCTTCCACGATGCTCAGGGCCAAGTAATCCATTTATTTATTTGGATCTCTGTACCCCAATGGGAACCAAAAGTAGCTTTCACCATCGTTCTTCCTTTCCTCCATTTTATCCTCACCACCACCCTATGAGGCGGGTTAGACTGAGGTCGTTTATGCATGGGTACTTTCACTCACGTTTGCCCCCCCCCCATCGGTTGTTCCTTGGAGTCATGCATGAGTTTTCCCTCCATTAGCGATGACCTTGCTGCCAGCCCTCACAAATCCTGGGACTTCCCATTCCTCTGTTAACCCAATTCTTCCATCTCCCCTGAGCTCAGCCTGGGTGAAATCCTCATGCATAAGGCAACGCGGGGGACACGCAAGCTTGGGGTCTCTCACAGCCAATTACAAAGCAGCATGTACAGAGGTGGGGATTCAAATGCTTCCTCGGAGCTCTTTCGGAGCAGAAGAAAGGCTTTTTAAAACCGAGGCTTGGATTTCTCTCTCCCCCTTTCAGATTGCTCCATTTCTTGTTCTTAAAATGCTTTTTTAGGCAGCAATTGGGTTTTTTCGGGGGGGGGGGAGGATTTTCTCTCACAGCCCTGGTTAGTATTTGGATGGGAGACCACCAAGGAATACCAGGGTTGCTGCGCAGAGGAAGGCACTGGCAAACCACCTCTGTTAGTCTCTTGCCATGAAAACCCCCAAAAAGGGGTTGCCATAAGTTGGCTGCGACTTGACGGCACTTTACACACACAAGCTCTACAAAGTAAGCCCATTACAAAGCAGCATTTAAGGGGGCGGGGACTTGATTTGAGCTTGGAGACTGCTGGTGCATAGATTCCCAACAGGAAAGTGTGGGTCCAGCAAGCAACGAACCTCAGGTAAAACTCCCAAGCGTAAACAGCCAGAGAGGGACCAGCTCAGGGTAGCCCAGTGAGCTTCCACGGAAGAATGGCGATCAGAACCAATGTCCTAACCACAACGCCATGCTGGCGTGTAAACGGGAGAATGCACCTGGTTCCGTCCTCCATTTTGTTCTCACAACAGCCTTGTGAGGTAGGTTAGGTTGAGAGTAACAGGTGCAAGATCACCCAGCAAGCTTCCGTGGCAGAGTAGGTACCTGGACCCAGGTCCCCCAGGTTCCAGCCCAACATTCTGACCACACTGGCTCTTCATACCCCCCATGTACTTTGAATGTTCTCCATCATTATCATCTACTACAGGGGTGTCGAAATCATTTGTTACGAGGGCCAGATATGACGTAAATGTCACTTGGTTGGACCGGGCCATGCAGCGCCAGCCCAGATTGGGACTGGGGGGGGGGGTGGCTGCCTCGTGGGCCAGATAAGAACTCTTAAGGGGTCGGATCTGGCCCACAGGCTGCATGTTTGACACCCCTGATCTACTCTATCAACCGACAGAATCACCCACCATTTTGAAGTTATCCTTGCCCTCTGCGGGGCCGATCATTTTGCAGTTATCCTTGCCCTCTGCGGGGCCGATCATTTCCAAAACCTACACAGATGTAAAGCTGCCACGTCTAAATAAAGAACAAAAATATTTCTCGGCTCAGCTGCGAAAGGAAAAGAACCCCTCTCCAACAGCCACGCAGGGATATTAATAATGATCTCTGTAGCTTATGTGCCATCAGTAATCTACATGGTATGCTACAATATTAAACAAAACAGACCCCTTCTTTAAAAGCTTATAGTCTTTAAGAAGAAGAAAAATGCAGAGGAAGCTTAAAATTCCACAGCTTGTACCATGCAATAAACGATACTGAAATTACCATAAACGATTCATTAAAAATATTATTATTTAGTAACATAGAAAAAAGAACACACCTAGCCGATTAGTAGGAAAGTCCAACCTGCAGGATTGTCTTAACACAAAATTTGCTTATGTACGCAGAACAAAAAAGGTTTCCACATTTCTGTCCAATAGAACAGTTAAAAATACATTGAAATCTACTTTTATATGTGTGTGTGTGTGTCTGTATGTATTGTTTTAAACTGCAACTGAAACAAACATGAAGGAGGGTTGATAACGGACTGCCAAAGGAAACAAAAGTTTTCACCTGCTGACAGATGACAATGACTGAGGAGGACAGATGAATCTCCTTGGGGAAGGAATTCCACAGTCAGGTGCCACAACAGAGAAGGCCCTTTCTCGGGTTGCCACCTGTCCTGCCGCAGTTGACAGGGCCCTCTAAGATGACCATACTGGTCAAATAAATTAATATGGGGGTAGGTGGTTCTCAAGGTATACAGGGTCCAAGCCATACAGGGCTTAAATTATTAATACCAGCACACTGAGCTGGGCCCGGGAGCCAACTGAAAGCCACATGTAATTTCTGGACACTCTTCAAGGTGCAGCCCCACACAGAATACATTGTAGTATTTATTTTTTTACCCAGGGAAGGTCACAGCTGGCTTAGCAGCCCAAACAGGTGGGAGACACTCCTAGCCACCACTGCCACCTGCTTCTCTAACAAATGCCTGGGTCCTGCAGCACCCCCAAGCTACACACCTGTTCCTTTAGGGGGGAACGCAACTTCAATCAGAACAGAAGACACCTCGATTGTTGGGTCAGTCCTTCTGGCCATTAGTAGCCCCTCCACCTTGGAGGATTAAACTTCAGTTTATCAGCCCTCCCAAAAATGCCTTCAGGCACCAGTTTAAGGTTTGCACAGCTTCCTTCAGATCCACTGGAAGCATGAGATAGATATCGCCTGCAAAGATTTCCAAAGATCACAATCCTTTCAGGAAACCTAGGGTCGAATCCCCACTCCGCCATAGAAGCTTGCTGGGTGACCTTGGGCCAGGCACACACTCTCAGCCTAACCTACCTCACAGTGTTGGGGGGGGGGGACCAAGGCAGGGTATAAAGTAAATAAATAATAAAGAAAGCACAAACAAGTTTCTAGCTGCTGTGGCAGGCATCTTCAGAGCAGTAACACTGAAGGACAGTGTCTCTCAGTGTCAAGTGTGTAGGAAGAGTAATATATAGTCAGAAAGGGGTTGGGTTTGAGCTGAATCATTGTCCTGCAAAAAGTAACAAAGGTAATGTGCTAACCATTGTCCTGTAAGTATCAAGATAACGTGCTGATGAGGGTGTGGTATGTTAATATGGAACCATTGTATCCTGAAGTGAAGTGTGAAATCCAAAGTAATCTGCATGGCTATTGTGGACTGTAGTCTTTGTTAGTCTGGAGGTTTTCAGGACAGGAAGCCAAGCCTTATTCATTCTTAAACTCTCTTCTTTTCTGTTAAAGTTGTGCTGATGTTTATGAATTTCAATGGCTTCTCTGGGCAATCTGACAAAATAGTTGGTAGAATTGTCCAGTCTTTCAGTGTCTTGGAATAAGACCCTGTGTCCTGTTTGTGTCAGTCCATGTTCAGCCACTGCTGATTTCTCAGGTTGGCCCAGTCTGCAGTATCTTTCATGTTCTTTTATCCTTGTTTGTATGCTGCGTTTTGTTGTCCCGATGTAAACTTGTCCACAGCGCCGCCGCCTCCTCCCACGCACACACGGGGAATTTGTTCATATTTTTTTCAAACTATAGTCCGGCCCCCAACAGTGTTTGAGGGACAGTGAACTGGCCCCCTGTTTAAAAAGTTTGAGGACCCCTGCTCTAGATGCACATTTTCCCCATCTGCATTCTCAAAACTCTGCAGGGAGGCTTATTGTTGAGTTTTGAGAATCTGGATGGGGAAAATGTGCATCTGAGTGGCAAATCCAAGGCAAAACCTCCCATTCATAAATGGCCAATAACCCCCCATGCAGAGTTTTGAGAATCTGGATGGGGAAAATGTGCATGTAGAGAGTACAAATACCAAAAAGAGAGTACAAATGAATCAAACATGGCTTCGCCCCCCGGGCCCCGACCTCCTCCTCCTCATGAACACACGAACACACACGAAGCTGCCTTATACTGAATCAGACCCTTGGTCCATCAAAGTCAGTCTTGTCTACTCAAGACAGGCAGCGGCTCTCCAGGGCCTCCGGCAGAGGGTCTTTCACATCACCTACTTGCCTGGTCCCTTTAACTGGAGATGCCGGGGATTGAACCTGGGACCTTCTGCATGCCAAGCAGATGCTCTACCGCTGAGCCACGGTCCCTCCCCAGTCATAACTATTATAAAAACAGAGACACTTAAGCGTTTGGAATGAACCCCTCGCCTTCCGATGACCGCTTCTCGCAGACTAAGATCCTGCGCCTGCGTACTCGGGAGTAAGCCTAATGGAGGCTCACTGACAAACTGAGGAGTCGCTCTGAGGGCGGAAAGGAGGCGCGCCCCTGCACCACAAGGGGCCCCGCCGAAGGCTCCAGAGGAGCCCGGATAAAGCAAACCAGGACAGGGAGAGGAAGGCCACCTCGGTTTCTGCAGCCCCACCCAGGAAAACCTTCGGGGGGGGGGCAACAGGCGGGCGGGCAAAGCCAGCTCTTCTTCGCCGCCCTCCCTCCTTTCCCCCTGGGGGCTCAGCGGCTCCCCTTCCCCGCACACGGCTCGACCGCACCGCCGCAGCACCCACCTCATCCTCCCCCGGCAAAAACACTTCGGCTGCCCAGAGCGGGGAGAACTTCTCCAGCACGTCGGCATCCCCGGCTTCTTTCCTCCTCCTCTCTTTCCCCTCGGAGCAGGAGCTCTGGATATCAAACTCCTCCTCCTCGCCACCGCCGCCTGGGATCCTTCATTCCTTCCTCCCCCAGCTGGCGTGCCGTCCGCCCCTCCTCGGCCTCCTCTGCCAGCCACAACCAGCGGGGAAAATCCCGCCCGCTGATTGGCTGCAGCAGCCCGCCTTGGCGCCGCCGGCCCTTGAGCGCCGCGTGCAAAACCTGGCTGCACTGTGAGGGTAGGGAAGGGGGAGGAAGAGGAGGAGGAGGCCGCTTTCCAGAGCCGCAATCAAGGCGCCAAAGAGCCGCATGCGGCTCGCGAGCCACGGTTTGCCGACCACTGACCTACTCCACCATGATCTCCTTGGTGGAAGGCTGAGATTAAAATGTGCAGAAAGTTAACCCAGTTTGAAGTCAAGTTCGCTCTCATTTCTTCTGCCAGAAAATCGCAGAAGCTAATAGCTTTGTGAGATCATTCAATTCTGTTAATAAAACCACAACACTTTACAAAACCAAATGTTCTCCAGAGGTCCTTTACTTGAGATCTGAAACTGGTTTAATTCTGTAGTGTAGACATACCCCCCATATACCTAAGAACTTTGTATGCCTCCTTGTGGTTTCGAATAAACACCAACACCCTGAAACATATTGTCTCGCTACAATGGTGGGGCCCTAGAACTCTCCAGGAATTAAAACTGATCTCCAGACAACAGAGACCAAGTTTTCTTGAGAAAACAGCAGTTTCATAGGGTAGAGTCCCATCCTGGATGAACATCCTGGATGAACTCTCCCTCCTCAATCACTACCCACAATCTCCAAGGATTTCCCAACCCAGAGTTAGCAGCCCTGGTCTCAGGGGGACAAACTGTGAATTCTGAACTGAACCTGCAAACTCAGCAACAAAATCCCAGAACCACCACGCCGCTCAACATAAGAACATAAGAAAGGTCATGCTGGATCAGACAAAGGCCCATCCAATCCAGCAGTCTGTTCCAGCAGTGGCCAGCCAGGGGCGTCTACAAGAAGTCCACAAATAAGACAACTGCAGCAACATCTGCCTGTGTTCCAAAGAACCTAATATAAAAGGCGTGCTCTTCTGATCCTGGAGAGAACAGATATGCATCATGACTAGTATCCATTTTTACTAGTAGCCATGAATAGCCCTTTCCTCCATGAGCATGTCCACTCCCCTCTTAAAGCCTTCCAAGTGGGCAGCCATCACCACATCCTGGGGCAGGGAGTTCCACAATTTAACTGTGTTGTGTGAAGAAATACTTCCTTTTATCTGTTTTGAATCTCTCACCCTCCAGCTTCAGCAGATGATCCCGCATTCTAGTATTACGAGGGAGAAAAGCTTCTCTCTGTCCACTCTCTCCATACCATGCATAATTTTATAGACCTCTATCATGTCTCCCCTTTATCACCTTCTTTACAAGTTAAACAGCCCTAAGTGTTTCAGTCGCTCCTCACAGGGCAGTTGCTGTAGCCCCCTGATCATTTCGGTTGCTCTTTTCTGCACCTTCTCAAGCTCTGCAATATCCTTTTTTAGGTGTGGTGACCAGAACTGTACACAGTATTCCAAGTGTGGTCTCACCATAGATTTGTACAAGGACTCAACCTATTCAAAGCACAATGTGCTCCAAAGCCTTCAAAAACAGAAGAGTCTCAGCCCAGTGCTGGAAACACAACTCCACCCCCCAGTCAGTCAAACAAATATATAGTTTAATCACTTCCTCGAATGGATAAAGAGACAGGAATCTATTTTAATCAGGAAGAGTCAATCTGAACCAATGGAGGTCCATTGGCACGTTTTAAAAATCATTTTCGTTTGGCAGTAACAGCACAATAAGAAGCTAAAAGGAAAATATAAAGATGGCTTCTGAGTGATTGCTTTTGTTAATTTGCAAGTGCTTTTGCAAAGACACCTATTATGCCTTTTTTTAATGAAAACATTTATTTAATGCTTAAATACCAATTAGCCATCTTCCTTTTCACCCAGGGCTCTTGAAATCTATTGACAGCCTTACTAACAACCCATGGCAGAGACTTGATCTGCTAACCCTCCTTGCAACCTAGAAACAGGGAGCGGCAAGGCAGCATGTGCATCTTTCCAAGGTGTGGCAGGACAGAGGCAAGCCAGGAAGTTTCTCAACCATCTGTGCAACTCACATTTACAGCCAATCATCTGCCAATTACATAGGCACGCTTCTCTCACAACTTTCTGGCAAATTCCCTACACAGGCTTTCAGAACATGAGTACACAAATGTAATGTAAGAACTAGCCTGTAATAACCAAGTAGGTAAAGGTAATCCCCTGTGAAAGCACAGGGTCATTCCTAACCCATGGGGTGATGTCACAGCCCGACCTTTCCTAGGCAGACTTTGTTTACGGGGTGGTTTGCCAATGCATTCCCCAGTCGTCTACACTTTACCCCCAGCAAGCTGGGTACTCATTTTACCGACCTCGGAAGGATGGAACGTTGCGTCAACCTGGAGCCAGCTACCTGAAACTGACTTCCATCGGGATCGAACTCCAGTCGTGAGCAGAGCTTTTGACTGCAGTACTGCAGCTTACCACACTGCGCCACGGGGCTCTTTTTAATAGCCAAGTACCAAACAGTAATTCTAGAGTAAATACCCCAAAGAGGGAAAAATAGGTGCTGAGTATTTATTCATAAATTTCCAGTCCATCTTTCCAAAAAGCATACTAGCTTACAATTTTCAAAACACACAATGTAAAACAAGACACCAGTCCAGAATATGCAACTGAATGAACACATGAAGCTGCCTTATACTGAACCAGACCCCTGGTCCATCAAAGTCAGTATTGTCTACTCAGACTGGCAGCGGCTCTCCAGGGTCTCAGGCAGGGGTTTTCACATCACCTACTTGCCTAGTCTCTTTAACTGGAGATGCCAGGGATTGAACCTGGGACCTTCTCCACACAAGCAGATACTCTACCACTGAGCCACAGCCCATCCAACAATTATACCCCTCTGTTTATTCTACTTTCACTAATTCCTTTCCTAGCATAAAGCCCAAGGTGTTACTACCAAACTCTAGTGTGAACCGCTTTAGACTGAGGAAAACCCACTCTCTATGCCGTATTTCTCTGCAGGTGGCAAAAGTCGAAGAGAGGATGTCACAACAGCAAATTATTTTTCAGTGGACTCCCGTGCAGAATCACTCTAGGCCAGACCCCTTAAAATCAATGAAAGGGGAGTAACTCTGCACAGGTGTGCACTGTTTGGTTTTCTGTTTCCCAATTTGTAGCCACCTACTGGTCCAAGTACTTCAGTTGGTAGACATATGACCAAAATCAAACAATTTATTCTGCAGTATAGCAAAAGAACTTTGGACTTAAAGTCAGAGACCCAGGTTCAAATCCCCATTCTGCCATTATGCTCACTTGGTGACCCTGAGTCAGTCACTTTCCCTCAGCCTAACGTACCTCCCACTCTTGTATGAAAGGCAGGATTAAAAAATATACTAAATAGAGATTTTCAGGAGTGGGGTGGAATAGTACATACTTTGACTCCTTTGTACCATCAGCATTTTCTGTAATATGAAATGCTTCAAAGAGGAAGAGTTGGTTTTTATATGCTGACTTTCTCTACCACTTAAATAAGAATCAACCCAGCTTACAATCACCTTCTTTTCCCCTCCCCACAACAGACACCCGGTGAGGTAGGTGGGGCTGAGAGAGCTGTGACTAGCCCAAGGTCACCCAGCAGGTCTTATGTGTGGGAGTGGGAAAACCAACCCGGTTCACCAGATTAGCATCTGCTGCTCATGTGGAGGAGTGCAGACTCAAACCTGGTTCTCCAGATTAGAGTCCACCACTCCAAACCACCACACCACGCTGGCTCTCAAACCCCGATGGGGCTTCCAGAAAAGGCAACATTTAATTTAACAGAGAACTATAGGGAGATGGAGATCACAGAGATGTTTTAATTGCAACCATGTAATCTTCAAGTACTAATGCAGGGGTCCCCAACCTTTTCCAGACTGCGGGCACCTTTGGAATCCTGACGCAGGATGGTGGGTGCAGCCACAAAATGGCTGCTGCAAGAGGTGGAGCCAGCTATAAAATGGTTACCCCAGCTTACCTTCGGTCATGCAGTGAAGATCTTTGTGGTGTGGTGGCAGTTGGTGCCAAAGCAATGTTTTTAAAAATCTGCACAGTCAATCAAATCACCAGTGGCGAATCAGAAGCCATGCTGGCCAAAAGCCCCCCCTGCCCCCCCCCCACTTTTTAAAAACGTGTCAGTGGGCAATGGGCTCCGTGTTGGGCACCCCTGCACTAATGTATGTACTACCGTTAGGGAACCCCTGCACTAATGTATGTACTACTGTTAATTATTTAAACAATATTTAAACGACCATTTATGATTTAAACCATTAACGATTTAAATGATCTTGGTATAGTGTTTCATTGTTTAAATATTTAGTTATGGTTTTAAATGTTGTTACCCGCCCTGAGTCTGGCTTTGGCCGGGAAGGGCGGGTTAGAAATTTTTAAAAATCAAAATAAATAAACACCAGCATCTCCCATTTCGACAGGTCAACCAGCTGGAGAACAATGTGCCGGTAAATATCTATCTGCAACACAAACCATGAGCCACACCTGCTAAGTTCAGGATGTCCCACGTAGTCCCCTTCGGGAAGAATTTCTTCATGTTTATGGCCCACTGGTAATCACTCCACCGCTCCTTCCACGCCTGGAGGATGGCCTGCTTGAGATTGACCACCTTCATCATTTTTCTTTCCTGAAAGGCAGAGAATCATAGGATCATAGAGCTGGAAGGGACCACCAGGGACATCTAGTCCAACGCCCTGCACAATGCAGGAAATTCACAACTACCTCCCACACACACACACACACACACACACAGTGACCCCTACACCTTGCCCAGAAGATGGGGCAACGGAAAACAACTCAGCACCAGAACATGACAAGGCAACACCATCATGTCTCCCAGTCAAGCTTCCACCACTCCCCTAAGTCATTGTTAAACAAACAGGTAACGCTTTTCAGCAGGCAAAGGGCTTCAGAATCCCGGTCTTCTTTTAGTGAAGATCTGTTTATTTATATTTCCAATTCTACCTGTGAGGTAGGTTAGGCTGTGTGTGATTGGTCCAGTTCACCCAGCACGCTTCTGTGGCAGCACGGGGATTCGCACCTGGATCTTCCAGATCCTAGTCCAACCCTCTAACCCATGGGTGTCAGACATAAGACCCAAGGGCTGGATCCGGCCCCTTGAGGACTCTTATCCAACCCGCAAGCCAGCCGAGGCAGCCACACCCCCAGTCCCAAGGTGTCAATTATCAAAGGCAATTAAATAAAAGAAAATACTGTAAGAGTGTTACTGTTTTAAGCATGTTTGTATTTTAAGTAAAAAATAAAGTAAAAAATAATATCATTAACTGGCTTTGCCTGTGTCTTCTATAAAGTTTGTAGGGGAGGGGCTGTGGCTCAGTGGTACAGCATCTGCTTGGCATGCAGAAGGTCCTAGGTTCAATCCTCGGCATCTCCAGTTAAAGGGACTAGGCAAGGAAGTGATGTGAAAGACCCCTGCCTGAGACCCTGGAGAGCCACTGCCGGTCTGAGTAGACAATACTGACTTTGATGGACCCAGGGTCTGATTCTATATAAGGCAGCTTCATGTGTTCACGTATATCCGGTACCTGGCATTACATTTTATGGTACACATGGCCCAGCCCAACCAAGTGATATTTATGTCATATCCAGCCGTTGTACAAATGTGTTCAACACCCCTGGTCTAACCACTACACCAAAGCGGCAGAAAGAGTACTTTCTCTGCTCTACCCACATTTACACATGAAGCTGCCTTATACTGAATCATACCCTTGATCCATCAGTCAGTATTGTCTACTCAGACCGGCAGCGGCTCTGCAGGGTCTCAGGCAGAGGTCTTTCACATCACCTACTTACCTGGTCCCTTTAACTGGAGATGACGAGGATTGAACCTGGGACCTTCTGCATGCCAAGCAGATGCTCTACGACTGAGCCACAGCCCCTCCCCTCCTATGCTGTAAATGTTGAAATGTTTTTCCAAGGCTTGGAAAACTAGCAAAGGTTTCCCTGTCCATTGTCCGTGCCTGCAGAAAATGCATTCTCCAATGTGCATTCAACGTTACCATTAATTCAGTGATAATCTATAGCTCAGAAGCCAGCTGTGGCTCTTTTGAGCACCGTTCCCCAATGTGGCACCTGCCCCAAGTTTCAGAAAAGCGGGCAAGGCCCTTGCTCTGTGGGACTTGTGATTGGCAGTGGTTTTCACCTTGAAACAGCCACCAGAGGAACTAGCAAGCTGTGAACCTCCCTGAGGTATAGGCCTCATGCCAGGGGTGGAAGAAAATGTGGCTCTTCTGACTGACAATAATTACATATGTGGCTCTCCACGACCCGTGGAATGAGCAACACTGTGTTAACTCTCTGCGTACAAGACCAACACAGGATCAGGTTAACACACTGATTTTTTTTTCTTCAGAAAAACCTATAGCAGAGTTGATAAAATATAAGAATGTGCATGTGGGCTAGGTAGATTGTGAGCTTGCGTCGTTTAGTGGTTAAGAGCGGTGGACCCTAATCTGGAGAACCAGGTTCGATTCCCCACTCCTACACATGAAGCCTGCTGGGTGACCTTGGGCCAGCCACAGCTCTCTTAGAGCTCTCTCAGCCCCCACCTACCTCACAAGGTGTCTGTTGTGGGAGGGGAAGGCAATTAGGTTGTAAACCGGTTTGATTCTCCTTAAAAGATAGAGAAAATCAGCATATACAAACCAACTCCTCTTCTTAATGTTTAAATGACAGAAATGTTGATAGTTTAAAGGGCTGCTTTATTGAGATTTACAACCATAATTTCCACCTGGGTGAAACCCACCTCTCCATCTCCTGCAATCTGCCACATACTGCATGAGCATTTGGCTAACAGCAAGCTGCCTCCTTTAAGAAGCAACGCCTGTCACGCTAAACGTGAGAGAGAGCCAAGTCCAAAATCTGATTCTTCAGCCCAGCATCCCTGATGGATTAAGTGACAGTTTCTATTGCCTCTTCTCTCAATTGTGTTTGACAAGCAGGCAGCAGGGTACCGGCCCTGTTATGCTCTAGGCAACACAGACTCCTGTTTTTCAAGAGTGTATATATTTGACCAATTCATAGATGTATGGCAAAATAAATTGTGGAAAAATTTTGAGTGTTTTTTTTCCTGTATAAAGATTAATTGTTTCATAAAATTAACAATGAATGAATGCCATTTTTAAGAACATAAGAAAAGCCATGCTGGATCAGACCAAGGCCCATCAAGTCCAGTAGACTGTTCACACAGTGGCCAACTAGGTGCTTCTAGGAAGCACACAAACAAGACCACTGCAGCAGCAGCATCCTGCCTGTGTTCCACAGCACCTAATATAATAGACATGCTCCTCTGATACTAGAGAGAATAGGTATATATCACGAGTAGCATTTATTTTGACTAGTAGACATGGATAGCCCTATCCTCCATGAACATGTCCACTCCCCTCTTAAAGCCTTCCAAGTGGGCAGCCATCACATCCTGGGGCAGGGAGTGCCACAATTTAACTATGCGTTGTATGAAGAAATACTTCCTTTTATCTGTTTTGAATCTCTCACCCTCCAGCTTCAGCAGATGATCCCGCATTCTGGTATTATGAGAGAGGGAGAAAAGATTCTCCCTGTCCACTCTCTCCATGCCATGCATAATTGTATAGACCTCTATCATGTCTCCCCTTAACCGCCTTCTTTCCAAGCTAAACAGCCCTAAGCGTTTCAACCACTCCTCACAGGGCGGTTGCTCCAGCCCCCTGATCATTTTGGTTGCTCTTTTCTGCACCTTCTCAAGCTCTGCAGCTCTTTTGAAACTCGGCAGCTTCACTAAAGACAAAGAAGTGGGTTCCAGATGAAGCCTGAACTCCTCCTAAAAGCTAAAATGTCTAAATTGAGGCTACCGTACTTTGGTCACATTATAAGACCAGAGTCACTGGAAAAGACAATAACGCCTGGAAAAGTGGAAGACAGCAGGAAAGAGGAAGACCCAACATGAGATGGACTGACTCAATCCAGGAAGCTGTGGCCCACAGTTTGCAAGACCTGAGCAAGACTGTTAAGGACAGGACCCTTTGGAGTAATTAATTCATGGAATCGCCATAAATTGGAAGCAACGTGATGGTACTAAACACACACAGAGCATCAGAGTAATAACGTATTGACAGGTAACTATCCCTAGCAATTATGTGAGAGAGTACATGGATGTTTCACTGATTTGTAAAAGGATGGGGTGGAAATAAATCCACAATCCAAATAAAACAGAAAGATATAAATTCACCTAATTAGCTGATTAGGGAGGGGTTGTGGCTCAGTGGTAGAGCATCTGCTCGACATGCAGAAGGTCCCAGGTTCAATCCTCGGCATCTCCGGTTAAAGGGACTGGGCAAGCAGGTGATGTGAAAGATCTCTACCTGAGCCCCTGGAGAGCCCCTGCTGGTCTGAATAGACAATACTGACTTTGATGGACCAAGGGTCTGATTCAGTATAAGGTAGCTTCATGTGTTCATGTACAATGCAGGTCACATCAAAACCAAAGCTAAAATTCTTATTTCTGCGTCTCCTCTCTCCTGGGGGAAGTGATACTGTAGTCACCAACCTGATAGGGAACTACCAAAAAATGCCAAGTGATGAGGCATCCCTATGGCCTTTGCGGAGAATTAAATTCTGTTGAAACAGGTCAGTGGTCAAACACATTGACAGCATATCTACACAGTTACTGTGCGAAAGATAATGGCAAGAACTTCCTGTACCTTTGTGGAGGTTTCCCCCACCCCCGAAAGGTAAACAATTTGAGGAAAGGACATGCTAGATTGTCTTCAATTTTTTTTACAAATATTATCTCAAGAAAAAATTTTCCTCTTAAAAAGTTTAATCCAGAGGAAGAGTTCACAGATGGAGCTGGGCAGAGCAGATCTTTCCCTGCCTTCCCCAGGCACCCTGACATTTGTCCCTAAACTCTTCTGAAGATTTGGAGAGCTCTGTGCGGAAAATGCACCACAGTAACAAGGGGGGGTCACTTTTCACCCTTCTGATACAAGGAGAAGAGGAGGAGGAGGAAGAGGAGAGACACCCTGTGAGGTAGGTGGGGCTGAGAGAGCTCGAAGAGAACTGTGACTAGCCCAAGGTCACCCAGCTGGCCTTATGTATAGGAGTGGGAAAACCAACCCAGTTCACCAGATTAGTGACCGCCACTCATGTGGAGGAGTGGGGAATCAAACCCGGTTCTCCAGATCAGAGTCCACCGCTCCAAACCACCACTCTTAACCACTACACCACAGAGAAGCAATTTTACCTGATTCCCATTCTTCCTGCACATCTCCAAATACTCAGAGAGGAATTTTTGCTCTGCTTTGGATAAGGTGGGGAAAGAGCCAAATAAATAAATAAATAAACAAGGAGCCCTTGTTTATTTAATGTAATCTATACCATGCCTTTCTCCCCAAAGGAGACCCAAAGTGGCTTACATCATTCTCCCCTTCTCCATTTTATCCTCACAACAACCCTGCGAGGTAGGCTTGGCTGAGCATGTATGACTGGCCCAAGGTCACCCAGCAAGCTTCCAGATCCTAGTCCAGCATTCTAGACACTACACCTCACAGACACACATGAATATAACATTTAAACCACATTTTATTTTTGAAATTTGGTTACTAAATATAAGAACAGATAAATATAATAAATCAGATCTGCTTTACCTAGGGCACTGGATGCTTTTCTGGAATTTTTTCACATTCTAATTTTTCTGAAAAACCAAAATTCAGTGGCCAATGTGGTGCAGTGATTAAAGTACTGGAGTTGGACAAGTCAGGTTCGAGTTTCCACACTATGAAACTCACAGTGGGGGCCTCAGGCCAGTCATTCTCTGAGGCACTACTGTGAGGGTAAAATGGAGAAGGGCAGGAAGATAGATAAGACAGATAATTTATATGTATAACCATACACACATATACGTCACCCTGGAGGCAGGCAATGGCAAACCACCTCCCAACGTCTCTTGCTTTGGAAACCCTATGGGGTTGCCACATATCAGCTGTGACTTGATGGTAAGGTTGCCGGGTCCCTCTTCGCCACAGTTGGGAGGTTTGGGGGGCAGAGCCTGAGGAAGGTGGGGTGAGGGGAGGGACTTCACTGCCATACAGTCCAATTGCCAAAGTGGCCATTTTCTCCAGGTGAACTGATCTCTATCAGCCGGAGATTAGTTGTAATAGCAGGAGATCTCCAGCTATTACCTGGAGGTCACCAACAAAAATAAACATCTCTGTACTGTTACCATAGGTTAGGAAATTAGTACAAGAATATGCTGGAATATCTGCAAAACCAGTTTGTATTGGAAAACCAAACAACAACAAGTGCTATATACAGAAGTGACAATTTCCCATCAGTGAAGTGCTATGTACATAAATTGCCATAAGCATATACAGCAATCTAGGCATATATTTTTTCGTATCCTAAACGCAGGTAGATGTTCATGTTACTGAAGAACAAGGTGGAATGCTGGGATACGATCGTTTCGGAGTCTTCTTCACCATAAATGTATGTATTCACTTCAATGAAAATTAACAAGTTCCTCCTATAGATACATGGTCTTGCTGTATTTCAATTTTATAAAAATCTGTAGTACAGTAGATTTTAAAGCAGACCAGAAGCACAGCTTCTTACAAAAGGCTGTAACAGGTTCCTCAAGGGATACAAAGTGTAGCAACTATGTGTAAAATGCCGTCAAGTCGCAGCCGACTTATGGCGACTCCTTTTTGGGGTTTTCATGACAAGAGACTAACAGAGGTGGTTTGCCAGTGCCTTCCTCTGCACAGCAACCCTAGTATTCCTTGGTGGTCTCCCATCCAAATACTAACCAGGGCTGACCCTGCTTAGCTTCTGAGATCTGACGAGATCAGGCTAGCCTGGGCCATCCAGGTCAGGGCCGGCAGCCGTACTTGATGGCAAAAAAATGCCACCCTGCCACTCACAGTATACGTATACACACATATGCATCACCCTGATCTTCTTGGAGTAATAAAGAGAATAATGTGTGTGTGTGTGTTAAGTGCAGTCAAGTCGCTTCCAACTCATGGCGACCCTATGAATGTAAGTCCTCCAAAATGTCCTATCTTTGACAGCCTTGCTCAGATCTTGCAAATTGAAGGCTGTGGCTTCCTTTATTGAGTCAATCCATCTCTTGTTGGGTCTTCCTCTTTTCCTGCTGCCCTCAACTTTTCCTAGCATGACTGTCTTTTCCAGTGACTTTTCACTGATTTTCACTGACTTGTCAGTGACTGTCTTTTCCAGATCCCCAAAAGGAAAGAATAATAAACAACAACAAAATCAACACAATGAATGTTGAAGGAGTCCTTAATTCTCTCTTTTAAAAAAGTAAGCTGTGATAAGCTGGAACAGGGTCAGGCAATAGTTATTTGCCAGGATTTTTGATAATGCTGGGCCAGACGTACCACGACCTGATCCAACAAGTTACCCTTGCTAAGTTCGTAAGTAAAAGGATCACTTTGCAAAAACGAGTCACGCCTTAACTGTAAAGCCGTGCTGGAACAGGCACCTTTTTGCTTCATAGTTTTAAACCGCTTAGTTAGAAAGACCACAGGGATTGCAAAACGATTAAAAAAGCCAATAACTGATTATTTCGTAAATCAAAAAGACAATGAAGAATATGTGAGAGAATGGGAGGCATGGATAACATATTGTGAAAACGAATTAAATATGGGAAATGTTAAAGGCTATGATTTAATCTAATTCAACTGATCAATGTTGAAAGGATGAAGTATTCAATAATTAAAGTATATAGGATGATTACATGTAGTTTATAGAAATGATATAATTAATTATAATGATATTGTCGAAGGCTTTCACGGTCAGAGTTCATTGGTTCTTGTAGGTTATCCGGGCTGTGTGACCGTGGTCTTGGTATTTTCTTTCCTGACGTTTCGCCAGCAGCTGTGGCAGGCATCTTCAGAGGAGTAACACTGAAGGACAGTGTCTCTCAGTGTCAAGTGTGTAGGAAGAGTAATATATAGTCAAAAAGGGGTTGGGTTTGAGCTGAATCATTGTCCTGCAAAAAGTATCAAAGGTAATGTGCTAATCATTGTCCTGTAAGTATCAAGATAATGTGCTAATGAGGGTGTGGTATGTTAATATGGAACTATTGTATCCTGAAGTGATCTGTTAATGTGTGAAATCCAAAGCTAATCTGCATGGCTATTGTTGACTGTGGTCTTTGATACTTTTTGCAGGACAATGATTCAGCTCAACCCAACCCCTTTCTGACTATATATCACTCTTCCTACACACTTGACACTGAGAGACACTGTCCTTCAGTGTTACTCCTGTGAAAATGCCTGCCACAGCTGCTGGCGAAACGTCAGGAAAGAAAATACCAAGACCACGGTCACACAGCCCGGATAACCTACAAGAACCAATGAATTATAATGAATTAGAAAACAATGCCCTGACCTGGATGGCCCAGGGTAGCCTAATCTCGTCAGATCTCAGAAGCTAAGCAGGGTCAGCCCTGGTTAGTATTTGGATGGGAGACCTCCAAGGAAGTCCAGGGTTGCTGTGCAGAGGAAGGCACTGGCAAAACCACCTGTTAGCCTCTTGCCATGAAAACCCCCCAAAAGGGGTCGCCATAAGTCGGCTGTGACTTGACGGCACTTTACACACACACAATAGTCATAATCCTGGAAGGCCCAGGCTAGCCTGATCTTGTCACAACTCAGAAGCAAAGCAGGGTCAGCCCTGGTTAGTATTTGGATGGGAGGCCACCAAGGAAGTCCAGGGTTGCTGTGCAGAGGAAGGCACTGGCAAACCACCTCTGTTAGTCTCTTGCCATGAAAACCCCCAAAAAGGGGTCGCCATAAGTCGGCTGCGACTTGACGGCACTTTACACACACAGAAAACAAATACAGAGGGGATTATATAGATATTAATTTGGTAGAGGAGGGGAAGTCAGAAAAGTCGATACTGATTAGGCCGATTAGTTTGAAATGGTTTTAATTTTATGTCACTCTGAAGGTGACAATATTGAAATTGAATGTGACTTAATAAGAAAATTAAAAAATATATATTTAAAAAAAAAAGAAGAAGAAGCCAATAACTGAACTATGCAAGACTGAAGTCAACCCAACCCAGGGTGAAGCAGAACAAAGAATGGGGGGGGGGGAGGTGTGACTAGGAAGGCGCAGCCAGTTCCAGGAAGCAAAAGAGGAGGGTCTAGTGGGCTAAATAGGGGGACGTGGCCAGCCCAGGACCCCTGGGTCCCTTTCTGGGACCCCCAAAAGGAAAGGCGTCCAGCCAGCGATGCACTTACCAGCCCTCTCTTGTGCACCACAGCAACACGCTCCCCTCAGTTCCTGACCTCCGCCATGTTGGCACCTAACAAAGACGCCCACCCGGATTGGCTGGGAGCAACCTTGTGCTCGCGGGGGCTGCTGGGAGTTGTAGTTTCGCTGGAAGGGGAGGTTTTGCTTTGCAGCGGGGTGCTGGTGTTAGTCGTCCGCGTCCATCGCGAGATTCCTGCAAATTAACTTTCCATAGGGTGGATTTTGTTCTTTCGCTTATCCCGAGGTCTTTTTTTTTTTTAAATGCCTGGTAAAATCTGACAAGAGTCACTGGAAAAAACTGCTGAATTACAGTTGATATTCAAACTAAAGTCAATGCATTTACCTGGGCTGAATAAAGACCTTGCATTCATGGCTCATGACCAATGCTGATTTCTCCACACCCATCTCTCCCCTGGACATCACAGACTCTTCTGCATACCACACCTAATCCCATCACGCCTGCTAGTCACATTTACATACTGTTAACATTTTACATACTAATTCTTGTCTGAATTCACTCTCCTCTACTTAAAGACAGATGGATTCTCATTCTAGCTGTATCTGAAGAAGTGAGCTGTGGCTCACGAAAGCTCATACCCTACCAGAAAATATTTTTGTTAGTCTTTAAGGTGCTACCGGACTCTTGCCCTTTTTGACTACTGGAAAAGACAGTCATGCTAGGAAAAGTGGAGGGCAGCAGGAAAAGAGGAAGAGGAAGACCCAACAAGAGATGGATGGACTCAATGAAGGAAGCCACGGCCTTCAATTTGCAAGACCTGAGCAAGGCTGTCAAAGATAGGGCATTTTGGAGGACTTTCATTCATAGGGTCGCCATGAGTCGGAAGCGACTTGACGGCACTTAACACACACACACACACAAAATCTGATGGTGTCTGCATTGGAGACGTTGTGGCAGAAAAACTACACCTGTTGAATGTATGCCTGCTATTGCCGGATTTACGTATAAGCTAAACAAGCTATAGCTTAGGGGCCCACTCTCTTGGGGGCCCCCAAAAAAATTTAAAGGAAAAAAAACCTGGATGTACATTTCCAAAATCAACAATTACTTTGATAAAATACATATTTTGTCACGTGCAAATGGCTTTAGATACCAATTAGGTCCATAAATTACCATATAGCATATATTCAACACAAAAAACAGCGACAATTTGTTGTTGACAAAGGACAGCTGAACATATAGAGGGCCCCATAACCTTCAATAGCTTAGGGCTTGTAGTTTCGCTGCAAGGGGGGTGTTGCTTTGCAGCGGGGTGCTGGTGTTAGTCGTCCGCGTCCATCGTGAGATTCCTGCAAATTAACTTTTCATAGGGTGGATTTTGTTCTTTCGCTTATCCCGAGGTTTTTTTTTTTTTTTTTAATGCCAGGTAAAAACTGATGGTGTCTGCATTGGAGACGTTGTGACAGGAAAACTACACCTGTTGAATGTATGCCTGCTAACAGTGCTGGATTTACGTATAAGCTAAACAAGCTATAGCTTAGGGCCCCACTCTTTTGGGGGGGGGGCAAAAAATTTTAAAGGGAAAAAAAACCTGGATGTACATTTCCAAAATATAAGATAAAAAACAAATAAAATAAAAACATACAGCAACAGTGTTTTATGTTATGTAGGCTCCTATGATGTAAGTAATGGGCCCCACCTGCTAGCCTGCTCCCTAAAATATCATTGGTTTGCTCATTTCTATATATTGGCCAAATGCCAATGTGTTTGCATTATTAAGTTTGTTATGAATAAAAAATCATTTTAAGTTAGAGCTTAATAATTATTTCACTATTAATATACTTCTTAATTGTATTTCAGTTCAACAATTACTTTGATAAAATACATATTTTGTTATGTGCAAATGGCTTTAGATACCTATTTGGTCCATAAATTACCATATAGCATATATTCAACACAAAAAACAGCGACAATTTGTTGTTGACAGCTGGACATATAAAGGGCCCCATTACCTTCAATAGCTTAGGGCCTCATCAAACCTAAATCTGGCCCTGCCTGCTAACAAGTACTGCTATTGAGCTACTGGACAGAGCCCGGGGGGGGGGGGGAATCAAGGCTTCATTAAAGCCAAATTCGGAGTTGCATGGTCATGTGGTAGCTGATTGTAATTCATGCACATAGCATGCACTGTAAATAGGGTTGCGAGCTCCAGGTTGGGGAATACCTGGAGATTTTGGGGGCGGAGCTTGAGGAGAGCGGGGTTTGGGGAGGGACTTCAATGCCATAGAGTCCGATTGCCAAAGTGGCCATTTTTTCCAGGTGAACTGATCTCTGCCGCCTGAAGATCAGTTGTAATAGTGTTCGATCTCCAGCCACCACCTGGAGATTGGCAACCCTATGGCCAACTCCTGATTGGGAAACATCTGTAGATTTTGAGGGTGGAGCCTAAGGAAGGTGGGGTTTGGTGAGGGGAGGGACTTCAGTGGGGCATAATGCCATAGAGTCCACCTTCCAAAGCAGCCATTTTCTCCCGGTCAGTTGATCTCTGCCACCTGGAGATCGGTTGTAATAGCGACAGATCTCCAGCCACCACCTGGAGGTTGGCAACCCTAACTGTATAACACACATAGGCATGTTCTTTGGGTGTCTGCAGGGAATGTCTTGGGGGGGGTTGGGGAGATGCAAGGACACCTGATCAGAGGCAGGGAGTTCTAGAGGTACCTTAATAACTCACTACTTTTGACATTCTCCGTCAACTTTAGCATCAGCTTATAGAAGAAGAGTTGGTTTTTATATGCCGACTTTCTCTACCACTTAAGGAAAAATCAAACAGGCTTACACTCACCTTCCCTTCCTCTCCCCACAACAGACAGACACCCTGTGAGGTAGGTGGGGCTGAGAGGGTATGACTAGCCCAAGGACACCCAGCTGGCTTCATGTGGAGGAGTGGGGAAACAAATCCAGTTCACAAGATTAGCCTCCGCTGCTCACGTGGAGGAGTGGAGAATCAAACCCGGTTCTCCAGATCAGAGTCCACCACTCCAAACCACCGCTCTTGACCACTACACCACTTTTGCCATACATGAATGTGTGAACAGTACTGATGTATTTTTGAAACTACACATAATAACACCACTCCTGCACCTTTTTGTGTCTGGTTGCACATTACAAACTTCCTTGGAAAGATGACAGTCTAACCATGCAATCCTAAACAAAGTTACACTGTTCTAAACCCATTTACTTCAATGGATTTAGAAGAGGTTATTCTGTTTAGGATGGAACTGTTAGTGCAGTCTCAACCCAAAGAAAGTTACAATCCAGATCAGGGACCATTCTTGCTGCATAATACAGAAACTACAGTTACCAGTTTTTTATTTTTAAACTGTGGCTCAGGGCTGTGGCTCAGTGGAAGAGAATTCTAGTTTGCATGTAAAACATCGTAGTTTCAGCCCCCAGCATCTCCAGTAAAAAGGATCAGGTAGCAGGTTATCTTAAGGACTGAAGAACCGCTGTCATAGTAGGCAATACTGACCTTGATAGGCCAAAGATATAAGATGCTGTTGATTGTTACCATATACAGAATGAGAAATGCCAGATGTTCAAGTTGCATTCAAAAAAGGAAGAGGCACTAGAGATCATATTGCAAATTTACGTGGAGGTCATATTGCAGATTTACATATGAGAGAATCTACGTTGAGATCAAATTGCAAATTGACATAGGAGAGAATTTCAGAAGAAAAACAGCTTGTGTTTCATAGATTACAGCAAAGCTTTTGACTGTGTGGATTATGAAAAGTTATGGTTGGTTTTAAAAGAAATGGGTGTGTCACAGCAACGGGTTGTTTTGATGCGCAACCTGTACCCTGGACAAGCAGCTACTGTTAGGATAGAATGGTTTCCTGTTGGCAAAGGTGTCAGACAAGGATGTAATTTATCTCCCTGTCTTCTCAATCTACATGCAGAACACACTATAAGGAAAACAGGATTAGAATTAGATGGTGAAGTTAAAACTGGTGGCAGGAACATTAACAATTTGAGATGTGTTGATGACACCACATTACGGGCAGAAAATAGTGAATACTTGAAATGACTCCTGGTGAAGGTTAATGCAGAAAGTGCCAAAGCAAGATAACAGCTGAACATCAAGAAGACAAAAGTAATGACTACTGGGGAATTATGCAACTTTAAGGCTGATGATGAAGAAATTTAAGTTATTCAAGATTTAAATTATTCAAGATTTTGTAGTCTTTGGCTCCATCATCAACCAAAAGAGAGACTGAAACCAAGAAATCAGAAGGTGATTGAACACATGAAGCTGCCTTATACTGAATCAGACCCTTGGTCCATCGAAGTCAGTATTGTCTACTCAGACCGGCAGCGGCTCTCCAGGGTCTCAGGCAGAGGTCTTTCACATCACCTACACGCCTAGTCCCTTTAACTGGAGATGCCGGGGATTGCACCTGGGACCTTCTGCATGTCAAGCAGATATTCTACCACTGAGCCACAGTCCCTGCCCTAGACTAGATGGACTAGATGACCCTGGTGGACCCTTCCAACTCTGTGATTCTATGGTTCTCATCGCTGCTGCTCGCCCCACCCAAGATGTCCCATCTGTGCCATCTGGCGGTAGGTCGAGTCCCCACCTCCCCACCCACCCAAGCCGGCATGCAGGGCAGAGTTTGGGGAGGGAGTTTGGGGAGGGATTTCAATGCCATAGAGTCCAATTGCCAAAGCAGCCATTTTCTCCAGGTGAACTGATCTCTATCGACTGGAAATCAGTTGTAACAGCAGGAGATCTCCAGTTAGTACCTGGCAGTTGGCAGCCCTATCAATCCAGGAAGCCTCAGTTTGCAAGACCTGAGCAAGTTTGTTAACGATGTTTTGGAGGTCATTAATTCAGAGAGGTGCCATAAATCAGAGCGACTTGATGGCACTTAGCACACATGAGGTGCATCCACATACATGCTCCCTTTTAGAACCCACCACCATGGGCTGCAAGCAGCATGGATCCAGGAGGAAGTGGTTGTAGGCCATGGTCCTTGCATCCCACACTGCTAGGAGCTAGCCAAACCCTTTGATTGCTCCAGATCAGTAAGTTGTGTATGATGTTCTACATTTTTGATCCAGGTGCTTGAGATAGGGCCTTTTGTGGGGGGGGGGAATAAGAGGAGTGCTGTTGACTTCATCAATCACGACACCAATGACGACAGCATCCTCCCTTGAAAATCATAGAGTTGGAAGGGAACACCAGGGTCATCTAGTCCAACTCCCTGCACAATGCAGGAAATTCACAGCTACCTCCCCCCCTCACACCCCCAGTGACCCATACTCCTCACCCAGAAGATGGCCAAGATGCCCTCCTTCTCATCATCTGCTTAAGGTCATAGAATCAGCATTGCTGACAGATGGCCATCTAACCTCTGCTTAAAAATCTCCAGGGAAGGAGAGCTCACCAACTCCCAAAGAAGCCTGTTCCACTGAGGAACCGCTCTAATGGTTAGAAAAAAAATTCCTAATGTCTAGACGGAAACTCTTTTGATTTAATTTCAATCCATTGGTTCTGGTCCGATCTTCTTGGCACCCTCTTCTATATGACAGCCCTTCAACTACTTGAAGATGGTTATTATATCCCCTCTTGGTCTTCTCCTCTTCAGGCTAAACATTCCCAACTCCTTCTACCTTTCCTCATAGGACTTGGTCTCCAGACCCCTCACCATATTTTTTGCCCTCCTCTGGACACATTCCAGGTTGTGTACTTCATTATTTAAACCGTGTGAGGAAGAAAATAAACTGACTCCACAGCTGTAAACTGTAAAAATGCACAGGGAGAGCAGACGTGTGCAAGAACCCTGCCCAAACTGATTCCAACGCTTATAGATTGACTCACAAGAAAATCAGGAGTAACTCCAGCGGGGATTGCATGCATGCGCAGCTGCGCACAATGCGATTACATCACTTTGGGGTTTACCCCTGTAAGCTCTGCATTGCGAAGGGATGCTTTAGCACTCAGGTTTAAGTGCTGAAGTGTCCCATTGCGATGCAGCTCTTCTGGGGTAAACCTGGAAGTGATGTAATTGCATTGCGCCCAGCTGCGCACGTGGGTTCGTCGCCCAGCCATGCCTCAAAAACCTCTTGCCAGAGGAGAGGGGGGACCTGCAACTCTAGGTATAATGCCGTAGAGTCCACCTTCCAAGTTGCCATTTTCTCCAGGTGAACTGATGTCTATCAGCTGGAGGAGGAGATCTCCAGCTAATACCTGGAGGTTTAGAAAAACAGTACAGGAAACTGTATATACACAAAGTGCAAATATTTATAAGCTACTGAGGTGAAACATGGACCATATACTGACATATACACAACACAATTATATACAATATGTACAGTTCACACAAAAAATGTAGAGAAATTTCCAAAGGTCTCAACTGAGTACCAAAAATATATAGAGGAAGTTCCAAAGGTCTCAACTGAGTACCAAATGAATGCTAATATTGTAATCCTTGTGTAAAGTTCATATAGAGCCACAATCATCGATGGATACGGCCGTTTCAGATCCACAGCAGTGGAAATCTTTCTTCAGTCCTTAATACAAAAGTGCTGTTACATATTCATCATTCCTTCCCACACAGGGTAAGTATAAGCAATTACATTCAGACGTCAGTAAAGTACATCACATAGTGCAGCATAGACTACAATATTAGATTACAATATTAGCATTCATTTGGTACTCAGTTGAGACCTTTGGAACTTCCTCTATATATTTTTGGTACTCAGTTGAGACCTTTGGAAATTTCTCTACATTTTTTGTGTGAACTGTACATATTGTATATAATTGTGTTGTGTATATGTCACGTATATGGTCTATGTTTCACCTCAGTAGCTTATAACTATTTGCACTTTATGTATATACAGTTTCCTGTACTGTTTTTCTAAACCTTTTGGTACGAGTACAGAGGTGCCGTTTTTCTCCCCAATACCTGGAGGTTAGCAATGCTACACATGATAAGGCTGGACAGTTGTAAAGCCAACTAAGAGATTCTGGACATAGCTGGTTCATCGGGGAAACAAAAAGCCACAGCGGATGGACCTTGTTCTGATAATCCAGCCGGACATCATGTTCTTCTGACTTGACAGGCACTGGCTTAACACCGTTTCCTTCCCCCCACCCTCTCTTCACTAGCCCTTCTCTTCTACTTTTAACAGGAGTCTCACATATAGAAATGTAGCAAAGGAGGTTGTTATGTATGCATGGGTGTGTGTGATTGAATCAAGGGAATAACGATCCTTGTAATTGCATCAGGGGAAACCCTGGGCAGCTTGGTGTTCCCCAAGGCTCCTGAACTGTATGTTCCCATTGGCTACTGGGTTCCCCCCCCCATCACGGACTGGGGGGGGAGTGGCCGCAGGCGGCCAGGGGGGCATATAAGCAGGGGTCTGGTCACTGTAAATTAGTTCTGTTCTCGTTCACCTAATAAAGCGGCTGCTGTTGGAACTCCATCTCTGACCTCGTGTGTTCCCCCACGCGGACTTAACAGAGGTTTTTCTCGCTATTTCTTCCCAGGCCAAGAGAAACTTCACCTGCCTAATTTCTGCGTGTAAAGGTAAGGGAGCAGGGCCAGTAAGAAAGCAGGGGGCCTCGGCCAGAACGTCTTGCTGCAATTCATGCCACTGGTTCCTCCCACCCACCCCCTTCTGGAGCTTTTTAGGACCTTATATAGAGTGATCTGCCAGCGATTGGGTCTGTTTTTCTCATCCAGTAATTTGATACAAACAGCATTTCTCTTTCTTTCATCCTCCCCGCCTTCCCCAAATCCACGTGTTGTCTGGTCCTGGTTTTGCAGTTTCTGACAATTTCAGCTTCCATCCCTACAATGTGCCAGTCCACAGCAGAGAACTCTGCCGTGTTTGCCATCTGCCTAGGCAACAGCAGGCTTGTTAACCTGAGCAGTGGGGAGAACCGACCCACCAGAGACATGATCTTGTTGCGCATCCTTACCTAGGCATATTAACCTGAGCAGTGGGGAGAACCGACCCACCAGGGACATGATCTTGTTGCGCATCCTTACCCAGGCATATTAACCTGAGCAGTGGGGAGAACCGACCCACCAGAGACATGATCTTGTTGCGCATCCTTACCCAAGCATATTAACCTGAGCAGTGGGGAGAACCGACCCACCAGGGACATGATCTTGTTGCGCATCCTTACCCAGGGAATGGATGTGGCCACAGACTTGACCTGGGAGCCTAGTAGGGTTGCCAACTGCCAGGTAGTAGCAGGAGATCTCCTGCTAATTCAACTGATCTCCAGCCGATAGAGATCAGATCACCTGGAGAAAAATGGCCGCTTTGGCCATTGAACTCTATGGCATTGAAGCCCCTCCCCTCACCCCACCCTCCTCAGGCTCTGCCCCAAAAATCTCCCGCCGGTGGCGAAGAGGGACCTGGCAACCCTAGAGCCTAGTAGAGTTCCTAACCTCTAGGTGGGCCATGGAGATTTCCCAGAATGACAACTGATCTCCAGATGAAAGAGATCAGTTCCACTGGAGAAAATGGCTGCTCTGGAGGGTGGACTCAATGGCATTATACCCCGCTGTGGTCCTTCCCCGTTCCCCTCCCCAAAACCCAGGCTCCGCCCCCAAATCTCCAGGAATTTTCCAACAGAGATTTGGCAACCCTAAGGCCTAGACATTTTCCGGCAACATTATGGAACAGTCTCGAATTTTGAAGGTACTACAACACCACCTCCTTCAATAGTTGACCCCCCAATATGATCACTAGGGTCGCCAACCTCCAGGTGGTGGCTGAAGATGTCCCGCTATCGCAACTGATCTCCAGGCAACAGAGATCAGTTGCCTTGGGGAGAATGGCCACCTTGGCAACTGGACTCTATGGCATTGAAGACCGTCCCCTCTCCAAACTCCGCCCTCCTCAGGCTCCACCCCCAAAATCTCCAGGTATTTCCCAACCCTGAGCTCGCAACCCTAATGATCACAGATTCAATTCCTACCTTTCAAGGTATTCAACTCTGATCTCCCTTTATATTCAGTTTATATCTTCATGATATTGCCAAAGCTGTTTCAGGACCCACTTAGCACGCGCCCATTTTGAACCAACAAGCTCTTTCAATTCTGCTTTATGCGGATGATGGGGTGTTATTATCCTGTACATCTGAAGGTCTGAATCATGTGCTAGCCAGTTTTGGTTCCTATTGTATAAATCACTGGTTCCCAACCAGGGGTCCGTGGACCCCCAGGGGTCTGCGAGAACTAAATTAAGGTCCGCGAAACAAAGTTATAAACCCATAATAAATTAATATTTTCAATTAAAAGTTCTCTATTATAAAATATATATATTCAAATATTATTCTAAGTTTAATGTTTAACTAACAGTTATGATTAAAGTTTATTTTCAAATTCTCGGAATTTTTATTTTGAACCTTGGGGTTCCTGCACCGAACAAAAAAAGGTTGGGAACCACTGGTATAAATGAAGGATTAATGATAAGTGCAGAAAAGTGTAAAATAGTTATGTGTGTTTTCAAGAGGCTCTCAGCCGAAGAAAAAGAATGGAGAGTAGCCCCCCGATACAGCATTGTGTAATCTGTGATGCTGTGGGAATGTAGAGAAGTGGCAGATATGATACTGAATGTAAAATTCTGCCGTCTGAGAAACTTAGCCTTCCTTTGGGGACAAAACAAATTCCTCAAGGTTTCTAATCCTCATGTTTTTAAATATACATGAAGCAATGCCTGGTGAATCTCAGAAGAGAAAGATTTGCCGCATAAACCCTAGTGCAAGGTGACGATCTAATGGGTTCCCTGGGAAACATGAAAGGCTACCGCATCCACAAGTCGGGTTGCCAACCTCCAGGTACTAGCTGGAGATCTCCTGCTATTACAACCGATCTCCAGCCGATAGAAATCAGTTCACCTGGAGAAAATGGCCGCTTTGGCGATTGGATTCTATGGCATTGAAGTCCCTCCTGCCGATAGCAAAGAGAGACCTGGCAACCCTATCCACAAGGCTTAGCTCAGACACAGCAGACCTACTGCAGTATCCCCATTTGGCCTGGTGGTGTGGTGGCGCTCAAGAACAGCAGAAACTTGCTTCAGGGTGTCCGGTAGCTCTACCCTTCTGCCTTGCAAAGGTTACCTTGAATTTTCCATGTGTGGAAACATAACACGGGGGGGGGGGAGTTAGAGGGATTAAAGTTTTCAGCTTTAGTGGATGCATTGGTGGAGGCTAATTTTGATCGAGGCTAACCAATTTGAATAGGTGGGGGTGGAGTGTTAAGTTCTGCTTTCATGTAGAGGTTTTCTTCTGCTTTGCAATGAAACTAAAGTACTGTTTTTGGAGCATCTACACAACCTCATGTTCGAATTGTTCCCCAATAACCCTTTCCCACTCTGCAGTTTCCCAAACCTACTTTCCTACAATCCTTCAGGAGTAAGGTTTCCAGGTCCCTCTTCGCCACCAGCAGGAGGTTTTGGGGGTGGAGCCCGAGAAGGGCAGGGTTTGGGGATGGGATGGGATGGACTTCAATGCCATAGAGTCCAATTGCCAAGGCAGCCATTTTTCCAGGTGAAGTGATCTCTATTGGCTGGAGATCAGTTGTAATAGCAGGAGATCTCCAGCTAGTACTGAAGTGCCTGGTTGTCTTATAGAGTCCAATAAAGACAACTAGGAGGAGGTTAAAAGCAACAGTTCTTTATTTAGCTAAACAGAGACCCTGGGGTGAAATAACCCACAAGTAAGATGCAGAGTTACTCACCAGAGAACAAAGCATAGGATTGAGTCTTTATACCACAGGATCGGGGGATGGCATTTGCCTTACATGGTAGTATTTCGTATAATAAAGAACCAATAAACATTAGTAGCATCTTCTAATAAATTAACATACCCTATGAGAATGGCCCGAGGGCGTAGCATAGGATAATGTCTTGTTTTTCTCATTAGGAAACTAAACTTTACTTTCTTGCAGGTGCATTAACTCAGACCTGTCATTTTCAAGGTCGTACCGACCTCTAAGCAGTGTACTCTGCTGGCAATTCATAATAGGGATTGCCAACTTATTCAAACTCTCTATGTGAGTGTACATGTGTGTGTGTGTATAATATAATTACTACATGCCTTATATAATCAGGCATTACAGTACCTGGGAGTTGGCAACCCTATTCAGGAGGAGTACAATCCAAGCACATTATTGGGCCATCTGGGTGGGAAGGTGCAAGGTTTCTGAACTCCCCACCCAAAGAAAAAACCCTCTAGTTCAATTTCAGCCCATAGCAGCCACCATTTCCTCAGCTGTGCCCGCAAAATCCTTTTATAGGACTGTAAAATATTAATAATTGTTATAGTGCTATAACACTATAGCAATTACCAAGTTTATAAACTCCCTCAAAAAGCCCTCTGGTGGAACAGCAAGGGGGGATGCAGGAGAAATGGTGACTGATGGAGGAAAACATGCAGAGAACACCTGGGTGGAAGTTCCACAGCAAATGCAAGAACCCCTGCAATGAAATGCAAAATAGTGTAGTGATGCAGCCAAGGTTACGCTGTTTGGTTTGTTTTAACCGGTCAATTAAAATCCTCAAATTTTTGCAATCCTATGAAAATACAGCATTATTCACCCAAGTGTTTGAGCGGGCATCCATCCTACTGTCCCAAGGAGGGTCGCCAGGATTATCTGGTTGATACAGGTATGCACACCTTGTATGGAAGGATAACACCGCCCAGAAAAGAACAAGCAGAAAGTATTCCATGACAAAGGGCTCTTTAATTGTATAAATGTTATAGAATATATTGGGCACAGAGTCAAATTGGAATGCACCCCCTACATACGTACCTGCTTTAATTGTTATAATTCTGCTGTAATACTGTTATATATGTTGTATTATGTATTGGTGTGCATTATAAGTGATGTTATGAGACCACTGGTGCAGGCCAGGGGGCGGAAACACGTTTGGATTGTGGTTTTAGTTTATCAACCTGTATTAGTTGCCATTTGTGCTTTCTTTTAATATAATTTTTAATGTTTTTAATATAGCTGTCAGTGCCTTAAAATATATATTTCTATACATAATTGAGTCTTTTTCCACCCAACCTTTGGGTACCAGCTTTGGTTTTAGGTTGGATCTTTCCTTCCCCCTTTTGTTTTTGTGATTCGGAGATGGAACCTGGGGAGGAGAGGGACCTCTGTGGGGTGCAATGCCATAGAGTCCACTCTCTAGGGTTGCCGGCGCCAGGTTGGGAAATACCTGGAAATTTGGGGGGTGGGGCCTGAGGAGGGCGGTTTGGGGAGGGGAGGGACTTAAAGGGGTATAATGCCATAGAGTCCACCTTCCAAAGCGGCCATTTTCTCCAGGTGAACTGATCTCTGTTGCCTGGAGATCAGTTGCAATAGCGGGAGATCTCCAGCCACCACCTGGAGGCTGGCAACCCTACCACCCTCCAACGCAGCCATCTTCTCCATGGGATCTAGGGTTGCAGGTCCCTCTTCGCCACCGGAGGGAGGTTTTGGGGGTGGAGCCTGAGGAGGGCGGGGTTTGGGGAGGGGAGGGACTTCAATGCCATAGAGCCCAATTGCCAAAACGGCCTTTTTCTCCAGGCGAACTGATCTCTGTCAGCGAGAGATCACTTGTAATAGCAGGAGAGCTCCTGCTAGTACCTGGAAGTTGGCAACCCGAATGGGAACTGATCTCTGTTGTGTGGAGATGAGCTGTAATTCCGGGAGATCCCCAGGCCCAACCTGACGGCTGGCATCCCTCAACCCAAGTTGGATTCTGATGATTTCCCTACCAAATATTCCGTCTTTCCCCTTCCTACACCAGGAGCCAAAAATTACAAGTGATGTGTAAAAGAGCTGGTGAATGCTGAAGCTCCTTCAGCACATCTCGAGCACAAATTTCACAGGAGCAAAGTTGAAAGGTGTAAAATGCTTGCGTAGCTGCCACGTTGTGATGTGGGTTTTCATTTTTTTTTTTTTAATTAAAAAATGGAAGAAGAGGGGAGGTACTTTGAGACATCTCCAGAAACATTGCAGGAGACCTTCTGTTCTTCATATAAAAAAATTGGGACAAACATTGTCGTATGAATGAGGGGGAAAAGATCTCCCAAGGATTGTGTGGTTTTGTGTGTGTGTGTGTGTGTGTGTAGTGATATCACTGGATGAGACTGGAGAATCAGGCAAGGATTTGCATCACTGCAAATAATGCACAATTAACAGAAGACGTTATTGTCTCCGTGATGCTTTTGCACAGCAAGGCTTCATATGAATTGGAACTTGTTTTCTGTGCCATATGTGATAGTTGTGGAACATAGAGAGGAAGAGCCATAGTTCAGTAGCAGAGTGTTTGCATTGCACACTGCAGGTCCCAGTTTTGATCTCCAACATCTCCAGTTTTAGAGGATTTAAAGTCTTGGGACTGGGAAAGGCACTGCCTGAGACCACCACCACCACCTCCAGTCTGGATAAATGATAATGAATTAGACGGGGTAAGGGTTTGATTCAGTAGAAGTCAACTTCAGATGTTTAGTGAAGAAAGTGCCTCTGACTGTGTGCAGAGCGCTTGGTCTCACTACCACAGGGGTCTCCAACCTTTTTGAGCCTGTGAGCACCTTTGGCCAACTGGGTTGCCCACCTCCAGATGGTGGCTGGAGATCTCCTGCTATTACAACTGATCTCCAAGCGACAGAGATCAGTTCCCCTGGCCGCTTTGGCAAATGGACTCTATGGCGCTGAAGTCCCTCCGCTCTCCAAACCCCGTCCTCCTTAGGCTCCACACCCCAAATCTCCAGGTATTTCCCAACCTGGAGCTGGCAACCAAATGGGCCAACAACAAAAGGCGGAGCCAACCACAAAACGACTGCCGCAGGAGGCGAAGCCACATAAACAAAGGAAGCCCAAATGCAGCGGAGAAGAGGGGTAATACAGTAGGAAAGAGGGGTGGGAAAGAATAAAACAAAACAGTGTTATTTTAGTCTGCATAGTTTATCAGATCTTCAGTGGCCAACCAGAAGCCCTACTGGGCAAGAGCCCCACCTGGCCCCACCTGCTTTCTAAAAACACTTGTTGGGCACCAAGAAAGGTTTTGGCAGGTGCCGAGGTGCTAGGGTTGCCAGCTCCGGGTTGGGAAATACCTAGAGATTTTTGGGGCGGAGCCTGAGGAGGGCGGGGCTTGGGGAGGGGTGGGACTTCAATGCCATAGAGTCTAGTTGCCATTTTTTCCAGGGGAACTGATCTCTATCGGCTGGAGATCAGTTGTAAACGCAGGAGAAATCCAGCTACTACCTGGAGGCTGGCAACCCTACGAGGTGCCCATAAGTAACACGTCGGGAACCGCTGATTTAAAACCTGCAAAACAGGCAGAAATTCAGCAGGCAAAGTTTTTATTTGCACTGCCTTGTCAGGAAACAATAATTGCAGGTGTCCATGTGGGTCCCTTAGGAAAAATCTTAAAGCAACAATAATACAATTATAAAGTGGTTGTTCCACAGGGTTCTTCTTCACGATGAATGTTGAGCAAATGCCCCCCAAAAAAGGGAGGGGGAGAAAAAGAGAAGGCTGTTCTGGGCATGATAGAAAACTAGGGTTGCCAATCTCCAGGTGGCACCTGGCGATCTCCCACTATTACAATTGATCTCCAGACGACCAAGATCAGTTCTGCTGGAGAAAATGGTTGCTTTGGAGGGTGAGCTCTGTGGCATTATACCCCGCTGAAGTCCCTCCTCTCTGCAGACCCTGCCCTCCCCTGGCTCAATGACCCCCAAAATCTCCAGGTATTTCCCAACCCAGAGCTGGCAACCCTGCAGAAAATTCCCAGGGTCTGCAGCGTAATAAAGAATAGCCATTTTTTCCCTGTTTCAGTGTCCCTTGGTGCAAGCTGGAATCTGTTTTGTACTAACAGTTAAACAGAGTGCACAACCTGTACTCCAGCTGAAGACTCTTTTGGGGGAGGGGGACTTTTCCATCATGCCTGGAAACAATTATTTTCTTTCCTTCCCCACTCCTTTTTTGGCATGGGGCTCCTTATCCAATCTGAAAAAGCGTTCAGGAGAATTCCAAAATCTGATCTAGCCACAGTCTAGATAACATTCGTATTAGACTACTGTTACCCGATGGACATGGAGCTGCCCTTGAAGACAGTGTAGTACAAAATGTAGCAACAAGGGTCCTCGCTTAAATGTGCTGGAATGAGGACCATATAAAGCCAGCGCTGTTTTCGACGCATTGGCTTTCAATTAGGCTCAGTTTTCAGATGCTGTCTTAGACCTTGAAAGTCTTACATGGCTGGGATCTGGGGAATCTAAAGCAGGGGTCCCCAACGTGCTGCCCATGGTTGCCCACTGAACATCTTTGCTGGTGCAAAGAAAGCAGGTGGGGCCAGATGTAATTAGGGTTGCCAACCTCCAGGTGGTGGTTGGAGATCTCCTGCTATTACAACTGATCTCCAGCCGATAGAGATCAGTTCCCCTGGAGAAAATGGCTGCTTTGGCAATTGGACTCTATGGCATTGCAGTCCCTCCCCTCCCCAAACCCCGTCCTCCTCAGGCTTCGCCCCAAAAACCTCCCGCCGGTGGCAAAGAGGGACCTGGCAACCCTAGATGTAATAGCAGGAGATCTCACCATCTGGAGGTTGGCTACCCTAGGTCGGTATTTATTGGGGCTCACTCTCCTGTGCTCTTTAGATCAGGAGTGTCGGACTCATTTGTAACGTGGGCCAAATATGACATGGTCACTTGTTCGGGCCGGGCCATGCCACGCCAGCCCAGATCGGGACTGGGGGCGGTGGCTGCCTTAGCTCGTTCGCGGGCCAGATAAGAGCTCTCAAGGAGCCCGATTCGGCCCGCAGACTGTATGTTTGACACCACTGCTTTAGATGGTTCTCTGTTATTTTGTACTGGTTTTGCAACGTAATCCTGTGTGTTTTAACTTGCTGCAGACCACCTTGAAGATCTGTGAGAGGAAAGGGGGAGAGGGGGTCTGGAAAGATGCTTGCTAAAGAAATAAAGGCTTGCTTGCAGCTTTAGGCTGCTGACATAAGAGGGAGGAGGCAGGATCCTGGCATTCCCCTAATCATGCACAGACAGTGACTTTAAAGGGAGCCTCATCTCTGAGCCCACTTAATGATATTGTAATTGATATTTTTACTACCGTAAACCAATTTTGGCTGGAAAGCGGGGTGAAAATACAAGAAATAAGTCGAGCAGTTGAATTTCTGGTTGCGACGGAGGGGTTTGAAGGCACGGGAAGCTTGCCGAGAGCAAAACCGGCAATGATATACCCCACCCATTCACAGAAGAGTCTGGGAAAACACAAGTTCTGCTCCAGGTGAGGGGATTGAATGCCAGCCAGGAATTCCAGAGGCCTTACCTGAGCAGGTGAAGGGGGCGGGAGAAGACTAACGTGAGCAAGAATGTGAGTGAAAGAGACCCCACCCAGGACCCCGAGGGATTACCCCTCGTTTTATTGGAAAGAAGCCAGAGAATGGGGACCGGCCAAGGTGGGAGGTGGATGAATGGAAAGGGAAATGAGGCAGATTTTCCAGACGTCCTGAAGCAGCACCCAGTCTGTACAACTATGTACCTTATATGATGTATCCTGTATTGGAACCCCACTATTTTCAGTCTTCATAGTTGTTTACTCATCCTCAGAGGAGAATGGAATGAAAGTTGGAGGTTCTTATGTGCATTATTGAAAAATCCTAATTGAACGGCACTCAAGAAGAAAAAGAAACAATCGTCTTCCTATCAACTTCTGCATGAAGATGCCTCTTGTTGCATCCTTATCATAGCATTTCTTGGACAATTGTACCTGCTTTGGACTTTTGAAAGAGTTTTGTGTATATTTTGTACATAGCTTTGTTAGTCCTATTTGTTGCACTTTGTTATATCACTAGTTCTATCAGTTGTTTATTGCCAGCCTTTCCTGCACTACCTGGAGGTTGGCAACCCTACAGATTATGAGGACCTGTTGAAGGCTTATGTGTGGTGTGCTATGTTCCTAGGGTTGCCAACCTCCAGTTGGTGGTTGGAGATCTCCCTCCAGCCAATAGAGAGGGCGGGGTTTGGGGAGGGACTTCAATGCCATAGAGTCCAGTTGCCAAAGCAGCCATTTTCTCCAGGCGAGCTGATCTCTATCGGCTAGAGATCAGTCGTAATAGCAGGAGATCTCCAGCTAGTACCTGGAGGTTGGCGACCCTGCCTGCAGGGCATATACCGCTAAAGAGTGCCATCTAATGCCCTGACGCATTTTTATTCTGATCTTAGTGACCTGTTGATTTGGGGGCTGGATTTTATTGTTATGTAATGTTTTGATGCATTTTCATAATTTCATATGTTCTGTTTTATTGTGAGCCGCTCCGTGGCCGGCTCTGCCGGGGAGAGCGGGATATAAGAATGATGAATAGATAAAGAAACAAACTGCGAAGATGGAGCTGGGCACCAGTTTCAGCTTTGTGTGACCGTGTCCCCGTCTGTCTCTTTCTGAACGATAGGTCTTGTATAGGAATGTGTTGCTTTGGGATGGGGATGGGGTGTTTACTGGTAATCAATCCCCCCCCCCCCCCCCGTAATACCCCAGACAGTGTTCCTCCCACCCCCTTGCGCTCTCTTTCAGCCAGCGGCTGACCTAGTCCGGGTTTATCCCTGCAAGGCTCTCAGTGGTGATTGTTTGGGTTGCAGATTAGGGCCGCCTGCCCCGGGCGCTGGATGCACAGCTGGCTGTGAAGGTCGCCGTGTCCTTCCTTCCTTCCTTCTCAGATGCAGACAGCAAGAGCTACGGCGGCTGCAGCAACCAAGGCTGTGCCAGCAAAGGGAGGGTTTTGACGCCGGGGATTGATGTACAGGTTGAGTATCCCTTATCTGGACTGCTTGGGACCAGATGCGGTCCATATTTTGGATCTTTCCATATTTTGGAACATTTGGATATACATAATGAAATATCTTGGGGATGTAGGGTTGCCAACCTCCAGGTACTAGCTGGCGATCTCCTGCTATTTCAACTGATCTCCAGCCAATAGAGATCAGTTCCCCTAGAGAAAATGGCCACTTTGGCAACTGGACTCTATGGCATTGAAGTCCCTCCCCTCCCCAAACCCCGCCCTCCTCAGGCTCCGCCCCAAAAACTTCCTATCAGTTGCGAAGAGGGACCTGGCAACACTATGGGGATGGGACCCAAGTCTAAACACGAAATTCATTTATGTTTTATAAATACTTTATGCACATAGCCTGAATGTAATTTTATACAATATTTTAAATAATTTTGTGCACATTAAACCATCAGGAAGCACACTGGTGTGCTGCGGAAGGCCTGTGAGTAATGCCTGCATGCCGGATCAAAGAGTCTGCCTTGGTCACAGGATGTGGTTTGGTCCCAATGGTTAGCCAGCAAAGACTAAGCTAGTGACCCCAGATGGGAATGTTCCCTTCTCCTCCAGAGGGGTTTATGACTAGGGTGGCCAGGTCCCTCTACACAACCAGTGGAGGTTTTTGAGGTGGAGCCAGAGGAGGGCGGGGTTTGGAGAGGGGAGTGACTTCAACGCCATAGAGTCCGATTGCCAAAGCGGCCATTTTCTCCAGGGGAACTGATCTCTGTCGTAGACTCGCCATCCGCTTGTATTAGGTGGCTACACGCCTTGGTTCAGGAACATATGTTCTGTGGAATTATCGTCGCTGGATTGCCAGAGTTGAAAAAGCTAATGCGAAATAGGACTCAATACCGGAAACCTATCTTATTCTTGGCATTCTTTGACTTTATCTATTCCTTTATGTCTTCAATGGACATTGTTGTCCATTTTTGTGCTTGCATGTATGCGTTTACGTTATATTGAATTTCATGGTTAAGCCTTTAGTAGCTGTATGCTTTTTTGCCATAATTGCCGTTTTTCTGCATGACCTCCTATCTTGGGCACTAGTTTTTGCAGTTTGATTACCATCTGGAGGTTGGCAACCCGATTTATGACTACCAACAGGCTACCTGGGGTTGCCACCTCCAGGTGGCACCTGGAGTTCTCCCGCTTTTACAATTGATCCCCAGCCGACCACAATCGGTTCCCCTGGAGAAAATGGCTGCTTTGGAGGGTGGACTTTATGGCATTAGAACCTGCTGAGCTCCATCCTTTTCTAAAACCCCGCCTTCCCCAGGCTCCACCCTCAAAATCTCCAGGTATTTCCCAACCCAGAGCTGACAACCCTAAAACTACCTGTAAGTTTGATTCCATCCTGGAATGACCTCTGCTTCCTCCCTTTCTGCTATTCTCTGTACCCACAGACCAATGAAGGAAGGGGGATTGAGAAGTTTTGCAGGAGCATCATAGCACGGCCAGCGTGGTATAGTGGTTAAGAGCGGTGGTTTGGAGCGGTGGAGAACCGGGTTTGATTCCCCCACTCCTCCACATGAACGGTAGAGGCTAATCTGGTGAACTGGGTTGGTTTCCCCACTCCTTCACATGAAGCCAACTGGGTGACCTTGGCCAGTCACACTCTCAGCCCCACCTACCTCACAGGGTGTCTGTTGTGTGGAGCAGAAGGGACGGTGATTGTAAGCTAGTTTGATTCTTCCTTCAGTGGTGGAGAAAGTCGGCATATAAAAACCAACTCTTCTTCTTCTTGGGAAAGAGGGCTAGGTTTTAGCCCTGGGTGGGGCACAGCCAGTCTCCTTCCCAGAGGCTCCTTAATGGTCTCAAAACACACAACACTGTTTGACTGCTGAATCTAGCTATCTGTGAGCTGCTCTGAGCTATTTTGAGGAAGAACAAGGTATAAGTGTAATTAAATTTAATTAAAGTTTTAACAAAAAACACCAAACCTGGCCGATGAAACATTCAGAACTAATGCAGAAAACCCCTTCCCACTCAAAAGAAAAAGCCCTTCCCATAGATGAAAGGTACATAATCACCTGAGAAAGCTACACACAGTGCCAACCCAAGCAGATTTCCATCCTTCTGAATCCATTGACTTCAAAGGACGTTGAAGAGCATAATTCTGTTTAGGACTAGGGTTATCAGTAGGGTTGCTAGGCCCCCCTGGCCACCAGGGGGGTATATTTACCAGATCTAGGTTGGGAAACTTGTGGAGAATTGGGGATGGAGCCTGGAGAGGACAGGGACCTCAGTGGGGTACAATGCCATAGAGTCCACCCCCCAAAGCATCCTGCCAGGTCCCAGGGCCAGAGGAGCGTGTTCAAGAGAAGTCCAAGTTCAAAACCAAGGGTCTGAAGCAGGAAAACACATTGCAAGAGAATAGTCTAAGTCCAGTCCAAAGTCAAAGACACACAAAGGGTTTCAGGTCAGTAACTCACAGGTAGCACAGAGTGAAAACACAAGTTGTTCCCACATCAGCCTGGCTGCTAACGTTTGCTCAAATACCCTAAGAGGACCCAGCTGTTGCTGATTCCTCTGACTCAGCAGTCCTTGCCAGAGGGAGCTCATCCTCTTCATCACTGTCAGATGGCAGGGTTCTCCGTAGGGCTTGCCTTCTCGCACTTCTCCTACATGTGAGGAGGAGGAGGGTTCTACCCCCTTGGTGTCACTGCTGTAGCGGTGGTCGGCGACTGATTCTGGGTGCAGGTGAGTCCTCTGCCCTGGGTGGTTGTAGGCACGGGGCACAGTCATCTGCCTGCTCTGCCTGCTGTGGTTCCTCCCTGTCACTGGCAGCAGTTTCCAGCTCTTCTACTCCTGAGGAAGCCTCAGCAGACTGATCTCTGGCAGAAGCTTCAGCAGGCTGACGCATCCATCTTCTCCAGGGGAACTGATCTCTGTAGTCTGGAGATGAGCTGTAATTCCGGGGGATCCCCAGCTCCCACCTGGAGGCTGGCATCCCTAGTTGCCAGCCTCCAGGTGCTGGCTGAAGATCTCCTGATGCAACTGATTGCAACTGATGTTCAGGTGACAGAGATCAGTTCACCTGGAGGAAACAGCCACATTGGAGGGTGGACTCTATGGCATTATGCCCCATAGAAGTCTCTCCTCTCCCCAAGTCCTGCCCTCCACCCCAAAATCTCCAGGTATTTCCTAGCCTGGAACTGGCTCGATGTTAGAGCATCTGCTTGGCACGTAGAAGATCCCAGTTTCAATCCCTGGCATCTCCAGTTAAAGGCAATTAGGTGATGTGAAAGACCTCTGCCTGAGACCCTGGAGAGCCACTGCCGGTCTGAGTAGAAAATACTGACTTTGATGGGGCCAAGGGTCTGATTCAGTAGAAGGCAGCCTTCATGTGCTCATATGGAAGCTAGTTGAACCAGTTCCAGGATCTCCCTAGACAGGACTCTCTCCGTGGGCCCCCTTAAGAGGAGAGAAGGCCAACCAAGACCTCTCCTGTGGTGACCTTGCTGGGTATTTGAACAGTGGCATGGTTGGAAAGGATTTCGGAAGGCTAGTCTAGCAGCACCGTCTAGACTAATTAATTTATTGTGGCAAATCGTGGGACAAAGTTCACTCTGTCAGATGCATGAAGGAAACACAGAGATTTATGCACAGTTGGGCCGGCAGATCTTTGCTTATCCTAGGAATGTCTTGTGAGCCTCAGGAACCTCCCTGGAAGGAAAGACACGTGCTCTGGATTGGCTGTTTAACTTATCAAAAAAGTTTCTGGTGGGCTGCGGTCCTGGCCAGAGGGCCGCTGGTGGCTAGGGACAGTTAAGCCAAGTAGCCCCTTTGATGCTGGTAACCCCACAAGGCCTAGGTTGGAAACACTGCCTCAGCAATGCCAGGGGATTTTGAGGACAGTGCCTGGGGAGAGTGGAATTTGAGGAGGACACGACATCACTTCTATGTGACACTAGGAATTTCCCCTAATTTCTGAGGCAAAGACCATAGTGACAGTGGGAAATTCCTAGAGTGTCACCATGGAGACCATTTTCTGGCCATTTTTTCTACTAAGTTTCTTGAGGGCAGGGGATGGAGGCTCAGGGCAGGGGTTTGCCTGCAGCAAATGGGCAAATGGCAAGTTTAACAGAGCCTGCTGGGCTCAGATCCATGCCATGGTGATACCGGCATTGGGCAAGCCTTCACCCATTTCTGCTGTTGCTGTGGCATAGGTCCATGACATACGACTCCTGCAGCACTCTCAGAACCGCTGGCACGGCTGGGCTTATCTTGCTCCGGGGCTGTTTTAAGAGCCAGCGTGGTGTAGTGGTTAAGAACGGTGGTCTGGAGCAGAGGAGTCTGATCTGGAGAACCGGGTTTGATTCCCCACTCCCCCACATGAAGCCAGCTGGGTGACCTTAGGCCAGTCACAGTTCTCTTCGAACTCTCTCAGCCCCACCTACCTCATAGGGTGTCTGTTGTGGGGAGGGGAAGGTGATTGTAAGCCACTTTGATTCCCCCTTAAGTGGCAGAGAAAGTCAGCATATAAAAACTAAGTCTTCTTCATCATCAGCCCAGTCTGGGGAGGGGCTGTGGCTGAATGGTCGAGCATCTGCTTGGCATGCAGAAGGTCCCAGGTTCAATCCGTGGCATCTCCAGTTAAAGGGACTAGGCAAGTAGGTAATGTGAAAGACCTCAGCCTGAGACCCTGGAGACTCACTGCCACTCTGAGTAGACGATACTGACTTTGATGGACCGAGGGTCTGATTCAGTATAAGGCAGCTTCATGTGTTCAGGTGTCCCTCCGTGCCCACTGAGCAAAACTCAAGACCGTCGCTACATTTCCGCCAGCTTTATTAATGGCGAAAATCGGCAAAGGTGCCCTTCTGTTGTCATTATGTCACATCTTCTATTTGTGCAAGGAAAGTTATAGGCAGGAAATTCGGGAGGGGGCATAAGGGAGGTTCAAGGGAAACGGGGACAATGAAATCTGACAGGGCGTCACTCTGCGGGAGCCCCGGCGTGATTTGCCCCCTCCCTAGAGGTGGCCCCGGCTTACACGGCTCGACCTGTCAGGACGACTGCAGATCGGTTCCAAATCCAGAAGGATGCTGCTGTGCCAACCCCCCACCCCCCACCCCACAATGAGGTTACTCCAAAGCCACGTGCCAATTTTGTCTTCCGGGGATGCTTTGACCTTGTAGAGACCCCATACTGTTCCACTTTTTTTTAAATTCTAGGTGGGGGAAGGGGAAAGCTTGGCAGGCCGTGTTTTCTGGGAACGGAGGGAAATCTGGGGACGGCCAAGATCCCTTGTCAGTCCTAATCCCCCAAGAGGGAGGGAAAGCGCTCACATTTTTCATTAGCCTGCACAACCGAGCCAGCGCGCAGAGCAGAAACAGAGTGCCGCATTTCCATTTTTAGTCACCTATTTCCTGATTGGAAATATTGATCCTTCTCCGAACCAGCTGAGGATACAAAGTGGGCAACTACAATAATATAATATACAGTAAAGCTATCTACCATTGCAGAGTTTGAAACAGTAAAGCAACAGATATAAAACACGTTAAAAAGGTAAAGGCAGTCCCCTGTGCAAGCATCGGGTCATTACTGACCGATGGGGTGACGTCACACCCCGACGTTTCCTAGGCAGACTGTGTTTACAGGGTAGTTTGCCAGTGCCTTCCCCAGTCGTCTATGCTTTACCCACATTAAAATCCCATTAAAAGTGCCAATCTAAAAAAAATACCTAATGCACAGCTAAAAAAACGTTTGCCCAGATTCATATCTGGATGAGGGGAAAATATTCAGGTGCCTGGGTTCAGCCCCGCCACTTTGCCACCCATGCGAGAGACAAAGAATAATTAATTTTATTTTATTGTTTTCTTTTCTCCCTTAGGGGTAATGTATGGCTGTTACCACACTAGGTATTCCCAGTGATGTATTAAGAGGTTGAAAATGTTCTAAAAAATACTGTTCACACTTTTTATGTATTCCCACCGATGTATTAAGGGTTTGAAACTGTTATAAAAAATACTGTTCGCACTTTGTTTGGCCCCTTTAGCTGTGAAGACGTCTTCCAACCATTTATAAGCCGTGGTATCCAAAAACCCTTTTAAAGCGATGTTTTTTTATAACATTTCCAAACTCTTGATACATCGCTGGGAATACCTAGTGTGGTAACAGCCATGGTGTTACACTGAAGATCTGCAATTGAATTTCCCAGTATGTTTATGATCTCTAAAAAGCAACCTTTAGCTTCACTGTGTAGCTGGTCTACTAGCAGTGGGGAAGAGGTAAGAGTCGCCAACCACCAGGTAGTAGCTGGAGATCTCCTGGGGTTACAACTGATCTCCAGGTGATAGAGATTAGTTCACCTGGAGAAAACAGCGGCTTTGGAAGAAGAGTTGGTTTTTATATGCCAACTTTCTCTACCACTTAAGGTAGAATCAAACAGGCTTACAATCATCTTCCCTTCCCCTCCCCACAACAGACACCCTGGGAGGTAGGTGAGGCTGAGAGAGTGTGACTAGCCCAAGGTCACCCAGCTGGCTTCATGTGTAGGAGCGGGGAAACAAATCCAGTTCACCAGATTAGCCCCCACTGCTCATGTGAAGGAGTGGGGAATCAAACCCAGTTCTCCAGATCAGACTCCACCGCTCCAAACCACCGCTCTTTACCATTACACCATGCTGAAAGGTGGATTCTATGGCATTATACCTCACTGAAGTCCCTCCCCTTCCCAAATCCCACCCTCCTTAGGCTCCACCCCAAACATCTCCAGGTATTTCCCAACCCAGAGCTGGCAACCAAGTGGTCATTGAGAAAATGCCCCGGCAGGGAAGAGTCAACTAAATACACATGTACAGCTAGCCCTGATTCAAATTCCTCCCTCCCTCCCATGCTTTTTATGGTCAAGGACTATTTTAGGCTATCCATTCCAAAACCTCTTTCATAACCTTTCATTGTCCTCTGACAATAACCATCTGGAGGTGATGGAAGTTTGCGTCTTGTGTGAATGTGTGAAACTTCACGTGCATGATCAGTAAAGTGATAATCTGAGTGAAGCCTGCCGTTCTTTGTGGACCATGATTTAAACTCTATCATGCTGTAGGGCAATTATATTTTTCTAGCGTATCTTTAACCAAAAGCACAAGCATATTATTGCCTTTTAAATTACTGTCAACTACAAGGCAACTGAATATAGTGTGTAGAAGTCTGAACAGAGTCTGCAGCAACGATCTCCAATGTGAGAATTAAGGTGTTACAAGCAGGTGCCTAATTTTAATCTGTGAAATCTCAGAAGAAATCCCTTTTTTAGAGACTCTTCTCCTACTTTTAATGTGGTCTCTGAGATCCATTGATGATGGGGGAGGAGCTTTTAATGTCATCTGTGCATCCAATTAAATTAGAAATTTATTTATTTACTTCATTTATACCCAACCCTTCTCCCAAGTGGAGACCCAAAGTAGTTTACATCATTATCCTCTACTCCATTTTTAGGGTTGCCAGCCTCCAAGTAGTAAGCCAAAATCAACACCTCTGCACTAATGTATATGCACTGAATACACCTTGATGTTTCACCAGTCTGTGTTATATTAGTTATTGCCTAAGATTCCTGCACAGCCTCCAAGTAGTAGCAGGAGATCTCCCGCTATTATAACTGATCTCCAGCCGATAGAGATCAGTTCACCTAGAGAAAATGGCCGCTTTGGCAATTGGACTCTATGGCATTGAAGTCCCTCTCCTCCCCAAAACCCGCCCTCCTCAGGCTCCATCCCCCAAATCTCCACGCATTTCCTAACCTGTAGCTGGCAACCCTATCCATTTTATCCTTACATAGACCCTGTAAGGTAGGTTAGGCTGAGAGCGTGTGACTGGCCGAAGGTCAGCAAACTTCCACAGCAGAGTGGAGATTCAAATCCGTGTCTCCCAGATCCTAGTCCAACACTTTAATCGCTACACATGTGCATGAAGAGAAGCATTCTTGGAGGGTGCTGCCCCACCCCAATATCAGGACTCCCTGCCACTGCACATACCAAAGTTCAAGTCTGAGCGACAGATCACTGTGGTGCTGTAACAATATAATGAACTAATTTGCCACAATATTCTAGTTCACAGTTTTCATTTTTGGGGGAAGTATGTGTCTAGCCCTTTTTGTTGTGGAATTATACAGAGAAAGATTCTGGCCGCACATTTCCCGTTGTTGCTCTGCAACCAGACTTTTTTTCTTTTTTTTTTTTTGGCTGTCAAGTCACAGATGACTTATGACGACCCTGTAGGGTTTTCAAGGCAAGAGACATTCAGAGGTTGCCTGTCTCTGAGTCACGCTCTTGGTATTCCTAGGAGGTCTCCCATCCAAATACTAGCCACGGTCAAGGCTGAGAGTGTGTGACTGGCCCAAGGTCACCCAGCAAGTTTCCATGGCAGAGTGGGGATTTGAACCCGGATTTCCCAGATCCTAGTCCAGCACCTTAACCACTACACCATGCTGGCTCTCAAACAGACTATAGACTTACTTTTATAAATCTAAAAGCTGGGAACCAGTACTTTTTTGCAATAGATTATAACGTTTCAATGCTACAGCAATCTAGCTATCACCAATTTTTTAAAGCCCTTCAGTGGAGGGGAAGAAAATGGTGGACAAGGGGTGGGGGGCTGAGGCAAAGAAAACTTCCATATGTGGATGTTCTATGGCTACTGTGAATACCTTTGTATTTATAGCAGCCACAAGAAATACACGGAGAAATACACGCTGGGTGGAATCAGCCCAGTTCTACAGCTCCTGACGTTGGGCTAGGGCTGTCAGCGCTGCTTGGCAAATGCTGGGAGATTTTGAGGGACAATTGGTGTTTGGGAAGGAGGTGAAGCTTTAGGATTTCCCCTTAATCTCTATGGTAAAGGCCATAGAGACATGAGGGGATTCCTGGAGCATCACTACAGAGGCATTTTCCTGGTCATTTTTCTATTCAATTTTTTGAGGTTCGTGAATTGGGGTTGAGGGTGAGAACTTCCCTGCTGCAGGTGGGTGGCTCAGAATGCATGCATTTGCCTGCACCATTTCCAGGCTTTAGGGTTGCCAGGCCCCCTGCTGGGGGGACTTACCGAGTGGTCAGGGGCCCTCGCTGGCAACGCACAGATGTTGCCAGTAATATAGAATCATCGAGTTGGAAGGGACAGCCAGGGTCATCTAGTCCAACCCCCTGCACAATGCAGGAAATTCACAACTACCTCCCCCCCACACCCCCAGTGACCCCTACTCCATGCCCAGAAGATGACCAAGATGCCCTCCCTCTCATCATCTGCTTAAAGTCATAGAATCAGCATTGCTGACAGATGGCCATCTAGCCTCAGCTTAAAAACTTCCAGGGAAGGAGAGCTCACCACCTCCCGAGGAAGCCTGTTCCACTGAGGAACCGCTCTGTTAGAAAGTTCTTCCTATTCCTAATGTCTAGATGGAAACTCTTTTGATTTAATTTCAACCGTTGGTTCTGGTGCGACCTTCTGGGGCAACAGAAAACAACTCTGCACATGCTGACATTGCTTTCTGTGCATAAAGGAAGTGATGTCAGCGCATTACCAGTGATGCCAGGGACATTCTAGCATGTTTTGCCCAAATGCCAGAGCATCTTTGCTGTCCCCCAGCCACGCACTGACAGCATTTCCAGATGCAAAGGGAGTAATGTCACCATGCCAGGACACTGCTGATGTCCCCCCCCCAGTTTTGGCACCGTTTCCCCTCCCTGCTGGCCAGCTGAGTGGTGGTAGAAAGTGCCCATTGGGGGTGGGGCACCCCCTACCCTCAGCGGGGGCCTGGCATCCTTACCAGGCCTTTATAGGGTGTGTACCTGCATCACGCCATACATGCAGTCATAGGGTTGCCAGGTCCCTCTTTGCCATCGGTGGGAGGTTTTTGGGGTGGAGCCTGAGGAGGATGGGGTTTGGGGAGGGGAGGGACTTCAATGCCATAGAGTCCAATTGCCAAAGCGGCCATTTTCTCCCGGTGAACTGATCTGTGGGATCCTGCATGGCGGGGGGAGGGTTGGGGTCATTGGGGATGTGGGGGGAAGTAGTTGTTAATTTACTGCATTGTGCAGGGGGTTGGACTAGATGACCCTGGTGGTCCCTTCCAGCTCTATGATTCTATCGGCTGGAGATCACTTGTAATAACAGAAGACCTCCAGCTAGTACCTGGAGGTTGGCAACCCTATGCACCATCTTCATGTCATACATAAGCATTTGCTAGCAGAGCACATCAGTGCGCACTAAAAGGCTTGGCTGGATTTTTTTTTAAGCATTTGCTTTTTCCAATTCTGGTAACTGGCCAAGAGAATAAAATACTGTCTCGGCTGCAGCCCTACCAGGAATACTTTCACCTGCTTAATGTCTCTGTGTCAGGCTACCATTAAAGATGCAGCAGCATGAACATTTTCTTATTTGGAGGCTTTTCTCCATGAAGGAGGGTAGGGGTCTCTGCTCTCACTCCTTGCAACTGGCTTCTACCCCTGTGCCCTTCAAAAGCAGCTCGGTGCCACTCCCTGTCCTTTCATTTATCTAGGGTTGCCAGCCTCCAGGTGGTGGCTGGAGATCTCCTGTTATTACAACTGATCTCCACCGATAGAGATCAGCTCACCTGGAGAAAATGGCCACTTCGGCAATTGGACTCGGTGGCATTGCAGTCCCTCCCCTCCCCAAACCCCGCCCTCCTCAGGTTCTGCCCAAAAAACCTCCTGCCAGTGGTGAAGGGGGACCTGGCAACCCTACATTCATTTCCTTGCGTTTTCCCTTCCCCAGTCCCCTCGGCAGCCATTCCCCCCAATTGCCATTAAAAAAAAACTCCCAAAAAACCCTTGGTGGCATGGGGAGGGAGTGGTTATAGGGTTGCCAACCTCCAGGTAGTTGAAGAAAGGATAATACCAAGCTTGAAATTATTCTAACAGTGTGTAAGTGAAAAGGTGCTATACAACATCATGTGAAACAAAAATCAAAGGAAACTTAAAGGAAACTTACTAATATAAACAACATACAAAGGAACGAGTTTACACAAAGTAGCTGTATACAAACGCTACAATGTTTTGCAAGGCAACAATGTCACAAGGTAACAAGGTAAATATAAACAGCAGTTATGTTATGTTATGAAAAGAAAATCTTTTTTCTTTTCAGAGTCAATTGAACGTGTAGGATCAAAGAACAAAGTCGAAACACGGTCCGGATGTCTCGAACGTTTTCACTGCCTACCAGGGCAGCTTCATCAGCAGTTCATTCATTCAAATGTCTAAACTCCTAGAATACAATAAAAACCAATCTCCAACACGTGTATCTCATTCATATTATTTTTAAAAATATTTTTTCGAATTGGTTCTTGTAGGTTATACAGGCTGTGTAACCGTGGTCTTGGTATTTTCTTTCGAATGTTATGCAAAAATTAAGACAAACAATACTATACCTAAGAACGAAGGAAATCTTATTCATATTTCAAATTTCAAATAGGTCGTCTTTCTCTGCACCTGTAGAGTTAATGGAGCGTCAAGTACTTTTGCCCTGATTCTAGATTTATGTTCTAGAATCACATCCATCACCTTTGGTCCTTGGGCATTTTCCATGTGGTTCCTGTTCTTTCTGTCCCCTCAGCCTTCCTTTAAAGGAGTTCAGTTCTACTACTTCCAATTTTAGATTTAAGCTTAACCATTTTTCCAATTGTTCTACTAGCCAGTGTGTCTATGGCATCACTTGTAAATGCGCAAAACTCTACGTTGGGAGCACACTTCGACCCGTTAAAGTGTGCATAGGTGAACATAAATCTAGAATTAGGGCAAAAGTACTTGACTCTCCATTAACTCTTCATTTTATTAATAACAAACATAATGAAAATGATTTACGTTTCTTTGTCATTTGGGTCTACAGGGGCAATCCTTTTGATCTTGATAAGGTACAAAAAATCTTGTTAAGACAATAAATGCGCTTTATTCATCTTTTTAAATCTTATTTTCCATTTGGTTTAAATAATGAAATTGATTTATCTTGTTTTTTTATAAATTTTTGTCTACTCTAAAGAATCACAGCTGCTTAATATTGGGCTTAACCTTCCATCAGTAGTGAATAAATTACCTACACCTGTAGCTTAGATCCAAGCATTTGAAGGCAGGACAGCCCTACAGGCGCAGAGAAAGACGACCTATTTGAAATTTGAAATATGAATAAGATTTCCTTTGTTCTGAGGTATAGTATTGTTGTCTTAATTTTTGCATAACATTCGAAAAATATTTTTAAAAATAATATGAATGAGATACACGTGTGGGAGATTGGTTTTTATTGTATTCTAGGAGTTTTGACATTTGAACGAATGAACCGCTGATGAAGCTGCCCTGGTAGGCAGTGAAAACGTTCGAGACATCTGGACCACGTTTCGACTTTGTTCTTTGACCCTACACATTCAATTGACTCTGAAAAGAAAAAAGATTTTGATACTAACATAATTTCTATTTATATTTACCTTGCTACCTTGTGACATTGTTGCCTTGCAAAACGTTGTAGCGTTTGAATACAGCTACTTTGTGTAAACTCATTCCTTTGTATGTTGTTTATATTAGTAAGTTTCCTTTAAGTTTCCTTTGATTTTTGTTTCGCATGATGTTGTATAGCACCTTTTCACTTATAAACTGTTAGAATATAAGTTTCAATTTGAATAATTTCGAGCTTGGTATTATCCTTTCTACAGCTTGTCTATTTAATACCAGTGTATTTTTGGGTTTAACCTCCAGGTGGTGACTGGAGATCTGCTATTACAACTGATCTCCAGCAGATAGAGATCAGACAGTTCCCCTACAGAAAATGACCACTTTGGCCATTGGACTCTATGGCATTGAAGTCCCTCCCCTCCCCAAACCCACCCTTCTCAGGCTCCGCCCCAAAAACCTCCTGCCGGGGGGAGGGACCTGGAAATTCTAAGTGGTTACCACCGGTACAGGGACAGAGAAAATGGCCACTGTATGTGTGTGGGAATGGGGAAAACAAGTCCTTGCCAGACAGACAGACCGCCAGCAACCAACCCAGCTTTGCTGAGATCACGCCCCAAACTGCAAAGCAGGTTTGAGAAAAACTGCAGAAAAGTCAAGGAAAACTAAGGATGCCAGCAGCCTCCAGGTGGGAGCTGGGGGTCCCCTGGAATTACAGCTCATCTCCAGACTACAGAGATCAGTTCCCCTGGAGAAAATGAATGCTTTGGAGGGGGGACTCTATGGCAGTGTACTTCACAGAGGCCACTGGTAGGGTTGCTAACTTTAAAGTACTAGCTGGAGATCGTCCTGCTGTTACAACTGCTCTCCAGCTGAGAGATCAGTTCACCTGGAGAAAACGGCCGCTTTGGCAACTGGACTCTATGGCATCGAAGTCCCTCCCCTCTCCAAACCCCACCCTCCTCAGACACCACCCCCAAAATCTCCAGAGCTGCCAAACCTAGCTGGCAACCCCACCCCCCGTCCCCTACCAGTGGCCAGGGGGGACCTGGCAACCCTACCTGCTAATGTCCACATGCCAAGACACTGCTAAGGGCATAGGAGTATGGGCTGGGAAAAATGTTGACAACTCTAATGGACCAGTCCCCTTGACAAGGGTGTTAATTGGAACAAGACCTTTCCAAGGCTCTGTCCTATCATTCAGCCTTGGAAAATATGAATGGATAATATTACAGTATCTTCAGTCCTCTTTTCATTACCGAGTAACCTTCAGTCTCCCCAAACACACACACACACATTATGGGGAAAACTCCTATGCAGGGTTGACAAAAACTCTCATCTTAAAAAAAGGGGGGGGGGGATCAAACATCTGGCTATGAAGTTTAAGACCAGCCCTGATATGGAAGGATGGGTGGGGTACAAATATTAAAACGAGCAGCGACCCACCCTCTCATTTATGTAGCTACAATCCTTGGCAATGTCCACACATTTCCTTTCTGGATCTGAAAGAAGGATAGGAGGAGAACTGCCAACTGACCAAGAAAAAAAATAAGTGTTGCAAACTCCAATCTGTGGCCATTACCAGGGAAAAGCTCTGTCTGCGCAGCACGGAGGTAAAGTCTGATCGAGTGCTCACAGTAGCCTAACCAACTAGGGTGAAAAGGCACGGTCACAGAGGACAAACGAAAAGTTGGCAACCCTAATTTCCTTCAACACCTATAGGGATTTTCAAATATGGGGGTAGCATGCTGTTGCAATCAGGTTCTTTTGGCAGCGGTTTGCGGCAAGGTTTGTATTATTCCCAAATGAATACGAACAAACCCCTCCCCGCAGCCCTACCCCTGGATTATAATTGTTGCAGCCAGGCAGTCTTGAAATTAAAGACTTGTGTGCTTGCAGGAGAAATGGTAAATACTAGGTAGGCGTTTGTTTGGGGGGGAGCAAAGAGATTGGTAATTACATGAAAGTCGGTTTTAACAAAAGCTGGCTAATTCTCATCGTTTGCTATCCACTAGGCCCCGAATCTCCTGGGGATTTGGGAGACTTGGAAATGGGTGGGGTCCTCCTTTCAGATCTTGCTGGAGGATTGTTTTTATTCATGACAGCCGAAATAAGGCACCCAAGCTCCTCTGCCTTTTCCGTGTGCAATAGGAAGATGCCCTTTTGGCCTCTTGGGGGTGGGGTTAGAAGCCTGTAAACTGGATCGCTTGACTTTTAAAAAGCACACTTTGTCCTCCTTTTTTGTATCACAAGGGGTATAGGGTTGCCAACCTCCAGGTGGCACCTGGAGATCTCCAGCTACTACAATTGATCTCCAGACCACCAAGGTCAGTTCCCCTGGACAAATGGCTGCTTTAAGGGGTGGGCTCTATGGCATTATACCTTTCCACACCAAACTGTGGCCTCCCCAGGCTCCATCCCCAACATCTCCAGGTATTTCCCATCCCAGAACTGGTCCCTGTCACATGAACACATGAAGCTGCCTTATACTGAATCAGACCCTTGGTCCATCCAAGTCAGTATTGTCTGCTAAGACCGGCAGCGGCTCTCCAGGGTCTTAGGCAGAGGTCTTTCACAGCACCTACCTGCCTAGTCCCTTTAACTGGAGATGCCAGGGATTGAACCTAGGACCTTCTGCATGCCAAGCAGATGCTCTACCACTGAGCCACAGCCCCTCCCCCTAACAATAATAATGTCCACCTGAAATCACCAGGATTTACCCAACCAGGATCTTGCAACCCTACCCCCTAGTTTTGCCAACCTCCAGGTAGTGGCTGGAGATCTCCCACTATTACAACTGATCTCCAGGTGATAGAGATCAGTTCACCTGGAGAAAATGGCTTCTTTGGAAGGTGTATTCTATGGCCTTTATACCCAATTGAAGTCCCTCTCCAGGCTCCACCCCAAATCTCCAGGTATTTCTCAACCCGGAGCTGGCAACCCTAGTCCAGGTACTGTTATCCAGTTTCATTTCTAAAGCTGAATGTGAGTTTTCTTACAAAAAGGCATATGCATGAATATGCAGGTTGTATCTGCACTCACTGTAACATCTGAGAGGGGGCATCTTGGCCATCTTCTGGGGTCACTGGGGGTGTGGGGGGGGGAGGTAGTTGTGAATTCCCTGCATTGTGCAGGGGGTTGGACTAGATGACCCTGGTGGTACCTTCCAACTCTATGATTCTATCCGTGTGGTGTAGTAGTTAAGAGTGGTGGACTCTAATCTGGAGAACCGGGTTGGTTTCCCCACTCCACATGAATCCTGCTGGGAGACGTTGGTCCAGTCACAGTTCTCTATGAACTCTCGCAGCCCCACCCTACCTCACAAGGAGTCTGTTGTGGGGAGAGGAAGGGAAGGAGATTTTAAGCTGGTTTGAGTGTCCTTTAAAAGGTGGAGACAATCGGGGCATAAAAAACAACTCTTCTTCTTCTTCCCTTCCCTTGTTGTTATTTTTTTCCCGTCTCCATTCTCCTCCCTCCCCAGGACTGAGACACACCAGTGAAGGGCATGGAGGCATGATCACCTCTAGAGAACATCTTCTTTGAATGTGGAGCTTGTAGGTGCCATCGGGGTGGGATTGAATATGCTGAATTTTAAATTGGCTATGCTGTATTGTATTACATTTTAATATAATCATGGTTTTACTGTATTTTATATGATGAAAGCCACCCTGAGCCCAGGTTGACAGGGGAGGGCAGGATACAAATATAATAATAATAATAATAATAAGAAGAAGAAGTAGTAGAGACTATTATTATTATTATTATTATTATTATTATTATTATTATTATTATTATTATTATTATTCTACCTGCTGCTCTTAATGGCCCCAATGCTTCCTGCCTGTGCCACAGCGATGTGGTTGTTCTGCCTGCAGCAGGGGCGTTTGTTCTGACTGCTTCCAAAGAAATTGAAATAGTTAATCCGAAGCTCACTTTAAGGGGGGGGGAAACCAGGTTCAGTCCCAGCCCCCGGGGTGTCTGTGGAAGTCTTTTGAGGAGCGAGGGGCCTCTAATCTCAGATGTAGGCTGTTCGCTGTGCTTCTGCATTGCAAAGCCACAGAAGTTCAAGGGTAAACAATCCCCTTGCCTCCCCCCATCCCCAAACTAAACTGTGTTCCCAGCGCATATCCCCAGCGGCAGTTTCTTAACAAATTGTGCAACATCCTGGATTCTGTAGATCACAGGCCCCGGGGGTGGGGGGTGTTGAGTGGGTTACAGCAGGAGAAGAATATCTGGGGCCGAATGTCTGGGGACCACAACCAGCTCTGGGGCATCTTTTTTCTTTTTTTAGTGTGACTGGGAAGAGCTGATAGTCCGTCCAGGACTCTGGGGTTCTCTGCAGGGTGCCTACCCGCTTTCCCATTGCAAGGCCTTTAGTAAGTGGATTGCAGGCAGAAATCCAGCAAATAGTTTTCCTGAGCTGGGACATGCAATGTGGGACAGCTATACCTGTTAGACTCCTGCCTGCCAAAACACCAAAGGAACTCTGGAAGGGAATGTTATTTTTAAGTGGGGGGTCACCTTCATTTTGGGAGAGCAGGGAATGGGTTGAGTAGAGAAAGAAACAAAGTTTAGGAGCCCAGATGCTTGAGTTAGGCGTTGCCAGAACCAGAGCAAGAACTTCAGGAGGAAGCTGGGATGAGGGATTTGGGGCACCTGGATTACTCCTGTCCTTCGATTTTAAAAGGCTTGGTGGGTTTAGATAAGCAGAGGGCCGGGCTTGCAAGTCAACACCCTTGTGGGCAGAGTTACCCACGGTTAGCAGCCAAGATGGACAGATTCCATTTCCAACTTTAGAAGGAAACCAGTTTACATTAGGTGGGGGCGGCTGAATGGGAGAATTGGCAAGGATCCAGGATTCCTGGGTTCTCTTGGGAAGAGATGAACTCCTCTGGCGTATAGCCAAAAAGTATACATGCCAGGACCCCTGGGTTCTCTGTATCTAGTTTAAGAAGGGGAGAGATGCCGAGTATTAGATTAGTTGGGGGTAGGGTTGCCAACCTCCAGGTACTAGCTGGAGATCTGCTTTTACAACTGATCTCCAGCCAATGGAGATCACTTCACCTGGAGAAAATGGCCAGTTTGGCAATTGGACTCCCTCCACAGCCTCCACCCCAAAAACCTCCTGCCAGTGGTGAAGAGGGACCTGGAACCCTAGTTGGGGGGGGGGGGGACACAGAGAAAGTAGGCCAAGAACATGAGCTCCACCTGCCACCCTTTTTCTTGCTACCCTGAATCACCTGACCCCCAAAATCTCCAAGTATTTCCCAACTCAGAGGTGGCAACCCTAATTATATCCCACTGAAGTCCCTCCCCTCCCCAAACCCACCTTCCCCAAGCTCCACCCCCAAAATTTCCAGGTGTTTCCCAACCCAGATTTGGCAACCCTTAGTGATCTCCAGTCACCAGAGATCAGTTCCCCCTAGAGAAAATGGTCGCTTTGAAGGGTGGACTTTACGGCATTATAACCCGCGGAGGCCCCTCCCCTCCCCAAATCCCACCCTCTCCAGGCTCCACCCCCAAATATCCCTACTCAGAGTTGGGAACCCTTAGCTGACTATGATTAAAGAATGGCAACATTAATGGCAGTCGAATTAAAGAAAGAATGAGCTTTTGAAAGTGACTAGAGATTGGGGGACTGAAGAAGAGATTAGCATAAGAAATTGAAACGACCATATCCCCACCCGTCTGTGGCTTCACTTCGTGGAACCATCGGCTTATATGAATACTTACCTTTTGGACTGTAGATGATCACTCTTGACTGTTCATGTTCCTTGATGGCGTATACGCATGATGTTAATTGTTTGTATGACTAGTTGTGATCAGTGTATATTTGCATAGCTTTATAAATTTTGCACTTTGTTTAAAGTTTTCGCATCTGTGCTGATTTCCAAACCTCCAGGTAATAGCTGGAGATCTCCTGCTATTACAACTGATCTCCAGCCGATAAAAATCAGTTTCCCTGGAGAAAATGGCCGCTCTGGCGATTGGACTCTACGGCAGTGAAGACCCTCCCCTCCCCAAACCCTCCCCTCCTCAGGCTCCACCCCAAAACCTCCCGCCGGTGGCGAAGACCCTGCTCCAGAGTCAGATTCCCTGCCAAGAGAGAACCCATCATTGTGAAAGTTGCAGGTTACACTTGCTAATTCTAAATTGTGAAGGTAATATGTGTGCGTTGTGTGTGTGTGCTGTGTACGTGTGCGATGATGATCTCAGCCTGACTGGGGGCTTATCAGGGCCAGACGGTGCTTGCTCTTGAGGAAGGGGCAGCCCAGACATTGCTTATTTGCAGAGGATAAAGTGTACTGTATGGGAGCAGCGTCACAGACATGAAGAATCTTTTCCGTCCACTCTTCTCTCCCCGCACACCCCCCCCCCAACAGCATCCATGCCACGCTGGCTCCCAGCCCACCCCCATCCCCAGACAGCAGAGCCGGCTTGAACTCCGAGGCCCCAAGGAATATTGCTCCTTCCTCCAAAGCATTTCGCTGGGCGAAAAGGATTTTGGCAGCTGGATCTAGGAGCGAGCAAGAGAGAGGCTGTGTGGCCTGTATGGGTTGCTCCTCTGTTTGCAGAATCTCGGAAGGCTTCAGTTCTTGTCCACACACAGACATAAAAGTCAACACTCTCTCCTGGCAGACATTTTCCAGGCTGTTTCCACTAGGAATGCCAGCCTCTAGGTGGGACCTGGGGATCCCCCGGAATTACAGCTCATCTCCAGATTATTATTATTATTATTATATTTCTAGCCCGCCCTGCCCCCCGGCCGAAACCAGGCTCAGGGTGGGGAACAACAATTAAATCACTATATCTGTCTGTCTGTCTACACACGCACACCAGTTAAAACATCTGTCAATAAAATACAAACTCACAAATGATTAAACCGGTTATTAAAACATCCTTGTGAAAGATGGCAGTCAAAGTGTTTTTGTATGCCATGTGGATGGGATAGGGCTGTAAGCCTCCAGGTACTAGCTGGAGATCTGCTGCTGTTACAACTGATCTCGAGCCAATAGAGATAAGTTCCCATGGAGAAAATTGCTGCTTTGGCAATTGGACTCTATGGCATTGAAGTCCCTCCCCTCACCAAACCCCGCCCTCCTCAGGCTCCACCCCAAAAACCTCCTGCCGGTAGTGAAGCAGGACTGGCAAGCCTAGGATGGGAAGATGTGCATTTTCTGAGATCCCACACATTGGCACAATGTTCTGTAACACACACACACACAAGTCTCTCACTAGGGGTGGGGGTTCCAGACTGGGAAACTCCTGAAGACTTGGGTGTGTGGAACCTGGGGAGGACAGGGACCTCAGTGGGGTGCAATGTCACAGAGACCACCCTCCAAAGCATCCATTTTCTCCAGGGGAACTGATCTCTGTAGTCTGAAGATGAGCTGTAATTCTAAGGGATCCCCAAGTCCCACCTGGAGGCTGGCATCCCTATCTCTAGCCCTTTTTGTTCAGCAGATGTGCCTTTCCCCCTATTCATCCACAAGGAAAGGACCTGGTGGTAGAGGAAAGTGCCGTCAAGGCAAGAGATCAGAGGTGGTTTGACATTGCCTGCCTCTGCATGGGCTAAGAGAGTTCTGAGAGAACTGTGACTGGCCCAAGGTCACCCGGCAGGCTTCGTGTGGAGGAGTGGGGAATCTAACCCAGTTCTCCAGATTAGAATCTGCTGCTCCTAACCATGACACCACACTGACTCAAAACAGGGAATTCAGAGGAGCCAGTAGATAGATCATTGTCATAACAGTATGCTGATTTTTAAGCTCCCCACAACTGTCTAATGGTGTGGGAGAGGAAGAATGCTAGCTGCAGCAGGCTGATGCAAGGAAAATGCAGGGGGAACTTCCATGTGGATGCACCGTTGCCACTGTAACTGCCTCTGCAATCACCGTAGCAATGAAAGCTACCCAGAAAATCACCACTGTGTGGATGCAGCCTCTTTTGGGAGCATTACAGTTGTCAATATGTTGTAATGCAAACATTCTAGTACCTGCGCCTCTGAGAATGCGCAGAACACCTCCCTCCCTACACCTAGAACACAGCTGCTTTTTTAAAAAAGCAAATCCATTAAAAGACCTATGGGTAGGGTTGCCAACCTCCAGGTACTAGCTGGAGATCTCCTTCTCTTATGACTGATCTCCAGCCGATAGAGATAAGTTCACCTGGAGAAAATGGCCGCTTTGGCAATTGGACTCTATGGCATTGAAGTCCCTCCCCTTCCCAAACCCCTCCCTCTTCAGGCTCCACCCCCAAAACCTCTTGCCCATAGCGAAGAGGAACCCCGCAACCCTACCTATGGGGAAAGTGTCTAGGAAACTGAGAAAAATACCCCACCAGTGGAAAAATGTTTTTTTAATGAAATCTACAAATAAAGAGTTCTTCTGAGCATGTGCTCCTCAGAACACTACAATTTAAAAAAGAAACAACTCTGCGTGTTAGAAAAAAAGCAGGGAAATTCCAATGAGAAGAACAAACACATCTCTCTATTTCCCCTCCTTGCTTAACACCTTCCTGTTCCAGCAACTGTCCCAAAGGATAAAACTCCAGCAGGGCCACGGTGAAATTTTGGTTGGTTGGCAGCTTTCTTCAACACGTAGAACCGGTTGTTGTTCTTTATTGAAGAGCTCCCAGCTCGGAAGGAAGAAGTTACTTGGAGGGCTTTATTTCAGCCACTGTTTAGTCCCAGCGAACCCCCCACCCCACCCCAATCTAGCGCCTAGGAATTGTGAAATAATAAAGGACAGAGTTTATTTTTGCACATACAGAGTGACTTTTCCTTCACAACACAGTCATTGCCTGCAACATGTGAGATTAGAAGTCTGGGTGTTCTTTGCAGAGAGGTGTAGTTTCTAGGTTTAAAGGCTATCCTCTGGCAACTTCCAGAATCCACCATGGCCAATTCAACTTTGACCAAGGCCATTCTGTCCCCCACCCCCAAGCATAGGCCTGTAAGTTTTGCTGCTCAGATGAGATGTGAAATAAACTGGACTGAAAAGCTATAGATTTCGATTCTGCATTATTCACCTTGCTGCTTGGTGGGGGGCGGGGACGACCCATAGTATTAACAATCAAATTGTGGATCTAGCCAGCCTGCTCATGGATGGTATCTGCATGTGGCTTCTTGCTTGCTTTTCTTTCTTTCTTTCTTTCTTTCTTTCTTTCTTTCTTTCTTTCTTTCTTTCTCTTTCTTGCTTTCCTTTCTTTCTTTCTTTCTTTCTTTCTCTGTGAAGGCTTTTCTCTCTCTTCTTCCTCTTTTTCTGTCACTCTCTCTTTTTCTTTCTCTCCCTCTTTTTCTGTCTCTTTCTCTGTCTCTCTCCATCCTTTTCTTTCTTTCCTTCTGTCCTTTTCTTTCTTTCTCCCCCTCCCTCTATTTCTTTCTTCCTTTCTCTCTCTTTCTCCCTCCCTCCCTTTCTTTCGCTTTCTCTCTCTTTCTTTCCCTCCCTCCCTCCCTCCTTCCTTCCTTCCTTTTTCCTTCCTTCCATCCATATTTCTTTTTCTTTCTTTCTTTCCTTTGTATTTCTTTCGTATTTTGTATTTATTTGGGGGTTAATATCCTACCCCTCCATTCAGGATATCTCTAAGAGCTGCTTTATTTTGGAGTTTCTGGAATGCAGTCCCACAAGTCTGACAAGTTCCTATTAGTCAGTGCCCATAACATCCCCGTTGATAAGGGAGACGGATATCCCCTTTGCCGTGTTGTGACCCTAACCACTCTCTGTGCAAAGTGGGATCACAATGGAGCCAACTTGTTAATAGTTTTGGGCAGTGCTTTTTAAAAGGAAGACTTGGAATTGCCCAGAGGCATGTGATTGTAATGCATTTTTCCTTGTAGTAGGTAGGAAGTTAAAATTTATTGTATATGGCCAAAGGCTGTTACAGTATAACAAAAACTACAGCTCAAACAGTGATAATGACCAAAACAACCACCCAAGCACCTGTTTTCCTTGTGTTTCTTTTCACACTTTGTTGCTTAGAGCAATAGTCTTTAGAACCTACAAAGAGCAGCAGAAAACCCTCAGAACAGGGAACTGGACGGCAGTAATGCCAAAGATTTTGGAGGACTTTGATTCATAGGGTCACCATGAGTCGGAAGAGACTTGACGGCACTTAACATACACCATGCCAAAGATAGTTGTATTGAAGCATGACTTTTTGCATGAATTTAAAAATTTTAACTGCACAAATGTTCTTTTGGAACTACAGCACACACACACACCCCACCGCACATTTTGAGTTTCACCAAGGAGTTCTTTCTTGGACGTGAAAAGGACACAAGTACCACTAGATGCTGCCTAAGGACTAGTTAGCATCAACTCCTACGCTGGTTAGTCTTGTAAGTGTACACACAATATCACAGAGGTAATCAACATTTATTGCCCTCATGCTGAATAAAATGCATTGCCTACCTGTGAAGATCTCTGGGTGCTGGCAAACAAAATGGTGTGGGTGGGGGGAGACTAGGGTTGCCTGGGCCAGAAGTGCCCGGAGCAAGGCAAGAAGTATTGCCAGCATCTTGGAGATTTGCCTTGGACTCGGCTGGTGGCTGTGGAGGTCTGGGAAGAGTACATGACATGCTGACAATCTAGCCTTGGATGCAGAGCCAGCGTGGTGTAGTGGTTAAGAGTGGTGGTTAAGAGCGGTGGACTCTAATCTGGAGAACCGGGTTTGATTCCCCTCTCCTCCACATGAGTGGTGGACTTGAATCTGGTGAACAGGGTTGGTTTCAACACTCCTACACATGAAGCCAGTTGGGTGATCTTGGGCTAGTCACAGTTCTCATAGAGCTCTCTCAGCCCCACCTACCTCACAAGGTGTCTGTGGTGGGGAGGGGAAGGTGATTGTAAGCAGATTTGATTCTTCCTTAAGTGGTAGAGAATTCGGCTTATTAAAACCAACACTTCTTCAAAATGCCCAGCTTTTGCACATGTGCCGGGGAGGGGGTTGCCTCCCCATACTTACCTATCATAAAAAAAAAATCACAGGACCACATCAGAGTGGCAACACACATCCCCATATGATGAGGGTAGCCATCACAAATTAAATGGCTCTCCAGGGCCCTAGGAGGAGGGAAGAAGAAGAGTTGGTTTTTATACCCCGATTTTCTCTACTTTTAAGGAGTCTCAAACCTGCTTACCATTGCCTTCCTTTCCTCTCCCCACAACAGACACCCTGTGAAGTAGGTGGGGCTGAGAGAGCTGTGTCTAGCCCAAGGTCACCCAGCAGGCTTCATGTGGAGGAGTGGGGAATCGGACCCGGTTCTCCAGATTAGAGTCCACTGCTCTTAACCACAACACCTTTGCCAGTGGGATAGGCAGCAACGGGGCACGGCACCAGAGGGAAAGATTTGAGCCGCAACATCTTTCACTGCCAAAACTAAGGATTGCTCCTGAGGAAACGGATTCTCAAACACATGCTCTGAAGTCCGGAACATTCTTGGAGGAAAGTACAAAGTCCCTGCACATAAGTGACAATATCTACCTGCTCTGAAACCTTGCATAGGGTTGCATTGGGGGAAGAGAGTGATGGACTCCCTGGCGAGATCACACCTAGACAGACACAGCCATCATGGTGTAGTGGTTAAGAGCAATGGTTTGGAGAAGTGGAGTTTGATCTAGAGAACCAGGTTTGATTCCCCGCTCCTCCACATGAGCGGCGGACGTTAATCTGGTGAACTGGATTTGTTTCCCCACTCCTACACATCAAGCTAGTTGGGTGACCTTGGGCTAGACACAGCTCCCTCAGCCCCACCTACATCACAGGGTGTCTGTTGTGGGGAGGGGAAGGGAAGGTGATTGTGAGCTGGTTTGACTCTCCTAAGTGGTAGAGAAAGTCGGCATATAAAAACCAACTCTTCTCCTCCTCCTCCTCCTCCTCCTCCTCCTCCTGAATTCCTGACAGTTAAGGAAAATAGGTGGGCTTTGTAACAATTCTGTCTCTACCAAACCAGAAGATGGTTACAACCCCCTTCTGAAATAATCATATTCCCCAGAACAGCTCAAACAGCTTGGCTGGTCCCTAATCCTAGCTTCGCTGCTGGCACATGTTTTTCTATGCCACTGATTTATGCGCAGCCGTCCACCCGGCTGTGCAGGCAGAGATGTCGCTGGGAGCTCCGATGTGTTTGCATGCTCTTTTCTGAGCACGGATCAGCGAATCTTGTGGTCGCACCCACCTGCTCAGTTCAAGGACATTTATGCACACACCCCGCTTCGCTGCTCTCGTGTGCTCATACTTGCTGTGCATTCTCGTGCTGTAAGCAAATGGCTTCATGCAGTCTGTGCGCAATGCACCGTGTGCATTTGCACATCAATTTCTGATGTACATCTGCACACACACACATGCTCTGTACGTTTGTACCTCTGTCATCTGGGCCAGTCTGGGTTTTTTTAAACTGGTGACTATGTTCAAATGCCGTTGCAATGTTTTTAGGTTGGAATCACAGTGTTAGGCACTCCTCCACGTGAACCCAGATGGGTGACCTTGGGCTAGTCACAGCTCTCTTAGAGCTCTCTCAGCCCCACCTTCCTCACAGGTTGTCTATTGTGGGGAGGGGAAGGGAAGGTGATTGTACGCCGCTTTGATTCTCCTTAAAAGGCAGAGAAAGTCAGCATATAAAAACCAACTCTTCTTCTGTATTCAAGAGGGCTTTTCTACGCAGGCAATAGATTGCACTGTACTAAATAATTCACAAAGTTACTTAGAAAAACTATTAGGGACTGTAGCCTATACTACTGAGTATAGCTTGCTGAAACTAGGATCCTACTACGTAATTTTGCATCATTTAATGTGGCATGTTAATATGCTTTGCCAGCATGGTGTAGTGGTTAAGAGCAGTGGTTTAGAGCCGTAGAGTCTGATCTGGAGAACCGGGTTTGATTCTCCACTCCTCCATGTGAGTGATGGAGGCTAATCTGGTGAACTGGATTTGTTTCCCCACCCCTCCACATGAAGCCAGCTGGGTGACTTTGAGCTAGACACACTCTCTCAGCCCCACCTACCTCACAGGGTGTCTCTTGTGAGGAGGGGAAGGGAAGGTGATTGTAAGCCGGTTTGATTCTGCCTTAAGTGGTAGAGAAAGTCAGCATATAAAAACCAACTCTTCTTCGCTTCAGTTCTGTTTTTAGACTTCTGGCTGGTTCTGCAACCCTAATCCTATGGCATTGTTTATTGAATGTCCCATCCATCGATTGTATTGACTCACTCTGTGTAATCTGTCTTGAGTACCTGTGAAAGGCGGACTATAAATAGCGTAAATAAATAGATAAATAAAATGCAAAGCAGATGCTCTGCCATTGAGCTGTGGCACCAAAACTCCTGAACTCCCTTCCCAGGGGGATTCTTCTGTCCCCTTCTGTTGCCATCTTCCACCAGCAGGTGAAGAGGCTTGTTTTGCTTGGCATTCCCCTCAGTGGATATCTCCTTCCTCCCCAAAACTGCCGTTTTTATCTTTTGTATTTATCTCCAGCTTTCGTTTTAACTTGTTTTAATGACGCGTCTGTGAGTTGGTTTCAATGGCTTTTAAGATGAGGTTTTAACCGCTATGTTTTAATTTGTCAGCTTCCTTGGTCGCCCTACGGGGACAGAAAGGAGGGGCAAAAATCTTGTTATTAAATAAGTAAATGCATAATAACAAATGTATGATGGAAACAGGAACCTGCCAGGCTCTACTTCTAGAGAATCCTTTCCTATGGCCTTGGGAAACCCCGCCCTCTGAAGTGCAAAGCCACGCCTTGGTAGCTACAACCCCGCCCACTCCAAAAGGAAAGCATCTTACCCGGACAAGTCCCCTGTAAGTACTGGAGTTATTTGAACAAGGAAATAAACATGCCAAGAAGGCGTTTATTGACCTATAAGGATGGGTTAATAATTACAAAGTTTCCTGGACGGTTTTCGCTTGCAGTAGAGGTTCATGAACACAGCACACGTTTAACGTCTGGATGGGTTCACTTGAGTTTGCAGCAAGTGCAGGATCTGTGGAAAAGGAACGAGTCATATTTCCCTCTATTGCTGAAGAGTAGCAGAATCTCTTCTGATGAGCATGTATAGACCAAGGGAAAGACAGCGTGTGCAATGGTTAGAGAGTCAGACATGGACTGGTTGTGTGTGTGTGTTAAGTGCTGCCAAGTCACTTCCGACTCCGGGCGACCCTATGAATCAATGTCCTCCAAAATGTCCTATCCTTGACAGCCTTGCTCAGATCTTGCAAATTGAGGGCCGTGGCTTCCTTTATTGAGTCCATCCATCTCTTGTTGGGTCTTCTTCTTTTCCTGCAGCCCTCAACTTTTCCTAGCATGACTGTCTTTTCCAGTGACTCTTGGGAGACCCAAGTTCAAATCCCCACTCAACCATGAAGTTCATTGGGTGGCTGTGGGCTAGGGTGGGCAATCTCCAGGTAGTGGCTGAAGATCTCCTGGGATTACAATTGATCTCCAGGCGACAGAGATCAGCCCCCTGGGAAAAAATTGCTGCTTTGGAGGGTGGACTCTATGGCATTATGCCTCATTGAAGACCCTCCCCTCCCCAAACCCTGCCCTCCTCAGGCTCCACCCCAAAATCTCCAGGTATTTCCCAACTTGAAGCTGGCAACCCTACTGTGGGTTATCTTTCTTGACAAAACCTAATAAATATGTTAGATCTTTTGTCCACCACAACCAGACTTTTGGGGGGTTTAGAAAACAGGGATTCAGGTTAGGGCTTTTAAAAATGGGCAACTATACACAAGAGAGCTCTGGCATCGTATAGTAGAGCCTGATCTCGTCAGATCTTGGAAGCTAAGCAGGGTCAATACTTGGATGGGAGACCACCAAGGAAGACCTGGCCGAGGAAGGTAATGGCAAACCACCTCTGCTTAATCACTTGCCTTGAAAACCCATGAGCTGCAACTTGACAGCACTTTACACACTAAAAGCCATACACAAAAGATGCGGTTCCAAGAAAAAAAAAAGACAGGGTTACAAAAGAGCATCTAAATATTATTGTTCTCATCTCGCAGCAGCTTGGCAGACCCCCATTGCCCCTGCCAGCCCACCCCCACTGTGAATGGGTTCCAGAATCCTTTTCAATTAGAAGTGATTCCGCTGTAAAGAAACCGGCAGTAGGTTCCCTTGGAGTTCGAAGTGCACTGGACTCGAAGATCTGCTGTGTTCCTTCGTACCCAATAATTTCATGACGGGGTGCGTGCATTTGGGGTTCAATGAAGTGGGAACTTGTGGTGGTGAATGGACTGCCTAAATTTAGCCCGGCATGCAAAGGATGCTTGCTGCACCTAACCATGCCCAAGCAAGCACTGGAGAGGGCTGTGTTTGGTTTGGTATAAGGTGCCTGGTGCTGCTGGCGGAGCAGCGGACACTGCTGCCCTATCGAGCAAGAGAACTGGGCACAAGGGGTGACAAATATCTCCCGGTTAGGCCATCACATGTTGGGATAAACTGGCAAAAATGGATTTTACTACTTTAATTAGTGAGTTATAGAAACTAGTCTTAATATCTTTATATTCTATTGTTGATAGATATTTTAAAAACTGTTAGAGGACACTTCTTCGGATGTGATGGGTCACATTTTTAAGGTGGGTGGAGGGTCGAAGGGGTATCTTTTTGGTCTTAATAACTTTGTAACTACGAACTTATTAATAAGTATCTATAGATACTCTTTTGTATTATCTTTTGTTATATTTTTTGTATTATTTTTTATTGTATTTGTTTGTTTTTCATTTTATGTTTTATGTTATAAAAATTAATAAAAATGTACAAAATATATATATATATCTCCCGATTCAGATCCACTTACTCCCATCCTCTTCTCCTTAGGAAGGCTGTCTGTTCCACGGACAGCCCCACTAAACTGGATGTTATAGATGGTGTCTGTTATGGTACATTTATGTAAAACAATCATCACTTAAAAGAAATGTCCCTGGTATAATGTGAGTTCCAGACACTTGGGGAATTGGGAGCAGGTACCATTCTACCTGAGATAACTTCAGGGCCTCTGTTCCATCCTAAAAACATAATAGCCTAAGACAAGGCTCCCCAACCTTTTTGGGCCTGCGGGCACATTTGAAATTCTGATATAGCAGGGTGGGCGCAGCAAAAAAATGGCCACCATAAAATCAGGGTTGCCACCCTCCAGGTACTAACTGGAGATCTGCTATTACAGCTGATCCCCAGCCGATAGAGATCAGTTCACCTGGAGAAAATAGCCCCTTTGGCGATTGGACTCTACGGCATTGCAGTCCCTCCCCTCCCCAAGACCCACCCTCCTCAGGCTCCACCCCAAAAACCTCCCGCCGGTGGCGAAGAGGGGCCTGGCAACCCTACATAAAAGGGCTGCCACAGGAGGCGGAGCCAGCCACAAAATGATCGCCGCAGCTTAACTTCTGTTATACGCGGATTTGCAGAAGTCTCTCTCTCTCTCTGCACCTCCCAGCTTGCCCCGTGGACTTGAACAGTTTTCTTTCCGTTTTTCCTACGGTGCATTTAAAGTGCGCACAACACTTCACGGATATTTACAAACCTTCAGGTTGTGTGGTTTTCATTGACATTCGGTTTGCCCAATCTCCACGCAAATGACCCCGTGGTTGTGGTGTAGTACACAAACAGGCAACGCTACGTATAACTCCTCTCGAAGAAATGCAACGATTAACTTTTGGCTAGAGGCTGCTTACAGAGCTGCGGGGGGAAACAATCAAGAGATGTGCCCTGATAGCCCATGCGCTTTATTGTCGACACTGAAAAAGAGTTACTAGACGCCTTCCTTCCATTTCTAATTCTTACAAGGTGGGTGAAGGCTGATACGTTCCGGGACATATTCATCCCTGTCCATGACATCTTTCATCTTTCCCACATAGTTGCTATTCTCACTTTACTGGTGCAGTATAGTTTCAAATAGGAGCCCCGTGGCGCAGAGTGGTAAGTGCAGTCCAAGCTCTGCTCACGACCTGAGTTCGATCCCGACGGAAGTCGGTTTCAGGTAGCCGGCTCAAGGTTGACTCAGCCTTCCATCCTTCTGAGGTTGGTGAAATGAATACCCAGCTTGTTGGGGGTAAAGGGAAGATGACTGGGGAAGGCACTGGCAAACCACCCTGCAAACAAAGTCCGCCTTGGAAACGTCGGGATGTGACATCACCCCATGGGTCAAGAATGACTCGGTGCTTGCACATGGGACCTTTACCTTTACATTTTCAAATCCTCCTCACTGGGCCAGCCCAGACGAATCAGTAAAGGAATATTTCTAAAGCTTTTGATAGCAGGGATACATTTTTTTAAAGTGAACTACAGCGCCCAATACAGTGCCAATTTTTTAAAGTGAACTACAGCGCCACACACCAGTTCTGAATATAGCCTTCTCCTTAAGGTGTTCTGGCTCCTTAAGAGCCAGTGTGGTGTAGTAGTTAAGAGCGGTGGATCTAATCTTGAGAACCGGGTTTGATTCCCCACTCCTCCACATGAGCGGCGGATTCTAATTTGGTGAACCAGGTTGGTTTCCCCACTCCTACACTTGAAGCCAGCTGGGTGACCTTGGGCTGGTCACAGTTCTCTTAGAGCTCTTTCAGCCTCACCTACCTCACAAGAAGAAGAGTTGGTTTTTATATGCCAACTTTCTCTACCACTTAAGGGAGAATCAAACTGGTTTACAATTCCCTTCCCTTTCCCTCCCCACAACAGACACCCTGTGAGGTAGGTGGGGCTGAGAGAGCTATGACTAGCCCAAGGTCACCCAGCTGGCTTCGTGTGTAGGAGTGGGGAAACAAATCCAGTTCACCTGATTAGCCTCCGCCACTCATGTAGAGGAGTAGGGAATCAAACCTGGTTCTCCAGGTCAGACTCTACCGCTCCAAACCACCACACCACACCACAGTGTGTCTGTTGTGGGGAGAGGAATGGAAGGAGATTGTAAGCCGGTTTGATTCTCCTTAAAAGGTAGAGAAAATGGGCATATAAAAACCAACTCTTCTTCTTCCTCCTCCTCCTCCTCTGAAGGAATATCCATATAGCACAAACCAGGCCTGGGGTTTTTCCTGTGGTGGATCCAGTCCTTTGGACTAGCCTACCAGAACGGGTGCAGAGAGCACTTTCAATCCCTACATTTAGGAAATCGTGCAAGCCCGTTTTATTTTGGAGAGCATTTGGCAGAGGGTGAACCATTTCAGTGGATTTGGCTGCATTCTTTTTTAATTCTAGGTGTTTTTAAAAGTCTGTGTGGTTTTTAACCCAATGTTGTTGTTTTTTTAAATGTGTGCATTAAAAAATATTTATTAATTGGACTGTTATGTTTTGTGTCCTTGCAACGTGGCGTTACATTGGTGTTAGCTGCCTTGAGTCTGAAGAGCTAAGGTGGCAAATAAAAATTTTAAATAAATAATTTTACCCTGAATTAAAATTGGCGGCATGCCAAAAAGCTTTATGGCTGCACCCAAAACACTCATTTTTTAGAGTCTATAAGTATACAAATGATCCACCCTCAGGACAGACTGTCCTTTGTGTTTCTGTAAGTCACCACAATGAGTGGAAGTCAGCACAGAACAGGAACTTACACAGAGACACAACGAGAATCCTCTACTGAACATGGGTAAGGTTGCCACTTCTTTGCATTAGGAATGCTTGAGTGATCCATCACAGTGGAAGCAGCAGAATTAATCACACTGCTTGCAGTGAAGATCATGGTGAAGAAAGCAAGGCTAGAACAGTAAATCTTGAAGAGACACAGTGGGCAGCCTCCTTTTGTGCATGCTTTGAGCTCTCAGGAGCCTTTTGTTATCTAACTAATTTATTTCTGATAAAACATTAACAGTTCTCTTGAGGTGCACAGATTTGGAGTCACTGCACTAAAGGTTCCAACCGAGAATTGTTTCCTGCTATTTCTTTTTATTAACTTTATTACCCTATCCCATACCACTCTAATTATCGAGCATAGCCAATAGCCATGCAAAAAAACCCCAACAAATGCGCAAAGGTTTCTACATTCCTAGCATCCCTGGTTAAATCCTGCATATTCCCATAATGTAGATTGTTACTGTTTGTAACATTCCCTGATATTGCCGTTTTCTAGATTTTTCGCTTATTTTATGCCAATGTATGTATTGCTGCACTCTTTCCCGGTAACCTTGTTATGGCCAAGATGTCTTAGCTTGAGGGTGTTTTCACATGATGACATTAACAGTGCAATCCTAAACAGAGTTGCCTCTAGGAAGCCCACAAACAAGACAACTGCAGCAGCATTATCCTGCCTGTGTTCCAAAGCACCTAATATAATAGGCATGCTCCTCTGATCCTGGAGAGGATAGGTATGCATCTTGACTAGATTGCATTTTGACTAGTAGCCATGGATAGCCCTCTCCTCCATGAACATGTCCACTCCCCTTCCAAGTTGGCAGCCATCACCACATCCTGGGGCAGGGAGTTCTACAATTTAACTATGTGTTGTGTGAAGAAATACTTCCTTTTATCCGTTCTGAATCTGTCACCCTCCAACTTCAGCAGATGACCCCACGTTCTAGTAGTATGAGAGGGAGAAAAGCTTCTCCCTGTCCACTCTCTCCATACCATGCGTAATTTTATAGACCTCTATCATGTCTCCCTTTAACTGCCTTCTTTCCAAGCTAAACACCCCTAAGCGTCTTAACCACTCCCCATAGGACAGTTGCTCTAGTCCCCTGATCATTTTGGTTGCTCTTTTCTGCACCTTCACAAGCTCTGCAACATCCTTTTTTAGGTGTGGTGACCAGAACTGTACACAGTATTCCAAGTGTGGTCTCACCATAGATTTGTACAAGGGCAGTACGAGAGTTTTATTCTCTATTCCTCATCTAATTATGGTCATCATGGAATTTGCCTTTTTCACAGCAGCCGCACACTGGGTTCACATCTTCATTGAGTGATCCACTACCACCCCAAGATCCCTTTCATGGTCTTGGTCTATCTTCTTCCTGGACTCGGGGGCTTCTTTTCAAATCACCGCTAAACCCCAGAAGCTGTTCTGAATGCCAAAGTTCATCTTGGGAATTGGGAACGCCTGATAGATAGAAGTGAATGCAACGGCAGAATGTCTCCCCTTGCCCAGGCCACGGAGTAAGGCAAAAGTCCAGTTTTATTTTATTTTGCTATGGTAACCTAAGAGAACTACCCCTTCGCAACCACTAAACAATTCCCATGCCTGGGGAAAGAAGCAGGAGAAGGGCTGAGAAACAAGCCCGGGATAGTATCAACTTTTCCCCCAGGATGGAAGGGTCCTGCCAACTGTGTGACAGCAGAAAAGTTGCATTTAACTAATGAATTAATATATTTATATCTTGCCTTCCCTCTTGGCTCAAGGTGGCTTACAAATCACAGTTTTTATAACACACAAAATAAAGTGGCAAATCAAGCACACATAAGAAGAACATAAGAAAAGGCCTACTGGATCAGACCAAGGCCTATCAAGTCCAGCAGTCTGTCCACACAGCGGCCAACCAGGTGCCTCCAGGAAGCACACAAAGGACTGCAGCAGCATTATCCTGCCTGTGTTCCACAACACCCAATACATTCGGCATGCTCCTCTGATATTGGGGAGAACAGGTATACATTGTGACTAGTATCCATTTTTACTAGTAGCCATGAATGCTCCTCTCCTCCATGAACATGTCCACTCCCCTCTTCAAGCTTTCCAAGTTAGCAGCTTTCCAAGTTGGCACACAGCTGGCAAAGAATTAGCAGTGAAGCATCACCAGTGGTATTCCTGTCTGCTGCATGGCTATTGGAACTCTATTGGGGGAAACAAAACTTGAGACCACCAGTTGTCACCCCACTTCCTCTTCCAGAAGATCGGGCAGCCCTGAGTTCAAATCGTCACTTGCCAACAGTTACCAGGTGGACTTTTGGCCAGTCACTCTCTTTCAGCGTAACCCACCTCACAGGATTAGTATAGGGATAAAATGGAAGGCGGAAAGTACAGTGTATTTAGGGCAATATGATCCCACGCTTCCTCTAAGGAGCAAAGGGTCGCAAATATTGGTCTCCTCTCCCTCAGCTTATCCTAACAACCCTGTGAAGTAGGTCAGCCTGGAAGCCAGCGACAGGCCCAAGGCCCCACAGTAAGCTTTATGGCAGAGTGGGGATTTGAACCACACCAGTCCCTGGCCCTTGTCTACTACTAACCAGCGTGACAGCCAGTGTGGTGTAGTGGTCAGAGTGTCAGGACCTGTGAGACCCAGGTTTGAATCCCCATAGCTCAATGGTAGAGCATCTGCTTGGCATGTAGAAGGTCCCAGGTTCAATCCCCGGCATCTCCAGTTAAAGGGACTAGGAGAGTAGGTGATGTGAAAGACCCCTGCCTGAGACCCTGGAGAGCCGCTGCCGGTCTGAGTAGACAATACTGACTTTGATGGACCAAGGGACTGAGTCAGTATAAGGCAGTTCAATGCCCGCTTTGCCTTGGAAGCTTGCTTGGGGACCTTGGGCCAAGTCCCTCTTTGCCACCAGCAGGAGGTTTTTGGGGTGGAGCCTAAGAAGGGTGGGGTTTGGGGAGGGGAGGGACTTCAATGCCATAGAGTCCAATTACCAAAGCAGCCATTTTCTCCAGGTGAACTGATCTCTATTGGTAGATCAATTGTAATAGCAGGAGATCTCCAGCTAGTACCTGGAGGTTGGCAACCCTAAGTCACACACTCTCAGCCTAACCTACCTCACAGGGTTGTTGTGAGGATAAAACAGAGGAGAGGAGACCCAGGTAAGCCACTTTGGGGAGCAAGGCGGGATATAAATATTTTTTTAAAAAAATAACCACTATGCCTATCTGGTTCTTTCCTTCTGGGTAAATGAGAAAAAGAAGAGTTTATTTTTATATGCCAACTTTCTCTACCACTTAAGGGAGACTCAAACTGGCTTACAATCGCCTTCCCTTCCCCACAACAGACCACCCTGTGAGGTAGGTGGGGGCTGAGAGAGTGTGACTAGCCCAAGGTCACCCAGCTGGCTTCGTATGTAGGGGCAGGGAAACAAACCCAGTTCCCTAGATTAGCCCCTGCTGCTCATGTGGAGGAGCTGGGAATGAAACCCGGTTCTCCAGATCAGAGTCCCCCGCTCTGAACCACCGCTCTTAACCACAACACCACGCTGGCAGCCTCTCTAACGCTTCCCGGGGAGCAGACGCCTAGGCCGGGGCGAGAGTCGGCCCGGCTTTTGCGCATCACACTGAAGCGCGCGGGAGCACGCAGAGGAGCGCCGGGCGAAGTTTTTTTTCTCTTTTTCTTATTAAGTCACATTCAATTTCAATATTGTCATCTTCAGAGTGACATAAAATAAAACCCTTTCAAACTAATCAACCTAATCAGGATTGACTTTTCTGACTTCCCCTCTCCCCTCCTCTATCAAATTGTGTGTGTGTTAAGTGCCGTCAAGTCGCTTCCGACTCATGGTGACCCTATGAATGAAAGTCTTCCAGAATGTCCTATCTTTGACAGCCCTGCTCAGATCCTGCAAATTGAAGGCCGTGGCTTCCTTCATTGAGTCCATCCACCTCTTGTTGGGTCTTCCTCTTTTCCTGCGGCCCTCAACTTTTCCTAGCATGACTGTCTTTTCCAGTGACTCTTGTCGTCTCATGGCGTGACCAAAATACGACAGCCTCAGTTTAGTCATTTTAGCTTCTAGGGTCAGTTCAGGCTTGATTTGATGTACAACCCACTGATTTGTTTATTTTTTTTGGCAGTCCACGGAATCCGGGATTCTATCAAATTAACATCCCTCTGTATTTTGGTTCTTGTAGGTTATCCGGGCTGCGTGACCGTGGTCTTGGTATTTTCTTTCCTGACGTTTCGCCAGCAGCTGTGGCAGGCACCTTCAGAGGAGTAACACTGAAGGACAGTGTCTCTCAGTGTCAAGTGTGTAGGAAGAGTAATATATAGTCAGAAAGGGGTTGGGTTTGAGCTGAATCATTGTCCTGCAAAAAGTATCAAAGGTAATGTGCCAATCATTGTCCTGTAAGTATCAAGATAATGTGCTATTGAGGGTGTGGTATGTTAATATGGAATCATTGTATCCTGAAGTGATCTGTTAATGTGTGAAATCCAAGGCTAATCTGCATGGCTATTGTAGACTGTATTTGTTAGTCTGGAGGTTTTCAGGACAGGAAGCCAAGCCTTATTCATTCTTAAGCTCTCTTCTTTTCTGTTAAATTTGTGCTGATGTTTATGAATTTCAATGGCTTCTCTGTGCAATCTGACAAAATAGTTGGTAGAATTGTCTAGTCTTTCAGTGTCTTGGAATAAGACCCTGTGTCCTGTTTGAGTCAGTCCATGTTCAGTCACTGCTGATTTCTCAGGTTGGCCAAGCCTGCAGCATCTTTCATGTTCTTCCATCCTTGTTTGTATGCTGCCTTTTGTGGCCCCGATGCAAACTTGTCCACAACTGCAGGGTACACAATATACTCCCGCAGAGGTGAGGGGGGGTCTCTTTTGTCTTTTGCTGATCGTAGCATCCGTTGTATTTTCTTGGTGGCTTTAAACACCGTTTGTAGGTGATGTTCCCCCCCAAAAAAAGTTTCTCCATCCTATCAGGGACCCCTTTAATAAATGGCAAGAATACCTTTCCTCCGGGGGACTTGTTTTCCCCGAGTTTTCGGATCTCTGTTCGGTTTAATGGCCCTTCCGATTTCATTGCAGGAATCGCCTAGCAGTGTGCGATTTAGATGATTCGTTTCTTCCTCTGTATTTATTTTCGACGTCATTATAATTCATTATATCATTTCTATAAACTGCATATAATCATCCTCTATGCCAGGGGTGGGGAACGTCAGGCCCGGGGGCCGTATAAGGCCCGCGAAACAATTTGGTCCGGCCCTCCGCGGGTCCTGGCAGATCTCTAGCTCAGAAGGATCAAAGACTGGCGATCCGCCCCCCCCCCTCCCGCAGACAGGAATAGCCTCTTTTCAAGGCGGATGTGAGTTTGTTTTGCCGAGAAAAGGAACCTTCCCCCCCTTTGCAGAAGAGTCATTAGCTATGGAGCTGCTAGGACCGCCCAAGAAACTGTTTTAACCCTTTCCCACCCGGTCCGCGGAGAAACTAGGTGGCAGACACTCAGAGCCGTTGGTTCTCGTAGGTTATCCGGGCTGGGGGACCGGGGTCTTGGCATTTTCTTTCCTGACGTTTCGCCAGCAGCTGTGGCCGGCATCTTCAGAGGAGCAACACTGGAGGATGGCGTCTCTCTCAGTGTTGCTCCTCTGAAGATGCCGGCCACAGTTGCTGGCGAAACGTCAGGAAAGAAAATACCAAGACCACGGTCACACAGCCCGGATAACCTACAAGAACCAGTGAACTCGGACCGTGAAAGCCTTCGACATACTCAGAGCCGTCTCCGGCCATGCCTCTTGGCTAAACGTTTGACCAAATAGAGCAGGCTAGTTTTTAAGTTGATAATTTTGCATTGACCAAATAGAGCAGGCTAGTTTTTAAGTTGATAATTTTGTATTGACCAAATAGAGCAGGGTAGTTTTTAAGTTGATAATTTTGTACGGCCCGCGAATGGTGTTATCAACATCCAAAGGGCCCTTGGCGGAAAAAAAGGTCCCCCAGCCCTGATATACAGGATGGCTTTAATGCTTTAAGGATGGGAGATCCTTTAATGATTGGAGATCCTTTCCTCCCCCGGCCCGCCGCCGCTCTCTTGCCTTCCTCCCCGGGGCGAGGGCGCGCGGCGGCCGGAGCCGCCTTCCTGCCCTGGTCCAGCCAGGGTCCGGCCGGGATCGAACGCACGGCCGGACCCTGGCCGGACCAGGGCAGGAAGGCGGCTCCGGCGGCCGCGCGTCCCGGGCCGTCTTTTGCGCGCGGTCCGTGCGCCCCGGCACCGCGCGCCCTCGGCCTGCAGGGAGCAGCCGTTCGCCAAGGCGGCGGCGGCGGCGGAGGGCCGGAGGAAGGGAGGCGGCGGCGGCGGCGAAGGAGGAGCCAGGCCGGCCTCCTTCCCCCTCCGGCTGGCGAGTCCATTTCCCCAGCCCGAGCGGCACAGGCGAGCGAGCCCGGATCTGACAACCCCCTGGCCGCCGCCGCCGCCTCCTCCTTCCCAGGCGCACCGAGCCGCTCCCCTCCCCGGAGACGCGCGCGGGGCAACTCCGAGCTCGCCGGGGGACGGGGAGTGGGGGGGAGTGGGGAGGAGTGGGGAGTGGGGCCAGCTTCCTGCTGGCGAAGGCGCGGGGAGGAGGGACCCGGAGACCGCGCCGCGCCAGGGCGCACCAGCGGGGCCGAGGCGAAGCCGCAGCCGCCCCAGAGGAAGGTAAGGTGGGAGCCGGGGGGCCGCCTCCTCCTCCTCTTCCTCCTCTTCCTCTCCTCCTCCTCGGCCCCCCAACACGTCCCCCCTCCGCGCCCCCCCTCCTCCTCCAGCCCTCTCCACCCTGCGCGCCCCGTCCCAGCTGTCCCTGTCCGCGTTGCGGAGCGCGGCGCGGAGCCCTCGGGCCGGGAAAGCGGGGAGACCCCCGCCCCGGGTCTCCCCGGGGGTGTGTGTGTGTGTGTGTGCAGCCGGGGGGGGGATTCTCGCGGAGGATCGCCCTTCCCCTTTAAGCGCATCCCGGCCTCCCCTTTCCTCCCCCCGCCCCGGCATTAACCTATATCTATCCATACGTGTGTGTGTGCGTAAATGTCTCTCTCCAGCCGTGGAGAGGGCGCTTTAAGGAGGGGCGAAAACGAGAGGGGAGGGAGACCGCTCCGTAGTTGGAGAGGCTCTTCCTTTGCGGAGGGGGGGGGGGAGGTTGTCGCTGGTTTGTTTACCGCGCGCCTCGAGAGCAGGGTGCCAACTGGGCGGGGGGTTGCAATCCTCCCCCCCCCCCGATTTGTCAATAGCAAAATGAAAGGAGGGACCCTCCCCCTCCGTGCAAACGCATTTCTGCTTCACTCGAGGAATTACGATTGGTTCTGTTCGCAACTGACCACGGAGGCGGTTCTGATTGGGTTTAAATAGCGTTTCCCCCCCCCCTTCCCTTGCACAAATCCTGTGCCTCGGTTTCTGATCCGACCGGGTCTATCTTTATTTATTTATGTGCAGCTTATTTTTAACTCTTCCTTTTAATATATATTTAATATATATTAAATAATAAAATATATAATATATATATTTAACTCTTCCTTTTAATATATATTTAATATATATTAAATAATAAAATATATAATATATATATTTAACTCTTCCTTTATATATATATATATATATATATATATATATATATATATATATATATATATATATATATATATATATTCATAAAATCGAGGTTGCAAAAGGCCCCGCGCCGCAGCGAGGAAACTAGTTTTGACATTGGCGTCGGGGAAGGGAAGAGTTTGGAGCAGGGCGAGTGTTTTTCTGTCGGCGTTTAAAAAAGGGGGGGAAGGAAATCTGGGTAAATATTTTCCTAAAAAATAAGGACGTTTGGCATGTGGCTGGCGGATCACAAGTCTGGGGGGGGGTTGCAGGGGGGACTGCGTCGCAGCCTTCGCCTGTTGGCAGCAAGGCCCATTTTCCGGTCGAGCTGGATTTAACTTTGCATGTTCCATTTTTTCTCCCCCCCCCCCGGAGGGGAGGGGTCGGGGGTGAGTGATGGGTCCCCCCTCCTGGCTTGATCAGAGAAGCGGGGGGGGGGAGAGGAAGGGGATTGCTTTGAGTGCAGGAGGGACTCCTGCGGGAGGGATCCTGCCCTTGCGGGAAGGGGGGGTCGTGAGGGGCGACGTCAGAGCTCCTCTGGCTGTCAGGGGGACAGGGGTCCCCGGTGGGACAGGGGTCCCCGGTGGCGGCGTTGGGGGGGCTTCGACCCGCGCTGGCGAACGCATCCTGGGGGTTGAGAACCGAAAGCTTTGCCCGAGCCTGGAAATTCCTCTAACCCTTGGTGCTCTGGTCGGGTTTTCATTGAAAGGATGGAATGGGGGTGGGGTGGGGGGCTCGGGCCGTGGATGGTCCCCCCCAAACACGCACACCTAGATGCCCACGACAGCCCCGACATCCTGGGAGTTCTCGTAAAGCCGTGCAAAGCCCGCCGCCACCGCACCAGGAGGTGCTATCTTCCCGTCCCCACCCCTCTCTCCGATCCTGGAAATGTTGTTTGCATTTATTAATTAATTTATTATTATTTTTTGCAGGGAAAGCTTTTTTGTTTCCCCCTCTTTTTCTTTTTGCTTGCTGGAGCCTGTTTGTGGGGGCGGTGGGGGGGATCTAGGAAGGGATGGCCTGCTGCCCTTCGACTTCGCAGTGTCCGTTGCGTGGGTCAGGGAAAGGCGAAGGGGGTCAGTCCTGGTGCACCCCCCCTTCTCCTGAAAGCATGTGTTGGGGTGGGGGGTCCTCGGGTAGAACAGGGACAGGTCGGGGCAAGCGTGCGCAAGGGGAAACCGGCTCGGTTAGGTGCAGAAGTGAGTCTGTGTCTCGGGGCAGAGTCGGAGGCCCGTTCTGGAGTATTTTATTCCTGTGCGGATCGGTTCCGACTTCACTCCCACTTGACATGGGCAGGTGCCCCCCCCGCCTCTGCCTGCCCCCCAACTCCTTCCCCGCACATACATATCTCCCTCTGCCATTCCTTGGCTGCCTCTCCCTGGTTGTTTGCCATGCAATATTGTTGCTAGACCTTCTCTGGAAAAGGGAGCTGACTTTTGCTCTGGACTTTTTTTTGGGGGGGGGGAGAGATGATGGGGAGGTCACCTTTTACCACCAGTGGAGGAAAAGGTGTCACCGTGCCCGCTCCTGTTCTCTGTCTCCCTCTCTCAGTCCGTAGCTAGGAGGTGTCGAAGGAAGCCACAAGTGTCGGGCAAGTGACTGAAAGGCTGTGCCCGGTGCAGGGGAAAGGTCACGAGATCTCGGCCTTGTCCGCAGGAAAGCAGGTTGCAGGGTCCATAAGCGTGTCCCGGGGTTAGCGCAGGCCAAGAATGCGGCTGGTCCAGGGTCAGAGGTCAAAGCTGGGAACCAGACGCAGGAATTCTTTTTCCTGTTGCAGAAGCGGAATATAATTAGCAGTGGGGCATTTTCAGCCGCGACACCAAAATCTCACCTTTTGGGGTGTGCTTCTGTAATGCAAATCAGTGTTGAGAACAGGCATACGTGTGTGTGTGTGTGTGTGTTTTTTTTTTTTTAGAGATACTCCCTGTTTCTGATTTTTATAGCATGCAACGCTGGATTCAGATGAAGGCTCGGATGGGGCAAGGGAGGCCCAGAGACATTTGCAGTGCTGTATGTGAAAATGCCTTCTAGATTGGCTTGGGGGTGGGTGGGCGGGATCCATTACTTAAGGTGCTGGCTTCTTCTCGGCTTTCCACGTTAAGCAACCCCCCTCCATTGGAGTTCCAAAAAAGCACCTGCTTCGAGGGAAAGCCATAGAGGTTTCGTCACAGCAGGGGGGAAGGGGTGTCCCGGTAGCTGCTTAGGAAGCTAGGTTGGAAGATCCTGGCTTTTTTGACGTTCGTTGCGTAGTCTGCAAAAAGGACAGGGGCCCTTCAAACGGCCATAAAGCAGGGTCCCACACTTTGCAAGCCCTCCACACACCCCAGGTTCTGGATTCATGAAAATCGTTTGGGGCTATGCAATAGCAAAGAAAACACTTGTTCAGAGCTGCCGTCCCCAGCGTTGAAAAATGGGTTCCTGTCCCTAATGGCTTGTGTTTGCCGAGCGAACACTTTGTGTGCATAATGGCAATCAGGAAAGGGATTTTCCTGTGGGCGGGGGGCTGTTCATGAGGGGCTGTGGCTCAGTAGCAGTGCCTCTTTGTATGCAGAAGGTCCCAGGTTCAATCCCCGGCATCTCCAGTTAAAGGGACGGGGCAGGTAGGTGATTTGACAGACCTCTGCCTGAGACCCTGGAGAGCCGCTGCCGGTCTGAGTAGACAATATGTGCTTTGATGGACCAAGGGTCTGATTCAGTGTACGGCAGCTTTGTGTGTTCATGTGAGGGTCTTGGGTTACCTTCCATTGGGGAAGCCCCCTTCCTCCGGAGGAAAGCAGCTCCACCAATGGCACACGTCCCTGGGATCTAGCTCCTTGTTGTTGTTGTTGTTTTTTGTTTGTTTGTTTCAGTAGTTTCGGGATGCCAACTGCTGGTTTGCTTCACAGCGCCTCTGATGTGGTCAGGGCTGAGCAGCATTTCGAAAGTCTCAGTTGAGAACATAAGGAAAGCCCCGCTGGATCAGACCAAAGCCCATCAAGTCCAGCAGTCCATTCACCCAGTGGCCAACCAGGTGCCTCTAGGAAGCCCACAAACAAGATGACTGCAGCAGAACCATCCCTCCTGCGTTCAACAGCACCTAATATAATAGGCATGCTGCTCTGATCCTGGAGAGAATATGCATCATGACTAGTATTCGTTTCAACTAGTAGCTATGGATAGCTCTCTCCTCCATGAACATGTCCACTCCCCTCTTAAAGCCTTCCAAGCTGGCAGCCATCACCACATCCTGGGGCAGGGAGTTCCATAGTTTAACTATGCGTTGTGTGAAGAAATGCTTCCTTTATCTGTTTTGAATCTCTCACCCTCCAGCTTCAGCAGATTATGAGAGAGGGAGAAAAGCTTCTCCCTGTCCACTCTCTTCAGACCATGCATAATTTTATAGACCTCTGTCATGTCTCCCCTTAACCACCTTCTTTCTTTCTTAACCGCTTTTTTCTTGAGGGGTCTGCAGGTGCCAGTGTAGGGATGAGTCCGCGTCTTGCCCTAGAGGTGGGGTTTTGGTTGCGAGTCTTAAACCCTGGTGACAAACAGCACGCCGACTCCTGGGCTTTTCCCGCTACCTTTGTGACGACGGGACGGGTTTCCCTGTCCGTAGGGGTTATGTCCTGTCTGTCCCGCACGGCTGGCTGGGTTCAGTTTGGCAGCATTACAGGCCTGCTCGGTCTTGGCAGGAGCATGGCTACGTGGTGCTCCACTCTGTGTCGCTCGCAAGGTGACCGCTACAGCGACCTCGGTGTCTCACCCAATCTGACCTTGGCCTGGGACAGCCCAGGGGAGACCTTCCTTGGAACCTGGGTGGATTCTCTGTTCCATCCCAACGGCTGGTGCTCTGAGCCTGCTAAACAAAGTTACAGAGTCACCCCTTCAAGCTTTCCCCCATTAAGGATTAATTTATCCACTTCGTCTAAGGTGTCCCAGGCTCTGATTACTGCCGCACATTGCTGGCTCCTTCTCCTCCTTACTATATCTTTGTAAGCCTTGTTGTGTTAACGTGGTTGCGCACCCGCCTGGATCCAGTATAACTGGGTGCTGCTCTTGGAGCGTTCTCCTACGTGTGCATGCTGGTGTCGAATGGGTGCGTTGCTTGCACTTGCCTCTGCGGATATTGATGTGCAATGCGCGTGCCCTTGTGTGAACATTCAATCGCAGGTATCCACTGAGCGTTGTGCATCGTGCGCCCTTGTTGCAGTTTTGCAGGAGCAGTTGACGGGCCAGCGCGTTCCAGCTTCCCACACTTTTACAATGCGTTACGGAGGTGTAGCCTTTGCACAGTAAAGGGGTATGGGGTGAAAGTTTTCTCAAAAGAGTGCAATTATGCACATAGCCCATGCTCAGGTCTCCCACAAGCCGGGCTGGTGGTAGCGGCTCTGTGAGGCTGGCCAAGCTGAGCTACCTGGGGGAGCGATATATATGAGCAGGGGGTTGAACCTTGATCTGGGGCGTCTAAGCACCGCAATCTGTCCCTTGTTCCTCTCTGAAGCAATCGCTGCTGGGAATGACATTTACACAGTGGAGCTGTTTGCGCGTTGGAATTGTGGTGCAGGGGGGCCTAGCAGGGGGGGGCTTGGGAAGGTAGTGGGGGCCCCACCCATCAGAAAATGGCATCCCCCCCTCCCAGACCTATGATCTAGGCCGTGCAGCCTCCAAATGAGAGACTGGTGTGGGGGGGGGGATTCTCTTCAAGTACACAGGATTTGGGGGCAGGTTTTTTTTTTTGGCTGGCGAAGGTTTCCAAAGCTGAGCAAAGGCAAATCACCACAAACAAAACAACTTCTGGCTCTGGTTGCAACCCCAGAAACGTCTGAAATTCTGCAGTATGCTTGGTAGGAGGAACCTGTTTTTTCCCCCTTAAATCCCAAATGTCTTTGGAGCCTTGGGAACACCGATCTCTGCTCCGTTCTAGGTTTGCCGCGCTCAGCTAGTATTCTCAAAGATGTTCCTAAAACCCCAGGGTACAGGAACTATGTACTGCGTGGTTTATACCTGCCAAGCTAGAATGATGCCAACCGGAGCGGGAAGAGGATGATTTCTAAATGGAGAAAGACATCTAATGCATGCTCAGAGACATTCTTGTCCTTATTCTTTTGCTGTTGTTTTGTCTTTTTTTGGAGTCCTGCTACAGAAACCCTGAAAAATGTTGGTTGGTGTGGGGAGACTGAGAGACAAGACCCTTTGAGTGTTTTGAACTGGGAGAGTAGGTTGCTATTAACAAAACTTTGTGCGTAGACGGCACTTGGCACAGTTAAAAGCGTTGTAGAGTTATTACCTCACCAGAAGGCAACCCTGTAAGGTAGATCAGGCTTGTTTAGCGGGCAGGGGGAGGAGGCTTATGATGAGAAAGGGCGTTCTCCTAATGCGCCAATGGCGCAAATGAAATTTAGGCGAACGGCTCAGTCTCGTGGCTTCAACGCTGAGGGTTCATATTGGGAGCCTAAATCCACCACTACTGCAGTCCAACTTGCATTCAGCGGGGTGCAGTGGTTAGGAGCAGCGGACTCTAATCTGGAGAACTGGGTTCGATTCCTCACTCCTCCACATGCAGCCTGCTGGGTGAGCCTGGGCCAGTCACCGTTCTCTGCGAACTCTCTCATCCCCGGAGATAACAACGGAAAGACACGGGCTGCCTTTTTGGGAAACTGAGGCAGCAAACAGAGGAACTGTGGAGCTTTGATTTGAAAACATTTCAACTGAAGAAGGAGAAGGAGTTGGTTTTTGGACCCCACTTTTCTCTACCGTTCTGAAGTCTCAAAGCGGGAGGGGAAGGGAAGGCGATTGTAAGCCGCTTTGAGACTTCTGAACGGTAGAGGAAAGTGGGGTCCAAAAACCAACTCCTCCTTCAGTTGAAATGTTTTCAAATCAAAGCTCCGCCGTTCCTCTGTTCGCTGCCTCAGTTTCCCAAAAAGGCAGCCCGTGTCTTTCCGTTGTTATCTCCGGTTACCCGCTGGCCACCCCTTGGCAGAAAGTGCCTCTGATCCTCAGTGGTGTCGGCAACGGGCAAACCTCGCACGAAGGAAGCCACAGGAAGAGCTGATCTAGGGAGAGCCATTTGCTCCGACGCAAGCCTGGCGCTCTGCCCATCCCCTGTTGCTGCGGCCGGGCATTTCTGCAGGCAGCACACAGTACTGGCCAGCGACTCCTCTCGAGCTGGGAGGCCTGGTGCCGCCCGGGGCCCCCTCTTTCCTTGAGCCCCTGTCCCTTTCCAAAGGGAGGCGGCTCTCTCTCTCTCGGGAAGTGGGGCAGAGTTCACCCTGGCTGGCATGAGCAGGCGGGGTTGGCGTGTGAGCGGGGAAGGGGGGTGGCGGCGGAGAGATGTCAGCTGAAACGCACGTGGGAGAAACGAGAGTCTTTCACTGGCGTTTTGATATAAATGGTCGATTCAAGTCAGGCTGGGAGAGAGAACAATTAGGCACTGCTGGCATTAGATTTTTTTTCGGTGGAGGGAGGAAAGATGGGGGATGCCGGTGTGGGGTTACCTCCGAGGCAGCCTTTGGTTTGGGCTGTGAAAGAGCCACCCAAATGCCACTCCGGAAAGGGACGCAAAGGTCACTGCCAAAAATATGCCCATGGGGAAGAGTAAAGGGTGTGTTTTACCCACCTTCCATCCATGCCACTTTTAACATCAAGGGCTTCCTTCTGGTCAGCCGCAGGAGTGCGTGGTTTCTTGGGCACACTCTCTCTTGGGCAGCCCCGTTGGTGCGCTTGTTCTTTTACGACCAGTGAAACTGAGGCACAGCCTTTGCTGGCATACGAGCAGTACAAGAATTCATTTTGGTGTATCGTCAACATGGACCATTCCTGGTGATCCTTAGTGTGTGTGTGTGTAAAGTGCCGTCAAGTCACAACCGACTTATGGCGACCCCTTTTTTGGGGGGGGGGTTTCATGGCAAGAGACTAACAGAGGTGGTTTGCCAGTGCCTTCCTCTGCACAGCAACCCTGGTATTCCTTGGTGATCTCCCATCCAAATACTAACCAGGGATGACCCTGCTTAGCTTCTGAGATCTGACGAGATCAGGCTAGCCTGGGCCATCCAGGTCAGGGGGGTGGATTCCTCATATGGGATTTTCTTGCCCTCCAGATCTGACCAATCGCCATATTTGGCTTTGGGAAGGGGGGGTTGTGTGCATCTATTTCCCTGCCTGGTAGCATGGCTCACCTGCTTAAATCCATCCAGGATTGCTTCCTCTGCAAGTGCCTCTTCTGTTATCATGTAGCATGCTGAGCCTCCATAGGCTGATGAGTGGGAAACTATTTTTTTACAGCGTGTTATTTCCCTGTGTTCATCTTCCCAGCAGCTTTATTGAAAGTAAGTGGGTACAGGCTGAGAACAGAAAACCAGCCTGAAGTTTAGCACTGGTACAGGAATTCACCTTTAGGCTTGTAAATTTTTGAAAAATATCCAGATTATGGTTCGAGAATGCTGGCAAGAGATGAGGAAGCGGTACTTAATTGTTCTTAAGAGAGATGCCAGAACTTGAGTTTGTATTGGGAGTCCCGCCAGCCGCCTTAGAAAGGATCCCAGCTTCTTCATACTCAAAGTCAAAAAACAGACTGCTGTTGCTGGAGGAGAAAGCACTCTGTGAATGCTCAGAGATACTTTAATTTTATTTATGGATTTATTTATTACATTTCTATCCCGCCCTCCCTAACCAGGCCGGGCTTAGGGCAGGTAACAACAGTAAAATTATAAATATAACTTAATACATGTTTCTTTATTATATAATGAAGGAAATCTTTAAAGAAAAGAGGAGGCGCTCCAAGTCTAGTAATATCTGCAGGAATTAATTTTTCCCCCTACTTGGCACAGAGTGGTAAGCTGCAGTTCTGCAGTCAAAAGCTCTGTTCAGGACCTGAGTTCGATCCCGACGGAAGTCAGTTTCAGGTAGCCGGCTCAAGGTTGACTCAGCCTTCCATCCTTCCGAGGTTGGTAAAATGAGTACCCAGCTTGCTGGGGGTAAAGTACCCCCAGCAAACCACCCTGTCAACATAGTCTGCCTAGTAAAGGTTGGGATGTGACGTCACCCCATGGGTCAGTAATGACCCGGTGCTTGCACAGGTGCTTGCACCTTTACCTTTTACTTATACTTTTACTTATACTGCTTCATGTTTGTGAAAGTCAATTTTATTCCCATTTTACAGATAAAACAAGGAATGGCCCAAGGCTGCTTTGTGGCAGCATTGTTAAAGGAGTCTCTAGCTAAGGCAGAGTTTGGATTTGCAAATCCATCTCTTTTATCTAGAGCATGGTGGCTCTTTGGACTTGAGGGTCATTTAAAGCCGATTCAGCGCTCCGGCGGCCTGTTTGCCGTTCACCTTTCCTGCAGAGACTCGGGGCAGATTACACAATTTTAAAATGATGCATGAGAACAAAACAGGCCATCCCTCCCAAGAGTGAACAAGACTGGCTTACCGAATTAGAGAGCAACGGGCTAAAAACGTAAGTTCTCGCAGGGTAATTGCAAACCAATAATGCCCAGGAGCGGACCTGCAAAACCGGAGAAGAAATGCTATAAACACAGTGCAAAATACGCAAGGAACAAAGTGATGGAAGGTGCCTAAAATTTCAAAGCTGTTAACCACAGCCTTGTTCCATGTTGTAAAAAATGTCCTTCTGAACAATTCTGTTTTATGCATTCTGTGGGATGATAGTAGCGTGGGGTCCTTCCTGACTTCCTCAGACAGGCCGCTCCACCAGGTGGGAGTCATTGTGAAGAATGCTTGGGTACAGGCAGCTAGACTGTGCTCTCACAAGAGGCTTTGTTTGTGTGAACCCCCGTTTTCGAGGGGAGCCCAAGGTTGCCAGCTCCCCCTCGGGAAGTACCTGGAGATTTTGGGGGCGGAGCCTGAGGAAGGCAGGGTTTGGGGAGGGGAGGGACTTCAGTGGGGTCTAATGCCATAGAGCCTGTCTTCCCGAGAGGCCATTTTCTCCAAGTGAACCGATCTCGGTCTCCTGGAGATCAGTTGTAATCCCAGGAGAGCTCCAGCCACCACCTGGAGGTTGGCAACCCTACGGGCTACCCAGTGTCAAGTTTTTTGGGGGAGACTGGAGTTGGGCATGAACATAACATCTGGGAGAAACTAAAGGGGGGAGCTCAGTAGCAGCTTAGGGGGGATTAAAACTAATCCCTGCCCCCTACTGCCCTCTGGCTAGAGTTGCCAACTCCGGGTTGGGAAATACCTGGAGATTTGGGGAGTAGAGCCTGAGGAGGGCAGGGTCTGGAGAGGAGAGGGACTCTTCCAGAGTGGCCATTTTCTCCAGGTGAACTCATCTGGGTCACCTCGAGATAAGTGGGAATCCCAGGAGAGATCCAGCCCCTACCAGCCCCTCACAATTTGAGAATTGTGAGATTTGTGCCTTTGCATTTAATACTGTTTGTACTTTTGCATACATAACAGTTTGGATAAGTGCTTATGTGTACGATACAGTTTGGATAATTGCACCATTGTGTTGCTTTTTGCCATAAGTGCCTGTGATTTTCCAGTACCCACCTGGAGGTTGGCAACCCTCGGTGAGCGGCGGCCTGCAGACCATAACCCTGCAACATACAGCTGTGGAAGCCTTTAACAGATCCACTGCAGCAGCTACCCGTTCACTGCTCCCTCTTCGCCACCCAGCTTCCATGCATGGGCAAAGTTCTTTTTCCCCCCCGCGCTGCATGATCGGTGTGAGCGTCGCCTGGGTTGGAACAGGGCCTCCACGGCTTCACACCAACCAGGCCAGGGCGTGAGGTCCTGCACCCGGTTGGCTGAGCCCTGCTGCAGCTGCCATGCAGAGCGGTGTGCGTGTGTGCCGTGCCGCGTCTCGGTCCCCACCTCTCTCTCCAAATTTAGACACGCCGCCGTTTGAAATCTTTCACCAGGCGAGCTACGGCGCTTCCTTTATTAACATGTTGCTTGCAGGAGCCTGTTTGGACGGGAGCGGGGGAGGAGGAAGGAGAGCCCCACCCTTCCTTGACATCAGGGTGTCCCCAGAGACTGTGCCTTCTATGGGTCAGGAAAAGGTGATGGGGCGAAGCTAGGGACACTTTCGCCCATCTTGTCTGAAATAGAGGGCATTAAGTGGAATGGGGGGGGAGGTTTCTCAGCTCTGTGTCACCCCAAGTTGCTGGTTTGGGGGCAGCTGCCAGCTAGGGTTGCCAGCTCCAGGTTGGGAAATACCTGGAGATTTTTGGGGTGGAGCCTGAGGTGGGTGGCGTTTGGGGAGGGACCTTAATTGGATATGATGAAGAAGAGTCAGATTTTATATCCCACTTTTTCTCTACCGTTAAAGAGTCTCAAAGTGGCTTGCAATCACCTCCCCCTTCCCCCAGCAGACACCTTGTGAGGTAGGTGGGGCTGAGAGAGAACTGTGACTAGCCCAAGGTTACCCAGCAGGTTTCATGTGGAGGAGCGGGAAAACAAACCCGGTTCATGAGATTAGAGGCCGCCGCTCATGTGGAGGAGTGGGGAATCGGGGAGGGGCTGGGGCTCAGTGGCAGAGCATCTGCTTGGCATGCAGAAAGTCCCAGGTTCAACCCACGGCATCTCCAGTTAAAGGGACTAGGCAAGTAGGTGATGCGAAAGACCCTGGAGAGCAGCTGCCAGTATGAGTAGACAATACTGACTTTGATGGACCAAGGGTCTGATCCCGTATAAGTCAGTTTCGTGTGTCCATGTGTTCAAACCCAGTTCTCCAGAATATAGTCCGCCACTGTTAACCACTACACCACCTTGGCTCTAGTGGCATAGAGTCTATCCTCCAAAACAGCCATTTTTTCCAGGTGAACTGATGTCTGTCGCCTGGAGTTCAGTTATAATCCCAGGAGACCTCCAGCCGTTACCTTGACGTTGGCCACCCTACTGCAAGCCCTTAAAGTCTTCCCACATTACAATTCTGCCACTCCGGCATTTGGGCCCCCTCCACCAGTGGCTCTCAGCCTTTTTGTATTTTGTGTGTGTGAAGTGCCGTCAAGGAGCGACCCTATGAATCAATGTCCTCCAAAACGTCCAATCTTTAACAGCCTTGCTCAGGTCTTGCAAACTGAGGGCCGTTGCTTCCTTTATACAGTAGAGTTGATCCATCTCTTCTTGGGTCTTCCTCTTTTCCTGCTGCCTTTCACTTTTCCTAGCATGATTGTCTTTTCCAGTGACTCTTGTCTTCTCATAATGTGACCAAAGTACGATAGCCTCAGTTTAGTCATTTTAGCTTCTAGGGTCAGTTCAGGCTTGATTTGATCTATAACCCAGTGATTTGTTTTTTTGGCAGTCCACTGTATCCGTAACTCTCCTCCAACACCACATTTCAGAGGAATCTACTTTCTTCCTATCAGCTTTCTTCATTGTCCAGCTTTCACACCCTTACATAGTTATAGGAAATACGATGGCATGAATTAACTTCATCTTGGTGGCCAGTGACACATCCATACACTTAAGAATCTTTTCTAGCTCCTTCATGGCTGCCCTGCCCAGTCTCAATCTCCTTCTGATTTCTTGGCTGCAGTCTCCCTTTTGGTTGATGATGGAGCCAAGGAATAGAAAGTCTTCAACAATTTCAATTTCCTCATTGTCGACCTTAAAGCTGACTAATTCTCCTACAGTCATTACTTTTGACTTCTTGATGTTCAGCTGTAGTCCTGCTTTTGGCACTTTCTCCTTTAACTTTCAGCAGTAGTTGTTTCAAGTCTTTGTTGTTTTCTCCCAGTAATGTAGTATCAACAGCATATCTCAAATGTTCCTCCCCGCAACTTTCACTCCGCCTTTATCTAAATCTAATCCAGTTTTCCTAATGATATGTTTTAGATCCCATCTATCTGATCGCAGATCTTGGATCCTGCCATGATAGGCACAAAAAGGCCACTTTGTCAAAGAAGGACATTGATGTGTTTGCAAGCATCTGTTGTTACTGCTAGCTTGCCAGAAGGTCACAGATGGACAATCCATGGAAGATAGGGTCAGCAGGAAGCAGCAAATCAGAGACACTGGCTGGCATGCAGGTGGAATGGGCATTAGGAGAAACACAGAGTGTCCAAGGTGACCACTAGCATGCCAGAAGGTCACAGATGGATACTCTGTGGCCAAGCAGGGTTGGCAGGAGACGTCACGTCACGTTTGCAGATTGACAGATGGATTGAGGGGGCAACGAATTCTTAGGAATTGTTATGAAACCCTATGTGCCGCCCTTTGTGTGCCACCAATGGTGCAAATACCATCAGTTGAGAACCACTGCCTTGAATTATTCTTGCCCTAAGGATTGGGACGTCACACAGAAATGCCAGTGCCCCATCTCCCTTGCCTACCCAAGTTGACTTTGGAGGGCCAGGCCAGGCAGGGGAAGAGAAGCAAAATGCCCAGCACCCCGTTGCGAAGCAACAGCCAATTGGCGGTTAGTGCTTCAGAATTAGGAATATATATTCAGCCCAGTGCAAGGCTGGTACCTAAAATTTTGTTGGCTAGGTTAAAATGAAGATTTCATCTTGAAGATGATCTAAGATACATGGGGAGCCAGGTTAGGTTGCCAACCTCCAGGTGGTGGCTGGAGATGTCCTGCTGTTACAACTGATCTCAAGGTGACAGAGAACAGTTCACCTGGAGAAAATGGCTGTTTTGGAAGGTGGGATCTAAGGCATTATACTCTCTAAGGCCCCTCCCCAAACCCCATCCTGCTCAAGATCCACACACACCCCCAAGCACCAGGAATTTCCCAACCCAGAACTGGCAACCCTTGGAACCAGTGGAGGGGCTTAAGGTGGCGTTTCCCAGTGGAGGAGCAACCTGAACCCCGGGAATGAATGGCTGTGTGACTGTGAGAGGCCTGCTTTTTGCCCCTAGAGGAAGGGGGCACAGAGCCCCCTTCTCCCAGAATTTGAGAGTCACAACCCAGGGTTTGGGAATCATCAGCTGAGAAAGATCTGTGACCTTAGGAACGACCCCACTTTATGTGCAAGTCCTACACCTGGTTGTTATTTTTATTAAATATAAAAGAAGCTTAGGGGCGCTACAGTTTTGAGTGGAGCAGGAACTGAGAGAGGGGCCGGGCTTTTCCCTACCACCTACTTTTCCTGCTGAAAGTCGGCCGCCCCCCAGCTATTCCCATCAGACCCACGTTTGAGAAGGTAAGCAGTGGTAGCGTTGAAAGCAAATGGTGGTGTTTTAGGGTTGCCAGATGCCTCCTCTCCTCCGGCGGGAGGCTTTTCTTTGTAATCCCGCTTGTGCACGCCAACACACGTGCAGCACTTCTGGTTTAGAACCGGAAGTGCCTCCTCCCAAGGGGCCTTTGAATCTTAGTTTGAGAGGTAAAGCTGCCCTTTACCACTCAGACTAAGAGGTAAAGGCCCCTCGCGAGGAGTGCCACGCACATGTGTGTGCCTGTTTGCCCACTGACCCTCAGGTGGTCAGCGGGCAGAGGGGTAAATGGCCAGGGGGTTGCCCGCCACCAGCTGGCACCTGGCAACCCTATGGTGTTTGTTAGCAGAAAAATGGCAGTGTTGGGAGTGTGGGTATAAAGCAAGTCTGTGCTCCAAGTTCTTTGAGCGGAATAGCCCTTAATGGGAATATGAGACTGGCTCAACCTCAGAGAGAGGTTTGGGGTGCGAGAAGGAGGTACTGGGCTGATCCAGCGTGGTGTAGTGGTTAAGAGCGGTGGTTTGGAGCAGTGGACTCTGATCTGGAGAACCGGGTTTGATTCCCCACTCCTCCCCATGAGCGGCGGAGGCTGATCTGGTGAACTGGGTTGGTTTCCCCACTCCTACACATGAAGCCAGCTGGGTGACCTTGGGCTAGTCACAGCTGTCTTAGAGCCCTCTCAGCCCCACTGACCTCACAGGGTGCCTGTTGTGGGGAGGGGAAGGGAAGCTGATTGTTAGCCGGCTCGATTCTTCCTTAAGTGGTAGAGAAAGCCAGCATATAAAAACCAACTCCTCTTCTTCCTGTGCTGTGGAGTGTGGAATCTACAGCTGGTCTAGGGTCACCAGGTCTCCCCTGGCCACCAGTTGGGGATGGGGTGGGTAGGGTTGCCAAATCTAGGTTGTGAAACTGCAGGAGATACGGAGATGGAGCCTGGGGAGGCCATAGAGCCCCACCCTCCAGAGCAGCCATTTTCTCCAGGAGAACAGAGCTCTAGGCTGGAGATGCAATTCCTGGGGATCCCCAGGTTCCCCCTGGAGGTTGGCATCCCTAAGCCAGTCATAGAGAATCCATCCATTTGTGTTGAGTCTGGGGGATTGTGAACTCCTCAGGGCAGGGAAATTTGTTTTCTTTTTCTTCTCTTTTTTTGCTTGCTTTATTCTGAAAAGCGCCATCTCTGCAGATGGCCCTGTATAAAAATAGATTTCTATCTTTAATCTGGAAAATAGAAAATATGTCTGCCGATTCCACTGAAAATATGGGGAAACAAGGAAGTCTTAGAGGGGAAATGCAAGGTATTGGGGATGAGCATGGGAATTTTTCAGTTCGCGCATCCTGCAAATCTTTTGCTGTCCCTTTCCCATTCGCCTGCCTGCCTGCCTGCCTGCCGCTTGTCAGGTTTCCTGGCTTTCTTATAGGTTTGCCAACCTCCAGGTACTAGCTGGAGATCTCCTGCTATTACAGCTGATCTCCAGCTGATAGAGATCAGTTCACCTGGAGAAAATGGCAATTGGACTCCACAGCATTGAAGTCCCTCCCCAAACCCCGCCATCCTCAGGCTGCACCCCAAAACCCTTCCGCCGGTGGCAAAGAGGGACTTGGCAACCCTACTTGTTTCCCTTCCTCTCCCCTGCTCCCCATGTGTGGCTCTGCTGGCCTTTGAATGCATCCATCAGAACTGAAACTGTGTGGAAGAAGAGTTGGTTTTTATACCCCCCCCCTTTTCTCTACCTTTAAGGAGTCTCAAAGTGGCTTACAATCACCTTCCCTTCCACTCCCCACTACAGACACCTTGTGAGGCAGGTGGGGCTGAGAGAGTTCTGAGAGAACTGTGACTAGTCCAAGGACACCCAGCAGGCTTCACTTGTAGGGGTGGCCAAACAAACCTGGCTCTCCAGATTAGAGTCCGCCGCTCTTAACCACTACACCATGCTGAAGGGTGTCCTAGGACCTAGGTTAATGAGTGACCTTCCTGAAGTGGACCATTCACTGTAACAAGGTGGCAAGAATTCGGTCTTGTAGCCGGCTTGCTTATCTGCTCATCTGTGGCCTACCGGCCTTTAATTGAAACCATCCTATCTCCGCAGCCCGTACCTGGGCACAATGCATGGAGCTGGAAGCCTGTAATCTGAGAACAGGGACTGGGGGAGAGAAGCACGGGTGAATGATGGCCAAGCTGTAGGAAATTCTGTGTGGTACGAGAGAAAGGATACAGCTCTAGCCAGTGAGATGCAGCTCAAAAATCAGGATCCTGTACCTTGGTTGACTTTATCGTGCCTTGAATTGCTGCTTTCTCGAGCAAGCCTTGGGAGACGTGGCATCTACATTCCCTAAATAAATAAAATAAAATATTATGACTGATTGAAAGGGTCAACTTTGTTGTGTGGCTGGTGATGGGCGGGTAGAAGAAGAAGAGTTGGTTTTTATAAGCCCATTTTCTCTACCTTTTTAAGGCGACTCAAACCGGCTTGCAATTGCCTTCCCTTCCCCTCCCCACGACAGACACCGTGTGAAGTAGGTGGGGCTGAGAGAGTTCAGAGAGAACTGTGACTGGCCCAAGGTCACCCAGCTGGCTTCATGTGGAGGAGTGGGGAATTGAACCCGGTTCTCCAGGTCCACCGCTCCTAACCACTATACCATGCTGGCTCTGGGTTGGTCATGGCTGCCTCCAAATTTGGACTTTTGGCTTATCTGCAGTCTTCTTAGAGAGTAAGTAGTGGTGTAGTGGTTAAGAGCAGCGGACTCTAATCTAGAGAAGCGGGTTTGATTCCCTATTCCTACCTATGAGCAGCACACTCTAATCTGAAGAACTGGGTTCGATTCCCTCCTCCTCCACATGAGCGGTGGATACTAATCTGGTGAACCGGGTTGCTTTCCCCATTCCCCCACATGAAGCCTGCTGGGTGACCTTGGGCTAGTCACAGTTCTCTCCGAACTCTCTCAGCCTCACCCCCCTCACAAGGTGCCTGTTGTGGGGAGAGGAAGAGAAGGAGATTTTAAGCTGGTTTGATTCTCTTTTTAAAAAGGTCGAGAAAGTCCAAGTGGGGAAAATCGTGATGCCTGAGTGGCAGGTGCAACGACACACGGTCATCCATTTGCCCCAGTCAAGGTGATGAGGCGGCCCGCTTTGGGAGGGATTCTGAAAGCCGGGGAGACCCCGCGCCAGCATCCTGAGTAGCACCCCTTCGAACCAACGGTAGGTGCCCTGTTCTTTTTGCAGGTCCGTTGCCAAGTTCTTAACTGCTCCCTGCTTCCCTGTCTGCAGAGATTAGCAAAGCATCAAGGTCTGCTTCCGTGCCGGCAAAGCTTTTACCTGCTCATTTGTGCGCTGTTAAAGACACAGAAGTGGGTTGCTTGCAAACCCTGTTTGCAGAATCATGCGGGAATCCCGGCTGGCAAAACCTGGCATTCAAGTTGCGGCGTAGAGATTTTAGTTCTCAATTTTTTTTAAAAGGGATTCCAATACGGTTCCAATATCCCCAAAAGGGCCTAATTAATAAGTGAGTGGCCTGTGGGATCCTTGCCTTCATATTCTCTCTCTCCCCCTCCCTCTCTCTGATCTAGGATCCAATTCCCTCTCTGTTCTCCCCCCCCCCAGCCTCCCCCTTACACTCTCCATTTGAATTTCCCCTGCCAGTTGTCTGAAAGCATTAAGCGAACTTGGGCTGCCGCGGCCTTCCTGCCAAATGAAAACCGAATCCCGCTTTTCGTGGCTGCCTGCCGGGGTGATAGAGAAGGGGGGGGGACCCTGAGTGGGTGGGTGGAGAAGGGCTGACCCCTTTTTCTTTATATGCCTTTCCTCTCCACCCCCCGCCCCGCCACCCCTTTCTCTTTGGAGCCCCTGTGTGTATATCAGGAAACAGTAGCTGGTTGTGTTGCTGGGGCTTTGGATCAAGCTGAAATGACCTTCTCTCTGCGTCGCAAAGGGGGTGGGGAGGGTAGTTCTTCTGTTGGCAGAGGGGTTGGGACGTTGCTTCATATCTGAACCAAGCCTGCCTGTAAACCGGGCACCTTCTGCCCTGGAAACCCTGCATTAATTTAGCATTCGTTTTCGTTACGAGCCATATTTTATCGGTCACCTTTCCGGGTACTGGAGTAGATGCATCGCAACGTTGCCTTTCATCTAATTGATTTTTTTTTTTAAATGCCCCTTGTTTTAATCCGGTCTTTCTTGCAAGGGCCGAGAGCTGTGTGCCTGGTCCTTCCCTTCTCCATTTTGCCTTTACAACAACCCTGTGAGGTTGGCTGAGTGAGAAAGTGTGTGAGAGAGTGCAAATGCATGGGTAACTGGCCCAAGGTAACCTAATGAGCTTCACGGTAAACAGGGATTGGATCCTCCCCAAACCAAGTTCAGCCTTCTAACCCCTTTTGCTGAGCTGGCTGTATGTATGCACCATACTTTGTCATTAAAACAGCTACCGTTAAGAAGAAGAAGAGTTGGTTTTTAAATGCCGACTTTCTCTACCACTGAAGAAAGACTCAAACCGGCTTACAATCACTTTCCCCTCCCCACAACAGACAGCCTGTGAGGTAGGTGGGGCTGAGAGAGCTCTAACGGAGCTGTGACTTGCCCAAGGTCACCTAGCTGGCTTTGTGTGTAGGAGTGGGGGAAACCAACCCTGTTCACCAGATTAGCCTCCACTGCTCATGGGGAGGAGTGGGGAATCAAACCTGGTTCTCCAGATCAGAGTCCACCGCTCTTAACCACCACACCACGCCGGCTCTCAAGTCACCTCTACCATTGCTTTAAAACTGAACTTTAAAAAAAAAACCAAACACAGAAGGGACAATAGAAGTAATTACTAATTGAAATGGGGAGCCAGTTAAAGAGAAGCTGATCAATTTTTTTCTGGAAAGGCTTTCAAAAACAGATCAAGCGTGGTGCAGAAGAGAACTGGATTAAAACCCATGACCCACTGTGCACACACTGTAGCTAGGGTTGCCAACCTCCAGGTACTAGCTGGAGATACCTGCTATTACAACTGATCTCCAGCCGATAGAGATCAGTTCACCTGGAGAAAATTGCCGCTTTGGCATTTGGACTCTATAGAATTGAAGTCCTTCCCCTCTCCAAACCCTGCCCTCCTCAGGCTCCGCCCAAAAAACCTCCACCCCAAAAAACCCTACCTGTAGTGTAGCCCATCAACCACATGTGAAGGGCAGACTTGATAACCATGTAATTTGAAGTGAGGGACAGTAACTGCAATAAAACGTCTGTATTGCATGGGGAAGATCCCAGGCTCTAGCCAGAAGGTCACCAATATTGAATGTGCATCTTGATATAACAAGGAAAAACGCAGTCTAATATTAGCCCAGAAAGTATGGTTACAAATAAAGATCTGGATTGTGCAAAGCTGTTTTTCTGTTAATTAACCCTTCTGGGCCTTTGTCCAACAAGCCAGTTTAGCTGAGATAGCCAAGTCCCTCATTCTATAAAATTATTCCACCCAGAATGTCGGTGGTAGCAGCATCTCCTTTTCCAGACAAAATAAACCATGGTTTCTTGTGCAACTGGAGATCCAGTTTTAGTTCCAGGTCTACTTTATCCACAGTAGCCTTATAACGAACCTGGTAAAATACAGAGTAGTTCTACAGGTGTCCTGACAGCTGTCAATCTTTCTGTGTTCCACTAGCCTGATGACCAAAATTCTTTCCTTTATTTTCCAAAACAGGTTAGAAGCATGCCTAACATGCTTTGCATGTCCCATTGCTGACCTTTAAACCTATAAATCTATTTCCGCCTGTGCAGAGTCACAGCCAATTCCTGAAGGTGGAGGTGGGGAAAATAAAACAATTTAAAATGTAAAATGGGGACAATACCCCCATAGTAAACAGCGCGGGTACGGCACCAAAAAGGGTGGCGTAGCAACTCTGCTACTTGAGGGGGTGTTCCCAGGGCGAAAGGGGTTAGGATGCTGCCTAAACTACTGTGCAAAATAGGTTCCAAGCCTTGAGACTTGCTTGGGGAGCCTCGCTCTTAACTAATAGCGCATGGGGTGGCAAACATATCGTTTTGGCTGTGCAAATGCAGGCTCGATTGAGTGAATGCTCCTCCATTTAAAACAAAAGCAAAACCTTCCATAAAGAAGACTGGCATGCCAGAGAAAGGGATAGGCTTGAGCCCTGTCATGCTAGATTTCTTCATGCAGGGAGTTTAAAAAAAATTGCACCGAGTGTATTCGGTTGCGCGATCCTCCCCCCCCCCCCCGCCACTTGCTGTCTGTTCAAGAAGCAGGTTGCTTTCTGCATCTGCTGTTTGCAAAGAATCTGTAACAAGCCCCACCTGATGGGGGAGGGGGAAGGAGGAGGAGATGGCGGACGTGGGACAAGAGGAAGGTCTTGTGGTTGTGTAATGTGAAGAGGCCCTTGCACCGCATGGGCGGACCTTGGTTACCTACCCTAGTGCTTCTCGGAAGGCCAAGAGGCCCCCCGGAGCCCTCGAGCGCAAGTTCCCTATCTGGCCGCCTCGGCAACCCGTGCTTCCCGTCTGGGGCTGTTGGAAGGACTTTGCAACATCCCTGTAGGGTGGAGAAACTGGGGACCAGTTTCCCACCTTCCGCTGCAGCAAGGAATCCACAAAACTAGTTCCAAGATCCGCTTTTACTTGTATCGAGTCTAGTTTATTGTATAAGGCCATAGGCCGTTCCGATCTAAAACAATCTAACACTATAACAGCAGGTTAAAATGTACAGAACCGGAGTCGTTAAAAAAAAATACAAAATTAAGAAATTAAAATGCTCCCATTGGGCTCTATCCAGCTTTACCACCTTTTCGTGATTTCCTTCGCCCTGATTTTCTTCACCTCTAGGCCATTCGGTGCTATTTTTGGGGAAAGATAAGGGTCCATATCTGATAATAAATAGATTAATCTGTCAACATCAGATGATAATTGTGACCCTGAAAGAATGTTTGCCAAAAACCTATTCTGGGACTCAGTGTATAAAGGACATGCCAGGACATAATGGGGGAGATCTTCTACTGAGCCACACATAAATGTGTTGAGCCAGATGTGTGTTTTTTTTTTTAAAAAAAAATGGCTTGCAAGGAGCAACTCCCTTTACTTATTATTTCTAATAATGTCTTATAGCCTGGAGGGTGGGCAATGTCTGTGGGTTCCTGGTCCTTCCAGGGATTTTCCAAGCTCTTTCCCTGTATTTTCAGCTTTTGTTTTAAAAAGGCAAGTTTCTAAACCTTTTACTTCGGGCAGGGGTGTCAAACATAAGGCCCGGGGGCCGGATCCAACTCCTTGAGAGCTCTTATCCGGCCCATGAGCCAGCCAAGGCAGCCCACCCCACTCTCGATCTGGGCTGGCGAGGCATGGCACGACCAAGTGATATGCCAGGTGCCTCTTTGCAATCAGTGGGAAGTTTTGGGGGCGGAGCCTGAGGAGGGTGGGGTTTGAGGAGGGGAGGGACTTCAATGCCATAGAGTCCAATTGCCAAAGCAGCCCTTTTCTCCAGGTGAACTGATCTCTATCGGCTGGAGATCAGTTGTAATAGCAGGAGATCTCCAGCTAGTACCTGGAGGTTGGCAACCCTACATTTATGTCATATCCGGCCCTCATAACCATTGAGTTCGACACCCCTGACTTAGAGGGACTGTATAAGGAAAAAATCCAGCTAGTACCTGGAGGTTGGCAACCCTACGAGGTGCCCATGGGTACCATGTTGGGGACTCCGATTTTAAACCTGCGAAACAGGCAGAAATTCAGCAGGCAAAGTTTTTATTTTCACCGCCTTGTCAGGAAACAATAATTACAGGTGACCATGTGGGTGCGTTAGAAACAGAAAAATTTAAAAGAAACAGTAATACAATTGTAAAGTGGTTGTTCCACAGGGTTCTTCGGTTGGAGATCAGTTGTAATAGCAGGAGAATAGCAGCTGTTACCTGGAGGTTGGCAACCCTATCCGCCAGTGGCCAGGGAGACCTGGCAACTCCATGCCCAGAGAAGGGGAGGGTGGAGGGAGGTAGAGTCAGAACCGGAGTGGGGCAGGAAAACCAGTGGGGAAAGGGAGGAAATGAAAGCGGAACTGAAGGAGCAAAGACGGGCCCAGTGGCGTTTGCAGGAGAAGGGGCTAAGCCTTCCCTCATGAGTCCTGGTAAAGCTTTGGCTGTGGAAAGGGGGCTGTGCTGCTCCTTTCTAAAGTGAAAAAAAAAAGTTGTTTTGGAGGGGCCGTGGCTCAGTGGCAGAGCATCTGCTTGGCATGCAGAAGGTCCCAGGTTCAATCCCCAGCGTCTCCAGTTAAAGCAGGGGTGGGGAACGTCCGGCCCAGGGGCCGTTTAAGGCCCGCAAAATCATTTGGTCTGGCCCTTCGGGGGTCTTGGCAGATCTCTAGCTCAAAAGGATCTAAGACTGGTGATCGGCCCCCTCCCGCCGATCACCAGGAATAGCCTCTATTCAAGGCGGATGTGAGTTTGTTTTGCTGAGAAAAGGAACCTTTTTTCCTCCTTGCAGAAGAGTTGTTAGCTGTGGAGTTGCTGGGACCGCCCAAGATACTGTGTTAACCCTTTCCCACCCAGACCATGGAGAAACGTATTCCCTCTGTATTACAAGAGGGCTGGGGGTAGAAGTGGCGACAATGGAGGGGTTAAAGGGGGCAGGGCCAGAATGCATGGGGGAGGGGGGGCTGAGTTCTTAGCCAGCGTGTCCTCATTGCATCCCTGCAGGCGGAGGTAGCAGGAGCCGGCTGTAGAATCTGGCCCCAACCATGCGGAGCAGGAGCAACTCCGGCACGCGGCTGGACGGCTATGCCCAGCTGGTGTAACAGACCATCCTGTGCCACCAGGTGGGCAAGTGCGCCACTAGTTGGATGCCTGCCTGCTTGGCTGCACTGGGGGGGAGGTCATCTGGGGCAGCTGCCTGCTTGGGGCTTGGTCGGCTAATTTTTAAGTTGATAATTTTGTATGGCCCGCGAATGATGTTATAAATATCCAACTGGCCCTTGGCGGAAAAAAGGTTCCCCACCCCTGAGTTAAAGGGACCAGGCAAGTAGGCGATGTGAAAGACCTCTCTGCCTGAGACCCTGGAGAACCGCTGCCGGTCTGAGTAGACAATACTGACTTTCATGGACCAGGGGTCTGATTCAGTAGAAGGCAGCTTCATGTGGTAGGTCCCCCTCTTTTTAATAATAATATTTATATGTTGTGCTATGGGGTATTCAAAGTTTTTAACATGAACTCCATTGGTTTGACCTGCATGCTCTCTTCCGCCTTCTCTCCCTTTATGTGTCACTCCAAGACTGAAGTCTAAAATCCATACCAAACTCTGGTGTGCTGTGATATCCCCTCGTGGTGTAGTGGTTAAGAGCAGTGGGCTCTAATCTCAAGAACCGGGTTCGATTCCCCACACCTCCACATGAGCGGCGGAGACTAATCTGGTGATCTGGGTTGGTTTCCCCACTTCTACACATGAAGCCAGCTGGGTGACGTTGGGCCAGTCACACTCTCTCAGCCCCACCTACCTCACAAGGTGTCTGTTGTGGGGAGGGGAAGGGAAGGCGATTGTAAATCAGTTCGATTCTCCTTAAAAGGTGGAGAATGTTGGCATATAAAAACCAACTCTTCTTCAATGTAGGTGTTTAAACAAGCTGCAGTTTCTTTCTTTCCTCGTGAAGTGGGAGGGGCCGTGATTGTGGCTCAGTGGTAGAGCATCTGCTTGGCATGCAGAAGGTCCCAGGTTCAATCCCTGGCATCTCCAGTGAAAGGGACTAGGCAAGTAGGTGATGTGAAAGACCCCTGCCTGAGACCCTGGAGAACCGCTGCTGCCGGTATGAGTAGACAATACTGAATTTGATGGACCAAGAGTCTGATTCAGTATAAGGTAGCTTCATGTGACCCTTAACCAGGATTAAATTGTTCATTACGAATTCAGTTTACTGGAAAACTAAAACAAAAAGCAGCTTAAGCCACCCACAAGGTGACCTCACAACGGATTGGAAGAGTTGTAGCCCTCTTTCTTCTGTTGCTGTGCGCAGTGTCCTCGTCATAAGCAAAGTCCATTTTGTTCATGACATCCAAATTGAGTTTTGAGTTCATGGCAAAGGTGCGATTGGAGCTCAGGGGCCGCTGGTATTTAACTGGTTTCTGAGCCACTGCAGTTGCTTGCACTGGGAAGTCCCACCGCCTTTTTAAACAGACTTCAGGGCTCTTTTGGCAAGCATCCATACGACATTTTCTTCTAGTTGTCCACTTTCCAGGTTTTCCTTCTCTTTCCTATGCAGTTGCTCAAACCTGGTTTACAACCATCTTTTCTGAAAGACCGCAGTCCAAGTATGCTAGCGTCCCATCTGGACAGGATGGTGTGTATTTCGAAGGCCCCGTCCACATTGTTAACGTGTTCCTTCCATTAGCCTCTCGCAATTGCCGTTTTCTCTGCTTTTATAAGTAACTACTATAGGGCTTTATAAATAATTGCTCTAGCGTTTTGACAATTAATGATTAAAATAAAAAGACCTTCAGTGGCACAATAGAGGGAGAATGAAGAGAAGATGGTAGAAAGATGGTAGAAAGATGGAAGAAAGTTAAGAAACAAATACCAGGGCTTAATCTAACAGTGGCCCACTTAGTTCTGGATTGTTCTTGTCCAACAAGAAGAAGAGTTGGGTTTTTTTTCTTTACCTTATTAAAGAGACTCAAACCAGCTTACCACCACCTTCCCTTCCTCTCCCCACAACAGACACCTTGTGAGGAAGGTGGGGCTGAGAGAGCCCGGAGAGAACTGTGACTGGCCCAAGGTCACCCAGCAGGATTCATGTGGAGGAGTGGGGAAACCAACCTGGTTCTCCAGATTAGAGTCCACCGCTCCTAACCACTACACCTCAATGGCTCCAGGTGCTGCTGGAGATTCACAAGGAAGCCACAGAGGCAGTCACTTGTTACAGTTGTTTGTTCCTCGCAGGCATATTGCCTCTGTACGCGGGGTTTCCATTTTCCCGTCATTGCTAGGCACAGAGTGGTTTAATCCTTTTTTGCTGTTTATTCACATGAACACATGAAGCTGCCTTCTACTGAATCAGACCCTTGGTACATCAAAGTCAGTATTGTCTACTCAGACCGGCGGTGGCTCTCCAGGGTCTCAGGCAGAAGTCTTTTACATCGCCTACTTGCCTAGTCCCTTTAACTCAGTGGTTCCCAACCTTTTTTTGACCAGGGACCACTAGGACTTTTTTGTTCGGTGCAGGGACCCCAAGGTTCAAAATAAAAATTCCGGGAATTTGAAAATAAACTTTAATCATAACTGTTAGTTAAACATTAAACTTAGAATTATATTTGAATATATATATTTTATAATAGAGAACTTTTAATTGAAAATATTAATTTATTATGGGTTTATAACTTTGTTTCACGGACCTTAATTTAGTTCTCGCGGACCCCTGGGGGTCCATGGACCCCTAGTTGGGAACCAGTGCTTTAACTAGAGATGCTGGGGATTGAACCTGAGTCCTTCTGCATGCCAAGCAGATGCTCTACCACTGAGCCACGGCCCCTCCCGTATTCAAAGGCTCTTTCATTGGTGAATTATATTCAGTCTGATTTCAGGGGATCTTTGATCCCCCCCTCCCAGAATGGTTGCCATAGGTGCTGGGGTCTTTCTTTTTCAGCCTCTGCTGTGCCTATAACTTGGAATTGCCCAATGAGATGGATTGCTTGCTTCAGAATCCGAACCTTTCCCGTGGTGTTTTTAAACAAGAAAATCAACCTTGAGGTTGCTCCAGGGAGCTCCCTTTTGCAGCCTTCCCCCACTCGACTGCACAGCGCAGTGAGGAATTGTCGCAAACTGTGGTGGGGGAGAAAGAAAGGGTGGGGCAAGAGGGACGGGGGAGAAGGAACAAACCACAACTTGGGTAGAAAAGCTATTTTTCCTGTTTTTCTGGGTGTGTGGTGGGGTGGGACTTTGCTTGCAGAGGTGAACCGAGTGAGAGAAAGAAAAGTAGACTTTATTTTTCCAGCCGAGGGGGGAGTGAACGCATGAAGCTGCCGTCTACTGAGTCAGACCGTCCGTTTTGTCAAGGTCAGTATTGACTACTCTGGCTGGCAGCAGATGTTCTGATGCTGCGCCACAGCCCTTTCCGTGCATTTTATGGAAATGAAGAAGAGTTGGTTTTTATATGTCGACTTTCTCTACCACTTAAGGCAGAATCAAACCGGCTTATAATCACCTTCCCCTCCCCACAACAGACACCCTGTGAGGTAGGTGGGGCTGAGAGAGCTTGACGAGAACTGTGACTAGCCCAAGGTCACCCAGCAGGCTTCATGCGTAGGAGTGGGGAAACAAATCCAGTTTACCAGGTTAGCCTCCGCCGCTCATATGGAGGAGTGGGGAATCAAACCCGGTTCTCCGGATCAGAGTCTACCGCTCCAAACCACCGCTCTTAACCACTACACCACGCTGGCCAATGTTACACCAATGTTTCCTGCAGTAGCTTTGCAAAGTGTGAACAGCTGCAGTTAGTACATTTTAAAATACCCCTGCTCAGTGAACCCCTGGCCAATAAATAGGTAGAGATGCAGATATACGTGCATATTTATGCTATGCCCACATTTCATGTGTTTGCGGTGGGCAGTGCTCGTATAATAGCAGCATTCCCTGCCGCAGTTGTAAAGCTGGCCAAATGCTTGATGACTGCGTGTGTGTGTGCGTGCGCACACGTGCACATGAGAGTCGTAGCGAGAGAGAGAGAGAGAGAGTCGTCGTCATGCTGTTTCCAGTGAGCAAAAGCCTGGAAATGGGGGAAGCATATTTTATGAGACAGAGTGGTTTCGATGTCGGAGTGTGTAAGCGTTCGAGTTTGGCACAATCTTCATCAGGCAGAAAGGAAAGCAAGCAGAATCTGAAAAAGCTGGAGTTTTCTGATCTTTATGTAATCATCCTTTTTTGTTTAGTAGTTCACAGTGTAGTAAATACCACACCCTGGATAAAGCCCACATTCAGCATCACATTTGGCTTGTTTTGGAAATCTGTTCTTTTTCTCCTCTCTTTTCTGTTGCTTTCCATGCACTCGTTCAACTGAAAAAGCTGGGTCTCTGCCCCAAGAATCGATACCTTCCCCCCCGGCCTTGCCTTCGCCCTGTCCCTGGCAGTTCGTGACCTCCAGATATAGGTCAGCTGTTTTCCGGATCAATCCTCTCCGGCCGCCTGCCACAGGCCGGAGAGGAGGGAGTTCCCTTCTTGCACGATGCCGCTGGAAACCAAGGGACGTCCTGGCAAGCTTCCTTACCTGCTGCGGCCGTTGTTCTCAGCTGCGGACTCTCCCTTTGCCTCTTGTAAGGGAACTTTTCGCTTTCACAACCATGCGGACCGCCGGAGCATGTTTTGCAGGGAGAGGTGTACTCGGACACACATCTGGCGCAACCTCCCTGGCACCTGAGTGTTCTTGGGCTCCGCTTGTCCAGACCTGACGTGATTCTGTGGGGTAACCCCGGGCCGTGGTTTTGTTGTGGGGACTGGCGCTGCCAGTGACTCAGTGTCTCTTCCAGCCCGGGGACCGGTCCATTTCCTTTTGCTTATGTCATCCTTGTGGCATCCCCCCATCCAAAGCAAGCTGCTGGCAGTCTCAACAGCTGCTGTCCCGAAATACTTTGGATTCCAGTTTGGTTGGGTAATGGAGGGGGGCTCAAGATAGATCCCCTTCAGGGGAGCCACATGCCTGGGGGAACAGGCATGTGCTGATTTGCACGTTCGCTTGCGTGCATGCTTCCATGCGTGTACTCTGCAAATTTGTACCATCCTTTGTCATGGATCACAGAAATGTTTGCCTACAGGCAAAGTTTCCCCTTCATCAAGGCGTTAAATGAAAAGCATGAAGCTGCCTTATATAGAATCAGCCTATTGGTCCATCAAGGTCAGCATTGTCTCCTCGGCCTGGTAAAGACTCTCCAGGGTCTCAGACAGAGGTTTTTCATTTCACCTACTACCAGATCCTTTCACTGGAGATGTCGGGGATTGAACCTGGGAACTTCTGCGTGCCAAGCAAATATCTACTACTGAACCACAGCCCCTCTCAGTCAAGATGGATGCAAGTATACCCACACTCTGTGTCTGTCACAGCTGACTTATGGCAACCCTAAGGGTTTTCAAGGCAAGAGACATTCGGAGGTGGTTTGCCATTGCCTGCCTCCGCGTGGGCTGAGAGAGCCCTGAGAGAACTGTGACTAGCCCAAGGTCACACGGCTGGCTTAATGTAGAGGAGTGGGGAAACCAACCCAGTTCACCAGATTAGAGTCCGCTGCTCATGTGGAAGAGTGGGGAATCAAACCCGGTTCTCCAGATTAGAGTTCACCGCTCTTAACCACTGCACCACTCCGGAAAAAGATTCACACAGTAACCTCCCATCTTCAAACATCTCTGCAGCCATGAGGACTACAAGCTTTAAAGAAATCATAGTGAGGGAAAGAAAAGGACAGAATGAGTTAAAATATCTGAACTGCCCAAGGAGGAGCTAGATTGCAGGAATGCAAAAAACAAGGACAGGATATAAGTACTGGAAATGGCGGGACCAGCACAGGGAAGAGGAGGTGGGGCAGTGCAAACATTGTCTGGGGATACTTAGGCCCCAAAAGACGCATGGCTTCTATGGCTGATGACCCAAACACGGACATGCACCTCTTCATGTAGCAATATGGGCCCTTCCGGATGACCTGGATGGTTCAGACTAGCCTGCTCTTGTCATATCTCAGAAGCTAAGTAGGGTCAGCCCTGGTTAGTATTTGGATGGGAGACTTCCAAGGAAGTCCAGGAGTGTCACAGATAGGCAGGCACCAGCAAACCCCCTCTGTTTGTCTCTTGCCTTGAAAACCCCACAGGGTTGCCGTGTCGGCTGCGACTTGGCCTCGCTTTCCACTTCCTCTGATGTGGAGTGTCTCTCTGGCACACTGTGCATGACTTACAGTTTTCATAGAATCATAGAATAGAATCACAGAATCATAGCGTTGGAAGGGACCACCAGGGTCATCTAGTCCAACCCTCTGCACAATGCAGGAAATTCACTACTACCTTCACCCACACACCCAGTGACCCCCTACTCCATGCCCAGAAGATGGCCAAGATGCCCTCCCTCTCATCATCTGCCTGTCATAGAATCAGCATTGCTGACAGATGCCCATCTAGCCTCTGCTTAAAAACCTCCAGGGAAGGAGAGCTTACCACCTCCCGAGGAAGCCTGTTCCACTGAGGAACCGCTCTAACTGTCAGAAAGTTCTTCCTAATGTCTAGACAGAAACTCTTTTAATTTCAACCCGTTGGTTCTGGTCAGACCTTCTGGGGCAACAGAAAATAACTCGGCACCCTCCTCCATACGACAGCCCTTCAAGTACTTGAAGATGGTTGTCATATCACCTCTCAGTCTTCTCCTCTTCAGGCTAAACATACCCAGCTCCTTCAACCTTTTCTGGAGATATAAACATTTGCACATGCTTATGCACAAAAAAAGCCGACAGGTCAGCACACTCGGTTGGGAGTTCTCCCCGAGCAGGTTTGCATGGACGGCAGCACGCATAACAGATTCAAATGTGCATCTGCTCAGGCAGGCTGATCTGGGCCTTTGAAGGGAGGACGCTTTGCATGCCGGAGGTCCTCGGGCCCACCCTCAGCATCTCCCACTGCGGGAAAAGGGTCTCAGGTCTGTTTGAGACCTGCTGCAGAACAAGGAGATAAAAGAGGTGGGGCCACTACGGACTGCAGGGGAGGATTGGTCATTTATGCAGGGGAAATTTGTGTTTGGTTTGCTGCACAGTTTTCTGCTCCAAATTCTCAAATATCTTTTGCATGAGGGATTTCCCCCCAAAAAATTTCAGGAGTACCTTGTGATTAATTAGGCATTACCAGTGAATGGAGCTTCTGAGTCCCTCCCCCTGAAAATGTAACCTTGTGCACTTTACTTGGAGGGGGTGGGTTAGCTCTTAATGGGGCTGCGTGTGCTTTTGCTGGGTATTCCTCCCCACCTTTCTTCAACAACTCCCTGCCAGGAGCTGCCTTCCACCTTTGCAGCCGCCTTCAGTGTCTTCCTGCACATTTCATGAAGTTTTCATTCCCTCTTTTGTGCTTTGCTTTGAGGGAAGGGGTTGGATGGGAGGGACAGACACGTGGGAGGGAGAAGCCAGAATGGGTGTGGGGAGAGAAACCCGAAGTTAAGAGCTATGCATGGAATTGGGAATTTGTGTTGCTCTTGCCTCGAAGCAGTATTTAAATTCGTCCTAAAACAGGGTTCTAGAACTGCGGGGGAAGAAGGAGGCCAGAGCAAAGTCACATCTGAAGGTCGGTAAAATCATGAACAATACAAAAGAAGCCTCGAATCAGTCCAGCAGGGACTGCGAAGTAAATACCCCTGCATAAATGGCTATGTTGTTCAGCGTCCCCCTACATTAATGTGTGTGTGTAAAGTGCCGTCAAGTCGCAGCCGACTTATGGTGACCCCTTTATGGGGTTTTCTTGGCAAGAGACGAACAGAGGTGGTTTGCCAGTGCCTTCCTCTGCACAGCAACCCTGGTGTTCCTTGGTGGTCTCCCATCCAAATACTAACCAGGGCTGACCCTGCTTAGCTTCTGAGATCTGACGAGATCAGGCTAGCCTGGGCCATCCAGGTCAGGGCTCCCTACATTAATAGTGCTCTTCAAATGGCCAGGGGAGACACAGTGTGCAAATAGCCACTTGGCTAGGACTTCTTTCCCCTGATGTGGTCATTTTTAATCCACAGGAAATTATTTTTTTTAACCTAGGGTACCATGAAGAACATGATTCTGCCTACTTGCAGTCTAAAGTGGTACAGCCCTTATTTAAATACTTATCCCTTGCTTTCCGCCCCAAGGTAGGCCCAAAGTAGTTTACAACGTGGTTCTCCCTGCCTCCGTTTTATCCTAACGACCACCCAGTGAGGAAGGTTGTGCTGAGAGAGGGCAACCGCCACGGGTTCCCCCAGCAAGATTCCAAGGCAGAGTGAAGAGTTCGAACCTGGGTCTCCCAGATCCTGGTCCGGCATTCTAACCACTACACCCTGCTGTGGCTGCATAACACCTCGGATGCAGAAATGCAAGATATAAATAAAGTAAATCAGGCCTATCACATGTCTGCATGGATTTTAATTTTCAAGTACAGCTTTGCTTCATCAACTGCTTGCTGTCAAAACCTGTTATGAGTTTGGGCTGTTCTTCATCCTTCGTTCTAATCCTTTCGTTTTTGGAGGGGTCCTGCCATCACAGGTGTCTCTCTAGAGCCATGAGAACAACAAACTTTCACAAAATAATGATGTAGATTTCAAGGTTCCAGGAAATAAGCGTAGGGAGCCAGTGTGGTGTAGTGCTTAAAAGCGGTGGACTCTAATCTGGAGAAGCAGGTCAATTTCCTGCTCTTCCACATAATGCCTGCTGCGTGACCTTGGGCCAGTCACAGTTCTCTCAGAACTCTCTCAGCCCCACTTGTCTCACAAGGTGCCTGTTGAGGTGTGTGTGGGAGATGATTGTAAGCCACTTAGAGACTCCTTTCGGTAGAGAAATTGGTATAAAAACCACCTTTTTCCTTTTCCTCCTCTTCCTCTTCTTCCTTCTCTTCCTCCTCCTCTTCTTCCTTCTATCCCAGGATCTAGAATTTGACAGAATGCCGCATTGGCAGTTCGTGGCACCCTTGCCGAGTGACCGTTCCCGAAGTCCTTGAGGAGGATGTACAGCAGTCATTCTCACAGGGTTGTGCTGGAGCACCTGCGCAAAGGAGAACATTAAACAATTAGGATGCTCATTCGGTAATGATAGGCTCTTCCGAGCCAACAGCCTTTTCCTACGGAGGAGGCAGCCTCATGTTTCCACATGATAGCTTGCTGGTGGTGACCTTGAATCCTGCCCTTCACTCTCCACTGGCGAAGGATAAATCCACTTTACTCTCGTTTTTGGTCGAGGTTGGATCATCCCATCAGCCCCAGTGCAGAGGAGGCAGGAGAAATAGGTTGCCTGTTGGGTCTCTGTATAAATCAGCGCTGTGCGTTTGCATCTCTCAAATTGGGAGCCATGTCCAGGACGGTGACTCACGCAGAAGGTGTCCGTCCTTTGTAGGCAAAGAATAATTCTTTTAACCAGCACTGAGTGGAAACCTTAGCAGGTGTGAAAAATAAAATTGTTTCAGGGGAAAAAGAAGATGCATCAGCTATCAGAAGCGCGGGGCGCGCTGTTACCTGAAAAGGAGGGGAATGTTTTGTTGATGGTGTACAGGCGAAAAAGAAGAAGTAGATTTTTATAGGCTTTTCTCTACCTTAAGGAGTCTCAAAGAGGCTTACGATCGCCTTCCCTTCCCCACAACAGACACCTTGTGAGGCAGGTGGGGCTGAGAGAGTTCGGCGAGATCTGTGACTAGCCCAAGGTCACCCAGCAGGCTTCATGTGAAGGAGTGGGGAAACCAACCCGGTTCTCCAGATTAGAGTCCGCCGCTCTTAACCACTACACCACACTGGCTCTTGTGTGGGTTGGTTGGTTAGTTTGCACTGCAGAAGAATGTCTGATTGAGGTAGGGGACTTTCTAGCACACTCTCTGTCCAGGCGAGCGTATCGTTCTAAAAGCTTGCTGGCCCTGGGGAATAAAATTCCTTTCTTAAACTCTCATTTGGTTTCTTTAAGTAAAGGTGTGTGATTTTTTTTTTTATTACCAGGAAAACTAATGCTTGATTACAGGGCATTTTATGATGCATGTTTCTAGCCATATGTGTTTGTGTACTTGATTTATACCCTGCTTTTCTCTCCAGTGGGGACTCAAAAGCAGCTTACATCATTAGCCTTTGCTCTATATTATCATCACAACAACCCTGTGACTAGGGCCGCTGGCCACTGAGGGGACTGGGGGTGGGCAGGATTGCCAGATCCAGGTTGGGAAATTTTGGAATGGAGCCTGACAGGGACCTCAGTGGGGGTACGATGCCATCAAGTCCACCTTCCAAAGCATCCATTTTCTCCAGGGGAGTTGATCTCTTTAGTCTGCAGATGAGCTGTGATTCCAGAAGATCCCCAGGTCCCACCTGGAGGTTGGCATCCTTACCTGTGAGCTAAATTAGACTGAGGGTGTGTGACGGGCCCAAGGTCACCCAGCCAGCCTCCGTGGCAGAGTGGGGATTTCAATCTGGGTCTCCCTGATCCCAAACAGACGCTTTATCCGCTATACCCCGCTGGATAGTAGGGGCTGTCCACCAGTTCAAGGCTGCCGGTTGCTTGATTAATGATTGATTGACTATATTTGCCTGTGAGAGAGATCTCCGATTTAGGTGCCTTGTTGCATGTAATTGAAGGCAACTTGTGCTCTGTGTTGGATAAGGTGTTGGGTTTCCCAGGATAAAAACTCGGGAAGCTTGCTGCCCGGGAATTCCTCTCTGTGGAACGAATATCTCTCTCCCAGAGACATTAGGAGTTTAAAATGCCACTTGCAGCTACTTGGAAGGGTGTTTGTGTGAATGTTAGGACATAAAAAGTAATAAAGCACACTACCCGTCATTGGCATGAAGGGCCAGCCCTAGTATTTTTTAACCTGCATTCTCTTTTGCAGACCTATACCCGATCCAAAATGGTTTTAGAACTCAAGCACATCTCACTTCAGTCTCCTCTCTGTTTTTTTGGACAGGCTGGTTTACGTAGCGATGCACCTGCCGGCACATTTCAGCTCGCATGCGGGTCGATGTGCATCGCCGGTTCGCAAGCACGCGCCTCGGCAGAAGGGTCCTTCCGACGCGCTTTCTGCACGCGCAAGGCATGGGCCCCGGTGATGCGGGCCTCGGTAACGTCTCGATCAGGTTACCGAAAACATGCTTTATGCGTGCTGCCTTCGAAGAGTTGTTTGGGACTTTAGCTGGCCCAGAATACAGCGGATGGATTACAAATAGGAGCAGGGCTCAAAAAGCACATCTTGCATGTGCTTAAAGGAGGTACGGTTCAGAGCGTTGGTTCTGGCCTGAAAAGCCCTGAAGTTCTTTGAGGAACCACTGCCTTTTTGTGTCTATTCTAGCGTGCTGTAAGACAGTGGTTTTCCAGAGGTGTTCTCTAGGGAACTCTGGAGTTACCTTGACGTTATTAGGGCTTCCTCAATAAAGCAGTCAGTAACAGCAGACGAACTTTCCCAGAAGACAGCTTTGAGTCCACACAGATGAGAGATATTTATTTTAATATAGCTATGTTTTTAATTTAGTTACCTGCTAGGGATGCCAGCCTCTAGGTGGAACCTGGGGATCCCCTAGAACTACAGCTCTTCTCCAGACTACAGAGGAGAAGAAGAAGAAGAGTTGGTTTTTATATGCCGACTTTATCTACCACTTTAGGAAGACTCAAACCGGTTTACAATCACCTTCCCTTCCCCTCCCCACAACAGACACCCTGTGAGGTAGGTGGGGCCGAGAGAGCTGTGTCTAGCCCAAGGTCACCCAGCTGGCTTCATGTGTAGGGGTGGGGAAACAAATCCAGTTCACCAGGTTACCCTCCGCCGCTCATGTGGAGGAGCGGGGAATCAAACCTGGTTCTCCAAATCAGAGTCCACTGCTCCCAATCACTGCTTTTAACCACTACACCACGCTGGCTCTCAGTTCCCCTGGAGAAAACATGTTTTGGAGGGTGGACTGTGTGGAATTGTACCGAACTGAGGTCCCTGTCCTCCCCAGGCTCCATCCCCAAATCTCCAGGAGTTTCTCAACCTGGATCTGGCAATCCTTACTCCCCCACCACCTGCTGATGGTCAGGGGGGACTTGACAACCCGATTTAAATCCCACCTCTCCCCCCAGTGGGGACTCAACATGGTTTACATCGTTCTCCACTTCTCCATTTTATCCTCACAACAACCCTATGGGGTAAATTAGGCCAAGAATGCGTGACCCAGTGAGCTCCCACAGCAAAGCGAGGATTTGAACCTGGGTCTCCCAGTCTGGCACTCTAACCACTGCGCCGTTCATACTGGCTCATTCTTGTGAGCATTTTAATGGCTTGTTCCCACTTCATGTGTTCGTTGTATGGTTTTAACGTTTCTGCCAGCGTGAAGGAAAAATCATCTTCATGCCGGTGCTTCCTCGCGAGGAATTTTTCTCTGCATGAAAAGCAGGATTAAATTTTAAATTTTTTAAAAATACTCCCAGAAAAGCAGGATTAAAGGGGGATGTATACATGATGTTGTGTTGATTCCAAGAACGCCTCATGACATTCCTGGGCTTTTCTCTTTACTCTGGAGGACCCCCTCCTCGGTTTTTCTCCATTTAAGCTCCATTTTCAAATTGGCATGCCCCACCTCAGCCCTTTAAAGGACTTTTTTCCTTTCCTCCACTGAGCTACACTCCATGCTGGCCGTAATTAGACAAGGAATAGAGAATAAAACTGCTGATATCATACTGCCCTTGTGCAAATCTATGGTGAGACCACACTTGGAATACTGTGTACAGTTCTGGTCACCACACCCAAAAAAGGATGTTGCAGAGCTTGTGAAGGTGCAGAAAAGAGCAACCAAAATGATCAGGGGACTAGAGCAACTGCCCTATGAGGAGTGGTTAAAACACTTAGGGCTGTTTAGCTTGGAAAGAAGGTGGTTAGGGGGAGACATGATAGAGGTCTATAAAATTACGCATGGCATGGAGAGAGTGGACAGGGAGAAACCTTTCTGTCATAATACTAGAACGCAGGGTCATCTGCTGAAGCTGGAGGGTAAGAGATTCAAAACAGAGAAAAGGAAGTGTTTCTTCACACAACGCATAGTTAGACAGTGGAACTCCCTGCCCCAGGATGTGGTGATGGCTGCCTACTTGGAAGGCTTTAAGGGGGAGTGGACATGTTTGTGGAGGAGAGGGCTATCCATGGCTACTAGTCAAAATGAAGACTAGTCATGATGCATACCTATCCTCTCCAGGATCAGAGGAGCATACCTATTATCTTAGGTGCTGTGGAATACAGGCAGGATGGTGCTGCTGCAGTCGTCTTGTTTGTGGGCTTCCTGGAGGCACCTGGTTGGCCACTGTATGAACAGACTGCTGGACTTGATGGGCCTTGATCTGATCCACCATGGCCTTTCTAATGTTCTTACGTATGCTATAGCAGCGCAGTTCAGTAAGGGAAGGGAAAGTCAAAGGTAACACTGCTATTATAGTTGAATATTATCTGATTGTTTAACCTAGTCTTGGCTTTCGATTGTCTCGTTTACATTATACGTTAAGGTTTGGGGCGATTTTTTTTTTTTTGGCACAACCCACCTGTTTTTGGTGAAAGCGAGAAGGAAGTCTTTACATTTAGCCGATGGGAGTCTTCCTTTTTCTCTCCACCCCTACGCCTGCCCACCAACACATCTGCAAGATCACGCAGACACATGCTAAACGCCAGTCACTTTGGCCCTGCCGCCTACCCTCCCCTAGCCAGATGTTGCGGATTTTTCGGTTTTGGTAATCAGCTTGCGCCCTCCCTACCCGCCGCAAAGTATTCTCCAGATTAAACATAAGCAGGGCTCAATCCTCTTGCAGGTCACTTAACGCCGCTGTCTCTCTGCCCCCCCCCCCCAGCTCCAGCTCTCTCCTCTTTCACGCCAGATGGGTGTTGCCTGCCGGCCTGAATATCATTGCAGTTTCCAACTGGCTCCTTCCTGGGGGTGGGAGGGTGGGAAGAGGAATTGCAGTTCCTCGGCTGATGGAAGGAGAGTGAAAGGGATCCCCTAGGGCCCAGCCCCTGTTCTGTGCATCCTATGTTTGAGAAAATGTCTTCGACAGGGAAAATGGCTATGGAAGGAGATTCTCACTTTGCCCAAAGGCAGCTTTTCTCAGGCCTTTTATGCAGGGACGTTTCCCCGTGGTCACTCCCACCAACTGCCTGGGGGCTTCCTTTTGATTATGCATGCCTTTCCCGACAGTCAGAGGTTGCCTCGCTCTCCCCATGCATTTTGCCCGTGTTTTCCAGATGCTGTTTTAGCCGGAATCTGGAAAATGCAGGCAAAACGCGCCGGGGAGAGCGAGGTGACGAGTGGAAAAGGCATGCATAATCAAAAGAAAGCCATGAATAGGGTTGCCAGGTCTCTCTTCAACACCGGCGGGAGGATTTTGGGGCGGAGCCTGAGGAGGGCAGGGTTTGGGGAGGGACTTCAATGCCATAGAGTCCAATTGCCAAAGCAGCCATTTTCTCCAGGTGAACGGCTGGAGGTCACTTGTAATAGCAGGAGATCTCCAGCTAGTACCTGGTGGTTGGCAACCCTAGCCCTGAAGCCGTCAGCTGGGGGTGACCCCGGAGAAATGACCCTGCCTAAAAGCCCTCAGACTCTGGCAGGGAGACTATTTTCGGGGCTGGTTCATTAGCAAACCCACCCAAGCAACTGTTCAGGGCGAGGTTGCCCATACCCCGCAGGGGCGGGGCTTGCTCCCGGGCATCAGTGGCACGAGAGGCAACTGGCATCCCCTCCTGAACATGCACCACCACTAGCCGGGTCCACAACTGTGGGCAGCACGGGCTCAGGGGGGCAGGGGTGTACCTCGCTTCGGGAGATGCAATACCCTGAACTTCTTTCCGTCATGTTCAGCCTGAATCGAAATTAAACACATTACTTATTGCTGCCTTTGAATCTGGCGGCCGGTCGCTCATCTTCTGAGGTTTCCTCTTCCATCTTGGCATCTGGCGGCAGAGGCTCTTCCCTCTGAGAGCTCATCCCACAATCCAGGAGGGCGTTTTTGCACATGAGGCTTAAATCGTTTTGTGCTTAAGTCTCTTGATGAAAATGCTTGTCCAGTCCATTTCCTGTTGTCTCTGCTGTGTGTGTGTGTGTGTGTGTTACTCCTGCAGCTATCTTGCTCTTTAAAATGTCACAGGACTCTCAGCTGCTCTCCTAGGGCTTGTTATCTCACTCCTGCTGTATTTTCTGGTTTGTCAGCATCGGTCTTGAATGACTGATGGAACTGTGTGTGTTCCGTGCATTTTACAAAAAAGGGAGAAAAAAAACGCTAACATTTTGCATTGTGCAATCCAAATTGCACATGAATGTTGCCCCTTGCATAAGTTGCACAGATTGGCAAAAATGTCTCTTCTGTCTGCAAAATTTATTCTGATTTTGCTAATCAGGGGAAGGGGTACGGAGCTGTGTAGAGCGCGGATGTCCCAGTCTCTGGAAATCTTCCTTTAAATGTTTCGGGGGGCTCTGAGATTTTAGTAGGCATTGCCCATCTATGCTTTCAAGTTTCAACCTGTGTGCGTCTGACGCAACAGCCGTCGCAACAGATTTATGCCACAATAAATATGTTAGGATGCTCTGTTGTTTTGGTTGCACAAGATTAACTCGCAACCCTCGCTGGAATTTAAGTATTTCTTCTCACTCTTAAAAGCTAGCGACTTGCTTTTGGAAAGCAAACCAGAATATGCACGCCGTGTTTCTCGGGAAGGTGAACTGTGCAGCCGGATTCTCATTCTGCTGTGCTGGAGAACCACAGGATAGCACCCGGTGTTATGGTAGCGTTGCTCGCTGAGCCTAGTGAAGCTTCTGCGAATACAGAACTGCAGCGAGGACGCGTGTTTCTTTTTATGATCGGCCGTAACTCCCCTAAACCCATCTCAGACATTTGCTACCCTGGCTGGTTATCCCTGCAGCCAGTCTTTGGCCTATCGTTTGGTCTGTTTGATTGCTTCCCTCTAATTGCTTGAGCGAGCGGCCCTCCTGCAAAGCATCTTACCTGCCTGATCCACTTTAGGCCTCTAAGCTGGGAGAAGTTGCAGAAATGGCTGCAGTGGAGGGAAGCGTCTGTCGCTGTAAGCTTTGCACATTGCCCTTTGCGGGAAGGTTTTGTTTTGTGTGTGGTTCACTGGTCTGCTCCGCAGAATGTCAAGCCTAACAATTTCCCGTGCATCTTTGTGCATCTTTTAAGCAGATGGGTATCCCAGTTTTCATTTATTAAAAAAAAAAACCAGAGGCTGCAAATATTCCTTGTGGCTGTGTGCAAAACCTATAAAAGGAAGTTTGGATTGGATTATTGGATGAATGGGCTATCTGGCCAAGATTTTGGGGGATAAGCAGAGGCAATCGTGTTTTATAGACTTAATTGACTTTTAATTTTGAGCGCGTGTGTGTGGATGGTTATAGCGATCTGCAACAGAGGAGCCAGGAAACTGGTTATCTTAAATGTATCTGTATGGTAACTAGAAAAAGCCCTTAATAAGGCGGAGCCCTGACTGACAGCCAGGCAGTCGACTCAAGAGGCGCAGACTGAGTTGTGATCCCGCCTTGTGCTTTGTGGGTCATCAAAGCGAATTCCAAACGGAGCCAGTATAGCACCCTGGGTGGTTGCATCTTCATGGTAGGGTTGCCAACCTCCAGGTGGTTAGCACGGGAATTTGGTACAAAAATGCACATAACCAGGTTGCAAAATAGCAAGTGTATAATAAGGGATAAAGCTAGAAAATTATTGGTACTATTTTAAATAATATATTTGAATGTAGGATATACTATGGGGCTGAAGAAACTCATGTGAAACGGCCGTCCCCCATTTTCTTGGATTTATACCTATGCTGAATATCCTGTGGAACTGACTATCGTTGAAATTCAGGAGAGGACTTTTACCTCCAGATATATACCACAAGACTTTTCCATACTTACCTGTAAATTTGTATATATTTAGCTACTTAGTTGTTAAGTTTTCATGTTGTACACTTGTCTTTTCTAGCTTTATCATTTATTATACACTTGCTATTTTGCAACCTGGTTATGTGCATTTTTGTACCAAATTCCCATGCTAATTTCCAAACCTAGTCGGTAAAGGCACGGAGATGCCCTTTGTTTTTGATTTGCTTAACCTCCAGGTGGTGGCTGCAGTTTTCCTGGGATGACAGCTGATCTCCAGGTGATAGAGACCAGTTTACCTGGAGAAAAGGGTCCCTTTGGAACGTGGATTGTATGAATTATACCCCACTGAAGTCCCCCCCTTCCCCAAACCCCTCCTTCCTCAGGCTCCACCCCTAAAATCTCAAAGTATTTCCCAACCTGGAGCTAGCAACACTACCTCAGGGTGTAAACTGGAGGGGACTCGTGAGATCCTGATTGGGGACACTTAGGCAGGCATAGTTATTTATTTGTGTCCCACCTTTTCCCTAAGGCTCAAGATAGTTTACAATGCCAAGATTAAAAAAGTACCGCAAAACCACGCACCCCCGAACATGCCTGCAGGTTAAACTCCATCAAAAGTCAAAATCACAAATCAAGTTCCTAAAGACCTCTGAAGTTGATGCTTCCCCCTCAGTAGGGTCGCCAACCTCCAGGTAGTAGCTGGAGATCTCCCATTATTACAACTGATCTCCAGCCAATAGAGATCAGTTCACCTGGAGAAAATGGCAGCTTTGGCAATTGGACTCTATGGCATATAGCATACATAAGTACATAAGAAAAGCCCTGCTGGATCAGACCAAGGCCCATCAAGTCCAGCAGTCTGTTCACACAGTGGCCAACCAGGTACCTCTAGGAAGCCCACAAACAAGACAACTGCAGCAGCATCTTGCCTGTGTTTCACAGCACCTAATATAATAGGCATTCTCCTCTGATACTAGAGAGAATAGTTATACAGCATGACTAGTATCCATTTTGACTAGTAGCCATGAATAGCCCTCTCCTCCATGAACACGTCCACTCCCCTCTTAAAGCCTTCCAAGTGGGCAGCCATCACCACATCCTGGGGCAGGGAGTTCCACAATTTAACAATGTGTTGTGTGAAGAAATACTTCCTTTAATCTGTTTTGAATCTCTCACCCTCCAGCTTCAGCAGATGACCCCGCGTTCTAGTATTACGAGAGAGGGAGAAAAGCTTCTCCCTGTCCCCTCTCTCCAAACCATGCATAATTTTATAGACCTCTGTCATGTCTCCCCTTAACTACCTTCTGCAGATGACCCCCCCCCCCACCCAGTATCAGCCCTTCCTGCCTATATCATCTCTACCAGCAACTCTTGGTTGTGGCTTATAGTCATTCCCCCTCCCCTGCGCTGCTGTTTATAATATCAAGATTTATTGTCGGCATAGGCATTCTTTCGATGGCTGGCCCCCTCCTTCCGTTCCTGCACGCAAACATCCCCACCCACTCTCTCTGCTTTGCTGCCTTGTGTGTGAGGTTGGGGTTTTTTTTTATGCCTTGCTGCAATATCGCATTGGGGTGTTCCCCCCCCCCCAACTGTACATGTCTTCTCCGGCCTCCAGTTTGCGTCCAGGTGCAGCTTGGCGCTCTCTCAACCCTGGACTTCGGCCGGGGCTTGTTTTGCAGCTGCGAAACTTCTGAGTCAGCAGGAAAAATCCTTGCTGGGTGCAGGGATGGTGGGAACTGGGAGCCAGCCAGGCGCTTGCATGTCAGGCGGGGAGGGGCCTTGGAACGGCTGGGAAGCCAGCGGGGTTTGTCTCCCGTGGTGTCTGTTTTCTGTTAAATGTGGGGCTGAGTTTGGACTAGGGGAGGCGCTCCCCAAGGCTTAGCTCTAGAGCTCGGTCTCACTCTAGGAAGTGCAGAAAGGAGGAGCGATGTGCTTTCTTCTTCTGTAAAAACAAGAGAACCTCTAGGCATGGACAGAGGCCCCTTCACTTCACCAGCATGAAGCCATAACAAACAAAGAACACATAACAGACACACATCTGGGGGATAAGGTTAAAACAAGTCTCCTTGGTAGAGGCTGGAAGTGCAGAAAGGAGAGACATGCTTTCTTTTTTTGTGTGTGCAAACAAGAGAACCTCTAGGCATGGACAGAGGCACCTTCCCTTCACCAGCAAAAAGCTATTGCAAAAAAAAAAGCCCATAAAGGGCACACATTTGAGGAATGAGGTTAAAACAAGCCTCCTTGGCAGAGGGTGGAAGTGCAAAAAGAATAGATGGGCTTTCTTTTTCCGTAAAAACAAGAGGACCTCTAGGCAGGGACAGAGGCCCCTTCCCTTCACCAGCAAGATGCCATGACAAAAAGAAACCCATTCACAGACGCACATCTGGGGGATGAGGTCAAGACCGGCCTCCTTGGTTGAGGCTGGAAGTGCAAAAAGGAGAGACGTGCTTTTTCTTTTTTGTAAAAACAAGAGAGCCTCTAGGCATGGACAGAGACCCCTTCCCTGCACTAGCAAGATGCCATGACAAAACATAACAGATGCACACCCGGGGGAAGAGGAGAAAACAAGCTTCCCTGGCAGAGGGCTCTGAAGTCCAAGCTAACTTGAGACAAGGAACCTGTTGCTTGAGAAATTAAGCCCCGGTTTTGTCCCTGCTAGAGAGACTGTTGTCTGTTGAAGGAACTTCGGTTTGTTCACTGTCTGTCCTGAAATCCTTTGATCAGAAACTGGAGCGGGTGGGTGACGGAGGCCATAGTTTAGGGATGCCAACCTCCAGGTGGGACCTGAGGATCCCCGGAATTACAGCTCATCTCCAGACTACAGAGATCAGATGCCCTGGAGAAAATAGATGCTTTGCGGGGGGTGGACTCTGTGGCATTGCACCCCACTGAGGTCCCTGTCCTCCCCGGGCTCCATCCCCCAAATCTCCAGGAGCTTCCCAACCTGGATCTAGCAATCCTACCCCCCACCCCACCCCCACTGGTGGTCAAGGGGGACCTGGCAACCCTACCATGGCTTGATAAGGATGCTGCATCAACTTTGTTTCCAAAGAAGTGGTGCAATATTGCACCCAGGTTTCCCCTGCTTCACACCCAAAACTGTATTTTTTTGGGTCTGTGTATCAGACCGAGGAGCCATCTGTCCAAATATTCTGAAGGTATCTTCCCTTCCTTGCCACATAATCCTGGTTTTCAGAAGTATACTATTTCTGAACATGGGGATCCAGTGTGTTGCCATATAAAAACATGAAGCTGCCTCATACTGAATCAGACCCCTGGTCCATCAAAGTCAGGATTGTCTTCTCAGACCGGCAGCGGCTCTCCAGGGTCTCAGGCAGAGGTCTTTCACATAACCTACTTGCCTGGTCCCTTTAACTGGAGATTGAACCTGGGACATTCTGCATGCCGAGCAGATGCTCTACCACCGAGCCATGGCCCCTCTCATGGCTAATAGCTGTTGGCGAGGGGCTGCGGTTCCATGGTAAAGCATCTGCTTTGTATGCGAAAGATCCCAGATTCAGTCCCCTGTATGTTCAGTTAAAAGGAGGGCAAAGAGCCAGTCTTGGCTTTTCCTCCACCTCATTGAAGCAAAAGTTCCTTCAGACGAGTCCAGGCGGCACCTTTGCCATCTGTAGGGGAGCACCCTTGGAAACGGCTACCTTGGGACTTCCCAACCTTTCGTAATTATTTCTTTATTTTTTTTTTTCAAATTTATAATCCACCCTCGTCCCCAGCAAGCCAGGCTCAGGGCGGGTCACAACAATTAAAAACATTAAATATATAAAATACATAAAATCATCAACATCATTAAAACTATAATCTCAGTAAAGCACTTATATGCAGATGGCCATAAATTTCCCCTGGTGCCACAGTGTAATAGGATATCAGCAGTTCCGCCCCCCACAGATTTCAAGAGTGGGGGAGGGGGTGGGATGGGGAGGCCAGTAATGATGGATACCCTCGTGGCTGTCCTCAGTTATAGATCTGGCGGAATAGCTCCATTTTACAGACCCTATGGAACTCCTTAAAATCCCACAGGGCCCTGATGTCACTAAGAAGACTATTCCACCAGACCGGGGTCAGGGCCGAAAAAGCCCTGGCCCTTGTTGAGGACAGCCGCACCAGCGGATTACTCAATTAAAGATAAAGGTCCCCTGTGCAAGCACCGGGTCATTCCTGACCCATGGGGTGACGTCACATCCCGACGTTTCCTAGGCAGACTTTGTTTATGGGGTGGTTTGCCAGTGCCTTCCCCAGTCATTTTCCCTTTACCCCCAGCAAGCTGGGTACTCATTTGACCGACCTCGGAAGGATGGAAGGCTGAGTCAACCTTGAGCCGGCTACCTGAAACCGACTTCCATTGGGATCGAACTCAGGCCGTGAGCAGAGCTTGGACTGCAGGACTTCAGCTTACCACTCTGCGCCACGGGGCTCCTAGATTACTCAATTACGCCAGCAGAATTAGCCTCAGTTCCTCCTGGAGGCCATGTTGCGGGTGGCTGTGCCCCATCTCCAACATGTCAACTGCTTTGTGGTGGCGCCCACTACCCACTCTTGCAATTCCAGTAGTGCCCACAGGGTTGGGGCATTCTGCAAGGAAATCCCGGTCTTTGATTTAGTGTTTCCTCTTCCTTCAAGGTCTAACATGATGTGACGTGTATGCCAAATATACTTATGTGTACCTCTGGGTACCATCCTGTTCAAACGAGTCTTCATGTCATCCCTCCTCCATTCGCCTTGCCACTAAAATCTCGTACCCACATGTGTGTTTCTTGCATATCTCTGGACCAAAGTCAGCTAAGGTTTACAGGTTGGGTTTACAGTGGCCAACCTCTGTTCTCTGTCCCCCATGTTTAGGGTTGCCAGGTCCCTCTTCGCCACCGGCAGGAGGCTTTTGGGGAAGAGCCTGAGGAGGGCAGGGTTTGGGGTGGGGAGGGACTTCATTGTCATGGAGTCCAATTGCCAAAGCGACCAATTTCTCCAGGTGAACTGATCTCTATCGGCTGGAGATCAGTTGTAATAGCAGGAGATCTCCAGCTAGTACCTGGAGGTTGGCAACCCTTACCCATGTTTGTGCTTGGACTCCAGTGGGAGGTGCAGTCTGCCACTGTGGTTTTTGGTTTAATGTTTTGGCCTTTCTGTGAGGCTGTTGTTTGTTTTTAAACAGCAGGTAAAACCTGGGAATATGTGATAGTGCGTTACAAAGCTATGCATATGCAAATCTGTGCATGATACCAGGCCAACTTTCCTTTTCTGTGTTAAATAAAGTTCTGGAATGCAGTTTCCGGGATTTGGGGGAGGCACTGCGATGTTGCACACATGCTTTGCAACGTGCATGTCCGTTCCTGCACCCGAGCTCTAATTGCTGTGAACGGAGCAGAGAATCTTCCATCCAGCTGTTGCAGTTGTTAAAATGGCACCCAGAGATACAGCATACTAATAGGGTCAGCTTCTCTACTGCCTTCTGGGATTGGAAGGTGGTCGAGTGGCGCTTGCGAATGCCGGCCATCCACCTCTCTAGGAGTCCTCACTAGAGGTCTCTCATCCACCTCTGGCTTTATCAGTCCAGGCCTAAACCAAATTATGCATCTCAAGGCTCAGATCGGACACTTCCCCAGATGTTGACTCTGTATTTTTATTTGTTTGTTTGTTTACATTTATACCCCACTGTTCTCCCCAGTGGGAAGCCAAAGTGGCTTACAACATTCTTTCCTTTCCCACTTTGTTCTCACAACAATCCTGTGACATAGGCTAGCCTGACAGTGTGTGGCTGGCCCAAGGTCACTCGGCGAAATTCCATGGCAGAGCAGGGTTTCACATCCCAGTCGGACACACTAACCACTGCTTCGCGGTGGCTCAAATTTGAAACTTCATTGAAGGTTGACTGTATTTTAAATGCACCCGTGCAACCTGAGGGCTAGAAACTTGCTTTTAAAAAATGAGAGCGCAAATTCTCAGGAGGATGCCAAATTCTGTGCACCTTGTATCTGTTGCTGGGGTAGCACAGTGCAGTTCTGGAATTACTGAAGAGGGACACCCTGGGGTTGGTGAAAAATAAACAGCAAGATAAACCATGTAGAATGCTTTGAATTTTTTTTAATGTTATCGCTATAAGTCCTGGGAGGGCCATTTGGTCTACCAGTGAGGACTTAAGATCATAGAATCATAGAGTTGGAAGGGACCACCAGGGTCATCTAGTTCAACCCCCTTAACAATGCAGGAAATTCACAACTACCTCCCCTCCACACACCCAGTGACCCCTACTCCATGCCCAGAAGATGGCCAAGTTGCCCACCCTCTCATGATCTGCCTAAGGTTATAGAATCAGCATGGCTGACAGATGGCCATCTAGCCTCTGCTTAAAAACCTCCAGGGAAGGAAAGCTTACCATCTCCCGAGGAATCCTGTTCCACTGAGGAACCGCTCTGTTAGAAAATTCTTCCCAATGTCTAGACAGAAACTCTTTTGATTTAATTTCAAGCCATCGGTTCTGGTCCGACCTTCTGGGCAGCAGAAAACAACTTGGCACCATCCTCTGTGTGTGTGTGTGTGTGTGTGTGTGTACACACACAAACACACATTTGGCAGGTAGAAACTATTCAGCTCCGAAGGCTCAGAGGGAGTTTCAGGCACTGTATGCGCAGATAAGTCAGATTTCTGCCTCAAGCCATCTCAGTTGACTGTTGTCCACAAGGGGCAAGTGGAAGAGCGAAAGTAGAATTCGTGTGTTTCTGCCTAGTAATGATCTTGAGCATATCTGGTCTTTGGGGAGCCGTAACATTTGATGTGATACCTAGGCATCTGAAATAGTCATTCTGTACAGAATGGCTGACTCTCCATCCATCCATCCATCCATCCATCTATCCATCTATCCATCTATCCACCCAGCCACCTACCTACCTACATATTTCATGGTGTGTAAATAACCGTTTGACACTGATCCCCTGTGGTGCATGAGAGTCACTTCTAGGCAATCTGACCAAAATGCTTTTCCCTTAGACTGTGAGAGAAGTCCCCCTCCCGACCCCCCAACCCCGTTTGAAGGCAGGCCTTCCGTGAGCCACAGCACCATCGAGCTAGTGAAAAACTATATGGGCTAGAGGATGTTCTAGATTTGACCTAACACACTGTTATGATGAATACACATCCTTAGAAGCCTGGCATGAAATACAAAGTGGGACATGGGAGCCATGTTCTAGTGTACAAGGAGTACATAATTTTACAAGAAGCCTCATAATACTAGAAGGGCATGTAAGTATTTTCTACTATGCATTATGATATTATATTGTTAGGATGTGTACTAGACTACAATTCTATGTATGACCACTGAGGCGTAAACGCGTTTGGTCCTTACTTGGTCCTACTTTGGTCCTTGTATGATTTCACATCAAATGTGTATGAGTTTCATGTATCTATTGACTGTGTATGACTCGCCTATGATATAGGCCTTATGCTTTTAACTTTGCTGTGCACCATATTAAAATTTATATATTTGTAATTTTACTAGATTTATTTCCACCACAGGCATGTGCATAAGGATGTGTTTTAAATATGATGTCTTGATTTCGAATTTTCTTTCATGGCTTCTTTCGCGCCCTTGTGACTCTGCAAGCAAGGAGGGCATGTACTGCAAACCACCGGCTGGTTAATAGTGGCAAACTCTAATCTGGAGATCTGGGTTTGTTTCCCCACTCCTCCACATGATGCCTGCTGGGTGACCTTAAGAACATAAGAAAAGCCATGCTGGATCAGACCAAGGCCCATCAAGTCCAGCAATCTGTTCAAACAGTGGCCAAACAGGTGCCTCTAGGAAGCCCAGCCCACAAACAAGACTGACTGCAGCAGCAGCATCCAGCCTGCGTTCCACAGCACCTAATATGATAGGCATGCTCCTCGGACTCTAAAGAGAATAGGTATGCATCATGACTACTATTCATTTTTGCTAGTAGCAATGGATAGCCCTCTGCTCGTGAACATGTCCACTCCCCTCTTAAAGCCTTCCAAGTGGGCAGCCATCACCACATCCTGGGGCAGGGAGTTCCACAATTTAAGAAAATTGTGAAGAAATACTTTCTTTTATCAGTTTTGGCTTTGATGTGATACCTAGGAATTTGAAATAGTCATTCTGTACACCTAACTACCTGTATATTTCACGGGGTAGTCACAGTTCTCTCAGAACTCTTTCAGCCCCCTGCCTCACAAGGTGTCTGTTGTGAAGTGGGGAAGGGAAGATGATTGTAAACTGGTTTGAGACTCCTTAAAGGTAAAGTGGTGTATAAAAACCAATTCTCCTTCTCCTTCTTTCCTGAGACACCCTCCTTCACTCCCTGCTGTTTGATTTCCCTGGAGTTATTCGCCTTTCCCTCCCTCTCTCACTTTTTTCTTTTCATTTTTTGCAATGCAGACAGATTTTAGGGCCGCACATGTGTTAGCAGTGAAGTTGGTCAGGACTGCATGGCTGGTTTTTTTGCAGGCTTTGAGACTAACTACCAGGCAACTAGGGGGGCGCAGGGGGGTGGGCCAACCTAATCCCCCACCCCATTCCCAGTCCACAGTCTTGAAAAAAATGAACTGCAGTCAAGACTAGGGTTGCCAACCTCCAGGTGGTGGCTGGAGATCTCCCACTAATACAACTGATCTCCAGAGATTAGTTTACCTGGGGAAAATGTAGGGTTGCCAGGTCCCCCTTCGCCACCGGCAGGAGGTTTTTGGGACGGAGCCTGAGAGGGGTTTGGGGAAGGGAGGGGCTTCAATGCCATAGAGTCCAATTGCCAAAGCAACCTATTTCTCCAGGGGAACTGATCTCTATCAGCTGAAGATCAGTTGTAATAGCAGGAGATGTCCAGCTACTACCCGGAGGTTGGCAACTCTATGAAAACGGCTGCTTTGGCAATTGGACGCTATGGCATCGAAGTCCCTCCCCTCTCCAAACCCTTCCCTCTTCAGGCTCCACCCCCAAAATCTCCAGGTATTCCCCAACCCAGAGCTGGCAACCCTGGTCAAGACCCATTTCTGTGGCAGTCAGGTCTATCTGCATGGTTCTTTTTGCTGCTGGGTTCGCAAGGAGTGGTATTTGTTAAATGGCCAGGTTTTAGGGACAGGAGGGGTGGCTGATCCCTACGCAGCAATGTGTGGTCTGCAAACCAGGTACAAAGCCTTAAAGCAGTGTGTGGCGGTGGGGAGGGGGGAATGAATTGGCAACTGTAAAGGGTCGCCGTCTGTATTTATCATTGCAGAGGGGATCAGAGGTAAGGAAAAACGTGGGAAAATACAGCCTCTGGTGACACTGAGAGAGTTTATAGGGAAAAGCCAATTTAGATTTCTGAGAACTGGCAACTCTCAGCCGTTGGACAAACCCATCACATATTTAAATGTTATGTCTGATTGGGTTGTCCGTATGATTTGTCGTAAATAGATAACAAATGTGCATTTGGAAGAGTTGCAATTAAAAATAGATTAGCCAAAGAGTTTTTGGCTAAAATGTAGAATTTCAACTGATGTCTGGCATCACGCACGCTGGCCGTACGCCCATTTTAAGGGCTGCGATGCCAGCGATAGCCAGTGTTTGTCTGCTGTGCGAAAGAGTCCCGGAAGTCACGCTGACCTTCACGTCTACAAAGCGCTGACGGCCGTTCCAGCCTCAATCTTGGAGGCGCTGAATATTTGTCGTACTCTGTAAATTGGAATGTATATACCTGTGAATTGGACACATCAGCTGTTTGGTACATCAGAAACCCTTTCCTCTACTGTGGTGCCACTTGGCGTGAAATTCTTTGTCAAATGGTATGTCTGTTCTCTTTGGAGGTGTACGTTTCTGATGTGTTTAGAATGGACTGTGGACTGCAACTTTTTAAATTAAAAATAAAAATAGAGATCCTTCACTCGTAGGGTTGCCGACCTCCAGGCTGTAGCTGGAGATCTCCTGCTATTGCAACTGATCTCCAGCCAATAAAGATCAGTTCCCCTGGAGAAAATGGTTGCTTTGGCCATTGGACTCTATGGCATTGCAGTCTCTCCCCTCCTGCCCTCCTCAGGTTCCGCCCCCAAAATCTCCAGGTAATTCCCAACCCGGAGCTGGCAACCCTACCACTTAGAAGGCCGGGCTGATGGAAAATTCCAAAAAATGGAATTCTATCTCCAAGGAGTGTTCCCCCTCCCATTTTTCTAGTGGAAAAACTGGGCATTTGGGGGGAACAGTGGGGTTGGAAACTTAATATGAAATATTGTCTCTTTTGGAATGAGTGAAATGTTTTTCTAAGACAAGGTTTTACTCATTCAGCATGCGTAGTATGAAGATTTTTATGTGAGACAATCTACAGCATTAGATAAGGAATGTGTTTATTCAGAGGAACCAAAATAACACACAAAACAGCATGTGAGCTTTTGAGTTCCCCAGAACTCTTAATCAGGCTGGATTTTAAAAGAGGAAGAGGAAGGGGGAAAGAAAAACGAAGAAGAAGAGTTGGTCTTTATGTGCCGACTTCCTCTGCCACTTAAGGAAGAATCAAACCGGCTTGCAATCACTTTCCCTTCCCCTCCCTACAACAGACAGCTTGTGAGGTAGGTGGGGCTGAGAGAGCTCAAAGAGAGCTGTGACTAGCCCAAGGTCACCCAGCTGGCTTCATGTGGAGGAGTGGGGTATCAAACCCGGTTCTCCAGATAAGAGTCCACCACTCCAAACCACTGCACCACGGTGGCTTTCACGCCACGATCTTAAGGCCTTTTGTAAGCATCTTGTGTAGAACATTGAGCAGGTTTGCAAAGATAAAATGGTATTGTGCGAAGTTGCTCTTGGGTTGAACCTTTGGTCGCAGCAAGACCTTATGCCAGTTACGAAGGAGCCAGCGTGGTGTAGAGGTTAAGAGCAGTGGACTCTAATATGGAGAACTGAGTTCGATTCCCCACTCCTCCACATGAAGCCTGTTGGGTGACCTTGGGCCAGTCACAGTTCTCTCAGAACTCTCTCTTTAAAAAAAAAATTCTTATTAAGTCACATTCAATTTCAATATTGTCATCTTCAGAGTTACATAAAATAAAACCATTTCAAACTAATCAACCTAATCAGTATTGACTTTTCTGACTTCCCCTCTCCCCTCCTCTATCAAATTAATATCTATATAATCCCGTCTGTATTTGTTTTCTAATTCATTATAATTCATTATATCATTGCTATAAACTACATATAATCATCCTATATTCTTTAATTATTGATTACTTCATCCTTTCAACACTGATCAGTTGAATTAGATTAAATCATAGCCTTTAACATTTCCTTCTCAGAACTCTCTCAGCCCCACCTACCTTACAAGGTGTCTGTTCTGGGGAAGGGAAGGCGATTGTAAGCCGCTTTGAGTAGAGAAAAGCGGTGTATAAAAACCAACTCTTCGGCCCAAAACGCATGGTCCCTTAACCCACTTTATTCCCTGGGGGGGAAACTGTACACATTACCTTGAAATGGTCCCTTAACCCACTTTATTCCCTGTTTCAGCCAGGATCAAATTGACCCAGGCTGGGGGGAAACTACGCATTACCTTGAAAGGCAGGGACGAAACTGTGTGAAAATCCATCCATGTAAACAGAAAGCGCGGGAGACATGAAGTTCCTGTTTAGTTTGGCCCCCGGTGATTGGTCGTTTCAAATTGACCAATGAGGGCCTTCCCTGCCCCAGGAAACGACCAATCACCAGGGGCGGGGGTGTTGCAAGCTAAACAGGAACTGTGCATGTCTCCCGCACTTTCTGTTTACATGGATGGATTTTCACACAGTTTCGTCCCTGCCTTTCAAGGTAATGCGTACAGTTTCCCCCCAGCCTGGGTCAATTTGATCCTGGCTGAAACAGGGAATAAAGTGGGTTAAGGGACCATGCGTTTTTGGCCTTCTTCTTTCAGCCTAACTTACAAGTTGTTGTGTGTAATCCATTTTGGGTTCCCTTTGGGGAGAAAAGCGGGGTACAAATAAAGTAAATTAAAAAATTTAAAAAATAAAATAAAATGGAAGCATCCAGCCTGATTAAGAGTTCTGGAGAACTTGAACGCTTGGGCACAATGCCAGTTTGGTTGGTCTTACGAAAAAAGTACTGTTAGTTTTGGCTTCCTTATAGTCCGCCTTTCTCACCGGGACTGAAGGTTGATTGCAAATATGATAAGAACTATAAAGTCAATCAGCAAGCAAATTACAAAATCTGATAGAGACCATTGAATTTAATAGCAGAGATTCCTAATAAAAAAGAATAATGCCGTGCGGCTTGGTGAATTACGGGTAGGAGAAAGACTATTCAGTCAGTCAGCGAGTGGAGTGGGAAATATGATAAAACGATTCTGTCTGACAGCAAAGATCCTTAATAAAACGAAATCATGCAGTGAGGCTGGGATTGAAGAATTGGGAAAACAGCACGAACATCGAAACAATCAATGTAGATAAAATTTATCCCTCATGTACAACAATTCGATCTAACAGCCAAGATTGTTAATAAACCAAAATAATGCAATGCAGCTGGGAATCGAAGGGTTGTTGTCTAAGGCAATGAAACAATCAATGTAGGAAAAGTCCATCCCTTCCAGAAGTCCCCTCCTTTGCAGATCCATTATACTACAGTCCTGCTTCCTTTATAAGAATGCCCCCCAACTATTCTGTTTTGCACATCGTGTAAAATAATACTCGTGTGGGGGTCTTCCCGATAGCCTCAGGCAGACTGTTCCACAGTGAGGGAGCCACCAAAGAGAACGTGTGAATGGGGGGGGGGGGTTGTCGATTGATTTTACCCATTTGCAGGGTGGCACCTTCAGAACCCATTTTTGCTCAGATAAGCGTACCTGTCATGGCAGAACATAGGAGGAGAGGCAGTCCTGCAGGTACATGGATCCATTGCCATCAAGGGCTTCACAGGTGATAGCTAGAACTTTGAACCGAACCCAGTAGCTGATGGGTAACCAATGGAGCACCTGCAGAATAGGAATGATGTGACGATTCCACTTAGCACGTTATGGTACAGAACTTTGTAGGCCGGTTAAGTACAGGTTCTGAGTTGTTTTTAAGGGCAGACACATACGGCTTTTGTTCTTGGATTTTGCTTTGGATCAGCATGGCTCCCTGCAACCACTGTCTACTTGGGAAATACCCATTTTCTTGTGACCAGAGACGTTTCTGAGGATAGAGATGAACAGGTGTGCTGGTTTTTGCTCTGAGGAACGTAGAATTTTGATTTAATTTCAACCCGTTGGTTCTGGTCCGACCTTCTGGGGCAACAGAAAACAACTCAGCACCATCCTCTATATGACAGCCCTTCAACTACTTGAAGATGGCTATCGTATCCCCTCTCAGTCTTCTCCTCTTCAGGCTAAACATATCCAGCTCCTTCAACCTTTCCTCATAGGACCTCCAGACCCCTCACCATCTTTGTTACCCTCCTCTGGACACGTTCCAGCTTGTCTACATCTTTTTAAATTGCGGTGCCCAAAAGTGAACACAATACTGTAGGCGAGGTCTAACCAGAACAAAGCAATACCATCACTTTGCGTGATCTGGACACTATACGTCTGTTGATACAGCCCAAGATCGCATTTGCCTTTTTAGCTACCACATCACACTGCTGACTCATGTTCAGTGTTTGGTCTAATAAGACCCCAAGATCTTTTCCACACACACTACTGCTAAGACAAGTCTCCTCCATCCTATAATTATGCATTTGATTTTTCCTACCTAAATGCAAAACTTTACATTTGTTTCTGTTGAAATGCATTTTATTGGTTTTAGCCCAATTCTCCAGCCTGTGAAGATCATCCTGTATCCTGGCTCTGTCTTCTACCATATTTGCTTCCCCTCCCAATTTAGTATCATCTGCAAATTTAATAAGCATCCCCTCTATTCCTTCATCTAAATCATTTATAAATATATTGAATAACACAGGGCCCAGGACAGATCCCTGAGGCACTCCACTAGTCACTCATCTCCATTAACAAGCACTCTTTGGATGCGATCTGTCAACCAATTACAGATCCACCTAAGAGTAATAGGATCTTTCCCAATTTGTCATCAAGAATATTATGGGGAGCCTTATCAAAGGCCGTACTGAAATCAAGATAAACTATGTCTACTGCATTCCCCTGATCCAGCAAGGTAGTAACTTTCTCAAAAAAGGAGATAAGAGTAGTCTGACAGGACTTGTTCTTGAATGTGGCTAGCCTCCATTTTACGTGTCCAAAGGCGTCTTGAGCAGTGTGAGGTTTGTGGAAACAGGTATCTGCACATAGCCCAGAGTTATCCTCAGATTGTGCCACGCCTGCCTTCTGCTGTTCCCAAAACAGGCCTAGGTCTCCTCCTGTTAGATCTCAGAATTCAAACCTGGATTGTGATTGAGGCAATAGGTCCACTCCAGACAGTGTGGTGCAATGGTTAGAGTTGTGGATCAGGTTCAGATCTCCACCTTGCCATGAAGGTCTCTGGGTGATCTTGAGTCAGTCTCTTTCTCTTAGTACCTAACCTACCTCACTGTGTGTGCTACTGTTCTGAGGAGGGACCATGTGGTAAAAAATAAATAATAGAAATAATTTTGACAGTTTATGGCCACCAAATGGATTGTTTGTGTTGCTGGTTGTGCCACATGATAGCTAGCATGAGGGGAAGGCCTCGGCCTCTGTGCCTAGGGTTGCCAACCTCCAGGTACTAGCTAGATATCTCCCGCTATTACAACTGATCTCCAGCCGATAGAGATCAGTTCACCTGGAGAAAATGGCCATAATTGGCCATTGGCCATTATGGCACTGAAGTCCCTCCCCTCCCCAAACACCGCCCTCCTTAGGCTCCACCCCAAAAATCTCCAGGTATTTCCCAACCTGGAGTTGGCAACCCTATCTATGCCCCATTTGTTGGTCCCCCGCGGCAACTGTTTTGACTTCTACGTGAAGCAGGATGCTGGACTAGATGGACCACTGGTCTGATCCAGCAGGGCTCTTCTTATGTTCTTATGTCCAGGCAGCCACCATAGCAGATGCTGAGTGTCATCGAAGAGGGCATGATGGGCCACGTGAAGCGATCACGTCCCTTCTGGTTTACACCCGGAAGCGCTGCAATGTGATGGGCTGCTAGCGTCTTGGAGGTTTGAGTGGTAAGCGGCCCGTTGGGATACTGCGTTTCCGGGTGTAAACTGGAAGTGATGTAACTGCGTCACGCGTGATCTCTGCTCCTGAGCTGGCTGATGGATTGGGGACCAATTGCCCACCAATCCAAGAGACCTGGAAACCCTAGCAGGAGATAGGGTTGCCAACCTGCAGGTGGTGGCTGGAGATCTCCTGCTATTACAACTGATTTCTCGCCGATAGAGATCAGTTCACCTGGAGAAAATGGCCGCTTTGGCTATTGGACTCTATGGCATTGAAGTCCCTCCCCTCTCCAAACCCTGCCCTCAGGCTCCGCCCCCAAAATCTCCAGGTATTTCTCAGCCCAGAGCTGGCATCCCAGCTGGTGCTGAGAGAGCATCCGAGTGGATTGTGCACCCTGTTAAATTGGCACCATGCAAGGGGGAGGGTGGATTCTTCACCTCCGACCAAACTGTGTGATTTAGTTTCCCACCCCCATAAGAAATTGGAAACAGGAAGAGGTGTTTTTTTTTATATTGAAAGGAGCTTTGAATTTTGCATGCTCGTCCAGCCCACAGATATTTTTGGTCAAAAGTGTGCCCTTGGGTGGCCGAATGGGTGGCAATTAACTCCTTAAGCACCTCCTTCCCTTTGCAGCTATGAGGCTCCACTCACCCCTCTGGCCAGGCGTGGATGTGCGCGCAGCCAGGGTGTGCAGGGCGGGCTACCAGCTGTCCAGGGCTCAGGCTGACACGGGAAGGCTCCAGTGGCGGATTGTGCTGCACTGACCGCCCTTTTCTCCTCTCCGCCACCTCCCTCCCCGCACGAGCACTTAGACTTAATTAAACATCTTCCGATATGGAACAGGGAGCTCCCCGGGCCTGGCTGCCTGCCACCCCTTGCCTGGCGGAGGAGCTGGAGGCCAGGGTGGGGTGTGTGCGGAGAGGCAAGATTGAGAACTGGGCTGTTTTTGGGGGCGTGCAAGCTTTCTCTCCAGTCAGGGAGGGTTTTTCCTCCGTGCAAGCATTTCCAACAACTCCCTCTTCCACCTGCCCGGCTATAATCATTGTACACTTTGCACTCTGCTGATAGGCTTTTTCGCTTAACCTCTGTAATGGGGGGTGTGTGTGTCAGGGACTACCCCAGCTGCGATGAGGGCCTAGGAGAGGAATCCATGTTGTGTGTGCGGGGTGCGTGTGTGTGGAGATGGCAAGAGAGGTTGGGTGTTGACTCAGGTGAGGGGAGAGGAATGCAGGCCTGTCTAGGAACAGTCTCCAGCCGGGAGCAAAGGCTGACTTGGGAGGGAGGTGTGTCTTTGTGGATACGGTTGCCAGGTCCCCCTGGCCACCAGCGGGGAATGGGAGGGGGGTTGCACGATCCAGGATGGGAAACTCCTGGAGATTTGGGGATGGAGCCTGAGGAGGAGAGGGACCTCAGTGGGATACCATGCCACAGAGTCCAAAGCATCCTTTCTCTCCAGTGGGAACTGGTCTCTGTAGTCTGGAAATGAGGTGTAATTCCAGGAGTACACCTTGATATTTCACTTTTCTGTCTTGTATTAATTATTGCCCAAGATTCCTGCACTACTTTCCTTACCGTGGGTACTAGTGCAGAGGTGTTGATTTTGGCTTGTTTAACCTCCAGGTAGTAGCTGGAGATCTCCTGCTATTACAACTGATCTCCAGCCGATAGAGAGCAGTTTACCTGGAGAACATGGCCGCTTTGGCAATTGGACTCTATGGCATTGAAGTCCCTCCCCTCCCAAACCCCGCCCTCCTCAGGCTCCGCCCCAAAACCTCCCGCCGGTGGCGAACAGTGACCTGGCAACCCTCTCCAGGAGATCCCCAAGTCCCACCTGGCAGCGGGCATCCATATTTCTGGGGGAAGGTAGGCAGAGCTGCTTATGAAAGCAAGAAGCATCCTTCTCCCCTTTGAGGCCTTGTTTGGGCCCAAAGGAGGGCTCCATCGTGCCTTTGTGAGGCATACTCATCCTGTGCACAAGGACCAGAAGTAATTCTAGAGGCCTAAAACTGGAGTGCTTAGCATCTAAGGATGTTGATTCTTTTTTTGTTCCCATCTTTAGGGGTGTGAATTCGGCTGAAGCCAAACAGAAAAAACCCGAAAAATATCTTTCCGGTATTTTTCCAGGGGGGGGGGTGTTACTGGTTTTAAAAAATGGCGGCGATAAAGGGAGCCGAAAAAGTGGATCCCGAATAATGCCGAATTTTTGGGGAAAAGTGGATCCCGAATAATGCCGAATTTTTTGGGAAAAGTGGATCCCAAATAATGCCGAATTTTTGGGCATCATTCGGGCCGCTTTTGCCTAGCAGCTATTTTCCCCTCTCTCCCCCCTCTCTTCAGTCTGATCAACGTTGTCTGCCAGCTCGGACCTCTGTGTGGAGGTCCAAGCCGGCAAGTGGTATGGATCTGAACGCCGAGCCCAAACCCAAAAAATACTAGGGGGAAATGGTTCATGGCCCTTCCCTCCCATCATCTCTGCGAAGCCTTGGAGCCTTAAATGTGATTGTTCTGATAACCCCCCAAAAGATGGCCAGCATGGTATAGCAGTTGGAGAGTTTGAACAAGGATCTGGGAGACCCAGGTTCAAATTCTCACTCTGCCATGAAACCTTGCTGATTGACCTTGGACCAATTCCATGCACTTAGCTTGGCCTGCCTCACAAGGTTGTGAGCACAACCTTGAGGAAAGGAGAACTGTATTGTAAGTCGCTTTGGTCCCCATTGGGAATAAAAGTGCAATGTCAGTATCTAATATCTAAAAAAAGTGGACTTTGGACCAGGAGCTATTGTATTGCAATTTATAGGGTGGTCCAAATCTTATTTTGGGGTGTAGGGCTGTTTAAATATCATCAAGATCATTGGTTAGAGTTCAGGATAATGTTACCAGGAACAGTAAACAGGGAACTGGGAACCAACTTCAGCCTGGTGGACATTCCTCCTGGAGAGAAGAGCTGTATAGAGTGCGTGTCCCATCCCAAAGGGTGGGACACGCCGGGTTGTACGTGATAGTTGTGCATGTAAGGAGGTCTGCATGATATGGATCTGTATGTGCCCACCCTGCCCCCCATCAGCCTAGCCATTTCCGGCCATGGGTGGTTAATTACCCCCTTATTGTCGGCACAGGATTAGCTAAACCCTGCTAATTCCTTCTAATTTGTCCTTGCTGATCAGGTGGTGCAGGTGGTAATGAGATGGGCAGAAAGCCTCCATCTGTCTATTCCCTCGTGTGGGTTGGGGTGCTGTCGCCGCTTGCAGGGACTTCCGAGAGTACACCCTGTCACTTCGTGCACCCCCCCCTTTCCTGCCAATCTTCATAAGCAGCTTCTTCCACCCACCCGTTCTGCCTCAGTTGTTGCAGAAGAGGGAATTGGTTTACAGCAGCAAAAAGATCTGGGTACGAAGGAGACGGGAATACCAGCTAAAAATCTTGGATTCTGTGCCCACCCCTTGCAAAAGCAACGTTTCCCCCTCTCCCCACAGCGAATGGCATCTAGGTTCCTAGCCCCCTTCCCATACTATATAATCTCGACAACATAACAAATTTTTATCCTGCCCTTCCTCTGAGGAGTTCAAAGTCACGTGTGTGATTCTCCTCTCTTCCATTCTGTCCTTGCAACCACCCTGTGAGGTAGATTAGGCTGAGAGACAGAAGAGGGTGCTTTCACACATGCTGAATAATGCACTTCCAATCCACTTTCAATCCACTTTTTGCAAATGGGTTTTGCCATTTCACACAGTGAAGTCCAGCTGCAAAGTGCATTGAAAGTGGATTGAAAATGCATTATTTGGCATGTGTGAATGCACTGAGAGTGAATGGCTAACAGCCATTGACGGACCATGAATGTGTTTAATCATGTTTTAAAGCTAACTAAACTAGTGGCCATGTTGTAGAAGTCAAGGGCAAGACTCTAGGGGTGATGAATTACTTCCCTTTGTCCATCCTGAATCTACTGCTGATCAACTTCACTGGACGTCTCAAGATCAAGTACTATAGGAGAGGGAGAGCATGCTCTCTCCGTCTGCTTTCTTCAAACTGTGCCTAAATTTATAACCCTCCTTCATACATCCCCTCCCCAGTTGCCTTTTCTCTGAACTAAAAATCTCCTTTCCTAAGTAGGGAGGGCGCTCTGTCACTTGATCCTTTTCAGGGAGAGGCCATGGCTCAGTAGTAAAGCATCTGCTTGGCATGCAGAAGCTCCCAGGTTCAATCCCCGGCATCTCCAGTTAAAGGGACTAGGCATGTAGGTGATGTGAAAGACCTTTCTCTACCTGAGACCCTGGAGAGCCGCTGCCGGTCTGAGTAGACAATACTGACTTTGATGTCCCTTGGGGAAGCAAGCTTCCTAACCATTACTGATCCAAAGACATGTATTTATTAGCAAGATTTTTATCCCACCGTTCTGCCCTCATAGGGCCACTGTGGCGGCTTGATAGGCTAGTCAGTTTCTAACTTGCAGACCAAAGAGGTATGTGAAGAAAGTAGTATCTGTTGCAATAGCAGACTGCTTTAGATGGGTTGGGGTGGGTTGGCCTTTGAAAGCCATGGCCCTCCACAAGCCCAGCTCCTGTAGTTGTGTGGATTGGGAAAACAGTAACACTTCCACAAACTGGCTTGTTAGAATATCCTGCTGCTGACCAGGTGTGTATAGGGTATCTGTTAAGATCTCAGACGATATCATGGCTTAGTCCTCCTTGTGTGAGTAAAGTGCTGTCAAGTCACAGCCGACTCATGGCAACCCCATAGGGTTTTCAAGGCAAGAGCCGTTGAGAGGTGGTTTGCCACTGCCTGCCTCCGCGTGGGCTGAGAGAGTTCTGAGAGAACCGTGAATGGCGTAAGGTCTCCCAGCAGGCTTCATGTGGAGGCAAGGGGAATCAAACCCAGTTCTCCAGAGTAGACTCTGCCACTCTAGGGCCAGCGTGGTATAGTGGTTAAGAGTGGTGGACTCTAATCTTGAGAACCGGGTTTGATTCCCCACTCCTCTGCATGACCAAAGGACTCTAATCTGGTGAGCCGGGTTTGATTCCCTTCTCCTCCACATGAGTGGTGGACTGTAATCTGGTGAACCGGGTTGGTTTCCCCACTCCTCCACATGAAGCCAGCTGGGTGACCTTGGGCTAGTCGCAGCTCTCTCTCACCCCACCTACCTCACAGGGTGTCTGTTGTGGGGAAGGGAAGGGGATTGTAAGCCGGTTTGATTCTTCCTTAAGTGGTAGAGAAAGTCGGGATATAAAAACCAACTCTTCTTCTTCTTAACCACTACACCACACTTGCTCTCCAATAGAGGCTTGATGATGGTGCTGGAAAGTGGCGTCAAGTCACAGCTGACTCATGGCGACCCTGTAGGGTTTTCAAGACAAGAGACGATCGAAGGTGGTTTGCCATTGCCTGCCTCTGCATGGGCTGAGAGAGTTCAGAGAGAACTGTGGCTGGCCCAGTGTCACCCAGCAGGCTTCTTGTGGAGGAGTGGGGGAACAAACCCAGTTCACCATATTAAAGTCCACCGCTCTTACCCACTACACCACCCTGGCTCTCATAAATCCTCTTTAGCAGCTTGCTCATTCCCACGACTTGCTGGTGCTGAATAAATGATGCAAAAAAAATAACCTAATGCTAATAATACAATATTTATATAGCACTTTTGAGAGGGTTCAAGATGCATCTCTGACATTATCTTGTTTGTAATCCCTACAACAACCCCTGTGTGCGAAAGACATTAGATTTATTAATCCACAAGGGCTGGAGATGAAAAGAATGAGTTAGAAGAGAGTGCGGCTTCCATAAAGCCACCGAGTAAAGCCAATGGCAGAGGTGGGCCCAGGACCATAGTGCTGCTGATTTGGTGCTCACGAGCGCTGCCTGGCTCTCGGATGCTTGCAGATTGGCACGGTCATCGCGGTCATAGAAACTGGCCAGTCTCTGTGTGGAATTTTATTTTCCTCAATAACGCAGACTCGACGATTTGGGTGTCGTAATTGAAGAAGGTTGGTTTTTATATGCCGATTTTCTCTGCCACTTAAGGGAGAATCAAACCGGCCTACAGTCACCTTCCCTTCCCCTCCCCACCACAGACACCCTGTGAGGTAAGTGGGGCTGAGAGAGTGTGACTAGCCCAAGGTCACCCAGCTGGCTTTATGTGGAGTGGGGAAACAAATCCAGTTCACCAGATTCGCCTCCACCGCTCATGTGGAGGAGTGGGGAATCAAACCCGGTTCTCCAGATCAGAGTCCACCGCTCCAAACCACCGGTCTTAACCACTACACCACGCTGGCTCTCAGCGTGGTGTCCGCTCTTCCGCAGTCAGGGAGAATGCAGGTCTTGGGATAAGAGGGCATTGGGCTGTGGAGTAGGGGAAATTATCCCATAAAATGAACCTGTTCCTCGGATGGTAAACTGATATCCCCTTGCGTCAAGGATAACCCCCTGGGATTGGAGGGATTGATCTCTTGGTAGCAGGAGACTCGATCCTTAGGAATGTAGAGAGATGGAAATTTGGACTTGTCAGTCGGGAGATAGCAATGAAGGGTACAGATGATATATGCTGTGTAGCTAGTCTGGTAAATAGTGCGGGGGAAGCAGCCAGTGGTGGTGGTGAACAACGGCGCTGATGATGTTGGGAAATCCTGCTCTGCTTGGGAACTTTTAGGTTGTTGGGCAGGAGGTTCTAATTTAGAAACTCCAAGGTAGCATTGTCAGAACTGCTGCCTGTTCCCATCCTAAGGGACAGATGGAGATTCGGGGTCTCAAACGTGTGGATGGGCCACATGTGGCGCTAAGGCGAACAGCTTTGATTAGTGGGCCCTGGAGAATGCTTTAGGAAAGTCACGTTTGTGCAAACCACCTGAAATGGAACCAGAACGCCAGCCAGTTTGGTGTGGTGGTTAAGAGCAGCAGACTCTAATCTGGAGAACCTGGTTTGAAGAAGAAGAAGAGGAGGAGGAGAGGGGGGAGGAGTAGTTGGTGTTTATACGCTGACTTTCTCTACCACTTAAGGGAGAATCAAACCGGCTTACACTCACCTACTCTTCCCCTCCCCACAACAAACACCCTGTGAGGTAGGCAGAGCTGAGAGAGCTCTAAGAGATCTGTGACTAGCCCAAGGTCACCCAGCTGGCTTCATGTGTAGGGGTGGGGGAACCAATCTGGTTCACCGGATTAGAGTCTGCCGCTCATGTGGAGGAGTGGGGGATCAAACCTGGTTCTCCGGATTAGAGTCCTACACTCCTAACCACTATACCATGCTGGCTCTCCTAACCACTACACCATGTTGGTTTGATTCCCTACTCCTCCACATGAGTGGGGGCTCTAATCTGGTGAACCGGGTTGGTTTCCCCACTCCTCCACATGAAGCCTGCTGGGTGACCTTGGGCCAGTCTCACTGTTCTCATGGGGGATTGCGGGTTGAAGATTGCAACTCAGTGTGCAGCAAGCAACAGTGGAAAGGCAAGTGACGCATAGCTAGATGAAAATGTCAACTTAGTGTGCGGCAACAGTGAAAAAGGCGAGTTCTAGAGATTACTATGAAATGGATTCCAAGCAAAATGTCCAATATCGCAATGCCCTTGTATGGATCTGTGGTGTGGGTGCATTCAGAATGCCACATATAGTTCTGGTCACCATGACTCAGAAAGGATGTTGTAGAGCTGGAGAAAACTTATAAAAACTTATCACATGGACACATGAAGCTGCCTTATACTGGATCAGACCCTTCATCCATTAAAGTCTGCATTGTCTACTCAGACTGGCAGCGGCTCTCCAGGGTCTCAGGCAGAGGTCTTTCACATCACCTCCTTGCCTGGTCCCTTTAAGTGGAGATGCCGGGGATTGAACCTGGGAGCTTCTGCATGCCAAGCAGATGCTCTACCACTGAGCCACAGCCTCTCCCCAAAAATGATCCAGTGTTAGAGCGCCTTCCCCACTTAGGAAGAGATTTTTAGTTCAGAGAAAAGGCAACTGGGGGGGGGAGGATGTATGAAGGAGGGTTATAAATTTAGGCACAGTTTGAAGAAAGCAGACGGAGAGAGCATTCTCTCCCTCTCCTAAAATACTTGATCTTGAGGCGTCCAGTGAAGTTGATCAGCGGTAGATTCAGGATGGACAAAGGGAAATAATTCGTCACCCCAACAGCCTTGCCCTTGACTGCTACAACATGGCCACTAGTTAGCTTTAAAACTTGATTAAACACATTCATGGTCCGTCGATGGCTGTTCGCGGTGATGGCTAAATGGAACCTCCATAGTCAGAGGCAGAAGCCCTCTTGAATACCAGTCCTGGGTTAGAGAACGACAAGTGGAGTCTTTGATTTCAGAAGTAGGCCTTGCAGGGACATCTTGTTGGCCACTCTGTACAAGATGGTGGACTGAGATGGACCATCGGTCTGATCCAGCACAACGACTCTTGAGTTCTTAGCTCAAGGCTTGGAGTGACTGTTTATATCAATGTCAGTTTTCGTGTGTCAGAGTTCCCTTCTTCAGATATGCGGAAAGGAAATCATTTTGAGAATACTTACCAAGTAAGATTGCAGAAGCCAGGCAGGGGAGGAGTCGGGGCAAAGAGTGATTTGGTGTGAATCCAATAAATAAACCTGTCAAGTGTAATCCTCTGTGTAAATAACTGATAATGTATGATGGGAGAAGTCAAAGGTTCCTGGCCTCTCTTGGGGTTCAAATAAAGAAGTGAGGTAGAATATATCGTGGAGCAAACAGAGACTTGGGTTTCCTTACTCATTACAATTTCTGTTAGCTCTACAGGACTAACTTTGTAGGAACATTAACTGGCTGTTCCTGACTTGTTTCACTGTTCAAAAACCTTGTGTAGATACCAGTTAGTTTTCTTAAACCAGGATCTTTCTTCCTGATTTGTTTTGTATATATTAGAACAATAAATGTAGTTGATGTTTAAGGTGCCACTGGACATTTCTTTTTCTGTGTGTGTGTTAAGTGCCGTCAAGTCGCTTCCGACTCATGGCAACCCTATGAATGAAAGTCCTCCAAAATGTCCTATCTTTGACAGCCTTGCTCAGATCTTGCAAATTGAAGGCCGTGGCTTCCTTCATTGAGTCCATCCATCTCTTGTTGGGTCTTCCTCTTTTCCTGCTGCCCTCAACTTTTCCTATCATGACGGTCTTTTCCAGTGACTCTTGTCGTCTCATGACGTGACCAAAATACGACAGCCTCAACAAGAGCTAATATGACTACTGCCAGTTATGGGAAGGGTGTGTTGGCATTTGGTGCTAGTTGGAAAGCAGAAGTGTTGAGTTCTCTGACAGAAGCCGAATCTACATATTTGATAGAGCCTGCAAATAGCCGCTTGCCTGGTAGCCTTGGAGGGGCAGGCCACCAGGATGTAGGGTTGCCAACCTCCAGGTACTAGCTGGAGATCTCCTGCTATTACAACTGATCTCCAGCCGATGGAGATCAGTTGACCTGGAGAAAATGGCCGCTTTGGCAATTGGACTCTATGGCATTGAAGTCCCTCCCCTCCCCAAACCCCTCCCTCCTCAGGCTCCGCCCCAAAAAACCTCCCACTGGAAGTGAAGAGGAACCTGGCTACCCTACCAGGAAGTGACTGTGTTGTGTCTGCGTTGTGACTGTGTTGTGGGAAGAGTTGGCCCTTTTCTGTCCTTCAGTGTGCAGCCGGTCTTTTTAAGCCCGCAGGCACATTTGGAATTCTGTGTTGGCAGCTGCTGCCAAAGCAACAGTTTTAAAAATCTGCACAGCCAATAGGGTTGCCAGGTCCCTCTTCACCACTGGCGGGAGGTCTTTTGGGCGGGGTTTGGGGAGGGGAGGGACTTCCAATACCATAGAGTCTAATTGCCAAAGTGGTAATTTTCTCCAGGTGAACTGATCTCTATTGGCTGGAAATCAGTTGTAACAGCGGGAGATCCCCAGTTAGTACCTGGAGGTTGGCAACCCTAACAGCCAGTCAGAAGTCTTGCTGGGCAAAAGCCCTACTTGGCCCCACCCACTTCCTAAAAATACTTGGTGGTAGGGTTGCCAACCTCCAGGTACTAATTTACAAGTATACTTGGATTGCAAAATGAAGTTAGTCAACAATAAGCAATCACTATGGCTATTATCCCATCATGATATAGAAACAATGACCTAAGGAGTGGTGTTGCTTGATATATATAAGATGTGGAAAGTTGTCTAAAAAGAAACAGCGTGGGATGGCCATTGTGCATTGATAATCCTCATCATCTCTCCAGTAAAGAATCTGGAAAAAGAAGAATAAGAGGATTAATTCTTATGAATTATTAACTGTATTAAACAATACTTAGCAACTGAATACTTACCAACTGATGAAAATTTGCATGAAACCGGACAGTTACTGGAAGCCTGTCTTGATGTTGTGATTTTGTACTTTGTAATCTGTTGAAAATATTGAATTTTGGAGTTGATATGTCTTTGTGCAGAAACAGAAGACTAATAAGAAACTGACTTTCAAAATATTTGTTATCATTGGTTTTTGTAGAAATAGCCATAGTGATTGCTTATTGTTGACTAACCTCCAGGTACTTGCTGGAGATCTCCTGCTATTACAACTGATCGCCAACCGACAGAGATCAGTTCACCTGGAGAAAATGGCCACTTTGGCAATTGGACTCTATGGCATTGAAGTCCCACCCTCCCCAAACCCCGCCTTCCTCAGGCTCCACCCAAAAAACCTCCAGCAGGTGACCAAGAGGAACCTGGCAACCCTACTTGGTGGGCACCAGAAAAGGTGTCAGTGGGTGCATTGGCACCCTCAGGCACCACGTTGGGGACCCCTGGTCTAACACAACTGTCTGTTAGCCGGCAGGCTAGTACAAATTTTCATGGACTACTAACACACACACACAAATTATTTGCAAGCCTGGATTACAGCAGTGGATTCTGAGAGTTCAGGGGTTTTTAAATGTAGCATTCGGTTCCCAAGAATAAGATTTTGTCAATTTAGAGGCACGGAAAGAGGATGGAGGGCATTATAAACCCATTCCTCATCTCTGCATATGGGTTCTTGCTTAAGATTTGCCGACTGGTGGTTGTCTATACCATCTTGCTTGCCACCATGTGGGAATATCTTTCCTTTCGGCAGTAGGGAAATTAGGCCACATTGTTAGGGCACCATGAAATCATAATGTAGCCAGATTAGACCTTAGGTTTTAAAGTTGTATATTATATTGTAAAATTTTGAATATTTTGTATTTGTATGTTGTTCTCTTTTCTGCCTTGGGTAGCTGGAGATCTCCTGCTATTACAACTGATCTCCAGCCGACAGAGATCAGTTCACCTGGAGAAAAATGTCCGCTTGGGCAATTGGACTCTATGGCGTTGAAGCCCCTCCCCAAACCCTCCTCAGGCTCTGCCCCAAAACCTCCTGCCGGTGGCTAAGAGGGACCTGGCAACCCTATTTTTGCCTGTGTTGGAGGCTGTTCCGCACACATCTGCTTGTATGTGTGAATACAGAACCTGAGTGTTAGTGTTGCCGGAACTCTGTTCCCCCCCGCACTCCACCCTTTGACTTATCCTTGCAGATGAGCTCCTCAATCTATGCTTCAGCACAGAGACCGCAGCTGCAGAATGCATGGGTCTAACTTGGGGGGCAGAAGCTTGGAGGTCACGGCCGTGTATGCTCCGTGCCTGGCATCTCTTGGGGAGAAAGAGAGTACCCAGTGTCCAAGCCACATGCTTCAAAGAATCCCCACCCCCATCCCATGCCCCTGTGAAGGACATGGATTCTGTCTACGTCCTTGGCGCGCTGCCAGTCTCTATACTTGGCAATGGCAGGCGAGCGCCAATCCCATATGGAGTAAACGCTCCGCTCAGCTCTTCTACATATTTACACATCACGGTATAGGTTCCTGGGCTGGGCCGGGAGGGGGGTGGAGGGGGGAGAAAAGGCTTGGCAGGGGCTGCGCAGGGAAAAAAACAGGGTATTGAATGGAGCGTTGAAAAGAGAAGAGGGGTGTGGCAAGGTGGAAGATTGGAAGCCTCGGTTTTTGAGAGTTAGTGGCAGGGGACCATGGCAGGGGCTTAGAATCGTAGAGTTGGAAGGGGCCACCAGGGTCATCTAGTCCAACCCCCTGCTCAATGCAGGAAATTCACAACTTCCTTGGGCAGCTCATGTAAGAAGGCACTGTATAACAAACAAACAAAATTCAAAAATAAAAAGATACCCTAGCCTAGTCTCAGAAATAGTGCACATCTGGAAACCTTGGGGCAATTCTTATAGCCTCTCTCTTCATATCAGTTGCAGGAGTTGTTCCAAACACCCTGAAGCAAAACTGAAGGAATCCACTCACCTTTCTTCCAATCAGTGCAAAGAAAAAATAAGCTATCTTTCTCATTCTGGTACCACCAAATCCCGTCTGAGAAAGGAGTGAGGACATAGCAGATCATTCCGTATGATTAAGTGTTGAGGCTTCTGAATATATAAAAAGGGAGTTGTGCATAGCGCGTTTATGGAAACATGGAGCTGGAAGGGAGCTCAAGGGTCATCTAGTCCAACCCCTTGCACAACAAGGGAAAATTCCCAACTACCTTCCCCCAGTGACCCCTGCTTTATGCCCAAAGGAATGCCAAAAAAATAAAAAAAAAACCAGGATCCCTGACCAATCTGGGCTGGAGAAAAATCTCTTCCTGACCCCAAAGTGGTGATGCTTGTAAGAAAGGGCCAGGAGACGAACGCTGATTCATCCCTTCCTGCCCTCCCTCTCATGATCTTCCTAAGTTCACAGAATCAGTATTGCTTTCAAGGTGCAAAACACATCCTCTCTCTTCATATCAGTTGAAGGGCTGCCATCTCCCTCTTAGCCACCGGCGGGAGGTTTTCGGGGTGGAGCCTGAGGAGGGCGGGGTTTGGGGAGGGGAAGGACTTCAATGCCATAGAGTCCAATTGCCAAAGGCGGCCGTTTCCTCCAGGTGAACTGATCTTTGTCAGCTGGAGATCAGTTATAATAGTGGGAGATCTCTAGCTAGTACCTGGAGGTTGGCAACCCTACACGTCCGGTAGATGGCCCAGTGGAACTCCTTGCCACAAGCCAGTAATGTTGGTCTGCTGTTCATCTAAGAAATGAAATGAAATGAATTATCCTCAGTTTGCAGTGTGGGCAACACAGACCGAGACGGAGAAATGGAACCCCCTGTGCCGACGGCTGTCAAGTGAGATTTGAACCGGTGGTGGACAGCTCTCTCTGCCTTCCTAGCCTAGTTTCCGTGCTGCTGCTGTGGAATCCGAGTAGCTGGGCTATTGCTCCTGCCTCCCCCCCATGGGCTGCATATCTCACAGGCCTTGGTTCATATTCTGCCGCCCCCTTCTGCCTTGCCCCCCACCCCCACGATTTCGCAGTTCAGTTCAAAATAGACCCCCAAGACTCCAGGCTCCATTCTTTTCTCAGGGAAGGGTTGTAAGAATCTAGCAGCACTCGGAGGGTTAACGCGGTCTCTTTCCCCCCCTTTCCCCCCATATCTGTCTAGGGCTGGGTCATGCTAGAAACTGACTAAGCCGGATGTCCTTCTCCCCCACCTTCAACCGCCCCAGGCGGCTACCGTTGAAGCAGGCAGATTGCTAGGGGCTGGGGGGGACGGGGTGGGGGTGGAGAGGCTGGTGCTGGGGGCCTTTGCAAGGGGGGAAAGGTGTGCCCAGGGTGGAGCAGCCAGGTGGCTAAGGGGGAGAACAAAGAAAGGAGGGGGCTTTTTTGTATTTGCCCAGCCTTGAGTGTTTGCTCAGATGGGTGGGAAGAATTGGAGTGGAGGGTTAGGAGCAGGGGGCCAGGGCTGAACAAGTGTGGGGTTATTTGTACAGTTATGGAAGCAAATGGAAAATGGGGTGGGTGGGGTGGACTAGTGGATTAAAATGAGGCTGTGGAGAGGCGGCGGTATCGTGCTACCGCTCCAGGGGTCTGAAGTCTTCTCTTGGGAAAGATGATAATCTCAACTCTACCAATGAACACTTACTTACCTGGTATCAACAGTCGGTAATTGTGGGGTGGGGGGAGGGAGCGCCCCCCCTTTTTTTTTTTTACAGAAGGCAGGTAAAACACTCAGTATAGGCACAAGAGCCAGCATGGTGTAATGGTTAAGGCGCCGGACGAGGTTCTGGGAAACCCAGGGCCGAATCCCCACTCTGCCATAGGAACTTGCTGGGTGACCTTGGGCCGGTCACATACGCTCAGCCTTGACCCTGGCAAAGATTTGGATGGGAGACCTCCCAGGAATACCAGGGGCGTGACGCACAGGCAGCCAAATGGCAAATCACCTCTGGACGTGTCTTGCCTTGAAAACCCTGCCTGGTTGCCTGTGACTTGACGGAAATGAACAAATAAGTCAAAACATTGGATACCAGTGCTAACGTTATTCAATATTCTATACCGAGGAAATCCAGTTTTTGGCCCACTAGTGCAATTCCATCACTCAGCATGTTGTGCATATTTTATTTTGTACCATCTATTTCCCATCTGGGGGAATGGGGTGGGAGGAGGAGGGAAGGAACTATGCAAGGGACTGATACCTATTGCATCATGCACTGGAAATCTTACCTGGCAACCCCTCCCGGCTTCTGAGATTTCACCAACCCATTACCCGTGCGCTTTCAAACTACATAGCACTGAACCTTAAGGACTAGAAACCTGATTTTAATCAACAAAGATAAAAGTTGAGATTCCCTGGCTACTGCATCCTTTCATGTCTTGAGAATACACAGTGGAGGTGACATCACATAGAGTTGCCAACCTCCAGGTGGTGGCTGGAGATCTCCCGGGATTACAACTGATCCTCAGGCCACAGAGAGAGATCAGTTCACCTGGAGAAAATGGCCACTTTGGAAGGTGGACTTTGTGGCATTATACCCCACAGAAGCCCCTCCCCTCCCCACAACCTGCCCTCCTCAGGCTCTGCCTCCAAAATCGCCAGGTATTTCCCAAACCAGAGCTGGGAACTCTGTCTCTGTCTCTCTCTCTCCCTCCTGCTTTTATTTAACATTAAGTGTACTTCCAGCGTGATCCAAGAATGCAAAGTGTGGGAAACAGGTGACTAGGCTGGTGGCCATGGGGTGATTTGAACCTAAATGCCACCATCTGATTTTCTTCTCTGTGTTGCATCCACGTTCCAGGCCTCGGTCCACCTCGCCTCTGTTCCCTTCTGGTCTCTATCACCCCCTGCTCTTCCAGAGTGAGAATTGGATCTTAGGGATCCTGGCTATGGGACCCTCAGTGCTCTAACCACTAGATGCCACATCCTTCCTGGTTCAAGGAATCAGACACCCGCCTTCTAACACTGCGGGTACGGGCAAGGCTTTTAAACGACGTGCATTTCCAAGCTAAAAGGAAACGAAAAAGACGCAGTCCCAGAGGAATATTTGCGCAGCTCGAAAATTCCAGTCTTCTGCATTACTGCTGTCAAATTCCCAGCGCTGAGGGTTTTCTTCTACTCTGCGTAGACTTCTAAAAATTACAGAATGTGACTTGAAGCAACAAAAGGTGTGAGCACACAAGGAGAATGCACCGGTGGGTTGTAGCAATGAGTGGTCTGCACTGAAACTGAATCTCACATCACTGTGCAGTTCCAGATTTTTTTTCCTTTTCAAAAGCCCCACGACTGGGAAAGTAAAGTCTCTGCTGGTGACCAGCCCTTCCTCCAGCCAGAGTAGTGGTAAAATCCAGGGATTCTGGCTTCCTTTTCCTATCCACTGCTTCTATTTCTCTTTGCCCATTGAGGTGGGTGCAGCTCTTCCCTTGTTCCTCACCCAATAACGGGCTGGGGTGTGTGCATGCCCACAGGGAGACCCCATTTCTTTCCCCCTCCCTCCCATACAACTGCTGGACTTTTACCCGTTCATGATCAAGACGTTCAACAGATGAAGCATTTCCCAGTGTGGCAATACAGTGATGGGTAGGGTTGCCAGCTCCGGGTTGGAAAATACCTGGATATTTTGGGGGTGGAGCTGAGGAGGGCGGGGTTTGGAGAGGGGAGGGACTTCAATGCCATAGAGTCCAATTACCAAAGCAGCCCTTTTCTCCAGGTGAACTGATCTCTGTCGGCTGGAGACCAGTTGTAATAGCAGGAGTTCTCCAGCCACCGCCTGGAGATCGGCAAGCCTAATGATGGAGGAGCTTTGCCTGTTGAGCATCCGCCTTTTAAAGTCACCAAAAGCAGCCCCTCCGTGTGCATGCGAGAGGTACCGGGGAGGGTACCCTGAGCTAAGCCCCCCGTGGCCCTCCTGCCATTTGCCCATGCCAAACATTTTGAATATTTCAGGTTGACGCTTCGGTAGCTGATGAGACACTTGTCCCGTCACTTCCCGTCGGATTCCACTGCATCCAATTTCTGTCCCTCTCCCCCCCGCCCACACCCACACATTGACCCAGCGCGGGGTTTCATTGCAGTGCGCTGGATTGCTCCAAAGCGTGGCAGGGATCCAGGGGTCCGGAGGAGCCAAAACTCCACATTCCTGATTCTCACGCTCAGCTGCACACCCAACCTGGGCAAAATGGCCAGACTGGGCCCTGCTTGGTCCATCTGGTAGCAGGCACTGCCCATCCAATCTGCCCTTTGGCACTCAGCTCTGCCCTTGATGGATTGCCGCTGAGCCTCGATAGCATTGTTTGTTTTCCTTGGGCTCCAGCCCTTGCCGGCAGCCAGGCTGAAGGATCTTGCGCCTTATCTGGTATTGTCCTAGAGAGCTGGGTGGACTCCCCCTCCCCAATACACCCCCCCTACACACACACACACACACACACTGAGCTCTTCCTCAGAAATTCTTGTCCTCCTTGGTCATGCACACTACCAATGCCAAGATGTCTCCCTGGGGCAACCCTGCATAGCCGCTCTCTTCAGTTCTGTACTGCGGTAACCCAAATTCCTGCATCACCGGAAACAGAATTCTCTCACATGAATAGATTTATGCACAAGTGGATGCACGTGCATTTGTTTGGCTTTCTTGCATAGTTCAGACCGCTTCTGCTAAAAACCGGGAGGACGGTCAGACAAAACACGCTATCTCATCATAGAAGTAGAGTTGGTTTTTATACCCCGCTTTTCTCTACCTCTAAGGAGTCTCAAAGCGGCGTACAATCGCCTTGCCTCCCCCCCCCATGAGCACCTTGTGAGGAGGGGGAGGCTGAGAGAGTTCTGAGAGAACTGTGACCGGTCCAAGGTCACCCAGTAGGCTTCGTGTGTAGGAGTGGTGAAACACCGTTGATGATATGTAAAATATAAATGACCAGTATTTTACATATTGTCAGCGGTGTTGATTATTTTTGTAACGGTTTATACTTGTGATTTTATATGTAGCCTGCTGACCAGGCCCAGTGTTTTTATCCATTTTATTGTGCACACCTAATAGGTATATAATTATATTTTAAAAGAAATTTTAGTTCTCAGCTCAACCCTTAGTTTCTCTGCATTTTTAGTTGAGTCCTCCCCCCCCCCTTTTTTGGTTGTTTATTTGGAGTGGGGAAACCATCCCGGTTCTCCAGATTAGAGTCCGCTACTCATGTGGAGGAACGGGGAATCAAACCCGGTTCTCCAGATTAGAGTCCGCCACTCTTAACCACTACACCATGCTGGCTCTCCACTACACCACGCAGTCACAGTAGCACCTTAGAGACCAACAAGATCTCCAGCCCAAGTTGCCAACCTCCAGCTGGAGATATCCTGCTATTATAACTGATCTCCAGTTGATAGAGATCAGTCGACCTGGAGAAAATGGCCGCTTTGGCAATTGGACTCTATGGGATTGAAGTCCCTCCCCTCCCCAAACCCCACCCTCATCAGGCTGTGCCCCAAAAACCTCCCGCCAGTGGCAAAGAGGGACCTGGCAACCCTGTGACACACATCAACTCTCAACTTTTTAGGTCTAAGAACTTGCTTTAAAAAACACCCTAAAATACCAGACATTTGTCACAATGCTCATTATGTGCCAGACAAATTCTGCACATGAAGTCTAATGTACATATACAGTCCTTACAGTTTTTGGCCTAGATGGGAGAAAGCCCATGGCTGTTTCTTCAGTGGATCCCTGGTTCAGGCTTCAGAATCTACAGGATTTCAGGTGGCTGAGCTGAGACACAAAGGGCGAAAACGCACGGTTGCTTGATCCTCCTTTCATCCCTGTTTCAGCCAGGATTCAGCCTTGATCGAACCCATGCGTTTTGCCTAATGCGCATTCGATCCTGGCTAAAACAGGGATTAAAGGAGGATACAGCGGCCATGCGTTTTCGCCCCAAGTAGGGACGAGCATTCTGTCCTTGGCTTAACGTCTGGCGTTTCCAGATAAGGAACCTTGGCCAGCGGGTGCTGGGGAGGTCTTGAGATCTCAGAAAGCTGCTGTTGTCCAAAGCTAAGACGGTACAGAGCAAGATAAACCCAGAGGTCTGACTCAGTAAAGTAGCTTTATATGTCCATGTGTTTAGGGCCAAAGCGGACATGTGCTGGGAGTTCCATGTTTAGAACATTACATTCCTGGGGGATCCAATCACATGTACCTGAGCATGCCCTATTCACAGTGCTCCTGGTTTGTGCAGCCTCCATTTTATTTGAATAGGGAAATGTGCATATTTTCTGGCTTTGGTGTACACAAGCAGACTACCACATTTTTCAGAGCATGGGTATTCCAAAAGCTAGAAAACAAGCCATGTTTCCCTATTCAGACAACATGGCGGCCACACGTATCAGGAGCATCGTGGGTAGCATGCATTCCTGCTACACATGTTCGAGCCCCCCCAAACATAATGTTGGAAAGGCCTAAAGTGTGTTGTGTGCCTTTTGCCTCCGTTCCTCAAACGCGGCTGTTTTACAACTTATATTCCTAGAAACTCTAGAAGCGTATTAGGAATTATGTCGCACGGTTTCCCGATCTCCTGCAGTGCGCGACTGCCAAGGGGTGTTGGGTAGGGTGGCCAGGTGGCTTGGCATGGTGGGCAGTTGACCACCAATCCATCGGCCAGCTCACAGGAAGGATCGTGCCCCAGTGCAATGGGACGATTTATCACTCTAATGGGGGTTTGAGTGGTAAATGGTCTCATTGCACCGAGCGCTTCCAGAAGTAAACCGGAAGTGATGGGATTGCGTCGCTCGTGGCCGTGCATGTGCAACCCCCACCCCCAAAAATCTCCCACCCAGGAGAGGGGGGACCTGGCAACCCTAGTGTTGGGGTATGATTTTGTAGACTGCCAAAAAAACAAATCAATGGGTTATAGATCAAATCAAGCCTGAACTGACCCTAGAAGCTAAAATGGCTAAACAGCGGCTATCGTATTTTGGTCATGTCATGAGACGACAAGAGTCACTGGAAAAGACAGTCATGCTAGGAAAAGTTGAGGGCAGCAGGAAAAGAGGAAGACCCAATAAGAGATGGATTGACTCAATAAAGGAAGCCACAGCCTTCAGTTTGCAAGATCTGAGCAAGGCTGTCAAAGATAGGACATTTTGGAGGACTTTCATTCATAGGGTCGCCATGAGTCGGAAGCGACTTGACGGCACTTAACACACACACACACATGATTCTAGGGATCTCACTCAGAATGCCAAGAACTTGGCCAGTCAAGAGCATCAGTTCAGATATAGAATGGGCTTTAGCAAAGGGCTGGGGCATTGCTCAAAGGTTTTGGGTGGGCAGGTACCAGGGGGGTTCCTCAGCAGTCCAGTTTGACAGCCGCAGCTGCTGTCCTGAGCTGCTTGTGCCAGCCGACGGGAGCCATTGAAAGCGTGACTCATACATGGGCAGCTGCTCCTCTGTGCAAGAAGACTGCGCATGGGTTGTGACACATGGCACGTGTGTCCTTTTCCCTGGCACGCAATGAGAAGCCTCTGCTGGCTGTCCAGTATGTGACCGTTGTGCGCATAAGTGGAAAAACCAGGGTATGTGTGTACGGTTGTTGAATGTAGCAGCCACACATGAGAGTGAGCTTAGGGTTGTGGCTGAGAAGAACCAAATCTTGCCCCAGCTGTAGACTTGCTTGCTTGGCAGCCGGTGTGGTTTAGTGGTTAAGAGTGGCGGACTCTAATCTGGAGAACCAGATTTGATTGTCAGCTAGTACCTGGAGATTGGCAACCCTAATTGTTTAAAAATATTCTCTTACATAGATGCAGCTTACTTTCAGTCACTGAGTGAAGATCCTTGTGTTGTGTTGGCAGCTGCCATCCTAGCAACTTTTTAGAAATCTGCATCATCAATCAGATCTTCAGTGACCAGTGAGAAGAATTAGACGTCCTGCTGGGCAAAAAAACCCACTTGGCTCTGCCCACTTTCTAAAAACACTTGGCAGGCACCAGGAAAGGTGTTGGTGGGCAATACGGTGCCCATGGGTGCCATGTTGGAGATCCCGGCCTTGGAGATTCTCCTCTTCTAGATTTTGCTTCCAAAATTCACATAATGTCTTCCCCAACCCCTCCAATTTCTGTTCCAAATTATGAATTTTGGAAATCCAAATACGTCTTAAGAAATATCATATTTATAGTGTTCTTGGAAAATATCAAAGATTTCCCTCTTCTGAGACCTCAGTTTGCACAGCCTTAAGGCCACCTTAACAGTGCAATCCTTTGGAGAGTTACTCCAGTGTAAGCCCATTGAAATGAATGGGAGTAGCAGAATATGCAACTATGGCTAACTAACATCTTTAGATCAATCTCTGAATTTTGTGATAAATGGAAAGTATCCTGTGATTATATAGCCGTTAATTAATTAAGAAAAACCAGAATGTAATAATTTAAGTAAAAAATCTATTGTAAAATATGAAAACATAACAATCCAAAGAATGTATAATCGAATTGAAATTATACAGTAAGTTCCAGTATAATGTAAGAATCTGATGTGTTTGTATGTCTGTATGTTTTGTTGATCCGTTTGAAAATTAAAACATTATTTAAAAAAGAAATGAATGGGCTTAGACTAGAGTAATTCTCCTTAGAGTTGCATTGTTAGATACAGAGAGAGAGACACACACACACACAATCCCTATTAAGGCCAGCGTAGACATGGATGTTGGGCATTCTCCTCTTTTTAAGGAGAATTTAGGGATCGCATCGCCCCTCCTCTTCCCAATAAACAGCCAAAGCTTTAATTTGCTTTGCATTCTTCCCCATTTCCCTCTTTGACACCCCCCCCTTTTTGGAGCAGATTTGTTCTCTCGCTAGTTTATAAATCCATCAAAGGAATTTCCCCCGCAGCCAAGAAAAATGTGACCTACATTCTGTGTCTCTCATCTTTGGCAAAAGCGCAGGCAAAAGGCACGGGCAGAGAGCTCCCTGGGGTGGTGGGGAACCAGTCGTCCCACCCACCCCCTCCCGGCTGTGCATGGGTACTCCTCTAGAGTCACCATCTCTTTGTCCGGGATGCCAAGAACTGGGCTTACCAGTTATCGAAAGCAGCTGAGGTTGGCAACACATTGCGAGGGAGAGGGCTTTTTGCGAGGAATCCACCTCGCCCCCTGGGGTTGCCCGGTCCTCTTTGCCACCAGTGGGAGGTTTTTGGGGTGGAGCCTGAGGAGGGGGGGTTGGGGAGGGGAGGGACTTCAATGTCATAGAGTCCAATGTTCAAAGCAGCCATTTTCTCCAGGGGAACTGATCTCTATCAGCTGGAGATCAGTTGTAATAGCATATCTCAGGTTGTACCTGGAGGTTGGCAACCCTATCGCCCCCTCTTCCTCATCCCCCTCTTGCCTGGGCAAGCGGGGGTGTGCTGAGGGGTGGCACATTTCAGCACATTCAGGAGAGCTTTCCTAGACCCTCAGACAGGGTTGCCAACTTCCAGGTACTAGCTAGAGATCTCCTGCTAGTACAACTGATCTCCAGCCGATAGAGATCAGTTCTCCTGGAGCAAATGGCTTCTTTGGCAATTGGAATCTATGGCATTGAAGCCCCTCCCCAAATCCTGCCCTCCTCAGGCCAAAAACCTCCCACCGGTGGCGAAGAGGGACCCGGCAACCCTGCTCTCAGAGGACACTTGTGCCTCTCAGTCCCAAGTCTCTCATGCATCCCCAATCTCTCTGATGTGTTTCAGCCTCCCTTCTTCCATCTGCAAAATGGACACAACATACTGACCTTGCAAATCAAAAAGACTGGCAAAACCACACTGCAATCTTACTTTAAAAATTTTTTTTTGCCATTTCTGCAATTTTTAAAAACCACCCCACTTCACAATATTATTGCACTATGAGGAAGGGAGGGGGGAACGAATCTGGAAATCTGCTTCCCCCTCCCAATTCTCCTTCCAGGAATTTTCTGAACTCCCCAGGGGCTTGAAGAGGCTAACTGTCCTGACCATCTTTTTCTTTTAACTGACCCTTAACTGTACTCAGCATTTTAAACTGGCTGGGGCATATCAGTCCTCTTCAGACTAGGGTTTTTAAAAACATTTACAAAGGTGTGTTTTTACCATGTTCCTGTGTGCATGTAAAGACCCCATACCCTGCGTGTTTTCTGTTTTTGTGACTGGCGCAAACACCATAAAAACACCATAAAACACCATACAAGCTATTAATTAAACCCAACATTAAAACCCCAGCCAGAGTGTAAAAACAGCACGAACTATTAAGAAGCTTAAAACGAGTCTGATAAAACAATTCACCAAGCTAAAATCAGACTACAAAAACGCTGTTAAAAGATGTGGTAGCCCCCCCACCCCATGATGGTATGATGGTGGGGTGTTAGTAGAAGGTTTTCTGATCTCAAAGTCTTCTTCCTTTATCCTAAAGACATGCTCCTGGGTTGTAGATTACTAATGGAAAGGGCAGTGCATGCTGCACATGGTGTAGTAGTTAAGAGTGGTGGTTTGGAGCAGTGCACTCTAATCTGGAGAACCGGGTTCGATTCCCCACTTTTCCACATGAGCGGCGGATGCTAATCTGGTGAACCGGGTTGGTTTCCCCACTCTTCCACATGAAGCCAGCTGGGTGACCTTGGGCTAGTCGCAGCTCTCTCTCAGCCCCACCTACCTCCCAGGGTGTCTTTGTGGGGAGGGGAAGGGAAGGTGATTGTAAGCCGGTTTGATTCTTCCTTAAGTGGCAGAGACTGCCGGCATATAAAAACCAACTCTTCTTCAGATAAATTCTCTTGTAATTCCATTGCATGCTCTTAGTAATGAGCTTCAGGAAAGGGCCAGGAAGGTTTTTGGTCAGATTTAAGCTGGCATATGATCACTTTCCAGTTCCCTGTACTTTGCCCACGGGGTCTGAGTAGCCGGGCAGGAGGACTCAAGTTCCTCCTTTCTGCAACAGAAGGATCAAGCCATGTTCACCTGCAATAACCTCTTGTCAGTGGGCCGGCAGTGGTGGGGGTTGCTGTGGAAAGGGCAAAGCATTGGTGGTTGCGTGGGTTGTGTTACCAACTGAGGAAGTTACAATGAGGTAGTCCGGCTTCCCCTGGGTAACCCTTGTGACTCAGTCCAGAGGAAATTAAGTGGGCACCGTGCCACTTTCCTCCCGTCGTCAGAGTGTAACTGGAGTCCTGCGTGCCCAGGTGGGTCCTGAGGCCTGTCCCGTTAATGCCCGCCTCGTGGCTGCCGCCGTAGCTCTGATAAAATGTCTGTCTGGCCTCTTTTTGGCAGGAATGTACACTTCCCTGGCACCAACTCCAGAAGGCTTGTTTGCTCTCAAGGAGATTCCAAGAACTTGCTAGCAAACGGGTTGCATTGTGCAGGGAAAGGGCAGCCTTTTCAACAGGCGGGGTGTTGGGGGGAGAGGAGTCCCCAAACCTGGCCTTTCTTTGCAGTGCCAGCAGGGTGCCTTGAGGAGCCCGAGGTAACCCTGAGTTAGGGTTGCCAACCTCCAGGTGGTGGCTGGAGATCTCCTGCTATTACAACTGATCTCCAGCTGATAGAGATCAGTTCCCCTGGAGAAAATGGCCTCTTTGGCAATTGGACTCTGTGGCATTGAAGTCCCTCCCCTCTCCAAACCCTGCCCTCCTCAGGCTCTGCCCCCAAAATCTCCAGGTATTTCCCAATCGAGCTGGCAACCCAAGGTTGGAAGGGGGTGCAGGAACAGAGAGCAGTGGAAAAAAACATGCATGGACGTAGGGTTGGATGAATGCCAAGAAGAAACACCTTTCTTACAGCAAATTTCTAGTGCTTCAATATACATAATCAGACAAACAGGTCAGTCTCTTAGACAAAGATTAAATGGACATAAGTCTGACATCAGAAACCACAATATTCAAAAACCAGTGGGAGAACATTTCAACCTTCCAGGACATTCTGTTGCAGATTTAAGAGTAGCAGTTCTCTTACAAAGGAATTTCAAAGGGAGATTGGAAAGATGAAACTGCTGAATTACAGTTGATATTCAAACTAAAGACAATGCATTTACCTGGGCTGAATAAAGACCTTGCATTCGTGGCTCATTACCAATGCTGATTTCCCCACACCCATCTCTCCCCTGGACATCACAGACTCTTCTGCATACCTCACCTAATCCCATCATGCCTGCTATTCACATTTACTTACTGTTAACATTTACATACTAATGCTTGTCTGAATTCACTCTCCTCTACTTAAAGACAGATGGATTCACATTCTAGCTGTATCTGAAGAAGTGAGCTGTGGCTCATGAAAGCTCATACCCTGCCAGAAAATATTTTTGTTAGTCTTTAAGGTGCTACTGGACTCTTGCCTTTTTTGACTACTGCAAACAGACTAACACGGCTACCCACTGTGAATTATAATCAGAAGTAAAGCAGCCTGAAGTGGTACAGCCTATTCTACCACGCATCCACCCACTCCCTCACCTCAATCCACTGCATATAGGGTTGCCAGGTCCCTCTTCGCCACTAGCGGGAGGTTTTTGGGGCGGAGCTAGGGTTGCCAACCTCCGGGTACTGTATAGAAAGACTCACAATACTGTTAACTATAAGTACTAGAAAAAGAAACAGTACAACTCAATATATTCAAACAATGTATTCAATTTACCACTATCAAACAGACAACAACAAGGTGATTACATACAAATTGTACAAAATATATACAAAAAAATAGACTAATATCTCAATAAGCAACAACACTTATATTAAAAGCATAATAGCTGTCTCCAAAGAACAATGCGACTGTCCAAATATAAAGCGATAGAAATCTTCACATCCAAGTTGGGAAAGGTCGCTCCATAAAAGTTGGTAGCAAAAGCGAAGACGGGATGGAGGAGAGGAATCGCTATTCCGGATACTTGTAGCGCTTTCACCAAAGCATAGCTTCGTCAGCCTCAAAACCAAGAGGATAAAACCCCTTATGACATATTTGGGAGGTTCATAATCTCTTTAAAGTCACCCATATCAATGAGCAATATACAAATTGAATCTGTAAGACAATTCTTCCCATTTTTTGGTTTTTCAAGTTTTTCAATTTTTTAATTTTTAGCTCCCACTAAGAATGGGCTGCTGATATTCTCGAGTCGCCCTCCTCAGGCTCTACCCCAAAAACCTCCCGCCTGTGGCGAAGAGGGACCTGGCAACCCTAGGCAGAGCCTGAGGAGGGCGGGGTTTTGGGAGGGGAGGGACTTCAATGCCATACAGTCCAATTGCCAATTTTCTCCAGGTGAACTGATCTCTATCGGCTGGAGATCAGTTGTAATGGCAGGAGATCTCCAACTAGTACCTGGAGGTTGGCAACCCTAACAGCATGTGCGGGCTTGGCCAGGGGCAGCAAACTTTTTTAGCAAGAGTGCAGCAAGTCAAGTCCCCACGCAGGAGATCACAGGGTCATCACACCTTGTTTTGGGCTACAACATCTGTCTCTGCACAGAGTGGGCCTGAGGCTTCCAAGCTGAAGAGACAGGCAGGAGCGCTGGCCGCAACCAGCCTCCGGGGTGACCCAGTGATTTCACGGTCAGGATGAATATCTGAAACAAGAACCTCCTGCGTCTCATAAATTTGCCTGCGCTGCTTCAGTGTGCAGGACAATCCAACGTGCAACCCATAATTTTTTTTTTAATAATTTTTTTTTATTTTTTCCAAGTTAATTCATATTCAGTTACAAATATCCATTAACAAATTATATAATCTAACAAATCCTATCTTGTAATTTAACTAACATACATATCTCTGACTTCCCCCCATCCCCTCCTCTATCCATTTGTTATCATTATTACTGTCGTTGTATTTATTGTCTAATGCTTTATAATAAATCACCTATATCTTTCGTATAAATATAGTTAACTATTGGTTCTTGTAGGTTATCCGGGCTGTGTAACCGTGGTCTTGGTATTTTCTTTCCTACGGTTGCACAGCCCGGATAACTTACACGAACCAATGAACTCTGACCGTGAAAGCCTTCGACAATAGTGAACTATTGTCATCTCTTAATTATCTCAACAGATTGAATTAGATCAAAATATATCCCTTAATATCACAATCGAATTCATTCATACAATATATTGTGCGACCCAGAAATCAAGCCTGCAGCTAGGCCAGGAAACCCTGCTTTAAAGGGAACGGCGGTCGCTTTACATGTTGTTCTGCGGTGTTTTTCCTGGCGGACATGGTAACTTTTGAAAAGGAAGGCCGTGTCAACACGCAGAGGACGTGCGCTAGGGCGTCGGGCCCAGCCTTCGTCCCCTGTCCCCGCCACCGGTCCGCTGTGTGCATTTCAGCGTGCTGCTTCCTCAAAGTGGGGACATAATGGTGACAGAGCTTGTGCAAAGGGAAAGTTGGCCTTCGGGGCGTCACCGGCTCTCTGGTTCGAGGGGAGGTGTGGAGAGGAGAGTTACAAAGCCAGTTGTAGCAGCTGCTTCACCTTACATGCTACCGTGAGGGCTGGACACGTTAAAAAAAATTGCCCTGTAGGGAAGGGCATCACGAGTGGTGCACTGGGCTTGGTTTTGGCGGGGACAGCCTGCAGTGCAAAAACTCAGAATTGCAGCCGGCCCCAGTGAAGTAAGTGGGAGGGGTATGGTACGGTTGCCAGGTCCCTCTTCGCCGCTGGCAGGAGGATTTTGGGGTGGAGCCTGAAGAGGACGGGGTTCGGGGAGGGAAGGGACTTCAATGCCATGGAGTCCAGTTGCCAAAGCTGCCGTTTTCTCCTGGTGAACTGATCTCTAATGGCTGGGGATCAATTGTAAAAGCAGGAGACCTCCAGCTAGTACCTGGAGGTTTAGTAACAATAGCAGCACGAGGGCTCACAATGTATACTTGCTTAAGATAGTTTACTACAAAACAAACAGGATACACCAAATACATCCAGTATCTTCAATACAATAAAGGTAAGGAACAGACAAATAAGTAAGTAAAGGAGTGTATCTCTATCAGGTCCAATTCACCTTACAATAATAATTGTACAAAATATTTTCAATAGCACAAAATAGCTCAAAATATTTTCAATAGCACAAAGTTCTAGAAGAACTTCTAGAAGAACTTTGTGCTATTGAAAATATTTTGTACAATTATTATTGTAAGGTGAATTGAACCTGATAGAGATACACTCCTTTAGTTAGTTATTTGTCTGTTCCTTGCTGGATGTATTTGGTGTCTCCTGTTTGTTTTGTAGTAAACTATCTTAAGCAAGTATGTATTTTGAGCCCTCGTGCTGCTATTGTTACTAGATTTGCTATCACCAGCATAGGTGTTACTATTTCTCCAGAGTACCTGGAGGTTGGCCACTTTAGTCAGAAACCAAAAGGGACATTTGATGGCACAGTTTGTGCTTGAGTTATAGGTTAACTGTATCGGTTGTGTTATAGGTTAGCTGTAAATGTACTCCACATTGCTCCATTCTTGGAAGTCCCCTGAGCAGTATATTCCTAGCTTGAGGTGGCGAGGTGGTCCTCTTTCCTAAGTAAGGTTGCCAACCTCCAGGTAGTAGCTGGAGATCCCCTGCTATTACAACTGATCGCCAGCCAAAAGAGATCAGTTCACCAGGAGAAAATGGCCGTTTGGGCCATTGGACTCTATGGCATTGACGTCTCTCCCCTCCCCAAACCCCGCCCTCCTCAGGCTCCGCCCCAAAAACCTCCAGGTATTTCCCAACCCAGAGCTGGCAACCCTATTCCTAAGCAGCTTTCTCGTTCATGAATATACAAAATTCACACTGATCGACCTTTAGGTATGAGCCATAATGTAAGTTTTATCAGTTTCCCCCCCCCTAACAGTGTTGCTTTGTTATGTAATAGTCTCATTTAGTTGGACTGATGTTAGGTTTATAATTCTTACCGGTTTGTCTTTTGAAGTTTAACCGCACTACATACTATGAATTTGCTTTGGATTTTCCGGTATATTAAATATGTCTTTTATCTTGTGTAATGTGCTTGAATTTAATGGTTGGCTTTGTTTGGGTTATAATTTATTATTTATCCACAACTGCTTGCAACAGGCTTCCAAATTAATCAGTGCCAGGTCGTTCATGACTGAGGAAGATTCATACTTCGAAACAGGAATTTAGCCAGCATCCTGTCTTGTGTTGGGTGTCCGTCTCCAGCTTGTAAAATTGCCATTTTGAAGTTGTTAATGGTATCTGTATTGAAAACTGTAATTTGCTGTATTTGGCTTGTAAAACATTTCTTCTGATAGTGTTCCTATTTGTTGCCACGTTTGAATTGTAGATGTACAATCTTATACTTTTGCAATTGCAATAACAATATTTTGTATTTTCCATTACATTTTGTAATTTTTTTCAATTAAATGTGCATAGGTTGCCAACCTCCAGGTGGTGGCTGGAGATCTCCCGCTATTACAACTGATCTCCAGGCAATAGAAATCAGTTCCCCTGGAGAAAATGGCCGCGTTGGCAATTGGACTCTATGGCATTGAAGTCCCTCCCCTCTCCAAACCCTGCCCTCTTCAGGCTCCACCCCCAAAATCTTCCAGGTATTTCCCAGCTCGGAGCTGGCAACCCTATATATACACCTTTTGGTATATTTTGATGCTTCTGTAATTATTTTTTAGACCTCTGGTACTCTGTACCCCTTGTTGTTGTTGTCTTAACTTCTTCATATTTTAAATTCGCTCGGACAAGAAGTTTTGCAGCCCACAAACCATGTTGGGGTTTGCATTTTCCACAACCACAGTAAGGTTTGAAGAGTGATTTGGGGGGCCGGGTTAGGGCAGCAGCTCCAAGGCCCTTCTATGCTACCCGGGGTACATATTCCTCCCCCAACTTGCCTTTCAAAAACAGTCTTTGCCCCCCAAACATTCCAAAATCTACAAAGCCAAAACTTACAAATTTTAGCAACCGTTTTAGCAAATGGGGACATCTCTTGTGCTGGAGCGTGGGGCAGTTTGGTTGTTAGCTTTTAATCTGTTTTATTATTTTTTTAAAACAACAACAGCAATATATTTGTTTTCAGATGGTTCTTTCCCCCCCCAGGGGAACTTGGACTTAAAGGGCACATCAAAAGAGAAAAGGAAATTGAAACCATCATAATTGGTATCATGTATCTGTGAGTGGAACCGCCTCCAAAGAGAGGGCCGGGCAGAGGAGAGCTTTGGAGCACAGCGTTCGCAACTTCTGCCCTCCAGAGCAGAAAAAAAGTAAAATGAAAATATTGACAGTGCTGTCCCTTAAAATCTCACAATCCTCCCTTGCCCCAACATAGATTGCCATGATTTTCTGGAGGGATGGCAAAGAGGATCTGCAAAAATGTCAACTGCAGTGATGTTAGCACTGCCAACCTCCAGATGGGGCCTGGAGATCTCCCGGAAATCAGTTGCCCTGGAGAAAAATGGCTGCTTTGAAGGGTGGACTCTGTGGCATTCTACCCTGCCGAGGTCCCTCCCCTCTACGGTTGCCAACCTCCAGGTATTAGCAGGAGATTTAGAAAGGATGGATCTGATCACTAAGAGCCAGCATGGGTTTCTCAAGAATAAGTCATGTCAGACATCTTATCTCCTTTTTTGAGAAAGTTACTACCTTCTGGATCAGGGGAATGCTGTAGACATACTTTATCTAGATTTCAGTAAGGCTTTTTATAAGATTCCACATAGTATTCTAGTTGACAAATTGGGAAAATGTGGGTTAGATCCTATTATTGTTAGATGGATCTGCAACTGGTTGACAGATCGTACCCAAAGAGTGCTAGTTAATGGTTCCTCGTCCACTTGGAGAGAAGTGACTAGTGGAGTTCCTCAGGGATCTGTGCTGGGCCCTGTGTTGTTCAACATCTTTATAAATGATTTGGATGAAGGAATAGAGGGGATGCTTATTAAATTTGCTGATGATACTAAATTGGGAGGGGTAGCAAATACGGTAGAAGACAGAGCCAAGATGCAGGATGATCTTGACAGGCTGGAGAAATGGGCTAGAACTAATAAAATGTACTTCAACAAAGACAAATGTAAAGTTCTGCATTTAGGTAGGAAAAATCAAATGCATAATTATAGGATGAGGGAGACTTGTTTGAGCAGTAGTGTGTGCGAAAAGGATCTTGAGGTCTTAGTAGACCAAACACTGAACATGAGTCAGCAGTGTGATGCTGTAACTAAAAAGGCAAATGCAGTCTTGGGCTGCATCAACAGAAGTATAGTGTCCAGATCACGCGAAGTGATGGTATCGCTTTACTCTGCTCTGGTTAGACCTCAACTAGACTACTGTGTTCAGTTTTGGGCACCACAATTTAAGAAAGATGTAGGCAAGCTGGAACGTGTCCAGAGAAGGGCAACAAAGATGGTGAGGGGTCTGGAGACCAAGTCCTATGAGGAAAGGTTGAAGGAGCTGGGTATGTTTAGCCTGAAGAGGAGAAGACTGAGAGGGGATATGATAACCATGTTCAAGTACTTGAAGGGCTGTCATATAGAGGAGGGTGCCGAGTTGCTTTCTGTTGCTCAAGAAGGTCATACCAGAACCAACGGGTTGAAATTAAATCAAAAGAGTTTCCGTCTAGACATTAGGAAGAATTTTCTAACAGTTAGAGGAGTTCCTCAATGAAACAGGCTTCCTCGGGAGGTGGTAAGCTCTCCTTCCCTGGAGGTTTTTAAGAAGAGGTTAGATGGCCATCTATCAGCAATGCTGATTCTGTGACCTTAGGCAGATGATGAGAGGGAGGGCATCTTGGCCATCTTCTGGTCACTAGGGGTGTGGAGGGGGGAGGTAGTTGTGAATTTCCTGCATTGTGCAGGGGGTTGGACTTGATACCTGGTGGTCCCTTCCAACTCTATGATTCTATGAGATCTCCTGCTATTATAACTGATCTCCAGCCGATAGAGATCAGTTCACCTGGAGAAAATGCCACTTTGGCCATTGGACTCTATGGCATTGAAGTCCCTCCCCACTCCAAACCCCGCCCTCCTCAGGCTCCGCCCCAGAAACCTCCCGCTGGTGGTGAAGGAGGACCTGGCAACCCTACTCCCCTCTCCAAACCACACCAGTCTCAGGCTCCACCCCCAAATCTCTAGGAATTTCCCAGCCCAGAGCTGGAAGCCCTAATTATGAGGTACCCTCACACAAATTCATCCTTACAGGCTTTCAGGACATATTGCCAGACTTGTTTCCTCAAGCATTTGAAGATCTAAGAACGTAAGAAAAGCCCTGCTGGATCAGACCAAGGCCCACTGAGTCCAGCAGTCTGTTCTTACACTGGCCAACCTGGTGCCTCTAGGAAGCCCCCAAACAAGATGACTGCAGCAGCATTGTCCTGCCTGTGTTCCACAGCACCTAATCTAATAGGCATGCTCCTCTGATCCTGGAGAGAATAGGCATGCATCATGACTAGTAGCCATTTTAAATAGTAGCCATGGATAGTCTTCTCCTCCATGAACATGTCCACTCCCCTCTTAAAGCCTTCCAAGTTGGCCACCATCACCACATCCTTGGGCAGGGAGTTCCATACTTTAAATGTGCTGTTGTGGTTTCCAATCTGGTCAATTTAATTATTGACCATTTTAATGTAAGATTTGTCTGACTGGGTTGTGTGTCTGACTGTGTTAAAGGTTTATATTATAACTTGTAAAATACTCATTATTGTATGAATCAAGGGAAGGCTTTTACATGGGTTGCAAGGGGCCCTGAGAAGGAGGGGGAGGGGCTGCGGCTCAGTGGCAGAGCATCTGCTTGGCACGCAGAAGGTCCCAGGTTCAATCCCTGGCATCTCCAGTTAAAAGGGACTAGGCAAGTAGGTGATGTGAAAAGCCTCAGCCTGAGACCCTGGAGAGCTGCCGCCGGTCTGAGTAGACAATACTGACTTTGATGGACCTTGATGGTCTGATTCAGTATAAGGCAGCTTCATGTGTTCATGTGCTCAAGGGATGCCGTGCATTTGTGTTCCTTCTGGGTACAGAGACACATTGCAGCTCTGAGTAGGAGCCGTTTCCATTAAAACCTGCAGCCTCCAGGGTTGGTATTTTTAGGGGTGGGGTTGCAACAGTATCCCTAACAGTAGTCTTGTTCTTGTCCTTGTGTGAGTGAATGGGAAACGTTCTCATTGATGAAAGGGTGCCCATATCTATGTCTATATATAGATGTAATGCCTTTCTTCAGTATTGGAGCCTCAAAGCATCATTTATTTATTTATTTTTACTACTCCCTGGAAAGGAACACACATAGGAGGGCCTATACACTGGCCAGATGTGCAGCCCCACCATCTGCCATATTAGAAGGGAGATTTAAGAAGTTCCCCAGGGTGGAGAGACTTTGCCCGTGCAACACAGGGGAGCTGGAAACCATTGAGCATGTATTTTTTAGATGTCCCCTCTACAAGTCAGCCTGCTTCAATATTATTGACCCTTTGATTAGGGAAATGGGCTCTGTGGATGAGGGTGAATGGGCCAAAAGGTTTCTGCTGGGAGACAGCTCACCAGTCACCATCCAGGTCACAAAATACTGTGCAGTAGCAATGTCACCTTAATGTTCCCTAATCTGTGGAAGTGTAAAATTGGGTGATTCTTAATTGTGTTGGCCTTGGTTGTAAACATCTACTCTGTATGGTCAGTTTTATCTGGCATATGAGCCGCAAATAAAATTTATTTATTTATTTATTTATTTTTACTTCATTTATATCCTGCCTTTCCCCCCAGCGGGGATCAAAAGCGGCTTACGTTGTTCCTCTTGCCTCCTTTTTTTGTCCTCGCAACAACCCTGTGAAGTAGGTTAGTCCGAGAGTGGTCACCCAGCCTGCTCCCATGGCAGAGTGGGGATTCGAACCTGGGTCTCCCAGATCCTAGCCCTACACTCTAATCACCACACCACATCGGTACCTAGTCAAATACACAAACTATACCAATTTAATCTAGACCATGCAACCCGCTGAGCCCTCTCTCCAGACTTAAGGCCTTTGGTGAGCCGTGCTGATTCCGTGGCACAGCGCACGTGGGACCACAGGCTGCAAGCCATGGGCAACAGTCTAAGGGCTGCTTGGCTGTTGCCCTTGTGCTCACACCTGTAGCCAAGCCCCTCCTTTAAGCTACCCACGGAAAGAGGAGAAGCAGATGCTACATCACAAGGTTGTTGTAGGGATTGCTCAGTATTGTTTGTAAGTTTCTTTTAATGTTTGAATGTGCCATCTAACTAATGACAATGGTAGCTAAACCAGCTCCCTGCTCCTGGGAACCTCGCTCATTGGGACTCAAGCCTCACCCCCTTGTCTGCATAGCCCCTCCCTGTCATTTGCATCACATTATACTGAATTCTATTTGTTAGCCAGCATGGTGTCGTGGTTAAGAGCGGTGGTTTGGGGCGGTGGACTCTGATCTGGAGAACCGGGTTTGATTCCCCACTCCTCCACATGAGCGGCGGAGGCTAATCTGGTGAACTGGACTTGTTTCCCCACTCCTACACACAAAGCCAGCTGGGTGACCCTGGGCTATTCACAGCTCTCTTAGAGCTCCCTCAGCCCCACCTGCCTCACAGGGTGTCTGTTGTGGGGAGGGGAAGGGAAGGCGATTGTAAGCCGGTTTGAGTCTCCCTTAAGTGGTAGAGAAAGTTGGCATATAAAAACCAACTCTTCTTCTATTCTTCTTCTTAAGCACAACGGAAAAAGAAAGAGGGTTGTTCGTTTTTTAATTGAAGGCCATCTAAAGTGTTTAAAAGAAGACGAGCTTTGAAATTACAGTTTATTGATAGCCTTACAACCGCACCTGCAAATGGTTCTGTGCTCCTTTCATGCAAAAGGTAGAGATGCTCACACAACTTCTACTGACTGGGCCTGCTTTGGGAAGGAAAGTTAACAAGAATGAACGTTATGCAAGAAATCTGCACCCCACAGTTTTGCTGTGACAAGGGCCGTTTCCCCTTGCCAAGCCCCCAGCCCCTCTCCTCCCCAGTTATTTGCATCTTGCTGGGGAAAGACCAGGCCCCCCTGCTGCACACGATGACCCCAGCCTCCAACTCAACCAGTCCCCTATGGCTAGCCCCACTCTTACAAGTGTGGATCTGCTCCACATCCTCCTTCAGCCCATTCCAGGAGGGTCTAATCCCTGTGGAGGAGGTCATTTGAGGACACAGCTGGGCCTCCATCCCTCTTTCTCCCCCCCATTCTTTTTCCCCCTGGGGGCACTGGTGGGACCTTGCTCTTTCCGTTTTTTCTTTGATGATGTTACTGAGTTTGGGCAATGTGCCCGAGAGATGCAGGTTTCCTTACAAACTGTATTGGGGGGGGGGGATTTGTGCAGGGAAAGAGTGAACTGCAGGAGGAGGGGAGTGGGGCAAAGCAGCTGCCTGTTAACCTTTGCTCAACCCCTGCCTGGAGTAGAAAGGAGGAATCTCAAAGAAATGGCAGATCACACCAAGGTGGGCTGGGGAAACTGAGGCAGGAATTTTCTTCCCTAGTCGGGTGGTGGCGAGAATCATAGAAACACAGAAACATAGAGCTGGAAGGGACCTCCAGGGTCATCTAGTCCAGCCTCCTGCACAATGCAGGAAATTCACAACTACCTCCTCCCACACCCCCAGTGACCCCCTACTCTGTGCCCAGAAGATGGCAACAAAAACCCTCCAGGATCTTTGGCCAGTCTGGCCTGGAGGAAAATTGCTTCCTGACCCCAAAGTGGGAATCAGCATTCCCCTGGGCATGTAAGAAGGGTCCACGAGGGCCAAACACTGACACAGCCCTTCCTGCCCTCCCTCTCATGATCTGCCAGAATCAGCATTGCTGACTGATGGCCATCGAGCTTTGGCTTAAAAACCTCCAAAGAAGGAGCCTTGGCTGGCTCGCACGCCAGATAAGAGCCCTAAAGGGGCTGAACCTGGCCCCCGGCTAGGGTTATCAGGTCCCTCTTCACCACCGGTGGGAGGTTTTTGGGGTGGAGGCCAAGGAGGGCAGGGTTTGGGGAAGGGAGGGACTTCAATGCCATAGAGTCCAATTGCCAAAGCGGCCATTTTCTCCAGGTGAACTGATCTCTGTCGGCTGGAGATCAGTTGTAATAGCAGGAGATCTCCACCTAATACCTGGAGGTTGAAAGAAATTAGCAAGCACTGATGGCTACTGGAAGCATCAATAATACTTTATATCAATTCAGTCATATAAACCAAACAGTATACAGTGGAACAGAAAGCAAAAAAGTCCCGTAATGAATGTAAATTCCTCCGGGGAGGCTAACCCGATCCGTTCGGCGGAATTTACATTCATTACGGGACTTCTTTTGCTTTCTGTTCCACTGAATACTGTTTGGTTTATATGACTGAATTGATATAAAGTATTATTGATGCTTCCAGTAGCCATCAGTGCTTGCTAATTTCTTTCAACTCAGTACCTGGAGGTTGGCGACCCTACCCCTGGGCCTTATGCTTGACGTTAGGGTTGCCAGCTCCAGGTTGGGAAATACCTGGAGATTTTGGGGGAGGAGCCTGAGAAGGGCTGGGTTGGGAAAGGGAAATGCCATATTCAATTGCCAAAGCGGACATTTTCTCCAGGGGAACTGATCTCTGTCGACTGGAAATCGGTTGGAATAGCAGGAGATCTCCAACCACCACCTGGAAGTTGGCAACCCTATTTGACACCCATGTCCTACTCTGTTCCAATAATGATGGGGGGGGGGGGTTGTCTGGTTAATTACCGGGCCCATACTTCTTGTGTCTGTTTTAGAGCTTGGATCAAAAATGCTGTATTTTGTATTTTAAATAATTGTACTTTATGGTGTTTATTTTCACAATTTGAACTACAGAATAAGGCCAATTGACCGAAACACATTTAGTTTTAATGTTCCCCCCCTTTTTTATTTATTTACTATTTGTAATGTATTAAAGTTGTGTTAATTTATTGCATGTAACCTTTAAGCATTCATTTTGTTATTAGGCTGTTTGTCATCCGTCGTGTTTAGTTGGCTGCAGGAAGATACATTACTGAGGGATGACTCTGCGTGTGCCCAGAGGCACTCTTGCTCTCCCTGTGTTCTGAGGCTGGGAAATGTTGCACCGAAAACAGGTTTCTGGGCGAAACCTTGATGCAGTGGGATTTTGAGCCAGGGGTGGGTGAGAACCCACCGGTAAGCTCAGGGTGGGTGAGAACGAGAAAGTTCCCACCTAAAACCCATACTCTGGTTAATGCTCCCTTTCCAAGAGGCGATCGGTGGAAGCAATGTGTCACCCCCCCAGTACATGTTTGCATATGTTGATTGAAATGTATGAGAAGTTGTTGTGTTTGCCGTTGAGCGGTGAGACAGAGCATTAAAATTGAGAAGGGCTTGAGCTACAAACTGGTTAGGGCCACTTCAAACCAGTTTGGTGGCTTCCCCTGTCTGGTGGCACATCCCCTCTTTTCTGAGCCTGTTCATTTCCTAGTATCGGTTGCGGGCTCTTTGTGGAGACTGTACATATTTATCAGTGCTGACGCAGCGCGCAGGCCAGGGGTCAGCGGTCGTCTTGGCGTTGGTGGCTGCGGAGGAGACAGACCTCTTGACCCGGGGCTGTTTCTTTGTTTTGATGCGCAACTGGACGCCAAATGTGCAGTTGTAAAGGGGAGGGGGGAGCGTGCAGTTCCGTATTTCACATGTTCTGCATTAGGGCTGTCAAATTCTCAGTTGCGAGGATTTTCCACCCACTCTGTGTTAGGCTTCGAAATGTTATGACGTGTGGTTCTAAGCATCAGAGCATTTGCGCATACCAAGGAAACATACAGGCATGGTGTAGCAATGTACACGAATTACCATCACACACCACCGGGCAGTAGGGTTGCCAGCCTCCAGGTTCTTTTGTTGTGCAAAGGAATAGTAACAAGCTCTTGCAATATATGCAAAATAGTGATGTTATTCAAAAAGTGGAAAAACATGCAAAGTTACAATGATGTGACGAACTCACACTTATATACATAAGTCTTCCAAAAGCAAGTCAATCTTGATAGGCACAAGCTTTACAAGGTAAGTGCAAAAACTTATTTCTCATAACATTTGTTCTTTCTACCTGCAAAAAGAACAAATGTTATGAGAAATAAGTTTTTGTACTTACTTTGTAAAGCTTGTGCCTATCAAGACTGACTTCCTTTTGGAAGACTTATGTATATAAGTGTGAGTTCGTCATATCATTGTAACTTTGCATGTTTTTGCACTTTTTGAATAACATCACTATTTTGCATATATTGCAAGAGCTTGTTACTTTTCCTTTGCACAACGTGACTAGTTAGTGTAGGTGCTTCCTTCTGTTAAACCTCCAGGTTCTAGCTGGAGATCTCCTGCTATTACAACTGATCTCCAGCCGATAGAGAACAGTTCACCTGGAGAAAATGGCTGCTTTGGCAATTGGATTCTATGACATTGAAGTTCCTCCCTTCCCCAAACCCCGCCCTCCTCAGGCTCCATCCCAAAAACCTCCTGCCAGTAGTGAAGAAAGACCTGGCAACCCTAGCTGGGCAGTTCCAGATTTCCCTCTTAAATAGCGCTGCCTTGACACAGCCTTCTATTCACCTGTAGCAAATGAGGTTACACGCTGCACAGTGTATTTATAGATTATCTTGCCACAGGCTCTATCAGCAGTGGTTTCTGGCTTCTTAACAACCACAACAAAAGTTTAGATTTGTCAATGGCTGTTAACTGTGATAGATAAATAGAACCTCCATGTTGAAAAGCAATGCACCTCTAAATGTCAAGTGCAGCGGGGGCAGGGACTCCATCATGTCGTGCCTGTGAACGTCAATCTGGTTGGTCATTGCTGGAATCAAAGTGCTTCACTAGGGGGAATCTTGGCTTGACAGGCAACTCTCCATGTATCCTCTGGTTAGACCAGGGGTGTCAAACATACGCCCCACGGGCTGGATCCGGCCCCTTGAGAGCTTTTATCCAGACCGCAAGTCAGCCAAGGCAACCACACACACACACACTCTAGATATTGGCTGGTGAGGCATGGCCCGGGCTGACCAAGTGACATTTATGTCAAATCCATCTCTCGTAACAAATGAGTTTGACACCCCTATGTGAGCTACACAGCAGCAGAGGGGGACTTGAGCCCAGAGATCCCCATCCTAATTCAAGATGCAAGCCATTATACCACACTGCCTGCACTTGGTACTACAATTTATCAATTCCCAGATAGTTTTTTCTTTCTTCCCCCATCCTTGCCGCCCCACCTTTGTCCGTGCCAAATTGAGAAAAATAGAATACACTATGCAAAGCAAGCAATCAGATGCAGAATATGACATTCATTTGGCATAAATCATCTGCCACTGTTTAGATTTTGGAGTATGCAACTTGGGTATTGGTTTGGGCTGTAGCAACCCCGAAATTCAAGACCATAATGCAGGAAGGTAGCCAAGATCAATTAAACGTGATTAAAAAAAAAAAATACTGTTCCTTGTGCTATTGTCACAGAGACTTGAGTGTGGGTGGTTTTTTTTTTAATGTCCGAAGAAGTTAACAGCCTCTCTCTTTTTCGCCTTTACAGGATTCCTGCCCAGGGTTTTGCCCCAGAATGTTTGATGGTCGCCAGCGCTAAGGAGGCGCGATGGGGTTTGCCTCCTAGCTGCAGGTAACACCCCCCCTTCCTCCCAAATCCCAAACCTGCATCTGTCGTGGCGGCCACGGAGGGTCGCCTCTGGGGGCGGAGCCCACCTCGGTCTCTCCTTCTTGGTTCTGGATGGAATTGCGGTGAATGGAACAGAAGCCCAGCTCGGTGGAGTGCCTGTCGGAGCCAGAGGACACCCGGTAAGGACACTGAATAGGTCACAATCTTCTGGGCGTTGTAGGTCATTTATGCATGGGAGTTTTACCTGAGGTTCGTTGCTGCCTGGACCCGCACTTTCCTGTTGGGAATCTATGCACCAGCAGTCTCCAAGCTCAAATTAAGTCCCCGTCCCTATAAATGCTGCTTTGTAATTGGCTGACTTCGCAGTTCTCACTATGAGAGAAAACTCCCCCCCCCCATCCAATTGCCGCATAAAAAAGCATTTTAAGAACGAAAAACAAAAAACGGAGCAATCTGAAAGGAAGGGGGGGAGAAATCCAAGCCTCGGTTTTAAAAAGGGCTCAGAAAGAGCTCCCAGGAAGCGGGAAGCATTTGAATCCCTGCCTCTTTACACACTGCTTTGTAATTGGCTGTGAGAGAAAACAAGCTTTTGTGTCCCTTGCTTTGCCTTCTGCATGGAGATTTCAGCTGGGCTGAGCTCAGGGAAGAGTTGGGTTAACAGAGGAATGGGAAGACGCGATGGGTTTTGCCTCCTAGCTGCAGGTAGGGAGAGCTGGCAGCGAGATCATCTGTAATGGTCGGAAAACTCATGCATAACTCCAAGGAACAAGAAGTGAGCTGTGGCTCACGAAAGCTCATACCCTACCAGAAAATATTTTTAAGGGGCTACTGGACTCTTGCCCTTTTCTACTACTGCAGACAGACTAACACGGCTACCCACTGTGAATTATCCAAGGAACAACTGAGACAGACCGGGGGTGAACTTGAGTCCAAGTAAATGACCGTAGATTCCCCTTGCCCATACCTCAGCTGTTTAAAAAGGCTCAGATCGGTTCTAGAAATGCCACTCGAAGGGGACCTGTATTGTGGCAAGATTGTTAACAACAGCAGTGCCACAGGCCAGGGTGAATTGACCCTCTTAACATACCAGAAAGTTACAGGAGGGCCGCTGGCAGCCCAGAAGACATTGAACCAAGTGGGGCCTGTTTGGCTCAGACCAGGACAGGGTATGACAGCAGCAGGTGTATTTTTGTCAGATAGGAACACCTGTAGGGGTAAGGATGCCAGCCTCCATAGGTCTTCCAATTTCAAAGACCGTACCAGCATATTGTAAGCCTCTGACAGTACCCAAATACAGAATTTTATTTTCAAAAGACAGAATGAATGCCTTGCCTTTAGGGGAACTAACAGGCAGATTCAAAGGGACCTTCTTTTCCGATCGGCTTTGCGACTTCAAATCAGGGGAGCTAGATATCATCTGGCATTTCTTTATCAATTGTAAAAAGCATAATGCGGCCTGAGAAAAATGGATTACTAAATATAGTCAGAAAAGGAGACTTATTGAAAAACAGGAACTTGTAGTTAAGCTTTTAGTAGACACCAATCCAAACTTGCAAAATTTATGTCTATGGCATTAAATGATACTCCTAAATTTTAAACTGTACAATTTTGTATATCTAAAATTTTAACAATGTTTTATGAAAGCTGTAAATGTAATTCCTGTATTTGAGCTTGTATATTTAATTAGTTGTTGTTTATTAGTGTACCTTTCCCCTATGCTCACAACTGATTGGTCTATGAGCATTAAATAGGCAAACAAACGATGCCAGCCTCCAGGTGGGACCTGGGGATCCCCGAAATTACAGCTCATCTCCAGACTACAGAGATCAGTTTCCCGGGAGAAAATGGATGCTTTGGAGGGCGGACTCTATGGCACTGTAGCCCAATGAGGTTTCTGTCCTCCCCAGGCTCCATCCCCAAATCTCCAGGCGTTTCCCAACCTGGATCTGGCAACTGGACCACCCCACCGCCTGCCGGTAGCCAGGGGGGGACCTGGCAGCCCTACTCAGGGGTCACTTGATTCTGCTTGCTTCAGGGCTGCTTTAACATTTCAGTCCACCCCTGGTAACAAGGGAGGACATAGGTCAAAGAACTGATTGCATTAGAGGTTGTTTTCCAAGACTTTGTTATATCTGTTCCTCGTTCTGGCGTTTGCAAGCACAGAACTTGATATTGGGTACAGAATTCAGCATTAAAAAAATGAATTTCTAGCCTTTTTGATGGCAAATATAGATTTGACTTGAAACAGAGGGGACAGCTTCTGCCCCCAAAGCAAGCTCCCCTTCTCAGCTGTTTTCTTAAGTCTGTTCTCAGTGGTCTGAAAAATCTGTTTTGAGGTAGAGGCACCTTTCTTATTTAGGCAAGGCAGATACAGCCCAGAGTTCCTAGTTGCTAAATCTTTAACCCCAAAACGTCTTGTCTTCAGGACGTGAGGAATGGGATTGGGTCCCAAGCAGTGCGTGGTGAGAAAGCTGCTGGAGTGACACGAGATATAATTGAAGACCCTAGTGGGCCCAGAGTCACCAGCCATACAAGGATGCTGGTTGCATTTCTGCTGGATTCATGTGCTAGGCTTGGCAACCCTAGTGGGGGACTAGTTTCCATCGGGGCAATGTTGCACACACTCACACACACACATGCAGAGAAAGAGAGAGAGAGCAAGGATCGCTAACCTCCTGAGTTGTGTTTAATTTAGGCCTCTGAGCGAATCCATGCTCGCTTGGGATAGAATTCATTAACTAAAACGCTCACAAAATTGAAGCATAAGCACGTGAACAGTCCCCTTATGGCTGAGAAGATCTGGCTAGCTCTGTCTGCAGGTTTTGTTCCGGGATGGCCAATGTGCACGTGCAAGACGCTGCTAGGTGTGACAGGCCACTGAGCCATAGAAAGTGCTCCTGCGACCTCACTCCGCGGCAGCCTTTTTGCAGGGAATCTCTTTGCCAGGGAAAGCGCTGGCATCTCCTGATGGGCACTGGGTTGACATCGGCCATTAGTCCTCACCACAAAACCAAACTAGTATGTTTTTGTTTCTTGACACCAGAGTCCACCTTGGGGAGGGACCATGGCTCAGTATGGGAGGGTCTCCGTTGCATGCAGAAGGTCCTGGGTTCCGTCCCCGGCATTTGCAGCTAAAAGGATCGAGGCTGTAGGTGATGTGAAAGACTTCCATGTGAGACCATGGAGAGCTGCTGCCAGCCTGAGTAGACAATACTGACAGTAATAGAACAATGGGTGTGGAGGGGAGGTAGTTGTGAATTTCCGGCATTGTGCAGGGGGTTGGACTAGATGACCCTGGTGGTCCCTTCCAACTCTGTGATTCTAATGGCCTGACTAAGTATAAAGCAGCTCCAGCCAGCATGGTGTAGTGGTTAAGAGCGGTGGACTATTATCTAGAGAACCGGGTTCGATTCCCCATTCCTCCACATGAGCGGCAGATGCTAATCTGGTGAACAGGGTTGGTTTCCCCACTCCTATACATGAAGCCAGCTGGGTGACTTTGGGCCAGTCACAGTTTTCTTAGAGCTCTCTCAGCCCCACCTATCTCACAGGGTGTCTGTTGTGGGGAGGGGAAGGGAAGGTGATTGTAAGCCAGTTTAATTCTCCCTTAAGTGGTAGAGAAAGTCGGCATATAAAAACCAACTCTTCTGCTTCTTCTCCATGTTTTCCTGTGCCACACTGTTGTGGGTAAGGATAATCTGACAGTTCAGTGAAATTTTTATAAAGGTTGCCCCCTCCCCCCTTTAGACTGCATGTGTCTTAATAGAGATATGTAGGGAAGGTAAACTTGTTTAAAATGTTGTGGGCTGGTAACTTTTGAGGCTGCCGTTGCGAGACTTTGTTGTGTATTTGAGTAGGGGGTTTTCTGAACTGACTCTTTGGGGACGACAGTAAGAAAAAACCCTCCCCGAGTGCCGGTGTGGAAACACCTGTACAGGGCATGAGCAGAATGATTGCCTGGAAGGCCAAGGGAGTGAGCAGTCGATACATCTGGGCAAGAACCTGCGTGCCAGCTCTGGGGCACACACGGAGCCCGCCACGATGCCGCAGGCCGACGGAGCGGCTGGCTTGCAGCTCGGGTTCTTGGCAGAGTTTGCGAGGCGATGAAACCGCAGCTCCTCCGGCAAAGATTGGCACTCGGAGACCTCCGCGTTGCCAGTTCCCGTTTGCTGCGCCCCGTTGGCTTTGGTCCCCTGTTCTCGGAGGGCGTGCCGCGCAGCGGGGGTATCTGGCGTCAGAATTCAGATGTGGGCATCCAGTGAGATGCAGTTTCCTCGGGGTGGTCGTCCTTTGAAAAACCAAGGAGGACCGCGGCCCCGAGACTCGCGGAGCTGGAAACGTGTTGGTAGCGTCTCTGGAAGGCTCGGAAACTAGAGAAGGGTTTGGCAGGGGGTGTCCCAGCGGTCAGGTGGTGGGTATTAAATTGCTCTGCCTGGCCGCTTCTGTTCCCTGGCTGTCCTAGTCACCTAGCCTCGATCTGGATTCCCATCTCCGCAGGTCAGGTTCGTTGGTGACCCTAGGAGGAAAGAGGAGAGGACTGTGTGTGTGTGTGTGTGGTTGTGTGTGTGTGTGTGTGTGTGTGTGAGTGAGTGAGAGAGAGAGAAAGAGAGAGAGAGAGAGAGTAGCCTTCTGCAGCTTTGTACACTGGCTCTCAGCCATCTAGGGTTATGTTCTCTGGGGCAACCTCTGCCGTAGTCCAGATTTCGAATTGATGGCTAGGGGAGGCTGAGCAGGTGGGTGGGTGCCCTTCCGCAAGGTGATTTCGTAAAGAGAAGAGTTTGGGTTTTTATATGCCGACTTTCTCTACCACTTAAGGAAGAATCAAATGGGCTTACAGTCACCTTCCCTTCCCCTCCCCACAACAGACACCCTGTGAGGTAGGTGGGGCTGAGAGAGAGTGACTTGCCTGAGGTCACCTAGCTGGCTTCATGTGTAGGAGTGAGGAAACCAATCCAGTCCACCAGATTAGCCTCCGCCGCTCATGTGGAGGAGTGGGGAATCAAACCCGGTTCTCCAGATCAGAGTCCACTGCTACAAACCACTGGTCGTAACCACTACACATGCTGGGGACCAGCATGTTCACTGAGCAGAGCCGTGCTTCCTTAAGGGTATACGAGCTGTATACTATGAACAACACGTTTCTTCTTTCGCTTCTCCCCACCCACCTGTTTTCCCCACATTAAACCTTTTTACATTTTCACATCAGAATTTCTCAAGCCTGTTGATTCAATGCAATGTTTGTACAACTGCTGTGACAACAGCCTCTCAGCAAAGACGAGGGGGTGTACGTTGGATGCAAAGCGTAAGAGTGGCGCGTGATGCTAATTTTAATCTAGAAAAATGTGTGCCTCCGGATAATGGGTGTTTGGGGAGGGTTGGAGGAAGGAGGCCCTTCTTCATATCTCTGTGTAGCTATTTTTTAAAAGAAGGAATTGCTTTCCTGGATCAGACCAAGGCCCACCTTGTCCAGCATTAATTTGGGGAGAGCCAGTATGGTGTAGTGGTTAAGAGGTGGACTCTAATCTGGAGAACCAGGTGGACTCTAATCTGGAGTGGTGGACTCTAATCTGGAGAACCAGGGTTGATTTCCCACTCCTCCACATGAGCGGCGGGCACTAATCTAGTGAACTGGGTTGGTTTCCCCATTCCTACACATGAAGCCAGCTGGGTGACCTTGGGCTAATCGCAGCTCTCTTAGAGCTCTCTCAGCCTCACCTATCTCTCAGGGTGTCTTTTGTGGGGAGGGGAAAGGAAGGTGATTGTAAGTCGGTTTGATTCTTCCTTAAGTGGTAGAGAAAGTCGGCATATAAAGACCAACTCTTCTTCTGCTTCTTTCCCCATCATAGTCCATCAGATCACTCCAGCAGCTCAAATATTGCCTTGACTTGTCGCTTTCCCCACTCCAGCTTGTGTTTGGAAGTCTGCTACCAGTGTATGTGGATGTTCAACTTATTAATTTTTTTTAAGTATATGCCTGTTTGCCAGAAACCGCATCAAGGCGGCTAACAGTGTGTGTGTGTGTGTGGGGGGGGGATTAAAACAACTAAACATCAAAGCAAATAATTACCACCATGCAAAACGCGCCAAACCCCATCAGCAATAAAATCGTCATGAAAAGAGCATGAAAGCAAGCAAATAATTAAAACAATGCAAAACTCACCAACTCCATCAGTAATAAAAAGCACCATAAAAAGAGCATGAAAACCATCTTTGCACAGATCATAAAGTGGCAGTTAGGCAGGATGCAGGCCAAGAGACAGATGAAACAGTCCTGTGCTCCAGTTATACCCCTTGAACTGAGCCGTTGCTTGCAGTTCTCTTTCTCTTCTTCTCCGCCTCCGAAGGATATGATTAGGGAATAGGGTTGTCAGGTTTCCCCGACCTCCGGGTTGCCAGATCCAGGTTGGGAAACCCCTGGAGATTTGGGGATGGAGCCTGGGGAGGGCAAGGATCTCAGGGGGGTAGGATGCCACAGAGTCCACCCTCCAAAGCATCCCTTTTCTCTAGGGGGAACTGGTCACTGTAGTCTGGAGATGAGCTGTAATTCCGGGGGATCCCCAGGTTCCACCTGGAGATTGGTAGCCCTTCCCCTGCAGGTGTTCCTATCAGACATAAGAACATAAGAAAGGCCGTGCTGGATCAGACTAAGGTCCATCTAGTCCAGCAGTCCGTTCACACAGTGGCCAACCAGGTGCCTCTAGGAAGCCCACAAACGAAACGACTGCAGCAGCATTGTCCTGTCTGCGTTCCAGAGTACCTAATATAATTGGCACGCTCATCTGATCCTGGAGAGAATGGGTATGCATCATGACTAGTATCCATTTTGACTAGTAGCCATGGATAGCCCTCTCCTCCATGAAGATGTCCACTCCCCTATTAAAGTCTTCCAAGTTGGCTGCCATCACCACATCCTGGGGCAGGGAGTTCCACAATTGAACAAAACTATACCTGCTGGCATCATACCCTGTCCTGGTCTAAGCCAAATGGGCCTCAGTTGGCTCAACCTCTGGGCTGCCGGTGGCCCTCCTGGTACCCAAAGAAGTGAGCTGTGGCTCAGGAAAGCTCATACCCTGCCAGAAATTTTGTTAGTCTTGAAGGTGCTACTGGACTCTCGCTCTTTTCTGCTGCTACAGACAGACTAACACGGCCACCCATCGTGATCTGGTCTTCCCTATTATGAAAGAGTGAGTGCAAGGTATTTTATTCCCCCCCCCCACACACACACACACACCACTGCCACCTGAGTCTCAGCAGAGCCTCCAAAGAGGGGGGATTGGTCCTTTGACTGACCAGAATAGTCCCTGGTGGTCTGCTGCCCTGGAGGGTTGCTGGTGGTCAGGTGGGGTTGCCAACCTCCAGGTACTAGCTGGAGATCCCCTGCTGTTACAACTGATCTCCAGCCGATAGAGATCAGTTCACCTGGAGAAAATGGCCACTTTGGCAGTTGGACTCTATGGCATTGAAGCCCCTCCCCAAACCCCGCTCTCCTCAGGCTCCGACCCAAAAACCTCCCGCCGGTGGCAAAGAGGAACCTGGCAACCCTATGGTCAGGTCCTGTGACAGCCAAGCTGCAGCCTGCAGTTGTTATCATTATCCCTGGGGCCCAAGCTGAGAAGTCCCTGTGACGTCACCCACAACGTGGGGACACTTTGGTTCAACTTGCCGGAGGCCTGTTTTAACACGCCGCTCTGTCCCTGGTGGCACTAGGGACGCCCGCCTCCAGGAGGGGCCTGGGCATCCCCCAAAATTACAGCTCATCTCCAGACTACAGAGACGAGTTCCCCTGGAGAAAATGGATGCTTTGGAGGGTGGACTCTACGGCATCCTACCCCACTGAGGTCCCTGTCCTAATCTGAAGAACCGGGTTGGTTTCCCCACTCCTCCACATGAAGCCAGTTGGGTGACCTTGGGCTGATCACAGTTCTCTTAGAGCTCTCTCAGCCCCACCTACCTCACAAGGTGTCATTTGTGGGGAGAGGAAGGAGATTGTAAGCCGGTTTGATTCTTCTTTAAAAAGGTAGAGAAAGTCGGCATATAAAAACCGGCTCCTCCTCCTCCTCTTGGTCTTCTTCGTTGCAAAGCTGATGCTGTGAGACGGAGACGATCCTCTGGAGGAAGTAAGGAAAGGGTTCATTTGTGGGGATGTTTTCAAAAGAGGCACACGGTGCTGGGATTTTTTGCAGTGCGCTCCCATGAAGGTTTGGAGTTGGTGACTGGAGAAGCAGAATGTATTTTGTTTTGGGTTTGGGGGCTAGATATATCACTGTTACTGGGAATTTTCCTATCTGCGTTTTCAATGGCCTCGCAAATACCATTCTTTCGAGAGCCACGTTTGAGCCCTTGGGAAGAAAACACAAGGTACAAACCTGGAAAATAATATCATCAGTCAATCCTAGCAAACAGTCTTGAAGTTCACTTGGTGACCTCAGCCAACTCCCTCGCAGCGTAACCCGCCCTCCAGGACCGTTGTGAGCACAGAGAGGGAGAGCCCTCAAGAACTTTGTACCCTGACGAGAGTCCTAAGAACATTGATAGGGCTAATTGGTACGTTCAGTCTGGAAAACAAGGGCCATGTTTGGTCCCTACGAATCTCTTTGGGCCGGTCAGGCAAATGTCCTCCTCATCTACCTCGCAGGGTTGTTGTGAGAATGAAAGGATGATGATGTAGAAGCGGAGTAGGTTTTTATACCCCAATTTTCTCTACCTTAAAGGAGTCTCAAACCGGCTTACAGTCACCTTCCCTTCCCACAACAGACACCTCGTGAGGCAGGTGGGGCTGAGAGAGTTAGGGAGAGAACTGTGACTAGCCCAAGGTCACCCAACAGGCTTCATGTGGAGGAGTGGGGACTCAAACCCGGTTCTCCGGATTAGAGCCCATCGCTCTTAACCCCTGATCCATGCTGGCTCACCAGTGTGCAGAGGAGACAGCATAACCGTGCCTGAGAATGGGACACAATCACTAATATGGAGGCGGGGAAGTGGCCGAGGATTGGTTTTTTGGTAGTGGTTATGGTCTGGGTATCAGGTTGGTGGTTAATATTGTTCTAAATGGTTGAACTTCTAAAATTTGTTATATGCTGTGCATGCCCCCCCCTCCACCCCCATAAACTACCTTGAACCTCTGCTTGAGGGGAGAAGCCAGAAAGCACCATTTTAAATAAAATGGAATGAATTTTTGGAAAAAGAGACAATGCCACAAGATGGTAACTCTATTGAACGGTGATTCGGAAGACCTGGGTCCAAATCCTTCCTTTTGCGCTGAAGCTTGCTGGGTGACCTTGGCCCAGTCTCTGTCTGTCTCTCTCAGTCGCAGCCTACCTCCCAGGGCCATTGTGAGACAAGGCAGAGGAAAGGAGAGCTATGTACGACACGCCTATCTCTGTGGAAGAAAAGCAGGAAAGTGTGCTGCGTATGTACCCAGTAGTCTGCAGCCGATGGCTATGGAGGCAAATGTGGTTCGGTATGAGATTAAATATGGCCCTGTAACAAATAATAATAAAAAAATGCCCTGACCTGGCTGGCCCAGGCTAGCCTGATCTCGACAGATCTCAGAAGCTAAGCAGGGTCAGCCCTGGTTAGCATTTGGATGGGAGACCACCGAGGAAGTCCAGGGTTGCTGTGCAGAGGAAGGCGCCGGCAAACCACCTCTGTTAGTCTCTTGCCATGAAAACCCCCAAAAAAGGGGTCGCCATAAGTCGGCTGCGACTTGAAGGCACTTTACACACACACACACACAACAAATAAAATAAAGTGTATTAGAAGGGCAAGTGGGAGAATGGAATAACCAGTATGTCAAGGCGATTGAAGCAAAGCGTTTTATGGGACTTAAAAGGCTGGGGCTGCAGAAACTGTATGGATTATTTTTAATCAATACGTCAGTTCTCAGGAACGCTAAGTTGTATGTGTTCAGATCTGCAAATGGCCTTTCTTACACTGGCTCTTGGTTAATCTTTGGCTCTGAATTTCGTCATTGTTTGGCTCTTTGATTGTAAAAGGTTGCAGATCTCAAAGGGAGCAGATGAATTGGTCCAGCTCATTGCTTGCTTGGGCCAAAACTACTGGACATCTATATGTTACTTTAAATTTTACTCCCAACCAGATTTTCTGCTGATGAAAAAAGAGAGGTGGGGGTGTATCTGTCTGGCCACCCAAAAAGGATGTGCTGGTGACGCTGGCTTTGTGCGTGGAGAAGAGCCATGGGGGACAGGGGAAGGGGGCTTTTGTGAGGTGGGAAATTGGGCAGGATGGTGTAAAAAAGCTGGCTAGAGCCAAGCTGTTATTAGGGTTGCCAGGTCCCTCTTAGCCATTGGTGGGAGGTTTTTGGGGCGGAGCCTGAGGAGGGCGGGGTTTGGGCAGGGGAAGGACTGTCTTCAATGCCATAGAGTCCAACTGCCAAAGCTGCCATTTTCTCCAGGGGAATTGATCTCTATCAGCTGGAGATCAGTTGTAATAGCAGGAGAACAGCTATTACCTGGAGGTTCGAACCCCACCTGTTATCTTAGCAGCCCTTACGACAAACTTGCAAGGTTGTTCAGTAATACGTCTCGGTGGCAGATGGGAAGTTGAGGAAGGGATTGCAGTAGACCTTATGACAATCTTGCAAGGTTGGTCATTATTATGCCTCGGTTGCAGATGGGAAGGGATTGCAGTAGTCCTTAACGACAATCCTGCAAGGTTGGTCATTATTATGCCTCGGTTGCAGATGGGAAGCTGAGGAAGGGAGTGCAGTAGTCCTTGCGACAATCCTGCAAATTTGATCAGTGTTATGCCTCTACTGCAGATGGGAAGCTGAGGGAAAGGCAGAGGTGGGATTTGAACTAAGGACCTTCTGAGTTTGTGGCAGAGGTGGGATTTGAACTAAGGACCTTCCATTTGCTGAGCTACTGCCCTGTGGTTGCGTTTGTAGGTGCAAATGCAACACATTTGCATCCCTTGAAGCGGGGAGCTTGGGCATTCCTTGGCACGGAGCCTTGCGCTTAGGTGGGGTGCATGGGCGTCCAAAGCACATGGCCCTTGACGTGTTGCTCAGTCGTATGCAACAGCAGCTGTGCTCTTGTCTCTCCAGTTCTGTCCCTGCCAGAGTGCCAGTCCTTTGAAGGGCTCGTCTTCCTGTATGCCAGGCTGCAAGCCAAGCCAGTTAACCCCTCTGTAGTGTAGTGGTTAAGAGCAGTGGTTTGGAGCAGTGGACTCTAATCTGGAGAACCAGGTTTGATTCCCCACTCCTCCTCCACATGAATGACGGAGGCTAATCTGGTGAACCAGGTTGGTTTCCCCACTCCTCCGCACAAAACCAGCTGGGTGACCTTGGGCTGGTCACAGCTCTCTTAGCCTCACTTACCTCACAGGGTGTCTGTTGTGGGGAGGGGAAGGGAAGGTGATTGTAAGCTGGTTTGATTCTCCCTTAATTGGTAGAGAAAGTCGGCATATAAAAACCAACTCTTCTTCTGTCTGTGGCATCCAGAAGGACCAGGAGAGGTGCAGGATGTCCAGGAGTCCGTTCTCTGCTGCTGGTGTGGCCGGAGGCCCTTCTGAGCCCTGCAATGCAGCAGGTGTCTCTTGCCGGCAAAGATGCCTGTCCCTTGGCCAGCCGGCCTGCTGCCTTCTGTTCATCCAGACTTTCCTAGCAGGAGGCACTGGCGTCCAGGCCAGTCCTGTGGGGCAGAGCGCCAGGTTTATTCGGTACTCTTCTCCTGATTCTGATCCTAAAGTGAGCAAAGCTGCAGCGACACACTCCCAAACCCCTGTAAATTGTGGAACTCCCTGCCCCAGGATGTGGTGACGGCTGCCAACTTGGAAGGCTTTAAGAGGGGAGTGGACATGCTCATGGAGGAGAGGGCTATCCATGGCGACTAGTCAAAAAGGAGAAGGAGCGGAAGAAGGAGAGGAAGAGGAGGAAGAAGAAGAGTTGATTTTTATATGCCGACTTTCTCTACCACTTAAAGAACAATCAAACTGGCTTACAATCACCTTCCCTTCCCCTCCCCGCAACAGACACCCTGTGAGGTAGGTGGGGCTGAGAGAGCTCTAAAAGAGCTGTGACTAGCCCAAGGTCACCCAGCTGGCTTCATGTGGAGGAGTGGGGGAAAAACCCGGTTCTCCAGATCAGAGTCCACTGCTCCAAACCCCCACTCTTAACCACTACACCACGCTGGCTAATAGTCATATTACGTACCTATTCTCTGCAGGATCAGAGAAGCATGCCTATTCTATTAGGTGCTGTGGAACTCAGGCAGGATGGTGCTGCTGCAGCCGTCTTGTTCGTGGACTTCCTAGAGGCACCTGGTTGGCCACTGTGAGAACAGACTGCTGGACTTGATGGACTTTGGTCTGAGCCAGCAAGGCTTTTCTGACGTTCTTATTTTCTTAAATACGTTACTCTTCCAATTTTTGCACAGTTTGCTCCTTTTTAACCATTCTGTTCACCCTCACAGCAAGTCACGGGCAGACTCAGGGGCCCAAAATCAAGGATGCTAAGAAAGGGAACTTTTGAATAAGCCATTCTCATCCCGGTGGGCTTCTTTGCTGCAGAATTGGGGTTTTCTGGATGCAAGATCGGGGTGGGGGGAGGTTGCTGGCTAGCAAACAGGGTTGCCAACAGACCAGGAGAAAAATGTCCTGCCTCTTTAACAGAGATTTAATGTGGGAATGGGCAGCTGCTGCTTTTTGTGGCATGGAACCTCATCTGGTGAATAATACCCCATTAAGTACTTGAAGGGCTGTCATATAGAGGAGGGTGCCGAGTTGTTTTCTGTTGCACCAGAAGGTCAGACCAGAACCAACAGGTTGAAATTAGATCAAAAGAGTTTCCGTCTAGACATTAAGAAGAGTTTTCTAACAGAGCGGATCCTCAGTGGAACAGGCTTCCTCAGGAGGTGGTGAGCTCTCCTTCCCTGGAGGTTTTTAAGCAGAGGCTAGATGGCCATCTGTCAGCAATGCTGATTCTATGACCTTAGGCAGTTCATGAGAGAAAGGGCACCTTGGCCATCTTCTGGGCATGGAGTAGGGGTGTGTGGGGGAGTTAGTTGTGAATTTCCTGCATTGTGCAGGGGTTGGACTAGATGACCCTGGTGGTTCCTTCCAACTCTACTATTCTATGATTCTAAGCCTCTGCTAAAGGAAAAGTATATTCCCCACCCCCTTTACATGCAGTTTACAGCCCTACCATCAAGGAATGTATACGATCCTAGTTAGATTGGGAGCAGATTTTAATACAGCCATTTGCCACAATTGCTGGATGAGGCCTCCATGTTCAGAGGCACTGTACCTGCCAATTGCTGGGGGACAGAAACCTTTGAAGACTTGGGCCTCGGTATGCCTCCTCTGGAACTTCTGAAGCCCCTGGTCTGCCACGGTGGGAACTGGGATGCTGGACTAGGTGGATCCTCTTAGATTTGAATGTCTAGACTTGGCTTACGGGAAGGTATGTTTTCATGTGCATGTGTGTGTTCTGTTTGTTGTGCTCACTTGCATAGAGGAAGGGTGCCCTTGCAGAAAAAAGGTGCCTGCAGAGTAAAAGGTGACTCAAGGAAGCAAGTCAAGCCACAAACAGCATGGAAATATAAAATCATTTCAAATGAGAGAACAATTTAGTCATGAAGAAAATGTTTTCTTTACTTCCAGTTTCACAGTATCCTGAGTTTGAGCAAAACGCCATTTGCTGTACAGTAACGTTTGCAGTCCGTGTATGTGTGCAGGAATTTCCACACCACAGAATTCCACAGCTGTTATTTGGTTCATTTTTTATCCCCACCCTCCCTTCACAAAACACCAGGATTCTTCACATCAGCCCTGTGAGGTAGGTGCGGCTGAAAGAGAATGACTGGCCCAAGGTCACCCAGAGAGCCTTTGCAGTGAGTGGGGATTCGAACCCAGGTCTACCAAGCCCTGGTCGAGCTCCTGCATACCAATTCTAGATTCCTGCCCCCTATCCCAGTTTGAAGGCCAATAACAGTGGATAAGATAGTTAGTTGGGAAGTCCTTCTGTTCACATGTTACCTCAGTCACACACTCCAAACTTGGTTTTAGCTAATTAAGCCACCATTGGCTCCTGGAACTGCTTCATGGGAGATAATGGTACCAGCCTACCCTGCAGGAAAGTCGGCAGGGTTATTGAGTTGAGTTGTACGTGAAGGACTATGTAAATGATGGCTTTACTGGATTTAAGGTCTGGAGGACTTCCACTGGGGGTGGCATGTGCCAGGTGAGAACGCCAGCAGAACACTACAGACACCCTGTGAGGTAGGTAGGTGCCAGCAGAACGCCCATCATTGCTCTGAGCCAGGTTGTGAAATTTGGTTCGAGTCAAGTGTCTGTCAGGAAGAAGAAGAGTTGGTTTTTATACCCCTATTTTTTCTACCGAATGGAGTCTCAAACTGGCATACAATTACCTTCCCTTCCTCTCCCCACAACAGACACCTTGTGAGATAGGTGGGGCTGACAGTTCAGAGAGAACTGTGAGTAGCCCACGGTCACACAGCAGACTTCACGTGAAGGAGTGGGGGAAACAACCTGGTTCACCAGATTAGAGTCTTCTGCTCATGTGGAGGAATGGGGAATCAAACTCGGTTCTCGGGATTCGAACCCTCCACACTTAACCACCACGCCATGCAGAAAGTCGCCTTCTTAGCAGTTTGAGACTTTTCTGCTTTCTTACAGCAAACCTGAGTTGTGAGTAGACCGTATTGTGCATGAAGATACATGTGCTAAGTGAGCACTTACAGTTGCATGGCAGGAGAGTGCGGAAAGGGTTGGTGTTCACCCGTACACATGCACCCTTGTGCAGGTACACTGTGTAGGGAGTACACTTTTGTGCACCCTTCTCTGTACAAAACAGACATACCTGTGCATTTCATTGTCTTATACCTTGATAGTTTTGCTTTCTGGACTGTTTACGGTCTACCTTGCCTTAGGCAGTTTGCTGTTTGCGTTTTTCCCTAATTCTGTATTGCCAGTTCTGTTGCATTGCTCGCTGGATGTCTTCTGCTGTCTGATTGTTTTATATTCTGTAATCTGCCTCAAGTCTCAGCAAGAAAGATGGGCTATAAATAAATAAATATTTTCTTTATTATATTTGAGCCCTTCTGGTCCCCCCATTGCACATTAGGACACCCCCCCCCCCGCCGCCGCCACCGTGCATTGAGATGTAGCTTTTAAAACTAGTGTTAGTTTACAGGCTTGGTATTCTTCCCTCTGCAAAGAGAGATCTTAACTTGCCAGCCTCTGTGGTATTATTTGAAACAAAGCTAGTAAAATGTGGGCTGGACACTGCTACTGTTAGGTGGATTGGTATTTGGTTGACCAACCAAACCCAAAGGGTGCTCATTAATGGTACAACTTCATCCTGGAGAGGAGTGACCAGTGGGGTACCACAGGGGTCTGTCCTGGGACCGGTACTATTTAATATTTTTATAATGACTTGGATGATGGAATAGAGAGCATGCTAATCAAATTTGCAGATGACACCAAGTTAGGAGGGGTAGTCAATACCCCGGAGGGTAGGGCCAGAGTTCAGAATGACCTTGATAGACTGGAGAGCTGGGCAATAAGCAATAAAATGGATTTCAACAGGGAGAAGTGCAAAGTACTTCACCTAGGCAGAAACAAGATAAGGCACAGGTACAGGATGGGAGAGAGTTGGCTTGACAACATTACATGTGAAAGAGATCTGGGAGTCTTAGTGGACCACAAACTAAACATGAGTCAACAGTGTGATATGGCTGCTAAGAAGGCCAATGCAATTCTGGGCTGCATCAATAGGAGTATTGTGTCTAGATCAAGGGAAGTAATACTACCGCTGTATTCTACATTGGTCAGACCTCACTTGGAATACTGTGTCCAGTTTTGGGCTCCACAATTTAAGAAGGATGTTGACAAGTTGGAGCATATCCAGAGGAGGGTGACCAGAATGGTCAAAGGTCTGGAATCCATTCCCTATGAGGGGAGACTTAGGGAGTTGGGTTTGTTTAGTTTGGAGAAGAGAAGGTTGAGGGGAGACATGATAGCCATGTTTAAATATTTGAAGGGATGTCATGTTGATGAGGGAACCAGCTTGTTCTCTGTTGCTCCAGAGACTAGGACACGGAGTAATGGATTTAAACTAATAGAAAAGCGATTCCACCTAAACATTAGGAAGAACTTTCTAATGGTGAGGGCTGTTCGACGGTGGAATGAGCTGCCTCAGAGGGTGGTGGAGTCCCCGTCTTTGGAGGTCTTTAAGCAGAGGCTAGATGGCCATCTGTCGGGAGTGCTTTGATTGTGGGATCCTGCATGGTGGGGAGAGGGTTGGAGTCACTGGGGATGTGGGGGGAGGTAGTTGTGAATTTCCTGCATTGTGCAGGGGATGGGACTGGATGACCCTGGTGGTCCCTTCCAACTCTATGATTCTATGATTCTATTTCCCCTGCCCTTCCCACCTGTCTCTTATGGGCAAAATCTTATGGGCTCACCTGTGATTTCTACACCTGGCCACAGGGTGGCAGTCCTGCTCCATAACTTTGGGTCAAAGGGGTATTTACCTGGACAAAAGCAAAGCCAGCCAGAATGGGGGGAAAGGTAAAGGTAGTCCCCTGTTCAAGCACCAGGTCATTACTGACCCATGGGGTGACGTCACATCATGACCTTTCCTAGGCAGACTATGGGTGAAAACGCACGGTCGCTTTAGCCTCCTTTATTCCCTGTTTCAGCCAGGATTCATCCAGGATCGAACGCACATTCGGCGAAATGCATGCGTTTGATCCTGGCTGAAATGGAATAAAGGAGGCTAAAGCGACCATGCGTTTTCACCGTATGTTTACGGGGTGGTTTGCCATTGCCTTCCCCAGTCTTCTGCGCTTTACCCCCAGCAAGCTGGGGTACTCATTTTACCGACCTCGGAAGGATGGAAGGTTGAGTCAACCTTGAGCCGGTTACCTGAAACCGACTTCTGTCGGGATCAAACTCAGGACCCGAGCACAGCTTCGACTGCAGTACTGCAGCTGACCACTCTGCGCCACGGGGCTGCTTAGCCAGGATGAAAGAGGGAGGAAAACTGGGCTTGTGTGGAAGGACCAGGAACGGAGAGTGGAAGCGCTGCCCCCAGCACCAAAGGGGATGGCAAACCAAAGGTCTGCATGCACATGTGTCATCCATGTTGCCCACTTCATCCTATCGAAGGCAGCCATGGTCTTGCAGCATCAGTGGGAGCTTTGCAATTGTTTGAACAGCCCAGCTTGTTGCCATCTTGGCACCTGTCCTGTGAAAACCCATTCTTCTGCTCCACACACCCCGTCATGTTCACACACTCTCTGCCTAACCTACCTCACAAGGTTGTTGTGAAGATAAAATGGAAGAGGGGAGAATGATAACAGCTGCTTTGGGCCCCCATAGGGGAGAAAGAACCAGCGTGTTGTAGTGGTTAAGGCCTGTGGACTCTAATCTGGAGAACCCGGTTGGTTTCCCCACTCCTGCACATGAAGCCAGCTGGGTGACTTGGGCTAGTCGCAGTTCTCTCTGAACTCTCTCAACCCCACTTACCTCGCACGGTGTGGGGAGAGGAAGGGAAGGAGGTTGTAGGCTGGTTTGATTCTCCTTAAAAACGTAGAGAAAGTCGCCCTGTAAAAACCAACTCTTCTTCTTAATAAATGAAATAAAGAAGTAAAATAAAGAAGTAAACTTATAGGCATTCATTTATCTATCCCAGTTTCTGTATCCAGTCCCTTCTTTGTGGTCTAGGGCATCATGTGTGGGGTGAATTATCCCCATTTTGTCCTAACCAGGACCGATCATAATATTACATAGGGTGAGGTGGCAGATTTTGAAGGCACTGTTAAAAGTCAGTCCTTTATCATAAATATGTAGTTTATTGTCAATGTTAGCATCTTGTTTATTTTTACCCTTATATAAGGAAGGTGGCAGGGGAGAGGTTGTAATTTGAATCTTTGGCCTCTGGCACACTGTCCTGGACACCCCTGTGAGGTAGGCCAGGCGGACTTCCAGCTCTCTGGTGGCTTTTCCAGCACCACCGAGTGAGCTCCATGGCCAAACAGGGGTTTGAACCTGGGCACCTCAGCTTTTTTCCTGCCTGGGCCTCCAGGTTGCTCAACCCGGAAAGGGCGTTAGCCCTGCCTCAGGGGGCTCAGCCGTCTCTGGCTGTGTCCCCGTTGCGAACTTTTGTTCTTGCTCCTCAGCCCCAGGGCCAGAGTGTTCCTTCTGGTTTGTCTGCAGCTCCCGTCTTACACAAATTTGAGTCTCAGACTTGAATGGAAGGAAGGGATCGTCTGGCAGGGGATCTCAGAGGTTTTGCTTGCCCCAGAGGAGTGGGGAATACCTGCCCCTCAGATGGGAGATGTGGGAATGTCAGCGTAGGATTGTCGACATACGTGAACACACAAAGCTGCCTTATACTGAATCAGGCCCTTGGTCCATCAAAGTCAGTACTGTCTACTCAGACCGGCAGCAGCGGCTCTCCAGGGTCTCAGGCAGAGGTCTTTCACATTACCTACTTGCCCAGTCCCTTTAACTGGAGATGCCGGGGATTGAACCTGGGACCTTCTGCATGCCGAGCAGATGCTCTACCACTGAGCCACAGCCCCTCTCCATGGCTCTCCAGGGTCTCAGGCAGGGGTCTTTCACATCACCTACTTGCCTAGTCCCTTTAACTAGAGATGCTAGGGATTGAACCTGGGACCTTCTGCATGCCGAGCAGATGCTCTGCCACTGAGCTACGGCCCTTCCCCTGCATGGCTAGGTCGTTTTCTCAGTGCCGTGTACAGTTCTACAGATACATTCAGTAACGGCTGCAAGAACTTCCGGCGATGTCCAGCTTTCAAGTTTCTATACCTTGCGGCTGAGATGATAAGAACATAAGAAAAGCCATGCTGGATCGGACCAAGGCCCATCAAGTCCAGCAGTCTGTTCACACAGCGGCCTCTAGGAAGCCCACAAACAGGGCAACTGCAGCATTATCCTGCCTATATTCCATAGCATCTAATATAATATAATGCTCCTCTGATCCTGGAGAGAATAGGTATGCATCATGATTAGTATCCATTTCGACTAGTAGCCATGGATAGCCTTATCCTCCATGAATATGTCCACTCCCCTCTTAAAGCCTTCCAAGTTGGCAGCCATCACCACATCCTGGGGCAGGGAGTTCCACAATTTAACTATGTGTTGTGTGAAGAAATACTTCCTTTTATCTGTTTTGAATCTCTCACCCTCCAGCTTCAGCAGATGATCCTGTGTTCTAGTATTATGTGAGAGGGAGAAAACCTTTTCCCTGTTTACCCTTTCCATGTATAATTTTATAGACCTCTACCATATCTCCCCTTAATCGCCTTCTTTTGAAATGGTTGCAGGAAATGCCTGGTGAAATCTCCAAAGTCAGGCAAGTCAATGAGTACGATTTCTACAGGTCGGGAGCTGAAGTGCATGACTCCTTATCCTACCCGTGTCTAGCAAGAGCAAAATTAATTATATCAAGTAACAAAACTGGTGGAATACATTATGCCAAACCAGAGGGGGGGGGGGAAGAGTGTGTGTGTGTGTGTGTGTGTGTATGTGTGTATATATATGTATATGTGTATATGTATATGTGTGTGTATGTGTGTGTGTGTGTGTGTGTGTGTGTATATATATATATATATATATATATATATATATATATATATATATATATATATACACACACACACACATATACATATATATATACATACACACACACACACACACACCGGCTAGAGAACACCTTGTGAAGCGGCAAGTCTGATCAAAGACAGATTGGGACCCAAGACAGATTGGGGTGGATCTCTTGGTTTCTTGGACTTTTAAATTTTTAGCAAGTTGTGCATTATAGGACCATCATTATTGTATGTGTAAAATACCGTTTCTTTGTTGTGTGTGTAAATTACTGTTAGAAATAGGAGACTTCATTATAACAAATAAATAAATTTTATTTGGGGCTAATATGCCAGATAAAACAGATAAACCAGAAACTGACCATACAGAGTAGATGTTTACCACCAAGGCCAACACAATTAGGAATCACCCAATTTTACACTTCCACAGATTAGGGAACATTGAGGCGACGAAGCTTCATTGCTACGGCACAATATTTTGCAACCTGGGTGGTGATTGGTGAGCTGCCTCCCAGCAGAAACCTTTTGGTTTATATTTTGGCTTCCTATGCTGATTTTTGTGATTTTATAGTATGTACAGGTCAGAGAATCTCAATGACCTTGAAGTGAAACTTCTTTTCCTCTCGTCGGGTGTCATAAATGACTTAAGAATCACATATGTGGGTTAATAAACATAGGTGAGGGCTAGCAGACGGGGCTGGCTTATTTCAGAAGGTCAGTGTTCAGAAGATGCTCCGTGCTGTTCCCCACTGACTGCAGTCAACTCCAGAGGTTAGCGAGGCCTGCAGGAGAGGCTGCCCGGAAACCTGGGTTCTGTTCCCAGCAGGGAGCGGTGAGTGGGGTTTGCAGGCTACAAAGAGTCACTTTCTTGTAGGAAATAATGTTGCAGCTTGTATGTGTAGACCATGCTTCTGCACCGGGCTGTGGCCCTTGTGTTGACACAGCAGCGGCCAACAAGGCTGTCCCCTGAACAAACACCCCCGTTCCATGAAGGACTGAAGGTTCATCAGATTGTGCTCCAAACAGGGAGCACAGCGGGGGGGAGCGCGGGGTGGGTGGGTGGGTGGGAGAGCCAGCATGGTGCAGCGGTTAAGAGCGGCGGAATCAAATCTGGTGAACCGGGTTGGTTTCCCCACTCCTCCACATGAAGCCTGCTTGGGTGACCTTGGGCCAGTCACAGTTCTCTCCGAACTCTCTCAGCCTCTCCTACCTCACAAGGTGCCTGTTGTCAGGAGAGGAAGAGAAGGTGATTGTAAGCCAGATTGAGACTCCTTAAAGGGGGAGAAAATCAGGTTATAAAAACCAAATCTTCTCCTTCTCAAAATATTGTTGAAGGCTTTCACGGTCAGAGTTCATTGGTTCTTGTAGGTTATCCGGGCTGTGTAACCGTGGTCTTGGAATTTTCCAAAACTTCTCCTTCTCCTTCCTCTTTCCCCTTCTCCTCCTCCTCCTCCTCCTTCTCCTCCTTCTCCTCTTCTCCCTCCCTCTCCTCTTTTCCTCTCTTTTTCCTTTTCTCCTTATCCTTCTTCTTCTTCCTCTCCCTCCTCCTCCTCCTTCTCCTCCTTCCTCTTCTCCTTCCTCTTCCCCCTCTCCCCCCTTTCCTCCTTCTCCTCCTTCTCCTTCCTCTTCTCCTTCTGCCCTGTATGCAACAGTGGAACCCGTGGGGTTGTGACGGCATGTATGGAGAGCTGCTGTTGGCACAGCAAACACAAACAAAAACTGGGCGTGCGGTTGGCACACATGTGGCAGTGAGATGTTGTTTCCGACTGGGAAGTGTAGGAATTTGTGAAATAGGCCTGGGAGGCAGCAAGTTGCAGACTGGGGAGCCGGCCCCCTGGCCTGTGTGCTTGGGGGACCTAGAGAAAGCCATGCGGGGAAGGTTAGAGCGGTTCCTCGGTGGAACAGGCTTCCTCGGGAGGGGGTGGGCTCTCCTTCTTTGGAAGTTTTTAAACAGAGGCTAGACGGCCATCTGACAGCAAGGCTGATTCTGTGAACTCAGGCAGATCATGAGAGGGAGGGCAGGAAGGGTTGCATCATTGTTTGGCTCTTGTGGCCTCGTGGGCAGCGTGGTGTAGTGGTTAAGAGTGGTGGTTTGGAGCAGTGAACTCTGATCTGGAGAACCGGGTCTGATTCCCCATTCCTCCACGTGAGCGGCGGACCCTAATCAGGTGCACCGGGTTGGTTTCCCCACTCCTACACATGAAGCCAGCTGGGTGACCTTGGGCTAGTCACAGCTCTCTCAGCCCCACCTACCTCACAGGGTGCCTGTTGTGGGGAGGGGAGGGGAAGGTGATTGTAAGCTAGTTTGATTCTTCCTTAAGTGGTAGCAAAAGTCGGCATATAAAAACCAAGTTTTCTTCCCCTTCCTCTTCTTCCTCCTCTTCCTCCTCCTCTTCTTCTTCCTCCTCTTCCTCCTCCTCTATGTCCAGGGTAATGCCGATTGTCACTTTGGGGTCAGGAAGCCATTTTCCTCCAGGCCAGATTGGCCAGAGGTCCTGGAGGGTTTTCCTCCCCTTTATCTTCTGGGCATGGAGTAGGGGTCACTGAGGGTGTGGAGGGGAGGTAGTTGTGAATTTCCTGCATTGCGCAGGGGGTTGGACTAGATGACCCTGCTGGTACCTTCCAACTCTGTGATTCTAGGTGGACTTTGCACCCTTTAGCACTGTGGCTCAGTGGCAGAGCTGGGGCTTTGCAGGCAGGACGATCCGGGTTCAAGGCCCGGCACTGCTATTGGCAAGGTAGCAGCTGTTACCAAAAACGGTTTCCCGAGACCCTGGAGAGGCTCTGCCAGTCAGAGCAAAGAATTCCAGGCCGGAGGGTCCAGTGGGGAGACTGAGTGAGGCAGCTTCACATGTGGGGCTGAACTGCTGGATTTGCTCCAGTCCTGCCTTTCAGGTATCCTGGCTCTGAACCTCCGAGGCCCAGGGTCAGAAAGCCAATTCAGACGTTACAACGTCCTCATGTGCTCCCATGTGAAAGCTCGTGTGGTGTTGCAGAATGTCAGATTAGGATCTGGGAGACCCGGGTTCAAATCCCTACTCTGTCGTGGAAGCTCACTGAATGACCTTGAGCCAGTCATACACTCTCAGCCTAACCTACTGCATGGGGCTGGTTGTGAGCCAGACAGGCCATCTAGTCCAACCCCTTGCTCAATGCAGGATCAGCCTAGATAAGGGGTGTCAAACATAAGACCCGCGGGCCAGATCCGCCCCCTTGAGAGTTCTTATCCGGCCCGCAAGCCAGCCAAGGCAGCCACCCACCCCACTCTCGATCTGGGCTGGCGAGACATGGCTCAGCCCGACCAAGTGACATTTATGTCATATCCGGTCCTCATAACAAGTTCGACACCCCTGGCCTAGAGCATCCCTGACAAGTGTTCATCCAACCGCTGCTTGAAGACTGCCAGTGAGGGGAAGCTCACCACCTCCCTAGGCTGCTGAACTACTCGTACTGTAAAACATTTCTTCCTAATATCCTGCCGGTACCTTTCCACCCGCAATTTCAACCTATTATTGCAAGTCCTTTCCTCTACTGTCAATAGGAACAGCACTCTACCCTCCTCTAAGTGACAACCCTTCAAATACTTAGAGAAATCATGTCCCCCCTCAACCTGCTCTTCTCCAGACCAAACATTCCCAAGTCCCTCAGCCTTTTTTCGTAGGGCTCAAACACTTGAATGCACGAAGACGGCGTATACTGAATCAGACCCTTGGTCCATCAAAGTCAGTATTATCTACTCAGACCAGCAGCAACTATCCAGGGTCTCAGGCAGAGGTCTTTCACATCGCCTACCTGCCTGGTCCCTTTAACTGGAGATGCCGGGAATCGAACCTGGGACCTTCTGCATGCCAAGCAGATGCTCTGCCACTGAGCCAAGGCTCCTCCCTCTTGGTGAAGAGAGCAACATAAGCCCTATTGGGGTCCCCTTTTGTGAGGAAGGTGGGTATAAATCACTGGTTCCCAACCAGGGGTCCGTGGACCCCCAGGGGTCCGTGAGAACTAAATTAAGGTCCACAAAACAAAGTTATAAACCCATAATAAATTAATATTTGCAATTAAAAGTTTTCTATTATATAAAATATATTCGAATATTATTCTAAGTTTAATGTTTAACTAACAGTTATGATTAAAGTTTATTTTCAAATTCTCCGAATTTTTATTTTGAACCTTGGGGTCCCTGCACCAAACAAAAAAGTCCTAGTGGTCCCTGGTCAAAAAAAGGTTGGGAACCACTGGTATAAATGGAGTAAATAAATAAATGCCCTGTTGATTGATGTGTTCAAGCCATGGCACTTAAATGCTTGGAACTTATTTTTCAGGCAGGTGCCGGTCTGATGTACATCAGGACTCTAATGTGTGGGGAGAAGGACTTAAGATCCTCCCCTCCCAATTGCTGTTTTCCAGAATTGAAAAGGCCTCTGGGTGCCATGTTTTGCCCCATTGGGGAAACTTACACATAGCCCATGCATACACATAAATGTGCCCGGTCAGATCCAAACCAGAACGCCGCCCCCCCCCCACATACTCCTGGGAATTAAGTTCCGAGCACATCCTGTCAACGGGCCCCGTGGGGAACGTGAGGACTTTGTAATGCGGGAACTGGCTGTCTGCTTTAGCTGGTGATAAAAATAAGGCCCAGGCCAATGGTAGAAAATAGGCAAAAAGATTTTTTTTATTACTATTAATAAGTAATATTTATTAATAAGAATTACCTGCGCGTTTTGCCCAAGGGGCGTCTTCGGGGGAATCTGTAGTTATTGCAGCAGTCCTTCAAATGAGCATAAACTCTGTATTCTGAGTAATAACAACATCTTTTTGCCTATTTTGCACCATTGACCTCGGCTGTATTTTTATCTCTTGTTAGTAGTGCGGCCCTTTCTATTTCTCTTTGCCTTAGCGGGCGCTCAGGTCCGTAAGTTGAATCTGCTCCAGGCACACTGCCTTCCTATGGAGAGGTGGGAGGGGGGGTTGCCTATAGAACTGGTTTCGGCTGCACCCCCCTTCCCCACCCCGACTGTGCTCAGAGCTGTTTTTCTCTCCCTGGATCACCAGGGAATCCCAGTTGCGGGAAAGCGGAATCTCCCCGCCACTCTTGCTCCCCTGCCAGGCACATGCTGTCCTCAGGTGCCGAGAGCTGGCTTTGCTGGCGGGGAGCCAAGCGGCTCCGCGCAGCCGTTGTGTCGGGGAGCCGTGCTGCGGAGTCTGGCTCCGCTCCCGGGAACTCCTGGGACAAGCCGTGCCTGCAGTCCTTACGTGGGGCAGAGGACATCCTGCTAGGTGCTTTTTCAGAGGGGGGGGGCAGTGCCAACCTGGGTGCTCCAGCCCCCGGTGCCCTCCTGCTTCGCTGGCGCTATTTCTGGTCTCTTTGGGAGCCGCATTGTGTACATGCTGATGTGTTGTGCTTGTTCAAAAGTGGCACGTACACACCGCCCGCGCGTGTTATCCTTGGCCTGTTTCCTCCGGTGATGCTTGCTTGGTTTTCTTTTCTTTTCTTTTTTGCATTTTCTTAATACTATAATTGGAGGGAAGTCGGCATGGTATACCCAGTCTCGTCAGATCTCAGAAGCTAAGCAGGGTCAGTACTTGGAAGCAAGACACCCCAAGGAAGGCTGTGCTCCAGCTCTATAATGTGTGCTCAGAGAGTATGCTCTACCCAGTTTTTGGGTATCCTTTCATCTTTGCGAACTCCAGCTTATTTTAGCAAACTTAACAGTCCCTTCTACTGCAGAGCTTTTATATTTGCTCATTTGAATGCTGCTGCTTCGGCAGTGTTAAATGGAAGATACGATAACTTACCTTCTTCAGATAGACTTTATCCATGTGATCTGAAGAGAGTTGACACCCTATTTCATATGTTGGAATGTCCCCAGTACAATTCTTATCGTGATCAATGGATTACCCTTATTTTAATTGAATTACCTTCCACCGTAACAAAAAAAATAAAATAGTCCCCTTTTTGCTGGTGGACAGAGATTTAAGAACAGCATTGGCGGTGGCCCAATATCTCTCCACCATATTTTCCTTACAGAAATAAAGGCTCACCATTTACTGCTCAAGACCTTTGGGTGATGGAAACTTAAAAAAGAAAAGGAAGGAAGGCTCCGCAGAGGAAGGCAACGGCAAACCACCTCTGCTTTTTGAAAGCCCCTTGCTGGGGTTGCCGTAAGTCAGCTGCAGCTTGACAGCACTTTACACACACAAAACCTCCCTGGGCTAAAAGTAGGCTGACCAGGTCCCTCCTCTGCTCCAGCGGGAGGCTATGGGGCTGTGGGTGTGATTGCGCGTGCACATGCGCACGCTTGCTGACGCGCGTGCGCAGCACCTCCTGTTTACAACTGGAAGTACCGCCTCGCGAGGGGCCTTTTTCTCTTAGTTTGAGTGGTAAAGCAGCCCTTTACCACTCAAACTAAGAGGAAAAGGCCCCTTGTGGGGCGGCACTTCGGGTGCTCACATGCACGTTTGCCCGCCGACCCTCGGGTGGCCGGTGGGCAGAGGGGCGAATTGCCGGGGGTTTGCCCGCCACCACCGGGCACCTGGCAACCCTAGCTAAAGGATATCTGACCATTTTAAAGGCCTGGCGTCCCACCCAGGTGGCGAAAGCCGTATTTGGATTATTCCGCTTCAGACTGAAGGGGGCGGCACCATTAAATGACCCTCTTTACAAAACAAAATATTTCTATGTAGAAAACGAGTGCATCAAGGATAAGACCAGATTATAACCCTCTTTTCTACCATCTTAGTGTTCTGTTTGGAGGGGTGTGATATGAGGAGGAACATTCAGTCTTGTGTCTCCCCCCCCAGTCTGAAGTTGCACACCCCAGATGCTGCCTTTACTGCTTCTGTGAAGACTAGAAGAAGAAGAGTTCGTTTTTATATGCTGATTTTCTCTACCTTTTAAGGGGAATCAAACCGATTTACAATCTCCTTCTTCTCCTCTCCCCACAACATACACCTTGTGAAATAGGTGGGGCTGAGAGAGTTCTGAGAGAACTGTGACTGGCCCAAGGTCACCCAGCTGGCTTCATGTGTAGGAGTGGGGAAACCAACCCGGTTCACCAGATTAAGAGTCCGCTGCTCATGTGTAGGAGTGGGGAATCAAACCAGGCTCTCCAGATTAGAGTTCACTGCTCTGAACCACTACACCATGCTGGCTCTTAGACTATGCTTCAAAGGGACAGGAATGTGGCCAAGCTGTCCTTTAGTATAAGTTCCCCCCTCCTCCTTCCTCCTCTTGAGCTGCATCCCAAGTTGCATTTTAAAGATGTATATTTCAATACGCACGCCCTGTTCACAAGATATAGCAAATGCACATATAATCCGTGTACAGCATATGTTTGATTTTTCCTGTATACGTGCGTTGGGTAATTCTCATGTTACATTCAGCGCAAGTCCAGCCAACTGTGCAATTTAAACCCTGTGTGTGTGTGCCGTCAAGTCACAGCTGACCTATGGCGACCCCCATAAGGTTTTCAAGGCAAGAGACGTTCAGAGGTGGTTTGCCATTGCTGCCTCCGCGCGAGCTGAGAGAGTCCTGAGAGAACTGTGACTGGGAACTGTGACTGGCCCAAGGTCACCCGGCAGGCCAGAGGAGGGAATCAAACCCAGTTCTCCAAAAATAAATAAATAAATAAATAAATAAATAAATAAATAAATAAATAAATAAATGTAAACCCGAGATTTCTCCAAAGGAAAGCCCCCGCTTTCCTGTACATGCATTTATCGTAACTTGTGAATGCATTGGGATTTTTGACCACATGCCCAACAGGGCGTGCGCACCGGGGAATTGAGCTTGGTAGTAGGTATCCCTCTTTGGTGTGTGCTCGTGAAAAACTGGCAATTACTTCCATGTAATAAGCAGAGGGGTCCAGAGAGACTGCTTTATAAATATTGTGGCATAGTCTTTGTTACCCTGGGACAAGATAAAAACCTGGTGAATGGAACTGAACTTGCTTTGAGGCTTTGCGAGGAGGCCCTGTTGTGGGAACCTTTGGAGAGGAGGGGGACCCTAGGGTGGCCCCATCTGGTGGGGACCTGTGTGCCGATCTTCTCAACAAGTACTTAACCTATGGATAGGGTTGCCAACCTCCAGGTTCTACAAATAACTCACTCTACTGTAAGTAGTGTTGGTCAAACAAGACAGTAGTAGGCAAAAATAGACAAGCAATAGACAAGGATAGCAGTTGATATAAACAGCAAGGCTATCACTGTAATACAATGATTGCAACAAAATTAAGCGAACAAGGCTAAGCAACCGAGGTTACAAAGCGAAAATAGCAAAAACGATGTGGCAGAAGCTGATGATAAATATACAAAAGTTCATGTAAAGCATGGAGTTGCGTTCTAGTCAATTTCAAATTCTTCAGGCAACGGAGATATAGGTGGTAACGCGGCTCCGGAAGTATTCCAGCGTTTTCACTACAAGTAGCTTCATCAGCCACAAGGGCTTAATTGTACAATTCCTATGATAAATTTGGAGTTCTTCTGATAGCAGCCCGTCTTGGGAGCTCCAAATTTATCATAGGAATTGTACAATTAAGCCCTTGTGGCTGATGAAGCTACTTGTAGTGAAAACGCTGGAATACTTCCGGTTACCACCTATATCTCCGTTTCCTGAAGAATTTGAAATTGACTAGAACGCAACTCCATGCTTTACATGAACTTTTGTATATTTATCATCAGCTTCTGCCACATCGTTTTTGCTATTTTCGCTTTGTAACCTCGGTTGCTTAGCCTTGTTCGCTTAATTTTGTTGCAATCATTGTATTACAGTGATAGCCTTGCTGTTTATATCAACTGCTATCCTTGTCTATTGCTTGTTTATTTTTGCCTACTACTGTCTTGTTTGACCAACCTCCAGGTACTGGCTGGAGATCTCCTGCTATTACAACTGATCTCCAGCCGATAGAGATCAGTTCACCTGGAGAAAATGGCCGCTTTGGCAATTGGACTCTATGGCATTAAGCCCCTCCCCAAACCGCACCCTCCTCAGTCTCCGCCCCAAAAACCTCACGCTGGTGGCAAAGAAGGACCTGGCAACCCTACCCATGGAACTCCCTCCTCCAAGAAGTACATCTGGCCCCTTCGTTGCAGTTAAACTCCGGGGTGTGTGTGTGATTTCAGAAGGCCTTTTACAATGAAAATATTGGTTTTTGTTGTTGTCAACAGTTTGAACAGCTTGATATCTGTTGCTTGATAATGATGAGCACTTTGATTCGGATTGGGAGCTCCCTTCAGTGGGTCTCTGAATTGGAAAGCAGCATAGAAGTCACGTAAATAACCCCTCACCCCCAAATTGTTTCTGTTCCAAAAGCAATTCCTCTCCCACGGTTTAAAACCCACGTGTGCTGAAACTGCGCGTGCTAGGGTTGCCAACTTCCAGACTAGAGCGAGCAGTTCCCCTGGAGGAAATGGGAGTTTTGGAGGATTCCCCTTCTCAAAAGCTGCCCTCTCCAGGCAGCATTCTAGATCTCCAGGAATTTCATAAGCCTCACTGGGCAATCATAACGCCTGCCCCTTTTTCTCCCTTGCTTGCAAGGCCTTTTCTGTTACGGCCCCAGCACAGTGGGAGCTTGGGATCCGGAGGGGCCACTTAAGCCCCTTCTTGCATCGATGAAAACACGCCTCTCTGAAGATCTTCTACAGATCTAGTTGGCTGGGGGGTTGTGGTTGGTTTGTGTTGTTCCGATGGTTGTATTTAATAAATGCCATGTCCTTTGCAAAAATGTGGGATATTGCCCCTTTAAGAACTCTCTCTCTCTCTCTCTCTCTCTCTCTCTCTCTCTCTCTCTCTCTCTCTCTCTCTCTCTCTCTCTCTCTCTCTGCAAGAGAAGCTGGATACCCTCTTCCTTGCTCCGCCCTCTGCATTCCACACACACATTAACTGCCCAATGGAATGGTAGCATGCAAATGAGGATTTAGCAACCGGCAGCCGATTGGCTGAGTTGCAACTTGCCGTCATGTTTTGTTGTTGTTGTTTTAATCTGGGCCAAAAAGGACATTTTGTCTTTTGAATTTAATTTAGAAAGCAAAATGGGGGGGCGGGAGGGGGGCGAGGCATGCATGCCGCACACATGCCGCATACTTTCTGTCACTTAGCTTGGGGCGGGTGATGTGCTGTTATGGAAAAACCTTACGCTCTTTTTTCCTAAAAGTGCAAATGCATGTACAGGCTGAAATTACGCTGCTCCACCATAACTGCTACAAGGAACTCAATTTTCACAAATCTGGGAGGGCCACGTTCGAATCCCCACTGTGTCATGGAAGCTGTGGGTGTCTTTGGGTCAGACGCGCTCTGTAGGATTGCCAACCTCCGGGTACTAGTCAAAAATCGGCTGCAAGTGCTACTCAGAAATTTAGAATTCAAGGTGCAAAGATAAATACAGGCAAAAGTGCTCAATGCATATCATGATTTCAAGTCCATGCATGTAGATTGCAAAATTCAAGCAACGGAGACAAGACGTGCAAAATTCAAGCAACGGAGACAAGACGTGGTGCTTTTGCCTATATTTATCTTTGTGTAACGCTTGTATGCTGTTATATTGAATCGACTTTGGACCTTTTGTAAATTTCCTGTTTGCTCAACCAAGGTTGTGCCTGTTAGAAATTACTTTCAATATATATTTTTAAGAACAATTTTGTATTGTAGTTACCTTATTATAGGTTTACTTTTGCTGGTGCTTGCACCTTGAATTCTAAACCTCCAGGTACTAGCTGTAGACCTCCTGCTATTACAACTGATCTCCAGCCGATAGAGCTCAGTTCCCCTGGAGAAAAATGGCTCTTTGGCAAATGGACTCTATGGCACTGAAGTCCCTCCCCTCCCCAAACCCCGCCCTCCTCAGGCTCCTCCCCAAAAACCTCCCACCGGTGGCGAAGAGGGACCTGGCAACCCTAACGCTCTGTCAGCCTCGTCTCCCTCACAGGGTTGTTGTGGGGGTAAAATGGAGGAGAGGGAAAAGGTGCTGTAAATTGCCTTGGGTCCCCATTGCAGAGAAAAGTGGGGTACGGGATGAAGTAAACGAAAATGCACTGAACAGAAAAGAACCACGCTGCTGTTGATCCTACTGCGTTTTAAACAAATTATGAGAG